>NC_134726.1:14010000-16510000 GCF_049634645.1 Pelodiscus sinensis
TATTGTAAACTTCAATATTGTATCCTCTGTGTAATATTTGTTTCAGTGTTTGACTAAAGGCAACATAAATATCAAGCAAATATTTTTTTATTAAAATTAAACAAATCCCTGATGTTATAACAATCAAGGCTTATTCAGGTTAACATAGGATTTTTTTGAGAGAGAGAGGTGCAAAGGGATTTGCCAAACAATGGAAGGTCCTTCCCAACATGGCCTATGCTGCCCCCAGCTAGGATTCTAGCCAAGCCCCCGCTGCTGCCTGTCTGGCTGTGACTCCCTAGGCCAGACCTCCATGTCTACCAAGGCCGAGGCTCTGCAGCTACAGGAGTGGCCAGAGTTCTGTGGCTGCTAGTCCCCGCGACAGCCCAGTAGAAGGGCCAGAACTCCCTGCTGCACTGCCCGCCCCTCTCTCAACATGGAGCTCCTGGCTGAATTGTGCTCCTTCCCCATCGTTCCTGCCCTGTGGCTGATCTCATTTTACCTGGACTCTGTGGTCCAGGAACATCCATTGTCCTGTTGGACACGGATGTTGCCCGACCAGAGAGTCCTGGTTAAAGGAGGTAAAACCTGCATTTTAAGAGAGTGATCTCACTTTCTTACGTGATTGCTTTAGTCTGCTCACTTCTGAGAGAGGTAAATTACTGCTTCTGAGGGACGGTAAAATCCCTTCTGCAGAAGGACATAGTCTCTTCTTTAAAAGTAACCACGCTTATGCTACATACAAGTTTCCATCTCTAGTGTAGCAGGGAAGGTGCCTTTCCCAGCTGATATCTCACTTTAGATACTTAAAGGGGAATATATTCATTTTTCTATGTGGAATCTGCTAACCTTGATGTTAATCAGATTAAACTGCTTAGTGAATGTGAATCTGGTCTGAAGCCTGCCTTATTTTTCTCTAGTGATAGAAATGTAGCCGTGTTAGTCTGGTGTAGCTAAAACAAAATACAGCACTATGTAGCACTTTAAAGACTAACAAAATGGTTTATTAGGTGATGAGCTTTCGTGGGCCAGACCCACTTCCTCAGATCAAATAGTGGAAGAAAGTAGTCACAGCCATATATACCAAAGGATACAATTAAAAAAAAGTGAACACACATGAAAAGGACAAATCACATTTCAGAACAGAAGGGGGATGCGGGGAGGGGGGGGGAGGGGGGGGAGGAAGGTGAATGCCTGTGAGGTAATGATATTAGAGGTGGGGAAGGGTAGATGTCTGTGAGTTAATAGTGTTAGAGGTGATAATTAGGGAAGCTATCTTTGTAATGGGTAAGATAGCTTCCCTAATTATCACCTCTAACACTATTAACTCACAGACATCTACCCTTCCCCACCTCTAATATCATTACCTCACAGGCATTCACCTTCCTTCCCCCCCCCCCCCCCCGCATCCCCCTTCTGTTCTGAAATGTGATTTGTCCTTTTCATATGTGTTCACTTTTTTTTAATTGTATCCTTTGGTATATATGGCTGTGACTACTTTCTTCCACTATTTGATCTGAGGAAGTGGGTCTGGCCCACAAAAGCTCATCATCTAATAAACCATCTTGTTAGTCTTTAAAGTGCTACATAGTCCTGCATTTTGTTTTATTTTTCTCTGTAGCTCCTGGCACAGAGCAGAAGAAATAAAAGAGAAAGCATAAAACTTGGCATGTTCTTTGCTGAACTGATTCAGACTTTAACATAAATAGAATTTTACCTGTCTCAAGTAAATCTCAAGTGCACTCATTGGAAGTAGTGATTAAACTAGCAGGAAATATATAATGATGTAAAATATTTCCTGGTTCTCAAAACTTAACAAACCCTTGTTTTGCTTCTGTTTTGATGTTAATTAGCAACAGAGCATATGATCTGATTCTGTCTCTGTTTAAATCAGTGGGAATTGCCATTGCATTCAATGTTTGTTCCTCAGCAAGGGAATACTTGAGTAGGACGTTTTAAAGATTATATTTGTATATTTGACACAATTCTGACTTTCAGTCTGAAGTTTGTTTGCTTGCTTTTCAGGCATGGTCCTTTGTGAAATAACTTACCCATAGCAAAATACGCATACACAATGGCTACGTCTACACTGGCATGATTTTCCGGAAATGCTTTTAACGGAAAAGTTTTCCGTTAAAAGTATTTTCGGAAAAGAGCATCTAGATTGGCAGGATGCTTTTCCGCAAAAGCATTTTTTGCAGAAAAGCGTCCATGGCCAATCTAGATGCGCTTTTCCGCAAAAAAGCCCTGATCGCCATTTTCGCGATAGGGGCTTTTTTGCGGAAAAAAATCTCTGCTGTCTACACTGGCCCTTTTGCGCAAAAGTTTTTTGGAAAAAGACTTTTGCCTGAACGGGAGCAGCATAGTATTTCCGCAAAAGCACTGACAATCTTACATGAGATCGTCAGTGCTTTGGTGGAAATTCAAGCGGCCAGTGTAGACAGCTCGCAATTTTTTCCGGAAAAGCAACTGCTTTTCTGGAAAAAGTGGCCAGTCTAGACACAGCCAGTGGTAGAGGTGGAGCCAGGAAGTATTCCTGTCTTCATTGACTGGTTCAGATCTGTTACACTGTCTGACTGATGCGTGTTGCTTTTGTGAAGTTCAGCACGTGTTTAACCAATCTAATTGATGGTCTGATCCTGTAAATGTGATGGTCCCAAGCCCTACATGAAGTCTGAGAGTTGGGGGTCCTCAGCACTACTCAGGGGATGCTTAGCAACTTGTCGGACCAAACTCAGATCAGAATTTGGCCTTTGAGTTAAATGAGAGCCCAGATTTTTTGGACCATTCTTAGACATGATAGTTGGAAGACCATCTCAAAAATGATTGCCTGTTTATTTTGAAATCTTTTGTGATAGATGTGACATTTCACTCAACCTAGATGAGAGAAAATGCCATATTTGGCAAACTGAATTGTTCTGAATAGCATTACTTTTAATTGGAAATTTGGAGTCTTTGTAAAAGAAACATATTTACCTAATTTAATATTATATTCTAGTTGAATTGAGTCAAGAGGCACAAAATAGGCTAATTAGCATGTAGTGCACTCTCTTACCTTTAAGCTATAATGCTCAGAGATGAGAGACAGGCATATTTTTAATGAGCTTACAGAAAAGTAAGACGTGAAAAGAAAGAGTCTTAATCTCCATTTCCAGGTACATTGTGGTAGTTTTGAAAGCCAACAATCAACATGAAATTTCTGCTGGAAGCTTTAAAAAAGAAGAGAAGGGTGAAAACAAACATTGATAAAGAGAAAATTGAATAAATTGCTAAACAGTTATGTCATGCTAACAATTGTTCTGACTTGTTTATTTCTAATCTTAGACCGTGTACATAAGAATTCATAATGCTTGCTGCATTAAGGAGAGTTCACCCCAATAGATACTGAAATGTGTCTTCTGGAAATCTTTGATCTGTGTACAAATATAGTGTATTACTCATCCGCTGTTCTTTGAAGAGTATCATCTCTATCACTTATCAGAAATGCCCAGGAGCTGCTTCCTTGGCCCCCTTTCACTGTAAAAAGGAAGTACAGACAAGAGAGCGTTAGCCTAGCAGTCCCTTTTATTTAAACAAGAATTGATTGAATCAGTGTTATGTTGCTATTCTCTTCATCAAACCCTGCTGTCTAAACATATTAGTCAATCCTAAGGCTCAATGCAATTCTGAGGGGTCTGTAAAAAGAATCATTAGAATAATTGCATATGTAGAAATGGACCAGAATGTGTAACTGGATTTGCACACTCAAAAGTTATGAGATGCTGTGATTTGATTGTGAATCTTAGGGGTTCTCATAATTCTGGCTTAATGTTAACTAGATAGTGCCCCTCAAATGTCTCTCTAACGAGAAGAAACCAAAAAAGAAGTCAGTAGCATACTGAATTTGGCTTCTATTGTTTCTTAGTCTATTATTTTCACATGTATTTAATTAAATCTGTACCAAGATGCTATATTTCACATGGGCTGTTCTGTCTCTCTTCACCTTTGCTCTGCCCCATTACACTGCTAGTCTTCATAGTTTTCAATTAACAGTAAGATTAGAGCATAGATTTTCAATCTAACAGAGTAAGTGGAACATATAGTGAAGTAATATTTAGTGATCTAGAGCATGATTCTGATCTCCACTTTACTCGAGTAAATCAGGAGTACTTCTGAAGTCAGTGGAGTTATGTGGGTATAAACTTAGCAGGAAGCCTCATTTGCTTTGCTGAGGCTTTTTATGATTTCTTAGGAAACTGTTTTTGGTTTGCGTCATAGGATTTTGAGGATTAAGTATGTTCAGTAGAAAAGTTGTCATTGTTTTAATATACAAATAAAGAGCCCATAATTTGAGTGAGTAATTAGCCTGGTCTCACAGTAAGGGATGAATGCGTACACATTCTCCATTGCTAATTGGTGGGAGTTTAAAAGTCAGATTAGATAAATTGATGTACGTCTTATTGACAAACTGCTGGCTACCAAAAGAAATAGTGCATTTAATTCTCTAAATTTGGCAGAGAGTTGTAAATAAGGAATTAACTTGTTAAAGGCACTCTCCAGCATTCCTCATGGCCTTTAGTTCAAGGAGTTCTAAACTTTGTTCAGGTAAGCTCTTTGGTAACAAAAGGTGAGAGAATCCACCACATGTATGGAATTAGCGCAAGTAATTTCACCTTCTGGGTTGTTGTTGTTGTTGTTAAAGATATGCCTGATGCCCAATCCCAAATTCTAGCTCAGAAACTCCAACTCCATACTTAAAATCAGGGAAGAATCAATTCTGGATCCCTGTTTGCAATTTAGTCTCATCTCTAGTGAGCCTCATAAATCCCTTGAATATCAGTGAGAGTAAAAAAAGTGTTCCTTTATGAATTTTAGTTCTAAAGTGTCATTGTTATGTGTACAAAATTTTAAAATATAGTGAAAATTAAAATGGTTTAGTTATAGCAAAATGAGCAGGAGCAAGCAGGTTATTATGATCTTTCTAATTAAGCAATAAAATACAATTAGCTGCAATTTCTATGCAGTTACAGTAAGTGGCCTTGGATGATTATTTTAACCACTCTAGAAATGCAATAATCACCTGTAATTGAGTGGCATTTTTCTAATAGGAAATGGATTTTATTAATAAAGTAAGGGAAACCCTTCAGGTCAGTTATCAAATTTCTGAAGCCATTCATAAAATTCAACAACATATCTGTTTGTTATAATCTGTGTTCAATGTGCTTTTGTATAATCTCATATGTTTTTGCGCCTGAATTTGCTCTTATGGGTGTGTAACTATAGAATAACCTAGTTAATATTCACTGTGCTAATCACTACTTCTCCACAGCATAACCAAAGCAGCCAGTAGGCTGAACAAAGGTTTAATTAGATAAGTGTTGTTACCTGACAATTGTATCAAACGGCTACTACATGGAGGACTAAACCTATTAACTAAATGCCAAAATGAAAGATTTGAGAAGAAAGAGGGAAGCATCAGTTAGGCGCCACAGCCTGGTGAGAAATCTGTTTTCCACCTCCAGCTACTTGGAAGGGAGAGGCTGCTGGGTGTTTTATCAGGGTGTTGCCTTGATCCTATTCTGATCTTTCTTGGGTTTCTGGCTACTGCATGTAAGATACATTTAAAACTCCGTTTCTTCTCTGGATGCTAGAAAGGAGTTTTCTTTCCATGCATCTACAAAGCTCCACTATCCTCCCGCTCCTGCTGCCACCACATTGCTGACTACTGCACTCCATTAACCAATTCTTTTTTGCATGGTCCTCTCAAAGAGTAACTGCTTGCCTCTGCTGCTGTTCAGAGCTTTCCCAAACATCAGCAGGATCATAGTGAAATTCTTGTCAGTCTTTCTGCTTCCAGTAGCACTGAAACTATTTTTAGGGGGGATGCTGAGCTGTGGCCCCCACAACTGTTTCCATCCCTCACTACCCTTGGCTCGGGTCACACCTAGAGTTGCCAGCTCCACCAGACTGGACAGAAAATTTCTTTCTAGCCACAGTTGGAGCAGCTACAGAGCCCCAGGCCAGCAGCAGGACCCTGAGCAGCAGTGGAGCCTCCAGGACTAGTGGTCTGAACCCTGGGGAATGGCAGGCAGTTGGACCCTAGGGGGTGGTAAAGCCAGTGGGACTCTTGGGGATGGGAGCTACTGGAGAACAGGACCTGGGGCTGGTAGCAGGACAGCAGCCTTGGAACAGGCAAACTGGGTGCAAAACTAGGGAACGCTGCAGCACCCCACACCCCTGCTTCCCAAACCTGTAACTGCGTCCCACAACCTTTTGAACAGCAGCAGTGAACTGGAGTAGAATTTTGTTCGTTTTACTTTGTTGCTGCCCAGGAAACCTCAGAGTGGCAACAGAGACACTGGAAAGACAATGTTTCACTGGGTCACATGCAGAAGGTTCTCTTCACACAAGATTAAATATTTTTACAATAGCAGTTTACATTCAATGCAGCTATTGCTGTCTTTGGCTCCCCAGAGTCTGTTCAAGCCTTACAGATTGCTAAATTTTTATTCCTTTTGCAAAGTAAGATATTGCTCAGTATTTTTACTAGTATCTTACAAATTTAAAACTACATTCTGCTTGTCAAAAGAATAGTACATTTTTGAGTCAGTCACCCTTTTATTGTATTTGATTACTTGGTAATTTGCAGAATTCAGTAGTCGATAATCAGTCATCTAGTCATTAGTGTGATTTAAAGTTTTACCGTATTGGATTAGAAATTTCTGTTGATAACTATTCATTGTTTATTTTTAAAGATTATAGTGACTGGGTATTATGTATATTTTATAAACACGGGTGAGATTATAAAGAGTTTCTTGAAATAATAAAAAAAAAACCACATAGCTTAATGAGCATTAATGTTTAATGGCATTTTTTTAATTCAAATATTTTTCTTAAGAAAATATACAGATCTCGAGCTAACGATATAAAGTACAGGCTAATATGTAGTGTTCCCAGTATTGCTTTAAAATAACCAGTCACATATTGTGTCTGATTTTTACAGTGTTGGCTGTTGGCTGGTCATTTATACTAATGAAAATATTCTGATTTGGTTGTGTCGTCTTCTCTGGTGTAAATAACTACCCTAGAGCTCAAACAGAGGAAAACTTGGCTCATATGTTAATGTTTATTACCCCATAAGTGGCTGTAAGGACTAAGTGCAGTTGAAAATTTTACAGTGTACATAAAGCTAATTTAAGAGGGGCGGAAATTGGGAATGACTTCAGTTTTGAAAACTAGGGATGATTTACTAGAACCCTGAAAGTCTGGCTTTGTCCTGTATAAACATTAAGTAATAATTTATTTAAAAATCGTAAATTCAGGGGAGGCCAGCTGTCAGGTCTCCATCTACAAATATGTTTCTTTTGTGGTTTGTGCTGTTGAACGTTGTTGCGAACATTTTGCTTTATTGTAAATTGCTTTGAAAGTTTGATTCTGTTTTAGGTGCAAAGGGGGAAACAAACCTATTTTTTTACATAAATGAATGTATTTAGGCATTGTGCAGTACATAATTACTCAGTGAGCATAAAGGACTGTCGTCTTATAAAATATATTTGAACAATCTTGTGTATAAAATGTACTTGATTTAAAAAAATCCAAACACAGGGTGGATTGAATTCTGAAATGTCTTTTCTGCGTGCAATAAATATAAACTATTTAACAGAAGTTGCATTAGACATTCATAGTAAATGTGACAGTACTTTATGTTCATCTAAACTTAAGGGACATGTATGTAAATAAGTAAATAAGGAGAGGAGAAATTGAGAAATATTTATATATGTTTCTGAAACCTTACAGACTTCTCCAGTAAGTTCAGTTTTCTGGCTTCACTCATGTTTTATTGGTGTTGAACACCTGAACAGGAATGAAAAATGTAACTTTCTTTGTAAATTGAACTTTGCAATAAAAATGGTGTTACTGAGAATTTTACATCTTCTGTTGCTGTTTGTTAGGTAATCACATACAATAACAGTGCATGGCAGCTCCATTAGATCACTTTCAAGACTTTGCTTTAATTAATAGGGACAAAACTGTGAAGGTTTGGTTTAGGAATCTTCCAGATGAAAATGGAGCTATCCCCCAAATCTGAAATTTCTTACATTGGTCAGGAAGGAAAGAATCCAAGGGAATGAGTGGGAACACAGGAAAGTGGCCACAGAGATGGTGGGTTACAGGAGTTAGAGCAGGAATCGGCAACCTTTTTAAACCAAAGAGCCAAACAACATCAAAATTCAGAAGAGGTGATAAACAAGGAGCCGTGTAAGAATGCCCATTTGCATGACTGAAAATATACAACTTAACATTATTTATAATTGGCATAATTATTAATAATCACAAAAATGAAATGTATTCACAGACTTTATTTAATGGGACTTCTGCTGCATCTTTTTGCACATTTCTTTGAAGTTTACATTATAACTGGTCAAATCCAGCTTCATGCACGTATTCAGGCTGTTTTCTGTAAATATTATGGCAAGGGGCTGGGGACGTGGGAGGTGCAAGGGGCTGGGCTGGGATGTATGAGGGGCTCAGGGCACAGGGTTGGGCTAAGGGGGAGGTGCAGGAGAGTTATGGCAGGGGACTGGAGATATGGGGTGCCGAAGTCGGGGGCTATAGGAAGCAGGAGTGTGGGGATGTGAGGGTATGAGGGCCTCAGGGTAGGGGGTTCAGTTGTATGATGGACTCGGGGGGGATGCAGGAGTGTTATGATGCTGTGGCCAAATGGGGGCTAGGCCCCAACTGGGGGCTTGTTGGCCAGGCTTCATTTTTAAATAAAGTAAAATATGATGTACAGCACAAAAGGTTTCAACATTGTCTTTATTTATGGCAGGGTTGTGGAAACTTTCTTGGGTTGGAGGCCACTGACCCTCAGAGTAATCAGTCAGGGAGCACTCAAGTGAGAAGCAAAAAAAACCCTCCAAAAACCCCCAACCCTCACTGATGTGACCCTCAACTGAAACACCTCACTCCCCTGGTGCTCCAGACCATGGTGGGGGGAGGGGCAGTGAGGGCTGAGGTTCAAGGCTTCAGGCCAGGTTTACTCTTCTGGGGTTCCAGGGTTAGTGGATTTCGTGGGGCCCCTAGGCAGTGTTGGGGGGCCTGACGTAGGAAACCAAACTAAATGATTGGGGATGTCTTCTGGCCTTAAACATGACAAAAAAAAAATTGACCTCATTTTTTTGTCAGGTGCTTATTTGCAAGTCCCACATTGCTTTGGTGTTTGTAGGAGTTTTTATTTTGTCTTTTAAACAGCAAAAATGCCTCACTGATTGCCCCTTCCCCATCCTCACCATGGAAAAATCAAGTCAAAGTTTGCAGCATGAACACAACTCAACAAGCGTGTGTAACGCATGGAAAATATTGCTATAAGAGCTAATTACAGTATCTTATTTCAAGGGAATCACTTTGGCCTCAATTCTTACCATGCACAGTAATTATTTGTCTTTTAACTTGCCCACTCTTCATGAGTATTCTCTGTGACTACTAATAGCATCTCTCCAAAATGCCTGGCTAGCTACTGCTCTTATAAGATGAATAATGCTGCAGAATGGATTTTTTTATTCATCTGCACTGTCTGGATATGTCAGATGCTCACTCTGCACTCTCCAGTGCTTACTGCATAGATGCTTTTTACAAGTACTAAAGCCCTCCGCTGATAAAAACGTTGTATATCCATATCTGCAACCATATCTGCAAAAATGAGCCACAGCTATCCACAACCACATCTACGGATGCAGATACCAGCTGATATAAAGTGGATATTTGTGGATTTGCAGCACTCTATAACAAGTACCTTCCATATTTAAGGGGTAAAAATAGAAGATTCTAAATTTTGCAATCAAAGTAGAAAAATGCAGGACTTTTCAGAGATGCTACTATATAGCTGCATTTTTTATATTATCAAAATAATGGATGCTATTTTATATTATGACGGAATAAGCATTCATTGGGCTGGATTGAAAATCAGTTCCAAATGCCACACTATCCACAAACAAAAATAGATTAATATAAGACTCAGAATACTTAACTCTCTGATGTGTGTGGATATATTTGGGAATGGTATTGGGAATATATCATGTGCTTCAATTTTGTTGGGTTTAGATCTTTGTGAAACAAGAATTTTGTTAAGCAGAAAGATCAAAAGAAACAACTTCCTCTCTACAGTAATGCTAAGATTTTGAAGTTACTAATGATTTTGAGTGTCTAACTTTGAACTTCTTAAAGGGGTCTGAGTTTCAGAAATTGACAAGCACCTCCTGTCTGAAAATTAGACTTTTTTAAATAGTCTTCATCATTAATCACTTCTGAATGTTTACATCGAGATTTGCAGACCTCTTGTGAAATATATTGTAAAAGATCATTCTCCCTTCTCCAGCTGTTGGGTTTATTGAGTAGAAAGCACCAAAATATCATTTCCCTCTCTTTAGTGACACGTCATTAACTCAGATTTTTTTTTCACCAATAAACATTGTGGCAGGTGGTGGGAAGAGCAGGTTAGCAGTTGCTTTAAGCGGAAAGTAAATAGTAATATTTATTAGAAGAGAAAATTATTTTAAATTTGTTCTTTTCGGGAGGGGGAGATAATTTATTTCAAGCTGTACAGGCTATTGAATGGCTTATAGGAAAGTGATACTTAAAACTAGTCAACAACATGTACACATCATCTGCCTAGAGCTGTCTGGCTCACTAAGACACACTGAATGATAAGAGTTGACACAACAACAGAAAATATCTTTCCTCTCCCTATGCCCCCAGTCCCTGTCAGAACATTTACCAGCCATTCCTGGAGGGGCAGCATTCTGAATTTGGTACATCTGACCACATAAGAGAATGCTGCCATGTGTCTGAGCAACTGAAGGCAGAGCCTAGCTGTAGTGATCAGCAAGTTGCGTAGCTGGGTCACGAAGTCCACAAGGACTTGAAACCTATCCAAGGGGAGGAAGGCTCAGCCCAGAGTTGAGTCTAATACTGTCCCTATAAACTCCATGCGCTGATCTGGCACTACCAGTGACTTTTCTGCATTTACCAGAAGGCCTAGGCAGTGGCAGGGATGAAGCAGACAGTCCACATCTAGGTGAACTGTGGAGAAGTAGTCCCCCTTGACCAGCCAATCACCCAGATAAGAGTGTATCTGCACCCCTTGTCATCGAAAGTGAGAAGCCACCACCAATATACATTTGGTAAAGACCCTAAAAGGCCACAGGCCAAATGCAAACTGGATCATTCCCACTAAAAAATGCAGGAAATGTCTGTGGCCCTTGAAAATGGCAGCGTCCTTGAAATTCAGGGTGGCATACCAGTCTCCTGGATCCAGGGAGGGAATGATGGAGGCCAAGGAGACCATAAAAAACTTGATCTCACCAGCTAGCAGTTCAGATTGCATAGGTCCAAAATGGGCTAAAGCCCCTCATGGGCCTTGCGGATGAGAACGTAGCAGGAGTAAACCCCCTGGTTTTGGTAGCACTATGGAACCTTCTCCACTGCCCCCAGCCTGAGCAAATTGTCAACCTCTTGCTGTAAGAGTTGCTCATGAGAAGATGTCTGTGGTCTCCCTTGAGGTAGATAGGGCCCTTCCCCTATGAGGTGGATTCTTGGATGGCCCCCTGTTGTAGGATGCCATCTCTAGGCACCCTTTCTGATACTCCCTTGACTGGCTGTTCGTTTTATTTTCCTCTGTCACCTCCATCCACCTATCTCCTATATCTCCCACCTCTCTTATATCCTTTGGGTTCCCATCTTGGATATATCCCTGGAGCAGTATGGGAAGGCCCTCTAGGAGTTGTTCCATTTGCATCCGGAGAGCTAGCTCTTCCATAGTTTTCACCTTTGCTCCAGATACACGGGCATCCCAGTTCCTTTTAGTCTCATAGGCAATTAGGGGCACTGTCATACCTGGTTTCCACTTTCAGGCTCTAAAGCAGCAATGGGCATGTTCAGCTGTGAATCCCATCCTAAGTCTGACCCTTTATTTAAAAACTTCATAGTCATTCATGTTCTCCCTGGGCATTTCAACTCCCACTTGTGTTAGGAGTCCACAGAGTTGTAATCTCAGCTCCACCATGTACTGGTCTTCGGGGATCATAGAATCCTAGGGCAGAAGAGATCTCAGGAATCATTAAGTCCAGCCCTCTACCCAAACCAGGACCAATCCCAACTAAATCAACCCAGCCAGGACTTTGTCAAGCCAGGACTTAAAAACCTCTAAGGATAAAGATTCCACCACCTTCCTAGGTAACTCATTCCAATACTTCATGAACCTCCTATTGAAATAATTGTTTCTAATATCCAACCTAGACCTCTCCTACTGTAACCTGAGACCATTGCTCCTTGTTCTGCCGTCACTACTAAGAACAGCCTCTCTTCATCTTCTTTGGAACCTCATTTCAGGAAGTTGCAGGCTACTATCAAGTCCCCCCTCACTCTTCTCTTTTGCAGACTAAACAAACCCAAATCCCTCAGACTTTCTTCATAGGTCATGTGCTCCAGCCCCCTAATCATTTTGGTTGCCCTCTGCTGGACCCTCTCCAATGTGTCCACATCCTATTGCTAGTGGGAGGCCCAGAACTGGACACACTACTCCAGATGTGGCCTCACCAGAGCCGAATAAAGGGGAATAATCACTTCTCTGGACCTGCTGGCAATGTTCCTCCTAATGAAAGCTAATATTCCATTCGTATTCTTGGCTACAAAGGCACCCTGCTGACTCATATCCAGCTTCTCATCCACTATAATCCCAAGGTCATTTTCTGCTGAACTGCTCCTCAGCCATTAGGTCCCCAGCCTGTAACAATGCTTGGGTTTCTTCCATCCCAAGTGCAGGACTCTACACTTGTCCTTGTTGAAACTCATCAGATTTCTTTTGGCCCAATCCTCTAATCTGTCTAGGTCACTCTGGACTCTACCCCTGCCCTCTACCGTATCTACCTGTCCTTCCAACTTAGGTCATCCGCAAACTTGCTGAGGGTGCAATCCATCCCCTCATCCAGGTCATTAATAAAGATGTTGAACAAAACTGGCCCTAGACCAATCTTTGGGGCACTCTGCTAGAAACCAACCACCAACCCATCATTGAGCTATTAATCACTACCCATTGGGCCTGACAGTCTAGTCACCTTTCTATCCATCTCCAATCCATAGTCCCTTAATTTGCTGGCAAGAATGTTGTGGGGGACGGTATCAAAACCTTTGCTAAAGTCAAGGTATATCACATCCACTGACTTCCCCATATCCACAGAGCCAGTTACCTCATCATAGAAGCTAATCAGATTGGTCAGGCACGACTTGCCCTTCATGAATCCATGCTGACTATTCTTGATCACCTCCCGTTCTTCCAAGTGCTTCAAAATAGATTCCTTGAGGATCCCCTCCATGATTTTTCCAGGAACTGATGTTAGGCTGACTGGTCTGTAGTTCCCTGGATTGTCTTTCTTCCCTTTTTTAAAGATGGGCACTACATTTGCCTTTTTCCATTCATCTGGGATCTCTCCTGATCTCCATGAGTTTTCAAAGATAATGGCCAAAGGCTCTGCAATAACATTTGCCAACTCCCTCAGTACCCTCGGATGCATTGAATCCAGACCCATGCATTTGTGTGTGTCTAGCTTTTCTAAATAGTTCTTAATCTGTTCTTTCTCCATCAAGGGTTGCCCACTTCCTTCCTATACTGCATTGCCTAGTGCAGTAATCTGGGAGCTGACCTTGTCTGTGAAGACAGAAGCAAAGAAAGCATTGAGTACTTTAGCTTTTCCCAAATTATCTGTCAGTAGGTTACCTCCCTCATCCAGTAAGAGCCCCAAAACATCTCTGATCACCCTCTTATTGCTAATACTAGACAATTAGCCCATCATAAGACGGGATTTTCAGGTCTCTTCTCCATGTCAGTCTTCTCTCCTGAGCCTCCGATCTCTCGCTCCGTCTCTCTCTCTCTCCTTCTCCTAGTGCCTCCCCCCCTCTCTCTCAGCTCTCCTCTGCCTTCTATCTCTCTCTCCATCTCTCTCTTTCTCTTCTCCCCCTCCTGCCTCTCACTCTCCCTTTCTCTTCTCCTCCTCCTCCTGCCTCTCACTCTGTCTCTGCTCCGTCTCTCTTTCTCTTCTCCCCGTCCTGCCTCTCACTCTCTCTCCGCTCTCCTCTGTCTCCTTCAGGGATGCACACTTGTCCAGGCCCCGCCCCCCTTCAACCCTCGTTGTGGTGCGTGGCTGACTTCTGCGTTGCTCAGCTGGGCCGCCGCGCAGGAGCAAGTGGTGCAAACAGCCTCTCTCTGTCTTCTCCTCCTATTGCCTCACCCTCTCTCTCTCTCTCAGCTCTCGTACGCCTCCTGCCTCTCTCTCCGTCTCTCTCTCTTTCTCTTCTCCCCCTCCCGCCTCTCACTCTGTGTTTCTCGTCTCCTCCTCCTGCTGCGTGTCTCACTCTCCTCCACCTCCTCCGTTCTCCTCTGTGTCTGCTCTGCTTTCCTTCTTTTGAATCTGGCACCCTTTCCTGATGTCAGAGACACACGCTCATCCAGGCCCTGCCCCCTGGCTGTTCCCTCTGGGCGGCGCTGTTGCCTCCCAGAAGGGAAGAAAGCTCTGGTGCTGCATGGGGAGCGAGGAGCCCAAATAGCCGCTTGTGTCACTTGCTCCTGTGCGGCGGCCCGGCTGAGTGGTGCAGAAGTCAGCCAAGCGCCATGGTGGGAGGCAACAGCACCGCCCAGAGGGAACAGCCAGCATTTCAGCATTACAGATTCACAGACATTGGGCTACTATATATATGATGCCTATAGAAACCTTTCTTGTTGCCCTTGCTAGCTGCAATTGCAATTGCGATTTTACCTTCCTGATAACCCCCCTGCATTCTTGAGCAATATATTTATACTCCTCCCTAGACATCTGTCCAAGTTTCCACTTCCTGTAAGCTTCCTTTTTGTGTTTAAGTTCACCAAGGATTTCCCTGGTAAGCCAATCTGGTTGCCTACTATACTTACTTTTCTTACTGCGTATCAGGATGTTTTCTTCCTTTGCCTTTAATAAGGCTTCTTTAAAATACTGCCAGCTCTCCTGGACTCCTTTCCCCCCTTCATGTTAGCATCCCAGTGGGATCCTGCCCATCAATTCTCTGAGGGAGTCAAAGTCTGCTCTTCTGAAGTCCAGGATGTGTATTTTGCTACTCTTTTCTTCCTTTTGTCAGGATCCTGAAACCTACCATCTCATGATCACTGCTTCCCAGGTTGCCACCCACATCTACTTCCTCTACTAGTTTCTCCCTGTTTGTGAGAAGCATGTCAAGTTGCGCATGGCCCCTGGTCGGTTCCTTCAGTAATTGTTCCAAGAAGTTATCCCCAACATTCTCCAAAAACTTCTTGGATTGTCTGTGTACTGTTGTATTGGTCTCCCAGCACATGTCAGGGTGATTAAGGTCCCCCATGAAAACCAGGGCCTGTGATCTGGAAGCTTCTCTGAGTTGTCTGAAGAAAGCTTCGTCGACCTCATCCACCTGAGCCAGTGATCTATAGCAGACACCAACCACAACATCACCCCTGTTGCTTCCACCTCTAAACTTAACCCATAAACTCTCAACAGGCTTTTCTGCCCTTATATTGGAGCTTTGAGCAATCATACTGCTCTCTTACATACAGTACAACTACTCCTCCTTTTCTCCCCACCCGTTCTTCCTGAACCGTTTATACCCTTCCATGACAGTGCTCCAGTCATGTGAGTCATCCCACCACGTCTCTGTTATTCCAGTCAAATCATAGTTCTTTGACTGGGCTAGGGCTTCTAATTCTTCTTGGGACACTGTACCCAAGACAGGGCCTTTCAAAACTTCCAAAGAAGACCTGTACATCATCTCCTACCCAGTACATTAGTATTTCCTGGTCTGTTGAACAGTGATTAGAGCAGGGTTATTGGGTGGAGAACCTGAAGTGTCCTGCCTTTGAGCTTTCTCCAGTGCAACTGTGGCCTCTGCTTCAGCATGCCTTGCCTGTGCTTCCATTTGCTTCGCCTTGGCCTCTAAGCTCCTTATTTCCATTTCTGCCTCCTTGTCTCTCATTCTTAGGCAGAGCCTAGTTGTCATTATCAGCGAGTTGACTGCCTTAGGGGCACTCTCCAACAAAGAAGACAGTGGAGAAGAGTTGCCATTTGTGCTTCTGCCCCCACAAGGTTATTGCCCCTTGGCCTCCTCCTGTCCTCTCTCCTTGGGGTGTGAATCTTCCCCAGAGGTGGACATCTTGCCCTGATCTGAGGCTGTTTTCACCTAGGGGTGTCACTTAGAGGGTGTTAGCTACTCTGTCCTTCTGCAAAAGCATGCACTGGCCTGTTCCCCTGTCCTCTTCTAGCCTAGCTATCCAGTTGCCCCGAAAGCTAGAAAAAGAAAACAAAACACAGTTTGGTTTGGACTCTCTGGCTGTGCAGATGTAACCTTCTGCATGTCTTTCCCCAAGGCAGCAGCGGAAAAGAAGAAAGAGAGAGAGAGAGAGAAACACCTCCAAATTCCAAACAGTTAAACAGAAGAAAATAACATCACAGCACTCGGCCATCAGCCCGGCAGCACTTGCCGCAGGCTGCCATCCGGGGGGGGGGGGTGTCAATTGGGGGGCTGCAGGAGAGCTTCCATCCCGAGGAGCCTGCAGAGCCACCCCAGTCCTCCCCATCGGGAGCTTGTACCCCATTCCTCCCTCACCTCCTTCCACTTAACCCTCCCTAGCCCCCCTTACTGATGTACAAAATAAAGGACACTGGTGTTCAAACATAGAAACTCTCTTTATTTAACAAAACTGTGTGGGCTCCAGGACCGGGAGGGGAGCAGATGAGTTTCCCTGGTTGTGCCCAGAGTGGCCACCAGGGAAAGCTGGGAAGGGCTAGCCTCCCACTAGTTCGAATTAAATGACTACATAGCCCTTAATTCGAACTAGGCATTAGTCCTCATACAATGAGGTTTACCTAGTTCGAATTAAGCGCTCCGCTAGTTCAAATTAACTTTGTAGTGTAGACGTACCCTCTGACACTTTGGCTGTGTCTAGACTGGCAAGTTTTTCTGCAAAAGCAGCTGCTTTTGTGGAAAAACTTGCCAGCTGTCTACACTGGCCGCTTGAATTTCCACAAGAACACTGACGATCTCATGTAAGATTATCAGTGTTCTTGCGAAAATACTATGCTGCTCCCGTTCGGGCAAAAGCCCTTTTGCACAAATGCTTTTGCACAAGAGGGCCAGTGTAGACAACATGGTATTGTTTTGTGCAAAAAAGCCCAGATCGCGAAAATGGCGATCGGGGCTTTCTTGAGCAAAACCACGTCTAGATTGGCACGGACGCTTTTCCACAAAAAGTGCTTTTGCAGAAAAGCATCCGTGCCAATCTAGATGCTCTTTTCCGCAAATGCTTTTAATGGAAAACTTTTCTGTTTAAAGCATTTGTGGAAAATCATGCCAGTCTAGACGTAGCCTTTGAGTGCAGAAGGTTGGGTGGGGGGGGGGGGGCGGCACTACCTGAGAACTTCAAAACCTTTCCTCTACAGGCACTGGTTATAAAAAAAATTCCCCCCAGAATCCCCATACACAGATTTTGGGGAATCGCTGCCCAAAAGAGCTTAACAAAAGAAAAGAGAAAAACAAGCTGCAGTCTCTGGTAGCTGACCCCTCAGTCAGAGGCCTGCAGATACCCATAGACAGACCTTCCAGGACACAAGACTCAAATCATCACCTTAAAAGAAGTGATTTTTATTGCAAAAGAAAAGATAAACTTGATAAAGCATACTTGGCTGCTAGATGTTATAGAGCAATTAAGGAAAACAAATTAAAACAGAGAAAAATCTCTGGGCACAATACACAGTAGTAAATGGGGAGGGGAGGCATAGAATATCACAGAGAAGTTCAAACCAAACCACACAATAACAAAAAATTATCCTGAATACAACTGGATTCATTTTCCCCTACTTCCAGTTTTCTCTTTGTTCAGTCCACTCCCATGCTCCAAATTCCTTGGAGGCATGATAGTCCTGTCTGGGTTTAAATCATTCTGTGTCTCTCAACTCCTCTCCCACACAAAGAAAGCAGGCAAGGAATCTATAACCAGTTCAAATAACCCTCTATATCGATTGGTTCTCTGGGGACCCCTAGCCAACACCTCTGCTAGCTACCTGAGCTGGTCAGCACTCCTGTCCTGTCCTGATGTTAGTTGAGAGTATAACAGTTCATCGGGCTGCATTCAAAGCTAGCCAAAGCAGGATATCAGAAGAGAACATGGTTTTTTACTCTCCCCTAGGGGAGGCAGTGCATGGAACCCGCATCACAAAACCTTTTCAACATTAGTGCTGTAGTAACATTTGCACTTAACAAGGCTTCCTGTCGCATAGGTTGGCTTCCATTGTCAATTATATTTTCCCTTTGGTTTGTGTCCTGCTTAATTCGTTTAAGATCTGCTCTTTTTGGGCAAGCCACATGGGGATGGAGACATCATTGTGCAATCAGTGGGGGAGGCTAAGAAGGAAATGCACCCTCTCCCCAGCCCCAACAGTTTAACATGATTTTAATGTCAGGAAGAACAGCATTGCGCTAGAGGGTTTGTAGCCTCATTTGCATATTTCTGGCACAAGACGCCATGGTTGTAGACATAGCCCTAGGCTACGTCTACACTGGCACCCTTTTCCGGAAATGCTTAAAACGGAACAGTTTTCTGTTATAAGTATTTCCTGGAAAAGCGCATCTACATTGGCAGGATGCTTTTCCGGAAAAGCGTCTGTGCCAATGTAGACGCGCTTTTCCGCAAAAACGCCCCGATCGTCATTTTCGCAATCGGGGCTTTTTTGCGGAAAAGAAATTTGTGCTGTCTACACTGGCCCTTTTCCGAAACAGTTTTCTGGAAAAGGACTTTTGCCCGAACGGGAGCAGCATAGTTTTTCCGGAAAAGCACTGATGATTTTATAGTAGATCGTCAGTGCTTTTCCAGAAATTCAAGGGGCCAGTGTAGACAGCTGGCAAGTTATTCCGGAAAAACGGCTGATTTTCCGGAATAAGTGGCCAGTGTAGACACAGCCCTAGAGTTTAAGAATACTGCCAGGCAATGAGACCTGATACAGTCTGTAGGCAAATTGTTTTCAGACAGTGTTAGTCCTGGGCACTTGTTTCAGAAGCTAGAATATTACATGGTAATCAAGTCATGGCAGCCATCTTTTACTACCAGCATATTTCTATTTGCACTGTTTTGTTCTATTTCTGCAGATTTTAACCCCCAGGGGACTGCCAATATTATAAAGAGTGTTTATATGGCTGGGCAAATGTGTGATCTAAGAATTTATTCTTAATACAGCTCCACAGTGGTGTGGTGTGCTAGAGCGAAAGGTGAAGGTGAAGCTCTGAGGACAGCTCATTACAGGCGATGACAGATGGTTGAAGAGGGAGGAGAGGCAAAAGAAAACAAGGGGAAAGAGTCTGCGTCTGAAGGAACTTTGCTCATAAATAGGGCTAAGGGGGTGTGCCCCGGTGCACCGCTCCGGTAACAGCTGGCCCAGGAAGTTTGATCTGGAGCAGGCAATTTAAAGGGGCTGACTGGGGGCGTGCAGGAGGGGAGATGCGCATTCTCTCAGCCGATTTACTGTGTGGCCATGGCAGCCTGGCTCCGCTCCTGGAGAGCAGGCAGAAGCAGCCCCCATGGTCTGGCTGCAAGAGGGGCTGGAGGCAGCCCCTCTCTGGCCTCTCTCCTGCCAGGGGTGGATCAGGCTCCTGTCTGGCCATGGCTGAAACAGCCCAGCCCCAGCCACAGTCTAGCCCCATCTGCTGTGGGAGAGGCTGGCGGCAACCTCACTCCTGCAACAGCAGGGAAAGGGGTGGAATTGTTCCCTGTCCAGTCACAGCTGTGGCTGCGGCGGCCTTGCCATGACCTCGATCCTGGGACAGGCCCTGCAGTCTGGCCCCCATATGGCCATGAGAGGGGCTGGCAGTGCCTCCCGGCCTCCCTCCGGTCATGGTGGGGAGGGGCACTACCAGTCCTGTATGGCTGTGGCAGCCCAGCCCCTACTTCAACCTGACCTTGATCCTGGCCCCACAGCCTGGCTCCCATCTGCCATGGAAGGGGCTGGTGTCAGTGGCCCCATCTGGCCACAGCAGCTTGGCCCCGCTCCTGCCACAGTGGGAGTAGGAAGGGAGCTGGAATCGGCCACGATGATCCTGGCTTGGCCCCTGTCTAACCACAGCTGCCCTGCTGCAGCAGCCTGGCCCCAGCAGGCTGGGCTGGCACATGGGGTGGGAACACAGAGACTCCCCTCCCTCAGGGGCTGCAGGCATGTGCTGGCCGCTTCCAGGAGTAATGCAGAGTGAGGGCACACAGGATGCCCACCTAAGCCTCACTGTGTGGCCACTGGTGGGAGTTGGGGGTCCTGGCCCCTTTTAAATTGCCTGGGACACTGAGTAATTTTCCCCTTTACCCCCCATTGCCAGACCTGGCTGTGGAACAAGTGTTCACAGGCTTACTGCTATTTCCTTGGCTGACGGCAGATGGGTCACCTTTTCCAGCATTCCTTTGCTGCCACAAGGGCCAGATTCTCAGGTAATAACATAAGTCCACCATTTGGGGGGCTCTAACCCCCCCCAAATTAGTAAGACTTCAGATAAAATCACAAGAGCTGGCAGCCTATGAGATTCTTTGAGGCTCAGCAGCACCTGTTCAGTACTGTGTCTAGGGTTAGGTGTAGGAGGGCTGATGGTTACATTTGCTCTTTACATTGCACCAGATTTGTACACTTGCTAAAGCAGCAAGTTCCTCATTCCATCTGGCCACATAGAAGGTTTCAGGGTGAGTAATAACCTTTAAGCATGGGTTACTTTGATCAAGAAAGTGTGGGTGACAATCAGCCTGGTAGGTTAATTCTTGAGGGGAAGGGGAGGCTTTCAGGGCTGTAATGGCAGGTGGCTTGATTTGCTAGTAGAATGGGAGGTGTGAACTATGGAGGCAGAACTTATTGTTGAGAGGAGAATATATACTAGATCTCATAGACTTTAAGGTCAGAAGGGACCTGCACTGTTTGTTGATGCTTAGCAATTGGCATGCTACAAGTGTCAGAGACAATTTCTCTGATGTTCCCTACAGCTAAAGAGAAGAAGGAAAAGGTTCAGTGATGCTGTTACTTAATAGATGTCAGGTCACATTTGACTTGTGTGTGGCGGGCTGACAGGTATCCTTTCCCAGAAGACCGTACACCCCCATCACTCCCCTGCTATGCTGGTGTGCATGCCAGGACATGTTGGGAAGCTGAATTTGGATAAGGCTAGGTCTACAGGACTGAGAATCAAATAACCGTCCACTGACTCTTCAGTTTGGTTCATAATTGAAAGGCTTTATATGTGTGTCGATGCAGAGGTGAAGTGAAAGTATTGCAGTTTGGCCTGGCCCAGCCTGTTTTAACAAAACTGAGAGTCTTCCAATTTTCTCAATGTAGATGAATTGAGAGAAAATTTGCTAACAATATGTTTTCAGCCACACAGCTGAGATTCAAACTTTTCTGAAGTTCTGGGTTATTTTGCTGTAGGAGATTGATTCAAGCCTAACTTTGCTGGCCTAAATTATGGAGATATCTGGGAATAATGTTAATTTGATATATACCCATGAAGTACATAGGTTTTCTCACTGGCAATTTTAAAAATCACATGTATTTCAGGCGCAAAATGAGGAAAGATGTCTAGGCAGGTTGGTCACTTGCATGATCTATGAAGAAAAATAAATCCTTTTTTTGGACAGAAGTGCACCTTTTCCCCTCATCATTATTCTGAATACTAATTAGGAAACCAAGGTTGACATGAACAATTCAGCAGACATTGCCAAGGTTTCCTGAAGATGAATTGGCCCTTTAGTCCCACAAAACGTTAGTCAAAATGCTGAAACAAAAATGTCACCTACACAGTAAAACCCTCTACAAACTAAGAAAACTGTGTGAGACCAAGAAAACGAACATACTCTACCAATTATAGTGTTCACTGTTCGTGCTAAATAACATAATTATTTACTCTGTTGTTCTGCTTTATCCCCAGCTTTGAGTCAAGGAGAGAGGTGACTCAGAGTTATCTGTGGATGAATCACTGTGTATTTCCTCTTTGCTGTATTATTTAAATGTCTTTATTTGTTTCTCTTATTCTACTGTTCATGGCCAAGATTTGTTTCTCTTCATTGCTGGCACTGCCCACAGGCAAGATGACACTGAAATGAGGAAGAGTGTAGCTTGAAGACAGAGCCACCAACACAATATTTCCTGTTTTGGATTAACTGGCTTCTGTTGTCTGGCTCAAAAATGTCTGACGGGCAAAATAAGTCTGACTGTGGGTCTTCTGGGAGGTGAGGTTGGGGTGACAATGGAAAGTAACAAGTGAAAGGCAAGAGGGGATGGTAAAGCCATCTCAGAAAACAAAGTTGTGTGGCTTTCATACCAGATTTTCATGGCAAGATTTTTGGCCTTTTAGACCAAGAGGAAGAACAGTGACTCCTCTTGAATTATTCTTTGTTAATCTCTAATAACTTGGTGTAATGTGTACAAAGAACAGAAGTATCAGAGGGGTAGCCGTGTTAGTCTGAATCTGCAAAAGCAGCGATGAGTCCTGTGGCACCTTATAGACTAACCGAAGTGTTGGAGCATAAGCTTTCGTGGGCAAAGATCCACTTCGTCAGATGCATGTAGTGGAAATTTCCAGAGGCAGGTATAAATATGCAGGCCAGAATCAGGCTGGAGATGACGAAGTGGATCCAATCAGGGAGGATGAGGCTCCCTTCTAGTAGCTGATCTGGAGGTGTGAATTCCAAGAGAGGAGAAGCTGCTTTTGTAGTTAGCAAGCCATTCACAGTCTTTGTTTAATCCAGAGTTGATTGTGTCAAACTTGAAGATGAACTGTAGCTCAGCAGTTTCAAAGAGAGTTTCAAAGAAAGTTTCAGCTCAAGTGTAATGGGGTGTATCAGCCCGGCATGGGGAAGCAGAGATAACCAGGCTCGCCTGGCTGAAGAAGTCCCACTCCTGCAGCCCTGCTAGGCATGCTAAGTCTGCAGCCCAGGTATAAAGGACTGAAGAGAGGCTCAGTCTGGGCTGGCTGCTGAGGAGGTACTGTCAGAGCTCCTGGAGGTGAACTGTCTGTGGGATCAGTCCTAGAGACCAGCCAGAAAGACACCCGAGATCCTGACTGTGACCTAGAGGAAGGACCCTGGAAGGAGTCTGGCAGAGATGGGCAGGAAGTAGCTCATGGTGGGAGATTGGCTCCAGAAGAGCCTGGAGTTCCCTGTCAGGCTACTGGTGGATCGTGCCACTGCTGTTAGGGCCCTGTCCTAGGACCCAGTGGAGTAGGGAGGGCCCGGTATCCCTACCCACTCCTCAATCCCCAATCCTTGGAGCCTGCTCCCACTTCTACAGACTCTGGCCACTAGGCCGCACTGCCTCAGCGAGCAGGGCACTGGTTGCTGACTCCAGCCGCTAGGCCTTACTGCCTTAGCATGAGAACAAAAAACAGGACTATGTAGCACTTAAAAGACTAACAAGATGGTTTATTAGGTGATGAGCTTTCAACCTAATAAATCATCTTGTTAGTCTTTTAAGTGCTACATGGTCCTGTTTTTTGTTTCAGCTACACCAAACTAACATGGCCACATTTCTATCACTATTAGCACGAGAAGGCTGTGTGTTTAGGACAGTAAATGAATTACTGTGTGCTCAGGGTTGGGGCAACAGTAGCATTTCATCCCTTAGGTGACCAATCTTACTGTAGGCTTAAACCATATCAGTCGTGACCAAAATTTCCTATCAAGCGGTAGCTTTACTGGACTAGGTGAAGTGAGTTTCATGGGGGTCTTTCTTCTGTTCCTGCAACTGTTGGTCCATATCACACAAAACAGTACTACATTTGGTGCCTTTGGTTGGAAATCTCTGTCAGGAGTCTAAAAATCTGAATTTGCCATGAAGACTGAACATCTCTCCTCGGTCTCTCCAAAGCAGTGGTCTCTCCAGACCAAGTGAAGCCACATTGATGGGACAATACAGAAAGCTTGTTTTGCTGAGGTGATCTTCTGTGGATAAATGGAGTTTCACTCTCTATCAATCCATTTTGACTCCTCTCTGATAAGAAATCAGCTGCCCCCTGCCTTTTATATGCTGCTCTTCCTTTTAATGTCCAGGAAGAAGGTAAAGCAGGGAAGGATTTTTCTTTTAAACCAAAGAAACTCTTACTTCAATAACAGCATAAACAGTTACTCCATTAGAGCCACAAACTCACGGCCAGCAAAAGAGGAAAATGCTCAAGTGTGTGTATGTGTGTGTATCTAAAAATTAATTGCCAATATCTGTTAAATAACAGATATTTTACAGAAAGCAAATAAGCAAATTGTAAAAACCAGAAAATAAGCTCTCAATTTTTTGCAGCCACATTTACATTTTAGATTCTATGCATAAATTATACAACTGTAACTCTAACCATTTTGCTGCAGCACAGTCTATATGCCTAAATAAACAGGGTTTATTCCTATCCCATAGTCCATCCCTCCAGACCACATTTCTTAATTCAAATGAATATATGCTATCACTTCATTAAATTTTAAATCCAGAGTTCACAAGAACTGAATGTGTGTGACTCTTTTTGGTTGCTTCTCCATTTTGCACTTCACATGAATTTGCTTATCACAGCTTATCAGCTCAAGGCTTTCCTGTGAAAAGCCTGTTTGTGATCAGCAGCTGCTCAATAGTTTGTAATTCATACATAGCTGCCAAAATTGTTCTGAGGAAAACTGTCTTTTTTTTTTTTTCTACGGTTGGGTAACTCTGGTTGGAAGGGTTTTTTTGTTTCTGACCAGATCTTGCACATTGAATGCAGCGCTTTGTCGGCTAGTTTGTCAAACTCTCTTCAAGTAAAGAAGTGTAGACCGTGAGTTAGAACTGGGGTTTGAGGACGGGAACTTCTGAGGCTATGTCTACACTAGGAAATTATTTCAAATTTATGAAATTTGACTTATGGACTCCCGATTTAACAAATTCGAACTTGCATGTCCTCACTACAGGGAAGCATTGAAATTAGTCGGAAATAGCACATCCATATTGAATGCAGCCTGCCTTGGACTTAAAGCCCCCACAAGCACTCAGGCTGCTTGGTCTGGCCAAATACCTCCTGTAGATGCTTGGTCTGGCAAGCTGCACTACTTGCTTACAGGGGCTCCTCTCCATGCCCATGTCTCACAAGGCACACCTTCACTGCCTCCCCGTTGTGGGACAGAAAAAGGGTGCAGTGGTCATGTGCCTTGTCGTGCTCTGGTTGCTCGCATGGATGCCACAGCACTGCCACCATGGAGCCAGAACTGCTGAGAAGCAGTGCCATGCTCGTGGCTCTTGTGCTGCACCTCATGGTGCAGTATGTCAAGAGGGCACGTGTTACTCCAGCAGGAACAGGACAAGGATGAGGAGGACAGGGAGCATGAACCCTGGTGTGGCCTGCAGGCCCTGCTCAGCCAAGTCCTGGTGCTCCTGCTACTGTGCACTCCCCTCAATCCCCTAGACACAGTCAAACAGTGCTTCTGGTGGAGGAAAATGAGCTCAGACTGGTGGGACACATTGTCCTGCAGGGATGGGATGACCAGCAGTGGCTGCAGAACTTCCTCATGCATAAGGCCACCTTCCTCGAACTCTGAGAGTGGCTCACCCAACTGAGACCTGTTATCCCCCTGCAGAAGTGCGTGTCCATTGCCCTCTGGCAGCTCACCACTCTGGACAGGTGCCACTCAATTGGGAACAAGTTTGGTACGGGGAAATCCAGAGTCAGGGCCGTGCTCGTGCAAGTAGCCAAGGACATCAACCACATGCTGCTATAGAGGGTCATCACTTTGGGCAACATGGACAGCATTGTCAAAAGCTTTACCAAGACAGGCTTCTCCAAATGCAGAACACACACCACCATCCTGGCCCTGACCACCGGGCCTCAGAATTCATCAATCACAAGGCAACTTCCTCATGGTGCTGCAGGTGTTCTTGGATCACAAGGGATGCTTCACTTACATAAGAATTGGCTGGTTGGGAAGGGTGCATGACACCTGCATCTTTTAGAACTCTTGTCTCTTCTGAAAGACGCACGCCAGCACTTTTTCCCCCAGACTGCACAATCAGAGTCAGGGAGGTGGACATGCCCATCATGATCCTGAGTGATGCAGCCTACCTCTTGCTCCCCTGGTTCATGAAGCCCTACACGGGCGGCCTGGACTTCAGCAAGGAGCACTTCAACAACAGGCTGAGCAGATGCCGAATGGGGATGGAATGTGTGTTCAGGTGTTTAAAGGGGAAGTTCAGGAGTCTTCTCACCCACCTGGAATTCAGTAAGCAACAAATTCCCATTGTGCTGGCAGCTTGTGAGAGCAAGAGGGAGACTTTTCTGCCAGGGTTGTGGTCTGAGGCAGAACACCTGGTCAAGCAGTTGTAGCAACCGGACATCATACAGAGAGCCCTACAGAGAGCACCTCAAGGGGCAGTACTTATCAGAGAGGCCATGAAAGACAGTTTTATGTAAGGCCAGTTCTGAGACTCTTTCCCCGTGACTCTCCACAAGGGGCCCCTGTGTGTTCTTTCATCCCCCCTCCCTCTTCCTCTGCCCTCCCTTCCCCTCTCCTCTCTTCTCCTTTCCTCCCCTGCAGACCAAACAATAAAGACATCATTCTTGAACAAACAGGAATCTTTATTCAGGGAACATACAACAAAGGAAGGAATGGGAAAAGAACCTGGAATGGAGGTTGGGGCTCAGGGATGGGGCTGGGACTGGCATCGCCTTCCGGGTGGCTTAGAAGCTCTGGCTGCCCTAGCGGGTCCTCCTCATCATGTTCTGGGGCCCTGATGGCCCCGGAGAACCCTTGCAAAGCCATTGGATGGGGAGTTGGTTGGAGTCCTACTCCATGCAGGCTGCCACATGTTTCATACATACAGAATGGGAAGCGACTATCTGGGAAAGAGTACGGCAGAAAGGGATCTAGGGGTCATAGTGGACCACAAGTTGAATATGAGTCAGCAGTGTGATGCTGTTGCAAAGAAAGCAAGCATGATTCTGGGATGCATTAACAGGTGTGTTGTGAGCAAGACACAAGAAGTCATTCTTCCGCTCTACTCTGCACTGGTTAGGCCTCAATTGGAGTATTGTGTGCAGTTCAGGGCCCCAGAACATGATGAGGAGGGCCCGCTAGGGCAGCCAGAGCTTCTGCATTTCAAGAAAGATGTGGAGAAATTGGAGAGGGTCCAGAGAAGAGCAACAAGAATGATTAAAGGTCCAGAGAACATGACCTATGAGGGAAGGCTGAAGAAATTAGGTTTGTTTAGTTTAGAAAAAAGAAGATTGAGGGGGGACATGATAGCAGTTTTCAAGTATCTAAAAGGGTGTCATAAGGAGGAGGGAGAAAACTTGTTCATCTTGGCCTCTGAGGATAGAACGAGAAGCAATGGGCTTAAACTGAAGCAAGGGAGGTTTAGGTTGGACATTAGGAAAAAGTTCCTAACTGTCAGGGCAGTCAGACACTGGAATAAATTGCCCAGGGAGGTTGTGGAATCTCCATCTCTGGAGATATTTAAGAGTACATTAGATAAATGTCTATCAGGAATGGTCTAGACAGTATTTGGTCCTGCCATGAGGGTAGGGGACTGGTCCTCTTCCAGTCCTAGTATTCTATGATTCTATGTTGCATCACCGAGGTGAGGGTGGAGAACATGGCCTCATGCTGGTGTGCCAGCTCTTCCCAGGTGGCCTTTCTCTGCTCCCAGTTAACAGGCTGCTCCTCCCAGTTGGCCTGCTGCTCCTCTTGATTGGTGACCTGCTTCTCATGCTCTGCCTTGAGTCCCCACACAAGGGACTGCGGGAAGAATATCTGCTCCCTCATGAGCTCATCCCGGGTTCTTTTCCGCCTGCAGATCCTGCTCAGGCAGGCAAATGCAGTGGGAGGTGGGGGATGGGCACAGCTTGCAGCTGCCCCAGCTCTGAAAAAAAGTCACAAGGGCAGTTACCACAGAAGACACTGTGTATTAAGCCAAGCCCTAATCTCTCAGACAACACCTAAAGTCTTGATTCAGTTGATTGCAATGTGCTTTGAGCAAGGCCATATGTTGCCTAGACAGCAGGCACTTTCCAGCGGGGGGACAGAAATCGCAGGAGACCATCGCAACATCCACAGCCCAGAGAAGCAGGCATGGGAAAGTGCTGGCCAGGCCAGGATCAGGTGCAACCCCCAGGCTGAGTAGGCCGAGAGAGTAGCAAGCAGCCCTTTGCAGCCCATCACCTGTCCCTGCTTGTAGACAGGGAAAGTTGGAGAACTCACCAGACGTGCCCTCCCTGGGGTCATTGGAAGCAGCTCCTGGCCCTTGGGCATCCTTGCTTGGCAGGCCTCCACCTCCTGCTCATTGTTGTCATCCTCCTCCACCACCCCATTCTCCTTCAGACTTGTGCCAGGCATATCTTGGCTGGATTCAATGACCATGGTGCGGAAGGTGACCTGCCTTCCTCCCAGAATGGCATCCAGCAGTTCGTAATAGTGGCAAGTGTGAGGTGCTGCCCCAGAGCATCTGCTCTGCTCCCTGACCTTCTGGTAGGTCTGGCACAGCTTGTTTAATCTGAGCTTGAACTGCTCCAGGTTCCTGCTGTGGCCTTTCTCTGCCAGGCTGATGGCAATCCCCTCACAGATGTCAACATTGCACTTCTTGGTGCGGAATTCCTGGAGGTTGGACTCCTCCCCCCACACCTTGATGTGGTCCAGGATCTCCATAGCAGTCCAGACTGAAGCTCTTAAAGGGAAGTGGAGGCTGGGAAGTGGGAAGTGGAGGCTGTAGAAGCAGAAGTGCTGGCAGCTGTCGGAGTGTCTGAGGGGACGTTGGGGGCGCTCATGTTGTGGTGTGCTGCTTGCAAAGCTGGCCATGTGGACCAATTTTTTTAGAGCTCCATGAGAGGAGGAGAGCAGTAGAGATGCCAGGTGTGGCCAGAGTGGTCAGAGCTGACAGCTGTGGGAGGCCAATTAGTTTAAATTAGTGTCACTGGAGTGTCCACACTAACGCTATTTTGGATTTACAAGTTTTGAATTAGTGTTATTCCTCATGAAAGTCAGGAGTACAAAGTTTGAATTCCAGTCTGTTATTCTAAAATAATGGGCTTAGTAGTGTGGATGCATAACTTACAAATTCAAACTGGGTTGCGGGGGTATTTCAGACTAAGGTCCTAGTGTAGACCAGACCTGAGTTCTTTTCATGGAATCTGAAATTTCAAGTTCCATTTTTTCTTCTGCCTAACTTCATGGCTGTGTCTACACTGGGCCACTTATTCCGGAAAAGCAGCCGCTTTTCCGGAATAACTTGCCAGCTGTCTACACTGGCCGCTTGCTTTTCCGGAAAAGCAATGACGATCTACTGTAAAATTGTCAGTGCTTTTCCGGAAAAACTATGCTGCTCCTGTTCGGGCAAAAGTCCTTTTCCGGAAAAACTGTTCCGGAAAAGGGCCAGTGTAGACAGCACAGGAGTCTTTTCCGCAAAAAAGCCCCGATCGCGAAAATAACGATTGGGGCTTTTTTGCGGAAAAGCGTGTCTACATTGGCCATGGACACTTTTCCGGAAAAAGTGCTTTTCCGGAAAAGCATCCTGCCAATGTAGACGCGCTTTTTCCGGAAATACTTATAACGGAAAACTGTTCCATTTTAAGCATTTCCGGAAAAGGGTGCCAGTGTAGACGTAGCCAATGAGACCTTGGGTAAGTCACTTAACCACAGTGTTCCTCAATTTACCCATCTATAAAAACTGATTTATTCCAATGCTAAAGTGCAGGTGAAGTTGTGAGACTCAGTTAATGTTTGTAAAGTGCATGGCAATTCTTTGGTTAACATTGCATGTATTTGTACTTTCTGTTAAACTAATGAAAGCCAATAAAATCCCTTTCTCAGGCTATGTCTACACTATAGAATTTTTTCGAAAGAACAGCCATTTTTCCAAAAAAATTTCATGTATGTCCACACTGCAATTGTGTTCTTTCAAAAAAAAATGGAAAGAACAGAGGGATTTTTCCGACATTGGTAAGCCTCTTTCTATGAGGAAGAAGCCTTTTTCCGAGAGCTCTTTCAGAAAAATGCTTGTGGACGGGGAAAAGGGAGTTCTTTTGGAAGAAGAGGAAAGAGGAAAAAGCACAGGTGCCCTGGTGGCCATTCCATCCGTAGTAATCACAGCTTAAATGCAAGATTCAGCTTACATGCGAGCATCCATTCAGTGTGGATGCTATCTTTTGAAAAAGATTGCTTTTTCAACGTGCTTTAGCAGTGTGGATGCTCTCTTTTGGAAGTTTTTTCGGAAGATCCCTTCCGGAAAATCTTCTTCCGAAAGAAGCCTGTAATCTAGATGTAGCCTCTCTGTGACTATTTGCATCCAGTCTGTCTTTCCACCCTGCGCACAGCCCCTGGGAATGCCACATCCTGAAAAAAATCCCTCTTCTTTCTAGCAGCTCAGAGTGAGGTTTAACTTTCAATTATGTTTGTAGTGAGCCAGTGTTGACAATTGTCATGAATCTCACACCATCTGAGTTTTCTTCTTAAAGTCCCAGCACCTAGAATCCTATGAATATATGAAAAACTCTGCTTCGACACAAAAAAAAAAAAAAAAAAAGAAGGGGCGGGGAGAGTTTCTAGCTCTCACCATTGTTGAGAAAAATTTGAATATGTGACCTGAGTGCACATCGATGGCTTAAAAATTAGAAGGCAAATAAAAAGAACCTCAAATGGACAATTTTTAAACCAATCTCTTAATTGCTGGTGCCACTCATGACATTTGTACAGAGTAATTGGGGCTGGAAGCAATGGTTAGATTAGTATCTAAAAGAATTAGGAGGAGTCTTCTGCTCTGACGCGCATGGAAATAGGTCTTGTTTGGTTTTGGTCAACCAGCTAGCTGTGGGCCAGTTTAACCATACCCTGACAGATAGCCTCAAGAGTGGGGTATGGAATGCAGAAGGAAAGCTCTTTGGAATATTTGTTTTTCTCCTTGCAGAGGGTTTGCCTATAATCTTCTCTAGCCCCCTCCTATCTGACTGTTTTCTACAGTAATAAAGAAGTAGAGTACTTCTCCTTACATTGGGGTCAAGCCGTGCGTGAGTCATGTTCTGCAAGAGTTTAAGCATCATTAACTGGGAAAAGCATGACTGGGGCCCCTGAATTCCCAAACTAGGCAGTTTTGATTGTTTCTTTACATGCTGTAAACTCTTTCCTACCCACCTTTTATGACTGCTCGTCGGGACTTCTGACTAAGGATTCTACACAATTTGCACTCAATGTTTAGGGGCATAGAGTTCCTGTCCTGAGTTCCTGTCCGTATTATACGAGATAACTCTATCAGGAGCTGGTTAAGCTGAAGTTCCAAACCTGGTATAAATGGAAGCATGGGAATGGTTCCACTATTGCCAGGAGCTTTCCTGCCATGTGCTATGGGCAGAGCTAAGGGCCGGAGGGGGCACACTGTGCTCTGGGCAGTGCTGAAGGAGGAAGAGAGCTTGTTTGAGTATAAATAGTAGTGAAGCCATGGTCAGTGGCAGCAGTGGCATAGTTTAGCTGGGCTAAGTCCAAACCTGGCTGAAGCCCATGGGTTATGTGCATGGTATGGCTAAGTTGTGCCATCACTGCTACCACCCTTGCTCCTGGGGCTATACTTCTATTCCTGTTGACATTAGCTCCCATCAAGCCAGTGAGTTGGGTATCACATTCCTATGTGGATGTAGACCATCTGCCATCATGCAAATCTCCCCATCACCAAGGATTTCACTGTTAAGCCAAGCTGGTCGCCTACCATATTTGCTTTTCTTAGTGTGTATCATGATGGTTTGTTTTTCTTGTGCCTTCCATAAGGCTTCTTTGAAATAGAGACAGCTCTCCTTGACTCCTTTCCCCTTCAAGTTAGAATCCCAGGGGATCCTGCCCATCAGTTCTCTGAGGGAGTCAAAGTCTGCTTTTCTGAAGTCCAGGGTGTGTATTTTGCTCCTCTCCTTTCTTCCTTTCGTCAGGATCCAGAAATCTACCATCTCATGATCACTGCTTCCCAGGTTTCTACCCACATCTACTACTCCTACTAGTTCCTCCCTATTTGTGAGCAGCAGGTCAAGTTGTGCATGGCCCCGGTCGGTTCCTTCAGCACTTGTACCAATCCCCAATACTCTCCAAAAACTTCCTGGATTGTCTGTGTACTGCTGTATTAGTCTCCCCACAGATGTCAGGGTGATTAAAGTCCCCCATGAGAACCAGGGCCTGTGATCTGGAAGCTTCTCTTAGTTGTCTGAAAAAAATCTTGTCTGTCTTATCTACCTGAGTTGGTGGTCTGTAGCAGACATCGACCACAACATCACTCCTGTTGCTAAAGCCTGCAAACCTAACCCAAAAATTCTAGCTCCAGGTAAGCAGCACACCTCTCAAGATTCCTGGTAACTATCACCTCTCTCCTTTTGGGAGTGGTGGTTGTGGAGCCTAGACTATGCATCCCGTGCCTTCTGGTCGATGGGGTCTCCTTTTATCCCTTCCCTCAGAGGTCTCTTCCAAAGCATTCTCCACTATACTACCTGTGCAGAGAGCCTGAAAGCAGTTACTTACCTCTATCAGGATTGGGGCTATCTGAGCTGTCTTTCTTCTCCTGGAGGTTACATGCTGCCAGCTTCCTTCCCCGTTCTATACTACCCTCTCTGGTTCTTCAGCCTGCTGTGCCTGGAGTATCAAATGCTGCCTTCTATCCAGAAAGTCTTCATCTTCTCTGATGGAACCGAGAGTTGATACTTGGGTCTCTAGTCCTGTAACCTTCTCTTTGCATATGGAGATCAGCTTGCACTTCATACGGATGAAATCACTTCTATCTTCTGGGAGGAGGACAAACATGGCACATGCTGTGAAGATAACAACAGCTGATCTCTCACTATCCATACTGTCTTCCTTCTGAGAGACTCTTCAGATATTGTTTTTATTGCACCCTAAAGCCCCAGGGGTCCCGTAATTATTCCTCCTTTACCTGAAGAACTCCCGCACAAAACTCCCTGTTAGCTGCTCCTGTTCACTAAGGGTATGTCTACATTGCGTGGGTTTTCTGGGATACCAGAAGTATCCCGGAAAAACTCTGCCTTGTCCAGGGAATGTGTTTGCTCTTCCACTTTTTTTTGCGGAAATGCAAACATACTCTTTCAGAAGTGCTGTCTTCCTCATTCCATGAGGAAGAACAGATCTTCCGAAAAAGGGGGATTTTCCAAAATTTGGCACACTGTAGACAGGACAAATTTCAGAAAAGCCTCTTCTGAAAAAAAAAATCGGAAAAAGTTACGCAAAATGCAGAGCGCATTTTGTGCAGCTTTTTCAAAAAAATGAAAAGCTGTCATGTAGACCTAGCCTAAATTAACAATTTACCAAGTATCAGAGGGGTAGCCATGTTAGTCTGAATCTGCAAAAGCAACAAGGAGTCCTGTGGCACCTTATAGACTAAGGGTACGTCTACACTTGCTCCCTAGTTTGAGCTAGAGATGCAAATGTAGGTGACCGAAATCGCTAATGAAGCGGGGATTTAAATATCCCAGGCTTCATTAGCATGATCTCGTTGGCACGTTACTCCACTCAACAGCTGATTCGAACCAGGAAGTGCGTGCCGGGATGCATTAGTTCGAACCAAACCCTTTGGTTCGAACTAACATTATTCCTCAAAAAATCAACCATCATATTTTGAGGTGCAGGTGAAGGTTTAGGTGGGCCAGCTATTATTTTGGGTATAATTTTCCAACTCTTGTTTAAAGCAGAGATAGGTACAAGATGCAAAGTTTTGGACCCAACTTCCACAAAGGTTAGGAATGCTCAGAACTAGGGCTTTATTTTAGGCAACTTTCTCATTAAAGAAGCTATAAATAATATAAAAACCAAACCAGTCTCACAAATTCAGAATTTAGCCTGTTAAACCCTTCTTCACTCTGTAGATAAAGTAAGGGCAAACATGTAGCCTCTGCATTAACTTCCTGTCCTTTCTTCATTTTATGCCACAGAAGTTTACAAATCTTAACTATGGCTGATTCTGAATACTGCCATAAGACCTGGAATTTGCATCAGAAATGAAAGAAGTCTTTATGTAAGTGATCTACAGGAAAATGGGAGGAGATTTATCCCGAGCCAAGGAAATCTTAAGCTGAGCAATATTGCAGTAAGGAAGGAGCAAAAGTGTCCTGAAGTCTGTCTTCTACAGTGCAGAAAAATCCTATATTTTCTGAGACCTCAGGCTCCATTAGAAGTGTTTGATGACAAAAGTGCTGTTGACATGCAAAAGTCACCAAAACTGAAAATTCATCACATTTTTTTCCTGCCACCCATTGGCAACATTTTACAGCCCTGTTATTAGCGCTCCCATTGACAGAAAAAGCAAAGCAACGTGGGTAAGCATCCCACAGTGACTGGTGTCACTTTCAGTCACTCAGTATGGTGGGAATGTGCAACATAGCACTAGGTATTTTGGGAGTGTGAAAAACATATTCTCAGCCACTTCTTTGCTTCCCAACCCGCTTACTTTCATGCCACCTGCTGCAAACTCCAGAATCTGTTGTGAGAAATCATGGATCCCGGCCTTCTCTCCCATGTTGTGTACAATGTGCTTAGGACAGGGGTCACCAACCCATTAACTGAAGAGAGCTGAAACAGAAGTGGAAAAAATGCGAAGCAATTTTTGTTGACAAAAAAAAAAAAGACAAGGCTTTTTGGCCACATCAGGCTCCTGTCAGCCGCCGCCGTCTTGGCGACGCGATTTTGAATCAACACACCTACCCCAGTGAGCACAGGGAGCTGGGGGCCATTTCTAGGAGTGCAGGGACGGCTTCGCAATCCACAGGGGAGGCTTCACAAGCTGTATTTTAAGGGGGGAAGAGATGCATGCAGCTCACGAGCTGTGGGTTGGCCACCTCGGGTTAGGACATCAAGCCCTGCAGCAGAGCTACTTATGCAATTAAGGCAAAGGAGAAGACTTGGAGGGGGATGACAATGTGAGTGACAGGGACAGCAGCGAAATGGCATTGCATTGGGCTGTAACAGAGCAACTGTGCACAGTGGAGTGTTGCTTTTGGGCTAGGGAAGCCGGCTGTGAGTGATGGGATCACAGTGACATGCAGGTGTGGGATGAAGAGCAGTAGCTGCAGAACTTTCAGATGCATAAAGCAGCCTTCCTGGAGCTGTGTAATGAGCTGGCCCCTGAACTGTCAGAGGGGCCCATCAATATCAGGGAGGCTGACAATATCGCTGGCAAATGCCTCAAGGGGGTGTTTGCCCCAAAATCTATACAAAGGGGCCATGTGAGGTGTCAAATGAAAGCTTGTGGTCTACTGATTATGTGTGCGCTATTCATGTTCTTGTATGATGTCTGCATGTGGAGTTATGAATATGAACTCTGTGTTGATACTGACCTGGACTGCCTGTTGTAAAGAACAATTGTTCAATTTGACTATGCTAATTAGTGAGGCTCCAGGGACAATGGCTCTCAAATTGTCCAATACACACTTGAGGAATGTGTCTGGGAACCTGCAAATCAGCCAGGGCATAATGGCTGCCAGCATGTGAAACAGAGATAGGTCACTCGACCATGTGACCTGCTCTGGCCAGGAGGATGCCAGGAGAGATGTATAAGGCCATGAGGAGGACTCCATCTTGCCTTCAATTCTACTACTGATTCCAGATGCAGCCTTGCGAGGAACAGCGAACCGGGAAGAATCGTTGGCCCATCCTGACATAGGATGTACACCAGAGACTCTTAAGACAGCAGTTTGTAACATCTCTGCTGAGAGCCTGCATCGAGAACTTGCTAACTCTCAGCGGGGTAGCCTTGTTAGTCTGCATCTGCAAAAACAGGAGTCCTGTGTCACCTTAGAGCAGGGATGGGCAATAATTTTTGCAGGGAGACCACTTAATTAATTTTGGTACGTGGTCGCTGGCCTGAAACAGAAGGGGTGGGACTGGGGACTAGCCTCCTCCCAGAGGTGTCTGGGGCTGGAAGCTTTGAATGAAAAACACAGCAAAAAGCTTGCAGCTCCCAGCCCCACTGCTACTACATTGCTTGGCAGCCACTTGGGATTGCTATGGCTATTTAAACAGTTTGCGGCCCCTGCCAGGGTAGTGCCGTGGCCGTGAGCCATTTAAATAGGAATCTGCTGCCTGAGCCACTGCCTAGAAATATGGTGATACGGGCAGCAGGATATAAATAGAAAGTGGCCAGATGCCATCAGCAGGTCAGATCGATGTTATGTGGGCTAGATCCAGCCCCCAGCCCTGACTTAGAGACTAACAGATTTATTATGGAATAAGCTTCCAGCTGTTAAAGTCACAGTTGCTTTCACAGTTGTGCTACGCACATTGCATATCTTATTTCAATGTTATTTCGAAATAGCTTATTTCAAAATTTGGCACTGGCTACACAGCACAATTTGTAATACTCCTACACTTGTCCACAGGCTGCCATTACTCTGACTGACATATCCCTGCAAGGTTAACAGGCAAACTGGGGTTAGCGTCTGCATATGAGCCCTGGTCCTTATGCAGCCAAACTCTGTGTTGCCTTGGTTCTAGCAGCACAGTATGGGAATGGTGTGGGAGCGCATCGTACTGCAATGGTGGGGAAATGGCAGCCCTGACTTGGAATCTCTGTGACAAAATTGCTAAGAACCTCAGGCAAAGCTTCGACACCATCTCCTGCCAGAATCTACTGATATCAGTGTACAGGTCGATGCTCTGTCTGGATAGAACACGCACCCAGGCAAGGCTTAGCCCACTCACAGAAATACAGCCTCCAGTCGTCCTGCACGACCATCCCTCCCCGGCTGTGAGAGCAACTTCCCAAGCTGCAGCCTTCCCCCCATACCACTGCTGTACACAGCAACTTACTGCCCCACGTGGTCACCCCCGCTCCTCTGGCTGCACTAGAACATCTTACCACCCTGAATGGCTGAGGCCCCCCCTCCTTAGGCTGCACTAGAACAACTCACCATCCCCACGTGGCCACTCCCCCTCCCCCAGCTGCACTAGAACAACTTGCCACCCCCCTCCTCCCAAGGCTGCACTAGGACAACTTACCACTCTGCATTGCCACCAATCAGACTTACCTCCCCTCCTGTCCTGCCTGCACAGCAACTTACCTAGCGTCTCTTCTGTTACTTCATGACCCTGAATCTCTTCCCTTCCTTCATGCTCCATGTACAGTTGCTGAGAGTCCTGATAAACATCAGAACTTAAGAACAATTCCTCACTGCCTGGTTCACTGGTTGCCATTGGACTGAGCCTAATGCCCTCAGCCACTTCCACCTCTTCATCAATAATTCTATCTCTGGGAGAACTCCTGTTTCTGACTCTCTACTATGGGCAGTATCTGTAGTCTCCTTGGATGTAGACATAGGATGCCATGACAACTTCCCCAGGGTTTGCAGGTGAGAAGGGCACATCTGTTTACCTGTTTACATTGCTGCAGAGCATCAGAGTTCAAAATGCTGGCCAGAATGGCTAATTGGGTAATGTGAGAAACATGCTGGAGGTCAATAAACTTGACAAAAAACCTACTATAGTACGCACTGCATGATTGTTGGCAATAAAAGGAAGGGGAGAGACAAAAGTCATGTACAGAGGAGGAAGTATTTTGTTGCCAAAACTGGGCATTTGTCATTACTTTTGTCATGTGCAATTTGAATGCTCTCTGGGTTTTGTCACCAAAAAGGGGGTTGTGACAACAAAACTTGCCAGTGTAGACAAGGCCTTTAATCTGCCACTTGTTTAGAATCTGATTCTGCAAGATTCGTGCCTGACTCAGACCCCTGCAGTTCTAGTGCCCTCAGTGACACTAGTCAAATATTTAACTAGTCAAATCCATGATAGGTGCATGAGATGAGACCCAGAATACAGGACCAGAGTGATAGTTTATTTGTGGAGCCTTAACTTTAAAAAAGTTAAATACATAATGTCATTTATATGTATACTAGAGAGACAATATGGGACCAACTTCTATGGGTAGGAGACAGACAATCCATTTTGTGGGCAAAACGTCCAACAAAAAAATACATAAAAAAAATCAGAAAGCCTGAGAGAAATCTAGGGATGGGGGCATGTGACCCTCCTATAACCCTTGCCCCTGCATCACATGTTCAGGTCTGTGTACACTTGCAAGCTTGTTTCTTTCACCACCAGAAGTTGGTCCAATAAAAGATATCTCACCCACGCATTTCTCTAATATCCTGGGACTCACGCAGCTACAACAAAACTGCATACATCCATGCGTATATATAATATTACCTTACTTCTAGTAATATCATTTTTATGTAGCAATAATAGCCTTTCCTGTGGCTTCGATGTGTTGTTAAATCTGCTTGGTTTTCTTTATCAAGCTTCATTATTTATTGAAAGAGGAAACAGGTTAAGAGATGGAAAAAAATACCATGTACACACACAGCCAGCATATCTTTGGGCCTGAGCATCCCCTTTATACAATCTATATCTGTATCTATCTAAAGAGAGAGAGAGAGAGAGAGAGAGAGAGATTTTAGAATACATCTGTGCATCTGTTTGTTCAAGAATTCCTTCTAAACCATAAGAGCTAAGACCACCAAATTTGGTATGCAGCTTCCTCTTAACTTAACTTAAACCCAGGTCAATGTATGGTTGTGCCTGGAAAATGGGAAGTGCTGGGAATGGGACTTATTCCCATAACATGGAAAGGGAGCGAGCAGGGAGGGGAGGGAAGGGACATGAAAGGGAGGGGCACAGATAGGAGGATGTGATACTGGGAGTGGTCAGTGGGAGAAGCTGCAGCACCAAGAGAGTGGCAAGCAGGGCTGGAGCTCTACCATCTTGCCTTCCTGCCCCAAACTTGGAGCCTACACCCCTTCCCATGGAGAGCCTGCAGGCTGTGAGGGGGCCGCTGGAAGGAGAAACAGCCCCGAGAGCCTTGCCCCTCCCCAGGCCATGGGGGGCAGGGCTACTGGAGGGATAGAAGCCCCCGGAGCCTCACCCCCACAACAGCCTGCAGGGGGGAAGCCTCCCAGAGCCTGGCCTCCCCCCAGACAGCCTGCAAGCCACAGGGAGGGGCCACTGCAGGGGAGCATTGCCCTGGCCCCCAAGAGGAGTCACCATGAGAGCACCACCAACCTCAGCACCACAGACAGACCTGGTAAGCTCCCCCCCCCCCACCTTTCAGCCTCCTGCCCTGAGTCCTGCACCTCCCACTTGCCTTGACTTATGCACCCCGTCCTCTACTCTGAGGCCCCCTATTTCCCAACCCTCTGCCTTAAGCCATGTCCCCCTGCTCTTCCTCACCCCCAAACTCTCACTCCAGTCTTCATCCCCCCCCTTTTTTTAAAAAAAAATACAATCATTGAAATAACATCTGTGTATTTCTCATGTATTTTTCAAAACGAATTATTTCAGTTACAGATCTGGATACATCTGCTAGTTGACTATAAAACTGTGTATCAACGTTCTTCTGAAGCATGACATTAACAAGGCAAGCATTTGTTAGACCCCTTGATGAACAGGGTTGCCAGGTGTCCAGTATTTTCGCTTCCTGTCAGGTAAAAAAAAAAAATCAGAAAATACCAGACACCTAAAATGTCCAATATTTTCTGATATTTTTTCCTTCCAGGATGCGAAAATACCGGAAACCTGGCAACCCTACACACACTCAGCAACCGGGCCCAGCCCCCAGATCCCCAGCCCTTTCTCCTTCCTCCTTACCTGGTTCTGCAAGGAAGCTGCCTTCTGGCTCTGATCAAGATGGCCACTAGCAAACTCCTAAAGACTTTTCTTAAAGGGGCCATGCTGTTTTAATGCTGTTTTATTTTTTTGATTAAGAACTCTCGGGGTCCTTTTCTTTTTCTTTTTTTGCTCCACAACTTTGGTCCCTCCCCCTTTTTTTTCCTCAACAGAATTTTTTCCCTGGTGTGTTTTTTTTTTTTTGGGGGGGGGGGGGGGGAGGAGAACGGGTGTGTTCGGTATTTTTGGTCAAACCATCTGGCAACCCTGTTGATGAAGGCCCAGTTAGCAGATACTGTTGTGCTTAAGATTCTGCTTTTTTCATTCCACAGCAAAGAACAGCTGGACAAATCAATGAGTCTGGTACAAAGAGACAGATTTCCTGAAGTCTGATGTTTTCTTTTTTCATTCCCAGACCCTATAGGATGTGGTTCTTTGTGCTGAGAGGATGCTGTAGTGTGGCTACTTGTGTGATTATTGTTTGTGTGAAACTGGATAGCAGGGGGTGGTTAAATCTGTTTCAGCTTTATGTAATTAAGTCTGGAAGGCCTCAGTGGTTACATTACACGTACTAATTTTAAGCTCTTTTACTGGTTTAGAAACTAATTGTTGCATTAAAATCTGTCTTTTTAAAAGAAAAAGTGCCCTTTTTTCTAATCATGGGGGTGAAGAGGTGTAAACTTTTGCTCTTCACAGCATCAAGAGACACAAGCACAGGGGAAGGCAGGAGCAGCTTGGTAGCTGAGCTTCCCTCCCCCATGCTCTGGCTAGCCCAGGGAAGGCTTGGGCTGATTTCCCTGCTTACTTAGAGGGCTATGGGATCAGGGGGGTGTATTCATACCCTTACTGTCCACATTTACAAAAAAAGTACCCTCCTCTCCTCCCCCCACCCCCCTCACACACAGACAGAAATTCCTGCATTCCTGCCTGTTCAGTGTTCTGCCAAAAACATGTGAAAAAAACCAACCAAACAGAACAAACACCATTTTGGGAATGGAAAAAAATTAGCTAAAAATAACACTTTATATTTTTGTACTTCAGTGAAACAGCCCAGTCTTCCAGTTGGATCCCCACAGGGAAAGACCTCTTCGCCAATCTATATACAGGGGAGGGAAACCATAGCTTTGATCTCATTAGTCACATGGAGAATCAGATTGTTAAGGCCAGCAGGAATCATAATTCTAATGGTGCAAATAATATAAGGGCCTGAAGTGTTTGGGGCTCTTGAGTCTTAAAAACAGTGACAGTGGAGGCTGCCTCAGACTGTGTGGGATTCACTTCTTATCAGACTGATAATTGTAGCCATTTTTACAAGCATGGACAGAGATGGCACTTGCTGTTTGATATTGCAGTCAAATGGAGCTAGCTTGCTAAGAATATCGCTACTGTCTGTATGGGAGTGAGAGCAAATTTAAATGCAAAAATGCTTCAACTTACGTCTGATAGATGAAAGCATATCCAGGGCTGCAAGAGGGAAACGAGTCTACTGGGACATAGTTGGATATAGTTTCCAGAGGCTGTGTCAGTCACACGTTTACCTGGCAGTAGACTTTGGACAGAGAACTAATTTGGCAAAGCAACATGAAATGTGGCTTTTAAAACTGTTTTCCATCACAAAACGTATGTTTTTGGGCCAAGTGCTGAGTCCTCTTTGATAATACTGACCAGCTAGAGTGCATACAGCACTGCAAAGGAACAGCATTCTCCCTTGAAGAATATTTATAGAAATGCAAGAGAAAAGTTCAGTTTTTGGAAGCAGGCCTGCTCATAGTAAATTTCCACAGTCATCCGCTCCCTACTAAGCTCTTCACCACAGAAATTTGCACAATAGGATTTTGTTTCCTAAGAATTAATCTGCCTAATGCTTATTCCCCACCTACAGCCACAATCCTGTGATATATGCTAGGACAATATGTCCTTGTCCAGTTTTGCTTATATGGGGGTGGGAAGGAGAAGATTTATCTTTTGTTTCTAAAAGGGGGGGAAAACCACTCTGTGCTTCAAAACTTAGTTTGACAATCAGTAAGGGCATGTCTACACAGCAGCGTTATTTCGGAATAAGCTATTTCACAGTTTTTCTTCCAGACTAGTTTATTCCAAAGTAAGTGTGTAGTGTAAACATATCCTAAGGCTACATCTGCACCGCATGATTATTTTGGAATAAGCTATTCTGGAAGAAATACTCCAAAATAGATTATTTCAAAATAGTGCGTCTATACTACAGGGAAGTCTGGAAATTAGTCTGAGGCAGGCTCCTCTAATGTGGATAGGCTACCTCAATTTAGAGCCCCAGGAAGCACTGGGGAGTAATTACTTTGAATGGCTTTGGGGATGAGCTATTCTGAAATAGCAGCAGTGGAGCATCCACGCTACTGCTATTCCAAAATAGCTATTTTGGAAGAGGTGTTATTCCTCATGGAATGAGATTTACAAATGCCGAAATAAGCCGCCTGTTATTTTGAAATAACGCTCACATAGTTGTTTCAGAATTACAGACGTTATTCTGAAATAATGCTGCTGTGTAGGTGCACCCAGAGGGTTTGTCTAGACTGGGAAGATTTTGTGCAAAAGGGCTACGTCTACACTGGCCCCTTTTCCGGAAGGGGCATGTAAATTTCACTAGTCATCGTAGGGAAATCCGCGGGGGATTTAAATATCCCCCGCGGCATTTAAATAAAAATGTCCGCCGCTTTTTTCCGGCTTTTAAAAAAGCCGGAAAAGAGCGTCTAGACTGGCCCCAATCCTCCGGAAAAAGTGCCCTTTTCCAGAGGCTCTTACTCTTACTTTGAAGTAGGAATAAGAGCCTCCGGAAAAGGGCGCTTTTTCCGGAGGATCGGGGCCAGTCTAGACGCTCTTTTCCGGCTTTTTTAAAAGCCGGAAAAAAGCGGCGGACATTTTTATTTAAATGCCGCGGGGGATATTTAAATCCCCCGCGGATTTCCCTACGACGACTAGTGAAATTTACATGCCCCTTCCGGAAAAGGGGCCAGTGTAGACGTAGCCAAGCAGTTGTTTTTGCACAAAAACTTGCCAGCTGTCTACACTGGCCGCTTGAATTTGCGCAAGAACACTGACGTTCTAAGGTAAGAATTCAGTGCTTCTTGCGCAAATACTTTGACACTCCCACTCAGGGATACGAATACTTGCGCAAGAGGGCCAGTGTAGACAGGAACCTTAATTTTTTGCACAAGAAAGCCCAATGGCTAAAATGGCCATCGGAGCTTTCTTGCGCAAAAGCGCGTCTATACTGGGCACGGATGCTTTTGTGTAAAAGCACTTTTTGCGCAAAAGCATCCGTGCCAATCTAGATGATTTTGCGGAAATACTTTTAACGGAAAAACTTTTCCGTTAAAAGTATTTCTGCAAAATCATGCCAGTTTAGACACAGCCTTAGTGTTTATGAATATGGGAGCTGACGAGGCTTTGATATGTCACATGGGACCAACTTTTGTGTGTGTGCTTTAAAAGAAGGCTTGTTTTATTTCTTCTTTTTTTTTTAACAAAATCAGCAGTAAATAGAATACAAGTAGGAATAAAACTCAGTTTTTCTTTCAGTGGCAATGTTCCCCTGCTATGCTGACAACTCAGACACAACAGACGTGCAGGAGAAATAGAAAGTAAAACTAATTAGTGCAATTTCACTGGTAGAGAAATGAAATACAAACAAGCAGATGGTGGGGAAATAGTTTTCTTTAGCATGAACTTACTTCCGCTTGAAACTGTGCGTGATGGGGTGAAATCACAGAAGTCCCCTTAGGGCTGTCCCCTGGTGTGCTGATCATGTCACTGACGCCTCCCTTCCTGATCTCTGTGGCTCCCCACCACACTGTCCTGCTGGGCCAGATCTTCTGGTCTCCCCCAGCAGAGAGCACAGTGCTGGGGTTACTGTCCCACAGCAGAGCAGTACTGACACTGAACCAGTTCACCTCCCATGTAAGGGCTCAGCACCCAGGAAACCAATCCTCAAATGGGACTAAAACCCTGAATAAATCTGTCTTACTCTGTGTGAAAGTTTTACTCAGAGAAAGCTCATAAGGTCAGCCCCTTCTATCAGTGAAAAGAAGAGATGCGCAGTGGTGGCTCCCCTCCAGGTAACATTTGTTTACATGGGGCCTGATAGTAAACAAAAGTGTTTTATTTAAGTTCAAAAATAGGATTTAAGTGGTTGCAAGTGAAAGCAGTCAGATCAAAGTAAATTACTGAATTACAATGAATAGAAAATGCATAGCCAGTTCTAATTCACTAAGGTCACTTCTATACTTACTGGCAGAGCTACGTTCCAGAGGTCAATCTTCTGGCATTTGACTTAGCAGCATGGGCATCCAGTGGCTTAGGCGGCGAAGGCTCTGCCTTCCCAAACCACCAGCCTGACCCTGCCCACACTCTGCCCCCAGAAAATCTGCTGTAGGCGTTCTGGGAGTGGAGTGTTGCTGCTCTCAGCATCTGCCCTCCCAGTGCTCCATGGCCGCTTGGGCCATGCCGCCACCTCCCTTCCTGCTGCTCCAAGAGCTGAGGGAGGAAGGAGGCCATGTGGCTTCTCTCCCTGCTGGAGTTGCATATCTTACTTTGATCTCCCGCTATTGTGTAGACCAGTGATCACCAACCAGTTGCTTGCGGCACCCCAGGAGTCGATCACCACAGACAGTTGGCCAGGCAGCTGCCCCTCTTTGCTCCAGCCCCGTAGCACAGTGCAACCTTGGCAGTTTGAACGCCCATGGCCAGCTTGGCTGGAGCAACTTGCCTGCTGGGGGGAAGAAGAGGTGCGCGTGTGCGCACATGCGTGCATGCCTGGCTCTTGTCTCCTGTTCTGGGAGGGGGCAGGGCTGGGCCTGCTCTGCAGAGCTGGAGCTAGATGGCCGGCACACTTGGCCGGCTGGGGACTGGACTACATCACATGTGCCCCATGGGCTGTGTGGACATAATGTTTTACTTTATTTAAAACTAAGTTTGATAAACTAACACGAGAAAGTTAAAATGCTTAAGCTCTTTAATAATTTAAATAAAATTAGCTGGAGCCCTAGAAAAATGGCTTGGGTGTAATTATGTTGTTAACAGTGAGTTTCCATTAGCACCGGGTAGTCTGCAGAAAGGTTTGGAGAGGGCGGGGCCTCAAGAAAGGGGTAGGATTGCCAGGAGTCTGGTATTGACCCGGACAGTCCAGTATTTTCGCCTCCTGTCCTGTAAAAAAATTCAGAAAATACTGGACACCTAAAATGTCCAGTATTTTCTGATTTTTTCCTGGCCAGGAGGCGAAAATCCTTGGTGCTTTTCAGGTTCCGCAGTGGAGCTCTCTGGCCCGGAGCAGGGAGATAAGATGGTGGACGGCCGCTGGCAGCCTGTTAGGGCCAAAAGCCTCAAAAGTATTTATTTAAAGGGCCACGCAGGTTTTTTTAAATTTTTTTATTTATTTATTTTTTTGCTTCCTAGGGGTTTTTTTTTTTTTTTTTTTGGCTCAACAACTTTGGTCTCACCCTTTTTTTTTTCTCTCAACAGAATTTTTTCCTTGGTGGGTTTTTTTTAGGGTGAGGGTGAGAATTTTTTCCTTGGTGGTTTTAGTGTTTGGTATTTTTGGTTAAACCATCTGGCAAGCCTAGAAAGGGGTGAGGTTTCGGAGAAGAGATGGGATAGATCCTGGCTTGCCATGACATTTAAAAAGTGATCTTGAGTGTAAAAGGGTTGGCAATCACTACTATAGGCCAAGCTTAAGAAACTTGTTACACGTAATTTTACACCTTAAACAGCTGTTCTTATTTCAGGTAAAAGCTTCAAAGCAGAGTTGATTTTGTATTCTAACTTGGGCCTACAGTTTCTTCCAAGCTCTTTGTGTCCTCTTAGGGTGGGCCATGCAGTTTCAAAAGCCAACTGAAGACAAAGGTTGATTGCTTCCCATTGCTTAAATAGACTTTCCCCTGGGCCTGGAACCCTTTGTTTGGCATCTCCCATTCCCAGGCTCAAAATGGATTCCTTTACCAGATAGTTTGTTTATATTTGGGTGTTCAGGACAAGGAAGATTATTCAAAGGTTGTTGATTTGGTCACTGAGTTAATATGTTTTCAGGGCACCAGTAATGCCCTTCATTAGCACAATCAGAACTCTAACAGATCCACATTTCACCTGAACAGCCCTGCTGAAAGGACTGAATAATAGAAAAACTCCAGCAAATAATGGATTATACATGGACTTTTCAGCCTCTCCAAAAGAGAACTGGATCTGGCAACAATAGGAAAGTAGCCTACCTTGACTGAGAGCCCTTCAGTCAAGCCTAGTCAGTATCAACCTCTAGACATAGCCCACACACTCTCCTTTTGTCTGTCTTGCTTATTTAAGATTATATAAACTCTTTGGGGCAGAGGCAGTTTCTCATTTGAGGACTGTACAGAGCTGAGCACAATGTGTCCTAGTCTTGGTCAGCACAAGATAATTGGGAGAGAAAAGGACAGTGCTTTTGCGCAAAATCTTGCCGCCTGTCTACACTGGCCACGAGTATTTGCGCAAGAACACTGACCTTGTACTTTACAAAAGCAGTGGTTCTTGCGCAAATACTCTGACACTCCCGCTCAGGGAAAAGCCCTCTTGTGCAAGTATTCTTGCACAAGAGGGCCAGTGTAGACAGCCACGTTAATTTCTTGCACAAGGAAGCCCAATGGTTAAAATGGCCATCGGAGCTTTCTTGCACAAGAGAGCGTCTACACTGGCACAGCTGCTTTTGCACAAAATATGTGCTTTTGCGCAATAGCATCCGTGCCAGTGTAGATGCTCTCTTGCGCAAATATTTTTAACAGAAAAACTTTTCCGTTAAGAGTATTTGCGCAAAATCATGCCAGTCTAGATGCAGCCTGGGTGAGAGCATAGAAAGGGAGACACGGAGTAATGGTAAATGGATGAGGGGAGAGATCAGAATTAGGGATGTAATAGTATAGTTGATTAACCGATAACCGAAGTTTATAGGTTAATGCTATAGACTACACGCATTCCCCTCCCCCCCCCCCCACGCATTCCCAGTAAATTTTTTAGCAGGCTGGCCAGCAGCCCAGCTCAGTCCCAGTTAGCACTGGGTCTGGGACGTACTCCACTGTGGCTCTGCATTTAAAGTGTATTAGGAGCCAGGTGGGCAGTCACCCTGGCTCAGGGAACTCAGATCCCTCCCCCTCCGGACAGGGGCTGCCCGGGGACTATAGAATAGTTGACCAACCAATAAGAATTAATGTGGTTAATCAACTACTCAATTAACTGATATTTAATATTCCTAATTAGAACTAGAAGAATTAGGCTATAAATAGATTTGGGGCTGGGACATTAGCAAATTGAATCCAAGGGGATCATGACATGGAGTGTACATAGCCTGCTAACATTCAGTGAGTATAGAAACCTTTGACTGGAAGGAGAGGAAAATGTGCCCAAGGTGTATTATACATTTGCTTTTCCTTGAACATTATGTAGCAGCCATTGGACAGATTTGAACCTAGGCTTTCTGGAGCTTAGTGGAGGAGCTGCTACACCTTTAGCTATAAAGCTAACTGGCTTGTAACTTAGCCTATAGAGCTCCCTTGTTCTTATCTCTCGCTGTAAGTGGTCAAAGTGCCACTACATAGGACAGTGAACCACACCCATTAGGTGTGTGGGTTACAGTTACACGGGCTGTTTTCCCATCCCAGAAAACAGGCCAAGGAGGCAGTGTTAGGAACATATGTGGAATGACTATGCAGTGTATTGTAAATACCTCTTGGCACTACTACCGAGTGAAAGGGGAAGTATCTGCAGCACCTGCAACAGTTAAATGGATTAGCAAAGCTTTCTCTGTGAATGGAATTCATCCAAAATCTCAGCCAGGAAATATTCATCTATGGTTTTGTGCTCAGGCTGACATTTCCGGAGGGCACAGATTTCAGCTGAACTCAAGTAACCAATCACATGCCTTCATCTGACAGGCCTTGTTCTTTATCAGCCCATTAAGGTTGGGCTTTTAGCCAATGAAAATGTCAGATTTTTGGCAACAAGCTTACAAGTATTAGGAAGTGCTGTGGCTGAATAATGGAATTAGAGGGTTTAGAACCCATCAACTATGTCCCTTTCCAGGATAGACCCAGAGAGGGTGCAAGTGGCCAAGGAGGAATACCGGAGTGAATCAGGTACCACGAGGTATTTGGATGGACTGCAGGCTATACTGAAAAATACAAGTGTTGACTCTGTCTATAGATTGATGCTGACTAGGCTCAATTGAATGACTCTCAGGGCAGGCTACTTTCCTATGGTTGCCTGATCCAGCTCTTTTGCAGAGCCGCAAGGTCCATGTATAATTTCAGGCTTCCTGTGACATCCTTTCCCAACCTAGTTCAAACTGTTTTTCATCATCCAAATGAGAGAGGCTTTCAAAAGGGAAGAATTTTCATAAGCTGAGACTAATGTGGTATTTTAAAACAAAATTGCACTGTGGACAGATCTTGTTCTCAGGCCAGACAGATACCTGGAGTGTGACTCCCCTACCTGTGTTAATTGCAATCAGCTGCGTTGATTTTGGTTCTAGTTTCTTCTCCCCATTAGTTTACAAGATTGTTCTTCCTCTTTCCCTTGAATCTCTTTCTTTCTTCTACTTGCTATTGCTAGCCAGCCTCCTTCCATGGTTTGTTCTCTCAGGATGGGGGTATCAGTCACACACTTCCAGCATCCAACACTCTTGAGATGCCCTCTGAAAGTGTGTATGTCTTCAATGTCTAGGTTCTTCCTTCTCCCACTGCCTGTGCTGAAGGATCAGTTTGCAGATCATGTGGCTAGATATGTGCCTAGATGGTCTCTTCCTGGATAAATTGTTTCCTTGCAAAATGCCAGGACCAACTGATCCTGTTGGTGCTTTGGATTCACTTTTAATTTGCATGGGTGAAAGGACATGAAAGCCCAAACTTCCTTCTGTTTTGCTTCAGAATTATTATTACAAGGAATCATAAAGAAGGTGCAGGGAAGGGGGTACATCAGTAAAAGTCAAAGTAGCTCCTTCTCTGTGGTTTCCTCCTATTAAAAGTGTGATTATCTGATTGTACGAATCTACATCTGCAATGAAGAGAGGGCTTTTCTACTCTTCTTAGGCAAAAGGGTCAATGACAGTAAATAGCTGCAGCAAAGAAATCAAACTAGTGTTGCCCCTTTGACCCAATATTTGGGGCCTTACAGGTTTGTTTCTGTTGAGAGGGGAAATGGAGGATACAGGCCAGGTATTTCTGTGATACAATCCTGTTTGTTTACATGGAACAAAGCCCTGTTGTCCTGAAAAAGCCCTAAGTCTGCCCTTCCATCATGTGAGGTCTGTGTGTCTCTCTACTCACCGCTGGCTTTCTCTGTGCCTGCTTCTAACATGCACACAGCTTGCCCAGCAGTCCCCTATCTCCTCTGCATTCAAAGAAACCCTTCAGACCACATACAACTTAGCCCTACTCAGGCTTGGCCATGAAGCTCAGTGCCTTGGGTAGTAGCCTCTCTTTTTTCCCATCTATTGCTGTGGAGAGGGGCGTTGAATTGTTCCTTCTATTTAGTCTCAGAGAAGAGTGCTGAGCACTCCACTAGCTTTAAACAGGTCCAGAATTGTCTATAGATCAAATGAACTACTTGATGGTACCCAATTTTTTGGAAGGAAGTCAACATGGTTTCTGTAAGGGGAAATCATGCCTTACTAATCTGCTAGAGTTACTTGAGGAGGTCAACAAATATGTGGACAAGGGGGATCCAGTGGATGTAGTATATTTAAATGTCCAGAAATCTAAGTATTCCTTTTTGACAAGGTCCTTTACCAAAGGCTCTTAAGTAAAGTAAGTTGTCATGGGATAAAAGGAAAGGTCTTTCATGGATTGATAACTGGTTAAAAGACAGGAAACAAAGGGTAGGAATAAATGGTAAGTTTTCTGAGTGGAGAGAGGTAACTAGTGGGGTCCCCCAAGGGTCTGTCCTGGGCCCCATCCTATTCAACTTATAAATACATGGTCTAGAGAAAGGAGTAAACAGTGAAGTGGCAAAATTTGCAGATACCAAACTGCTGAAGATAGTTAAGACCAAAGCAGACTGTGAAAAGCTCGGAAAAGATCTCACCAAACTAATTGATTGGGCAACAAAATGGCAAATGAAATGTAATGTTGATAAATGTAAAGTAATGCACATTGGAAACATAATACCAACTATGTATACAATATGATGGGGACTAATTTGGCTACAACTACTCGAGAGAGATCTTGGAGTCTTTGTGGCTAGTTCTCTGAAAACATCCACACATTGTGCAGTGGCAGTGAAAAAAGTAAATAGAATGTTAGGAGTCATTAAAAAAGGGATAGAGAATAAGACAGAAAATATCTTATTGCCTCTATATAAACCATGGTACGCCCACATCTTGAATATTACATACAGATGTGGTCACCTCATCTGAAAATAGATATATTGGCATTGGAAAAGGTTCAGAAAAGGGCAACAAAAATGATTAGGGTTTGGAATGGGTCCCATATCAAAAGAGATTAAAAAGACTTGGACTTTTCAGCTTAGAAAAGAAGAGACTAAGAGGGGATATGATAGAGGTCTATATGATATGGAAAACGTTATTTACTTATTCCCACAATATAAGAACTAGGAATCATCAAATGAAATTAATAAGCACCAGGTTTAAAACAAACAAAAGGAAGTTTTTCTTCACATAGCGCACAATCAATCTGTGGAACTCCTTGCCAGAGGATGCAGTGAAGGCTTAGAACTTTAACAGGGTTCAAAAAAGAGCTCGATAGATTCGTGGAGGTTAGGTCCATCAATGGCTATTAGCCGGGATGAGTAGGAATGGTATCCCTAGCCACTGTTTTTCTGGAAGTGGGTGACAGAGGAGGGATCACAAGAAGATTACCTGTTGTGATCCTTCCCTTTGGGGCATCTGATATTGGCCACTATTGGCAGACAGGATACTGGGTTAGATGGACCTTTGGTCTGACCCAGTATGGCTGGTCTTATATTCTTATTATCAACATTACAATGGTTTATTTTTGTTCTACAGAGAAATAGGCATAGACTGCAGGAAACCTAAGCTCTCCAAAACTTCTGGCAGAGGCAGAGAGGGAAAGCTAAATGCTGTACTATTGAGTCACTTGCTATATCCATTGTCAGAGTCTTCAGTGAGTTTTTTGTTTTTGTTTTTGGCTTTGTTTTGTTTTGTTTTCATTTGCATTGAAGAATGCTTCAAACTAGAACAATGTTGAAAGGGAAGATACAGACTATGCAGAATGCCCAGAGGATCCGCCAGATTGTGTTTCATTTGTAAGCACACTCTTCCTGGAAAGGGCAGAAGAGATGCAGGTACAGGTTGTTCATCTTAGAGCCTAATTCATTTTTCAGCTACACAAGGCATCACATGCTCATCTCACCCCAAATGCAACTGTTGTGTCCACGCATCAGCTTCCCACACACAACACCTGTTCCTACCAACTTTATGCAGTTGCACCTACTGTGCTGCCTAAATGTTCTTCCCTCATACATTCTCAGAAAATTTGGACAGCTATCCCAGAGTGCTTCAAAAAGGGTTAGCTGGGGGGCTCGGCCGCCAGGGCAGGCACGTGCTTGTTTCCCTCTGGGGGTGGGGGAATCCTGGGAGGAGGAAGATACAGGGGACTCTCTGCCTCCACTGGCACCCCACTCACCAGCCCCCACTCCCCAGCCACAGAACTCTGTCCCCACTCCCCGATCTCTGTCCCCACTCTCCTGTCCCCAGCCACAGAATTTTGTTCCCACTCCCCTGTTCCCAGCCACAGAACTCTGTCCCTATTCCTGTCCCCACTGGCACCCTGTCCCCAACTGCAGAAACCTGTCCCCACTGGCTCTCTGTCCCCTGCTGCAGAACCCTGTCCTCTGCCCTCCCAGAACCCTGTTCCTTCTCCCTTGCCCCCAGCCTCAGAACTCTGTCCCCACAAAATGTATAATTATAAATGCTTCATTTTAGATTTAAATAGCATGAATAAAAAACAGACCATTTATTTCATAACTATAAACACGTGATTTTAATTTTATACGTCGCATAATTTAAAAATAAACTGTTTATCAGAGTGTGCAAGTAAGGGCTGGGGATAGTAAATGATGGACAGGAGGATAATAGAGAGGGCGGGGCTTCAAGAAAGGGGCGGGGCGGTTGATCTTCAGCTGTTCAGAGATTTAAAAAGTGACATTGGGTGTAAAAAGGTTGGAGACCACTGGTATAAGGTATCTTCCCTGCTTTCTTTGTGTGGGAGAGTTAAACCAGGAATTGAGAGACACAGAATGATTTAAACCCAGGCAAACAAGGAAGTAGGAAGGAAGATCAGTGTAGATGGGATCAGTGTAGAAAATGTAGAGAAGTTCATGTATTTGGGGAGCAACATGATGTATGATCTAGACTGTAAAAAGGAAATAGAGACTAGAATAGCAAAAGCAAGAGCGAGTTTGAAGGTGATGGATAAGATCTGGAAAAGCAAAGCGATTAGCTTAGGAACGAAGCTAAGCATCTTGACAACATGTGTATTCAGCAGCATGTTGTATGGATGAAACAAAAGACAGGACTATGCAGCACTTTAAAGACTAACAAGATGGTGGCCAGACCCACTTCCTCAGATCAAGTGGGTCTGGCCCAGAAAAGCTCATCACCTAATAAACCATCTTGTTAGTCTTTAAAGTGCCGCATAGTCCAGTCTTTTGTTTCAGCTAGACCAGACTAACACATCTCTAGTACTGTTGTATGGATGTGAGACATGAGTGATAACGAAAGATTTGAAGAGAAGGATATTGGCATTTGAAAGGAGTTGTTATAGAAAGATCCTGAGGTTAGGATGGATGCAGAAGGTCACCAAGAGGAATTATATAGGAAGATACAACTGAAAGAGAACCTACTGAAGAAGGTTATACAGTGGAAGCTACAGCTATTCGGGCATATCTGCAGAATGAAGGACGAGTGAAAAGTCAAGACCTTGGTATTCGGCATAATGGATGGTCCGAATAGGAGAGGCAGACCCCACAGAGAATGGGTAGATGATGTAGTAGATTGGTGGGGAGCTAGTCCACAGAAACTAAGCCACTCTGCACTGGACAGGGGAAGATGGATGGAAATAGTGAGGGAGGCATCAGACACCAGTGGGTGTTGAGCCAATGGTTGTTGATGATGATGATGATGATGAGGACGATCATGCCTCCAAGGAATTTGGGTCGAGAAGTGGACTGAACAAAGAGAAGATCATAAGTAAATAAAGGGGGAGGGGAGTGAATCTAGTCATGATCAGGGTATTTTTCTTTATTTTGTGCTTTGGTTTGAACTGCTCTGTGTGAATCTATGCCTCCACTCCCCCCTTACCACCTAAGCATTGTTCTCAGAGATTTTCTCTGTGGTTTTTATGTGTTTTTCCTTAGTTGCTCTGTAACATCTAGCAACCAAGTCTGCTTTATCAAGTATGTCTTTGGTTTTGTAATAAAAATCACTTTTTTTAAGGTGATGATTTGATTCTTGTGTGCTGGAACCTTCTAAAGTCACCCACTATGTCATACACATTTCCCATAGTGGCTGGAATAGGAGGTCTGTCTGTGTGTCTGCATGAGAGGTCAGCTACTAGAGACTGCAGCTTGTTTTTTTTTCCCTTTTCTTTTTTCAAGCTCTCTTGTTGCAGAAGAGGTTGGGGTACCCTGAGGATGGGTTCAAGTGTTTGCCCCTAGTTTTAGGGATAAAAATCACTTGATGGTGGCAGCAACCTCCCCAAATCTCTGTATTGTGATTCTGGGGAAATTTTTTGTAACCAGTGCCTGTAGTGGCAAGGTATATTTGAAGTCTTTGCGGGCCCCCACCTTCTGCCTCAGAGTGACAGAGGAGGGAACAGCCCTGACACCATGTATTCGCCGTGTTATGTGCTGACACAAACCATGCTTAGAGTCAACGATGTTGCTAATTAGTTACAACTTGGGTTCAAAGCTATAGTATAGACAGTGCCTCTTAAGCTACAAGAGTGTGTCTAGACTACATGGCCCTGTTGATGGAGCCATGTAAAGTAGTTTACCCGACATAGTCAATGAAGCGGGGATTAAATAATCTCCGCTTCATTAAAATAAAAATGGTTGCCACGCTGTGCCGACAATCAGATGATCCAGCACAGTGCAGCAGTCTAGATGTGGATCTGTCGACAAGGGAAGCCTTTGTCGACCGCTCTGGTATGCCTCGTGAAATCCTTATTCCTCATACAATGAGGTTTACCGGTTATTTCGAGAGAAGGGCTTTCTCTCGAAATAACCGCGTCTTAACAGCGTCTGTTATTTTGAAATAGCACTATTTCGAAATAGCGCCATAATGTGAATATTCAAATGAAGCGAGGGATATTTAAATCCTAGCTTCATTTGCAATTTCGAATGTCTTCATTTGCATCCCTATTTCGAAATAGGGTGCAAGTATAGACATACCCTCACAAATTGATGTAACACTGCTTGAGCCAAATCTCCCATTTCTTTTAGGGCAATCCCTTATCTGTTGAAACCTATCCGACGCAGTTCATGGTGGGGCCGTCCAAGTCTTAGCTGTTCAGCTCATTACACAAAAAGGAGTCTGTTAACATCGAGTCACTTACAAACCCCTTTTCCAGCAATTCCACTCACTTTCCCACTGACCCTTGCAAGAAATGCGTCTTGGCAAGCACCGTAACCGTGGTGAGTGATGCGGTAGGGGTGGCTGGTGGCTGTGTATATGGAGAAAAGAAATTCCAGCCAAGGCTAGTAAATTTCCCTTGCAGGAATATTGTTCTGATTATGCCAAACTTCTCCGCAGGTGGGTAACACTCTGACAGACACCTCCCTGCTCAGGCCACGCAAGGAAACCAGGGCACAGCTTCTCTAGGCTAGTGGCATTCACCCGGCTCCATATGCAGCCAGCCTATATTCTCCTTTGGTTCCTGCACAAGTGATTGAGGAATGGTGCAGGCTAGTGCCCTGCAATGGGGAATGGGACAAAGCTGCACTGCGATGGAACTTGTGGCAGAAAATTAACAAAAGTTTTGGTAGCCTCTCTCTGCAGGAGTCCTTTGATATCACAGTAATATCGAAATCCTGCTGGGCCATATTGACTAGCTACACAGGGCTATGGGCAGCTCTCAGAAACACAGCCAGCCTCCCACTTCTCTGTGGCCTCAGTCTTGCACTCCATTATCCTGCATCTCATCCCCCACTGCCTGCTTCCTGGAAAGTGGTTGCTCAGACTGGTGATGTCCGTTAACGGTTCCTGACTGCCAGACACACTCGGCAACTCCTGGGGAGCCTCTAGTCCTTATCTTCTTCAGTCTCTCTCTCCCAGTTAGGGGCTCCAGGTACTGCCCCTGTGCCTTCAGAAATATCTACGAGGCTCTTGGCGGTGAAGGTAGGGTCACCACCCAGTACAGTGTCTATCTCCTTATAGAATACACAGGTCTTCAGTGAAGAACTGGAGCATTGCTTCACTTCATGGGCCTTGTGACAGGCTTGCCTGAGTTCTTTCATCTTAACTCTGCACTTCATTGTTTCCTGCTTATACCCCTTTTCACACAAGGCTCGGGAAATGTGCCCGTACATGTCCCAGTTCCTATGCGTCACTCTCAGTTGGGACTGAATGGACTCCTCTCCCCATACAATGAACAGATGCAACAGCTCTGTGGCAGGGACGTAGTGGGCCTCTGTAGCTATGCTGCTGCTCTGTGTAATCCAAGAGGGAGAGCATTTGGTGTGATGGCCAAGAACGGGTGTCTGGGAAGATGTCATGAGACCACTGCATGCTGAGCCAGCTTGTGGGGAGGGGCAGAGGGTCCAGGAGCTCAGGCTGTGAAGGACACCACCATTTGTAAGGTCACCCCTGTGTGGTGTACCTCATGCATTGCATCAAATGCTTCAGCAACCATGTGGATGAAACTAGTCACAATCTTCTACAATGAACTCACACGGAAATGCCCAGTCAGCAGGAAATAGGATTTAAATTTCATGGGCTTGCAAGGGGGTGGGGTGGATAGTTGGTCACCTGGCTGTAGGGCAACCAAGTTCAAACTGCTAACCAGACGGCTGATTGGGAATTGTGAGTGACTTCCTGGAGGCCAGAAACAGCAACAAAACACCTTCAGGTGTCTACACTGCATGTTTGGCAAACACAAAGGGAAGGGAGGAAAAATCCCTTGTGGAACTGGAAGTTTTTTTGAGGATGAAAATGGCTGTTTTCCCTGATAAAATTTACGTTGCAGTCTACACACTCTCACAGTTTTGTCACCAAAAAGCACTTTTTCTTCAACATAACTTGCCAGTATAGACCATGTCTGTGAGGGGAACTCTTGCCAGGTTAGCAGCGTGGGTTATAATAAGGGCTGTGATTTTTTCTGGTGACATTTCAATAGCAGCCAAAGCCCCAGTGTAGACGTAGTTATACTGGCTTAACAGTGCTTTTGCCACTGTAGTTTATTTTACTCATTGAACTGGTATAAGCTATACGGAGTGGGGAAACCTTTTTGAGTCAGGGGCCACTGACCCACAGAAAAATCAGGTGAGAACACACACAAGTGAGAACCAAAGAAAGAAAGAAAGAAAAGAAACCCCCCAAATTCTCACTGACAGGGCCCCTGACTGAGAAGGAGAAAGACGCGCTCCACATTCCCCTCGCACACCAGAGCTTAGGGGGGCCCAAGCTAGTAGATTTTGTGTACTCCGTCCCCACAAGTGGGGTGGCGGGATGGCTGGAGTGACAACATAGGGAGGGTGGGGGAAGTGTGACGTACCGGGCCAGGTGTGGGCACCACTGAGGGCATCCACTCAGGGAGAATTGCTCAAAAACCAGGGATCCTTACAGCTCCAGACTGGAGACTGTTCCCAAACAGGTCATAAACCAGCCTCACGAGCAAAACCTAACCCCAGCTCTCCTTGTGCCACAATCAGCCCCAGGCCTGAGGGGCTGGGGTTATAGAACCCAATCTCTCCTACCCTGAATGGGTTCTTCCGGTCCCAAGAAACCAGCCACAGTTCCTAGTCAATTTACACTTTGGATCTTACCCACAAGAGCACGCTGGGCCAATCCTTTGGAATCTAAACTCTAAAGGTTTATTGAAAGAAAGAAAGAAAGAAAGAAAGAAAGAAAGAAAGAAAGAAAGAAAGAAAGAAAGAAAGAAAGAAAGAAAGAAAAGCATGAGAGCAAGGTTGTTAAGGAGAATACGTTACATGCATCAAATCACCAAGTTCTCAATGCAGGCTCTTAGCAGAGATGTTACAAACTGCTGTCTTAAAAGACTCTGGTGTACATCCTATGTCAAGATAGGCCAACGATTCTTTCTGGCTCGCTGTTCCTCACAAGGCTGCATCTGGAATCAGTAGTAGAATTGAAGGCAAGATGGAGTCCACCTCATGGCATTTTATATCCATCCCTGGTATCTTCCAAGCTGGAGCAGGTCACATGGCCCAGTGACCTATCCCTGTGTCCCCTGTCAGCAGTCATGATATTGGTTGGTTTGCAGGTCCCAGACACATTTCTAAGGTGTGTATTGGCCTCTCTGAGAACCTTGTCCTTGGAGCCTTGCTAATTAACATAGTCAATGACTGAGCATTTCTGGCCCATTGCTCTGTCTCAGACAGAGAATCTTCCAGCATCAACACAGAGTACATATTTATAACTCCAAATACAGATATCACACAAGTACATGAATAACATAGATAAAATCAGTAGAACACAAGCTTTCATTTGACATCTCACATGACCCCCTTTGTACAGACTTTGGGGCAATCACCACCCCTCTTGGGTGCAGCAGTGACCTGTCTGATCCCTTTAAAATCCAGTAATGTGACCGGGAGCCCTGAGCCTGATTCAGGCAAGCTGGGGACCCCTTAGGTTCCCCATCCCTGAGATATACCATAAAAGCTTCTTTCTTTTTTTCTGGTCTGGGCTGCTTCTGCACTAGGTATAGCTGTCCTGACTTCAACTTCATCAGTACAAATCACAACTCACCTTTCTCACACCAGGGCCTTGCAAGGGTACAGCTAAAGGGCTAAACTGATAGTTGAAAATGGGGAAAATCTCCAGTATAGACAAACCCTTAAATATCTTTGCTCCTGTAGGCCCCTTTGCTGACCTTTACTGGGAAGAAGATCCTGAATGCTGCAATCTAGCCTTAGAGACTACAACTCCAGAGTCTCCAGTTTCCCACCTTGGGAAAAAGGGGGGAAACTGCTCTGTTCCAGGAGTGCTGGGTGCTGAGAGAGCAGCTGGTGGCAGGGTTGCCAGGTATACAGTTTTGAACCCGACAGTCCAGTATGTGAGCTTTCTGTTCGGGAAACAAATTGAGAAAATATAAATGTCCAGTATTTTCTAAATAAGATGTAATGTAGATTGTGATGTTATGTCAACTGTGTCTAGTATTTTTGTTGAAACCATCTGGCAACACAAGCTGGTGGTACCCTCTGTCAGTTCAGTTGTGTTGGCTGTTCTTCACCTGTGCCATATTAACAGCATTACTGCACGCTGGGTAATTAAAACACAGAAGGTACACAAACAACTGGGCTCTTTTCTTCTCAAATCTTGGAAGCGAAACTCAGTGGAGTCCATTTAGGTTTTGTTTCTAGGCTGTCAGTTTCACTTTCTAGTTCCCAGAGCTTCAATGTTTGGGCTGAATCTGCAGCAGGGGACAGTTGCTTTGTTTAAACACAGCTGTTCTCACTTGGATTTGAAAAGAAGTCTTGGAAATGTTTCTGTTTAGGCTTAATCAGAGTTTACACTCAAAATGCAGACCTGAATCAGTGCTGACAAGTTCCCTTTAAAGGAGCCTGAGAGAAATCTTCTCTCATGTGGCCTTTTCGTCCCTTTTTACCCTAGATGTGCCTTCTGAGCAAATCCACCCGTTTTTCTTTGCGTGGCTCAGTATATTCCCACTAATGGGTATTGAACAGCCTGGTGCTGTGTGGCACTAATAGTGGAACCTTCTCCAAGCAGTGCCTATTAGAGCACCCGTCTCCCCCTCCTTCCCTTTCCTCAGTGTTTTCAAACCTTCCCAGGGTGAAGCTACAGAAGGGGTGCTGTACCCTCTGCCACGTTCAAACTACCACATGGGATGAAAGTTAACCCCTCTGGTTCTTTGGATCTGGCCTTTTCTCCATCTATAAGCCATTGTTCATTTATAGCTATTGTTCTCTGTACAAGGTAGTTTGAAGTATCTTAGTAGGAATAGCTAGTTTAGTAGAGTTGGCACGGTCAGTTCCATGGGATGGTGTGGAAAGTGGGATTGTGGGGCTTTCATTCGCCTTGTTATGTTGCATGTGATTTCTACTGGCCTGTATTAACCCCATGTGTGTGCCTCAGTTTCCCTCTCACTGCACCAATACCTAGATGGTGATGGGAATTTTGGTGTAACAGACTTCTCCACGTACACAATGGCTGATGCTGTCCGTAACTTGAGCCCAGGAGGGGTGTATGACCAGGTGATATCTTTTGCAGGTGAACAAAGGCCAGAGGAGGGGCTGGCTGGGGGAGGGGCTGGCTGTTCTAAGTGTGTGAGTTAGTCTTAGCTGATTTGGGGTGCAGGGACTGTGGTCAAGGCCCTTGGTTCTCAGCCCCTCTTTCCAAGATGGATTGTACTGACTGCTACTGGTTCCTGTGCTGACAAGCCTGTTCTATGCTATATCACAGGGGTGGCCAACGCATGGCGCTCTGCTCATAGAAATGTGGCTCTTATTAGGATTTTTTCCCAGACACGTCATTTTCCCATGTTAAATTGTCATCCGGCCGGCGTTTTTAAAAACACAAAAAATGCCTGGGATTCAGGGAGGGTGCGGAAGCACAGGCCTTCAAGGGACCATTTGACTGTCTTTCAGAGCTGTGTGCCTGTACAGTTCACAGCTGTTCTATGCATGCACCCCAGCACCAGGAGGGAAAAGTGCGTGGCTGCAGCGGCAGTGGTGGCTCCAGTGAGATCCAGGGTGTTAATAAAAGAATGAAAGAATCTGGGGCTGTCTGGCTCTGGGGGAGGGGTGGGTGCATTGGGTGGAGCAGGGGGGCTGAGGGTGCATTAGGATTACAGATATATAAAAATAAATATATAATACGTGGCTCTTTGCACTACTATCCAGAACTATTTTGGTTTTAGTCTCTAATTGGTAGGCCACCCCTGCTATACCATGTGAACCAATAAACCTTTTGTTCTACCTGCTGGCTGAGAGGAACATCTGGCTGCAGATGGGGGTGCAGTGCCAGTGACCCTCCCACACCATCAGGGACAGATGGTGAACCACAGAAGGAGAAGCCAGGCTTTAAGCAATGATATTTGAACTCAGCTGCCTTCCCAGTAATACACTGGGTCGCTAAGTGCACAGGAGAAGACCTCTCTATTGCTGGTGTTTGATTTGCTGGACATTTAAGCCCAAAGCTCTCAAAGGCAGGCAGAATAGAATACAGTGGCTCCTATTTAAAGGAGCTTTCACTGCTGAGTCACCCAGGTCCAGAGGATTATTGGCGCCTAAAACTAAGAGGCCTGTTCCTACACCAGTGGCTTTTTCCTACAGAACTAAATTGTCTAAGGGATCTTTACTGGTGCTGGCTCCTGGTCCTTTGGTTAAAGCTGGTAAGGCTTTAAAGTAACCACTGGTGGAAAAGTGCTAACTGCCTGCTAAGGAAACAAGAGTTATTTCAGTTCCAGCTGTATTGGTTCCAAAGAAGCAGCTGAAGGAGAAGATAGCCACTGTTAGCAGTGCCAGAATTCTGACATAGCCTCTGTGGTTCTGACATTGAACCCAAAATGGTACTGGGTTCTGCATTGAAATGCAGAATTGTGAAGGTGAGTATTTATCAAGATCCTGTACTCTTCAGACCTGGGACTGGAGTTTCATCCTCTACTCCTATTCCAGAGCCATTCTTGAATCCAAGATGATGTTAGCAGTGATGGCTGATGTCCATCTTCCTGTGTCTGACCATTCCTTAGATCTGATCGACAGGAAGCTGGCAATGAGAAAACACCCTCTTTATCAATTCTATGATCTGATTATGGTTTCATGAAAAGAGGAGATATAGTCTTTCTCCAGGTCTATCTATGGCCTGGTCTACATTAGGAGTTTAAATCAAATGTAGCTGCATAAGGTTGATTTTCTAAACAATGAGTCCACTATCAAGCCCGCTCCACTGACTTTAAGGCTGCTAAAGTCAATTTTGGCATACCTGCTTTTCACAAGGTTTCTGGCCACATTCAGTCTGCATCCGCTCCCAATCACTCTGTGTGACTCACAGAAGACTGATATCTAGCGTGGCAACCTGATTGAAGGAAGAGGGAAAGCTATTAGCTGCTGCCTCTGCTGCTAGCATAGGATCTGTTCCTTATCATGGATGGTCTTTTGCAGACTTCTGAGACAGGCCAACTCCTTGATTCCTGTCAGCCAGTTTTCAAAAAAGCAGACAAGCTGTAAACAGTTTTCTTGAATTCAGACATATCTTGTGCCAAATTCACTAGTTATGGCTGCTTCCAGAAACAGATTTAGATTTGGCTAAGCTCATTCAGTTCCCACTGATGAAAACTGACACATTTAGGAGAAAAGTTTTCTCATCCTCGTCTAATTACCAAGTGGTGATTACCCCTTTTTTTCCCTCCCTCCTCCCCTTCCCTGTTTATTTTGGGTCTGAACATCCTAAACTCAAAACGCCAGTCATTTGAAGAAGTATGCTGTGCCCACGAAAGTTCATGATACCATCTACATGTTTTGTTAGTCTATAAAGTGCTACCAGACCATTTGTTGTTTTTTTCGGGTGGTGATGGCCTGTTAACTATTCCACTTATGGGATAGGAGGGCTTTCTTTGTCCAACATTTGCCACCTGATAAAAGAAGACTGGCTAATGCCATTGTGATAAAAGGACAAAATATGTCCTTTACCTCCCCCTCCCTCATCCCCCTTCTGTTCTGCAATGTGATTTGTCCTTTTCATATTTGTTCATTTTTTTAAATTGTATCCTTTGGTATATATGGTTGTGACTACTTTCTTCCACTATTTGATCTGAGGAAGTGGGTCTGGCCCACGAAAGCTCATCATCTAATAAACCATCTTGTTAGTCTTTAAAGTGCTACATTGTCCTGCATTTTGCTTCAACTACCCCAGACTAACACGGCTACATTTCTATCACTAGATAGTTCAAGTTACAAGACACTGGGGCTATGTCTACACTGTTGGGTTTTTTTCAGAAAAAGGTACGCAAATTGCAAACCGCAATTTGCGTACCTTTTTCTGATTCTTTTTTCAGAAACAGCTTTTCCAACATTTGGCCAATCTACCTGGGGCCAAATGTCAGAAAAACCTCTTTCGGAAGAGCCCTTATTTCTTATAAAATGAGGAATATAGGGCTTCTGAAAGAGCACGTCTGCTCTTCCAAAAAAAATTTCAGAAGAGCAGACGCATTTCCTGGATGTGGCAGAGTTTTTCCGGGATACCAGAAGTATCCCAGAAAAACTCCATAGTGTAGACATAGTCTGGGAGTATTAGATGTGCAAATAAGCAAGGGCTTGGGTCCTAAATTCACTTTCAGGAACAACATATGGTCAGAGCAGCATAGCTTTACTATTGCTGATCCCATGCACATCTATTTATTCCACTAGTTCCCCTGACTAGACTGATGGCTTCTTCTTTAGTAATAATGTCTGACTCAGCTTGAACTTGCAGACTTTTACTGGGAAGATTATGCATGTGAAGATGGCGGAAAGATGCCCTAGTTCACCTTCATAATGAGCAGTTTGTTTTGATGGATTGCCAATTGTAAATGTAAACACCACCTTCTCGGTGAGTCAGAGCACCGGATATGAGACAAAGGTCAGCATTTGTGTTCCTGTGAAATTGCTAATTCAGTTTTTTTCCCTTGCTACAAATAATCAGTGCTTTTCTGAAGTAATAAACAACTGCTTCAAAATGTCTGTAGTTTGATGATGTCCTATCAGGCCCTGATGAACCAATGTGCACTTGCTGTACTTACATAGGACCACTATCTCCTGGGGGCCCCAATCATAGGATTTGGTAGAAAGTGGCTTCATAGGGATCAAAATGTCACTCAGATTTGGCCCTACTGGTTCTCCATTGTGATAAGTGAGCCCTCTGTGAGTAAGGAGGTTTGCAGCTTTGCTCATTCAAGTTTGCTTGGGCCACCCATCCATCACGTTGGGGTTCCCTACACTGGGCCCAATACTTACCTCCGCTCATTACTGAAGACACAGCTTTGGGGAAAAAGAACTGTAAGATTTCTGAGAACTGGTAGAGCCAATAAGGGGGAAAACATAGTGAACAATGGCTAATAATATTTGCTGTGAAATATTCCCAAAATAAAACACCTCACTTACCTAAAATCAGTCAGTGGAATTTGAACATACCCACTGTTGATTATCCCCTGACTGTTGCGGATGCTATGGTCCAGCAGAAGAGCAAGGAATTACAGGTATTATGGGGTCCTTGTCTATCTTTGTTACAAACTAAATGTGTGACCTTGGACTGGTCAGTGAAAAAAACCCAGGAGGGGAGGAGCATTTTTTAAAATCTGCCCCAGATTTAGGTTCCCCAAAGGGAGCTCACATTAAAGTTAATGTGGAAGCAAAAAGTTCTGGCCCATGGTAATTGACAACCACATTGGAAGTCGAGGTCACTCAGACCTTTGCACAATCCAGGCCCTGAAACCAAAGCAGTCACATGTAAGGGTTAATATTCACCAAGTAAGTTGAGAACTTAAATCGGACCCTGGCTATTTAAATCTGAAGACCTATTGTTTTATTATGGGCCCACTAGAAATGGAACTTCATCCTGTGAAAGGAAACCAGAACAGGAATTATGTAACACTCTTCCATTCATTATATGCAGGCTAGTATGTAACAGACATTCCTGTGGCAAGAAGAGATATGCTGGTACTGCTGCTGTTCCTGCTTAGCACTAAGATTTGCCATGAACAAGATCAAAAACAATCTCAAGAGAATGCATTGATAATGCAAGGATCACAAGCAGATCCTGCTGTGCCAGCTTCACTTGTCTTCCCTAGCCAAGGCCCCAAGCTGAAATCCCTGCCTCCCCCCCCCCCCCAAGCAGAACAGACACTGAACCTCTTCATGTCCAAGGAGAGTGCAGTTTAGGGCCCAGTTTCCTGGGATAACACTCCCCAAATGAGATCAAACCCCAAAGAATTAGGTAAGCCACCTTTAAGAATGAAAGAGGGACTGTGCACACTGATTACTCCCCCAGGTAACAATTATTTACACTGGGTTGACAGAAAATAAAAATGATTTTATTACGTACAAGCAGTAGGATTTAACTGGTAATAAGTGAGAACAGGCAGAGCAAAGTAGGTTACAAATCTAAAGAAACAAAAGCACTGGGACTACTTCTACACTGCTTCCCTCTTCTGCAAGAGGAAATGCAAATGGAGTGCTCATTTGCATATGTTGTGCTCTCATTTGCATTTCCTCCTTGGATCCCTTTTGCGCAAGAGGGTTTTGCACAGAAAAGTGATGCGTAGACACCTCCTTTTTACGCAAAGAAACCCTTTTACGCAAGAGCCATTCTTCCTCAAAAAATGAGTTACTTGGCCACTCCCAACCAACCACTGCTAAGCCTTAAGGACAAAAGGCTATTTGCATATGACTGCCCAGACACAGAGGCCTTCCTTGATGACTTTCATTCACACATTTAAAAATCGTAATGTATTCCCTACTCTGGGGGTCTCCAACCTTTTAAAGCATTAGATCACTTTTCAACTTTAAGTGCAATCCAGGATCTACCTCAAACCCAAATACCCTTGCCCTGCCACCTTCGTGCTACTTCTCTGAGGCCCTGCCCCTGCTCACTCTGTCCTCACATTCTCCCTCCCTTTCACCAAGTGGGGCAAAGGGTTGGGGCACAGGCTCTGGTCTTAGGCTAAGGGATTTGGAGTGTGAGGGGGCTCTGAGCTGAGCCTGGGGCAGGGAGTTAGGGTGTCGGAGGAAGTTCAGAGTGCAGGCTCTGTAAGAGTATGTCTACACTAGCTCATTAGTTCTGCGAGGAGTAACGGTAGTTCGAATTAGGATCTCTAATTCGAACTACCTACTCCGTGCTGCGTGTAGCCACGGGCACGGAGTTTGGACTAAGGGAGATTTAAAAATGGCGGTGCCTGGGAACATGCAAATGAAGCCCGGGATATTTAAATCCTGGACTTCATTTGCAACTCCGGTTGCCCTCATTTGCCTACCTAGCTTGAACTAAGGAGCTAGTGTAGACATACCCTAAGGGAGTTTGTGTCTGGGGGGGGGGTACTCAGGTCTAGGGCAGGAGTTTTGGGTGTAGATGGGGGTACATGACTGAGGCAGGGGTTCAGAGCTGGCTCCAGCTGGACACTGCTTATCACAGGTAGCTCCTGGTGGCAGTGCAGTAGGGCTAAGGCAGGCTCACCCCTGCCCTGGCCCTGTACCACTCTCAAAAGCAGCCAGAAAACTCCTTCCATCCCAGGCCTTGTTGTCCCCTTCTCCCCATTCTGTGGAGATAGAATACAGCGCCTGACATCAGCGCCCCCGCCTCTCCACGGAGTCCGAACTAGCGGACATTTAAAAATGGCGGCGCCCGGCAATATGCAAATGAAGCCCGGGAAATTCAAATCTCGGGCTTCATTTGCAACTCCGGTTGCCTACATTAACCACCCTAGTTCGAACTAGGGTGGTAGTGTAGACATACCCTATAAGAATGTTTACACACCAAGTTGCAAAGATTAATTAAAGGTGAAAGGTTGAATCAATGTAGTTAAACTGATGTAATTTCAACATGTAGTCTAGAATGTGTTTATCAGAGCTGAGTTTTGCCACATTTAGCAGTGTGGTGATTTCTGTTCCTTAATATAGCCTTTTTGGTGGTTGATTGGTCAGCTAATTGTTTCCATTCTGACTGGATTACCTATGTCTGATTGTCAGGCAGGAATTATTGGGGAGACAGGAAGAAAGAAGGAAAGCAGCAATCTGTTGTTTGCCCATCTGTCAGCCTGACATGACATCCCAGGAAGTGTGCTGCCAAGGACCTGTAACTAGGGGTACGGCTAGAGTGCAAGGAGCTATCGGAAAAAGATACACAAAATGCATATAGCCAGGCATGCATCCATCTCTGCATTTTGTGTATCTTTTTTCAATACTTTTGTCAGAAGAGGGTTTTCCAAAATGTGACCCTTCTAGACTGGGCCAAATTTTGGGAAAAAAAACTCTTTCGAAAGCCCCCTTCTTCCCCATGGAATGAGGAATACAAGAGCTTCCGAAAGAGCACATTTGCTTTTTCACAAAAAAAATGGAAGAGCAAACATGTTCCCTGAACATGGTGAAATTTTATCCTGAAACACCGCCCCCTCCCCGCAGTCTAGCCATACCCTCTGACATTACAGCACAGTTGTCAAGCATCATTTGGCCCTCTGCTACTTATCCATGTGGGTATGACCTTCAGCAGATCCGAAGTGATTTCACAGCTCCGGAAGTATGGGTGAAGGAGCTGGGGGTGCAGGTGCTGTTCTCTTTGACCCTTCCAATCAAAGGTAGGGGCCCAGGCAGAGATGGCTATATGGATGCTTGGCTATATGGATGGTGTCATCTGGAGGGGTTTGACTTCCATGATCAGGGTCTGCTGTTCCAGGAAGATTGCTAAACAGAGATGGGATCCACTTATCAAGGAAGGGAAAGAGCATGTCTGATATAGCCTGCCTAGCCTAGGGAGGAGAGCTTTAAATTACAAGACACAAAAGCCCACAGGTACATAAAAAACATGTAAACCTGGGAGAAGGGTCGCAATCTGAGGGGATTATGGGCTGGCACTGCAAGAAAAAGGGAGCGAAGAGAGAACATCTTCATCTAAGATTTAAATAATGGCCTAGAGAGCACACTTAGAAAGCTTGCAGCAGCTGGGAAGCTGCAAGTACTTTGTAGGACAGGATTAAGATTCAAAAGGATCTTGGCAAACTGGAGAAATGGTTTGAAGTAAACAGGATGATGTTCAGTAAGGATGTAAATGAGATGGTACTCAGTAGAGCTTAGGAAGGTTCAGTCAGTTTCACACATACAAAAAGGGAAGTGACTGTCTGGCATGGAGTATTATAGAAAAGGCTCTGGGGATCATAGTGCATCACAAGCTAAATATGAGTCAACAGTATGACTCTGCTGGAAAAGAAGCAAACATCCTTCTGGGATGCATTAATGGGAGTGTTGGAAGTCAGATATGAGAAGTAATTCTGCTCTCCACCACACTGATTAGGCCTCAACTAGAATACTGTGACCACACTGCCAGCTTTAGACCTGGGCGACCAAGGAGACCTGCTGATTGGCGTGCACATGAATAGTCGCATGTGACCTTACCTGGGGCCAGTCAGCTAAGCAGGAGGAGAAGCACAGCAGCCAGCTCAGCCAAAGTCAAGGAGGACAGAGGCACTCGCTCACTTGTCTCTGGTAAATGCTCTGCTTTGGTGGGAGCAACAGCAGGTTGCGCGCCCAGGGTGGGTGCCCTGTAGAAGACATGCGGGGATAGGGTGAGGCAGGCTGTGCTGAAGAGGCTAAGGGTGAGGCTGAGTTTGGTGGAGACTGAAAGAGCGTGTGTGTGTAGTTTCTCTCTGTGTTCTGGCTGGCTGGGGTTTGGAACAGGATGTGTGGGCATGTGTGTGTGGGTGTAGCTTTGCTCTGTGTTCTGGCTGGCTGGGGTTTGGCCCAAGCCAGCTATCCGGGTTTGTGTTATTGTGGAGCAGGTCTGGGTCCACCCCTTTTTTCTTCCCCTTCCTCCCCTAAGAGCCCCATAGGGGAACTGAGAGGGGGGCTTGGCTATTGGCTGGGGAGAGGAATATGACACGAGTTATTGCGGGGGGCTTTAAATTGTGTCCCCCATTAGCAGTTGGTCCTGTCCTCCTGCTTCCCTGGCTGGCTCAGAAGCTTCACTCACTTTTGTTGGGGGTGGGTAAGAGTTGGGATGGGACTGCTGCTGTTGCTTCCCCAGTGTGAGGTAGGTGGGTGGATGCAGAAGAGATTAGTAAGTGTTACTGAAATCGGCTCTCCCATGTGCCCCCTATTAACAGGAGAGGAAAATGAGTCACAGCCGGTGGTGTCTGTCTGTCTGAAACACATACCTTGCATTCAACTCTTGATCATCTATCCACAACTTCAGGCTTTGGGTTTTTTTGTTTGGTTTGGTTTTTTGGAGCAGCTTTACTTGGTGAGAGATTAGCCCTTTTGAGCTTCACAGACCTGGAGAAGAGCTTTGAGGAGTTCCAAAGATTGTCTCTGTCACCAACCGTATTTGGTCCAATTGAAGCTATTACTTCACTCACCTTGTGGCTCTCATCCAGGCACCAGCATGACTACAACAGAACAGCAAAACCCACTGTATCACGTCAAGATATACAAAATATATAGCCTAGTACCAGACATGATGTATTGATTTAACTATTCCTTCACTCATACATTTGTAACAAGCCAAGTTCAGAAGTTTATATCACTGAATTTTAACTCTAATAAGTTCTCAAGCAGCATTTTTCTTGCTTTCCCTATCTGTAAATAATTTAATTATTATGGATGAAAATATTTCAGGATTTCTGTGTACTATGAAATCAGTTAAATTTCTAAGTTATTTGCAACAAAAGAAAAAAAAAACCCTAGAGATTTCAGATGCCTAGGTATCCTCTGGAATCAGTTAAAATTGCCTTCCCCAGTGAAGGGCAAGTGATCCTTTTTTTTACCCACTGTTTCATTTCACAATCTGATTCCATTCAAAAACAGCAGCCTGCCTTTTGTGTGTTGTATCTTAGGGAACATATTTAATCTAAAATAATCCATTCTCCATGTAGCTCTTAAAGGAAGAGCTTGGCCAAGAAAGACTGCGACAATGCCCTTTGCAAGGGGCAGAGACAATAGCCCTGAACTCAGGGGAGCAGGGAACTGAACAGCTTCCAAGTGAAGTGGGGGTGGCACCATGCCAAGGGTAGGGGAGCCGAGGCACCAAAATGCAAGTTCGCCCAGGGCACCGTTTTTCCTAAAGCCAGCCCTTTGTGACCAGTTCTAGGCACCACATTCCAGAAATGATATGGACAAACTGAAGAAAGTCTAGAGCAACAAAAAAGATTAAAGGTCTAGAATAATTAAAGGGCTATGAGGAAAGCTTGAAAAAATGGGTTTGTTTAGTCTGGAGAAGAGAAAACTGAGGAAACGTGATAACCATTTTCAAGTACATAAAAGATAGTGACAACGAGGTAGAAAAATTAACCTCTGAGGATAGGACAGGAAGCAATGGGCTTAAATTGCAGCAAGGGTAGTTTATTATGGGTATATTTACACAGCAACGTTATTGCAGAATAATGACCATTATTCTGAATATCTACACAGCAATAATATCGAAATAACGGGTGACTTATTCTGAAATCTGTACACCCCATTCTACGAGGAATAATGTGTGTTCTGAAACAGTTATTTTGAAACGGGCTGTGTAGCTGGGGGAACTGAAGTTACTTTGATAGAATAGTGATAGAAATGTAGCCGTGTTAGTCTGGGGTAGTTGAAGCAAAATGCAGGACAATGTAGCACTTTAAAGACTAACAAGATGGTTTATTAGATGATGAGCTTTCGTGGGCCAGACCCACTTCCTCAGATCAAATAGTGGAAGAAAGTAGTCACAACCATATATACATATATTCGATAGAAGGCGCCTCAAGCTCTTCCCAAGGTGCCCTGCTGGCTGCTCTGTCCACACTCAGCAAAACTCTATATTCCCCTCCTTCCCCTGGAGCCCCTTAAGCTGCAACTGCAGAAGGAAGGGCTTGTGACAAGCATGAGGCCCTGTCAGCCCTGAGCCACCCTGCAGCTGCCTCAGAACTTGGCAAATGAGTGACTCTGTTGCTCTACCCAGTCCTCTACTGCTCCCAGGGAGCAGTCACACAGCTCCCAGGAGCCTGCCAGTGGCTGAAAGAGGTGTGCGCCTTCCTGGTCTGGTGTGGAGATACTGGACCTTACTGAGGTCTGGGGAGAGGAGGCAAACCTCCAGGGTCTTTGCACCAGACTCAGGAACGTGGACATCTATGGCCACATGGCTGCGACCCTGTCCAGCAAAGGACATGTCCGCACCCAAGAGCAGATCAGGATGAAGGTGAAAGAGCTCTGCCAGGCATATGCAAGGGCTCCGGAGGACAGCTCCCACTCCAGGGCAGAACCCCACACCTGCCCCTACTATGAAGATTTTGACCGCATGCTGGGGGGTGGGACCAGGGCCGGCTTTAGGATGTGAGGGGCCTAATTCAAACCACTTTGGGAGGTCGTCCCCCCCAGGATTTTTAGTTAAGCAAAAAAAAACAAAAAAAAAAAAGCACCCACACAACAAACCACAAACACACACAAATATCACATCAGAAGTAGATCTGATCAAAAATGCCATCCTTTATTATGCAAAATTTTACACAAAATTAAATCAGTTGCCTTAAGTGTAGGTCAAATATTTTCAATTGCAAACTATCCAATTTTTTCAATAAAGTTTAAAGATTGATTTTTAAAAAGTTACCAGGGGGCATTGCAATTTTCTGTTACATTGATCTACTTTTTAAATAGCAAAAAAAATGAGTCTTTGTTAAGAAAGTGTCAGTTCTGTGGTCAAATTCCAGGCCTTAGTGATTTCAGCACCAATGATTTCACTAGATAATATGGTACCTCACCACCATTGCCTCATTTGCACTGCTCTTCAACACACTGCCTGCATGTTGAGTCCAAGATCAGTCTAGACAAGATTTTATCAATGATTTTTGCTCATGCAATCACTGAGACAAGACAAGGACTCTCAATTGATTCTAGTCAGCTCTGCCTTTAAACACTGGATGCAAAGTGTCAGATACGATTGAGGACTCCCAAATAGACTCTACATCACCAGAAATAAAACCCGTTTCCATCTTTTGTGACTTTCAGTTAGATGTGACTCACTATCCTCTGCTTAGTGTTCAAGTTATGGTAGACCCTAAGCCAGGTCATGTTAAGTTCAGGTCTTTTAATCCTACAATATGGATAACAACATTTAATTCTCCCAGCTCCAAGTCTTAAGTGAATTTCAAACCAAAAGAGCCAAAATTGATTACCTTGACACAGCAAGTGTGTCTACTGAGCTCTGTGGCAAAGTAGGTTGTCTATATAAATAAGGTCTGCTCCTGAAGCCTTTTCCTACAGTTGATTAACAGATGGCAGTAGATAGCTCATTCAGACCACTGGCTGATAATAGTTAGTCACCCTGACCAGTCATTAACCATAGTCATGGACTCACCCTACTCTCCATTGTCTCTATGATTCTCTGATGACTTTGACAAAAAAGGAGGGTGGAAAGGGAAACTGAAGGGAGAGGTCTCTCTAAATTCACTAATCAAAGAGCAGTATTGCCAAACCAAAAATCACAAGGAACACCTACACAAAGTTATGAGAATGGTCTACAAATCATAAGATATTTTAAAAATAAAACATGTTTGATTTTTATTGGCCTTTTGTTTGAGTATTTAGGATTCATGTTTTAAAGCTGGCCTCCTTAGGTGTAAGGCCCAGAAGTATAGAGAACTTTTTTAAACGAAAGTTGAGATTCCTACATAATCAACTGACTCCAGGCCTTTAGAAAAAACACCAAAATATTTTAAGACTTGTGGTAAAACAATGGATGAATTCTTGTGAGCCCATGCTTTGCCCACAATATCAATAAAAAAACAATAGCAACATCTTCTCCACTAAACATCCAAATGAGATACAGGCAGTCCCCGGGTTACGTACAAGATAGGGACTGTAGGTTTGTTCTTAAGTTGAATCTGTATGTAAGTCGGAACTGGCGTCCAGATTCAGCCGCTGCTGAAACTGATCAGTTTCAACAGCGACTGAATCTGGATGCCAGTTCTGACTTACATACAGATTCAACTTAAGAACCCCAGGCATCCCCAAGTCAGCGCTGCTGAAACTGATCAGCGGCTGATTTCAGGAAGCCTGGGGCAGAGCAACTCTGCCTCGGGCTTCCTGCAGTCAGGGCTGGTCAGTTTCAGCAGCAGCTGACTTGGGGACGCCTGGGGCAGAGCAGCTGGGGTGCTGCTGGGTTGCTCCAGTAGCACCGCTCCTCGGCGCTACTGGACCAACCCAGCAGCACCCCAGCTGCTCTGCCCCAGGCGTCCTGATTCAGCCACTGCTGAAACTGACCAGCAGTGGCTGAATCAGGACCTGGGGCAGAGCAGCTGGGGTGCTGCTGGGTTGGTCCAGTAGTGCCCAGAGCGGCGCTGCAGGACCAATCGGCAGCACCCCAGCTGCTCTGCCCCAGGGTCCAAAACAAAAGCCTGGTCTGCTGGGGGGGGGGCACACTAGCTGCGCCCCCTCCCCCCCCCAGCAGACCAGGGACACGGGGAGCAGAGCCGCAGCGGCAGCGGGGTGCCGCGCCTCTGAGGCTTTGCTCTAGCAAAGTCTCAGAGGCGCGGGACCCCGCCGCTGCTGCGGCTTCAGTCCCGGTACCTGTGGTCTGCTGGCATACAGATAGTTCCACGAGGCGTACACATAGTTCAGAATGGCTTGCTAGTTCGAACTATCTAGCCCGTGCCGCGTGTAGCCGCGCGGCACGGGGTTCAAACAAGCCAGCATTTAAAAATGGCGCCGGCCGGCTTTTGCAAATGAAGCCCGGGAAATTCAAATCCCGGGCTTCATTTGCACGTTCGGTATGCCTACATTACCCCGCTAGTTCGCACTAGCGGGGTAGTATAGACATACCCTCTAAAAGTATCATAAGGAAGAGGAAGAAAAATTGTTCTGCTTGGCCTTTGAGGTTAGGATGAGACACAATGGGCTTAAATTGCAGCAAGGGAGGTTTAGGTTGGACATTAGGAAAAACTTCCTGCCTGTCAGGATGGTTAAACACTGGAATAAATTGCCTAGTGAGATTGTGGAATCGCCATCACTGGAGATATTGAAGACCAGATTAGACAGACACCTGTCAGGGATGAGCTAGGGCAACTCAACTTTGGAAGCCCCAGGGGCCACACTGATACTTATAGAACATGATGAGGGCCTCAACTTAAGTGTGGTTGCATATGCAAGCAAATATATACAAATAGCTTCTCTCACACTGACAGGCATGAATACAAAGATTAAGGCAAAACTACACAACACACAGGCCCCATTTAAGTCAGTTCTGCTGATATTAATCAAATGCAATAATTACCCGATTTCTACCCATGTGACAGCACGTTTCATGAGCAATGACAGTCCCAGAATTTAACTACTAAAACACATATCAACAGAAGATCATTACACTGACTACTTTTTTGTTTTGGCTCCCACTCACCGGCCATGTGTTGATCCCCACATAAACCCAAACTGCACCATGGGTCGCAAACAAACTGGCCGTGGGCAGCATACGTAGGGTATGTCTACACTACCCCCCTAGTTCGAACTAGGGGGGGTAATGTAGTCATAAGGAGTTGCAAATGAAGCCTGGGATTTGAATTTCCCGGGCTTCATTTGCATAAAGCCAGCCGGTGCCATTTTTAAATGCCGGCTAGTTCGGACTGCGTGCTGCGCGGCTACACGCGGCACAAACTAGCTAGTTCGGATTAGGCTTCCTAATCCGAACTAGCTAGTTCATGCCGCGTGGCACGCAGTCTGAACTAGCTGGCATTTAAAAATGGCACCGGCTGGCTTTATGCAAATGAAGCCCGGGAAATTCAAATCCCGGGCTTCATTTGCAACTCCGTATGCGTATATTACCCCCCCTAGTTCAAGCTAGGGGGGTAGTGTAGACATACCCCAAGTTATTAATAAATATTTTTAAACCTTTACCTAATCTCTCTGCTGCCATGGCTCCTCTCCTTGCTCCATCATCTCCCCTCGTGCCTGCTGCCCCCTAACACCTCACCCTCCTCTGCAGTCCTGACTCCTGCCCTCCTCATTGCCCTCAGCCCTCCTGCAACCTGCTCCCCTCCACCAGCCCTTCTCGCCCCCCTGTGCCCACTCCTCCAATAGTCCCACTCTGATCATGTGAGCTACCCCTCCTCATCCCCTCTTCTAACACCTCCCTTGCCTCTCTCCTCTGGTGCTGGTCCCTCCCCTGCAGGTGTCTGCCCTTCTGCTTCACCCCAAAATCCCTTGGCACCTGCACCTTCCCTTAGCCCTGCACCCTCATGGTGCCTCCCTCTTCCCTTACTGTCCCTGCCCCCTTTGCCCTCTTTTTCCCTGATACCCACCCCCTTGCCACTCTCTGCCCCATTCCCCTCCTGCCTCTCTGTGCCCGCACACATGCCTTGCTCCATCCCCACCTTTCTCATGTCCACTCCTTCTTTCAAGCTTTCTCCCAGCACCTCCCCCTCTAGCCCCCAATGCCCTTCCCCTCTCCTCTCCTCTCCCAGCATCACTCTGTCCCCTCTCCCACTGACACCTCCCCTCCTGCCCTTGGCCTCCTAGCATTTGTCTCTCCTGCACCCCTGTCTCTTGGTGCCTTCCCCTCCCCCCACCCAAGCCCCTTCTCCTTCCACCCCTCTGCCTCTCCCCAAGCCCCTTCCCCCCACACTCATCCCATCCCTACCCCCCCAAGCTCCCCACCTCTGCCTAAGCCCAAGCCCAAGCCCCTCCCCTTCCCTTCCCCCTTGCCCTGCCCCGCTGCCACTGCACAAGCCTGTTCCCTACCATCTGCCTTCCATGTTGCGGTTGTGGGGCTGGAGTCGAACCTGGCACCAGTGAGGCCCCACAAAGTGGCCTCCCAGGACTTTTAAAATCCTGGGCCGTGACATTACGTCATGGCCCGGGCATCCTCCCCGCCCAAGTGCAGCGCCGCATGTGGGCAGCAGCAGGCGGCAAGGAGGAGTCGCACACAGCAGGGGCTGAGGGGGATGCTCTGGGGGTGGGGTGGGAGGACATGTGAGGGGACCAACAGGGGGGGCTGCGGCCCGCTCCGGGCAGAGCCGGGGGGAGACCCAGCTCCACATATTGGTGGAGCAGGGCCCCCGGCTCTGTAACTCGCTGGCCAGCACTTCCGGGTTCAGGGGTGTGGGCCCCCCTTAGGCATGGGGCCTGATTCAGCCAAATCAGTTGAATTGGCCTAAGGCCGGCCCTGGGTGGGACAGTCCCTTCACCCCCCCACCCTGGTTGTGGACTCAGGGCTTGAGATGCCTGTCGTCATCCCCGCAGGGAGAGGAGGAGGAGGAGCCAGATGAGGCCAGCAGCAGCACCCTCCTAACCCTGGAGCTGGTACCCCTCCCTGTGGACGTGTCCCAGGTGTCGTCTGAGGCTGGGGAAGGAACATCATGTGAGTGCCATCACATTCCCTTCGCACGGAGGGTCGAGGCGGTGGGCGGCGAGGGGTAGCTGGGCACTGCTTGCTTGGCCCTTGCGGCCTGGGGATCGTGCAGCAGCCTGTGCACATGGGAGCACACGCCACACTACTCCTGGCCACACAGCCCCAGGAGGCTGCCACAGAGGATCCTTGAGCTATTGGCCACAGGGTGTCTGCAGAGGCCTGCCTTGCTCATGACAGCAGATTGGGACACACTCCCCCCACAGGCCACCTCTAGAAGGAGGCTGGGGACACACACTTACGCACACACTCACACTCAGCAGTCCTGCCCACAGCACATGGAAATGCCTGAACTCTTAGGGCAGCATCCATTCCTGGGGACATCTGGGCCCCTGAAGGAATAGGCCCACTGGCCAGAGTGTACATGACCTTGCTCCAAGCACGCCACCTTTGACTGAGCCGAGAACTGTCACTCTCGGCTCCCAGATGAGTGCAAGGCTTCAGGCACAGCATCCTCTGGAAAGACTGACCATCTCTCTTTATTCTCCACAGCCAGACCAGCTGCAAGAGGGGGTGGTCAACACCACCCAGGACAGCCTCCCGAACCCCCGAGACCCATGCAATTGCCAGCACGATGCCTGCTCCGGCTTCTGTTCCCACTCCTGCCCTTGCTGTAGCTCCCCCTACTACTCCCTCTCCCACTCCTCCCACTTCTGCCCCAACACCCTGCTCCCCATGGCTGCTGTGGCCCCCACACCCTGGCAGTGGGATCACCAGAGCCAGGCACCACTCCCAGCCCCAGCCCCAGCCCTGAGCCTCTCCTCACCCCTCCACCTGCTTCCAGTTCCCACCTCCAAGGTTCTCATCCCCCCTCTCTTCTCCCTTCTCCCAGTTTCTTTCCCCAGTCCCTCCCTAGTTACTTTGACCCCAAATTAAAAAAAGCAGATATTATTTTTTCAAAAATAAACTGTTTTTATTGTTTCAGCAGGGGAGGGGGGAAGGGGGAGTATAGGAGGAAAGGCAGAGAGGGGCGATGCACAGGCCCCTAGTGGGGCAGCTCAGAGGAGAGTGTCACTGGGCTTTCTGCGAGAAACTCTCCCTCAGGGCCTCCCAGACACACATGGCCCCCTGAAGGGCCGGCCAGACGGCAGCTTTGAATGGGTCCTGCCAATGTGGTCAGCCTCTGCCCCCAACCCTGGCAGGAATTTCTCCCCCTTCCTTTCACAAATATTGTGGAACACACAACACATGGCCACTACGTGTGGGATGTTGCCCTTCCTGAGTTCCAGCCAAGTGAGGAGGCATCTGAAATGCACCTTGAAATGCCCAAAGGCACCCTCCATAACCATGCGGGCTCTGCTGAGCCTGGCATTGTAGTGTTCCTGAGAAGGGTTGAGGTGGCCGGTGTATGGTGTCATGAGCCAAGGCAAGAGAGGTTAGGCCACATCCCCCACCCTGCAGATGGGCATGTCTATGTCCCCAACCTTGATGGCACAGTCGGAGAGAAAAGTTCTATCAGGAAGCTTCTGGAACACGCTAGAGTTTCTGAAGACACGTATGTCGTGCGCCTTCCCCGGCCGCCTGATGTAGATGTCAGTGAATTAGACCCTGTGATCCGCGATGGCTTGTAGGACCATTGAAAAGTATCCCTTCTGGTTGATGAAGAGAGATGCCCAGTGGGCAGGTACATGGATGAGGATGTGGGTGCCATCATCAACAACCCCCGGCCCTGCAGTTGGGAAGGCTGTGTCAGCAAACCCGATGATGATGGCATCCACATTGCAGAGGTGGATGACCCTGCGCAGCAGGATGGTGTTGATGGCCTGCACCACATGCAGATGGAGACAAACGAACAGAGATTAACAGGGGTGCCAGGGCCATTGGGAGGTCCCACAACCCACTGCTGCTCCTCTCCCTCCCACACACACACACCAGGAGCAACTCCCCTCACTCACCCAACCCCTGGCAGGTCTTTGTGAGGGTGGGACTGAAAAAACCTCCCAGAGTAAACTAGAGGCATAAGGATCTTGAGCAAAAAGGGGTTTTTGCGCAAAATGGACATGTCCACACTGCTTGTTTTTGCACAAAAACTTCTTGCACAAAAAGCATTGGAAGAGATTGAAAATGCTAATGAGCATGAGAAAATGCTAATGAGCATTTCATCTGCATTGCCGCTTCCAAAAAAAACCTGTAGTGTAGACATAGGCTGGAATAGATTGTGAAGGGAGGTTGTGGAATTTCCATCATTGGTGGTCTCTAGATAATACTTAGTCCTGCCATGAGTGTATTAATTGACATCTCAAGGCCCCTTCCAAGCCTACAATTCTATGATTCTGAATCTTTTGGATTTTTTAAATAGTTGTTCAGAGAAACCTTGTCATTTATTCCACTGTCAACCAGTAATAGGAGGGAAAAAATACCAAGCAGCTGAGGCTTCTCTTCTCTCTTTCTCCATACCTTTTGCATACATTTCTTTTCCTCTATAAATAACACAGAGTGTTATTTGGAAGAGAAAGTCATTTTTAGAGGTGATAAATCATCATCTGGCAACTGGAGAGACAAAGGGGGCTACAAGCCAACACTGAACTTCCTTGAGCGAGAACAATGTCCACATTTTAAAAAAAGCCTTGTGTGTGTAGGAGGGAAAGGAGCAGACACACTGTGAGGGGTCACCTCTCCCTCGGTCTGGGTCCCCTCCTTCGCCACCCTTGTCCCGGCCCTCCTGACTGTGTCCCTCACTCAGTGCTGCCGCAGACACCTCCTTTCTTTATGCTTTCCCCCTTGCTCGGGGGTTGAGGGGGGCCTGGGCCCACCCTCTCTCCAGGCCCCAGCCCAGGGCCCTAAGGTGGGGGTGCTCCTTCCTGACGCCACCCACCTGGCTGACGGGGCTAACTGCCTAAACATGTCAGCCTGCAAGCAGTTCTCCATCTGCCCGCCACCAGCTACTTCCTCACCCCTGAGTGTCTGGGCTTCACCCTCAGCCTTCCGCTCCACTAGCCTCAGTTTCCGCTGTCCTCCCTCAGTCCCGGCCACTCCTTCCCCTGTTCTCTGCCTCTCCTCCTTTTAATACAGCCGTCTCCCCTTCTGCGCCTGCGCCGGCGTCCCAGGGCCGGCTCCCTGCCCTGTCTCCGTTGTCCTCACCTGACCTGCCCCCCCCCCACTGCTCCTGCGCCAGTGCTGCTGCGACTGGGGTCGGAGGCGCATGCGCCATCAGAGAATAGGGTGCCGCTCGCCGGCTCCGCTCTGGCTTCCGGCTCTCCTCTTGCCGCGGGCCGGGGAGAGAGCGGCTCGTCCGGCCCCTGGCGGAGGTCTAGTGGCGGGGACACGCCTTGCTCCGCGACCCCGTCACACACACCAATTTCATTTTATTTGGTGCCAGAAGGAGTATAGATTAGGAAAGAGCTTAGAAACATAGCAGCTGCAAGCACCACTCTAACTTCGTTCACCAGTGGAAGTTATGTGCCATTGAAGCAGTATAACCAATGGCAGTTTGGCTCACTGCCGAATGGAAGGAACTCATAGGAGTATGAAGGAGCAGTCAATTTTTGAAGAAGGCAAAGGGCCAAAATGTTGGAGCAGGATTCTCTAGGGCAATAGTTCTCAAGCTATGGTCAGTGGACCCCTTAGGATCTGCAGACAGTCTGAGATTTCTAACGGGGTCTGCACCTCCATTGTTGGGGTCTGCAAATGAAAAAAAAAGTTGAAAACCATTATTCCAGGGGTCCTGGGAGTCTGCATAATTCCAAGGTCAGGTCTCCCCTAATTCCTCTTCACTGTTCTTAATATAGGCCTTGACTGCACACAAATGTACCACTACAGTTAGAGCAGTACAAACGCCACCTCTTAGGGTGGATGCAGCTATATTGCTATGAAGCCACTTCATAGCTGTAAATCTGCACCTGTAAGGAACGGGTGTTAGCCACACAAAATTCTCTGTCAGTTCTACACCCTAGGGCTCAAGGTGTAACCTTGTTAATTTAAATACCCACCCTTATCCAATTCCTAGGGCTTGTGGTGTAACTTTCTGCAGGTTCACAGGCTCTTTTGCTAGTAAAAAATCTTTATACGGTAATATCCTTACTTTCTACTTATTAACAGGTACCAAGCAAGCAGAATATCCATGCTAAGCATAAAGTGCCATGCTCACCAATACAGATCAAGGCAGGCAAATTTCCCACGTTGGCCAGCCAAGGTCAGTCTTGTTGGGATTCTGGTTGCTGCATGTCACAGTTGTGCAGAGCTCTGATATTAGGCTGTGTCTTGGAAGAGAGTACTTTCAGGTCTTTTCTTCTTGTCATTCTTTCTGTTCCTTCTTCTCCTTTCTTCTTTTCTTGCTTGTCTCCTTCTTGGAAACTTGAGTCCTGCTTAGCTAGACCTTAACCAATTATTTTACTAAAATGTTACTAACCAATCATAACACACTGTAACAGAATTACCTAACCAATCATACCCATCACCTTAATTGATTTATACCTAGCAAAATTAATTATACAGCAGACAAAAAAAATTAAAAAACAGATAGGCTGTGTCCATACTGCATCCCTTTTCTGTAAAAGGGATGCAAATTAGACACATCGCAATTACAAATGAAGTGGGGATTTAAATCCCCCCCGCTTCATTTGAATAAACATGGCTGCTGCTTTTTTCCGGCTCGGGGCTTTGCTGGAAAAAAGCGCCAGTCTAGACGGGGATCTTTCGGAAAATAAAGCCTTTTCTGAAAGATTCCTTATTCCTTTTTTTAAGAGGAATAAGGGATCTTTTGGAAAAGGCTTTATTTTCCAAAAGATCCCCGTCTAGACTGGCGCTTTTTTCCAGCAAAGCCCCGAGCCGGAAAAAAGCAGCAGCCATGTTTATGCAAATGAAGCGGGGGGGATTTAAATCCCCACTTCATTTGTAATTGCGATGTGTCTAATTTGCATCCCTTTTACGGAAAAGGGATGCAGTCTAGACACAGCCATAGAGGTAATACAGACAAACTATAGGAATTACATTGCCAGCTGGGTGATTCTTTCTGTGCTCCAGGAGAGATAACACACTGTTGTTTCTTAAACAAAACAAAATAAAACAAAAAGCAACCTAACTGCGGGAGGGAGGAGGAGGGACAGAAATCTCATATGAAAAAAGGTAGCGATATTTGGGTATAAACATACCATAGTCCTGGTTTGAACTTGAAACATACACACGCTCACACACGTGCGCACACACGCACACGCACACTCTCTCTCTCTCTCTCTCTCTCATTCACTCAGAATACTGATCAGCCCCTGGCCTGTGGTTGGAAAGATCACATTTTGGGGGCTGAATGGGTGAAAAAAGTGGTGTCATGGTTCCAGGACTAGCAGCACCTCTGCTGAATCTCCTCAGCTTTCAATCTTCTATCTTTTGCCTCTCCTTGGGGTGTTGGGGAGGAACATGCAAGTCTCTCCCTCTTATTTAGAGCAAGTACTGGGCTATAGAACCCTGTGTATCAACTGTACTTACCCTGCAGGTATGGCTGGGGGTATGTCTACACAGTAGTGTTATTTCAGAATAACTGATGTTAGTGCACATCTACACTACAAGCAGTTAATTTGACATAATGTCAAAATAATGGTGAGCTGGAGGACTTCTTACTCTGAGTCCTGTAACCCTCATTGTATGAGAAGTAAGGGAAGTCGGAAGAAGAGTGCTCTACCTTGGACTTCCTGCTGTATAGACAGCACCAAAAGCTGAAATCAGCTATTTTGATTTAAGATACGCAATTGATGTAGCTCAGGTTGCGTAGCTTATTTTGGTTTTAGCCCTGTTCTGTAGACATGTCTTCATTGTGGGTCTTGTGGTACAACTGTAGATCCTTTTTCCTGGGCTCCATAGAGACAAGTATGGTATGGCTCAGCCCACTATCCCAGATATGGAGAGACCAATCTTCCTTAAAAAGCATCATATCCCCCCAAAAAATGAATAAAGGATGCTCCATTGACTGATTGGAGTTAGAGATTCTTGTAAGTCTATCATCTAAAATTGTCATTTCTCTCTGTCTTTGTCTTGTTTAGGATGTTGCAAAATCCTTCCGGAAAAATTTCTTTGAGAGACAGTGCAGGGAAGTCCCTGTTTATTTCTTATAATCTAATAGCTGATTTACTGAGGCTTGTCCTTGCAAGTTTGAAGCATTATGTGCCATGGTGTGTTATCTGATTCATTAGAGGTTAAACTTCCCTTTGCTAAAGTCTGTTGTTAGGTAATAAAATATGATTGTACAGTCTTTGTAACCAAATCTAGACAATGACATGCAAATGAGGCACTGGCAGGGAATGCCTGGGAGTTTTAGACAGCCTCTTTTCCTGGAACGATAAGGAAATTGATTTCTCTGGTAAATGAACAACAACTCAGGGTCTTAAAGTACAACAGCACGTGGCTGCTCAGTGACATTTGTCAAACATACACTGGCTTCTTAGAAATACGGTCACTGAACGGAACACTGGTGTCTGTAACAAATATTTTCTGTTTTGTTACTAAAGAAACAGAGTAATTGAGCTGAATTCTCAGCTGCTGCAAATTCCATTGATCTCAGTGGAGCTGCACTGACCCTGTGTATACCAACAGAGAATTTACCCTATAGATGTAAAGCATTTCATAGATGAGGCATACAAGTACTCTTTGAAACCCCAAATGGAGCATGTCATCTTACCCATTGAGAAAGAGGGTCCGAGAAAGTTAATTTGTTCAGTTTTGAGAATGAACTCAGCTGAAATATAGCAACACTATCTAGTCTTACAGAGTGTCCAGTCTGACATCAGTAGATTCAGCATTGCGAATTATCTTTTTTCTATGCTCCAGAAAAGAACCCCTAAGATGGATGTTCTTGATATAACCTTTAACTGAGCTTGAACTTCCCAACTGCAGAGTCTGTCCGTTCACCAGCCATAGATCAGGGTGGAAGCAGGACCAGCTGGGTGAACATACAAATGAAATCAGAGCACTCTTTAGGGACTGTAGATTACAGTACACTTGCTAACTATTTTATAGCTCCTTTTCCATAACATCTGTCATTATTTATCAAGGGGGAGACTTTCATAAGTGCTCAACTCTAATAGCTTTCATTGAAAGCCAAAGGAAAAGCTCACCCAACTAATTTATACTATGCTAAATTAGAGTATAAGGGTGAAATCCTGGACATACTGAAGTCAATGGAAGCTTTTCCACTGATTTCAACTGAGCCAGGTTTTCACCTTATTCTCACAGAGTAGCTTTTTCCTTTTAGTTGATTCTTCAGACTCAAATATATGATGTGGCTCACTGTTACAGATGATAAAGCAAAGGAACATGTAAATCATATACATACATATATGGCGAGCGAGTTAATTTCAGAGTCTGTCCAAGTCAGGAAGCAGAAGTACTAGACCACTGAAAAACTCACTTTTGGTATGTACAAAACATATCATTGCTACTGTTTTGCCCCTATTTTATGTGCTTCCACTTATACCTAAAATTTAATTTAATTTTAAACCATAAAGCTGTCTCTAACATTTATTTTGCAGTTTAAATTGAATACAAATTAAACTAAGAATTAAAAATATATTTCAATTTCATTAACACGTACACAGTAACTTTCTGTTGTGGATATGGTGCAGCATATGTGGTATTGTTCTAGTGGGTTTTACCAAGTGGTGTTGTTACTCAAACTTCCAAATCCTGTGTCTTAGCATGTGGGCAAGTGTTCAGTCTTGGGAAGACATGCTGTGGTGTAATATTGGAAAGAAGCAGTGTTCCTGAGACAGCAGTAGGGGAGTTTACTCTCCATCTTGGTCTCAGATTGGAGTAAGTTCTTAAGAAGAGTTGCACCCTAGGAGCTGGGCATTGGTGTTGGGCAGAGATTCTCAAAGAAGGAATCACCCTGCATTTCTGTTCAAGGAACAGTATGTATATGTACATAAAGCAAATTATATTTTGAATATACCCAGGTGCCACATAATTAATTTCTCTTCTAATGGGAAGCATGGCAATGGGATGACACTGCTATCAGAAGAGGGACATTGGTGGCTAAAGAAAGGGCAACAGCGTTGTTATACCCACTTTATGTATGAGAAAATAGAAACACAAAGACATCAAGACCCTGATCTCAATTGATATCGAGAGCTCTCAACTCACTGTCCTCAAGGAGGCATTTGCTGTATAGGAATTGTTAAATGCACAATTTTTTTGTCTTTACTTTTGGCATGAGCAATCACTGCTGCTTTCAGCAGTCGCTCATGTGCCACCTGCAAGATGCCAGACGCATGGTGATTTTTTGCTGTTTAGGTTCCACTTCCCTTTTCTTAATGTCTGTTTGTCACAACTGAGAGCTCTTGTATCACTTACATATTAGTAAGAAGACCACATTTATATTTATTAAAACCATTGCCTGATTTTAGTAGCTTCCTGACAGTACCATAGAATTTTCTGTTCATTTCTGGGAAATCATATGAATTACACTAATGCCTTACATGGAACAGATAACTACAAGGTGCCATCTCATGATCATGAGGTGCCTCAAAATGATTCTTCTGACAACAGCATAGATTTGATCCTTGAACAATTGTGTAAGAATTAATCTTTTATTATTGAGTTTTCCAGGATGCATTTAAGAGCAGAATCAATATGGGACTTAATGATCACACTAAGGCTATGTCTAGACTGCAAGCCTCTTTCGAAAGAGGCTTTTTCGAAAGTATCTTTCGAAAAAGCCTCTTTCGAAAAAGCGCGTCTAGACTGCAAGCAGAACTTTCGAAAAAGCAAGCCGCTTTTTCGAAAGGCAGTCTGGATGCTCTCTTTTGAAAAACCCCTGTTTGCATTCAAGAACGCCTTTTTTCGAAAGAGCACTTTCGAAAAAAGGCGTTCTTCCTCGTAAAATGAGGTTTACCACCGTCAAAAGAAAAGCCGCGTTCTTTCGATTTAATTTCGAAAGAACGCGGCTTCAGTCTAGACGCAGGTGAAGTTTTTTCGGAAAAAGGCTACTTTTTCCGAAAAACCCCCTGAGTCTGGACACAACCTAAGAGACAAGGCATTTGGTACCATTTTCCATTACAATCTTTAGTATCTCATGTGCAAAGGAGAGGCTGGGTGGGGGGGAGGGATAATGTTAGAATATTTTAACTCAAAACCTTTCATTGAAGTATTCCACCTGTATAACTTCTGGTCCTGGCTGGATTAGGAAGAGTGATGGAGTGTAAGTGTGACTAACAAATTAGACAAATATTTCAGATCCGGAAAAAAGGCTTTAGGTTGCTTTGAACTAAGGTTCAAACCAATTCTTATATTGGCCACATAAGTGTCCCTCTCTTTTCTTCCTTTAGTTCTTTGTGCACCTGATTTCTGTTCTCTGCCCCATTATTTCAGCTACTCTGTCCTAAATCCCTGCAGCCCTCTGTTCACAAGAAGATATACCTAATTTCCCAGTTACCCTTCCTGTGACTCATTAGACCTTTTCTCAGGCTCATTTGGATGAGTACAGAGCTATACCATGGGCCAAAGACCTTTCATTTTCCTAGTAATAACTCTAGTTATAGTAAGAGTCTGATCCACAACAGTCCTGTCAAGAAACTGAAACTTTATTTCTTGCCTAGTGGTTATTATACCAGTTAAACCAATTTCTTCTGATTCTGCTTTTAGCTAGTTATTGTTGTGTAGTGGTGAATTAAACCAAATGTATTTCCTGATATCGTAAGTCAAGCAGATGCTGACTGATCATCAGCCTCCTCTGATTGCAGTTGCTTCAGTTATGACATTGCATTTTACAGCTCTAATAAATATTTACTTATTACAGATGGCAATGAGCCCATCTCAGGTGAAGTGTATGAAGCAGCACTTGTGTGAGTTAAATTGGCGCTAGAATTGCATCACACCTGAGACAGCTGAAGCTTAAAGCAGCAAGGGTTTGAACTCTTGCAGACACAAGGTACTTGGAGAAGAGAGAATGTGAGGGTCTGGGGCATAGGGAAAGTGCTAATGAGCTTTGAGGAAGGTGAGAAAACTGGAAGTCAGGATTCCATGCCCATTTCAGCTACTAATGTAGTGTCTGGCACTTGGGCAGGTCATTTTGTGTCTTTCTGGGCTAAGTTCAGCCCATGGTTAATGTGTTATTTCATTGGCCACAGTGGAGTTGAGCCTGCTGTGTAGTAACTGCTTCCATTGCCCACAAGGAAAAGGGAGGGAGAGGGTGGTATTAATGCCTACTCATGTGGTACTTTATAGGGTTTTCATGAGGTTTAATTAGTGGAAGCCATGTGTGTTCCAGTAATGAAGATGACACTATGAGGCTGGGTCTACATTGGCATGATCTTGCGCAAATACTCTTTAACGCAAGAGTTCTTGCATTAAAGTATTTGCGCAAGAGAGCGTCTACACTGGCATGTGCCTTTGCGCAGAGATGTGCTTTTGCATAAGAGCATCCGTGCCAGTGTAGATGCTCTCTTGTGCAAGAAAGCTCCGATGGCCATTTTAACCATCGGCTTTCTTGCGCAAGAAATTCATGTTGCCTGTCTACACTGGCATCTTGCACAAGAGGGCTTATTCCTGAGCAGGAGCATCATAGTTCTTGTGCAAGAAGCACTGATTTCACACATTAGAACGTCAGTGTTCTTGTGCAAGAACTTCCCGCCAGTGTAGACAGGCAGCATGTTTTTGCGCAAAAGCAGCCGCTTTGGCGCAAGATCGCGCCAATGTAGACACAGGCTGAGATCAAAGTATTGTCCATCACTGCTGTGCACTCTACGCCAGTAGGGAGGGTTTCATAAAGGTTGTTTTAGTTAAAACAACAGAAAGTTCTGGCAGCCAGCAGGTAGGTTGTGGCAAACTGCAAGGAGGAGGAGTTTGATTCTCTCTGGGTGTGCTAGGCCTCCTTTGGTGTTTTCAGCACCCTGTGGGTTCTGTGGAATTCAGCTTCTTGCAGGGTATGTACCTGGTGCGTGCTGGAATTATCCATTGGGCTGCAGCAGTGGATGTCTTTCTCACAGTTATAAATGTGGGTGTAGCAAGAGGTAGGGCAATGCTATAGAAGCAGAGTTGCAGTCTCTCCCTCCCTCAGCAGAGGCCTCTGTCAGGCTAACAGTCTCAAGGGATACTATAGCATACTTGTGACAGCTTGAGGAAGGGCCACTGATTTCGGGGTTTTCATTGGATGACCACTGGTTCTTGAGCTATGTGAAGGGATGACACTTCCTTATGCACTTTTTCCTACCATTCATGATAGACCTCTGCCATACCCCTGAATTTATTTCAGTTCTAAGGTGAACAGTTCTAGCCTTTTTAATATTTCCTTGAATGGAAGCTGTTACATACCCCTAATCTCCTTCTTCTTCTTTCTTTTTTTGCGGGGTGGGGGTCATTCTTGGGGTCTTCTCTAACTCAAACATATTTTTTGAAGGGAATGACCAGAACTGCACACAGTATACAAGGTGTGGGCATATCATGGATTTATAGAGTGGCATTATGTTCTCTTCTCTCTTTTTAGCTATCTTTTTTTCCCTAATGGCTCATAACACAGTTAGCTCTTCTTCTTCTTTCTTTTTTTAAAAAACTGCTTCTGTAGATTAAATGACTGTTTTCAGAGAACTATCTACAACAGCACCACAATCTCTTTCTGGAGTGGCAACAGCTAATTAAGGACCCACCATTTTGTACGTATTGTTTGGACTGTGTTTTCCAATATGCATTCCTTTACAGTTATTGACACTACATTTCAGCTGTTATTTTGTTTCCTAGTCATCCAGTTTTGTGACACCCCTTTGTAACTCTTTGCAGTCCTCTTTGAACTTAACTATCCTAAGAAAGGGTATGTCTACACTACAATGTTAATTCGAACTAAGGGTATGTCTACACTACCCCGCTAGTTCGAACTAGCGGGGTAATGTATGCATACCGCACTTGCTAATGAAGCCCGGGATTTGAATTTCCCGGGCTTCATTAGCATAAGCGGGGAGCCGCCATTTTTAAATCCCCGCTGCTTCGAACCCCGTGCAGCGCGGCTACACGGGGCTCGAACTAGGTAGTTCGGACTAGGGTGCCTATTCCGAACTACTGGTACACCTCGTTTCACGAGGAGTAACGGTAGTTCGGAATAGGAACCTAGTCCGAACTACCTAGTTCGAGCCCCGTGTAGCCGCGCTGCACGGGGTTCGAAGCAGCGGGGATTTAAAAATGGCAGCTCCCCGCTTATGCTAATGAAGCCCGGGAAATTCAAATCCCGAGCTTCATTAGCAAGTGCGGTATGCATACATTACCCCGCTAGTTCGAACTAGCGGGGTAGTGTAGACATACCCTTACTTAGTTTGAATTAGTTAATTCGAACTAAGCTAATTCGAACTAACGGATACAGACTAAAAAACTAGTTCGAATTAGCGTTTTGCTAATTCGAACTAGCATGTCCACATTAAGTGGACCCTGAACCGGGGTTAAGGATGGCCGGAAGCAGTGCCAGCAGGGCATCAGAGAAGAACTTAGAGCGTGGAGATGCTTTCTCAGGCTAGCCGAGGGCTGTGCTTAAAGGGTCCCGACCCCCACCCCGGACAGACAGTTCTCAGGGGTGCCCTGCTTGCAAAGCAGTCCTGGCTTGGAGTGCCCGGACTACCCACACTGGGCACATCACAGCACTCGGTCATCAGCCCGGCTGCACTTGCTGCAGGCTGCCATCTGGGGAGAGGGAGTAATTGGGGGGCTGCAGGAGAGCTTTCACCCCCAGAAGCCCACAGAGCCAGCCCAGTCCTCCCCATCGGGGGCTCGTGCCCCATTCCTCCCTCACCTCCTTCCACTTACCCTTCCCTAGCCCCTCTTCTTGATGTACAAAATAAAGATAACGTGTCTTCCAAAATGGAATCTGTCTTTATTGAACAAAACTGGGGGAGACTGGGAAAAGGAGGTGGGAGAGGGGAAGAGAGAGGGTGGGAGAGGGGAGGGCAACTAAAATGATGAGGGGTTGGGAACAGGTTCCTTATCAAGAGAGGCTAAAGAGACTGGGACTTTTCAGCTTAGAAAAGAGGAGACGGAGGAGGAACAGGATAGAAGTCTCTAAAAGCATGAGTGGGGTGGAGAGGGTGCATACAGAAAAGTTCTTCATTAGTTCCCATAAAGAAGGACTACAGGACACCAAAGGAAAGGAATGGGTAGCAGGCTTTAAACTAGTAACAGAAAGTTGTTCTTCACAAAGTAAAGAGTCAACCTGTGGAACTCCTTGCTGCAGGAAGCTGTGAAGGTTAGAACTAGAACAGAGTTGAAAGGGAAGTGAGATCAATTCATGGAGGCTGGGTCCATGGAGTGGTATTAGCCAGGGAGTAGGAGTGGTGTCCCTGCCCAAGGTTTGTGGAAGGCTGGAGAGGGATGGCACGAGACAAATGGCTTGGTCACTGTCTTCGGTCCATCCCCTCCAGGGTCCCTAGGGTTGGCCGCTGTCGGCAGACAGGCTACTGGGCTAGATGGACCTTTGGTCTGACCCAGGACGGCCATTGTAAGCTCAGGGCTCAGGGTCGGGGGTCTCAGTGGATCCCCTTGATTCTCTTGCACACCTGCTCCTGGGTGGCCAGGCTGGCAGCTCTCCTGCCCTAGATGGCCACTTTCCTGTGCCTCGTGCAGAAATCGTGGACAAGGTCCACGATGTCTGCACTAACCCAGGCGGGTGCCCGCCTCCTGCGATCCCGGGCAAGCTCTCGGGAGCCGCCAGCCTGGTCCCGGGAAGAGGGGGAGGGCTGGGGGGCATCGGGTGGCTGGCTCGATCCGTGCCAGGTGCAGGGTCTGCTGGCTGGGTGCTGGCAGGCTTGCACCTGGCACGGGCACCGTAGCCAGCCCGTGCCCCTTTAAGGACTCCGGGGCCGGGAGGGGGGCAGAAGAGTTTCCCTGGTGTTGGCAAGAGTGGCCACCAGGGAAACCTGGGGAGGGCTAGCCTCCCACTAGTTCAAATTAAAGGAATACACACCCCTTAATTTGAACTAGCTAGTTCGAACTAGGCTTAATCCTCGTAAAATGAGGTTTTCCTAGTTTGAACTAAGCGCTCCGTTAGTTCGAATTAAATTCGAACTAACGGAGCGCTAGTGTAGCGCCTATGAAAGTTAGTTCGAACTAACATCCGTTAGTTCGAACTAACTTTGTAGTGTAGACATACCGTGCAAACTTGTCACCTCACCATTTACTCCTATTTCCATTTATGAATCCGTTGACCAGCAGATATGCCTATAAGCATCCTTGTGGGACCCCACTATTTACCCCCTCCACTGTGAAAAGTGACAATTTATTTCAACTTTTTTGTTTCCTATCTTTTAACCAGTTATTTATCCCTGAGAAGACTTTACCTCTTATCCCATGATAGCTTGCTTTGCTTACTTTGCTTAAAAGCTTTTGGTGTGGGACCTTGTCAAAGGCTTTCTGAAAGTTCAAGTATTACACTGTAGCAACTGGATCATCCTTGTTCACATATTTGTCTGACACCCTCAAAGAATTCTCAGAAATTGGTGAGATATGATTTCCCTTTACAAAAGTCATATTGAATCTCTCCGAACATCATATTCATCTAAGTATCTGATAAGTCTGTCCTTTACTGTTGTTTGAACCAATTTGCCTAGTTCTGAAGTTAGGCTTACTACTCTGTGATTACCAGGAGATAGATAGATAGATAGATAGATAGATAGATAGATAGATAGATAGATAGATAGATAGATAGATAGATAGATAGATGCAAGAGAGAGAGAATCTTTAGGTTCCTTCAGAACTCTTGGGTGAACACCATCTAGTCTTGGTGACTCGTTATTATTTAATCAATTTGGTCCAAAACCTCCTCTGACACATCAGTGTAGGACAGTTCCTTAGATTTGTCACTTACAAGGGCAGGTACCTCAGATGTAGGGATCTCCCTCATCCTCTGCAACGAAGACAGATAAAATGTATTCATTTAGCTTCTCCACAATGGCCATGTGTTGTGAGTGCTCCTTTAGCAATCCCACTCTTGTGTTTGGCAGATTCTGATGCACTTTTAAAAAATGCTGGTTTTTTTTCTTCTTAGGCCTATTTATACTTGACTCACCAGAGTCTATGCTCCTTTTTATTTTGCTCAGTAGGATTAGACTTGCTTTTTTAATACTACTCTTTTAAATCTCTAAGGGTACGTCTACACTAGGTCGTTAGTTCGAGCTAGGTAGGTTAATTAGGGCAAGCGGAGTTGCAAATGAAGCCTGGGATTTAAATATCCCTAGTTTCATTTGCATGTTCCCGGGCGCCGCCATTTTTAAATCCCTCTTAGTCCGAACTCTGTGCCCGCGGCTACACGTGACACAGAGTAGGTAGTTCAAATTAAAGATCCAAATTCGAACTACCGTTACTCCTCATTCCACAAGGAGTAACGGTAGTTTGAATTAGGATCTTTAATTCGAACTACCTACTCCGTGCCGCTTCTAGCCGCGGGCACGGAGTTCGGACTAAGGGGGATTTTAAAATGGTGGCGCCCGGGAACATGCAAATGAAGCCCAAGATATTTAAATACCAGGCTTCACTTGCAACTTTGCTTGCCCTAATTACTCTACCTAGCTCGAACTAACGAGCTAGTGTAGACGTACCCTCACTGCCTCTTTTACTCTGTTTAGCTATGGTGGCATTTTTGGACCTCTTCCTGGATTTTTAATGTTATTTTGATTCTGCATTTAATTTGAACCTTTCTCATGGGTGGCAGGTGGACAGAGGGATTGAGGAAGCTAGCCACAGGCTGGCCTACTCCATCCTTTTTCCCCCCACCAGAGCATACCCCTCCAGCCCAGGGCACCTGGTAGGTGGGTAGGCAGTGCAGCCCCCAGTCTCATCCCCAGAATAGTGGGAAGCCAAATGCAACCCCCTATGGTGTGGGCAAGCAGCATAGCCCCTAGTTGTGGAGTGCCGCAAGCACTGGCTCCAGCCACCTGGAGTCCCTGGCTACAGGCTGGCCCACAGTAGCTCCAACCTGGGGCAAGGGTGTCAGAGCCCTCTGCCTGAAGTGGAGGCAAAGGCAGGCAGTCCACTTGCTCCCCAGTTACCTGTGGCATTCTCTGTGACCTGGTGGTGGGAGAGGGGCTTGGAGCTGCAGTCTGGCCATGTAAGAGCTGGATGGGCAGCTGTGAGGAGCAGCAGTGGACCCTCCATTTACCTGCAGTGCAGGGGAAGGAGAGCTGAGAACAGCCTTCAGTCTCCCTCCCCCCCCCAAGGCTCCCAGACCACCTAGGATAGGAGGAGAGTCTGCAGCTCAATGACTCTTCATAGCTGCCTGTGCACAGCTCCTACCATGGCCGGGCTGTGGCTCTGAGGCCCTATCCCTGGCTGTAGCTGGCTAAGGGAGAGCCACATGGGCATGTGTGAGAGCCAGCATGGAGTCATGGCCCCTCCTCCTGGCCTGGGTGGCTAGAGAGGTGGGGCTGGGACATGTGATTCATCTCCCAGTGAGAGAACCTCTTCATCCTTCAATCAAATCATAAAAAGTCCTTTGGTGCTTGGGACAAGCTTTCCTCCCAAGCCATTATACTTTTATGTTGCTGCTGATTATGCTGCACATTGCTATTGTAAGCGGGGGAATGGGCTCACTGCTGAGGGGAACTTTCCTGGCTTCTATGCTACCCCTGTGAAATGGGCTAGGGACAGCACCTGAGTCCCTAATCCCACTTCCTTTACCTAGAGACTTGATTCCAGGGCTCCCCTTCTACTCTCCTGTATGGCAGAGTCCTCGTTATCCCAACAAGGCTGGGCCCAGGGTTCCTGGGAGCTTGATCTCTAACCTTGTAACTGTCACCTAGGATGGGGGGCTGGGTGTCACCAATAGGAGAGAGCACCCTGCAGTGAACACTTCCCTGACCCACTGTATTTCAAAGCAAATACAATTTATTAAACAAACACTTAAAAAAAAGGAATAAGAAAAAATGGAAGAGACTGGAAAACATCTCTCTGCTCTACAGCCTGGAGCCCTCACAAGCAGCACCTCTAGAATGTAAGAAGTTTGAGGGGTAGCCATGTCAGTCTGTAACTTTAAAGCAATGAGCAGTCCTCTGTACTTTAGAGACTAGCAAATATATCATGAGCTGTCATGGATCTACCTAGGAAAGCTCATGATACAATATCTTTGTTAGTCTCTCAGGGCACGTCTACGTAGCAGGGCAAAACTCAAATTAAGCTATGCAACTTCAGTTACATCAATTGCGTGGCCGAAGTCAAACTAGCTTAACTCAGCATTTGGTGCTGTTGACGCAGCAAGAAGTCAAAGGAAGAGAATTCTTCCTTTGTCCTGCCTTGCTCCTAGTGAAATGAGAGCTACAGGAGTTAGAGTAAGAAGTCCTCCCGCTTGACGTTATTTTGAAATAATGGCTTGCTGTGTAGATGTGCTCTTTGTTATTTTAGAATAACACAAACTATTCCGAAATAACGCTGCTGTGTAGACGTACCCTAAGGTGCCCTAGGACTGTTGTGGAATGTCAGGGCAGTTCACACTCTGTTCCTTGCAGGTCCCAGGCCATCTCCTTTGGCCCTGGCTGTGCTGCAGGAATGTTGCAGGTCAGACATTTGCTCTGGGTGGCAGGACCCTTCTCCCTAGTGTTAGCCCCTCTCCAGTCTGGCCTGCCAGGCCTTTGAGCTGGTGAAGTCTCCCTGCACTGGGCCTCTACCCCGGGTCCCTGCTGCTCACTGCATCCAGCTCCAGCCTGCTCTAGGCCCAGCTCTCTTAGGCTCTGTGTGTGGCCCTCCTGTCTCTGTGGCTGTAGCTTTGCTCCCAGCATGAATCTGCTGCTGGGCTGGGTCTCTGGCTCGGTCTGGCTGGCACAGTTTTGGTCCCAGCTCTCTCCTTAGCTTGACCCCCACTCAGTCTGACCCAGGAAATCTCAGCTCTTCCCCAGTCGGCTCATTCCCTCGTTGGCCCGTCAATCAGGCTGACCTGGAGTGCTGGCCTCTTCCCATTGTTCCTGGGGGCTGTCAGTCTCGGGGTCCTGATTCCTCAAAGACCCTTCCCCTTCCTTTTGATACTGGGAGCTGGCCAGCCAAAAATTCCCACTGAGTTTTAGTAAGGGGCCCATAGTCCCTTTACACAAGAGCACACATGTTCTTTGGAAAGAATGTGTGGGTGTGCAGGAGAGGTGTGTCAAGGGCATGACATGTGAGTATTGGTTAAGAGAACAAGCTTTACTTTTTAATCCTTGCCATCCAAATGGGTTAGGCTTACAAAGGGGAATATGCTCGATACACACACATGACAGCAATCAATGGCTGCTAGTTCCAACAGTTGCTGATACATTTTTTAAAAGGAGGAACTGTTGAAAGGCAGGGAGAGAGATATTAGAACAACATATTGCAGCTTGCCAAATAGCACAAAGACTAAGGTGAAACAGAGGAGACAGAAAAAGGGACTTAAGAAAACAGGATAATGATAAACAAAGGGAAAGAATTGGAAAGGAGCTAGAGAACTGGAGATTTACAACATCTTCTCTAAGCCAGCGCTAATGGCTACCACAGGTGATCAAGATCATTTCTGAACTAAGCTCTAATCAGTTTTGTAGCATCAGTTCAGCAGAATTATAGGGAAGTTGTCTCTAGCCTGTCGTAGACACCTTCCTCTTTCCCATCTGAAAGGGCAATGATGGCGGTCCATGAATCATACACTCTCTTCTGCTTAGTACTTTCCATTAGATTTCAGAGTAGATAATGAGAAGAGTAGAAAACGTCATACCCATTTGTGTTATGTCAGTAAGTTAGTACATCCGGGCTGTGTCTAGATTGGCCAGTTTTTCCAGAAAAACTTGCCAGCTGTCTACACGTGCCGCTTGAATTTCTGCAAAAGCACTGACTTCCTACTGTAAGAAATCAGTGCTTTTTGCGGAAATACTATGCTGCTTCCGTTCGGGCAAAAGTCCCTTTTGCGCAAAACTTTTGTGCAAAAGGGCCAGTGTAGACAGCTGAGATTTGTTTTGCGCAAAAAAGCCCCGATCACGAAAATAGCGATCGGGGCTTTTTTTGCGCAAAAGCGCGTCTAGATTGGCCACGGACGCTTTTCCGCAAAAAGTGCTTTTGTGGAAAAGCGTCCGTGCCAATCTAGATGCTCTTTTCCGAAAATGCTTTTAACGGAAAACTTTTCCGTTAAAAGAATTTCCGGAAAATCATGACAGTCTAGACATATCCCCACTGTCCTTGCCTCCTACCATGAAATCCAGGGAAAGGAAGGTGATTAGTATTGTAACTGACCCAGTAATTGCTAGTGGAAGACAAGGGGATGAGTTTCTCGTGCCACGCTTGTCCTTGGCAGCTCTGGTACTTTGCAATGGTTCTAGAGAAAGAAGACCCTGTCTCCCCTAGAATCTAGGAGGAAAACAAGACCTTTGTGGGGCTATCAATTCACATCTCTTCAGGCCAGCAGCCGGTAGGTTCCCAGGGTAGAGTAAGCTCATGCATCCAGCAGCAGCACAACGCAGGCAGTTCTTTGTATACCTGCTAATTTGTTTCCAAAGAAAATGACGGTGATTCCAGCATCCATAGAAAATACATCAGAAGAACTAGGTGTTGGCACTTTCTTGTAGGAAGCTTGGAAGTCTTTCAGCAGAAGGGAGGAACAAAACCTTTTGAAATCAGATTTCCCAGGTTGTAAATCAAATGTTCTGCAACAAAACATTAGAATAAAGAATCATTACCACTATCTAGCCTCCTTCAGCCTCTTTTTCCTTCTGTAGCATCTTTTTCAAAGGCTGAGTTTCCCTCAGACTAATTTTTCTCAAAGTTCCTGTTCTTTTAAATGTATCTGCTTATTGCCACTCCCTCTCCCTGCCCCTCCTGCCTCCTCCTTTTATTTTCTAGACAGCTGCAATACAAAACAGATGAGGCCTTCACAGGCCTTATGTGTTCTGACCCGTACTCCAGGAGGTGTGAAGGGTGTGAAAGCACCTCCCATTGTCCCCCAAGTAAGCATGCTCCAGCTGGCCAAGGGAAGGCAGGAGCAGTGTGCTACCTGAGCCTTCCTCCCCCATGCTCTGGCCAGCCGGGAGAAGGCTGGGGCAGATTTCCTGCTTACTTGTGGCACCATGGGGGGGGGTCCACATTTATAACAAAAGCACCCCCCCCCCCACCCAGAAGTTCCTGCTCCTATTGAAGCAGGGTGGTGGTGCAGTGTTGCTTAACAGCCAGTCTGTTGACCAGCACTGGTCCCTGAGATTTCCTTGACCCTGTTTAGGAAGACAGCAAGCTAGTCCCCAGAGAGCTGAGTTTTATTTCCAGTTCTGACACTGGCCTGCTGGGTGATCTTGGGTATGTCATGTTCTGGCTTGTGCCTCAGTTTCCCCCACCTGCAATGTGAGGATATTTACTCAGCTTATGACATGCTTTGAGATCTACTGATGAAAAATGCTGACACACATTATTATAGATGTAAACCCCAGGTGGAGTGGAAGGCCGAAACCATCATCCTGATTCTCCAGCTCTTTGTGCAGTCACTTGTGTTTATCCAAAGTGAACATAATGTGCTATGGAATCAAGATGACAGCACTTTGCACTGGAGGAAGGCCCTGACCCCTTGATGTCAATTGAAAGATTCCCACTGAATTCAATGGACTTTGGTTCACACTAAATCATAGCACACTGTGCTAGGCAGTGCAGAACCATCTAGAAGTGTTGCATCAGGCTGCTTGTAAGAACCACTAGGAAAATCACTCTGACACCTCAGCTATTTGTTAACAGGTAGCAACTTAAACCCAGAGTACAGAGATGAAAAGAGGAAAAGGAAACACTTCCATCTGCTCTAGAAGGAATGCACAGGAGATGTGCATTCTAACCCTAGGAGACTATGATCACACATAGTCATCGACTGCATGGTCCCTATTTAGCAGAAATACACATTATTAAAGGCACATCAGAAAATGTATTAAATACTGTGCCAGAAGTCACTAGATGGTGCTGTTAATTTTACAAGTTCCTTTTCATAGTCTGAGTATTGTGGAATCTGAAGAATTTCTGCTTTGTCTTTAGTCCCAGTGGGTGTTGTAAATGTCTGTTGGGGAGATCTGTGGCAAATAAGGCAGATCACAGGTTTTCCTAATCTTGCTAGCTTGCCTATTCTCCTGATTGTATTGATAAGACCAGGATGCTTGATGTTTTGCTTAAAGCCTCAGCTCCTGGAGGGAGTTGATTAACATATACAGAAGACTCCCCCTTTTGCAGTTAAAAATTTCTATTCTTCATGTAATTGCAGGGTCTGCCTTTATTCGGTCATTTCCTAACTTCTGAGTGCTTTAGCAACTTTAGTCATCTTTTAATGCCTTGTGTGAGATTTGCTAGGTTTAAAAAAAAAACCCTGGCATTATATTGATGCCAACGCTGCTCATCAGCTAGTTGGACCCAAATCCATACTAGCAGGGTATAAGAGGGAGGCTGCTTTCAGACTTCTCTGATCTACAGAATTAATTGATTCCATGTAAGCAGACTGCATGTGCTTATATGACTTAGCCTCCATTGCTCAGATCTTATTGGCATAGAGTCATAATGAAGCAGCAGAGAGCACTTGTGTATTATTAGATTGCCCTGTTCTGAATGTCTTTGTCTGTTTTCCTAGGAAAGATTCCTGGAAAGAACACGTCAACAATTTCCTGCCACTACATTTGACTAAATCATTACCATTGACCAAGCACACATAGTATCTTGTGCTTATCTCCCTTATCTCCCTTGAGTGCTAGAACATTTCCCTTGAGGAGGAAATGCAGCGGGCAGGCTTTACTTGCACACGCTGTACTTTTCTCACTGAATTCTTGGTAGCACAGGCTCAGCTCCCTCTAACTTGGAACAATCTGTGCTGTATTTCCTGTAGGTCAGCCTCACAGCAGATTCACTCCACATGAGTGCTCATCAAATTGAGTAAGTGTTTTAGTGACAGTTGGACTCCTACCTTAGACTTTAACCTCGTTTGCGTGGGGGGGTTTAAAAGGCTGTGTGAGAATTACTACAAGATGCTGGTTTTGTACTGTATCAACGTATCCTCTTCTGAACACTGTCCAGGAATTCTCTGGAGCCTTGCTCTGTGGAGGTTTCTATAGCATGGAAGAAATACATGGAAGCAGATCATAAGCTGTCTGATCCATGCTCTCTTGTGCACTGCTTTGAGTTTGGAGCATAAGCATAGAACACTAAGGTCTGTTTCACTCTGCAGTAAATATATGGCTCCATGGAAGTTGCATGTGCAGTGAGACCGGGATGGGATAGAGAAGGAATCTGTTCCTGTAGATGTTTCTTCCTGCCTGGTGAGCAGTACAAGTGATCACCAGAATTTGAGTGCAGGGCAGGCCAAATAGATGCTGCACCGATAACACTGCTGCTCCTGACTAACATGTAATGATTGAGGGCAAATGCACAATTGGCAACATGCAAAGAATCTTATAGCTCCTCAGAGCAGGTGATTGACACTTATTGCTTGCTTGGATAGTCTCCATTTACCCAGCAGCCTTGGGTTACCTTCTCGTCCCACCCTCAGGGATCTGCAATATCAAGGTCTGCATCTCTGTATTTATTTTCCCATGTTCCTGTACTCCTAGACCATTCCCCTCTCTTCAAAAATGTCAGGAGAAAAAAGGTTTTGGCTTAGCGAGGCTTCCCATTTGAGTCAGCTGGAAACCGATCTCAGACAATTGTTACTAGGTGTGATAAGGCAAACTGATCTTTTGCATAAGTTCACATGTGCTTGCACTGGGTGATCAGAGATCCCAGTTTTAAAGGGACAGGACTGTATTTAAGCCCTCCCACAGGTATCCTGATGCTCTTAAAAATGGGCAGATTGTCATGGTTTTTGTGTCTCCTCCCCCCCCCCCCCCCCCCAATCAGTACAGATGGGTCCTGCTGGTGGCTGGATCCCTGCTCGCCAGCAGGCTGTCCTCCAGGGCTGAGTGTCTGTGAGTGTGTGTGGGGTGGGAGAGGTCTGATAACTAGCTGCTGCCTAGTGCCTGCCTGTATGTACCCTACCACTGCGGCTCAACGTGTGCAGTAAGTGTCGGTGGGAAACGGGACAGGGTTCAGGGCTTTGCTGGCCATGAGTGGGCATGCAGTGGGGGCTGTACTGGCAGATCAGCAGTGAGCAGCTGCTCCATGCACTGCATCTTTGCCCTGCCACCAACCTGGCACATCCACTCCCATGTGTTGCCTCTGCTGCCCGCCCATCAGCCCTTTATGTGCTCCGCCCTTCTTGCTGTCCTCTCCCTGCCTTGCCCCTTTGCTTCCACAAGCACCACTGCTCCCCATTACCTCCTCCCCCCAGCAAGGCATGCCCAACCCTCATGCTGGGTGGAGACCCAGCCCTCCCTCGGAGAGCTCAGGTCACTAGTGTTTGGCCTTCCCCCCACAACCTCTGGTTGGGCGAGTGCCCTGGGAAAGCTCAAGACCCTCTGGCCTAGGGGTCTGGTCAGAATGAGTGGAGCCCTGCATGTGCCAAAGCCCCGTGTAGTCTGTCTGTCTTTCAGCTAAGCTCTTGGAGTGGCATCTTGGAGACACCATCACAGATAGGGAACCACATCACAGAAAATTCCCCAATCTCCACCCCCCATTGTAGCATCCATGTTTCCGAGAGAAGAAGGTATTGATTGCTTTGGCTGCTTATATAACAGCAGCCTCCACTGTAGCTTTTTCCCCACTCAGAGTTGATTCCCAGCTGACCACTATCTGTCTAGCATTGCAAGTTTCCACAGGGCACTTGCCACACACTTCCCCACTGCCAGAGCGGGTCTCATTCATGTGTTCCTGCACTTCAGGGTGGGGAAAACAATTCACAAAGTTCCATGAAGGTGGCCTTGCACATTCAGAAGTTTTGCAGCCACTGCTGATTGTCCTGTACCTACCTGCAGTGCTATGCAGTCCCACCAGTCTGTGCTTGTCTGACGGCACCAGAACCAGCAGTCCACTGTTTCCAAAGGTTCAAATGCCAGCAGCATTTCCAATTTGCTCAATTCATGGGCTTCCACAAACAGCATGTCCATGACCTCCCAAGTTCGTCTTCTTGCTGACATTCAAGGCATATGGTCTTGAAATACTGCACCATTAGGTACAAAAAGGTAGATATCAACAGCACAATGCATTGATGCATAATGGGATCCAGGCTTGTGCTGCTAAGGCATCTGTGTGAGTAACAGGGACCAAAAAGGGGAAAAAAGACTGTTTCTCTTTGATCTCAAGCAAGGGGAGAGGGAGTAGATGAGTGCAATGTGGGATGCTGATGACATGAACATAGAACCATTCTCTGCACAATTTTGGTCCCAATGTGCACTGGGAGCATAACCCAGAATTCCAAGTGGTGCAGGCACTGTGAGAGAGCTACTCAAAGTGCATCGCTCTCCAAGTCGATGGCAGTCTCCCTACTGGAGGCATGCTACTTTGAACTATGTTGAATTCTTGTGCACAGTAGGAACATGGACCTTTGACTTTACAAAATTGGGTGATAAGAAATTTACCTTCAATAAATTACTTTCCTATGTGCAACTTTTGTGGTGTTGGAACTTGTCAGAAAAGTGCTCATCTTTTCAGAGTTACGCATTCAATAATTCAACAAAATGGAAGTTGCTTTCAGAGAAAAAGATGGGGGAGGAGTTTCAGCTATTTTCTAGCCAAGTGAAGAGTGTCCAGCATCTTGGCGGGGAATTAGACTAGACGACTCTTGTGGTCACTTCTAACCGTATGGTTCTATCCTTCTATGCCTCTGTATCTATTAAGCCTGCCAAGATAGACACTGCTGGAGACACATATCAATGAGTAAGCATATTATTGCTGTCTCTCTGTTTTCTGTAAACCACTGCTTTTCTTTGCTGCTCACTTTCACTTTTCCTATCATTTCTTTCACTATGTCCACATGATGCTTTCTTTTTTAGGTTTCACCCTTGGGGGTATCAAGTTGAAGACCTACCTTTTCTATGCTTCTGATCCATCCTGGAATCTTTCCTCTTTCATTACATGGACTTGGTCAAATTTCCCTTCCTGTTTAAACATTTAAAGAATTTCTTACTTGGGTTTTTGAGAGAGAAGTAGTTCTAGCTCACTCTCATTGACTAGTTCTACAAAAGACAGCCCAAAATATAGTATTTTCTTATTTGAAGCATAACCATTAGAGTTGTGTGAATAATGGATTTGTCTGTTCCAAAAAAAAAGAGAAAAAATTGGTTTGGGTCAAATAAAAAATGAATTTTTAAAAAATGTTGACAAAAAGTTTCAAAAATACATTTTGGATCAAACAATTTTTTGTTTAATTTTGGAGTGAACACCTTTTTTTAACAAATGAAAACACAAAATTTTGACACAAAATTGTTCTCAACTTAAATGTTTCAATTTGAAACTGTTGGCATGAAACTGACTTTTCCTGAATTTTTGGGGGAGAGTGGGCTCAACATGAACGTTTTGCCAAAATAGACATGAAAGTCACAAATGTGTTTTGGTATTGTTAGATTTGCAGAGTTTTGGCCAAAAATGTCACTCAGCACTAATAACCATTTCAAGATCAGGCAAATATGTGCACATGCTAAACTACATTATATATATACAGAGAGAAATTCATTGTGTGGGACAATGTCAGTGCGTGGATTTACCTGAGTCTGATTTTGCTTGAGTTTCAGTTGAGGAATGATCTCTTGTTGTTCTTTTTGAATATTGTGTACATTTTGCATGTTGGACTGACTCATGCAGTGTATTACTTCTTTTGTTTGGTGAGTTTCCCCAGTATCTTGGTATCATGGGCTAATTGATCATCTTTAGTTCCAGCTGTTCCAGCTTGTTACATTAGAGTTGTCCAGCACAGAATGTCAAGCTCACTGACATTGAAATTATTCCTTGGTATTCTCTAAATATCCCTTGCTTATTTTCATCACCTTATTCCTTTGCGCCTTTTAATTCCTTTCCTATTTATTTCCCTCACAGGGTACGGCTAGACTCCGGTATCCCGAAAACTCCGTCGCATCCAGGGAACGAGTTTGTTCTTACGCTTTTTTTTTTTTTTGGTGGAAGAGCAAACATGCTCTTTCAGAAGCCCCTGTATTCCTCATTCATCCCAGTCTAAATGGACCAAATTTTGGAAAAGCCTCTTCCAACAAAAGTATCAGAAAAATGTATCTTTTTCCGATATATCCTCACAGTCTAGAGGAACCCACAGTATTTAAAGCATATAATACATCAGTAATACTTCATGAAAACAGATCTTCTCTACATTTGGGGATAGCCCCAATTCAGTGACCAGTAGAGCCGCAGTGTAAACAAGGGCAATCTGGGTTTGCACCTCGTCCACTAGCAGAGGTCAATATAGGGCAGCTACATTGCACCCTTACCTCGAAATACATTTCAAAATAGCTTATTTTGAAATTTGATGCTGTCTACGCAGCGCCAACTTTTGAAATAAAGCGATATTTCAAAACGTCCCTTAATGGGACACCAGAAATAACAGGCGTGCGATTCAAAATCTCTTTTGAAATAATGGGCTGCTTAAAATACACAAAATAGCTATTTTGGGATAGGCTACATCTATGCTGCAGAGCTATGGGTACAGCTGCACTGATTACTGAGTCCAGGCTATTTCAAGTGACCAAAGAACTTGCATCTGAGACTGTGAAAAGTATCACGTTTACACCGTTTCTGAGAATGAAACTTGATCAGAAGCAGATTCCTTCCTGCCATTGGTTAAGTAATAAAGGCATGTGTTGGCCAGTCTCAGCCCTGAGTCACCATGGCAGTATATTTATAATTTCTCTTGGGAAGTAATTTTAAAGAAAAAATCTGTCTCCTAGCCATGAATGAAATGCTGCCATCTGCAGATCTTCAGTCAACAGGAGATACTAAAAATAGGCAGCGGGATTTATTTAACAGCCAGATTGTGATTAGATGAGTGAGGTAATACCTTTTATTGGACCTTACATAGTACTCTGAATAAGATGAGAAGCTTCTCTCTCTGGCTACGTCTACACTGCAGGTTTTTTGTGCAAGAAACTTTTTGTGGAAGAGATCTTCTGCAAAAAGTTCTTGCACAAAAGTGCGTCCACATCTCAAAAGCGACGCACTTTTGCGTAAGAGAGCGTCCACACTATCGTGCCAAGGGTACCAGGTCCATCCATCGCCATGCATCCGCTTTCACATATAAAGCCCCCCTGAACCAGTTCTAGCTTGGCTAGAGGTCACCAGTTGCTCTCGAGTGGTGTTGCCAGAGCCCAGCAGAGACACGCACTTAAAGGGACCCTCCTGGACAGCTGTTTCTCTGTTTCTGCTGCCTGTTTGCAGACCTCTCTTGAGTGACAGCAAAGCTTCAGCAGTGCCTGCAGTGGTTGCCCTCTTCTTTTGGGGGACTCCACAGCTTTTTGCTTTGCTGTGTGCCATGGAGCCAGAGCTGCCCCTGGGCAGGTGACAGCCCCACATGGCCATGCTGCAGTTCCTACAGCACTTGCTTCCAGTTGCCTACATATTAATGCTGGACATGGACTCAGGACTCCTCGTTACCCTCTGCATGGTTGCGGCTGCTCCAGTCTGGCTGCTACACCCCACCATATACAGAAGGTTCTGGAGGTTGGAGACTAGTTCGGACTGGTGGGACCAGCTCGTCATGGAGCAGTGGGATGACCAGCCCTGGCTGCACAACTTTAGAATGCATGAGGCCACCTTCTTTGAGCTCTGTGCCTGTCTCACTCCTGTCCTCCAGAGACGCGACACCCACCGGTGGTCTGTCATTCACCTGCAGAAGCGGGTCGCAATTGCCCTCTGGAAGTTGGCCACCCCAGACAGCTACCGCCCAGTGGCCAACCAGTTTGGGGTGGGGAAGTCCATCACTGGGGCCCAGTTTATGCAGGTGAGGAGCTCACAGGCTGCAGTCCATGCACAGAGGGGGATGTGGGGAAGGTGCTGGATAAGGGGGACCCTTGGGAGAGAGGAGGCTGGGGACTGTAGGGGGCGAACTGGGGTCTTGTGCTGTCCTGCCCTCACACAGTCCTGCTGCCGGGGGGGTGGGGAGTACAGGCTCGTAGTGGGTGGCTCCTGTGAGGGGAGGGGGGCAGAGAAAGGGAGCGGGACAGGCACTTCCCAAGGGCTCATGCAACCCCTCTCTCATTCTCGGTTGTGTGTGTTTCTGTTTCCCCTGCAGGTTGTCACTGCCATTAACTCCCTGCTGCTGTGCAGAGTCGTCTATCTCCAGGACCTGGAGGCAACTATGGTCGGATTTGCTGCTCTGGGGTTCCTCAACTGTGGGGGAGCCATTGATGGCATGCACATCCCCATCCAGGCTGGACCATCAACCAGTTTATTCATAGAAAGGGCTACTTCTCAGTAGTCCTGCAGGCTCTGGTGCACTACTGGGGCCATGTTACAAACATTCACGTGGGGTGGTCGGGAAGGGCATGCGATACCCAAGTTTTCAGGAATTCTAGCCTGCGCACCAAGCTGGAGGTGGGCACCTTTTCCCCCTGCCAGGACTTTGCGGTGGGTGAGCACAACATGCTAGTGTGCATAGTGGGGGATGCAGCATACCCACTCATGCCCTGGCTGATGAAGTCCTATACCAGCCACCTGGATCCCAGCAAGGATCTTTTCAATGCCCACTTTAACCGAGCCCAAATGCCTTTGGGCACTTCAAGGGACACTTCTGCAGCTTCCTCACCCACCTGGTCGTCAGGGAGCACAATATCACCAAGGCGGTGGCTGTGTGCTGTGTGCTTCACAATATGGTGGAACAGAACCGGGGAGGCCTTCCTCCCAGGGTAGGGGCCAGCCCCCAGCTGTGAGGGCCATGCATGTGAGCAGCCCTAGACTGCTGCCATTCGCCAGGCCCATCAGGCTGGTGTGCATATCCAGGAGGCCCTAAGGGAAAGGTTCTCTCAGGCCCCCCAGTAACTCTCACCAGGGCCTCGCCAACAGGGGCCTCTGCCTTTCTGCTCTCTCCCTGTTCCTTCTCACCCCCTCCCCTTGCCCCTTTCCTGGCCTCCCAATAAACACATCTGTTTGGTTTGAACAAAAAAGGAGCGCTTCTTTATTGAACATGAGGAGAAGGTGGGCAGAGGGAGGGGGAAATGTCTGAACTGGGAGGGGGCATCATGACTGGGAGGAGTTGTAGGGCGGCTGGCAGTGCCACCTTGGGTGTGGGGAACCTCTTCAGTGTTAGGTGTGTCTGGGGCAGGCTGGAGGGGCGGCTAGAGTGGGGTCAAGGTTGGCAGGGGAGCAGGAGGAGGGGCCATAGGCACCACGAGGGGAGGGGGCATGGGCAGTGGGAAGGGAGGGAGCAGAGGTATGGCATGGGGAGGGATGAGAGGCATAGCAGGGTGGGCAGATGGATGGGCAATGGCCAAAGGAGGTGTCGCCCCACGCCATCATGTCAGTCCATGCACGCTCCCGCCATTCCAGGTCGGCATTCAGCCTGCGCAAATAGGTTGTCGTGTATGTCATGCATGACACTGACGTGTTGCCGCATGAGGTCCTCCAGCACCCTGGCTCATCTGTGGGTCCCCTGGACTCTGGCAAGTGGCTGCAGTGGTGGTGTGGCTGGGCCCTCCGTCCAGGCTGGTCTGGCTGTAGAGAATGCACAAGAGGGAAAGGCCGTCAGTGCTCCCTGGACACACATTCCCTGTGCCTGTGCCCTCCTCTGTGAGTCACCACACCAGTCTGCAGCCCACAGGAGGGGGATGTTCCAGATGCAAGGCCATGTGTGACCTGCACTACACACCCTGTGTCACAGGGGCCACTATGTGGCCAGAGGACCATGGTGCCCCTTTCCCCACCCCCCCACAGCCAGTCAGGCAAGAGAAGAGTGCAGCCACAGTGGGATCCCCTCATGGGCATCAGAGGAGCCATGAGCAGCCTGGCCCTCCCTGAGGTCTGCACACACAGCTGCAGCTCGCTGTGCTATCTGTGGGAGTGGCTGCTGCCTCGCACGTGCAGGCATGCCTGTGTGCAGTGCTACTGGGTGTGTGGAGGGTTGTGCCTGCGCCCTTGGAGCTAGCCTGCTTGCAGCTGGGTGCACCTCCTTCCCCACTGGGGGCAGAACTTGTGTGACCAAACATGAGACTAACAGCAGGATCCCAGCCATGTTCAGGGGCTACTTTCTGTGTCTGAGTGCCGCACCCTCCAGCTACACATGCTGGCTGAGGAGCCCAAGCTACACTGTACCCCCTGCGCCCTTTGTGCCCAACTCCCCTGCCGTGTGTGCGTCTGCGTGTGCGTGTGTGTGTGCGTGCATGTGCAACTCACCTGAAGATCCCTCCCAGGCATCTGAGGAAGCCTGGAAAATGTCCCAGCTGGCACTCACTGGCTTGAGGGACAGGATGACAGTCCCTGGCTCCTGTTCCTCCTCCATCTGGGGCTAGACCTGGCCCTCCAACTCCTTCTTCGAGGTGACCTCTGGGTAGACGACCACCTGGGTTTCCAGGCCTGAGCCCACCACAATGGGGGAGGGCTGGAAGAGGTTTCCCCATCTCCCAAGATGTGGTGGAGTTTGCTGTAGTAGGGGCAGGTGTGGGGTCCTGCCCCTGAGCATGCCCTGTGCTCAGAGGTCCTGATGTACCCCTGATGGAGCTCCTGTACCTTTGCCTGGACTTGCTCCATGGTCTGGGCAGGGTGACCTTGCTCCGCCAGGGATACGGCCATGCGGGAGAAAATCTCCTCATTGTGGCACTTGGCCCAGGGATCCTGCAGTGACTCCTCCTCACCCCACAATGCAAGGAGGGTCACAATTTCAGGGCCACTCCAGGTGGGGGCATGCCTTTTTGTCCCCTGGGGGGGGAGTCCTGGGACCCCGGGACTGCTCCCTGGAAGTCTCAGGGAGCTTGTTGTGATGCCATTTGTGGCAGAAGCAGAGCCGCATGGTGAAGGCACCTGCTCCCTGCAAATTTCCTGCCACAAGGCTTGTCCAGGGTGCCTGCGGCTTTAAGGGGGGGCCAGCAGACAGGAACTATAGAGTTGTGATTAACTTGGCCAGAGTGGCCAAGAGGTCACCTGTTTTTTTTCCTGGAGGCCAATTCTTTCACAATAACCCCTGCTGAGCATCCACACTTGAGCAAAAAGGAGTTATTCCTTGTAGACTGCAAAAAGACCTCCATTCTGTCGATTGACTGTAAATTTTCTTGCGCAAAAATGTGCTTACGGTGTGGACGTTCTGTGAGGTTTTGAGTAAAAATAGCAGGTTTTGTGCAAAAATCCTGTAGTTTAGTCATAGCCTCTCACTACCAGAAGCTGGTTCAATAAAAAAAATTACTTCACCCGCCTTGTCTCTCAAATACCTGAGACGGTCACAGCTACGACAACACTGCATGCAGACTGTGTTACTAGCAGTCGCCAGCTGCCACCAAAAGGAGTCTGCTCATCCTAATGCTCCAACTAAAGTATTATCAAATCAGTGACCTGGAGAGAGAATTGTCCCCCGATAATTACCATTATTCTTGGTTATTACACAAAATGCTTTTTACTTGGAAACAACTATTACTTGGTAAAACAGATACTTGCTTAGTTACTGAGCATTTGTTTTTTGCTGCTCTTGGGTGGGATGCTCTTCCCTCAAACAGGTGAAACGCAAGAATAGTTCTCCTGAGGTTGATAATCATTCCAGTGTGAACTAGAATAACTAAATTTGGAACTGGAGCTTCTGAATGCAGAGATGGGTAAAGTTATAGGTCTTATAAGCAGAGATGAGCGCCAACCAACATCCTATTCTGACCGCTCCAGGATTTGGGAGAGGATTGGCAAAGGTTTTGGAAAGGATCATTGTAGAAACAGGGACGAGATACAAATTTTGGATGGAGATCTTGATTTTGGGGAAAGATGGATCCAGGTCCAAGCCTGCAGCTCAGAATACATATCTTCAAAGCCACTATCCCTATTGGCACCAGTGGGCTTCCTGGGAACCTCATCAAGTCTGCCTGTTTTTAAATGGGTATGAAAACTGAATTGCCCTTTACACGGGGGGTGCTGTCGTTAGATCAGAGATGACAGTAATTGTGGAACTATTTGAGAAATTCACTGTTGCTACCTATCTCTCAAACAAATAACAACTCTCTCTGAGCAGGCATTCCTGTATATGTCAGTGGAACCAAGTTCATTTAAATGCAAATAAAATAATTAGTCTCATCTTGCCTTAAGAATCCCATTGGATTAGAGTTCTCCACTTTTCCCCCATCATTTTATCATTGCACTTTACATTGTTTATTGAAAATTGCATGGCTAAGTTAAGTTTATCTTGACCAATTGAACTACATCTGTCTTCATCACAGAATGCCACATATTGATTCCAAGAAATGCACTTTTCCCAGTTAGCTTGTCAATAGATTCTATTGCTCTGTGATGCTTATGAAGGGAAAAAAAAAGTTGAATGACTATTATCAAGGGTGTTAGTTTTATCCACGAATAAAGATATGGCTTCACAGACCAAAAGGCTGACATCATTTGCTGGCAAAACTCTTTAGGAGTCTAGGAGTCTGCTCTCAAAGAGCATTGTTCAATTTCCAATGTTGCTGTGGTTTAGCAATGAGATTCCTAGTTTAGAGGACACAATAGAATGTAGTCTGTGCTATGGAACTGTTAATGAAAGAAACAGCATCACCAGTGGAAGAGTGTGAGATGTTTTGACCCCTCAACTAAGTACAGAGGAGTGCACCAATTTAAGAAAATGCAATGGGGTCAATTCAGCATGGTTCTTATAAACAGTCTGACTTGCGCTCATACATCCACTGCGGTTAACTGGGATTTTAGATTGGGATTACATATGCAACTTTATAACCATTTCACTGCTGCCAGATACATCTTGGACCTAACTTTGATGGGCCCAGCTTGTTCCAGTGTATCTGAAAGTGAAGTAGCAATCAGTTGGTGACTCAGGGATCAGAAATAAGCTATGGAGCCATTCAGCTTCAGGGTACAGGTTGACCATAGGCATGGGCAATGGGTGAAGGTAGATCTGGGGGAGGCAAGTCCACAGTCCTGCCCTTCCTGCTCAGGCCCCACCCCTTATCACAAGGAGGCGGGGGTGGCACACCCAACCCCGGAGCACAGGGAGGGTGGGCACTCAGGGGCAGCAACACTATGTACCATAGGTATTCTAGGGGCAGAGTGGGTGGGGCCAGACTGGCAGTTTGGGAAGGCAGTGTCTTTCCTGCCTACCATGCCCACTGCCCGTGACTACAGTCCAAGTTGATAGTAACCAGAAGTTAATGCCAACCCTGAGTTCTTTCTGGCCCACATAAAGCAAGTTGGTGTGCTTGATATATAGTTTCTAGTGGACAAAGTCCATATCACAGCTGGCATTCATTGGCAGCTTCAGCACAGAGGCCTGAAGGAATAAGGAAAATGAAATATTATTGCACCTGGAAGGGGTTATAATTCATGGTCGGGGATGAAACACATGAAAGGGTCTGCACTGAAAATCTTCCACTGCTGCATATGTAACCCATACACCTACTGTGGGTCACTGTCAAATGTAGTAGCCATTAGACCACTTACAGAGAGAGATAAGAACAAGGGAGTTCTACAGCCTGAGCTGAAAGTTTATAGCTCAAGTTGTAGAAACTCTTATACTAAACTCTAGGGCTACGTCTAGACTGGCCCCTTCTCCGGAAGAGGCATGCAAAGCAGGCAAGTCAGAATAGGGAAATCCGCGGGGGATATTTAAATCCCCCGCGGGATTTAAATAAACATGGCCGACGCTTTTTTTCCGGCTTGGGGAAAAGCCGGAAAAGAGCGTCTAGACTGGCGCGATCCTCCGGAATAAAGCCCTTTTCCGGAGGATCTCTTATTCCTACTTGCAAGTAGGAGTAAGAGATCCTCCGGAAAAGGGCTTTATTCCGGAGGATCGCGCCAGTCTAGACGCTCTTTTCCGGCTTTTCCCCAAGCCGGAAAAAAAGCGTCGGCCATGTTTATTTAAATCCCGCGGGGGATATTTAAATCCCCCGCGGATTTCCCTATTCTGACTTGCCTGCTTTGCATGCCTCTTCCAGAGAAGGGGCCAGTCTAGACGTAGCCTAGAAGTCCCAGGTTCAAATCTGCCTGGTGGTGGTTAGGCACATATTCTATGAAGAGAAAATACAGTTCAATAGCCCCTAGATTGCAGTGTGCTAGGCACTATACAAATTTGAACTAAAGACAACTGCTATCCCAAAACCTCACACTCTAGGACTAGGTCAAAATGCCAGAGTGGATAGACAGAAAAGACAAAACAATGAAAAAATGGGTGGGGTTGCATAAATTACTACTGTGTTCCTAGCTATGGCAAGAGGCTGCCATCCTATCCAATGGCTAAAAGGGGGTGTCAGGTTCATTGTCTTTTGTGTGCATCTAAAGCCTCTCACCAGCATAAGCTAATATCAAGTGAGAGGCCTGCATGGTTCTCTGAGCTTCCCTGGAGATATTTTAGGACTGAGAGTCCCTCCTCTCCAGCCATATAGAAAACAATTCAATCACCAGTTGGCTTTCAATAAAGCCGTTTTGTCCCTAATGGATTGTGGGCCTTGCTGGACTGAATGAACACAACACTCACAACTGACTAGAACATTGCTACAGAGATTTCAAACTCTTTGGCCTGTCTGTAAGACAGAAATTTATTTCTTGTGCTTCCAGTTCTTACCAATTACTTGGCATGAGTCCCACCCTACCTGCTTGGCAGACACACCCATGAATGGATACATTATCCTTTTAAACCAGCGCTGTTTCTATAAAGAGGATTTATAGCAACATTATTAAAATCTGGGGTAAGAGTCACCAGGCAGGCAGGCAGGCCACTGGCCAAAATCAGAGCTTTCCTATATGAAGGGCTCAACAATCTATATACAACCCGGAAGAGCTGGGTTCGAGCGATCAGCGCATGCGCAGAACGATTTGCACATGCGCAGATCGCCGGACAGTGCGGCTAGTGAGCAGGACTCGCCCGGCTCGGCGAGCCCTGCCTATATGGATAGTCTAAGCCCGTGTTTCTCAAACTGAGGGTCCCAACCCCTCGGGGGGTCACGAGCAACTTAGAGGGGAGTCGTGGTATCGTAAAGTTTGAGAACCCCTGGGCTAAGCATTCAGCTGGCTTACAAATGAACTGAAGAGAGAAACACTGCTGCACTCTATTGATATCTCTATTGATATTTCTCCATAGGGTCACCTCACCCTATGAACCTGATAGAGTCACATCCAAAACCTGCAAACTTCATGCCAGCATATTTCTGTTTGGCCTGGTTAATGTCATGTGACTTTGGAAAATGGTGACAAGCCTGCACACAGGCCTCTCAAGATTTGTGCCCTTCCTTGACCATTAACTTTGACTTTGGGCATCTTCATTGGGCAGTTGCTTTAACAAGCATGTTCTTTCCTCTTAAAATGACCAAGGGATGATGTTGTGTCTGCTGATGTGAAATGTAACTTCTTGGCTAAATGACAAATTGGGAGTTTTAAAGCATTAGATTATTGCTGTTTTTTAATCCCCCTGCCACTAATCCAATAGCCTTTAGTATAGTGAATGTTACTGTACCCGCCCCAGTAGAACAGGAAAATTATAGCAAATTACTTTAAATTCCTCAAAGATTATCTACAATATCTTAACCACTATTGTTCCAGTTTTCAAAATGCAGTAACTCAGGATTTATAAAAAGGAAAACTATGGGTTCACCTACATTTTTATTTGGCTTAAACATGCCATTTCTAGTCTTGATGGCTAGCTGGCTGATTGACCTATGTTGGGTTTTAGGTGAAAAGCCCACATTCTAGAGCAGTGTTTCTCAACCTTTTTTTTTATAAAGTACCCCTTTTAAAAAAAATTATAAGTATCCCAGTCCCTACACTTTTCAGACAATTTTTTTTCTACCATTGCAACACTTAATCGTAGCTGGGCAGGCGATGAAATGTTTGGGTGTAAAAAGTACAAAAATTATAAAGCGCTGTTAAACTTAAAATAAAAATTCAGTTTTCTCCAAATTTCAGTTGTGTTGACGTACCCCCCAGACTTCTCTCGAATACCCCTAATGGTACTCGTACCACTTCTTGAGAAACACTGCCCTAGAGGAAAAGGAGGAAACATTTGCTTGAAAGACTTTTTTTAAAATGACAGGTGCCTAAAATTTCTTATAACTGGTTTATTAGAAATTGTCTTGGTGATAGAACTTTTCATTGACTTCAATAGGCATAGAATTAGGTCTTTTATGAGCAGTGAAGGTAAAGTAAGCTACATTTATCATAAGGTTCTGCAGTATGCCTCAGAACTATTACCAACATATGTGCAGGGTGTGTGCATAAACAATCAAACACACAAGACTAAAAAGCTACTTTTTTTTTTCTTAAAAAAAGGACTTCACGCTACTCATTGCCTACACCTCCCCCTCCCCAGGAACACTACCATCGGTTTCTAAGAACATGCTGCTTTCAACTTTTCCATGTGTCATTTAGTCTCTAAACTCTTTGGAGGTTTTACACATAAGTCAACTTCTTCACAGTATGTCTAGCCCACGTTTGTGTGCTACTTGAGGTCACTGGATACCCGCAGATCATTTTCATTCTGAGAAATGCTTGCTGTAACACCCTTTTGTGAGTGTGTGTGTGTGTGCGTGTGTGTGTGTGTGCATGCACACATGCTATAAATTAAATTTCAGGCTTTCAATTTCCAATTGGAAAACTATGAAGGGCCAGATCCTTACTTGGTGTAAATCAGTGTTGCTCCAGTCACCTCTGTGGAGTTCACTGAATGTACAAAGTTCAGGCCCTGGCCCTAAATATTAAAGAAAGTTATAAAATTGTGGAAGTGAGTCTGCTAGAAACACTTCACCAGTTTAATGTGTTTGGGGGCAGGGATGGGAGTTTCCACCACATTTCATTGCTTTTTCATGTGTCTGTCAGTTGGTGTGATCAGGAATTTCTTTAACAGAAGTGGAATTACTATAATTCCTTTACAAGCATGCTAATAACAAAACAAGAAACTGAAATCATTTCTGCTAATGAGAGTTTTGAAATGATTGTTTCAAACTAAAAGGTCCCCTTTCAGTGGACCTCATCCCTATTACTGTAACATCCAACTTATTTAGGGTCTCTGCTATAAAGCAATTTCATTTAATAACCTTTCTGGGCTTCCTCAGCTATACCACTAACATCACTTGAAACACTTCATAAAAATCTTGTGTTGATCTTAACTCATGTTACAAAGTAAACAGTAAAATGCTAGGAAAAGAAGACAGCTGTTTTACTGGAAACTGGTGGGCCAAAGGCTATTTCTGCTGCACAGACTCCAAATGATTGCTGCACAATATGACATAATTATCTGAAAGTCTGTACCTTGAAGTAAAAGGAACACTATTGATTTTCATCTTTAAGAGTTACTGAAAACCCAAAGGAAAGGGAGCTAGGGAGTGTTAAGTTCCAGGTAGAGTAAAACTGAGACAATGATGACTGCTATGAAGGAGAGCAGTTGGGTAGCCAAAATGTCTGGGTAACTTTAAAGCTGCATAATTCTGTACCAGCAAACTTCGGGGAAACAGTCAGGTTTGTTTTCCTGGAAGAGATAATAACGTAGAAACCTCTTTCTTGTGGCTTTCTTTAATCACATGCAGGGATGGTGTTAAAAGCAAAGCATAGAGAGAGAGAAAGGCTCTTCTTTTGAACTACAAGAGCCCAGCACATCCCTCGTTCAGCTTTCTAAAGGGAAGTTCAGCTGAAATCTACATTTATCGGGTGTGTAGGGCTGTCTTGCTGAGCCCCTTTTAAAAATAACCTTTTTTGTCTGAGGAATCTCAGAACTATGGTGCTCAGAGAATGCTCAAGATCAGCGAGTCAGACAAAGATCTGCTTCGGCCAGGGTCTGAGTTTGAACTCACCGTGTAAAACAAAATCTTCACAGTTCCCTTCCCAGATTCTGTGTCAAGAAAGTTCAGGCCTTAAAGTCACAGATGCCAGTACCAAGAACAACTACAGTTATAAGACAGGAAAACTCCTGAAGTCTTTGGGAACTGAGCCCGGTGGAGAGGTACTCTTAACACACACAATATTTCTCTCCAAATTCAAACACATATTTTACAGTATGTGCTCAGTTTCAATTAAAATATTTTAACTAGCTTAAAAAAGCCATTTGTCTAGAACTGTTTCTGCAGCCAGGAAAGGTAACCTGGGAGCCATTTTGATGATATATTGTGGTATCTGTTTCCATTACACATTTACAGGTCTGTGCCTCCTCTCAGACAGATTTATGTAGATGTTGTTTTGTCAATGAAGGATTGGGACTAAATCCGCTCTTTTTCTCCACTCCAGGGGTGCTCAGCTCTCCAGGTACTGAAGAACCAGCAAGGCTTATAGCTGTGTGTGGATTTGGGGGGAAGGGGTGTGCTACGTAGAAGGTGTTTTCCCTCTGCACTGTCATGTCATGCTGCAGGTAGGAATACAGAAGCACATGTAGTAACAACAGAGGTAAGTGCTTTCTTAGGCTTTGTCTTTACAACACAGCATCATTCCACTGATGGTTGATTTATCATGTCTGTTTAGAAGCAATAAATCGATCTCTGAGTGCTCTCCCATCGACTCCCATACTCCAGCAGGCTGGAGTTGACAGGAGAGCAGCCCCCGCTGACCTTACCTCACAGAAGATACTGCAATAAGTATGTTGACTTCAGCTAAGCTATTTACATAACTAAAGTTGCATAGATTAGGTCAGTGGTGTGTAACCTTGGGTCACAACCCCCAAGGGGTTGCGGATGTCTTCCCGGGGGCTTGCAGCACTTAGATCTGGCCAGCTGGAGGGTTATTGTAGACAATGTGTTTATGACAACCTTAGAAGTAGCAATCAGCATGGTAAAGAAAGACTAACCAGATTAAGGAACTTCTATCACAGAGACCAGCTCCCGTTCCAGGCACTGACCTGAATAAGGATACGAAGGAAGGAGCCATGGTGAAGAAAGTGGATCTGCTACAACACAGTCCCTCTAACTGTCCCTCCCCCACAACACTGGTAGGCAGAAGCTACAGCAGAGTTGGCATCCCTTCCTGGGAGTTTCATAATGGAATGTGGCTGCCTGAGGAAGCAATTGCCCAAAGTGACAAAGCTGGATGCGTAAGGACTGTGCTGAAGGGTTCCTCTGAGCAAATGCCATCTTTGAGTTTACTGCATGATGCAAATACAACACAAGGTTTGAAGCAATGGGAGGATTTTCCTAGCAGTGATGGATCCAGAAGTTTAGAAGGAGTCCTGTAGTGAGATGAAAGGAGGTGGCCCTAGTGTTTGTCTCAATAGCTGGGGTGCAAGTCAACAAGGTTGAGTTGATCTAAAGCCTCATGTTAAGTTCAGTGGGCTACCAATGGGCAAATCACTCCAATCAGCCACCAAAACAGAGTAATCCACCACATTTAGTAGGAAGAGTAGGAGGACATTAAGAAAAGAACGTTAGTTTTGTTTCCTCCTTTCTTCTATAATCTTTCTCTTTTTCTGGAAACTACATATTGGCACACATGACTGTTTGAACTAGTGTGAGCAGGGGCTGAACGGCTGCTTGCTATCAGCCAGCTAAAAGGAGAGAGCTGCCCTGGGGTAGGTGTGCCCCCTACAATTGTTTAGCTGTGCAAGATCATTAACTATTAACTGTTGATATGTAAATACAGCTCATGCCAGGATGGGGAGGGAATACGAGGTATGGCTATGTAAATCCAATTCAGCCAGGGCTGATGGAGGATCAGTGTTGGAATGGAATGTGGTGTATTGTAACTAATTTGGGGCTGTTGTGGGGGTCACAAATCATGATACCCCTATATATGGGAACTGTAAAACATACCATCAGTGCTTGCAGGAGAGACACCACCATCATTGTAAGACGTCTCCGAGGAACAAGTCTCCCCCCTTCCAGAGTTGAGTGAACTGAGCTGGGGGGAAGAGTTAAAGGGCTTGAGTCAGCCTCCTTCACACCTGCCAGGTGTGAGCTGTAAGACTGGCCCAACCTGCCCCTTTCCCCCTTTCATTTAAGGACAGATCTAAAGCAGACTCCATGAGGAATCGTTTTGCTAGTCCAGTGGAAGCTGGAATCTTTTGCCAGTCCAGGTGGTGGCTAAAGAGTTCAAATCACTAAGAGCTGAAATCACTGGTTTGGCTGGGAGCCAGACCCATTGCAGCCAGCGAGGAGCAGCGACCAGCAGCATGGTGCGGCTGGTTGGAGCGGCAGCAGGCGAGGAGCAGCGGCAGGCGACCAGCAGTGTGGTGTGGCTGGTAGGAGCAGCGGCAGGCGACCAGCAGTGTGGTGTGGCTGGTAGGAGCGGCAGCAGGTGAGGAGCAGCGGCAGGCGACCAGCAGTGTGGTGTGGCTGGTAGGAGCAGCGGCAGGCGACCAGCAGTGTGGTGTGGCTGGTAGGAGCAGCGGCAGGCGACCAGCAGTGTGGTGTGGCTGGTAGGAGCGGCAGCAGGTGAGGAGCAGCGGCAGGCGACCAGCAGTGTGGTGTGGCTGGTAGGAGCGGCGGCAGGCGACCAGCAGAGTGTCCGGTGGCGTGGAATGAGACAGCTGGTGGAGCATGGCGGAGTGATTCGTAAGGTGCCCCCTAACTATTCCCCCACTCCCATTTCTACCCAGGTTGGGAGGTGAAATCCTGCGGGTGAACTTTTGGACTCTGGGTGGCACTGACCAGGGACAGAGACTTTTGGGGTGTCAGACATTGGGACCTCAGGTGATCCTTGGCTGGGGGAAGGGAGGCTTAGCTCCTGTTTGTGTTATGTACTCTGTTTGTGGTGTTTTCTCAAGTAATGCCGTATGACTTCTCTCTGGCTATGGCTACACTGACGCGATCTTGCGCCAGAGCTATGCAAATGAGGCTAAGTGTGGAATATCGCCGAGCCTCATTTGCATATCTAATGAGCCACCATTTTTGCGGAAGAGGCTCTTGCACAAGAAGGAGCTGTCTACACTGCCCCTTCTTGTGCAACCAAAATGCTCTTGCACAATGCCGTTATTCCTGAAAATAATCAGCATAACAGCATTGCACAAGAGGGTTTTTCTTGAGCAAGAAGGGGCAGTGTAGACAGCTTCTTCTTGCACAAGAGCCTCTTCTGCAAAATGGTGGCCCATTAGATATGCAAATGAGGCTTGGTGATATTCCCTGCTTAGCCTCATTTGCATAGCTCTGGTGCAAGATCGCGCCAGTGTAGACATAGCCTCTCTGTTTCATTAAATGTTTCTTTCCTACACTCAGACTCTGTGCTTACGAGTGGGGAAGCATTGCCTCTCAGAGGCACCCAGGGGTGTGTGAATTTCCCAGGTTACTGGGCGGGGGCTTGAGCCGGTTTTGTGTGAGATGGACCCCAAGATATTGAACCTGGCCCTGGTTGCTGCCAGGCCTACCCAGCAGAAGGGTTACACTAGTGATGGACAAGCTCCAAAACATTGAAACAGGCATTCAATTCCAGCCATCGAGAGTCCCAGCACGGGCCAAATGTCAGCCTCCCCCAACTTTCCTTCTCACTACTGACTGTCCTGCCCCTTGTTCCTCTCATGATCTGACAGTCTAATCCAAATATGGAAGTCAATGGAAACTTTCCCATTGACATCAATGGGCTTGTGATCAGCCTCTTCCTCCCCAAACGTGTGAAATTCTCTGCTGGCCTGTGCAACACACTCCCATGCCCAAATAACAGAGAGGAGAGTTTCCCTCGTTCCCATTATGCCATTCTTCACAGCTTCACTCAGTGAATCGTACACTGTACAAAATACAAAGTAAGACAGACCCAACTGAGTCTACAATCCTGGAACTAACCCTGGACAAACACACTAACCCAGTTCCCCCAAAACCTTCCATACTCTAAATGCAAAAGGGCTTCTTTTAGCCTCAGCAAGAACTTACAACCTTTTGCATCCTCTCTTGAGTGCAGTTCTGCAATTGCTAGTCTGAAAATCTCCACTGACTTCAGTGGGAATTTTACTTGAAAAAGGGCTAAGGATTAAACCCTTATTTACTAATTGCTAGTTAGTACAGTTCTCTGTAAATCTGAGGTCTCCCTGGATTAACTCAGTTATGTGTTTCTCTGGGTTACTCTAGTAATTTCCTCCATAAATGTTCAGCTCAGATTACAGCTATTTTACTATTTCTTTTCCCAATAAAAACAGAAGTTTAGCAAGATTCACTTATCCATTTCATGTAGCATTAATGGGAAAAAGTTTGCTGTTGTATTTTTCTTCTGTCAGGCTTTTCACAAGAATAAGGTTGTGATTTGTTAGAGCTTAGTCCCTAAAATGTCTTTGATAAACACTGATACACGATTTTTCCTTTACAGTTCAAAGCAGAAATTCTTTTGCTTGTATTTCTTCAATGTACTTGACTCCCTCACTAAAGGCTGCGTCTAGACTGGCATGATTTTGTGCGACTACTTTTAATGGAAAAGTTTTTCCGTTAAAAGTATTTGCGCAAGAGAGCATCTATACTGGCATGTGCCTTTGCGCAAAACCATCCGTGCCAGTGTAGACGCTCTCTTGCGCAAGAAAGCTCCGATGGCCATTTTAGCTATCAGGCTTTCTTGCACAAGAAATTAACGTTGCTATCTACACTAGCCCTTTTGCGCACGAATACTTGTGCAAGAGAGCTTATACCTGACCAGGAACATCAGAGTATTTGAGCAAAAATCACTGATTTTGTACATTACAAAGTCAGTATTCTTGCGCAAATACTCGTGGCCAGTGTAGACAGGCAGCAAGATTTTGCACAAAATCATGCCAGTCTAGACGCAGCTAAAATGATTTCTTTTGGTGACAACAAAAAGCAAATCTGTTCTTTAAATATTTCAGATTAAGTGTGAGTAGGCGTTGAGCTATGTTTTGACAGCTCTTAGATTTTCAGAAATCCTTCTCTTTACAAAAAGGCCTGTCCATATGAAAAACAAGAGCCTGCAAACTATTCAATGACTCTTCGTATAGTTGTGCTCTACATCAGGAAGTTTCCATTTGTGTTTTACTGAGTTCCAGTATCACTGATTTGTCTCAGCTGACAAGCAGTAGGCCGTACATCCTGATGCTCTCAACTAATCACCCTGGCAGAGCACTTTAGAAAGGATCTTCCCTTAACAGTAGCAAACAGAAATGCATTGGCTGATTATAGCCAACAGCACCAACAAAACAATTTGAAATTCCAAAAATCAGTATTAAAAGAAAAAGTCCAAGTCTATTTTCAGTTTCATGCACAGGATCCGAGAAGACAACAATTGTAGTGTGTTTATATCTGAGGGAAGAATTTGGCCCTATCGGTGTAAACATAACTTGCAAAAAACTTTTGATTTTGGTGGACTTGTGTATTTTATTATGGAATTTAAAGGAATTCAAGATAAAATCCTACCCTCAATTGGACTTGCATGGACCTATTGGTTTCAGAAGAAGTGTGTTCAGCGTATCATTGAACAGAATTGGGCCTTCTGTGTTAGGCACCAACACCTGGCTGAAGAGAATCCTGCATGTGTGATGTAGGAAGCACTTGACTTGGAACCTTTTGGTTCCTGGTTTATCAGAAAGGAGTTAAAGCCCCAGAAAACTGCACAATTCGCTAGCAGCAGAGAAGCAAATCCATTGACAAGAATGCAAAATGGATGGCTCTAGGGTTATGGTCCATGCCTGATGAACATTTAGCTGAGTGAATATATTTTGGTCCAGGGACGTGCTAAAAGGGCTATAACTCTGAAGGGAAAATGCAAGTCTGAACAAGTCTGTCTTTTTAACTTGGGGCACAAAGACACTCATGCAGGTTTGGGTGAGAGTCCTCCTTTTTGACGGATGTTCTCTATCCTTGCCTCTCTACCCCAATCCACCTGATCACTCAGTATTACACAATTTGAGTGCAATAAATTCTTTAGAAGTGTGTATCCAAGGTATTACAATGACTAGACTTGCATTATTCATACACTCTACTGGAGTGATGGAGAGGAAATACACAAGCATAGTAGGATAGAGGAACTATTTGTCATGTACTACTAATTTGGAATTAAGCCACTCATGAATGACAGGGTATTTAAAACAAGGAAGAACATTTCTCAGTCCAGTTCCCCATTGTGGATGTGTTGCTTCCACAGTTATTAGGAACTTTAGCTTGTTTTGTTTTACAAAAAAAACAAGAATTCACAACTGAAAAAAGCACAGTGACATTCTATTCCCATCCTGTTCCTCCTGCTGAGCCTTTGATGCCACTTCTTTCACCTGGCTTCATTTGAAAAAAAAAGGGGTTAAGGCTCTACCCTCACATTTCCTCAGTTGGCAGGGTTGCTTGGTATCTTACTCTTTTTGACAGAGGAAGCAGAATTCCTAGAACATTCCTTGAAATTATTACAATTAGATGTGGGTCTGATCCAGGCAATCACAGCCTTTGGGATTCAGGCTTAAAAATATTGGAAATGCTCCTCTGTCCCAGTAGGCTTTAATTAGAATAACTATAAGATCTAGTTAATATCTGAGAAGCACTCAAAATATAAAATACACTGTATAATGACTAAATATGGTCATAAGCCACACAATCACACAGCTAAGAGGGAGTTTTAAAAGTCCCAAACATCAACATAAAAGTAAAGATGCACCCATTTGTTTTGCCACATAGCTGAAATTTTCCCTAATTGTTTCCCTCATTTCCCTATGGACTTGCTTCACCAAGTCGTCGTCGTCCCCCTCCTCCTCCTTCTTCACCAAGTCTTACTTCTGCTTTTCATCTAATATCTAACAGGGCCTTTCCATTGCTTTCACTGCTGAGATAAAAAAAATCAAGCTCTGCATGCATGTGTGGGCACAAACATGCAACTCTTTATTCCCCACTTATTTATCCCTGGCCTCCTCTTGGTCCCTATGCGTGGTCTCATTGCTGCTGATGTGAGAGCTTTGCAGCTCATGTCTCCCAGCCAATGACTCTTTCTGTATCACCCATTCTCAGCTGGTCTGTATTTTTCTCCCTTCTGAAATTGTATTTATTAGCTTTGGTGTTATCTGTGGAAGCCCTTTGGGTGGGGACAAGTAAAAAGGAAAACACCACAAGGTTTTCTTGGTAAATTTGTCCTGAAGTAAGTGGGGATTCTCCACACACACCACAGACCATTGGGCTGACCCCCAAACTTCACAGATCTTGAAATTTGTGAACCTCAGGAGGCAAGGAGATGAACAGGTGCCTAGAGTCCCTATGCTGCTACATTTTCTCCAGCACTTCACTGCCTTAGCAGTCTTTTCAAGACTTCTGAAGCTGACAGCAGCAACAGCTCTCAGGATTCCCTCTTTAAAAGGGAATTTCCACTTCAGATGGTATGGATGAATGGAGAACAATAAGGCTGCATGACATTTCTCCTCTGAGGTCCACAAGTCCAGTGGCGGGTGTGTGTGTAATATGAAACCCCTTTACTGAGCCTAGCCTGCTCACTCAGCCCTGTCCCCAACACATTGCAGAGTATAAGATGCTGGTGTTGGGGAAAGTTGAACCCCAGATCAGCATATGGAGTAAGGTCATATTGTAGAGCAATCCTCCCAATGACCAGACCTAAACCTGCAGTCTCTTGTGTGTCAATGGAGTTTGTAGAAGCTATTTTATGTTTAGCTAGAAGCCGTCTTGTATATCAGAAACCATTTCAGCTTTTCTCTCAAGCACGTAGACCAGAGTGAACTTTCTGTCACCCCGTGAGAAGAGGCCTACAGGATGGGCTATTGGTATGTGTTAATTGGGCTGGTTGGGACAGGAGATGTACTCCCTCGTACCTGTCCGCCATCTTGTTGATAAGGCTTTGTTTTTCCAAATTTAATTGAGGATTTCTGTAATTGGATGCCCTGACGTCAGACTGTTTGACTAAGGGTATAAAGATACTTGGATTGATTGTATTAGCAGCCTTACTGGGCCCGGCTCTGCTGTGACCACGTTTGGCTCATGCTGTGATTTATTAATTAATAAAGCTGTTTGTTAGCTGCCTAAACACAGAGGAGCGTGTTTTTGCTTCGACAATTTGGAGGTCCCACCGAGATTCCTAACGCGCCACTTGCCCGTATGGACGGACCGGCACTCCACTTCCAAACCTCTCAGAGTGCTCAAGAGAAGGTAAAGGGGATACCTGTTACGAAATCTCCTGGTTGAGGGCTTGGGATTTGGAGTGACAGCCGGCCATCGGGGTAAGGGGAGCTACGGAATTCAATTTTGTGGAGCGGCTAACATTTTTGTTTGTCTGTGTCTATCTTTGTCTATTAGGCCTGTCTTATGTGTCACAGTTCCAAAAGGGCACACCAGTGTCTCTAGTGAGGCAGCCATGCGCTGGACCCTCTGTGTTCGGACGCTAAAAGCTGGTGTGGTGCCATTACTCTCTCTCGGCACACGGAACTGTGGGGAAACTTTGTTGTCTCTCTCTGTTATTTGTGGGCGTAGTACTGACCTCTGAGGTTAACCCCAGGCCATAGTGCCCCATTCTGCCAGGCTGACTCCAGGCGCCAGGACGTGGTGTTCTGCCGGGCTGGGGCAGGTGCCGGAAACCCCTGCGAGCCAAGTGGACCTTGAGTCCAGTGCCTCGCAACAAAAAGGGGGGGGACCAGTGTGAGCAGGTGAATTCTTGATTCGGTGACTCGCAGAGCGAGCAGGCGGATTCTGATTCAGTGACTCGCAGAGCGAGCAGGCGGATTCTGATTCGGTGACTCGCAGAGCGAGCAGGCGGATTCTGATTCGGTGACTCGCAGAGCGAGCAGGCGGATTCTGATTCGGTGACTTGCAGAAGGTGTAAGCAGGCGGACTTTTAGTTTGGTGCCTTACAGAATTAAGCGCGCGCAGAAAATGGGGGTAGGTCAGTCTACAGGAATTCCAGTGCCTTTATGATAAGTGCCTTCTGGTATAGGATCCTAATGAAGTCTGATATTAAGTGCCGGGTGTCTTAGGGCAGCGTCACTTAATAGAAACCCATGGGAACTGGACAATAAATAAAGATGCATCTAAATGTGGAAACTGTAGGAAAAATGTGAAAAAGAAGAAAAAAATTGTGTGTGGAAAATGAGTATGAATGTTATGAGTGAAGAATGAATGCCGCTGCATAGGTCTGAGACTTGAGCTGATCCCAGCTGCACCAGGGCTCTCCCATGAGGGAGCTCTGAACGCAAGGAGGGGTGGGGGGTCAGCTGAACCTCGAGACTCAGCGGATATGTGAGGGAGTGACGACTCCCCTTATTTCATGAGCTGCTAAGGTCTGACACTCTAGACCCGGCAGACCCTTTCTTTGGAGTGTGTAAAGTTAGTTTAGGTGGGGGTTAGTGTAAACATCCCCCCCACACTGCCAAAAGGCACCCCTGTATATTACTTGTACATGCATAATGGTCCAAGGACCTGTAAGCATTTAACAAATTTGAAAAGAAGAAAAATTAAAGCCCTGAGGGATGAAAGTAAAGCTCAGAAAAGCAAAAATCCTCCCTGCAGTAAGATAGGTAACTTAAAAGTTGCTGCAGCACCTCTGTGCCAAAATAATGCACAAGAAGTGGAAAAAAAAAGAAAAGAGATTTCTCAGTTGGCACACCCATATCAACCAAGCTTGGGGGAAAATTTGGCACATCATCACCCCTCTATCCCTCTTTATAACGCATACACAGATAGAGAGGAAACATGAAAAAATAACTGAAAGGAATTAGCTCTTCCCTTTGGAAACACGGGCTCCTGTAACAAACTTGCCTGATCCAAAGCAAAACATAAAGTTTAAAATAGTGATAGAGATGTAGCCGTGTTAGTCTGGTGTAGCTGAAACAAAATACAGGGCTATGTAGCACTTTAAAGACTAACAAGATGGTTTATAATAAACCATCTTGTTAGTCTTTAAAGTGCTACATAGTCCTGTACAAAGTTTAAAATAAGTTTAACAGTTTAAGGAAAGTGTTCCTCCAAATCCTAAGGGGGAGGGAAAAAAACAAACACACCTGCTTTAAGAAATGACTCCTTGTTTCTTGCAGCCTCTTTTAATCATCTTAGCAATGAAACAGTCAAGTTAAACATTTGGTTACAGACACTTTGTTAAATCTATTAAAGAGAAAATAAGGAATTCTACTGAAACTTAATTGGTTAACCGCATAAAAGAATAGAATCTATACATTGTAAATTTGTACAACCTGCACCCTTAGGGTTAAATGTGTCTTCCAAGGAACCTAATTATTGTTTAAAAAAATCCAAGCCCAGAAACTTCACAGTGTTTCTGTTCAAGGCTGAGCTGATAGCACTTTTGGCTTGCTTTCAGATCCAAGGTTGTGTGTGTCTGCAAACTGCCTGTCTGTTCTGGAAGTGGGGGAGCACTGTCCCCCATAAGTAAGTCTGTAACATTGCATGTGATTCTTTTCAGGAAAGGAAAACCTTTTTGCTTGCTGGAATAGTAACTAGCAAGCACCTTGTTCTAAGAGTTTCTGTGGCAGTAAAAAAAAGCCTGGTCTGCAGTACAAGAGGGAAACTGAGGCATGCCACTGATAAGTTAGGCTAGCAACTCAGAGGTAATTCAAGAGAGTGGAAGGTCATGAGTACCGATGAAGCTCTCTTGTTCTCAGAAAGTTACAGCTCACTCGCCCATAGAAGTGGTAAGGAACTAGCTGTAACTAGTTCCCCTAGCAGATCTTAGGCAGTATTTTAAGTTATAATGAGCCACCCCGACGGGGGTAAAAATGTTTTCTTTGTCTTTTAGATCATCAAGAAGTGCTAATATCAGCTGAAAATTAACTGAAGAAAAAAAAAAACATGGTTCTGTGTCATGACATAGTAACTTTGTGTTCTGTGTTCTGTCCAGATTTGTTTTGTGTGTGTCTTGATTGTGATATATGTATTTTTAACATTGTTGTGTGTACAATATTGTTGTTTTAATGAAAGAATAATTTAAGTCCCTTGAATAATCTTAACTGCGTGCTTTACACAGATGGCTTTTTTGCTTTTATAATTTTAGTAGAGTTTTAGTAGCAGGCTATGCAGTTTGTACTGTCTGGAATGTAGCGGAATCTGCTCCTCTTCCTGCTGTTTTTCCCTTCTCTCCTACCATCGCCAGCTCCTACGCCGTCTCTTTCAGAACTGGCCCTCCTGCGAAACCAAGCCCCAGAATCAGAAAAGCAGGAGTGGAGACTGGCAGGGTGCACCTTGCGCCCAGACCACTTGTGGTGCAGCTCTGATGGCCACATTGTTGCCCCAGTGGTCTTGCTACCTCACTTTGCCTCCGTGCTCCATGGATTCTCGCACGTTGGCAAAGGGGGGATGGTGGCAATCCTAAAGCAAAAATTGGTTTGCTCCCAAATTCTCCCAAGCAGCCAAAGATTACTGTCTGGCTTGCCCTGTCTGCCAAGCCCACAACGTGGGTAAACCTGTAAAGACAGTTCCGGCAACCAGACCTCCACCTTTGGGACCATTTCTGAATTTACAAATGGACTTTATTCAATTGCTTAAATGTCAATCTTTTGAATAATGTGCTGGTTATTGTTTGCTTGTTTTTGGGATGGGTAGAAGCGTATCCCTGCAGGAAACATGATGACATCACAGTAGCTAAGAAACTTCTAAATCATTACATCCCATCATGGGGAATACACTTTGTGATCTCCAGTGATAAAGGTACCCACTTTACTGGGCAAATTGTTCAAAAAAAACCCTGGAAAAGTACTACTCTACCAGACAAGCACTGCACTGTGCACGACACCTGGAAAGCGCAGAAGCAGTAGAAAGATGAAACAGGATTTTAAAGAACAAACTTTTTAAAATATGTGAGAACTCTGGCTTAACATAGATAGTAGTACTTCCGATTGCCCTAATGAGCATGAGAGCCACTCCTAATCAGAAAACTGGACACAGTCCACATGAAATTGCATGTGGCCAACCTATCAGACTGTAAAGCAGCCCAGAAATTAACCTGGCTGGTGCCACACTTGTTAAAGGAAGCATAGTCAAGTATTGCCAGGAACTTATGAGGTGTGTACAGTCTTATCATTCACAGGTTAAGGACGCCTTCCAGGAGGCCCCGACTGAACCGTGCCTTAAACTACAACCAGGAGACTGGGTTTGCGTGAAAGTTCACCAGCGGAAGACTGCCCTGGAACCCAGGTGAAAGGGTCCCTACCAAGTCCTTCTGACCACCCATACTGCTGTAAGGTGCGAAGGATTGCCCACCTGGATTCACGCATCCCACTGCAAACCCGTTCCAGCCCCTACAGAGGTTGGCCCCAACAAGGAGCACTGCAGACCTGGTACCAGAGACCCAGGTCCAGAAGCAGATGGGAATCACCACAGACCTGGTACCAGAAACCCAGGTCCAGAAGTAGACGAGGATCAGCGCAGGCTTGGTACCGGCAATCCAGGCCCAGAAGCAGACGATCCTAAGAGGCCGAGGCTAAAGTACCAGCTGTGGCCCAGTAGAACCTGCCAGCGATAGGTGTAGCAATCTACGAAGTCCTGAAGAACAGCCAGCATGAGGCTGGACAAACAATTCATGTTGAGCTTATGCTTAATCTTGTTTTTAAAACTAGCAGTTATAACCTATATGGTTCAAATGTGTTTATGCTTTTAATGAACCAAGTTTCCCAAGAATTTAATTTCACAGGTTGCTAGATATGTGCTCACAGTCCGGTACATTCAGAAGGAGGCATCCCAATGATTCCAGTCCCACTAAACAACACTCAAATGAATGGCACACTGTTTAGTGAACTAAGCCAAATGATACTTGGCAGGATAAAGGGTTTACTAACCCAGGGTATATCCGCCTAGCCTTGACCCCAATTGGAAAGTACTGCTGGACATGTAATGGTTCAGGAGCCAGGGTGAGAAAAAAAGCCAAAACCAAATGGCCCTAGACTATGTCCTAACTAGTAAGGGCGGGGTTTGTGCCTTAGTGGGAAGAGAATGCTGTGGGTATATTTCTGACACCAGCAAAGAAGTAGAGGAAGATGCCTCAGAGATTGAAAGAACTGTGGAACGCCTAAGGCAGAGGGAAGACTGGACCCTCTGGGATTGGTTGGGAGGCTGGTTTGGACATGTGGGAACTTGGATTTTGCAAAGAGTAGTTTTAGTATTGGCTATATTCTTTTGTGCTTATTGCTGTTTCTTGTTAATCAATTGCTTTATTTCTTGTATTCTAGAAAACACAAGACAGACCCTTACCAAAGGGAATGTGGAACTCATGATGTTAAAATAGGATGAGCAGAGAAAGGAACAAGAAATGTACATAAATACTTTAATGGAAAATGGAGGTATAAAATGGTTTCAAGGTTAGCCTTTAAAAGGCTAAAAGTGGGGAGTTGTAGAAGCTATTTTATGTTTAGCTAGAAGCCGTCTTGTATATCAGAAACCATTTCAGCTTTTCTCTCAAGCATGTAGACCAGAGTGAACTTTCTGTCACCCCGTGAGAAGAGGCCTACAGGATGGGCTATTGGTATGTGTTAATTGGGCTGGTTGGGACAGGAGATGTACTCCCTCGTACCTGTCCGCCATCTTGTTGATAAGGCTTTGTTTTTCCAAATTTAATTGAGGATTTCTGTAATTGGATGCCCTGACGTCAGACTGTTTGGCTAAGGGTATAAAGATACTAGGATTGATTGTATTAGCAGCCTTACTGGGCCCGGCTCTGCTGTGACCACGTTTGGCTCATGCTGTGATTTATTAATTAATAAAGCTGTTTGTTAGCTGCCTAAACACAGAGGAGCGTGTTTTTGCTTCGACAAGTTGTTTGCACAAGGATTAGAGGATCCATTCCTGTAGTTAAGGGGGCAGGCATACTGTCTGAAAAAAACCCAAACAAACCAAGAAAACTAAAAGGAAAACTCACACAATGTTGCTGTCAGGCAAGTCCTGACAAAGCTAAATGCTTATGGATGTTAATCAGCAAACATGAAACTCCCAGACCAAATACATCTTGTTAGGGTGATCAGATGTCCCATTTTTAAAAGAAAAATCCTGTAGTTAACCCTTCCTGCAGGTCTACACAGGACCAAATGTCAGAAAAAAAACCTCTTTCAGAATATCCCTTCTTCCTCATGATACAAGGTTTACAGGGATGCCAACAAAACGTATCTGCTTTTCCGACTTTTTTCAGAAAAGCGGACACATTTCTTGTATGCAGCAGAGCTTTTCTGGGATACATCCGGTACCCTGGAAAAGTGCTGTAGTCTAGATGTACCCTAAGTCCTGCCCCCAGGAGTATGTGGGGCTGCTCTGTCCCCTAGCCACTCTCCCTTGCTGAGCCATCTCTTTGGCCAGGGTTAGCCAACTCTTCCTACCCTGATTTAGCCAGGGAACAGGAGGTGACTTTTAATCAGCTTCTGAACCTAATGAATGGAAGTTATCTAATGTGACTTCAATATTTAAAAAGGGCTCTAGAGATTACCCTGGCAATTACAGACGGTAAGGCTAATGTCAGTTGCAGGCAAATTAGTTGAATCTATAGGAAAGTATAAAATTGTCAGACACATAGAAGAACATAATTTGTTGGGGGAAAGTCAACATGGCTTCTGTAAGAAGAAATCATGCCTTACTAATCTACTAGAGTTTGTTGGGGGTGGGGGAGTATCAACAAACATGTGGACATAGTATACTTAGAGTTCCAGAAAGCCTCTGACAAAGTCCCTCATTCAAGGCTCTTAAGTAAAGTAAGTTGTCATGGGATAAGAGGGAAGGTCCTTCCATGGATTGATAACTGGTTAAAAGGCAAGAAACAAAGGGTAGGAATAAATGGTAAGTTTTCTGAATGGAGAGAGATAACTAGTGGGGTCCCCCAAGGATGACAGACAGCATCCTGGGACCAATCCTATTCAACCTATTTATAAATGATCTAGAGAAAGGGGTAAATGGTAAAGTAATGTATATTGGAAAAAATAATCCCAAGTATACATACAATATGATGGGGTCTAATTTAACTACAACAACTCAAGAGAGTGATCTTGGAGTCATTGTGGATAGTTCTCTGAAAACATCCACTCAGTGTGCAGCGGCAGTCAAAAAAGCAAATAGAACATTAGGAATCATTAAAAAAGGGATATCTCTATCCCTTCTATCTTATTGCTTCTATATAAAACCTTGGTACACCCACATCTTGAATACTGTGTACAGATGTGGTCACCTCATCTGAAAAAAGATATATTGGCATTGGAAAAGATTCAGAGCAGTGCAACAAAAATGATTAGGGGTTTGAAATGGGTCCCCTATGAAGAGAGATTAAAGAGACTTGGACTTTTCATCTTAGAAAAGAGGAGACTAAGGGGGGATATGATAGAGATCTGTAAAATCATGACTGGTGTGGAAAAAATAAATAAGGAAAAGCTGTTTATTTGTTCCCAGAATATAAGGACTAGAGGTCACCAAATGAAATGAATAGGCAGGTTAGATCCATCAATGGCTATTAGCCAGGATGGGCAGGAATGGTGTCTGTAGCTTCTGTTTGTCTGGAAATGGGTGACAGGAGCGGGATCACGTGAGGATTACCTGTTGTATTCCCTCACTCTAGGGCATCTGGTATTGCCCTCTGATGACAGACAGCATCCTGGGCTAGATGAATTATTGGTCTGACCCAGTATGGCCATTCTTATGACTGGGTTATGTTGGTGGCCAGTAGCAGGTCAGAGAGGTTAGCTGCCTTTCAACACTGCAGACAGGCAGGGACAAGCTGCTTCCAGTCACAGGGGAAGGGGAGGGGATGGGGAGCTGGGAGGGTGATCTCAAGAATACATAGGCAGGTCATCCTTACCTCATGGCCTCACCTCCCTGAGGCTGGAAGCAGCTCCCATCCCTTCCCACCCACACAGCTCCAAAAGGCTGCCACTGGCCAAGCTCTGGTCTGAGCTGCAGAAGAAATCTGAGGAGCAGGGGGCCTATGATCATGTGCACTTCCTCCCCCCTCCCCCCGCCACACACACACATTGACTTGAGAAGACCAGGTACCACTGGGAAGGGAAGGTTGGGTTAGGTCAATCAGTCACCACCTCCACACATGAGAGAAGTGTACAGGCGTGCACGCGCATGTGTGTGTGTGTGTGTGTGTGTGTGTGTGTGTGTGTGTGTGTGAGACGTCTCCTCAGGCAAACATTAAAGATAAGCAGGTAAGTAAAAAGACTCCAGCTACATTGTATTTCTTTTTAACAGGGACATAGTGAACTTGATGTTAATTTGAACATTTATTCTATATAGCTCTGATTGAGTGCCATTGAACTCACTTGAGTACGAGAAATTTTACCAGGTATCCCTTATTCAGCATAAGGAAATATCGTCACCCTACATCCAGGGAACTTAACCAGATTATTCATGAACCATAAAGTAAGACAAAGAAGAGAAGAAACAAAATCTTACTAATGCCTGACATACATAGATCCTAATCTAGCTAAGAAGAAACAATGCAGTTCCACGAAAAGTCAATTGTTGGGGGGCCAACAACGTGTAATAAAATAATTCATTCCAAAACTGACCTTTGATAGGTAGGAAATAAGATAATTGTATAGGTCCTGACCAAATGCATATTTCTCTATTAAGTGGTTCAGAAGAGGTCTGTATGCACAGCCCTTGTGCAGAAATGCAGCAAAGTTTTTATTTCTCATGCTCTATCACCCGAACTTCCTGTCAGCTAACTGAATTCTGTCTCTGCTACTCTTAGTACCATCCTCATCTCTTATAAGTAAAGACTGATGAATACAGTCCAAATACCACTTTATTTTATGTGGTAAGAAATCAGATAATCCCCTCTAGTGAAATCAAAGCTCTCTTCCAGCTCTCTGAAGCAAACTGCAGTATATTCAAAAAGTGTCAATCTGTTGCGTTAGCACCTTGGGCCAGATCCTATTGCCTCTGAAGTCAATGGCAAAACTCCTAGGCCACGTCTACACTAGAAAATTATTTCAAAATTACTAAATTTGACGTTTCTCCCCATTTAACAAATTTAAAATAGCGTGTCCCCGCTACAGGGAAACATCAAATTAGTTTGAATTAGGCCATAATAGCACATCCACATTGATTGGAGCCTGCCTCACACTTAGAGCTCCCGGAAGCACTGGGGGGAGGGCACCAAGAAGGCAGATACATCCTGGGGCTACTTGGTCCAGCAAGTTGTGACACATGCGTACAGCAGACTCCTCTCTATGGCCACATCTCACAACCCACTCTTCCACTGCCTCCTCGCTCATGGGAGGCAAAAGGGATGCAATGGGCATGTGCCTTCTTGTGCTCTGGTTGCCTTTGCGGATGCCACAGCATGGAGCCAGGGTTGCTGCAAAGCAGTGCCAACTCATGGGACTTGTGCTGCGCCTCATGGCACAGTACTTCCAAACTGCATGCATGTTGCTAGAGCAGGACAAGGACGAGGACCAGCAGGACAAACCTCAGCATGGCCCACAGCCTATGTGAGAACAAGAGGGAGACTTTTCTGCCAGGGTAAGGGGCTGAGGCTGAGTCGACTCAAGGCAGGGAGTTCGAGCAGACACACATACAGCAAGGGCCTGTGCTCATCAGAGAGGCCAGGAAGGAGAGTTTTATGCAAGGCCATTTTGGAGACTCTTCCCCATGCCTCTCCCTAAGGGGTCCCTGCATTCCCTCCATGTGTCTTTCCTACTCCACCCCTCCCTTCCTTCTTCCCCCTCCCCTGCAGAGCAAACAATAAAGCCATGTTTGTGGAAAACAGGGCTCTTTGTTGAGGGGACATACAATAGGAAAGAGACTGGGGAAAAATCCCAGAATGGGGTAGGGAAGATGGGGACTCAGGAATGGGGCTGGAAGTGGCACCTGCCTCCGGGTGATCTGGAGCCATTGGCTGCCCTAGAGGCCCCATCACCCTGCATTCTAGGGCCCCAGCATCCCCTGGTGAGCCATGGATGGGAAGCCGTGGGGCGTGGGAAGAGGGCTGGTGGCCTGCTCCATGCGTGATGCCATGCACTCCATCACCGAGGTGAAGATGGAGAACATGGCATCATGCTAGCACGCCAGCTGGTCCCAAGCAGCCTTCCTCTACTCTCAGTCAGTTTGGTGCTCCTCCCCATTGGCCCAGTGCTCTTCCTAGTCAGTGGCCTGCTCCTGGCCCTTATCCTCAAGTCCCTGGATGAGGGACTGCAAGCAGGCCATCTGCTCCTGCATGAGCTCCTCCTGAGTGCGTTTTCACCTGTGGATACAAGACAATCCAATAGATCGTGTGGGAGGTGGGGGATGCACCAAGATCACAGCTGTCTGAAAAGTTACAAGGGCAGTCATCACAGGAGACACTGTGTATGAAGTCTAGCCCTAATCCTTGAGCTGGCACCAAAGGCCTCAATTCACATGATGGCAATGTGCTTTGAACAAGGCCATGTGTTGGCTAGACAGTGGGCACTTTCTAGTAGGGGCACGGATGTTGCAGTGGACCATTGCAACACCCACAGCTCAGGGACAAGCAGTATGGGAAGGTGTCAGCCAAGCCAGCAGCCTGAAGGCAGGAGGGTAGGACTGGGTAGCTTGGCTTTCTTCTGTGTCCTGCACACACCAACTCTGGCTCTGGCGGCATCCCACAGAGAGAGAACTTCTATGCCTGCCTGCTGGAGAGGGTGGGTGTTGGGGGAGGGGTGTGTGAGCAGCACACACTGCTTGCTGGAGAGAGTGTTGCTAGGTTCCCCTCTTCTTCCTCTCCCAGCAGGTTCCAATGCATGCGATCAGTCTCCTCTACATCACTGTGTTTGACTGGGAGTGAATGATGACTGAGTGTGGGCATGACACTGGACCGTGTGAGGCATTGCTCTGTGATTTCATGATGTGAGACTACTTAGTGGTGCCTTGGCTGGCGTAAGACAGACCTCTCCAGGAATTTTGTGAGAAGGACTGATGGATTCCTGTATGAGTGTCATGGAGCTGAGTGCTCTGGACTGGTGCTCCATGTGCATCCACGTGAACAGGTTGTTGTGTGACACACACACCCCTAGGCCAAATAGGCCAAGAGAGGAGCATGCAGCCCCTGGCAACCCATCACCTGCTCCCACTTGTAAATAGAATCATAGAACTGGAAGAGACCTCAAGAGGTCATCAAGTTCAGCCCCTTGCCCAAGGCAGGACCAGTCCCAACTAAATCAACCTAGCCAGGGCTTTGTCAAGCTGGGACTTAAAAACCTTTAGGGATGGAGATTCATCACCTCTCTAGGGAACCCTTTCCAGTGCTTCACCACCCTCCTGGTGAAATAGTTTTTCCTAATATCCAACCCAGACCACTGTAACTTGAGACCATTGCTCCTTGTTCTGCCATCCATCACTACTGTGAACAGCCGCTCTCCATCCTCTTTGGTAGATAAGGAAAGTTAGAGAACTCACCTGAAGTGCCCCCATGGTTTCCTTGGAATCCTGAGAGATATCCTGGGAGGGTGGAGACTGGCTCCAAAATGAGGAGCAGGTCCTAGCTGCCAGGCATAGTTGCCTGCTGGCCTCTTCCTTGTGATCCTCCTCATCTTCCACCACCCAGCCCTCCTGCAGGCTGAAACCAGGCATGTCCTGGCCAGACTCAATGACAATGGCAGGGGAGGTTACTGGCCCCCCTTCCAGGACGGCATTGAGTTGGTCATAGTAGTAGCAGGTTGTGGCGCCACCCCAAAGTGTCTGATCTGCTCCCTGGCCTTGTGGTAGGCCTGCTGCAGCTCTTTAATTTTCATGTGGCACTGGTTGAGGGACCTGGTGAACCCTTTCTTGACCCAACTGGTGGTGATCTGGCTGTAGATGTCTGGGTTCCTTTTCCTGCTGCAGAGATTCTGGTGGTTGATCTCTTCCCCCAGACCTCAATGAGGTCCAGGATCTCTGCACCAGTCCAGGCCAGAACTCTCCTGCATCCCTGGGCAGTGGCTGCTGTGGAGCAGCAGAAATGCTGGCAGCTGCGGGAGTGTCCAAAGGAGCATTAGGGTTGTTCATCCCTGCCTCAAGGCCTGGTCTCTCATACAGGGCTTGCAAAACTGGCCATGTGCGAGAAACCCTTCTCCTCTTGCCGGGACTTTAAAAGCTCCGCAAGAGAAGGAGAGCACTGGAGACACCAGGGCTATGTCTACACTTGCAGCTTCTTGCTGCAGAAATATGCAAATGAGGTAAGCGTGGACTATTGCCGAGCCTCATTTGCATACCTAATGAGCCGCCATTTTTGCAAAGAGGCTCTTGCACCAGAAGGAGCTCTCTACACTGTCCCTTCTTGCACAAGAAAACCCCTCTTTTGCAATGTCGTTACACCAATTATTTTCAGGAATAACGGCATTGCGCAAGAGGGGTTGTGTTGTGCAAGAAGAGACAGTATAGACAGCTCCTTCTGGCACAAGAGCCTCTTCTGCAAAAATGGAGGCTCATTAGGTATGCAAATGAGGCATGGCAATATTCCATGTTTAGCCTCATTTGCATATTTCTGCTGCAAGAAACCATAAGTGTAGACATAGCCCAGGTGTGGCCAGAGTGGTCAGAGCTCCGGCTGTGAGAGGCCTCTGAAGGCCAGTTATTTCAAAATAGCTGCATCAGCGTATCCATACGACTGCTATTTTGAAATAGCTATTTTGGAATTAGCAGGAAAAGCAGGAGTACAGATTTTGAATGAAGTGGCCTATTATTTAGAAACAACAGGCTTGGTAGTATGGACACTCCACTTATAGCTGTGATCTTAAGGAGGTTATTTTGAAATAAAGCCCTAGTGTAGACCAGGGCTTACTGAGTTCAATGTGAGTAGCATCTGGCCCATAACTCAAATGCATAGTTCTTTGAGAATACCCATTGTTACAGGTGAGCTGTTAAACAAACCAAATTTTATATATATATATAACAGGGGTCTGCCTCTTTGTAGGTAGTGAAAGTACACTGAGATGGTGCTTAAGAATATGCAGCATTGTTTCTGGGTTTTGTTGGAGTTATAAGACTACTTAGTTTTGTGCTGCACACTGCAAATTTTTTTTGTCTGCAGCTTTTTACAAGGTGCTCTTACCACGATGTGCTGTCTCATAGCTCATTACTTGTGCTTTCTTGTCAAAAATGAAAACACAAAGACGCAGCTCTTTCCCAAAAGAGCTTGCTTGAAAATTGGCAAGTAACTGGAGAGATACAGTAAAGAGTGCAGGTCGGAAATTACTAGTTTTTGTGATGTTAGTTCTAAGCTGCACTTCCTGTGCAGCCACCATGCCAGAATTTACTTGTTATGGTGATCATGTTTAACCAAATATAGCTGCTTTTCTTCGCTTTTTTTAAATTGTCTGGAATTCAGAGAACAGTTTGTGGAGTGGGCAGATTTAATCAATATCTAAAAATGTGACAAAGTTTTGACTATTGGATTTTCTTACCGAAGTATTACCAATGATCTCCAGCATGCATGGCAAATCTTGGAAAGGGATATAATGTCTGATGGACTAAGAGGAACACTTGCCACTTACTATGTTAAAGGCACATTATAAATGAGAAATAATTAGTTGTTAGCCTCATCTTATAAACAGAGAAACAAAGGCAGAGTATTTGTAATGATCAAGACTGTAGGAGTCATTGACTGGACTAGAATTCAGAAGCTCCTGGCTCCCCCTACAAGAACATGTTGGATTAGTTTAAAGGAAGATTATTTAATGGGAAGGCTTGGACTAGACTATTCAGAATATTCATCTAGCTCCTTTCTAAGTGCTCCAAATGAAAACCAGAATTTGGTCTTAAAATATAATATTAGATTAATGTTCATGACTCACCCTCAAGTCGGTGATTTCAAAATATATTTGGGTGTTGCTTCTCCCTCCCCCAGAGCTTTAACTTTTCTGCAGCATCATATTTGAATAAGAAATGTGAAGTAATGCAACAGTGTTAACATAATGTAGCATAGGTAAATTAGTTGGTTCCAGTGAAATTGTTGTCATTATCTCTGTCACAACATGTGTTATTAGCAGTGCTCTATGGAATAGCTCATTCTATGATTTAGATTCCTGAACTCTTCCTCATACATCATTAAAGTGAAATGTGCAGTTACACATTATTCACAGCAGACAGAAGTACCACAGGCAGCTTTGATATCCAGAGAAGAAGAATATTTATGCCAAGTTTTAAACAAAAAGCTAATTATTTTATTAGTGCAGGCGGAATGATATTTATATTGTGCAACTCTTCAGAGGAACTGAACTGGAGAGCACGAAATCAAGAAAAGCTGGATGGATTTTAGCTGGAAGGAAAGGGTTTTAATTCTGCTGTTTTGAAGTTTATTTTCATTGAGAATGGGTGATGTGTTGCATAATCCTGAACTTATATGGGGCAGTTCAGAACAAGAGAGCCATGAAGAGAAGATGGTACAAAAGGACAAGTGGATAAAAACCTCACCCAGCTCAAATCCCAAATGGAAACACATGTAAACAAGCAAGTGAAATATGAGGCGCTTGAGTTCACCCTGCAGTCCTAAGGAGTGTCACTCTGGATCCACTTTACAAGTAGAATTTGGTGGACTGCTGCACAAATAGCACTTTCTGCTTAGGAAAGGCCTAGCACCAAACCAGTGAGAAGTACAGATTTATAGTACCTCTAACTCAAGGAAGGAGTAATCAGCCATTTGCCAGAAAAAAACATAACACAAAGATGTGGCAATTTCCCCCAAATCAGTCAGAGGACTATAAAGGAATCAGTTGAGCTTATCATGCAATAGTTTCAGATTCTCTGGCACAGATTTTGCTGTTACACACCACTGTAAACCTCCAATCAATTGCATCAGAGCCTCAATCTGGATTAACTCAATTGACATTGACTGAGATTTACACCAGCAAAACCAAGACCAGAATATGGTTCTAATTTCAGAGGGAGGAGGAAGCAATGAATTATACTGACAACGTCACACTTTGTGCTGCTGGCTAAGAGCTAGAGGCAGAATCCAATTTTCCTTAACAGTAAGTAAGTAGCTTGCCTTGATCTTTAATTCAGCTCCCTCTCTCCTGATCCAGTGTATGCTAGGACCATAGTCTTCACCTACTCACTCCTCCATATTGCAGGTGCAGTTGGTTATGTGCCACTTTGGAAAATGACATGAGTTGCACTTTAGCCACAAGGCTTCCTAACATAAAAGTACAAATTAACATCTAATTCAATAGAAAATATTTAAACTCTCATCCACTGTTATAAAAGGTTGCTGGAGAGGCCATGCAGCCTTTGTAGCCTAGTTATTCCATAAAGGCTTTGTGACTTGGTCAGGTAAGGAACATAAATACTTTAATTTTGATTCTTTAAAAAGCCTCTACCTTATGAGTGTTCGTAATAAAGGTCTCTTTTCTTCTTTTCCCTTTCATATTCAGCACATTAGCCTAATTGCAAAACTGCACACTTTATATGGATTAACTTTAAAACCAGACAATGCATTCATTTCAGTTCCAGTATTTATGGCAGTTAAATTAGACCCATAATAAGTTCAAAGAGAAAATTAGATCACCACTAACATAATCTATGTGGCAATTAATTAACTGGCTTTTCTAGCATTCACTAAGGTGTGGACCTAGTCCTGCATTTTATTCAATGGTAGCCTTGCTGGCTCATGCTGTAAGGAAGCTAAATTTAGGATTACACATTTTAGGTCCAGTCCTGAAACTGCTCTATAACTGGGACCTTCTCTAAAAGTACAAGAAACAATTGCTACTAAGGTGGCTTGCATAAGCGTGATGCTCACCAGCTAGTGCTCCATGGTGTTTCCTTTAGTCTTCTTGAATGTATTACCCATTCCAGCCCACTCCTAAATGCCACATCTTTTCCAAAGCTCACACAATGTTTTCCTTTCTAGAGCACATTTGCTTTCCACAATATTTCTGAGCACAACTCTGTTTCCATTGACTTCATTGGGCATTGACTCGGGCCCTACAGGAAGAACTGTACATATTTTGGCTTAGGCTAGTCTCAGTATTTATTGGAAGCTATTCCTATGGTGATTGTTATTGTATTCATTGGGCTGCATTCAGACAGGGGAGTTACATCTGCACTCACAAATCAACATCATACCCATGGCATAACATCTATTCATGCTAGCTTCAAATATGACCATGTGCCAAGTTTAATATTGAAATTCAATAATCCATATGGTGTATTAATGATTAACTGTAGTAGGTCTTTGTACAAAGAGTCGATGTGTTATTTTGCTAACAGGAGTTTTATTGGTAAATTGTGGTATTGTAGAGGCTTATATGTGCTTAAGAAATGATTTACCTTCTTAGAGTATCATTTCTTTAACCTGTTTGAGGTTCCTCTACATGGCATCTCCTGACATATGCTGGAGGTTATGTGGATTTGCAATCCATTGTGATTTGTGGCATACAATGGAATTAATTTACAGTTATCTTGGATTTAAGATTCAAGTGAAATAATAAGCACCAAAAATTATAATCCCAATGAATTTAGAAGTTGGGGTACTGGACAGCAGAATCCTCTGCTTATCCTCAGTCCAGGTACAAGTTTCCTTATGTTGCATGTTTCAATGGTGTTTCCCAGTGTGCTTTATCACAGATCTTAAAATACCAAAACATGAAGTATGTGCCTATAATTTTTAAGGTATAGCAGTTTAACTACAATATAAATTATAATGGGGTGGTAGCACTGCCTATGATCAAGGCTACCCAATATTTCCCTTTCCAAGATGTTTTCAGTTGCTTATAACTTTGTCAAACTTTACCCATTTGGGCTGAACTTTTCCATGGTGGAGGCCTGCCCAAAGCGGAATGAATCTGGAAAACTTCAGCCAAAATAGTTCAGCCATTCCCAGGAACAAGCGTAAGGAAAAATAGGTTTCTATTTAAAGTTTTGAAAAACTCTGCTAACCTTTACTTTGGAAAGCTGTAGCACTTGCAGGGTTTGGAGCAGATCTCTTCTGCAAAAAGCTTCTTGAGCAAGAAGCCTGTAGTGAAGATGTAGCCTGGGGAAATGCAGGATAGTGAGTGACAGGATAGCAATCATTAAAGCCCATAGAGCACTCAATGATGAGAAAAAGCACTGGGGAAAGTGTACCAAATGCAGGCCAAAATAATCCCTTGCGATCATCTATAGTTGCATTTAATAAGACACATCCATAGTATTTAAAAAAGTTGAAAAGTGTCTACAGCTTAACAACCATAGGGTGGCACACATGCAGTGTTCAGTATGTTTTTAGTTTTGAATATCTTGAGTTAACTCAGGCTATGTCTATACTACACTGATGTATTGGAAAAAGGTACGCAAATTGCGCCCCTTCAATTTGCATACTTTTTTCCAATAGTTTTTTCAGAAAGGGCTTTCCTGAAATTTGTCCCATCTAAACTGGGCCAAATTTTGGAAAAGCCTCCTCTTTTTGGAAGAGCACTTCTTCCTTGTGGGAGGAAAAAGACAGGGCTTCTGAAAGAATGAGTCTACTCTTCCGCAAAAATAAGCAGAAGAGCAGACGTGTTCCCTGGACCCCGTAGTGTAGACATAGTCTTGGATATGGAGGCCTAATGTGTTTCAGATAACCATGTCCTTATATTAACAACTTCAGTTTGAGGCATGAACATTCTCTGCTTGTCATCTGTGAACTTTTTTTTTATAATGGGATAGAAGTGATAGATAGATAGAAGATAGAAGTGATTTAGCATAATTCCAAGAAACACAAAGACAATATTGATTGCCATTTACAATGGTCACCAAGCCCTTCTGAAATTAATCAACATGACAAAACTGTACCACGCAGGGCAAATTGTATGCATTAGCATTACTCATACAGTCACTCCCTTTCTGTATCATAACAATGGGGATATAGTAAAAAGTAAGATAAAGAGAAACTTACACAAGGATATAGGAAATGAATTCAGCTATACCAAAAAAATGTATACTGAAGATACTAAAAATTAAGATCTTATCTTTTGAAAAAATACTATGTATATTATATACACCACCAAATAAAGGCAATATTCACATAAATTGGAGAGACAGGTAGTAAACAAATTTAGCAGGTATCACTGACTACTTCAACTACATTCTGCTCACTATTTCAGCTCTTCCGAGATTTATTCTAATGGGTCTCAGAATCTCTGAAAATCATCCAGATCAGAACTTAAAATTATATCATCACATGTATATTCTCTAAAGAGATAGCAATATGCTCTGCACAGTATATATATGTGTTATCCTGTACATATATATGCATTTGCACATGCACACAACTAGATATAACAACCCTAACTAGATAGAACAACCCCATTTGTGGGTCAGAAAAAACAAGCCAGATTACTAATAGAATCTGGAATTGGTTATCAGGTATTACAAGAAGGGCGAGCTTTAGACATATCTTTAGGTTAAATTTTGTTTTCACACTTGGAAAGAGCACAGGGAAGCTCAGTCTAACTCAATTTCCAAGAGCAATCAAGTTCTCCAACAAGGAAGTTTGGTCAAGGTGAAATTGTATTGTAGACAATATCAGTTTCAAGTTGAATATCTCAGAATATCTGACTTGGGCAGATTTAACAATATCTGTGCTAATTACAGGAGGAGACAGGGTGTACAATCTTGGTTAAACTTTCAATATCTAAATTAAACATTATAATCTTATATGGAAATGGCTGTTCCATCATCCTCGTGGTGTGAGTTAGCAAGGCATCAGTTCAAGTAACAAACCCTCCTGTTACAACTACAGTTCTTAGATTTAACTCCAAAATAATAGTTGTAAAATCCTGGTCCCATTCAAATATATGGGAGGCCTGCATGGTGACTCAGTAGAGTCAGAATATTACCCCAATCAGGAAAGTCTGGGGAGAAATAAGCCTGCTGTTGAATGTGATTAATATTTTAGTTGTACATAAAATGTGGGAAAAGGCTATGCTTGGACAGAGCTGCCTGTAGTGCACTTACCACACCAAGAAAAGGGAGCATTTCTAGTTTGCAGTACAAACATTAAGGTGGAACAGTTCTTATACTGAGAGAGCTTTTAGCTACTAAAAGCTACTAGAAGATTCAGCTAGTGCTTCTAGGGCAGTGACCCACATCTGTTTCTCCACACTGCTAACTTTCACTGTATTCTGAAGCCACATGAATAAATTGCATCTAAATTAAAGGCCTGGTTTCATTTCTTTTTTACTTTTAGGAGAGCTGATACCTTTTGTGTCATGTCTCAATTGGGCTTACTCTGTCTACACCTGAAATCTTTATTTTTCCTTTTAAATTACCTCTTTTTTCCCTAATGCTATGATCTCACGGACTGCATCACCAGCCTTTGCATTATTCAAGATCACCACATTTAGTGCTATCTCTGACTCTCCCTTTTTTCCTCTCCAATCTGAGCCCTTGCAAAATCCTGCTGCTGTTTCCTCTACATCACCATCAATGTTCATTCATTCACTCCTCTTTATTCCTCCTTACCAATAGTTAGCAATCTATTTTTCTTAAAACCAAAATATTTCATCGCAGCATGAAGCATAAAGTAGACTAACACAGAGATCCCTTCTCCCAGGTGACAGGTATTTCAAAAGATCTTACTATAGAGCAGAGGGAAGCCCAAAGCAGAACAAATTGGTGAGTGCCCCTGAGCCTCCTGCCAGTACTCCCTACAGGTTTGGCTACTTGTAGACACTATCTTTTTACTTGATGCCATCGTCATTATGGCCACCTGAGAGTCAGAGGAGCCTAATTTAGTAAAGGCTCCAGACTCCTCTCCTTTCTCATTATGCTTTGATAAGGAAAGAGCAACAGTCAGGCCTCCCCTTCCCCATTCTGTTACCAGAGAGGCCTGGGCCAGTCAATTTTAGATGGCTTATTCCTCTTGCTTTAATACAGACTGGCTGTGTCAAGACTGGCCAGTTTTTCCGGAAAATCAGCCGATTTTCTGGAAAAACTTGCCAGCTGTCTACACTGGCCGCTTGAATTTCCACAAAATCACTGACGATCTCATGTAAGATTGTCAGTGTTCTTGCGGAAATACTCCTGTTCGAGCAAAAGTCCTTTTGCGCAAAACTTTTGCACAAAAGGGTCAGTGTAGACGGCTCAGATTTGTTTTCCACAAAAAAGTCCCGATGGCGAAAATGGTGATCGGGGCTTTTTTGTGGAAAAGCGCATCTAGATGGGCACAGACGCTTTTCCGCAAAAAGTGCTTTTGTGGAAAAGCATCCATGCCAATCTAGACTCTCTGTTCCGAAAATGCCTTTTCCAGTCTAGACGTAGCCACTGTGTTTGCTGTGTGCACCACACTCTGAATCCATTCTGTATTTAAGGAGCTAACATTTACCACAATCTGCTTCCTGGTCTTAGCCTCTCTTTGAGCCATCCTTGTCACAGATCTCCAGTCCCAAGGCATGGAGAACAAGTAAAGTTTGTTATGAATCATGAACACTTTCTCCAGTGCTAGTTCTTCATCTCACCTAGGTATTCCTGCTCCAGTTCTGCCACATATCCCTTCCAACATTGTACGTCTTTCTTTCTACCTGACCCTTTCTCCATCTCTTTCAATTTCTGAATTGTTACTTCCCCTTATATGCAGCTGAGTTCAAATTCTTTCTATGCACTTAACAACAAAAAAAAACGTGAATATGTTCCCCCAGCTTCATCCCTGCCTTCATCCCCTCTTTTAGTTCACTGTCATCACAGAGCTATAGTGCCTATACCACAGCCCTCCTGTTCCCTATGCTCCAGTCATTGTTTATTTCACCCACCTGTTCCCAGTCTTATTCCATACCAGAATATGTATGTGAAATAGACTCCCTGTAAAATCACTTTCTTAACCCCCCTAACTTATTCCATTAAGCACTGAACTTATAATCACATAAACTGCACTATGTTCCTGAGGGCTAGCAAACCATAGTTTGGAAATCTATATATATATATTTGAGAGGGCGTCTATCCGTGCATCTGTGAGTCTATGTTCAAGAACTCCTCCTAAACTGTAAAAGCTAGGACCACCAAATTCGGTATGCAGTTTCCTCTTACCTTAACTTAAACCAAGGTCAGAGTTTGGTTGTATCTGGAAAACAAAAAGGCTACGTCTACACTGGCATGAATTTCCGGAAATGCTTAAAACGGAATACTATTCCGTTTTCAGCTTTTCTGGAAAAGGAGCGTCTACATTGGCTGCGGAGTTTCCATGATAACGATGCGCTTTTCCGGAAAAGCGCGTCTACATTGGCGGCGCGCTTTTCCGGAAAAGCAAAAGCCCGGAACCATTTTGAAGAGGGCAAAGGTCACCAGACCTTTCTGGAGGCGGGGCCGGAGCTCCGTCCAGACGCGTGGTTAAAGGGGTCTCACCGGGCAGCCGTTGGTCTCGTGCTCCCATGCCTTGGGGCCTCTGCCAGGGACTGGCACCCTTCGCAGGGTCGGTGGTTGCCCTGTGAGTTTTGGGGACACCACCCTTTGGCTCCCAACTGCTTTTCCCGGCGTTTTCTTTTGTCTGCCCTGCTCTATCTGCCATGGACCCATGGGTGGCCATGTACCTGCTCGGGCCCCTGTTGGAGCTGTACAGGTGCCTGGAGCTCATGCTGCAGGCTGGTGCCCTGGCATTCATGTACCAGGAGGCAGAGATCGCCTTGGACTCCCTCACCAGGGAGGTCCTGGCAACCGCGTGGCATCAGCACCCGACCATAGACCGGCCCATCTGGACTTTGGAGACGAGCACCGACTGGTGGGACCGTGTGGTCCTCGGACAATGAGACGACCACCAGTGGATCTGGAATTTTCAGGTGAGGAAACGGACCTTCATGACGCTGTGCACATGGCTCACCCCCGCGCTGCAGAGAACCGCCACCCGGCTGCAGGCACCCATCCCTGTGAACAAGAGGGTTGCCATCGCGCTGTGGAAGCTGGCCACACCGGACAGCTACCGCTCGGTGGCACACCAGTTCGGGGTGGGGAGATCCACCGTTGGAGTGATTGTCATCCAGGTAAGTCCCAGGGGGAGTGGGATGGGGGGAGGGTGCTCCACTCCAGGCCCAGGAACACCCAAGACTCCAGGCTGGGTCGCCCAGGGGTTTCGGCCGTCCCTCCCTTGCACAGGCCCGCTGGTGGGGGGGGGCGTGGGGCGAGGGGGGTCTTGGGGTGTGTGTGTGTGTGTGTGTGTGTGTGTGAGAGAGGACAGAGGAAATCAAGGGGGGCCCAAGGGAGCACACACTCACCCCTGGCTGTATGTAATGTGTTCCCTTGTGTTTCTCTGCACCCTTCTGCAGGTTGTCCATGCCATCAATGACGTTCTGCTCCCGAGAATCATCCGCCTGCGCGACGTCGATGAGACGTCTGCTTTTCCGGAATAAGTGGCCCAGTGTAGACACACCCAAAGTGCTGGGAATGGGACCGTTTCTCATAAAATGGAAAGGGAGGGGATAGAGAGAGGAGGGATGTAATTCTGAGAGTGGCCACTGGGGGCAGCTGCAGCACCAAGGGAGTGCCCAGCAGGGCTATGGCTCTGCCATCTTGCCTGCCAGGACACCAGTAAGGAGCACCCCCATCCCAAACCTAGAGCCTGCCCCCCTGTGGAGAGCCTGCAGACTGGGGGGGGGGGGGCACATCTTCGTGGGCAGGCTTGCAAACCTAGTGAGGAGAGCTTTAAACTAGGTTTGTTGGGGGACAGTGACCAAAACCCTGAGGGGAGTGGGAAAGTCGGATACCGGGAAGTAATGCAGAGAGGAATGAGCAAGAAAGGAGAATCCCTGATTCGAATGGAGAAGATAGGGCGATCAACTGGTTATCTGAGATGTTTGTACACTAATGCGAGAAGCCTGGGCAACAAACAGGGGGAACTGGAGACCCTGGCCCAGTCCAAGAAATATGATTTAATTGGGATAACAGAGACTTGGTGGGATGACTCACATGACTGGAGCGCTCTCATGGAAGGGTATAGACTGTTCAGGAAGAACAGGCAGGGGAGAAAAGGAGGAGGAGTAGCACTATATGTAAGAGAGCACTACGATTGCTCTGAACTCCAGTATAAAGAGGGAGAAAAACCTGTTGAGAGTCTATGGGTTAAGTTTAAAGGCACAAGCAACTGCAGTGATGTTGTGGTTGGTGTCTCCTATAGGCAGGAGCCTGGCCCCTTCCCAGACAGTCTGCAGGGCACAAGGGGGCAGCCTTTAGAGCCTGGCTTCCCTCCGCCTCTGACAGGCTGCAGGGGAAGGGTGATGCAACCACCCCCCTCCCCTGACAGCCTGCAGGCCCAGGCAGGACCACTGGAGGTGGCTGCAGCCTCCAGACCTCCAGAGCCTGGTACTCCCAGACAGCCTGCAAGCTGGTGGGGTGCTGGGGGGGAGTCTGGGGGGGAGTCTTGTACTTGCCACCAGAATTGACTTCTGCACTCCCTCCCCTTACCCTGAGCCTCCACCCTCTGCCTTGAAACCCCAGTCATCTCCCAGCCCTCTGCCCTAAGCCACCCACTCCAGTCCCTCCTCACCCCTGAACTCTCATTCCAGCCTTCATACCATCATTTTTTTAAAATATACAATCATTGAAATAAAGCATGCATATTTTTCATTTATTTTAAAAAAAATACTTCCACTTCAGAGAAAGACCTGATCAACACTGGGTACATCTACTAGTAAGACATGACATTCAAACAGCAGGGTGTACTACTCATTGGAGAAGCTGGTAAATTCTTCTCTGTTTGGAATCTTCCAAGACTGAATGTCTTCTAAAAGGTATGTTCTAGTTCATCCATAAAGTATCGGGCTTGATCGTGTTCACTGGTTTAGTGGGAAAGGATTATGTCCTCCATAGCGGAAATTACTGGTTGAAATTCTATGGCCTGTTTTATATAGCAATTCAGACTAGCTAAATGGTCTCTCCTGACTTTTGAACTATATGGACAGTGTCTTGAATTGAAAATAAAGGGGATTAGTGTAACAGTAAATCAGGTCCTAAGGATCCATGGATCCCACCAAATGTACAGAATGAGATACACTTTCAAAACTATATATATAATAGTAGTACTAATACATAAATATTCTGGGTCAGACCTTCCTCTCAGTTATGCTGGGTCAGACCTTGCTCTCAGGTAACTCCAGGGAATACAATGGATTCTCATGATTTACAGTAATGGAAGCTGCACGCACAGTCTGGCCTTTTGTGTTCAACACAGACACTACAACAGGCTGTGTAAATCAGAATAATCCGTAGCCATGGATACTCCAATGATTAGCCAAATGACCCTTTCACCTAACAAATACTAAAACAGGCTTAAAAGAAAAAGTATTGTGATAGAGCAAAAAAGACATGAAGTTACTATTCCTGTAAAAGGGAACTATAAAGGCTTGGTAAGAGATGAGTGTACAAAGTACCTCTGCTTTGAAGTATACAGAATAATGCTGTTAACCACAATAATGATGTAAAGAATGTACCTTCTTAAAAAAAAAAAATCTCATTCACAAGTGCTGGCAGGGGCGGGAGGAGGATGGAGAGAATATGCATATCTCTTAGAAGAGCTCATTAGCTGGGAGATTTTATTCAGCACAAAATTAGCCATTTTAGTAATCACATCAATTCAATTAGTAGCAAGGAACAAAAGAAATGTATCTGTTTTTAATGCAAGCCTTTCCAATCGCAGGAGCAAAAAGGCAACAGTGATTCACCGCTATTCAGAGAGTATTCATTCTGTTTCTTTGTGATAGTGTGATGATGGCTGGAGACATCTATGTGACAGTGCAGTGATAGGATCTATGAAAAACTTGTCTATAACTGATACTAAAATGATAGTAGAAAGTCTATGGGACTTAATTCTGCTTATGACACTAACAGCTGAAATCCAGGTCCACTGAGTAAACAGGGCAACATATGGCCCCTGCTATATTGGATCTGTTCTGTTCAGATTCTTAAACCAGATCTGTATGAGATCTGTGCTCCAGAGACTGCAGGCTACTTTCTTTGTTATGTTCTGGGACAATTAAGCATATCATTCTTATAATCTGTAATATCAGCTACATATGGCACTGGGTTCAGGGCAGAAGGGCAAACAGTTTGGGCATGCTCATTCACTTTACCAATTAAGGCTCTACATTGCAGCTGTTCCAAATTTCCTGCTTTGGCTTATTAACACTTATGCAAGGGGTGCTTTGCTTTTGCATATCCCCTGGAGACCTTAGCAAATGCTCTGTTTTAGTTTGTGTTTTGCCTGTTTCCAGTGACAAGAAGAGTAAATGGAAGGAAATATTTACAGGCTGCTGTGCTGTGAAACAGCTGTTGTGCAGAAATTCACACGTGAAAATTTCTTCTGTGTGTTTGAAGAGTGTAACAGTTACAGGAAAGCCGAGCTTTGGCCACCTAATGAACAAGGTCTGAGGTCAGTGAGGGCAAACATTCTGGAAATCTTCAGCAGATGCTCTACACAGTAATTGGTTTGCATTTTGGCTGCATTTAAATCAATTAAGACATGCCAGAACTAAGCTTGTCTTAGGCAGACTTTATCTTAAAAAGATAACTATACAGTGAGGCTGTGTCTAGACTGGCAAGTTTTTCTGCAAAAGCAGCGAAAATGGCAATCGGGGCTTTTTTGCGGAAAAGCGTGTCTAGATTGGCACGGACGCTTTTCCGCAAAAAGTGCTTTTGCGGAAAAGCGTCCATGCCAATCTAGACACTCTTTTCCGCAAATGCTTTTAACAGAAAACTTTTCCGTTAAAAGCATTTGCGGAAAATCATGCCAGTCTAGATGTAGCCTGAATGAACAAATGAGAAGCTTGAAAAGGCTGATATCATGAAAGAGAGGGTGGAAGTAGGGACTGGATGTGTGCATGACACTGATAAACATGGTACTGAGTCTAAAAGACTGTTCAGGAGGTGGATAAATTGTTGAATGGGGGATTAAATACAGGCCAGATAAATGTTATTGATGACTATGTACGGGTAGTAGATTGCCCTGGGGACACTTTTTGCCTGGCTGTTGAAAATAGCATCACTGCTGAAGCCTCACTTCTTGTAAATGACTTCAAACATAACAGGATTAGTGAGACCACAGGTGAGGCTATGTTTGTCATTCAAGATTCTATTGAGCCTCTGCCTACCCATCTGGCTGAGTTAACTAGGTTCTCTGGGCAACTGTATAGTTAATGAATACAGCTGATTAATATAACTTTTCTACAGCAGCAGCAAGCTATAGAAATTAGTTTGTTGTGAAAGAAAACAGTGCTATCAGTAGAAATACCAGAATGAGCCTATTATATATAAGCAACTAAAATATTCAACTACTATCATATGACTGAGTAGCATTAACCAGGGGAGAGGAACCTTTTTTGTGTCAGGGGCCACAGACCACAGAAAAATCAGTTGCGGGGAAGGACACAAACAAGTGGAGAAGCAAAAAAAAAACAAACAAACAAAAAAAACCGAATAAACCATCTCCTCACACAGCAGAGCCTTGGGGGCCCAAGCTAGTAGATTGTGTGCACTCCAGCCCCATGTGGGGCTGGAGCACCATCATGGGCTCTCTGATATTGAGGGAGGAGCCCCAAGCCTCAGGGGCCAGATCCAAGCAAGCCTGAGGCCCCATCCAGTTCCTAGGCCTGAGGTTCCCCACCCCTGTATTAGACAATTGCAGGTGTTTGGCTATCAACAACAAGACCATGAACAATCCACCTCAAAAGCTTTGTTTTGTCTCTACTATGCCAGGCATCAATGCTGCAGTGATCAGTCCACTGGCTGTCAATTTATCATGTCTGTTTAGACCTGATAAATTGATCTCTGAATGCTCTCCTGTGGCCACCACTACTCCTAGACAACGGGAGTAGCCCCCCACAGTAAGCTATTTCAACTTCAGCTACTCTATGGCTGCGTCTAGACTGGCATGATTTTCCGCAAATGCTTTTAACGGAAAAGTTTTCTGTTAAAAGCATTTGTGGAAAAGAGCGTCTAGATTGGCACGGACGCTTTTCTGCAAAAGCACTTTTTGTGGAAAAGCGTCCATGCCAATCTATACGCACTTTTGCGCAAAAAAGCCCCGATCGCCATTTTAGCCATCGGGACTTTTTTGCGCAAAACATATCTGAGCTGTCTACACTGGCCCTCTTGCGCAAATGATTTGCAGAAGAGAGCTTTTGCCCGAACAGGAGCAGCATAGTATTTCTGCAAGAAGCACTGATTTCTTACATGAGATCATCAGTGTTCTTGCGGAAATTCAAGCAGCCAGTGTAGACAGCTGGCAAGTTTTTCCGCAAAAGCAGCTTTTGCGGAAAAACTTGCCAGTCTAGACACAGCCTATTTGTGTAGTTAAAATGATGTAAATTAGATTGATGGCAGGAGTTAGTATAAACGAGGCCTTTGCATCATAAGGGAACCACACACATTCCCATAAGCATTGAAGTCATATTTCTAATGCTGTTTTAAGACCATTTGTTCCCTACTCACAATAAATGTTATAATCCTCCCCAGAGAAGGCAGCCTTGGCAGACCTGGGAGTGCTGTTCAGATTCCTCTCTAGCATTTTATCATTAACTGCTTTCTTCACTTTATATCCACAGCTGTAGAGTATGGGGTGGGAAGGGCTCAGACAAGCCAACAGAAGCATGTTATGTATTAAGTTGTATTTTTGTGTTTGTAAGGTACAATTTAAAAAGTTTCAGTGTATATGTGTGGTGTTTTCACTGCTGGCTGTGGAAATATTGGTAATCATAACAGAAAACAAGCAATTTCACAATTGATGGGACAACACAAAAACTTTAGGGACTTCATCACTGTTCCTAGAAGCAGCAGACATTTAAATTAACACAAACAGATGTAGGCCCTCTTATAACTGCTAGCTCAGGGGATATATTGGGAATTGGAGGTGCATCCTCATAATACTTTGGGAAATCAGTAGGTACTGTGGAGTCAGCTCTACAACAGGTAAGCTACCTGTTGTTTTACTTTATACTGCAAGACACCCCCATCCCTGACAAAACTCAGAATAAAAGGGTGCCACCCATCCCTTGATTTGCACACTCTAGATTGCACCTCCTAAAGGCACAGCAGTGTCCTTCGTACACAATTTTGACTCTTCGAGCTGTCAAAAAGCCCCTTTCAGTTTAAGGACTAAATTCCTCCTAACTTCATTTTAAAAATGAAGCTAGCAACTGATATTGTTTTAGAAAGAGACCAAAGAGGAAGCAAGCCTAAAATCCATATCATCCTCTCTATATTTAGATCTAATTTATCATCATCCCAGACCAGTCTATTATTGAGCTCTTTGTACTTGAGTGAGTGCCTCTGTCAGTTTGTTGGATAATTAAAGAACCATGATTACAACTACATCATTTCATGCTTTTGTTATGAGTGTCACACATTTGGGTTCTGAAGGGTTAAGAGATGCTACAGTATCAGCTGGCTACCAACCTGTAGGCCACCCTTTGTCTAATGATTTTTTTTTTGGGGGGGGGGGGGGGGGGGCAAAGCTCTTTAACTTGCCTTTTAATTGCTTTCTGCTGCATTCCAAACCAATCAGTACTCTTGCAATTTACATGTTCCTCACAATGCTGTAGGAAAAATGCTGCTTTTGGTAACTGCTTTCAACTTTAGAATTAAATAGAAGTGGTGTGCGCTAACCCCAGTTATGGGAACTCTGCCAGGAAGGGAAGATTTGATGCTTTAGGAAGACAGCTGTGCCAGTACTCAAGCAATCATGCTATATTGTTAAACTTGTGTATTTGACATCTTTCTAAGCTTATACTAACTTTCAGATCCTTAATTGCTTTTGCGTATTTTTAACCTTGAAGCTAAAATATTAAATAAAAAACCACATTACAGTCTGAGTCCCTGGAGTGGCAATAACTTCTAAAAAGAAGGTGAATTACAGCACTGTAAGAGGTTTCTTAACCTCCAAACCCTAAAGTGACTTCATTAACAGCATACAGAGCCATAATGATCTAGCACATAGCTATGAATAGCTCTGTGCTACTTTAATTGTCTGGTGCATTCTGTTCTTTAAACAGTTTCATAATTCTCATTGTCAAGGATGTGTATGAACATTTGGGGAAAGCACTAGGTTACAGGAAGTTTAACCCAGATGACTTCTTAAAGGAAAGACTGTCTCATGGACTTTCCTGGCCTTCCATTCACAGCCCTATTTCCAGTCAGTTATGCTCATAATATCCTTATAAGGAGCTACATTGATTACACTACACTTGTCTGGAATGCTATGTAAACAAATTACTAATGCAATCTATTAACTGGAAAGAAGCTGGGATGTTCAGAGGAACCTACAAATGCTAGGTACCCAAACCCCAATGAAATACTATGGGAACTGAACACTTAGTTCCCTTAAGCACCTTTGAAAATTCCAGTTAAAATGATATTCATGTGGTTTGGTTCTGTAAAACAGAAGCTTCTTTCCTACTGCCTTGTAATTCTATATGCAACTTTTAACAAATTAGACAAGTCCAAGATAGAGGATTACCCCCTCCTCTGTGAATCATGCAGGACAGCCAAGCATAGTACAGAGGCAGTTTCAACAAAGGTTTCCTCCCCTCCAAAAAAGGTTGTATTTATTCAGCACCTTGGCTCTTTTCTTCTATTAATCCCCCCTGGACAAATGTCTAAACTTGGAACGGAGAGCAATCAACCATACCTAATCCTCCAAATACTACATGGAAATAGCAGATATATAAAATATTCAAATCCCTCCATAAGCCTTATTTCACAAAATTAGGAAGGTCTCAGCACCTATGCTGCTAGTCTCATTGTTAAAATAAACCAAAGTTATAAATCAGTACCCTGCTCCTGTTGATTTATAGGGGAGCTAAAGAAGGATCCAATACAGACCTATTCTTAGTGTATTCGGTCATTAGATTAGATGCTCCCTGTCCCAGGTACTATATCTGTCTTTGTCTGCTAGCAGCAGCTGAGTTATTGGACCAGCTCCTCAGCTGGGATAAATCTATGAAACTTTGACTCCAGTGGATTACGCCAGCTAAAGACCTGGTCCATCACCTCCACCTAACTGTTAAAGACACAGCAATCAGAACCCAGATAACTAAAGACGCCAGATATGCTATGTTTTTTAAAAAAACTTTTATAATAAAGTTTATTAGGTTATCTTCATTAGAAATATTATAAAATAGAATATTCTGCCCAGCAGAAAAATAATGCCAGGGTTTAAAAACCCTGAGTTTGTGCAAACAGTTTGTGTAAACATAAGTAATCAAGTGTTTAGGTTCCATCCCAAAATACAGTAAGCTGCTACAAAAATAAATTTGGTCATTCAGATTAAAAAACACAGCTATCTTCACACCTCACATACTTAATGCTTTCTTTATATCTGAAATGGAAATGATTTCAGGTAGTCCTTTAAAACTGGATTGAGAGGGATGTGGTTTAAATTCTCTCTCCCGAATGTTGCCACAATGCTTTTCCGGCAGAGCTCCTGCAATGGCCGTAAACGGACTTTGCGTAATGGGGTGACCAGCACCTTCTTAGAGGAGCTTATATAATGTTCCAGTAGCTTAAAGAGACAGTCAAAACTCTCCTTGCTGCCATCCAGGCTGAAACGCCCAGCTTGAAAGTTGATTCGGATGCTGGTAGGTCCAGTAGCCGTCTTAACACTGATGGCAAAGAAGCAATTTTTTTGTCTGCTGTCTCTGAGGAGGAAAGTGCCCTCAGGCTCAGATTTCAGCTTCTCATGGGCTGCGCTGACTGACAGTGGGCCCCAGTAGAAGCCACATGCATCCAGTAGGGCACTTGCTCGGGTGATGCTACTGAAATCCGCCTGTGAGCGGAAGGTTCGGAAATGTGTGTCGCTCTGTGCTTGCACAGTGTTGGACCGAGCCGGGCCATGGTAACCTCTAGGCTGAGAATGATCCCGTGCTGGAGGGTCAAGTCGACATCTTGGGTCTGCTGCAACTGCATTATCTGCTGCCACCTTACTGTGCGCTACCATCCTATAGACTAGACCAGCGGATGCGGTCTTCCATAGCGTCAGTGGCCAGGGCGGTGCAGCTCTCTAGCAGCTATTCTGAAATTCCAAAACAAAAAACAATATTAGACCCTCAGGAAAGAAAGAAGGAGAAAGGGGCCCTCAACCTATGTAAACTGAGTCACATCACTATGTTTCCTTGTAAGAAAATAAAACCCTTATCCTGCTGATTTAAATCTAGGAAACAACTGATTAATAGCATCACTTTTTGGCCAGGTTAGCAATCCATTGCTTTTACAACATCTGAAGCTCGAGTATCCAGCCAGGGAATCAGTTACAAATTATGCAGTTTCCCTATTAGTCATAGAATTAAACACATTCTGGATCGAGATGACTGATGGGAATCTTATTTAAAATACATTTTCTACATATAGCCTTCTCCATTACTTCCTTAACCTTGCATAAAAACATGTAACTACTGATTTGCTCATTTCCTTTTCTTGGACGTAGAGATCTGGGCTCTGACTGTGTTTGTTACACTGTAATAGAAAAAGTGGCTAAAGGAAATGTGAACTCTGCAGCTGGGTACAAATCTTCAGAAAGTGAATGGAACTGGCAGAAATGAATGGGTGGCAATGGCATTGTGCAGTTCAAATATGATTGGTAGTGCATTTTGTATCACTGCCAAGTTACTCATAATCCTAAATCTACTCTTTCTTCAATAAGCTGGTAACACAAGCATAGAGATCCATTTCCCACCCCTTGTTCTCCCTCAGGGATTGCAGTGCTACCACCTCACTAAGCCATCACAAAACAACCTCTATGAACCCTTAAAGCATTATTCCTCTGTCTCTCTTTTTTTGTATTGCATGCACATTAAGTGGCCCAATCTAAATTGCTTCCTATTGATGTATCTTTCAGCACCAAGAGCCAAATTCATCCCTCATGTAATTCCTTTGAAATAAGCATTGTTGTACCAGCAATTAATTTGGCCTCAAATGTCTACTTCGGCAGCATGGTTCGATACATCTCTGCTGGCTGCCTTGACCTTACTGGCAAGCATAGATTTTAGGATTTATCCCTTCTGTCAATTATAGAGCCACACTGGCAGATTGTTGAGAAAGCTTGAGGCATTCTCAGAAATGAATCCCCACAGCTGTCTCAAGTACACAGCAACATGCCTACTCAGAATCACAGACAGCACTTAACTGGATTCCTGTCTGTAACTGTGACAGACACTTGAGTTCAGTTTCATTTAGATCATTTTAGTGACTAAAATTAGAAATAAAATTCCAACATCAGCAAATAACTTAAAACAAGTGAAGGTTTTCTTCACATGACACTTTTCTAATTGGCTGAGGATCACTATTCAAAGTGAAAAATAAAAATCAAGGCCCACGGGGTTTAGGTATGAAACATTAAGATGCTCCAGAGTAACCCATTCACGTCCAAGAGAAGCAAAATATTTTACTCTTTTGGGTGAGGACATAAAAAGGAGTCACTTCACTGTCGGTAAGCTTGACAACAGAGTGGCTTTCCCGTGTCTCATTACAGGGTCCGATAGCTGTTTGTCCTACGAGCAGGGGTTTTGCCCCGCTGTTGTCCCCTCCCGGCCCAGCTAACGTTGGTCTGCCAATTTGCCACTGCGCTCCACCCCAGAGATGGATACTATTCAAGGATGCAACAGGATCTATACGTCGCAAAGGGCTCCGGGATCCTTTGGCAAGCAGGGAGTTAGCTAGAGGCGCAGCGAAGGACGATTCTGCTACCTCATCCGCCCATCGTTAGCCCAGTTCTGTAGGCTGGTGAGTTCTTGCGCGAAGGCTCGGAAGTCCTCGAACGCTTCCAGCTGGAAGCGGACTAGGGCTCGCTGCGCAGCAGGACCCCGCTCGGGGCCGCCTCGCGAGGGCTCGCGCAAAACAGCGCCCCTTACCTTCTCTGCCCTGGGCCGCGGGGATCAGCGCTGCGCCATCAACCCGCGCAGCGCGCTCCCGGCCCCCGCGCGCAGTGGTGCACTCCTAGGGCTGGCACCCGCAGTCGCGCCACCATACTCTGCCAGCGAGCCCTGCGCGGAGCTCGTAGCCTAGCCAGGCTGGTGGCTGCGCTGGAGCCGGACTGCTCCGCTGTCGCTTAGCCCCGGCTCTTTTATACCCGGGCCGGCTGCGGGTGGCTCCGCCTCTCCCCGGGATTCGCAGAAAGCACGTGGCCCCCACCGCTCACTTTCACTTTCCATCTGCGTCAGGCGCAGCCGCGCTCAGGCGGGGGAGGGGCGGCCCGGCGGCTGCTTTCGCTTCTCAGGAATCGGGCGCTTCGGAGGAAGCCTGGCGCGGGTCCCAACGGCCGCCCCGCCCTGTCGCCGGCCGCTTCTAGGGAAAGGCGCGGCCGGGGCGCTCTCGCTGGCACGAGGCGCGGAGCGCTGCCCCCTCCCCCGTCAGTCTCCGGAGCCCGGCTGGGCAGGAGGGAGGGCTCCTGGGCAGCTCGCTTAGGCGCCCTCGCCTCTGGCTCCATAATAAAGCGGCGGGCCCGCCTCGCTCGCCTCCTGCCTCTGGCGCATAAAGGGACCAGTCGTCAGCAGCGGGCGGCTAGTGTGTTGGGGAAACCGAGGAAGGAGGAAACGCTGACAACGCACCGCAGCACTCTGGGGCGCACAGGTGCGGTGATGGAGGCAGATGTTAGAGGTGTGTAGCCACGGGAGGGTCGGGGCAGCTGGCCTAGGCTATGAATTTACTGGGGAGGGAAGGGCATAGGGGGTGGAACTTGTAGAGGTAGTGGGGGCCCTCCAAGCTAGCTGGTCACACAGATGTCCTGGTGATTACCATGGTAGCGCTGTCAATTATGAATTATTATTAACAATTATTTATCAAATGGCATCCCAACATACACGACAAATAGGGGTATAATAAAGAATACAAGGGGGGACCTGGGTTAGTTTTCTCTGACCCCCACAGATTTTGAAATCCTCTTTTGAAACCTTGCTTTAGTTATTTGTCCCCAAGTGTGTATGTTTGTTCCTTGAGCAGGCCCACCTGAAATGTAGTTCACTCAAAGGAGAAACTTTTTAAAGTTAGTAAACACCTATTTAAATGGCTACGTTACCTTTATTTCCAATCTGATGGTGTGAGAAATACCAGCTCACCCCCATCTCCCGTTCAAAAACTGAGTCAGCTAATGATTAGCTCTGATGACAACAAGGAGAACACAAGCATTTGACTGCAATTCCTGCAGACTGCAACTTGCTTCGCCGTATGTTTTGAGCCCTAATACAATGTAAGATAGAAATTATACCAGTCCTCTATGCTGAAGTTTTGAATTGAGTTTTTCATTTAACGCAGGGTTTTAACATCTTTGGTAGGTATGGAAACTACAGCACATCCTCCACAAAGTAAAGCGTTTACTCTGAGCACAGACTGAATAAACAGTGATCTTTCATGCCTGCAGAGTGCACATGCTCTGGAATGCATGCAATAGGTGACAGAGGTGCCTGGTGTTCTGAGGTAGCTGTTGCCTTGGATTGGGAGCAATAGTAGGAGTGAGATTTTCCCCCTCTTATAATGGTAACTGTGATCTTTCTGGGACCACACAAAAGTCTGCTTTCCATCTGACTGATAGGTGCTGGACATAGCCTAATCTGCGATCAATTTAAGGGCATGTGTTTTCCAATTGTTCTTGAGTGTAATTGTTCCTTTCGCAGTCCCTCTCCACCACAGGCATGACTAACATAATGGTGATGGCTTGGCTTGCAGAGAGTTCAGTGTTAAACTTGGAGATTCACACTAAGGTATTTAAATCTTGATCCTCAAATGCATTTAGGCACTTAACCTAAAATAAATACCTTTGAGGAGCAAGGCCTTAGTTACCTGAAGAGACCTCTAGTGGTTCTGTTCCCTATTTGGATGGCAGATATAACAAACCAACTTAGTATGAATGGTATGTATTGTAATCAAATGTACAAATCATCTGCTTCCAAAGAACTGAGCAATTGAGCTTTGTGCTTGCTTTTTGTGATTGTTCATGTCAGTGAAGCTCATGTGTGCAAATATTTGTGGAATGTGAATGTAAAAGTGTAAAATTTAAATTCTTTTGTTTGAATAGATGTTAGTGAAAAATCGGTTTGCATTGTTTTCTTAGTTGCCATGAGCACCGTCATCACAACTGAGCTGATCTATTCGATGACTGTCACTGAGATTTATCTATTTATTTTTATTATGTACCAAGATTCCCCATTGTGTTCTGCGAACCTGTATTGTAAGACATGGCCTCTGCCCCAAAGAGCTAACAATTAGACAAGAAAGACAAAGGATGTGAAGTCAAAGAGAAGTGAAGTGACTTGCCCATTCTCATACAAAAGGTCAGTTCTGCAGCTCAGATCTCCCGAGTCCTAGCCCAGTGCTATATACATACAGCCATATATTTTGAGTGTAGAGTAGGGATGTTAAAACATTTATTTTTGTAAATGTGCAACCACTGAATTTTTTTCAGTGGTTACACGTTTACATGCAAGAGGGCAGGCAGGAGTGGGTACTTGCGAGGAGGTGGTTTTTAAGAGGCAGAGGCTGATACAGAAGCAGCAGTGCAGGGGACAGGCCGGAACTGGCTTGAAAGCCAGCTTCCTGAATATACTGGCTCCTGCCCGCCCCTCAGGCACGGGGCAGATTTTGCAGCCATCATGCAGCGCAAGAGGAAAATGTTACAAGTTTCTTCCAATTTCCATAAAAGCTACATGTGGCTAGCTATAGGCAAACAAGATCAGATAAGAGGGAGAGATCAGCTGCTCAGCTGCCATGTGTTTTTCTATTATAGATTGCAAGGGGAAATCCTGGTATGTGTGTGTAGGTACATCAAGCACTCGGTAGAAGGAGGTCTTTCCAGGAAGGGAACAGGCAGAACTGCCTGAAAAGGGTAATCTAGGCCTCATGGATCAGCAAGAGGGAATGGAGAGGTCTCAGTTGGTAGCTGTGGTCAGAGCAGGATGAGACTTGTAGGAACAACAGCACTGGTGGCTCAAGTGGAAGGAAGTAACATGAGTGCACATTGTGAAAGCCACAGAGAGTTGATGTGTGTGAAGGTTGGCACCAGTCTTAGGTGATCACAACTGTACCCAGATGGCCTAGGGGGAGATACTCAGAGACCCAATGGTTCCCTACAAATAGCTGATGATTCTCTCTTGAGAGTGCTGTAGTGGATATTCATTATTTATAGTAGAGAGCTAATAAAACTGGATGGAGATTATTCCTCTCTGGCAATGTGTTGTAATGGGGACTGTTATGCTCCGGATGGAGGAAACGTTATAAAATGGGCAGGGTGGCCAAGGAGCCAGTCATACCACTTCACTCTTCATCCGCTGTAGAATTCCTGGGACATTTCATTCCCTTAATCACCTCTGCCCTGGAGGGTCCTTCCATCACTCTTCATTCCTTTGTTCCATCAGCTCTTCCTCCTCTTACTCTTTCCCTCCCAAAATTGGGACTACCAGAAGCTTATCATAGGAGAGAGAATGCTTGTGAGGGTTTGGCTTGCTGGAGTGGACAAAGTACAGTAGACTTGCAATAATCCGGAACCTTTGGGACCTAGGTGGTACCGGATTATTGGATATGCCAGACTATCAGGAGTGTGTGTGTGTGTATATATACACACACACACACACTGTAGACAATATATACTGTATATAAAGTGTTAACCCTTTACCGTATACTGTATACAGTATGTACAATAAAATGTTTTAGTTTTTTTAACCCTTTTTTACCCTTTTCACTCAGTTCAGCTGCTGCCGCTACTGCCTTATGACTCGTTTTTTGCCAAAGCTCGCTCACTAGGCTCTTGCCATTTTGATGCTGGACTATCGGGAGTACTGTACAATTGGAGTTTTACTATGTATTTTGCCCACTATAGGACAGTAGTGCATATAAACAGCCAATAAAAGTTTACAGACTTGCCCAAAAATAAAGAAAGGAGGCTCCATATTAGGGCAGCAGGATCCCCTGGAGCTTGAAGTGTGTCTGGCAATTAGTATTGTAATCCTTCTGCCAGATCCAGGTTCAATATGTAGGGCCGTGGTCACCAATGGGTCAATCGATCGCAAGGCCTTGACCAGGTGATTGCGAGGTATCCTGTCTGCCCCGCCCCCATTTCCCTCCCACCCCCGAGAAGCCCCACTACCCACCTCAGGTGAAAATGGAGATAGTGTCAGCTTCCCAGGGATGGACAGAAGTCCTGCAGCTTAGCACCACTTCCTGCCATTCTGGAAGTGCACTAGCTGCTCTACCGGGTGTACTGCGGGAGGGAGCATCGGCTCCCTGCACCGCACTGGAGGGGTGAGTCAGCCCAGGGGGAGGTGCACATGGGGTTTCCCAGTGCACGCGGGGGGGGGGAGGTTGGCCCCAGGGCAGGCATGCGCACGCGGGGCTTCCCTGCGCAGAGGGGGGTCAGCCCCCGGGGCAGGTGCGCTCTGGTTTCCCTTGGGGAGGGGGGGGAATCCTGGGAGGAGGGAGATGCAGGGGACTCTCTGCTTCCACTGGCACCCCACTCCCCAGCCACAGAACTCTGTCCCCACTCCCCTGTCCCCAGCCACAGAACTCTGTCCCCACTCCCCTGTCCCCAGCCACAGAACGCTGTCCCCACTCCCCGAACGCTGTCCCCACTCCCCTGTCCCCAGCCACAGAACTCTGTCCCTGTTCTCATCCCCACTCTCTGAACTCTGTCCCCACTGGCACCCTATCCTCAGCTGCAGAAACCTGTCCCCACTGGCAGTCCGTCCCCTACTGCAGAAACCTGTCCTCTACCCTCCCAATACTCTGTTCCCTCTCCCCTGCGCTGGTTTCCTTCTGGGGAGGGGGGGGGGGAATCCTAGGAGGAGGCAGATGCAAGGGTCTGCCTCCACTGGCACCCAACTCCCCAGACCCCGCTTCCCAGACCCCACTCCCCAGCCTCAGAACTGTCCCCACAAAATGTATAATTATAAATGCTTCATTTTAGATTTAAATATCATGAATAAAAAGACCATTTATTTCATATCTATAAACACGTGATTTTAATTGTATATATCGCATAATTTAAAAATAAACTGTTTACCAGAGTGTGTAAGTAAGGGCTGGGGATAGCAAGTGACGGACAGGAGGAGAATAGAGAGAGCAGGGTTCAAGGAAGGGACGGGGCAGTAGATCTTTGCCTGTTCTGAGATTTAAAAAGTGATCTTGGGTGTAAAAAGGTTGGAGACCGCTGATGTAAGGGTTCCTTTTCATCCATCCAACACAGAACTGGCTTGAGTCCCACTCGGTAACCTGGGAAATTCACACAACACCTCTGGGCACCTCAGGGAGGCAATGCTTTCCCAGAGTCTAAGGCTGTGTCTACATTGGCAAGCAGAGTCTAAGGCTGTGTCTACATTGGCAAGATTTTACGCAAAAGTGGTCACTTTTGCGCAAAATCTTGCCACCTGTCTACACTGGCTGCCAGTACTTGCGCAAGAACACTGACGTTCTAATGTAGAAAATCAGTAGTTCTTGTGCTAATATTCTGATGCTCCGGCTCTGGGATAAGCCCTCTTGCACAACTGTTCTTGCGCAAGAGGCCAGTATAGACAGGCAACGTTAATTTCTTGCGCAAGAACGCCCGATGTCTAAAATGGCCATTGGAGCTTTCTTGTGCAAGAGAGCCTCTACACTGGTACAGATGCTTTTGCGCAAAAGCACATCTCTTGCACAAGGGCACATGCCAATGTAGAGACTCTCTTGCGCAAATACTTTAATGCAAAAACTCTTGCGTTAAAAGTATTTGTGCAAAATCATGCCAGTGTAGACGTAGCCTAAGTGTAGTGAAGAAACTTTTAATAACAGCAATCTATCATTACCCTCTACAGGAGCACACACAAACAGTGAAACCCCATAACATAAACAAACCCCGTAAGCAAGGTACTATCCCTGGAGTCTGCAGGGCAGAGTCTTTTGCTTAAAGACCTTTAGTCCAACCCTCAACTCATATAGTGTGGTTCCCCCCACCTCCCACCCCACACACACACACACTTCAAACAGTCCACTCACAACTCTGTCCACTCAGTGTAACCAAGAGTCCATAGGTACATCATCATGACATCTCCCCTTGTTGAGCATGTGGCAATGCCACCTACGTGCTGCTCCCACTGTCCACTCACGATTTCAACAGCTTCCACCCCACCATCAACCTCAGCATGGACCAATCTACACGGAAGGTCCATTTCCTGGCCACCATGCTACAAATAAGTGATGGTCACATAAACACCACCCTATACTGAAAGCCTACTGACAGCTATGCTTACCTGCATTCCACCAGCTTCCATCCCAGACACACCACATGATCCATTGTTTACAGCCAAGCACTGAGGTACAACCGCATATGCTCCAACCCCTCAGAGACCTACACCTACAAGATCTTCAACAAGCATTCTGTAAACTACGATACCCACATGAGGAAGTGAGGAGACAGATTGACAGAGCCAGACGTGTACCCAGAAGCCTCCTGCTACAGGACAAGCCCAAGAAAGAAGCCAACAGAACACCACTGGCCATCACCTACAGTCCTCAGCTAAAACCTCTCCAACGCATCATTAGTAATCTACAACCCATCCTGGACAATGATCCCTTGCTTTCACAGGCCTTGGGAGGCAGGCCAGTCCTTGCCCACAGACAACCTGCCAACCTGAAGCATATTCTCACCAGCAACTATACACCGCGCCATAATAACTCTATCTCAGGAACCAATCCATGCAACAAACCTCAGTGCCAACTCTGCCGACCCGCAACACCATCACAGGACCTAACCAGATCAGCCATACTGTCATTGGTTCATTCTCCTGCACATCCACTAATGTAATATATGCCATCATGTGCCAACAATGCCCCACTACTGTATACATCAGCCAAACTGGACAGTCCCTGCGTAAAAGAATCAATGGACACAAATCAGATATTAGGAATGGCAACATACAAAAACTTGTAAGGGAACACTTCAGTCTCCCTGGACACACAATTGCAGATCTAAAGGTAGCCATCCTGCAGCAAAAAAACTTCAGGACCAGACTTCAAAGAGAAACTGCTGAGCTACAGTTCATCTTCAAGTTTGACACAATCAACTCAGGATTAAACAAAGACTGTAAATGGCTAACTACAAAAGCAGCTTCTCCTCTCTTGGAATTTACACCTCCAGATCAGCTACTAGAAGTGGGCCTCATCCTCCCTGATTGGATCCACCTGGTCATCTCCAGCCTGATTCTGGCCTGCATATTTATACTTGCCTCTGGAAATTTCCACTACATGCATTTGACGAAGTGGGTCTTTGCCCATGAAAGCTTATGCTCCAACACTTCTGTTAGTCTATAAGGTGCCACAGGACTCCTCGCCACTTGTGGAGTCTGTTTTAGTTCTATCATTAGAAGGGGGGAGGAGGGAAACAGATTGAACTGGTCTTACAGCTCACACCTGGAGGGCATTAGCATGCTGGTTCAGAGCTTTGCCCTTCTCCCCAAGTTGACTTCATATAGTTTGGAAGGAGAAGCCTTGTCCATCTGAGATTCTTTAAACTGACAATTTCTCTCCTCTGAACTGATTTAACACAACCTGCTTTTCAGCATTCCCAATAAATGCAAGCTTTGGCGGTCATATCTTACAATTCTTGCATTTAGGGGTAACACAGTTTGTGACTCCACAACAATCAAATGAGTTACTATAGGCAAAACACCATTATAACAATAGAATATCTAGCAGGCCTAAGCAAGTGAATGAACATAACCACACCCAAGTTTCCTTTCCCATTCTAGCTGGCTGTAATGAAAGCATTGATTCAGACCCTCCTTACTTCATGTTTCTAGTCTATGGTTCATTATCATAGAATCATAAAATCCTAGGATTGGAAGAGATCTCAGGAGGTCATTGAGTCCAACTCCCTTGCTAAAAGCTATTGTTGTAGGAGGGTTTTCCTAGAATGCTGGCATGAGTAGGATGTTGGGGGAGCAGAGCTTCCCAGGATGTTGGTATGGGAAATTTTGGGGGGGCTGTACATTTTTTGTGCATGCACCTCTGATGGACTCAACAAGTTCTGATCCTCACAGGACAATTTGGCCCTGCAAAATCAGTTCAGGAAAGAATTTTAACACCATATTCCAGATCACTCCCCTCTTTCTGAGAGCTAAACCAAATCCTGACTCTGCTCTGTGGCTCTGAAATATTGTCAGGCTTAATTAATTATTGTGGCAACTTGTGTGTAGTATTGTTCTCCTGTAGACCTGGGGGTACCAAATGGGCAACCAATGTTGAAAATTATATTTAAATAAAATCAGCACAAGAGTGTTATTTTGACAACCAGTATCAGAAGACACTAGACAGTGATAGATAAAATATCCTTTCCTGAACCTTAGCATTGTTATTTCCAAAGAACAATCCAAATAAAAAGGGTCATTTATTATTATTAGACATGCTAGTGTAAAGATCGTGCCAGATGAGATTGGGATACCATTGTGCTAATCTCTGTACAAAAAGAGTCAATGTCCAATCAACTCATCATCAAAATTGACAAGACAGTATTATTGTCCCCATTTTACAGCTGGGGAACCAAAACACATGCAGATCACGTGACTGCCCTAAAATCCCACTGGGGGTCTGTAAAATAGCTGGGACATGAACCCAATGGAAGTCAGGTTACAGAGCCAGCTGCTAGTGGCTTCATCACAATATCATTCTTCCTTTTTTTTTTATTTTTCTTCTCTCAAATCTACATTTTCATTTAAAATGAAATCCATGAAATCTGAGCTCTTTTGATTGTGTATGTAAATAAAACATCACCTCCCTCCAAATGCATGGAAACCAGTAGTTTCAAAAAAGGTGTGAACTCTCTTCATCCTGCTTAATTAGCTATTAATGTTAAGTCTGAAGTTTGCGGCACTGTTGAAATATGTTAACTGTTATGTGGCTACACATTCCTGTGTTTGTCCTCATATTCCCGTGATCCACCATCTGACCACAGCAACACAAGCACAGAGCAGCCGGAGGAGGCCCGCTTTAATTTTGACTCGCAAGGCCAGATTGTCCACTGCATTTGCTCAGACAAAAATGACTTAAACAAGTGATTGTAAAAATTATTCACTTTCTGCAGATGTAAGTGACTACCCCAAATGTGAGGTTTTGGGTGATAGACACGATGCTAAATGGACATGTCATTTAGCCAAAGAACAGATAACTGTGTGAAGTGGTGTGACTTTTTATGAAAGCTTGAGGGATACCACTTATAGCCAGACAAGACCTACCTACTCTGTATGGAAAGAGTAACTTATGCCTAGTTAGAATTTGTGGTGTTCTGCAGATAAAACTTCCTGTAGATTTCCCCATCCCCGCAGTCTTCACCACATAAATCTGTATTGCTCTTGCCCATTGAAGCAAAGAGTTTAGGAAGATTCCAAAAAGATTTAGCCATATCTCTTAATAATGAGGGTATCCATTTGATAGAATGGAAGGTTCTTGTCTTTGGGGGAGTCTGTATTATGTGAGCTAGCCCCTTGCATTTGAGAGCACTTGGGCACCCATCCCCCACTGCCTTTGGCTCTGAAAATAAATAAAAAAAACCAACCAACATGTTTCAAAGCTTTAAACTGCCATGCTTCAGAGCCTAAGGGTATGTCTACACTTGCACTCTCTTTTGATAGAGGGATGCAAATGAAGACATTCAAAATTGCAAATGAAGCCAGGATTTAAATATCCCGCACTTCATTTGCATAGTCGCGTTATGGTGCTATTTTGAAATAAAACACGCTGTGTAGGCGTGTTATTTCGAGAGAACCCTTTATTTTATGAGGAATAAGGGTTATTTCGAAAGAAGGATTTTCTCTCGAAATAACGCATCTACACAGCATGTTTTATTTTGAAATAGCGCCATAATTATGCAAATGAAGCATGGCATATTTAAATCCAGGCTTCATTTGCAGTTTCAAATGTCTTCATTTGCATCCCTCTATCGAAAGAGGGTGCAAGTGTAGACATACCCTAAGGCAACTACTGGGGGTTGCAACAACCATGTCCTCAACGATATTCAAGTTCTTAGCTCCTACTGAACTAAGTGACAGGAACCTAAATACTTGGGAGGATCTGTGCTAGAATGCTCACTTTCAGGAGAATTGTTCATTATAAGAGGGCTTGCTGCTTCTCCGAAACAGCTTGGTGCTAGCCAGTGACAGAGCCAGGATACTGGATTGAATAGCAAATGGGTCTGAGCCCATCTGGCAAGTCCTGTCTTCCTATAAACTCAGCCAAATCAAAATAAACTTGAGCCTCCAGGATTCAAATGTGAACAGTTACTAGCAGGAAATGTGGTTTTGGTCTTCCACTTTAAATAGTATGGACAGCTTTTTTTTTATTTTGGTAAGTAGGTGCGTTTAAAATAAGCCTCCGTTTATTGTGAGACCATTGTGTAAGGCCAGCTTGCTTATTGGTGGTTCACACAGATCAGATGTTAATGTTTTGGTTTGGTTTTTATGGGGTGTGCCAAAAACCCTCTGAATTCCTTATTTCCCTATTGATGGTAATTTGCATAGCTAGCAGACTGGTCCTGTCCAATACAAATCTTAGTTCAGGCATATTTTTAAGCACAACCCTCTTTTTATAAAGGTAGGTTGGCTTAAGACACTTACTTTCAGTGGCTACATTTACCATCAAAGTTAGTTCTATTTCCTGAAATTGGTTTCTGATCCCCCTGAAAGATTGAAACTGTGGTTTTGCTTTTTTTTTTTTTAAGGTTGATTTCAGGGAAACTGAACTGCATGCATGAAACTGTAAAATATCAACTGTACAGATAAACTGTGATAGCAAGTTTGTTACTCATATGACCATACTCCAGTTCCCTGAATTCCAACTAATTCCCTGCTTCTAGTAACTGGTGACAAACAGCTCACACTTTGGCTATTTTCTGTTGAACTTTGGCAAAGTGTGGTTGAGAAGAGGGATTGGTGGGTGGGAAGCATTCAACTCTTTCTTTAGAACTGGGAGGTAAACTCATTTATTTTACAACTATGGGCTCAGTTGATTTGGGTCAGATCCATCCCTGGTTGCATCATGCATGCACCATCATCATGTGATAGGTTCTCTGCACACGGACTGTATTTTTGGTGAAGCCTGCACTTCTTCAGAATATAAATTGTGGTTGATTCAGCATCCTTCAATCCTGCCTGCACATCTAATCCCTTGCCTGTTCATTGAAAGGAGGCATTGGGGACCATTGATCTAAAAAGCAGAAGAGGCAAACATAGCTTATGCTGCATAAAAAATAACTCCAATACTGCAAGGTGTTGAATGCCCCCGAACTCTCATTGACTTTAGCAGAATATGAAAGCACTCAGTACCTTGTTGTAGATGCTCATATATTGCAGGATTAGGCCTTATGCTATTACTGGTTATTTGAAAAATAATGTTTAAGTGATTCTAGTGAAACTGAGTGTATGTCTACACTACAGAGTTAATTTGAAATAACAGACGTTATTGTTATTTCAAATTAACTGTAATAGCATCTACAGATACAAACCGCTATTTTGAAATTAATTTGAAACAGCGGAGCCCTTATTGCGAATTAGGTAAACCTCATTCTACGAGGAATAACGCCTAATTCAAAATACTTAATTTGAAATAAGTGCTGTGTAGACACTTATTTTGAATTGGCTGGCCTCCAGCCCTTCCCAGGGAGCTCTGGTGGCCACTCTGGGCACAACCAGGAGAACTCATCTGCTCTCCCCAGCCCCGGAGCCCTTAAAGGGGCAGACTCTGGCCACAGTGCCTGTGCCAGTTGCCAGCCTGCCAGCACCCAGCCAGCAGACTGTGCACCTGGCACGGCATGAGCCAGCCCCCCGCTGCCACCCAGCCCTCCACCGCTCTCTAGGACCAGGCTGGTGACTGCCAGGGGCTGCAAAAGGCGGGCACCTTCCTGGTTAAGTGCAGAGATCATGGGCCTCATTGCGATTTGGGGGGAGGCCTCCAATGCCCACAATCTCCGCACTAGGTACAGGAATGCTGCCATGGCATCTACAGCTGCATGGCTGCCAGCCTGGCCATCAGAGGCCACATGTGTACCCAGGAGCAGGTGTGCAGCAAAATAAAAGAACTGCGGCAGGCCTACGCCAGGGCCCAGGGAGAGACACTGCATGCTGCCCTCCCTCCAGATGCCCCCTCTACACAGAGGCAGGGCACATCTCACCTCCTCTCCCCCCCACACCACACTATAGGCAGCACCAGGGGCTGGAGTGCAGTCCTGGGCCAGCTCACACTTCCGGGGATAGCAGGACATGATGGTGCAGACACCTGCCGTCCTCGCCTTGCAGAGGGGGGCTGGGTTTCACCATTGTGTCCCCAAGGAGAACTGACCATTTCTCTTGTTTCACCACAGCCGCAGCACCTGCGAGTGCAGGGTGCACCACCCCCCCTAAACCCTACACCTGAATCTGGGCCAGCAGGTGCACCCGCAACCAAGAGGAATTCCAGAGGCAGCAGCTGTGCCTGCAGGGACGGCAGGTCCACAGCCAGGAGCAGTGGGTGCAAGAGAACCTGTAGCTGTGGCGGCAGAGGTAGAGGGAGCTCTGGGAGCAGGGCCTTGCCCTCTGCAAGCACCTGCAGACCCTGGCGGAGCGATTGCTGCCTCCTGCTGCTCCAGCCCCTGTGGCCGCCCCAGCTATCGCTCCTCTCCCCACCCCTGCTCTCCCTCCCGCTTCTTCTGCCCCCTCGTTCCTCCTGCCCCACCCTCCACACCCACTCCCTCCCAACACCCACAGTGCTGCGAGACGGGAGAGCCAGCAAGACCCCCAACCCTGAGCTTCCCCTTCCCCTTGCCTCCCCGTTCCAGCTCCCTCCTCCCAGGTTTCCCCCTCCCCTCTCTCGCCCTCATTCTTACCCTCCCCCCACCCCAGTTATGTGAAATAAAGACTTTTTTTTGTGGCAACACAGGTGTTTTTATTGTAGATCAGGAAGGGGGGTTAGGGAGGGGAAGGAGGTAAGGGAGGAATGTAAGGCGCCAGGCTCCAGTGGGGCACGCCAGGGGGACTTCAGTCCTCGTCTGCCTGTAAGCTCCCCTGCAGGGCTTCCCAGATACAGCCAGCCCCCCGAAGGGCCTACCGGCTGGCAGCTATATGGGGCTGTGCATACTGGCCAGCCATATGGTCAGACTCTGCCATCCAGGCTGGCAGGAAAGCCTCCCCCTTCCTCTCGCAATTGTGGAGCTCACAGCACGCTGCCACCACGTGCGGAATAATGTGCTGGGAGAGGTCGAGGCAGGTAAGGAGGCACCTAAACCTGGCTTTCAGTTGGCCGAAGTCCCCCTCGACCATGATGCGGGCCCTGCTGAGCCTGGCATTGAAGGCCTGCCGGGAGGGGCTGAGGTATCCCATGTAGGGCTTCATGAGCCAGGGCTGTAGGGGGTAGGCCGCATCCCCCACCAGGCACACTGGCATGTCCACATCCCCGACCCTGATGTGACGGTCAGGGAAGAAAGTCCCGGCCTACAGCCTCTGGCACACGGAGGAGTTGCGGTACACCCACGCATCGTGTGCCTTGCCAGACCAGCCCACACTGATGTCCGTGAACTGGCCCCGGTGGTCAGACATGGCCTGCAGGATCACCGAGAAGTATCCCTTCCTGTTGATGAAGAGGGAGGCTTTGTGGTCCGGGGCATAGGTGGGGATGTGCGTCCTGTCGATTGCCCGCCCGCCCCACCCCCCCCCCCCGCAGTTGGGGAAGCCGAGGGTGCCGAACCCCTGGATGACCACGTCCAGGTCGGTGAGGCAGACCACCCTGCGGAACAGCACCCTGTTGATGGTGCAGAGAGACACACAAAACCGAGGGTCACTGGGGTGCCTGGGTGGCTGGGAGTGTTAGTTCCCTACCACTGCCCCGTGCCCCACTCCCAGGAGCAACCCCCGCTGCAATCCTGGCCACCGTGGGCAGTCTGTAGCGTGGCCAGGATGGACCGACCTCTCCTGCGGTGGACACTTATACCACCTCCACCCCTGTTTTTGTTGGAGCAGCCCACGTCCTCCTTGCAGCCCCCCGTCCTGGCCCAGTGGCCGGTGAGTGCCGTACCTGCATGAACACCGCTCCAGCGATGGATCTCCCCACGCCAAACTGGTTCCTGACGGATCGGTAGCTGTCCGGCATGGAGAGCTTCCAGAGGCCGATGGCCACCCGCTTGTGGAGGGGATTGGCGAGCCTCATGCATTTGTCCCGTTGCTGCAGAGCAGGGGCGAGCCACTCACAGAGCTTGAGGAAGGTGTCCTTCTTCATCCTGAAGTTCTGGGTCCACTGTTGGTCTCCCCAGCGCTCCAGGACGATGCGGTCCTTCCAGTCGCTGCTGGTGTCCAGACGCCAGATGCGGCGGGGCACGCTGGTGTCCGGGTACCGCTCCTCCAGTGCCCCCAGCGGGGACAGAGAGGGGGCAAGTGGGTTGGCGTGCAGCAGAAGGTGCCAGGCATCCTCCAGCAATTGCTGCCAGGCTTGCAGCAACATGTTCAGCATGAGCACCAGAGTGCCCAGGGGCGGTTCTGGCTCCATGGTGCCGACAGCAGTGGTGTCCCAAAGGAAAGCGACTGAAGCAGGCGGAGAGGAAAACGCTTTGCTGTCCCTCAGCAAGGTAGGCAAGCAAGCGGGAAAGCTGAAACCAGCTGTCCAGAGGGGTCCCTTTAAGCATGAGCCTCAGATAGCCTCAGACAGCAGCCACACAAAGGAACTACTGACCTGATGCCCTGCTGGAACCGGTTTCAGCTGCCCTTAAATGCGATCCAGTGTCCAATCAGTGTGGATGTGCTATTTCAAATTAGTTTTTGTGTCTAGATGCGTTATTTCAAATTAACTTATTTTGAATTAACTAATTTGAAATAATGCTGTAGTGTAGACATACCCCAAGTCAACTTCCCAGAAGCTTGAAGGCTGAGTCTAATTTTCATATCAAAGTGTATATTTAAAAACTCAACAAGAAATAACTGCATTTATGATTCGTTTGTACTTTTGGCTTGCATTAGATACTTAATTCCCATCTCTTTTCCCAGGAGGAGGGGTTCCTGACAATACTGGATGGGAGACGAGGATCCTGTGCAAGGGACTCACATACCCTCCAAGATTTAGGGGGTGGGGAAGAAGAGGATGAATGGGGATCTTCAACTAATCATTCCTCCCACAGAGGAAAAAAGGATTAGTTCAACTCTGAGGCTATGGAACAGTTCCATTGCTATTGTACGGCCTTGGGGAGATCTTCCAGCTTCAGTCATTGCCCATTTCAGCTTCTGCTGGGTTCCCTTACCCAGATGTGTATGAGCTATTCTATTTCAATGCAATATAAAATACATTATAGGAACATTACTTAGGTTGCAATATCAAGCACTCCAAGTTGGGAAATGCCAGATTTACAGTTGTCTGTGTAACCTTCATTCTGCCCCCATGTACATCCAATCTGTGCACTGAATGAGCCAGGGACCTGTGAAGAAAATAGTATGTGATCCAGTGGGGCAAGTTTAAGATGCATGGACCATTAGGCTAGCTGCAATTGCAAATCTGGCATTTTCTAACCTTCATATCCTTGACTTTGCAACCTAAATAATGTGCATCTGACAAAGTGGTTACCCACAAAAGCTTATGCCCAAATAAATCTGTTAGTCTTTAAGGTGCCACAGAATTCCTCATTGTATTTGCTGATACAGACTTAACACAGCTACCCTCTGAGATTTGTCAACCTAAATAATGCTCTTTTAATAGAACTTTTTGTATGTCATTTCATAGGTTTTTAAGAACAAATTCTATTATATAACTTGAACAACTCCACCCCTATAACACATCAGCAGCAGAAAAGGAGGTGGGGATTACAATGGATGAGAAGTTGGATATGAGTCAACAGCATATTAGGGTGCATTGGTAGGAGTACTGCTAGCAGAGCTAGAGAAGTGATTATTCCTCTTTATTTGGCACTGGTGAGACTACATCTGGAGTATTGAATCCATTTATAGGGCTCCATTACAGAAAGGATGTGGACACATTGGAGAGAATGCAGTGGAGGGCAACAAAAATTATTAGGGGGCTAGAGCACATGACTTATGAGGAGAGACTGAGGGATTTGGGTTTATTTAGTCTACAGAAGAGAAAAGTGAGGGAGGATTTGATAACAGCCTTCAGCTACCTGAAGGGGGATTCCAAAGAGGATGAAGAAAGACTGTTCTCAGTGGTGACAAATGACAGAACGAAAAACAATGATCTCAAGTTGCAGTGAGGGAGGTCTAGGTTGGATATAAGGAAAAACTATTTCTCTAGGAAGGTAGTGAAGCATTGGAATGGGTTAGCTAGGGATGTGGTGGAATCTCCATCCCTAGAAGTTTTTAAGTTCCAGCTTGACAAAGCCTTAGCTGGGATAACTTAGTTGGGATTGGTCCTGCTTTAGCATGGGTTTGGACTCCATGACCTTCTGAGGTCTCTTCCAACCTAGTATCTATGATTCTATGTAGATCTAGAAAACTTGCTTTGGTTTGTGACACCAACCAAGCAAATAACTTAACTTCACAGTGTGTCTTACACTGTTCATCTTTAAAATGGATACAATAATTCTGATCTACTCCAAAGGTTGTGATAATTCATTCATGTTTTCAAAGTGCTTTAACCAACTTGGTACATCAGAGCTGATAAGAAAAATTCCCTCTAAATATTTTTTCAGTGTGAAAATACTTTCCAAATATCCAAAAAATATATGGTTTTGTGTAACCTTAATTAAGCCTATGAAGAATTAGTCAGTGGGACTGGGTTTAAGTACCTTGCTGAATCAGGACTTACCTATATATGAGAGAGCTTTAATTAACTATTAATCTCCCATAACAGCAATACATAGAAACAAATGACAACCAGCAATGAAGATACAGTGACATTTGGAAGAAGCCTGCAATGGATGCATCCACATGATCTATGATGATAAAATAGTGATAAGTCATCTGCTGAGCTGAGTTGGGTGTATAGTTAGAATGTAACTCTCATCAAAGGGGTAGGTAGATTCCTGCTAAAACAATCCCCCTCATTCCCAAGAACTCAACTGTGACTCAACTGTTGCAGTCACTGGGACTTCAGGTAGTGTTTTAATGAGGTATTTTTGCTCTTGGTTTTGCATTGAGGGAAGGGCATTTATTTCCTCAGTTGACATCAGTTGGAATTCTACCGTTATGTGTTTTCATTTAAACAGAGATTTTAAGTTAGCATAATGACAGCAATAGATAGTCTGATCAGATTTGAAGGTCAGCAGCATTATAGAAATTTGTCAATTGTCTTAAAATACTTACGTTAGAGCTGTCAAGTGTCCTCTCCATATTTTTCAGGGCTCATAATTTGGTTCCTTTACTGTTATTAAACTTCGTAACTTTAATTAGTTTATATTAAATATGAACTAATAGTTTCCTCTTTTTGCAAACAGTTCTCTTGTCTACCATGGCAGGTAATGAACATATATTGCAGGTAGTTGCATGCAGAGCTGCTGGGAGATTTGCAGAGCCTTATGAGCTAAGCTAAAACCATCTCTAATGAAATGTTCTGTTTTTCTCCTGTCCTTGCCCTTCCCTGCCCTACATTTTGATGATTCTTTCTTTCACATTTACATCTCATCCAGCTTATCTCCTCTACTGCATTTGCCCTTTCCCATTCTTTTTCTTTACAGTTTTCCCCTTAGCACGACAGCACCACTGGAAAAGTGCTCTTTGGTGTTCTGTTTTACACCTGCTGGACTTTTCTCTGTCTGAGCTATAATATTGGCATTCAAGTCCCAGATCCCCAAGAGGATTGCAATAGTGCACAGGGCAGAGGAATCAGGAACATGAGGAGTGAGCAAATGTGTTCACCATGCTCTGAGATCTTCAGCTGAAGGGCATGCTTGAGTATCAATGCAAAATAGTGTGCTCATTAATTATGAATGAGTGGGAGATCACTAGCAGCTTTTCCGTCTTGTGGGTTTTTGTGTAGTTTTTTCTCTTACTCATTTTTCACACAAGGGAAAATCTTGTCTCCTCTGGCCCTGAGCAGAATCGCTATGATGCTGCGGTGCAAAAGGAGGAGGACGTATGCTGAGTCCTGCCCCCGTCCCTCATCACGGCTCTGTGGGGGCCCCTTCTGCTATCAAACCACAGAGATTTAGAGTTGGGCTGGGGCGTGCTAGAGGCAGGGTTTGTGAAGGCATGTCCCCTAGCCCCACTGCAGTAGCTATATCTACTCTTGTATTGAAGCTTTGAGGTTGCTATAACAGGTATGGAATAGCCTTTCTTCCCCTTTCAGCCTTCCACAGGCCCTCATGTAGCTCTAAACCAAACTAGTGGGAGCTGTGCAGTATCCCAAACATGACTCTGAAGGAGAGAGAGAGATGCTGGTCACAACAGGCAACATGGCTAAAGCAAGCGACTGTTAACATTGCTGTATGCTAAAGAGAGGAACATGTCTCAGAATGAACAATACCCTCTAATGAAATCTGGAGCTTGTGGCTTTTATACCACAAAACCATGTTCTCTCTGCCCCCAAGCACAATAGCTGACAGGGCCAGCACAGGTTTCCAGAATAACCTATAGTGCCTAGAAGGAGCAAAATACACACAATAAGGGTATGTCTACACTAGCCCCCTAGTTCGAACTAGGGAGGCTAATGTAGGCATTCGAAGTTGCAAATGAATCCCGGGATTTAAATATCCCGGGCTTCATTTGCATCTTCCCGTCCGGGCGCCATTTTTAATTCCCCTTAGTCCGAACTAACTACCCGCGACTACACGTGGCAGTCAAACGTTAACTCAAACTAAGTCCTTAGTTCGAGTTAACTCTTACGCCTCATGGAATGAGTTGTAACAGTTAACTCAAACTAAGGACTTATCAATTGCACCGCAGCGCTGAGTAGTGGGTAGAATTTTCTCGCGGAACCCTTATTTTCACTTCGCGGAATCCGGGGTTCCACAGAACACCATTTGGAAACACTGGTCTAGACCATCCCTGATATATGTCTGTCTAACCTGCTCTGAAATATCTCCAGAGATGGAGATTTCAAAACCTCCCTAGGCAACTTGTTCCAGTGTTTAACCACCCTGACAGTTAGGAAGTTTTACCTAATGTCCAACCTAAACCTCCCTTGCTGCAGTTTAAGCCCATTGCTTCTTGTCCTATCCTCAGAGGCCAAAGAGAACAATTTTTCTCCCTCCTCCTTGTGACACCCTTTTAGATACCTGAAAACTGCTATCATAGCCCCCCTCAATCTTCTGTCCAAGCTAAACAAGCCGAATTCGTTCAGTCTTCCTTCATAGATCATGTTCTCTAGACCTTTAATCATTCCTGTTGCTCTTCTCTTGACCTTCTCCAATTTGTCCACATCTTTCTTGAAATGTGGTACCCAGAACTGGACACAGTTCTCCAGTTTAGGCCTAATCAGTGCCCACTCTGCTGACACTGGAGCTAGCTCAGCACTCAGAAAGGCTGCTGGGTCAGCTAATGCAATGGTCAGGGGCCAAGGGAGCAGAGGCTCAGTGGTGCTGGGGAGAGGGGAAGGAGTGACTCAGCCTACTGTGACAGGGGCAGGTGGCTCAGGCCTTTTCTTTTTGGGCAGGGTATGCCGGGGGGGGGGGGAGGGAGAGGCCTCCAGCATGCAGAGGTGGGGCCTCAGGTGAAAGAGAGGGAGCCGGTGAGCTTGTTTCTCCAAAACAGGAGTGCAACCACCAACCGTGTGTATTAGCTCCTTGACCTTCCCTGTGCACTTCCCCAAATTCACAGGAGTGAGATACCTGGCCAACTGAGGTGTATACCCCATGACCTCTGGCCTTTGCTCACCTTCAAGTTTTAGCCTGAGTTTTTTGTCATAGTCTGTAATGTCTCTCTACCATTTATTGCAGTCTCAGGAATATTCCCTAATCTCTTGCTCTCTCTATTGGATATTGACTGAATATTCTTCAGTCATTCTTTGCCTTCTAGAATTTAGTCTGCTTTCTCCCCCTAAGTCCTGAGTTTGCTTATAATCTGCTTATGAACTTCCTTTATGAAAAGTTCAATCTTGTATTTTGACTCAGGTTAGTAAATTGTCAGTAAAATCAAACCAGCTTCTTGGTTCATGCAAATTTTCATAATGATGAACAACTCCCACCATCTTCTTTCTTTTCTCTCTCCTTGGTTTCTTCTAGTGCTCACAAGCATGTACTGCATTATCTCACTCTGCTCTGTTCAGTAAGGATTATGCAGTAACACCTCAGAGTTCTGAACACCCTCAGGAACGGAAATGCTCGAAAACTGAACAAAATATCCAACATTTTCAAAAGTTTACACCTGACCTTTGATTTAATACAGCTTTGAAACTTTACTGTGCAGAAGAACAAATGTGGGTTTGCTTCTGAGTGAATAACAATGCAGCAGGGAAACAATTCTCATAGTAGATTGACCTTGAGTGACCCTGAATAATATTCAAAGCCAAGTCAGCCTTCTTAATTCAAATTAGCTTCTGTTTTTTAAGATGTGGGCAATTTAGTTTCAGCTTGTGAGCCCCAGTTCTGAGCTGGACTGCTGTGCAGCCTTAAGGTGGAGGCAAAAGTGGGGTTTTTTGCCCCTTTTGGATTCCAGACCTTGCTCAGCTCCTGTGTAAGCTCAAGCAGTCCCAGTGGTTGCTCTAATTTATGGCAATTATCCAGTCCTATATAGGGGATGGGGCATTGAATAGCCAGAGTTTGGTGCATGCCTGCTACTGCCACCAGTATGCCCTCTCCAGCCTCAAACCTAGCATAGGGGACAAACTTTATGCTGGTTGAGAGATCATGTACTGGGGATATTCCTAGGGGCTAGCGTCATCAGCTTTCTGAACCCCTCATGCCACTGGACCAGTTTACATGGGACAGATAACAAAAGAGATGAGCTTCAGAATTTCAAAGACATAGGTATATACTTGTAGACCTAATTTATTCTGATTATATATATCACTAAACCAGACAATTTGCACTTGAGTCACAATAATTGTAAATGGAAATGAGGACTTCAACTACTCTTGTATTTGGATGCACACCTGGGTACCCAATTAGTTAAAAAACCTGGGCCTCAATAGCAAATTTTCTGTGCCTCAACAGTATATTTCTAGCATTCTGCTCAAGCTGTTCCTTGCACATAGTTATTTCAGCACTAATGCAATTTAGCATGTATGTATGAGTGCTGTATATAGTTAACAGGGTCTTCTGCTGAAATAGTCAGGCCTTATTAGGAGAAAAAAGGAAATAGAGGGAGCCAGAAAACCACTAAATTTGAATGTGTGTATTTTATATTTGCATCGGTCATCTTCATAGGAAGTTCTGCTTTTATATAGCATTGCAAGGCAACAGTATTACTCATTTTCCAAAGAAAACAGTTTTCTATTTAGATAGTTTACTGCAAAGCACCCTCTGCTGGAAATTGGTAGCTGGAACAATTACATTTTCCTTGTAACTACTGCTTAGAGCGCAGTTGAATAGTAAATCTTTCTCACCCTGCCCCCAAAATTCACGTGTATTTTTGCACATAGAGGTACAGAGTTTGGACCACAATGACTCATGGGAGCAGTCTGTTAGTTGTTCACATCATGAATATTTGGCCAGTTGCCATGAATCCCCAAATTTTCATGATCATTTAGTCATCTGGCAATTTAGCCTGGAGATTAATTATTACTTTGTTTAAGACATCCATCCATGTAGATGAAACCATACAATGTGTTCTGCATTTTCCTCCAACAGCTTCTTTGTTTATATTATCAATTCCTCTTAGCAAATGAGCAAGTTAATGTAAATTTTTCATGATCTTTCTTTTCACAAGATAGTAAAAATCTTTACTAAAAAAAATCTGGAAAAAAAATTCTTTCATCTAGTAGTCAGGAAATTCAGACTGTTTTTGTTTACAAGATGTAAGGTTAGGTTATCTTGATACCACAATGAAATTTTCAGATGGATGCTGGGCAGATTTACACAAGATGGAAAGGAGAAGGTAATGGGAGATCATAAAGAGGAATAATAATAATAAATACTAGTTATACAACATTTTTCATTTATTGATCATAAAGCACTTTGCAAAGATAGCTAAACATTTTATATGGGGAAACTGAGACACAAATAATAAGTTATTCCAGTTGTTAGGTTACTAGCCTAAGACTTAGGAGATCTGGATTTAAACCCATGCTCTGCCAGGGACTTTCTGTGTCACTTTGAACAAGTCAGCCTATCAGTGCCTCAGTTTCCCCTTTGTAAAATGGAGATAATTTCACTTCCCTACTTCACAGAGGTGTTGCCAGGATAAATACATTAAGGAGTGTGAGGCATTCACATACTACAGTAATGGGGGTCATAGAAGTACCTCACATAGGTTTGAGACGGAGCTGTGAGGCTGTCTGCAGGGTGTGAGGAGAGAGAATTTGGAGTCATCTTGTCCAAACAAATTGAACTTCAAAGAAAATTCATGTTGAGATTGTTGGAAGGACTGCACTTTAAGCCTGTCCTTTTCTCATCTATCTGAACTATTAGGAATAAGATGGACTGTGTGTGATTGCTGAGGTACAGGGAATGGTAGATAACCCAAATGTGTTCACTTTTTTGGATTGTATCCCTCTGGTATATATGGTCATGCCAATTTTCTTCTACAATTTAATCTGAGGAAGTGGATCTGGCCCACGAAAGCTCATCATCTAATAAACCATCTTGTTAGTCTTTAAAGTGCTGCATAGTCCTGTATTTTGTTTCAACCTATTTCAGGTGCACATGTGTATTTTACATTTTAGAAGTTGTCTAGAAGTATAGAAGTTAAAAGATCTTCCAATGAAATGCTTGCTGATTTACTGATTTCACTCACATATACTCTCTGACCTTAGGACTTGGGGAGGAAAAAACAAGAGCTGTGCACTGCTCAGTGCAATAATAAATCATGTTGTACCTTTCCCCTCCCTTGTAGGTCAGCTGTCTGTTGGAGGAGGAATCAGTAGCACAAGATATTCTTAGGATACTTCTACACTGCAACCAAAGATGTGACTGGAGTGCCTCTAGTATACCCTCACACTGGCTAAAAACAACAGTGAAGACACAATGGTGCTGTCTTCACTGCAGACAGTACAAGTCCTCCTGAGACCTTGAGTATGTACTCGTGTTGCTAGTGCCATCATATTTTCACTGATGTTTTTAGCTCTTCTAGCAACATTGCAATACAGACACATCTTTAGTAGAACTTGTTCTCACTTTTTTTCCTTCACAAAAGTGGTCATAAAGAGCATTCAGCCATCTTTCAGGCATCTATCAAAGCATGAATGTTCGGTTTCCCAGGCAAAAACTGTGTCTCAGAAATGGATTCTTAGAGAGATTAAGGCAGAGAACAAACTCCTTAGGTGCTTGCTACAGCTCCCCCAAAATGAAACCATTTTTCTAAATTCATAACACGAGCATTTCTTGTAAGACTGAACTGTGGTCACATGCTCAGAAAAGAACTTGGAAAACGATGTGTAACAGTGCCATCTAGAAACACCTTCTGTAAAAATCATCTTTATTTGTAGACCTCAAAGGACTTAAGGAATTTGACCTCTGTGATGTAGGTATTATCAGCCCCTTTTCAGACAGGAAAACTGATGAACAGGAAAGTTAAGAAGTTTATCCAAGGTTACAGAGCAAGTCTGTGGCAAAATGAGGAAACCTGGTGATTTCCATTCCTGTGCATCAGCCACTAAGTAAAAACAAAAGTTGGCGTATTTCTGAGTGCAAATGGATTCCTACCAAAAAAAAGCAGAAATTTGCCTTTTTCCCATTTTCAGTGCAAAAATAGTCATTTTGCTGAAAGTGGAAATGAAGTAAAAGTTGTGTGTGCATGTGTGGTGCACATGTGTATGTTGTGTGCATGTGTGTATATGAGTGTATGAATGTGGTGTGCATGTTTGAGTTATAGTGTGCCTAAAAGGAAATGGTAGTCCGTTAAATGAAAATTATCAAGTTTGCACAGCTCATAGTTCATTTAGTTTGAAAAATTGTTACAAGTCTGCCATAAAATCAAACTCTGGCGAAATGGTGGTGGTAGTGGGGGCAACCCACTGAACTGATGTTATATGCTAATAAATCCATTTTAAGTGGTTTAATGTAATTATATTTCCAATAGCACTGTGAACTAATTAAAAGCTTCCCATAATATACTGTAAGTACTGCATGTGTCCTACCAAGGCTAAATGAGTATTTAATCTTAGTGTTAAATGCTAAAATTAGCGATGGGCCTGAATTGGAAACAAATCCAAATATCCCCCAAACTTTGGAGAGATAAGGAAACCAAAATTAAACCCAGAACTAGATTTGGGAGTTGCACTTTGTCTCTATGGGATGTGCTATAAACCTGAATGCAAACAAATCTAAACTTCATGTGGCTAAGTGTACACTGGCCATTTAAAGTACACTGCTGAATTGCATGTCTGCTCAAATCTTTTGCTACTTTAGATCAGTGGTTCTCAAAGTGCAGTCCACAGATCACTAGTGGTCTGTGGCCTCCTTACAGATGAGAGCTCACCCCCCCCCCCCCCCCATCCTCTGTGCATTAAGGAGACTGTGCAGTCGCTGCAGCCTTGTAATTGGCGCGCAGTTGTGAGGTGGTAATATCAGCTCTGGCCGACAGGCGGGAAGGTGAAGAAAGCTAACTCACTGCCCCCCGCGCATGTCGCAGAGCTACATGTGAAGGAGCACCACTGCCATGGTAAGAGAGGAGTGTCCCTCGGTTGGTCCTGCAAGGCAGGCAGCAGGTTGGACTGCACGAGGCTCGACCAGGAGGGGTGGGATCTCATGATGTGCGTGTGGCCAGCGCCCCCCCCTTCCCTGGCAGCAGGTTGGGCTGTGCCATACCCGTCAGCGGTGCGAGGAGGTGATGCTAGGACTGAGAACACTGCACATGCAGGAGGCAGGTGAGGTCTCGGGGCCCTTTGGGGCTTTGCACCCATAGGGACTTGGTCTGGGGTGGGACACCATCCCCTGCAGGGCTGGACACCCCAGGGTTACCTACCTGCCTTGCTGTGCCACGACCAACCTCCCTGACCCTCTATTTCCCTGAACACCCCCAACCACCTTGACCCCAGTCCTATTCCCAGAGGCACCCTGCCCCCATCTCCTTGAACCCCCTCAGCCACTCTGCCCCCCAGCTTTAGCCCCAGGCACTCCCTGCCCCTGGCCAGACATCCTACCCCCAGCCTGCTTCTCTCTCTACCTCCCCCCCAGACCTTTCAGCCTCACCCCCTTCTGCACCCCACCTGCCTCCCAGATCCCGTACCCCACACCTATCCCACTCACTGGCGGCCCTGTCCTAAACACTGAACCCCTCATTTTTGTCCCCAGCCCAGAGCCTAAGGGGGTCCATAAAATCCACTAACTCCAGAACCCCAGAAAAGTAAATCTGGTCTATGAGAAGCCCTGAACTTCCATCTTTCTTGTCCCGTCCCTTCCCTTCCCCTTGCACTGTAGGGCTGGAGCGCCAGAGGAGTGAGGTATCTCAGTTGGGGGCCACATCAGTGAGAGTTGGGGGGTTTTGGAGGAGTTTTTTTGCTTCCCCAACTGATTTTTTCCGTGGCTAGGTGGCTCCTGACACAAAAAAGTTTCACCACACCTGCCATAAATAAAACATTGAAATCCTTTGTGTTAGACATTAATGAATATTTTATTTTATTTAAAATGAAGTTTGATGAACTAACATGAGAAAGTTAAAGCATTTAACCTGTTTAATAGTTTAGATTAACCCAGTCTCCCTAGCTGCAGCACTAGCAAAATGGCTCAGCTGTTATGTAATTAATGGTGAGATTCCATTAACAACCGGGGTCCGCAGAAAAATTTACATTGAGTCAGGTGGTCCATGGGCCAAAAAGTTTGAGACCCATTGCTTTAGATTAATGGCAAAGCCAACCCAGCCCCATCTGTATGACTGAAGAGGCTCCCTGGGCGGCAGAAAAGGTATGCACTGGCAAGAGCAGAAATAGCCTGAAGGTAGGGATGGTGAGTGCTGCACACACTAGTCTCCAGTTGGCAAGAGAGCTCTGGCACACTTTGCTGTATCAGAATGAGGTGGAGTTAAGGCCAGGGGTGCCATGTGTGGGAGATTAAGAGGGGAAACTGCTCCTGAATTTGTCCTAATTCCAGAGGCAGTTATTAAATGCAACAGTTTGACCTGCTTACAGCTTTGCCTTTAGAACAGGGAGTTTGTTACAAAAAGAGGGAGGGGCAGGTTGATTAAGAATAACAAAAAACTGGTTATTCAGGTAATTGAAGTCTCCTTAGATCATCATGAAAACATTACCCAGTACTCCACTTAAAAGATAGGAGGGGGAAGTATAGGAATGCGTGTTGTGATTCAGGGATTTGCGTTTCGAGCTCTGCTGTTAAACTTCTCATAAATATTCTTGAAAAACGGGTAAACAATGATTAATCCAAAACTGACTGCAAAGAGTTACAAAGGGATCTCACAAAACTGGGTGATTGGGCAACTGTGATGGGGCAGAGGCGCCCCACACTCCGGTCCCCTTGGAAGCTGCATATGCAGCGGCTGGCGGGTGGGAGCCAGAGGCTCCAGGGCAAGCGGCAGCGCGCAGGCAGGAGCCGGGTGCGCCGGGATCGGCCACCCCGTGATCGGCGGGCCAAGCCGCCTCAGGGCCCGGCGACCGGCGGTATGCTGGTTGCTCCAGGGCGGCAGCCGCGGCAAGGTGCACAGGCCGGCCGGGGATCCGCATGACATCACACCAGGTGCGGCGTTATCAGGCGGGTACGCCGCCCAGCCGGAAGTGGACTCACGCACCAGGGGCGGAGCCCCTTCCGGCAATAAGCGGTGGGGGGATTTAAAACGCAGAGCAACAGTGGGAAGGGGGGGAAGCCCAGAGAGAGCCCCCCACACTGCAGTGCAGCGGATGAGACCCAAGTCGCAGAGGTAAGCCCCCCGCACAGACGCGACAGACGAGCAGGGAGAGGAAGTAGCCCAGGGCGGGCAAAGGGGGCCTGCGGGCTGGCACGTTTCAGCAGATGCCCCGCCAGCCGGACCTGATGCCGTAAGTGTTCCGAGTCCTTAGGGCCCTGGGCTGGAGTCCGTGAGAGTGGCCCGGTCTCCCCGCTACAAGAGTTCAGGAGGCCTCTGATCGAGAAGAGACCCCCATGGGTTAAGACTGTGACTGACTAAGAATGTCAAACGGCAATCTACAGGGTGAGGGGAACACAGTACTGGGGGAGAGAGAGCTGGGTGCCCCTCGGGGACCCCAAAAGACTCTTCTACAGCAAAACAAAGGCAGGTGGAATTCAGTGTTAATAAAGTGTAAAGTAATGCACATGGGAAAATATCCTAACTATAGTTTCCAAAATGATGAGGTCTAAATTGGCTCGTTACCACTTAAGAAAGAGATCTTAGAATCCTTGTGGATAGTTCCCTGAAAACATCTGCTCAATGTGCAGTGGCAGTGTCAGAAGACAGGATACAGAGCTAGACGGACCATTGGGGATATTTTAGAAATCTAGAAAATCATGAACTGTGTGGAAAAATAGAATAAGGAAGTTATTGATTCCTTCACTAACATCACACAAGAAGGTGACCCAGTTAAATTTATAGGCAGCAGCTGTAAAACAAACAAATTATTTTTTCTACAGTCAACTTGTGGAACCCTTTGCCAGGAGATGATGGAAAGGCCCAAACTATAACAGTGTTCCAATAAGAATAAAATAAATTCAAGGAGGATAGGTCCATCAATGGCTACTAGCCAGAATGGGCAGGGATGATGTCCTTAGCTTCTGTTTGACAGAAGCTGGGAATGGGTGATGGGATACAGTGAGCCCTCGCTACTTCGCGGTTCGACCATCGCGGATTCACGACTTCGCGGACTTTTTTCATTACGTATGTATATATTATAAAAGAAATATATCGCGGATTTTCCGGAAATTTCGAAAATAGCCGCGATATATGAAGACCCCAAATATTTCGTTAATTCCATTAATAATTAGTAGTACATGCATTAAGTGTTCTGTACATTAAAGGGTGGTTTGTTAACAGTACTACGTAAAGGGAGGGTTTTAAAAGTCTGAATATACATGTTAAATAAATACGTAAATATGGTGTCCCTACTTCGCGGATTTTCAGCTATCGCGGTCGGGTTTGGAACCTATCTACCGCGATAAACGAGGGTTCACTGTATATCTGGATGGTTGCCTCTTCTGTTTATTCCTCCCAAAGCACCTGGCATTGACCACTTTTCGAAGACAGGATACTGAGCTAGAAGGACCTTCAGTCTGACCCAGTATGGCCATTCTGATTTTCTTATATAGAGCTGAAATGTATCTGTTCTCTGCTAAATCCCCCTCCCCTTCCAGAGCTGAGAGAGTGCCCAGGAGTCCTGATGGGGTCTGTCTCTCTCCCCAGAGTTATTAACGAAGTAAGAATATACATGAACTTTTTAAGGCTAACTAGTGTCCCTTTAGTGACTTGCCACAAGATGTCAGAATATGTTAGTGTTAGAGCTGATGGATCTAATATTTATTTAATTTTCTTTCTTTTATATAGGAATTGGATACAGTGCTCCTGCTTACTGCTAAGTTGTCTGCCAAAAAAGCAAAGTTTTCCAGTGTCTTAGTAGCCCCAAGATAAAGATAATGTGGTGGGGGAGAGTGGGTAACCTTTCTGTACCTTTTCCAAATCCATTTGGCGTGTGGCTTATACTGAGCATGCTCAGTAACACTGCTGGAGCTGCTGTCCCCAGTCTGCCTCCCATGCTCTCACTTTCCTCTCCCACATCACAGCATGTACGGGCCGTCCCTCCCCCCCAACCAAAATCTGAAATGGGTCCCGTGGTTAAGGTGGACCCAATCAGATTCCAGGGGCTGGCTCAGTTAGACCAGGGCCTTTTGCTTCTAAGACATTACTTCAGTCTAGGCCAGGACACTAGTAACAGAAAGGTATTGATCAAGACATGAAAGACAGGCACAGGAATGGGTTTAAGCAGCAGGGCTTTAAGCACGTTTAACAACTAAGGGGAGTGCTGTATGTCCCTTCCTCACACAGCAGGCATTTAACAAGTTCCAGTGAAGGTTTATAAGGCGTGCACCATGTAACCAATAATTTGTCTCAGGAAAACCCTCTTCAGCTTACTCCAGGGTCTCAGTTCACATCTGAATTCTTTTGCCTTCCCTCGTGAGGGTACCAAGGAAGACCTGGTGAGGAAGTGCCCTGAAAGCAAGGCTGGAAGGAAGGATGATCCAGTGCTTACGGTGCTAGCCTGGAGCTTAGGTGATCAAGCTTCAGTTTCCTCTTGTGTCACAGGCTCTCTCCGAATTTGGGCTAGACCTAGACCTCATCTAGACTATAAAAGGTTGCACCTACACTAGGAGGGCTTGCAGTTTTGCTGTGATCCATACTGATGCAGCCACAATCAGATCTTCACTAGCAGCAGTAGTTTGCAAAGGTAGCTGTATGGCAAACCATCTGAGAGGATAGGTGCAGCTTATACCAATAAAAGAGTGTTTTGCCATGATACTTTATATTAGGTTCCCTGCACTGGTTTATATTAGGTTCCTTGCACTGAAATAAGTGACCCCAGCAAAAGCATTTTTTTTAACCCATATAATTATATCTATACTACAGCCTGGTCTACACTAGAAAATTCTTCCATCAACCTAACTACTGCCTCTCAGGGATGTGGAATACCTAAATACAGTGGGAAAATACATTCTGTTGGCATAAGCGCTACACCAGTGGTGGACACCCTGCACCCCCATGTGTCACCCTCCCCTACGCGCCTCCCACACACTGGAGCCCCACACTTCCTACTCCTACTCCTCCCTCCCAGCTCTTTTGGAGCACCATGAATTGTTTGATCCATCCCTGTGTGTTGTTATAAGGCAAAATACATTAAAATAGGCATTCAGATACTAATTACAGAGATTGAGGCTATATAAATATCTAAGGACAGATCTATACTAAATTGGAAGGTCAGTTTAAGATATGCAACTCCCACTATGTAACTAACATAGCTGGAGTTGACTTACCTTAAGCCAGATTTCCCCAGTGTCCCCACAGTGGGAGGTTGACAGGAGAAATTCTTCCATTGACTTCCCGTATTTTTCACAACTGCAAGGAGTGCCAGAGTCAATGGGGGCACCCTCAGCATTTGATTTAGCAGGTCCTTACTAGATTCGCTAAATCAAACGCTAGAATATTGACCTCCACAGCATCAATCCCCTCTTTAGTATAGACATGGCCTAAAAGAGGGATCATCTGAATTACATTGAGGGAATGTTATTGTTCTGCTATCTAGCGTATATTAGCAGGTAAGTCAATATTGCTCTCCATGGCTCTAGCCTGTCCTTTGTGAACAACTAATTCACTTCAGAAGAGGGCCAATCTTAGTATATATCTGCACTAATGTAATAATGTATAGTATGGTTTACTATAAACATGGCTTTGAGATTAAATAATAAGGCATATAACTTGCAAGATAGCTGTAGGCTCTTTTGAGTTCAAGAACAGAAACCAAACTTTCTGCCACCATTCTAGACAGTCACAACATGCCAGTGATTCTTGTTCTGAGCTGTTACAGGGTGTATTCCCAACAAGTTAACAATACTTGACCATTTCAGGAAAGATTTGTACAAGCACAAAGGCAACTCCAGTGACTATTACGAGGGAACTCCCTTTATGAGCAAGGAGAAACAGGCACATCTATAACTGAGCTCACCTTCTAAATCACGGGATGAATGGACAGAGACCTGCATCTGCTTTTACTTTCGTTTCCTTTGGTTGGGTTTTTTTTCCCGAGAGGATAAAATGTCTAACCAAACATCATAGCAATAAATCATGAAATTTATAAGAAAGAGAAGAGAAAGTTAACCATAAATGACAGAAGTAATATGTAATGGTTCTCTGTAGAGCTATAGGTTTGTGCAAAAATATATTTATATTGATGCTTGAAGGCAACTAGTGGCAAGCATACATCCAAGGTATAATGCTGTGACCTTTTCTTAATGTGGACTGTTCCACCCAGCTTCCCTAGTGATGGACTTGATTTTTGCAGGACACTAAAAGCCCTGAATTCCCATTGATATAGAGGCGTATTGAAAACATTTTGCAGCTACCAGAAAGCACTTTGCACCTCTCAGTATTGGGTCCATGTCAGAAAAATCAATCTTGAATTTCCTGTTTGCAGACTCTGTCCATAGTAGAAATTTCAAAATGGCCATACTGGGTCAGTTTGATGGTCCACCTAGCCCAGTATCCCATCTCCTGATAGTGGTAACAAGCTTCAGAGAGAATTAACAGAACAAGGCAATTTACTGAGTGATCCATCCCTTGTGAGCCAGTCCCAGCTCCTGGCAGTCAGAGGTTTAGGGACACCCCAGAATATGGAGTTGAATCCTGAACATCTTGTCTCATAAACATCCATGAATTTAATTAGTTCTTTCTTTTTCTTTTTCTTTTTTTTTTTTTTTGGAAGCCAGTTACGTTTTTGGCCTTCATAACATCCCGTGTGAACAATGAGTTCCACAGGGGGACTATGCGTTACTGTGTATAGAAGTACTTTCTTATGTCTGTATTAAATCTGCTACCTATTAATTTTGAGTGACCCTTGGCTCTTGTGTTATGTGAAGGGGTAAATATTGCTTCTTTATTCACATTCTGTACGCAATTCATAATTTTATAGCCCTCTATCAGAGTCGCCTCTCAGTTGTCTCTTCTAAAATGAATAATCCCACTCTTTTTTTCTCTCCTTGTATGGAAGCTGTTCCATATCCATTTTATTGCCCTTCCCTGTATTTGTTCCAGTTCTAATATATCATTTTCAAACTGGGGCATCCAGCTTTGCATGCAGTAGTGTGGATGTAGCCTGGATTTATATAGTTGCATTTTCATATTTTCTGTTTGATTGTCTATCACTTTTCTAATGGTTCCTAGCATTGGTAGCTTTTTAAATGACCTCTGCTCATTGAACAGATGTTTTCAGAGAACTACTGAAAATGACTCCAAGATCTCTTTCATGAATGGTAAAAGCTCATTTAGGGTACATCTATACAGCAGCGTTATTTCGGAATAATGACAGTGCGTGTCTACACTACAAGCCTTTATTTTGAAATAATGGCAAGCTGGAGAACTTCTTACTCCAACTCATGGTATCCCTAATTTCACAAGGAGTAAGGGAAGTCAAAGGAAGAGTGTTCTTCCTTCAACTTCCTGCTGTGTAGACAGCGCCAGAAGCTGAATTAAGCTATTTTGACTTAAGCCACGCAATTGACGTACTCAGGTTGCATAGCTTAATTCAGTTTTTGCCATGCTGTGTGCCCTTAGACTCTATCATTTTATATATATATATATATGGTTATGATTACATTTTCCTATATGCATTCTTTGCATTGATCAACACTGAATTTCTTCTGCCACTCTGTTGTCCTATCACCCTGTTTAGTTAAATCTTTTTGTAATTCTTTTGCAGTTTTCTTGAACTTAGCAATATTGGATAATTTTGTGTCATCTGCAAATGTCACAATTTCACTGTTCACCCCTTCACTCCAGATCATTTGTAAATATGTTGAACAGCATCGATCCAAGCACAAATCTCTTGGGAACACCATCGTCTATCTCTCCCTAAGATGAAAACAGACCATTTATGCCTACCGTTTGTTTCCTATTTTTTAAACAGTTACTGATCCATGAAAGGACCTTCTCTCTTATCCCATGAATGGCTACTTTACTGAAGAGCCTTTGATGAGTGGCCTTGTCAAATGTTTCTGAAAGTCCCAGTCACAATATGCACTAGGTCGTCCTTGTCCATATGTTTTCTGACCACCTCAAACAATTCTGCTGTATGGGTGAGCCTGATTTCCTTTTACAAATGTCATGTTGACTGTTCCCCAACATAGTGGGTTCATATATCTGATTGATAATTCTGTTCTTTATTGCAGTTTCAGCCAAGCTGCCTAGTTCTAAAGTTAGGCTTACTAGCCTGGAATTGTAAGAATTGCCTCTGGGCTCCCTTTTTTTTTTTTTTTTTTTTTTTAAGGAAATCACTATTGTATTAGCTATCTGCAAGTCATCTAATACAGAGGCTGATTTAAGTTATAGGATCATATCACTGTTAGCAGTTCTGCAATTTCATATTTGAGTTCCTTCAGAACTCCTAGATGAATAGCCACTGGTCCTGATGACCAACGTGATAGTAGTTAATCTGAATCTAATAGTATCTATCTAGAATTACTTTGCCTACCACTAACTTTGCCTACCACAATGGCCCCTGACCCAAAAAAGGTCCCCCTTCCATGGCAACTGGGAGAGATGGAGTAGAGCTAGTTACTCCAGCTGTGCAGACAGAGTTATTTTTGTGGCAAAAGCTGGGCAGTATTTAACAGCACACTGCAACATTGCATGGTAACGGTAGGACAGAAAGTGAAACTCAGTGAATCCAGCTGAAATCGCAGAGGGAATGTTTATAGCTAGAGTGAAATCACGTGAGTTATAGTTTCTCCAGCCGCCAGTGGTAGCAGCCCTGATCTTCTAAAGCAGAGGTGGGGAACCTTTTTTGAGTTGGGGGCCACTGACCCACAGAAAAATCAGTTGGGGTCTGCACACAAATGAGAAGCAAAAACAAATTGACGTGGCCCCCAACTGAGGAGAAAGTCACTCCCCACATTCCCCTCACACACCAGAGCCTCGGGGGTCTAGTCTAGTAGATTTTGTGCGCTCCAGCCCTGCAGTGGGGCAGCAGGGGAGCTGGAGTGCCAGCACGGGTTCGATGCTGGGGCAAGGGGAGCTTTGAGTCTCAGGGGCCAGATCTAAACAAGCTAGGGGTCGCATTCGGCCCCTGGGCCTTAGGCTCCCCACCCCTGTTCTAAAGAATGCCATCAGTTTTTACTGCTTGATTTTCAGATAGTTAGATGTGCACAGAGGCTGTTATTGTTTGCACAATTTAAGTAATTCCACATAGACATGACCACTTGTGATTTGAAATGGCCGTTTCACACACAGGTCTGAGTGAATGTGGAGCTGCAGTAGTCACGTGCAAACTTGTAAATCTGCTTGTATGCTTAAAGTTCTGATAATCAGGACCTGGATTTTTATATCCAAACGATGGCAGGTCACTTTTTTTACTCTGCTTTGTCTTCTTTGCATGGCTTTGGTGGCTTAATGGAGACATAAAGATGTCCTAATGGGCCCAGCAGTACCTGTCCAGCAGATGCACAGCTGGAGTAACTAGCTCCACTTCATCTCTCCTAGTCCCCATGATAGGGGGACCTTTTTGGGGTCGGGGCCATTGACCCACAGAAAAATCAGTTGGGGGCCACAAACAAGTGAGAAGCAAAACAAAACAAAATACCACAAACCCTCATTCACGTGGTCTCTGGCTATGTCCACACGGTTTTTTTTTTTTTTTTTTTTTTTTTTTTGCCGAAGAGGATATGCAAATGGTGTGCTCATTTGCATATCTTCTTCCAACTCTTTTTGGGAAAGAGATTTTGCCGATAAAAAGCCCCGTGTAGACGAGGCCATTTGTCGGGAAAAAAAACTTTTTTCACAAGATCCTGTAAACCTCAATTTTTGAGGAATAAGGGATCTTGCGAAAAGGTTTTTTTTCCCAACAAATGGGTTTGATCGGCAAAACCTCTTCCGCGAAAAGAATGGGAAGATATGCAAATGAGCATTCCATTTGCATATCCTCTTCAGCAAAAAAACCCAGTGTGGACATAGCCTGACTGAGAAGAAGAAAGACATTCCCCGCATTCCCCTTGAACACCAGGGGGGGCCTAAGCAAGTAGATTTTGTGTGCTCCAGCCCAGTGGTAGGATGGGAGGGAGGCTAGAGCCCTGAGCTTCAGGGGCCAGATCCAGGATGTGGCCTCTGGGCCTGAGGTTCACCACCTCTGGTATAGTAAGAGGGTGACACGACTGTTTTTAGTTCCAGTGATCTCCACTGGTGGGTTAGCCTTTCAGGAGCCATTGGAGGATAATACTGTTTAGAGCAGCCTTAAGGGACAGCGGCATAGATAGAGATAGGAAAGTAACAGACAGCTGTTTCCCCCTCCCTTAGTTGAGTTGAGTGTTACTCCACCTCTACCTGAGTATCATTATGGTTTGGCACTTCCAATGTAGCAGCACCTCCAACAACAGGCTGGGGTCATTGAAAAAGAAAAGAAACCCATTTTGAACCACTAGAATGCAAAGAAGTTGCAGAGGCCTGTATCACACCAGTGGTCAGCTCTGGTTTTCATAATGGTCGCTTATGGCTTTAAAATCCATGAAAGAAATGAAAGTGATAATTGAGACCATTATCTGCTGCAGATTAATTTCTGGCATCTGCAAAAATAATTATGTGTAACCACAGGGTTATCTTTGCTTGCAAAAAGAAAGTGTGCTAAAAGCGTTATTGCAGGAGTATACAAAGCTGCATTAATGGGAAAAAGAAACTGTCTTGTTAGTCTCATTTACAGGAAACCATGTGAAAGAGAAACTATGTAATCTGCAGCTGAGCTTCAAAGATCCAGGTGTATTTGGGTTGCAAATTCAGGTTCTTGTTTCATTTTCAACCATTAGAAAGGTTCTCTTAACTACAATTTCAGCTTAAATTGTATTAGAACTATTTGAAATTGAGGACTTGATATTCACGTCTTCAAAAGCTCAGAACAATGCAAAAAATGTTTGTGGGATTTCATGGATATTTTGCACAAGCATTTACTGTGATTGTGCATGAAAATTAAGTGTTTGCATGTGTAAATAGCCCAAGAGGCATGTTTTGTCCATATGCCCTTGTGAATAAACAATTACTGCAGGCACTCATAAGAGAGCAAATAGTTGTTAGTACATTTTATACAAGGACCAGAATGTCTGATGTTTTGCAGATCAGATTCTGTGGCCTTGTGCTTGTGATGCACTAGGTTGTTATCACCCAGCTTTTCCTTCTTATTTCATTCTCCACACACGCCACAACCCCTGATTAGTTAAAAACACCTGGAGTCAGATCATCAGCCAGTGTGCACTGGTCAAGCTCCCTTTCTTTTCAGTGGAGCTAAGCTACTTCACACCAACTGAGAATCTGCACTCATGGCTGGACCTCTGAGGCTAAACACCTGCTATGTCTAGACTGGCATGATTTTCCGCAAATGCTTTTAATGGAAAAGTTTTCCGTTAAAAGTATTTCCGCAAAATCATGCCAGTCTAGACGCAGCTTGGGTGTTAGAGTGCTGTGAGCTGATTTACTGTGCTGCAACTTCCAGTGTAGACTTAGCCTTAGCGGCCTTAGTTTAAGCCTTTTTCCTTGTGGAGATAACCTTGAACATGTAAAACAACTACTAAGGCTGGTGTGCTCCATTACTGCAGGAAGCGGTGGAGTGATGGGCAGGGGCTACCCTTCAGTGAAATAAGTCAACTTTTGAGTTGTAGCCCACTGAGTCTTTCCAAAGCCTTTAGGCGACTCCTGTGCAGGGGGGTGCAGCAATGCTAGGCGAGAATTGTGTTATTTACCAGGCGTTTCCAGTGTTGTAAGCAGTGTTCCCTCTAAGCTGCTCAGCAGCACAACTTCACAGGTGATTCATCAGCCCCGCCCCGTCAGAGGCTCAGGCCATCATGCATGGAGCTGACTGACTGGGCAGAGCTGATGACTCACCAGTGAAGTCATTGCTGTTGAGCAATCAGCCCCGCCCAGTCAATCAGCTCCATGCATTGAGCCCTGAGCTTCTTACTGGGTGGGGCCGATGAATCACCTGTGAAGCTGTGCTGCTGAGCATCTTAGAGGGAACACTGGGGCTACCTCTACACTACAGGCTTTTTGCACAAGAACTGTTTTGCGCAAGAGTGTGTCCACACTGCCATGTGCTTTTGCGCTAGAGATGTGTTTTTGTGCAAGAGCATCCATGGCAGCGTGGATGCTCTCTTGCTCAAGAAAGCTCTAATGGCCATTTTAGCCATAGGGGTTTCTTGCACAAGAAACCCTACTTTCCATCCATGCTGTCTTCTTGCAGAAGAGCTCTTGTGCAAGAGGGCTTATTCCTTGTGGGGAAAGGAATAACTTTTGCTTGAGAAGCCCTCTCTTCTGATGCTTTACTGTAAATTTACTTGTGCAAGAGCACATGTGCAGCATAGACGCTCCACAAGTTTTTGCACAAGAACAGCTGTTCTTGTGCAAGAAGCCTGCAATGTAGACACAGCCTGGTTGTAAGGCTCCTTCCTCCCCACCTGCTGTATCTTGAGGAAGTCTTGCTTTTGCTGCTGTGCATGGATGCTGGAACTAAGGGTGCTAGTGGCTTGAAGTGGTTTCTGGTCTATAGAGGGTTTAAAGTTTGGTTCAGTGGCCCCCATTATACAACTGAAATTAATAATTTTTGAGGGATCCCACTGAATTTGTTTTCAGGTCTTCCTTGTGGAAGAATTAGCTTCTGATGCAAAGTTGGTTTTATGTTTGTTGCTCGTGGTTACACTTCTCCAAATCATTACTAAAATCTCCTATGTGTGCAGGGTTATCTGTGAGCAAAGCTTTGCGGACTTTTTAGAGCAGGGGTTGGAACCTAAGCCCTGGGGGCTAGATGCAGCCCCTGGCTTGCCTCGATCCAGCCCCGGAGGTGGTTTAGAGCTCCTTCCCCAGCATTGGGAAGCTAATTAGCCTTTCCCTACCCCTGCTGCCTCACTGTGCGGCTGGAGCACACAAAATCTACTAGCCTGACACCCTAGGCTCTGGTTTTCATGTCTCAGCAAACTATTTACTTGGCTCTTAGTCATGGCTAAATTTGCTGGCATGGCGTAAACTAGTATTACCATTCTTGACTAATCAGCTCCAAAGTTTAAAAGCGAGGTAATAGAATCTCATATTAGTAAGGTGGAATGTGTATGATTGTTAATCTATTAGGTTGTCATTAATTAAAAGTCACGTGATGAATATGTTGTAAAATCGACAGGCCAAAAAGATCTTCCCAAGGCTGACTCCTATACTCAGACAGCATATCAATGAAGCATCTTCTGTGCAAAAGCAAGGATAAAATGCAGTGTTACATTTTACAGTTGTGTGACTAATTTATATTGCACCAGTCACTCATAACTATCTAACAGTGCTTTTATAAAATGAACATACTTGGCCTCTAACAAGCGAACCATGCTCCTTTTCCACAAGCTGGCCTTCAAACTAGGGATGTTAGATATTGTGTAATTGAACACTCATGTAAGCACATGACATTTTAGTGGTTACATGACTATTCAATAGTCCCCGGAGGCAGGGGCAGCAGCCAGTGCATTCCTGGCCCCACACACAGAGAGCACTGTGCCATCCCATGCTACTGCTTCTGTATCAGAGGCAGCAGTGCGGGGTGGCAGGCAGGAGCCGGTCCAAGAGGGGAGCTGATTTAAATACTATCTCTCTGCATAGACCAGCTGCCTGCCACCCCACACTGCTGCCTCTGATACAAGGTGGCAGCAGCCCCTGTCTGCGGGGGTCCAAGCTCCCCGCTGATAGAAGCTGGTCTGCAACAGTTGCCCTTGTTCACAGGGAGTCTGGCTGCTGCTGCGGACTAAGAATGTTAAATTTAAATTAATCAATTAATCAAATAGTCAATGTAATGTGCATCAACTATTCAATTAGTTGATAAGGGTGCCTCCACCTTTGAAATGTAGCAAGTGTCCTACTGGCTCTTGCTAAATTTCAAAGGCAAAAGTGCTGTGGGAAGCATGACCAGTGGGGGACTCAAACAGTCTCCCACTGGCCCCGCACTCCCTGCGTTTGAAATGTCCATGAGGCATTCCGGCGCTCTTGTACATTTCAAAAGCAGGGAGTATGGGCCCAGCAGGGGACTGTTTGAATCTCCAGCTCACCCCAGGTTCCCCACAGCCCTTCTGTTTGAAATGTAGCAAGAGTCCTGCTCTTGCTACATTTAAAGGTGGAAGCGCCACCAATTCCCTGCAGTGCCCCTGCTCCTTCTCCCCATGGAGACAGTGCTGGGGAAGAGCCGGCTTAAAAGCTGGCTTCCCCCAGCACCGGATCCTGCTTCTCCACCCTTGCTGCTTCTCTCTTATAGAGGCATCAAGGGGAGGGGGAGTGGGAATCGACTAATCAAATCACAAGTTGACTATCCAATGAGCATTTGCTTATCGGATAGTCAACGGGTCATCCCTACCGCAGACTAGCCTTTGTCTGCAGCGATTGTGGGCTGCCATGGACAGAGGCTGTTTCGTGGCAGTCTCCCCTACTTGCCCCATCCCGCTGTGCTGTGAGGAGCAGTGTGTGACGGGGGCAGGCAGCACTGGAGAGCTGGTGCCTTGAGAGGGAACCAGCTTCCCAGCACCAGCTCCTGCCTATCCCCCATTACTACTTCTGTAGGAGGCAGCAAGGGAAATGCAGGCAGGTCCATGGAGCCAGCACATGTAGGGAGCCTGCTTGAAAGCTGGCTCTACATGCATATCAGCTCCAGCCTGCCCTCCCCCCCCCCTGCACTGCTGCCTATAGGAGGCAGCAGCATGTTGGGGCAGGCAGATCTGATGCTCATGCTACCCTCCCTCCCCCCGCTGCCTCTGATACAGAGGCTGCAACGGGGGAGGGAAATGCCTATAGTTGACAAGATTAACTGATAAGCCTAGAGAACCACACATTGACATCTCTATTCCAAAGTGCAGTCAGTTAAATACAAAGAAAAGGAAGATAATTTAGCTTGGATCCCTTTTTCACTTACAGAAAATAACTCATTTTCATGAAATACTGTTGTCAATCTTGTTCCTATTGCACTTCATTTGCATAGACAACTTCCTTTTACTGAAAAAGGATTTGAAAGAAACAATCTTATTACTTCACTCTGGCCACGTCTAGACTATGGAAAAGATCAATGTTGAGGCGGTTGATCTGGTGTTCAATTTAGTGGGTCTAGTAAAGATCCACAAAATCAAATGCTGAGGGTGCTCCTATTAATGCTGGAGTGCCTACTCCTTGTGAGGAGTAAGGGAAGTCAGTGGGAGCTGTGAGGATGGCACCAGAGCTCAGCTTACGGTACATTTTTTATGTAGCTGGTATTGCATACCTTAAGCCAATGGTTCCCAATCTTTTTGATACTGGAGACCAGTAAACCCATTCACAAGCTTTTGGAGGACCGGTAACATTTATTTGCATATTTATTAATCAAATGATGAATATGCAAATAAATTGTGTTGCTGGCCCTACCTGTCCAGCAGGTTGTTCCGCCCCCCCCTCCTGGCCCCAATCCTGGCTTTATCGGCCGGCGCCGGCTCCCCTGGCTGCGTTTGGCACCGGGTGTTCTGCGTTGGTCCACATGGCGCCTGGTGGGTTGTTCTGCCCCCGCCCCCCAGCTGCAATCCCAGCTGCTTTATTGGGCGGCACTGGCTCCCCCGGCTGCGTCCGGCACCAGGCGCTCTGTGTTGGTGCGCACAGTGCCCAGCCTTCTCCCTGGCTCCTAGTGCCCGCCAGATTTAGCCCTGCCACCTGGGAGCATGCCTGGCAGAGACACCGCAGCGGTGGGCTCTCTCCGAAGAGGGCCGCACCACCACGCTCAGCAGTGCGGGGTGCTGCTACCCCAGCACACAAATTAATAGGATTGTGCGCGATAATTTTTCTAAGGACTGGTATTTTTTTTCTAAGGACTGGTAGTAGGCTGTGGACCACACTTCGGGAAATGCTGCCTTAAGCCAACCTTTAGTTGTAGTGTAGACCTGGCATCAGGTTATGGTATGGGGACAGTACCTCTACAAAGGTACTCAGATGCTTAAACCTCAGATTTATGTGTTTTGATGCCTTACCCAGTTTGGGCTCCACTGCAGTCCAAAAGATTCCTGCCAAACCCTGTAAACTTACTCAGCACCTTAGTTTTCATGGTAAAAGTTCCCTTAGTGCCTATGTAGCACCCTTAGGTCATGCATCCTGCTGCCTCCCACTAGACACCTGACTCCCACCTAAGAGCAGGAAAGATAGATATTTGGATGCCTATGTTGCATGCAGAGCATACAATAGGCATGCTCAGAAGCAGTTTACAGGGTTGGGTCCAATGTTCTCGTCTAATTTTTTCCATCCATGTGCAGAATAAATTTTGTTATGTGCACCCAGGCATGTATGGATGTACACCAAGGCATGCGTGAATGAGCACCCTCTGGCTCAATGAATGTTCCACTGTGGATATTTTACAGTCATTGGGCAAGAGAGAACAAGAATGATTCTGTAGTCCAGTGATTAGGGTTAGGGCAGCTGTGTGGTGGTGGGAGTCATAGGACTGGTTCTCCAGTTCCCATCGCTCTTTGAGAGCCACATATCAGAATACTCCACAGCTCAGTGGTTCATTCGTTCACACTCCTGACAGGCAGGACTTGAACAGGGAATGAATTGCAACTGGGTCCTATACATAACAACATAGCATTGGGATACAAGTTATAAGGTGGGCACCTCCTCCTTCTCTGGCCAGTTCATGTGGCACAAGGCAGGCACTGAACTCATTCCTGCAAGAAACTACAGGGCTGTGTCTAGACTGCATCCCTTTTTCGTAAAAGGGATGGAAATTACACATATCGCAATTGCAAATGAAGCGGGGATTTAAATCCCCCCCGCTTCATTAGCATAAAAATGGCTGCTGCTTTTTTCCAGCTCAGAGCTTTGCCGGAAAAAAGGGCCAGTCTAGACGCGGATCTTTCGGAAAATAAAGCCTTTTCCGAAAGATCCCTTATCCCTCTTTAAAAAAAAGCCCCTCGCCATTTTCGCAGTCGGGGCTTTTTTGCGGAAAACAAATCTGAGCTGTCTACACTGGCCCTTTTGCGCAAAAGTTTTGCACAAAAGAACTTTTGCCCGAACGGGAGCAGCAAAGTATTTCCCCAAGAACACTGACAATCTTACATGAGATCCTCAGTGCTTTTGCAGAAATTCAAGCGGCCAGTGTAGACAGCTGGCAAGTTTTTCCGGAAAAGCGTCTGATCAGTATGCAGCGAACCAGGGCTAAGGAGGCCCAGTCAGGCAGCGTGGGTGGGCTGGCCAAGGCTCCTCCAGCCCCAGAGAAAAGGGATGGGCCCGGGGCTAGCCTCCCTGTAAGGCGGAGGGGGGAGGCGTCTGGCCCACGGCGGCGCCGCGCGCGGGTGTCACGGGCTCCCCCGGCTTTTTTCACGCGGTAAAATCCCAACAAGCAGGCGAGCGTCAGAACGAAGGGCGCAGAAGGAGCAGGAAGGACGCGGCTCGCCAGGCCGCTGCACGCTGCGTTACGCCCCGTCCTGCAAACCCGGCCCGTGCGGCGGGAGCGGCCTGGCGGGGCGCCCGGGCGGGAGACCAAGTGCTGCTGGCGCGGCGCGCGGGCCCTGCCCCTGAGCGCGCCGCCAGCCGGGCCCGCCCGAGCGCAGGCCAGCATGGCGGGGGAGCCGCGCGGCCCGCCGGTGAAAGTGCTGGCCGCCCAGCTCAGGCCGGGCCGCCGGGGCCCGGGCGGGTCCTGGCTGCTGGGCCGGGAGGAGGCCGGGCGGGCGCCGCTGGCCGTGCGGGTGGTGTGGATGCAGGGCTCGGTGCTGGCGGTGGAGGCCGGGGGCAGCGCGGCCCGGCTGCAGGACGAGAGCGGCCCCTTCACGGTGCTGGGGGTGGAGCGGGTCCCCAAAGGGCGGCCGTGCCTCAGCGCAGGTACCGTCTCCGCGAGTGGGGGGGGGCCCTCGGCCGCTGGGCTGGGGGCTTGGCTGTTCCTGTCCCGTGGGGATACCCACGCCAAGCTCTTGGGGGGCTGCTCCTGCCCCGTGGGGATACCCACGCCAAGCTCTTGGGGGGCTGCTCCTGCCCCGTGGGGATACCCACGCCAAGCTCTTGGGGGGCTGCTCCTGTCCCGTGGGCTCCCCCCACCACCTGCCACCAACAGTGTCCTGGGGCCCTTATGGGGAGGGGCCCTGCTGCTCCTGTCCCATGGAGCCCCCCCATAGGGAGCTTTGTTGCTCGTGCCCTGTGGGGCTCCCCCATACACAACAGTGGGGGGAGGCTTACTGATCTCATCCTTGGAAACTCCCCCACATCTGGGGTCTACTGTACTTGGACCCACCCATCCACATACATGGGAGAGCCTAGTGCACCCTGTGAGTTCCACACATGTGCTGTAGGTAGAGCGACATACTGGCCCAGATAACCACTTAAGGTTCCTTCCCATTCTGATTCAGAGGCACCCACCCCATGCTGACTGGGGATCATACTGCAGAGGATAGGCAACCTGCAGAGGTACTTTATACCAGATGCTTCAGGCCCTGATCCTATGTACAAATTATGCTTTTAAGTAATTCTACCTCCAACATTTTGACACTGCACTGCAGACCTGTGTGTGTGTCAGGGGCCAGGTGATAACATCTGGGTGATAACACCTGGAGTATGAAGTCAAGTCTAGCCTGTCTCTATAAGACCATCTTAAATCAGGACACGAAATTTTGGGGACAAAAAGCCTGCAGAACCTGGGAATGCCAGGAGATATGTATAATTATTGAATGGGGGCAGGAATTTCTTCCTAATTTCCACCTGGTGATCAGTTTATGCTTTGAAGCAGGAGGATTTAGTAGTTGACCATATATTATGTATGGCCTAATTCTGTGACATGTTAAGGATGCTCAGATCTTCACGGTATCAAGCCTTTGATGACTCTTAACATTTTTTCTCAGAGTCTGCTCTGCCTCACATTTTGGCAGCTTTGCAACAAAATATTTGGGTAGTTTAAAATGGAAGAATCTTGTTTTGGAGCAAGAATATTGAAAATATTGAATATCATTTGTGTTTTGTTCTCTCTTTTCTAGGAAAGTATGTCATGGTAATGGGCTTGGTACACTCCTGCAGTCCGGAGCCTATTGTTCGAGCTGTGAAGATGACAGATCTTTCTGATAATCCAATACACAGGAGCATGTGGAGCTTTGAAGTGGAGGATTTGCACAGAAACATTTCTTAGGTGCTGTGTATTTTTGTCAGCAGCCTAAAGGACCTGAAAACATGAATGTTTGCTTTTAGGTCATTTGGACCTTAGCTCAAAACATTGGCAGGAGAACTTGCAGTCTTTGTTGGAGAACACTTTGATAGATAACTTCATGGGTGTCCAGCGGCTTAGGCAAGGGAAGGCTCTGCCTTCCCAAACTGCCAGCCTGCCCCCACCACACCCACAGTCTGCCCCCAGAATGCCTACTATAGGTGTTCTGGGGGCAGAGTGTTGCTGCCCGCAGCATCTGCCCTCCCCTGTGCTCTTGGCCGGGGAAGCTGGAACCTTACCCAGCTTCTCCTCCCCCAGTGCTCTGGGAACTGAGCTGCATTCATGCTTCCTTCACCTCTCTGCCCCTCCCCAGTGCTCCAGGGAGGCTGGAGAGGAGCACTCAGTGGACTCTGTCCCTCCCTGGTGCTCCAGGGAGGGTGGGACATGCTTAGCGCGCTGTCCCATCTCTTCCCCTGGGGGAGTATGCTCGGTACACCGTCCTGCCTCCTGTGCTCCTAATGATGGCCCAGAGCTATAGGATGGGCTGGCAGGCCACCTCCCCCAGCTCCAGCTGCACCAACCGCCCATGGATAACTTAGTTCATAAACTAACAGTTTTAAGCGGTATGGACATGCAACTAAATTTACTACTGGAGAAAATGAGTGCAACTCAATTGACTTCAGTGAATATTTGACTGAGATTCAAGAGCTAGAGATATTTATGCTTATGATAACTTGTAGGAAGCTGGTTTATTCCCTGTTCCAATAATGTTTTGTTCCTATAGACTAAACTATATTACTTTTCCAAAAGTTAATCTGGTGCTTTTCAAATAATATTAAGTATTTCAGTACTTTATCCATTATTATAGCAGTCATCTGGTAGAATGTAGGGTTAGGCAGTCATAGGCATGTTAAATTTCGATTAATCAGTTAATCGATAAGGGGGGAGGAGCAGCGGGGAACAAGTCTATACTTATTGGCTAGTTGACTGTTTAACTACTCTTTTACATCCCTAGTCATAGTACCATATTCTGTACCATATTTTGTATAACACTTGTACTGCCACTGTGAATTCTATACCTGGAATGAGGGTAGAATGTGGTCCGTAATGTTCATATTGTATTTATAGTAAGGAAAGGGTACCTTGTTTCCAGGCTTTCTCTATCAATTACATCTTTATGCAGTTTGCTTTGTTTATAAGACACGTCTTTTCTAACTCTTAACAATAGTTGGGCACCTAAAACTGCTCTACAAGTGCAGTATTCATTTCAACAATATTAAAAGCAGCATGATAAGAAAACTTACACTTTTCAGTAAACTATACAGAGATTTGATAGATTCACAGGGAATAGATATGTCTAGGACCAAGAAGTAAGTACTCTCACGACCTCACACTGTAAGATTACCATAGCTTGATTATGCATCTTTACATTACTTTTTCTTTCTATGGAAAGACTGTTGTTTCAGTATACATTGTCTCTTTAAAGTTACTGTTACATATATATTATTTTTACCTTTGTTACATCCTCTTCCTGTAAAGGCAAGTGTATGATATTGCTTTTTTGCCCCAAAATATTATATTAACTATAATTATGTTATAAATATAATTCATGCATTCTAAATGAATATTGCATTATCCATATTCTGTAGCTCTATAGGTTGTGAGGAAAAGACAAGTATGACAGCATTAAATTACAATGTTAATTAACTTTGAACATATGAAAACAACCCTTACTATAAACCACAAACTGAATGTAAGATCAGGTATTGCACTTTGAATAATGAGACCATGTTACTGCAGAGGCTTGAGGGGTTGTGTTGATTATATGTGTGATAAGCTGAGACAGGTATACAAAATGTTACAGTATGGGTTTGGAGAAAAGTCTGCTTGTAAATTAAAGACTTCCAGCAAATTTTCCTTAGTGGTAACATTGTCAGACAACCATTTTTATTTGTTTGGTAGCAGATCCCTTCACATCTTAATGATTTTTATTCTGTGAACTTCAGTTTCATCTGAGAATAGAGCAAAATGAAGATCACCAAGACTTGCATGGAAATTAGTTTGTATAAAATGTTTTGATAAAAAGCACTACATTTGACCACCCCACGCTTTGGGATGTTTCAGAATCTAGATGTGGATCCAAACATTGTAGTTGGAAGTCTGTACCTCTGTAAAAACAAATCAAAACTGGAGACAAATTATTGGAAAATTAGTGACCTTTGTTTGGCTTAAAACTGTACTGTATTTGACAATTGTTGGCTTGTGGCTTGTTCTAGCTGTAGTGCAGCTTCAGAGTTTCTTTGTAACCCAAAGCATCTTACAAAGTATACTGCAAACATTTTAAGTGCATTTTATGTTAGAGCAGTGGACCCTCAGCTCAATCTGACTCTTCAAAGCCAGGTTCTTTTCTGGGAACTCAAAACTGAAACAGATTCATAAGAAAGTTGAACTTGGAGCTGGCTATCAAATGAACAGTTCTCTCTTCTCAGAACTTTTGCCCTTGCTTCATATTTATAAAACAGCAACATTGTTTTGCTCTGTGTATTGCTGTTGTCTAGACACCGTGTGGCCAGTATGTACCAAGTTTTAAGGTATTGTCTGTGGCTGTATAGTTTAGTATACAGTAATCTGAGTGGTGAAATAAGCTTCCTTCAACTCTTTCAATTTCCTGGTCCACACCATGGTTTTTTGCTAGAGCTAAGGCCATGAACATGTTCGCCTCTCATTAGCCTTCCATGTGGTTTCAAGTGTTTTGGGGTAAGGGAAATAAAAAATGGTTATTATATGAGTTGTAGGCACTAGAAATACTTAGTATTTTTTCAAAGGGGTTGATACTGTATATTTCCATGTAGGGACAGCCATTATTGTCATGTATGGTTACTGAGGTACAATTAAGTGAACTGACATAACTTACCCAAATCAACACAAACTTTGTGATAGAGGTTGGTTAAGAACTCTGGATTTCCTGGCTTCTGCGTTGTGTTCAAACCATACACCTGTTCTGACTAAACCAGGGTTGGGCAAGATGTGGCATGCGAGCGAGATCCAGCCTGCCTAGTGCCTAACACTTTGATCTGGCCTGTGGACTGCTTCTGGCTGTTTTCTATCTATAGCCTGCTGCCTGTGCCACCGAATTTCCAGGCTGTGTCTCAGGCAGCCAGATCCTATTTAAATGGCTCCCACCTCCCGGTCACGACACTACCCCTCTAGAGGCCAGAGTTGAGAGCCCTTTAAATAGCCGCAGCAACCCCAGGTGGCTGCCAGGTAATGCAGTAGCAGTGGGGCCAGGAACTTTGAGCCCTTTGTTATGTTTTTAATTCAAAGCCTCTGGCCCCAGACAACTTTGGGGGGAGGTTAGTCCCCAGCTCTGCCCCTTCCAGGGATGGAGTTGGTCTGACCTACCAAAATTCATTAAGTGGCCCCCCTGCAAAAATTATTGCCCACCCCTGGACTAAACCATATACTTAACTTGAGCACTGATATATTTCTTATGCAGTCTGTCTGCTCTTTGCCATTTGAGTCTCATTTGCATACAAAAATGCTGTATGTGAAGTGCATATATTTCCACCATGTCTTTGGCAAAAGCACTTTACAAATCAAGCTGCCCTAAAATCTGCAGTAACAACTTATAATATGACCAGTCCCTCTTTAGTTAACAGTTTAGTGGTCAAGAATCAGTATTTAATACTTAGAATTCTGAAACTGCAGGTTTGAATAGAAGCAGGGTCAAATTCCACTGATACTTAAGGAGGGCTTATGCTATCTGAGAATTGTAATAATATTTTAGGTGGTCTGAGTGATGGATTTTTCTCTGCCTCATAATCAGAGGTCGCTGTATGTTTTACTCTTGCATGTTTTATAAATGAAGTAGCAATGCACTGCTGGCATTTGAGCTTCCTCAGCCAGTCAACAGGAAATACAATGTATTTTTCACCCACCAAAAGCGCTGATAGAATCTTCTGCCAGTTTGAAAGACCTGATCTGACCTAGTTCAGGGTTAATGTGAGCTGCTTTTCCATCAACATGGCATCCTTTCCCTGTCTGTGGGGGAGGCTATAAATTGCTTATTTAAGAATCAGGAGGGAAAATTTACCATGCAAAAGAATAACACGAGGATGCTTAAAAATAATTGTCCTGTTTTGTTAATGGATAAGAAAGATGTTACAGGTTTCAGAGGTTGCTGCTGTTTTTACTTAACAGAAGTTTTGTTGTACATGTGTCCACTTTAGAAGAAGCACAGGACATATGTACAGCTATTTATTGGCTTTGTTGGCAGTCTCTGCGGAGAATGGATATGGAGATTGCTGTAGTCTCATCAAGTCACAGCTGGTACACATTCACAGTAGGGATGTGAGAGGTTAACTGGTGGGAGCTAGAGCAGCTCCCACCCATGGTGGACAGGGGGCTGCTCCAGCCTTGCAGAGCCCGCCATGGCCAGGGGTCACTCTGGGGATCTGGAGCAGCTTCTGTCCCTGGTGGGCCACTCTGGGCCCCTTAATTGGTTAACCTGTTAAGTGTGAAGTAAACTTCATTTTTAGATGGTTAACCAATTACATGGGGTTTTACATCCTTAATTCACAGAGCTGTGCAGGGAGAACGTATGTTGCTCCTATTCTGTAAATAAAGTAATACCAATCTCCAGTTGCTGCCAGTCACAGATGTTTCACCAACCCTAGTATTCAGCTGCAAATAGTTTTTAAAGTATCTTTGTTTTTTAAATTAGTATCTTTTCAATAAGTACATTAGTGCATTGCCTAACAAACTTTGTTGGTTTAAGTTCTGTCATATTACTCACAGTTTACTTTGATAGAAAAGTTTCTCTCTAAACATCCTATGTTTGAACAGCAGAAATAGGAGCCAAAAAACAGGTTTTCTGTTGAACTTGGTGAGAGCACCACCTCCTGGTCATTTAGTGGCATGAGTGCACTGATAATACAGTAGATCAGTATGCATGTATGACTCTAGGTTAGGGAGTAAATAACTGCATGACTGTTGGCTTTCTCACATTGAATATTTAAACATTAAACAGTAACGTTTTGTACGTTAAATTAGTAAAGTTATTTTAACATGTTAAGTCATTATGGCATGGTGTAACCTGTTAAATGGGTACTTCATTCTGAGCAAAAGTGTCTGCCTGCACCTTGAACATCTGCTAGTATTATACCTAACTGTCAGGGACATAATAGGAGGAACATGAGTTTTTTACTTCTGGAATGGATTTTGAGCTTGCCAAATGCAGAACAAATATTGCATCACTAGGATATTTCTTGACAGAATCCATCTGTCAGTGTCTTGTTTACCCTCCTCTATGGGTAAATCCACTAGTGTGCCCTGTGAAGTGTGTACTTATGCAGCTACTCAGGAAAAATTCAAATGCCACCCAGCAGAGTGCCCACAGTTAGGTTTTTTGTTTCTACTTGCCTCTGTGTACACACAATTTTTTCCACATGTTTGCAAAAAGATTAGAGAGAACATTCCCAATTACACTTCCACAAAGCCCCTGTTCTATCCACTTTTAAGACCCTCTTAAAGATCCCCTTCTGCCTTGTCATCTACAATTGACATGTATAAAACTCCTACTTGGTTTCTTCCCTTCTTCTGTCCTTTTTCTACTTGTCTGTATGTCCTTAGATGGCGAGTTCTTCAAAACTAAAACCATCCTTTTGAACGTCTGGCAGGGTTGTAGTAGAGTGTAGTAAGTTGGTCTCAATCACCATTGTGGGCTCTAGGTGCTACTTTAATATAAATATTACAAAATAATAAGAGCTGTCATTGCTGCTTTAATTTCTGTCTCACTGTTCTTCTAGCTTTTTGCTCTATTTGCAGATGTCCTTGCAGTTTAAATGTTAACAGTGTTTGGAATTACCAGCACATATTCAATATATTGATTGTTTTTTTTTAAAAAAAGGTAAATTTGTTCAACAAAGTCAATCACTATTTACAAAGCTCTTTTCTTATAAATCATCAGACCAATTTCCAAATAATTTAATGGCAAACTATCTTGACACGTTTAGCTATGTTTAAATATCAGCATCACTTTTTTTATCAACATAGATAGGATTTTTGTGTGTGTCTTCCTAAAACTATAGAAAAACAATGAGTAGTCCGGTAGCACCTTAGAGACTAACAACTATATATATATATATATATATATATATATATATATATATATATATATATATAGTATCATAAAGGCCAGTTCTGCAGTTTCTCTCTGTAGTTGGTTTCTGAAATTCCTTTGTAGAAGAGCCAAATCTGTCCACACAAGCATCACCATTACAGGACCTAACCACAACCCATAACATCAAAGGTTCATACAGCAGCATATCCTCTAATGTGATATATTCCATCAAGTGCCAGCAATATTGGCCAAACTGGACAGTATCTACAACAAAGGTTAAATTGACACAAGTGAGATATAATAGTAATAGTAATACAAAAAAAAAACGTATAGGAGCACATTTTAACCTACCTGGGCACTCATGGTTCTAAAAGTAGCTTCTACAAAGGAATTTCAGAAACCAACTACAGAGAGAAACTGCGGAACTAGCCTTCATATGCAAATTTGACACTATCTCTCCTAGCCTAAACAAAGATATGAACTAGATTGGCCATGATATTCAACACCTAAATGACATCAAAAGCTAAGTATGGGACATTTCCAATCCACTCAATTAGCCTTATTAGCTCTGGCATTACAATTGACAGGTATTTTTTTTTTAAATCCTCCTCTCCCTTCTTTTTCTGTTACAAATTGGGAGGTTCCCCCTTTTATCTTCCCTCTCATCTGAGGAAGTAGGTTTTTACCCCTGAAAGCTCACGATTCATTCATTCTGTGTGTGTGTGCGTGCGTGCACGCGCGCACATATAAAGTCTCTAAGGTGCTACAGGACTACTCATTTTTTAAAGTTACAGACTAACACAGCTACCCCTCTCAGACTTTAAAACTATGGAGTTAGTTTAGACCTTGGTTTTGCTGAGGTGTTGGGAAGATTTCCTGGCCATGTTGGCCGGAGAAACCAGACTAGCAAGGATCATGTTTAAATGCCTCAAAACAGCCCTTACCATACTTTCACATATGTGACTTCCTCTGTAGCATGGGGCACGGATCACTTGCTGGAGGATTCTCTGCATCTTAGGGTCTTCAAATCATCATTTGAGGACTTCAATATCTGAGATATAGGTAAGAGGATTATTCCAGGAGTGGGGTGGGTGAGATTCTGTGGCCTGCATTGTGCAGGGGCGTCAGACTAGATTATCAATAATGGTCCCTCCTGACCTTAAAGTCTATGAGGAAGTCCCCCATGCTTGCAAGAGTTCTTTCAAACTCCCATGTGGAGCAGCTTGCAGGACTGGGCTTATACAAGGGAAAAGGCTTCTCTGTCAACACCAAAACTGCATTAGAGCCATGATGTAAAGTTGTACATTAGTTCCGTGAATGCTACTTAAATTTGATAAAATGCATAGTGTACACATAGAAACTAATAGCATTGGCAAAAATGGTGACTTCGTTAAGGGGCAGCCATAGATCACATCCTGTATTATAAACTTTTTCCATTATCAAGGTACTTAAACCAGGAAGCAGTGCATAGCCCCATCTGTTCTTGGATAAACAGCAAAGACAAAAGCAAATCAATATTGTAAGAACAGCTTGGAAAGACAGCATATACCTTCCTATTACATTGTCATTCATTGATACAGGCAGCATGGAATTATGACTGCTTAAGGTATATATGTAAAACACTTATAATCTTGCTGTCTAGCTGTTGAAGAAAATAGTGTAGATGATAAAAATCTAAAGGAAGTTTTCTTGTTTCCATATTTCATTGTGGCCTTCTGTCCAACAGACAGGCACATGGACTTACCTAGAAGGTTAAAGCCATTTTAAAATATAGCTGTTTGTTTAAAGTACTCCAAAAACCCTGTTTTTAAAGGGGGCTGGCTGTGTGGCAGAAACAAACAGTTGGGGGCTTTACCATGGCCATTTTGGAACCGACTACTGCGTCCTCCTTTTTTTGAGCTGATGAGCACTTTTAATTCTTGTTATATTTTCCTTGTTTTGTTCCCAAAGTGAAGAGATGTTCTCAAAGGGCATGTCTACACTATAGCATTATTTTGAAAAAACTCATGTTATTTCAAAATAAGGTGAGCATCCCCACAGCAAGCACGTTATTTCAAAATTATTTTGAAAGAATGGGCTTCTTATTTCAAACTAAGCCCTAGTTTCATGAGGAATAACCCCTATTTCAAAATAGCGTGAGTGTGGAGTGCACAGCTGTGATTATTTCTGAATAATTGGCTTGCAGGGCTTCTCTCAGCTGCTCTGGTGGCCACTGTCCACACCCCTCAAAACTCTATAGTTCCCCTTCCCCTGCAGCCTTTAAAGGTGCAGCCACAAGGGAAATTGCTTGTGGCACAATGCAGGCCCTACCAGCCCTGTGCCACATTGCAGGACCCATTTGTGCTGCAATGACTGACTCCAGCGCTTCCAGCCCGCCAGGGCTGCTAGTGAGCTGGCAGCCAACTTCTAAGCCCTGGCCAGGGGTGGAAGAGGTGGTCCCCTTCCTGGTCTGGTGCAGAGATCCTGGATCTAACTGAGGTCTGGGGAGAAGAGACCAACCTCCAGGATCTCTGCATCAGGCACAGGAATGCGGATTTATATGGCTAGAGGGTGGCCAGAAGGGCCACAAGGAGTAGATGTGCATGAAGATCAAGGAACTGTGCCAGGCCTCACAAAGGCCAGGGAATGCAGTTCCCGGTCGGGGCAGCACCCTAATCATGCCACTACTTTGATCAGCTGAACCGCCTCCTAGGAGGGGGATCAGTCCCTTTCCCACCTCATCATTGACTCCGGCCTGGAGACACTAGTCATCAGCCTCCAGAAGGGTCAGGCTGTGGACTAGAAGGAGGTGGAGGAGGCCAACCAGGACACAATGCCTGCCAGCCAGGAGGTCATCTCCCTGGAGCTTGTATTCCCCTCCCAGGATGTCTGCTAGGGTTCAAACAAAACTGAGGAAGGCCCTTCAAGTGAGTTAATTTCCTAGACACACGTCGGGGAGGTGGTGGTCGGCAAGGGGCTGTGTGCACATTGCTCGGCCGGGGATTGAACAGCAGCCTATGCACATGGAGTACCAGTCCAGAGCAGATAGCCGCACGAGGCTGCCACATAGGAACCAGTTGCTCCTTCTCAGGGTTTCTGGGGAGGCCTGCCTTATTCCCAACTCTCTGGTGGGATGCTTTCCCAACACAAGCCACCACAAAGGAAGCTGGGGTCATGGACACACACAGCAATGCTGCACATGCAACAGGCTTATGCCCGCACTCTTGGGGCAGCATTTCCTTCTGGTCAAGTGTGGTGAGGCGGAGGACACTAAGCCCCAGAATGGGAATCTGCCAGGGGAAGGAAGAGGGACCCTAGTAGCACCTTCCCCAGCAAGCAGTGTCTGCCGCTCACACACACCTCCCACAACAGCCTCTCCCACTCTCCTCCAGCAGGCAGGGATAGAAGTCCTCTCCGGGTGGGACGCTGCCAGTGCCAGACCCAGTGTGTGTGTGGCATGGAGTGAAGGCAATCTGCTCTGTCGCTTCCCCGCTCCTGGCCTGGCCAGCAACTTCTCATGCCTGTTTATCCCTGGGATGTGGGGTAGTGAGAGTCCCTTGGGACATCCATGCCCCTGCTGGACAGTGCCTGCTGCCTCGGCCAAAGATGGCCTTGCTCAAAGCCCATTGCCATCATCTGAACTGAGACCTTAGTGTCGGCTCTGAGATGAGGGGTAGACTTCATGCAGTGTTTCCTGGGATGACTGCCCGTCTCGCTTTTCTTCACAGCTCAACCAGCTGCAAGTGCAGTGTGTCAACCACCTCCCGTGCCATCCTGCAAGTGCAGGCGACCCCATGGCGACCTGGGGCAGGAACACCTGGACTGCCTGCGTGCCCTCTAGCGGTGTCTCGAGTGGGAGGAACAGAGGTGGGACGCCGACTTGGACAAGCGCCATGCTGACCAGAAGTGGTGCCACACCAGCGAGAAGGAACTGTCCCAGAAGACCCAGATCATGTGCATGGCACACACCGCCGCCATTGACTGCCTGGTTGCTGTGATTGAACAGTCGAGCACCAACCCCCCAGCACCCGCTCCCCAACTTCCCCCAGCACCCGCCGCGACTCCCGCTCCTCCAGCTTCTCCCCCTAGTCCCTCCCCTTGGCCACCAAGAGCCCCACACATGAGGCCTGGGACCACTTGAGGCAGATGCCAGTCTCAGCCCCCATCCCTGAGCCCCTCCTCTCCCTTTTTTTCCCCCCTCCCAGGTTTTTTCCTCAGTCCGTCCCCAGTTATATTTACCACAAATAAATATAATTTGTTTCAAACCAAAAAGTCTGGTCTATATGCAGGGGAAGGGAGGGAGAAAGGAGGGATGTGGGAGGAAAGGCACAGATGGACAATGCAGAGGCATCTTGGGGGGAGGCCCAGGGGAATGTGTCACAGCTAGCCTTGGCTGAAACTGTCCCCTCCCGGCTACACACAGCTCCCTGATGGGCTTGCTGAATGGTAGCTGTGCAGGGCTGCTCAAAGGCCCTGGCTAGCCACTCAACCTCTGCCCCCAATCCTGGCAATAACATTTCCCCCTTGTTCTCTCACAGGTTGTGTAGGACACAGCAGACAGCCACCACCTACGGCAGTGTTTCTCAACCAGTGGTACAAAAGTACCCTTGGGGTACTTGAGAGGAGTCTGGGGGGATATGTCAACACAACTGAAATTTGGAGAAAACTTAATTTTTGTTTTAAGTTTTATGGTGCTTTATTATTTTTGTACTTTTTACACCCAAAGATTTCATCACCCACCTAGCTATGATTAAATTGTTTAAACAAATATATTGCAATGGAAGATACAAATTGTGTGTGTCTGAAAGCTGTGGGTACTTTTTTTTAAGGGGTACTTTATAAAATAAAGGTTGAGAAACACTAACCTAGGGGATGTTCCTCTCGCCAAGGTTCAGGTGGGTGAGGAGACACTAGAACTTTTACTTTAAACGGCCAAAGGTGCCCTCTACCTGCTGATTCTAGCATTGAACTGTTCCTTGGTGGGGTCCAGGTGTCCTGTGTAGGGCTGCATTAGCCAGGCGAGCAAGGGGTAGGCTGCGTTGCTTACTACGCAAACAGGTGAGTGCTAACAGGGAGTTTTGAGAGGGAGTTCTCCAGGTAAAGGAGAAGCAGATACAGGACTCTTGAGGGAAGTGTGTTTTGTTGTTGGGGCTTTCTTACTGTGTGCTGAGCTTGTGTTTGTTTGGTGTGTGGTGGTGTGGTGTGGATTTTTTTTTGTCTGTTTGAGTGAGGCTTTAGAGAGGGAGTTCTCCAGGTAGAGGAGAAGCAGATACAGGACTCTTGAGGGAAGTGTGTGTTGTGTTTGGGGATTTCTTCCTGTGTGGTGAGCTTGTGTTTGTGAGTGAGGGTTGGTGTGTGTTCTTTTTTGTTTTTTGTTTGTTTGTTTATTTATTTATTTTCCCCTGTGTTTGAGAGTGAGGCTTTTTTTCTCTTTTTTTCCACTTCCCCTTTGCCCTCCCCCTCCCCTTGATGGAGATTGTGTGTGATTGGCTATGATTGGTAGGGGCTGTGATTGGCAGGTGGAAACTGTTGGCTTCTAATTAAAGTTTGAATTCTAGAAGCCTCTGCTGATTGGCTGAGCCTTGGTAGGGGGAGGGGCTTTATAAGGCAGTGGGCGAACAGGTGAGTGCTAACAGGGAGTTTAGAGAGGGAGTTTGGAAGGGGAGAGGGAAGGGCGGGAGGTTTTCTTGCCTTTCTTTTAAATCCCTTTTCCAGGACAGCAGTGATGGATGGTGATGGGTCTGCTGCTGTTACCTGCACAGCGTGTACCATGTTTGTCTTCCTCCCAGAAGACAGAACAGATTTCATCTGCATGAAGTGCAAGCTGGTTGACATTTAGGAAGAAAAAATTAGAGGACTGGAGGCCCAAGTGTCGACCCTACGCTCGATCAGAGAGGATGAAGACTTCCTCGATAGAAGGCAGCGCTTAATCCTTCAAGCACGGAAGGCAGTGGAACCAGAGAGGGCACTACGTGACCAAGAAGAGAACTGGCAGCATGTAACTTCTAGAAGGGGAAAAAGGCCAGCATGGGAATCCCCCGATGCTATAGAGGTAAGTAATCGCTTTCAAGCTCTCTCCACAGGCTCTGCAGAGGTGAATTCTTTGGAAGGGACCTCACAAGGAAGAAACCAGAAGCAAACACCATCTACTGGAAGGCATGGGATGCGTAGTCCTAGGGATGGGGGTTCCACAGCCACCACCCCCAAAAGAAAACGACGGGTGGTGGTGGTCGGGGACTCCCTCCTAAGAGGGACTGAACCATCCCTCTGCCATCCGGACCTGGAATCTCGAGAGGTGTGCTGCTTACCGGGAGCTCGCATTCAGGATGTGACTGAGAGGCTTACCAAGCTGATCAAACCTTTGGATCGCTACCCCTTCCTGCTTCTCCACGTAGGAACTAATGATACAGCCAAGTATGACCTTGAGCGGGTTACTGCGGTTTATGTAGCGCTGGGAAGAAGGATCCAAAAATTCGGAGCACAAGTGGTGTTCTCGTCCATCCTCCCTGTTGAAGGGAAAGGACTGGGCAGGGATCGTCGAATTGAGGACGTAAATGCGTGGTTGTGCAGGTGGTGTCGCAGAGAGGGCTTTGGTTTCTTCAACCATGGGACTCTGTTCCGGGTACAAGGATTGTTAGAAGAGATGGGATCCACCTAACGAAGAGAGGAAGGAGCATCTTCGTGGGCAGGCTTCCAAACATAGTGAGGAGGGCTTTAAACTAGGTTCGTTGGGGGATGGTGACCAAAACCCTGAGGGGAGAGGGAAAGTCGGATACTGGGAAGAAATGCAGAGAGGAAGGAGCAAGAAAGGAGGACCCCTGTCTCAAATGGAGAAGATAGGGCGATCAACTGGTTATCTGAGATGTTTGTACACTAATGCAAGAAGCCTGGGCAACAAACAGGTAGAACTGGAGACCCTGGCCCAGTCCAAGAAATATGACTTAATTGGGATAACAGAGACTTGGTGGAATGATTCACATGACTGGAGCGCTCTCATGGAAGGGTATAGACTGTTCAGAAAGAACAGGCAGGAGAGAAAAGGAGGAGGAGTTGCACTATATGTAAGAGAGCACTACGATTGCTCTGAACTCCAGTATAAAGAGGGAGAAAAACCTGTTGAGAGTCTATGGGTTAAGTTTAAAGGAGCAAACAACAGCAGTGATGTTGTGGTTGGTGTCTGCTATAGGCCACCGAATCAGGTAGATGAGGTTTTCCTTGGACAACTGAGCGAAGCTTCCAGATCGCAGGCCCTGGTTCTCGTGGGGGACTTTAATCACCCTGACATCTGTTGGGAAACCAATACGGCAGTACACAGGCAATCCAGGAAGTTTTTGGAGAATGTTGGGGATAATTTCTTGACACAAGTGCTGAAGGATCCGACTAGGGGCCATGCGCAGCTTGACCTTCTGCTCACAAACAGGGAGGAACTAATAGCGGAAGTAGAGGTGGGTGACAACCTGGGAAGCAGTGATCATGAGATGGTAGATTTCAGGATCCTGACCAAAGGAAGAAAAGAGAGTAGTAAAATACACACCTTGGACTTCAGAAAAGCAGATTTTAACTCCCTCAGAGATCTGATGGGCAGAATCCCATGGGATGCTAACATGAAGGGGAAAGGAGTCCAAGACAGCTAGCAGTGTTTTAAAGAAGCCTTATTGAAGGCACAGAAAGAAACCATCCCGATGCGTAGCAAGAGAGGCAAACATGGTAGGAGACCGGATTGGCTTACAGGGGAAACCCTTGGTGAACTTAAGCACAAAAAAGAAGCTTACAAAAAGTGGAAACTTGGACAAATGACCAGCGAAGAGTTTAAAGGTATAGCTCGAGAATGCCGGGGGGTTATCAGGAAGGCGAAAGCGCAAATGGAATTGCGACTGGCTAAGGATGTGAAGGATAACAAGAAAGGTTTCTACAGGCATGTTAACAAGAAGAAGGTGATCAGAGAGGGTGTGCGGCCCCTAATGGATGAAGGAGGTAACGTAGTGACAGATGATGTGGGGAAAGCTGAAGTACTCAATGCTTTCTTTGCCTCTATATTCACGGACAAGGTCGGCTCCTGGACTTCTGCGCCAAGTGACGCAAGATGGGATGAAGATGGACAGCCCGTGGTGGGTAAAGAACAGGTTAGGAACTATTTAGAAAAGCTAAACGTACATAAATCCATGGGTCCGGACTTAGTGCACCCGAGGGCACTGAGGCAGTTGGAAAATGTCATTGAGGAGCCTTTGGCTATTATCTTTGAAAAGTTGTGGAGACTGGAAGAAATCCCGGATGATTGGAAAAAGGCAAATGTAGTGCCCATCTTCAAAAAAGGGAAGAAGGATGATCCAGGGAACTATAGGCCAGTCAGTCTTACCTCGGTTCCTGGAAAAATCATGGAAGGTATCCTTAAGGAATCCATTTTAAGGCACTTGGATGAGAGGAAAGTGATTAGGAATAGTCAGCATGAATTCACAAAGGGAAAGTTGTGCCTGACCAATCTGATTAGCTTCTATGATGAGGTAACTGGCTCGGTGGACATGGGGAAGTCAGTGGATGTTATATACCTTGACTTTAGCAAGGCTTTTGATACGGTCTCCCACAATATTCTTGCCAGCAAGTTAAGGGATTGTGGATTGGATAAATGGACGGTAAGATGGATAGAAAGATGGCTAGAAGGCCGGGCCCAGCGGGTAGTGATCAATGGCTCAATGTCAGGATGGCGGTCGGTTTCTAGTGGAGTGCCCCAAGGTTCGGTTCTAGGACCGGTTTTGTTCAATATCTTTATTAATGATCTGGATGAGGGGTTGGATTGCACCCTCAGCAAGTTTGCAGATGACACTAAGCTGGGGGGGGAGAGGTAGATACACTTAAGGGCAGAGATAGGGCCCAGAGTGACTTAGACAATTGGAGGAATGGGCCACAAGAAATCTGATGAGGTTCAACAAGGACAAGTGTAGAGTTCTGCACTTGGGACGGAAGAATCCCAAGCATAGTTACAAGCTGGGGACCAACCAGCTAAGTAGTAGTTCTGAAGAAAAGGACCTGGGGGATACAGTGGATGAGAAGCTGGATATGAGTCAACAGTGTGCCCTTGTAGCTAAGAAGGCTAATGGCATATTAGGTTGCATTAAGAGGAGCATTGCCAGCAGATCCAGAGATGTCATTATTCCCCTTTATTCGGCATTGGTGAGGCCACATCTGGAGTATTGTGTCCAGTTCTGGGCCCCCCACTACAAAAATGATGTGGACACATTGGAGAGGGTCCAGCGGAGGGCAACCAAAATGATTAGGGGGCTGGAGCATATGACCTACGAGGAGAGGCTGAGGGAGTTGGGTCTGTTTAGTCTGCAGAAGCGAAGAATGAGGGGGGATATGATAGCAGCCTTCAACTTCCTGAAGGGAGGTTCCAAAGAGGATGGAGAGGCTGTTCTCAGTAGTAACAGATGGCAGAACAAGGAGCAATGGTCTCAAGTTATGGTGGGAGAGGTCCAGGTTGGATATTAGGAAAAACTATTTCACTAGGAGGGTGGTGAAACACTGGAATGGGTTACCTAGGGAAGTAGTGGAGTCTCCATCCCTAGAGGTGTTTAAGGTCCCGGCTTGACAAAGCCCTGGCTGGGTTGATTTAGATGGGATTGGTCCTCCCTAGAGCAGGGGGGCTGGACTTGATGACCTTCTGATGGCTCTTCCAGTTCTATGATAAGGGGATGGTTTGAGAACATGATCTTGGTAACTAATTGACCATTCATTATCAATGGGAAATAGGTCAACGGAGTTACTATAGAGAACTTTCTGGGTGTCTGGCTGGTGAGTCTTGCCCACATGCTCAGGGTTTAGCTGATCGCCATATTTGGGGTCGGGAAAGAATTTTCCTCCAGGGTAGATTGGCAGAGACCCTGGAGGTTTTTTGCCTTCCTCTGTAGCATGGGGCACAGATCACAGCTGGAGGATTCTCTGCATCTTGGGGTCTTCAAAGTATTTGAAGGCTTCAATATCTGAGACATAGGTGAGAGGATTATTCTAAGAGGGGTGGGTGAGATTCTGTGGCTTGCACTGTGCAGGGGGTCAGACTAGATGATCATAATGGTCCCTTCTGACCTTAAAGTCTATGAGTACTATGCACATATCCATGTCCCCATCCCTGATGGTGCAATCAGGGAAAAAGGTGCCAGCATGCATCCTCAGAAAGAGACTGGAGTTGCACAGTATGTGGGAATTGTGCGCCTTCCCCTGACCATCCTATGTTAATACTGGTGAAGTGGGCTTGGTGGTTCATGAGGGTCTGCAGCATCATGGAAAACTGCACTTTTCTGGTGATATAATTGGAGGTCCAGTGTTCGGGGGCCTGAATGGGGATGTGGGTGCCATCAATAGCCTCCGCCCACAGTTGGGGAAGCCCGTGGTGGCAAAGCTAGTGACAGTGGGGTCGACGATGACCCTGCACAGCAAGATGGTGTTGATGGCCTTCACCACCTGTGGAAGGATACAAACAGAGAAACACAGGGTTGCCAGAGCCCTCGGGAGGTCCCTGAGTCCAAGCCCCTTCCCACAGCAGGAGCAACCCCATCCTAGGCAGGGCTGAAAAACCTCCATGAGATTCCACTGCCCTCCTTCCTAGCCCCGTTCTAATGCTTCATCACCCTTCTGGAACATTAGCATGAGACTGAAACCTGCATGAGAATGGCCCCAACGGTCGATCTCTCCACGCTAACCTGGTTCCCAATGGAGCTGTCCAGCATTGGAGAGTTTCCAAATAGTGATGACAAAATGCTTCTGGAGGGGGAGAGGGAGTCACATGCAGGTGTCCCATCAGCGGAGGGCAGGGGCAAGCCACTCACACTGCTCCACATAGGGGTCCTGCATGTGGAAGTTCTGGAGCACCGCTCCATGATGATCCAGTCTGTGCACAGTGTGCAAGGAAAGGGTGGGAGCAGCTGTGATTCATGAAAAGCATGTGGAGTGGGATGAGGAGGTGTTCCAGGGTGAGCTGCTGGTCCTGGTCCCTCAGTGCCATATAGGCAGCCTGCAGTAACTGCACCAGGAGGTCCAGCATGAGGTCTAAGAGCCGGCGAGTGCTTTGCAGCAGATCCACCTTCATGGTAGAAGTGCTGTGGTGTCCACATGGGCAACCGGAGCACACAGTGAGATACGTTCACTGTCCCTCAAGGTAGGCAAAGATGAAGAGTCTGAGACCGACTATAGAGGGGAGCCCCTTTAAGCACGAGCTTCAGCTAGCCTCAAGCAGCACCTACAAGAAGTGACTGCTGTCTTGATGCCCTGCCTGGAGTGCTTCCCCGGGGGCGGGGGGCGGGGGGAGGCTTTAAATGTGATTCAGGCTCCAATCAGTGTGGACGCGCTATGTTGACATCATTCTGTGCTATTTCAATGGGGTTTTGTAATGTGGATGCACTATTTTGAAATAGTTATTTTTAGAGTTATTATTTCAAAATAGCTTATTTCAAAATTAGTGTAGACGTGCCCAGACACTGCTGGGGGATCTTTGACTCTTGCAAGGTGACAACTCACTTGCTTGTTGGTTGTAAGGCTCTTTTTTAGACGAAATAGTTAATTAAGATCCTCTGTAATGAAGTTTGTGAAAATGAACAACTTCTCTTACACAATTTCTTACCAAAATAAATTATGCTGACTTCCCAAGCCAATCCAGTTTCTCATTTACATAGTCATTAGTGGGTGAGTAAACATTGTATTAAAAGCTACTGTGAATCTCTGGACATTGATACAAAAAGAACTGAATAACCAATACTGTTTGAGGCAGTGAGAACTAGTGCAAGAGGGCAAAAAATTACGGGAGCTGGTTTCTAGACCCAGCTTTGCCACTAACTTTCTGTGTGATTTTTTTGGCACGTTACTTAATGTCCGTGTAACTTATCTTCCCTGGTTATGAGATGAAGGCTGATAAGACTTAGCCAAATCTAAGGATGAAAGTGATAAAAGTTCCAAGTATGACTTATTCTCCCTACTCATTAGTAGCCTGTGTGTTCAATCACCTAAGCATCATGGAAATATCATAAATTCTTATCGCTCCTGGAGTATCACACATTTTGTTGCCTGAATTGCAGAATCAGTGTATTTTAATCTTATTAGCATGTAATGTTGAATCTAACAGATGACTGATGCATAGTCACCTTTCCTTAGCTATACTATTACCTACAGGCTTATGAAGATCAATGTAAGCTAACAGTATTGAAAAATGTCACTGATATCATAGTATAAATAGTAACAATTATCTGATATGGCAGTGTTTGGAATAATCAGCAGTTCTTGCTCTCTGTGGATCTGATCTTCTGTTCAGAATTCAGTTCTTTCGAGTGCAAGTTTCCCTTCAGGAATTAGCCAGATATATGTACACATTTTAAACTCTTTTCAGCTAGAGAAATACATTTTGCTCCACAGATCAAGACAACTTTATTTTTAAGAACAGTTAAGGAAAATACATCACAGGAAAAATAAGGTAAAGTAAAAATGTTCAACATACATATTTCTGAACCCCATTCTTCCAATTTATGACAATAATTCTGAGCAACTGCTATTGAATATTTACTTAATGTTTCCCTCACTTAAAAAAAACTACTTTACGGTAATCCCAGTATTGACTGGAAAATCAAATGTCAAAAAGAAAATGTTTTTTTTCTTACATAAAGATCAAAATATTGAAATCCATTTGATTTAAAATATCCAAAGTAATTTAGCAGTAAGATTTCAAACTATGATATATAAAGATGCATCTGCATTTTGTTTGTAACTACCAAAAGGCAACAGATTAGATCTGTCACCTAAGGCTACATCCTGACTACAAGCTTCTTTCAGAAGAAGTTTTTTTGGAAGATATCTTCCGGGAAAACTTCTTCTAAAAGAGAGAGTCCACACTTAAAAGTGCATCGAAAAAGTGATCTGCTTTTTTGAAAGCGCGTCCAGATTGAATGGATGCTTTCTTACATGTAAGCGGAGATTACTACGAACGGAATGGCCACCAGGGCACCTGGGCTTTTTCCTCTTTCCTCTTCTTCCAAAAGACCCCCCACTTCCCCTCCACACATGCCTTTTTGCGAAAGAGCTCTTTCACAAAAAGGCTTCTTCCTTGTAGAAAGAGGATTACCAATGCCGGAAAAACCCTTCTGTTCTTTCAATTTTCTTGTGGAACAACGCAATTGCAGTGTGAACGTTCCTCAAGTTTTGTCAGAAAAACGGCCATTTTTCCGACAAAACTGTAGTGCAGATATACCCTAAGCTAATGTACATGATGTGTGCTAATTGTTTTGTAATGGGAATCAGGTGGGAGAGCACAAGGAATGGCTATTTTTTAGCATCTCAAAAATCTCACTTTTTGTGCTCTTCTCTTAGAAAGATGTTAGACGACGAATTAGTTAGAAGATGAATCCCTCTAGAACAGATCAAATGGCTGAATTGGAGTCCTACAGAATAATGAAATGTACTTTCGTTGTTTAATATAACCTTCAGACTTAGCATTCTGATAAAGCAGCCAGAGTTTATTGATCTGGGATGCAAGATATTGTAATTGTTTTAATTATATTGAAATTATAGTTCAAGACTTGGGATAAAAATGAGATTTGTAACCAAACAACAGTACTCTTATGTTAGAATAAAAAGTACTCTTATGTTAGAATTACCCTGGTGTGATTGTAATATAACGACAAATAAGTGTAATAATTAAACTTTCTTCAGGCTCAATAGTCTGAAAATCTTTTCTTCTTATAATCTGTTGTAATTCATGGGTTTCATGGATTCTATTTCTCTTTTCCATACTGTTGCTTCTAGGTTGTCAAACACATTTTTTTTCATCTTCAGGGTTGACAGTTGCCATTAGAAGCAAATTCAGACTGCAAGTAAAAGGTGATACAATGCTAGACAGTGTGCCCTAAAATCTCAGATGATAAAAAGGCAATTAGTGAACCAGAGTATAAAACAAGAACAATTTAATGTCACATTCAACTAAGACATCCATAAAAAGGTTCAATGGAAATAAAGTTTCACTGGATTATCCCAAAGCAGGACAAGAAGTTTTACTTACACTATGAATATGTGACTTTGTACATTTAAAATAAAATTAGTCCATCATAAGCATAAGACTTTGTACATATAAAATTAAACCATCCATGGAAGGTTTTTTCTTTTTAACTAAAGTTTAAAAACAGACAGGGTTCAATGCTGAAATTCCTACTTAGGAAAAACTAGCATTCAAACTAGTGTGAGGTTTTTTTGAATGAGAAATGCCAGAATTGGCCCGAATATTTGTTGATAGGACCCTAACTTTACTAAACTTTTAATGAATTACATAATTACTACTATTAGCTGATCTCACGGACTTTGCCATCTGCCTGTTTTAAACATTGTTTGAATGCAACATTAACTAAATATTCAGTGTCAACACACTTCATATATGTATCTAAAATCTATTAGATGGAGCCCAAATGAAACAGATGCATAGTCACCTTAGTTTTAGTGGATTTAGAATAAAGTCCACATGCAAATTCTGCAGCTACTGATTTATCACTAACTCCTCTGAGGAGTGTGTAATGCACATGCATAGACCTAGAAGTGCGAATGCATATGTGTACTGAGTGTTCTCTTGATAAATCTTTAATTATGAGGCCACATCCAGAATTATTTGCTGGTTTTCCCCTGTGGTCATGTGTAAAAGAATCTCATACACTTGTTTTTGTAGATTGTTAAAATGTAATTTTATGTGTATACTCACCAACTAATCAATCCTTTGCGGTAGCACTGAGTTTACAAATGCCAGGTAATAACTCTTCATTTCATGTATCAAGAGAGCCGCAATTTTTTTTATTTCCAAGCCTCAGCAGTGCATTCAGCAGACAAATTAGTGCAAATCTAAGTGCTTCTATCTTGGCAACTGCATAATTGCCTATCTGCATAATCCTATCAATTACAGTAAATGTTTTTCTGTGCAATAAACAAGTTGAAAATGGATCTTAAATTATTATTTGGACAAATGTGGCATGGCAATGATTTGTATGGTTGTTTCCTTTCATGTTCTCATCAAGGGAAAGTGATGTAAGGATAGCACATTTCAGAAGGTGATTCTTCTTTTCCTCCAACAAACTAAAGGACTGTACTCTACGGGTACCCAGAAGCCTCCTGCTACGGGACAAGCCCAAGAAAGAAACCAACAGAACACCATTGGCCATCACCTACAGTCCCCAGCTAAAACCTCTCCAACGCATCATTAGTGAGTCTATAAGGTGCCACAGGACTCCTCGTCGCTTTTGCAGATTCAGACTAACACGGCTACCCCTCTGATACTCTACGGGTGTGTCTAAACTACATGGTTCTGTCAACGGAGCCATATAGATGAGGCTGATCGGCAGAGGGAAATGCAGCCGCGATTTAAATAATCGTGGTTTCATTTAAATTTAAATGGCTGCCACACTCTGCTGACCAGCTGATGATCAGCTGTTTGTCGGCAGATAGGGGCAGTTTAGACGCTTCCCCATCGACATGAAAGTCCTTTCTCAACCTCCCTGGTAAACCTCATCCCACAAGGCATAAGGGGGAGGTCGACAAAGGGCTTTCATGTCGACGGGGGAGCGTCTAGACTGCCCCGATCTGCCGACAAACAGCTGATCATCAGCTGGTCGGCAGAGCGCGGCAGCCATTTAAATTTAAATAAAGCCACAATTATTTAAATCGCGGCTTCATTTCCCTCTGCCGATCAGCCTCATCTACATGGCTGTCGACGAAGCCATGTAGTTTAGACACATCCTACATGTCTATCAGGGATGGTCTAGACAGTATTTGGTCCTGTCATGAGGGCAAGGGACTGGACTCGATGACCTCTCGAGGTCCCTTGCAGTCCTAGTATTCTATGATTCTATGGAAATAAAATATTCATTATTGAAAACAGCTGCAGAAGATTATAGTCTCAAATGTTTCCATACTTGAAGCTATTCTTTATTGTACTTAAGTTGCATATAATGCAGAACAATAACCCATGTCAGCAGTTATAGTAGGCTTTTAATTATTTATGTATCTACTGTAGTCAATAAACAATACATACAGTTCAAAAAGGGTGCGGTTATCTCTAATACGTGGAAGCAAAGAAAGATTAGGTATGATGTAATAATTCAGGAATGTATGTGATTATGTGAACATCTAACCTACAGGATTTATCAAAACACTGTAGGCTGCTTTTGCAGAAAAACTTGCCAGCTGTCTACACTGGCCGCTTGAATTTCCACAAGAACACTGACTTCCTACTGTAAGAAATCAGTGCATCTTGCAGAAATACTATGCTGCTCCTGTTCAGGCAAAAGCCTTCTTGTGCAAATCATTTGCGCAAGAGGGCCAGTGTAGACAGCACAGTACTGTTTTGCGCAAAAAAGCCCCGATGGCTAAAATGGCGATCGGGGTTTTTTTGCGCAAAAGTGCGTCGAGATTGGCCAATCCGTGCCAATCTAGACGCTCTTTTCCGCAAATTCTTTTAACGGAAAAGTTTTCCATTAAAAGCATTTGCGGAAAATCATGCCAGTCTAGACGAAGCCTGTAGTGTTTGCATGTAGCTGATTGTTTAGCTACTAGCATTGCACATGTGTTTAAAATGGCACTAGGATCAGCACTAGAACTACTGTGTATTGAGGCAGAGAACAGATGATTCCATACATGGGAATAACAGAAGCTTTCTCTTGCCATTGAGAAATGATCACTATAATTCAGCTGCTTTGAAGAAAGAAAACAATAGGGTAGTAAGAATATAGGTGGAATAGTGAAATATGCTACTCGATATGCTGTTGGGCACCATCATTTAGAACAGATGATGGGCCTTATTCTGATTTTCACACTAGCATAAATCGGGAGTAAGTTTGCGGAGATATGCGAATATACAGTAGAGCCCCAGTCTTCCTCTAAATTTCTCAAGAGTATGAACATACTTTCATCTGGGCAGTATAAAAGGTTACAATTCCTGAGAATCACTCCTTTTGAAAGTTTTTCTACCTCTGCATTCTAAATAGCTGCATTCTGAAATAATTGATGGCTACATCAAATCCCCTATTTTAATCTTGTAATTTTAAGAACAATTAAGGAAGATGAGCAGATTTCATTAAAAAAATGGAAGGAAGGGAAACTTTTTTTGTATTGTTTGTTTTTGAATAACAATATATATATAAATATATTGATAAAATGAGTCTAGATAAATTATTCAGAAGAAAAACAAAATATCAAAGCAAAAATAGCATTACAAAATCATGGGGGGGAGGAATCAGAATCAATTTATAATACTGTAAAATGTTTTCAATAAGCAAATTGAAAGGAAATAAAGTAGCCAGCAGGAATAAGAAATGAGAGGTTGTGATGATCCATTGAGTGATAAACAAAGGCTGAATAATAAGACAAAGGGACAAAACTGACCATGGAAACAAGCAAAAAAAAAGTGAGAAATGATGTTTCTGTTTTTACTTAGAGCCATATTACTAGACAACTTTTGCATCTCCCAGGCAGAGTGTTTGGAATGAACAGAAATGAAACTTACCACACTGAGAAGGAATTTCCAAGGGGACGAAATTTCTGCTGCACAAATGAACAAATGCAGCTGCCAAGTTGCAGACAGCTTTCAGTACATTGGAATCACAAGCATCATGCACACACATGCTGTAGAATGGTTCAGGGTCCACCTTAAACATGAACAGAGTTATATTTAATGTTTCAAGTTACATGACGCACAAGAACACAATTCTTCTAACGGTTCGGTAATAATTTGGAAATATGAATAAACCTTCCAAATAAAGACAATATATTTCAAGAAGGTAGACTTACACACTCAGGGAGATGGTATGGGATGCAAGTCTAAGGGGGAAAAGAGTTATAGAGCTGGCAATTTTTCAGAGCCATTAGGAGCACAAGAGCAAATGTTTCCACCATGCACAAAAGATATGAAGACCAGGCTAGTTTATTCAGGAGATCTCCAATAATCTAAAAATTTAAAAGGAGTCCTACAAAAAGTGGAAACTAGATCAACTTACAAAAAGATTAATATAAACAAATAATATAACTACAGAGAGACAAAATTAGAACCTCCAAGGCACAAAATGAGATCAAACTAACTAGAGACATAAAGAGTAACAAGAAAACATTCTACAAATACATTAGGATCAAGAGGAAGCCAAAGTAATGATCCTATCCGTTCCTCAGTGGGAGGTGGGGGGAAATGGCGGAGGTGCTTAATAAGGATGTTATGGACTAGTCAACTATCTGATAAGCAAATGCTTATTGGATAGTCCAGTCGACTAGTCAATTCTCCCCCTCTTGCTGCCTCTATTTAATAGAGGCAGCAAAGTGGGGGGGAGGGGGAATGGGTTACTTCAAAGCCGCAGGGCTGCATGGAGCCTGTACTCCAGGCTCCATGTGGTGCTGCTTTGAAACGCCGTGGTGGTGTTTCAAAGGGGGCAGCACCGCACAAAGCTGACCCTGGGCTCTATGTGGCGCTGCCCCTTTGAAATGCTGTGGCACTATTTCAAAGGGGCAGCACCGCACAGAACCCGGGATCAGTTATGCGGTGCTGCCCCTTTGAAATGCTGCCACAGCATTTCAAAGTGGCATCACTGTGTGGAGCCCAGAGTCAGGTAGGGACTCCCTAGCTGACTCTGGGCTCCCTGTGGCATTTACGTGGAACCTGGAGTCAGCTGGGGAGTCCCCAGCTGATCCCATACCCCCTGAGGCGCTGCCACTTTGAAATGCTGTGAAGACCCTTGGCTCCGTGCAGCATTTCCACAGAACCTAGGGTCAGCTGGGGAGTGCCCACCTGACCCCAGATCCGTTGGCATTTCAAAGCAGCAGCACTGCATGGAGCCCGGGATCAGCGGGAGACTCTGAGTCCCCAGGCTCCATGCGGGTGCTTCCACTTTGAAATGTTTGAAAGTTTTGTACATTTCAAAACTGGCACATCGTGTGCAGTCCAGGGCCAGCAGGAAGTCCCACTGACTCTGGGCTCCACGTGGGCACTTCCGCTTTGAAATGCTCAAGAACCTCTGGGAGCCCACATGGAATCCGGAGTCAGCAGAGTTCCGCATTCCTACTTTGAAATGTACAAGAGCCCCTACAGGGGCTCTTGGGTATTTCAAAATTGGAGGTGCCTATCCACTAGTTGAGTAGTCGGAAATTCTATCAACTATTTGACTAATAAATTGTTATTTAACATCCTTAGTGCTTAATGACTTCTTTGGTTCAGTTTTCATCAAGACGGTTGATGGCAATTGGAAGTTTAACATAGTGAATACCAGTGAAAATAGGATAGGATCAGAAACTAAAACAGGGAAAGAATGAGTTAAAAATTATTTAGACAAATCAGATATTTTCAAGTCACCAGGGCCTGAAGAAACACTCAAGAAGCTGACTGACGAGCTATGTGATGAGGTTCAAAATGGACAACTGCAGAGACCTGCATTTGGGATGGAAAAATTCCAAGCACTGCTAAAGACTGATGACTGATTGGCCAAACAGCAGTTTAGCAGAAAAGGACCTGTGGATTACAGTGGATGAGAAGCTGGATATGAATCAACAATGTGCCCTTGTAGCCAAGAAGGCTAACAGCATACTATGGTGCATTAGGAGGAGCATTGCCAGCAGATCTAGAGAAATGATTATTCACCTTTATTCAGCACTCATGAGGCCACACCTGGAGTATTGCATCCAATTCTGGGCCCCCCATTTCAGAAAGGATATGGACGTATTGACTTGAGTCCAGTAGAGTGCAACAAAAAGGGAGCACATGGACTTATGAGGAGAGACTGAGGGATTTAGGCTTATTTAGTCTACAGAAGGGAAGAATGAGGGGAGGATTCAATAGCAGCCTTTATCTACCTGAATGGGGATTCCAAAGAGGATGGAGAGAGGCTGTTCTCAGTAGTGACAGATGACAGAATGAGGAGCAGTGGTCTCAAGTTGCAGCGAGGGAGGTCGAGGTTGGATATTAGGAAAAACTATTTTACTAGGAGGGTGGTGAAGCACTGGAATGGGTTACCTAGGGAGGTGGTGGAATCTCCATCCCTAGAGGTTTTTAAGTCCAGGCTTGACAAAGCCCTGGCTGGGATGATTTAGTTGGGGTTGGTCCTGCTTTGGGCAGAGGGTTGGATTCTAAGACCACCCTGAAGTCTCTTCCAACCCTATAATTTTATGATTCTATGAGTCTGAGCCATTAGCTATTATCTTTGAAAAGGCAGGAGAAATTCTAGAAAATTGGAAAAGTGCCCATCTACAAAAATAAAGACAACCCAGGTAATTACAGACTTGTCAGCTTAACTTCTGTACTAGAAAAGATAATGGAGCAAATAATTAAGCAATTTGAAAACATCTGGAAGATAATTAGATGATAAGAAATAGCATGGATCTGACAAGAATAAATCATGTCAAAATGTATAGCTTTCCTTGACAGGATAATAAGGCTTGTGGATTGGAGCAAGTGCTAGATGTCATATATCTAGACTCTAGTAAGGCTTTTGATACAGTCTCTTCTACCAAACTACTGAAATACAACCTCCATGGAATTACTGTAAGGTGGGTGCATAACTGGTTGGATAACTGTTCCCAGTCATTCTGGAAGGGCATAATGAGTATGATTCCACAGGGATCAGTTCTGGTTCCAGTTCTGTTCAATATTCTCATCAATGATTTAGAATAGATAATGACATAGAAAGTACACTTACAACATTTGCAGATGATAGCAAGCTGAGAGAGGTTACAAGTACTTTGGAGGATAAGATTATAATTCAAAGGGATCTGGACAAATTGGGAACATGGTATGAGGTAAATAGGATGAAATTCAGTAAGGACAAATGCAAAGTACACGATTTAGGCAGCAGCAATCAATTGCACATGGGAAATAGCCTAAGAAGGAATATTATGGAAAGAAATCTAGTGGTCATAGTGGACCACAAGCTAAATATGAGTCAACAGAGTGATACTTGCAAGAAAGGCAAACATGTTTCTGGGATGTAATAGCAGGAGTGTTGTAAGTAAGAAATGAGAAGTAATTATTTTGCTCTACTCCACAAATCAGGCAAATCAACTGTAAAAGAATGAAATCAAGAACTTCAGAGAAACTGACTTTTTCTTTCCACATGTCCGTTGTCTGACATGAGTATTAACACATCTTTTATTGCAACTGGTTCTAGGGCTTTATGTAGTTCCAGACTCTAGACCATACATTATAATGTCAAGGCAAGATGATATTCCATAGCTCAGAGAAATGTATTTATGTGGTAGAGAGACTGTGACATTTGGTTAGTAATTCTGTGATACCATTCTGATCACTAAAGCGATTGAGTTTTCAATTAAACTGATGGTTAAAAGCAATGATACTGTGTGGCATTCACTTGTCCTGGAAATTTTCATAATTCAGCAAAGCAGCTTTGAAGAAAGTTGCTAGAAGGTACAACCTAACTGAGTCCTAATAGTACTTACAACTTTGAAGCAGTTCCTAAGAAGAGAGTGGGGATCTTGAAAAAACATTTTACAAATGTTTGTCTTAGCTGTGCTGGAACATGGCTTTGCTTTCTTCTGCACGTAGCTGCAATGACTGCTCACCTGAGAAAACAAGACTAGTCAATGAATAAAGACAGTTTTTTTAAAGCACTAACATGCTGTAAACCCTTTCAGGTACATTGGGAGATATGACTGACTGCAAGTCATTTAGATTAAGGCTTCTTAGACTTATTTTTCTTTATACCACTCTGAATACTTTTTTATTGTTTCATTATATTAATGTAAGCAGGGACTGAACTGCTGCTTGCTATCAGCCAGCTAAAAGGAGAGAGCTGCCCTGGGGTGGGTTGCCCCCTACAATTGTTTAGCTCTGAAAGATAATTAACTGTTAACTGTTGATATGTAAATACAGCTCATGCCAGGATGGGGAGACAATACGAGGTGTGGCTATGTTAATCCAATTCAGCCAGGGCTGATGGAGGATCAGTGTTGGAATGGAATGTGGTGTATTGTAAATAATTTGGGGCTATTGTGGGGGGGTCACAAATCATGCTACAGGGGTACTGTAAAACATGCCACCAGTGCTTGCAGGAGAGACACCACTATCATTGTAACAGGTCTCCGTGGAACAAGCCTCCCCACTTCCAGAGTTGAGTGGACTGAGCTGGGGGAAAGAATTAAAGGGCTAAGACTGGCCCAACCTGCCCCTTTCCCCCTTTCATTTAAGGACAGACCTATAGCAGACTCTATGTAGAAGCTGGAATCCTTTGCCAGTCCAGGTGCTGGCTAAAGCATTGAAATCACTAAGAGCTGAAATCACTGGTTTGGCTGGGAGCCAGACCCATTGCAGCCAGCGAAGCGGCGGCGGCCAGCAGAGTGGCTGGTGGGAATCATTGGCCGGTGGTGTGGCATGGCCGGTAGGAGTGGCAGCAGGCGAGGAGCGGCGACCAGCGGTGTGGAGTGGCAGTAGGCGAGGAGTGGTGACCAGCAGCATGGCTTGGCTGGTAGAAGTGGCGGCAGGCGACCAGCGGAGCATCCGGTGGCGTGGAACGAGACAGCTGGTGGAACGTAGTGGAGTGGCTTGTAAGGTGCCCCCTATCTATTCCCCCACCCCATTTCTACCCAGGTTGGGAGGTGAAACCCTGCAGGTGAACTTTTGGACTCTGGGTGGCACTGACCAGAGACAGAGACTTTTGAGGTGTTGGACTTTGGGTGATTCTTGGCTGGGTGGGGGGCTTAGCTCATGTTTGGGTCATGAACCCTGTTAGTGGTATTTTCCCAAGTTAATGCCGTATGACTTCTCTCTCTGTTTCATTAAATGTTTCTTTCCTACACTCAGACTCTATGCTTGCGAGTGGGGAAGCATTGCCTCTCAGAGGCACCCAGGGCTGCATCTAGACTAGCAAGATTTTGCGCAAAAGCATGTGATTTTGAGCAAAAACTTGCCAGCTGTCTACACTGGCTGCAAGTATTTGCGCAAGAACACTGACTTTGTACTATACAAAATCAGTGCTTCTTGCACAAATACTCCGATGCTCCCGCTCAGGGATAAGCTCTCTAGACAGCCATATTAATTTCTTGCGCAAGAATGCCCGATGGCTAAAATGGCTTTGCAAAAGATGTGCCAGTGTAGACGCTCTTTTTGATATTGAACCCGGTCCTGATTGCTGCCAGGCCTACCTGGCAGAAGGGTTACATTAAGGTGTGGCTTGCACACTTTATAAACAAAACAAAGGTGGTATCATCCTATAAATATTACAGGTTACAAACACTGTTTCCTTTTTCTGTTGATTTTTGTGATTCATTATAGATTTTTTTTCTTTTTTATGGCTGCTGAATCAAGTTGTTGGCTAGCATTCTTTTTTTAATCTTTCTTTAACCTTTTTTTAATGATGCTAGTAAAAGCACTTCTTTTAATAGGTCCTTTTATAGAGAGCAGTTACATAGATTCTGACAATGTATATTCTTTTTAATAAGTGAAATAAATTTTAAAAGAAAATTATCACAAGTGAAAGCAATGACAAATACTTCTGGGCTGCATCTAGACTGGCAAGATTTTGCGCAAAAACGTTTGCTTTTGCGCAAAATCTTGCCATCTGTCTACACTGGCCACGAGTATTTGCGCAAGAACACTCACCTTATACTGTACAAAATCAGTGCTTCTTGCGCAAATACTCTGATTCTCCCGCTCAGGGAAAAGCATGAACATTGCACATCTGTGCATAAGATTGGTACACCATGACTGTGTCTACATTGGCAGCCTTTTCCGGAAAAGGGATGCTAATGAGACACTTCGGAATTGCAAATGCCGCGGGGGATTTAAATATCCCCCGCGGCATTTGCATGAACATGGCTGCCGCTTTTTTCCGTCTCGGGGTTTTGCCGGAGAAAAGCGCCAGTTTAGACGGGATCTTGCGGAAAATAAAGCCTTTTCCGGAAGATCCCTTATTCCTACGTTCCGGAAAAGGCTTTATTTTCCGCAAGATCCCGTCTAGACTGGCGCTTTTCTCCGGCAAAACCCCGAGCCGGAAAAAAGCGGCAGTCATGTTCATGCAAATGCATTTGCAATTCCGAAGTGTCTCATTAGCATCCCTTTTCCGGAAAAGGCTGCCAATGTAGACACAGCCCATATGGTCAACTCTATATTCAGTTAAAACACAAAAGCAAGGTCATGTTCTACTATCTCCTTAAGGAGAGAATTTTAATGTGACAATTTAGCCTCCCAAACAATTATTTTTCTATGCAGTCATTCAGTTGCATGGCTCCTGGCTTATAAAGTCTCCTTTTTAGCCTCTGCTTGTCTAATGGCGACTAATTCCACAACTAAGAACTGAACAGATTGTGTTCCTGTGACACCATTAGTGATGTAATTGTATGGCATGGTTTGAGTAGTAAAGGCATTACCCACTTACCAGTGAGCACCAAATCTATCACTTTTGCAACAGTATTTGCATGATTTTCACTGACCTACAATGTAAGAACCCAGAGGTGAGTCCTATAAAGCAGAATACAGCATATTGTATTCCTTCAGGCTGGTCTCTGACCAATTATAACATATGTTCCTGCTGCTTCCCGTTTCTGGCTCCTATTATTAAGCCAAGTCTCCTGATCAGGAGGGAGAGAAGTAAGCTCCATTTTACAACTAAATACATTAACCAGCAGATTATTTCTGATGTATTGTCTCATCCTATAACTTTAAAAAAGTTTGTACTAGTTAGAATGAGTTCCTGGCCATTGCCTTAATGATCCACAACAATGGTACATCATCATCAAGTCAATCTTTTCAGTACTTTTTCTGAACAGGATATGAGTCATATTGACTGCAAGCAGCACAGAGTTCAGCTAAAATCATCTATGAAGGATAGGCAGGGGAAAAAAGAGAGGAGGTGTTGCCTTGTATATTAAAAATGAATACACTTGGACTGAGGTGGAGATGGACATAGAAGACAGACTTGTTGAGAGTCTCTGGGTTAGGTTAAAAGGGGTAAAAAATAAGGGTGATGTCATGCTAGGGATCTACTACAGACAACCAGGCAGTAGAGGTAGATGACACTTTTTTTAAACAATTTAAAAAAATCATCCAAAGCACAGAATTTGGTGGTGATGTGGGACTTCCAGCTATCCAGACATATGTTGGGAAACTAACACAGGAGGGCACGGATTATCCAATAAGTTCTTGGACTGCACTGGAGACAATTTTTTATTTCAGAAAGTTGAAAAAGCTACTTGGGGGGAAAGCTGTTCTTCATTTGATTTTAACAAAGAAGGAGGAACTGGTTGAGAATTTGAAAGTGGAAGGAAGATTGGGAGAAAGTGAGCATGAAATCATAGAGTTCATGATTCTAAGGAATGGTAGAAGGGAGAAGAGCAAACTAGAGACAATGGATTTCAGGAAGGCAGATTTTAGTATATTCAGAGAGCTGTTAAATGCCATGTTTAACTGCATACCTCCATCCATATTAGAATTAAAAACTTCAGAGGGGTAGCTGAGCTAGTCTGTACCTGGAAAAACTTAAACAATGAATAGTCTAGCAACACCTTAAAGACTAATAAAACATGTAGATGGTATCATGATGGACACATTTCCTCCACCTTATACCAGAAACCTACCGACTGCTTCACTTACCTTCATGCCTCTAGCTTCCATCCCAGACACATTTCTCAATCTATTGTTTACAGCGAAGCCCTAAGATACAACCAGATTTGCTCCAAACCCACAGACAGAGACAAACATCTACAGGGTCTATACAGAGCATTGTTAAAACTGAAATAGCCACCCGGAGAAGTGAAAAAACAGATTGGCAGAACCAGAAGAGTACTCAGACATGAACTACTTCAAGACAGGCCAAGAAAAGAAAACATCAGAATTGCTTTTGTCATCACCTACAGGCCACAACTTAAACCCCTCCAATGCATTATCAACAATCTACAACCTATCCTGGAAAATGATCCCTCCCTCTCACAGGCCTTGGGGAAAGGCCTATTCTCGCTTACAGACAACCCCCTAACCTCAAACAAATTATTTCTAGTAACCATGCAGCATACCTATGTCATAATCATCCAGGAATCCATTCCTGCAATCAACCCTGGTGCCAACTCTACCCACACATCTACACAAGCGATTTCATCACTGGACCTAAACACATCAGCTACCATATTAGAAGCTCATTTAACTCCACATCCACTAATGTGATCTATGCCATCAAATGCCAGCAATGCCCCCACTGCCATGTATATTGGCCAAACCGGACAGGCTCTACAGGAAAAAATGAATGGACACAAATCAGATAGCTGAAAAGGTAACACACAGAAACCTGTTGGAGAACACTTTAACCTGCTTGGGCACTCATTAACGGATCTCAAAGTCATTGTTTTGTTTCAGGCCAATTCCACAAGACAAGTACACAGGGAAGCCTTGGAATTTAACTTCATTTACAGGTTTAGGATCCATCACAAAGGTATGAATAAAGACATTGCCTGGCTAAACACTACCTTCCACATATTAATGACTTAAAAAACCAAACAATGGTTACTTCAGAAAAGTTTGCACCTTCTCTATCAGCTTCATGTAAGATGAACACTTTCATTCACTTTTTTTTCCTTTTCTTCCCCCATTCCCTATGTATTTCGAAACTGGAACTTTAATAACACCATTCATCTGAAGAAGTGGGTAATACCCACGAAACCTCATGATACCATCAACATGTTTTGTTAGTCTTTAAGGTGCTGCTACACTATTCATTGTTTTTTTAGTTTTTTCATATTAGAATTGTGTGCATGTAGTTGTACTGGCTGAAAACACAAAGGGTATGTCTACACTACAAAGTTAATTCGAACTAACAGACGTTAGTTCGAATTAACTTTGATAGGCGCTACACATGCAAACCGCTAGTTCGAACTTAATTCAAACTAGCGGAGCGCTTAGTTCGAACTAGGTAAACCTCATTCTACGAGGACTAAGCCTAGTTCGAACTTGCTAGTTCAAATTAAGGGGTGTGTAGCCCCTTAATTCAAACTAGTGGAAGGCTAGCCCTCCCCAGATTTCCCTGGTGGCCATTCTGGCCAACACCAGGGAAACTCTTCTGCCCCCCTCCCGGCTCCGGACCCCTTAAAGGGGCACGGGCTGGCTACGATGCCTGTACCAGGTGCAAGCCTGCCAGCACCCAGCTAGCAGACCCTGCACCTGGCACGGCTCAAGCCAGCCACCCGATGCCCCCCAGCTCTCCCCCTCTTCCTGGGACCAGGCTGGCGGCTCCCGGGAGCTTGCCTGGGACCGCAAGAGGTGGGCACCCGCCTGGACTAGTGCGGACATCGTGGACCTCGTCCACGACCTCCGCACTAGGCACAGGAAAGCGGCCGTCTAGGGCAGGAGAGCTGCCAGCCTGGCCACCCAGGAGCAGGTGTGCATGAAAATCAAGGTGGTCCACTGAGACCCCCGACCCTGAACCCTGAGCTTACAATGGCCATACTGGGTCAGACCAAAGGTCCATCTAGCCCAGTAGCCTGTCTGCCGACTGTGGCCAACCCTAGGGACCCTGGAGGGGATGGACCGAAGACAGTGACCAAGCCATTTGTCTCGTGCCATCCCTCTCCAGCCTTCCACAAACTTTGGGCAGGGACACCACTCCTACCCCCTGGCTAATACCACTGCATGGACCCAACCTCCATCACTTTATCTCACTTCTCTTTAAACTCGGTTCTAGTTCTAGCCTTCACAGCCTCCTGTAGCAAGGAGTTCCACAGGTTGACTCTTTGCTTTGTGAAGAACAACTTTCTGTTACTAGTTTGAAGCCTGCTACCCATTCCTTTCCTTTGGTGTCCTCTAGTCCTTCTATTATGGAAACTAATGAAGAACTTTTCTTGATGCACCCTCTCCGCACCACTCATGCTTTTATCGACCTCTATCATATCCCCCCTCAGTCTCCTCTTTTCTAAGCTGAAAAGTCCCAGTCTCTTTAGCCTCTCTTCATATGGGACCTGTTCCAAACCCCTGATCATTTTAGTTGCCCTCCCCTCTCCCAGCCTCTCTCTTCCCCTCTCCAACCTCCTTTTCCCAGTCTCCCCGAGTTTTGTTCAATAAAGAGAGATTCTATTTTTGACCACACGTTTTCTTTATTTTGTACATCAGGAAGGGGGGCTAGGGAAGGGTAAATGGAAGAAAGTGAGGGAGGAATGGGGTACGAGCCCCCGATGGGGAGGACTGGGCTGGCTCTGCGGGCTTATGGGGGTGGAAGCTCTCCTGCGGCCCCCCAATTGCCCCCTCTCCCCAGATGGCAGCCTGTGGCAAGTGCAGCCAGTCTGATGGCCGAGTGCTGCTTTGCAAGCGGGGCACCCCTGAGAACTGTCTGTCCGGGGTGGGGTCGGGTCCCTTTAAGCACAGCCCTCAGCTAGCCTGAGGCAGCAGCTCCACGCTCTAAGTCCTCATCTGATGTCCTGCCGGCACTGCTTCCAGCCATCCTTAACCCCGGTTCAGGGTCCACTTAATATGGACATGCTAGTTCAAATTAGCAAAATGCTAATTCGAACTAGTTTTTTAGTCTGGATCCGTTAGTTCGAATTAGTTTAGTTCGAATTAACTAATTCGAACTAAGTTAGTTCGAATTAGCGCTGTAGTGTAGACATACCCATCGAGAGGAACTGCATGCAGAAACAACCAATGTGATGTTTAATAGGTCATAACTGATGCATTTATTTACTTAAATTGTCCAAGAAAATTCACCATTAAGCAGATACCAGGCAGGCATGGAAACTTTCAGCCTAGGTGAAAGATTCCAAAATTTCCATACTTGATTTCTGTCTGCAGGTGAATTTTCTTGGAATGTTTAAGCACATAAATGCAGTTTTCCTCTAAATAAATGGAGAGTGAATATTTTGGCCCACGTTGCCAGTATTCTGTGGCTAACTCATCTGTTTCCATTTTCACTGTGCAGTTTTAACCATTTCAGTAAAATAGAACTCTGTCGCATGTGTGTTACATGCAAACCTCTGTGTTCCAAGTGCCACATGTGCCTGAAAAGACAGATATTTTGCAACTGTCCTTTCAGATAGCAGTGAGGTAGCCAGTATACCTGCCAGCTCCTTGTGAATTCCTGCATGCTACCAGCGTAGGAGTGATTGGGAAGCATCCATTCATTTCCAGCTTCATTATCATTGGTACCAAAAAGACCAGCTGACACACCTGAAATCAGATGAAAATAGGGTAAGACAGGAATGGAACCATAGAAAAACTCTGGTTTTAGAAGTCACCACTGGCCTCTTGCTCTCCTGCCTTCTATAGCTGAGGTGAAATGCAGAGGTGATGTATTTGGGTTCCTGAAGGAGAGCATCCCTTGGCAGAGTAACAGGTTGAGAGGACTACATTATCATCCTGTGTGCTAGTCTTCACTCTGCCTTCCTGGCCAGAGAAAGGAGCTGCCATGATGGACAACAGATTTCTATAAAAATTGAGGGTGATGTGCTGTACAGCGGGGAAGCCATGACAGCTTATATTAATAAGACCAGAAGGATGCTTTTGTATAAATGTTCATGTGCTCTGTTATATCTGACACAGGGGCATAGCCACACGCAGGCCTGGATGGGCCGTGGTCCACTCACTTTGCATCCAGACCCACCCTTCTCCAGTTTACCAGGCGCTCCAGCCAAGAAGCAGGGTCAGGGCAGTGGGGCTTACTCTATTCTACCTGCTGAACCAACGGGGGAGTGGGACCAGGGTGCTGGGGCTCCACCTGGTGTTCTAGCCAAGGAGTGGGACCAGGGTGATGGGGCTTTCCCTGCTCTGCCTAGTGTTCCAGCAGGGGAGAGGGGCTAGGGCAGTGGGGCTTACCCCTCTCCTTCCAATAAGCCAGGTGGGGAGCAGGAGTAGCAGGGCTAGAACCCACACATGATCAAGTGCCAGGCAGGCAGCGAGCGGAACAAGGCAAGCCCCTGCATGAAGACCCTGCTCTCTGGGTGCATCCCTGGGTTCCCTGGCCAGTTGTGTGCGTGTGGGGGAGAAGTGGCCCCATCCCTCCTGTCCTTCCCCCCCATTCTTGCCCACACACTCAGGGGCTGTGTCTACACTGGGCCACTTATTCTGGAAAATCAGCCGCTTTTCCGGAATAAGCTGCGAGCTGTCTACACTGGCCCTTGAATTTCCGGAAAAGCAACGATGCTCTACTGTACAAAATCAGCCACTATTCCGGAAAAACTATTCTGCTCCCGCTTGGGCATACGTCCTTATTCCGGAACACTGTTCCAGAAAAGGGCCAGTGTAGACAGCCCAGTAGTCTTTTCCGGAAAAAAGCCCCGATTGCGAAAATGGCGATCGGGGCTCTTTTCCGGAAAAGCGCGTCTACATTGGCCACAGATGCTTTTCTGGAAAAAGGGCTTTTCCAGAAAAGCAGCCTGCCAATGTAGACGCTCCTTTTCCGGAAAAACTGAAAACAGAATAGTATTCCATTTTAAGCATTTCCTGAAATTCATGCCAGTGTAGACACAGCCAAAGTCAGGGTCCACCCAAGTCAGCCTTTCTGGCTACAGCACAGATTATTTTGACATAGAAGAGAGCAGCTCTCAGACTGGCTTGTGGAGGTGGACTGGCTGGACACACAGTACTGCACCGCAAGCGGCTACGCTCAATTACAAGACAGCAAAATTGTAATTATTCTGTGTAAACATTCGTTGTTGTTACTGTAGGGACATGTTATATGTTTCATCACATTCATTGGTAGGATCTTGTGCCAGGACTTGAAGGACAGGCTAGTTCCGGTCAGCCCATAGTCTGAAACCTGAGCGTTCTAGAATTCAGAGAGAAAAACAAATCAGAAGGAGATGGGAACAGCTGTGCTGAATGTTTAGTGGTTACCATGATGCCATCCATCCAGTGTAAGAGTACAGAGATCATAGTGAAAGTCACAGGAGACAGAAACTGAATTTTCATTCGATACTTCTATTCTGTTAGCCTCCTTTCTTATGGTGAGTCCGTTCTTTTCAGACTGATTCAGACTGAGGCAGTTCTCCTCCAGCAGGGAAATATTGTAAATCTTGTATGTCTGTTTTAAGATAAGAATTTTCAGGGTAACTAGCTTAGGATGGATCTTGCAAGGTGTTGATTCCCCTTAACTACCCAATAGAATTGTACTTTCAAATATTTGAAACATCATTCCTGATTACTGGGTGAGCTCAGCTTGCACATGTGCAAATGGATGGTCCCATTTATGCCCAGCCCTATGGGGAAGGTAATGGTGTTCCTGAGGGACCGGTGAAGTGCGAAGCCTCCCAGCTGAACAGAAGCTTGTTCCTCCAAGAGTAGGTGCTGTTGTTCTTCTTGGCTTACACAGGATATACAAGAATTGGGAGAAAGGTTCTTTGAGCCTTCTCTACCCCATGTATCCACATACAAGTCAAGAAGAACATGGCCCATTATTGATAGGACTGATTGCCTTATTGAGGGCTATTCCCTTTTGCTGAGATATTCACTGTGTTTGCATTAACTTATGCGAGCCCCTGTGTGCTAAATCTGGGGCACAGATAAAGTCAGTGTTTGGCTTCTTTGTCAAAGTGCAGTGATTTCAGAGTTGCATATTCTCTTCTGGAAGGGAAAGAAGTTTGACTCTCCTGTCCTACCTTCAATCCGGGGTAGATATCAATGGTTGTCCAGTTCATTTTCACATGCAGTGAACCCAAGCCACTACTCTCCTGGTTCAGCACTACAGTAAATGTGTTGTGAACAAAATCCTTGGCAAGAAGCACACTGCACCTCGATGTCAGATCATACATTCTTCCATCAAAAGTCCTGATGTGCTTGTTTCCCATCAGTACAGCATGGTCTAGAGCATGGTATTGCAAAAGCAATGTCACAGTGTTGTTCACAGAGCTCATCGGGTAGCACTTAACTGCTTTCCAGAATCTATCTATTTGTTCTTAGGAAAAATGTACCCATTTCCTTATAATTTTATACCAGACTGGATCTCAAAGTCCTAGAACTTTGGAAAGTACGAAAAGAGGCTCCAAAGTTTACATTTGAGCCTATCTTGGTTTATAATCTTAATGCTAATTATACATATTCATAAACAGAAAGCAGGAATAAAGATTAAGAATCTGCCTTAAACAGAGGAAAGCCAGCAAAATCAGAGGTAAGACTGATTTTTATAGGTGCCAAGCAATGTTCCCTGTAAGCTGAGAGCTTGTGCAGCTGCTCAGAATTAGGAAAGCTCCCATAGCTAGGTTTTTGTTTCTATGGGTGGTTCACATTTGCAAATGTGTGGGTGCACATATTAAAATTTATTCAACAATTAGGTGGCAAGAATCTGCACATGGGAGGAAAAAATTAGAGGCACATTTGTGCCAAGGAATCTACATCAGCAGAATTCAATGGAAACTAGTGCACACCTCTGAAAATCTTACAGTCCACTCTTAAAACCCTCCAATCTGCCCAGATACTGGAGCTAATGAAGCACTGTCCAAAGCCTACTGTTTCTGGGAGCTCTCTTGTCTACTAATTGATAGCCAGATGTTCAGTGAGGACTGCTATCAATAGCAATGCTCTCTGTCTAATGTGATCTCTGAAGTTTCTACACAGCCAATCTTATACACTCTGAAGTTAACGGGAATTATGTCACCGACTTCAATGAAATTAAGATCAGGTCCTCAATGTGAGATCCTCAGCTCTGAGACCAATCATCATACCTCCTCACAATGGGATGTGGTTGAGATACCGATATATTCTACCTGCTCATTTCAAGCTTCCCAACAGAGTGGTGTTATATAGGCCTGCCAATGCAGTGGGGATGAGGAGGGCAAAGGGACATTTGTACCTGGGTCCAGTAATTCAAAGATTTGGGATTGGTCCTGCCTTGGGCAGGGAGATGGACTTGATGACCTCCTGAGCTCTCTTCCAGCTCTATGGTTCTATGATTCTAAAGAGGCCTGGGACTCCGGACCACTGCTACTGCTGCAGTGGTAGGAGCCCCAGGTCCCTTAAATCGCTGCCAGAGTGGGATGCCACACTCTCCTCACAGCTCTGCGGGCCAGAGTGGCTCAGTGTGGTGGTTCAGACAGCGCAGGGCTGGCTGCCCCATATCCCACCCCTTCTGCCCAAAACCTCACCCCTTCTTGGGGCACAGAGCTGCCCTCCCACCTTGCCCAGGGGCTCACGGAAGCTTTCAGCACCCCTGATGTTATAACACAGCTTTTCTGTACTGTATGTAATTAAAAAATAAGAAAAATTCACATGGAAGTTTGCTGGAGCTGAAAGTTCACCACAAATGGCTTATTTACCATAAGTGACTGCTGCGCCACCAAAATATCAATCTACATAAAATCATTTAAAATACGACCCAGAGAAATATGATGTTAATTAACAATCCTCTCTTTGTATGCAAAATTCTATCTGGAGCTCAGAGGAAAATGGGAATAGCTGATTAGAGCTGCCAAGGAACCTACATTCAAAGGGGCTCTCCATCAGCCTCTGTTTGATTCTATAATACTCAGCAACTGGGTTGATGTTGTACAGGTCCCGGAGAGGCCGCATTAGCTTTTCCTCAATGAGGTAGTTAGTGATATTTGCCAGGCCCACAAAGTGGTCTCCTTTAGGCAGCACTGGCAGTTTCACTGCCATTGAACAGTTCCTGTGGGATACAAATGATTAACTTGTGGTGTTACTGGTGTTAAATTGATTAAATGTAGTCAATGTATCAAGTGGTATAAAATGGAAAAGAAAAGTGCTTCTTAAAGCTGAGTGTAGCATAGCTATATCATTTGCTGCTGGATATTTATTCTCCAAAGTGGGGAAAGCAGCCCATGACAATAGATGATAATATTACTTAGTATAAAGGGAGTCCAAAGCACAGGGTAGCTGCTGAGTTCTGTTCCCTAATACTGTAATTTGATGCAAATAACCGACAAGTATCTGTTTAGAAGACTATGCTGGGTGTAGAGCTTTCCCAAACGCTAGACTGCCCACTGTTACCTGGCTGAAAAACTGTACAGATTTGATAACGGTTTCCGGATCTTGTTCACAGCTCTGGAAATCCTGGCATCTGCCCATCTCAGTAGCTGACGTGTTGCCTAGTGGGGACACATCATTAAAAAACTTCAACACTGAAGTGGTTTTTGGACATGCTAAAAGGACTATCAAAGGACTATTAAAAACATAACACTTGACCCTCCCTCACATTTGTCACTTGCCTAACAGCAAGGCTTCCTGTTATTTAGAGGTGGTTGGTGAATGAGAAGTTAATCACGTTGGTATAAGAGAGAAATATATCCTCCTGATGACAATGCCATTTAACATGTACGCAGGCCCACTACTGGAGGGGTAAAGGGGGGGGGTCCCCAGAGCTATTTACAAACTATAGTGTGACAGGAATGACACGCATACCTCTGAGGTGGGAAGACCGCAACCATGTGGGTGACAAGCACACTGCTAGTGGTGTCATTTTGGCCAAAGACATCAGATTGACACACCCTCTAATATTAAATGTGCCACTGAGGTACCAGGCCACTTTTTCGAAAGTAGCAAACAGCCAAATCCATATCCTAGAGGTATGTGCACAAAGCAGGGAAGTGAAAATCTACCTGTGCAATTTGCATACACAGAAATGTTGCTTAGAATTTAGGTGCAATTTTAGTAGTTAGTTTGAGATCAGGTTGAGGCATATGGCCCTTGAAGTCCACAAAAAATGCAAAAAACCTTGAATTTTATCTCGTGTGAAGAGCCCCAAAGAAGAAAAGGATCCAATGGTGGCATCAGCCTTGAAAAGATGCATGATGAGTCAACCTGAATGGAACCTGAACCTGTATTTTGAAGCTGATGCTTAGCTCTGTATACAATCCCCTCTGGACCATATAAAAATTAAGCATTATTTTATACTAACCAAATCCAAGCTTGTTTTCATGGCTGTTAATGCCACCTGGATTGGTTCCATTAACCACACATCTTTTACAATACTGGGCACAAAAGCCTGGATTTTCTTCATATATTCCTCAGTTTTCTCTTGCCAAACTTCGTCCAGTGACTTCAAAGTCACATCATAGTAGGCATCCTTCAGGGTGGCTAATGGTTCTGAAACAAGTGTGAAACTGACCTTAGCAAATACATTTTAACGTGGACCTCAGTTGTAATTCAGGACAAAATCGTCACCACCTCAACAAAGGAGGGGGGTATTCTCTGAACACTAGGTTATGGGACAGGCTATGGAAAACATGGCCAGCCCTGATCTGCCTCCAGCATCCAGAAGCAGACACTGAGGAGGCAGGGAGTGCATGGAGCTCTTTCAAATCCACTGGCAGGCACGTTAGATGGCACTCCCATCAGGCTGTCCACATCTGCTTTGCACGAGAAAAATGCCGCCTCTGCTCTACCTCTGACACTCTACCTCCCACCTTATCGCCCTCTGAGGAGGAGCACAGGGACAATTTGGTTATTATAATTGAAAGCACAAATACACATTGCACATGTAGACAAGGTCTAAGTGCTCTTTATTGGCATTGGGGGACAGATCATGTTCCGTAGCTCCAAGATCATGTACCAAAGTTTTCTCTTGTGCCATAATCAGAGATGGATACAGTCCACTTTATTTTCCTCTGTTAGTTTTACTGCAAAAATCGTCCTTCTGAAACATCATGGCTACGTCTAGACTGGCATGATTTTCCGCAAATGCTTTTAACAGAAAAGTTTTCCATTAAAAGCATTTGCGGAAAAGAGCATCTAGATTGGCACGGACGCTTTTCCACAAAAGCACTTTTGCACAAAAGCATCCGTGGCCAATCTAGACGTGCTTTTGCGCAAAAAAGCCCCGATCGCCATTTTCGCAATCGGGGTTTTTTTGCGCAAAACAAATCTGAGTTGTCTACACTGGCCCTTTTGCACAAAAGCTTTTGCACAAAAGGACTTTTGCCTGAACGGGAGCAGCATAGTATTTCCGCAAGAAGCACTGATTTCTTACATGAGATTGTCAGTGTTCTTGCAGAAATTCAAGCGGCCAGTGTAGACAGCTGGCAAGTTTTTCCGCAAAAACAGCTGCTTTTGTGAACCGCTAGCTCATGTGAACCGCTAGCAATGGAGCGGCTGGCAGCACCCTAACCACAGAACAGATACAATGCCCAACATCTCGTTACCATTAGTCCTAGCACTTTACTCCTTCAGTTAATGGTTTAAGTCCCAATGCGGGAGGAGATGGGGAGAGGGAAAGGTTGGCAGGACATTTCAGCATGTACTCCTTGACTGAAGAATCTGCTTCCAGCCTTAGTCTGACAGAGCCTAGATTTACTGACATTCAGGCATGAGTCAGAGACTACACTTACCATGCTGGATTTCATTAGTGGATGTGTTAAACGGGGGCTACTTGGAGGCTTTCTTACTGTGGCAACTAGAGAAATGATCTATGTGAATATGGAGTCCAGCGGAGCTTGTATATATTTATACATAACTGAGCAGAACCCAGAGCTTTTTGTAAGATCAAATAAAAGCATTTGTGCTATTCAGCCCCTTATTTACTCAGTTTGCTAGGCCCTGCTTCCTCTCTGTGCTACATATCCCCTTCCTTTAAGTGTCTCTGCTTACTTTGTAGTTCATTTTGCATTTGCTGTACAGTCTCTTGAATTTTTTCCAAGTACAGTGGGAGGTTGTTCCGCAGAGCTTGCTTGATTCCACTCTGCTTCCACATCTGGGTGACAGCTCCCCCCCCATTTTGCAGGATTCCAGCAACTTCCCGGGAGGCTTTCAAAGGCCAGCCAGCTGCTTCATACAGGAAATCAATTTGCTGCACCTACAGTGGGCCCCAAACAGCAAGAAATGTAGAAATATGCTATGATTTTTAGTAAACTTATGGAGCATGTTGTCTTGCGACAATAATGAGTGCTTGGGAAGGAGAGCAACAGAGACCATATCCTAAGCCTGATCCTCTCATGCTAACCCAAAGACTTTAAGATTCTGCATGCGAGGTTATGAATACATTGTTAGCTCATATTGAAGAGGCTGCCTGATGTAGCTGCAGATATAAAGAGTAATGCATCCTGAGGGTATAACGACCAAGCCTCCCACAGGAATATGGTCAGTCTGGGCTTGATGTAGGGAGTCACAGGCTGTGTCTAGACTGTATCCCTCTGCCAACAAAGGGATGCAAATCAAGCACTTTGGAAGTGCAAATGAGCCTGGAATTTAAATATCCTGGGCTTCATTTGTGTACTCACCTTCCGACGCTGTGCCGATCAGGCTCAGTGTCGAAAGTGAAAGTAAAGTGTAGCCGCGGTTCTGCCACATTTCCGCTGACAGCGGCGGCTTTTCCGACAGATCCTGTACTCCTCAAAAAATGAGGAATAATGTTAATTTAAACCAAGGGGTTTGGTTTGAACTAACGTGACCCGGCGCGCACTTTCATTTTCAAAACAGCTGTTAAGCAGAGAAACGCGCCAGCGAGATCATGCTAATGAAACGTAGGATATTTAATTCCCTGCTTCATTAGCAATTTCAGTCGCCTACATTTGCAGCCCTAGTTTGAACTAGGAAGCAAGTGTAGACGTACCCTTAGCATGTATTCAAACCCATGTAGCCTTGATTAGGCAAAAGTTGTTAAACAGTCTGGCTACGTCTAGACGGGCATGATTTTCCGCAAATGCTTTTAACAGAAAAATTTTCAGTTAAAAGCATTTTTGGAACAGAGGTCTAGATTGGCACGGACGCTTTTCCGCAAAAGCACTTTTTGCGGAAAAGCGTCTGTGCCAATTTAGACGTGCTTTTCCGCAAAAAAGCCCCAATCGCCATTTTCGCAATCGGGGCTTTTTTGCGGAAAACAAATCTGGGCTGTCTACACTGGCCCATTTGCACAAAAGTTTTGCGCAAAAGGACTTTTGCCCGAACGGGAGCAGCATAGTATTTCCACAAGAACACTGACAATCTTACATGAGATCATCAGTGCTTTTGCGGAAATTCAAGCGGACAGTGTAGACAGCTGGCAAGTTTTTCCGGAAAAGTGGCTGATTTTCTGGAAAAACTGGCCAGTCTAGACACAGCCTCTGTTGTAAACAAAGGCATCTGTGTTTGCTTCAATTTACATATAAGTAATAAACAACATCTTTGAGATTGCAAAAGAGGGGTAAATCTTTGCAACAATAAAGGACCAGTTGCCTCTCCTAGCCAGGTGTCAAAGATTACTATAAATTACCAGTCAAGTGACCATTCTTGGACAATGAAAGGGGCCAGGTTTGAGGGAACATTGAGCAAGAAAAGACGGATATGTAATTTAGCCAACAAGATGGAATCTCTTTTCACCACAAACCTGCATGTCTCCATCTTCACAAGAACTTTATCTACGGATAACCCCCAGGAAAATGCATTTCAAGGGGGAATGGACTACAAAAGTGATGGACAAAAACGCCCCACAGAATCTCTCTTTCTTTCCCATCAAAGACAACAAAAGAATCAGCCTATTGACTTTGGGAGGGATCCTGACATGAAGATTTGCTGGAAATATGTGGCAAGGATTTTACCTAACTCCTAGAATAAATTCTTTTTATTTCTCTTGTAACCATTTTTTACTCTCTGGCTATGTCTAGACTACATCCCCTTGTCAAAAGAGGGATGCAAATAAGCCTGACTGAAAGTGCAAATGAAGCGCGGACTTAAATATCCCACACTTCATTTGCATATTCGTGTCTGATCGCTGTTTCGAAAAAGGGTATTACAAAAGTGGAATTGCAGTTTAAACGCAGTTCTCTCTCAAAAAAACCCTTTTTTTGAAAGAACCCGTACTCCTGAAAAAATGAGGAGTATGAGTTCTTTTGAAAAAGGATTGTTTTTTTTTTGAAAGAATTGTGTCTAGACTGCGGTTTCACTTTCAAAATACCCTTTTTCGAAACAGCGATCGGACGCAAATATGCAAGTGAAGCATGGGATATTTAAATCCGCACATCATTTGCACTTTCGATTGGGCTTATTTACATCCTTCTTTCGACAGAGGGATGTAGTCTAGATGTGCCCTAATACTTGTACTTCTTAATCTCTCTCTTTGTAGTTAAATAAATGTCTATTGTTTTTATTCAGAACTAATCCAGAGCTGTGTTTAAACTGAACTGTTTGAATAACTCCAATAAGAGAAGCAAACTGTTGGATATCGACCCCTTGCAGGGGCACTGGACCTCTCATAGCTGAACTGCCTAGGAGAGGGCTGGACTGTGCAGAACACACATTGCTGGGACAATTTGAGACTGGGAGTGTGTTGGGATCATCCTGCAAGCAGTAACTAGGCTGGTGGATGCAGTGTGACTGGAGTGCTGCTAGCAGGCTGCTGGTATCAGAGCTGTTAGTCCAGGATCACAGCTATATACAGACCTCAGGCTCTTACCTGAATGCTGTTAGGCTGTTTGTGAGTTGCCCACTGCAAAGCACCTTGAGACACACACGGTTGCAAAACAGATGGTGAGACTGACCTGGATTGCAGCCCAAAATGACCCCTTCCCAGAAAATATCAAAGATGCTTCTTGCACCGCGTTCCATGGTGTGCTCAGGTATACTGCATGACTGCATGGAACCATCCTACATTAGGTGATTTGGCCATTTCTAAGATATTTATCATGCTAATTACTTACTGAGCTCCTGAATTTCCAAACCGATTCATCAAACTTCTTGATCTTCTCCATGAGTTTGGCTTTAAGGTGGCACCCAATTTCATTAAGTTTATACTGTGAAAATACGAAATATAAAGATTTTATGATTGAGGAAACATTTGTGCCAAGCTAATTAAGAATCTAGTCAAATCCAGGAGGGGTGGTTGACCTACCAGTGCAGAAACTAGCTGAACGTGAACATTGCTTTAAAAGGAGCCATAGGGGAACAGGAGAGACTTGTTGACTCTACAGCTCTCTGAAGACTTTTCCCCTTGCAGCGCTCCTATGAAGGCCTTTCAGGAGTTCACAGGCTCAGCACTGAACTAGGACTCAGGAAACCTGGGTTCTATTCTTCTATTGGTGCTGAATGACATTGGAAACTGCTTCTCTTTCCCCTTTTGTCTGTCACTTCTATTTGTGCTGTCACTCTGTCTCTTACAACATTTGCACCTAATACAAAGACCACCCACCTGAGACCTGGGATCCTAAATTATATTGTAATACATATCATCTCCAACCTCAATGCCTAGCACACAGGAGCCAGTATAAGGGAAACCCTACCTGTCTTTCACAGAGGTAAATCAGAGGTAATTCTTGCAATACAAAGGGCCTTGCCAGTGCAGTAAGGCATGTTTAACATGTCCCTGCAGAATCTGGCCCACTATTATTTCACAGTAACACTGTTACACATGTTCTATATTCTCCCTGGGATCTGAGCAGAGAGCTCCTATTAGTTTCAGTAGAACTTTTGTGCTGTAGAATGTCTGTACTGACTTTCTGGCTCTTGGCAAAATCCACCAAAATGTTGACTCATCCCAGTTATAAAATGGTAACATAATTACATTGCTATCAGGGGAGAATCCCAAACACGTCTAATATGCCATGTTATTGGATACAATCCACAAATGAAACCCCTCTGGAGGATGTTCCACTAGTTTGATTTTAAGAAAAATATTCTGTAGCTTGAAATGCAGCACTACTATCAACTGCTGCTGAAGGCATCTCACCTCAACTTTAATTATTGAATTTCCACACCCATGAGCTACCAAACTCAAGCTCTGGTTAATAGCAGTTAGGGTCAATTGTCCCAATCTTTCTTGCCTTACACCATTAACATTGAGATAGGTATTAATGGTAGCCATCCGTTGTCCATCAATACATGCAGTGAGCTCTATTCCTTCCTCCAAGTCTCCTGGGTAAGTAAAAGGAGATATTCATTTGCACAGACAACATTGACAGGCATTGTTGTTTTACAGCCAGCTTTACAATTAGAGTGGGATTTATGCAATTATTATCGAGGTTGTGTGCTGCAGAGAAAAGAAAGGACTATACAGGAGAAACATCAAACCAGCTTCATTAGGGTTTCTCCTTGGTATAACTTTACTTACTGTATATACTTTACAGTAAATGTGTGCAGGCTTTCTGAAGCTATTGGCTAACTTAATAAGGTGACATTCTACTCTCAGATCTTCACAATGACTCAGGTCATAGATCCTGCTGTCTCTTTGACTTCACAACTGGAGATTTTCATTCAAATCCTGCTTAGGGCACAAACGAAATGTGTTGGGCAGTCTGATTGCTCATTCACCCATGAAAAGGGGCTAAATGAAGGAAGCACTGATCAGTTACAATGATCAGTTCCTTGCTCAGTTTCACACACTGAGCCATTTCTGTTCAAGAGACTCCCAAGAATGGAGGACTGAGGCATTGTGTGGCTTTTGCAGGCATTTTTCCTGCTTCTACATGCACAGGCTCTGAGTCAAGTCATTACCAGCAAACCTTGATTTGCACATTGAACCCATGTAGGCAAGAGAAGGATCAGTTTACTTAAGAAAAGTTTTCAACTCCATCCCTGCCTATTCAAATACAGACATGGTTAGTGGTTATACCACCCAGCCTACAGGAAACAAGTTGTTGGGCTCAGTCTATAGGGTCCAGATAGTGACAAACCTACCATAATTGGCACCCTTGTTCATAGGCTCAACTGCTGGGATTGAATGGCAATGACAATGGAAATGAGCTGGCTCTTTCCTCTCCTGTATGTGCGATGCCATGGGCTGTCACTCAGCTTATTTTTCATAAACAGCAGCTCTAATACATTTACCTTTTACATAGCCCATGTAATACTGGTGACACTCCTTTGCTTTAGACACAGTTACTTTTACTTTCTCTTTTCGATCAATATTTCCCTCCATCAGGATTTGGCTTTGAAGAGCAGAGGAAACAGCAGTTCCTGACAGGCCTAGCCAAATATCTTCAGATGCTTTCAGCTGCATTCATGAGAAAAAAATACACTGATGCCGAACCAAGACAAAGAACAAATGAAGCAACATTCAGTGAGGTGGTCGGAGTGCCGCTGAGCTCAACATAAGATCAAATGGCATTGGAGATACTTTTCAGCACCTGTGCTTTGCACACAGGAGCAAGCCTGTGCTGAAAACCTCAAGCAATAGGATTGTTGGCTCGAGACAGAATAGTTTGATAGCGCTATAGAGTCAATAAATTACACCACTGCAGACTGTGCCAGGTATGAGGATAATCTTTTCAAGCTAGCAATGAAGGAAACAGTGAAGATCAATTACTTGCTATGTTGCCAGTTTGTGCCGCTCATTCCCAGTGCATGTACCAGTGTACAGAGTCCATAGGCAGGAACTGAGTTCCCCACCTTTAATATCTCTTCTTTTGACATAGTTCCTTTAGAAGACTGTCCAAGCCATTAGAATATTTCAAGCAGTAGCTAATGTTCCATAAAATAATGATGTTTAGCTATCAGTTTCCTTCCCAAAACATGTTCAAGTGTCATGATGCCGTTGACAATATTTTTCCCTTCCCCATGAATCTATCTGGATTACTTGCATCTACAAGTTAAAATACAGGGAAAGGAAGGTGTTTGGCTGACTGATGATCAAAATACCTGGCAGTTCTCCATCTCTCTTGCAGAGACCAGTGTTGTGTTCTGGCAACAGACTCTTTGTCTGAATCTAACATTGTGTTTCCCTGTGAATAATGTATATTTGCTTTTGCTAAGATCCTGTTCTATGCTTTGCCAAATAGGCCAGTCACTTAAATTGCAGATGCTGAATACAGTAGCAGGCTGTGGAGGCCATTTAAAAGCATAACATTCACTCCAGGAAAGAAATACTGCATGTCACCAAAATCTGCAGCTGACTAGTCTTAGTATTTTCTTTTCTCTTCTGGTTACACTACCTCTGCAGTGCAAGCCAACACAGGAAAGGGGATTGTTACTGAACTCAGGAAGCAATTTTTAAAAATTATTTTTAGCTTGTATTTCCCCCCATTTCACAACCTTTTTAGTCACTGGATGTACTTACAGAGTGTACACACTAGATGGCAGTATACCTTCAACAAAGAAAAACTAACGGGGTGGTGGAGGAGGGGGGAGGGAAGGAGGTTGCAATAAAGCTGATATCTTAAAAAACTTCACAGATGTCAGTGCCCAGCATTAAACTCACTTCAAATTCCATCAAATATTTCTTCAGTTCAGCTGTGCTGTTATTCTTTAAGGCTATTGTGATCACCCTGTCGTCTCTGCCATCACCAGTAAGGCGGAGTCTTCCTTCTGACTGCAGGATGATATCTCCTCTGTTGAGCTGATGCTTTCCAGCAAGAACAATTACCTAGATATGGAAAAGGTCACTATTTAGGCTTAGTTCTGCTATGGAAAGTACAAGTAAGAAAATATGCAGAAGTTGCCACAGATATTGGCATTCTCTTGGTCACTTAGCAAAATAATCAACTATACTTGTCATTTTGGAAACCAGCCCCCTCTTACTTCACTATGCCTCTAAATCTTTGTAATTTAACCACTGCACATTCAGTGATCATTTATGTGTACAACACTAGATGAATGGCTGAATTAAAATTGCACTTCCAATAAAACAAGTGAATTTCTTTTTGGTCTTGTACTGAACTACTGTACCCGTCATTCTTACAGATACTATTTTTTATATAGACAGAAGATTTTTAAAGCAGGAAGATGCATCAGATTTTAAATTGTCATTTTAAATATGGGCCAAACAACTGCCGAACGTTGAAAAGTGTTATTGGGATCCAGATGAGAACCCTATCTTCAACCTGCTGTGCTTGCCAACAAGGGAAGCAGCTGGGAAGAGAACAAACTGATTTTACAAATACAGACTTTAAGTATGCTGGTGAATATTGTGAAGCTTTTAATATCTATAGGAAGCTCTGGAGTCCAAGCATGAAAACAGGACAGAACACAGAAAGATGTGCGTGTAAACTAAAAACAAACACCAAGCATGGGACCAAAGCTTGACCTCCATGTTCTTCCACCAGCACCACATCAGGATGGGAATAGTCTCAAGGCAGTGTAGGGATGAAGGATAACTGGGTGTATTGGTCTCAGCTGACCTCTCTGACCAACTGCAAGAACTGCTAGGCCAAGGCCTTTGAGGGAGGGCAGGGAAATAGAGTCACTGGCATTTTTAAGGGCAGAGTGATCATGTTTTCCTATGCTAAATATGGGACACCTGGTAAAATAGCTTGTATTCAATCAAGAGAGTTAAATGACAATCAGAACTACTCAGTACAAATATTCAAATTAATATCAAGTTGTCTGAGCCCGTTTAAAAGAAATATTGAGTAGCCAGAGTCTTTTTCATTACCTTCTTATCTTTAAGATTTGCATAGGCAAAGGAAACAACCGTACCCACACCACCTTCCTTGTACACCTCTCTCACATGAGGTTAGGGATGGTCGACTGACCTGATCCAACCTGGTGCTCTCCACCCTCCATGCCTGGCTGGGCTGCCAGACAGAAACCACCTCTCCTGGTACCTGGTGCCACACTCTCTCAAGGCAATGTATGGGGGCATGCAGGTTTATGCCTCCCTTACCCTCCATTTCTGTGAGGGTTCACACCAGAACAGCAGCCTTTTGGCACTGTGCAGGAGGGAAGAGACGGGAGCTGTTTCCAGGTGTAGGGGAGTGAGGATGGGGAATAGGGATGATTTGGCCTGTGTCTTCGTAGAGATCATCTCCTACCCCAGCCCCCCCACACACACTCCTTTGTGGCTTGAAGAAGCGTGTCGTTTCCTGCCCATAGAAAGGCAGCTAACACCTCCAAACTTCTAATGGTCACCCACATAACCCAGCCAACTCCTTTTCTGTTGCTATAGTGTGTGCAGGAAGGGGTTAAGCCCTAAGGATGCCTTGGTCACCATGGCCCACACAGGGCTTGGTTCCTCCTGGCCAGTGTCCTGGGCCAGAGGGTCTTGAGCTCTCCCTGGCTGCCAGCCCAGCCAGAGGCAGTGGGGGAAGGAAAGGAGCCTGCCAACCAGGCTGTTGGTGAGCTGAATGATCTGACTAGGGGTTGGTTCCCTCACAGTGCTGAGAGCAGGCTGCACCCTGCAGGTGCGGATATGGAGGAGCAGCAGGACAGTGGGAGGGTGAATGGGCACAGCAGGGAGAGGACGGTGAGAAAGGAGCATGTAAAGAGCCAATGGGTGGGCAGCGGAGGTGACACTAAGGAGTCACCACCTGCCTGCACTCACCAGGCACTGCAGCAAGCAGCCAGTGCTGGCTGGAAATGCGATGAGGGTGAGAGGGGCCTGCTGGCCAAGAGGAGTCACTCAGCAGGAACTGCACTAATAGACCAGCAGGGGCAGCAGCCAGCCCCACACACGGCAGCTTTGCCCAACCACCAGCCTTACACATCCACTGCAAGCATCAACCACTGGATCCCTCCCACTCACTGCTGGTGGGGGGTAGCTGGTGAGCAAAGATCTGGACAGCAGCAGGATGCACCCATACTGATTGGACAGGAGAGACCAAAGAATAGGAGAATTTGCCCATTTTTCAGAAAAAAATAGTGACAGCTGCAAGAGAGCTTAAATGCAGGACTGTCCCTTTAAAAACAGGACATCTGGTCACTCTATTTAAGGGGGACTAGAAAACCTGGTATATATAGAAAAGTAATAAGAGTCTAGTGGAAACAACTCTTCTTCCCCACTCCCAAATCCCATTCAATATGTACTTAAATTTGCTAAATTCTAGACACAAATATCTAGTGGTAATTTTGGGGGCTGAAGGTCAATGAAAAATAAGTCATTTAACTGGCAGATTCTTGAGAATTACACTAGCAGCAATACACTGTCAGACTTACATTTGGAAGGTCACAAAGGGCAAGACTCATGTAGTAATCTAGCCAAGTAGAGAAGTCTGTTCCTATTTTACTCAGCATGTGTTGCTTGCTGCATGAGGTCAGAAAAACATTTTCCAAAGTGACTTCTAACAGAAATTTAGCTGGATACAATGGTCTGTTTCTCTGTATTAAACCAAGGAAATACTCTGTTAATGTAGCAATTGAATGAAAAAGTATAGTTATCCAAACCAATAGTTTTCCCCAATACATCAAGTTGCCAACTTCCCTCCCCAAAAGACGGTCCGATATACATAGGTAGCCAGCTAACTGGTTGTGTCACTTCCATGTAACTCCCAGCTCCTGTGACCCGAAGAGCTAAAGCTTCAACATAAGCCACAAATACCTTCTTTCAATATGGGAGCATGATGGTTTCTTAGCTGGGCGAATGTATAGCATCCCTACAGTCTCATGGTACATGCAAGGCAAAGGGGAGGCCTGCATTTTATTTCAGTTGATTTATTCTTAGCTATTATGCAATTCTCTTTTTTCTATGTGAAAATAAAGGGAAACTATTAATAGTGATAATTTACAAAATAATAAGAGTAACCTTTAGCTCAGTGGAAGATGTTTATAGACAGTGTTTCAAATTCCATTCTATATTTTTCACTGAGTTCTCAGGTGATGCATGTGAAATTCAAAAACTAAGGATAAACCCATATCTCCACAGAAATTGGTGCTGCAAAGTAGATGATGAATAAACAGATATGGTAGCTTTTTGATACCTCATATGTCAGATTTTGTCTGATATTTTTTCCATCCCAGTTCAGATCTAGATACTCATTAAGGAAGATTGTTGTTTGTTTTATAGCCCCACATGCCTGAAGACTTCCTACAGTTAGTACTTTCTGAAGCTGGAAGAGAGAAAAATAGAAGATACATGTGGATGCCTTTGCCTGTCTTATATTTTCTTTCTGGAAAATTAATTTACAGATATACACAAATGTAGTTTATAAACTCTTAGATAATTGCTATAGTGGAATGTGCTCCAAAGTAGAATCAATTCCAGTACAGACAGCTATTGCAAGTGGAACCTATGCACAATTTAAGTCCTGCTTTGCTCCCATTGCAAAACTTAAGTGGTGTGTCATAATCATCAGTGCAAAAGTGCATTTCATCCCAAATGAAAAAAATAGGTTTGGACTCAAAACAGAATTTTCCTGAACATTTGTGAGTAATACAGTAAAGATTCCACAGAGGTTTTATTTTACTCACTGATTAAAAAAAAGTCTTACAATCAAAGCTCAGATTTTCATGACAACAGATGGAAAGAACTTTCAATTCTCATAGCAATGAAAGCTCAGAAAGTAAAGCATGTTACTTTTAAACTCCTATTAAACTCCAAATTCATACCTGACCTGAAGAAACTACCACACAAGCATCCCACAGGGTGATGCTGAATTTAGATTTGTCTTCTAGAGTAATTTTGAAGTCAGCAGGCTTCCCACCATTCCAAGTAAGCTGCATCTAAAACCAGAAGAGATAGATTTTGACAGTGATCCTGGGATGCAGGGACTAGAACTAATGGAACAGCCAGATAGAATCCCCCCAAGGAAGATGTCCAGAGGAAACAACCATATTTGTTGCAATAACTACTATGGAAGGCCAATATTTTCTATTCGCAACATTTTGAGGCATTTCTAAGACTGTTCTAAGCATGTTCCATGTCCTAGAGTGTGAATACTTTACCAAACTGCATGCTGTCAAGCCTCAAAAAACACCTTCTGCTCCTCTTGGCAAGTCCATCAGTAAATTGCATTTTTAGAATGAGGTCAATGAAAGTCTTTCATTGATTTTATTGGGAATTGGATTGGGCCAATAGTCCTCCATCCCCAAAATTACCTTTGAAGTTAATCATTTCGGTGGAGCCATGTCTACACTACAGAGAAAATCAAAGCTGCTTGATCTTCTGGGGTTCAAATTAACAGGTGTAGTAAAGACACACTAATTTGAACTGAGAGGGCACTCCTGTGGACACCGGTATCTTGCGCCTATGAGGAAAAGAGTGTGTTCCCTTCAAATTCCCACAGTGTAGACGGTGCCAAAATTCAAGTTAAGATACTTTGACTCAAGCTACTCAATTAATGTAGCTAGAGCTATGTATCTTAATTCAAACTTATCCCCTAGTGTAGACCTAGCCTGGGAGTTTTGCCTATGTAAAAACTGGACAAACAAGACCTATCCCTAGGCAAATGCTGTTCATTGCAGATACAATCACTTTTTTATGAAAACAAGTTGCAAGCTTTGTTATCTGTGCAAGGATCAGAAAAGAAATCCCAAGCCCCAGAGACAGCCCTGCACAATTCATGCAGCTTAGGCTACATCTAGACTGCAGGCTTCTTTAGGAAGAAGCTTTTCCAGAAGAGATCTTCCAAAAAAAAACTGCCAAAGCGCATCAAAAAAGCGGTCTGTTTTTCCAAAAGATAGCATCCACACTGAATCGACGCTATCTCGCATTTCAGCTGTGATTACTATGGACAGAGTGGCCACCAGGGCACCTGTGCTTTTTCCTCTTTCCTCTTCTTTCAAAAGAACTCCCTCTTCCCCATCCACACACACCTTTTTCCTAAAGCTCTTTCGGAAAAAGGCTTCTTCCTTGTAGGAAGCCCTCTGTTCTTTCCATTTGTTTTTCAAAAGAATGCGATTGCAGTGTGGACATAACTGGAGGTTTTTTTGGAAAAACAGCCGTTTTTCGGAAAAAAAACCTCTGTAGTGTATACATGGCCTTATTATTGGGCATTGTCATCAGCTTAAGGTGATGACAATATGCAAAGGTCCTGATCCAACATTGCAAAAGCTATGTCACACATATAGCCTTTAGATAGGTCATAGAATATTTTCCATTTCTAGCATAAGCACTTGGCAGACAAACCTGACAAAAACATACTTAAATCCTTTTTATGAATCAGCTTTTGTTATGGCTCCCCACCTTCTTTTGGGTGTGGGACTTTTATTTGGAGGCTAAACACTGAAGCTTTGTATGTTCTGTATATACATTAAAGAATTCAGAGCACTTTTTAGAGGAATAGGGGTTTGTGTGGCTGTTCTAGGCCCAAATTCATTTGGCCCCTTCCCTACTCCACTGCTGTGTCCTTCATGGTGCTATAAGTACACCTCAGTAAGATGTTGTCTATTCCCAAGAGCTGCATGCAAAGGTCTCTGATAAATCACAGCATGTGTCTATACTTAGAGGAAGAAATAATGAAGGTATTTGTAACCCTAGGACATGGCATGCCTTGGTTAGTTCCAGCGTTTTAATGATTCTCACTGTATATGAAGATGTTGGATACAGATATTTAATTTGAAGCATCTCTGATTATCATACCTGCTGGTTGTACTTTCCACCGATTCTTTCAGACAGGGAACTGACCTCCAGTTGCCTCAAGGTGAAATTAAACGGGTGAACAATAGTGACTTGGTAGTTTACATGCTCTTTTCCAAATTTCAGGGATGATGAAACTAACACCTGTTCAACATCAACAGACACAGAAGTGGCATGAGTAACAAAACTCCTTATACTAACTGAACTGGGAAACTAGTTCGAAGCTTTCAGTAGCTTTCACTCACATGAATGACAGGCTTAGCATTAGAAGTCAGTTTTAGAACAAGGTTATTCTGACCACATAATCTCCTCTGTGGTTTCAGTGGGATGCACTTTACCACTGTAGTAAGGCCATAATCCTGCAAAGACTCACACAACTTTAAGCACTGTAAACAGGTCCATTGTCTTCAAAAAGACTTTGCATTGTATGTGAAGATTAAACATGCATAAGTTTTTGCAGAATTGGGGTCTAAATTGTGTATGTTATGTGAGAATTGTTTAACATCACACACTACATATGGAAAGAAACTTCAGGGAGTAGCCAAATTAGTCTGTAATGCAAGAATCTTAGTACCTTTCCTATCTAATTGCGATCCTTGGATCCTTATCCGCTTCTTTTTAACTATCCGACCTTCAGATGCTTATAGATTACCAGTTCTGCATACTTGTTTTTCCCTTTGATATTTTCATAGCTTCTGCTCCTTGTTTCTCAGCCTCTTCCTTTTTTTCCTTCCTTCTCTCTCCCTTCTCCCCTATTTATTTTGGGTCTGCACATCCTAAACTCAAAACTCCAGTCATCTGAAGAAGTGGGCTGTGCCCACGAAAGCTCATGATACTATCTACGGCTACGTCTAGACTGGCATGATTTTCCACAAATGCTTTTAATTGAAAAGTTTTTCTGTTAAAAACATTTGTGGAAAAGAGCGTCTAGATTGGCATGGACGCTTTTGCGCAAAACCACTTTTTGCGGAAAAGCATCCGTGCCAATCTAGACGCGGTTTTGTGCAAAATGGTTCTCAGCTGTCTACACTGGCCCTCTTGTGCAAAAGCATTTGCGCAAGAGGGCTTTTTCCCAAATGGGAGAGTCATTGTATTTGCGGAAGAATACTGACAATCTTACATTAGATCGTCAGTGTTCTTGTGCAAATTCAAAGCAGCCAGTGTAGACAGCTGGCAAGTTTTTCCGCAAAAGCAGGTGCTTTTGCGGAAAAACTTGCCAGTCTAGATGCAGCCTATATGTTTTGTTAGTATATAAAGTGGTACCAGACCATTTGTTGTTTTTTAAGTTTACATATGGAAAGACAGTATATATTTTAGCAATGGTTGAAGTATTCCCTCTATAGTTCTCTTCTAAATTTAATTCGGGATTTTGGTCTTTGTATATTTTACTCTGAGGGAAGCTTGAATCTTTATGGAGACAAATTCATTTTCCATTAGGGTAATGTGTTTACAATTCACTTTCCTCTTCCCATCATTAAGAAAATAATGCTCTTTGAAATATACCTGTCTTGAGTAACATTAGGCCAGTATAGCAACCCGTTTAGTGTCTCAAGATGTTAGCAATTATACCTTAGGTACAAATTCAAAGTATACACAATTTGCTGTAAGTTAGAGCTTGAGATAAACTCAACAGTTCACCTGTGGTTTTATATTATGACTGAGATGATTCTGATTAAATTAGGTCCTATACCAATTATTTTTAAAGGCAAATTTGCACCTTTATTTTGAAAATGGAAACTGGTTTACCTGTAGTGTAATATGCATTAGATATTTCATGCCAAATGTATCATTCTTATTGCTAATTAGGAGAAATCAAAGAAGAAAAGGCAGTGACTACATCACTAATGTTAAAAATGTTGCCACTTGTAGTATTTATTGTCTAACTCCTGTTAGAATGAATCTGACCCTCTTCATTGAAAGAAACAGTCTTTTAATCTCATACAACTACCTCCCCCTCTTCAGTGGCTTCTCATCTAATTAAAAATTCTTCTTTTGGCTTTGAAATTCCCTCAAAGACTTGCTTCATTCCACTTTTTTTTTTTTAACCTTAGATTGCCCTCTTTCCCATCCTGGTCATTTGCTCTTCCAAATCGTAGCCTGTATGGGTACGTCTACACTACAGTGTTATTTCAAAATAGCTTATTTCGAAATAACACGTCTACACACAAAATGCATTTCGAAATAGCATTTTGCTATTTTGAAATAGTGCGTCCACATTGAGTGGACTCTGAATCACATTTAAGGCTGGCCAGAACCAGTTCCAGCAGGGCACCAGGTCAGGACTTACTGAGGTCTGTGCTTAAAGGGACACCCCTTCCCCTGCCCCCCTGGACAGCCAGTTCTCAGGTTTCCCTGCTTGCTTGTCTACCTCGATGAGGGACAGCAAAGCATTTTGTCTCTGCATGCTCTGGTTGCCCTCACTCAGGACACCACAGAACTCGGCAACATGGAGCCAAAGCTGCCCCTGGGCACTCTGGTGCTTCTCTTGGACATGTTGCTGTGAACCTGGCTGCACTTTCTGTAGGCTGACATCCGGGAGGTCCATCGGGGGGCTGTCAGTATCCAGGAGGCCCTGTGGGAGAGCTTCCACCCTGAGGAGCACTAAGAATCTCCCTGGTCTGCCCCACTGAGGGCTTGTGCCACATTCCTCCCTCAAGTCCTTCCACTTACTCCTCCCTAACCCCCTTCCCGATGTCAAATAAAATACACGTATTTTCATGAACACAAACTCTCTTTATTTAAAAAAACTGGGGGGGAGGGAATGAAACTCTGGTGAGACTGGGGAAAGGAGGCAGGAGAGGGGAGAAGAGAGGGTAGGAGAAGGGAGGGGAAAACCTGGGAGGAGGGAACTGGAAGGCGGAAGCAAGGGGAAGAAGGGGGAGGGGTAGCTCAGGGCTCAGGGTTGGGGGGCTCGCCGGACCAACTTGATTGTTATGCAAACCTGCTCCTGGGTTCGCATGTGGCCTTTGGTGGCCAGGTTGGCAGCTATCCTGCCATAGACGGCCATGTTTCTCCATCTAGTGCAGGGATCATGGATGTTGGGGGCATCCCCCCCGAACCTGAATAAGGTTCATGATCTCCACCCTGGATCAGGAAGGTGCTAGCTTTCTCCAGGCCCTGGCAGGCTCCTGGGAGCTGGCAGACTGCTCCTGGGGAGCGGTGGAGGGCTGGCTGCCAGTGGCTTGCTGGCTCATGTTTTGGGGCCATGTTTGGGGCTGCCAGTGGCTTGCTGGCTCATGTCAGGGGCAATGACTGCTGGCTCTGGGCTGACAGGCTTGGAGCTGGCATAGGCACTGTGGCCACAGTTTACCCGTTTAAGTGCTCCGGAGATGGGGGGAGGGAGAGAAGTGTTCTTGGTGTGAAAGCAGGCTCTTTGCTGGCCAGGCCTCTCACGCGTATTGCCATCCAAGCAAAAGGTCAACTTCCCCTTGATGAAAACCCTTACACTATGTAACTTAAAGATCAGCGACGAACAGGAACCAAAACCAGACCCAAAAAGTTCATGTAAAGTTCGTGCTGGTTGTGCTGACTGTGCCATGCCCGATAAGGCAGAAAAGGAAAAACAGGAAACCATCTTACCCCCTTACTCTTGTCACTTAACAGACAGGGTCTGCTAGCCTATCACAAAAAGTGCGCAAAAGCTTTCTCTATAAAACAGCTTCCCCTCCTGTATCAAATTGAGGAATCCCGAATAAACATTGGATGGCAGAATACGAGCCAGGCCCAAGGACTGATCACCCTAAGGCCACCTCCCGCTCAGCAAACCAGAGTTCCTGTAGAGCGTAACGTATACCGACTATGCTGTTGTTGCTGTTGTACTTTGTGTTTTTTCTAAGTGTGAGTATTGCTATCTAAACTTAGTTAAAAGTTTTGTTAAGTAGTATTGTTAAGAGTTTTAGATAAGTAATTAGACTTATGAGTAAGATTAATGTAAACATAACTGTTGATAATCCCTGGTCCCTTATTGACAACTATTGGGACTTAGAAAAAGCTCAGGGAATTTTCATTTATTGTATTGCACTTTGCTTATTGCTCCTACTAATAGTTATTTGGCGGCCACGCATGTAAGAGACTAATAAAGAAAAACTATAATTGGAAGTATTCTAATAAAAGTTTAAAAGATATTTAGTAATAGTTTGCCTGTTTCTGTGCCTCCCTGGGACTAGCCACATTTCCGAACCTTTTACTTTTAACCACACTTGGTTGAGTCCACAGTGGCCACCAGGGCACCCTGGGAAGGCTGGAGGCCCCCTATTTTGAAATAAGTGTCTACACAGCACTTATTTCGAAATAGCTATTTCAAATTTGGCATTATTCCTCGTAGAATGATGTTTACCAAATTTGAAATAAGCACTCCGCTATTTCAAATTTATTTCGAAATAGCGGTTTGGCTGTGTAGATGCTAGGAAAGTTATTTTGAAATAAGGGCTGTTATTTCAAAATAACATTGCTGTGTAGACATACCCTATGTTATTCTGAACAGCTGGTTTATGCCCTTTCATTTGGGTTGAAACTGCTTCAATCTCCCATTCTGAACAATGTCCATTTAGCCTTTGGATGCATCTGCACAGAAGTTTGTAGGCATTGCATTGAAGTAATTCTACTAAGAATAAGGCCTGTTCCACTTTTGTTGTTTTACAAAGATCTTAATATATCCACAGTTTTTCTCCTGCTCAAATTCCTCAACTATCTTTTATGTCTCATTTAGCCTTTTTAAACACACTTGAAAGTCCATAAATCTCTTCTGGCACATAGCTTTCTGTGCTGTTGTACCTGGTCTTTGTTGTTCCAACCAATGGTGATATCATCCTGATGACAGTGTGTTGAATGCTCCACATATATATTGACCTTGGAATGCTGGGGAAAAGGGATGGCAAAAGGATGGGAAATCTCCACTGAAAGGAAGAGTTCAAACAGGTTAAGTTCAGATTACAGCACTGGTTTTCTGTTACTTTGAAAAGGTACATGGAAGAACGCCGTTTTCTCTTCAGATAATTGTGCAGTGTGTTGACTTCAGCATCGAGGGCCATATGGTCTTTTAAAAAAGGTCTGAGGTGGGAGAGGGCCACTGCCCCAGAGAGAACACCACAGGTAATGTGCACAATGACCAGAGGGTTGCTGGCCTGCCCTGGTGGAATGTAATTTACTACAAGTTCGTTCTGAGGAAGGTCATATGAAATAAACAAGTTGCTTTCCAGTCTAATCCCAAATGATGGAAACAAAGGACTCAGTCTTGAAGACTTACTACTTGAAGTCATTGACAACTTTGCCTGAGCAAGATCTATAGGATTGGTCTGAAAATATTTGAACCTATCTGGCATTAAAATATTTAGATAACCAGCTTTTGTGTCATTCTCTTTTAAGTTTCCTTTATTTTTAGCTATCAAGGCTTTGTAGAAAGTTGAGTAACCTACCCTTAATGTCATGAGCTCCAGATAACTTTGGGAAGAATCCATTGTAAGTGGCTGTTACTTTTCCCTCCTTGCCGTCCCACAGTACAATGTGTCTCAACAAATGAGTTCTGTTATTTGTCTGGTATACTGTTATGAAGACAAGCTGCCTTGGAAGGATTTTTAACTGTAATTAGAGGGGGAGAGAAGACTCCATTAAAACTCAGGGTTTAGGAGACAGAAAAATCTAAAATGTGTGATTTTGGGTTAAATTCACTAGGGCCAGTGGTCATCTATTACATAAATATGTATTACATAATACATGTATGTAATAACTGTATGGTGTCTGGAACAATGGAATGTGGATCCTTCACTAAGGCTTTTAAAACATAAAAAACAGCAAATAGTCTAGCAGCACCTTAAAGACTAACAAAACATGTAGATGGTATCATGAGCTTTTGTTGGCACAACCCATTTCTTCAGATGAATGGAGTTATTAAAGGTCCAGTTTTTAAGTAAATAGGAGTTGGAGGGGAAGAGAAGGAAAAAAAGGGAAAGAAATGGTCAATTAGAGTCTGCATGTTACATGAAGCTGATAGAAAAGTTGCACATTCATCTGAAGAAGAGGGTTGCACCCACAAAAGCTCATGATACCAACCACATGTTCAGTTAGTCTTTAAGGTGCTACTAGACTATTTGCTGTTTTTAAAGTTTTTCTAGTTACAGACTAACTCAGCGACCACTTTGAAGCTTTTAAAGCTTTTAAGTTAGTACCATTATATAAATGACAATGAATGTCTGCAGTCAGACATGCTTCTTTCTCTACTGTAACCAAACATATGCAGTGAAACATACTGTGCCCTCTTTGCAACATACGTTTTCAAACACATTTCTTACTCCACCATCTCTATTTGACTACACATATAGCAGTACTCTGGTGCACTCACAGTATCACCATTTAAAAATTTCCAGCATTTGTGCAAGCAGTTACTGTGAACAGGGGTGTAAGAAGTTTCCAGTTTTCATCTGTACGTGGACTAGAAAGCATGTTTAGTAACTGTGCAGCAAGAGTTGGCCAATGTTCAATTTGAAATATTTTAGAATATTTTTTTATTTTTTCTATAGCATATTTTGTATACGCTGATCACTGGCTTATATGCATACACAGAGAAACCAAACCAAACCAATCAGTGGTTACATTGTTAGACATAGCCTGGTCCTGCTGCTGATATAGCAAAGCTCCTTATGGAGTTAGTCTTGAGCTTATACACAAAATGACGGTGGGCATTTAGCTGCTGATACTAACCTGGGGCATTGTGTGCATCATTTCAATGACTTTTCTGTATTTGGTCTCAGTGAAAGTTAACTTAGTTGCAACATGGAAATCCTTTTTTTCAATCCCGATAGAAAGTCTGCCTTCCGCTTCCTTTCTGGAGTAATTTACCTGCAGGAATTTCAGTTAAAGGAAGAGAGAAACCTGACCCTAGTCTCTTGTATCTGTGGCAGAGTGGACAAATGGCCCTGGTATTTTTTCCCTCCCATTTTGCTTTTGTTTTTCACACCCAGTGCTAGTAGCCAGTTTCCTTACTGATTGTTATGTTTTATAATAACCAAAAATTATAAATACAACTTTGGGATTCAAACACAATTATTTATAATACAAATTTCTACCATTGCTTTATCCTTTGCTTAGTAAGTGGTATCTAGTGATATAAATGGATCCCTCCTATTATGTTAGGAATGCCAACAATTATTGTTTTGGAACATCTCCAGCATCTTGGAAATGTGCAGTACTAATAAATAATAACTAAACTGAAGTTAGTGTTAGAAATCCTGCTGTTGGAATCTTGAAAACGTTAGAGGGGGAAAGCAAAGATGTGGAAGGTGGATAACCTGTAGATAATTTACCTTTGAGGAAATTTCAGTTGAACCAGGGAGGTATTGAAGAAGGAAGGGGACATTCTGTAGGACCTTTATATTCAGTTCTTCACTAGAAGAAAGAAGTGCATAGTTTGTTCACAAATATTTCTACATTTACCAATAAGTCACTGGAACACAACACTCAAAAGGGTACTAACTCAGTGCTGGAATAAATGGGTGCAATGGCACGAGCTGCTGAATCAACTAAAGTTTTGTGAATTATGAATTGTTCTTAATAGATTTGTTCAAGCCAAAAGAAACTGAACAACGAAATTTGACCTCTATGGAAGATATGCATGTGTATTCCAAAGAAGTATATGGCCCAATGTATAAGCATATGAATTACTTGGAATGTTTCACATGTGCATCACTTATTTAATACGAGATTTGTACTAGGGAATATAAGCTATTAATGCATTCAGTTATTCAGTTATTGTTTCCAGATGAAAACTTGCTATTGTCAGAAATTCTAGCTAAAGGTGAATGAATTCTTTCTTGGTGCAAAAGTCCCTGCTGGGATATACTGAAATACATGAGTAGTATTCCAGAGCTTCAAGGGCCAAAATAATACATTTCTTTGACCCCTTAAAAAGCTCAGAAGTTTGTGTTTTAGTCTTCCCCAGACCTTTCTATTATGATATTTACTATCTAAGGGTATGTCTACACTACCCCGCTAGTCCGAACTAGCGGGGTAATGTAGGCATACCACACTTGCAAATGAAGCCCGGGATTTAAATTTCCCGGGCTTCATTTGCATAAGCGGGGCGTCGCCATTTTTAAAACCCCGCTCATTCGAACCCCGTGCAGCGTGGCTACACGGGGCACGAACTAGGTAGTTCGAACTAGGCTTCCTAGTTCTAACTACCGTTACTCCTAGCACAAAATATCCATCCACTTTCCCAAACCCCTGTGTTTGGAGCAGGCCAGGGGAACATCACCAGCTATTAGGGACAGATACCACTATTCAGCCCTGCATACATTTCCTGGAGCTAACGGTCTGTTTATGAGGGCTATGTGTTTTATTTAAGATTTTATTATATACTTCATTAGTATTTGGGCCATTTAAGAAGGTCTTAACTGTGTTTCTGTGATCTCGCCAGCATAATTAAACCTTTACAATTACCAAAATCGCTCTCTCACCTTTGCTGTTTGTTTTTCACATGGATAGAGAGTGAGAGGCTTGTATTGAGCTCATAGGTCAACTTCAGAGAGCCTTCAATTTCATTTTCAGTCAGGCCTTCAAGGAATGCTACCTGGGAAGTAAGCAGAAAAATATCAAACAGAATGAATAAAGGGCAACCTCTCACTATAAGGCTCTCTGATATAAAGCAAGTCTATTGTGTTGGAGCTGCTAACTCATGCAAACCCAAATCAAAGTACGTCCTTAGACAACACACAGTAACATGTGCAGGGTCTTTTAGCGCTTCACAATAAGTCATATGGGTTGTGTGCCCCTTGCAATGTTTCTCGGAGTTTCCCTAGTCATGATGTTGCTTTAACAGATCTTAACATGTTGGGCAAAGAAATAAAGAGCTGACCAGTGGATGACAATTCTGCTTCATGGAAGCTTTCAAGTTTTCAACATTTGTTTTCATTCTGTGAACAAGCCTTCTGACTGGCTGAATGAAAGAGGGAATGTGCAAGACTCGGTCAAGCTCACTTGATGTAGCTGGCTGGTCAGAGCACAGGCTTGCGGAGATGGGGAGCCCATGTTCAAATTGCTGCTGCCTGATTCAGAGCAAACGTTTTCATCCTAAATCAAGCAGAGTGAAGACATGAACCTGCATCTCCCACAAAAGGTTTGTGGAAACTGACAGAGCTTTGCAGAATAGCTCAGCTTTAATAAAGCTGAATATTTGTTGAAGCAGCTCTACAGCTCACACAATTTAATAGCTGTTGATTTTAAAACTGAGCTATAGTGGGGAGCAGCAGAAGACTTAAGCCATATTAAATGGAATTTCCTGCTTTAGCAGTTATAAGTCTGACTTACATTTCTGTGAGTAGGTTGTTTCGGAAGTAGACTCCCTCTTTTTTCACTTTGATCCCTTTATCATAGTTCATCATACTTAGACAATGCAGGCTCAACTGCACTGCATTAATATTGTATCCATGAGCATCAGTTAACAGAAATGTAACCATAAGATTTGAATGCTTGTAGGCTTATTGGGAGGTAGCTCATTTAGAGCTTGACCCTACAAGCTGCTGAATTCCTCTTCACGGTCAGAATGTTTTGCGTACACTGTGTCAGCGGTCAGCATTAGCTGGAGTGTTTAGTAATTCAGAGTTATACTCTTGCTTCATACTGAATTATTAGTACTGCTTCTATGTATGTTAAGGTAAAGGAGACATTCCAGTGTAGGACACTGAAATGTGCTGTAGTCATTACATTTGGTCAAACATCCATACTAACAGCCTGCAAATGACTTAAACCAATGTGAAGAAATTCTAGACACATTGGCTGTGTCTAGACTGGCCAGTTTTTCCGGAAAATCAGCCACTTTTCCGGAAAAACTTGCCAGCTGTCTACACTGGCCGCTTGAATTTCCGCAAAAGAACTGACGATCTCATGTAAGATTGTCAGTGTTCTTGCAGAAATACTATGCTGCTCCCGTTCGGGCCAGTGTAGACAGCTCAGATTTGTTTTTCGCAAAAAAGCCCCGATTGTGAAAATGGCGATCGGGGCTTTTTTGCGGAAAAGTGCGTCTAGATTGGCACAGACGCTTTTCCGCAAAAGTGCTTTTGCAGAAAAGCATCCGTGCCAATCTAGACGCTTTGTTCCAGAAATGCTTTTAACGGAAAACTTTTCCATTAAAAGCATTTCCGGAAAATCATGCCAGTCTAGACATAGCCATTGTGTGTAGAAGCAAAGTCTTTCTGGTTTGCTAAGAATCTGGCCACATTAGAAAAATGTGATTCCCATGACTTATTTTAAATCTGCTCCTTTCTGAAGTATATGTTTGGACATGTAAGAACTACCTACTGGATTTATTTGAAAGTGGACTGTTAGCTCTGCATGGTATTTACACTGAGCCAAAACCTGCTCTCACCATTGTAAATCTGAAGAACTTCCACATAAGTTATGGATCCATGCCAGTGTAACCAAAATTAGAATTATTATCCATGGTAACGCAATACACTCCTCTAATCCAAGCACACAAAGCTATCTAGCTAAGTTTTATTACCTTAATCATGAAGGGAAGTCCCAAATCCTTGAGGGAGGTTATTGAATGTTTTACCTCTGCCATCAGTTCAAACATACCATATAGTTCAAAGTCAGCAACAACACCCATATTCAAAGTTATATATTTGTCATCGTATCGAATTTCAAGAGTTGTCCTGGCTTTTTTTTCTAAAAGCAATGAACACATTATTAAAGATGCCATTTTAATGGGTTCCATACCAGTCAGTGCAGGTTTTTACAAAAACAAAAGTGCCAGTGAACACACGCCTTTGGAATAAAGCCATAAAACACCAGCCACTCTAAAATGACATGGTCTGTGGTCTTGGGTTTGCTGAACCCAAACTCTGGCTTCTTTAACTGCATTTGCACATATTAAGCACTTAAGATTTTGGTAGAAATGTAGCCGTATTAGTCTGGTGTAGCTGAAACAAAATACAGGACTATGTAGCACTTTAAAGACTAACAAGATGGTTTATTAGATGATGAGCTTTCGTGGGCCAGACCCACTTCCTCAGATCAAATAGTGGATCTGTTCATTTTTTTTAATTGTATCCTTTGGTATATATGGTTGTGACTATTTTCTTCCACTATTTGATCTGAGGAAGTGGGTCTGGCCCACGAAAGCTCATCATCTAATAAACCATTTTGTTAGTCTTTAAAGTGCTACATAGTCCTGTATTTTGTTTAAGATTTTGGGTAACTTAAAAATGCAAGTTGTCACACAGGAGTCAGTGTGCTTTGCGAAATCAGGGCTTTATTGTCTGTCAATACACATGATTTTCATAGCATCCAGCAGACTGATATAGTTTCCTTTAGCAAATAAGACTTGTTTTGAGGTCAGATGCAAACAGAGATTAGCATAATTTTTCAAATTAATTTTTTTGTTCTTTCTTTCATTTCCATTTTTTCAGTAACAAAATGTAAAAAGGACATAAAAGGAGGGAAAAACAGGAGGGAAAAAGGGGGAACCTGAAAGCCAGAAAAGGTTTAGAAAAGCAAGCAAAAATATAGAAAGGCATATGTGAGGCTTGTGAGCCACTCTCATTAGTGGCTGGCTCAAGTGAGAAAGAGGACCTAAAAACAGCTAACCTTTTGATGTAAGTAGTAAGGGCTTTAAGCAGTTGATACTGAGAGCATTGGCTTGGTCTGCTGACCTCCATGACACTTTTGATTAGGAGACTGTTGTTTCCTTACATCATACAGAGTTTACTTAAAGGTGACTGTTCTGCCATTTGAACACAGAAGACATTTGTTGCAATGGGAGAGAGGAATGCAGATGGATGTGCTGTGCTCTGTGATGGCCTGCAGATCCACAGGCCACGCCATGTGGTGGGGGTAAGATTTATGCTTGCTGTAGAGAAGACTACTATAGTCCTTGACACAGAACTGCTGGTCAGTTCTCCTAGGCTAAGCGAAGTGGGACCAACAGATTCACCAAACCATTGGGCAAGGTGTGATGGGGGGGGGGGGAGAGATGGCTCTGCACCCCTGGAAGGGCAGGGCTGGAACTAGCCTCCCTCAGGCAGCCCCACTGCTGCCCAGCGCACATCGCACATCACCCAGGCAGCCTGTAGCACTGCCTGGTGCATGCTGCATTGGGCTCCAGCAGCAATTTGAAGGGCCTGGGACTCCGGCCACCACCGTTGCCATTGTTACAGTGGCAGCAGCCTGGAGCCTTGGGCCCTCTGTGGTTGGGCCGGGCCAAGCCTGCTTACATGCTCTTGGTTCAGAGACCAGGTTGGGCGTAGGGGGTACAGTTTGTGCCACCTCACCCCCAGGTTTTTCTGCTCAAAGTTCCATATGCCACAAAGCTGAGGACCATGGGCCAACCACTTCAATGCAATGGTATGTGCACGCAGAGCTGCAACGCCACTCCAATTGGCCTGAGGGGCCGCTAGGCCAAATGGGGTCAGCAACCCCCCCCACAAGGAAATCTGCTCCTGTGCAGCAGAGTCTGCCAAGAATCTGACTCTTGGCTGGCTACCAGCATGTGTTGTGTGGGTGAGAGGGGAGACTCCCTGGCCCTCCCTTCCCGCAGGAAAAGGTGAGCAGGAACCAGGATCTGTGTCAATGACCCTTTCCTTTTATCTAAGAATTGTGGGACAAATGTTAATGATGGTGTGTGACCTGAATGAGTGGGCTGTGTGCCCACGTGGGCTTGAGAGATGGAACTCCCTTCCTCTCCCCAACTGCCTACTCTCTGTGGCCAGGAGTGCAGCAATGTATGCTCCAACCGAGCCCCTGCCCTCCCTATTGACAAACTCACTCTGCACTGCAAATCCCTTTGGGTCTGTGTTCTGCTACATGGTATTTGGTTTCTGTGCACTGCATGGGGTCGCTCAGTCCTACCATTCCCCTACATACAGAAGAACTCCCTTGGTTCCCAGTGGTCCGGGATCTGCTACTAAACCTCAAATGGAAATCTCATCACTGCCAGCTGCTCTGCATTTTGGGAATGAAAGGAGAATTTCATGCTGCAAGCGTTGTTTGATAGGTCTTTGAGTTTTCTTTGTTTTTTGTATGCTACAGATGGTGGTGGACAACCCATTAATCAGATTGATCATTAATGCTTGCCTTTTATCAATGCTTGCCTTTTATCTCCGCTTTTATTATCTATTATATATTTGAGAGAGATTTAACAAACAACAAATAGTCTAGTAGCACTTTAAAGACTAAAAAAACATGTAGATGGTATCATGAGCTTTCATGGGCATAACCCACTTCTTCAGATGACTGCAGGTTGTGCCCATGAAAGCTCATGATACCATCGACACGTTTTGTTAGTCTTTAAAGTGCTACTAGACTATTTGTTGTTTGTTAAGACTAACGCAGTGACCCCTCTGAGGATTTTGAGGATTTTTGTTTGTCTGTCTCTTTGTTCAAGAACTCCTAAGCTGTAAGAGTTCAGACAACCAAATTTGGTATGCAGCTTCCTCTTATCATAACTAAAAGCAAGATCAGGGTTTGGTTGTGCCAGGAAAATGGGATGTGTCTGGAATGAGATGGCTTCTCATTAAGCCATATAGAAAAGAGACAGAATCATCAGGCAGGTGAAAGGCGCTCTGTCCAAGGCAGCTCCAGCCCCGACTCTCCCACTTCCCAGGCACCCTTTAGGAAGGTCACAGGGGCTGAAGCTTCCCCCCAATTTGTACCAGAACATTGCTGGCTATTTCCCATTGTCAGGCAGTGAGGGGAAAGTGCACATTTTGCTGAATTCCTCACTCTGGCTGGGTAGTACGAGGGTGCAGATAAACCTGGATTTGTTCGGGGGACATACACCTCTCCCTTGCTGTGCCAATGGGGACTGCAGTGGCCATGGAGTGGTGCTTCTCACCCAGTCCCAAGCTGATGCAGTGAGAAAGGACTGGGGTAGTCCTTGCTGCCTGATGCAGCCTGCATACCGAACCTGCCCACCCCAGCCACACCCCCAAGCAATCATTTAAATGAAGCACATACATTTTCATTTTATTTTCCAAAACAAAAAATAATTGATGTAAGGACGTGGGCAATGCTTAGGAAATCTTCTAGTTGTTACATAAAGGAAACATATTTGATGGAGACACATTTGCAGTAGTTTGGCTATTTAAAAACAAACAAACCTGGAAACTCATCTTTCTCAGCATGAATAAACCCCAAAACAGCTGAATTGTTTTCAGTAGAAATAGCTAAATAATCCTGTAAAAGCTGGCTGGAAGATGAAGACAAAATTGTACATGATGCAATTTGTAGTACAGCAAATTCCCTTTTGGGGTTAAGGAGCAGGGCTCTGGTGATTGAGTCCAATGCCACCACAGCCAAAGATTCTCTGTGTGACCTGGGGCAAGTAATTTTTTCTCTCTGTGCCTCATTCCCCCATTTATAGCACAGCAATAATGTTGACCTTTCTCCCCCAGTCTTGCCTACTTCAGTTGTGAGCTCTTGGTATAAGAACTGGTGTTTTTCACTATGTTTGTCCAACATCCAAATCAATAGGGCCCTGACCTGAGCTGGAATACAAAAAATAATAGATCGAACCCATCTGAGAACACACACATTTAAGTGCTACCATTTGTATTGGCAAAAGGAAGTACTGTGCCCTTTTTGACATTTCAGCAGCAAACAGCAATTCAATTTACAAATAATTACGCAAACAGTAATAACGTATACAAAACCCTGTTACATAAAACAGCTACAACCCTTCCCCCCCCAGCATCCTACCTAGTTTCTGTAACACGAGAGTCAGATTGGTCGCCTTAGGGTAGCCAAACGTCAGTAGAGCCTCACTGTTATGTAAACATTGGCAGAAAAATTCCATTTGCTGGCCAACGTAACGAGAGTTAACTGTGTATGTGACTGATGTTTGTCCAGCCATAATTTGCATATGTCTCTCTTGAGAGGAATTTAATCTTTGAAGGGACACAGCCATCTGATAAAAGACATGTAGATGTACTGAGAACAGACATTCAAAGATAATATCCTGGCCTGTTTCTTAGGAGGACAGTAAAAGGAAAAGTTACTTTTATCTATAACGGTTACTGAAATCTACTCCTAAATAGCACAGAGTTTTAACCCATTCATTCATTATCTATAAACATTTCTAGTATCAAATATACCCAACTAAACAAACTGCAATTTAACGTAAGTGTAATCAGTTTGATGTCACAAAGGGTATGTCTACACTACCCTCCTAGTTCGAACTAGGAGGGTAATGTATGCATACCGCACTTGCTAATGAAGCCCGGGATTTGAATTTCCCGGGCTTCATTAGCATAAGCGGGGAGCCGCCATTTTTAAATCCCCGCTGCTTCGAACCCCGTGCAGCGCAACTACACGGGGCTCGAACTAGGTAGTTCGGACTAGGGTGCCTACTCCGAACTACCGTTACTCCTCGTGAAACGAGGTGTACCGGTAGTTCGGAGTAGGCACCCTAGTCCGAACTACCTAGTTCGAGCCCCGTGTAGTTGCGCTGCACGGGGTTCGAAGCAGCGGGGATTTAAAAATGGCGGCTCCCCGCTTATGCTAATGAAGCCCGGGAAATTCAAATCCCGGGCTTCATTAGCAAGTGCGGTATGCATACATTACCCTCCTAGTTCGAACTAGGAGGGTAGTGTAGACATACCCATATTGCTCAAGTTACCTTATCCCATAAAAGGATGAAAATATCTCAAGATTATATAATAATCATCACAAATATACGGTTTAGAAGACAGGAGGATTTTACTCTTAATTCCATGAGAGATAGGATGACCAGACACCCTGTTTTCAAAGGGACAGTCCCCTATTTAAGCAGGGGAAATCTGTCCTATATTTTCTGTCTTCCCACATCAGTACTGATGGATCCTGCTGCTGGCCAGATCCTTGCTCACCAGTTGCCTGTCCATTAGCAACGAGTGTGGTGGATGGGAGTGGGGCAGTGACCAGTGGAGCTGCAAAGCTGGTGGCAGGGTAAAGATGCAGTGTGTAGGGACAGCCATTCTCCCTGCTGGTATGTCACTGCGGCCCTTGCTGTGTGCTGGCTCATGGCCAGCAGAATCTTCACTCCGTCCTGTTTCTGAATGGCACTTGCTGTACTGTGAGCTGCATGGGCAGGTGAGTGCAGATAGGTTCCAGGTGGTGTCTGGTTATGTGGTACTCTGGTGCCCACCCACTGGACTTTTATGTGCTCCCTCTTGCTGTTCTCTCCCTGCCTTGCCTGCTCATCTCACCTCCCAGCTCCCCTGCTCCTCCATATCCTCCTTGTGGGGCACATCCTTCCCCTAGTACTGTGCAGAGAACAAGCTCAACTCACTATCAGCCAGGCCAGCGGCAGATGATGATTTTGCAGGGCCCACCGCAGCACAATTTCGCGGGGCCCCCCCTTTGACATGGCGCATACGCGGGGCTTCTTGAAGAGCGGGGCCTGGGGCGACCGTCCCACTCTCCCTGCCCTATAGCTATCCCTGCAGCAGGCTACTTCCTTCCCCACTGACTGTGGCTGAGCCAGTGCCCCAGGATATCCCACAAGCCTCTGGCTGGGCCTGGCTAGAATGAGCCAAGCCCTGGATGTGCCATATCCCCGCTCAGTGCTGTCATGGGGAAGCCTGTCCACTCCTCAACTAAGCTCTGCAGTGTTGGGGGGGAAGTGATTTCCCTGAAGCTGCAGGCTCCACAACAGCCCCCCCCCCCCCCCCCACCTCCAGACAGGCACTTTCTTCACTCCTTACTTCTGGGTCTTGTCCTCAGGGACTGCAGAGCTGCTCCATCCCCTAAGAGCTGAGCCACCTCTCTGAGTGGGTTCACTGAAGCCCTTGCAGTCAGGTTCTCTGGGCCCTGGTGCATAATAGCGATGTACAACCCTCTTTAATCAGTTAACCAGTTAAGCGTTATCACTTAAAGGGAATCCTGTGGGAGGGAGGGGGAAGCTGGAATGGCTGCTCCAATCTGGCTGGGTCACTGGTTAACTGGTAAGCATCAACCAATATGGATGATGCTTATTGGTTAACTGGTTAACCGCTGACAGACCTAGTGAATAATGCATTCTTAGGGTTTAATGCCTTCCTGCCCATGCTGTAGCCAGGGGACAGGTGGTAGCTGGGTTAAGTTGGTGACCAGCTGCCTTTTGAAACTGTGTGGGCAGGAAGGGACAAGCTACTTCCAGCCATGGGGAGTTGGAGGGGAGGGGAGAAGAAGAGATGAGCTCTGCAAAGACACAGGCCAGGACATCCCTCTCCCTCCCATTTTCTTCTCCAGCCACTGGAAGCAGCCCATCCCTTCCCTCCTGTACAGTGCTGAAAGGTGGCTGCTGACCACATTCTGGTGTAAATCCTGGAAGAAATAAGGGGTGGGGCAGGGGAAATGCAACCTTCCCATGTTACCTTGAGACGATGCAGTGCCAAGTAGCAGAAGGGACGGGTCTGTCCCAGGGGCCAACAAGACATGGAGGGCAAAGACAAATGGGCAGGGAAGTTTGAATTGGTTGGTCATCGACATGGGAGAGAGAAGTGTCTGGGAATGTGTGTGACCTCTTCACATGTGTGTTGGGGAAGTAGGAGTATCTGTGTCACCCTCCCCATGTCAACCCTAAAGCCTTGAAGATAAAGATGGTAAATAAAAGAATCCAACTACACAGAAATTCTTTTTAACAGGTTCAGTCAACCTGATGTTAATTTGAACATTTGTATTGCTTAGCTCTGGTAGGTTGCAGTTGAACTCACTTAAATTTGAGTGTTTTTACCAAATGTCCTGTATTCAGCATAGGGAAAATATAGTTACCACAGTAAGGGGACATTGAAGGAAATATTTCCCTGTAAATTTCACAATTCCCATTAAAATAATGAAAGTTATATCTCCTGAGCAATGCAATGCTCTGAAAAATGTATTTCTTCAGGACTTGCCTTTAAATGCCTTATCATTATATGCTCTGTAGTATCAATTATCAAAATGGACCAGACTGGTTCACAAAGCATCAAATTCATCCTTAAGACTCACATTTTTTCCTTGTAAGGACAAAAAGATTGCCAACTTTGGGAGTAGATACTATGTTTATGTTCTGTGTGTGCAGAATGCCGAATACAGAAGGGTTCTAGTTCATGACTGGAGTTCCTTGGTGCTACTGACACACAAATAATAAATAACAAGTCAATCAAACTATTTTAAAATAAAGAATACCTGGATAGATGCTGAGACTCCAAGTTGTGTCAGCCATGGCCAAGTATGCTGGAAATTCCCAGTCGCGTTAGTTCTTGACTCAGACTTTTGGATTTGTCCTCCAAGAACCAACAGACCAGAACCATAGAGTGTTTTGATATTGAAACTCTTGCTATCTCTCAAGTCAATGGTAGCCTGTATGTGATAATATCAATTATATGAAAAAAGGGTGATTTTACAGAAATTAGAACTCTCGTTAGTCAGGATTCATTGAATCCTAGGGCTGGAAGAGATCTCAGGAGGTCAGCAAGTCCAGCCCTCTGGCCAAAGCAGGACCAATCCCATCTAAATCATCCCAGCCAGGGCTTTGTCAAGCCAGGATTTAAAAACCTCAGGGATGGAGATTCCACCGCCTCCCTAGGTTACCCATTCCAGAACTTCACCACCCTCCTAGTGAAATAGTTTTTCCTAATATACAATCTAGACCTCCCTCATTGTAACCTGAGACCATTGCTCCTTGTTCTGCCATCTGAGAACAGCCTTTCCCCATCCTCTTTGGAACCTTCCTTCAGGTAGTTGAAGGCTTCTATCAAATCCCCCCTCACTCTTCTCTCCCGCAGACTAAATAAGCCCAAATCCCTCAGTGTCTCCTCATAGGTCATGTATTCCAGCCCCCTAATTATTTTGGTTGCCCTCAGCTCGACCCTCTCCAATGTATCCACATCCTTTCTGTAGTGGGGGACCCAGAACTGGATGCAATACTCCAGATGTGGCCTCACCAGTCCTGAATAAAGGGGAATAATTACTTCCCTAGATCTGATGTCAATGCTCCTCCTAATAGAACTTAATATGCCATTAGCCTTTTTGGCTGCAAGGGCACACTCATATCCAGCTTCTCTTCCACTGTTATTCCCAGGTCCTTTTTTTGCTGAACTGCCACTTAGCCAGTCAGTCCCCAGCCTGTAACAATGGGATTCTTCCCTTTTCAGTTCAGGATGCATCTTTGAGATGAAGTGTAAAAGGGAAGTCCCAGGAGCTTGTGGGTCATTGAGGATCACATGGCACTTGTAGAAAGGAAAAGTTAACGTAGGTGTTTAGCATGAAATTCCAGTTTCAAATTCACATTCTACCTCAGGGTTCCCAGCCTCGGTTACTTCTAGACTGTTTCCTTGTTCAGAGTTGTTAAACATGTAGCATCCTATTACTCTGCATTACCTCTCTGTTTGCTCTTAGGTGCAATTCAAGGTGCAGTTGATACTGATTTATGAAACCTTAGCAAGTTTGGATTCCTGTTACCGGAGGAAGTTTGCCACTCTCTTTGTGCATCAATACGCTAGGAGAGTGCAGCTGGTTGCCTGGACACTGGCATAGTGGAGGACCCCGGGTTCTGGAATTCAATTTCTCCATGACAGAGCCCAAGCTCAAGGTGTAAAACAAAGCCAGTCTTGCCTGAGATGGCACTTTTACTTCCCTTACTCCTTTTAGCTCAGTGAACAGACTGAGCCTCATGCATTATCCATACATTTCTGTTTTGTTTTGCAAATGTCAGTGCATGTACCCAGAGACCTACTGTATGAAAGACATTTAAAAAAAATTATGACATTTTCCCTGCATTTTAATGCATCAGCTTTTCTCCATCCTATAATGTAGAGTTGCTATATGCTGTTGAACAAGTTATTGTGTTTCAGCCCAGCGGGGAACTTAATTTGATGATGGATCCTTGCGTATGATGAGTGATGTGCTTAGAGGGAAAAGGCATTAAGTATATGTAATATTACTAACTAGAAGAATATTACCAGCATGAGGCCAGGATAGCTAATTGTAATTATTGGTTATTAAATAGCACAGCATGAATTTTTAAGGAGGATAAGCATAAGATGTGATGTTTACAAAAAGAAAATTAAATTGTATTTTCCAGAGACTCCGTGCTTTACAAATGACTGTTCATTTGTCTGTCTAGGCTAAAAAGCCAGTTGTACCAGACATTTTTACTGGGTGTCTGATGATTGAGCTACAATTTAGAGGAAGCATTCAACTGTTTTCAACTTCTGCTTCCTACCCCATAAATAGGATGTGTAATTCTCTCTGTTTACTTGGCAAACCCATAAGAGAACCATGCTTCAGAGCCACATTTTCCAAGTATTTTTGGCACTCCCTCCTCTTCTTGAAGCCGCTTTTATTGCAGAGAAGTTTAGAGATATTTGAAAGCCCCACATTTTCTTCATACCTAGACAGTTCAACCCAGACATTTGTTGGTAAAGTTTATCTTATTCTCGTCCATCCAGGTATGCTGTTAATCAGCAGCTGGTACCATTTCATGGGCCTCTTATCTCACAAGGGCTCTCCAGTGTTTAATTTCAGTAGGCCATTTCAGCTACATATAATTGAAACAGAAGAGCCCAAAACCATATGAATAAAAACACTATCCAGTTCTACACATTGCACAGCTGAAGTGGCTCACTGCATGTGGACCAGGACTTATTTAGGGTGTGTCTACACTGCACCATAAGTCAAAACCAGATACGCAATTTGAACTATGCAAATTGCATATTTGCATATCTTATTTCAATGCTAATTCGAAATAGCTTATTTCGTCATTTGGCACTGTCTATACAGTGCCAAATTTTGAAATAAAGTTCTATTCCGAAACATCCCTTACTCCTCATAAAATGAGGTTTACAGAGACATCGGAATAGCATGCCCGAAATAACAGGCTTGCTGTGAAGACACGAGATAGTTATTTTGGTATATTCCAGTATCCCGAAATAGCTTTGCAATGTAGATGTAGTCTTAATGTGCAGAGGAGAAGAGTTAGGGGTAGCTCTCAAGTATCTGAATGGGGCTTCCAAAGAAGATGGAGCCAGGATATTCTCAGTGGTGGAAGCTGACAGGACGAGGAGCAATAGTCTCAAGTTGCAGTGGGGGAGATCTAGGTTGGATGTTAGGAAAAGCTATTTCATTAGAAGACTGGTGCAGCATTGGAATAGGTTGCCTAGGGAGGAGGTGGAATCTCCATTCTTTAAGGTTTTTACGTCCCTGCTTGACAAAGCCCTGGTTGGAATGATGTAGTTGGGGTTGGTCCTGCAGGAAGTTGGACCTCCTGAGATATCTTCCAACCCTGTAATTCTATGTTGATAATCTGGGGGCTGTGTCATACATCACCAATGTATTGCGTAGGGTGATTCATGTTGCTTTGGAGAAGAATGTCTCCAGGAATTAAAGATTGCTCTTCAATTAAAGATTACTACAGGGTGCAGCTCCACGCTCTCTATGCTTGTCAATTTCCCTGTCTCTGGGGGTAGGCAGGCCTGGCTCTGCCCCTGGCTGCACCATCCTCTGCCCCTGTCTCTGGGGGCATACCAGCCCTGGCTTCTCACCTCCCTCCCCCACAGCCACCGAGGAGGGGAGCACCAGGACCGTGCCAGCCCTGGCCTCTCAGCTCCCCATATACCCCGGCTTCTCGACCCCTCCCAGTGCCCCAGCCGCAACCAGCCCTGGCCTTTCAGCTCCCTTCACAGCCGCAGCCAACTCCGACCTCATGTCCCCTCCCCACCAGCCAGGGCTGTGCTAATCCCTGCCACTTGGCTCCCCTCAGGCCTCTTGGGTCCCGCCCCAGCTTCTCACCCCCACCCCTTCCACCGACTGCCAGGGCTGCACCATCCCTGGCTTCTTGGCTCCTTCCTGGCCTCTTGAACCTCCACTGCCTCTGGCCGCAGCCAGTCCCACTTCTCACCCCCCTCTGCCCTCTGGTTGTTGGGACTGCAGCCATCCCCGGCCTCTCAGCTCCCGCACAGCCTCCCGGCTCCCCCAGTCTGTCACCTCTAGCCTGATACACCCGCTCCCTGGTCCACAGCCCTGGCCTCCCAGCCTCTCCCCCCCCCACACCCTTCCCCGGTCACAGTCCTAGTCTCTTGGCCCCCCTCTGGCTGCCGGAGGAGGGCCAGGACTGAGCCAGGGGATGGCGGGAATGGTGACAGTGGCTCCTCGCTGTTCTTTGGGGCCCTGACACTCTAGGACCCAGCGGGGAACTACCACCTCTGCCTAGCTCGTACTCAGGCCCCTGCCTGCCAGGCACTCTAGCCTCAAACAACCCCTCTCCCCCAGCAAGATTACAGTGTCAGTGTCAACTTCCTGCAGGGGAGAAGAGGAAACCCCAAGGCTCGTGCTGGATTTGGCTTGTGGGGGAGCATACATGCTGCTTTGGAGAGTCTATCACAATGTTAAGAACATTGTGCATGCAACCTGCATCTCCTGCAAAACCGTCACACACTGGGGCCCATTTGTGGTACCAAATTGCTACTCATGCTAATTTAACTTTTGTTGAACAGAAAGGTTAAATAAAGTTGTATTCTACAGCTGCTCCAGTGTCTTGATTTCTTCCAGAAGGTATGTCATGTTATTGGATTGTGAGGGGAGCAGCCGGGTCACTGCTGCACCCATGGGGGGGGGGGGATGTTGCCCCAAAAGTGGTACAAAGGGGGCCATGTGAGGGGTCAAACAAAAGCTTACTTTCTTCTGATTCTGTATCTGCTCTTCATATATCTGTATAATGTCTGTGTGTGTAGTTAGGAATCTGTACTCTGTATGGAGACTGAAAGTCTCTCTGAATGTGCTTGAGCGATGGGCTCGCCCTATGGACATGCTAATTGGCAAGGTTCCAGGGACAATAGGACCCTTAAGTACCCAAGACCCACCTGTGAAGGATTAACTGTTACTCCTCAGGAGCTTATCTCGGAATCCCGTTTCTCTGCCGCGTGTAGATGTGGGCAGTTACTTCGGGCTAGTCAGTTTCCAAAATGGCGACCGGCCGGGATTATGCTAATCAAGCATGGGATATTTAAATCCCACGCTTCATTAGCAATTTCAGTCACCCTCCTTAGCCTCTCTAGTTCGAACTAGGGGGCTAGTGTAGACGTACCCATAGGTAGTAGGTACAGCACACAGTAACATCTACAATCCTCTTTTTTTTCCCATTGCAGTTCTGTTGTATACTTCCATACAAACCAAAGGACAACATACCTGCAACTCTATCCTGTCTTCTATTCTCAGTGCCTTCAGTGCCTCTATGTTATGTGTGAGCTTGTAGTTAATCGACACATGGTCCAGCTTCCAAATGAAGTTCAGTTCTTCTGTAATCTGTTTTGTCAGCACAAAATATGTTATCACCTGTACACAGTGCATCTCCAGCATAGACTACATAGTGACCAATCAGAACGATCATTTCTGATCATTCAGTATTCCCTTCAGTTTTTAGAAAAACAGTACTTCCCAGAACGATCATTTCTGCTGGATTACAGAAAACATTTCCTAACAGAAAATATAACATTTGTATAGGCTATTAATGGAATGTGAATTTTGTCAAAATTACTGTTTTTCTAAAAATGGAAGGGAATGCAAAAATGATGGTGTTGCACAAAGACTTAAAAAATGAAGAGTTTTGCTACCCCTTTGGTGATTGGCATCATGTATCATTCCTAACATTTTCAAAAGCTTCAAACCTTTAGGGGGTAGCTGAGTTAGCCTGTAACTGGAAAAACCTAAAAAACCAACAAATAGTCTAGCAGCACCTTAGAGACTAACAAAACATGTAGATGGTACCATGAGCTTTGGTGGGCACAACCCACTTCCTCAGCTATTTGTTGTTTATTAAATGCCTTGTTATGGGGATAGTGCAATTTGAAAGATTGAAAAAAAAAACATATTGGAGACTGGGCAGGCTAATAGTTAAGGCCCAATTCAGTGTCCATTGAAGTCAATGAAAATCTTTCCATACCTTTAAAGGACATTGGTTTGGGGGACTTACACTTGATTTAAAGCTCAGTATAGTCAGTGACTAAATGGACTTTAGAACAGGCTCTTAATTAGCAGGTCTGGCGACAGACTTTGTTGGGCCCTGGGCAGGAGAGGGGAATATTCTCCAGGTCCTCCTGATGGGGGAGGGCTCAGTTGGAAGGGGCGGGACCTGGGAGTAGTCTCCCTCCACTCAGCCCTCAGTTCCACCTAGACCATGGGCTCCAGAAGCACTTTAAATGACCCGGGGCTCTGGCAGCTGCTGCTGCCACAGTAGCAGTGGTGGCAGCTGGGAACCTTGGGCCCTTTTAAATTGCCAGAACATGGGGCAACTGCACCTGCCCTCCCCCTCCACCTATGGCTACACTAATTGGTCAGACTTTCTGTTTGAGAATGTGGCTAAATATCCAGGGTAAGTCACAGAGGTCTTGAGAATGGTCTCATGCTATTTCTGGATGGGCAAGTGTCCATGGTTCAGTGACTTTCAAGCCTTCTTTAACTGAAGCTTGTAAGGCCATGAAAGAGCCCCCACACAGTAAATCTTTTAATGCATCATCCACAGTTCTAACCAGGAGCACTTTGTCACCTATGCCAAATAAAAAAAGTAAATAGTCATCAAATCATCTCAATGTTTCTAATCTTTACTCTGTGCAACAGGGATGTGGTGACACTTACTTCTTTGCCATCCACACTAAACTGAATGAATCTTCTATAGAGGTCCCCATTTTTTTCTGAAGTCATATCCACTAATGTTCTTGCAGGAATGCCAACATCAATGGCTCCTTGAATATTATGAGTTATTAAGGCATCCAGCTCTTGTTTATCCTGTTAACAATTTCAAACACACATAGTTTTGAACTAGGAGGGTCTTCTTCACAGAAAGCCTTCCCTTGTGGTTTATAACCAGCTCAAAGAACAACTCAGTAAGCCTCTATCTCCTCACACTCTGGAGAAATAATTTCTGTAAGCTAAAAGTAATAATTGTATTGATACTAATGCCATTATACTGCTCATTCTCTGCTATCTAACACTATCTGAAAACAAGTAAAGCCAAGCTGTACAATGGTAAAAGCAAGGTGAGCTATAATCACCATAATTTTATTGTGTTATTGAAGAAATAAATAGACGATTGAACTGGCCACTACTCTATCAAGTTCCACTTTTAAACTCAGTGTTCTCTTTATTAATCAGAAACCTTTTACTTCTTGTATGTACACTGCTGTAGACTTTTATGGTGTCTATATGATATTACAGTAGGGAGATATATTGTAGCTTCTGTAGCATTGTATTGAGCATAGTAGTTATTGTCCAAATATAATAAAAGGCATAAAAGTACAATATAAAAATAAACATCTACAAGGAACATAAGCAAGTAATTCAGAAACCTGAGGTGGGGTGTATTATGTTAGCCATAGCATTTGACTTACAGTACATTATAGCAATTTCCTAAATCACATGCTGGGCTTTAATGTTGCCTCAAACTATATATTTGTTGTTTGTTAGTTAAAAGACAAAATTGCAGTTTCCCTACCTGTTTTTCCTAGTAATAAAATAGTTGTTTGTAGATACAATCGCACTTTATCTCATACTCATTCCAATAATCAGCATGATACTTACGTCAGTGGCTTTTAATATAAGAAGTCCCTGTAATGTCCTTTCATCGACAATGATTAGCATTTGTGAATCTAAGTTCATTTTATCTATCAGGATGTATCCTGATCCATCAATTTTTATTGGTGTTCCAAGATCCTGTAATAATTAAAATAAACATTCCACTTGAATCTTTTATGTTTATTTAACCTTTTTTCCCCTTAATAAATGGACTATGGGGCATCTGGCTAAGAGACTAGTAAATCAGACAACATGATTATCTAGTCAGTGCATGGTAAATATCAGAATTTTTTTTAAACAGTAAATAAGTATACATTGCTTCTTCTTCTTACCTATTTTAAAATGTTTGCTTATATTTTAATATGTGGAATAGCATAAATGGGGAACAAAATAATGTGAAAGATTTTCATGATTATTCTGTCAGATTCAGTGATGTGCTTTACATTGCTGTAGTGACAAAGTAGCCATAAATTGAGTGAAGCCAAGTCTATGGCTGCCATGCATGTGGTGCAGAGCAGCCAGAGTATTCTGGGATGTCTGGCTCATTCAGTGATTACAAATTTCCAAAATTTTCCATCTTAACCTCTTCTTCTTTTCATTTATATCTCTAAGCACAGCGGTCTATGAGATGTAGGCTCATGGTACAAAAATGTAGGTTTTCAGTAAGATTTTCCATAAAGGACTATATATTACTTAGTTTAGCTGCCTTTTTACTAGGAGTCTGATTTTATACACACATAGCACATGGGTATAAATGGTGCAGAACAGTAATGTGCTGCAGAGCCCAGAATGGCAGTGTTTTGCACTCATTTCACACTGGTGTATACAGCTCACAAAGGCTATGTCTACACAGCTTCCTTCTTCCACAAAAACCTATCCAAATTAAGCACAGATTAGCATATTGCTGTGCTTCATTTGCTTAATTAATTAGGAGCCATTTTTGCACAAGAGGTTTTTGCTCAAAAAGGAGCTGTCTACTCAGCACTTTCTTGTGCAAAAAAACCCCCTTGTGCAAGAGCCATTCTTCCTGAAAAAATAAGGAAGCCTCATGCAAAAGCCTCTTGCACAAAAAGCGGATGCTCATTAATTATGCAAATGAGGTTTGGCAATATTCCACACAGCCTCATTTGCATATTTTTAGTGCAAAACGGGTGCAGTACAGACATAGCCCTAGTGAGTGTAGTTCACTGTTCTATGTAGTGGCGCTTAGACCACCTACAGTAAGAACTAAGAATGAGTGAGCTCTATAGCCTAAGCTGAGAGCCAGCTTGCTTAATAGTTCAAGCTGTAGAGTCTCCTATACTAAGGTCCTAAGTTCAAATCTGCCAGCTGGTGGTTACACTTACATGGATGGAACCTTCCACTTTGGAGGAAAAAAAGTTACAGCACTTCTCAGGGCATGTCTTCACTACAGGCCAGATTTACAGGGCTCCAACCAACACAGGAGGGGTCAATTTATTGCATCTAGTATAGATGCAATAAATTGACAGTACTTCACCTCAACAAGAAGCAAAAGGGGAATCAACAATAGTGCAACTTTAGTTGACACACAGCAGTGAAGAGATTATTATAAGTAGATCTAAATACATTAACTTCAGCTATGTTATTCACATAGTTGAAGTTGTGTAACTCAATCTCCCACGGTAGTGTAGAGTAGCCCTTAGACATTCTTAGATTATGATAAACTGTGGTGAAGAAGATATAATTCTTTAGGGCTAAATATCTACTCATGTTCATTTGCTCCAAGTAACTGCCATGCTATGAAGGTTAGCCCCATGAGCAGTAAATGACAGCCCCATGAGCAGTGATTAATCACAAAACAAATGGAAACCTATTGCATTTATTGACTAATATGCTAACAGTGACAGTAGCAGGGCAGGATCCCCCCCCCCCCACACACAGCATATATGGCTGCAGTAAATCTTGACAGATTTAGGGTTTTACCTGTGAATGACACAGATGAAGAATACTCATTAAAAATAAAATATAAATGAATTAAATGGCAGATGCTAATGGGATATTTGCTTCCTGATTCTTTTCAGCTATATCAGTCACAGCACCATTGATTTAGTATTCTGCCAGAAATGCTTGGTTTCCTGCCAGTCTGCCAGTCTGCCTCGGAGTCAGGGATCCTAGGACTTCAAGGGTCCACAGCTCTGGGCCAGTCACCTGGCAGACTGCCCTAGAGCCAGTATTCCATTTCCTTTTGTGGCAAAAATTGAATTTTTGGAGTTTTGTTTCATGCAGATTTTTTAAATATTGAAATCTTCCATGAAACTGAATTACCTTTCCCTGTACTGCTCTAGTTTTCACTCTGTTTCCCTTGGCTAGTGAAGTTTTTATGGACAAATAAATCAGACTTGTTTTTGATGAAGCTGTCCAGAGCCACAGCATTTCATACTAGTCATAAACTCCAGGGAGAATTTTGTAGTTGGACCCAAAGACAGCTGTGCCATCTGATTAAATACAGTTGGTGAGACAGGGGAGATTGTAGTTTTGGATTCTACTCTGGGGGAAGTCTGCTTGTCACTTGGAAGGAGTGTCTGTGGTCAGTGAGGGGGAGAGACCATGGTATAGTTCACCCTGGAGCCATAACCCAAACATTTTGAAGAAAATTTTGAAAAAAATCCATGATTTTTTTGTTTTTGTTTTCAACCACCCTTTTGAATAACTCATCTCTAACACTACGGTATGTGGCAACTGTTGGTAAATACTGACCTTTCAAGTCTGATTTCTAAGCAACCCATTTTTTAAATAAGACTATTAGCAGTCTCAATCTTGTTTTCTATAAAGATGCATGAACATTTCCATAACTTGAAATTATCTGATTAAAATTCTATTTACATTTTGTCTCTGCACGTTGTTTGGATATTTTTATACAAGTCTCAGGAAATGCTTTTCAGCAGTGCTGAGCAACCCCAACTCTAGCTAAAGCCAGCATGAGTCCCGTGTTTTGACGGCTGTCCCTTATGAAATAAATTACCAAAGTATTTTACAGTAAATTTCCACAAAGAGTAAAGGCCAAATACTACAAATCCATTCACTTTTGAGTGTAAGTCAGGGCAGAATTTGGCCCTGTGCTTTATGAGAGCATTGCTACAGTTTTTTTTCTTTTGCTCTTATAGTGGGAACGTTTTTTTATAAAGCCTTCTTCTTTAAACTCAGAAAGGAACATAGAGTCCCTATAGGATTCATTTTTGTTACATTGACAATTTTCTAAATTTCTGTATAGCAAAGTCCTAGCGTCACCCTCACTGACGTCATCAGCAAATCCTCCATTGACTGCAATGGGAGCAGCACTTAGCCCTGTGTTCGAACTGGGTGCAGCTAGTAAAGATTAAAAACAGCTCATCATTAATATGCCAGGCAGTACCTGCATTGTTTTGCATTTGTTCTCAATAAGCATTTTCCATTGAACTCTGTTTTCTACTTGAAGGTCCCCATTGGCTTGAAGTTCACAAATGCCTGATTTCAATTCTATGTGAATACTGTATTTTAACTCTTTTTCTGCCATGATGGACAACTTATTTTCTCCTGGTATTCCCTTCAGCTGAGGCAGTTCATGCCTGAATTCAATTTCCATAGTGACCTTTGGCTGGCTCTCCGTTCTCACTTTCAGATAGGCAGACTTGCCATCCGCTTTGAGGGTACAGAAAAGTTTTGCTTGGCAGCCATCCCTCTGAACAGATCCAGTGAGCTGTGACTGAGCCGGGATATTGAGATCCTACCAAAAGAGAAACATCTTTTTGAATTATAAATCCACATTGAGACTAGTTTACTCCCTCCCCCGCCCCAAGTTTGAGACATGAGATGGTCACAATTAAATATTCAGGGACAAAGCCTGAAGTCTTTATCCAGACATTTACTCAGGCAAAATTGACACTGCATCTAGTGAAATGCAAGTTTTGTTTGAGTTAAAGACTGAAAAAGGACTTTGCAATTTGATTCTAGAATTTACAACTTCTGTATAGATCGGGGTGGGCAATAATTTTTTGCCAAAATTTTTGAAGTGGCCCTGGGCTGCACTGGAAGGGGTGTGGCCTCAAACAGAAGGGACGGGCCAGGATGCATCCGGGCTTCCCCACCCACAGACCATGAGTGGTCTGGGGGTGAGGGAGCCCTTTTGCCCCCCACCCCCAGGTTCTCCCTAGGCCCATGCCTCTAGTAGTGGGAGGAGACTTCCTGTGCTCCCCCACTCCCAGGCCAATCAGGGCCTGGGGGTGGGGATAGGGCAGAGGAAACTTCGTGCACTTTCCCCGCCCCCAGGCCAATCAGGGCTTAGGGGATGGGGAGTGCGCGAAGTCTCCTTCCGCCCTGCCAGGAGTGCGCAGCGCTTCAAAGCACCGTGTGCTCCTGGCAAGGCAGAGGAAGCTTCCCCTGCCCCCAGGCCATAATTGGCTGGGGAGGGTGGAGGAACGGCAGGGCCTCCGCAGGCTAGATCAACCCACTTGGCGGGCCAGATCTGGCACATGGAGGCACTTTTGTACACCCCTGGAATAGATAGTATAAAGTCTTAAAATTAAAAGAAATCAAACTTCCTAGTTCCTCTATCTAGAAATGTCTATTGACCAGAACCATTCTGAATTTTGAGAATACCCTAATCTGCATAAAAATAGATAAGGGTATGTCTACACTTGCAGCCTAAGTCAAACTAGGGCTGCAAATGTAGGCATTTAGAATTTCAAATCAAGCCCGGGATTTAAATATCCCACGCTTGATTTGCATCTTCCTGGCCAGGCACCATTTTTTTTTTTAATTTACAAGCCCAAAGCAACTGCCTGCGTCTACATGTGGCAGTGAAATGGGTGTTCGAAATAAAGCCCTAGTTCGAACTACCTGTTAAACTTCATTGCAGGAAGAATAAAAGGTAGTTCGAACTAGGGCTTTATTTCAAACGCCTGTTTCACTGCCACGTGTAGACACGGGCAGTTACTTCGGGCTTGTAAATTTCAAAAATGGCACCCGGCCAGGAAGATGCAAATCAAGCATGAGATATTTAAATTCCGGGTTTGATTTGCAATTCTGAATGCCTACATTTGCAACCCTAGTTCGAATTAGGCTGCAAGTGTGGACAGACCCTAACAGAAGTTCTTGCAAGTGGCATTCTATGCAACCCAATTGAAAAATGGAAAAACAATTTAGCAAAACCAAGTGAAATTCCAAAACTCCTTTGGAATGGTTTTTCATGGTTCAAAATTGATTTCTTTCCCAAATTGGGACTTTGATTTTTAGTTTTTTCTTTTTCTGTCACAGAAGGCAACCCAATGAATGGGATCAATTATCTACCTTTTTCCTTTTGACTCTTCATAGCCATTTTAAAAGAAGATCATATTGGAAAAATAGTAGAAAAAATGAAAAATTGGACACAACTTCTCCCCCATGGGCCTTGGGAATCATTCTTTCTATCATATTCAGCAGGGATGCAACAGAAAGCCCAAACATTTCAAAAATTCCAATTTTAATGAAGAAAAAAAAAGGAATTCTTGAAAGAAACAAAAACTTTTGATAATGTCCGCTAGAGTCTGACATTCAAACTTTATCATGGTGATAACGGGCTATAATCATCCTCTAGTTCTATTCTGTAGAGGGCATCTGTCAACACCTGAGATGTGTAGTTTTCAGAGTCTCTATCTGGTGCTGCAGTTAAAGACTGAGATGAGTTTGCAAAGCTACACAGAGAGGCTTATACAGCCCACCCATAGCGTATTATAGCTAAATCCCCATTAGTCCTTCACTGTATTTATCCAGGATCTCTTTTAAAAGTTGCCCATGTACCTGCAGTAGCTGACATCCCATTTCTGTCTCCAATGTCCATTCAGTTCTATTCTGGGTCTGTAAATCTCCTCTTGCCTTGAACTTGCATTCACCAGCCTGTAGCAACAAAAGGCCCTCAATTGCAGATCCTTTAGCTGCAGAAAGTAGAATGGAGTTTTGGGCAGGAAGCCCTAGGTCACTGAACTGGGGAACAGAGTGCCTCAATATTCCTTGGAAAACATGTTTGTGTCCGCAGGAGCTCTCTATTTGCACATCAGCTGTTTTGCCATCACACTGGAGGTTGATTGTTGAGCTAATATTACGGGTGTTCACAATGAATGAGCCCCAGGTGGCTAAAGTCTGAGGTAATCCCAACTTCTGTGACAGAAGAAAAAAGTTGTTTCAAACAAATAAGCCACATATTCTTGTAAACACAGCTGCCCTGTTAATTGGATTCTGAGGACTGGCTCAGCTTTCCTGCTTCAACAAGCCTGGGGATGGGATGAGTAAAACTCTGTAATAAATAGTAGATATGGAAAAGTAGATTTCCAAAATTCTAATTCTAGAATGAAAGAATATGGATTTATTAAAACTACAGTTCTCAAACCAGGAGTCAAAACTTCTCAGGGGGTCATGAGGTATTACATGGGGATTGCAAACTGTCAGCCTCCACTCCCTGTTCCCACTTCACCTCCAGCATTTATTACAGTGTTAAAGAAAAAAATGAGTTTTTAATTTATAACATGGGGAGGATCACACTTAGAAGCTTGCTATGTGAAAGGGGTTACCAATATAAAAGTTTTGAGAACCTAGAGTCTAGGAGGAAGAATTTTTTTAATTACAAAGTTGAGATTAAACATTATTTTATGGTAATGACAGTAGCATCTGTCTCTGTATTACTCCAAACTTTCAACTTTAGAACATGTGTCTCTGCAAACACTCTCACTTGCTGCTACTGCAGGGCACCTTTGATAACCCACCTCTACCTGTTCCACCTAAAGAGCAAGATTCTGCCACCTTTCCAATGAGTAGCTTCTTACTCCAGCAGTAATTGTGGCAAAGGGTGTTAAACATGGAGAATAGGAGGCAGCTCTCTATGCCCACTTAGAATTAAAACATAGAGGCTAAAGCACTTTATAGAAAAATCAGCTGGGCAATTACCTGAAGGGTGACACATGTATTCATCAAAGTAACTGTCCATTCTATATTGGTTTCATTTTTTGCTGGTTTCACTTCTCCAGCTGCTTTGAAAGTGCACTGTCCAAGGACAATGTCCATCAGGCCCTTATATTTGTCTCCTTGTACTGATGACATCTTCACTTGGTTCTCTTTGGTTATGCCAAGAGACTGAAGTTGAGGCAAGGAATGGTTGAAGCCAATCTCCACACTATGCTCGAGGCCAGAGGTGGCATGCAGGTGCAGGCGGATGAAGGCATCATTGGAAGAAACATGACCAATGAACTTGGCTGTAGAGTTGCTGGTGATCAATGACCCATTAAATGAAACTCTTGCTGGCGTCTAAAATGGAGAACTATATATATTGGCAATGTTGTTGTCATGCTACATTACATATTGTTTTAACATGGCCCTTTGGTGAAAGAGAGTCTGATTCTGTACTGCAGTGAACCTCATGTAGTCATTTATATTTGTTCTAATAAGATACAAAATGCTAGCATCAGTGTGAGTGAAGAATTTTCATCTGGTGTCATACTATACCCAGTACACACAGGTATAAATGACTACACAAGTAGAGAATCTGAGTCTTCATACTGAGTTTTTCCGTCACTTTCTTCATAAAACAAATAATACTAATGAAGTAAGACTGGAGTTATTAATTTGGAGCGCTCAATATGGTTAGCTGCAACCAATAGGCAGAATTCTGACCTCAGACAGATTCAGTTTCCCAGTGACTTCTATTGCCCAGTGTTAGTGGGGATTGGATGCGTGCAAGTGAGGTTAGAATTAAGCCATGTTTGTCTGTTGTGCCCTGTGAAAAGCTGGGAATAGGTGACAGGAGATGAATCACTTCATGATTACTCCTCTGGGGTACCTGGTATGGCCACTGTCAGAAAACAGGATACTGAGCTAGATGGATCTTTGGTCTGACCCAAAGATCATGTGTTCAAGTGCATCTATGAGCCTTCTCTTAACCACACACATCTCTTTTATTCTGATGCCAACTTTAATATCCTACACATGTTGTTAACTGTAAGCATATTTTTAATCAAATGTTCAGAAAATATTAGAATATAAGAGATGTCTGAATTTGCAGGTATCTTCCCAAGCAAACCACTACATAGGAAAAAAAATAGAGTTTGTACGAGAAAATTCAAACACTATGAAGTGCATTGGTAACAGGCTACACCAGATGAGGATGAGAGGATAAAAACAACATCAGCTGTGTTAATTTTGTCTAATATGTTTAGATTAAAAACACTGGCTATATTTACTATCTGTCACTGAACCTGTTGCCTTTGAAATAACTGATCTAAACAGAAAATACGTGATTTGTCAAATCCCAACACATCTTGGCCATTGCAAGATTCAGTAACTAAAGGTCTCTCTCAGTTTTGCCTTTTAAAAAAATAGTTCTATTTTTGCAAGTCTTGAATGTATGTAGTCTTAAAAAATGCTGATTTGGAGAGTCATAAACAGTCCGGCTGTGTCTACACTGGCATGAATTTCCGGACATGCTTAAAACAGAATAGTTTTTGTTATAAGTATTTCCGGAAAAGGAGCATCTACATTGGCAGGCTGCTTTTCCAGAAAAGCCCTTTTTCCGGAAAAGCGTCCGTGGCCAATGTAGACGCACTTTTCTGGAAAAGAGCCCTGAGTGTCATTTTCGCGATCGGGGCTTTTTTCCGGAAAAGACTACTGGGCTGTCTACACTGGCCCTTTTCCGGAACAGTGTTCCGGAATAAGGACTTATGCCCGAACGGGAGCAGAATAGTTTTTCCGGAATAGCGGCTGATTTTGTACAGTAGAGCGTCGTTGCTTTTCCGGAAATTCAAGGGCCAGTGTAGACAGCTCGCAGCTTATTCCGGAAAAGCGGCTGATTTTCTGGAATAAGTGGCCCAGTATAGACACAGCCTCCCTGTCTGTGGTTCTTCAGCTTAAGAATCTGAGTGCTGGCCATTTCCCAAGAGAACAAATGTAAAACTTTATTTTCAGATCAATCATATTAGCGGTGTGGGCATGTGTGGCAGGCAGGGGGAGGAAGAGATAGCTATTAGCTGAAAAGGCCAGGCCCATGTTCCCACTCATTTTTCATGTCCATGTGCAGAATTACTTTTTTTCTGTGCACCGATAAGGCTCTGTCTACACTACATTGCTCTTCCAGAAAAAGCTACGCAAATTGCAAACTGCAAATTGTGTAGCTTTTTCCACTTCTTTTTTTCAGAAGAGGCTTTTCTGACATTTGGCCCATCTACATTGGGCTAAATGTCAGAAAAAAAAACCTTTTTCAGAACATCCCTTCTTCCTCATAAAACAAAGTTTACTGAGATGCCGAAAAACCATGTCTGCTCTTCTGAAAAAAATTTCGGAAGAGCAGACACATTCCCTGGATGCCACACAGTTTTTCCAGGATACCACCAGTATCCCCGAAAAACTCTGTAGTGTAGTCATAGCTATAGGGAAGTGATGTATCATACAACAAAAGTCATTTGGCACATGGACATTGTGTGGTGAGGGTGGGGAGGAGGAATTGGGGTGAAGGTTCTAAATGGGGATTCCAGGCTGGGGCAGATAGTTGGGGTGCAGGAGAGGGTGAGGGATCTGTCTGGGGATGTAGGCTCTGGAGTGCAGGAGGGGCTCCAGGCTGAGGATTGGGCCGAGGCATTTGGAATATCAGAGGGGGCTGTGGGTTAATGCAGAAGATTGGGGTTCAAAATGGGGTAAGAGCTCTGGGATGAGCCCAGGGATAAGGAATTTGGATGCAAAAGGGGGCTTCCAGTTTGGAAAAGGGTTCAGGCCTGGGGGCTTAGGGTAGGGAAGGGATGGGGTTCAGGCTTACCTGGGTGGCTCCTGGTCATCAGAGCTGAGCCAGGGTGCCTGGCACCTGTCTGTCCTAGGGCACTGTGCTATGCTCAGAAACAGTCAGCAGGCCTAGCTCCTGGGGGGAGGGGGGGGGCATAAGGCTCTGCAGTGCGCAGTGTGCACTGCTCTTGCCTGCTAGCACCCCTCTCCCACCCACCCCAACTCCCACTGGTCAATGGGGGTATGTCTACACTACAGCACTATTTCAAATTAACTTAATTTGAAATAGTTAATTCGAATTAAACTAATTCAAAATAGCACATCTACACACAAAAACTATTTCGAAATAGCATTTTGCTATTTCAAAATAGTGCATCCACACTGAGTGGACCCTGAACCGAAGTTAAGGTTGGCCAGGACCAGTGCCGGCAGGGCATCAGGTTAGGACTTAGTGTGTGGGGCTGCTGCCTGAGGCTAACTGAGCTCTGTGCTTAAAGGGACACTACCACCACCCCAGACAGACAGTTCTCAGGGTTCCCCGCTTGCTTGTCTACCTTGATGAGGGACAGCAAAGTAGTCCTGTCTTGGAGTGCCCTGAGTGCCCGCACTTGGGACACCATAGAACTAAGCCACATGGAGCCAGAGCTGCCCCTGTGCATGCCGGTGCATCTTGTGGGGTTGTTGCCATCAAACCGGCTTCACTTGCTACAGGCTGCCATCCAGGGGTCTATCAGGGGGCTGTCAGGATCCAGGAGGCCCTGAGGAAGAGCATCTACCCCGAGGAGCCCTCAGAGCCTCCCTGGTCCTCCCCACCGGGGGCTCGTGCCCCATTCCTCCCTCACGTCCTTTCACTTACCTGTCCCTAGCCCCCTTTTCTGATGTCAAATAAAAGACACGTATGTTCAAAAATAGAAACTGGGTTTATTGAACCAAACTGGGGGCGGGGGATGGACCTCTGGGGAGACTGGGAAAAGGAGGTGGGAGAGGGGAAGAGAGGGTGGGAGAGGGGAGGGGGAAACCTGGGAGGAGGGAGCTGGAAGGGGGAAGCAAGGGGAAAAAGGGGGAGGGGAAGCTCAGGGCTCAGGGTTGGGGGTCTCATCGGACCAACCTGACTTTCATGCAAATCTGCTCCTGGGTTCGCATGTGGCCTTTGGTGGTCAGGTTGGCAGGTATCCTACCATAGACGTCCATGTTCCTCCATCTAAGGCTGAGATCATGGAAGTTGGGGGCATCCCCCCCAGACCTGAATAAGGTCCATGATCTCCACCCTGGACCAGGAAGGCACCCACCTTCTCCAGCCCCTGTCAGGCTCCTGTGAACTGTCAGACTGCTCCTGGGGAGCGGTGGAGGGCTGGCTGCCAGTGGCTTGCTGGCCACTGCTGGCTCTGGGCTGGCAGGCGTGGAGCTGGCACAGGCACTGTGGCCAGGGTCTACCCCTTTAATGTCTCCGGGGCTGGGGGAGAGGAGAGTAAGTTTTCCTGGTTGTGCCCAGAGTGGCCACCAGGGCTCCCTGGGAAGGGCTGGAGGCCCCCTATTTTGAATTAAGTGTCTACACAGCACTTAATTCAAAATAGCTATTTCGAATTTGTCATTACTCCTTGTAGAATGAGGTTTACCAAATTCGAAATAAGAGCTCCACTATTTCGAATTTATTTCAAAATAGCTGTTTGCCTGTGTAGATGCTATTAAAGTTAATTCGAAATAACTGCTGTTATATTGAATTAACTTTGTAGTGTAGACATACCCTGGTAGTGCAGAGCCAGGGCAGCATGCAGAACCCTGTGGTCCCCCAGGGCCTCTGACCATTTCCCTGCCAGCCTGAGTGTGACTGAGATCAGTGCTGGAACACCAGGCATTCTTTCAGCACAGCCATTAGCAGCTTTTTCATCTGATCAGATTCAATATTGTATAGACTCTCAGACACACATCCTCCCTCTCCCCCAATCCCTTTCCTAGTACCCCAAATCCATCCTTCTGCTATGCTGCGAGGTCGCTGTAGTCACAGCAGTATTACCCCTCAACATGTTGAAAAGTAGGTAAGTGGTAGTCTCAATGGACAAGAACCTTCCTATGAATTTCCTACCCTGCTCAGAATGGCAGAGATTTCTTATCCGAACAACTCTACTGGAAATCCAATGACAGCATTTCACACATGCAAATTTGATTCTCTCACTATTACAGCCTCTTTCTGGGTGGCTCTCCTTCTGTCCTGTGTCTTCTTGGTGGGATGAAAGAGGATGAAGGGCCATGTTAGATAACACCAAAGAGCAGTTCACACTACAATTAGTTCTTTGCTTTTTTCATGCATGTCAATGGCATAAAAAAAGGATGAACAGGGAATTTGGGGGTAATCCAGACACAGAGATGAGTCTTTTTACACGAGTCTTAAACTCTTTCTTTTATCATTGGTCCAAGGGCCAGTGCTGAAGGGAAAAAACTTTACTGATTCTCAAATCATTTGTAATTGGCCTAATAAAGTGTCTAGGTCTTTGTCAAATGACATGAATATAAACCTTAAAAACATATCAATTTGTTACCCTTTTACCTTTCCCCACTTCTATTCTGATATATTATTTCATCATTAAAACTATTATTTATACTACCTGAAGCTAAGATTCTGTGAGCTTTCAGATAATAAAAAGAACTGGTTGGCAAGGAAGTGGCCTCAGAAAACACATTGGAAATAAAGTGGCAGGGTGAGGGGAAAGATAACAGTCAGAATGATGTGATGATAAGAGTTGCTAACTCGTGATGTTTGAGACACAAAAAATGTCTTCTATCATGGAAAAGCTGAACATACCAGCTTTCCACTGGCATATGAGTTGTCTCTCTAGCTCTAACAGCTGTCAGGATAATGGATTTTAAAATTGCTTGTTCCTCAACTGAACGTTTTAAAAGTGCTAGTTCAGGACCAAATATAGCAGGTCCCATAACTTGCTCCAGTGTAACTGCAGATGTCTGCAAGTAATCAGGTGTCTCATATTTGTGGCTGCAAGACAATATCAATTCAAAATTAAGCTCAAAGTAATCTAAGCTCATTTCTGGACACTGGTGCTCCCTCCCTGAGGGCTTTGGGGCTTGAGCACCAATGGAAAAAAAGTGCTTAGTAAATACTGGTGGACCATATGAATCAGCTCCTGCCCTCTTTCCCCATCACCTCCCACTTGCCATTGGGTCCTATTGATCAGCCCCTCCCCCCAGCTCCTCCCATCCACCACTGATCAGCTGTTCAGTGGTAGACAAGAGGCAGTAGGAGAGAGAGGGAGGAGTGGGAGCAGGAAGAGGTGGAGCGAGAGCGGGACACCCTTAGGGGATTAGCTTCCTTTTCCACATCTAGATTACAGATATAGTTGGTTTTTTAGGGTTTACCCAGTAACATCAATGAAACTCTTTTGCCTTTGCTTTTACGTGCTCCCTAATCATAGAATCCTAGGGCTGGAAAAGACCTCAGGACGTCATTGAGACCAGCCCCCCGCCCAAAGCAGGACTGATCCCAACTAAGTTTCATGATGCCACTGCATTCCTCAGGTATGACTGCTTGCACTGAGTTCTGATTGTAAGCAATGCAACTTGTCTGCTAAATGATGCTCAAAAATTACCTTTGAAAGTGCACTTACCTGGTCTGTAATCTGCTTCCCTGCCCGCTATGAGCTTTAAACTAGGTATATATAGATGTATCAAGGATGCAATCTGTACTACTGGAATGTAGTTTTACCCATGCAGCTGTGGTAAAATGGAACATTAATACGTGCATGGCCAATTTTTGTTTAACAATGCTTTGACCTGCATGTCCCTTGTGCTATTAAAGGAGTGAAGATATTTGAAAGCATGAACAAAACCTCCTGGTAACCCAGACCCATTTCTGAGCCTACAACAACCTTCCATATTTACTCTGTGGGAGCTAGGTCTACACTGTTGGTGGAAGAGTTCTGAATATCAAACTTGTACCTCAAATAAACAGCTTGTAACCTCTCCATAGCAATGTCCAGAAAGCTGATCAGAGGTAGATTCTCCATTGCAATTGACCTGCAGGCATGTCAGTATAACATGTTATTAAAAATATGAGTAAAGCAGACTAAATACTGAGCAGATGTACAAATGAGTACATTAAGAGATTGCTTTTCAGGAGGAAAAAATAGCAGCCTAAGTTAAGGACAGTAGCTCAAAAAGGTAAGTAGTAGGTGAGCTCTAATGCTAAAGCTTGTCGTTAAGCTGACCCAATTTACAGGAATGAGTAGAATGTCTTCAAACACAAGCAATGTCTATTTACTGAACATAGAGTGAGGTCCATTTTAAAAAATAACTATTGAGCATATAATGAATTTGATTTTGCCACGTTTATGGTCTTTCCTATATTTAAAATGAAAATGACATGGTAAATGGAATTATCAGAATAAATATTAATGTTTCAATACCACCTGCTGTAACAGGAACATATTTTCAAGTAGTATAGATTGTAGGATCTATGGGGCAGGGATTGTGTTTGCATATTTTGGCCAGTACTGCAAATCTTAATAATGAACAGTAATAGCAGCTGGACCCACAAAATCAAGCCTGCTTCATCTGTAAAATCCCATATTAGAACATGAGTTATGAGGCACCTGACTACCTGATAATCACGTAAATGAGGTAATGCATTTTGATGGGGTGAACCATTATGTCTCACTTTGAAAAAAAATTGCTTAAAAGAACAGTGGGATTTTGAATGGTGTTCAGACTTTTCATACTGGCCTCATTTGGGAAAAAGTCTCCTCTTCACTATAAGATTTTAAATTTGAGAAACAGAGCATGAAAGACAGTGAAATATATCGCCTATGCCCAAGGCAAGGGTTTTCCTGCTAACCTGTACCACAGTTGGGACAATGGTAAGCAGTCCTCTCAGGTCATGGTGGAACGAAAGGACAATTTCCACAGTACTCCTGGTGCTTTTCTTTTCTACTCCCATCTTGAAATGTTCCTTCTCCACCCTGGCTGTTACCCCAGCAGCTATCTTCTTGCTGAAGTTCTGAGCAGAAGAGAAACCAAATGGTGAGAAAACCCAAACAGCAATGTAATAGTAGCAGCTGGCAAACACGGAAGAGTTATTTCCACTAGCTATGAACACAATGTGTCTGCAGAGAAAGCACCATTTAGAATCACGATTAAAGGGACACTGGACAGGCTTGGCTTTATCTCCAAGTTGGAATCTTCATGTTGGGCTACATCCTGCAAACTGCAAGTTTGGGATCCCCTGCTCTCTGGATCCCAACCGGTGTGAAGAGCACTCAGCCCTGTGAAGGACCAGATCTCAACAGCTTGCCTGATTACGATATTACTGCCTGAAAGAGCAGTTGCACGGCGCTCCTTCCCATAGTATCTGACTACACCGTTGCCAGGAAGGATCTTAGCCTCACAACATAGTCACGCAGAAGGGATAATACATTGCACCTTAGTTTCCTCCATTTACATAGCAGAGACTGAAGAGGTTGTGCTTTGCTACAGCAGAGGATTGTGTTTAACCACAACAACAGACAAGGAAATAGCACAGGGGAAGAGAGAAAGCCCATGTTGATAAACAGCTCTGAAGGAAAGGGACATGAAGTTCAGCTCTTTAGAACAGATGTTAAAGGGATTTTGTCAAGGTTGGTTACTCCAATGTTAGATCCATCAGAGGCGCTTTGGTTTGTGGGCACTCTCCTGACAGCAGCTGTCCCTCTAGGCTCTGCCTACTTGCTTCATTTTTCTGTACAATCAGGCCTATACACATGGACAAGATTCTGTTCTTGTACAACAGGCTACAACTTACATCCAGAATTTAACATATTTCATTTAGTTTAAATACAATCTAGGTTCGATGCAAAGCAGGGGTGAGGAACCTTAGTCTTGTCAGAGGCAGGGGAACGGATCCTGCCTGTGGACTAGAGGTTCCCAACCCCTGAACTGTAAAGTATGACTAGAAGAGATGCAGAAATCTTTCTTCAATACAGTAATTCAGCACACATGAGGAGGGACTATTCCACTCCCACTAATTGGAATGAAACGCAGCCCATAAGAACAATCGTAGAATCCTAGGGCTGGAAGAGACTTCAAAGAAGTCACTGAGTCCAGCCCCGTGCCCACAGCAGAACAATCTATAATTGTTTCACATGATTCTGCCTGAGGCTGAACTAATCACTCTTTTTACCTGGTAATAGCAAGCACCTTCTATAGTAAAAGGGATACCATGTTTCTTTAGCTTTGTGATGTTGTGCTTCAAACTTGCAGTTAGTTGTAACTTAGGAGATTCTAAGGACAGTCTCTCAACTCCAAGTGCAGCAACAATCCTTTCGCTGCCACTCTGTAAGGCTACAGTAACAGTGTGGTTGGCAATGACATGGTCATATATGGCAGTGATAGTACCATCTGTAGGAAATCCTGTTGACAGAGAGCCAAATAAGAAAATATAATGCATGATGCTGAAAAGAACCATGCAAGGAAATTTCAGTACTGTTGAATGGCTAGCAATTATCGATAAAATGTAATAAACAGAGAAACTGAGTTTCTTCCACTTTTCATAATAATAGCATAGCTTTTGCTTATACCACTACAGATCAGTGAGTTGCAACTTCTACAATGAATTCACAACATGCATAGACGGCAATGAAACCCCCTAGAGTATTAGGCTACGTCTACATTGTGCTTTCTTGCACAAGAACATATGCAAATGAGGTGTGGCAATGAATATCGCCATGCCTCATTTTCATACTTAATGAGCCGCCATTTTGCACAAGGGGCGTTTGTGAAAGAAGGAGCAGTCATTTTGTGCAAAAAACCCCTCTTGTGCAAAAGCCATTCTGCCGCTTATTTTCAGGCAGAACGGCTCTTGTGCAAGAGGGGGTTTTTGCGCAAGAAGGAGCAGTGTAGACTGCTCATTCTTACACAAAAGTCCCTTGTGTAAAAATGGAGCCTCATTTGCATATGTTCTTGCACAAGAAAACGCAATGTAGATGTAGCCTTACAGTATTAACAAAGGTAAATTTAAAGACTTTACTTGGATTTGGAATGTATTTTTGGAAATCAAGGGCTCCTCTTTCCTAAATAAAGAGATAAGTGATTCTTAACTCTCCTACTCTTTATAGTTTTTGAGAAGCTATACCTCAGGCTTGGTAGGCCATTCAAAGGAATTCAGTATGATACATGTACGTTGTCTGTGGTTCCACCATACTGCTATTAGAACATTTCAAGGGGAAAAAACTGTGAAAACAACCAAACCAGACCATTCAAGGCAAGAGAGGTAGGTGCATTCAGCCTGTAGGAAGTTATCAAAGTCTACATGCCAAATAGGACCTGGTTTATTTTTACTCTACAAATGGATGTTTAGAATACCTCATTCCACAAGATGGTTCATTCTTACATCCATTCTGTTTTATTTTCTTAAGACTATCGGTAAGACTGTTGTTGAAGTTAAGGTGAAGATGGGGAAAATCTGGGCCAGAAGTAAGCAAGTACAACCCCACTGACTCTAGACTGTATGGGCTTGCACCCATTTACGTGCAGTATAAATTCTTTTGTTACATGTTGTGTTACCCACCGATTTGACTGAGTTGTAGTTTTCTCATACCTGCAATTTTCAAAGAGCTGATGTTATGTATGAGAGTCCCAGTGATTCCTCTGTGTTCCCGATTCATGACATTGGAAACATCCATAGAGAGAGCTTGCCCATCCACCTGAAAACTAGCTAGACCCCTTTTGACTCCTTTATTGAGCTCCAGGTGTGTTTTTAACTTTGCTTCCATTGGGATTGCCTGGCTGCCGTTCTGGGTCAATGTGAAAGTGATATTGTGCAGACTGATGTTCCCAAATACATTTCTGTTCCTGAGCTGCAGCCCATACAGTGCCTTATTGAGCACCACACTGATGTTACCTGCAAGGGACAGAAACAGTAATTGCACAGAGCCCTTTGGCTTGGGAAACTGGCACGAGAGGAGAAAAAATAATCAGATTGGACAACCATGAAGAGTAACCCTTTAATTTAATATAGACAGGAATTAAGGGCATGTCCATCAGCTGTGATAAATTATTTAGCTCATTCCAGTTAGGCAATCTGCTTAGTGAAAGAGAGAGACAGCAATTAGCTAGTGGAAGTACCTTTTGATGAGAGCATTGTATTAGCATTTCTGATTAAATTAGCATTTCTTAAAAATTAGCATATTTTAAGAGCCAAACTGCTTTCCAACACCCTGGACTGAGTATATTGCATCATCCAAGGCAGGGGTGGGCAATAATTTTTGATCAGGGACCACTCCAAGATTTTGAAAAGTGGTCAAAGGAGGGTGTGTGGGATTTGGGATGGTGGTCGGGTGCAGAAGGGAATTTGGGGTAGGCGTCTGGGGTGCAGGAGGGGATGTGGGGTCTGAGAAGGAGTTTAGGTGAAGTAGGTGATTGTGACGTTGGGCAAGGGATTAGGGTGCTGGCTGGGTCTGGGAGGGAATAGGGGTGAAGGAATGAACTTTGACCTGGAAGAGGGGTGTAGCAGAGGTGCAGGCTCTGGGAGGAATTGTGATCTGGGGCAGTGTGCAGAGGATTTGGGTGGTGTCCTGGGGCAGGGAGTTAAGAAGTGGGAAGGGCTGGGGTGCAAGAGGCAGGAGCTGAAGTGCAGAAGGCAGGCCCTGGCTGGGAGTCACTTACCTTAGGCAGCTCCCAGCCATCAGTCCAACAGGGTCCCTGAGGCAGGATACCTCCTGCAGCAACCCCAGTCACAACATGGTTTCCCTCCATGTGCCGCTCAGGATCATGCGTCCCTTGGAGGCAAGAGACTTTGCACGCACTTCCATGCCCTCTGGCCTACCAGGTCCTGGGGGCAGAGGAGCGCGCAAAGCCTCTCTCCCCTGTCCCCCTCCCGCACCAAGGTGGGCTGCAGGCCAGATGGTGCCAAGCCCTGATCCAAGGGAACCTTGTAGAGGGACTGTGGCACAGAAAGCGCATGGTGACCCAAAGGCACATGGTACTGCTCCCATACATGGTGGGGATGGGACCATGTGCACAATCCCTGTGTGCATAATCCCTCCCCGACCTCTGCAGCACACTTTCAGCAATTCCTCTGTTGCAATCCATAGACCCAGCCTAGAGGGGGAGGGAGCTGTGGGCCAGCCTCACCCTGTATTTTCTGTAGAGACGGTTGGGAAATATATTGCTCCCAATGAAAAATGGCAATGGAGACAAACTTGTTTCATTTTCCTCAAAATTTGTTCAAAATGTTTTGGGGTTTTTGTCAAAAAATAAAACTTTGAAAACCCAAAACATCTCATTTTAAGTCTAAAAGAGTATAAAATGATTCCCATTGAAAACCATGAACATTTTCAGTCAAAACAGAAACATTTTAATGATCTGTATTGCCAATTTCCATTTAAAAACAATTTTTATCTCTACCCAGTGGACAGCTGGTCACATCACAAGAAACTCACCATAAATATTAAATTGATGCTGTTAGGATATAAATTTTCAGGCCTGTGTTAAGGGTCAATATATTAAGACTTTAGGTATTTTTATCACTTACAGACGTCTAGACTGGCATGATTTTCCAGAAATGCTTTTAATGGAAAAATTTTCCGTTAAAAGCATTTGCGGAACAGAGCGTCTAGATTGGCACGGACGCTTTTCCGCAAAAGCACTTTTTGTGGAAAAGCGTCCCTGGCCAATCTAGACGCGTTTTTGCGCAAAAAAAATCTCAGCTGTCTACACTGGCCCTTTTGCACAAAAGTTTTGCACAAAAGGGACTTTTGCCCGAACGGGAGCAGCATAGTATTTCTGCAAAAAGCACTGATCTCTTACAGAAGGAAGTCAGCGCTTTTGCGGAAATTCAAGCGGCCAGTGTAGACAGCTGGCAAGTTTTTCCGGAAAAGCGGCTGATTTCCGGAAAAACTGGCCAGTCTAGACACAGCCATTGACTACAGACACATAAAAACAAAGAATCAAAATCACAGTCTGCCTGTGTATGGGCCTTCTCTCACTGTGGTAGTCTGTGGTCTTATTCTTAAACCAAGGCCTTTGGCTAAGCAGCAGGGGCAGCCACAGAGGCGTAATGAGGGGAGGCGGGGGAGGAGGGGCAGTTGCCCCTGGATGCCATGCTAGGGGGCAACTGTCTGAGGTGGGAGTGCACAGCCCCACACATCATTGCAAGTCCAGCACTGCTGGGCCACATGCTCCCAGCTGAGGCAGAGCTTGCTGATGGGATCGGAGACTTCTAAGTTAGGGTTACCATCCACCCGGTGCTTGGCTTTGCAGGAGGGGGTGGGGGATTGGGTTAGAGCAGTGGGGGGGCCTAGCTCTGAGGGTATGTCTACACTACCCCCCTAGTTCGAACTAGGGGGGTAATGTATGCATACCGAACTTGCTAATGAAGCCCGGGATTTGAATTTCCCGGGCTTCATTAGCATAAAGCCGGCTCCGCCATTTTTAAAAGCCGGCTTGTTCGAACCCCGTGCCGCGCAGCTACACGCGGCACGGGCTAGATAGTTCGAACTATGTAGCCATTCCGATCTATCTGTACACCTCGTTCCACGAGGCGTACAGATAGTTCGGAATAACTACGTAGTTCGAACTATCTAGCCCGTGCCGCGTGTAGCCGCGCGGCACGGGGTTCGAACAAGCCGGCTTTTAAAAATGGCGGAGCCGGCTTTATGCTAATGAAGCCCGGGAAATTCAAATCCCGGGCTTCATTAGCAAGTTCGGTATGCATACATTACCCCCCTAGTTCGAACTAGGGGGGTAGTGTAGACATACCCTGAGGGAGGGGTAGGTGCATTGGGTTAGAGGGGGAACTGGGGTGCCTGGCTCTGGGAGAGGGGCATTGGGTTGAAGGGGGGGAGGGGCTGCAGTGCCTGGCTCTGGGGTAAGGATGGCTGCATTGGGTTAAAGCAGGGGGGCTGGTGGTGCCTGTTTCTGGGGGAGAGATGGCTACATTGGGTTAAAGCAGGGGGGCTGGAGGTACCTGGCTCTGGGGGACGAGTGGGTGCATTGAGTGTACTTATAATTTTTTTAAGGGATACTTTACAAAAAAAAAAAAAAAAAAAAAAAAGCTTGAGAAACACTGCTCTAACCATTCCTTTCAGCCTCCCTGTTTCCTTTCTCCTTTGGCAAGCTGGGCAGGCAGCAGTTTTGGTAAAAACATATCAGACATGTGCGCACAGTTCTTGTGGCCCCTCAGCTGGTGCTGGATAATCAGGGCCTCAGTTCAAAAGGAGGTGGCATTACTGAGGTGATCAATCCGCCCACATTTTGTTGAAGATTTTCCAAAGAAAATGCCGGTGTTTTCTATAGGTCACCCACATCTCCCAGTCATAGCAGAGACTTGGGATTAACATGGCTTTCTCAACTAAAAGTTGTATATGTATTCAGATGTTGTGATTATGAACACCTGGTGAGGCAGTCTGCTCAAGGCAAGTCTGGTCTCAAATCTTGACATCTATGGCTTCAGTTAAATGGCTTATGTGAAATTTGGAAGAGCAGCTCAGAGAGACCTCTCTCCTTTACTTAAGGATAGACTTTCACGGCAGCCTGAAGGAAAAAGTCCTCGTGGCAGACAGAAAGCCATGCCTGAAGTGTAATCTCAGCCTTAGACTACTTATTGCTTCAAGTGCCCTGAAGAGAGTGAGGGCGATTGTCGTGTTGTGTGTTAGTTTTATTTAAAAGATTTTCTGTGTGTTATTTTAACAGGTAAATTAATCTCTTACATTCATAACTATGATGTAGTTTATCGCTGTGCGAAAGTATGAAAACCAGCTAGGTTGACTAGGTAAGTAATTACGCAGTTAGGAAGCATTACAGATTTCTTACAATAAATTTGATATGCTCAAAATCTTTTTACCTTTTATTCATTAAAGCAACGAGTTACTCGTTTGCTATAACAGTGGTTTTAAATGCTTGATTGAAATATAGTGATGAAATTCATATTTAGGTTATATAACATTTATTTCTCTTGTGTTTTATAATACTTACATATTTTAAGAATTTGACATTTTTAATATAAAAGACAAGAACGTCACGAGAATGGGATACGAATAAATTAAAGAGAAAAAATTATTTAAGAGAATGTAAACCACAAAAAATCTCATTTATATTTGTCTGTAGTTAGTAAAATAAGTAATTCATTAAACGATAAATATCCTAAGAGGAAGATTATTTACAGTAGTGTAGCAAGGGGGGACAGGGGAGAGTTGCCCCTGGGGCATCATGTTGGGGGGCCAATTTAGTCCCCCTCCACTCCCCCATCATATCTCAGCTCACCTGCTCCTACTCCACCCGCCCTCACCGGCTGGAGCCGCCTCCTCCCTGCCTCTCCGCCCCCAGCCCAACCTCCTCCATCTCTGCCGGTGGGTTAGTGCGTGCAGGGGCCTGGCCCCAAACTGGAGAGGGCGGGGGAAGACATGGTACAAGCTCCCCCCCTCCCAGGATCGGGCTCGGCCGTGAGCCAAGTTTGGGGCCCTGCTGCGTGGTGGCAGCGGTGGGGGGGGGGGAGGGGGCATCACAAATGTTGTCTTTGCCCCCAGGCACATAACACCCTCACTACACCTCTGGGAAGACAGTAGCTGGGAAATCTATAGTCACGTCCTCACACTTCCCAAACCAATCACACTGAAATACAGCAATTCTGGGCCATTTGAAAGGCAATATTATCTGTTACTTCCAGATAAAGAAAAGAGCCTAGAAGATTTAAAGAAAACTTGGGTTTATAGCTTTCTGTCTGACAAGGGCTGACTTATCAAATGTTGGGTTTTAAAATCCTTGTTTCTTTATTGTTTTTGTCATTTTAGTCCCCACTTCTTTATTCTTCATCTGGATGGTCTCAGTCTGGTTCTTTGATTATTTCTGTCTGCCGGGTGCGAACCAATCAAAGTAGTTGGATATAAATGGTTAGACAATCATGGTACAGTATGTTTGGATTCATTAGTTAAATTTCAGTAAAATGATTGGTTAAGGTATCACTGAGAATATTACTATATAAATTGGGGAAAAAGAAGATATGAGGAAGAAAGGAAAAAAGAAACTGGATTCAAGCTTGCTGAAAGCTAACCTCAATAAACATTGAGTTTAACCTCAATAAAACTCTCTGAATTCCGGAAACTGATGCTGTCTGTTCATGCGAGAAGGACGAGAGAAGTGAAGGCATAAGCCTTCTAAACATCTGTTTTCTGTTCTAAGCTGCTAATAGTGTTAAATACATAAAAAAATCATGGTGATATTTATACTCAGTGTATAATAAGAAACCTCCCTTGGTAGCCACACACATACAACTATCCTCTTGAATTTAAGAGGAATAAGGGATCTTCCGGAAAAGGCTTTATTTTCCGAAAGATCCCGTCTAGACTGGCGCTTTTCTCCGGCAAAACCCTGAGCCGGAAAAAAGCGGCAACCATATTCATGCAAATGCTGCGGGGGATATTTAAATCCCCTGCAGCATTTGCAATTCCGACTGGTCTCATTAGCATCCCTTTTCCGGAAAAGGGTGCCAATGTAGACACAGCCATAGTGAGGAAGTACCTTCATGAATGTTGTTCTTGCGCTTCAGAGATCCATTCAGAGAAAAAAACTGTGGTATGACCTCCAAGCCACCAATGTTGTGTTGGACTTTCCCATACAGGGACAGGACAAGACCAACTTTCTGCTCCTTGGCTCCCACAAAATCTAGATGAAGCCTGTTCTCATTTAGCTTCAGCTCAGAAGATAATAAAAGTCTAAGAAGGAAAGAAACAAACACAAGTATCTGGCGTAACATTATCAATAAAGATGTGTTATGAGCATTCAATATTTAATATCACTCTACCTCTTTATTAACGTATGGCAAAACTGAACCTCCATTTTGCACAGTGGCTGTCTAGTGTATATTCTGCGCTTATGCTAGATAAGTGTTGAACATGGTAAAAGAAATCCATGAAACAAGTTGGAGAACAATTTTTCCTTCATCTTTGGTGACCATAACACACCAAACATAAGCAAGCTTCCTTATTTCCATTTGCTTAGAGCAGACTCCACTGCTTCTCACTAGAAAAAATAATTCTAGAGATTACATTCAAAAGGTCAAATTTCAAACAAGACTGAAGGCCACTCCTATTTATTTACATGCATATTTGTGCAAGCAACGGAGCTTGTCTGACATGCCACTATTGGTTGACTGCTCACTGTATTCCCACACCCTTCATGAGTATGCACAAGAGACTCTTTATGTGTACAAAAATGAACACTTAGGCTGAAAGAGTGGTCCAATGTACTTGGAGAATTTTTAAAATCTCCCGTGGAGTAAATTTTAAAAGTTTGTACCATGTTCAACTAGCCGGTTACACCAGCATGGTCTAGTGTACAAAGAGAAAAAGGACTTTGCAGTGTTCGATTGAGAGTGCATGAGATGCACACATCCTGCACCAGAACATCCATAAGAACATATACTTGAAGTAGTAATTTCACAATTTTTTCTTCCCCTGCCAATGGAATTTTGAACAAAGTACTTGAATGTTTATAAAAATTCAAAGCCTCTTTCAGGAGATAATTTTACACTGGGGAGATATGAACAGAATTGCTGCAGGAGTGAAAGGTGGTGCTGGTGCCAATGCCGTCTGTAGCCACCTTCCTAAACTGTCAGGGAAATCTGTGACTGGTGCTGGTCCATGGACTGGTTGTTGAGAAACTGTGCTCTAAAAGAGGCATGGTCCAATGGATTAAATCCAGGGCTTGGTGTTAGACAGACTAAGGTCTACACACCGGTCACTGAAGGTCCTTCACAGAACTTTTCAGATATTGGGTAATACTGATGCTTCTCACTATGCCTCACTATGCCTCCTACTCCCAGGGAAGCTGGCAAATAGCAATTCTGCTTCACTTGCCAGAGAAAAATGAGAAAAAAAATTGATGACCTAACATGAAGAACTAATTTACTCACAGGGTTTCTCTCCTGCTCTCTACTTAATCTATGAACATTGATCTAAGAAAGCAGCCAGTAGAGAGAGGCTTATAACATTGTTCTTGTGTTTCAAAAACTCAAAGAGCAAAATATTGCCATATCTAGGAGTATGCAAAGAACATAGTCTCTACTCAATGGCTTTCTGCAGATGTCAGAATGCAAAATTTCATGCTTAAAACTGAAAAAACCCACATATATATTAAGGAGAACTCTTCAGAATGTCCATTATGGAAGGTTACTATTACATTGTTTTCTTTACCTTGTTGGAGATACTTTGCTCATTAGCTGCAGCTGTACTGACTCTGGTTCTGTCAGAATTGCCTGATACAGAAGAGCGCTCACTCCAACAACCCTCATATTCTTTCTATTCTCCTTGCTCATATCAGCCTCCAGCAGCACTAGATCCTTTCCACGAGAACGAAGGTAAAGTGATCCTCTGAAGCTGTTCTCACCATAGCTCTTAACAGCTGCATGGGCCTAAGTGCAGGGGGGGGGAGGGGGATTGAGAACAAGACACTTACCGCATTAGGAAAGTCGGTTGACACATGACAAAACAATGCAGTGTCACATTCAGTACCCCTAATGCTGAGAGCGATGTACAGATGGAGGGTCTCAGAAATCCCGTGTTAAAATCTAACCAGTGGAACTAAAAGGAAGGCTGGAGTGATTTTGCTCTCTCTGGACACTGCTAAATCATTATCCATGGGGCTCAGAAAAAAATACTTCAAAGCAACAATTTGCTTTGCCTTTGGTGATTACTGAATAGGTATTTCCAGTACAGTTTCCCACTGAAGGATAGTACAAGATCTTCACCAACACAAAAAATTCAAGTTATACAACCAGCACACTAGGCTAGACCAGTACTGCACTTGAGACATTTGAGAAAAGAAATATAAATATCTCCAGTGAGGTGCATTTAATAGAAGTTTGTTTGCCAGGTGCTATCACTTACTTCCTTGCAAAAGCATTTTTGATTAAATGGGAAAATGATCAGATTCCCTGACCACTCATTCCACTATTTTAATCATACAATCCAGATATGAGGGATTTATTACAGGCTGGAGGGGAGTACTTGATCAAAATACAGATCGTATTTCACTGGCAACAGTGAGTTAAATGACAACAGTTGGAAAAAAGGGAGACCTGTTGGCTCATTTAGGAGATAATGACTTGATAAGAGACTATATAAGATCTTAGCCAGAGCGTTACCTCCATGTCAGAGTTTTAACTTGAACTTGAACTTATTGCACATCTGCTTGTGATTAGAATGAAAAAGTGGTTAATTACCTTTCATAACTGTTGTTCTTCGAGATGTGTTCCTCATGTACATTAAATTTAGGTATGTGTGCATGCTGTGTGCACACACTGTCAGAAGGTTTTCCCTTCGCAGTATCAGTTGGGCCAGCATGGGGGGCCTTTGAAGTGGTGCTGCTATTTCGGCTAATATATACCCCTGCTGGCCCACCACCCTCTTGGTTCCTTCTTACTGGGCAGGATTTGGAATGGACATGAGCAACACAACTCAAAGAACAACAGTTACAAAAGGCAAGTAACCATTTTTTCTTCTTCGAGTGATTGCTCATGTCATTCCATGTAGGTGACTCCAAAGCAGAAACCCTAAGGAGGCGGGATCGGAGTTCTTACCTTCAACTGAGCGGAAAACAACCCTACCCATGCCTGATGGGCCAATGCAAAAGTATGGACCAAATCACAGAATCATAGAATACTAGGAATGGAAAGGATGTCGAGAGGTTATCGAGTTTAGTCCCCTGCCCTCATGGCAGGATCCAGTACTGTCTAGACAATCCCTGATAGACATTTATCTAATCTACTCTTAAATATCTCCACAGATGGAGATTCCACAACCTCCCTAGGGTGTTTAACCACCCACAGTTAGGAAGTTTTTCCTAATGTCCGAACTAAAACTCCCTTGCTGCAGTTTAAGCCCATTGCTTCTTGTTCTATCCTCAGAGGCTAGGAAGAACAAGTTTTCTCCCTCCTCCTTGTGACACCCTTTAGATACCTTACAACTGCTATTATGTCCCCTCTCAATCTTCTCTTTTCCAAACTAAACAAGCCCAATTCTTTCAGTATTCCTTCACAGGTCATGTTCTCTGGACTTTTAATCATTCTTGTTGCTCTTCTCTGGATCTTCTTCTATTTCACCACATCTTTCTTGAAATGTGGTGCCCAGAACTCCCTTATCCACAAGACTTGTTATCCTATCAAAGAAAGCTATCAGATTGGTTTGACATTTGTTTTTTACAAATCCATGTTGGCTGTTCCCTATCACCTTATTATCTTCCAGGTGTTTGCAGATGATTTCCTTCATTACTTGCTCCATTATCTTTCCTGGCACAGAAGTTAAAACAGACTGGTCTGTAGTTTCTTGGGTTGTTCTTATTTCCCTTTTTATAGATGGGCACTATATTTTCCCTTTTCCAGTGTTCTGGAATCTCTCCTATCTTCCATGATTTTCCAAAGACAATAGCTAAAGGCTCAGATACCTCCTCTATCAGCTCCTTGAGTATTCTAGGGTGCATTTCATCAGGCCCTGGTGACTTGCAGATATCTAACATTTCTAAGTGATTTTTAACTTGTTCTTTTTTTATTTTATCACTATGTTAGGCATTCCTTCATCAGACTTCTCGGTGAAGACCGAAACAAAGAAGACATTAAGCATCTCTGCCATTTCCAAGTTTCCTATTACTGTTTCTCCCTTCTCCCTGAGCAATGGGCCTACCCTGTCGTTGGTCTTTCTCTTGCTTCTAATATATTTATAGAATGTCTTCTTGTTTCCCTTTATGCCTGTCACTAGTTTGAGCTCGTTTTGTGCCTTTGCCTTTCTAATCTTGCCCCTGCATTCCTGTATTGTTTGCCTATATTCATCCTTTGTAATTTGTCCTAGTTTCCATTATTTTATGACTCCCTTTTTATTTTTAGATCATGCAAGATCTCTCGGTTAAGCCAAGGCCGTCTTTTGCCATATCTTCTACACAGCGGAATACAGGCAGTCCCCGGGTTACGTACAAGATAGGGACTATAGGTTTGTTCTTAAGTTGAATCTGTATGTAAGTCGGAACTGGCGTCAGCCGCTGCTTAAACTGATCAGTTCTGACTTACATACAGATTCAACTTAAGAAACCCAGGCGTCCCTAAGTCAGCTGCTGCTGAAACTGATCAGCGGCTGATTCCAGGAAGCCTGGGGCAGAGCAACTCTGCCTCGGGCTTCCTGTAGTCAGCCACTGGTCAGTTTCAGCAGCGGCTGACTTGGGGACGCCTGTGGCAGAGCAGCTGGGGTGCTGCTGGGTTGCTGGTCTGCAGGGAGACGGGGAACAAAGCCTTGGAGCACGCCTGCAGCGGGACAGCCCAGGCACGCCTGGGCTGTCCTGCCGCCAGCTTCCCCCGAGGCAAAAGCTGGTGCGCCTGGGCTGCCCTGCAGCCCTAGCCCCTCCGCGGCTTTGCAAAGCCTCGAGGGAAGCCGGCGGTGGGACAGCCCAGGCGCGCCTGGGCTGCCCGGCTGCCCGAGCCCCTCCGTGGCTTTGCTCTGCGTCTTCCTGGTCTGCAGACCAGGGAGACGCGAAGCAGCTTTTCTTGCCCCGGAGTACACGGGCGGGGGGACCCAAGGTCCCGCAGTCCGTGTCCTCCGGGGCGAGAAAAGCCCCGTTCGTAACTGCGGATCCGACATAAGTCGGATCCGCGTAAGTCGGGGACTGCCTGTAGCTTGCTTTTGGGCCCTTAATAATGGCCCTTTGAAAAACTGTCAACTCTCTTCAGTTGTTTTTCCCCTCAGACTTGCCTCCCATGGGACCTTACCTACCAGCTCTCAGAGCTTACCAAAATCTGCCTTCCTGAAATCCATTGTCTCTGATTTGCTTTTCTCCTTTCTACCATACCTTAGAATCACGAACTCGATGATTTCATGATCACTTTCACCCAAGCTGCCTTCCACTTTCAAATTCTCAACCAGTTCATCCCTATTTTTTAAAATCAAATCTAGAAATATCACGTGGCAGCCTTACAAATGGCCAGAATAGGGACCTGAGCCAAAGGCCAAAAAAGAGGCCTGGGCCCTAGTAGTGTGAGCTGTGATGGGAGGAGCTGGCACCCCAGCCAGCTCATAACACTCCTTGATACAGGACGTGATCCACAAAGAGATCCTCTGCGAGGAGACAAGCTGCCCCATCAACTGTAGCGTGATTGCTACAAACAGCTGAGGGGACTTACGGAAGGGCTTTGTCCTATTTCAATAAAGTGCTAAAGCTCTCCTAACATCTAGAGTGTGTAACACATGTTCTTTACCAGAAGCATGGAATTTGGGGTAAAAAAACTGTGAGCAAAATATCCTGGGAGACACAGAAACAAGACACCATTGTTGAAAGAAAAGCTGGGTGAGGGGGGTTACATGACCTTAACCTTAAAAAACTTTAAAAACAACAAATAGACTAATAGCCCCTTAAAGACTAACAAAATATGTAGATGATATCATGAGCTTTTGTGGGCACAACCCACTTCTTCAGATGACAGGAGTGTTAGAAGAAGTTTGTTTTTCCTGTTACACACTAACTCAGTTACCCCTCTGAAGCTTATTCTTAAAGAAAACTGTATAAGGGCAGGGCCTCCGTTTGGATACACATCTGGCCAACATGATGGCTACCAGGAAAGACACCTTGCTGGAAAGGTATGACAGTGAACGTGTCGCTAAAGGTTCAAAGGGAGGGCCCATGAGTTTGATCAGAATCAGGTTAAGGTCCCACTGAGGGATGGGTTGATGGACATGAGGATAAAGTTTGTCCAATCCCTTCAGGAACTGATGGACCATTGGTTCTGTGAAGAGTGTCTTGTCCCATGAACCCAGGTGGAAGGCTGAGATGGCCGCTAGGTGCACCTTAATTGATGAGGAGGATATTCCTTGGACCCTGAGGTCCAGTAAGTAGTCCACGACCAGCAGGACTTGGGCATCCATAGGTGATACCCCTTTCTGGATAGCACAGATAGAGAAATGCTTCCACTTAGCCAAGTAGGTGGCCCTAGTGGAAGGTTTCCTACTTCCTAACAGTACCTCCTGTACCCACTGTGAGCACTGCAGCTCCCCTGCTCTCAGCCGTGGAGCAGGGATGCAGGTTTGGGTGGAAGGGCCTGCCAAAGTTCTGCGTTTTCACATTCGGGTCCAGCGGAAGGGCTATTGGCCTCTCGCAGGATAAGTTCAGCAGGGACATGAACCAATGTTGTCCGGGCCATGGCGGCACAATGAGAATGAGGGAGGTCCTGAATTCCCGAACCCATAGGAGCACTTTGTGTACCAAGGGTGGAAATGCATAAAGCAGCCCCTTGGGCCAAGGGGTAACGAGTGCATCTCCCAGTGACCCCCAACCCAGCCCCAAGAGGGAGTAGAACCTGGGACACTTCCTATTCTGGCAGGTCACAAACAGGTAGGAGAAATCCCCACCTACGGAAAATTTGGAGGGCCACATCCCCCAAGGGACCATTCGTGGCCAGAGAAGGACCTGCTCAGCTGGTCCGCCAGCGTGTTCTGAGACCACAGAATGTAGGAAGCAAACAGGTGAATACCCTCCCCAATTCACACCTCCCAAAGCTGGAGGGCTTACCGACACAGGGGAGGGGAATGGGCCTAACCCAGCCTGTTTATGTAGGAAACTGCGGAGGTGTTGTTGGACAGGATAAGAACCATTCTGCCCCTGAGCAGGGGAAGAAAGCCCCGACATGCAAGACAGACTGCCCGCAGCTCCCTGTGACTGATATGCAGGGAAAGGTCCTCCCGCAACCATATACCATGGATCTGCATGTCACTGACATGAGCTCCCGAGCTAGAATCAAAGACGTCCGTCATCAAATGAATGATCAGCCATGGCCTGGAGAATGGGACTCCCGTGCAGATCACCTCTAGAGTCCACCAGTCCAGGGAGTGGAGGATGTTGGGAGGGGAACAGTCACCACTCTGTCCAAGAGTGGAAGGATGGGTTGTGAACTTGTGGCAGCCACAACTGTAGTAGGTGCATGTGAAACTTGGCATACTGGATCACATAAGTGCAGGTGGCCATGAGTCCCAGGAGGTGCATGCAGTTCCTGGCTGTGGTCATTGGGAATGCCCGCATGGTCATGACAGTTTCTCTGATAGCCAGAAAACGTGACCTGGGCTGGGAGGGCATGGCCCACGTGGAGTCCAGCCAGGTGCCCACGAACTTTATGACCTTAGTGGGGACCAGGGTAGACTTGGCCACATTCAGTAGAAGACCCCGTTCCTGAAAGAGTTCTCATACCATGCCAATGTGGGCCAGCACCTGGTCCAAGGAGGGGTCCTGGACAAGTCAGTCATCCAGGTAAGGGAACACTTGGAAGCCCCACTTTCTCAGGATGGCGGTGACTATGGCCATATATTTCATGAGGAGCCATAGAAAGGCCAAAGGGGAGAGCTATAAATTGGTAACGGTCCTGGCTAACCATAAAGCGGAGGAACCATCTGTTGTGAGGGGTAGTGGAAATATGGAAGTAGGCATCTTTTTGATCGAGCGCAATGTACCAGTCTCCAAGCTTTAGGGATAGGATGATGAATGCCAGGGTCACCATCTTGAACTTGGCTTTGGTAATGAAGGTCTTGAGTTCCCTGATGTCTAGAATGGATCGAAACCCCCCTTTTATCTTCGGAACCAGGAAGTACTGGGAGTAAAAACCCCTACCCATGAACTCCTTGGGGCCCGAGTATCTTAAGGCAATGCAGATGCTGATCAGTCTGTTCAGAGAAAAGGGACTGCCTTTCGAAGGGGAGGTCCTGAATAGTAGCCTGGAGCTCAGGAGGGACTCCAGATCCCTGCAGCCACGAGCTGAATCATGAGACCAGTCCCATGGCCATGATGTGGGCCACTGCAACCATGGCATCTAGGGCAGCTCAGGAGATTACCCTGCCCTCCGCTGAAAGGGACCTAAACTCCAACCGGAGTATATATTAGCCAATATAGCGGTGCCACTCTGGGGGCTCCTCTGCTGGCCCAATGGATACTGTTAAGGGAAAATCTTCCCACAATGCATGCACACGGTGCGTGCACCTACATGGAATCGACATGAGCAATCACGCAAAGAAGAAACACTGTTTTGTTTTGTTTTTTAAAAGTCCTCTTCCCTCACGTTATAAGGATTTTGGCTGCATTATTGTGTGTGTGTATATATATATATATATATAAAATATATATATATAAAATACTAGCATATTAATTGCTTTAAGGAAAAACTTTTTCAGTATAAGTCATGAGTGCCTTTTGGAAAGATAGTAATAGAAATGTAGCCATGTTAGTCTGGTGTAGCTGAAGTAAAATACAGGACTTTAGAGCACTTTAAAGACTAACAAGATGGTTTATTAGGTGATGAGCTTTTGGAAAGATAAGCACTGCTTTAGAACTGCCATGTGGCCCTACTCTGATCAGACCAGATGCAAGGGGTTAGCCATATTTCACTATGTTTGGAGTGCGGAATCGGAGGAAGAGAAAATACCATCCTTGACTGTGGTGACTAAAACTGCCTTTCTTGAGAAACCAGTAAAGAAAGCCTCCCCCTTCCATTGTGCATCACCCCTCAAAGACCCTGTGCTGCAGCCAGTCTCACTCATGCCAAGGTAAGCTGCACCCAGATCCTGCTGACAGAACAGTGTAAAAAGGATGCAATCAGCACTAATTCCAGAGCAAACTGACGTCAAGATTCTGACCATGAGGTTAAATGGTGCCTGGTCGTATGCGAGACAAAGGCTACAAACTGTGACTTTAACTCAGATGGTCAAAATACTTCTAGTAAACTGCACAACCAATCTCAATATAGATGAGGTAGGGTGTGAGCTACTGATTCAAATGTCCTGGATATGGAGTGATTGATATTGGACATTCTACAGCTGACTCCAGTGACTAAATGTCACCACATGGGTTTTGTGTTTCATTTGCTTAACTAATAATACAACTGAAAAGTAGTCAAAGAAGGAGAATGAAAATAGAGAGAGAAAGAGAAAGCATACTCCAATTACAGTTTCAATTAAATGTAGTCTGTACCTGAAAGTCTTGGGGGAATTTTGTTTGATATGGATGAGTAAACTGGGAAGAAAATCCGAAGTGAGTGTTTGATCCATTTAGCTGAGCAGTAAACTGTTGACACAAGAAGAGTCACACTGCTGAAATCAAGAATTATGGTGAAATTCCAGCACAATTTAATTTGAGTTTCAGGATAATTTACTTCAAAATGTTCTGAATTTTAGCAAAATGCTGCTCCCAGTACATGAGTACACACACAGCTTTCAACACCTATTTAGGGGCATGTCTACACTGTAGAGTTAAATCAAGCTCCTACTCTGAGGTTGGCTGTAATCCCTTCCTAGCCACACAAAACCTAGGTTTGATGCTTTTACCCCCAGTAGGTCAACTAACATGGGCATTAGGCCAAAACATGGATGCTGATTTCATTTGGACACAGTAAATTGGGTAGAGCTTGCAGTGATCACCCGAGAATACTGTGCAGTGAAGACGTACATGCAGGGGCAGGGAACCTCCCAGCCCAGGTCAAGAGACTCAGGTGAGAAGGGCTTGCACTAGACTTAGCTGCATAGACAGCACTTGGAAGATGCATCTCAGGCTGGAGCTCAGGCTCTGAAGAGCTCTGGGTGGCTTGAAAACTTGTCTCTTTCACCAACGGAATTTGGTCCAATAAAGGATATTTCCTCATGGACCTTATCTCACTAATATCTGGGGAATACATGGCTAGAACAACACAGTTTTTAATGTGGCTCTATTTCTAGTTCTGAAGAAAATATCCACTTTCTGGCACTGATACTTTCAACTAGCAAATCTTTTCTGGGAGCATTTTATGTTTAGAATGTTGTTAAACAATTGGAAGGTTTCTATAGTTTCAGTAACAGAGGTATTTTATTTGAGGAGAAATTCCTCATAATGAAGAACTTTCTGTAAACTTTTGAAAGTTTGCGATCTCTGAAATAAAAACGAATTCCAACTGTGCAAAGGAGTCAAGCCACAATCAAACTCAGAACCCAGCTAACTGCTCTGGATTTCTCCCTCTACATAAGACTCATCTAATTCTCTGAGAATTGCATGGTCTTCCAAACCCTGTACTCCCCTCCCTAAAAGCCATTCTCCAAGAATTTATAGTGTTAAACCAGACCATGTAAGCTTTACAGTAAGTTAAATTCACTCCTATGGAAAAAGCCAACACAAGACCTATGCACCATTCAAAATAGGTCTGAAGCAACACACTGGTTTTATGTGTGCCCTTTGCAGGAATGAATTACTGAATAGGAGCCTAGAACATTAACAATATGAAGGCATACCACAATAACTCCAGCTCATGCTGTGGAATCTCAAGAACTAGTAACCTGACCTGTAAAGAATCATTTCTGTTGATTGTGACTTTCGTATTCAGACCATAATCAAAGACTCCCAGTTTGGTTTGTGTAGAAAATAGCTCTCCACCCAGGGCCAGTGCTTGTGGAAACTTGAGCTGTTTAGTAAGACACAATGTTTACATAATGGCTACTTTTATACAAGTTCACTTTCATCATTTTCTAGTCTTACTTTTACTGCGAAGTACATGAGCTGTGTGTGTAAACCAGTGTTTCCCAATTTTATTTGGCCACGGAATCCTTTTAAATTCAAAAGAAATTTGCAGAATCCCTAATAACAGACTAATATATGGAGCTGAAAAAATAGACCACAAATAAGTAAGGATAATAATAAACAAATGCTAAACAAGGTCATGAGATCAACATTTAGTTTAATTGCACATAATTAAAAACAAAAATCACATAATATTATTTTTTTAAAATCATAAAATATTATTTAATGGCATATTCTCGGGGAACCCTTATTTTCATTTCGTGGAACCCCAGGGTTCTGCAGAACACCATTTGGGAAACACTGGTGTAGACAAATGTTTTATTCAATATATACAATGACCCCTTACCAGTTTCAATAAACCTCTTAATTATCACAATGAAAAAACAAATGGATAGTATATTTTAGCTCCCCCCAGAAAAATTATTTATTAATTATTATTATTATTAATTATCTATATTGTGGTAGAACCTAAGAGCCCCAATCATGGACCAGAATCCCACTGTGTTATGTGCTACGTAAACAAAGAAAAAATTAACATTAACTAGAACTCTCCAACCCAAAGGAATGGTAAAGAAAAGCAATGGCACTGAGTGATAATTTAATGGCCAAAAGGAAGACACATAAAGAAAGGGGAAATTATATTTTGGGGGCAGGGAGAAGGAAATAATTGCTCTTAGTAAGTCAGTCAGTGTCAGCGCAAATACCTGGAAGGAGTGAGCCATGTCCATGTGTAAGAGATGTCTGAAATCCGTCTCACTGGATTTGTTCTGGTACTTGCCCAGAAGCCTGAGGGCATCTTTCTTATTGACTTTCAGAACAGCTTCAACCTCATGCTTTGCCTGTGTGTTGAGATTTGAGTTGTTAGAATGAGCAAATCAAGTAGACTATTCTAAAATGGGAGAGCTGTCCATTTAGTATGGAGCTATTGCTTAGGACTCAGAAGGAACTTGCCGAGCAGTGTAAGAAAAGAAAACTAATATTGGTAATGAAGGTGAAATGACTTGCCCAAGGCCAGGATTTGAATGTAGAACTTCCACCTTCCCAAAGTGCACTCATAATAATACTTAACATCTATTTGCACAAATGTACTTGTTCCAGTAACACAAAGGAGACCCATCCCAAAGTAATTCACTTGGTACTTCAGTTTCCCCACCTAAACCAATCAAACTTCTAAGTAAATTGATAGACTTCAAATTGCTGTGTTACTGACATATAATGGAGCCTTCTTTATGAATTAACCCCAATGTGAAGTTTACTTACACTTTGGTGATTTCGGGTTAAGGCACATATTTCTATGTTTTGGGGGAAAATCTTGCTGTTATAAGGATGAGCTAAGCCAGCACAAATCTAAAAAAATGAGAAAAGCCAGACTTGTGAGTTATATAGAATAGTCTGTTTATTTTCTGGCTGTCACTTTCTGAACTTACAGGCAAATTGTTACATCAGGTTCACTCACATAGGGATGTTCAGCTTGATAGCCAAGTGTAAAGGTTTGAACTGATTCATCCAGCCCATTTATCAAAATTTTAGTCTCCAAGAAGTAGTGGCTTTGCTTTTTGTCTACAGTAAATGTCTCCTGGAGAAGGAAGCTCTGAGGAATGGGCAGTTTAAATGGATGTCTGGGATAAAATAAAGAAATAAAGATCGTAAGGAAAAATCACAGAGGAAACCCTCCCCCCACACACAGTTTTCATCTTCAGCTCATACTTCTAGACTTCAATTGCAAACATCTCTAGTGTCAATTACTTAATCAAAGCAAGCCTACATGGAAGGTTGGACAATTACAGGGATAGAGGAAGGAGCAAGAAAGGAAAAGAAATGTGTGAGAATGGTACCTGTATACATGTGATAGAATGCCATGCATGGTTAGTGGTAGAATGCCACACATGGTTAGAGTTTCACTCTAGTTCAGAATGTTACCTCTGGGGGCAGGAACGCTCTCTTTTTAGTTTGTATTTGTTCAGAATGTAGCACAATGAGCTCCTGATCTGTGACCAGGGCTCCTTTGGTGTATGGGAATACAAAGAATAAATAGTACATAAAACAGAGCTACAAACTAGCCAGCATTTCTGATGGAAAATTCCTACTCTAGACCACATGCCATATCCAACATCTTTCAGCATGTGAAGTCACTGACATGATGTTGCATTCTATGGTGTATGCAGGACAGGTACAGAGCACCTAAAGCAATGCCTCATGTATCACTCTCACAGGGACTTCGTGTATCCTATAGACAAAGCCTCCAGAAAGATATGGCTGCACAATTCCCATTAATTTCTAATGAAAAGGTACCCGCTATTCTTTAGGCAACTTTGAAAATTTCAGCTAGCAAGTACATTTTTTTTTTATTCTGGAGAAACAATATAATTTACACTGAACTAATTTAGTTGTCCTGGGAACAGATGGTCAGCTAATTTATACCCTTCTGTAGCACTTATTACATGGGTGCATCTTTGTATAGGCAACTTTGACTTTAATTAGCTCAGCTGAAAGAGATATTCATATTTATAATGCCACACTGGACTGAGTTCATGCACAGTTGGACATCTGACATCTTTTCTCTTTTTTCAATCATCTATTTTTTCCATTACTTAAACTACCTCTTACACAACCTTTCAGCAGCTCCTAAGCAATCCTAGTACTTATATCTCCTCCTGGCCTCCCTAGATATTGAGAATGCTCAATACCTCTCTGGAGATGGGTCGACATCTCATTGAATTGAGTCCTGAATTTCTGTAGGATCCCTGAAATTACATTTCAGTAGTTACATATCAAGGGACAGATTCTAGGGGTCCCTCTCCCCTCCGACAAACAGCATTTACACTGCCAGACTTTTCGTAACATGGACGTATTGCTAAAAGATGGGATAAGTGTAGGCAAAGCCTCAGTCTCCAGACATAGTCTGTGTGTGTCCACGTTGTCTAGGCATATAGACAGATGGGGACTTTTGTCTTGCCAAGCACAGGAGCTCTAAAACTCACATTAAAATGCAAGGTGGAGATATGAAAAAAGTCACTACACCTGAAATGGATAGTTCCACGTTTCTGGTAGAGCATTTTATCTTTCTTCAGCTCTTCTATCTGACCCTCCAGCAGCAACACTACTGGCAGACTCTTGTGGTCCGTCCATTGGGCCCTCACAGAGACATTACTCCGTTTAGGCTTCAGTCAATGTAGCAGGATCATCAAGGTAACATTGAGAGAGAAGAATTTAGTCAGATTTTTTAGATTCAGTGTGTAGAGAGGGCCAATCACAAACCACATAGTAAACCAGGCTGAAATGAGGTTGTTGTTTTACTGAACAAGCCCATTGCTGCTCCACATAAAGCCAACCACAAAGCCTACAATGGCCCAGTTCTGACCTTATATAAACATTGGTAAATTCTAAAGACTTCATTGGAGCTACTCCCAATTTACACCAGTTTAAGTGATGTTAAGATCTTAACCAATTTCAGACCTTAAATTACCCCATGGCTGTTACAGTTTTTCAATGGAGATGCTCAGCAAATTTATGCAGCAAAACACTGGGCAAAAATGAGAGGTAACTTCTACAATACTTACCACTGTACAACAAAGTAACCAAAGATTGTTCTGGAGCACAAATATTTCTATGTATGATTTTAAAACATCAAAGTAAATTTGAACATGGTTCTTTTATATCATATTAATACTGGAAACAATAAGTATCCATCCTGCAAGATGCTGAGCAGCATTGATTCCAACTAAGTTCACTCTTCACAAGATTGGGCCTACGATACCAAATATATTTAGAATGCTATGTCTTGTAAACGCAAAACAAGCAAGAAAACTCTGAATTTACTGCCTACTGTGTATTAGTCTTAAAACTTGAATGCATCATACTTGCAGAATATACAGTGCTGCGTAAGTTTCCATTTAAAAGAGTCATCATGCTGCAACAGATTAAAGCATGTTCTTTTCTCAGAAGGGCAAAAGGAGTTACCTTTGCAGAAATGCAAACATGAAGTACATATGCAAATTACAGGATGACAGATGAAATTGTATTTTTTCAGGGATACAATGCTCATGTTTTAGAATGGATAAATTAAATTATTGTATTTTAAGGTCAGTTTCACTTTTCAGTTAAGCTGGTTTGATGTAGGAAGCATCTGAGTACCATGAATAGAACAGGGCTGACCAAGGAATCTTTTTAGAAGGTAGGCTGTTGATTATCTGTCATGTGCTATAGACTCCAAACATTATTTGTACATTTAAAGGCTAGTTTCTGATATTAGGCACACTGCGGTGTGAGTAAGTGGTGTGCATAAAATGAGTTACTTGTTGCTAGAGCTGGGTGAAATTTTTCATCCATTTTCATTTGTGAAAAATGCAGATTTGAGTCAAAGAAAACATTTTTGTGAATTAATGTTAATTTCCACAAAGCATTAACAGTAAAAAATCCAAGACTTAAAATTCTAAAAAAAACTCAAAACATTTTGTTTTAAGTAATATTTTTGAAACTAAAATTTTCAATTTTAAATCACTTCTTCTTGAAATTACCTTTAATTTTATTTTTAAATTTAAAAAGAAAAAAGATCAAAATCAAAACAATCTTCTATTTGACCCAAAATGAATTCTGTTTTTTGATTCACAGCAAATTTTGAAATTTTCCTTTTTAGGTCAACTTAAAGTTTCCCCTTCCATGTTTCACCCACATCAAAGCTTCAGTATTTAGGTTTCCTATTTTCTGTAATTTACCCAGGAACACACCATCCCTCAGCACTTAGTGTGTGCCACTGGCTTTTAAGGGTGCACCTTCACAGAACCTTAAACTCAAAATAAGGTACTCAATTTGCACTATGCAAATTGCATATCTTATTTCGACTGAATGTAAAAATAGCATATTTCAAAATTTGGCACATCAAAATTTCAAAATAACACCCTATTTCAAGACATCCCTTAACCCTCATGGAACAAAGGTTACAGGGATGCCAAAACAGCACATCTGTAATTTTGAAAAATAACAGGCAACTTGTTAATATGCAGGGTAGCTATTTCGAGATACTTCCAGTATCCTGAAATAACCATACAGGTTAGACATACCCCAAGAGAACAGAGAAGGGCACAAACTGAAGTACACTATAAAAATGGAGGAGAAATCTAGTGATGACAGATTTCTTAAACCTGCATTAAGTTGCCTGCTTCATGCCAGTAATGTAAAGGGATAAAATAACTAGCTACAGGTGTGCATGATTGGAGTCTAATAAAGGAATGACGCTCCTCATCAGGGAATACTTGAGAGATATAGTCCCAAATCCAGAAAAGTTTAATATTTCTACAATCATCTTACCCCCTGCAGGTGTAAATAATCAGCTGTCAAATTAAACTCCTGCTTCAGAGTCTTTATCTTAAAGCAGAAAAATTTGGCTTGCTTGCTATTCTCCAAATGAACCTGATTTCTCACAAGCTGATTCCATACAGATACCACTTCATTGTAGCTATGCAGAACATTTCTCTCAAGGTGATTGACTGTGGATGCCTGAAAGATAAAGAAATATTTTGGCCTTATTGAGTTACAGTAGGTAAAATCCTTTTCTCTCTGCAGCACAGCATTATAAACAGCACCTACTAGAGATAAATTGTGAGCATTTTCATTGTAAAAACAATAATCTCACTTCAGGGTATTACAGTTCTCACGAGGAATTCGCTATTTATTTTTGTTCTGTTTATTTTACGTTCCCCCCAGACAAGGGAGGGATAGATGGCTGGACATCTTCAAAGAAATTAACAAGTAAACCAATTCTTTCTTTGCAACAGCCTTCAACTGGAACTAGACCAACAGAGATCTAATGGGGAAAGGGTGAGACTCAAAGGACTACCCTAAAGTATTGAACATAAGAAAATGGCCATACTAAGTCAGACCAAAGGTCCATCTATCCCAATATACTGTCTTCTGACAGTGGCCAATACCGGATTCCCCAGATGGAAGGAACATAGCAGGTAAACCTCACATGATCCCTCCCTGTCATCCAATTCCAGACAAACAGAGGCTAGGGACACCATTCCTACCTATCCTGGCTAATAGCCATTGATGGACCTAACCTCCATGGAGTTTGTCACATCACGAAAGACTTTTTAGATGAAGGCTGTCTTTTGTGAAACACTGACCAATCGTTTTAATTCTGAACAATGTATGCTATAAATGGACCTGACCCTTCAAGCTGAAGAATCCTATTCTGATCTCATTTGCATAGGGAAACCCAAATAATAGCAAAACATACAGGCTGTGTCTACATTGGCCCCTATTCCGTAATAGGGATGCAAATGTAGCACTTTGGAATAGGCAAATCCACGGGGGATTTAAATATCCCCCGCGGCATTTGCATTAACATGGCGGCCGCTTTTTTCCGGCTTGTAGATAAGCCGGAGAAAAGCGCCAGTCTGGATGCGATCCTCCAGAAAATAAGCTCTTTTCTTGAGGATCTCTTATTCCTACTTGAAAATAGGAATAAGAGATCCTCCGGAAAAGAGCTTATTTTCCGGAGGATCGCGTCCAGACTGGCACTTTTCTCCAGCTTATCTACAAGCCGGAAAAAAGCGGCAGCCATGTTAATGCAAATGCCGCGGGGGATATTTAAATCCCTATTTGCCTATTCCAAAGTGCTACATTTGCATCCCTATTACGGAATAGGGGCCAATGTAGACACAGCCACAGAGTTACTCCAGGGAAAATTTAGTGTTTAATGGCAAATGTTAGTTCTATTGTTTCATGCACAATGACCGGCACTCAGAGGCTGTGTCTAGACTGGCAAGTTTTTCTGCAAAATCATCTGCTTTTGCGGAAAAACTTGCCAGCTGTCTACACTGGCCACTTGAATTTCCGGAAAAACACTGACCATCTCATGTAAAATCATCAGTGCTTTTCCGGAAAAACTATGCTGCTCCCATTCGGGCAAAAGTCTTTTTCTGAAAGACTTTTGCGCAAAAGAGCTAGTGTAGACAGCATAGTACTGTTTTCCGCAAAAAAGCCCCGATTGTGAAAAAGGCGATCGGGGCTTTTTTGCGGAAAACTGCGTCTAGATTGGCCACGGACGCTTTTCCGCAAAAAGTGCTTTTGCGGAAAAGCATCCTGCCAATCTAGACGCGCTTATCCGAAAATGCTTTTAATGGAAAACTTTTCCGTTAAAAGCATTTTCGGAAAGTCATGCCAGTGTAGACATAGCCAGACAGTATGAGGTCATGTTCATGGCATTAGAACTTGTATAGATCACAGTTGTGTTAGTGTGATTAGAATCAGTCATAGGATCAGTAGACAGAGTCTTTTGTTAAAATCTATTCTGCATGTCAGGTATTAGAAGAGTCGCACATCCAGTGGCCCAAAAGCTTTAAAGAAAAGGGGGTACGTAGGCTAGATTAGTGACGGGGTAGAACTTCATTCCCAAAGTGCTTTGTGCAAGAAGAGATAAATGTCACCCTCAGGAGACATGTGGGCTACGTCTACACTGGCACCTTTTTCCGGAAATGCTTAAAACGGAACAGTTTTCCGTTATAAGTATTTCCTGGAAAAGAGCATCTACATTGGCAGGCTGCTTTTCCGGAAAAGCCCTTTTTCCAGAAAAGCATCTGTGGCCAATGTAGACGCGCTTTTCCGGAAAAAAGCCCCGATCGTCATTTTCGCGATCAGGGCTTTTTTGCAAAAAGACTACTGTGCTGTCTACACTGGCCCTTTTCTGGAACAGTTTTCCGGAAAAAGGACTTTTGCCCGAGAGGGAGCAGCATAGTTTTTCCGGAAAAGCAGCTGATTTCTTACAGTAGATTGTCAGTGCTTTTCCAGAAATTCAAGGGGCCAGTGTAGACAGCTCGCAGCTTATTCCGGAAAAGCGGCTGCTTTTCTGGAATAAGTGGCTCAGTGTAGACACAGCCGTGTTGCATATGCATGCACGGCTAGCACACTTCTCATTTTTCAGAACTGGCTAAAAAGCATTGACTATGCTTGCACTGAAAGGTGGGGGAGAGAGAGGTTTAACAGGCTTCCATAATGAGGATGGAAAGCACACTATACAAGCCCAGGATAAGGCTGAATGCATGCTTTTCAAGACACTATCTGGTAGATTCACACACAAAGATCATTGCAACATGTGTGCTGAGAATTGCTATATAACTACCGCTATAATAGCCATCCATGCTGGGCACTACATACGAAAAGAAACTATGTGTTACCAACCCGCAGGTATGTAGTAGTTGGTGTATAGATATAGATTTTCCCTTCTTTTTCATTGTCTTTGTCTTTACAGAAGATTTCCACCACCAGGTTCTTGATGGAAAGGGCTTTCCCGGTTGTTAGCTCCACAGTAGACAAATAAGTAGCTTGCTCAGGTTGGTGTAGTTTGTGAGCTACATACAGATATAGCCATGGGGTGTCCATGTTTAGTGCACCTGAAAGCAAGTAAAATAGTTGTAGTAAAGCTGATAGAAATGTTTGCTACTTTACTATAAACCTGCAACAAAACAGACTTAGACTGAGGCTAAAACATGTTGGTATACTGACAGGGTGTTTGGATTATATGTGCTGCACTGCTGAAGGCTATTATGGATGGGATAAAATGTCGTCTAGTGGTTACATGGCAAGGAACATGGATTCCACTGTATGATCTGCCACAACGTGTGTAATCACATGGGCTACGTCTACACTGGCCCCTTTTCTGAAAGGGGCATGTTAATTTCACAGGTCGTAATAGGGAAATCCGCGGGGGATTTAAATATCCCCCGCGGCATTTAAATAAAAATGTCCGCCGCTTTTTTCCAGCTTTTAGAAAAGCCGGAAAAGAGCGTCTACACTGGCCCCGATCCTCCGGAAAAAAGCCCTTTTCCGGAGGATCTCTTATTCCTACTTCAAAGGGCTCTTATTCCTATTCAAAGTAGGAATAAGAGATCCTCCGGAAAAGGGCTTTTTTCCGGAGGATCGGGGCCAGAGTAGACGCTCTTTTCCGGCTTTTCTAAAAGCCGGAAAAAAGCGGCGGACATTTTTATTTAAATGCCACGGGGGATATTTAAATCCCCCGCGGATTTCCCTATTACGACCTGTGAAATTAACATGCCCCTTTCGGAAAAGGGGCCAGTGTAGACGAGCCCATGAAGCCATTCTTCATAGCTTGTAATATGTCCAAGTAACTCACAGATAAGTATGTGCTATATCAAATGATATTTATGGCCAGATGTTGCAAACCTTTGAAAGAAAACCTCAAAAAGCAACTTGTGAGGGATTAAATTAAGCTTTTGTGTGATTCAACTAACCTCAATGGAAATACCGCTGGGTGAATTTGGCTCTTTACATCAGACTACTCAATTTGCAACAAAATGTCTGTGTGCACACACAAGTGAATTTGGTGCAGATGACTTTGGAAATGTAGATCTTCAGGGCTGAATACCACACAACATGTGACCATACTGAAGTCAATGGAGGGTAAATTTGGATGGATTTTGACCCAGTTTGTTTGATCAATAAATGTCAGAAAATTGATTTTTTTTTTTTTTACAGACAACAATGAAGCAGGTAAATCAATGCAACGCACACTTAGAATCATAGGGTTGGAAGAGACCTCAGGAGCTCATCAGTTCCAAACCCCTGCCCTAAGCAGGATCAACCCCAACTAAATCAGGGTATGTCTACACTACAAAGTTAATTCAAACTAACAGACGTTAGTTCGAATTAACTTTAATAGCAGCTATACATGCAAACCGCTAGTTTGAATTTAATTCGAACTAGCGGAGCGCTTAATTCGAACTAGATAAACCTCATTCTACGAGGAGTAATGCCTAGTTCGAATTAAGTAGTTCGAATTAAGGGCTGTGTAGCCACTTAATTCAAACTAGTTGGAGGCTAGCCCTTCCCAGGCTGCCCTGGTGGCCACTCTGGGTCAAACCAGGGAAACTTTTCTGCCCCCCTTCTGGCCCTTATAGAGGCACGGTCTGGCTACAGTTCCCGTGCCAGTTGCAAGCCTGCCAGCACCCAGCCAACAGACCCTGCACCTGGCACGGCATGAGCCAGCTACCCACTGCCACCCAGCCCTCTGCCTCTCCCCAGGATCAGGCTGGCAGCTCCCAGGAGCCTGCCCGGGGCCGCAAGAGATGGGCGCCCGCCTGGTCTAGTGTGGACCTCATCCAGGTTTGGGGGGAGGCCTCCAACGTCCACGACCTCCGCACTAGGCACAGGAATGCGGCCGTCTAGGGCAGGATAGCTGCCAGCCTGGCCACCAAAGGCCACATGTAAACCCAGGAGCAGGTTTACATGAAAAACTAGTTGGTCCAGTGAGACCCCCCGACCCTGAGCTCAGAACATAAGAACGGCTGTACTGGGTCAGACCAAACGTCCATCTAGCTCAGTAGCCTGTCTGCCGACAGCAGCCAGCACCAGGTACCCCAGAGAGGATGTACTGCAGACAATGACCAAGCCATTTGTCTCGTGCCATCCATCTCCAGCCTTCCACAAACAGAGGCCAGGGACACTGTTCTTACCCCCTGGCTAATAGCACTCCATGGACCCAACCTCCATGAATGTATCTAACTTCTCTTTAAATACTGTTATAGTTCTAGCCTTCACAGCCTCCTCTGGCAAGGAGTTCCACAGGTTGACTATATGCTGTGTGAAGAAGAACTTTTGCTTATTAGTTTTAAACCTGCTGTCCATTCATTTAATTTGGTGTGCTCTAGTCCTTCTAGTATGGGAACTTATGAAGAACTTTTCTTTATGCACCCTCTCTACACCACTCATGATTTTATAGACCTCTATTATATCCCCCCTCAGTCTCCTCTTTTCTAAGCTGAAAAGTCCCAGTCTCTTTAGCCTCTCTTCATATGGGACCTGTTCCAAACCCCTCATCATTTTAGTTGCCCTTTTCTGAACCCTTTCCAAGGCCAAAATATCTTTTTTGAGGTGAGGAGACCACATCTGTACACCGTACTAAAGATATGGCGTACCATAGTTTTATACTTCCCCTCCTCCTTCTTCCCCTGGCTTCCCCCTTCCAGCTCCCTCCTCTCAGGTTTCCCCCTCCACTCTTCCACCCTCTCTCTTCCCCCTCCCACCTCCATTTTCCAGTCTCCCCAGAGGTTAATTCCCCCCCCAGCTCCAGTTTTGTTAAATAAAGAGAGTTTCTATGTTTGAACATACGTGTTCTTTATTTTTTACATCAGGAAGGGGGGCTAGGAAGGGGAAAGGGAGGAATGGGGCACGAGCCCCCGATGAGGAGGACTGGAGTGGCTCTGCGGGTTCCTCGGGGTGGAAGCTCTCTTGCAGGGCCTCCTGGATCCTGACAGCCCCCTGATTGACCCCCCCGGATAGCAGCCTGTGGCAAGTGCTGCCGGGCTGATGGCAGAGTGCTGTGATGTCCTGAGTGAGGGCACTCAGGGCACTCCAAGTCAGGACTGCTTTGCTGTCCCTCATCGAGGTAGATAAGCAAGTGAGGAACCCTGAGAACTGTCTGTCCGGGGTGGGAGTCGGGTCCCTTTAAGCACAGCTCTCGGCTAGCCTGAGGCAGCAGCTCCACACTCTGGGTACGTCTAAACTACATGGCTCCGTCGACGGAGCCATGTAGATTTGTTGTTTTGGCAAAGTCAAATGAAGCCGCGATTTAAATGATCGCGGCTTCATTTAAATTTACATGGCTGCCGCGCTGAGCCGACAAACAGCTGATCAGCTGTTTGTCCACTCAGTGCGCTAGTCTGGACGCTCCCCTGTCGACATCAAAGCCCTTTGTCGGCAGCCCCGGTAAACCTCATCCCACAAAGAATAATGGGGCTGCCGACAAAGGGCTTTGATGTCGGCAGGGGAGCGTCCAGACTAGCGCGCTGAGCGGACAAACAGCTGATCAGCTGTTTGTCAGCTCAGCGCGGCAGCAATGTAAATTTAAATGAAGCCACGATCATTTAAATCGCGGCTTCATTTGACTTTGCCTATGTGTCTAATCTACATGCCTCTGCCGACAGCCTTAACTTCGGATCCGGCCAGCCTTAACTTCAGTTCAGGGTCCACTCAATGTGGACATGCTATTTCGAATTAGCAAAACGCTAATTCGAATTAGTTTTTAGGTCTAGATGCACTAGTTCGAATTAGCTTAGTTCAAATTAACTAATTTGAGTTAAGTAAGTTCAAATTAGTGCTGTAGTGTAGACATACCCTCATTCCATCCAGGGCTTTGTCAAGCCGAGACTTAAACACCTCGAGGGATGGAGATTCCACCACCTCCCTAGGTACCCCATTCCAGTGCTTCACCACCCTCCTAGTGAAATAGTTTTTCCTAATATCCAACTTAGACTTCCCCCACTGTAACTTGAGACCATTGCGCCTCATTCTGTCATTTGTCACTACTGAGAACAGTCTCTCTCGATCCTCTTTGAAACCCCCCTTCAGGTAGTTGAAGACTGCTATCAAAAATTCCCCCTCACTCTTCTATAAACTAAATAAGCCCAAATCCCTCAGCTTCTCCTCATGAGTCATGTGCTCCAGGCCCCAATCATCTTTGTTGCCCAAACAAGTCTGGAAAGGCAAGAACATAACAATAAAAGCCTAGTTCTTGTATTTGCTAAAACAAAAATTTAAATATTCAGACACAAAGATATTGCTATACACACTGAGATGAATTATTATGGATACTCAAGTTACTGTTCCCTCATATTTTTTGCTTTCTTGATTGTCAATAATGTAGATCTGGTCGGTACCTACTAGAGCAAACTATTCACAATGTGGGTCCGCCTTTAAGAACAATTAATTACTTAATAAATTCAACATATATCTAGAGATATCTGCTTCTAGAAAGCATCTCACTAACTGCTCACAGGAAACTCTCTACAGCTAATTCATTAAGATACCAGGAGCCCCTTAGCATGACTGCTGTTCAAGTCAGAGGTTGGAAATGTTTAGTGGTACTTCACCTTCCCACTTCCTAAGGAAATTTCTGGATGTATCTTTCCACTGCAGTCCTGCCACAAATGGCATGCGGTCATTATACTGCACCTTAAAGTTGGTGCTACTCTCCGATCGGCCCTGAGAGATATGAGAGTGCTGCAGCTGGGTTCTGTAATTCACCTGCTTTTCAGGGACTTGCATGGTAAACTGGAAAATAACAATGAATTCTGATTACAATTGGAAGCATTTCTCATCATCTAAACTGTCAAGACCAAGAGAACATTTACAATCTGATTCAAAGCCCACTAAATTTGATGGAAAAATTCACATTGAATTTAGCTGTCTTTGGATCAGCCACTCTGTGATTTTTAAAAAATCATTATAATTCCATGGCATTTGGTACTAGGGTGGTCAGGTAAAATCTGTGTAATGTACAGTACTGGAAGATTTTAAATATACAGAACTGGAAGATTTACCCAGCATTGCTCAGGTCCTTTTTGTTTTTCTTCATTGAAATCACTGTTCTAGGGTGGGTCTGGAGATGAGGGGTTCAGTATTCAGGTTGGCCCACAGAGAGAAGACTACCCCAGCTCTCTCTCTCCATAGCAGCTTGGGGCCAGGTGAGAAGCGTCTCTCCATGGCTGCTGCAGGCCCCGCAGTCATAGCCAGAGGAGCAATGCATCTCCCCCTGATTGGGCAGGTTCAGGTTTGTCTGCCCCTTGCGTTACCCAGGCAGAGTGAGGAATGCAGCAAACTGTGCACTTTCCCCTTGTTCCCTGATAAAGGGGAACAGCCAGCAATCTTCCTGTACAAATAAAATGGGTCATTTCAGCTCCCCCGGCCCTCCCTAAATGATGCCTGGGGAGAGAGAGGGCTGGAGCTATCACGGACAGATCCCCTTTTCACCTGCCTGGTGAGTCTGTCTCTTCTGTATAGTTTTATATGACACAATCCTATTGCAGGTACATTCCATTTTCCTGGCACAACCAAGCCCTTACCTTGCTTTAACTTAAAATAAGAGAAAGCAGCATACCAAATTTGGTAATCCTAGCTCTTACCATGCAGGAGGAGTTCTTGAACAGACAGATAGACAGACTCCTTCAAATATATAGTAGATGATTTATGATACTTCAACTACAGGCCATATGAAAAGGTCACCATCTATTCTAAAAAACAGTGTATGTTTTCATGTGCAGCTATTGTCTGAGATTTGTAGCAGCTATAAAATCTGTGCCCCTGTGATGGGGGAATACCTTGCCTTTGTGGTCCACTCAGGCCTACTGACAGACGAGGGGGAGGGGAGGGAGGCAAAAGGGATAGCTGCCCTGGGAACTGGCAATTCAGAATGGCCTGGGGCTCCTGGCTGCTGCTACTGCAGCAGCAGTAGTGGCCGGAGCTGTGGACGCTTTTGATAACCAGTGAAGTGCCTCACGATTCTGAGGGATTACTTGTGGCAGGGTGGGAGGGCGAGGGCAAGACACAGCATGCTCTGGGAGACATTGAGGACTAGCTGCCTCCAGCCCCACCCCTTCTCTCTCAGGCCATGCCCCTTCTGGGAGCAACAAGCCAGCCCCTCTGCCCAAGGCCTGGCAATTCTGTCTGTCCCTTTGGATCCACTGCCAGAAGCTCTGCAGCCCCAGGAGTAGATGGCAAAGGCCTACCTAGAAGGACAGCATCGAATCACTGAATTAGAGCCCAGGATGTTCAGATAAAAGGAGCTGCAATGCCTTACCAGGTAATTCCTGTCTGGGAACAGAGGAGCAAGGCAGAGTGCTCCTCTCTGGCCAAAGATACTTGGAGGATAACCAAATATTGGTTCTGGCTGAATTTGCTTCAGTTGGGTGGGAGAGGACCTAAGAAGTGTAATCTTGAGATATGGCATGAAAATAAAAGGCTAACAGGAAAGAGGCCCAGGGAAATAGCAGCAATGAATTGAAGCGAGTGGTATGAAGCTCCTGTTTATAATGTCCCTGGGCAGGCCGGCATTCCCCTTTGGCAAAGTGGTATAAATTCCAAAAAGGAGACAAGGAAGCTTAAGTGAAGGGCTAAATTTAAAGGCCCCAGAGCTGTCTGAAGAGCCCAGGTGAAGGCGGATAGCAAACATCCAATAAAAACATCGACCACAGAAGGGGGTTCATTTTCAACATTCTGACTTGGTTGGAGGGTTGAGACACAGAAGGTCTCAAGCCTCTGAAGATCTGCCAAGTGACACTGACAATTTATAGAGGGCACCAAGAGCAGGAAAAGGACTACAGTACTGCATGCAGCAGCAGGATGCACTTAAGAGGTGACTGTTTCTTGTCACCGTTTCCCTAAGAACTAATTTAGAAGTTTATATGCATAGTTTCTGTAAAGATCCTGTATGGATTTGTAACAGAACATGGGTTACACAGGAATTACCATATGATCTATTAATCTGTATCTTGCAGCATTTAATAATATGCTTCAAAGGAAAGCACAAATTCACCATAATGCATCTAATTATTCTCTGCTACATTATTCGAGAAACATTTTTCTGATCCTACAGTTTATGTCTGGAGAAATTTGAAAGATGGTTTTGTACAGCAATGGAAATTCTACAAAAAGACTTCTACCTAGATAGTATATGCTTTGAACCCCTTCTTGTGTTAAATTGCTAACTTTACAGATCACACTGCAGTATCTTGTGAACCAGGTAAGCTTTTTTCAGATGGGCAAATCAGCTTACGTAAGCCAACCAAAAACCTAGAAAAAACTCAAACCAAATCAAGCTTGACTTTTTTTTTTGAGGCTTGAAAAAGTCCACTGAATGGGTTCTTATTGTTTTCATACAGCTTTGAACTTCTTGGTCTCAGATGGATCTCAACTTCCACATATCTGGTTTATCTAATCAACACAGCAATTTTACCTTTAAAAACTTTTAATAGGACATATATCCCATTCATGCATCTTATTCAGTATTTAATGTCATGCAATCCACATCAAATAAGAAGATATCACATGAATTAAATAGAAAGTTTTCAAGTAATATTTGTGCAAGGGTTTAGTTCAGGGGTGAAAACCTTTTTTGGGTTGGGGGCTACTGACCCACAGAAAAATCAGCCGGAGGCTCCGCACAAAAAAACTCTCACTGACATGGTGCCCGAATAAGAAGCAGAAGGACACTCCCCACATTACTCTTGCACACCAGAGCCTCGGGGAGCCCAGCCTAGTAGATTTTATGTGTTCTTGCCCTGTGGTGGGACAGCAGGAGGAGGGGAATTTGGAGTGCCAGCACAGGCTCCCCAATGCTGGGGGGGGGAGGGCTCTGTACCTCAGGGGCCAGATCCAGGCATGCCAGGGGCCACATTCGGCCCTCGGGCCTGAGGTTCCCCACCCCTGGTTTAGTCACTGTCACATAAAATTCTGACTTTATACAAATAATAACATTTGATGAGATGGTATCCTTCAAAATAAGCAGAAAAATAAATATACAGTAGACTTCCGATAATCCGGAACCTATGGGACCTAGGTGGTGCCAGATTATCAGATATACCGGAGTATCAGGAGGTACTATAAGCTTGTTATGTATATACTGCATACAGTATATACTGTATATAAAGTGTTCTTAACCCTTTTTATTGTACATACTGTATACAGTATACTATAATGTTTTAGTTTTTTTAACCCTTTTTTACCCTTTTCGCTCAGTTCAGCTGCTGCCGCTGTTACCTTGTGACTCATTTTTTGCCGAAGCTCACTCACTAGGCTCTTGCCATTTTGATGCCGGACTATCAGGAGTGCCAGACTATTGGAGTTTTACTGTACAAGCAATGGAGCCGTCTCACTCAGACTGTTATTGACGAGTGCTCCATCAGTTTGCTTTAATGAAAACAAAATGTTTAAAGGGCTAAAACTGTTGAGAGGGAGTGGGCTGGATTCTATTCCCTGTGTTCTGAGAGAATTTTTCAGTAAGTTCCATTTCCTGTAGCCAAGTTGTTTGCACAGGAGTAAGGCTGTGTCTAGGCTACACCTCTCTGTTGTCAGAGAGATGTAGATTAAGCACATTGAAATTGCTAATGAAGCGGGGATTTAAATATCCTGCGCTTCATTAGCATAAACATGGCCACCGCTTTTTTTTGAAACTGAGCTTTTTTGAAAAAAATGGCAGTCTAGATGTGGATTTTTCTAAAATAAACCCTTTTTTGAAAGATCCTGTATTCCTCAGAAAATGAGGTTTATAGGATCTTTCAAAAAAGGGCTTATTTTTTGAAAGATCCACGTCTAGACTACCAGGGTTTTTTTCCAAAAATCTCCGTTTGCAAAAAGAGGCAGCCATGTTTATGCTAATGAAGCACGGGATATTTAAATTCTCTCTTCATTAGCAATTTTGATGTGCCTAATCTAACATCTCTCTGTTGACAGAGAGGTGTATTCTAGATGTACCCTAATGGAGGGAATCATTTGAACAGCAGAATTTTTATTATTAGTGATGATGGTTGAGATCAGACGAATTCATCTTGACTCCCAGTTCCAGGTTGAGTTTGCTAATGTGGTAGTCAGAAAGAACATCTTTTCATTGCAAGCTGAATGTATTTGACCTTCAAGGAATTGAAAGAAACATGGCTGGCCACTATGCCACAATCACTTTTTCAGAGCACAAGCACACACACTATGCCTCATTCCACATTTTATATGTTGTTTGCGCTTCATATCCTGGCAACATAATTGTCATCCATTTGCAGCTGCTCTTACCTCCATTAAGTAGTTGACCTGAGATGGGGTTGAACTATTTTTAAATGTCTGGCTGATCAGTAGCTTCTTCTTGTTGTTGATTTCATCCCAGTGTTTGCCATAGCTGATTTCCAGCTGGGAGTAGAGCTGAGATGAACTCTTTTCATGCCTCAAATGAGCCTGAAGAACATAACATGTAATTTCCCGGTGTCGTGCTTTTCCCCCTCATCAATGGTGCCATGTAAATATAAAACACTACTAGCCCTGCCTGCAGAAATATCCTTGGGTAGCAGGCAAGTGATAGTAAAAAGTTACATCACAGCTAATGCTCAATATTTATGCTAGACAGAATTATATGCTATTAACCTTTAGAATCCTTAGGATGAACTGAGAGCGCACAGGGTTATGCAGGACTCACTAAAAGTAGAAATTTTGCTTCAGCTCTGTCTCCTAACAATTTAAAGAATGGGCAGTTATGAAGATGTTAATCAGCTAATGGTTATTTAGTTTACATTGCAGCATACTGAACTCTCTACCTTGTGGTTATAGGATGGAGTCTGTGTACAGTGAAGCTCATGCCCCAGATCCAGTTTATACACTTCATTTGGACTGGTCTCCTCTTTAATTTTCTGTCCTGCATTACATTCATGCTGAAGATTTTTTGCATTTCCTGTTTGAGTCAAAACAGGCATATATGTAAATGCTTTGCCTTTCCAAAAGTGAAACATTCAACTCATACAGAATAAATGATCAATATAGCCCTAAGTCTGCACTATAGTTTTCACTTAATGTAATCGTAACACCAGGTTCTTTACAGAAATATAATTACTTCATCCTAAAAATCTTGAGGCAGGAACACTCTCATGGTCACAATGAGAATGCATTTAGGGATTATGGCTTTGTGTTTCTACATGAAAAATTGCCTCTGAAAATGAAAATGTTAATTAATAAAGTAAGAACCAGATGATAAAGAAGTGTGCACTTCATTCATTTAAATGGGTTGATAGTTTGTAACCCTCCTCTGAGTCCTCTTCTGATTTAAACCAAAGGTTCACAAATACTGATATGTATTATTGGTAACAGCATTTCAGCATTTTAATCCAAGTGTCCCATTCTCCCTAACATGCCAGGGAGCTGTACAAGTTCTATAGTAGAGTAGAGTGCATGGAAGTATGCATGAAAGGTATCTAGCAGAGGCTGTTTTCGCTGAGGAAAAACTGCTTATGAAAGTTGGGGAGGACTGGATTAAGGTCATAGAAACTTTCATTTATCCCACAAGTTCCATTAGAAATTAAATCCTGAAAAGTTGGGCCACATTATAGGATTTACTCATGACTTGGCCCTCTGTTTATTTTATTTTCTAATAAAATAAAAGATGGTTCCAAGTTCAGGAAATTGGAAACATCTGTTTTACATCAGAAGGCAAAATTAAAACAGTCACATATTTAGGCTGATATTTGCCTCGGGAAACTCAAGATACTGCTTATGTTTGCTCTGCCTTATTTTCTACAATTTCTTTCTCCCCCTACATCTCAGCAGTAAGAAAAACATCCACATACTAATTTTACTTAATGAAAATTTTATCTGGATAAAACTTTTCATAATCTGAGCAAGCAGAGAATTGCCAGAGTTTTTATTTTATTATGGGTCTGAAAATACTTGGTTTTTGTTTTTAGTTAAAAGTCTAGCCCTTGGAGCCACATGGGGTGTACCTAGACTATACCTCTCTGTCAACAGAGAGATGTAGATTAGGCACATTGAAATTGCTAATGAAGCAGAAATTTAAATATCCCATGCCTCATTAGCATAAACATAGCCACCACTTTTTTTCGAAATGGAGTTTTTTTTAAAAAATGGCAGTTTAGATGTGGATCTGTCAGAAATAAAACCTTTTTCAACAGATCCTGTATTCCTCAAAAAATGAGGTTTACAGGATTTGTCAAAAAAGGGTTTATTTTCAACAGATCCACATCTAGACTGCCAGTTGTTGTTTTTTTTAAACTCCATTTTGAAAAAAGTGGCAGCCATATTTATGCTAATGTGGCGTGGGTTATTTAAATCCCAGCTTTATTAGCAATTTCAACGTGCTTGATCTGCATCCCTCTGTCGACAGCCATGATGACATGAAAATCTTGGCTTTCAATTAAAAAAAGGAATGGCTACTGAGAAAAACTCAAAAACTCAAACCCTTTAGTCTCAAACACCAGAAGACATAAAATACACAGAAATAATGTATAAGTATATCTGGAATTGGTCCTTATTTTTAACATCAAGCTCAAATATATTTGCTTTCAATGGGTAACACTATAAACCAGAACAGTCATTGTAATACACAAACTCTTCCTATTTACTGACATGATTTAAGAATATTTGTGACCCTGTAGGTGATATTCTAATTAACATGTGACTAATGATGACGTTTACCAAAGAAAAGCACTGTACTGGTTTAAGAAGAGTTAAACCACTACACATGAACCAGCATTAGTCTGTCATATGCACACACACATACATGCACACTATGCACCAACTGCTATCACTATTTAGCAAAAGCTATAACACTCCTTTTATTGTCTGACTGTTTTTGCTGTCCAGTACCACTTTATATCCAGGTATTTCTAGTCTACCAAAGGGAGCTGGAGAAATACTGCAATTGAAATACTGAAATTTTCTTGAAATATTTTCTCATTTTTACATGAATTCACTAAATTTGTGCATCTATTTTGTTTATTTTTATAACAGTTTAGCAACTGTGAAAATATTTGCAGAAGCAGTGTATTTACAGCAAACAAAATTTCACAGAAACCACATTTTAAATTCATTTTTTTTTCCCCATCGGAATTCCAAGAGTTACAGTTATCCAGTTGGGGAGCAGAAGCATGCTACAGACCTTGGATGACCACGCACAACCTATAAATCACAAGGCATCCATGTTTTCCTCTCCTGAAAGAAAAGATACCTTGACTATATAGGAAAATAATGTGCAGAAAAATGTGAGGCAATTCTAATATTTTGGCTTTGCTCTTTAGCATAACAATAAATGTCATTGACACAGTACCTAGAAGTCCATATTTTATTCTCAGAGCACTAGACCACATGCTTCCTCGTTGCTGCAACAGACCAATGGTATGAGATCCAAGAACACCTGGAAAGTAGGTCTCCCCTTCAAGTGAGAACTGCCTCAATTTATCATCAACTTTCTTCTCCAGAAATACTAACAAAAAAAAAAAGCAGAGGTTACCCTGGAGCAGTGCAAGATGAGAACTGTGCAGTCAGAAGGATAATACATTCACAGAATCCTAGAACTGGGATGGACCTCGAGAGGTCATTAAGTCCAGTCCGCTGCCAGTCCCCTGTCATCAAGTCCAGTCCATAGCAGGACCAAGCACCATGTAGATCATCCCAGTGTGTTGGGGAAAACACACACAACGCCTTCTGAAAAGCAACCTCAGAGCCTAGTCCTGTGAGATAACAGGTGCCTTCAGCTCCCCCTCAGGAGGTGACAAGGACTGCTCAATGGCTATGGAGCTTTTCATGTCTACAGTAGCGCATTGGTTCAAAATCTGCCAAGATTACAATAACAGATATGTAGCCGTGTTAGTCTGGTCTAGCTGAAACAAAAAACAGGACTATGTAGCACTTTAAAGACTAACACGATGGTTTAATAGGTGATGAGCTTTCGTGGGCCAGACCCATTTCCTCAGATCAAATTGTGGAAGAAAATTGGCATGACCATATATACCAAAGGATACAATCAAAAAAATGAACACATATGAAAAGGACAAATCAAATTTCAGAACTGAAGGGGGATGGACATACCCCACTAACACCAACCCTGGAACTTTCCCTTGCAACAAACCCCGTTGCCAGCTTTGTCCACATATTCACTCTGCTGATACCATTATTGGACCTAACCAATTGAGTTATGAGATCAAGAACACATATTCCTGCTCATCCAGAAATATAATTTATGCTATCATGTGCCAACAATGTCCGTCTGCTATGTACATTGGACAAACGTCTCAGACGCCAAAGAATCAATGCACATAAAACAGATATTAGACAGGATCACAAAGAAAAAACAGTTTCTTGCCATTTCAACCAGAAAGGGCATTGTCTCAACGATCTGATTACCTGCATCCTGCTTCAAAGACCTTTTAACACCAGACTTGAAAGAGAATCCTCTGAACTGTCATTCATGCTTAAATTTGACACTTTACGCCAAAGTTTGAAGAAAGACTTTAATTATCTTACCCATTACAAAGATAGCTTCCCCAATTATCACCTCTAATATAATTAGCTCACAGACATTTACCTCCCCCCACCCCCCTTCTGTTCTGAAATTTGATTTGTCCTTTTCATATGTGTTCACTTTTTTTTAATTGTATCCTTTGGTATATATGCTCGTGCCAATTTTCTTCCACAATTTGATCTGAGGAAGTGGGTCTGGCCCACGAAAGCTCATCACCTAATAAACCATCTTGTTAGTCTTTAGAGTGCTACATAGTCCTGTTTTTTGTTTTGCCAAGATTACAGAGCTTCATGCACTATTACCCTGGTCTACATGAAAATAGGAGGAGAATCGGCCCAATTCCCAGTGGATAATCATAGAATACTAGGACTGGAAGGGACCTCAAGAGATTATCGAGTCCAGTCCCTTGCCCTAATGGCAGGAACCAGTACTGTCTAGACAATCCCTGATAGATATTTATCTAACCTACCCTTAAATATCTCCACAGATGGAGATTCCACAACCTCCCTAGGCAATTTATTCCAGTGTTTAACCACCCTGACAGTTAGGAATTTTTTCCTAATGTCCAACCTAAACCTCCCTGGCTGCAGTTTAAGCCCATTGCTTCTTGGTCTATCCTCAGAGGCCAGGAAGAACAAGTTTTCTCCCTCCTCCTTGTGACACCCTTTTAGATAACTTAAAACTGCTATCATGTCCCCTCTCAATCTTCTCTTTTCCAAACTAAACAAGCCCAATTCTTTCAGCCTTTTTTCATAGGTCATGTTCTCTAGACCTTTAATCATTCTTGTTGCTCTTCTCTGGACCAAGATAAGTCATTCCAGCTGCCCAAGCTAATGCTAGTCTTGGTAGCATCAGCAATCTGGTCTGGCACCAAACAGAGAGAGATGCTGCACTCTCATTCTACGGATAATCTGCCTGGACTAGGGATACGATGAACTATGTGGGGAAACTGCCACTTGGACTGCCTGTGCTACAGATGAAGACAGGAATTTACTGTCAGGCTTTTCGATAAAGCATCTTTGGCCTTATTTCTTCATTGTTGCTGGCAGCAAAGCTACCTTCAGAGCAGGCATAGATCTGAAAGCAGCATCCCTACCACTAGCAACAGAGAAGTAAAAGTTGCATGGCATCTCTTATACCTGCACTACTGCTGGTGACAACATTGCCTTCAGGGCTGGGCGCACAGCAGGCAGCCACCAATCTCCATGCTGCCTTTAGATCTGGGCAGCAGTACACGTACCAGGGTGGCGGGACTCTGTATGTGGGTGTAAAGGACTACAGACAGAAAGTGGGGGCACAATGCACTGCACTAAAATATTTTGTAAGGGGGAAAACAGAGAACCAAAGTGTTATATCTTTGGCTTATTCCTATATATAAGCAGTCCTGTGGCACCTTAGTGACTAACAAAAATATATAGAATAATGAGCTTTATAGAACATTTTAACCTGCCTGGTCATTCGATCATGGATTTAACAGTAGCCATTCTTCTACAAATGAATTTCACTAACCAATTACAGAAAAAGTCTATAGAACTGGAATTCATCTACAAATTTGACACTGTTAACGTGGGCTTGAATAAAGACATTATCTTGCTGGTGTATTACAAAGCCAATTTCTCCTGCCTCTAACAGCCATGTTTTCACATTAAAAGCTATGAATGGGATATATTATATATATGTGTCTTGTTTTCTGTTATTTTCACTCTAATTCATCTGATGAAGTGAGGTTTACCCACGAAAGCTCATAATTCTATATATTTTTGTTAGACTCTAAGGCTGTGTCTAGACTACATGCCTCTGTCGGCAGAGGCATGTAGATTAGACAGATCAGCAAAGGCAAATGAAGCCGCGATTTAAATGATCGCGGCTTCATTTACATTTACATGGCTGCCGTGCTGAGCTGACAAACAGCTGATCAGCAGTTTGTCGGCTCGCCGCTAGTCTGGACGTTCCCCCTGTCGACATCAAAGCCCTTTGTCGGCAGCCCCATTATTCCTCGTGGAATGAGGTTTACCGGGGCTGCCAACAAAGGGCTTTGATGTCGACAGGGGGAACGTCCAGACTAGCGGCGAGCCGACAAACAGCTGATCATGGCTCAGCCATGTAAATGTAAATGAAGCCGCGATCATTTAAATCTCGGCTTCATTTACCTTTGCTGAACAAACAAATCTACATGCCTCTGCCGACAGAGGCATGTAGTTTAGACGTACCCTAAGATGCCACAAGACTGCTCATTGTTTTTAAAGTTACAAACTAACACAGCTATCCCTGAGACTTTCCAGTATATGAATACACCTCTTTTTTAGGCATAGTACCAGCATCAGTGTTTTGTAACACAATAGTGAATGATGGAAAATAGGATTAGTATTGCTTTAAATAAATGGCTCCTTGCAGATGTTAGTGCTCCTAAAACTTACTTTTCAGGCTAAAGGAGTCAAGAAAGATGTTTAATATACAGTATAACTGATATTATTTTTCAATGGTAAGTAAGTGTAATCAACTCTTACATTTTAAAGGTACCTCCATTGATTTCAAAGGGATTTTAGTTCCCATAAAAGCAGGGAGCTAGAACATATGCTCTTTCTCAGCATATATACTGTATGTCCCAAAGATTCCAGATACCACTCATTTATGTTTCATGTACTTTGTCCACCAACCTGAAAGAAACGCTGCATCCTTCAGTAAATTATGCAGGGACATTGAAAAAGCTATCTTTTTGCCAAGTTGCTTAGTGAAGTTTCCTGACAGAATGATAGGACTGCCTTGCTTTATCAGCTTAACCTCCAGCTGGACTGCATATCTCTGCTCTCCACTTGCTGTTTGCAAATCTGTCATTCCCTAAAAAAATCCCAACAATACAGCTTGATTATGTTTTGAGAAACAGACCCAGTATTTCTTGCGTAGATACTAGAGATGGGCACTTTACCAATATGGGAGAAGGGAAAGGATTGAAAAAATTGAAACACAAAATGAAAACAAATTTTTTTGATGTTGTGGTGTTGAAAACATTGAGTGGTGACAATTTAGAACTTTATTTTGATTTGCTGGAATGCAAGCATAGTGCTCTGCAATGTTAATTAGTGTTTCGTCTTCAGTTCTGCTGAAGAGGAGGAAAGTTCAAAATGGCTGGTTTGGAAAATCTACTGTAGGAAAAAACAGCTGGTAAACTATTATATTTGAAGAAAAAAATATGTAACAAGTAGGATTGTGGCTACGGGCCCACAGTAGATGCAGCTTCAACTGCTAAATTGCTAATCAAATAATGAAAAATGTGAATTATTACAGACTAAATCCATGGGGGAATAAAACTCTCAGCAGGATTTTAACGTTAAAATTCTACCCATGTGATTTTTTTTTCTTTTAATAGTTTTAGCATTGGAAAGATTCGGGGAGGGGGGGTTCAGCTCAGATGCAAACCTCATCTTTAAAAGAGGAATATTTGGGACCTTCCTGTATCTACAGAGTTCAATCTAGTGAAAAGTTAACTCTGGGTTCAGATAGATACATGACCAGAATATAACTTTCCATTGTAAAAATGGACAGCAACTGAAAACCTGCTTTAAGAAATCACTTCAGTTTATTCCTGTAGTACCAACTACAAATGAAAAATAGATCAAATACAGTTTAAAGCCCCAACCCTGCATATAGAAGCATATGTGTAGATGGGAAAATGGGTTGCTGCATTCACACAAAGCCCCATAAACTTTAGTAGAGCTCTGCAGATGCAGTGGTATGCCTACTTGATTTACTTTGAGAAACAGCCCCTCAGAATATTACCGCTAAGAACAAGATTAAGGCCAAAATCATTTCACATAAGCTACTTGTGATAACTGGTAATGTGGAGCTAGCAGTGGAATAGTACATTTTGTAACTTTGAACTTTGTCGACAACCAGGTCCAGAAAATGCAATTCACTGTGAGAACTCTCCAGTCTGACAGGTCATTAGCCAATGCTGCTATGGGCACAAATGAAAATAGCCAGAGATAAAAGACTCTGTATTCTATTACCAATCTTCCAAGCTACTGATCACCCAAACATCTGAGCTCTCTTCAAAAGTAGCCAAGAGGACATAAGAGTTTAAAATAGTATACATCCTTAATGAACCAAACCACTGAAGTCAACAGGAGTCATTCCACTGATTATAGTGCAATTAGTGGTAATTTTAAGCAGAAAATCCAAACAGAGCAAAATTGCTTTAGCTTCTATGTTAGTGCTTAAAGATATTTCTTTGTTTATAAAAACAACAATTTAGGGATTATCAGCCAATATGTGTTATCCCTGCTTGAATGATAAATGTACTTGTAATAGAGAACTCACCATTTGGCTAACTGATTATTCAGACACTATTTGGCTGTGTCTACATTGCATCCCTTTCCGGAAAAGGGATGCTAATGAGACACTTGGGAATTGCAAATCCGCGGGGAATTTAAATATCCCCCGCGGCATTTGCATTTACATGGCTGCCGCTTTTTTCCGGCTCGGGGTTTTTGCCGGAGAAAAGCGCCAGTCTAGACGTGATTTTCTGGAAAATAAGCCCTTTTCCGGAGGATCTCTATCAAGTAGGAATAAGGGATCCTCTGGAAAAGGGCTTATTTTCCGGAAAATCGCGTCTAGACTGGCGCTTTTCTCCGGCAAAAACCCCGAGCCGGAAAAAAGCGGCAGCCATGTAAATGCAAATGCCGCGGGGGATATTTAAATCCCCCGCGGATTTGCAATTCCCAAGTGTCTCATTAGCATCCCTTTTCCGGAAAGGGATGCAATGTAGACACAGCCAAATAGTGTCTGAATAATCAGTTAGCCAAATGGTGAGTTCTCGATTATTCCTGTAGTACCTGAAAGTACTTGAAAGTAGGAATAAGGGATCCTCCGGAAAAGGGCTTATTTTCCAGAAAATCGCGTCTAGACTGGCGCTTTTCTCCAGCAAAAACCCCGAGCCGGAAAAAAGCGGCAGCCATGTAAATACAAATGCCTCGGGGGATATTTAAATCCCCCGCGGATTTGCAATTCCGAAGTGTCTCATTAGCATCCCTTTTCCGGAAAGGGATGCCAATGTAGACACAGCCTTTCAGTATACATGTGTCTCACTGCCCTATAAGAATTTTTTTCATCCCATTTCTATTTGTGTATTTCCTCTTAATATTGAAAAAATTGGAATTTTCAGATGTACCTTAATGTAATAGACTTCTTTGTCATCTAGTATCAGCTTCAGGTGTCCAATTTGTGAATTCTTGGATAACTCAAGTTTTCCTTAGAGAAATAAGAAAAAAACACAGCTGTTTTCTGGTTTTGGTACATATATAGGTACATTTTTTTACTGTGTCTTTTTACATTTTTTTACATTAAAATTTGATGCAATGTATTAGTCACAAATGCTGTGAATAATACATTTACAGAATTAAAGAACAAATAATAGCAGAGTAAAGGAAAACAGTAAGGCTGTGTCTATACTGGGCCACTTATTCCGGAAAATCAGCCGCTTTTCCGGAATAAGCTGCGAGCTGTCTACACTGGCCCTTGAATTTCTGGAAAAGCAACGACGCTCTAATGTACAAAATCAGCAGCTATTCCGGAAAAGCTACGCTGCTCCCGCTCGGGCATAACTCCTTATTCCGGAACACTGTTCCGGAAAAGGGCCAGTGTAGACAGCCCAGTAGTCTTTTCGGGAAAAAAGCCCCGATCGCAAAAATGACGATCGGGGCTTTTCCGGAAAAGCAGCCTGCCAATGTAGACGCTCTTTTTCCGGAAATACTTATAACGAAAACTATTCTGTTTTAAGCATTTCCGGAAATTCATGCCAGTGTAGACACAGCCTAAGAGGTATGGAGTAAAATTTTCAAAAGAGACTTAGGGTTCTACAGTCTTAAGTCCCATTGATTTTTCAGTGAGTCTCAGCTTCCTAAGTGGCTGCCATATTTGAAAATGGCACTTAGGCTCTTAAGTAGAGTTGGCTAGAGCCTTCTATTCCTTTTCTGCAGAAAATTCCCTTCCCTCCCCATTCTGAATTTCGGCTCCCAGTGAGCTTATGAACTTTGGGAAGCATGTAGCATTAACACAGATGCAATTACTCCAGCCAGTGAGAATGTATAATGATGTCATGTACATTAGCGGAATGGCTGTCACGCAATTCAGAGCAAACTTGCAGCTGGTGTATATTGGAGGAGCTCCACTGACTGCAATTGCCCTGATTGCTACTAGCAGAGGATCTTGCTGTTAGCTGAAATACCTACCATCAAGTTGGATTTTTTTCTTTGGTTGTATAAATTTGACTTTGAATGTCTTCTGTAGGATATTAAAACTGAAGTCAACCCCAACATCCCTTTTCAGGTCTGACTTTGGTGTCCCAATAAAGAAATAAAGGACAGCTTCACTTGGAAGCCAAGAATCCTCCTGGAAACAAAGAAATAATCATGACATCTGAAATTGGCACAGTATTCACAGTATGGAGCTGCCATATGGAATTACATCAAGGAATCATAGCAGGCTCCCTGCTATGATAGTAAGTCTGTTTTTCTAATCCACATCTTTAATGCTTGTGTAAGACATTTCCAGGTGTGCATTTCCCATTTAATTTAATCTTATATCCCCAATGTTTCTCATACGTAAGATGGTATTAATTTGCAACTAGCTGAATTTTCACGCCTCTGCCCAATGGCAAACTTATGAATTCTCATTTGAGCACCTAGGATTTCACACAGCTCTCTTGACATTGACATGTACTCTCTTGACATGCTGCCAAACTTTGAAAAAATTCTGACCCATGATCCTGGTACAGAACTTCACTCACTCAAATCTTTTCTGCTATTTTCATATAATTTGCTTCATATCCTAAGGCCTGAGATGAGTCGGAGAGGCATTACTTTTTCTGGACAGTCCAGCCATTCAATTAACTAAATTGCCTGTAAGGATTAAAACCAAAGCCAGTGGGTCCTATAGAATCTTCAGTAGTTCTAGGGAAGCTGGAAGGATGTTGGCAGGAAGCCTGGAGAGCCGGCCGATGGAAACAGAGTTTTGAATTGGAAGCAGTGACCTTCCTGTGCCAATCTTTCTGTGGCCAGAAGAGAGCCAGGGAAACATGATTTAAGCCAGGGAGCAGGGCATTGAGTATTCAGCAACATCCATGTCTTGGGAAGGAGAAAATTTTAGAACAAGAGATACGTGAGTAGAAAAGGGAATGTTTAGTCAGATCAGGTTATTTCCTTTATTTTTCGGTTTGTTGGACTTCTCTGTGCTCAGCATTGTAACTACCCCTCTTACACTAAAACTCTCCAAACTAAAACCCAGGGAAGCAATTCTCCACAGTGCAGAAAATCCTCTCTTTTAGACCTTGTCTATACAAAAAACTCTAAGGCTATATATCTACAATACAATGTTATTACAAAATAAATTATTTCAAAATAACAACTCCCAAAATAGCTATTTTGAAATAACATGTCCAAACTATGATTCCCCATCAGAATAGCACAGATCTACATTGAAATAGCATGTGCACATTCATTGGAGCCTGAATCACATTTAAAGCCCCACTGGAAGCACTCCAGGCAGGGCATCAGGACAGCAGTCACTTCTTGTAGTTGCTTCCTGAGGCTAGCTGAGGGGCTTGTGCTTAAAGGGATTCCCCTCTACAGCTGTGTCTCAGACTCTTCACCTTTGCCCACCTCCTTGAGGGATAGCAAACACCACACCATGAGCTCTGGATGCCCTTGCAGATGCCACAGCACTTCTGCCATGGAGCCAGACCTGCTGCAAAGCAGCCAATAGCTCTTATGCCTCATGCTGCACCTCCTGGCACAGTTTTTGCAGGCTGCCCTCATAGCACTACTTTAGGATGAAGAATGGCCTGGAATGGGGGACCCCCTCACCCATGACTGGGTGCTCCTCATGAACCACAGTCCCTCTCATCCTCATGCCCCGCACACCGTGCCCCACTGCTTATGGTGACAGGAGACCAGTACCAACAGGTGGAACTGGATGGTCATGGAGCGGGGTGATGACCAGTAGTAGCTCCAGAACTTCTGCATGCAGAAGGACACCTTCCTGGTGCTATGCAAGTGACTCGCCCCTGCTCTCTGGTAATGGATCACCTACAAGATGAGACCCACCATTGCCCTCAAAAAGCGAGTTGCCATTGACTTCTGGAAGCTTCCCACACCAGACAGCTACCACTGTGTCTGGAACCTGTGTGGCATGGGGAGATTGACTATTAAGGCCATGATCATGCAGGTATGACACTCTTGCTATTGTCCAAGGAAGGCAGTGAAGCACTCAAATGGGGTTCCCTAGGGAAGGGGAATGGTGGAATTTCCTTCCCTGCAGGTTTTTCAGTCCTGCCTTCACAAAGCCTTGCTGGGGATGGTTTAGTTAGGGTTGCTCCTGCTATGAGAAGGGGTTTGGGGAACTCCCAAAGGCTCTGGTAAACCTGTGATTCTACGTTCCTATGTTTTTACAGGTGGTGAGGGCCATCAACATCATCCTGCTGCACAGAGTCATCATCCTGGGCGATGTGGACCCCATCATTGCTGGCTTTGCCACCATGGGCTTCCTCAGCTGGGGAAGGGGGGCTACTGACAGCACCCACATCTCCATCCTGGCCCCCAACCATCGGGCTTCCAACTATATAAATAGGAAGGGGTATTTTTCCATAGTACTTCAGGCCCTCATGGATCACCAGGGTTGCTTCACCAACATTAATGTTGGGTGGTCGGGGAAGGTAGATTTTTGCCGACATCTTCAGAAACTCTAGCCTCTTCCAGAAGATGTATGCCGGCAATTTTTCCCCTGACTACACCATCAGGGTTGGGGACATGGACATGACTATGTGCATTATGAGTGACACAGCATTCCTCTTGCTCCCGTGGCTCATGAAAACCTACCCAGGACAGCTGGACCCCACCAAGGAACAGTCCAACAGCAGTCTAAGCAGGTGTTGCATGGTGGTGAAGGGCACCTTCAGCCGCCTCAAAAGGAGGTTTTGGTATCTCCTCATCCACCTGAACTTTGGCACTCAGAACATCCCCAGGTGGTGGCAGCCTGCTATGTCCTCCACAACATATGAGAACAAGGGGGAGACTTTCCTGCCAAGGTGGGGGGCAGAGGCTAAGCAGCTCACAAGGGCCTTTGAGTAGTCACTGCTATCTGCCAGGCCCATCGGGGGAGCTGTGGCATTTAGGAGGCCTTAAGGGAAATTTTCAAACAAGGCCACCTATGAGAAAGGCCAATTTCCTCCCTGACATAACAAACGTATCTGATTGTTTTTCCTGCTTTAAAAAGTGGGGGAACTTGATCAGTTTTTCTACATTGCCCCTCTGAGCCCTCCCCTGACGATAATATAAACCAGACTTTTTGTTTATGAAACAAACTTGTGTATATTTATTTGGGGAATATATATCTGTGGAGGGACTGGGGAAAGAATCTGGGAGGGGGAAGGAAAAGAGAGAAGGGGGCAGGAAGACCTCAGGGATGGGGCTGGGACTGACGGCCTCAAATGGTCCCACTGCTTCATGTGCAGGGCCCTCAGCAGCCCCGCTGGGAGCTAGGGGGAGAAGCCAGTAAAACAGGGGCAGATGTGGGTGCTGGGGGGTGGCTGCTGGACTGCTCCATTGCAGCAACCATGCACTCAACAGCTCTTGTGTATGCTGCTCACATCATCTCCTGGTGCTGGGACACTGCTGCCAAATGCTTTGTCACAGCTCCCACTCAGCCTGGCGCTCCTAGCGTTCCTCCTGAAAGCTCCTGTTCATGGAATGGAGACAATCCAGGTGTTCCCACTCCAGGTCGTTCTGGGGTCGCTAGCGCATGCGGCGCTCCCGGGGTCAGGAGGAGGAGGTTGGGGATGTGCCTCACTCACATATGGCCCATCTGTGAAGAACAGTGACTAGGGCAGTATTCCCAGGAGACACTGTGCACGAAGCCCAGCCCTTATCCATGAACCATCACTAAAAGGTCTTGGTTCAGACAATGGCGATATGCTTTGAGCAAGGTCATCTATTGCGTAGATAGCAGGCACTGTCCTGCAGGGACACAGATGTCCCAGGGGAGCCTCGCTATCCCCACATCCCAGAGACAAGCAGGCATGAGAAGGGGCCAGACAGGCCCAAATCCTGCAAGCAGGGGGTGAGAGGGAGGAGATGGGGCGGCTCGGCTGCCCTCTATGTCACACAGACACTGGGTCTGACAGTGCCAGCATCCCACAGTGAGAGGACTTCTATCCATGCCAGCCGGAGGAGGGAGGGGGAGGGTGTTGGGAGATGTGAGACGCCGCTTTCCAGGGACGGTGCTACAGGAGCTCTCCACTTCCTCCCCACAGCAGGCTCCCCTGCAGGGGATCAGTGTCCTCTGACTCATTGCACTTGATCTGGAGCAGTTACTGCCAGGGGGTATGTCTACACTAGAAAGTTAGTTCGAACTAACGGACGTTAGTTCGAACTAACTTTCCTATGCGCTACACTAGCGCTCCGCTAGTTCGAATTTGAATCGAACTAGCGGAGCGCTTAGTTCGAACTAGGTAAACCTCATTTTACGAGGACTAACGCCTAGTTCGAACTAGCTAGTTCGAACTAAGGGCTGTGTAGCCCTTTAGTTCGAACTAGTGGGAGGCTAGCCCTCCCCAGGTTTCCCTGGTGGCCACTCTGGCCAACACCAGGGAAACTCTATGCCCCCCTCCCGGCCCCGGACCCCTTAAAGGGGCACGGGCTGGCTACGGTGCCCGTGCCAGGTGCAAGCCTGCCAGCACCCAGCTAGCAGACCCTGCACCTGGCACGGCACAGAGCCACCCACCCGATGCCCCCCAGCCCACCCCCTCTTGCCGGGACCAGGCTGGCGGCTCCCGGGAGCTTGCCCTGGACCGCAAGAGGCGGGCACCTTCCTGGGCTAGTGCGGACATCGTGGACCTTGTCCACGATCTCCGCACTAGGCACAGGAAAGTGGCCGTCTAGGGCAGGAGAGCTGCCAGCCTGGCCACCCAGGACCAGGTGTGCATGAAAATCAAGGGGGTCCACTGAGACCCCCGACACTGAGCCCTGAGCTTACAATGGCCGTCCTGGGTCAGACCAAAGGTCCATCTAGCCCAGTAGCCTGTCTGCCCACAGCGGCCAACCCTAGGGACCCTGGAGGGGATGGACCGAAGACAATGACCAAGCCATTTGTCTCGTGCCATCCCTCTCCAGCCTTCCACAAACTTTGGGCAGGGACACCACTCCTACCCTCTGGCTAATAGGACTCCATGGACCCAACCTCCATGACTTGATCTCACTTCCCTTTAAACTCTGTTCTAGTTGTAGCCTTCACAGCCTCCTGCAGCAAGGAGTTCCACAGGTTAACTATTTGCTTTGTCAAGAACAACTTTCTCTTACTAGTTTCAAGCCTGCTACCCATTCCTTTCCTTTGGTGTCCTCTAGTCCTTCTTTATGGGATCTCAGGAAGAACTTTTCTGAATGCACCCTCTCCACCCAACCCCTGCTTTTACAGACCTCTATCCTGTCCCCCCTCCGTCTCCTCTTTTCTAAGCTGAACAGTCCCAGTCTCTGTAGCCTCTCTTCATCTGGGACCTGTTCCCAACCCCTGATCATGTTAGTTGCCCTCCCCTCTCCCAGCCTTTCTCTTCCCCTCTCCCACCTCCTTTTCCCAGTCTCCCCCAGTTTTTTTCAATAAAGACAGAGTCAATGTTGGAAGAAACGTTATCTTTATTTTGTACATCAAGAAGAAGGGGGGCTAGGGAAGGGCAAGTGGAAGGAGGTGAGGGAGGAATGGGGTACGAGCCCCCGATGGGGAGGACTGGGCTGGCTCTGCGGGCTTATGGGGGTGGAAGCTCTCCTGCAGCCCCCCAATTACTCCCTCTCCCCAGATGGCAGCCTGCGGCAAGTGCAGCCGGGCTGATGGCCGAGTGGTGTGATGTGCCCAGTGTGGGCACTCAGGGCACTCCAAGCCAGAACTTCTTTGCAAGCGGGGCACCCCTTAGAACTGTGTGTCCGGGGTGGGGGTCGGGACCCTTTAAGCGCAGCCCTCGGCTAGCCTGAGACAGTATCTCCATGCTCTAAGTCCTCCTTTTATGCCCTGCCGGCACTGCTTCCGGCCATCCTTAAGCCCTGTTCAGAGTCCACTCAATGTGGACTTACTAGTTCGAACTAGCAAAACGCTAGTTCGAACTAGTTTTTAGTTCTAGATGCGTTAGTTCGAACTAGCTTAGTTCGAATTAACTAATTCGAACTAAGTTAGTTCGAACTAGCGCTGTAGTGTAGACGTACCCTGAGAGTGTAGGTTTGTGGCACTGCTATGTGTTTCCCTGACCCCAGACACCTTAGTGGTGGCTTGTGGTGGGAAGGTGTGTAGGAACCTTGTGAGGAGGAGCACAAGGTTCCTGTGTGAGAGCCTCATGGGTCTATCTGCTCTAGACTGGCACTTCATGGGCACCTACATGCACAGGCTGCTGTGCCCAGGCTGAAAAGGCTGAGCAAGGAGCGCACTGCCCCTCTCAGCCCACCAGCTCCATTCACGTGTATCTAGGGAAAGAAATTGTTACTCACCTTGTCCAGTAACATCTGTTCTTCGAGATGTGTGTCCCCGTGGGTGCTCCCTACAGGTGTCGGGCTCGTCCTGGCGCCGCAATCCGGAAAGTTTTCACCAGCAGTAGCCCCCTCCAGAGGACCGCGCATGCGCAGAGTGCCCCGCGGCGTTCGTGCCTTTTTTGCGTCGCGCGGTCCGACGCACCAGTTCCTCCTAGTTCCTCCTGAAAAAGAGAAAGACAAGAGCTCCGAAGCAGGGAGGAGGGCGGGTCATGGAGCACTCACGGGGACACACATCTCGAAGAACAGATGTTACTGCACAAGGTGAGTAACAATTTCTTCTTCTTCGAGTGATGTCCCCGTGGGTGCTCCACTACAGGTGAGTATGAAGCAGTCACCCTGACAGTTGATCGTGCTTCGGAATTATTTGCGCACAGATGAAAGGACTGCCTGAGCGACTGCTACATCCGCAGCTCTGAGACTGTCAAGGGCATAGTATTGAGCAAATGTGGATGACGACGACCAGGTCGCTGCACAGCATATGTCATGTAAGGGGACGTTCTTCAGGAATGCTGTGGAGGCAGCCATGCTCCTGGTTGAGTGTGCCATTGGTGGACAGGGTAGAGCTCTGCCTCTAAGGGTGTAGCAGCGAGAGATACAGTTAATGATATGGGACGATATATGTTGTGATGATAGCTGATGACCTTTAGAACGGGTCGCCACTGATAATAGCAATCGTGGGGACTTCCTGAAGGGACGTGTTCTGTCCAAGTAGAATGCCAGCGCCCTTCTGACGTCTAACGTATGCAGGCGCGCTTCCTCAGGTGTAGCATTTGGTTTAGGGTAAAAGGTAGGAAAAACCATAGGCTCGTTGATGTGGAATGACAAATTAACTTTTGGCACGAAGGCGGGGTGACATCTCAGGGAGACACTGTGTTGAGTGAAGACTGTGTAGGGAGGATCGGCGGAGAGTGCCGCGAGCTCAGAAACTCGACGGGCCGAAGCGATCCCAAGAAGGAAGGCAACTTTGATAGTGAGAGTTTGCAAATCACAAGTTGCGAGAGGTTCAATGGTGGGCGAGTAAGAGTATCCAGTACAAAGGTAAGGTCCCAAGGTTCTGCGATAGGCCTGTGCGATGGGTAAAGATTAGAAATACCCTTAAAGAATCTCTTCGTGAGTGCGTGTGAGAAGACGGAAAAACCTTCTATTCGAGTGTGAAAGGCCGAAATCGCTGCCAGATGCACTCTTAAGGAAGCAACCACCAAGCCTTGCGACTGTAAGTGAAGCATATAGTCCAGGATGCATTGGATATGTGCCTTGGGAGGATCAATGGTCTGCAATTGGCACCAAGCATAGAAGCGACGCCACTTATAGAGGTAGGATTTCTGAGTGCTCTCGCATCTGCTTTGTACCAGTACATCTCTTACTGCTTGGGAGCAGGTCAGCTCTAGGCCTTGGAGCCAGTTAGGAGCCAAGCTGTCAGGTGCAAATGATCGATGTTTGGATGGAGGAGATTGCTGCGTTGCTGAGAGAGCAGATTGCTCAGCTGCGGGAGTCGTTGAGGTCGGGATATTGACATCTGCATGAGCTGCGTCAGCCAGGTTTGGCGAGGACAAAAGGGAGCCACCAGGATTACTGTCGCAGCGTCGGATAGTATTTTCCCTATCACCCGGGGTATAAGGGGAATTGGGGGAAAGGCGTATAGGGGTATGTCTACACTTCAGCACTAATTCGAATTAACTTAATTCGGATTAGTTCATTTGAACTAAGCTAATTCGAATTAGCGCATCCAGACTTAAAAACTAGTTCGAATTAGCGTTTTGCTAATTTGAACTAGCATGTCCACACTGAGTGGACTCTGAACTGAGGTTAAGGATGGCCGGAAGCAGTGCTGGCAGGGCATCAGATTAGGACTTAGAGCAAGAAGCTGCTATCTCCAGCTAGCCGAGGGCTGTGCTTAAAGGGACCCGACCCCTACCCCGGACAGACAGTTCTCAGGGGTTCCCCGCTTGCAAAGCAGTCCTGTCTTGGAGTGCTCTGAGTGCCCACATTCGGCACATCACAGCACTCGGCCATCAGCCCGGCTGCACTTGCCGCAGGCTGCCATCCAGGGGAGGGGCAATTGGGGGGCTGCAGGAGAGCTTCCACCCCGAGGAGCCCGCAGATCCACCCCAGTCCTCCCCATCGGGGGCTCGTACCCCATTCCTCCCTCACCTCCTTCCACTTACCTCTCCCTAGCCCCCCTTCCTGATGTACAAAATAAAGGACACGTGTGTTCAAAAATAGAAACTCTCTTTACGGAACAGAACTCAGAGAGAAAGGGAAAAGGAGGTGGGAGAGGGGAAGAGAGAGGGTGGGAGAGGGGAGGGCAACTAAAATGATGAGGGGTTTGGAACAGGTGCTATATGAAGAGAGGCTAAAGAGACTGGGACTTTTCAGCTTAGAAAAGAGGAGACTGAGGGAGGATATGATAGAGGTCTATAAAAGCATGAGTGGTGTGGTGAGGGTGCATACAGAAAAGTTCTTCATTAGTTCCCATAATAGAAGGACTAGAGGACACCAAATGAAATGAATGGGTAGCAGGCTTCAAACTAATAACAGAAAGTTCTTCTTCACAAAGCAACTAGTCAACCTGTGGAACTCCTTGCTGCAGAAGGCTGTGAAGGCTAGAACTAGAACAGAGTTTAAAGAGAAGTTAGATCAATTCATAGAGGTTGGGTCCATGGAGTGCTATTAGCTAGGGGGTAGAAATGGTGTCCCTGGCCTCTGTTTGTGGAAGGCTAAAGATGGATGGCATGAGACAAATGGCTTGGTCATTGTCTTTGGTCCATCCCCTCCAGGGTACCTAGTGTTGGCCGCTATCGGCAGACAGGCTACTGGGCTAGATGGACCTTTGGTCTGACCCAGTACGGCCATTCTAAACTTAGGGCTCAGGGTCGGGAGTCTCACTGGACCACCCTGATTTTCATGCAAACCTGCTCCTGGGTGGCCAGGCTGGCAGCTAGCCTGCCCTAGACAGCCACTTTCCTGTGCCTAGTGCGGAGGTCGTGGATGAGGTCCACGATGTCTGCACTGGACCAGGCGGGTGCCCGCCTCTTGCGGTCCTGGGCAGGCTCCTGGGAGCCGCCAGCCTGGTCCCGGGAATAGGCGGAGGGCTGGTGGGCATCGGGTGGCTGGCTCGAGCCGTGCCAGGTGCAGGGTCTGCTGGCAGGGTGCTGGGAGGCTTGCACCTGGCACGGGCACCGTAGCCAGCCCGTGCCCCTTTAAGGGGTCCGGGGCCGGGAGGGGGGCAATAGAGTTTCCCTGGTGTTGGCCAGAGTGGCCACCAGGGCAAGCTGGGGAGGGCTAGCCTCCCACTAGTTCGAATTAAGGGGCTACACACCCCTTAATTCGAACTAGTAAGTTTGAACTAGGCTTAGTCCTCGTGCAATGAGGTTTACCTAGTTCGAACTAAGCGCTCCGCTAGTTCGAATTAAGTTTGAACTAGCGGAGCGCTAGTGTAGTGCCTATCAAAGTTAATTCGAACTAACGTCCGTTAGTTCCAATTAACTCTGTAGTGTAGACATACCCTAGGAGATGATATGTCCCCCAATTGAGCAGGAAGGCATCTCCCTTCGATTGCTTGCCTATGCCCGCTCTTGAGCAGTAATAGCGACACTTCTTGTTGTCGCGAGTGGCAAAGAGGTCGATTTTTGGATAGCCCCACCGTTGAAAAAGGTCGCGGGCTACGTAATCGAGGAGTTCCCATTTGTGTTGGGATTGGAAGTATCTGCTGAGTGCATCCGCAATAGTATTGATCCTGCCGGGGAGGAAGGAGGCTGTGAGCGTGACGTTGTGGCGAATCACCCAATTCCAAAGGCGTACTGATTCCGCACACAAAGTTCTGGATCTGGCTCCACCTTGTCGATTTATATAGTATACGGTGCATATGTTGTCCGTGAGACCCTGTAGTGTGGTTCCCTGGATCTGGTGGACAAAGTGGCGGCAAGCATTGAAAACCGCTCTGAGCTCCAGGAAATTTATATGGATTAGGGATTCCTGGTGGGACCATAAGCCTTGAACCCAAAGTTGCAGTATATGTGCTCCCCAGCCTACATGGGACGCGTCCGTGGTAAGCTGGATTGACGGGGGTTGAGCACGAAAGGGGACACCGGCAAGAGTATTGGCAGGATGGAGCCACCACGCAAGTGAGTTCTTGACATGGGTTGGAACCGGCGTGAGTGTGTGGATATTGGTAATACCGGGTTTGTATGTTGCGAGAAGCCAATGTTGCAGGCACCACATACGAAGGCGAGCGTGCGCTATGACGTACGTAGTAGAAGCCATGTGGCCTAACAGCTTCAGGCAGGTAAGGCATGAGACTGCCGGAGCAGTAAGTAAGACGTTCGCTAGATCTCGGATGGCGTCGGCTCTGTCCATGGGCAGGTACGCCATAGCGGTTATAGAGTTCAGTCTGGCTCCGATGAATTCGATGGTTTGGGTGGGAACCAGAGAGGATTTTGGGAGATTGATGATTAGTCCAAGAGTCTCGAAAATACCTCTTGTAACTGTAACTGCAGTCTCGGTCTCTTGTATGGAAGGGCCCGTGAGGAGGCAGTCATCGAGATAGGGAAAGATGGTAATGCCGGCCCGACGAAGGTACGCAGCTACGACTGCCAGGGTCTTTGAGAACACTCTTGGGGCTGCGGAGAGGCTGAAGGTGAGCACCGCACATTGGTAATGATTGCTGCCTACAGTAGAGCGTAGAAATCTCCTGTAAGCTGGATGGACTGCAATATGGAAATATGCATCCTGGAGATCGAGGGACGCAAACCAATCCCCTTTGTGTAGCGCTGGGATGATGGAGCCCAAAGTAACCATTTTGAATTTTTGTTTTCACAGGTGGCAGTTGAGGCCGCGAAGATCCAGGATCGGTCTCCATCCGCCGGACTTCTTCTCGGTGAGGAAGTACCGGGAATAGAAGCCTCTGTCTCGGAACTGGGAGGGAACTTCTTCTACCGCTCCAATGGTAAGTAGGTGCATGACCTCCTGACGCAACAGAAGATCGTGAGAGGGGTCCCTGAAAAGGGATGGGCATAGGGGGTTGGAGGGAGGTAGAGTGGAGAAGGGAATGGCGAGTCCAGAGGTTACGATCTCCCTGACCCAACGGTCCGTGGTGATGGCGAACCAGCGATGGCAATAAGGGTTTAGGCAGTGGTGGAAAAGCTTGGTTACTCGCGACGAAGCCTCCAATAGGGGGATGGTGCGCAGACCCTCGACAAGGGCGTCAAACCTACTGCCGAGGTTGTTGGTGACTCTGCTGTTTATTAGGTTGCTGGCAGCAACATTGGGGGCGCTGCCTTTGTTTCTGTTGGTTGTAGGGTCTGAAGCGTTGGGTGGAATAAGAGGAAGAAGGCCTTTGTTTGTTATATGGCCATGCCCTCCTGCGCCTGAAAGGAAGAGTATACATCTCGAGGGTTCTTAGAGTAGTTCGGGAGACTTTTCCAGAATGGAACACCTGGTCAGTGTTCTGGGCAAACAAGGAAGCCCGATCAAATGGAAGGTCCTCCACCTTGGGTTGTAGATCTTTTGGTACCGAAGCAAGGTGGAGCCAAGAGGCATGTCGCATGACGACCGACGTCGCCGTAGTGCGGGAGGCCAAGTCGGCAATATCCAGCGATATCTGGAGTGCATTACAGGCTGTTGTATAACCCCCCTTCAGTGTGTCCCGCTTGGAATCTGGTAGGTGTTGAATTAGAGGCACCAACTTCGAGTAATTATCGAAGTCGTGATTGGCGAGTTGGGCGGAATAATTGGCCATCCTCAATGTGGCTGTGGCCGAGGAGTATACCTTCCTCCCAAGCAAATCCAGGCGCTTGGATTCCTTGTCCGCGGCAGAGTTCCTTGATTGTGCGGACTTCACCCTTTGCTGAGCTGCGTCGACGACGATGGAATTTGGAGTGGGGTGTGTAAAAAGAAATTCCACATCTTTGGATTCAATAAAGTACTTCCTGTCCGTGCGTTTGTTGGTAAGAGGCACAGATGCTGGGGTCTGCCAGATGTCGTTAGCTTTCTCAAGGATCGCGGCATCAAAGGGGAGAGCGAGTTTCGGCTTATTAGAGTGTTGTAGATTTCTGAGAAGGGCATGTTGCTTCTGAGGTGCCTCGGAGGTACGCAGATTTTGCGAATATGCTACACGCTTAAAAAGTTCGTGGAATTGCTTATAATCATCCACGAGCACGGGTTCATCATTAAAAAGCACATCATCTGGGGAAGAGGAAGAAACATCTGTTGGGGAAGCTGCGGGTTGTTGCTCTGCGATGGGTGACTTATTGATGTCGCCATGCGGGACCAAAGCTGTTAACTCATCCCCAGTAGGTGTTGGAGGACGTTGAGCCAGCGGGATAGAGTCTTGGATCGTTAGCTGTGGCGAGTATAATTGACGGCGCTCTGGAGATAAGGTTGGTGAGTGCCTCGTGAAGGAGTATGAACGATCACGATGGGGCGAGGTGTACCCACGGTAACAGGAGTCGCGGTGTGAATATTGCGGAGAGTAAGAAGCGGCGCTCCTCTGACGATAGTAACGGGAGCGAGGAGGAGATCCCGGGGATCGTGAGCGATGCGAATGTTGACATGGGGATCTTGAGTAGTATGCGCGGTGGTAACGTGGCGGTGTAATAGAGCACCTCGGGATCTGTAATAACGGAGAGTGGAAGAATAGCTGTAGTGGTGGTCTCGTCGTCTTTGGCGAGGTGAGAGCAATGGCTCAGGGGAAAAAGCCGCCCTGTCGGGACTGGGGGAAGGCATATGGGGATGGTGTGTCTTCCTTTGCGCCTTAGTGGATACCCCCGTGGATGGGGGAGCCACGGGAATCGAAACGACTGAGGCAGAGTCAGAAGCCTCCTTCAGGTGGTGTGGAGATGGTGGTGCTGTTTCGTCCCCTGAGCTTTGGTGTCTCGGTGCCACAGGAGTCGGCGCCGAGATAACTGAGTGTACAGGAAGGGCATGTGGGGAAAATCCAATAACTCCAATTGTGTCTAAAGGGGGGACTGTGCAGAAATCAAAACTCTCTAAAGAAAACTGCTGTAAGGGTTTAAAAGTTTTCCAGGCCTCTCTCCCTGTAACAGAGAGAATCAAATTAACTCTAATCAAAGACCCTTACAATGCCTATCTCAAATTCATGGATACTCCTAGTCTGTCACAATTTGTCATGTAAACCCTTATCTTTGTCACAGTTTGCCTTGTAGACTCCTCCACTCAAGTTCTCATGTGGCTTTGTGTACTGTAAAAACTTACTTCTAGCACTCCTGGGGTGAACAGAAGTCTCAGAGTACTTCTGCTGAGACTTTGATATGTTAAAGAAGAACAATCCACAACTGAACTGTCTAAGCATTCTGTATAAAGGATACCTGAATCTGTCTGTCAGGGCTGCTGCTTCACTCTTGGAAGTGACAGCCTGCATGCATGCATCATAAAGTTTTCTCTTTTAGGTTTCTTTCCTGCCTCACTGATTTGACCTCCGGCCTCGAACCCTTCTGGGGGCTCTGTACCCCAGGGGAGCGAGATTTCCCCCTCAATTTGGTGTCAGAAGTGGGATGGCTTGGAACTCCAGTTGGAAAGGCTGATGACGGGGAATGGGAACGGACTACAGCGCGCATCTGGAGGGTAAGGGATCCATTTAAAATCCCCCGGTCCGCCTCCCTGTTCTCGTCACCAGCTGGACTGGCTGGCGGTAAGAGTCATCTTTTACTTAAAATTTTTGTTAAGAGGCTTGAGGGAAACTTAAAATGAAAACACTGGGTATAGCCAAATAGGGGTTGGATTTTGTTGTTGTTGTTGTTTCTGACTGATTGGTGGCGAGTCCAAGCGCATGGTTTTGAGTGAGTGAAGTCCGGAGGGGAACTGCAGCCGCACCAGTGCTGTCAGTGTCACTGCACAGCTGCTGAAAGCAAGGGCAGTTTCCCCCGGCACATAAGGAGTGTGAGTGAAGCTGACAGTTTGTGTGGACTCCCACACTATCCTTGGAGAGGGTAGTGTTGCTGGACGCCTGTACTATCCTTGGAGAGGGTAGTACTGTTGGGCTCCTGCGCTGTCCTTGGACAAGACAGTGCTAACATGGATAAGATTGCTCCTTCAAGTCTGTCTCCTACTGAGGGAAAGGTTTCTCGCAGCCTGGGACTCCCTTGTCTCAGATGATCAGTCAGCTAGGAATTGCCTGCAGGTTTGAAACTAAGGAGACTTAAGGAATTATTGAGCATTTGGAATGGCTATACTCAGGGGAATTCCCAGAATACATGACAATTAGAACTTTGACTTACAAAAGCTTGCTTATCTTAGAGTTTTCCTCGAGGAAAAACATCCTAACCAGATGGAATATTGGTGCCTCTGGGAGGATGTGGCAGTAAAAAAAAATATAATCAGAGCATTATGGCTAGCAAAAAAGATTCTATTGAAAAGCTGCAGCAAGAATTGGCTACTCTAAAGAAACAGCTTGATTCCCCAGATGTGCCATCTGCACCCCCACCCTGCTTTGGACCCTTGTCAGCTGAACATTGTTTCCTGTTATCTCCCTGTTCTCCTGTAAACCTTATGGGACGTGACTTGTTGTGTAAATTGGGTGCAAACCTTCTCTGTAGTGAGGAAGGGATATTTGTTGACCTTTCCCCCTATCAGACTCCAAATTTGATGGCATTACTACTCTCAGAGGAATCTGATGAGACCTCAGGACATACACCCCTCCTGGACCTCTCAGATGTCCCAGAGACATTGTGGGCAGCCCATTGTGAATGAAGTGGGGTTGCTAGCCTCTGCAACACCAGTGCAAATAACATACAGACACAACAAGCCTTTTCCAAAGGTACCCATGTATCTATTGGCTAGGGAGGCACAAGAGGGCATTAAGCCTGTAATCTCTCCCTCCTTAAACAAGGGATACTTGTTTATACAACTTCACCATGTAATACACCTATACTACCTGTGAAAAAGCAAATCTATAGATTTGTAGAAAACCTAAGAGCCATTAATAAGTTTGTAATCCCTAGATTTCCAGTAGTACCTAACCTGGTTTTCTGTAATAGATTTATGTTCTGCCTTCTTTTCTATTCCAGTGCATAAGAATTCCCAATTTCTCTTTGCCTTTTCCTTTCAGGATAATCAATTAACCTGGACATGTTTTTGTAAAGTTATTGTAAAAGCCCTACTTTGTTTTCTCTGTTTTTAAAAAGCTGACCTTAATTCTCTCTCTCTTCCCTGCAGTTCTGTGTTAGTTCAGTATGTTAATGATGTGTTAATTGCTAGTAAAACTGAGGAAAGATGTAAAACTGATACCTCATATGTGTTAAAGTGTCTTGCTAAAAAGAGTCACAAGGCTTCCAAAGCCAAATTGCAGTTTGTAAAACAAAGAGTTCAGTACTTAAGGACATTTACTTTCAGGAGATGGCCGCCAGTTAACACCTGAGGGAATCTCAAGTTTTTTTCATTCCTCACCCTTTCACCAAAGTCAGGTACACAAATTTCTGGGTACTGCAAGATATTGCAGACAATGGATTCCTAACTTTTCTGGACTCACCAGGCCCCTTACTATTCTACTCTTAATCTTAGCTCCTGACCCAGTGACCTGGTCCCCAGAATGTGAATCTGCTTTCCTTTCCCTTAAAACTCTTCTCTCACAGCCACCTGTTCTAGGCTTACCTAAATATAGCAAGCCTTTTACTCTGTTTTGTCATGAACAGGATGGCATTGCAGCTGGAGCTCTCTGTCAACCCCTTGGACCCACACCTCGTCCAGTAGCTTATTTTTCTGCAACACTGGACTCAGTAGCCCGTGGGTTCCCACTTTGTCTGAGGGCAGTTGCAGCTGCTGCTGAATTACTTAAAAAGGCCCAACCTGTCACATTAGGCCACAGCATTATCTTACAGGTCCCTAATGCTGTCTCTGCTCTCTTACAGAGACACCGCACCCAGCACCTATCTGTTCAGAGACAAACCCAGTATGAAAATGCTATCCTCTCTTCCCCAAATGTGGTAATTCAAAGATGTAATGTACTTAACCCAGCTACTTTTTCTCCTTTACCCTCTACTGGTAAAGCACATACCCATAACTGTGAAGAATTGCTTAAGCACTGTGTAAAGCCTCCCCAAGATTTGTCTGCTCAACTGCTGGAAAATGCAGATCTTGTATTGTATACTGATAGCTCATGTAAAAGAAAGTTGGTAAAGTAGAGGCTGGATATGCAGTGGTCTCAGATAATGATGTTTTAAAGGCCTTTTCTCTTCCAGGAACCAAAATCGGCTCAGTCTGCTGAGCTCATCGCTTTAATTCGTGCTTGCCTTTTAGCGTCCGGACAGTCTGCTGCCATTTATACTGATTCAAAGTATGCTTTCTCTGTCTGTCATGCCACAGGAAAAATTTGGAAACAACGAGGTTTCCTTACCTCTTCTGGCTCTGCTATCTCTCATGGTCCCCTTATCTCTCAACTCCTTGATGCTATTCAGCTACCCACATCCCTTTCTATTACCCATTGCCCGGCCCACACAGGTGCCACTGATCCTGTTTCTCTGGGTAATGGAATGCTGATGCAGCAGCCAGACATGCAGCAGAACATGGACCTCTGGCTCCCTTTCAGATTCTGGTCTCTCTTTCCCTCCCTGTTTCTTTGCAGGACCTGATAGAACTACAGCAAGCTGCTCAACCTGCAGAGAGAAACCTTTGGGAGAAAGCAGGCTGCTCCTTATCCCCAGCTGGGATAATGGGTGCACCTGATAGCTGGAGCCCAGTCGCCCCAAAAATCTCTCACACGGCAGCTTGCTCAGGTGTCTCATCAAATGACACACATGAGCAAAAGGGGGGTGGCCTCACAAATCCCAAAACAATGGTACGCCCCAGGCATGCACCTAGAAGCTGTCTCAAGAATATCTAATTCATGTGTGATTTGTAAGCAGTTTAATGTTGCAGGAGGCCCACAGGCTAGCAGCCACACAGAAAGAAGAAACCTAGACATAAAATGACGGTTAGGAGAGCTTGCACCTGCAGGTAAAGGAAGCCCTCCCAGTATCTACTGATGTGCCGTGCCACAACATCCAACCAGGCGACTACGTGTTCGTGAAGGAACATCGCAAAAAGAATTCCCTGACAGCCCGGTGGGAAGGACCGTTCCAATTGCTGCTCATCACCCACACAGCAGTAAAGGTGAAGGAGCGCCGCTCGTGGATCCACGCAAGTCATGTACGCCGAACTGCAGATCCAACAGAGCTGATTGACCCCGTCACCCAGGACCCCTCCCTGGAGGAATCACCTGAGGACGAGGTTCAGCGGACCGAGGCGGCAGACTCTCAAACCAGACTGTTACCAAACCGGCCTCCACCAGGAGCTTCGAGGTACAACCTGAGAGGTAGGACTGTACCAGCAAAGACCTACAGGTGAGCCTGGCGCCCCATAGCAAGGGGAATCCATTCCAGTACTGAGTGAACTAAGAGACTACGAAATCTCGAAGAGTGCCTGCAGAGGCAAGCCAAACAATACTAACTGATTAAGTTTAGTTAAAAGACTGCTTTGCTAGTTGCTAGATAATTACTATATTATTATTATTATTATTATCCTTTCTACTTTAGAAATTTAAGATACTATACTAGGATGAGGATTGTTTTCCTTCTTTTAGTAGTCAGAATAGCCTTAGTATATAACTTTCCCCACCCTTATTGGGAAGCCCAGCAAAAGGTTGTGTCCCTCACCAATACAAGTGACTGTTGGATATGTGAACAGCTTATAAAAGGCTCTGAAGGCCTTTTACCATTACAGTTTATCCCAACTCCTGCCTCCCTGTGGACCAGACCCCTAAAATTCAGATCTACTGGTAGTCAGTACTCTACAGGAGAGCGGGAGTGGGTAGATGCCCAGAATGATAACACTGTGCCAGAAGTACATAGTCATGGGGGGGGAACAGGCAGATTTGGCATAAAAATCTGATTGCCTCAGAGATTCCCCTTACTCAAGCATTACATCCATCAGGGAATGCTTCCCTTATGTTTCCCTTATGTTTTAAAAGCAATATTGGCACTGGTAAAGATCTGGGGGTGAATGGGCAGTGGATCATTTACCCAACTGATAAAGAAAACCTCCCTCTAAGATAAGAATTCATCCTAGCAAAAGAAAAATACCTAAGAATGTCTAGAATAACTTTGAGTAATACTCCAATAGGAGTATTAAAGGGGGGAATTGTGGGGAAAATCCAATAACTCCAATTGTGTCTAAAGGGGGGACTGTGCAGAAATCAAAACTCTCTAAAGAAAACTGCTGTAAGGGTTTAAAAGTTTTCCAGGCCTCTCTCCCTGTAACAGAGAGAATCAAATTAACTCTAATCAAAGACCCTTACAATGCCTATCTCAAATTCATGGATACTCCTAGTCTGTCACAATTTGTCATGTAAACCCTTATCTTTGTCACAGTTTGCCTTGTAGACTCCTCCACTCAAGTTCTCATGTGGCTTTGTGTACTGTAAAAACTTACTTCTAGCACTCCTGGGGTGAACAGAAGTCTCAGAGTACTTCTGCTGAGACTTTGATATGTTAAAGAAGAACAATCCACAACTGAACTGTCTAAGCATTCTGTATAAAGGATACCTGAATCTGTCTGTCAGGGCTGCTGCTTCACTCTTGGAAGTGACAGCCTGCATGCATGCATCATAAAGTTTTCTCTTTTAGGTTTCTTTCCTGCCTCACTGATTTGACCTCCGGCCTCGAACCCTTCTGGGGGCTCTGTACCCCAGGGGAGCGAGATTTCCCCCTCAGGCAGCACAGAGTGTGTGTTCCGTGCGGGCCGTTGCGGACGTGCTCTGTATGTGGGGCGAAGCTGCGTCCCCAGATCTCGAAGGAGGTTGGGCTGCCGTCGAGTCCTTTCTCGGTGCCGGCTTCTTAGACTTTGGTGCCGGCCTGGACTTCGGTGCCAGGTCAGCTCTCGGTGCCGGGTCGGCTCTCGGTGCCGGGTCCGCCCTGGAAGTGTGCTGCGGTGCCGCATGGGACAACGGTGATGGGTGCCTCGGTGCCGAAGACCGCACCGTATCTGGTTGCGGTGCCGCGCGGAGACTCGGCGTCACAGATGACGGTGCCGACTCCGGACGGCCTGACATGGCCGAGCGCACCAAAAGCACGGGACTGGGTGCCGAGGTACTACGGGCTTTGGCTGGCTTGTTGCTACCTGTTTGGGAGGAAAGCCCAATGAGTCCCGTACCTCTCCTTCAGCCCGTTCTCCTGATGACTGGGGCTGAAGCGCCTTATTGAAGAGTAACATCTTCAGGCGCATTTCTCTGTCCCATCTCGCCCGGGCGGTCAACTTCGAGCAGTGACCGCATTTCTGGGGAATGAGGCCCTCTCCCAGGCAGTGGATACAGTGGGAGTGGCCGTCTGAGGCTGGCATGGCGTCGGCGCAGGAAGCGCATTTCTTAAAGCTGGAGGAACCGGGCATGTTTAGCGCGGCGGTCCCCGAGAGAAAAGAAGAACTTGAGGGGCAGGTGGAAACAGCCCTCAGAGGTCGTAATGGCAAGAGAACAATAAAAGTTGGGTTTTTTTTGTTTTTTTTTAACTACGAACTAATTAACTAATATAACAATTAACTAACTATGAGGGAAGGGGCTAACTGGGAAGGAACGAATGAATTAACAATACAATTTCTCCTCAGAGGGGAGCGTGTTCCAAGTCCGTCTGCAGCCGTGGACGGTTAGGAGGAACTGGCGCGTCGGACCGCACGACGCAGAAAAGGCGCAAACGCCGCTGGGCACTCTGCGCATGCGCGGTCCTCCGGAGCGGGCTACTGCTGGTGAAAACTTTCCGGATTGCGGCGCTGGGACGAGCCCGTCACCTGTAGTGGAGCACCCACGGGGACATTACTCGAAGAAGAAGTTATAGAACTCTCATGAAGTGCCTTCTCCATCCTTATCTGAAGCCTGGGAGAAGAGGGGAATAGCTCCAGGATGAGGATGAGCACCTGGCTGGCAGACATAGTGTCAGTGCTGGCCTCCTCTTCCTACTCGTCCTCCCCAATCCCACCTTTGTGGAAGCTGAGGTCGGGCATAGCCAGGCTGGAGTCCACAAAGAGGGGGGAAGGCAACCTGCCCCCTCCCAGGATGGCACCTAGCTGCTCCAAGTAGTGGCATGTGTGAGGTGCCCCCTCAGAAAGAGAACTTTGTTCATGGCCTTCGTGTAGGCTTCCCAGAGTTCTTTGAACTTCATCTGGTCCTGGTCTTGGGTCCAGTGGTGCCCATCTGGACCAGCCTGTTGACCATCCAGCTGTAGACTCTGGCGTTGAGCCTCTTGGTGCGGAGATCCTGGATGTTGGTCTCCTCCCAGCAGACCTCAATGAGATCCAAGATCTCCACACCAGTCCAGGAGGTTCCCTCCTCTTTTGCCCCTGACCAGGGGCTTCAGAGGTGGCGGTTGGTGTGCTTGCAGCCATGAAGAGCAAGGTGGAAGCACTGGGGTCTGCCATGGCAGCAGGGAAGGTAGTGCAGGGTTCTGCAGTATGGCACAGGGCCAGTGTGGTGTCACAAGCCTTCTCCCTTCTGCCTGCATCTTTAAAGGCTGCAGGAGAAGGGAAGCTATAGATTTGGAGGGTTGTGGACAGAGCCGCCACTAGGGCAGCTGTGAGAAGTCCTGGAGGCCAATTATTTTGAAATAAGCATAGTTGAGCATCTACACTCAGCCTATTTTGAAATAGCTATTTCAAAATTGGTGTTATTCCTCATGAAATGAGGGCTTATTATTTCAAAATAGTTTGGAAAGAAAGAGCTTGCTGTGTGGTTGTTCACCTTGTTATTTTGAAATAACATCAGTTATTTTAAAATAACGCTTTAGTGTAGACATGCCCTAAATGAATCTAAAAACCAAATCTTCTTAAACTGGAACAAAGTCCTAAAGTAGACATACTTAACCCTGGTTAACGTTTGTTGAATTCATTTACCTTAAGTTGATTTCTTACTGATATCAGTAGCAATCGTGTAGCCTCATTAACAGCTCATTCTGGTTTAAGAAGATTGATTTTTAGGTCATTTAGGTGCAAGTACAGAAAAGGGATTAAAGAGAGAGCATGTTACTCTGTAGTTAGCTAAAGGGACCAGCTCTATCAGCATCTGATTATATGAACTTAGTCAAATCAGTTAACTTATCTGTTCTTTGTTATATGAGGATAATAAATTATCCACCATAAATGTCAGATAGTAGTTTCCATGTAACTTTTTTCTTTCTATGCCAAAGTGGATCCTTCAGCTGCTGGCAACTAGCTGGGCTGGAGTATGCAATGTGCTACAACTCTTTTTTCGCTCAAATCTATGGAAATGAATATACAGGCAGACCCCGGGTTACATGGATCTGACTTACATCGGATCCCTACTTACAAACGGGGTGAGGCAACCCCGCACTAGCTGCTTCCCCCCAGCAGACCAGGGAGACGCGAAGCTAGCGCCCCCCCCCCCCAGCAGACCAGGGAGACGCGGAGCGGCTTTTCTCAGCAGACACCTCAGCTTGAGAATAAAGGACTGAGGGAAGTGAGGTGTGGGAGAATAAAACTGAGCTCTGGAGAAATGTTTGGCTAGAGTTTCCCCTACAATATGTACCAGTTCCGACTTACATACAAATTCAACTTAAGAACAAATCTACAGTCTTGTACATAACCCGGGGACTGCGTGTACCTACCAAATGAAAAATAATAGGTGGTGTAATTGTACCTGAGGAATATATTTGTAGGCCGCTTCCAACAGGTACTGTTGCAAGCCTTTATCTTGTTTCTTTAATGTCACAGCTGCTTTTGATGGTCCAGAGAGTAGGAAAGGCAAATTACTGGTTTTACAAGGATAAGACATTTCAGAACACAACTGCCAGCCAAAAATCTTGGACACTGGTGAAACACAAGATCATTGGGTTCAGTTAGAACAGCATTATGATTAAGTCAAAAGAAACCTCAGACCACCAGAGGAGAATTAACATGTAGATTGTTCTGGAGTAAAGGAATGAGAAGAAATTCACAATTGTGTCAAATGTGCCATTTGTTATGATTCAGAACACTACACATATCTGAGAGGGATTGAATTCTGTAGGATAGCTATAATATCCACAAACTTACCTTCCTCACTAGTGCAGGATTTGCTTTCTATATGGTCTTGGAAGCCTTCAATATTTTCCATCTCATCCATTGTTCTGAGGTAAAATTTGGAGCTATAACAAAGAAATGCAAACAGCCATATTAAATTATGTATTTGATCACTGCTAAAAGTTTGTATTCATTATTGTGCTGACTTGCCTTTCTTTTCATTCTGTTTAACCTTTTAGGTTGAAAAATGTTATTAGAAAAGTGGCTGATCTGCTGGGGGTTTATTTATATTAGAGGTGTTTATTTATATTAGAGGTGCAAGTCACTTTGTGAAATTCTTGCACAAAATTTGTGCACAACTTTAAGCCTTAATAGAGACTTAAGTGGTGAATAGATGGGTCTCAGCACAGGGGTGAATTTGCCCCTTGGAGATGAAGCACAATCCTTACTGTAATCAGCACATTTAGAAGTAGAGCAATCATGTAAGATCTGATTCTTCCCTGATTCACACCAATGCAACACCCTTAACTTCAGTAGAGTGACTCCTAATTCACAATGAGGAAAATGATTGGAGAATAAGACTCATCAGTTCTACAGATAAGGAAGCACCTATCAAATGAAAAAGGAGGGAGACAATGCATATTAGTGCAGGGAATTTGAAAGCAGCAAATTACAAAAAACCTTTGTGTAAACTGTAACGTGACAGTCTTTCTTGCATATAATTGCTGGCAGGTTGGAGGAAAGGTGATGCTGTGAATGGCCGCCATCCATTTGGTCTCACTTTCTCTCCACACAGCCATGCCTCTGTCCAAAACAAGGGAGCACAAAACCTACAAAGAAGGATGCTGTGAAGTTGGAACATGACAGAACAGATGCTGCTGTTTAGCTCCCGTAACTAGTTCAGCTGGAGGGCTGTTTGTAGGTGAGGATTGGACTGTAACCCAAGGCTTTGGAGAGTGAGGTAATTCCTCAGGTCAATCTTCACCTATAGACAACCCCCAACCTGAAGCAAATCCTTACCAGCAGCTACACATCAAACCTCATCCAGGAACCTACCCCTGCAACAAACACCATTGCCAACTCTGTCCACATATCTATACAAGTAACTCTATCACAGGACCAAACACAAGCCACAACATCAGGGGTTCATACAACTGCACATCCTCTAATGTGATATATGCCATCAAGTGCCAGCAATGACTCTCTACCATGTATATTGCCGAAATAGGACAATCTCTATGACAAAGGATAAATGGACACAAATCAGACATAAGAATGATAACACACATGAATGTGTCGGGAAACATTTTAACCTGCCTGATCACTCAATCATGAATTTAAAAGGAATTTCACTAGCCAATTAGAGCGAGTCTATAGAACGGGAATTTATCTACCAATTTGGCACTGTTAACCATGGCTTGAATAAAGACATTAACTAGTTGGCGCATTACAAAGCCAATTTCTCCTACCTTTAACATCTGCATGTTCACATCAAAAGCTACGAATGTCCATCCCACTTAATTAGCCCCATTAATATGGTCTTACAATTGATAGGTACTTCTACTGTTTATATATGTCTTGTTTTCTATTATTTTAATAGAATTAAAATAATTCTAATTCATCTGACAAAACTTAAAAAATAACGAGTAGTCTAGCAGCACTTTAAAGACTAACAAAACATGAGCTTTTATGGGTACAACCCTCTTATATATCAACACATGATACAGCCATCTTGCTGATCCAGAATTTTCCACTTGGAGGTCTGTCAAATCTGAAAATCAGAAGAGAGAAAACTGCTGGAAATATATACTACACTGGCATATTCTGTCACCAAAGCACAAGTTTTTGTGATAAAGCCCTCCAAGCATTCACACTATAACACAACAAATGTTGTAACATATGGCCAGTTTTGGCAACAAAAAACTTCCAGCCCCGCGAAGGACTTTTGTCTCTGTACTGTTGACTGTCTTGCAGTGTGTACTAGGTAGGTTTGTAGTCGAATTTATTGGACTCTAGCATGTATCTCACAATGCCACGTTTAGCCACTCTGGACATCACCTTGAACTTGACTGCCCCTCAGCCACGCATTGTTTAGAGGTAAGCAGATGCTTCTCTCCCACGTGCAAACCATGGGAAATTTAAATCCATTCCCTATATTTGTGGCACGTTGTATGGTGATCCTCATGGTGTCATCTCAAAGAAAGGGGGTGGTGGCTATGGATCCAAATGCTCTCCTGCTTGGTGTATGAAGAGTTGGTGCAGTCAGAGCTGTGCTATTTCGACACATCCCTTAACCCTCGTTACACAAGGGTTACAGGGATGCCGAAATAGCTCAGCCATTATTTCAAAAAATATTCAAAATAACGGGCGCATTTAAAAGACGCAGAGTAGCCATTTCGAGATACCTCTGGTATCCCAAATAGCCCTGCTGCCTAGACATACCCTAAGAAATAAAGATACATGCTCCAACACCTGTATCCATGCTTCACAAATCTGCAAGACTTTTCCTAATCAGTAATTTACTTGCAAAACTCACTGAAGAAAACTTTAGTCACAGAAAACTGAGTCTAAAAATCTTTAATCAGTTTTCTCTCAGTCCTTATTCAGCAGAATTTCCACTAAAACAATGGGAATTTTGCTTGAGGAAAAATCAAGCAAAAATTGAATGACATCAGGATTTGGCCCAGTACGTTTTTCCACTTTTACTAGCTCCCAGTGGGCCTTCACAAACAACATATGAAAGATCTGAAGTGTGATAGACCTTATAAGTGTCCTTTTTTCAAATTGGCAAGTTTGTACAAGGCAAGGCAAGTCACCCTGCTAAGTTTAATACCAAAGCACGGTCACTAAAGCTACAGAGAGAAAACGGAATTCATATTTAGAGTCACAGTGTTAACAAACATGAAAGCTTAGTTCTGATTTCAGAATGTGGTAATTGTTAATGTTATCTGGATGTTGCTCTTAACTGTTCTTACCTGAAATCAATTATCTCCATGGATTCTTCAGGGGTGTTCAAGAAAATTTTAAGTTCTTGTCCCTTTTTTGCCTGGATTCCTCCGTCAAGGTTGGTTGATGTCCTCATTCCTGTCACCCAGTTCAGGCCAGCTTTTCCCAAAATCCCCACAATTCCCATTTGTGCAGAAATTTGGATAAATGCACTGTCAAGATATGTAATGAAACATAGTTCCCACTGCAAAGCACCTTCTTTATTTACCAACATCAATATCTAAGCCACAGGATTCTTATCTTCTGTGGTACTGTATATGCTTCATTGCTAACTTTTAAATTCAGGTACATATTTTGTTTTTTTTAAACTAACTGTGAAATATTCAGACACACACATCTTAATACAAGCCCTAGCAAAAATCTGTGTTATAACAGAGATTTACACAAGCTGAGGTATTTAGTCCTGTATTCAAATGCAAACTCCATCAGAAGAGGAGAGGAGAGGATGAGTCTGAGTCTCATCAACACAGAAGAATTCGGGGGTATATATTTTTTAATTAGTAGCCTCAAAAGAACTGTGTCTAATAGAAGCCGTGGGCTCAGAGGGTATGTCTACACTACAAAGTTAGTTCAAACTAACAGCTGTTAGTTCGAATTAACTTTCATAGGCGCTATACATACAAACCGCTAGTTCGAACTGAATTCGAACTAGCGGAGCGCTTAATTTGAACTAGGTAAACCTCATTCTATGAGGACTAATGCCTAGTTTGAATTAAGTAGTATGAATTATGGGCTGTGTAGCCACTTAGTTTGAATTAGTGGGGGGCTAGCCCTTCCCAGCTTGTCCTGGAGATCACTCTGGGCCAAACCAAGGAAACTCTTCTGCCCCCCTCCTGGCCCCAGAGCCCGTAAAGGGGCACGGTCTGGCTACGGTGCTTGTGCCAGGTGCAAGCCTGCCAGCACCTAGCCAGCAGACCCTGCACCTGGCACGGCATGAGCCAGCCACCTACTGCCACCCAGGCCTCCGCCTCTTCCCAGGACCAGGCTGGCGGCTCCCAGGAGCCTGCCCAGGCCCGCAAGAGGCGGGCGCCCGCCTAGTCTAGTGTGGAGATTGTGGACCTCATCCAGGTTTGGGGGGAGGCCTCCAACGTCCACGACCTCCGCACTAGGCACAGGAAAGTGGCCATCTAGGGAAGGATAACTGCCAGCCTGGCCACCAAAGGCCACATGAGAACCCAGGAGCAGGTGTGCATGAAAATCAAGGTGGTCCAGTGAGACCCCCGACCCTGAGCTTAGAACCTAAGAACATAAGAACGGCCGTACTGGGTCAGACCAAACGTCCATCTAGCCCACTAGCCTATCTGCTGACAGCGGCCAACACCATCTGTACACAGTACTGAAGATATGGCGTACCATAGTTTTATACTTCCTTTCCTCCTTCTTCCCCTGGCTTCCTTCTTCCAGCTCCCTCCTCCCAGGTTTCCCCCTCCCCTCTTCCACCCTCTCTCTTCCCCTCTCCTACCTCCTTTTCCCAGTCTCCCCAGAGGTTAATTCCCTCCCCCCCCCCAGTTTTGTTAAATAAAGAGAGTTTCTATTTTTGAACACACGTGTCCTTTATTTTTTACATCAGGAAGGGGGGCTAGGAAGGGGTAAATGGAAGAAGGTGTGGGAGGAATGGGGTACGAGCCCCCAATGGGGAGGATTGGGGTGGCTCTGCGGGTTCCTCGGGGTGGAAGCTCTCCTGCAGGCTCTCCTGGATCCTGACAGCCCCCCGATTGACCTCCCCCCCCCCTCCGGATAGTAGCCTGCGGCAAGTGCAGGTGGGCTGATGGCCGAGTGCTGTGATGTGCAGAGTGTGGGCACTCAGGGCACTCCAAGCCAGGACTGCTTTGCTGTCCCTCATCGAGGTAGACAAGCAAGCGGGGAACCCTGAGAACTGTCTGTCCGGGGTGGGGGTGGGGTCCCTTTAAGCACAGCCCTCGGCTAGCCTGAGGCAGCAGCTCCACGCTCTAAGTCCTAACCTGATACCCTGCTGGCACTGGTTCCGGCCAGCCTTAACCTCGGTTCAGGGTCCACTCAATGTGGACATGCTAGTTCGAATTAGCAAAACACTAATTCGAATTAGTTTTTAGGTCTGGATGTGTTAGCTCGAATTAGCTTTGTTCAAATTAACTAATTCGAATTAGTGCTGTAGTGTAGACATACCCAAAGTCTGTAGATGAGGGGGCACATAGAGCCACTGTTGTACATGCCAGCTGCTTCCAGGAGTGGTGCAGGATCAGGGCATGAGTAAGCCTGCCTTGGCTCTGCTCTTCCATCCCTGAGGCAGCTGTCTGTCTCCTCCAGGCCACTTCACCTCCCTACCTTCTGAGGGCCCCTTATCCTGCTTTCCTAATGCAGGAGCCAGCTCTATCCCTCAGTCCACTCAAGGACTCACACAGCCACCCTACCTTCAGAGGTTCCCTTATCCTGTGTTGGCTGTCTTGATGCTTCCAGGGTGGGTGGGAGGGACTTGAACTCACCCCCTTGTGCTCCCCCACAGGAATGCTGTATCTCCCAGTCCATTCCAGGACCCAACCCACCACCCTGCCTTTGGAGGGTCAGCTGTCTGGTCATTCCCAGGATAGGCTGAGACAGGGAGAGGATTCCTCAGAGGAGGTGGGGGGAGGAGAAATGCCCTATTGCCTAGTCCATTCTAGAAACCACCACCACACCTTCAGGGTATCCCTGATCCTGCCTTCCTAATGCAGGAGTCATCTCCATCCCTGGGTCAACTAATATTGGCTGCTAGGCACTACCTGAGTCCACCAATCTGTGGTCCAGAGGCTGATGCCCTATCCCTGAGTTCACTGGAAACCCCACCCCCACTCCACCTCCTGCAGGTCCCTTAGCCTATATTCCTTAGTCCACTCAAGAACCCAACCCAACCCAACGCACCTCCCTACTTTCAGAGAGACCCTTATGCTGTGTTGACTGTCTAGTCACTCCTGGGGGGAGGAGGACTTGAACCCAGTGATGCTCAGGCCACTGCCCAATCCCCTAAACCACTCCAGACCCCTTATTTCAGAGTGTCCCTTATTTTGCCTTCCCAAAGCAGGGGTCAGCTCCATCCCTGGGGCAACTAATGTTGGCTGCCAGGACCCTGCCTGAGTGGGGCCTGTGGGGTACTCCACCTAAGCCCCCTACCTCAGCCTGGTGAAAGTGATTACGATTTGGGGAGGAAGGCGAATGGAATGAGCGTGGTGAGATCTCGGAGAAGGGGTGGAGCAGGGGTGGAGCCTCAGAGAAGGTGGGGAAGGAAGCCAGGCAAGGGCATTTGGGTTTGAGGTAGATCTTACATTGGACTTATATTAAAAAAGTGATCTTGTGGTTAAAAAATGTGGAGACCACAGCACTAGACCATGCTGCCTCCCTTCTGTTACTGAAGTTCTTGGGTTAAAAATGTCAGCCAAGCTCTTTCAAAGATTGCTAGGAGACATTTAATGATACCGATGTACAATCCACAGTCAAATCAGAGTATGTTTCAAAGTAATTAATATTTAACAATAATGTACCTGAATTATAAAGTGTACCTGCTCTCTACTTTATAAAGCATCTTTTTACCTTGGTTTGATATATCCATTTATGAAAAAATTTGATTGTTGTTTGAAATCCATATTCCCTTTGATCTTTACATTGATTGCTGCTGAAGCATTTAAAGCCAGTCTAACTTGAAAGCCTGAAATTGATGGAAAAAGCAATTCTTCGGTAGCCAGACTTAATCTTTTATTAAACTGGACCTCTTGTCCCTATGGCAAAATAATGAAGCAAAATATAGTTGTTATGAACATCATCAAGTCAGCCACAAGGATTTTTCCAAACTTTTTCTTGGGACAGAACCATCAGTTCTGTTTTCCATAGCATTTCCCCTTCCATGGCAAGTCCTTTTTATTGAGCTGGTTTTGGAAATTAATGAGAAACCTGCACCAAAGTTTTTCTTTGGCAAGGACAGAAATGCAGCTAGAGTAAGCTCTGTGCATATTTTAAGATGAGGTATTTTGCTCTGAAGTCAGAACATTTTTGGACAAGGAGAACAGGGACAAGTATAATCAAGTCATTAAACCAAATGCTGTTCATAGCGACACAAACACATCCTCTTCTGTTGCAACCCATAGTATACCACATGTGTTTCCCAGTCTCAGAGGTTTCTAAAAAAAATTCTAACTTGGTTCAAAGTAATGAAATAGTGATCCCTGATTGTCACCTCTTACATACCAGTTCAAACTGAGTTTCTGCAAGCACCCACTTTCAGACAGCAAAATGGTTCATTTTACCTTTAGAAGCTTGACGGCCAGCTCCGCCACACTCAGGGAATAATGTTTCAATTGTTTCTTTATATCTTTACAGTCCAAAATGCTGAGTTCATTGCCAAAGATTTTCATGCTCAGTTTGCATTTCAGCTCCTTTTTTCCCTTCCTTTCAGTAAACTATTTAGAGAGTGGTACAGAGTTATTAGGAAATAGGGGCTATTTACACAAAATGCCATTCAAACTCCTAGCAAACACATGACTAGTACCAATCAGATTATTAGCAGAGGGGGTAGTGGGAATCTGAACGCACAGAAATATAACAAACCTACATGAGCCCCGGGTATTAAGCCTGCTGTGTTCTGTACAGAAGCACATACGTGCCACTTCACACACCAAAGCTCAATGCTTTTAGCCAGGAGCAGAAGTGATAGCAGCTCCCAACTGAGCATGTTCTGCTCACAATGGATGAGTGATGGAATTCCTGAAATGCTGAACATGACTGTGCCAGCTACAGCAGTGCTACAAGCTACAGACATACATGTCTTTGGACAAACAAAATCATTAACCCCCTTGGAATAATAATATTTGACTCATGCTGTACATTGACTACCACCTTGATTTCAAATGCCTCAACCCAAAGCCTTACACCTGACTACAATGTTGACATACTGGAGTCAAGTGGCTGCTGTGAAAATCTATTTTTTCCATATGCCCCATAATCAGGGATCTCCAGCCTTTTTAACCACAAAATCACCTTTTCAATTTAAGTGCAATGTAAGATCTACCTCCAACCCACATACCCTTGCCTGGCTTCCTTCACCGCTTCTCTGGGGCCCTGTCCCTGCTCCACCCCTGCTTCGAGGCCTCACCATGCTTGCTCTGTTGTCCTTCCTCCCTGAATCTCATTCCCTTTCACCAGGCTGGGGTAGGGGTGCAGGCTCTAGTCTTGGGCATGTGGCAAATGCCCTATCCCCTAGGCCAGTGTTTCTCAACCTTTTTTATAAAATACCGCCTTTAAAAAAATTATAAGTACCCCCAGTACCTACAGTTTTCTCACACACACACTTTTTTCGTTTTACTGTTGCAACACATTTGTTTAAACAACTTAATTGTAGCTGGGCGGGTGATGAAATATTTGGGTGTAAAACGTAAAAAAAGAATACAAATGCTGTAAAACGTAAAACAAAAATTCAGTTTTCTCCAAATTTCAGTTGTGTTGATATGCCCTCAGATTTCTCTTGCATGTCCCAGGGGGTTGAGAGGCACTGCCCTGGGCCACCCCACCTTCAGCATGTCCCTTATCCTGCCTTCCTAATACAGGAGGCAGGTCCATCATACAGGCAGCCTGTGTTAACAGCCCAGTTATTGCCTGGGTGGGTGGAAAGGGGCAGGATCAAGCCCACCACCCTGTGCTCCAGAGGCTAATGCCCATCCCCAAGTTCACTAGAGATCCCACTCCAACTCCCTACCTTCAAGCCACCCAACATCCCCTCCACCCACCTGGGAGTGACCAGACACAGGATAAGGGACCCTCTGAAGGTAGGGAGGTGGGGTGGGCTCTGGAGTGGACATGGGGCTAGGGCAATTGCATGGGGAGCACAGAGTGGTGGGCTCAAGCCCTGCCCACCCTGGCAGCAGCTGGACTGCTGCCCCAGGGATGGAGCAGCAGAGCCAAGGCAGCCCCACCCTCACCCCACCCCCAAAAGCAGCTTGCATGTACAGCAATGGCTCCATGTGCTGCCCCTCATCCACAGGCACTGGCCCATCACTGATCAATGGGAGCTGCAGGAGTGGTGTCTGCTGGCAAGGACAGTGTGTGGAGAGCCCCTGCTCTGACCCCCCAGGGACTGCAGGGACATGCCAGCCACCTCCAGGAGCACAACCAACCACAGGGATAATCACTGCAGACATGACAGGTTAGGCATTTTAGAACTCAAAGAATTAAATTTAGGCATAAGAGAGAAATGAAAGTTATGCAATGCACAGACCAGTCAAAAACTAAAACTAACCCACTTTGCAAGCAGTAAAGTAGTAACAACCCCCCATGTATGTGCTGGGTCAGGAGATGAGAGGGAAGGACAGTGTGTGTTTGTGAGAGTGACAGAGACACTCACAGTGTGTGTGACAGACAGAGATTTGCATTGCTGAGCTCCTTCCATCCCCTTCTCTTTGTGTGGAGATGGGGTACAGGACTTGGGGGAGGAAGGACACCCAGAATATAGCACCCCCCCTCTCCCTCCCACACCCTGCACAGCAAGCAGGAGGCTTCCAAGGGGCAGCTCCAAGACAGAGGGCAGGAGCAGCATGACAGTGGGTGGAGGGGCAACTGACATGCCAGCACTTGATAGCTTCCTGGCCAAACCTGTCAGAGGCTCCAAGATCTACCGGTAGATCCTGATCTACTGGTTGGTGACCACTGTCCTAAATAAGAGTTTCAGTAAAACTGGCTGAAATTTTTATTTTTTTTCAAATTTCAAGAAGAATGAGGCAAATATTTTTATGAATTATCTCTCCACATTTTTTTACCATCTTTACTTTTAGGGGTGCTATATTCTTGAACCTTTCAGCCTTAAATTCCTGTGTGATGATTTAGCGCAGGGGTCTCCAACCTTTTTAAGCATGAGATCACTTTTTGAATTTAAATGGTTTTAAAACCTGGATCTACCTCAAACCCAAATACTCTTACCCCCGCCTCCTTCATGACCTTTCTGTGAGGCCCTGCCCCTGTTCACTCCATCCTGCCTCCCCCACTCTCCCTCTCTTTCATCAGTAGGGGCAGAGTGTTGGGGCACAGGCTCTGGTCTTGGACTAAGGGATATGGAGTGTGAGAGGGGCTCTGAGCTGAGCCTGGAGCAGAAAGTTAGGGTGCTGGAGCGGGTCCATGACTGGGGCAGGGATTCAGAGCTGGCTCCAGCTGGACACTGCTTACCTCAGGTGGCTCCTGGTTGGTAGTGCAGTGGGGCTAAGGCAGGCTCACCCCTGCCCTGGCCCTGCACCACTCTCAAAAGCAGCCAGCAAACTCCCTCCATCTCAAGTTCTGTTGTGTCCCCACATGCTGTGAAGATAATATACAGGGTGGGGGGGGGGCCCTGACATTAGCACCCCCTCCTCTCCCTTCCCTGCTCTGTATCGCAAGCACGAGGCTCCTGGGGACAGGCAGCTCCAAGGCAAAGGTTCCAGGTTTACTGCTTCTGAATTATGGGTGAACTTATGAAACTGTATCATGAAACTGCGGTGTCACACTAACCCTATACTTAGGTGGATCCACCATGAGTTAGCCAGGTCATGTCACATCCCTGCCAAGTCTGAGATAACAATGGAGGAACAGCATTGTGACTGCCTAGTCACAATAGGTTTGCTCTAGCTGGGAGAAGATGTTCTTACGTCCTGCTCTGGTTTGGGAGCAGTGGAAAGTTACCAAAAGGCACAACAAAAAAAATAGGTAACTGGCAGGAATCTACAAATGGATGAAAGGGGTGAGGGCTAGAAGACAGAGCCATTTTGCACTAGTTTAAGGTGAGGAAGGCTGTTGGAGGGCTGAAGCAGGTTGGGAACAGAGGATCCTGCCTTCCTGAGGGAAGGCATATGAGCCCCAAGCACTCTCTGGGAAAGGTGAGTTAGTGAGGAGCACTGCATTTCTGAAGTGTTATTGTTCTCTGTGTGATCTGGGCTCGCCTGTGATTACAAATCACAGCATTAGCGTTTGAGACTCAGAGCAAAGAGGGGAGCCATTTCAGATTGGAGGGCAACCGCTGCATGCTATGATGGTGGGGTAGAGTGAAAAAATGGAGGCAGACTAAGGCTAGCAACTTCAGCAGTTTTACTGGGCATGCTCAATACAAGCTAAGCATCAAATTGAGGGGGGACCAATCTCATCTGCCCTCTCCCCCACACAAAATATCATCTCTTTCCAGGGGCTACTAAGGCATTGGAAAGGTAGGGTGGGTTTGGGTTTTTTGGCAGATAACTTAGCAGTTAACTGACAGGAGCACTGTATCTAATTCCCATATAAAGAAAGAAAATTAAATAAATATTAGTCCCACTCAGCTCTTATACTGACATATTCTGACATCTTGTGAACAGTCACTTAAAGGACACTGGTTAGCCTTAACATTTTAATATATACAGGAGACCCTTGCCATTCATAGTGAATGTGTTCCTGGCACCACTGCGAATGGCAACATTCAGAAATAGTAGGAGCCACAGATCCCGGCCCCACAGTGAGCTCCCCACAGTGAGTTTGGGAGCTGCACGGAACTCACTCTCCGCCCAGGCCATGAGACACCTGTGAATACATGGAACAGTCAATAGTGATTCCATGAATCACAAGGGTCTCCTGTATAGTTACTTTGTTACTAACTCTATGGAGAGAGAGAGAGACAGACAGATTATCAGGACTCCTGGGATCTCTCTCAGCTCTGAGAGGGGAGTGGGGTCTAGTGAGTTACTGCAGGGGATAGATATATTTGGGGTCTATAAGAAGAACATCAGAACAGCTATACTAGGTCAGACCAAAGGTCCATCTAATCCAGTATCCCGTCTTCCAACAATGGCCAAGGGTAGTTGCTTCAGGAGACAAGCACAGAAGCTGCAATTATCAAATGATCCAATCCCCGTGGCCAATTCCCAGCTTCTGGTAAACAGAGGCTAGGAATACCATCCCTGCCCATCCTGGTTAGTAGCCATTGATGGGCCGATCTTCCTTGAACTTATTTTGTTCTTAATGGAATCCTGTTAAAGTTTGGACCTTTTTCTTGCCACAGAGTTTTACAGGTTGACCGTGAAGAAATTTGTTTTGTTATTTTACATCTGCTGCCTATACATTTCTTTGGGTATTATTTTAGTGAAGGCATAAATAACATTTCTTCATACTATTTTTCCACGCCATTTATGATATTCTAGACCTCTCACATATCCTCCCTCCCCTTTAGTCATTTATTTTCCAAACTAAAAAGTCCTGGTCATAATCTCTCCTCATATGGAATCTGTTCCTTACCCCTAATACTTTTTGTTTCCTTTTCTGTATCTTTCCCAAACCCAATATATCTTTTTTAAATGAGGTGACCAGATCTGCATGTAGTATTCAAGTTTTGGGCGTACCATGCCTTTATGTAGAGGCAACATGATATTTTCTGTCTTCTTATCTATTCCTTTCCTAATGATTCTCAATATTCTGTTAGCTTTTTAGACTGCCACTGAATATTGGGCAGAAGTTTCAGGGAACTATCCACAACAATTCCAAGATCTCTTTCTTGAGTGGTAACAGCTATTTCAGACCCCATCGTTTTTGTATATATAGTTGGATATATTTTTTGCATTTATCAGTACTGAATTCCATCCACCCTTGTTTTGCCCAATCACACAATTTGGTGAGATCCCTTTGTAACTCTTTGCAGTCAGCTTTGTACTTAACTATTTGTATTATCTACAACAGGGGTGGTGAACCTTTTTTGAGTGGGGGGCCACTGGTCCACAGGAAAAAAAAAATCAGTCAAGGGCCACACACAAGTGAGAAGAAAAAAAAGACAAAAACAAAAACAACCACATACAAGCCCTCACTGACATGACCCCTGACTGAGAAGGAGAAAGATATTCCCCACATTCCCCTCACACCATAGCCTAGGGGACCCAGGCTAGTAGATTTTGTGTGCTCTGACCCCACAGGTGACAGGGGGGACCTGGATTGCCAGCATGTGCACCCCAATGCTAGGGGGGATCCCTGAGCCTCAGGTGCCAGATGAAGGCAAGCTGGATGTGGCCTCCTTAGGTTCCTCACCCCTCATCTACAAATGTTGCCACCTCATTGTTTATCCCTTTTTAAAGAACTTTTATGAGCAGTTTAACAGCAAAGGTCCAAATGCAGATCCCTGCAGCACACCACTATTTTTGTCTACTCTTTTTTTACCTCCATCTTTTAAGTGGCATACCCAGCAATGTTTTCATGGTGATCTAACAAGCCTTTTGTTATTTTAATCACCCTCCCTCCCTCTGTTTATAAACAAATTCCCTTTGCCTCAAAGGCAAATTGTTTTGGTTAAGAACTGCTTCTGGAGCTAGTATGGCAATATGAAATCCAGGGGTTCAAACTTTAGTAGGACACCTGACCCCTCTAGCCCCTCATAAATGGCACTCTTGGCAGAGTCTCTCTGTTAGTTTCCCAATATCTATACACCCCAGAGTGAGCTGAACTCTGAATGAGAAGCTTCATGCCTTTGAGGTGGATTTCTGGGAGTAGTTGCATTTAAATAACGGGGGAGGGGAGACGGAGTTCTTGGGGCTACAGCTGCTCTGGGCCCTAAGGCGGTGGAATGAGGAGTCCCATTTCTGTGAAGTGGTAACAGACTGAGAGTCAGTGCCTAGGAAATATGCCAGAGAGGCCAAAGGTGGAACTGTCTGTTGCAGCTTCAGAAGCTTTACACACTCTGGGTGCATCTATACAGCACAGTTATTTCAAAATAACAATGTGAGTGTCTACACAGTAATTCCGTTACTTTGAAATAAATCTGAAATAATGGATGGCTTATTCTGACTTCTGTAAACCTCATTCCACGAGGAATAACACCTATTCCGAAATAGCTATTTCAGAATAGCAGTAGTGTGGATGCTCCACTACTGCTATTTCTAAATAATTCCTCCCCGGGGCCATTCAAATTAATTACTCCCCAGTGCTTCCTGGGGCTCTAAATAGAGGTAGCACATCCACATTAGGGAAACCTGTAGTGTACACGTGCTGTTTCAGAGTATTCCTTCTGGAATAGCTTATTTCAAAATAAGTGTTCAGTGTAGACCAACCAGAAGATTGGGATCTACCAGTAGATCTTGGAGCCTCTGACAGGGGATCCTGACTGGTTTGGCCAGGAAGCTATCAAGAGCTGGCACGTCAGTTACCCCTCCACCCACTGTCATGCTGCTCCTGCCCTGGAGCTGCCCTTGGGAGCTTCCTGTGCAGGGTATGGGAGGCAGAAGAGGGATGCAGATGTCAGGGTGTGTCCCCCCCCCTCACCTGTACTCAATCTCCACACAAAGAGAAGGGGATGGAGGGAGCTTGAACCCACTACCCTGTGCTCCCCAGACAAATCCCCTAGGCCACTGCAGAACCCAGCCCACCTCCCTACTTTCCATGGGTTCCTTATCCTGCCTTCATAATACAGGAATCAGCTCCACCCCTGGGGCAGCTTGTGTTGTCTGTCTGGCCACTCCCAGGGTGGGCTGAAGGGGAAGGGGGAGGGACAGAGGAGGTGCTCGAGCCCCCAGCCCTGCACTCCCCAGTAAAATTCCCTACCCCCCAGGCCAGTGTTTCTCAACCTTTTTTATAAAGTACCCCTTTAAAAAAATTATAAGTACCCCAATGCACTCACCCCTCCTCCAGAGCCAGGAACCTCTAGCCCCCCCACACTAACCCAATGCCCCTCCCCTTCCCTTGAGCCAGGCACCGGACGTATGATAATCCTACCTGTGAAGTGCCCTCCTGCTGTCCGGCCCTGCCTCAGCAGCTTGGCTGCAGGGAGCAAGTGGCCCACCAGCGCTGCTCGCACTCCCACCCAGCACCCTCCTAGTGTGGCACCTGGGGGCAACTGCGCCCCCTCACTACACCACTGTTGCAGGAGGGTCCTTTGAAGCAAAGCTTATTGTGCCGCTTCACCGTCTTTTAGCTCCTCTCTGCAGCGCCACAGGGAAGGGGCAATGGGGATGTGCTGTAATGAGCTGCTAGCAGGGGAGGGGGCAATGTGCGTCTCCAGGTTCAGTCGCCATCCCCACTGGAGCACCCTGGGGAGGATGCCAGAGAGGAATCAAACTAGTAGAGGCGGCCGTGGAAGTGATTTTTTTTCTCCCTGCCCAAACCCACCCACCGACTTGGAACTGCCCTGGGTTTTACCAGAGCTGCCGCTGCTGCAGCCACATGCTTTTCCCACTAGTGCTGGGGAGCGTGTGCAGAGCAGCTGTTAATGTCTGGACATGCAGCTCCAAACATTCAATTTGACAGGCACATGCAGCCGTCCCCTCCCCGATCCCCTTTGCAGGGCAAAATCCCAGATATTTTTGCCAAATTTCACTTGTGTTGACGTACCACCCAGACTTCTCTCATGTACCCCTAAAGGTACCTGTACCACTGGTTGAGAAACCTGCCCTACGCCACTACAGAATTCTCCCTACCTTCAAGGTGTCCCCTCCCACACTCCAAACCCCTTGGCCCAAGACCAGAGCCTGCACCCCAACCCCCTACCGCAGCCTAGTGAAAGTGAATGAGATTTGGGGAGGAAGGGAGATGGAGTGAGGAGGATGAGTCCTCGGAGAAGACGTGGAGTGGGGCAGGGCCTCAGCAAAGCGGGGAAAAGAAGCCAGGCAATGGTATTTGGGTTTGAAGTAGATCTTACATTGCACTTAAATTGAAAAAGTGATCTTGTGATTAAAAAGGCTGGAGACCACGGGTGTAGACGTACCCTCAGAGACAGAGGCTTGGATCCCCTCACAGCAGTTCTATACAGTAGCTGGAAGGGAGTGCTTGCTAGGCTCTGTAACATCCTGGTAGTGCACAATAAAGCCTCTCAGGCAAACAGTCACACATGCTTAATATGAAGTATGGAAGCAGTCTCCTATATATTTTAATGGAACTTCTTAGGAATTTAATGTAAAGCACTAGCATAAAGTGTATCCAAAATCAGGATCAGAATTTGTATATAAAATGAACATATTAAACAACTAAACATTAACCATTTAAAAATGTAATTAGCCTTTGTTTCCAGAATAACCATGAACAGATGTGTGTGTCTCAGATATATTTGTTACTTGAACTTATTAGATGATGTTATGTGCCACTAAAAACTGTCTTGTGTTGGGTAACTGTGATCATGATATTGTTTCTCTCCTCTGATTAGATTAAAATAACATGATTTTGCTGAGTAAATTCATAATTTTCCCTCCCGGAGTATTCACGAAAGCTTAAAAGTTGCTTTCTGAGAATAAATATGCTAGTAAAAGCTGATTATAAGAAAGTTCATGGAGATAGGCACAAATGCAGCCAAAGGAAATCCAAACACAAATGTGATCAATGTAGTGCTTGCAGAAGTTTGTTTCCATTATCTGCTCAGCTATTATGGGTACACTCCTATAACCCACAGTTATAGGAGGGGAAAAAAGGGTATGAACATTGTATTCCAAAGAGACCAGTTCACTCTTAAGTAAATGATTAATAATTGGGGGGAAAAGGCAGCCTTTCAGCCAAAGGACTTTTCTCACACCCCAAAATATGAAAAATTGAATCCCTATTTATTATAATTCATAGTAGGCAATACACTATCCTAACTCTGGTTCATTGCTGGGGCAGGATTGTGTAAAAACACATTTTTTTGCAGAGAATCAGGCATGAAATGTTTTCCTTGATTCTGATCTTAACCATTGGACTTTGTAGTAACATTCTCCATCACATAATGTGCTACCAAAGACACTGGCTAACACCACTGCAAAGCCTAAATCGGGAGATGATCTGAGATTTAGGCCGTGTCCAGACTCAGGGGTTTTTTCGGGAAAAGTAGCCTTTTCCCGAAAAAACTTCCCCTGCGTCCAGACTCAAGCCGCGTTCTTTCGAAATTATTTCGAAAGAACGCGGCTTTTCTTTCAATGGCGGTAAACCTCAATTTACGAGGAAGAACGCCTTCTTTCGAAAGTTCCTCTTTCGAAAGAAGGCATTCTTCAATGTAAAGAGGCCGTCTTCGAAAGAGAGCATCCAGACTCGCTGGGTGCTCTCTTTCGAAAAAGCGGATTTCTCTTTTGAAAGATCCGCCTGCAGTCTAGACGCGATCTTTCGAAAGAGGCTCTTTCGAAAGATGCTTTCGAAAGAGCCTCTTTCGAAAGAAGCCTGCAGTCTAGACATAGCCTTAGAGTAAACTAAGTGAGTGCAGTTGCCAGCCTTTCTGAGCAATTGTGGTCATCTATCAAACTATTCCTGTTGCTGCCAGTCCCCACCATCTCCCAGGGTATGTCTACACTACAGTTTTGTCAGAAAAACATCAATTTTTCCGACAGAACTTGAGGAATATTCACACTGCAGTTGTGTTCTTCTGCAAGAAAATCAAAAGAACAGAGAGGTTTTTCCAGCATTGGTAATCCTCATTTTATGAGGAAGAAGCATTTTTGCGAAAGAGTTCTTTCACAAAAAGGCGTGTGTGGATGAGGAAGAGGGAGTTCTTTCAGAAGAAGAGAAAAGAGGAAAAAGCACAGGTGCCATGGTGGCCATTCTGTCCATATCAATCACAGCTTACATGCGAGATAGTGTCCATTCAGCCTGGACACTCTCTTTCAAAAAGCAGATCACTTTTTCGATGCACTTTTGCAGTGTGGACACTCTCTTTTGGAAGAAGTTTTTTCGGAAGATCTCTTAAAAAAAAAAAACTTCTTCTAAAAGAAGCCTGTAGTCTAGACATAGCCTCAGAGCTTGAGTTGCTTCAAACTCTAGTCTGCAGTTCATTAGTTGTTGCACAATGGACTTCCACTGCAACTCAGAGTGCACACAGCTAATCTGGAAATAGGTCACGGTGCATCAATGCAGAAGCTCAAGATGAAGAGCCTCCTTGTGTTCCTCTTGAAATGAATGAAGGAAAAAAAAGACACCAATAGGAACAAGATTCCGACTCAAATTATGGAGGCACAGACCAAAGTATTGATGTATACCACTGCCTGGGAACCAATGCTCTGAGTTAATACTGTAGCTTCTGAGGGGAAAAAAAGAGGGAATGTTTCTCCACTTCCTTGCACAGTCATTAAAGCCTCTACAAAGTGATTCTAAAATCATGGCAGCTCCAGAGGGTAGCATCCTTTTAATGCAGGATTCTAGGCAATTCCAGATCAGACCTAGGATGCCACTGTTTTTACTAGAATATGTATATTCAGTTACCTTTTTCATTAAATCACTCATCTTATTGAACTTTCCACTTGGACAGCCCTGCTGTGCTTCTCTTAACTTGGGCTTGGCAATTTTGGTCACAAGACGATCTCCCCGACTGTATCTCCTTGAAGTCAGCTTCTTTTGTTTGGGTTTTCCAGCTGTCTCCCGTGAATCTTCCGATTTGGAATTTTTTTCATCAGTATTTGTAAAGAAGTATTCACTAAAAATAGCAGAGTGTTGTCCAAGCATCTTCTGCATAAGATCTTCCGCATTCTCTAGCCCTACACTAAACTAGAGGAGAATATACAGTATTTAGAAGACTATACATGGCTGGACATAACCATTTCCATATTCAGCAAATAGAAATTTAACTCTCAGACTGGCCCTGGACTGGCAAAATCTAGGCTTCTAAAGCAACAATGAATTAGCCATACTAAGCTATTTCTATCAAGTTCACTACCCTGCCTCAGGAAGTGGCCGATACTGGATGCCTCAGTAATAATTTCCATATTGCATCTACTCTGGGAAAACATTTCTTTCTTACTCTGGCAGCAACTCATTTGCATCCTTTACCATGTAACAAATGATATTTGTTGTAAAATTACACACCTCTTTTTCTGTGTGATATAGAAACAAAATGTGGTTCTGTTCAGAAAACTGACTAACATGGCACTAGGAAGTCAATAGCCAATCGGTGCACATTACATATGAAAATATATTTTCCTAACCACTCAGCCTGCAAATGCAACCTGGGTTCTGACTTAAGCTGAACTCTTTCCTTCCTTCATAGGCATCTTCATCAGCAATAAAGATTCTGAAGGCCAAACTGCCTTCAGTTCCAGCTGCACCATGCCAGGTATGAATAAAGGCACAATTTAAAGACAGTGAAGTTACATATGAGTTATTTTGTAATGACCATGGCCATGACTCAGCAGGGATTGAACTTGAGGCCTTTGGCAACATAAAGCACAAGTCTCCCTTGAGCTATAGGAATAACTCTGGTGGGTTGAAGCCAGCTCCCACTGAAGCCAATGAAAAGATTCCCAATGAATTCAGTAGGCGTTGTAATGGGGTTTCACTGGCAACAGTGCTAGATTTTATCTTCAGTGTGGATGAGGCACTAGTGTAGGATATAAGCTGCTTGGCTAGTATGCTACAGTATAGTGGAGACATTTATCAATCTGAATACAAATCGGCCTGTTAACTGAAGTGTTGAAAGGGCACTTTCATAAACTGAACAAATGAATCTTATGTAAAATATTCATTAATCTCAGTAAAAAAATGCATCTTGATGAAGAAATTGTAACTTGAAACTATAACCAGAAACTATAAAGTATTTGATTCTCTTTCAATAAACTAGGCATCCCTCAAAGAGGGAAAAACAGAATTTACCTCCAGTAGATTTATAGCCCGACCTAGAACATGTATAGTGAAGTTTGTCATTATTGATCGTGGGATGAAAGAAGCAGGAGAAAAGACCAGTGATGCCTCCACATTTGCACCTACAGTTGCTGCAATGACAGAATTGAGAGCAGAATCAGGCCCCATGTTTGTATATCTGAGTTCTGTTCATTCACTAAAACTAAAATATTCGTTGGGAAAGTGAGGAATAAAGGAACGAGAAAGCCACATAGGGATTTAAATCATGAACATGCAGCACAGGTTCCGATTTTAAGCTCAACTTACCTGACTGAAAAGTGGCATCTGAATATGAGGAATATTTCCATATCTCCCAGTCAAACTCTCTGCTAAGGATGTCATCAGGAAGAGACTCTCTAAGATGCTGTTTTAATGGGTCATCTGTCTCCAGGAGCTGAGAGAGGTGACTCCAAACAAAAGAACCCACTTAAATTAGACAAAAAGGCTTGTCAATCACAGACAAGGATTTTTTTAATTTATTTTTTAAAGAGCTATGAAATAGTACCAGATTATTCACTTTTTTACACCTGTGCAAATCCAGAGTCACTCCTCTAGCTTCACTGGGGTTAACTTCACTTTACACCAGTGCAACAGAAATGAGAGTCTAATCCACTAACTAATCTCCTCATTCACAAAAAACATCCAGTTTTAATGCATTCTAGTAAAAGTCAGAGTCTGTGCTATGTGTCAGTGATGGTATTTACAGATTTTCCAATTGCTGTAATTAACTAACTCGTATTTAAAGATAACCAAGCTCACTATTTGCAGCTTGATTTTTCATGTGTTTTATTCTGAACAAGGATCTTGAACACCAATGTATGCCTTATGCCCTGAAAGGCATTTATTACTTATGTATCTATTATATAGTTAGTATAAATTCAGCAAGCTAAGACCAACAACAAAAAAATCAAGACAGGCTCTAGATTTCAGGGTTATTGCCGTCAATCGCTGGTGCAGCCAGACAACAGTTTTCAATTTCTGTGCAGATCTGGCTCATAAATCAAAACTAAGATTTTGTCTAATAGAAGAGACTTGCACAAGAGAATGAAGTAGACTGGAGGTAAAATGTGCATGCTGCTCAGTACCAGCAGTGCAGCTCAGAGGAGTTAGAGTTATTCTGGAATTACAGTAGTGAAACAGAACAGAATCTGGCTCTGACACCAAATAAACCCATAAGGAAGAGGTCACTCTGTTATGTAACTACATTAAAAACTGTATTAAAACAGCATTAAGGTTGTCCATGCAAACTTAATTCAGTACCTTTGTAAATATTTATTATGAGCATTTTCCCCAACATTACATAAGAATTATATGGAGAAATCTGGAATAGAGCCTTGTTTTCCTGAGTTTCAATCCAGTGCTTTAAAATCAAGAGAATGGTCTTTTCTTGGAACCTCTGCTCCATTTTATTGCTAGCCTCTGAACTGCCTTACGCAAAGGTCTTGTAGAACAACTAGTACGTGGTCATATAATTAAAGACTGCATATGTAGAAGGGGGGTTAAACAAGGCAGCATGGGCAACCCAACTCAGGCATTTTATGAATTTTGAGTGCAAGACTTTATGACCCTCACATTCTTTTAATAAAGTTTGTGGACATGTAATTCCTGAAATTGTTTTAAATAGCATTATAAAAATGTATCATGTAGACTTACACTGACCTCCTACATGAGTCTTCAGCAAAATCAGAACCAACAGCTTTTAAATCTAGCACAAAGCTCAATTATTTAAGCTACGTAAGTTACTGGCAGCAATCGTTGGCTTTTATTTTATACTTAAGGCATTTACTTTGCCAGGAAACAGGAGAAATTGGGGAATCAGGAATCTTGTGTTTTATTCTTGGTTGTAAAGTACAGTCTAGTTGCTACCTACAGTATAGCCAAATATATAGATTAGTATCAGACTGTGTTAGTCTGAATCTGCAAGAACAACGAGAAATCCTGTGGCACCTTATAGACTAACAGATTTATTGCTTTTGTGAGCAAAGACCCACTTCATCAGATGCATGTGGTGGAAATTCCAGAGGCAGGTATAAATATACAGGCATAAGAAAAGAGTTCAAATCATGAGTAAGGTTAGAGATAACGAGGTCAATTCAGTCAGGGAGGATGAGGCTCACTTCTAGCAGTTGATGTGGAGGTGTGAATACCAAGAGAGGAGAAACTGCTAGCCAACTACAAAATTGATTACTTTCAAAAATTTTAAACTTGACCAAAACTAGAGATAGCATGGAGATAGCATGGAGATAGCAGGAGGCCTTGCCAAATTTCAAACCCCTACGTCAAAGAATAGAGGCACTAGAATGCCTCAACAATGGTCTAAAAAATTGGCCACATGATTAATTTATTCCCTAGTCTCATTCTTGGAAATAGAGCGATTTGGGTGAAACTTGAAAAAATAAAATTCAGTGTGAGACAGAAAGCAAGCATAGAACATTCCGTAGTAAACAATTAAAATCTGGAAATTATAGCAACTGAAAGCAGAGAGATTTACAATGTAAGGTGTTAGGCAACCTTAAATACAGACTTCACTATAGTTCCTTTTCTACTACCACCTAAATAAACTCATGTAATGAGAACTTTTCTCAAGGTTTACAATTCCATGTGCAAATCTGTTTCCATCTCACAATACAACAGGCCATGAATGCTCTTTACATAAAATAAATAAATCTGAGGCTGACACAGTTTTGGAACTCAACTCTCTAACAAGAAAGTGTCAATTGCTTGCTGCACTGGCTGCAGATACAAGTTCTCATGCTTAAGCTTCACATGAAGAGTTGCAGTATTTGTATGATTATTTGGTGAGGGGTTGTACTGTAGCTTGATCTTTCATATGTTTTTATCCTGAACAAGGATCCTGAGGACCAATGTATGCGTGGTGCCCTGAAAGGCATTTATTACCTACACATCTGTTATATGACTGGTGTAAATCCAGCATGCTCAAAAGCCCAGCAAAAGAGTCAAAAGAGTATCTAGCTCTGCAGTGGGCAAGATGCAGCCTGTGGGCCAGATCCGGCACACCATGCCATTGGATCTGGCCTGCAGGCCACCTAATGGGGACACTCAGACACAGAGCAACCTCAAGCCATTTTAAACAGCTGGCTGCTCCCTGAAGCTCTCTGCTCCAGGCACCAGCGAGAGGGGAAGGCTTTTCACACTGTCCCTACCCACCAGCACAATTTCTCAGCTCCTATTGGTGGGAAACCTCTGCACCCTCTGTCCCTCAGGCCACACCTTCCTTACAGACCATGCACCCCCCTCTAATACTCCTCCCCAAACCATAATCCTGTCTTGCACCCATACTCCCTCCCTGACCCTACACTCCAAGCCCAAGCTCCTGCACCAGATCACAAACTCCCTCTCAGACCCCACACCTCCTCTTGCACTCCAGTCCTCTACCCCAAGCTCCCTTCCGAAACCAACTTCCATTCCAGACCACACAAACCCTCCACAGAAAAGTGTAGCCCTTGACCACTTAACAAAATCTTAGAGAGATCCGTCCCCATCAAAAATTATTGGCCACCCCGATCTAGATTTTAGGTTATTGCCCTCAATCATTGGTTCAACTGGAGAAAAGTTTTTTATTTCTGTGCAGATCTGGCTCATAAATCAAAACTAAGACAAATGTTGTTTCTTCAAGTTAAAAAGAAGAGGGTCACTATTTGGACAGAGCTGAAAATTCAATATCACATTACAAAAAACAACTAATATTCTGGTAGCACCTTAAAGACTAACAAAACAAACATGTAGATGGTATCATCAGCTTTCGTGGGCAAAACCAACTTCTTCATTGTCATTTGTTGTTTTTTAAGTTTTTCCAGATACAGACTAACTCAGCTACCTCTCTGAAGCTTTTTATCACATTACAATTATTCCTTGATTATGGCAAAGCTTTTATGTGAAATCCCATAAAACCCCACTCCAAATCCTTAAACATATGCGCTTTTGTATAAGAAGCTGGTGGGATTCTTCACATTAGATGCTTATTTTCTCCCTAGCTAAAATGGCTTCTGCTCTGGAAAATCTGCCACATAAACAAAGGCAGTGTTTTAAACCAAACACAATGGCTTTCTACACAGCATCAGTTTTCAGTTCAGCATCTAATATAAGCAATCTGACTTATGTCAGGCAGCAATCAGTCATGAGTTGGGAAGGAATTACTGAAGAAGGCAGTACAAAGAAGAAAGAGCCTGCCATACTGTTGCCCAGAAACTATGCATCGGGGCATATTCCAAATAAGTAAGACCGTCAGAGAGCTATCTTTAAACAACCCGCCTAAATCCCTCCTAATCCAGCATGTTCCCCTTCTCTTCTGGATTATTAAATGTTTTGCTGTTGCTGTTTGCTACTAGGTCCAAAATTGTCAATCTTTAGTCTCCAGAGCACTTCCAGGTGGCCTGAAAAGCTGCTTCTGTCATAACAATGAAGCATCACTCAATAAATCTTGCAGCTATCTGCAGATGAGTCCAAAACTCTTTCGGTTTCCAATGAATGTGTAATCAACTGCATTAAAATACATATAGCTCTCTGTACCTTTCAGAATTGCATTTGTCTTTGATGTAAATTCAACCATGATTAAATACACAGATAACACCAAAACTGATGGATGACAAATGAAAAGGGGGGCACTGCTGTGTCCTGAAGAGAAAAGTGGAGGTGAAACAATAGGCCATAAGAGGGGATTAAATATTAATAAATGTGTAGTGTTATACCCAGTGAAGAGCACATATAAAATAGGGAGCATGGGTACTTTTTAAGGGGCACAGTGAAAATTTTGTAAACGGCTTTTGTAGTACTTATTGCCTATAATAATCTTAGACATTTATTTTTCTGCTATTTTTTTCCTTCTCCATTCAGCACATTTTATAATCAGCCATTTATGTTTGTCATGCAATAAAACTCACTCAGCATGACCAGTTGTCCCTCTCTCAGACTCCTGGATGATGTCAGTCTGTGTTTATTTAATGCTGCCAGCTAGGGGATCTCACACCTGGGTTTCTTTTGTGCACCACACCAAATTGTTGACAATAAAAAAAAGTAAAACCTCAAATTCTAATAGTTTTAAAGTCGTTAATAGGTGGAGCTCAAATGGGTTGGTAGCTTATGCACCTCCAATAGGAATCAAATAAAAATCAAGACTAGAAAATAACTTATGTAAGCATGCTTAATGTTTCAGTAGCTGTCTGCTGACCTTGGCTGGATGTCTCCTCCTGCAAAGTCTGTTGTACTTGGTTAAACAGCTCTTCACTTGGACACTTCATTGCTGTATAATATGAAGCAATTCTTATTTCCACATCATCATCAGTTGCTTGATATAGCTGGGCTAATATAGTACGCTTAAAAAAGAAAAATTAAGGTACTTACTCTCCCAAAAAGCTGAGATGCATTCATTTCTAGGGATAAAGTGATTAGCCATTGCAACAAGCATCATGTGAAAAGTAAATTGCTTTATATAACATCAGCAAACACACATGTACATCACAGCACTCTGGACACAGAGGCTAGGTCTACACTATAGAGTTTTTGTGCAAAAATGGCTGTTTTTGCTCGCAAAGCATCCACACCTCAAGTGCGTTTTTGCACAAGTAAAACAAAAGAACAGAGGGGGTTTTCTGGTGTAGATATTCCTCCTTCTATGAGGAATAACTCCCTTTTGTGCAAGAGTTCTTGCGCAAAAAGGTGTGTGTGGATGGGCAAAGGGGGGGTTTTTTTGCGCAAGAAGAGGGAAGAGGAAAAAGCACAGTTGCCCTGGTGGCCATTCTGTTCATAGCAATCACTGCTTACTTGTGAGAGAGTAGCCAGGCAGTCTGGACGCTGTCTTGTGCAAAAGCGCATCACTTTTCGATGCACTTTTGTAGTGCAGATGCTCTCTTGTGCAAACAGCTTCTTGCACAAGGAATCTGTAGTCTAGACATAGCCAAAGTCTCAGGATACTATACTGCTAGTTACACAGATTGGGCTGGATTTTATATCCATTGAGCTCAAGAGGAGCATTACCATTAACATAAATGAGTTCTGGACTGGACTCGCAATCTTAATACAGTTTCAAGAAGCAGAACTTTCTAGTACAGGACCAAATCCTCAGTTTCTTATGCAGAGCCTGACCTTGCTAACACTTCTGTGTCTCAGTAACTTTTCTTTCCATGGCCAGGTCTCCTTCAATATCTTTCAGGTAGACGAAAGTTATCTTGCTCATTTAGTAGTTAGTTCATTAATGTCATTTATTCTTTTTCATTTATTGGTGCTACACATGATAATTCCTTTTTACCAATGAGTATATAGCAATGAGTGGTATCGCTGTATAACCCAGTTATATCCTTGAACAGCAGACAAAATGTCAATAGATTTAATGGTATTAAAAATAGTACCATGGGAGGACCCGGCTCCAGCTGGAGTTAAATGGCAGCTGCACGAGACGTACTCTTGGACCAGCCCGGTGCCACGCCTGCCACAGTGGCCGCTGTACAATGAGCAAGAGGCTGCCTCGGAATGGAAGAGGTGGCAGCGGTAGCACGGCCAGATCAGGCCATGTGCAGCAGAGGCATCCCGCGGAGGGAGGGAGGGAAGGAGGGAGGGAGGAAAGGAGGGGACCATGCGGTGGTGGGGCAGCAGCTGGCAGGGGGTTGCTACGGGTGGCATACACCACACTGGAGCTCACAGAATGCTTCAGGCTCCAGCTTCCAACTCCACCCAGAAACCGTGCGTTACCGGAAGTGACCCTGGTTGCCTGCTGGAAGAGGGGGGTGTTGCTGCTGCGCTGCACTAGTGTCTGCGAGGCTGTCCCAGCGGGGGAGGGAAATGGCTGTGCCATTTCTAGGTGGATCCAGTGGAGCTTTCCAGGACATTTCCCTACTTGATGAGGAACCAGGATAGAGTATTTAAGTTTGGGACTGTCCTGGAAAAACCGGGACATATGGTCAATGTAGCTATAGGCTAGCTTTGCCGCAGTAAGGCCTGCTGAGTATGTGTGCACCAGGCCCACCAGCTGGGGAGGTGGTTACCTAGGGAGGTGGTGGAATCTCCATCACTAGAGGTTTTTACGGCCTGGCTTGACAAAGCCCTGACTGGGATGAATTAGCTGGGATTGGTCCTGCCTTGGGCAGGGGGCTGGACTCAATGACCTCCTGAGGTCTCTTCCAGCCCTAGGATTCTAGGATACTATGAAAATAAACAGGACATGAGTCCTCAGGGGCTTCACCAAGGCAAGATAAACCAAGCAGCTCTCAAGCTGCCATCTGTTATCAAGATAGCACAATGGAATGCTGAAGTTTTCTAGGAACAGTGCTAAAGTGATACCTCCTATTGTAATGTAGTAAGTATATTGTACTTTCACTAGGCTAAAAGTGACATGATGCCTGGGAAAAGCTCAGATTTGTCAAGAAAAACATCTGGATGCTCTTTTTGCTTCTTCAACAAAAACACAATCCTTCCCAGCCTCCCCTGCAGCAGAAACTGTTCAGCCGGGAGATGCTTTTGTACTCCATTCCCATTTGTTTGCACACAGCAGAATTATTTCACACAGCACAGAATTATTTCACAAAGCATCAGCCACTGAACACATCACTTACATTGGCAGCACAGGGGATGCGTCTGAAGGCCTGTATGGCGGCCAGGCGAATTTCTGTAGGGTTGCTTCTCAGGGATGCACAAGAACTCAGGACAGGTGTTAGGGAAGTTGCTGCCAGCCCTGCATTTCCAATTGCTTTTAACACTAGCTGCAGCCAACAATAGAAAGCAAGGCAAAATGAAAAATTAAGGTTATGGCGCATAAAAACATTCCAACATCTGCACAAGATACTTTATTACTTTTACATTATCACATTCTCTTTCAAAATATTCTACCTAAAATGAATCTCTGCTCACCATTTTATTGCCACGTGGGGAATTCTCAATAATGAAACACAACATTTTTTTTAAATTGTACACCTAAGTGAAGTTGCGGCACCAAAAACTAATGCAGTTACACTGGCAATTCAGTCAATATGCTTATATAGCTAATGTAATTCAGGGCATTAGTGTAAGGTACATCTCCCCTAAGAGAGTTGCTACTACAGGGCTACTGGCAAACCCTTCCTAGTATAAAGAAGACCATACTTACACACAGTTTGCTCTTCTATAAGCAATGTCGCACTTTTGATTTGGAACTGGGATACTTTTGCAGTGTCTAAACGATGCAGTATATACAAGTTTCAGTGTGACGGCTGAGATAATAGAACTAGTGGGGGAGGGGCATGATTTTCAAATACATTAAAGAATGTTGCAGTTTGATTATCTATCCATCAAAATGCTGCTGGGTAAAATGCTTAGTGATAAAGGCCTGGGATTCTGAATGCCACAGTTGATTTACTCACAACTATGTTACCATGGTCATTTCCTATGCTAAGTATAAAGGAAAGCTGAAGAATTTCAGAAACCAGTGGACACATTAAGGGTACTTCTAGACTACAGGCTTTTGTCAACAGAGGCTTTGTCGACAAAGAACGTCTAGACTACATCCAGTTCTGTCAACAAAGCAAGCCGCTTTGTCGACATGAGTGTGTAGACACAAAGGACAGTGTAGATGCAATAACGCCTTCTGTTGACAGAACTCTGTTGACAAAAGGCGTTATTCCTCGTAGAATGAGGTTTACCGCTGTTGACAAAACTGCCAAGTTCTGTCGACACTATGTCGACAGAACTTGGTGGTAGTGTAGACGCAGGTATAGTTTTGTTGACAAAAGTCCACTTTTGTTGACAAAACCCTGTAGTCTAGACACACCCTAACTGTTGGAAAATGACAACTTTTTGATACCTCAACTTCCAATATCCAGAAGTTCAACTCTGCATAGGCTGACCAATCTTGCATAATTCTTACATAAACTGTCATGTGGTCACACACACACGCACACACACAGATGTAGTTCAGGAGTAACTGCGAATTTAAATGTGTAAGAAACTGTCGTCACTGTGAAAGCTAAAGGAGACTCAGACACTGACCCTATGCTGTATAGTAGGTTGTTTTGATGAAGCTGAGGCATGAGATTCTATCAACCAGGCATGGATATGAAATGTCACATGGAAATTTTAATAGGTGTAATCCAAAAATATCCTCTCCTTCAAACCCATTGCAGCATATTGTTGCTTGGCTGGTGCCTGAGAAGGCTGCACTTCAGTGATTCTCAAAAACCCAGCCATTCTGATTTAGATGCCTATCTTTGCGTTTGAACATTTTGGTCCAGAATCTGTACAGTCCTGTACAGTTCTTTAGGACTGTAAATGGAAATTATTATTTTCAGGACAAGCTCATGCATGCAACATTGAGGGAAAAGCCCTTCCTATTTGAATGGTCTTTTAAAAGAAACTTAGCTTTATTCAGAAATGCATGTTGTAGAGATTAAGAGAAGTCTGGCTTACTCTCAGGAAATAGTTCCTTGTGACGAGAACTATTTGACACTGGGATAGTCCCGCAAGGGAAATGGTGAAAGCCCTATTGCCCAAGTTCTTTAAAACCAGATTACGACACAGCAGTACAATATATACAATAGGGAACAATTCTGCTCCTCGCTAGGAAAATGGACTCCATGACCTCATGCAGCAGATCTTTTCCGGCTGTCTTTTCATCTTCCTTCTCTGACTCCTTTCCCCGCAGGGGCCATCAAAAAGCTCAGGAATGGAATATTTATTTTAAAAGCTCAATTACATAATTTCTGGGGTTTAAATTCCTGCTGTAAACAGAACTGAGTGTGAACACATTGCTCCGATGATAGGGGGGAAAACCCTAAAACCAAGTGTGTTTTGCACATTGGGACCTTAAACAAATACAAGAAGGTATGAAATACCTCAGCTATAGGGTTGCCGGGTATTCAGTTTTCAACCTGAACATCTGATTGAAAAAGCATCCTGGAGTCTTCGGTCAGTAGTGCTGACCAGGCCAGTAAAAGTCTGGCTGGTGGGACTGTCAGGCTCCCTACCCGGCTCCTATTGCCCCCACTCCATGAACCAACTCCACATCTCCCATTGGCTGGGAACCACAGCCAATGGGAGCTGAGGGGGCAATGCCTATGGGAGGAAGCAGCATACACTGAGCAGAGCCACACGGTCACCACTATGCCTAGAAGCCAAGTAACATGTTGCCACTCCCAAGGATTTCCCACCCCGAGATAAGTGCTGCCCAGAGCCCACTCCCTGCACTCTCACACCCTGCACCAGATCTGAGCCCCCTTCCACACCCCACTCCCTCCCAGACCCCAGAACCCTCCCAGACCACAACCTCTGCCCCAGCACCAACCCTCCTCCCTCCCACACCCAAACTGTCTCCTGTAGCCCATTCCCCTCATATACCCCAAAGCCCTGCCCTAGCCCAGAATCCCCTTCCACACACTGAACCCATTTCTGACCCAATCCCAGAACCAGCATGCACAACCAGAGCCCACACCACCTCCCACATCCCAATCCCTGGTCTTAGCCTGGAGCCCCCTCCTGCCCTCTGGCCCCACTCCAAAGCCTGCATCTCCACCTGGAACACTTCACCCCCACTCCTGCACCTGAACCCCTGCCTTAGCCTAGTGAAAATGAGTGTGTGAGCATGGGGGAGAGCACACTGTCACTGTGGTCTCTACATGTGAGAAGGATGGAGTCAATTGCTTAGAAGGATTGTGAAACGGAAGGTTAAAAATGAAGAATCCAGAAATATGAACCTAATTGCTCCCAGTCCAACAGGGAAGTCACCCACAAGACAATATAATTTCCCCTTCCTTTGGCAACATTATGCCAGTCTCCTCAAGTAATACTGTGATTTCCCAGAGTGCATCATTCTATGATGTCACAGCTACCACTAACTTCATGAAGCCAATCAAAAGAAGGGACAAGTAAATTATTTCTCTTGTGTTATCTGTTGTTTTTAAAAAGTGTTTCATTTTATACTCTCAGCTTTTAAAACAATATTGTCCAAACAAAGTTTTAAAAATTCATATAAAAGATTTTAAAAGATCCAGTACACTTTTGCATGTTTAGACAAATTTCCTAAAATATTTTGTTGTCTGAAAACCCCAAAAAGTCCATGAGGGCAGCTCTTTTCTGTCCAACAAGCATCTTTTGCCCCATACATACTACCAAAAATATAGCTGAAATGAGTAAATGAACCTGTGCCTATAGATTCAAAGGGACCCATATTCTCACTCCGTAGAATGCCATATTCACCAGACAGGTTTTTATTTTGATTGTGTTTAAAGGGAGAAATGAGTGTTGGAAACTTGTCTGCAGGGTTACTCCATTCTTGTCTGAATGACTGATACCTGGCTGCGTCCTGATTCTTGCAAGGTGCAGTTTCCTCCTAAATATGCTTCCAGAATACTTGTCACCATCTGTACTGCAGGCAGAAGGTCACAGGCACTGTTAGCTGAACAATAATGATGCACCAGAGCAGTTATTCCTAAGAAGATGCTCTGACTTGCTCCTGGTGACTGTAGCAAAGGCTGTAAATCAAGACAAAAATGACAGGCTGCTTAAAAAGTGTAAGCCTCCTAGTTCTTATAATACTCTGAGCACTCTGATGCCTTGTACATGTTCACAAAGATTTATAAGCATTAATTAATTCATCCTTAAACACTCTGATGAAGCCACAGAAAATACCCCTCCCGCCCCTTTTCAAATTTTTTTTTTTTTTTTAGATTTAATAAAAACATGATGGTGAGACTCAGAGGAAAACCCCAGTTGATATGAAGAAAAAAATCGACTTGCATAGGTGCAAATGAAGAAATGCTTTCCAAGACACTCTGAGTGCTAAGAACACTCACACCGTTTATGTTGCAAAATATACTGCCTGTCCACATAGCAATGGGCCAAGTCAAGATTAAGCTGTAGCAAATAGAAGCTTTTAATGTAAAGGTGTTGTACAGTGCCTAGAGTGGAGCTTAAGTTAAGTGGCCATTGCCCAGAACTCTCAATTAGGGAGTGCTTTACATTCAGGATAGCAGTGCAGTGTGCATGTAATTTAGATCGGCTCTAACATTATCACATACACCTTCATTGAGGTGTAGCTAGAGTGTTTTATTTCATAACAAGTCACATTTATGGTAAGATTCCACTGATAAATAGCTTCTAAAAAGATATTAAATGATAACAACAATTGATTAATCATGTAGGCTGTTATTGTGTCCAATAGGTTGTTTATAACCAGCAGTACCTATCCACTGCAGAGTTCTGGTCCAAGACTAGATGCGACAATAATACGAACAATAAATAAATAAGCTAAAACACATATCAGGGTTCTTATATAGCCATTTGTAACATATGCTAATTATGTCTGTAACAAGATTATAACGCCTATAAATAATTTATTGGCCTTTTTTTAAGGAATCTAAATATAAAGTGTGACTCATGTTGTACAGGGCTCAAACCTGAAAACCATTCCTCTAGCAATTCCATTAAATGAAATGGGATCAAGATTAAATGAGGCCACAAGGACCAGAAGATCAGGCTTATGGTTATGCCCAGCTTGTGTCTGTCGTAACTTGTTTTCTTTTTTACTGCACCCTTCTACTGAAATTTTCTCTTCCTACGGCTGTAGCAGCTATTTATTCTTTGCCAGCTCTATAAAAGAGAACGCTCTCGTGTAGATCCTACTTTTGTTTGTTCTTGTAAAAGCAGTTCTGATAAATAAATCTGATCAAAATTGATTGCTGTTTGAATATGCAAAATCATAACAGGCCCCCATAGGCTATAAATGTGAATAAGACCTGACAAAATGGTATGTTACATAAGAACACACATAAGAACATAAGAACATAAGAACGGCCGTACTGGGTCAGACCAAAGGTCCATCTAGCCCAGTAGCCTGTCTGCTGACAGTGGCCAGCACCAGGTGCCCCAGAGAGGGTTGACCGAAGATAATGATCAAGCGATTTATCTTCTGCCATCCTTCTCCAGTCTCTAACAAACTGAGGCCAGGGACACCATTTCTATTCCCTGGCTAATAGCCTTTTATGGACCTAACCTCCATGAAATTATCTAGCTTCTCTTTAAACTCTGTTATAGTCCTAGCCTTCACAGCCTCCTCTGGCAAGGAGTTCCACAGGTTGACTACACGCTGTGTGAAGAAGAACTTTCTTTTATTAGTTTTAAACCTGCTACCCATTAACTTCATTTGGTGTCCTCTAGTTCTTCTATTATGGGAACTAATAAATAACTTTTCTTTATTCGCCCTCTCCACACCACTCATGATTTTATAGACCTCTATCATATCCCCCCTCAGTCTCCTCTTTTCTAAATTGAAAAGTCCCATTCGTTTTAACCTCTCTTCATATGGGACCCGTTCCAAACCCCTAATCATTTTAGTTGCCCTTTTCTGAACCCTTTCCAAGCCCAAAATATATTTTTTGAGGTGAGGAGACCACATCTGTACACAGTATTCAAGATGTGGGCGTACCATAGTTTTATACAGGGGCAATAAGATATTCTGTGTCTTATTTTCTATCCCTTTTCTAATAATTCCTAGCATCTTATTTGCCTTTTTGACCGCCACTGCACACTGTGTGGAAGTTTTCAGGGAACTATCCACAATAACTCCAAGATCTCTTTCCTGATTTGTCATAGCCAAATTAGCCCCCATCATCCTGTACGTATAGTTGGGGTTATTTTTCCCAGTGTGCATTACTTTACACTTATCCACATTAAATTTCATTTGCCATTTTGTTGCCCAATCACTCAGTTTGGTGAGATCTTTTTGGAGTCCCTCACAGTCTGCTTTTGTCTTGACTATCCTAAACAGTTTGGTATCATCCGCAAACTTTACTACCTCACTGCTTCCCCCTTTCTTCAGATATTTTATGAATAAGTTGAACAGGATTGGTCCCAGGACTGACCCTTGGGAAACACCACTAGTTACCCCTCTCCATTCTGAAAATTTACCATTTATTCCTACCCTTTGTTGCCTGTCTTTTAACCAGTTCTCAATCCAAGAAAGGATTATGCCTCTTATCCCATCGCAATGTAATTTTCACAAGAGCCTTTGGTGAGGGACCTTGTCAAAGGCTTTCTGAATATCTAAGTACACTATATCTACTGGATCCCCCTTGTCTGCATGTTTGTTAACCCCTTCAAAGAACTCTAAGAGTATGTCTACACTGCCACCTTCGTTTGAACTAGGGTGGCTAATGTAGGCATTCAAACTTGCAAATGAAGCCCGGAATTTAAATATTCCGGGCTTTATTTGCATGTCCCTAGGCGCCGCCATTTTTAAATGCCCCGTAGTTTGAACTACACTTGCACAGACTAGGTAGTTAGAATTAAAGATCTTAATTCGAACTACCGTTACTCCTCCTGTAATCTCTATGAATGGATTCTCCTCTAAGGCTGTGTCCAGACTCCATGCCTCCGTCGACGGAGGCATGTAGATTAGCCAGCTCGGAAGAGGGAAATGAAGCCGCGATTAAAATAATCGCGGCTTCATTTAAATTTAAATGGCTGCCCCGATCTGCCGATCAGCTGTTTGTCGGCAGATCGGGAGAGTCTGGACGCGATGCCCCGACAAAGAAGCCTTTCTTCATCGACACAGGTAAGCCTCGTGAAACCAGGTTTACCTGTGTCGATGAAGAAAGGCTTCTTTGTCGGGGCATCGCGTCCAGACTCTCCCGATCTGCCGACAAACAGCTGATCGGCAGATCGGGGCAGCCATTTAAATTTAAATGAAGCCGCGATTATTTTAATCGCGGCTTCATTTCCCTCTTCCGAGCTGGCTAATCTACATGCCTCCGTCGACGGAGGCATGGAGTCTGGACACAGCCTAAGAGAAGTCTCCATCCGATTTATATGCATCTCCACACCAATCGGCTTTCCCCCATTTCTTAGTTTAAAAACTGCTCTACAGCCTTTTTAATGTTTAGTGCCAGCAGTCTGGTTCCACCCTAATTTAGGTGGAGCCCATCCTTCCTGTATAGGCTCCCCCTCTCCCAAAAGTGTCCCCAGTTTCTAATAATGTTACTTTTCTTCTAGAAAACAGATGGAGTTTGTAGTTCAAGACCAATTTAAAGAGATGTCCTAGTAACAGGTCTCTATTGCACTCTCTGACAAGCAATCAGTTTCTGGTTGCTCTTTATTTCATAAGAGATCAACCAAGAACTTTTCAAACTACAGGCAGTCCCCGACTTACGTGGATCTGACTTACGTCGGATCCGCACTTACAAACGGGGCTTTCTCGCCCCGGAGCTCGCAGGCAGCGGTCAGCCACCTCGACCTCCGGGGCAAGAAAAGCTGCTCCCGGTGCCCCTGGTCTGCTGGGGACCGTCTCCAGCAGACCAGGGGCATCGGGAGCAAAGCCGCGGCCCAGGCGGGTTTGCTCGCGGTGCCCCTGGTCTGCTGGAGACGGTCCCCAGCAGACCAGGGGCACCGCGAGCAAAGCCGTGGCGGGTTCCCGCGCTTCTGAGGCTTTGCTCTGGCAAAGCCTCAGAAGCACAGGACCCCGCCGAGGCTGCGGATTTGCTCCCGGTGCCCCTGGTCTGCTGGGGACTGTCTCCAGCAGACCAGGGGCACCAGGAGCAAAGCCGCAGTGGCGGCGGGTCCCGCGCCAGAGCAAAGCCTCAGAGGCGAGGCACCCCGCCGCTGCGGCTTTGCTCCCCGTGTCCCTGGTCTGCTGGGGGGAGGGCGCAGCTAGTGTGCCCCCCCCCCAGCAGACCAGGCTTTTGTTGTGGACCCTGGGGCAGAGCAGCTGGGGCACTGCCAGTTGGTCCCGCAGCGCCGCTCTGGGCACTACTGGACCAACCCGGCAGCACCCCAGCTGCTCTGCCCCAGGCGTCCTGATTCAGCCGCTGCTGGTCAGTTTCAGCAGCGGCTGAATCAGGACGCCTGGGGCAGAGCAGATGGGGTGCTGCTGGGTTGGTCCAGTAGCGCCGAGGAGCGGCGCTATTGGAGCAACCCAGCAGCACCCCAGCTGCTCTGCCCCAGGCGTCCCCAAGTCAGCCGTTGCTGAAACTGACCAGCGCTGACTACAGGAAGCCCGAGGCAGAGTTGCTCTGCCCCGGGCTTCCTGGAATCAGCGGCTGATCAGTTTCAGCAGCAGCTGACTTGGGGTTCTTAAGTTGAATCTGTATGTAAGTCAGAACTGGCGGTCAGTTTCAGCAGCGGCTGAATCTGGACGCCAGTTCCGACTTACATACAGATTCAACTTAAGAACAAACCTACAGTCCCTATCTTGTACGTGACCCGGGGACTGCCTGTACCTCTATTCAGCTTTCTAAATAGCAAGTTAATAGCTGCAGCAGCAAAATTGAAAACCCAGATCCAACCAGGAGACTGAGTGCAACTGTCCTGGGAGAAAGAAGAGAAAAAACAGCTGGAGACGGTAGTCAGAGCAAGAAGAAATGGAGTAGGAAAAGCATCTGAAGGGAGAAGGGGAGGAAGGGGGGAGAAGGGGCAGAGCAAGCAAAAGGCAGGAAAAAACTATAGCTGATGCAGGAAGAAAGATTTTGTATAGAAAGCTGTAGTTCTCACATTCTAAAGACCATAACAAATTCAACCTCATCTCCTTATGAGGTCAGTGTATAATGAATTTATGCACATCAGTCAATATTTTAACATACTGTAGAATACATTTAAATGTTAATACTTGCATGAGTAAAGAGGCATGTGTTTTTGGGAATGGAGTCCATGTGTTTATATGGGACCCTACTCTGAATGTTTGCATTCCACAGTCATTAGCAGATTCTTTCCCACTACCCAAACTTTCCATGAATTGCAAACATTTCTCAGCTATAGACTTTGGAGAAGAGCAGCATTGGAAACTAAAGTAAAATCCCATGTTTCCATACATCCTATCTACAAAAAGGGGAATTACACATGATTTTGTTGCAAATCCCAGCATTTAAGTGATGATGTAGAAACCTAAATGAGCTAGATATGAATTATCTCAAGTAGAAATTTGAGAAAACCTTCAAAACTCTGGCAGCTGTCGCTTCGTTATCCAGGCCTGGCCTGTAATTGTTTGACAGGAAACAGCAACTTGTGAGAAATATCCAGCATGATTCTTCACAAGTCTGACCAATCAATGGACCTTTTGCTGCCAAGACAAATAGACCCATATAATTTATTACTGAATTATTTTACTCTGATAAAAATAATTTGTAATTGCTGACTTTTCCACAAAGGGACCCCAGGCTTCTCAAAGACAGTAAGCTACAGAAATAGTCCTTAGCATCCCCACCTGAAATAGAACAGAACAAAACAACCGTAGGAACAGTGTACTAGGCCCAAGTTCTCACTCACTGGGCACAGGTAAGTAAGGAAGCGCCAATCCCCCTGCCGCATAAACCCAGCAAGAAGATTCTGCCGAGTTAGGGCTATTGCCTGCTGAAGCATTAGGCTTCCCCATCCCATTGAAGGCAATAAATAAATAAATTTATTTATTTCCTTCCTTCCTTCCCTAGGAGATACAACACACACACAAAGCCAGTTCCCAAGGTACCAGCCTGTAATTTCTACACTTTGGTCTGACACTGGCTGTGGGCAGAAGGATTTGTGCGAGCTTTTCCCGTCTGCCTCCACATGCTCCTTGTGGCTGCTTTCTCCACCAGGGCTGTGTCCAGACTCAGGGTTTTTTTCGGGAAAAGTAGCCTTTTTCCGAAAAAACTTCACCTGCGTCTAGACTGCAGCCGCGTTCTTTCGAAATTAAATCGAAAGAATGCGGCTTTTCTTTCGACGGTGGTAAACCTAATTCCACGAGGAAGAACGCCTTCTTTCAAAAGTGCTCTTTCGAAAGAAGGCATTCTTGAAAGCAAACAGGCTTTTTAGAAAGAGAGCATCCAGACTCACTGGGTGCTTTCTTTCGAAAAAGCGGCTTGCTTTTTCGAAATTCCGCGTGCAGTCTAGACGCTCTCTTTCGAAAGAGGCTCTTTCGAAAGTATCTTTCGAAAGAGCCTCTTTCGAAAGAGGCTTGCAGTCTAGACATAGCCCAGGGTATTTGTGATTTATTATAGCTGAAAACTGGAATAAATCCCATGGGAGTTGTATGTACTAACTAAATGAGTGACGGAAAATGTCAGATGGCGAGAAATACTTAAGAGTATACATGTCCCATTGCCTCCCTTCCTTTGTTTTTCCATTCCCTGCAAAAGCTGTGGAAAAATAGACATTTTTCTTACAAATAAGTTTGGAACATTTTGTATCTCAGTCGGAATTTAGTCTGCTATTTATTTTATCCCACATTTTGTTATTACCTAGTTTTCCAGTCACTAAAAAAAAAACCCACAACACGAGAAAACTGAGCATTATCCAAAGTGCTGTAATAGCTCTCTCTCCTTTTTACAGACACACACATCTATGCATGACCCCAGAGTGGAAATATTACAAGATAGGTTGTTCATTCCAGTCTGCACTGATGTAGGAAGTACTTGGAATCTTGCAAACATATTTCCAGTTTGCTCGTTTTGCTCAATCCTGAGCTTAATTTTGCATACGCAGGAAATGTGTTTACTTCTTCGGATAAGTGCACAAACTGAACCAAACTTTTGAGGTCCTCCAATCACTAAAAAAAAGCTAATTTACAGCAGTTTCAATAATAGTGTCCTACAGAAAGTGATGCCTAAAGAAGATGGCATGTGCAAATGTAAAAGCCATTGAGCATTAGCACCCTCTGTGTATGTAAAATTCCTTGTATTCTTTCCTCTTAATCTCAGGAAATGATACATGAAAGGTGACAAATACCATTCTGATCTGAAATGCATGGTGTACATTATAATCCACATAGGAGAGGGGACTGCATTGCACATTACCTTAGGGTAAAAACACACTATAAAAATGTATAGCACATATAATCAATAAACAATCTGAAAAGCAGCTGTAGGCCTGAAATGTCTGGGGATGTTATAATACCTGTGTAGGAGTGCTGAATTGACAGCACTGGGGAATGAGGCTCTCTATCCAAAACTAAGGACAGCAGAATGTGCTATAATAGCAGTTTCCTCACACTGAACTACTTTTGAACCTCTATCTTAATGGGCAGAGAGCACCTTCCAGGGGCCAGTTTAGTCTCTTCCCTTCCCACTCTCAGCTGCCAGTTCAAATCAAACCCTAGTAACTACAGGCTGTTTGTACCCTCTGTTGAGTCTTATATGAAATGAGTTAGCAGTTTCAGTCCACTCCCAGTACACACCACTAAAACCACCTCCAGACATGGGGTTTTATATAAATCTGAATGCGAGTTAAACTAGTCTAGTCTAAAGGCCAAAAAACTAGCCTGCTCACAGCGAGAATGTCGATCATGCTTGCGGTGGGCTCAGGGATGAATGGCAATGACCAAAGGAAAGATTCCATTTTGTCTTCCTCCACTTCTTTTGCAACAATAATTTCTTTCATCAGGACAACACAGGCCTCTGTAGCACAGGATGGGAGAGCATCTACTAATGGCTGCCTGAAACATAACAGAAAAGCATCAAAACATAACAAATGGAAATACCTAACAGTCAAGGAATATTTGCCTTCTGTCTTCCTGGGACTCTGTGGGTTTTTATTTCCTTCTAAGCATCCTAACAAACTCAGGGCCAGATCCTGACTCTACAAAAGTTCAGGTTTGGCATGGATTTCAATGGGTGCATCTTCCCAGGCCAAGAAATTTAAATTTGACTAATAATTCTGGGCATCCCAAGTTTTTGTGCCTCCTCAAGGGATTTGATTTTCAAGAAAGGACACACTGTCCCTCTCTCAAAAACAGGTCCCTCTAAGATGTCTCAAATTGGGCACCTAAAGACTGAAATGTCTCAAATCATTAGTCTGTGGTTCAAAATTGCATCACTTGGAAAGAAGTTTATAACTAAAGTGAAAAAGGCATTTGTGTAGTAGAAGAAGAATGTCCACACAGCGAGTTATCCTGGTGTAGCTAGACTTTCCCACATAGATAAGGCCGGAGATTACAGTGGGCAAAAGATGAGGTACAGTTATGATTTTTCTGTGAAGAGTAATGTAGCTATTTGTCAGCAAGAGTGAAATTAAGTGATTTAAGGTTTTTCTTATAACTAATGTAGCATTAATGTCAATTTTCCAATTTTATATCAAGTGAAATCAAGTGAACCATTGTCACAAATCCAGAAGAGCTATTTGGAAAATTTAGTTTTGTTTAAATGAAGCTAGATAATAAGTTGGCCTGAAAGCACATTAACTGCCTGTTTCTTGTATTTACTAGGAAAGCCCACACTGTTGGAAAAGGAAGAAAAAACAAGATTATAGGCCTGATCCCACTCTTACTCAAGTTAAAAAGACAAATTTTTGACCTCAACAGTATAATACTGAGCTTTAACAAAGACCCAAACCCTCAGATTTGAACCATCCCCAATATCAGAGATGTTTGGATCTTGATCTAAATGCTGTGGTTGAGGCCTAACTCTAGATTATACCAAGGAAATAGTTTCCATCTAAGTTTCTTCATGCAAAACCGGGGAAGCATTTTCAACCAAATTTTTGTGGACAATGGTTGAGGCTTTTTTATTCAGTTTTGGAAAGGCTGGAAAAGGAGTTTTGACCGTCCGTGTACAAAGTCAGCATTGTTGGTGAAAGGACATTCCGTTAGGAAGGATATAATTTTGGGTTGGATCAATTAAGAACAGACCAAAACTTTTGCCAAAAAGATCCCAAAAGTTCTGTTCACTTTTAAAATTAATTTTTCACTTTCCTTTGCTATTCTCATGGTATTTCTGATAAGATTGAAGGAAGGAAGTGGCAGAAATTCCATAAGAAAACTTTTTTTAAAGTAAAATCTCCACTAAACCAATTTTACAACCTCAGAAGGTTTGATCATGTTGGGTTAAGCATCTGTTTGGTACTTACCATGCATTAGACCAGGCCTCAGAATGTTTTAATGCTCCCATAACAATAGTAATTTGACAATGTCCAGGTATTCCTGATTTCACCAAGATAGAATTCTCCTTGCTTTAAAGAATTATTTCTTATATCTATAGTTACCATATGAATAATTTCCAGAACATTTAATTTATACTAACTGAAGTGGAATGCAAGATGGACAAGATGCATAAAAATTGAACCAAAATGATTTATTTGGTCTTGCAAAAATGTCAAGACTGATCCAATGTTTTAGAAGCACAACACACAGAGAACTAAACAAAAACAGCTGGACTTCCAGAGTGCAGAGAAATCCTCAAACACACACAGAAAAGTCACATCCTACACTCCACCAGTTATTGTTTCCTGCACAGATGGCCCTGTTAACCTGGGGACCAACCATCAAAGGATGCATCACAAATTGATCAGCTTTGGTGAACATCAGTCAAGATTTGTTTCTCTAATTAAGCACATCAGGAGCAGCTGACACTTCTAATTTATTCCACATTGGAAAGTTCACTATATCCCCAGTGGGATTTTCCCTACCGGGATTTTCTATATTTTTTCCCATTATGGTAGGTGACTAGCAACATAAATCTTGATTTATATCAAAGAGGGTGGATACATGATCTGAGCTTCTTCCCTTTGGTATTGTTCCTGAAATGGCTGTCACATCACCTTGTAACAGACCTTCCCTGCCCTGAAGCACTTACAGTCTAAACAAATAAGCCACAAAGAATGGGAGAAGAGGAAGTATTGTTATCCCTGTTTTACAGATGGGGAAATAGAGCCCAGGGACTTGACTAAGGAGTCCAGGAAGACTGTAGAAAAGCTGGTCAGAGAACTCAGACCTCCTGAGACTTAATCCAAAATCTTAAATACAAGACCATTGATCCCATCTGAAAGCACATCTCAAAACACATAACTGACCCACAGCAGGGCTTTCCCACTTACGGTCTGAGAAGCTTATTTCAAATAGTAGCCAGAAGATTCCTTTTACTTGGAGAGCAATACAAGTCTTCTTGTGCACTTACCACTGTATTCTACCAAAGAAATCACCTGGCTTTGTGGGAAGTGGGTCCTGGAATTGCTTGAATACCTTCTGATGCCTGCCTTGGATAGTTATCGAGATGCATGCGTGAAGGGGGACATCATTTTCTGTCACTACTGTGAGAGCCCCATAGTACAGCAGAGCAGAACTTCACACTACTATTTTGGCATAGGATACAATCAAAATAAAGGGAAAGGACATACATTTGTCCACCATAAAAGAATACAGCTAATAACCATGAAATGGGTCTTACCAGTTGTCCCTGCATTTAAATGAAGATCTGCGCCAAAGGCCTATTAAAGCCTCAGCAGAGAGACTTCGAAGCTCAAACACCAGAGTCATGAAGAGGTCTGCAGTCTAGAAATAAAGGAGGTCAGTACAGGTTACATAGGAGTCAAGAGGAAGCATGGCTTGGTGTGCAGGACACTAGACTAGGACTTAGCTCAGCCAGGCTACAGGATCTTGCACAAAAGGGTTTTTTTTTTTTTCAACAAATGGCCCCATCTACATGGGGCTTTTTAATGGCAAAACCTCTTCTGCAAAAAGGATTGGAAGAGGATATGCAAATGAAAGTGCAACATATGCTAATGAATGCTTCATTTGCATATCTTCTGCCGAAAAAAACCTGTAGTGTAGACATAGCCCCACTGAGCCTGCAGTGTATCACAGAATCATAGAATACTAGTACTGGAAGGGACCTTGAGAGGTCATCGAGTCCAGCCCTCTGCCCTCATGGCAGGACCAAATACTGTCTAGACCATCCCTGAAAGACATTTATCTAACTTATTCTTAAATATCTCCAAAGATGGGGATTCCACAACCTCCCTGGGCAATTTATTCCAGTGTTTGACTACCCTGACAGTTAGGAACTTTTTCCTAATGTCCAACCTAAACCTCCTTTGCTGCAGTTTAAGTCCATTGCTTCTTGTTCTATCCTCAGAGGCCAAGATGAACAAGTTTTCTCCCTCCTCCTTATGACACCCTTTTAGATACCTGAAAACTGCTATCATAGCCCCCCCTCAATCTTCTCTTTTCTAAACTAAACAAACCCAATTCTTTCAGCCTTCCTTCATAGGTCATGTTCTCTAGACCTTTCATCATTCTTCTTGCTCTTCTCTGGACCCTCTCCAATTTCTCCACATCTTTCTTGAAATGCGGTGCCCAGAACTGGACACAGTACTCTAACTGAGGCCTACCCAGCTCAGAGTAGAGCAGAAAAATGACTTCTCGTGTCTTGCTCACAACACACCAGTTAATGCATCCTAGCATCATGTTTGCTTTTTTTGCAACAGCATCACACTGCTGACTCATATTCAGCTGTTGATCCACTATAACCCCTAGATCCCTTTCTGCCATACTCCTTCCTAGACAGTCACTTCCCATTGTGTATGTGTGAAACTGATTGTTCCTTCCTAAGTGGAGCATTTGGCATTTGTCTTTATTAAACTTCATCCTGTTTACCTCAGACCATTTCTCCAATTTGTCCAGATCATTTTGAATTATGACCCTATCCTTCAGATTAGTCGCAACCCCTCCTAGTTTGGTATCATCTGCAAACTTAATATGTGTACTTTCTATGCCAATATCTAAATCGTTGATGAAGATATTAAACTGAGCTGGTTACAAAACAGACCCCTGAGGAACCCCACTTGTTACACCTTTCCAGCAGGATTGTGAACCGTTAATAACTACTCTCTGAGTTATGCACCCACCTTATAGTAGCCCCATCTAAATTGTATTTGCCTAGTTTATTGATAAGCATATCATGTGAGACTGTATCAAACGCCTTACTAAAGTATAGGTATACCACATCCACCTCTTCCCCTTTTTTCACAAGACTCATTATCCTATCAAAGAAAGCTATCAGATTGGTTTGACATGATTTGTTCTTTATAAATCCATGCTGGCTGTTCCCTATCACCTTGCCACCTTCCAAGTGTTTACAGATTATTTCCTTAATTACTTGCTCCATTATCTTCCCTGGCACAGAAGTTAAACTAACTGGTCTGTAGTTTCCTGGGTTGTTCTTATTCCTCTTTTTATAAATGGGCACTATATTTGCCCTTTTCCAGTCTTCTGGAATCTCTTCTGTCTCCCATGATTTTCCAAAGATGATAGCTAGAGGCTCAGATACCCCCTCTATCCGCTCCTTGAGTATTCTAAGATGCATTTCATCAGGCCCTGGTGACTTGCAGGCATCTAACTTTTCTAAGTGATTTTTAACTTGTTCTTTTTTTATTTTATCTTCTAAACCTACCCCTTTCCCACTAGCATTCACTATGTTAGGCATTCCTTCACACTTCTCGGTGAAGACCGAAACAAAGAAGTCATTAAGCATCTCTGCTATTTCCAAGTTTCCTGTTACTGTTTCTCCCTCCTCACTGACCTGTGGGCCTACCCTGTCCTTGGTCTTCCTCTTGCTTCTAATATATTTATAAAAGTCTTCTCATTTCCCTTTATTCCCGTAGCTAGTTTGAGCTCATTTTGTGCCTTTGCCTTTCTAATCTTGCCCCTGCATTCCTGTGTTGTTTGTCTATATTCATCCTTTGTAATTTGTCCTACTTTCCATTTTTTATATGACTCCTTTTTTATTTTTAGATCATGCAAGATCTCGTGGTTAAGCCAAGGCGGTCTTTTGCCATATTTTCTATCTTTCCGACACAGCGGAATAGCTTGCTTTTGGGTCCTTAATAACGTCCCTTTGAAAAACTGCCAACTCTCCTCAGTTGTTTTTCCCCTCGGTCTTGATTCCCATGGGACCTTGCCTATCAGCTCTCTGAGCTTACCAAAATCTGCCTTCCTGAAATCCATTGTCTCTATTTTGCTGTTCTCCTGTAATCTTTGGCCTCCCCTGTTCTCTGTGTTTCTGACTCCCCTCGTACTCCCATCTATCTTTTTGTTTAGATAGTGGTTCCCAAACTTTTTGGCATCATGCCCCCCTTTTTTGAAAAACCCTCACATACACACCGCAAAATAGCAGCAAAACTTGAACAAAAAAAAAAAAAGGAAAAAAAGAACTGAACAAGGCAGCAAAACTTGATGGGGGGAGGGAAGCTGAGTCACCTCGTGCCCCCCCTGGAATTTCTTCACACCCCTCTAGGGTTGCACGCCCTGCAGTTTGGGAACCCATGGTTTAGATAGTAGTCTCTTCAGAAAGGAGACAGTCTCTAACTCTGTCTGCGTGCTTCCTACCACAGTGGGGTGCCAGTCACAGTTAAGGGCCTTAAGGCATTTCCACAATGCAAATCACTGCCAGTGTTACTGGGTATGATTTGGAGCATGGACCATTCTTTTGTTCTGTGTTTGCATGGCACCTGTTTGCAGTGTTTTGATAGCCATGTTGGTCCGAGGATATTAGAGAGACAAGGTGGGTGAAGTAATATCCTTTATTGGACAAATTTCTGATGGAGACAAGCAGAATCTGAGAGACAAGCTTTCAAGCCACACATAATTCTTACATACAGCACCTATACCTAGTACACAGCTTCTGAATAATGGGGGTGATGCTCCAGGACTGCAGATTCTAGGATCATTGTTGTATGGTTTATATTGAGGTGAAGTATAGTATCATAGGATACTTCACGTGCTTATTCAAGTCGTCATTTATCTTAGTGACTTATTAAATGAGTTATGTCTCTCTTCTATGAAGTAAGTTAGCAAAACTCTAAGCATTTATTTCATGTCAATTTATTTAAAAATGTTAAAATTTGGGCCTAAATTGAACTTTTAGTATTCATTGCCCCATGAATATATAGCAAGTGGAAACTAATGTTGATTTGGAACTAAATCAAGCTTTCCAGTTCGGAGGAGGCTCTGGAAAGCAAAGTGACCATACTAGACTGTGCAAGTCCACAATACATTAATAAAGAGTGAAAGGCTGCTCTTCCCTAAGCCCCTTTGGATGATGTATACTGCACTTTTGGCACTACCTTTCGCTCTCTAAAGCCTGATGCTGGAAACAAGATTAACTAAACAAGCAGATCTGTTGCAGCTGGCCAGTTTTTGCAGTCAGCTATGCTTTCCAAGAACAATCATAGTATTGTGTATCCAATTATGGGCTCATCTGTTGCTAGTCAGGCCTCTCTTTCCTCGCCAATGGTTTCTTCCCCCAGTCAGGTGCCTCCTTCAGGGTGTGGTAAGTTGTGCTCTGAACAAAACATTTTCTAAATAAAGTTTTTCAGTCCTCTTCATTCCATGTTTACTCCTGATGCAACTTATTTTGGAATCTATCAGTTCATTTTGACCAACTCAACTGTGACATTTTTAAGAAGGAAAAATATGAGAAAAAGCAAATGTTTATCTGTAGTTCTCCTTATCATTTGTGAAACTGGTCCATTTTTTTCTGATGGAACACTTTTCCATCACAAGATACCATATCTTCATAATCAAATCTTTCCAAGGGAACATCTCTATTTTGATTAAATGTACAGCCGCTCCCCGAGTTGCGAACGGTCGAGTTATGACTGTTTGCACTTACGACCAAAGCTCTCATGGAGTGTTCGTAAAGGTGGTCCCCAAGTTACGAACACGACCCGCACTTACGAATAGCACGGTCGCGTGTAACTCAGTGGGGTCCGAGTTACGAACAGCCTGAGTTACGGCCAAGTGTTTGGTCCGTAACTTGTTCGTAACTCGGAGAGAGGCTGTAGGTTAGAAAAGACATCTAAAAATTAAATTTCCTGCAATTTGGAAATTCTGTAAAGCACAGTGCTAAAACGCTGTCCTGAGCTGGGGCACATGGATGGCCATTTTTTATCCTCAAAGATGCTATAGTCAGTGTGAATGAGATGTGCCCCTTCACCCACACTGTTCTGTCTCTTGGAGGCTTTAGTGTATCTCTTTTTTGCTGTTGCTGTTTCCTTTAATCTAAGAGCTGTGCCGCACTGTCCTTTGAAACGTCGTCACAGAGTTTCAAAGTGGCAGCCCAGGCTCCATGCGGCGCTACCGTTTTGATGTACTCCCTCTCCCCCCACCCCCAGTCAACTCAAACTATAAGCATCCAATAAGCATTTGCTTATTGGATAATCGACTAGTCAACTAGTCCTTAACATCCTTAATCCCACTAGCTTCAACTACTGGTACTCTCAGGGCCAGATTGACGTGGGGCTTTAGGAGCTGTAGCCCAGGGCCCTGGGCTAAGGGGGACCCTACAAAAATAAATCCGTAATGGTCACCAATTCATTGACCACAATCAGCTGGTCAATCTGGCAGCTTCTGCCAGTCAATAGCGATGTCCAGGCCACCCCTTACCCAGACCTACACCCCAACACTGCCCCAACCGGGGTTCCTTCCTGTATCTAAATTCCCTCCCAGAAAAAAATGACAATAACAGCAGTTCTAAGATACAAATTAGGCCATTTTGAATTAACTTAACTGTATTAGACACATATTAAGATGAAAATGTTACCACAGAATGGTTTATGGTACTTAAAAGACAAGTTTAGCATAATGATAATAGCTTCAATGCCATAATAGTGATCATTTTGTTTTCAATTAGGAAAAAGACTTGTACACAGGGGCCCCACACAATCTAATAGACCTGGGCCTACAGAAGAGTTAATTTGGCCCTGCGTACTATATAGTCCCCAATTTAGCAAAGCATTTAAGCATGTGTTTAATCCCACCTCTGTTTGGCAAATACATATGAGTTTTAAGATGGTGCTTTACTGCCACTGACTTCACTGGGATATGCACATCCTGCAATAGTTTGCTGACTCAGGGCATTAGTTCTTTGATGAAGAGGGAGGGTATGAGAAACACTCAAAAGCTGCTGACCAGAGTCTAAAGCAACCTTGTCAGGAGATTGGGAAAATGATCCAAGCAGTGATAATGCAGGGGCCTAAACAGACCAAGTTAACTTCATTTCAACACTCATCTTCAAGTCAAGGAAGCTCTTTTCCTAATACATGTTAAATTTAAGAAAGACATCTAGGACATCTTCATTTTTCAATAGTAAATAAGTAAGAAGAAGAGAGAACTATGTAATTCAGGAGCAGCATGCTAACAGTACCGGATAAAAGGAAACCATACTTACATAAAGCCCATCATATATATAGTAGCGTCGCTCAGCTGGGTCCCGGTGGGGGAGCATGGGGAGCTTGGACCCCAGCTGAGCATGCCAGGGAAGGAGGGGAAGGAGGCGGGGCACCACGGAGGGAGGGGAAGGGGGTCGGGGCTGGCCGGAAGGGAGGCGGGAAGCAGAGCTGGGGGGAGGGAGGGATCGGGGGCTGTGGGGCTGGAGCAGAGGATGGGGGGGCCCAGAGGAAGGGGGGCGAGTGCCACGTGGGAGCTTGCGGTGGAGGGGAAGAGGGGCGGGGGCACTGTACATGGCCAGAGAGCGGGGCCTGGAGCTGCCAGCACGCCCCCGCCCCAGTTCGCCTCCCACCGTGGCACTGAAAAATAAAGTCATGGGCGGGGCCACACCACCACACTGCCTGTGGCAAAGAAAGAGTGGAGGCTGCTGGTGAGTCACTGCCCCCCTCGCTCTGTGAACCAGAGCCCCGGGACCGCAAGGCAGCCCTAGCCCACAAACAACCACATAAGCCTTGCCCACACAGCACCCCGGCCAGCACAGTGGCAGGCCCCACAGTTCACACATTTACGGTCTTGTGACATCCCACTGCCTTACCCCACAGTAAGGTCCCCAAACACAATGACACCTCAAGCTCCCCAGCTTCCTAAAAATAACCCCCACTCACAGTAGCTTCCATAGCAATGCCTACTCTGCCCCCTTCTCCCCCACACCTTGCCACTACCTTGCCACAGTAACACTTCAACAACCACTATGGTGGGTGATTGATAGCCGCTCAGCTGGGCCCGGGGCAGCAAGCGGCCGTTTGGGAGCATGGACTCCAAAGGGCCGCTTGCCGCTGCTTGCTCCCCTGCTGGGGCCCAGCGGGAGCGCCGCTGAGCTGGGAGCAGCGCAGCGCGCCACAGAGGGGGAGGGAGGGGAAAGGAGGCAGGGCGGGGCACCACACAGGGAGGGGAAGTAGAGCTGGGGGGCGATCGGGAGCCATGGATCGGGGGCCATGGGGCTGGATGGGAGGAGAGGGGCGGGAAACAGACCTACTGAGGGGGGGGCGTGCAGCCACGGGCCGCTTGCCACTGCTTGCTCCCCCACTGGGGCCCAGCTGAGCGCTGCTCAGGTGGGCCCGGTGGGACAGGAAGGGGGGCGGGGCGGTGATGTACACGGCCAGGGGGCGGGGCCCTGTACGTCACCAGCCCCCCTTCCTCCTCCCACTGTGGTGCTGAGTGGTGTGCCCCTTAGCTGGGCTGCTGCGGGACGGGGAGCGGTGACATAGACAGCCCCGCCCCCTGGCCGTGTACGTCACTGCCCCGCCCCTCCTCCCCCGCGGCGGCCCGGCTTAGTGCGCAACACTCAGCCAAGCTGCCACGGAGGGAGGGGAAGAGGGCAGGGCGGTGACGTACACAGCCAGGGGGCGGGGTCATGTACATCACCGCCCCCTTTCTCCTCCCACTGTGGCACTCAGCTGAGTGCTGCGCCCCTCAGCCAGGCCGCCAGGGGAGCCAGCAGTGCAAGGGGCTGTTTGGGCTCCCCCGGGGTGGGAGGGGAAGGGAGGGCAGTGATGTACACAGCCCCGGCCCCAGCCATGTACGTCACCACCCTGCCCCCCTCCCTCACAGCAGCCCGGCTGAGCAGGCAGCACTCAGCCAAGTGCCACGGCGGGGAGGAAGGGGAAGGGGGGTGGGGAGAGACAGAGGGGAGAGAGAGGCAGGAGGAGGAGGGGAAGAGAAAGAAAGAGACAGAGAGAGAGGCAGGAGACGGAGGAGAGCTAAGGGGGGGGGGGAGGCAGTAGGAAGAGAGAGAGACAGAGTGAGAAAGCTCAGGAGAGAAGACCTGAAAATCCCATTTTATGACAGGCTAATTGGCTAGTATACTAATAATCAAGCTGAACACATTTTCAAATCAAATTCCTCTGGGACTTTATAAGCTCTAGTAGTTGGCAACAAATAAGCTTTAAACAGAGTAAGTGCTTGTATTTAATGTCAATAAAAATATTTTATCTGGAAAAAACTAAACAGCTCTTCACTTTGTAGCTTATTACATTACCTCCTGATTTCAAATACATTCTAATATTTATGTTGTCAAAGAGGGGAAAATATTTTTTATGTTTTTGCTAGAATTACAAAATTTCTTGAGGTGTGTGTAAGAGAAAAAATAAATAGCTACTTGACTACCCTGTCTCAACACCTAACATCAAGGTTAAAAAAGACCATTGCATCCTGTAGCGAAGCAGTGAAAGAATATTTGTATTTCTGAGCCAAGTTAAGTACTGATGTATAACAAGCTCAATGCTGTTGAATTCACATCAGCTGTGGGAATAGAGAGGGAACATGATCCAGTTGGTTGGGTATTAACCTAGGATTTGTGCAGAACTGGGGTTAAGTCCCAGTATAAGCACAGATTTCCTGGGTAACCACAGGCAAGTCATTTTTAGGCCCTCTCTGCTTGTTTCTCATCTGTAAAATGTGGAAAACAATAGCTCCCTACCTCATAGAGGTGTTGAGAGGGTAAATATGCTAAAGATTGTTCCCTCATCCAGTTTTTTCCAGGAACTGAAATTAGGGACAGCTGTTCAAAAGGGTGTGATGGGGGGAGCGAGGACCAATGAGGGGTTAGACTGTCAGGACAATGTTGGACTGTGTAGTACCATAGTAAAAACTGAAAAATGTTTCACAATAATTTTATTAGATTTAATTTATGTTTTTAAGTCATCATTGGAATTAAATTTTTCTATATAAGCCTGCCATGGAGTACAGTATCTACATCCTTCTTGGTTTCTTGTTGCAATTTTGCACAACTGTTAATGAGCTTCTCAAATGCAGTGCATTCATTTTTGCTGGTTTCTCATGTATCCAGTACTTCATAATATGTTCATGATAATACAGAAGGCAATTTCTTTCAGAACATAAAATTCTATTGAATGAGGAGAAAGGAGGTTTAACTGTCTGTAGCTATTGTGACTGGGAGTAACAAGAGATAAATTCCTGCTTCTTTCACCCCAGAAAACACTGCACAAACTAGATTGAACTGCTAGTGATGATAAAAAAGAAGATGAAGCTAAATCTTCCTTTGTTGATCATATTATATTCCTCTCTGTGTTCAAATTCTCTGGTGTGTTCTGATCACACAGCAGTCTCTTTGCAGGTCATGCCTCACTCCACTCCAGTGTTGGTGTTTTATATGACAGACATGTCTAAAAGCTTCGATAGACTTTGATAGAATGCAGAAGCTGGTGGTATAGATCTGCAAGAATCAAGTTTGTGTAATTCACTCATTATGTGAAGACGACAAGAAGTGTTTGACAAAGTAAATATACGTGCCCTAATTAGTCAACTTCTGAACTGAAGTCTTTGCTTCTTCCAGTACATTTTCAAAGGATCTCTCTCTGAATGAGCCAATTTGAACCTCAGTTGCTGTGTATCTTCTGTATTTGCTGGACAGAGGTCCAGTACTATTGTAGCAGATGCCTGGATGGCATTGTTTAATGTATTCTCTGAACTTTGCACTTGTATTCTGTGAACATCCAGCTAGACCATGGATGTTCCTGGACCACAGAGCCCAGGTGTAGGGAGGTCTGGCTGCAGGAGTGTGGCAGGAGCATAGCAGGGGGAGCCCCATATTGGGGAGGTGGGCAGATGGGCAGGCAGGGCAGCAGAGAGTTCTGGCCCCAGGGGCCAGGTGGTAGCAAGAGACCAGCCCCAGCTGCAGAGCTCCGGCCCTGGCGGGGGTGGCCAGGAATCTCCAGCCCTAGCCAGATGTCTGACCCAGGCAACCACAGATGGGCAGGTAGCCACAGGGCCAAGCTGGAGCCCTAGCCAGGGGCAACGGCTCATCATGGGCCATGAGGGGAAAGACCTCCCCTGGTCCCACAAATCCCCTTTGTTTGGGACTGGTCAGGTCCTGAGGATGCCAGACCAGGGAGGTCCAGTCTGTAGTTTTAAGACAACAGTCAAGGATTGCTCATGAGAAAGCCAATGGGTTTTCCTAGGTTGGACTAATTTGAACCTCAGTTGCTGTGTATCTTCTGTATTTTCCAAGAGGTTAAATTAAGTCTTTTTGCTAAAAAGAGATATAGTGAAGACAATTAAATGTATAGCTTTTTAAGTGCCTTTTGAAAAGTTTAGAATTACTCTTTTCTGAGCAAAGTTTGTACTTCACTATGTCTTCCAGAGAAGTTTGCAGCTCCACCAAATGCACAATCCCCATCTTTTTAGGGTTCAGTTTACAAGCATTTAACTCTTCTAAGATGTGGCTTGTCAGATGCAGCTGATGTGTCATGTCTTCTGTAACCTGAACATCTAGAAATTCATCTACTGACCTATCACAAACATAGGTGACTTCACACCCATTTGCATCAGTGCATTCATCAGCCACACATGGACATTTTATGAATGTGCTGAGAGAGTTCTTCACTTTTTCAATTGCTGAGTCTTTCACTGTTGCACTGCATGCTTTTAACCAGTTAACTGAATTTCTTGCAGAAAGATACAAAGCATTTGCTGTCTTCATCGGAACCAATTTCAGGATTAACAAGTGACAATGCACTTAATACTGGCCTCTAGTTTGTGGTATGTGGTATCTCTTGCTTAAAGAGCAAGTATGATGTGACAGCCATGTTTGTTTGAATAAACTGTCTCCAGCATTTTTAACAGCCTTGTTCCATACTTCTTATATTGGCTTGGACAATGACTGGCTTATAAGGCTTTCTGCATGTCAATGCAGTCGAGAGGATTGGTGTTTTGTAGCCTTTTCACATAGTTTGTCAGCATTGGCTTTGCTGATCTGTCTGGAAAATTAAGCTCCTCCACATTTATTACACAAATCCATAGTATGCCCACATCTTAAATACTGTGTGCAGTTCTGGTCACCCCATCTCAAAAAAGATATACTGGAGTTGGAAAAGGGCAGCTAAAATGATTAGGGGGTATGGAAAAGCTTCCATATGAGGAAAGGAGCAAGTCAAATAGAGCCTGTGAATCCTAGGCTCAGACCACACCACCAAGCAAACTCCTGTCCCCCCCACTCCATACTGAGATCTGCTATCCAAACCTCTTGCTTATTGACTATAATTCATCTGAGGGTGGCCAGTGCTTCATTTGTGATGAAAGAGGTGCCAGGATTCAGGCAAGGGTGTTTTTTTATTATTTTATTTTCATAACTGATGCCGCAAGCAGATCAGTCCCAGAGCTACGAACTGCCAACCCAGAGGTTCAGCCCTGGTAAAAATTAAGCCCTGAGGGTGAGCCCCTCAGTCAGGACAGGCTAAGTACAGTTCAGCTGTCCTTTACTCATACAATAAAGATAACGTTTCATGACCTCTAATTCAATCCTAAAATTATTTGTAATCCAACACCAGCCAAAATTGAACATGTGGGCAGCAGAGCTCTGCCGGCTGCATATCTAGGCCCAGTAGGTGAATTCATGCAAATACAGTCAGGGCCAAAAGCCTTCCCCTCTCCCCTGGCCCATTACTAGTTTGGCCAACATTCCTGAAACGAATGTGCCAACATTGTCAAAACAAAACAAAACAAAACAAAACAAAACAAAACAAAACAAAACAAAACAAAACAAAACAAAACAAAACAAAACACACAGTGTGGGACAGATAGTCTTTGTTCATACTTTTCAAACCTATTATACTTTTTCAGGTAGAAATTCATCATATACTGTGTATGTTTTTAAGGTGTGTATTGATGTTTCAATTTCAATTCAAATTCCCAACCAATGCCTAAGTTGGCAACACGGCATGTAACTAGTTGACCACTGGGGAAATTTGGGGGAGAGAGGCCACACCCTCATTGAGGAGGTGTAGAGAAATCCCTGCATTCATCACTATTGTAATGGGAGCCATATAATTACCCAAGACAGATAAATAGTCAAACTTTACTTGTATATATATTGACTAAATTCTTACTGAGTAAAATGGGGAAACCACTCATAAAATGAAGATAATGGGATCATGAGTAGAGCCCTGCATGGATACTAAAATGTGGATCCATATCTGTCAAGGCTGTTCCCCACTCTGGTACTCTAGGTGCAGAAGGTGACCTTAAAAATACCTTGCCTCTATAAGATTATGCTTAAAAGCTCTCCAAGGTCACAGATTTCCTGGCCTTGGGAGATAGGATGCCACCATCAAGAGTAAAACCCCTTTCTTCTTGAACCCAGGAAGAAGTACTTGGAGCTTGGAATCCTAAGCTATTCTAATATAAGAAAGCTTGACTAAAAAGAGAAAACAATCTGTAATCTCTGATAGCTGACTCTCAGTCTTAGGCATGCATACACAGGACACAAGAATCAAATCATCGCCTTAAAAAAGGTGATTTTATTAACAAAACAAAAAGATATATTTGACAAAGCATACTTCATTGCTAGGGTTTTTTAAAGCAACTGAAAAAAGAACAATTTAAAAACAGAGAAATTCTCTCCCTGGATTATAGCTTGGAGTACAGTGTACAGGGAAGAGTGGGACATGGACTTAGCATAGAGAAGTTTAAACAAACAACAAAACAAAGAAAACAACCTGACTGCATGTAAATAGCTATTCCCTATCTACTTACAGATCCTCGCTTCAAGGTCCAGTCAATATCCATGCCCAGTTTTCTTTGTAGGCATGGTAGTTCTACCTGGTTCAATTCATCTTGTTCCCCCAGCTCTTGGGTTAAACTCACACAAAGAATAAAAAGTAAGCAGGGTTTCCTTCATTTCAAATCTTAATGCTTTCCCCTAGGCTCTCCTGGCTCCCTGCCAACACCATCTAGCTACCTGAATTTAACCCTTTTGTTGCTGAATGCTGGGATGTTCAGAAAAGGCCAGCACGCCTCCTATCCATCACAGCATCTGATCCACATCTTCCAGGCTCAACACATCATCCAATCTGCAATCCACAAGCCATATTTTACTTCCATCTGCATCACACAGCAAGTCATTTGGAGATGAGCAGGGAGGAAGCACAGATGAGCAAGGAGGGGGCAGGTCATGTAGGGAAGAAGCAGGCAGCACAAGGCAGGGGCAGGGGATAAGGGGCAGCAGGGACACAGGCTGGGGCTCCACTGGTCAGTGCTCATCAGATAGGGGGAGTCAGACAGGGCCAGCACTCTGCCCTTCCTGCAGGGAGATTTATGGTGGAGCTTGTTGCATCCTTTCTCATGGCACTCTCCCTCCACCTGGTGACTGTTCCATTTCTGCCTCCTAAGCATTCTATGTGAAGTTTTCTGTTCATAACTGAGGCCAACTGTGCACTAAGAGTAAGTACTGACAAGCCCAGGAGATATGGAACTGGACCTTGCTAAAAGAACTTAGCGAAAAGAAAAAATCTATACTATCTCCCCAGCTCCTTTTCTCTTCCAACATCTGGGTATCAGTGAAGGATTCAGCTTTGCTCCGTAGAGTCAAAAGCCATGAGATCAGCTCACTGCACACACGCGTCCAAACCACCGCACTTGATACTAATTAGCAACTCTTCTGAACACTTTAGGTGTGAGTCCAAGGAATGAATGGGGATGGAGAACTAACCTCTGGATCCCAGGGGTCATCCAAACAGGTCAAAGCTGGCATGGCTGGGGGCTGTAACAGTGCAGCTGTGCCAGGCTGCACCTGTTTGATGACTAAAAGGCTGTGTTCTCAAGATCTGTCAATCCAGTCCCACAGCTTTAATAGAGGCCCTACAGAAGCTGCAGCAAAGCCTCACTGTAAATGTCTCTGAAAGTGACTGTTGCGTCTCTCCTTTCTTTGATTTTTTTTATTCTGTGCTTGTTCTGTTAATGGTCCATTAGCTAATCTTCATCTGCACTGAAATTCAATTCATTCTCATAATGGCATTTTAAAAACCCTCAGCTTCCTGGGGAGTGACAATCCCCCCTCCTCTTTCTCACTGTTCTCTGCTGTGGGGGATTTTCCTCTATTTATTCATGTTTTTGTTTCCTGAACAAAATGGGTAATCTTGCCTCATTCAGAGCCAGACAACAGAGAGACAAATAAGTGACACATGGATGCCAAGGAATCAGTCTCCCAGACAACGCCATGACAATTCCCATAACTCCCTTCCTGGCCCAGAAGACATTTTCGTGGTTGGAATGAGGTGAATGAAAAACAAAAAAGGGATATAGGAATAACGCAGACCCTCATTTGAATCTTCTTGTCACACAGGAGTCCCATGGAACACTGAAAACAACTGACAACCAATTGTCTCCAGCGTTGGGACATACATATTATGAATAATTTAACTCTCTTTTGGGCAACTGAACAGACAACAGCTTCTTGTGCTAATCTTAGCAATCTACAAAACAAGTCTCCCATACAAGAAGTCAGTGTGACTTTTTGGAGAAACACATGACAAACTGCTACTGCGAAAATTAACTGACATTCCCTAGCAGACATGTTATTCTGGATTCTATATTTTAAAAAGGCTCCACATCTTATTTGAAATAGCTTCCGGGGGCCAAGGTGGCAGCATTACGACATTTTCCAAACTGCACAGAGCCTTATAATCTGTTCTTAAATGTCATCACACATTCCCTTTTTTAAGGGCCAACACATATAAAATAAATCACTTGGAGGTTTACTTTTATAGCTCTACTAGCCACACTTGGCTCCCTGCTATTCAGCTAAATGGGAAGCAAACTACCTAATACTCAAAAAGGGAGCTTTCTATCATTCCAAGGGAGATCCAGGCAGTTCTTCCTTCCTTCACTCCAGGCCTGCCCTTACTCACTGTCCTGTGTTGGTCTGTGATACAAGGGTCAAACTATCATGGTCAGCTAATAGGCTAGGAGTAACTGGTGAGTTTGTAACATAGCACGATTGACTTGGAGACCCCATGTTCCAGTTGCGGTAACTGTGACCTCTTTCCCCAGCCCTTTCCCCTGAGTCTCATGCCACACAGAACAAACACTTATACTCACCCTGTCATCTCATTAACCACTGCCCAGAACCAACTACTGACTGAGAGGTCCACTTTCCAGACAAGAGTTTATAGACTTATATTAAAACAACAGGCAGCAATCCCCTGCAGAGCAGGCACCACAACTTCTGGGCAGTACACATGCCTTCCATTCAACCCCCCCCCCTTTTACCAGGGACCCTCCTCATCTATGGAGGGTGGGGAACAGAACTGGGGGTTAATTGGGCTTAAATGAGCCAGAAGGTTTTGCTTTCCAGGGTTACATTTCAACCCAAATGTTGCTGATTGTATTCTAGTTGCATTTGATAGTTTTTGATACGGTTTGCTACAATATTATTGCAAACAACTTAAAGTAGTATGGATTGGATAAATGGACTATAAGCTGGATAGAAAGCTGGCCACAAGGTTGGGCTCAATGGGTAGAGATCAAGACTCAGTATCTGGTTGGCGGTTGGTATCAAGCTGGTACATTAGTCGGAGCATTGCCAGCAGACCTAGGGAACTGATTATTCCCCTTGTTAGAATTGAAAGTTTTATTCTTTTTATATTTCTTATTTTAGGTTTAGTAATATAAGGTATATATATTAACATACATTTAACATTTTCAAATTAAGTCCTTTCAGTTGAAGGTCTATTTTCTTTGTTCTGAAGTTTGGTAAATGTCCTAAAGTAGAAAAATGATTCTGGGTATTGTGGCTGTGTTAATAAGATTAGAAGAATTCTGCTAATGTGCAAGGCCAAAGCCTTAATTGCTTGATTTACAATTGCAGATCTGTAACCTCGAAAGTCCTTGTAACATTGCTCATGTGTGTGAGAGGAGTGTGAATGTGTCGAGATAAGATGCAAAGTTATGTTGCTTAGAACCAGATGGCCAAAGAAAGGGGGTTAGCAAGAGTGGGCAAAGGCCAGAGGACAGATAACCTGACTGCAGAGGAGCCATCTATAACCATCGATGTATGCCCCCTACTGACAAGAAGATTGGCTAATTGGCAGACTGACGACTTTAAAGTGGAGCAAGCACCCCGAAAGGACAATTGATTATAGGATGAGCCTTGGAGAGATGTTTTGGGAACACTCACATCAAAAAGATAACATTCCGGTCACAGAATGACACAGTGGAATATATTGATTTCAACAGGAAAACGAATTATAAAAAGCAGGGTGCTTTGCTATGGAACTTGGGTTCGTCTGCCACTGTCTTGAGAAGAGTATTGGATCGATCGACCAACAAGGCTCTGCTCCCCCCTGTGCTCGATCTAGCTGGCCACTAGATTGACACAGACTTTGGACTGATAACCATGATATCATCTGGCAGAACTGTGCATGCATGATGTCGTGTGTGTGTGTAATTGAAAAGCATATGCAGCTGTTGTATTCTCAATAAATGCGGTGTACTGCCTTTTCCCCTATAAAAGATCTCATGTGCATCGTTTAAGCATAACACCCTTTATTTGGCACTGGGGAGGCCACATCTGGAGTATCATGTTCAATTCTGCCCCCCTCCCATTACAGAAAGGTTATGGATGCATTGGAATCTAGAGGGCAACAAAAATTATTAGGGGGCTACAGCAATTAACTTATGAGGAGAGGCTGAGGATTTGGGCTTATTTAGCCCATCGAAGAGAAGAATGAGGGGGCATTTGATAGCAGTCTTTAACTACTCAAAGGAGAGTTTCAAAGAGGATGGAGAGAGGCTGTTCTCAGTGGTGACAGATGCCAGAATGAGGAGTAATGGTCTCAAGTTACAGTGCGGGAGGTCTAGGTTAGCTATTAGGAAAACTATTTCACTAAGAGGGAGGTGAAGCATAGAATGGGTTACCTAGGGAGATGATGGAATCTCCATCCACAAAGGTTTTTAAGTCCCAGTTTGTCCAAGGCCTGACTGGGATGGTTAGTTGGGGTTGGTCCTGATTTTAGCAGGGGACTGGACTCAATGACCTCCAAAGGTCTCTTCCAACCCTATAATCTGGAGCCCCTCAATGGAGACCAAGGTCCCATTGTTCTAAGATCTTTATATACACATATTAATTGAGACAATCCCTGCTCCAAAGAGTTATTCTAAAAAAGATGGTAAGGGAAACTGAGGCACAAGTGACTTCTTCAAGGTCACACAGCAGGTCAGTGGCCAAACCAGGTATTTCACACAGATCAGCCTTATCCCCTAGTCTACACCATGCTGCTTCTCTTGCTGTACGTTTAACATGAATAACATTCAAGCAACAAGCACAGCCTTCTGTTCCCACATCTATTTGTTCTTGTTGTTCTGCTTTGAAACACTTTTTTTATTGTCAACAAAACATTTTACCTGCAGGATAATGGGATATGGATCCTCTCTCTTTCAGGTCACTGCTATAAAGTCAGCTCAGGTTAGTAATGATCTGACATCATCTATTGACAGCTCAGTGTCTTACATGAAAGGCATCACAATGTTCTCTGCATTTCCCACTGATACTAACCCATGCCAGTCTAACAGAGAGGCCGGGGTGTGTAGGATCATAGCTAACAGATTATGGCCCCTTGAAGGGGAAAACACAGGGGCCCTCTGCTGCCTGCAGTCAGCTGCTTAGCCTTATCAGCTCCAGCCCTGTGAAGCTGGTAATTCACCTCACTATCCTCAGTTAGAGGGAGCTACCCAGTAGCTCCTGAGGCAAGACTTGAACCCACAACCCCAAATTCTGGAGACTAAGGCCCAAGCCATTAGGCCACTGGAGTGCCCAACCCAGACCCCCACTTCTCAAGTCTTCCAATGTATTCTCAAATGTTCTCTGTGACAGACGGACACCTCTCCTTTTATAATAGTATAGATTCTTGGAGGTTGTAAGAGTCTCTTGACACCAGATCACTTTACTCAGACCCAGCAGCCTGTGTTTTTGAACAATGTTAACTGATAATCCAAACATTGGGCTTTGGGTCCCCAGCTACATACCATGTGGAAACTCACACTGAACTGACTTGAAAGGTAGCTACAGCACACCACCGTCTCTCCTCTTTGTCTCCCCAAAGAGTTTTGAAACAACAAATTGAGCTAAAATTCAACTCTGGTATAGCTCAAATGAATGCAAAAGAATTATGCCAGAGATTAATGTGGCCCAAATCTGTATTTTTATTTAATATGCTGAACAATCATCATTTTCCAGCTGTGTGATGTAAGAAACTAGACATTTTGCAACAAACAAAAGAAACTGCCGTCACCTTTCTATGATTGCTTAAAAGTGAGTTAGCATTTGCTCAGTAATTGCAATATGGTTACATTAGACTAGAATTATGAAGAGATATTTGAGTCTTTCCTGTCACATGTGTGGGAGAAAAATCAAATAACTCCAATTGTGTCTAAAGGGGGGACTGTGCAGAAATCAAAACTCTCTGAAAGAAAACTGCTGTAAGGGTTAAAAAGTTTTCCAGGCCTCTCTCCCTGTAACAGAGAGAATCAAATTAACTCTAATCAAAGACCCTTACGAATGACTATCTCAAGTTCATGGATACTCCTAGTCTGTCACAATTTGTCATGTAAACCCTTATCTTTGTCACAGTTTGCCTTGTAGACTCCTCCACTCAAGTTCTCATGTGGCTTTGTGTACTGTAAAAACTTACTTCTAGCACTCCTGGGGTGAACAGAAGTCTCAGAGTACTTCTGCTGAGACTTTGATATGTTAAAGAAGAACAATCCACAACTGAACTGTCTAAGCATTCTGTATAAAGGATACCTGAATCTGTCTGTCAGGGCTGCTGCTTCACTCTTGGAAGTGACAGCCTGCATGCATGCATCATAAAGTTTTCCCTTCTAGGTTTCTCTCCTGCCTCACTGATTTGACCTCCGGCCTCGGACCCTTCTGGGGGCTCTGTACCCCAGGGGAGCGAGATTTCCCCTTCACATGTCATGAATAATTCTGTAACAATTTAAAAGCATGTATCATGACCATGAACACTGAACACAATCCTATGAAAAACACTGGGCAACTCCACTATAAAAACCCCCGCTATTTAACCCTATATAGCTTTACAATGAGACTCATTGCCATAGTAGTCGAGCCTCTCACACACGCTGCAATTAATTCTTCCAGGGACTAAGGGAGGGAAATATTATGAAGCTTATATGAAGATGAATAAGTGGGACACAGAAAGCTTGAGTAATTTATCCAGAGTTACAAAGGAAACCTGTGACAGGGGCAGAAATGCAACCTTGCAAGGAGTCAACAGGAGTTAAAATTGGGTAGGTTGAGCAGCAGTCAGGAATAGCCAACTTTCTATATTTAAAAAATATATCAAATGATCTGTAAGGAACCATCAAGGTGTGCAATAAGTGACCTATGAATCATTGTAATCTTGTCGCTGTTACTCATATCCTGTTTGTTATTCAACTTAGGTTGCAAATTTTCCACAGCACTGATCATATTTTCCTCTTTTTATACAGCACCTAGCACAGCTGGGCCTGGGACCTTTCAGTGCTTACTACAACCCTAATGACAATGAGAAAGAAAATCATCCTATGCCCCCTGAATCTCAAATGAGTTCACACCCTTCCTATCAAGGCTTTGTTCCTATGGCAGGATTAAAAGGGATAACAGCATTAGGATATTAACCTGCCTTGCTGGGGGTCAGGAATTACTTGTGTGAAACACATCATAGCACCTGCTCCTCTAAAGAACAGGAGGCAGATGTTGTATGAAGAAGGCTTACCTCAAAACTCATGCCATGTACTAAGCAGAGCTTCCGCACCAGTTCAGCCACCTCCTCTTCTGTGGATGGCCTCTCATTTCCCTCTCGTTCATACAGCAGATTACTCACATAGAGATCACTGGAGTTCACTAGAAACACATTCAAAAAACTAACCATGCAACAATTGACCATTTTCTGTGACTAATACTAAATCCCAGAGTGGTATAGTGTGCACCAAGGCTACATCTTCACTGCCAAAAGTGTGTTTTTACTGTGGAAGGGATAATTAATAATGTGTAAAATGCTAGTGTAGTGTAGGCACTGTAGTTTTGCAAGCTAAGTAAGGCCAACCATACAGAAGACTATAGCACTGACCCTGCCCCTCTGCTCACATTAAAAACTATCTCCACTAGGATTGTATAGAGGACAGCTAACAAGTGTTAGTTAAACTACAGTAAAAACACACCTATTTTCAGCAGTGAGGACAAAATCTACAGCTTCAGTTCAGCAACATTCTAATAAAGATGCTACATTCAAATCAATAGATGTATTCTCATACTTACATTTAAGCACATGTGTAAGAACATTGCCTGAAGGAGCATGTAACCAGCAAGAAAAAAAGTTGTTCAAAGATATGGAACAAACGAGACAGACATGGAACAAAAAGAAACCACATGTTCATTTCATACGCTCCTCCTCACACCTTGCCCATCTGTTTTCATCATGCCCCATCTGCTTATGGCCGAATCCTCCACTTCTGAACTCCCAGTCAACCCAACTGGAATGCTGAGTGCCAAAGAGACATGTTTGGATGCATACAGTAAACTCTTAGGCTATGTCTACACTGGAGAGTTCTTATGCAAGAATGACCATTCTTCCACAGAGTGTCCACACTGCCCGCCCGCTCTTGCGCAAGAAGATTTACAGTAAAGTGTGGGAAGAGAGGGATTCTTGAGCAAGAGGTACACTCTTTTCTAACAAGTTTAAGCTCTCCTGCGCAAGAGCTCTTGCGCAAGAGGGCTGCGTGGACGCGCGGCTGGGGTTTCTTGTGCAAGAAACCCCTATTGCTAAAATGGCCATCAGAGCTTTCTTGCACAAGAGAGCATCCACACTGCCATGGATGCTCTTGTGCACATGGTAGTGTGCAGGACTGGATTATCCAATAAGCAGACTAAGCACATGCTTAGGGCACCAGCAAAGCAGGGGCACCAAAAAGAGAGATTTTTTTTTGAAAAACTTTGATATTTCAAAAAAAAGCATCAAAGCTGTCATCATGGGAAAAGTCAGAACGCCGCAGAACGCTCTTTTTCTCAGCTGAAAAGAATATAAAACCCTCAGAGAACAACAATATGTCAGGACAGACTCGATTCACTTTCCCTATTGTGTATGGAAGCGGACGTGCTTCGTCAAGTCAGCTTTGATGAACGTCTCCAGAATTTTGCAATCAGAAAATCTAGAAAGAAGCTATTTTAATTTCAGAAGACATGTCAGTTTTGTGTCATTTCGAAAAATAAAATTTTATATTACAGTATAGTATTGTTTTTATTTTGAATTACATATGGGGGCACCATAATCTTTTCAGTGTTTAGGGCCTCTAAAAGTCTTAATCCGGCCCTGGTAGTGTGGACGTGTTCTTGCACAAGAACCCTTGCACAAGATGTTCTTCTGCAAGAACCCGCTAGTGTAGACATAGCCCTGGGGATCTTATTTTACGTCAGCATATAAATATTCTGAGAAATTAGGATTTAAAAAATAATGTACAGAGAAATACACACCAGCAAAATAACAAGTTTCACCATTTAGAGATCCACTCCTTAATCATTACTCAGGCAAACTTCCCTTTGACTACACCAAATTCATTCTACTAATGGAGACAAGCCCAGGGAGATGAGAAACTGATGGAAACAGGAGCTCTGTTTGGTATAGTCCTTTAAAGTCCATTGGAAAATATGATATTTTAGGCACCATACACTAGAGAAAGCTAAGCATCACACTCTGCCACTGCATGGGGACTATGTGCATTGTTGAGGGCCTGAATTGGTGCTGCAGGTCAAGGGTTGGGAAAGACACAGAGCAGAGGTCGTCCAAAGAGGAAATCAGATCTGCAAGCTGTCACGTGTGGATACCACCCTGACCATTTTGGAAACTCATTTTCTTCCAGGCCTACAAAACTTCAGGGCCCTGATCCAGAGTAGGCAATGGGCAACAGCCCAAGATCCCATTCCATGCCTTTTAGCACGTGAAAGGAAAGATCTGGTACAAAGAGAGTTCCTACAAGCAGACTGACGGCAAGAGGCAACATAAATACTTTTTTTCCCCACCACTCCTCAGGAAAGTACTTTAATTTGCTATTACTGGAAACATCAACTCACCTGTACTGTATAACACCCCTGCTTCCACTTGCAGGAGTTTCAATGAGGACTGTGTCTGTGTCTTTGCCCCAGTGCCCTTCCTAGAGAAAGGCGTGACAAGACTGGATTCAGTGCATTTGGCTTCTGTCAAGATTCCATCCTTAAAGCTCTGGGCGCATTCCAGTCTGGAGGATAGGATCTGCTGCTGTGACTGAGAGAAACAAACATTTCAGAGAAACTCTTTTCATTCACACAATCCATTCTGGGGAACACAGACTTCACAGAGGACTCCAGGTCTGTGTCATTCTAGGAGTTGCAGCAGAGGAGACTGGAGAGGGATAAGGTCCCAGTTTCCAATCTGCATTTCCCTTTTCTGAAATGAAACTTGCACCAACTTTCATTATGAACTTAACTCATTTCATTTTATTCCATAACGCACCTACTTTACCAGGTCTACTTTGCCAGCAAAGGTCTGAATGCAACAAAAAGCCATTCATGTCAAGTGGTTGACAGCTGGCTGGTACCGTAGGTTTAGATAACTTATTTCTGTTACTAGCATTTGTAAAAAAAGACATGAACACCGATTTGTGCTTGGAAAAGCCTTAAGTTTAAAAAAACTTTTAGTGATTTTTCCAAAAACATGACACTTAGCTCACAAGCCTTTTTTCATCCACAGCTTTCTATTTTTCCCTCCAATCTTAGTTTTAAACAACCTCATTAAGCATCATATATTTGGGTGGGAGGGGGGAGTATTATCCAACCCATGAGTTTTAGCCAATCCAGTCCTTCGATACTTTACTGACTGCTAACAGTTATATGATTAATGACTTCCTAAAATGCATTTCTTCATTGCCAGAAGAGTTCAAAATCAGTTTTAAAGCTGTCTGCTATTTGTGTTATGTAAGTGTTGCCATTTCAAAGGATCTTTATCAATTGCATAGAGACATTACATAGTAGAAAAGCCAGGTGTATGTAGAGACTGAATCAGGAGTCCAGACAACTCCTTCCACTACACGCACCTCACACGTGGAATGGTGTGTTATGAATGAGGCTTGGAACTTATAATTGAACAGTGAGGATAAAAAATACTAATCAGATGCCTTATCTGCTACTTAAACACTAGGGAGATGGATTCCCAGAAAAAACTTCAGACAGATCTATCAAAAGGTTGACTACACATTTTCCAACCTGCACATTAAATGATGAAGAAAGCCTGGCAATGCGATCTTATTTCTGAGGATATGAGGAGGGATGGAAATATATAAAGTGTAATTGTGACTGTTATTTAAATTATCAGAAACAGTTTGATAAGCAGAAGCACACATCACTAAATATATTTGACATCAGCATGTGGTTATAAATAAGTAGGCTTTTTAATCACTTCAAGAAATTAGCAAGGACTTTTGATGGGACCACAACAAATCCCTCAATACTTACCTGTACATCAGGCAGAGCTATGGATTTCGGGGAAATAAAACCCGAATACCGGTGAGAACACAGATGTAAGTCTTTTGTCTTCAAAATAAGAGGGCCTTTCCGCCGATATTTGGTTGGGCATTTTCCCAGAATGTCCATCTAGTAACAAACACACAAAATCAATAAAGCAACCTATTCACATATACTCACACACAATACGGACAGACTTTATCCTCATTACAGCACTTTATTACACTTGCTTTCCTGAAGTAGCAAAGACCCAGGGAACTGATTTGCCTCTTTCAATTCATTGGCTTTGCCACAGATACCATGGCCAAGCACATGCATTTAAAATGGCCTGATGACATGATCTTGCATTTTAAAAGTCAGGCAGGAGGGTTTTACTTCAAAATGAAAGATTTTTATAATGCATCGTTTTATTTGTTTTGTACCTTAAGCTCTGATTCAGAAAACACATTCTCACTCAAGACAGTGTTAACATATTCAGTATTAGGCATATACATAAGCCCCATTGAGATTTTTGGCTGTATTGCACTCATACAAACCCTGATTTCCATAAGTTATTCCAGTTATATTAGTACAAAAGAGCAGAATTAGACCTTATGTTTGCAAACAGTGTTCAACTAATGCTCAGCTAAGAGCCTTGAGGCCTGATTTCACAGCCCCTAGAAGTCAATGTCAATGCTCCTGTTGAGTTCAGTGGGTGCAGAATCAGGCCCCTGGTGAGAGAAATCTGGACTTGTGCTGTATCAACTCTTTGGGCAAAGTCTCCTTCCACGGCTCTGCTCTAGAGCAAAAAGGAGCTATGGCCTGGGGGTAGCATAGTGGTAGCTGACCCAGCTCTTTTAGGACTTCCACCAAGAATGCCAAAAAGAGCCAGTTTTGTCATGTGGCCACTTGGAAAAACAGTGAGACCATCAGAGGCTGCTGACCGGCCATGAAGGGGCAGCCACCTCTGATCATGTAAAAAGGAGAAAGCTAAAACCACCCTGACATTCAGCAACACACACCTCTTCAATGGATCCGCCGCCAGCAGCCACAAGGGAGGTCTGAAGCATACTGAGAATGCCCCGCTTGATGTTCAGCACCCAGGCCTGTTCGCGCTGCAGAGGGCAGATCTTCAGAATTTTCCCATTATGGAAAGAAAACGGAAGTGGATGGTGCTCTAGTGCTCCCCTGCAACAAAGGAATCCATAGCCGCTAGGTTCAGACACTAATGCAATGGGAATTTATGAACCTTGATGGATGCATTTTGACTTGGCAGCGTCTCTCCCATGGGACTATGACTTACCCCTCATAATCTGTAACCGCCCCTCTTATTTCACATCATCATCTGGTACCTACAAGCCTTCTAAAAAAACCATCAAGCCAAATGCTTTGAAACAGCCCAATCCATTTAATTGGGACATACTTAATCGGGGCAGCTCCCAAAAGACCATTTAAGGCTAAGTATACTTAATGGCAATGGCTCTGGCTGAATGGGAGATAGTAATGTCACTTAATGGTGACAATTCAGTGAATCTTGGGCCATACCTGGTATATGTGTCTCAGTTACATACTGGTGCTCTCTGCCTTTGTATAGCTGTGGTACATGCAGAAAGGAGAGGAATGGCTTCCCCCACAGACTTATTGTTAATGACTTCTTCCATGATGCCTGCATCTGCCTGAACACCATAACAGGGGTCATATAGATCTGTCCTTGCTGCAGGCAGTAAACTCAGTCCCTATCACAGAGTAGACAGTGCTTCTGCCCAATTCTATAGCCATGAGCGGCCCTGTAGGCGGTATATGAATGAAAATGTTGACCTCCGTTCATCAGGAATTCCTCTGAGAAGGGAAGGAAAAGACATCCATGGGCCAGGGTACTGGAACTAAGGGTGCAGTGGTTGCAATAGCACCCGCAGCTTGATTCCATCATCTACAGGATTTACAGCTTTGCTCAATGGATTTCAGCACCCCCACTACAAGAGCTGTTCTAATGCAACTGCCCATGGGCATGTCCCAGGGAACAGAGTTCAACTTTGCTCCTGTCACAAGGACTGGTCCTATTGTGAGCAAATCAGGGAAAGATACATTTCTTTTGCTCCTTCCCCACCGAATGAACCATTCTCCCCACCCACTGAGAGGAAAAAGTTGCCTCAGAGAAAAATGTCATTTATGAAACATCCAGATCACGTTCTCACCAAAGGAGACATGGCTCTCTCTAGATCCAGGGTATTTCCCATGGATATGCCCCTGTGAGTCCTATTCGACTTAGTGGGAGTTGTATGCATGTATGGAGGGCTGCCTAGACCACAGAATATACACACTGGGCTGAAGAGAATGCTAATAAGGTGTCATTCTGAATAATTATTTTGGTAGCCAAGCTTCAATGAATCCTTTTTTCACCATTTCTCCCTGGCGTTTTGGTGTCTCTGCAGAAAACAATAAACATGACAGCTCTTATCTCTACAGAAATCCCCAGAACCAGCATTCCAGAGGGAAAGTGCATTTGTGCCTGAAGCTGTCTGAACACTGAGATCAGTGCTCATATGGTGGAACAAAAGCTTTTACTGATGAATTTTTAAAAAGCGGCGCATTTACTCAAAACGTGCTCTTTCTGACCCTCTGAATTGAGCTAATTATTTTTTCTGAGGGACTGGTGCAGATCTCCATGTTGTTTAAAGGCTGGGAATCCAAGCACAGGGACAATAAAGGGAGATTAGCCGGCTCAGCCTGCCAGACAACAAAACAGCTTTTCTTGAGGGTGCAATGAACCTCAGCTTTGGGAAAATACCACCTTCCAAGGTCTTAGGGGCTTTATCATGTAGCCACCTCCTAAGTTTCCATACATTAGTTAGCCAGAAGGCTGCCCAGGAATAGCATGCTGTGAATGAACTCTTACTAAATATACAAGGGAGAAGCTGACATTTGAAAATAAATAAATGATCTTTAAATATTCTGGAAAGCTACAAAGCTTATTTTCATCATGCAGAATATAAACTACTCCATGATTACACCTTATGGTTATGAGTCAAGCTGTCAAAACCTCAGCATCCTAAGGCTTATGTGAATTGCATGAAACTGTGACTCAAGATCAGGTATCTCTTCATGCAGTTAGGCACCTAATGCATTGTGCAGCCAAATGTGATAACTATCCACTGCATGTACATTTGCTACACAAAATTCCAAGAGATCTTTAACCACATGCCCCTTAATTATTATGAACAATGCTGCAAGCCTAATCAATGCTTTTTCAACAGGCATCTAAAAGGAAATGGAATAGGAAACAGAAAATGGTAATATGATGCTGCTAAGCCATGTTGTTTCTAAAGAGAGGAAGTGAGCCATATATGAACCAATGTTACCTTAAACTGTCCATTTCTTTCAGAGACTCCTCTCTGGATGCCAGGGTCTTCTTTAGCTGAACATCTTGCAACTAGGAGGGAAAATTCCAATGGAGCAAACAACACTGTCTACAGGAGCTTGTAGGCTTTTATGCACATGAGAACAAGAAAATACAAAATAGAATACAGAGCAATGGCATGATCCTCCAGCCCTTAGTCGTGTACCCACATGGACAACTTACAAGTCAGATTAATTCCCCAAACTGGTTGCCTGATATTTACCCCCTATGATAAAGGGTTGGAGGAACAAGCCTTACTGGGCCTGTCTATACTGCATCTGGGAGCACCTCTCTCAGCCTAGGTGGGACTAAACTCTAAAGGGGAAAGCTAGGGCTTGGCTACACAAAGTGCCTTGAAGAAAATACTTGGCCTGCAAACCATGAATTGAACCAAGGACCTCCAGAGCTAACAGCCCAAGCTGAGGCAGCTGAACTAAAGTTTTGAGCAGGGGAGCTGACAGACTCAAACCCTGTGTGGGTCAGATACAGCAGGGGACTGGTTTAACACCCAGCAAGTTAAACACTCTGTGTCGTCTGGGCCTTCTTTGGTGCATGTTATGCTCCCTCCCATCCCAATTGTTTGTACTTTTACAGAAAAATGAGTTAGTGTATTTCTCATGTGTGGGGATGGTGTGTGTCATGTACAGCAGATACCACAGACACTGGGGGTAGGCCACTGAGAAAATGGTGTGTGAAGCTACCATCTTACCACATATCCTGTGACAGAGTACACAGCAGAGAGCAGTCTCAGTAAGCCAAGCAGTTACCAGCCAAGCAGTTATCAGTTTTTGAGCGCTCACGTTCTGGGCATTTCCACCGCCCGTTAGGGTGGGGCGTTGACCTCTCGAGCCCATGGTCAGAGGAAGAAGAATCCAAGCTTCTCACTCCTCTGGCTGGTTCAGGGGTTGCAGGGAGACGCTACCAGCTCCTGACCAGCTGGGTATAATACAAGCACCCAGCCTTTCACTACCCTCATTGGTTCCAGGGAGATATATGCTTGGATCAGGTGCTAGACTTCATAAGGGTCTGGGGATTTGGCTTGTTAGTATTTGGGGTCAGGAAACTGGCAGTCCCCATGGTGGCCTGTTTATTTAGCTGCCTTTCAGTGTCCAAGAAGCTGAATCAAGATCATTGTTTGGTTTGGTGTTAAGGTTTGTTGAAGATTCTGAAATAACTAGACAAGTGTCTACACAGCTAGCCCATTATTTCAAAATAATTTCAGAATAACGGGTGGCTTATTTTGGCATTTGTAAACCTCATTCCACGAGGAATAATACCTCTTCCAAAATAGCTATTTCAGAATAGTGCCTGTGTGGACAGGGCGGCTGGAGTTATTTCAAAATAATTGGCCTCCAGCCCCTCCCATAGTGCCCTGCTGGCTGCTCTGTCCCCACACATCAAAACTCTGTAGTCCCCCCCCTTCCCCTGGACCTCTTAAAGCTGCAGCCTCAGGAGAAAGGGCTCATGTCAGACAGCAGGCCCAGACAGCCCTGAGCCACCCAGCAGCTACCACAACTTTGAGTAAGCTCAAAATAAGTGACTCTGCTGCTCCCACCCAGCCCTCCACTGCTCTCAGTGAGCAGTCTTCCAACTCCCAGGACCCTGCCCGGGGACGGAAAAGACGTGCATCTTCCTGGTCTGGTGCAGAGATCACGGACCTTATTGAGGTTTGGTACAACGAGACCAACCTCCAGGATCTCCACCCCAAATGCCAGAATGCCAATGTCTATAGCTACATGGCTGAAAGCCTGGACACCGAGGGGCACATCCACACCTATTATGAGGACCTGCACCACATATTAGGGAGCAGGGCAATCCTTTTCCTACCCCCAGTAGTGGACTCAGGGCTTGAGACACCCAGCATCACTCTAACAGGGGGCAGACACGCAGAGAAGGCCAGCACAATAACCCTCCTGACCCTGGAGCTGGTACCCCATGATCTGGATGTGTCCCAGGTATCATCAGAGGCTGGGGAAGCCACGTCAGGTGAGTGCCATCATGTTCCCTTCACACACTGGGTGGAGGTGACAGGTGGCAAGGAACAGCTGCGTGCCTCTCACTCTGCCTTTGCAGACTGGGGATCACATAGCAGCCTGTGCATGTGGGATCACGTGGAGCAACAGTCTGGGGTACATAGCCTCACGAGGCTGCAACAAAGGACTCTTGTGCTATTGGCCACAGGGTGTCTGGAGAGGCCTGCCACTCTCCCGACACCAGGGTGGGACACCCTCCCGGCACAAGAAGGAGGCTGGGAACATGGAGCCACACACACACTCAACAGTGCTGCACATGGCACATGGACATGCCCACACTCTCAGGGCAGCATTCACTCCGGGGACAGCACAGCGAGGTGCAGGAGTGTCTGCTGCTCTCACACACTTCCCCTCAACACCCTGCCTCCCTCTCCCCCAGCAGGCAACTTCCTGAGGGACGCCGCCTCTTCTGGACCCAGCATGTGCGTGGCACAGAGGGAAGCCCAGCTGCCCCATGGCCCCCTCCTGCCTGCACATGCCTACTTGTCCTTGGGACGTGGGGGTAGTGAAGCTCCCCGGTTGGACATTTGGGCCCCTGCAGGAAAGGGCCCACTGGCTAGGTCACACATGCCCTTGCTCCAGGCACATTGCCTTTGTCTCAACCGGCACCATTAGGTCTCACCTCAGAGATGAGTGCTAGGCTTTAGGCACAGTGTCTCCAGGGATGACTGACTGTGTCTCTATTCTCCACAGCCAGACTAGCTGCGACAGAGGGGCAGTTGACACCACCCATAGCAGCATCCCAAGCCTGAGGGACCTGCCAGCTCAGGAGACCCAGGGACAAGTTCCAGTGGGAGCACCTCGCAACACTCCGATCCCTGGAGCAGATCCTGGACCCGAAACTGCAGGAAGACATCCTCCTGCCAGGTGTCTCGCCATAGCTAATGCTGGAGCAGGGCCATACCTGGTGCACAGCAGTTCAGTCCTTGATCGTCAGCATGCTGCCTGCTCCTGCTCCTTCCGTTTCTCCCCCAACCCTCTTACCCACGGCCACCGAGGCCCCTGCACCCATGATGATGGGATCACCAGAGCCAGGTGCCACTCCCAACCTCAGCCCTAAGCCTCTCCTCCCCTCCTCTTCTCCCCCCTCCGTGGTTCTTTAACCAGTCCCTCCCCAGTTACTTTGATCCCAAATAAAAAAAGCAAAGAGCTTATTTTTTCCAAAACAAAAAGTGTGGTTTATTGTCTCTGCAGGGGAGGGGGCAAGGTACAGAAGATGTGGGCATTGTGCGCTTTCCCTGATCATCCCATGTAGGTGTCTGTGAACTGGCTGTGGTGGTCCGTGATGGCCAGCAGGACCATCAAGAAGTAGCCCTTCTAGTTGGTGTATGTAGATGCCCGGGAGTTAGGAGCCTGGATGGGGATTTGGGGATATGGGTGCTGTCAATAACGCCCCCTCCCCACAGTTGGGGATGCCCATGTTGGCAAAGCTGGTGATGATGGCATCCACATCACCAAGGTTGATGTCCCTGGGCAGCAGGATGGTGTTGATGGTCCTCACCACCTGCAGAAGGAGACAGAGAATCACAGGATTGCCAGAGCCCTTGGGAGGTCCCCAAGCCCCCCTCTCCCTCCAGCAGGAGCAACTCCCCACTTACCCCATCCCCCGGCAGGGCTTTGTGAGGGCAGCATTGAAAAACCTCCCAGGGAGGGGGCTTCCATCACCATCATCACCAACTCCCACTTTCCTTAGGGAACCCCATTCCAGCAGTCCACCACCCTCCTGGGAAAAGAGCACCATACCTGCATGAACAGGGCCCTAATCGTTGATCTCCCCACGATGAACTAGTTCCCAATGGATCGGCAGCTGTCCAGCATGGTGAGCTTCTAGAGAGCAATGGTGACCTGCTTCTGGAGGGGGAAGGCGGGTCTCATGTGACTGTCCCATTGCCTGAGGGCAGAGTCGAGCCACTCACACAGCTCCAGAGATGAGTCCTTGCTCATCCGGAAATTCTGGAGCCACTGCTGGTCGCCCCACCACTCCATGACAAGCAGGTACCACCAGTTGGAACTGGTGTCCAGACCCCAGAAGTGGTGGTTCACGGTGCGCAGGGGACAGTGGGCGAGATCCAGCAGCATGAGCCATGCCTGTAGAGAAGTGATGAGGGTCTCCAAGATGAGCAGGGGGTTGGGTTCCTGCAGGCCCTGGGAGGCAGACTCCAGAAACTGCTGCATGAGGCGCAGTATTAGATGTAATAGCCATTGACTGCCCTGAGTCAGCTCCGGCTCGCAGGCAAAGGAATGGGTTTTGCTGTCCCTCAAGGAGGTAAGCAAAAGAGAAGAGCCTGACACACAGCTGTACAGGGTGGGGAGGGGGGTCCCTTTAAGCAAGAGCCTCAAATAGCCTTAGCCTCAGCCATGGGAAGTGAGTGCTGTTCTGATGCCCTGCCTGAAGTGCTCCTGGGTGGCTTTAAATGCAGCTCAGAATCCAATGAGAGTGGACGCTCTATTTCAAAATAGCTCAGCACTGTTTCTATGGGCATTTGGCATGTAGACGTGCTATTTCAAAATAAGCTAATTCGGAGTATTTCTTCCAGAACAGCTTACTCCAAAATAATCATGAAGTGTAGACGTAGCCTTGGAGTCTTCTTGAGAATGGCCCTGGACCAGTCCCTGATGGTAATTTTGTAAGGAACTGTTCAGTCCCCATTTCTTTCATTAGACATGTTAATAAACTTACACTTTCCATTTTTGTGCCTTCTTCCAATGTCTGGGGTAGTGAAAACTACTAGTGTGCCATAAAGTCAGCCATAAGCATGCGCAGAGGGTGTGCCGGGCGTGCCCAGGCACACCCTAATGTCTCAGGCTGGCTAGCAGCTGCTGGAGGAGGAGGAGGAGGATTTGAGACGGGGTACCATAGCCCGTCACTTTCCCCGTGAACATCTACAGGGCACTTTGGAGAAGAGAGCGCACGTGCGCAGCGGAAGCAGCTGGGGCCGGACCAAAGATGCCAGCCCGAGCCATTTTTTCGCCCCGAGCCCCACCCGGCCCGGCACCCCTTCTGCGCCTGGGGTTGGGGTTCCAGCCCCAGCGTCGGCCCTGGCCCGGCAGCACCGCGCAGTGCCCCTTCTGCCACTGGGGCCGCAGCCCCAACCCCAGCCCTGGCCCCAGCCCGACAGCAACGCGTGGCACCCCTTCTGCCCTCTGGCCCCGTCCCCGTCCATCCCAGCAGCACTGCACAGCCCCCCCTCTGCACCTGGGGGTGCCCCCACCTGGCACAGCCTGGCTGCACTGCGCAGCGCCCCTTCTGCACCCAGGGCCTCGTTCTTGACCCCGCCCGGCCCGGCAGCACTGCGTGGTGCCCCTTAAAGTGAGGCACCCCAGGCTAGAGCCCGGCCGGCCTGTAGTTTGGGCTAGCTGTGACTCTAGCCCGGAAAGCTGGAAGGCAGAAGCCAGCTTAGCCTAAGGTAAGGGAAAAGGAAAGGGAGAAGGGGAAAACAGGCAGGGGTCGGAGAGGAAGAGGCCTGTGCTCAGGGGAGGGGGGCAGGTCAGGAGAAGAAAGGGGAAAGCACCAAGGAACAGGGTGAAGGAGAGACAAATGCCAGGGGGCCAAGTGGAGACAATGAGGAAAAGGGCAGGAAGGAAGGTGTCAGTGGCGGGGGGGGGGGACAGGGTGATGCTGGGAGAGGAGAGGGGAAGGGCACTGGGTGCTAAAGGGGGAGAGGGAGGTGCTGGGAGAAGGCTTGAAAGAAGGGGTGGGCATGAAGAAGGCAGGGATGGAGCAAGACGTGTATGGCTACAGGGGCATGAGGGGAATGGGGGCAGAGGGTGGTGATGGGATGGGCATCAGGGAAAAAGAGGGCAAAGGGGGCAGGAGCAGTGAGGGAAGGGGGGCACCAGGAGGGTGCAGGGCTAAGGGAAGTTGCAGGTGCCAGGGGATTCTGGGGGTGAAGCAGAAGGGCAGACACCTGCAGGGGAGGGACCCACACCCAAGGAGAGAGGCAGGGCAGGTGTGTAGAGGGAGGTGTTAGGAGAGGGGATGAGGAGGGGTAACTCTCATGATCAGAGTGGGAACAGGGGGGAGAGAAGGGCTGGGGGAGTGGGGCAGGTCTCAGGAAGGCTGAGGGCAGTGAGAAGGGCAGGAGTCAGGAGAGCAGAAGAGGGTGAGGGCTTGGGGGGCAGCAGGCACGAGGGGAGCTGATGGAGCAAGGGGAGATTTGGCAGCAGAAGGAAAAGGTAGCAATTTATAAGATATTTATTAATAACAGTGGCACATCCAAACAAGCCATATGAACTCAGTACTGGTGTACAACACAAAATTCAATCTGCTCATGGGAGGAAACTCTTAGAGGGAACACTTCCCCCAGCCTCTCTGCCCCCGAGTTAATGTCACACACATTGAGTTAATGCAACTGCAGGATAGTTGCATAAGGGGGGTTTGGTGGGGGCCAAACTAATTCCTATTGGTAGGAGGATAGTGGGCAAAGTCCTTAGAGGGGGGTCACATGATACCTTTTACTCTGGTCACGTGTCCATCTTGCCCCGAGAGTGTTACCTCTAGAGGTGTGGCCAATGGGATTTGGGGTGTGGCCAATGGGGGTCGGGGCGTGGTTAACAGGGGTCAGGGGCATGGCTAAGGGGGTCAAAGTACATTTTTAAAAAATTCTTCGTGTGCACACCCTAATGAAATGTGCTGCGCATGCCTATGAAGTCAGCTAATATCATTCCAGTTCCTGCATATACAATCTCCCCCCAAATCACACCCACAAGGACCTAGGGGCTCTTGTTACCCTGGGACAGTGTAAAACAAGAACTTAAGTGAGTAGACATAATCTGAGCAAAGGCATGTGTACAGGGATCATGACTAAAACCCAGGTCATACACATGTCAAAGTGTGGGCCTTCCCCTAACCTACAGTCTCACCTGTAGAGCCTCTGTGGGTCTTTGTTCACAGAATCTATGAATTAACTCTGACTTTGAAAGGAAGCCAGGGATGATGCAGGGAATTTCTCCATGCTCCCTCTGCTGGGCAAATTTGGCCTGGATAAAATGTCCAATCTGAGTCCTTGAGCTGCTCCACTTAAGTCCATGGCAGTTAACCAATGAGTTCAATGGGAACATTATGTGGCCCTGTGAACAGTATACTGTGCTGGACATGCCTTAATCCCAGTAGATTCCAGACCTTGCAAAGCTCTCTCTAACAATATAAGCTTCAAATCATAATACCATCTACATGTTTTGTTAGTCTGTAAAGTGCTACCAGACCATTTGTTGTTTTTTTAAGTTTATCTAAAAATATACCCATTGCTATTTTTCAATTGCAGATACAGATTGGAAAGTGATTAAACATCCCCTTTGTTTCTGTCAAGGGCATATGCTTTGTCTCCTCCTCATCACCTCATGCAAAAACCATAAAACAACAGCTTTGCTCAGGGAAGGGAGTGATTTATGTAATTTAGCCTTTGCAGTTCTTTGCCGCAATCTAAAGCTGTATCTCATCCATGCAATTTTGCAGCTCTAATTATGAGTCCTAGGGATCTGTATACTTTCAGATAGACCAAGTATTTCATATGGTGCAGTGAGTCACTCGATGGAGGGGCACTATCCCATGTTCATTAACTGCAGTCCTTGAGGCACTTTTGAACTCACCTTTAAGAACATGTGGCACTTTCCTAGGGCTTCAATGATCACTTTACCTTCCAGAGCTATGCCACTCCTTTTGTAGATGCTTCCCTGCAGGAACGTATTGGTAGCTGTTGAATACCTGTAGCTGTATCTGGATCCCGTGGAGAAATTCAGCTCATTGTGTTCTAGGAAACAAACAAACAAAAATGCGGTGTGCATGTCTATATTTTATCAGCAATGGTAGATTTAGGCCATTTTGGCACCTGCTCCCTTTTAGGCCCATAATGGAAGTGGTCAGATTTTCAGGAGTATGAAGACCCCCCAGGAGCTCCTGCATGGAGGGCAAAGGGGAAAGTTTTGGCTTCCTTCCTCCAGCACACTCATTTAGGGCTCAGCCTCAATGTGGCCCATAACATCCAAAGCCCTGTAGTGTTTCCCACCACCCAAGCAGGCTATTTTTGATGACAGTGACATGAGACCACCTAGACCACCTTTTCTTTATGAAGTACCCCTTTAAAAAAAAAGTACCCCCAGTACCTACAGTTTTCAGACACACACAAACTGTTCTATCGTTGCAACACATTTGCTTAAACAAGTTAATCTTAGCCGGGCGGGTGATGACATTTTTGGGTGTAAAAAGTACGAAAATAATAAAGCGTTGTAAAACTTAAAACAAAAATTCAGTTTTCCACATTTCGGTTGTGACGACGTACCCCCCCAGACTTCTCTCGAGTACCCCCGAGTGTACTCGCACCACTGGTTGAGAAACACTGGTGTAGAGTAGGGCTTGGGGAGGCAAAATACTTACAGTGATGGGAGAAGCTCTCCCATCAGCATAGGTAGTTGTCCTCACTAATGTTTTGTCTATACACTGACAATTGAGCAATAAAGCTTTTGTTATTCACAGATGCTTAATACTCACTTTTGAAACAAAAAGCCAATTTAAACAAAAAAAACCAAACCCCTAGCCATTTCATTTCAACATTGTCAGAATTTTTTTTTACCTAATTTTCTTCTGAGCAAAATTTTGGCAGAATTCACGATTTCAACAAAGCTGTGTTTTACTGATATATAAGTTATGTGTAATGTAAAATGCTACCCTTGATTTCAGAGAGAAAGAATAGCAGGCAAAACAATGAAAAAAGCAAACAGCAAACGGTGATGGCAGGGCAGGGCTAGAAAAACGTGTACAGTGAGGGTGTTGAGAGCCATTGAACCAAATTGCAAATCTTGCATATGAGGGAAACCACTTCAAGCGAGGGGAGTGCAGCAGCACCCCCAGCACACCTTGTTAAAGCACTTATGGCTATGCCAGGATTAATATGGATTAATATGCCTATGCCAGGATTAATATGTTTGCTCTATCTTGGAAACATGGAATCTTGCTGCTTGCAAAATGTCTTCATCTATTTTACAGGTACTTGATGAATGATTCAATTTAAATGACAATGGGGCTTTAATGAAAACTGTGATCTGATTGCATGACTTGGATATCAACCCATGTAATTATCTTCTGTTGCACACACGCAACTGGAAAATATTGCTTCTTCCACTACAATCCCATAAAAGATGTGTAATTTAAAACTGCCACTTAATTGAAATTAATTGGTTAGTTCATATATGGTGTGCTGCCTCTACTGAAAAAAGTAAAAAATGCTAATGTATGTCATAGACGCTATACTGCTAGAGTCTAAAAAGATTCTCCTTTAGTACAGATTATTGTAAACTATGCTTAAGGTTTGGAGGATCAAAGCTGTGACCCTTCTGAGAGCTTGAGTTCTGGTGGCCAAAGCATGCCACGGTAAGACAGTAACAGTGGTCAAACTCCTAAAAGAACACAAATTTGTGGCATTATATCTTAGTAATGAGACGACCAACATAGAAGCAGGAGAGTTTGATTAAAGCATTCTCTCTTGCATCAGGCCAAGTGGCTGCTGAGGAAAGATGGCTACATTTCCCTGCTTACTTATCATTTGCTCCACCTGCAGGCTCAGTGGAGGATTGAGAGCCCTTTAAAAACAAGAGGTTTGTGTTAGCAACTGGGAGATTGGATTGGAGCACACCAGTGGTGGCTGTGCAGGACATGGGATCAGAGTGCTCTCTGATGAGTCTCCTATTGTTGTTCTGTAATGGAGCCATGTGCACTCAAGTGCCTGCTGCCAGCCTTACTGAGACATATGTACAAGCAGCCAACCAAACTTTGAATCTGTGGCACACCAACAGGAGCAACAACAAGGTGCTGTGGAGGGAGTGCTAGGCCTTTCTCCTAGCTTGATACTGTGCAGGTAATGGTGGGATGTGGAAAGACTCAGCACAGGGCAGGATTTTGCATTACATCTGTTGTAGCACACCATAGGCTAGCTTTCATGTTTGTGTGAGCTGAGTCTAATGTACAGCAACTTGGGGCAACATAATATTCAGCAATGCTAGGCAGTTAATATAAATTAACTCAATATCAGTAAATCCCAGCTCAGCTATTACTATCATCCTTCCAGTGAACCAATGCTCACTGAAAAGTCCAGCATGTTACAAAGAGCAGAGTCGTGTGGTGTGACTATAAATCTGCTCTAAATACCAGTTTGGCCTTACTCACCAGCACAGTCAGTCATACAGGCAGTTTCTGGGCCTAAATTCTCCTTGGATCCTGCAACAACAAATCAGAAGTAATTGTAGAAAGGCACAAAGAAACCCACATGCAGCTTCAATGACTGTCACCCTAACTATTTTGCCCTGGTCTACAGTAGGGAGTTATTTCAAAATAACCCCCCTATTTAGAAATAATAAGCGGAACGTCCACACTACCAAGCCCATTATTTCAAAATAACAGGACTTATTTTGAAATCTATACTCCAGCTTTCCTCAGCGAATAATGATTATTTCATTTCAAAATAATGTAGACACTATGCTGCTGCTATTTTGAAATAACTACTCCCCAGAGTAGGGTTGCCAGGTGTCTGGTATTCACCCGGACAGTCCGGTATTTTCAGCTCCTGTCTGGTAAAAAAAATTCAGAGAATACCGGATACCTAAGATGTCTGGTATTTTCTGAATTTTTCCCTGGCCAGGCAGTGAAAATGCTGGGCACCTGGCAACCCTACAAACACTCAGCTCCCAGCCCCCAGTGACCCCAGCCCCCATGCTTACCTAGTTCCCCAAGGCTCCTGGCACAAAATGGCTGCCAGCCAAAAGACCTAGGGGAAGCAATGCTTCTCCCGTTCCTATCCCTGCACTCACTGTTAAAGGGGACATGCTGTTTTATTTTAATTTTTTTTTTTTGGCTTAATAAGTCCTTGGAGTCCTTTTCTCTCTCTCTCTCTTTCTCTCTCAACAACTTTGGTCTCTCCCCCCCCCCCTTTTTTTCCTCCTTCAACAGAATTTTTCCTGGTGTTTTTTTTGGGGGGGAGGGTCGGTATTTTTGTTTCAACCATCTGGCAATGCTACCCCAGAGTAATTTGAAGTATTTACTCCCCAGTGCTTCCTGGAGCTGTAAGTCGAGGTAGCATGTCCACAATAATAGAGCCTGCCTCGTACAAATTTTAAGGCTCCCCCGTATTGGGGACATGTTATTTCGGTTTTGTTATTTCAGGAGTTATTCTGAATGTAGCTATTTCAAAATAATTTCCTAGTGTAGATATGGCCTTACAATAACACTGCGATATACACATGGCAAAGTCCTCTAATAGAATTTACCACAACGATTTTATTAGGGGAAAACACCCTATACAGCAAGAGACTTGTTACCACACAGTCATTTTGCAGTCTTCTCTGACAAAGAGTAAAAGCTCCACCATTTGAGCACCATCTTTTTCTAAATGTCACAATAGAAAATATTAGCTTACAATCCTCAGACCTTAATGCGTGAATAAAATGGGTCACATAATGGAGTCTGAACTGAAGGCCTTTCCATGACTGCTTAGTTCAGGCCAGGATGTGAGCCCCAGCAGCACAGGTTCTGCTGAATTATTCTGGGAGATGGAGAACTAAAGACACAGTCTGCGTCTGGCAGCTTCAAGAAAAGAACCACCATTGTATGCATTACAAGAGAGTTTTGTCTCCTCTGTACTGCGTGCAGGGCTGCGCAGCAAAGTTGAGATTTATGCAAAGTAAGAGCTAGGGTAGGGGTGGTCACAATATGACCCATGAAACAGATCCAGCCCATGGATGCCCTGGCAGGGGGTAAAGTGAGAGACTTTGTGAACTCCTCTGCCCCTAACCCCTGAGTGGCCTGAGGACAGTGGAGTGTACGAAGTCTCCTTCCCCTCGTCTGCCAGGGGCACATGGCACATAGAAGAAGCTGCCAGCTGTTCAAATTGTTGACAGTTCCCTCTACCTGCCTTGCAACCCTGGGAGGAGGCAAGAGAATTTGTGTACTCCCCTGCTCTCAGCCCCTACTCCCAGCTGTGATGATTGGCGTGGAGGCAGGGGAGCACACAAATTCCCTTAATCCCCAGGGACTCATGGCCCTGAGCAGCACATGGAGGGAACCTATGTGGCTGGGGCTGTTGCAGGAGGGACCCTGCCTCAGGAACCCTGTTGGATTGCTGGCTGGGAGCCACCTAAGGTAAGTGACTCCTGGCCACAGCCTGCCTCTGGCACCTCAGCCCCTCCCACTTCCTAACACCCTGCCCCAGGTCACAACCCCTTACTTCACCCAAACTCCCTCTCCGACCCCATGCCCGCTTCTGAATCCTGAGCTCCCTTCTGCACCCAACCTCTGTCCCTTAGTGTGGCCCTTGACCACTTTCCAAAACCTTGGAGTGGCCCCCAATCAAAAATTATTGCCCACCCCTAATTGAGATGCTGCTGCTTATAGAGATAGGAGTCAAAGTGCTCATGTGGGCCTAAAGTTCATTCAGGGGCATTCAGATGCACAGTGGTGGTTTTGATCCATTTGCTCATGTTAAACCATCATTAACTTTGTGCACATGAACACTCATGAATTCCCTTTCTTCCTTCTTCTCCTGCTCTAAAGAGGATAAACACTGTGAAAACCCAAGCAAATACATGAGATTACTATCATGTTTCCTGTTTCTCATCCATAAGCCAAGAAAAACCCAAGAGCTTTACCATCATTTTTTTTGATTAGCTTGATTTTTACTTCTTGAACGAGAGACTAATTGCTGTGGTTAGAAGGATGAAAGAAAATTCTCCTTTATAAGTTCTGACAAGCCTCATTCTAACTGTATCTGAATAAATGCCTTCTATTTGTTTTAAGGATGTAATAGTGTAGTCAATTAACGATAAGCAAAGGGTTATAGGTTAATGCTATAAACTACACGCGTTCCCCCCAGTCCCCACCAGCAATTTTTTTTAGTAGGCTGGCCAGCAGCCCAGCTCAGTCATACCTTGGGTCCAGGACCTACCCCCCACTGCAGCTCTTCATTTAAAGTGTACTAGGAGCCACGCGGGCAGGCATCCCAGTTCAGTTCTTGCTTGTGCCAGGTCTGTGAGCTCAGCTGCTCCGGACAGTGGCTGCTGCCACCCTGCACTGCTGCCTTTGTGTCAGAGGCTGCAGGGCAACAGGCAGCCAGTCCATGAGGGGAGCTGGTTTTTAAACTGAGTGTCAGGGGGTTCCTCAGGAGGGGGCTGGAACACACTGGATGGCAGCCCCACTCCTGGGGACTGCAGAATAGTCAAGTAACTGATAAGAATTCATAAGGTTAATCAACTAGTCAATTAACTGATATTTAACATTGCTAATTTGTTCCCTGGAAATGTCCTGGTCTTACATTTTATTTTATTTTACATATTTCACAGTTATTAATATTTTGGATACATGCATTAGCCCAGTGGTCACCAACCAGTAGTTCAGGATCTACCGGTAGATCTTTGAGTCTCTGACAGGGGATCCTGACTGGTTTGGCCAGGAAGCTCTCAAGTGCTGGCACTTTAGTTGCCCCTCCCCCACTGTCATGCTGCTCCTTGGAAGCCTCCTGCTTGCTGTGCAGGGTGTGTGAGGGAGAAGGGGTGTATGTGTGCTGATATCAGGGTATCCTCCCTCCCCCAAATCCTGTACCCCATCTCCACACAGAGAGAAGGGGTGGAGGGAGCATGGCAATGCAGATCTCTGTCACTCTTACACAATGTGTCTGTCACTCTCACAAACACAACTGTCCTTCCCTCTCCTGACCCAGCACATACATGGGAGTTGTTACTACTTTACTGCTTGCAAAGTGGGTTGTTTTTAGCGTTTGACTGGTCTGTGCATTGCATAACTTTCATTTCTCTCTTATGCCTAAATTTAATTCTTTGAGTACTAATGTACCTAACTTATTATGTCTGGAGTAATTATCCCTGTGGTTAGTTGTGCTCCTAGAGGTGGCTGGCATGTCCCTGTAGCCCCTCGAGAGGGTTAGAGCAGGGGTTCTCCACATGTTGTTCTTGCCAGCAGCTACCACCCCTAGAGCTCTCATTGATCAGTGAGGGAGAACTGTGGCCCGTGGAGGTTGCAGGCTCAGTGCCTGTGGGATAGCACATGGAGCCATTACTATACATTCTAGCTGCTTGTGGGGGTGGGGCTACCTTGGTTCTGCTGCTCTATAGCTGGGGCAACTATCTAGCTGCTCTGAGGATGGATAGGACTTGAACCCACCACTCTGTACTCCCTATGCAACTTCCCTGTCCCCTAGTCCACTCCAGAGGCTATACCACCTTACTGCTGTCAGAGGGTCCCTTATCCTGTGTCTGGTCACTCCCAGGCTGGGCGGAGGGGGTGGCTTGAAGGTAGGGAGGTGCAGTGGCATCTCCAGAGAACTTGGGGATGGGCACCAGCCTCTGGAGCACAGGGCGGGTGGGCTCAATCCCACCCCTCTCCACCCACTCAGGCAATGGCTGGGCTGCTAACACAGGCTGCCTGGGGGATGAGCCTGGCTCCTGTATTAGGAAGGCAGGATAAGGGACCTGCTGAAGGTAAGGCAGTGAGGTGGGTTGTGCAGTGGCTTAGGAAATAGGGTGTTCAAGCCCCAAGTCCCCCTGCACACCCTGGGAGCAACCAGACACAGGACAAGGGACCACCCCAAAAGAGGGTGGGAGGTGGGATGGGTTCTTGAGTGGACTAGAAAATACAGCACCTGCCCAAGCTGGACCTCTTGGAAATAGTGATCATAATATAATTACATTTAACATCCCTATGGTGGGAAAAACACTACACAACAGTCCAATACTGTGATATATCATTTCAAAAGGAAGAGGTTAGTTAAACAGAAATTAGAAGATTCAATGCAAAAAGAAAAATCCCTGCAAGCTGTATGGAAACTTTTCAAGGACACCAAAATAAAAGCTCAACTTAAATGTACACCTAAAGTAAAAAACACAGTAAGCAAATCAAAGAAGTGCCCCCCCCCCCCCCCCCATGGTTTAACAACAATGTAAAACAAGCAGTGAGAGATAAAAAGGCATCATTTAAAAAGTGGAAGTTAAATTTTAGTGAGGGAAATAAGGAGCATACACTATGTTAAAAATATAATCAAAAAGGCCAAAAGGAATTTGAAGAACAGCTAGCCAAAAATTCAAGAAGTAAAAGCAAAATTTTAAGTACATCAGAAGCAGGAAGCCTAATGAACAACCAGTGGGGCCACTGGACTATTGAGATGCTAAAGGAGCACTCAAAGATGATGAGGTCATTGTGGAGAAACTAAATATATTCTTTGCATCAGTCTTCATGCGTGAAGATATTTAGGGGATTCCCAAATCCGAGCCATTCTTTTTTAGGTGACAAATCTGAGAAATTGTCCCAGATAGAGTTGTCAGAGGAGCTTCTGCAGCAAATTGATAAACTAAACTAAAATTAACAAGTCACCAGAACCAGATGACATTCACCCAAGAGTTCTGAAAGAACTCAAATATGAACTTGCAGAACTACTAACTGTGGTTTGTCACCTGTCCTTTAAATCAGCTTCTGTACCTAATGACTGGAAGATAGCTAATGGGAAACCAATCTTCAAAAAGGACTGCAGAGGTGATCTTGGCAATTACAGACCAGTAAGTCTAATTTCAGTTCTGGGCAAATAGACTGAAACTATAGTAAAGAAGAGAATTGTCAAACACATATGAACATAATTTGTTGGGGGAAAGCCAATATGGTTTCTATAAAGGCAAATCATGCCTTACTAATCTACTAGAATTCTTTGAGGGGGACAACAAGCATGTGGACAAGGGGGATCTAATGAATACAGTAGGGATGTAAACAAGTAGTTGACTATATGATTAACCAGTAAGTCTAGTCCAGAGGTCTCCAACCTTTTTAACCACAAGATCACTTTTTCAGTTTAAGTGCAATGCAAGATCTACCTCAAAACCCAAATACTCTTGCCTGGCTTCCCTCCCCCGCTTCTCTGAGGCTCCACCCCTTCTCCAAGGCTTCACCCTGCTCACTCCATTCCCCCTTCCTCCCCAAATCTCATTCACTTTCACCATGCTGGGGTAGAGAGTTGGGGTACAGGCTGTGGTCTTGGGCCAAGGGGTTTGGACCATGGGAGGGGACACCCTGAAGGTAGGGAAGTGGGGTGGATTCTGGACTGGCCTAGGGCAGCATTTCTCAACCAGTGGTACGCATACCCTTGGGGTACATGAGAGAAGTCAGGGGGTTACGTCAACACAAGTGAAATTTGGCAAAAAATGTCTGGGATTTTGTCCTGCAAAGGGGATTGGGGAAGGGATGGCTGCATGTGCCTGTCAAATTGAACTTTCAGAACCATGCATCTGGATGTTAACAGCCGCTCTGAGCACGAGCCCCAACGCTGGGCAGGAAAGCGGGTGGTGGCAGCTTCAGTGAGACCCAGGGCAGTTCCAAGTTGGTGGGTGGGTTTGGGCAGGGAGAAAAAAAATCACTTCCACGGCCACCTCTCCTAGTTCGTTTCCTCTCCAGCAGCATCCCTGGAGTGCTCCAGGGGGGAGGGTGGTTGAACCTGGAGACGCACATTACCCCCACCCTCGCCAGCAGCTCAGTACAATGCATCCCCATCACCCCTTCCTTGTGGCACTGCGGAGAGGAGCTAGAAGATGGTGAAGTGGCACATTAATTTTTGCTCCGGAGGACCCCCCTGCATCAGTGATGTAGTGGGGAGGGGGGAGCTGCCCCCAGGCATCATGTTAGGGGGGCGCCAGGCTGGGGAGGGAGTGCGGCGAGCCCGACACTCGTGAGCCACTTTCTCCCTTCTGACAAGCCACCGAGACAGGCCCGGGCAGCAGGAGCGGGCGCTTCAAAGGTAGGGTTACCATACATCCAGTGCCTGGCTCTGGGGGAGGGAAGGAGCATTGGGTTAGAGTGGAGGGGCTGGGAGTGCCTTGCTCTAGGGTAGGGGTGGTTGCATTGGGGGTACTTGTTTTTTAAGGAATACATTATTTTAAAGGTTGAGAAACACTGGCCTAGGGGATAGGGCACTTGCCTGTGGAATGCAGGGTAGCACTCCGCTGGGAGTAGCCAGAGAGACAACACAGGATGCTCCAGGGATGGAGCTGGCTCCTGTATTAGGAAGGTAGGGAGGTGGGCTTGGTTCTGCAGTGGCCTAGGGGCTAGGGCATTCACCTGAAGAGCTCAGGGTGGTGGGCTCAAGTCCATCCCACCCTCCTCCGAGGCAGCACTAGTCCTGCCCTGTCCTGCCCTCCACCCACCCTGAGAGCAACCAGACAGCCATCACGGGCTGCTACAAGGATGGAGTTGGCTCCCATATTAGGAAGGTAGGGAGATGGAGTGGGATATGCAGTGAACTTTTGGGATACAGCATCAGCCTCGGGAGCACAGGGTGATGGGCTCAATCCAACACAGGCTGCCCCAGAGATGGAGCTTGCTTCTGTATTAGGATAAAGGATCCTCAGGGGTGGGGTGGGGGGCATGGATTCTGAAGTGGCTTAGGGGGATAGGGCACCCCTCTTGGGAACACAGGGTGGTGAACTCTAGTCCCATGGCAGCACCCCTGCCCACCGTGGGAGCAGGTGAACAGCCAACATAGACTACACCCCCAAGGATTGAGCTGGCTCTGGTATTAGGAAGGCAGAATAAGGGACCTCCTGAAGGTAGGGAGGTGGGCCGGGCTCTGGAGTGGACTAAGGGCTTCTTCAATGCAGCGTCCTCCTACAGAGGTTGCAGTGCAAGGTGGCAGGGGGCTCCCCAGGAGTGGAACCAGAGCATGCTGGCTACTTGCCCCATCCCTGGGAACCATAGGATAGTCTGCTAAGGATTCATGTGGTTACTCAACTATTTAATTACCTGCTATCTATGTACTTAGATTTCCAGAAGGCCTTTGAAAAGGTCCCTCACTGAAACTGTCAAAATCAGACTGGTGACTAGATTCACTATTGTTTATGACACTTCCAGATGCCTTGACAGAAAAGAAGGTGATTTTATAATTAAACTTTTACGACTAAACCTCTTTGAAAACCACCGAACATTAGCTTGCTATAATAAACAAAAAGTTTTGCTTAAGATAATTCTTCTCAGTATTAAGACCAGCAGCAATATTTACACCTCTTCCACAAATCTATGCTAATAAATCAAGGTCCTCCGAGCCCCATAGATCAATTATTCCTACAGAAGACAACAGTTAACAATACCTCTATCTTTACTAGCTGTTGCTAGTACCCAAGGCAATATATTTCATCTGTTCCATCTTCCTTACAGAAATGCTTTTGACAAGCTAGCACATTTAAAAACATCATTCAGATTATTTTATTGAAACCACATTTTCCACCTTTTCTTCATTAGATTTTGATAGTGGTGGGGTGGGGTGATTTCACTGTTTAAAAAAAAAACATTTTTAAATCATTCTTAAAGTAGAATGAGATCTTAATTCTCAAGAGTAAAATTATATTTCTAGCAAAGTACATTTGCCAATAATTTCTTTTTCTCCCATACAAGATTCTGTTGCTTCTTTGCAGAAACTGAACTCCCTTATGGAAATACAGACTTGAACAAAAAGAGCAAAATGAAAATAAGCTGGTGGTTGTTGTTTTAAATAAACTTTATCTAACCATTAGTAAATAGAAAGCAAGAAGATTTCTGGAATGGTTATTTGTCTGTCTAACTGACCACACCTCGTAATATCATTTTAGGACTACAAAATCTTGCTAAATCTATATTATTTGTGTATATAGATTTACCATAGAATAAACAATAGAATTCTAACTGCACTGCATTTGGAAAGAAATATAAATATTCTGCTTCATTTTCTCACAATCCCATTAGAAATTTAGCATACACAAAAAGAAAAATTACAGCCTTGCAGATCTAAATAACCAAGTTTGGGCCTAGAAGTGCCTCAGATAATTAAAATGGTTTCTTCTTTCTTGAAAAGGTCAGCTAGAAGCATAGAAAGATTCATCATCAAGTTAATTGCCTTTAAATGTTATAAATCAGCAATTTCCTTCGCAAGAGCTTAGAAATAAACACCATACACAATTCACCTTAATCATAGAGGGCCAGATTTTCAAGAATGTTCAGCACTTGTGTTTGGGGCCAGATTTTCAAAGAGCTCCCAGAACACTGTGGGCACCTAAATGATACCTCCTGATTCTCAAAAATGCTCAGCACTCAACTAAGCAAACGGAATGCTTGAGCCCTTTGGAAAATCTGGCCACTTAATTTAAGTCCCTGATTGGGAGCTGATAAATATAGAATTCTGTGAATTTATTTTATTTTAATTTCCTACCTTTTTGCTTTAGATTTAGGAAACAGCATGTCTCCGGACCTTTTTTGGTCTAAAATGGGCAAAATTGTTAGTTTCCTTCATTTATTTGGCTAGTTTAAGAACCCTTCATTTTCAAGATACTGGAGTTTTTGAATACTAAACTAATGCGGCCTTTTACAGCCTCCACTTATTCTGTAATGAGTGCATATACACTCACTACAGCAGTCTTATTTTCCTGGGCTTCCCCAGCTAATGCTGAAGGAAGATACAGCAACACTGTGCTTTTTAACATGCAAGAAACCCTCCCACCTGCAAAAGCACCACCCAGGCAGGCCAGCATACAGAACTGATGTACAGAAAGCCAAGACAAAGTTACTACAAGAAAGCGTTCCTACAAAAGCTGCAAGTCCTGACATAATTCACACTCTCCCAGATGCTTTGCAAGTGAGATCATTGCTCTGCAGAAACATTGTATATTGGAGAGAGAGCAAGCTGCGATTTTAGCAGAGGAAACAATATTTTCTTCTACTTACTCCTAGGCACTCCTGCGACAACCGCACAGAATAAAATGACTGAATGCAGGCCCATGACCATCCAAAGTGCCTCCTTAGCCCAGCAATAACAAACCCACATCAGTCCTCTCAGAGGCAGCCCTGAGCCAGGCAGTGAAAGAAAACTTTCTTCACAAAGCAGGAGCTGACTTAGTTTAACTCCCCTCTTCCAGCCAGGGGAGGGGCTGAAAGGGGAGAGGGGGGTGGTGTGTGTATGGGAGGGAGGGGGTGGGGAAGCGTAAGGGAACATGTCAGCCACTCTGAGTTCTCTGATAATGTTTTAGACTCAAGGTACCCAAGCAAGGACCATTTCTAACCTATGGAAAAGTCACCCCTCGGCAGAGGAAGCTGAAGTACTCAGCATCGAAAGAGGTGCGACAACCTGACCAACCCAGGGCAGCCATGCAGATGACAGAACAGTGATCCATTCCAGCACAGCATGGGGAAATGGGCACAGGGTTTGGGGCTGCAAGGAAGGTGTGTCCGTGGTAGGGGGAGAGCGAAGCAAACAACTGAGGTTTTCTCCCTCCATGCTCACCCAGGGCAGCAACATCCTCTCGGCGGAAGTGCCATTCCTCAGGTGACTGAATGTTCGCTTAAAACCACACAGACAGGCATGTAAAAAAGAGCCCTGGTGATAGCTGCAGGGTTTTAAGACATGACTTCCAGTGTTCCCTGGTCTAACGCCTTCCCCTGCAGCAGCTGCCTTCCGTTTGCTTTATTTCCACAGCTCCCACTTCTCCACACAGGCTCTTTCCCTTGCTCTGCCTGGCACACAGCAATCTTTGCAGTACCTGTCCTCAAGAAAGGAGAGCTGGAAAGGACCTCTGGGGTTCAGCCCTGCAAACCAAGGCACAATTATAAACAACTGGAAGGCTGCCTGCCTCAGCCAGAAGAGCACCAGGGATGGGTGTCTAGGGCTATGTCTACACTACGGCTACGTCTACACTGGCATGATTTTCTGAAAATGCTTTTAACGGAAAAGTTTTCTGTTAAAAGCATTTTAGGAAAAGCATGTCTAGATTGGCAGGATGCTTTTCCGCAATAGCACTTTTTGCAGAAAAGCGTCCGTGGCCAATCTAGATACTGTTTTCCCCAAAAAAGCCCCGACTTTGCACGCTCCATCTTCTGCCCGCATGTCAATCAGGGCCTGGAGGTGGTGGGGAGCACATGAAGTCTGCCCCACCCTGCAAAGGAGGGCTGTGCTTAGAGTCACCCGCCAACTGAGCAGCAGCTGGCAGTTGACTAAGTGCCGAGCCCCTTGTGTCAGCCAATGGTCAGGGCAGTGAGTGGTGTGTGTGTGTGCTATACACCCGAGACTTCAACTGCTGAGACCGGGGTCGCTTGCAGCGGGCAACCTGGAAGAGGTTAACGAGCGCCCCAATAAGTTTGCAGGAAGAGCTTATTACACATCAGATTTTAGCTGCTAGAATCTGTGATTCCTTCACAGCTGGCAGCCTGGGGGAGACTGAGAAGTGCCCCAACAGACCTGCCACCTGGGAGTGACACAAATCCAAACACCCAAGCTCTCCCTATATCTGTCCCTTAAGACCAGCTAAAGTTCTTTTAAATTGTGCCTGGTTCTGTTACAGCAACTGAAGGAGTCAGGTTAAAGCTTAAACAGTTACAGGTTTATTGAGGAAGCTTATAAATCATATGGTTGCAATGGCTATTGTTCTATTTCTTAACTGCTAGCAAAATATAGATCTTAAAAATGGTTACAAAGAAGATAAACATAGGAAAAACAGAAATAATAGTACCAAGTAACAGCTTAACCTTTAAAGAGCTCTAAGTCTGTGTACACTTAAGACAGAGGACCACATCCAGGTACAATTTTTACCCCCTTCTGTGCCTCTCCACTCCAGCGTGTCAGGCCAGGGCCGGTCCCTCAATTCCTAGGAAAGACGAAAATACGAGGTGGGCGTCCCCATAGAACCTCGGGAGGTCAAACACCTAACCCGACCAGCAGGTAGAGGGTAGATTGACAATCAAAAGTGAGTCTGCTGCTGGACCTATTTTTATACCCGTGGGGTCACGTATTTCTCTTTCTTATCTATGATGCCAAATGGTGCTGGTCTGTCTTTTGTGAGACCAGTTCTTACAAGGGAGTTGTGAACTTAATTTACACTTGTAAGAGAGATAACTAAATTGGAAGTACTGGGGATTCTTTTCTCAGTGGGAAATTCCTCTCCCAGGGATTGTGTGTGTTCGAATCAACATGGGTGCCAGCCTGGGCAGTTCTTGCCGCCTCGAGGCCAGCTTATTGCCTTAATCACTCTCTCCTCATATCTATGTTTTCAGCTTCTCAGGATCAGATGAGCCAGCATAGACTATGCTGATTTTATTGCTCCTTCTCTGTCCTGTATGCTTCAGGAACCTCAGAGAGGCAAATAAGATGGATGAGATGGGGGTGGGAGGGTGGGGAGAGTCTGTCTGGCTACACCTTGCAGAGCAGGAAGAGACTTCTCGCACTCCTCCCACCCCCCAGGCCAATCAGGGCTTGGGGGTGAGGAGAGCACACAAAGTCTCCTCCCTGCAAGCAGAGCGCAGGCCCCTGATTGGCCTGGGTGTGGGGGGAAAGGGGGAGAGCACAAAATCTCTTGCTCCCTGCCTTCCAGCTCCCAGCGCTTAAAGTCTACTGCCAGGGTTGACTCTAAGCACCACACACACCCCGTCCCTAGGCCCTGGAAGCCCTTTTGCCCATCCCTGGTATAGGGATAACAATTCAGATCAGCTAGACAGTATCAGCCATAATTAAAGATGAACTGAATCTAGATCCAAATTCTCCAGCTTGGACCAGCTTGGATTTCCTATAATCAATACCAAATGTTATGTGAGAGAGACCAATTTGATCTTCCGAAGTCATGTTTTAAAACATTAGTTTGGCTGTGAAACCACTTCAGAAATTCCATTTTAGTGGTCTAGTATACTGTTTTTTCCAAATCTGCAATGAGTTTTTGAAAGTACAACCCATTGCACACTATAGGATACCAATTCATTTGGAGTCAGTGAAAAAGTTTGTAGTAAGTTATTTAGTAGTCAATTAGTTCTGCAATTAAACTGCATTCAGAAGCCATTAGAGGCAGCAGAAGCAAGGAGGTGTGTGTTTGTGTTAGCAGCAAACTTGATTTGCAGCAAACTTGTTTTACTAGAACAATTTCTCCTTTTTCCAAATAATGATGTTGCCAATTCTCCACAATAGTCTGGCTTCATAGTGTTTATATGGAAAAATCTATTTACTACATTTCATCTATGCTGTTACTGAATACCATGGCAAGTCTTCCACAAAAGTCATTGGGACTTTTGTGAGTGGAATGATGTCCAAATTAGGACGAGAGAGAACTTTTGTGTGCTAGCTTGACTTTCCTAAAACCTACATGGCCCAATATCAACAATTTACACCACAGTATTTATTTGTTGGATTCATTTTGTTCCGCCAACCCTCACATGGAAGAAATAATTTACAACACATCAGGAATGCCAACTTAAGCTAATATTTAAAAAAGTTAGTTTCATGTATGTTGATGTCACATATAGCAGCAATGTCCAGAGCCACCAAAGCACACCTTAAGCACGAGAGTACATCCCCTGAAATTAAGCAGGTAATTAAGGTAAGTGAAGTGGAGCAGGGCAAAAGTAGTGTTATTGACTATGTATCTCTAACCCAGGCATGTCAAACTCGAAGCCTACTGAGGGCCACACAAATGAAAACTGATGGTTTGTCGAACAAAAAAAAACAAAACATTTTAGGTGGCACCAATACCGGACACCTGGCAACCCTAGGGCCACCAAAGAAAATTTACTTTGTCGCAAACTCATAGTTGTTTATTATTATAGATTATGTTTAGGTATATTTTATAATATTACAATAATTTAATGTGTAACATTATTTGCTCATATTACATAATTTTAAAATTAATTTTACATAATTTTTAATTTGAATATAAATTTAAGGTGCTTTTAAATTTTGGCTATGATACATAACTTTTGTTGAAATAAAAACAAGTATAGACCATGGTTAATCAAATAGAACAGGCTTCTGTGAAAATTTCAGATACTTTGTAAGTTTCAGATTTTTCATAAAGATATCATTATTCACGCAATTGAAAAAATCTACATATTTATTGATACAAAATGTATATACCTTTTGGCTGTGTCTACATTGGCAAGATTTTGCGCAAAAGCAGGTGCTCTTGCGCAAAAACTTGCTGCCTGTCTACACTGGCCGCGAGTTCTTGCACAAGAACACGGACGTTCTAATGTAAGAAATCAGTGCTTCTTGCACAAGAACTATGACGCTCCCTCTCAGGAATAAGCCCTCTTGCACAAGTGTTCTTGCGCAAGAGGCCAGTGTAGACAGGCAATCGGAGCTTTCTTGCGCAAGAGAGCGTCTACACTGGCACGGATGCTTTTGCACAAAAGCACATGCCAGTGTAGATGCTCTCTTGCGCAAATACTCTAACGCAAAAACTCTTGCTTTAAAGAGTATTTGTGCAAAATCTTGCCAATTTAGACATAGCCTTTGTGATTTTATTTGGGAATAAATAAAAAAAACAAAACAAAATAACCCCTTCCTCTCCCTCAGAGCCAGGCTTTCCCAGCCCCCCCAAACCTAATACCTGGGTCCCGGAGTCGACGTTGCCACTTGAGGTGCTGGGGTGGCATGAGCACAGCGGCCGGCTGTGAGCGCCTGCTGGAGCGCCCAGCCGGTCATGAGCGCATGCACAGAGCAGCCCGACCGGCCATGAGCAGTTGCTGCAGGGCAGAGCAGCCTGGCCAGCTGTGAGCAGGCACTTGACCATGTGCTCCGAGCATCCAGCAGGCTGCACTTCATTCTTTTATAAAAATGTTCTGGTAGGCCGCAAAAAATTTCGATCGGGCCGCATGCAGCCCTCCAAACGCCGGTTTGACATGCCTGCTCTAACCGAAGCACTACAGACTGTACTGGAAAGTAGCATGCAGGACTAGCAACACCGTAAATTACATTTCTAGTTATATTTCTAATTTAAAAAGTAGCCATTCTTCTACAAAGGAATTTTACCACCTAATTACAGAGAGATACTGCAGAAGGGGAATTCATCTACAAAACCAGACTTTTTTTTTTTTTTTTTGGTTGGTCCTTAGAGAGAGCAATTCAACCTAGTATATGTGAACCTCTCCAGTGGGTGACTTCAAAGGCTGATAACCAGAGGAGGTACAGTAGCATACACCATTCCTCCTAGAATACAGTAAATACACTAAACCATTTGCCTTTTCCATACAAATGAACTCCAAGGATGTTAAATTTAGTTCAGTGAGACCTAACTTAATTCTTCAAAGTATGTTCAGGATATTGTCCCTGTCATTTTTGCATCCAGCAACGTAAAGCATAATTTCAATAGTGTTACAGCATTTCCTGTTACCCCTTCTTACATCTACCATTGATTATGAGATCTGAGACATTACAAAGTATCTGTCATACACATTACCCTTTATGAATACAGAACACCCTGCAAGAGGTGTTTAGAGCAGTGAACAGGGGCTTTTTGCCAGCTGGTCTCTCTATTACAGGGTTACTCAGACACATGAAATTAAGGGCATATATCAGTTTCTAGGACTGTTGTGCTCAAACTTTTTGGCCCACAGCCCACCCCACTCAACACAGATCTTTCTACCAACTACCAGCCAACCTCCCATAATGATATAATGAGTGTAGGGGAGAAGGGGCTGGCATGGGATCTGGGCAAGAAGTAGGGTGAAGGCAGGCCCATAGATGCAGGGGTAAAGAGGACAATTGCTCGGGGACCTGGAGCACCTTTGAACTGCCACAGGAGCACCGGAATGCCACTCTGCATGGCTTTGAGGGCTGGGGAGGGCACTGCTGTGATCTGGGTGGCACTAAGCATGGACTGCCCTCGGCCCCCATCTTCTGGTGATGCGAAGCTGCCACTGCACCTTGCCCCAGGGCCCATGGTGACTGTTGGCCCTGCTGGGTGCAGTAGAAGGCTGGGGTATCTAGCCAAGAAAAGGTGCAAGAGCAGGCTGCGGTTTCTGCCCAGAGAGAGTGTGCAAGAGCAAGGTGAGGGTGCTGGGCCTGAGCTTTGAGCTGCAGCCCACCTGCAAGGTGGCCATGGACCATTAGTGTTCCACAGACTGCACTGAGAAACACTGCTCAAGGATCATGGCTCCCACGTTTGTGTAACCTCTTAATATCAGCTGGACAGGGGAAAAAAGTCACTAAACTTGAAAATGTCAGCTCACGTACTTGAGGCTGAATAATTATCAGGTAGCCTATGAGAATAATTGATTTAATTTCTGATATATACACAGCAAATGCATTTATTTAAATAGGAATCCAAAATTGGCCCCTGCATTCTGATTAAAGCAATGTGTGCAAGCCTCTGGTAGAATCACCCTTTCTACCAAAAAGGTCCAGCTTCTTGGACTCTCTTGCTTTTGGTGTTGCTTTTCACAAGCCCCATCTTTCCCTTTCATTGACTGCAGGGACAGGAGCCTGGTGGGGGAGGGGAGGGGAGGACGACAGTACAGGAACTCAGATCCCCAAGTGGCCAAAGTGCTTCCTTTTGGCTCTTTTTGATGTGGGCAAAAGGGAGTCTAGGGTTTGCCACAGGGCCTTCATTGGCCTGATAGAGAGGATGGGCACTTTTGATGCCCTGCAATGGCCAAGATGCTGACCAGGCTATTGGAGGATTCTTTCACTACCTCCACTATAAGCCTAAGTTCAATGCCTCTTTAGCAGCTCCTGGCAGGATCATCCCTTTGTGGGGAACAGGGCCCAGGACAACCTCCCCTCACCCATCCTAGGGCCTGCACCTGCCCCCACCCCTCCTTCATCCCCACCCCACTCCACCCCTGCCCCTGCTCCACTCCTCCTAGCTACCCCGCCCCTTCCTTCAAACCCCCTCCCCAGAGCAATGTGACCTAGGGAGATTACTAGAGGGATTGGTACCAGCAGCAGCAGTTAGTGTTGGGATGGGCCCCGACTGCTGCAGCAGGATGCAAAGTGACATTTCCAGCTCCCAGCCACATCGCTCAGGTGAGTGTAGCAGAGCAGGCTGGGGCTGGGTTGCTCCACTCCCCATGGCTCCCACCACTACTGGTGAGTGCAGGGGCAGACCCAACTCCTGCTGCCAGCCCCAGGCAATCCCCCACACCTCCATGGGCTCCTCCAAAGCACAGGATGGCTGCCTCAAACCATCCTATGGAGAAAAATCAATCTGCCTCCATGTGGGTCTTGAAGTCATCCTGAGGGAGTGGCTCACTCATCCCTGACCCTGCCTCATCTAGTTCAGAGCACTGCTGTGCCTCTGCACTGCAGGCAGCACTGATGACATCAGCCCAATTTTTGCATGCTCAGATTTTGAGAAAGAAATAAGTGGCAGGGGTCACTCAAGGATCTGCACAGGGAGCCGTGCTGTTCAACATATTCAGAAAGGAGCCAAAACACTGAGGTGGCAAAATTTTCAGAGGATTCAAAATTACTTAAATCTAAAGCCGATTGAGAATAGTTACAAAGGAGCTCAAAAAACTGGGTGACTGGCCAACAATGTAACAGATGAAATTCAAAATTCAGAAGTGACATATAATGCATATTGGAAAACAATCTCAATTATGCATACAAAATGCTAGAACGTAAGTTAGCTTTTACTACTGAAGAAAGATCTGGGAGTCATCATGGATAGTACTCTTGAATGAATATTTTCAATGTGCAATGGCAGTCCAAAAAGCCAACAGTCTACTAGGAACCATTAGAAACAGTATTGAAAAGACAGAAAAGATCATAATACCACTATAAAAATCTATGGTACACCCGCACTTTGAAATATTGGATACAGTTCTGGTTGACCAATTTCAAAAAACTTTAAAACTAGAAAAGGTATAGATAAGAGAAACAAAAATAATTGGGGCTATGAAGCAGCTTCTATTTGAAGACAGACAGAAAGACTAGCCCTGTTCAGTTTAGAAAAGCAACAGCTAAAAAGGGGATATGAGATTTCTATAAAATCATGAATGGGTGAGAAAAGTGAATGGGGAAGTGTCATTTACATCTTTACATAATATTTGAACTAAAGGTCACCCAACTGCCTTACAGTTTAGCTGATTTTAAAACTAGCATAACTAACTTCTTCACACAATGCTGTGCCAGCCTGTGAAACTCATTGCCAGGGATGGTGTGAATGGGGAAGAAAAGGAATAAAGGGGAGGGGGCAGGTCAAAGAAGAAAACAGATTCATTCATGGGGGATAAGTCCATCAGAAGTTATTAGTCTAGGTCAGTGGTCATCAACCAGTAGATCGGGATCTACTGGTAGATTTTGGAGCCTCTGACAGGTGACCCTGACTGGTTTGGCCAAGAGGCTATCAAGTGCCAAAACTCCACCCACTGATGTGCATCTCCTGCCCTTTGCCTTGGAGCTGACCCCTTAGGAGCCTCCTGCATTCTGTGCAGGGCAGGGGAGGGTGAGGAAGTTGCTGATGTCAAGGTGCCCCCCTCCCACTCTGTATCCTATCTCCACAGAGAAGAGAAGGGGCACAACAAGACTAGGGGGAGGAGGGAGTTTCTGGTTGCTTTTGGGAATGGTAGAGGGCCAGGACAGGGGTGAATCTGCCAACCCCACTACACCACCCCTCAGGAGCAACTTGAGGTAAGCAGTGCCCAGCTGAAGCCCACAACCCTATCCCAGTCCTGAACCCCCTCCTGCACTCCCAAGCCCCAGTTGTAGCCTCGAGCACCCCTGCATCCAAACACCCTCTTAGAGCCTGTGTCTAGAACCCCCTTCGGCACCCCAAACTCAGCTCAGAGCCTCGCACTCCAAATCTCTTAATCTAAGACCAGAGCCTGCACCCCAGCCTGGTAAAAGTGAGTGAGGGGGAGAGAGGGTAGGAGGATGCAGGGGCCAGGCCTCAGAGAAGGGGTGGGAAGGAGGTGGGACAAGGATATTTGTGTTTGAGGTAGATCTTGGATCGCACTTAAATTCAAAAAGTGATCTCGTGCTTTAAAAGGTTGGAGATTCCTGGTCTAGGTAGTCAGAGATGCAACTTCATGCTCTGGTTATCCCTAAACCTCTGACTGCCAGAAGCTTTCATTGGAGAACAGGGAATGAGTCACTTCGTAATTTCCCTTTGTTCTGTTCACTCCCTCTGGCACTGGCCAATGATGGAAGACAGATACTGGGCTAGATTGGTCCAACCCAGTACGGTCATTCTTATGTTCAATATTAATTAACTCCCTAAACTTAACCATTCTAAACTCCCCCTCAGAACATTTGTGTGTGACCACTGAATCCATGCTGACTCACTAGATTAATGTGAGTATGTGCCTAAACCTTTGCAGGATCAGCAACTATCTGAAAGATTGGAACACACAATCACTAGGTCTATTGATACTTGTGAGCTGAGAGGACTTGGAGTGTGACCAACAGGGAACAGCAATAGCATTCACGAAGACCGGAGTTCAAGCTGGGAGACAGATTTCTATTAAACTAGAACTACTGCTTTACACTCCCTTACAGCAGTAAAGCAGATTGTTGATACATTTATTCCTTACATTACGTGCCCATTATAACGTTAAGAAATGGCACCATTGAGTCCCAATTCTGAGCATCAGGGTAGACAGAGCAAGGCATTGCCATCTACAAGACTGAGCTTTAAGGAAACTAACATTTTGTTCTTAGAACTGAAACCTGAAGTCAATGCAAAAAAAAAGAAAATTCATCACATCTCAAGAAGCAAAGGACAGCAAATTAAGCACGAGTTGTTGTACATGCCATTTTGCACATACAGATCTCATTATCACATGCTCTTTGATCTCTGCTAGGTAAAGTGTATCTGAAATTCCTCTTTCCTCTGTATAGGCCCTACTGCCTTCAGGGAATAACATGAGCACCCTCTTGTGGTAAGCAATTTAATACCTGCAAACAGCTACCACCCAAAGAGACTAGAGAGCCCAATGGATGAAGCAGGTGATCTGTGGTATGAGGTTGATAGTTCAAATCCTTAATGGATCATTTATAGTTTAAGTGCCTAAAATTTTTTTTCAGAAGACAGAATGGGCTCAAAACAGCTTTGGCCTTCTCTAGTAAATAAAGACTAACTCTTATTTGAAGTTAAATTATTTATTTATTCTGATGAACTTTTACACAATTCTGCAAAGCCCACATGACACCAGAGTTGTCTCACTTCCATCCACATAAACTTTGCCACAGTATAAATTGCAGGGCCATCAAACTGAGGGGGATGTCCCACGACTAGAAAAGGAATCTAGAGTAAGGTCCTAAAAGCTGCTGGTTTGCAGGCATTTGCCATCTGCCTTTCCTATAGAAAAGGCGTAAATCTCATTTTAATCTTCTGCATATTAGAGGGCTCAGCTAAGATAAATAGAGGATGCATGAGCCAGTAAAGTCACAGATGAAAATTTCCTGTTGTAATCAATGAAGAGGACTCTTGGCTTCTGCAAATTCTCCTGCAGAAAACCACGAAGCCTTCTTGATTCCATTGGTGTCTATGACACCAGCCAGTGAACAAAGGCCCTGTGTTTGCATTCATGCACAAAGAGTTGGCATGTAACTTTTTTTTTTTTTAATTCAAATGTTACAAAACACAGCCATGAGCACTGGTGTCAACTGCAGCCATTTGCAATTTCCCATCTGTTTCTGTAGTCCAGATTCACCTGCCAAGGTGAAGAATAACCAAGTGTCTGCAAAATATGAACAACCTTCTTACATAACTGCTGCTCCACAACAGCTGCTCAGTCAGAAACAGAGGCAAATTATGGTATACATATGCATGTGAGAATCTTTCTTGTAACTAGTCTAATGCTTTTGAGAGACCAGTAACTTATTTACAATTTATTATTGAATTTCCATGCTATGCTTTATAACCACTTGGCTATTTGGCATCACAATGATTCAATATTTCAAGAGTCCTCATGACCACGTTTTAAAGTGTTTTATTGAAATATTTGACTTTACATGAACTCATTCTATACTGTGCAGAACCATTTTTAAGCTCTCCACCCCCCAAAACAACCTACTAATGAGCCAGGTTTAAATTCTTACTTTTTAAACGAGAGAGAGAGAGAGAGAGAGATGGGGAGGAAGGGAAAGAATGCAAGTTTGTATGAGAGGCTTTTTTCTTAAACCAGCAGATCTTAATGTACCCCCCCCCCCCCCACACACACACAGAGTCCTGGTTAAAAGGCAGTTGATTAGCCACCCATGTGTTATATAAATGTCAACAGTTTAGCTGCTGAAAGATTATAGGAGAATGCAGAAGCTTCAAGAACCTGTTAAAAAGTCATCCTGAGATGACAAGTTTTATATCTCGTAATTTGATCATCTGTGGCTAACAATGGAAAGCAGCTAGAGCCACAAAAGTTTGGTTACTATGAAATACAAGTAAATCAAGTTCTACATGAGAAGTGTGTTCCAGTGCATTTAGATTTTTCTTTTTAAATTATCAGGATGGCAAAGTCCACTCAACCACTAACGATGCTGCTCAGCTATAAAGTACATTTAAACTTACACCAGTTTTATGAGGTCACACTGCTGGTACCTCAGAAGAATGAGTTGTGATTAGACAATAGACATCTGTAATGAAAAGTGCTTTCAGAAGGGGCTACTGTGAATACCCACTACATAAAAGGATTGCTTTTACTCCTCAGATCTGCATCTTGCATGTGATCACTCGATAGCTGCTTGTTTTACTTCCTGCTCCTCTAAGCCAAACAGCAAGTTTTATTCCATTCTGGCTTGTTGTTATTGCTGATGGCCACTCAGGCTGAAACTGCCTCAGGATTGAATTGCTGAAGGGAACTCTGAAGCTTGGTCCTCGGGGCCTGCCCCCCCAAAAAAACACACACACAAACAAAGCACACTCTACCCTGCAAATGGCACCTCCTTGCCTTTCCTTTTGTCCCCTCCAAGATTCCCCAGAGCAGCCCTGCTTTCTCATCTTTAAGGTCAATGTTTGAATCTCCTTCACTTTTATTAGGACAATTCACAAGTGGCTGATATTTCCAAGTTGGGGGGTGAGGGGGGAGGCGCAACAAGGCCAGATACCTTCCATGACCCTGCTCCTCTTCCCATGACCCTGCTCCTCTTCCTACCCCAAGCCACTCCCCTCCAGCCATATTGGAAGTCATAGCTGAGCCAGCGAGCACAGGCTGCTCTTGTCTCAGAGCAGTCCCCTACTCAGGGCAGGTGGAGGACCCACAGATCTCCCATAGCTGCCATACTGCTCTTATCCAGATCCAGTCTCCAGCTTGGCCTTGGGGCCAGAGGACCACAGCCAGACCATAGTAAGGTGATCCAAAGATCTCCGGGCCATTCTTGGCCAGGCTCTGACTTTCAGCCTGTCCAAGGGTCAGGGCCTGTGGGGGGAGGAGGAGAGGAGAGAGAGTGCTGGGCCATGGCGTGTTGCACCCCCCCCCCCCCCCCACCCCCAGGATCAATTTACTGTTGAGGGTTTTGGCAATTTCCTTAAGGCAACCAAATATAAGATTTCCACACATTTAGACCAAGATCAAGAAGTTCCCACTTGGAACCTTGTGTTAGGCACCTAGAGCAGAGGAGAGTGTGTATTTATTTATCCCAACAATTACCTCTCCTTCTAACATTGTCATACTCCCGGATGCAATATTCCATAACACTTTACCATTGTCACTGTACAAAAAAAGTCAACTTTATTGTAAAGATATTAATCAATAAAAGCCAATTAACTTCAATGTAACCCAGAACACAAAAGCTTTTTAAAACAGTCATATTTCCTGCATTTCTTTGATACACTTTTTCGGACACTGAATTATTTTGGTCTTTGCAATGTAAAACACCTGTACGTACACAAGAAACAATACTTAAGCAGTAATGCTCAGAACAAAGGCTTAAAAGAGGAAGTAGATGGCTTTTGCAGGTGGTTTCACAAGTCTAAATAAAGCTCAGACTCCTCCCACACTAAGAATCTTATTCTGGTTCTGACAGGACAAAAGATGTGACAAAACCCACCCTAAACAAAACCCACACTCTGAGCCTTATGAGGAAGCATTGCAACACTATCAACTCAGACTTTCCATGATGCCACTATGTAGGGATAGCACATCTTAGGTGAGTAATTATTAGACAATGTATTCTACAAAAGAACAACAGATACATAGGGCTGCTTACATGGAAAAGGAGTGATATGACCAAAGAGAGGTGCAATTAAATCTGTCTCTTATGCAAATGAATGAAGTTAATAAAACAGATTACCTGATTTGTTGTTCCATCTGGTCTCAAACATACTGAGCCCAAGATTTGCATTTTGAGATATTGATAAAATAATAGCATGTGTCATTGTGACATGTGAGGTTATGAGGATTAACTAATGCTTGCATAAAGTAACTATCAATAGCCCGATTGCGATTTCTGTAATGCAGAAATCAAGTTAGTATAGCAGCTTTAGATCCATATCCTGCAAAATGCTCTAGGGCAAGCGGTCTCATACCCTGCTGAACTGCAAGGAGTTCAAGTTCCTCCTCATAGATGAGACCCAGAAACTATTCCATTTGCATGTTACATTCAATATAACCTGTGTGCGGGGTGTTAATATAAATTGACAGAAAACTGCAAGAAGTAGGTAAGCAGATCCACTGGGTTGCATAAAACTACTGTGGAAAGCAGAAGTCACCCCCTACTGATGCTTCTGGCACTATTGGGTATTGCTATCATCAAGCTTTGATTTTCTTTAGTTTAACTTATGACTACAGATAGTGTATTACAGGGAGTGCTAACATACATAGAAACTTGGAACTATTTTATTTCCATTATTTTGCTACCAATTACCTACTAGGTAAATTCTTGTGGTACAGCTAAATATCAGACCTGAAAACTTTGTTCCTAAATACAGAAGGAAGTTCTTATAACAATGCTTTTATTTTGGGAGGGCCGGGGGGGTTCATAAGAACCATGAACAGTTTAAGGAAAAAGAAATGAATCAACTATATATGTGCTTATTTGTATCTGTAGAACAGCCCCTGCATTTCAATATTAAGAGGTATAATGTTTTTGGAAAAAAGTTACCTCTATTCCAAATATTTAGAGAGAGACACATTTTTAAAGAATGATAGTTGCAATGTTTATTGTTTACATAGGTTAATACAATTTTAGAATCATAGCCTATATTTAAAACTCAATTTTTAATGTTGCTTTTTTAAACAGACATTCAGCTAAATTAAGGCAAACACATTTGAACCTTCAGTGGTGAAGCCATGCTGTACTTCACACGAGGAACAGTATTAGACTGTAGTCCCTATCAGACAGGTCTACAGCAATCATAAATAGTACTTCAAGCTTCAGATAATCAAACTCCAATTTCTGTGATCAATCTCTGGAAATTCTTTCATTTTGGAAACTTTTCTTTCATCTGAAATATCACTATACAAGTCTTGTCCAACTAGTGCTCACTCAGTGGAAAAAAAGTCACCTTCTTAATTAAAAGATGTGATCATCAGATTACACCAATTGCAAGTAAAAAGGGAGTTTTAGGGTTTTTTTTTTATAAAGTTATGCAAATGGGATACAAGTTTTTATAACATTAAAGGCCTGAGGGTATTTTTAGGAATTACCATTTGGCTCATATAGTTACATTATAGGAAAGACAACACTGATAGTCATAACTATCATAATTTCCACTAGAAAGCTATCTTCACAGATTTATAACTCAGCAGTTAAAAATATATATACACATATGCACACAGACCTATAAAACAATCCTGCACAAAAATACTCTGCAATGCTAAAGGTCTGACAACTCACAAACAACAAGGAAACTGGGAGACTATGTTGAAAAGCCATCTGACATGGTAGCCTAAGCAGGCTTGACTTCATAAAGCAGCCTAAGAGAAAAGCCAAATTTCAGGCTATTTTTGGTTTGGTTTTTTTAAAGGCACAACTTTAAAACAAAAATGTAAAGTGAATTTTAGTGCATGTAAAAGGTGCCAGATTGAAAAGGATTCTGGTCTTCACTGTAGTCAGCCACAGAATAGGCAGCCCCTACCAAGATGCGTTGGTGCTTTTCTGGAGGCATCACTTGTAGGGGAGAAAAGGTAAGTTTGTGTGCACACCAGTTCAGACCTTGATCTTCAGGGTGACGTGATCAGCTCAGGTCACAGTGCGCACAAAGAACTCTCTCACATACTAACTGGACTCACACAATCAGTTATTTTGCATAAACCATAGACACAAAAACAGCATTTGGTCAATATCAACTTAAGTGGCTGTGAAGTGACAGATTATATCCCCTGCCAGTCCTGAGTCCCCCTAAGTAGATTCTTACTAATAAAAACAATATAGTGAGATTATCTTGATCCATTCAAATGACGATAAACACAGATCTTCATGAACTTCCGAAAGAGCTTGAAAAGGTGCTGAACAATTCTGGACGTCCATCTTCACTCAATTTGATATGGCTTACAAGCGCTTATAGGTACCAAGGAGAGCTTGGCAGCTTGGACAATAGTGATCCACATCTTGAAGGGCATCAATACAAAACGGGATGAAACAGCAACCAGCAATGCACCTGCAAAGACAAAACAGCATCCTTCATACTGCCTTCAATTCACAGCAAGTAACATTCGGCCCATGAAAATGGGATGGCGCAGTACTAGGAAGAGCATAGCCGAGTTTGGCAATGTACTTCCACTCTGGTTTTTAAGCAGTGCTTGTGAACCCTGCAGGGGTTGTGTACGTGAGAGCCACTGAACATTGAGGTGTGCCATTTACAGGGAGTGTAGCTAGCCACACTCACCAAGTAAAGACAGACAGTAAATTTACAGAAGCTGCTGACAGTTATGTCTGGGATTCTTTTATTCCACATGTTAACGGTCAAAGGGATTCTGAATGAGTGCTCAGTGTGTGCATGTGGGAGATGGGAGTGTTAATATACATTCAACGGAAACTTATCTCCACATAATTAGCATATTTAAAAGGCTTTACATTAATAGTTTAATAAAACAAGATGTGGGTTTCAAGCTAAGGCAAAGTAAGGAGAGAGCATCACAAGATGTAGGCTCCACCCCTCTTTCAGAGCCGCCTGTCAGCTATTTTGAGCTAAGGAAATGACAAGGGTAGAGAGATTCACAAACGAAATCATGCAATATCAACATACCCCAGCAGGCACAGGCTGCCACATGACAGCCAGGTCAGTGCTCCTGCACTGTGAGACAGACGTGTCACTATCATCTTGTTGCAGGAGAGGCAGCACATCTGAACTGGGCGATCATAAAACATTACAGGCTGCTGCACGTACACAGTCTGAACTGCAACTGAGCAAGCAAAGAGAAATGCACCATTTACCCCAGGTGTAAAAAAGGAAAGAAGAGGTCTCATCTGAACCACAACATACAGAATTAAGATGAAAGGAAACTGCAGTTTTGGGAAACAACTTCAATCAATGGAACAGTATCTTATGATCTAGGAATCAATCAACTTGCCTTCTAAGCAGGGGTGGCCTGAGGCAGGCTGCCGGCAGCTGGCACCCCAGGCAGAACGTGAAATCAGCGCCCCCACCTGCATGGCCCTCAATGGTGTATCATCATCATTGGGTGCCCCATTGAAGGCGGCGCCCTAGGTGACGGCCAAGTCGGCCTATACGCACAGGCTGCCCCTGCTTCTAAGCAATAGAAAGCCAGATATGGCAACTATAAAACAGGCAAGCTTCAGGTCACTCTTGGCCCATGAAATGTATATAGTGGGACAAGTAAAGAAATCTCTCCATTATCCTTACTTTATGTCTGTGTGGCACCAGTGATTATGCCCCAAGGTGAAACTACAAATATAAAGCTCTTAATTGTATTTCAGACTTACTTGGGTTAGGAGCTGAAACTGGTCGTGAAGGTTCTATGATTCTATGATATGGAGGAGGATTCATGCCCTTCATATTCGGTCCATGCTCAGATTCTTGGACAGGATATAGATTTGGAGGGTAAGTGTTGATTCCGGTTGTCTCTTCATAAGTAGGGGGTGCTGATGGTGCTGATGAGATTGGGTAGCCACCTGGAGCTGGCACATGGGGTGCTGGAGCTGACATTGTGTCTAAAACAAACCTGGAAGAAAGTTAGAATGTACAAGCTAATCAGAAAACAAAGTTACAGTACAGCATGCATCCAGATAAACAAGTCAGAAAATGCTGGCTATGGGTGTGAAAACACACACACCCTGAGCACAGCAAGTTATAGCACTGTAGAGCATCCGAGTGAACCAGGCTACAGTGCTGTTAGCTACTTCCCTTGCACAGGTGGTTTACATAAAGCACAGGGAGAGCTCTGCCCCAGGATATGTGCCATAGGCACTTTTTGTTTAAACAGCAGCATTTTCAACTGTAAGTGTAGACAAAGTCAAACACTTTAATCAGAGCAAGCAGTATCACCAGGCTTTTTGTTTGTTTTCTTATTTATAAACTTGTTCTTCAGAGTTTATTTATATGGTGTCTCTCCTTATCCAAAAAAGGATTTCCAGAATAACTTTACAGTTTCCCAGCCTTCCTTAATTTTTCCAATTGAATATGTTGTAAAAGATCCAGCATCTTCAACATCATAACAAGATAGCAACACCTGGCTATTGTTAACCATCAACCAGGCAGTACATGTTCAGCACATAGGATTTAACTCAATACCAGAGCTGCTACATAAAAATCATGTTTAAAATATTATCTTTGACCTTCCATAGGTTTTCAATTTTACCACATTTGCTAAAGCAGCAATTAACAAGAGTTAGATTGTTCACTCAATCTCCACCTCATGAATTTTGTATGAAAATGATGACCTTGTAACAATCATATCCATGGGAACAGACGGTCATAAAAGTAAGATTATTACATGAATGTGGAATTATTTCCCTGTACACCTTTACCACTCCCCCACCTCCTTTTCATGCTGGCCCTACACAATGGCAATATCTACACTACGGAGCTTCAAGCAGCACAGCTGTACTGCTGCAGAACTATTAAAACCTCTTGTGTAGCCACTCTATGCTGTCAGGTGAGAACCCTCCTACCACCATAATTAGTTACCACTCATTGAGATGGTCTAGGTCAGCAGGAAATGCTCTCCTGGCAAAATAGCACAGGAGGTAATAGTGTACGAAGTTGATTAATCGATAAGCAAAAGCTTATACGTTAATGCTATAGACTACATGCATTTCCCTCCCCACCCACCCCCCACAGCCAGTAAATTTTTTAGCAGGCTGGCCAGCAGCACAGCTCACTCTTGGCTTGCGACAGGTCTGGGACCTACCCCACTGCAGCTCTGCATTTCAAGTGTATTAGAAGCTGGGCAGGCAACCTGGCTCAGTCTTGGCTTGTGCCAGGTCCAGGACCTATCCCTGCTGTGGCTCTACATTTTCAGTGTATTAGGAGCCAGGCAGGGAGGCAGCCAAACTCTGTTTCGGTTTGCACTGGGTCCAGGAGCTCAGACATCACCTAGACGGGCTGCTGCATCTATCAGCTTGACTCCTCAGGAGTGAGGTTGGAGTGCACTGGCTACCAGCCCCGCCCCCGGGGGACTATAGAATAGTCAACTAACCAATAAGAATTCATGAGTTTACTCAAGTATTCAATTAATTGATATTTAACATACCTAGCCCGCACGGACACTTTTGTGAGAACATGCATCAATCAGCCCCTGCCATACCTAACCACCAGTTTTACCAATGAAACTGCTAATATAAACACCTAAGTGTTAAGAGAGTCTTCTCCCTCCTTTCAAAGATTTCTAAAGACTCATCTATTACATCAAACATCCCAGCCATGCCAGCCTTCTAGCCTATATTTGTTCCATGTCAATGTATGGCGTGTCTACACTGAATTTGTGCCGCTATAGTAATTTAAGTTTAGCCACATGCTAAGTTACATAACACAATTTGATTTCCAGAAAAGAAAATTGACGCTCACCCTCTTTGGTCATCTGTCATGCGAGACAGAGTTCTGTATCACCCTTGTGAGGCCAAGAATTCTTCCACTGCCTGCCCGATATTTGTGTAGATAAAAATATTCTTCATTCAGCACTATAAACTTACAAATTTTACATGCCTATTGTTAAGAGACCTTCCTACTTCTGAAACTGGCCAATTGGATAATCTGATGTTAACCGAAAAAAGTCAATAAAGTAGCTGACACTAATTCAAATCAGGATCAGATGCTAATTAGAACGCTAAGCTCATGGCAGTAGTTTCAACAGCACTTTCAACATTACATCTCAGCTAAAACTAGATTGAGGCTACCACGTGAATCTAATATATAAAGGAGAATGTTTGTATGTTTCTGCACTTATAACTTGGGCACTATAAGAGCTACCGCAACCAAACTTTGCATGGGGTAACCTTTCCTCCAGAAGAAGGTTTTAAGGTACTTTTGCCAGTGCAGGGAGAAGCAGCTTCCCGGGGGAAGCGGTGGGGACAGTCACTCACTAAGGGTACGTCTAGACTACCGCGTTTTGTCGACAGATACTTTCGACAAAACTTCCGTCGACAAAGAGCGTCCAGACACATTGAGTTCTATCGACAAAGCAAGTTGCTTTGTCGACAGAACTCCATAGTCTGGACGCAATGTTACAGGCAATAACACCTTCTGTCGACAGAAGGTGTTATGCCTCGTAAAATGAGGTTTACCAGTGTCGACAAAACTGCTGAGTTCTGTCGACATTATGTCGACAGAACTCAGCGGTAGTGTAGACGCTGGTATAGTTTTGTCGACAAAAGTCCACTTTTGTCGACAAAACTAGGTAGTCTAGACATACCCTTAGTCACTCACAGAGGAGCAAGGGGAGGGGTGGTGCTCCATGCGGCAGCTGGCCCACTTGCCTCTACCAGGCTGTTCCACTTCACAGGCGCATCCGGGGAGGGGGATCGCCCTCCTCCCTCCCACCCCGATGTACTCGGCCTGGGCCCCTCCCCTCCGGCGGGGCCCAAGGGTTGCTGAGTGGTGGGCTCGAGCTTGCAGCCACCGCTAGGGGGCGGTTGCAGGTGCTATGGGGCAATTCCCAATGGGGAGGCAGCGGCCACGGTGCTGGGAGCAGCCTAGGGTCTGGTGCAGCTTCCTGGTCACATGGCGGGGAGCCCCTAGTGCGGCAGGTAGCGGGGTGAAAGTTTTGGGGTGGGCAGTGGGGGTTGTTGCCCCCAGCAGCACCTGCAGCCCCATGCGCAAGATGGGCCGCCCCACCCACCCTTGGTCCCGTGCTTGCCCCCTCCCGCCCACCCTTCACACAGGGCACCCCTGGCAGGACCCCACCACCGGCCCCGAGCAATACCAGGTAACTCCAGCTAGTTACTAATACAGTCTACCAGTGCTCAGCACTGCTTAGACCAGGAGTTGGCAACCTAAGGCTCGCGAGCCAAATATGGCTCACTAGGGAGAGCTAGATATCGCTCTTCTGGAGCCTCCCCTTGCTCTCCCCACAGCAAGGAGTCAGTGCTGGTGCTAGAGTCTTATGGTCCTCTGCAAAATTGGAACGCCAGCTTCTTGCAGATGTGGGGGGGGGGGGGCAAAACCCCGAGCCTCCCCCTCTGACCCAATGTTCAGGGAACAAGCAGAACAAAAAGTGTCTGTGTGCTGCTCTTTTCCATCCCTCTGCATGCAGGAAACAAGCAATGGGAAAACACTTCTCTGGAGGCTTCCCTTGTGAATCCCTCGTGGAACAACAGCAGCAGGAGGCCTGCCTGCCATGCAGTGTGAAAAAAGTGTCTCCTCACCCTACCTCCAGACACCTGCGGGCCAAAACACACCTGGCAAAATGCTCCCCACCCTCTGCCCAGGAACCCCCTGGCCACTCCTGCCCCCTTGCCAGGCAACCTCTCTCCAGCCTGCTCCTGCCCCCAAGCCAGAGCTCGCACCTTCACGCCCTCCTACATCCCATCTCCTCTGACCCAGATTCTGCACTCCCATCCCTATCCCATTCACTGGCAATCCTGTTTCTCTCCCCCCCCCCCCACCCCTCATTTTTTGCCCCACCCCAGAGCCTGGGGCGGGGTGGAGGAGGGAGAGAGGCTCACAAAATCCACTCTATGGGGCTGGAGCACCAGGGGAGTGAGGTGTTTCAGTTGGGGTGTTCTGGAGGGTTCCCCCCCCTTCTCACTCGTGTGGCCCCCGACTGATTTTTCTGTGGGTCAGTGGGCCCCGACCCAAAAAAGGTTCCCCACGCCAGCCATAAATCAAGTCAACGTTAAAACCTTTTGTGTTGCACATACTTTATTTAAAAATGAATGTTAAGTCCAGCCAACAAGCCTCCAATTGGGGCCCAGCCCCCATCTGGCCACAGCATCATAAAACTCCTGAACAAACACTCCACACCAAGCCTGAGCCCATCATACACACCTGAACGCTCCCCTGCCTTGAGCCTCTCATACCCCACACTTGCAGAGTCCTGCACCCCCACATCACCCGTCCCCTGGCGTAAGATTGATAGAAGACAACCTAAGGCTACGTCTACACTGGTAGCTTCTTGCAGAAGAACAGCTGTTCTTCCACAAAAATTTGCCAGTTATCTACACTGCACGAGCATTCTTCCAGAAGTAAATTTACAATCTAGCATTGTAAAACAGGGCTTCTTCCGGAAGAGTTATTCCTCTCCCCACAAGGAATAAGCCCTCTTATGCAAGAGTTCTTCCAGAAGAGGCCAGTGTAGACAGGTAACATGAATTTCTTGCGCAAGCAGCCCCTATGGTTAAAATGGCCATCAGAGCTTTCTTGCGGAAGAGTGTCTACACTGCCATGGATGCTCTTGTGCAAAAGCATATGGCAGTGTAGATGCTCTCTTGTGGAAGAGTTTTTGCACAAGAACTCTTCTGCAAAAGAGTTCTTGCAGAAGAAGCTGCCAATGTAGATGTAGCCTAAATGTATGCATGAAGTTGGATTTGACCAGTTATGATGTAAATATCACAAAATGTGTGAAAAGATGCAGCAGCAGAAGTCCCATTAAATAAGCCTGAGTGTACATTTCATTTATGCTATTAATCATGTCAATTATCAATAGCATGTTATATATTTTCAGTCATGCAAATGAGTATTCTTATACAGCTCTCTGTTGACCACTTGTTCTGAATTTTGATGTAGTTGGGCTCTGCTTTAAAAAGATTGCTGACCCCTGGCTTAGACAGTGCATGGGCATTCTAGGACATAACATGGGAAGATCTTTTTATTTTTTCCCTTTTCTGTTAAAGGTCAGCAAGGCCTTGAGCAACTACTCCGGAAGTGGAAATGGAAGCAGGATTGTGAGAAGTGAAGATGAAGGTAGTTGAGGTGCATGGGAGAAATAGGAGAGAGGTTTTAATTAACCGCTGTTCAAAAATAAAGCCAAGGCATGTTAAAAATCAGGTCCTACATAATCTTGCTGAATTAGAACAACATTTTAAGAGTTATTTATATTTTGGAGAGGAAGCTCCTTATCTAAAACCAGCATACAAAGTCTTTTCGGAGAGAGGGAAAAAACACCACTTCACTGAAAAAACCCTTAATCACAAATAAGGCCAGTTTATTCCAGAATAAGAGCGTTCATATATGGAGTGTCTCAGAAACAGCTCTTCATGACTAAGTAAGCCTTTAGTAGATAAGTGCCAATGACATTTAAGTATTATGTTTTTATTCTGTTTATTGTTCTCCATTACTGGGACTTCAGACACATAAACAGAAGCTGCTTCGTCTGCTTGAGTCTTTCAGGGGCCTTGCCTATATTCAAAGTTGGCTTAAAGTTCAAAAGTTGCATTGGTTTAGACGAAAAAATGCGGAAAAAAATGAAAAACCCTGACTGAGCATTAAACTGCATTCAAGCCTAGCTTGTAGCAACCGGGCTCAAGTTAAACAAGTGTCCACACACAATTGCCTCTGTAAAACAAGAACAGCTAAGCAGCATGTTAAATCTACACTTACAACATGCCACTGCACTGGGAGAGAGCTATGTAAACCACATAAGCAAGGAACAGGGCTCCCAGTGCCAGGAGTCTGTTTACACTGGCACTTTACTTGCTGCACTCAGGGAGAGTGTGTTTTTCACATCGCTGAGCCAAAAAGTTGCAGTGCAGTAAAATGGCAGTGTAGACATTGCCTTAAGTCAGTCAATAAAACACCACACACCTTTAGTTAAACCAATGCCATTTTGAATTCTTGCTTATGGTGACAAAAATGAATTCCCTGGTAGTAAATATCAATCAAGACTGAAAGGACAGACCATAAAAAAAACCCCACAATCTCAGTGCCTCAAAATAGGCATATGTTTCTTGGAGTTTATTCATGAAGCTTGACTTAGAAGCAGGTGTGCAAGCAGGGAGCCATGTACCATGATGCTATGCCAGCAAGAAATGTTAGTGAATGCGAGGAACCGGAAAGGGCTGGCCTTCCCTTTTGGGGGGAGGCAAGAATGGGGCTGGGCACTTCTCCTTAAACAAAACAGCGCTAGGGAGGATATTCATTCTTTATACGGCTTTAACTGCGGAACACATATGCAAAACAACAAAGGCTTTATTCACATGACTGTGTTGTGTTGGTCAGGACTCAATCAAGAGGGGAGGAGTGCAGGGAATTAAGGTGATTTATACAGTGGTTTTTATTCGGTTTTTCTCTATTGGTCTGAATTATCAATGTTCATACTGCATCACATCAAGTCCCAAACATTAGAGGAATGCCTCTGCTTGCACTGATCAGATGATATCTGGATTCTGATGTCAGCCCAGTTGGGCAGCTAGACAATGCTAAACCAGGTGTCCTAAACGTGTACAGAATTTTTCTTTGCAGCCAAACTAGTCTAACATGCATTTTGTTAACTGGAATTGGAACAGCAAATGCCTCATTTTCCAGTTTTGTGGGTGACAGATTATAATGCCAAAAGCTTCAGCAGGGTAGCAGAGTTAGTCAGTAACAAGAAAAACTTAAACAAATAGTCTAGTAGCACCTTAAAGACTAACAAAACATGTAGATCCGTGGTCACCAACCAGTAGATCGTGATCTACCGGTAGATCTCAGGGGTTCTAAGAGTAGCTCTTGAGCCCTCTCTGAACTGCACGCCTGCGCAGTACATTTACATTAGATTTCCTTGTTTGAGGAGCAGCTACTCACCGAGCAACACCACAGGTGAGTAGCTGTGAGGAATGGTGGGAGCTGGGAGGTCAGGAGGGCAGAAACACCCCAACCAGCTGACTATGGCTTTCAGCTGAAAGAGGCTGCCCCGTGCTCCAGCTGATCGGCGGCTTCTCCTCTGCACCTGCCCACGTGGAGCTTGGTGCACGCTGGCTGAGCGCCATGGCCAGCTGGCTGGGCAGCTGCTTCTCTTCCCTACAGCCCGGCTGCCCTGCACTCAGTCCAGGGAGGCTGCGTCAGGCTCCAGCTGTGCTGGAGCAAGCTTTCCCGGCTGAATGCAGGGCAGTCGGGCGGGAGCAAAGAGAATCGACTTCCCAGCCAGCTGGCCATGGCGCTCAGCCAGGGTGCACCAAGCTCCACGTGGGCAGGCGCAGAGGGGAAGCCGCCCAATCAGCTGGAGCGTAGTTCAGCCTCCTCCGGGCTGAAGGCCACAGCCTGCTGGCCAGGCAGCTTCTCCTCTGCGCCAGCCCATGTGGAGTGTGGTGCACCCTCGCTGAGCTTCAAGGAAGGGGCAGGGCGGTAGATCTTGGCTTGGTCTGTCATTTAAAAAGTGATCTTGGGTGTAAAAAGGTTGGAGACCACTGATGTAGATGGTAACATGAGCTTTCATGGGCACAACCCACTTCTTCAGATGACAGGATCCTCATGATACCATCTACATGTTTTGTTAGTCTTTAAGGTGCTACTAGATTATTTGTTGTATTATAATGCCAGACACAGAAGGCCTTAAGTCAGCTGCCTCTGGAATCTGTAAAGATCTTTGCTAAGATGAGGAACATATTTCACACATCTGCCCACCTTTATTCAAATGAAACTCCTGATCCTACAGCTCAGGTATGGTCAATTTCATCAAGAATAATTTATGAATCTACAACTTAATCCTGCAAACCTTTTAATCAATCTCACTGGAGACAATGGGACTCTGTATTTCAAAGAATCAGTTTCTTTTATAGGAATGGAAGTGACTCCTGAAACAATGTGCGGAGTACAATACCATAATGCAATGTAGGATAGAGCAATTTTTAAATAGAACTGAAATCATATATATGGGCTATGTCTAGACTACATGGCTCCGTCGACGGAGCCATGTAAAATAGTTTATTTGGCATAGGCAAAGAAGCGAGGATTTAAATAATCCCCGCTTCATTAAAATAAACATTGCTGCTGCGCTGTGCCAATGATCAGCTGATCCAGCACAGCGGGACAGTCTAAACCAGTGGTCCCCAACCTTTTTAGGTTGTCGGGCGCCAGGGGGCGTGGCCATTTGCCCGCCGCGCGCCCGGGGCCGGCGCTCCCCCCCCCCCCCCCGCCGAGGGCCGCGCGTGCTCCCCCCGCAAGCGCCCGTGCGCCATGTGCCCGGGGCCAGGCCAGCCCCGAGCACCTGGTGGGCGCATTGGGTTTAGCACCTGGGTCTAGACGCACTGCGGTTGACAAGGGAAACCTTTGTGGACCGCTCTGGTAAACCTCGTTTCACCTACCGTATTTTCCGGCGTATAGGGCGACTGGGCGTATAAGACGACCCCCTATCTTTTTAAATTAAAAGATAGGGTTTCATCTTATACCCCAGCGCCCCCCGCCTCCTTTGCTCCCGGTTTTCCTGGTCTGCTGGAGATGGTACCCAGCAGACCAGAGGCACCGGGAGCAAAGCCGCCAGGAGCGCCTGGGCTGCCCCCCCCCCCCCCCCCGCCGGAGCCCCTCCGCGGCTTTGAAAGCCTCGGGGGAAGCCGGCGGCGGGGCATCCCAGGCGCGCATGGGCTGCCCCCCCGCCGGAGCCCCTCCGCGCTGCCGCGGAGGGGCTCCGGAGGGGGGGCAGCCCATGCGCGCCTGGGATGCCCTGCCGCCGGCTTCCCCCGAGGCTTTCAAAGCCGCGGAGGGGCTCCGGCGGGGGGGCAGCCCATGCGCGCCTGGGATGCCCCGCCGCCGGCTTCCCCCGAGGCTTTCAAAGCCGCGGAGGGGCTCTGGAGGGGGGGCAGCCCATGCACGCCTGGGATGCCCCGCCGCCGGCTTCCCCCGAGGCTTTCAAAGCCGCGGAGGGACTCCGGCGGCGGGGCATCCGGCGTACAAGACGACCCCCGATTTTTGGGGGATGTTTTTTAACTTCAGAGGTCGTCTTGTACGCCGGAATATACGGTAACTCACATTCCATAAACAGACTGAATCTACTATAGATTTGAGACTTCCATCTGTTTGGACCACCAAATTAGGTATACAACTTCCTTTTGTAACAAAAAGCAAGTCAGGGTACCAGGGTTTGGTTGTGCCAGGAAAATAGGATCTGCCTAGAATGCGATTGCTTCTCATAAACCATCTCTTTCTGGGATCCCTCAAATCGAGGGAGATTTCCTCTTAGACGCTGGTCCTCAGTTGAGTGTAGAAAATCTGTTTAGGCATCCTGTGTGTCAGGCATCCTGACCATGTGAACAGACCATGATAGCTGCCTATGGGCGACTATTGCCTCAATGCTGCAAGAATCAGCCTCAGCGAGGACACTAACAGCAGTCAGTCTGTCTGGCCATGTGATGCCCAATATTCTCCTCAGATACTTCTGGTGGAATTTCTCCAGATCTTTAATGTCTCACCTATAGGGAGTCCAGGCTTCAGCTCCATTCAGCAATGTTTCTTGGGATAACCCTTATCCCAAGATAAGGGAAGCTGCTGATATGCTTCAGCACTTGGTTACCTGCAGTGACTGCTGGTTCGGATAACAGTATTGTGGGTGTTGGCTGAAAGAGAACCTTGGTCTTTCATGCATGGAGAGTCAGTCCCAACCTGCATAAGGCCATGGCCAAAATGTCAACGATTGCTTGGAGCCTATCTTTTGGGGTGGCACTGATTTGGGCATTATCAGCATATTGAGTTCTACCACCAGCGTTATTTTGGTCTTGGCTCTGAAGCAGCCCAGACTATAAACCATACTCTTTCCCTAGGGTGTGCCCACTGGAGCAGCAGCAGCCACGGAGAAGCACTTTTCACCTAGCCACAAGCTGCTACAGCGAGAGCACGCTGGGCTAGTCCTCTCTCCCCAGGGTAACATGCATACTCAACCCCTCATTCCCACTCTGCCCCCTCCCCCAGAGCAATTGATTTAAAATGAAGAAAACAATTGAGCTAAGGACCCAAGCAACATCAGGTAAATTTTCTAGTACTATCTGAGGGGAAATGAGTAATTAAGCATGTTGATCTACAAATATCCATTTCATCACTGTACTAGAAAAGAGTCAACTATATTTTCCATGTAATTTGAAGAAAGTAACAGCCTGAATTTTCTGTGTTAATCAGCCCATACCTGAAAAATATTACTATTACATGCCTTCTAAGAGAAAAGAATCAGTCTACACCAACTGAAAGGAATTTTTAAACTGGTGTTCAGAAGAGTGCTATAACCTCGTGAGCAAAGTGCAGAGAGGGTACCCTCCCATATTATGAATAAGAAATAAAAACAGAGGAAAAAGTTCACAGATTTGCAAACCAAAAAACCTGTATTATGTTTTAAACCATGGGTTCCAAAACTGGGGGGCACGAAGAAATTCTGGGGGAAGGGGGCGCATGAGACAACCCAGCCTCCCCCCCCATATCAAGTTTTGCTGCCCTGTTCCGTTCCTTTTTTCCTCCCCCCCCCCCCCAAAGTTTTGCTGCTCTTTGGGTGGGAGGGGCTTGAGGGTTTTTCAAAAGTCAAAAAGGGGGGCATGATGCCAAAAAGTTTGGGAACCACGGCTTTAAACCATCTAAGCACACACCAGGTTTTTGAACATTAAAAAGTTAACTGCAAAGGAACACTGAAGCCCACTAACCTGAATGCGTGGCAGCCAGTATGCCTTGACTAATGGCCCACTCATACCTGCACATCTAAGTAACCTTGCCCTGTTAGGCTAAACAGCACCATAGCTCTGCCTCCATCTGTCACACAGATAATAAAACTTGAGGGGGTGGAAGGAGAAGACATGCACACTGGTGCTGGCACACAGCATCTCAGGTACATGGTGTGATTTTTCACAATATCTTTTGGGAATATGCATGTGAAATTGCTAGTATTTATAATTATACTATTTCTATGCATGTATGTACATTACTTCAGGCACCAAGGTGAATATTAGCTAGAGATGCATCTACACTGCACCATTATTTCGAAATAATGTGAGTGTCTGCAGTCATTCAGTTACTTTGAAACTTCAAAATAAAGGACAGCTTATTCCAAAATGTGTAAACTTCTATGTACAAGGAATAACGCCTATTCAAAAATAGCTATTTTGAAATAAGGCACGTGCGATGCTCCACTGCTGCTATTTCGATATAGCCCCTCACAAGGGCCCTTCTAAGGGTATGTCTACACTACAAAGTTAATTCAAACTAACAGCCAAATTAACTTTGATAGGCGCTACACATACAAACCGCTAGTTTGAACTTAATTCAAACTAGCGGAGCACTTAATTCCAACTAGGTAAACCTCATTCTACGAGGACTAATGCCTAGTTCGAATTAAGGGCTGTGTAGCCACTTAATTCGAAATAGTGGGAGGCTAGACCTTCCCAGCTTGCCCTGGTGGCCACTCTGGGTCAAACCAGGGAAACTCTTCTACCCACAGAGCCCTTAAAGGGCCATGGACTGGCCACGATGCTTGTGCTGCTGCACGGCATGAGCCATCCACCCGCTGCCACCCAGCCCTCCGCCTCTGCCCGGGACCAGGCCGGTGGCTCCCAGGAGTCTGCCCAGGGCCGCAAGAGGCGGGCACCCGCCTGGTCTAGTGCGGAGATCGTGGACCTCATCCAGGTTTGGGGGGGAGGCCACCAACATCCACGACCTCCGCACTAGGCACAGGAAAGTGGCCATCTAGGGCAGGATAGCTGTCAGCCTGGTCACCAAAGGCCACATGCGAACCCAGGAGCAGGTTTGCATGAAAATCAAGGTGGTCCAGTGAGACCTCCGACCCTGAGCTTAGAACATAAGAATGGCCGTACTGGGTCAGACCAAAGGTCCATCTAGCCCAGTAGCCTGTCTGCCAACAGTGGCCAATACCAGCTACCCCCGAGGGGATGGACGGAAGACAATAACCAAGCCATTTGTCTCGTGCCATCCATCTCCAGCCTTCCGCAAACAGAGGCCAGGGACACCGTTCCTACCCCCTGGCTAATAGCACTCCATGGACCCAACCTCCATGACTTTATTTAACTTACCTTTAAACTCAGATATAGTTCTAGCCTTAACAGCCTCCTGTGGCAAGGAGTTCCACAGGTTGACTATTTGCTTTGTGAAGAAGAACTTTCTATTATTAGTTTGAATCCTGCTACCCATTCATTTCATTTGGTGTCCTCTAGTCCTTCTATTATGGGAACTAATGAAGAACTTTTCTTTATGCACCCTCTCCACACCACTCATGATTTTATAGACCTCTATCATATCCCCCCTCAGTCTCCTCTTTTCTAAGCTGAAAAAAAACCCCAGTCTTTTTAGCATCTCTTCATATGGGACCTGTTCCAAACCCCTAATCATTGTAGTTGCCCTTTTCTGAACCTTTCCAAGACCAAAACATCTCTTTTGAGGTGAGGCTACCACATCTGTACACAGTACTGAAGATATGGCGTACCATAGTTTTATACTTCCACTCCTCCTTCTTCCCCTGGCTTCCTTTTTCCAGCTCCCTCCTCCCAGGTTTCCCCCTCCCCTCTCCCACCCTCTCTCTTCCCCTCTCCCATCTCCTTTTCCCAGTCTCCCCAGAGGTTAATTCTCCCCCCCCCCCCCATCCCAAGTTTTGTTAAATAAAGAGTTTCTATTTTTGAACACACGTATCCTTTATTTTTTACATCAGGAAGAGGAGCTAGGGAGGGGTAAGTGGAAGGAGGTGAGGGAGGAATGGGGTACAAGACCCCGATGGGGAGGACTGGGGTGGCTCTGGGGGGTCCTCAAGGTGGAAGCTCTCCTGCAGTGTCTCCTGGATCCTGACAGCCCCCTAATTGACCCCCCCCAGATGGCAGCCTGCGGCAAGTGCAGCCAAATTAACTAAGTTAGTTCGAATTAGCGCTGTAGTGTAGACATACCCTAAGTTATTCCTCCCCAGTGGGCCAGCGAGCTAGCATGTCTACATTAGGGAAGCCTGCCTTGGACTAATTGTGAGGCTCCCCTGCAGTGTATAAGCGTGCACTATAGACGTACCCTATGTTCATTACGTTTGCTCCTGCGGTAAGGCCCGTATTTAGCTAGACAGTGGAGCAGGGGTGGCCAACCCGCAGCTCTTCAAAGAAAAAATTGTGGCTCCCGCACCCGCAGCTCTTCAAGGGGCAGCTGTGTGAAAGAGAACCGCAGCATCCCGAGCATCCTTCAAAATGGTCACCATTAAAAGGGCATTGCCTGCTATTTACTTAAAAGGGCAGCGTCTAGCTCCCCCCCCCCCTTTTTTTTTTTGCTCAACAACTCCCGTCCTCTCCTGCCCATCCCCGCCATCCCTCGGTTCTTTGCGCTGTATCCACCACTATTTTGGCTCTTTGTCTGTAATAGACTGGACACTCCTGCCATGGAGGGATAAGTCAAGCTGCATGGCCCATTAAGGAATTCTTAGCTCAATTTCCCAGGTGATTCTAAACATTTTTCACAGTGAGATTTCCTTTTACTTAGCACTTAACAGGAGCTAGAAGGTCCTGGCCTGAAAACACTGCTATTTCGCTTCTTCATTGCTCTGGCCTTTTTCCTGCTCCAGCTCTCCACTATGAACATACACAAATGGGAGCATTTGTCAGCAGACTGAGATCTTCAACGGACTGAGATCTTCAATTTCCTTGATCCTTTGCAAATGGACTCATGAATTGGCTATGATACAGAGACTATTCTATCCTCACTGTTCACTGCAAGGAAATCACTTTATCACATGAGTGAGCAGCCTATATCACAGGTATAAGCAACATAGCCTAGGCTATGTTTCCTCTCCAAAAACCAAAACCTGTTCCCATTTAACTCAATAATAAAATTCCTTTTGGTTTCAATGGGAACAGGATGTGACCCCAAGAGATCAGATTCTATTAATGTGATTCTGATCAATTGCTTATCTGCGCAGAGACAGCTCTCATACATGTTCTACCAGGCTGACTTTGATTGCCCCTCCTATGCCTGTGCCTAGCAAAGAGCAAAACTTAAAGCAAACTGTGAGAAGCTTCGTTTGGATGGAAGGGAGGCCCTGAAAGTATGTTAAAGGAAAGTGGAGTGATTCTCTTTCTTTCATTTCAGAAGTTTTCAGTGGGGTATGCTGCTGGATTCTCAATGACTCCGGAAGTACAGGTGGCAGACGGGGCCTGAAGGATCATTTTATAATTACATCCATTAAACAGATGCAGTTGTAAAATTTTAGACAAGAAAAGGAAGTACCAGAGGGGGGGACAGAGAATCGTGGGGGCCCTGGGATAGGTGATGAAGAGGAGTTACATGGAAGGGGGATGTCATGTGCTTGCCTTTGTGTCCCTCCCATGAGTGCAATACCAGAAAGAAATTATTTCTACTTGCATCACTCGATGGAAGATAGACATGACTTTATTACTGCTGTTTATCAGATCACATGGCCTCACGTCAGTAAAAGCATGCTCAGTTTCAAATCAATGTGGTAAACTGCATCCAGACATTTTACAACATGTGGTATAATATACCTGTAGTATGGTAGGTAGCTGCAACTTAGAAATTTAGCAGCTTATACATATCTCAAAATCTTGCAATTGACCAACGTTCTCCTTACACTATAGCATATGTGGAAAGCCAGAAATACAATCACCAACCAGTAGATCGGGATCTACCGGTAGATCTTGGAGCCTCTGACAGGGGATCCTGACTGGTTTGGTCAGGAAGCTCTCAAGTGCTGATGCTTCAGTTGCCCCTCCCCCTACCGTCATGCTGTTCCTATTCTCTTCCCTTTGAACTGTCCCTTGGAAGCCTCCTGCTGAATTCTTTGAGTTCGAAAATGCCTAACTTGTTATGTCTGCAGTAATTATCCCTGTGATTGGTTGTGCTCCTGGAGGTCGCTGGCATGTTTCTGCAGTCCCTGGGGGGGATCAGTGCAAGGGTTCTCTGCATGCAGTTCAGCTGAGGAGGAAGAAACAGCAGTGCACCTCTCCTCCCACCTGAAAGTACTGGCCCAGAACACAGAGGCTTTAAAGACTACAGCCCAGAGCTCTGGGTTGACGCCCCTAAAGATCCTGCTGTAGCTGGAGGAAGAGGCAACAGGTGGCTGCAGCAACTCTGTGTGCGGCAGCCTGAATGCCTGTACAGGCAGTCCCCGGGTTACGTACAAGATAGGGACTGTAGGTTTGTTCTTAAGTTGAATCTGTATGCAAGTCGGAACTGGCGTCCAGATTCAGCCGCTGCTGAAACTGATCAGTTTCAACAGCGGCTGAATCTGATCAGTTTCAACAGCGGCTGAATCTGATCAGTTTCAACAGCGGCTGAATCTGGACGCCAGTTCTGACTTACATACAGATTCAACTTAAGAACCCCAGGCATCCCCAAGTCAGCTGCTGCTGAAACTGATCAGCGGCTGATTCCAGGAAGCCCGGGGCAGGGGCTTCCTGTAGTCAGCCACTGGTCAGTTTCAGCAGCAGCTGACTTGGGGACGCCTGGGGCAGAGCAGCTGGGGTGCTGCCCGGTTGGTCCCGTAGCGCCCAGAGCGGCGCTACGGGACCAACCGGCAGCGCCCCAGCTGCTGTACCACAGGTGTCCGGAGCAAAGCCATGGAGCATGGGGGCAGCGGGACAGCCCAGACGCGCCGTGGCTGTCCTGCTGCCCTCGGGCTCCGTGGCTTTGCTCTGCTTTGTTCCCCGTCCCCCTGGTCTGCAGACCACGGGGACAGGGAGCAAAGCGGCGGAACACGCGGGCAGCGGGACAGCCCAGACGTGTGTGGGCTGTCAGCTGGCCGGGCGCTCCGCGGCTTTGCCCCCCCCCCAGGGGAACGGGGGGGGGGGGAGGCAAAGCAGAGCCAAGCCGTGGAGCGCGCGATCAGCTGACAGCCCAGACGTGTGTGGGCTGTCAGCTGGCTGGGCGCTCCGCGGCTTGGCTCTGCTTTGCCTCCCCCCTCCCCCTGGTCTGCAGACCAGGGGGACGGGGGGGGGGGGGGGCAAAGCAGAGCCAAGCCTCGGAGCGCGTGGGCAGCGGACAGCCCTGTCCGCTGCCCACGTGGTCCGCCGCTTTGCTTCCTCTCCCTGGTCTGCTGCAGACCAGGGAGAGGAACGGCCCCGTTCGTAACTGCGGATCCGACATAAGTCGGATCCACGTAACTCGGGGACAGCCTGTATTAGACTTTTTAGGCAGCTACACAGTTGCGTAGCTTAATGGGAATCTTGGAGGTGGGTGCTCTAGAGGAGGAAGTAGGCAGCCTCAGTGGTATGAACAGAATATCAAGTAATAGGATCTAGAAGATCTCTTGTAACTGAACCCATCACAAAACCAAGCTAGGGTCTGATAACACCAGTCCTGGGAAGGGACGCTGCAGAAACATTGAGCAACATGGAAAAATAAAAAAAGCTATTGGCCCTGATGGAGTATAAGTACTTCTTGAACAAAACATCTAGAGTAGCAACACCTTGATGGTTCTTTTTGCAGATGATTATGAGTTCAAGAGGGAAGTACAAAGGAAAGGGAAGAATTTGAAAAATCAGGTGTATACGTGAAAATGGCACACAACCTGCAGAAAGAGGATACATAGTCTGCATTTTAAATAATGCCCTGCAGGAAGACTAAAATTGGGAGGTGAGGGTGGAACGCAGCCATTACCAGGAGACACTAGGGATGTTACATGTCTACACAAAAATTAACTGTTGAAATTTTCAGTAGTTACATGTTTACGGGGGGGAAGGGTGGGAAGGGAGGGAAAGAAGAGAAGGCAGTGCATGTGGGAAGCCAGTCCTGCCTCAGAGTCCTCTCAAAATGCTCTCTCCATACAACGCAGATAGCAAAAGTGGTGGGGAAGACAATAAAATGGGCAATTGGCAGAGGATAAAGGAGGCAGTAGAACAGTATCAGTTAAGCACAGTGCCCCTCAGTTATTTTTAAGCTGTGTATGCAAATTAGCAACATTAAACGGTCCAAAAGCAGAATATACAGAAGTACCTTAATGGTAAGACGCAGACTAGATGTAAGGCTGGAGCTGCTTTCATGCTGATGCGCAGGCATTTCCCTTTCACTTTAATAGGTTTTATACACATTATGTCCTTAAAGCAGTGGCACAAAATAGCTCCGTTGTGCAGGCTATCCCTTCTCAGCTGCCAATCCGCAGAACCCTGAGGTGGAGGCCAGGGCCAAAGACTCTAGTCTCCGGCCTTCCAAAGTAATCTGCACATCTCCCCACCCCAATCATAGTGGCTACAGATTCACTGCAGTCGAGAATGCTGCGTTATTTGGTGGGGATGAATCAGGGAGTGCTCTGTGGAGTGTCAATAGGGCAGCATAAAAACCACCCACAATTAACAAGAGAAGCTGGGGTACCTTTGGATTCATAACTACTCAGTGCTGTGCCTCCTCCCTTGCCCTGCCCATATTCCTACAGGTCCAGATCTCTGTCTTTTAGAGAGGGGAAAAGATTGTTTATGGGGAGGAGGCAGCATCCCTTTTAGCATTTCCACCCAGACAGCCTCCCACTACAGATTTGTTCCTATGTAAAGCATAAAAGTCACTGAACTGAGGGGCAGGCAAGGCTGTTAAATCACACTGGTGAGCAGCTCCACTCAAACTAAGACGGATACTCATTCCAACTAGCTGTTACCTTAAATAAAGACAGCTGAATGCCAAGTTCTATTCCAGGGAGTGACGCACAGATACTCTTCTCCCATGGCAAAAATGAAACATATTATGATTGATTGTGAAAGTTTTTCACAATCATACTCAAGCCTAGTGATGACACATCTGTGGGTGAGAATAGTTTGAAACAATTTCAAGCTAAACAAATCCTGAGTAGTTAGGATTCTTCTCCCCAATAAATTAGGAGGTAGTTTCAGGTTGGAGGCTTGAGTTCATGCTATCCCAGAACCTCCAACAAGTTCCCAAACTATAAACCGAAAGTCCAAATTCACATCCTAACCTGAAACTACTGACCATAACAAGCAGGAAGTGGTGCTGGCCATGCCTCACGGAAATAAGAGACACCTGGTTAGACAATCTATTTGTCTAGCTATTAGAGACATTAAAAGCTTTAGGGAAAAAGTTATCCCCAAAAAAGCCATAACGTAGTATGTAAGGATTTATTGCTGAAATCCAGATTTCAGCATTTCCATCAGATCCAGTTCAGTAAGGATGTACGTACGACAGATACAAAAAGTCACTCAAGGTAAAACTTGACTCGGCTCAAAGGTGCCTGTGCTCAATGGTGAATCTCAGCAAGGTATGTGGAGATAAATACACAAACAAATATTTTTCAATTGTGTTAGATTAACTATTAAAAAGACCTCTGAATCCTCATTGAAGTGGGGAGACAGGTCTTATCTACATAATTTTTGTAACACTACATGCATTTATCTTGATTAAGAAAAGATGTGGGAGGTTTTTAAAGTTGCTAATTAGAACTAGCTTCTGCCTTGTAAAATCCTAGTGGAGACAAAGCAAAGAGAACAGTCACATGGGAAGGAAGTGATATGCAAAATAGATTGTTTCAGTAGCATAGGAACAACCATGACTTGAGTAGTTAGGATTCTTTTCCCCATTAAACGAGGCAGTACCATAAACAATGGCTCTGCTGTAATCCATGGCCACCCCTACAACACAATATGGCCAGCTAATTCTAACATTAGCCTGAGGCCTTGGCTTCACTAAGCAGCCCAGTGGTGCACTGTGGGGAGCCAAAAGCAAAAAGGAGACCAAAGGAATCAGGAAGTGCTTAAGCGCAAATATTGATTGTATTAGCAACCAAAAATGACTGGACTAGGAGGAACAGGTCAGAAGTAAAAAGGAAAAACTGAGTCATTGACTTAACCTTTAATCCATAATTGTTGGTTGGTCTGGTTTCCCAGAGTCTAGTTTTAGTTGGTATGTATTTAAACAGTTACACAGCAGACACAGTATAAGGAACAAATTCAAGCACTAGAAAAAGGATAAATTTGAGACATTTATTGGGACTTTTTTAAAATACAGGTTAATGAACAAATAAATGGCTAAACATGGTGTCCCATTACAGCAATATTTATATTTTAAACATATTTTCCTATATTACCAATATTAAAATTGAAGCAAACTTAAAAATGACTTATTTATCTGTTAGGGTGGTTAAGATTTTTACTTTAAACAGCAACTAGTTACAGTATTTGCATACAAAACATTTCCTGCTTTTGTACTAATTCAACACAATGGTTAGCATTAGACACTCTCCCGTACCGTGTTTGCAAGCCAAACTAAAAAATGGTTTCTATGAAGATTTTTGTAATGTATATTAAAAATACATAATACCGATGTGAATGACAAATCGACTATCCAATAAGCAAATGCTTATTCGATGGTCACCACACTAGTCAACTAGTTGCTCCCTCTATCAGAAAGTGGCAGCAAGGGAGGGAGGGGGAGAAAGGGGTGCTTCAAAGCAGCAACACCATGTGGAGCCCGGGACAGACCCTTGGGTCTGCTGCTTTGAAACACTATGTGCAGCCTGGGTACCTGCAGCTCAAGAGAAATCAGTTAGACTGTGTATATTAAGAAGAATGCTTGAAAACATGCCAGTTCACAAAACAAGCGACAAAAAAATAAAATGAGGCATGTGCATAAGGTTGTGACCTACATACCATTTGGGAGGGAAAAGATCTAGCAATGCAAGATAACAGCAACAGGCACCTCAGAGATCTGCCTGATACCTTCCGATCTGTTTAAGATCCTTGCACTAACGCAAAAGCAGGAGACCAAACTAGTTGATCACGATGGTTACTTCGAACCTTCATGTCTGAACACAAAATGCTTCTTTTCCAGATCTTGCAAAATAAGTACTTCCTTAGGGGAAAACCTTTTGCATTTGGAAATCCATTAATGCCAACGGTCCTATACAGTCCACTGTTCTTTATTCAATATGGCTCAACCATCCTGAAATTCAGTGGTTCTGCCTGTATTTTAAGATTCCTGATTTTACAAGTTGAAAAGATATTTTGTTCATTAGATTTTAAAAAAAGCTCCTTATATTTTAATTCCCAGACCCCTGTAGTGTGGATTGCTTAAAAGTTATATTTGTTCCATTAAAAGGGTAACTCAAAGACCTGGACTCCTAGTGAATATCCATCTTGCTGTATCACACAAACTTGAGGACACAATGTTGTAAAAGAATCTGGCCCATGCAGACCATTGTACATGTGTTACTCAGGAAGGGAACTTGTGGGAGGGGTTGTTTTGGAGAGGGAGTTGGGGGGGGGGGGGGGTATGTTTCCTACTCTGGGATGGGGGGGGAGGGGAACATACCACAAGAACAGTATTGGAAGGTTTAAACACATGCACCTGGCCAGGAAGTCCTAACTGGCTGGAAACGACAGCTGTGGCCAGGTGAACTTCACCAGAAGGAAACAAAGGCATGGTGGATGAGTCAGAACTAGCTCACATAGAATTCCCCCACAGGAGTCATAAACAGTGAAGATAATCTCTTTGTAAACTGGAGGTCAAGAATGTCAACGTCAAAACAAACTGGGCAGAGGAAGTAGAATGAGCACTCTGGGCCTGAGTCTACTTTCACTGACACTGATGTAAGTTAATTTACTTCAACAGTAAGTCTTGAGTTGTACTGGGATACATCTGGAGTAGTAGGAATATCCAGCCTTTAGATTTACTGGGCCCAGCTCTCCTGACATTTGGTTAGGAATCACACATGCTGCACAGTGGGATGGAGAGTAGCCTGATCTGGCCAGATAAGAATTTTCCTGGTGTGGGGAAGCTCTATGGTGGAACCGAGACAGCCTCGTTGTTTCAGGCACCACCCCCTCACTTACTCACAACATAGGCAAAGCTGATAGCACTGACTGTACAGGAGGGGTGAGGAACCTTTTTTCTGTCAGGGGATACTGACCCACAACAAAAATCAGTCATGGGCTACACATAGTCCTGAGGAGGCCAGATGCTTAGGACTTCCCCTGCACTCCAGAGTGGGGCCAGAAATTAGGGGATCAGGGTGTGGGAAGGGATCCTGGACTGGGGCTAAGGAGTTTGGAGTGGGCTAGTGGCTTGGGGAGGAGGTGGAGGTAGGCTCTGGAAGGTTAAGCAGCAGTAAGGTATTCTGACCTTGGGAAGGGGGGGGGGGGGTGCAGATAGAGTTGCGGAGTCTGGAAGGGAGACCCAAGAGAGGGTTCTGATCCTGGCCAGAAATTCCAGATGGGGGTGCAGGCTATAGGAGGGCACTTAGAGCTAGCACTAGGAGTTCAGGTGCATGTGTGGGATGAGGAGCACCAGCTCTGGCTGGTGCTGCTTATGTCAGGAAGCTCTCACTCAACAGGGCTCCTGGCCAATGGGAGCTGCAGGAGAAGGGTGCACCCTGATCCAAGGATGCAGATGGATCAGGAGCCAACCTAGCTTCCTCCAGCAGCATGACAAACCTGTGCCGTAATTCCATCCCTGAGGTGGTGGGTGGGTGCCAATGCTCAGGGCTTCCAACCAGCAGCAAATCTCCACATCATGGCTACGTCTACACTGGCCCCTTCTTCGAAGGGGCATGCTAATTTTGAACTTGGGGATAGGGAAATCCGCAGGGGATTTAAATATCCCTCGCGGGATTTAAATAAAAATGGCCGCCACTTTTTTTCCGGCTTGGGGAAAAGCCGGAAAAAAGCGTCTAGACTGGCGCGATCCTCCAGAATAAAGCCCTTTTCCGGAGGATCTCTTATTCCTACTTCAAAGTAGTATTTAAATCCCCCGCGGATTTCCCTATTCCCAAGTTCAAAATTAGCATGCCCCTTCCGAAGAAGGGGCCAGTGTAGACGTAGCCCATGGGTTGGAACAAATGCAGTGCATGGGCCGGAGGTTCTCTCCCCCCAAAACCCCAGTAGTACAGTCAGAAAGTCCATTGCCAGTGCCCAGCTACAACAAGTTTAATGCCTACCAGATTAACCTGTACCAGGGCAGAGCAAATTGACTTTGATAATCTGGAAGCTGTGCCATCTGTTAGCCACTTACACCAGGAAGGAAATAAGACAGAGGAAATTGTGTCAGTACAAGGATGCTGCAAAAAAATACTGTTTCACAATAGGACCTGACTTTCTAATATTTCACAAGAGAAAATACATGTGAACTGATTTAAATGAACACAACTGCAAATTCAACCAGTTACAAGCAAGGAGCTCTAAGACAGATATGCCTAATATTCTAAATCAGGGCTATTCAACTTTTGAAGACCCCACGGGCATGATGATACTCTCAGCACATGCCAAGGGCTGCATACTCAAGTGTGGTTGCATATACATGCAAATAGTTTCTTTCACACTGACGGGCATGAGTACAAAGATTAAGCCTTAAACCGCAGCGCCAGACTCAAACGTGGCCAGCATGAACCAGTCAGCACCTCTCAAGCTCTGCCCACAAGGCTAAGCAGCCAGCACTTCCCGCAGTGCCCCCATGATCCTGGCACTTCCCTCCCTGGGGGCTAGAAATGCAGACACCCCCTATAACCATCTGTTCCAGCCCACCCTCCTGCTTGCATCTTGCAGTACTCATGCTGCCTGGGAGACGCACTGCTATTGTGGAGTGTGTTCCCAGTGGAGGCCATGTTCAAAGGATCCCACCCACAGGCTGCAAACAAATGGGCCATGCGTTGAGTAGCTCTACTCTAAATGATACTGGATTTAGCTTTTGAGGCTCACATTTTCCTGAGCAAGATTCAAGTGCCTTCATATTAAAACTCCAGTTCCAAAATACAAACCAGGCTAAGGTTTTGTCATGTGCTCTGAGACAGCTAAGGCAGGTGGCTTCTCAGTAGATATTTTGAAAAGCCACCCTTTCACAAGCAATGAAATCCGGGAAGCATTAGTGTTCTGTATCAGTGTTAGCAAGTGTCACATCCTACACCACAAGAAGAATAAGCTTCCAATTTTAAAGTGATCTACTAGATTCTGTCATCAGTTCAAACTAGGGACGTAAGCGATGTAAGCACATGCTTACCAGCAGGACTCACCAAACCACGGCAAGCCCCGCTCGCCAGCTGCGCTGTCCAGTGATCTGTGCATGCGCAGATCGCCCGAACCCGGCTCTTCCGGGTTTTATTTATCGAGCCCTGCTTATCAGGTACTCAGTTAGTGACTTGACTAGTTGCTTCTCCCCCTACCTTGCTGCCTATCAGAGACAGGATGCGGGGGCGGGGAGGATAGGAGTGAGGGGGCTTAAGAGCCTTTTCCTCCCAGCACCGTCTCCGTGGGGAGAAGGGGCAGGAGCACAGTGGGGAACTGGTGGCACTTCTTGCTACATTTCAAAGGCAGAAGCACTGCAGGGAGCATGGCCAGCGGGGGGACTCAAGCAGTCCTCTGCTGGCCCCACGCTCCCTGCTTTTGAAATGTACAAGAGCCAGGGTGAAAGGAAATCTTGTACATTTCAAAAGCAAAGCAGAGCTGGGAGTATGGGGTCAGCTGGGGACTGCTTGAGTCCCAGGCTGGCCTTGCTCCCTGCTGGTTCTTGCTACATTTCAAAGGCAGAGGCACCCTTACTGACTAATCCAATAGTTGATGCAAGTTACATTGACTCTTCAATTAGTTGATTAATCTAAATTTAACATCTCTAGGTTAATGCTCTTCATCCACGAGTTACTTTTTAAGTAGTTCTTTAAAATCAGACTCAAAAGAACTTCATCATGAAATCTCACAGGATTCACACATGGCAAAGTGATCTATACAGATCATGGAATTCAGTTTCACTGTATATCAGCATTCAAGTTGCAGACAGAGCAAAGATGCTATTTCAATTGAATTAAGAGTAAAAGAGAAATATAATTACCCAAATTGGAACTTAGCCAACAAATAATAAAAACATCCTTTGACACTGACATCTTTCATAGCAAGCAACAAGGTCCTCATTTTTATGTATAGTGTGTCTCATGAAAAAAGGTCCTTTCAGCAGTTGGCATGACACAGGTGGCAAATCCTCCCAATTTCCCAGAAATTTGGAGATTTGTAGGATCCAAAACTATCCTAGCATGAGGCTCTTGAAGTTGGACTGAGTTTGCAGACTGAAGTATAAAATGGGAACAACTATTTTATGGAAATGTTTTGTTTTAAACAAAAACAATTTGCTTTCTTCAAGCTTCTGGGGTTGGATTCAGGAGGAATTTCAAATATTTCTTTAGTATTTTCCTTATGTCTACACACTCATCTCAAGCCAGATCTTCTCAATAAGTTAAAGTTGTCTAAACATTACTTGTCACAACGTAGAAAGGGTTCAGCAAATAAAAAGGCATCTCATGCCTAAATATTTGGCTTATGTTAGGGAAGCTCTCAAATAATGCAATGTATGCCAATGGCTTGTCATGCAAATCTATCTGGCAATTATGGAACTCCATCCACGTCCGAAGTTAAAAAATTCTGTAAATATTCCTACTTGCTCCAGTGGGAGAGTTCAACAAAAATCACAATGTTTAACAGAAATTCTACAACTGCCCGTCACAAGTTTGCTCCCTCAACTTAGTTATAGGGGACAACATACCAAACTGCAGCAGTGGAAAGATGAGGACATACCAACATACCCCACCAGTCAGTTTTCTCATTTCAATAATGAAGTGAGAGAAAAAGCTTAAGATTCTTTGTATTTACTCCAAGGAGAAGTTTTCAGTAGTGTCTTATCTTAGAAATGTCACATGTACCAAACTCTAGTAGATAAAACTCCAGGTACAGTTGGTTACAATATTGGGTGGTGGTAATATCAAAAATGATTAAAAGACAGCATGGTTCTTACTCCACAGAGCTTGCAGTCCAAAGATTAATAGAAAAAAAAAAATAAAAAAAATAAAAAAGAGACAAGCAAAGGAGCCAAGGCAATCAGACACTCCCACATGTGTTTTGTAGGCAATTGGGAGAATTGAGTTGATTAAATAGCAGCATGGCTGTAGTAGGGTATCATGGCAGAAATGAGCCTGCTTTCATATCCCGCCTGAAGCGAAGGTAGCGAGCTTCCAGGCCAATATACGTAAGTATTGAGTTTTTACAACTCAGGTCAGTATAACTAATATGATCAGGAGCATAAACAATTTACATGAGTGCTATGGCAGCATAACTCAAACATAGATGCAAGCAGGTCAACAGAAGAATGCTTCCCTCAACCTAGCTACCATTACTCCAAAAGGCAGAGCTCCTACAGTGACTGAAACCCCATCCTATTGCTAGTCTTCATCCATGCTACAGGAACATAGCTAAGGCAGTGCAACATCTGTAGAAATGGCTCCAAACCTGTACAAACCCTGGCAGAGTGTTCTCTTCTTGTTTCTGTGGTGAAGTTCCCCGGGTGATTAAAATGAAAAGCTGCATGTTTACTGTACCTTTACCAGCAGTCACCAATCACTGCTATTTTTACAGTACAGTGACAGTAGAATTCTTGAGCTTCTAACTAAAATGCTCTAGGATTCCTGATTACTATGGGATAAGAAGGGATGTTTAGACCACTGGAAGAAAGCCTTTATTAGTACCTGTATTGTGCAAAATTCTGCATCTGAAACAGAAATGCACAATCTCACAGCTCACACTGGCCAGTTTGTGGCCAATGGGGGCTACCTGTTTGCAGGACAGGCAGTGCAGTAAGTACTCCCTTCCTGCCCTCGGGGATTGCAGCACTCAGAGCAGCATATAGCCCCTGCAGCCAGCTGCTGAGTGGCATGCAAGAGTATGAAAGGCAGGGAGCTTGCCTGAGGGAACTGCTGGCAGGGATCTGCCTAGGTAAGTACCTCCTGGCCAGAGCTTACCTTTAGCACCACAATCTCTCATGTCCCCTAACCATCTGCCTGCCCCTCTTCCTGCATCCCTACCCCACATAACCTAAACTCTCTGCAGCCTCTGCTCCTGTACCCATATCCCCTCCCAGACTCTGCACCCCTATTCCCTGCTTCATGTCACAACCCAAATCCATGCATCCCCTCCTGCACCCCTGCCCCAGATCATAGATCCCTCCCAGACCCTGCACCCCTTCTCCAATTCAGAATCTTCTCCTGAACCCATACCCCCACCCAGACCATGCCACCCCAATCTCCTGCCCAGGTCACAATCCCTTCTTTCACCCAGCATCCCTATCCCAAGCTCCCTTCTGTACCTAAACTCCATCCTAGAGCCCACACCACCTCAATTAATATTCTGGAGGAATACAGTTCTTGATCACATACCAAATTCTTGGAGTAATCCTTCTTCCCCTCCCAACATCAAAAGCACTGCCCACCCCGGCTATACCTGAAAAGAGTATTCCTCATTTCTTATGCCTAAACTATTTGGAATTGGTAGCTCTGTTACAATAGCTGCCACATTTCATCTAGTCATAGCGGTGTACTTTAATAGCAGGTGAGCATTTTCTTGCATATGCGTGTAATTCTACAGAGCACCTTGTAGTTACTAACCGTATATCATCTTTCACTGGTTTCACTTTCTCTTTATTTTGTTTTACAAGTATGCTTTGTTTTTGTAGTTGATTTAAGCTATTTTGTTTTTGTCACTTCTCTGTGGTAAAAGATATGGTCAAACATCAAGTCTTATCAGCTTTTGCCACAGTCAACACACAAATTCTCACAACAGACGTATGAAAACATCAACACTGGGAAGGGTATAATCTCCATATACATATCGTGTTGTTAGAGGAAAAGCCAAAGCTGTCCACAGTAGCGCACCTTCCTAAGGTGTCATCTTTTAAGAGACAAATTAAAACTATGACATCTGTTACTGTATATATTTTCCATTACCCTGTACCTAAAGCCTGAGTACACACTGCTTTGATGGACAAAGAAAAAATAACTTAGCTGCACACTTGAGGGCAGGGTTGCCACCTCTGTCAGGAACAGTCAGTATTACTAAGCCCATAAAAATGAGGCTGCTGGCAATGCATACTGAGCACCCATATAGATTTCCTAGGACAACCACCTTTTAAAAAAAAAAAAAAAAAAAAAAAAAAAAAAAAACCCTCTCCCTTGGTGAGTGAGAACCCAGAAGAGAATGATCTAGGAAAAACAAGAAATTTTTCTTCTAAGCCAATTTGTCCAATACGCAGTAGATCTCAAATCTGGCTCCCAGAAGAAAAGTGATTGTCTTTCCCTCCTGCTTAATCTTCTCATATGATCTGACTACCATTTGCGTAGTAAAATATACCAAAACTACTCTGGCTCTTCTTCACTAATGAGCCCATACTATTCTTTGAAAAGTGCAGATGGCTAATTGTGTGCGTGCTCCAGCCACACAGCAAAGCATGAGACAATTGCTCTGAGAAAATGGAGACAAGTTTCACTACAGCAAGTGCCACAGCACCCAGAATTTGTAAGCGTATGGCTAAAAGTAAATAAACATATTTGTCCAGAGCAACTTCTTGGTTGCCTTAACAATAAGATTTTTTTCTAGTTTATTATTTTCCTAGTTTTTATAGCAGTTTTGAAAACTGAACAATTGCAGATTCCCCAAAAGTTTATTGAAGAATAAAAGCTCCAAGTGTGTTCCAGAAGAAGATCACAACTTTGAAATAGGAGGTCCTAAAAAATTGTTTTATAACTGAAGTAATGGGAATTATATTCCAGCTTCAACAGAACTTCACCAACAAAAAGTTTTTTAGAAAATGATCAATGTTCACCCTTGATTTTTTTAAGTATTTTGTACTTAAACTGTCTTAAAACTGTGGTAGTGTCATTTTAAACGAAAGATGCTACTAGGCCTTATAGTAATAGAGAGGCAGCCGTGTTAATCTGATCTTGCTAAAACAAAAAGGAAAAACTATGCAGAACTTTAAAGACTAACAAGATGGTTTAACAGAGTCCTCAGAAAAGTGACTCTGGTCCACAAAAGCTCATCACCCATTAAACCATCTTGTTAGTCTTTAAAGTTCTGCATAGTTTTTCCTTTTGTTTTAACTAGGCCTTCTGGAAAGGCCAAGGTTTAAGAACAGCTTGAACAAAAAAAAAAAAATTATATTCTGACAGGACTTGTGGTCTTGGCTGCAGATCATTTGAGATTTTTGTAAGCTACTAATTTTAATAGTCAGCCAGACCACCCACAAAACCTAGCTAGAGACAGACCTAGGTGGCATCCTACCTGCCAAGAGTCCACAAAACTTTGGGATTTGCCAGGAGAATAAATATTTTTAATAATTGCTTAGGTGCTGAAGCTATGACATTTGTTTCTCATTGGGCATGACTACATATGGATTCTCAGAAAAGCAAAAATTAACTAAAGGTCTGAATTTAAAGCACATTATTGACTCCTATGTGGCTACTCTCATTCAGAAAAGTCATCGTACACCACACCACGCTTCTAAATGAAAGTTTACACTCAGGAACTTATGCTTTTGTGTCAACTTTCCTGCTTTACCTTGTGTACACTGTGGTGTTCCAGTACCAGTTTTAAGGATTGCCTGCACAAGGAATAGTGATAGAAATGTAGCCGTGTTAGTCTGGGGTAGTTGAAGCAAAATGCAGGACAATGTAGCACTTTAAAGACTAACAAGATGGTTTATTAGATGATGAGCTTTCGTGGGCCAGACCCACTTCCTCAGATCAAATAGTGGAAGAAAGTAGTCACAACCATATATACCAAAGGATACAATTTAAAAAAATGAACAAATATGAAAAGGACAAATCACGCTCACTACTGGTCTATCCAGCTATGTAGACACTCTTCTCAAACCCTTCGTAACCAATACCCCCAGCTATCTCCGAGACACTACTGACTTCCTAAGGAAACTACAAAACATCGATAACCTCCCCAATAATACCATCCTTACCACCATGGATGTAGAAGCTCTATATACCAACATCCCACATGAAGACGGTTTACAAGCAATTAGAAACACTATCCCAGAGGACACTACTGCCAACCTGATAGCAGACCTATGTAACTTTGTTCTCACCCACAATTATTTCCGGTTTGAGAACAACTTATACCTCCAGATCAGCGGCACAGCCATGGGTACACGCATGGCCCCACAGTATGCTAACATCTTTATGGCTGACCTAGAACAACGTTTCCTCAACTCCCGTCCCCTTTCACCCCTCCTCTACCTACGGTACATCGATGACATCTTTATGATCTGGACACATGGCCAAGAAACACTGGAGATATTCCACAGAGATTTCAACAACCTACACCCCACCATCAACCTCAGCCTGGACCATTCTACACGAGAGATCCACTTCCTGGACACCACCGTACAAATCAACAATGGAAAATTAGACACCACTCTCTACAGAAAACCCACTGACTCATACAGTTACCTACATGCATCCAGCTCCCATCCAGAACACACCACACGATCCATCGTCTATAGCCAAGCCCTTCGATACAACCGCATCTGCTCTAACCCCACTGACAGAGACCAGAAGCTTCAGGATCTCTACCAAGCATTTATAAATCTCAACTACCCACCCAGAGAAACAAAAAAGCAAATTGAAAGAGCCAGACGAATACCTAGAAACCATCTACTTCAAGACAGACCCAAGAAAACCAACAATAGAACACCACTTGTCATCACCGACAACCCCCAACTTAAACCTGTCCAACACATTATCAATAAACTACAGCCTATATTGGAACAGGATACCATACTCAAAGAGGCTCTGGGAGACAGACCCATAGTCTCCTATAGACAACCACCTAACCTCAAGATGATTCTTACCAACCACCACAGGACATACCACACTAATACCAACCCTGGTACCTTCCCTTGCAACAAACCCCGTTGCCAGCTTTGTCCACATATTCATTCTGCTGATACCATTATTGGACCTAACCAAGTGAGTTATAAGATCAAGAACACATATTCCTGCGCATCCAGAAATATAATCTACGCTATCATGTGCCGAAAGTGTCCGTCTGCTATGTACATTGGACAAACATCTCAGACACTTCGCCAAAGGATTAATGCCCACAAAACAGATATCAGACAAGATCACAAAGAGAAAACAGTTTCTTGCCACTTTAACCAGAAAGGACACTCTCTAAATGACTTAGCCACCTGCATTCTGCTACAAAGATCTTTTACATCTGCACTTGAAAGGGAATCCTCTGAACTGTCATTCATGTTAAAATTCGACACTTACCAACAAGGACTTAACAAGTCTTTGAACTTTCTCACCCATTACCAAGACAGTTTCCCCAATTATCACCTGTAATACCATTAACTCACAAACATCCCACTCTCCCTACCTTTAATATCATCAATTCACAGACACTTACCTTCCTTCCTCCCCCTTCCCACCCCCCCGCATCCCCCTTCTGTTCTGCAATGTGATTTGTCCTTTTCATATTTGTTCATTTTTTTAAATTGTATCCTTTGGTATATATGGTTGTGACTACTTTCTTCCACTATTTGATCTGAGGAAGTGGGTCTGGCCCACGAAAGCTCATCATCTAATAAACCATCTTGTTAGTCTTTAAAGTGCTACATTGTCCTGCATTTTGCTTCAACTACCCCAGACTAACACGGCTACATTTCTATCACTACTCCATAGGAATAGTTACTCTCAGAGCAGACAAGCCTCCAGAGAAGCCCATTTCAGTGTCACTTGTTGACATTAAACGTTTTCAAACTAAACCTTAACAAGTTGTGAACTGATTTAGTAGCTCAGCATTAAAACAATTAGCCCAAACCAGAGGATTCCAGCTCCAGCGCAAACAAACAGGAAGATGAGGAAAAGCGGCCGAGTCACTCCCAAGGTGACAGGAACGGCACCTCGCGCCCGCGGGGAGGGGATTGCTGCACATACTGAAATGCTGGTTTCGCTTAAGAGTCCCTCCGAAGAGCGGACAAACCCCAGGCAGCTCGCTCCAGCCTGCGCCTGGAAGGCACCGAGAGGAAAGTCCGCCCGACCCGCCTGTGCGAGCGGGCAGCACGAAGGGTCCGAGGGGCTGGGCTGGGGGCCGCGTCCCGGCCCACTTACCGCTCCCGTATCTGAGTCGCCGGGCCGCGCTGTTCACCCCGATTCTCCGGAGCCGCCACCCCGCGGCTGGTAACGTGGCCAGGGGGCCTGGGCGTGTCACGCGGGGCCGCTCCGGAGGGGAAGCCTCTGGCCGGCCCCCCCACGTGGCACCACGGGGCGCCGTGTCCCGGGGTCTCCGCGGGCCCGCGCTGGGGGGCGGGGCAAGCGGCGCCGGACTCCCCCCTCTGCGCGAGACCCCAGGAGCGCCCCTGCCCGGCGCGCGGATCCGAGGGGGGCAGCGCCGCGCTGCTCTTACCTCCCGCTGCCCGGGCTGAGCTGGGCTCACTGCGCTCCCGGCCCGAGTTTCTGGCGACTGGCGTGGCGGAGACAAAGCTGCACCCGGACAGGCCGCTCCTCGCCCCCGCCCCTCTTTCCGACCTGGCGCTCGCCTCCCCCGCCTCGCAGCTGGGACGGGGGCGGGCTCCGGCAGATAATGAGCGGCCCCGCCCAGCGATGGACCCTGCCCTGCCCCTTGGCAGCCCGGTCGGGGGCTCCCCCTGCAGTTGGGAACGAGCGCCCCAGCCACGTGGAACCCTGCTCTGTCTCCCCCGCCACCACGCGTGGGCTCGGGACTCGCCTAGAAACTTGCCCATGGCCTGGACCCGTCCAGCCTTTAGCTTAAGGCTGTTCTTGCTGTGGTCACTTGTTCGGTACAGAACACGAGAACAGTGTTCCAGAGCCAGCCTTCCAGTGGGCAACCCGAAACCAAGCCACAAGAGCACTGAGGCAAGGGTTTAGAAATGTAAAAGTTGAACTTCTGGAGAGTAAAAGTTCAGGTGTCTGATAGTGATACACAAGTGGTTGTTCAGAAGGGTATGTTCAGTTACCAAAGAATTTACTTGATCTGGAAAAAACCTGCCAAGTTCCAGCTCAACACTATCTGGAAGACCTTGGAGTTCATTGCAAATCAGCTTTTTCCTAAGCTAAAAAGTCAAAACAACAAGATTTACAAATTACTGTATCAGCAAAAGTAACTATCAGATTTTATGTGCAAAACACAAAGTAACTTGAACAAGAGGAAAATTCCTTTTCCAAATTCTGTAATGTATTTCTTTTTATGTTAATAGGTACAACTATGCAGCAAAATAATTCCCATCAGCAAACAAATGTAGGTAATCACTAAGTATCATTCCTCTAAAGACTCCAATTATTTTTTGCCAAAAGAAATATTTTGATGCCTGAATGAAACAGCCTGGCACTGTTTTCTGACTTGTTTCCATGTCCCCTTCTGTGAGGCACCTCAAGATGAAAGTGAGCCAACAAAGGGAGATTTCCCTGTCCTTTGGCACAGGCAAGGAGATCACATTCCACAGTCAAATTAAAAACTTACATTCATAGCATAATGGATGTGGCTAGAGAGAAATAGGAAGATGGTTTCAGTGTTCCTGTCTACAAAAAGAAACCCATTAAACAAGATAAACCTCTAAAAAGCAAGCTGACTTCTAAATGCTTCAGGGGGTAGCAGAGTTAGTCTGTTACAGAAAAAACAACAACAATGGACTGGTAGCACTTTATAAACTAACAAAACAAGTAGATGGTATCATGAGCTTTCATGGGCACAGCCCACTTCTTCAGATGACCGGAGTTATGAGTGTAGGATGCGCACACCCAAAATAAATAAGAGATGGGAAGGAGAGGGGAGAGGGAAAAAAAGAAGGGGGGGTGAAAGACAGGAAGCTAGAAGGAATCAGTAAGTATCTGAAAATTGGGTAGTTAAAGCAAATAAGAATCAAAGTCAATAGATAGTATCCTTCCTGAAAAGTAGTAGAGCTGTTTGCACCTTCAACGGCTGTTAAGTTGCTAGTGCCCCATTGAATTTGCCAATGTATTTTAATTGCAATGCTTCTCTATGGATCTGGCTAGTAGCACTGATTTGTGACAAAGACAGCTACTTGAAGATCTTTTAAACAGTGATTTGGAAGATTGAAGTGTTCCCCAATAGGTTTCTGTATGTTTCCTTTACGTATATCTGATTTGTGTCCATTGATGCTTTCCCGCAAAGACTGTCCAGTTTGTCCAATATATATAGCAGTGGGGCATTGATGGCATTTGATGGCATAGATCAAATTACTGGATGTGTAGTCAAATGACCTTTTAATTTGGTAGCTTATGTTGTTGGTTCCAGTGATGAATTTGCCAGTATAGATATGTGGGCAGAGTTGGCATCATTTTTGGTTGCAGAGCTGGGTTCCTGGAGGCTTATGATATGGTTGTATGGCATGGTTACCAGAAAGAATTCGTTTCAGGTTGGGGGGTTCTCTGTAAGCAAGAATAGGCTTTTCTCCTAAGGCTTCTGAGAGTGAGGGATCATTTTCTAAGATGCGTTGCAGATTGTGTATAATGCGCTGGAGGGGTCTGAGTTGTGGACTATAGGTAATAAGAAGAGTTCTATTATTTTCTCTTTTGAGTCCGTCTTGAAGTAGCTCATGTCTGGGTACTTTTTTGGCTCTGTCAATTTGTTTTTTCACTTCTCCAGGTGGGTATTTCAGTTTTAGGAATGCTCTGTAAAGATCCTTTAGGTGATTGTAGGGTTGGAGAAAATCTGGTTGTATCTTAGGGCTTGGCTGTATACTGTAGACTGAGAAATGTGTCTGGGATAGAAGCTGGAGGCATGAAGGTAAGTGTAGCAGTCAGTGGGTTTCCGATATAGAGTGGTGGAAATTTGTCCATTATTTAACTGTACTGTAGTGTCCAGGAAGTGGATTTCTTGTGTGGACTGGTCCAGGCTGAGGTTGATGGTGGGGTGGAAGTTTGTTGAAATCCTTGTGGAATTCTTCAAGAGTCTCTTTTCCGTGGGTCCATATGATGAAGATGTCATCGTTGGAGCATAAGTAAAGTAGGGGTGTTCGGGGGCGAGAGCTGAGGAAACATTGTTCAAGGTCAGCCATAAAGATGTTGGCATACTGTGGTGCCAAGCGAGTGCCCATGGCTGTGCCACTGACTTGGAGATAGAAATTGTCTCCGAATTGGAAGTAGTTGTAGGTGAGGACAAAGTTACAGAGCTCTGGAATCAAGTGTGCAGTGTTGTTATTGGCCTCTTTGATTATGATGTTAGGATTGGTTTTGAGGCTGTGAATAGCATTGCGCTGTGCATGACTGAGATATGTTTTATGTTATTTGCTGATAATGTCAGCTTGAATGCATTTGCGGAAGCAGTACATGTAGAAATCAAGACTTTCGTTACGTCCATTGGTGGGTGTCCACATAGAAGCCATTTGTTGACTTCTAAATGTAACTAACCAAACTCAAGCTCATCTGATGGAGTGTGTTTTGCCCATGAAAGCTCATGACACTCTACATGTTTTTGCTAAGTGCCACGGGACTACTCATTGTAACTAAACTCAGTCTTTGTAGCCTCTCTACAGATACATCAGTGCCTGTTTTTGGCTAATTCTGCAACTCATAGTTTACTTCCTCTTTTTTCAAAAGCTTTAGTGGGGTAGCTGAGTTATTCTGTAACTGGAAACACTTAAAAATCAACAAATTGTCTAGCGCAGTGTTTCCCAATTTTATTTGGTCACGGAACCTTTTTAAACTCAAAATAATTTTGCTGGACCCCTAATAACAACTGGTTTGACAGCTGAAGCTTGGACTTTGTTGGACATGGTGCTAGTATATTCATATTTAGTCACCCATGTGATCCACACTCCCTGAGAATGAGTACGGGAATTTATAGTGGTATATAACAGGCGATAGCATCAGTGACTGACTGCACACGCAGCGCTGAGTAGTGATATCATCGTCACCACTCTCTGGCTAAGCTGGCATTACACAGGGACACTTACTGTGGCAAACACAAAGGAAAATTGTTTTCAATAAAATTCAGAAATGCTTAAATATATTTTTTAAAATCATAAAATGTTATTGTAATGGAATTTTCTCGCTGAACCCCAATTTTCACTACTTGGGAAACACTGGTCTAGCAGCACCTTTTGTTAGCCTTTAAGGTGCTGCTACACCAGTGGTCACCAACCAGTAGATCTTGGAGCCTCTGACAGGTGACCCTGACTGGTTTGACCAGGAAGCTACCAAGTGCTGCCACTTCAGGTGTCTCTCTACTTACTGTCATGCTGCTCCTGCACTCTGCCTGGAGCTGCCCCTTGGGAGCCTCCTGCTTGCTGTGCAGGGTACAGGAGGGATAAAAGGGGGGCACTGATGTCAGGGTGTCCCTCCTCCCCCCACTCCTGTATCCCATCTCCACACAGAGAGAAGGAGACGGAGGGAGCTTGGCAATGCAAATCTCTGTCACTCACACACTGTGTGTGTCTCTGTCACTCTCACAAACACACACTGTCTTTCCCTTTCTCCTGACCCAGCACATACATGGGGGGTTGTTACTACTTTTACAGCTTGCAAAGTGGGTTAGTTTTAGTTTTTGACTGGTCTGTGCATTGCATAACTTTCATTTCTCTCTTATGCCTAAATTTAATTCTTGGAGTAGTGTGTTCTAAAACGCTGAACCTGTCATGTCTGGAGTGATTATCCCTGTGGTAATTGTGCTCCTGGAAGTGACTGGCATGTCCCTGCCGCCCCTGAGAGAGTCAGAGCAGGGGGTCTCTCAAGCTGTCCTTGCCTGTGGACTCCGCTCCTGCAGCTCCCATTGATCAGTAATGGAGAACTGTGGCCAATAGAGGCTGTGGGGTTGGGGAAGCACTTGGAGCTGTGGAGCCATTGCTGTACATGCCAGCTGCTCTAAGGAGTGGGGCAGGGCTAGGGCCGAAATAACTCCAATGCTGCTCCCAGAGGTAGGGGATGGCCTCAGGCCCCCAACCCTTCCCTCTCAAGGCAAATGCTTTATCCCCTAGGCCACTGCAGAACCCAGCCCACCTCCCTACCTTCAGCAGGTCCCTTATCCTGTCTTCCTAATACAAGAGACAGCTCCATCCCTTGGGCAGCCTGTGTTGTGTGTCTGGTAACTCCCAGGGTGTGTGGACAGGATGTGTGTGTGTGAAAGAAACTTGGACCTCCAACTCTGTGCTCCCCAGGCAAATGCCCTATCCCCTAGGCCACTCCAGAATCCACCCCACCTCCCTATCTTCAGGGTGTCCCCTCCCACATTCCAAACCCCTTGGCCCAAGACCAGAGCCTGCATCCCAACCTCCTATCCTAGCCTGGTGGAACTGGATGAGTTTCAAGGAGGAAGGGGGATGGAGTGAGCAAGGTGAGGTCTCGGAGAAGGGGTGGAGCAGGGGCGGGGCCTCAGAGAAGTGGGAGGAAGGAAGCCGGTCAAGAATATTTGGGTTTGAGGTAGATCTTACATTGCACTTAAATTGAAAAAGTGATCTTGTGGTTAAAAAGATTGAAGACCCCTGTGCTAGAGTATTTGTTGGTTTTTAAGTTTTTCCTCTTTTTTTCTTTGTCTTCTACAACTATAATCCAGGAAATAATGGGAGCCACAGGTTACTCTATAACAAATTAACAAATTCTGAAAAGTCACTGGGCATTGCTGTATTTGCCCAGCAGTGAAGCTTTTCTGTTTTTCACTGGCTGCAGGCATGAATCTGATATTTTCCTACCATAGGCCCAAGTTCCAAAAAGGTGCTGAGGATCTACAGTTCCTGTTGAAGTCAATAGGAGTTGAAAGGTCCCAATGTCTTTTCCACAGAGTGACCATACCTTGCATTTTGGACAGGACAGTCCCCTTTTTAATCTGTGTCCCAGGAATCCTAATGGACAAATGGGACAAATGCTCAAGTCTGCTTAAAAAAAAAAAGTGGGGTGTGTCCCACAGTGGGCTGCAGAGAAAGATTGGAGGGGAGCAAGTAGCAGGGTCAGCCCTGCCCCTACCACATTACCTCCACTGCAAGGCATAGGTCCTTGGCTCTCCCGCAGTCTGGTAGGTGGAGGATGGGTGGGACATGGGGGGCTCTGCAAACTGCACTTCAATGGTAAAAGAGCTGCATGTGGCTCACGTCAGTGTGACCACTCCTGAGAGATGTATTCCTGACTTCTAAACCTGCACTAAATTGTTGTGGCTACATTTTGACAATGTCTGAAGTGGTTCTTGTATCTACAGAGTTAAAGTACATGTAATATGGTCTTTACCGAGATTCCCTAGTGAGGCGCGCGCGCGCGTGTGTGTGTGTGTGTGTGTGTGTGTGTGTGTGTGTGTGTAACAGCCATTATTAATAATAATAATAACAGCCAATAATAACAGCCATTATTTTGAATTAACTTTAATAGCATCTATACAGGCAAACTGCTATTTCGAATTTATTTTGAAATAGCGGGGCACTTATTTCGAATTAGTTAAACCTCATTCTATGAGGAATAATGCCAAATTTGAAATAGCTACTTCAAAATAAGCGCTGTGTAGATGCTTATTTTGAAATAGGGGGCCTCCAGCCCTTCCCAGGGAGCCCCGGTGGCCACTCTGGGCCAAACCAGGAAAACTCCTTCCTGCCCAGCCCTGGAGCCCTTAAAGGAGCAGACTCTGGCCACACTGCATGTGCCAGCTACAGGCCTGCAAGCACAGAGCCAGTAGTCACTGACCCTGACCCAGTGGCCCCAATATGAGCCGAGCAGTCAGATCCAGTCAGCCCTCTAGTGCCCAGTCCCCCAGTTCCCAGGAGCCAGCCAGGGGCCGGAGAAGGTGGGCGCCATCCTGGACCAGTGCGGAGATCATGGACCTCATTGAGGTTTGGGGGGAAGCCTCCAATGTCCATGATCTCCGCACTAAACGGAGGAACACGGCGTCTGCAGCTGCATAGCTGCCACCATGGCCACAAAAGGCCACATGCACACCCAAGAATGGATGCACATGAAAATTAAAGAATTGCGGCAGGGATATGCCAGGGCCACACAGGATAGCTCCCCAATGGGGGCACCCACCTACCCCTATTTCAAGGCCCTGAACCTCATCCTAGGGGGTGGGACAGTCCGTGCCAGTCCAGGGGGCAGCGAGCCGGGAGCAGAGGGCCCTGACCAGGGTGCGGAGGAGGAGCCACCATGGAGGGTGCCACAGAGGGTGCCACACCAGCTGGACCCCTGAGCTGTCCTAGCAGCGGAATCACCGGGATCATCCGAGGAGGCCACACCATGTAAGTGCCATCACTGTCCTCTTCCTGGGGGGGGTGCGGAGGGAGACCAAGGACCGTGCGCGTGGGACTTGCTTACCACGGGTCATGCAACAACCTGTGCATATGTGAGCACTTGCCGTGCCACCCCTGGGCAAGTGGCTCCAGCTGCGTGCCACACAGGGGCCATGGCCTGATAGCCACATGCGTGTGTGAAGAGACCTGACATGCTCCTGACCCCGGGGCGGGACACAGCAGGACGCCATCCCTTCACACGCCTCCTCTACACAGAAGCATGGGACATCTCCCCCCACCTTGGCTGCACTATACACAGCACAAGGGCATGGGTGAGGTCTCGGGGCAGCTCCCACTCCCAGGGAAAGCCGGACAATCCGACCATGGCCTCTGTGCAAGCACATCGGCTCTGACGGTACAGGGCACGGTCATCCTCACCTTGCAGAGGGGGGCTGGGCTTCACCCACTGTGTCTCCAGGGAGAGCTGACCTCTTCTCTTGTTTCTCCACAGCCACACCAGCTGCACATGCAGGGTGCACCACCCCCCCTTGGACATGCTCCTACACATGAGGGCTCCGCAGGAGGACCAGTTGAACACTGCAGGGGTACCGAGAGCAGAACCTGGGGGCACTGCAAGCCCTGCACCGTACCCTCGTCCGCTGGGTGGAACTAGATTTGGAACTCCGGCAGGAGCAGCTTGCCCCGGGTCATACCATCTGGGCCCATCTGCAGACCCTGGTGCAGAGCGTGCTGCCTCCTGCCACTCCAGCACGTACTGCCTCCCCAGCTCCCACTCCTCTACTCCTTCTGCCCCTCCCGCCTCTCCCCCCTCAACCTCCACGCCCTCCTCCTCAATCTCCACACCCCCCACCTCAACCTCCACACCCTCCACCCCATCCTCCGGGGATGCCGAGGCCCCTGCACCCGCCGTACTGGGAGACAGCATATAGGCAGTTGTGTGGGGCTGCGCGTACAGGCCAGCCAAGTGGTCAGTCTCTGTCATCCAGGCTGGCAGGAAAGCCTCCCCCTTCTGCTCACACAAATTGTGCGGCACACAGCACGCCCCCACCACATGCAGAATATTCCTCTCAGAGGGTATGTCTACACTACAATGTTAGTTTGAACTAACGGACGTTAGTTCGAACTAACATTCATAGCCGCTACACTAGCGCTCCGCTAGTTCGAATTTGAATCGAACTAGCGGAGCGCTTAGTTCGAACTAGGAAAACCTCATTTTACGAGGATTAAGCCTAGTTCGAACTTACTAGTTCGAATTAAGGGGTGTGTAGCCCCTTACTTCGAACTAGTGGGAGGCTAGGCCTCCCCAGGTTTCCCTGGTGGCCACTCTGGCCAACACCAGGGAAACTCTATGCCCCCCTCCCGGCCCCGGACCCGTTAAAGGGGCACGGGCTGGCTACGGAGCCCGTGCCAGGTGCAAGCCTGCCAGCACCCAGCCAGCAGACCCTGCACCTGGCACGGCACAGAGCCACCCACCCGATGTCCCCCAGCCCACCCCCTCTTCCTGGGACCAGGCTGGCGGCTCCCGGGAGCTTGCCCTGGACCGCAAGAGGCGGGCACCTTCCTGGCCTAGTGCGGACATCGTGGACTTCATCCACGATCTCCGCACTAGGCACAGGAAAGTGGCCGTCTAGGGCAGGAGAGCTGCCAGCCTGGCCACCCAGGAGCAGGTGTGCATGAAAATCAAGGGGGTCCACTGAGACCCCTGACCCTGAGCCCTGAGCTTACAATGGCCGTACTGGGTCAGACCAAAGGTCCATCTAGCCCAGTAGCCTATCTGCCGACAGCAGCCAACGCTAGGGACCCTGGAGGGGATGGACCGAAGACAGTGACCAAGCCATTTGTCTTGCGCCATCCCTCTCCAGCCTTCCACAAACTTTGGGCAGGGACACCACTCCTACCCCCTGGCTAATACCACTCCATGGACCCAACCTCCATGACTTGATCTCACTTCCCTTTAAACTCTGTTCTAGTTGTAGCCTTCACAGCCTCCTGCAGCAAGGAGTTCCACAGGTTAACTATTTGCTTTGTCAAGAAGAACAACTTTCTCTTACTAGTTTCAAGCCTGCTACCCATTCCTTTCCTTTGGTGTCCTCTAGTCCTTCTTTATGGGAACTCAGGAAGAACTTTTCTGAATGCACCCTCTCCACCCAACCCCTGCTTTTAGAGACCTCTATGCTGTCCCCCCTCCGTCTCCTCTTTTCTAAGCTGAACAGTTCCAGTCTCTGTAGCCTCTCTTCATATGGGACCTGTTCCCAACCCCTGATCATGTTAGTTGCCCTCCCCTCTCCCAGCCTTTCTCTTCCCTTCTCCCACCTCCTTTTCCCAGTCTCACCCAGTTTTGTTCAATAAAGACAGAGTCAATGTTGGAAGAAACGTTATCTTTATTTTGTACATCAATAAGAAGGGGGGCTAGGGAAGGGTAAGTGGAAGGAGGTGAGGGAGGAATGGGGTACGAGCCCCCGATGGGGAGGACTGAGCTGGCTCTGCGGGCTTCTGGGGGTGGAAGCTCTCCTGCAGCCCCCCGATTGCCTCCTCTCCCCAGATGGCAGCCTGCGGCAAGTGCAGCTGGGCTGATGGCCGAGTGGTGTGATGTGCCCAGTGTGGGTACTCCGGGCAATCCAAGCCAGGACTGCTTTGCAAGCGGGGCACCCCTGAGAACTGTCTGTCCGGGGTTGGGGTCGAGTCCCTTTAAGTACAGCCCTTGGCTAGCCTGAGACAGCATCTCCACGCTCTAAGTCCTCCTCTGATGCCCTGCCGGCACTGCTTCCGGCCATCCTTAAGCCCTGTTCAGAGTCCACTCAATGTGGACTTGCTAGTTCGAATTAGCAAGACGCTAATTCGAACTAGTTTTTAGTTCTAGACGCGTTAGTTCGAATTAGCTTAGTTCGAATTAACTAATTCAAACTAAGTTAGTTCGAATTAGCGCTGTAGTGTAGACATACCCAGAGAGGTCGTGGCAGGTGAGGAGGCATCAAAATCAGGTCTTCAGCCGGCCAAAGGCCCCCTCCACCACAGTGCAGGCCCTGCTGAGCCTGGCATTAAAGGCCTGCTGAGAGGGGCTGAGGTGTCCCGTGTAGGGCTTTATGAGTCAGGGTTGTAGCGAGTAGGCATGTCCACATCCCCAATCCTGATGTGGCGGTCAGAGAGGAAGGTCCCAGCATGCAGCCCCTGGCACCCGGAGGAGTTGCAGTACACCGACGTGTCATGTGCTTTGCTGGACCAGCCTGCGTTGATGTCCAGGAAGCGGCCCCGATGGTCAGACATGGCCTGCAGGATGACCGAGAAGTAGCCCTTCCAGTTAATGTAGAGGGAGGCCTGGTGTTCCGGGGCACAGATGAGGATGTGCATCCCATCGATTGCCCCTCCCCGCACAGTTGGGAAAGCCCAGGGCGCCAAACCCCTCAATGACCGCATCCAAATCCATGAGGCGGATGACTCTGTGGAGCAGCACTCTATTGATGGCTTGACCACCTGCAGAGAGACACACAAAACCGAGAGTCACTGGGGTGCCAGGGTGGCCGAAAGTGTTCCTTCCCCACCACTGCCCTTCACCCCCACTCCGCAGGAGCAAACTCCCCTCCCTCCCCCCGCAATCCTGGCCACCATGGGCAGTCTGAAGTGCAGCTGGGACAGAACAAACTCTCCCATGGAGGGGACTTGCACCCCTCCCTTTTGCCTGGGGCATCCCATCCACCCTTTGCCCTCCTCCCCGGCACAATGGCTGGAGACTGCCATACCTGCATAAGCACTGCTCCAACAGTGGATTTCCCCACGCTGACTTGGTTGCCGACGGATTGGTATCTATCTGGCGTGGAAAGCTTCCATAGGGCAATGGCCACACGCTTCTGGAGGGGAATGGCGGGCCTCATGTGCGTGTCCCGTCGTTGCAGAGCAGGGGTGAGCCACTCACGGAGCTCCAGGAAGGTGTCCTTCTTCATCCTGAAGTTCTGGGTCCACTTTTGGTCTCCCCAGTGCTCCAGGATGATGTGGTCCCACCAGTCGCTGCTGGTTTCCAGGCACCAGATGTGGCGGGGCACGCTGGCATCCAGGCGCTGCTCCTCCATGGCCCCCAGGGGGGTCCAGAAGAGGAAGTTGGGCTGCCGCAGATGGTGCCAGGCAGTCTCCAGCACTTGCTGCCAGGCTTGCAGCAAAAGATCCAAAAGGAGCACCAAAGTGCCCAGGGGTGGCTCTGGCTCCACGGTGTCAAGTGCTATGGTGTCCTGAGTGAGGGCAACCAAGCAGGCAGAGAGAAAAATGCTTTGCTGTCCCTCAGCGAGGTAGGCAAGCAAGCAGGGAAAGCTGAGAACCGGCTGTCCAGGGGGGTCCCTTTAAGCACAAGCCTCAGATAGTCTCAGACAGCAGCCACACAAAGCAACTACTGACCTGATGCCCTACTGGAACCAGTTTCAGCTGGCCTTAAATGCGATTCAGCATCCAATCAGTGTGGATGCGCTATTTCAATTTAGCAAAAAGCTATTTCGAATTGCATTTTGTATATAGATGCATTATTTCAAAATAACTTATTTCAAATTAAGTATTTCCAATTAAGATATTTCAAAATAACATTGTCGTGTAGACATATCCTGTGTGTATAAATGAGACTCTTGATAATCTGCCATGCCGCCACCACCAAGGAATTCCTGTTTACTAGAATGCTGCTTTTATTCAAGATTTGTTTAAAGTAAGGATTCAAAGTGAGGAAAGGTGCATCAATCAAACCAGAACTATTTAATTCTTTTCAAGAGACATATAGTATAATTCGATAATTGTCATGATTTACAGGATGCCAGCAGATGTCAGTTTAACCCCAGAAATGTGAAAAACACTGAATATACACAAAATGTATTGTCACTGTCAAAACAAAAGCTAAGAATTTCCTATCAGTGAAACTTAGTGAAGAAATTATTTTAATTAAAATAGATTTAAAAGCCAGTTAGCTGCAAAAATGTAAAAAAAACCTATACCATGAACATGCAAAATAAGGAAAGAGAGAATGGAAATTATTAAGAGTGGGGAAATTGGCCATTTGCTTGTCTGAGAATTTGCAGCTTGTGGTGGCATAGGAATGAAACCTAAGTGCTAATATACAAAGCCCAAAGGAATTTGGCTTCTGCAAAGCTTCTTTCTAGGTTAACAAACTCAGAGGAAGAGCTAATGAGCTTTACAACTGAGTGCAGTATTTGGGAAATCAGCCTTTTGGAATCATGTTTTGGAAATCTTCATGCTCTGAGAGAAATTCAGGTGGCCGTGCACACACAGATACATACCATAGTATCATCTCTTTCCCTTCTAACATAGAAGTGTCACATGAGCTGAATTAGAAGCAGAGATTCTTTAACTCAGTGCAAAATAGATTCTGTCATTCCATTACATTTCAAATATAGAACTGTATTAACCCAGAGATTATGGCTATGATTTCCAAAAGCGAGCAGGGATTTTGTGGTATCTCATTTTGTCTGTGTCAAACTCGAGGCCACTTACAGAGGTCTGTTTTTCAGAGGTACCATCCTATATAAACAGCCTGATTTTCAGTGTCAAAATGGTCAGCCAAAAAATCTGGTGCACCCAAAATTGTTCGTCACTTTGAAAATCTTAGCCTAAAAAAGTAACAGTCATTTAAAAAACCCTGCAAAGAAAAAAGTGATAAAGCAGACCAGATGTATGAAATTGACATATGTACCTTTTTAAAGCACAGACGATCTAATGGCAGGGAGATGGATTCATATAATTGATATTCAACTGCTATAGAGATGAGTAACAAAGAACAATCAATACATAAATATAATAAGATCCCTACTGCACCTACATTACATCATTTTATGGAGCAAATTCATCCCTAGTGTAGTTCTAAGCCAATAGAGTGCTACTAGATATGAATCTGAAACATCATTTTGGAAAGCATGTAATGCTTTCCTTGCACAATACCTGAAATTTCCTATACCCTCTCCCCCACAAGTTTGTGTCTAGATTTAACAGCCACACATTTCTAAAGTTCAGAGAATTTTTGAAGTCCTCATTTTTAGTCTGAGTCTGTTTCTACAACTGATACTATATTTTGGCCATGATCTCACCCTTGTCAATTTTTTGCTTAGGATTCTATACTCTTCAATAAATGACGGCTAAGAGAAAAACACAGGCCACGTATTCAACTGTGAAACTTTAAATTATGAGTCATTTATTTCATTTGAAGAATGGATCTTTAAGTCTGGGTCCAACCAAAAGCCACTAAGAAGTAATTAAGGCTATGTCTACTCTGCAGTTAGATACCCACAGATGGCCCATGCCAACAGATTTGGGACCACAGGGCTCAGGATAAGGGGCTGTTTAATTGCAGTGCAGATGTTTGGGCTCCGACTGGAGCCTAGGCTCTAGGACCCTGCAAGTGGTGGTGGCCCTTAGTGCTCAACTGAAGACCACATTATCATTAATAATTTTATTATGGTCATGGCAAAGGTCTGGGACCTAGTGCATTAGGCTGTTCAAACACTGACAGACATGGTTTCTACTTCAGAGCTTATAATCTACTTAAAGATAAGATGCAACAACTGAGTACAACAAACTATAAGGAGCAGAGGATAATGGCAGCCTTTGAAAAATTGTTGTCTGTACCTTAATCACCTCGGGTATGTCTACACTACCACCCCAGTTTGAACTAGCGGGGTAATGTAGGCATACCGCACTTGCAAATGAAGCCCGGGATTTGAATTTCCTGGGCTTCATTTGCATAAGCAGGGAGCCGCCATTTTTAAAACCCCGCTGGTTCGAACCCTGTGCAGCGCGGCTACACGCGGCACGAACTAGGTAGTTCGAACTAGGCTTCCTAGTTCGAACTACCATTACTCCTCGTGAAATGAGGAGTAACGGTAATTCAAACTAGGAAGCCTAGTTCGAACTACCTAGTTCGTGCCCCGTGTAGCCGCGCTGCACAGGGTTCGAACGAGCGGGGTTTTAAAAATGGCGACTCCCTGCTTATGCAAATGAAGCCCGGGAAATTCAAATCCCGGGCTTCATTTGCAAGTGCGGTATGCCTACATTACCCCGCTAGTTCGAACTAGCGGGGTAGTGTAGACATACCCCTCCTCTTTACAGGCAGTACTGTGTTTAGAGTTTTGCTTTAAACACACATACGATTTCCAGCTAATACAGGCAGTCCCCGGGTTACGTACAAGATAGGGACTGTAGGTTTGTTCTTAAGTTGAATCTGTATGTAAGTCGGAACCGGCATCCAGATTCAGCCGCTGAATCTGGACACCAGTTCTAACTTACATACAGATTCAACTTAAGAACCCCAGGCGTCCCCAAGTCAGCTGCTGCTGAAACTGATCAGCAGCTGATTCCAGGAACCCTGGGGCAGAGCAACTCTGCCTCGGGCTTCCTGTAGTCAGCCGCTGGTCAGTTTCAGCAGCAGCTGACTTGGGAACACCTGGGGCAGAGCAGCTCGGGTGCTGCTGGGTTGGTCCAGTAGCGCGGCTGCTCCTCGGCGCTACTGGACCAACCCAGCAGCACCCCAGCTGCTCTGCCCCAGGCGTCCTGATTCAGCCACTGCTGAAACTGATCAGCAGCGGCTGAATCAGGACTCCTGGGGCAGAGTAGCTGGGGTGCTGCCGGGTTGGTCCAGTAGCGCCAAGGAGCGGTGCTGTAGGTCCAACCGGCAGCGCCCAACCTGCTCTACCACAGGCCCCGGGCTTTGCTCCACATCTCCCTGGTCTGCTGAGGGGGGCACTAGCTGCGTCCCCCCCAGCAGACCAGAGAGACGCGGAGCAAAGCGGCGGAGGACCCGGGCTGGACCCGCGGTGCTTCCAGATCAGCTGGAAGCGCCGCAGTCCGGCCCGGGTCCTGCCGACCAGGGAGAGGCTGAGCAAAGTGGCGGAGGACCCGGGGCCGGATCCGCGGCCGCATCCAGATCAGCTGGAAGCGCCGGGTCCGGCTGGGTCCTCCGCGGCTTTGCTCAGCGTCTCTCTGATCTGCAGACCAGAGAGACGCTGAGCAAAGCAGCGCAGGACCCGGGGCCGGACCCGCGGCGCTTCCAGATCAGCTGGAAGCGCCGCGGGTCCGGCCCCGGGTCCTGCGCGGCTTTGCTCCCCGTCTCCCTGGTCTGCTGGCTCCCGCAGCAGACCAGGGAGACGGGGAGCAGCTTTTCTCGCCCCAGAGGAGGCGGGCGGCGGGACCAGGCTCCAGTCCTCCGGGGCGAGAAAATCCCCGTTTGTATCTGCGGATCCGACGTAAGTCGGATGCGCGTAACTCGGGGACTGCCTGTATGGATGGCCAAATCCATCTCTCTCACAAGTGAGGCAAGTATTTCTGAGTGTAAAACACCCATGTTCAAATTTGTACAAGCCTCCTGTTCACTTTTGGGTGAAGTATAAGTGTGTTGGTGAGTAACTACAAAGTCCAGCATGGTTTGGGCTCTGATTAATACCAAATCTGTTAAAAGCACCTTCAAACTAGCAATAAGACTTCCAGAGTTTGGAATTCATTCCTCTTAAGTGTTGCCTAGCAAACTTCAGTGCACCAAGCCAAGAATTATATTATTTCATTTTAATGTTTTGCCCTTCTGTCAGTTATATTCCTAATTAATATATTTTAATTCATAAGCAAGCACCCATCATAGAAGCTAGGGGAAAAGGCATTCTCCAAATCATTAAAAATAAATAAACAAGCCACTGCTATTTTAGTCTCTGAGGGTATGTCTACACTACAAAGTTAATTCGAACTAACAGACGTTACTTTGAATTAACTTTGATAGGCGCTACACTAGCACTCCGCTAGTTGAAACTTAATTCAAACTTGAATTTGAATCGAACTAGCAGAGCGCTTAGTTCGAACTAGGTAAACCTCAGTGTACGAGGACTAAGCCTAGTTCGAACTTACTAGTTCGAATTAAGGGGTGTGTTGCCCCTTAATTCGAACTAGTGGGAGGCTAGCCCTCCCCAGCTTTCCCTGGTGGCCACTCTGGCAAACACCAGGGAAACTCTATTGCCCCCCTCCCGGCCCCGGACCCCTTAAAGGGGCACGGGCTGGCTACAGTGCCCGTGCCATGTGCAAGCCTGCCAGCACCCAGCTAGCAGACCCTGCACCTGGCACGGCTCGAGCCAGCCACCCAATGCCCCCCAGCCCTCCCCCTCTTCCTGGGACCAGGCTGGCGGCTCCCGGGAGCTTGCCCGGGACCGCAAGAGGCGGGCACCCGCCTGGTCTAGTGCGGACATCGTGGACCTCGTCCACGACCTCCGCACTAGGCACAGGAAAGTGGCCGTCTAGGGCAGGAGAGCTGCCAGCCTGGCCACCCAGGAGCAGGTGTGCATGAAAATCAAGGTGGTCCACTGAGACCCCTGACCCTGAGCCCTGAGCTTACAATGGCCGTACTGGGTCAGACCAAAGGTCCATCTAGCCCAGTAGCCTGTCTGCCGACAGTGGCCAGCCCTAAGGACCCTGGAGGGGATGGACCAAAGACAGTGACCAAGCCATTTGTCTCATGCCATCCCTCTCCAGCCTTCCACAAACTTTGGGCAGGGACACCATTTCTACCCCCTGGCTAATACCACTCCATGGACCCAACCTCCATGAATTGATCTCACTTCTCTTTAAACTCTGTTCTAGTTCTAGCCTTCAGAGCCTCCTGCAGCAAGGAGTTCCACAGGTTGATTCTTTGCTTTGTGAAGAACAACTTTCTGTTACTAGTTTGAAGCCTGCTACCCATTCCTTTCCTTTGGTGTCCTCTAGTCCTTCTATTATGGGAACTAATGAAGAACTTTTCTGGATGCACCCTCTCTATCCCACTCATGCTTTTATAGACCTCTATCCTATCCTCCCTCTGTCTCCTCTTTTCGAAACTGAAAAGTCCCAGTCTCTTTAGTCTCTCTTCATATGGGACCTGTTCCAAACCTCTGATCATGTTAGTTGCCCTCCCTTCTCCCACCCTCTCTCTTCCCTTCTCCCACCTCCTTTTCCCAGTCTCCCCCAGTTTTGTTCAATAAAGAGAGATTCTATTTTTGACCACACGTTTTCTTTATTTTGTACATCAGGAAGGGGGGCTAGGGAAGGGTAAGTGGAAGGAGGTGAGGGAGGAATGGGGTACGAGCCCCCGATGGGGAGGACTGGGCTGGCTCTGCGGGCTTCTGGGGGTGGAAGCTTTCCTGCAGCCCCCCAATTGTCCCCTCTCCCCAGATGGCAGCCTGCGGCAAGTGCAGCCGGGCTGATGGCTGAGTGCTGTGATGTTCCCCGTGTGGGCACTCAGGGCACTCCAAGCCACTCCAAGCCAGGACTGCTTTGCAAGCGGAGTACCCCTGAGAACTGTCTGTCCGGGGTGGGGGTCGGGTCCCTTTAAGCACAGCCCTCGGCTAGCCTGAGGCAGCAGCTCCACACTCTAAGTCCTCATCTGATGCCCTGCCGGCACTGCTTCTGGCCATCCTTAACCCCGGTTCAGGGTCCACTCTGTGTGGACATGCTAGTTCGAATTAGCAAAACGCTAATTCGAACTAGTTTTTTAGTCTGGATACGTTAGTTCGAATAAGCTTAGTTCGAATTAACTAATTCAAACTAAGTTAGTTCGAATTAGCGCTGTAGTGTAGACATACCCTAAAAGGCGATCATTAAGGCTCCAACCTGGTGACAGCCTGAGACTGTTCTCTCTAGACCAAGCCCCATGTGCCAACCATTACACTGGTCTACAATTTTTTAGAAGTCGTCTGCTTCAGAGTTAAAATGTGCTATTTATTAGGTATTTTGATGTGCTGAATTCAAATATGACAATTAAAACAACTGATTGGCTACTGTTTCCAAGATATTTAAGTTTTTACATTTTACGTCTATGTATATTGTGTAGATAGTAGAGTTTTAATCACAAATTGTAAACCTAGGTCTTTTCATGTGTTTATGGTTGCTTTACATGATAATATTTCACCTGTCCTGTTTATGTAACACTTTAAAAATCAGCAAAAGGGTTATATAAATAAAATTTATTATGAAACAAAAGGCAAAAAACTATTATGTACATAGTTTAGTCCTATTCAGTGTCTACTCGGCGCTTCTTGGCTTCTCTCTTGTATTCATTAAATGGAGCATCTCTTGTCACTGTCCAGCAATAGTCTGCAAGCATTGATGGGCTCCATTTGTCCTGATAGCGTTTCTCCATTGTTGCAATGTCCTGGTGAAATCGCTCGCCGTGCTCGTCACTCACTGCTCCGCAGTTCGGTGGAAAAAAATCTAGATGAAAGTGCAGAAAATGTATCTTTAGTGACATGTTGCAGCCAAGGCTTTTGTATGCCTTGAGGAGGTTTTCCACCAACAACCTGTAGTTGTCTGCCTTGTTGTTTCCGATAAAATTTATTGCCACTAACTGGAAGGCTTTCCATGCCATCTTGTCCTTGCCAAGCAGTGCATGGTCAAATGCATCATCTCAAAGAAGTTCACGAATCTGAGGACCAACAAAGACACCTTCCTTTATCTTAGCTTCACTTAACCTTGGAAATTTTCCACGGAGGTACTTGAAAGCTGCTTGTGTTTTGTCCATGGCCTTGACAAAGTTCTTCATCAGACCCAGCTTGATGTGTAAGGGTGGTAACAAAATCTTCCTCGATTCAACAAGTGGTGGATGCTGAACACTTTTCCTCCCAGGCTCCAATGACTGTTGGAGTGGCCAATCTATCTTGATGTAGTGGGAATCTCTTGCACGACTATCCCATTTGCAGAGAAAACAGCAGTACTTTGTGTATCCGGTCTGCAGACCAAGCAAGAAAGCAACAACTTTCAAATCGCCACAAAGCTGCCACTGATGTTGGTCATAATTTATGCACCTCAAAATTTGTTTCATGTTGTCATAGGTTTCCTTCATATGGACTGCATGACCAACTGGAATTGATGGCAAAACATTGTCATTATGCAGCAAAACAGCTTTCAGACTCGTCTTCGATGAATCAATGAACAGTCTCCACTCATCTGGACCGTGAATGATGTTGAGGGCTGCCATCACACCATCGATGTTGTTGCAGGCTACAAGATCACCTTCCATGAAGAAGAATGGGACAAGATCCTTCTGACAGTCACAGAACATGGAAACCCTAACATCACCTGCCAGGAGATTCCACTGCTGTAGTCTGGAGCCCAAGAGCTCTGCCTTACTCTTAGGTAGTTCCAAATCCCTGACAAGGTCATTCAGTTCACCTTGTGTTATGAGGTGTGGTTCAGAGGAGGAGGATGGGAGAAAATGTGGGTCCTGTGATATTGATGGTTCAGGATCAGAAGTTTCATCATCTTCCTCGTCTGACTCAAGTGGGAATGATTCTGGTGCATCAGGATCCGGCAGTCCTTCTCCATGGGGTACTGGGCGTATAGCTGATGGAATGTTTGGATAATGCACAGTCCACTTTTTCTTCTTTGACACACCTTTCCCAACTGGAGGCACCATGCAGAAGTAACAATTGCTGGTATGATCTTTTGGTTCTCTCCTAATCATTGGAACTGCAAAAGGCATAGATTTCCTTTTCCTGTTCAACCACTGGCGAAGATTTGTTGCGCAAGTGTTGCAGCATATGTGTAGGGCCCACCTCTTGTCCTGATCTCCAATTTTGCAGCCAAAATAAATGTGGCTTTCTTAGATGCCTTTCTTAACCATAGTGGTTATACTGTGCTTTTGTGATGCAAACGTCACTTCACCACAAACATATCTTCTGCTATCTGCACTGTTCACACAAGTACGAGGCATCTCTGCTCACTTTGGCTAAACAGAAATGTGTCCCTTTGCAAAATCAAACACTGACAAATAAGAGAGCATGACACTGTATGATTTCTAGAGCTGATATAGGGCAATTTGTTCAGCAAAGTGATATAAGCTTTGTTATGATTGCATCATCCATGACTTCTAGGAATAACATGATGCAATTCATATCACGTATGACGCAATACCAGCTTCAGATTGCATCATTCATTGTTTTGCCTAAAAAGCAAGTACTGTCCAAACCCAGTCATAGATTTATTCATAGATCCAGTCAAAGATGTATTTTAGTCATTTCTGGTTTAAATTGAGATCCCTTCCCTTTATAACTCACTTCTCCTCCGCCATTCTCAAGTCAAGGGTTGTATATACTGACCCAATAGCACATCTTGCAAACTAGAGCCAATCAACAATTTTAAGCATCATTTTCGTTCCCAGTGACCCAGAATTAGTAAAGTTTGACTACATTTATTTCAGAAGCATTTTGGCTGTAGAGCAGTGTTATCCAAGTATCACTAGATATAGTAAATGTCTTCTCACGTACAAAGCTCTTGGGGACAGATCATGAAATTAAAATTCTAATGTGAAATCAGCAAAGTTTAGTGTTTTGAGAAGGCAGAACACTTATTATGAAAGATTCTTGCATCTGCAATCAGCTGTAAATGAATAATCTGTAGCACTCATTTTCCATAAGAGCATAAGAACCTCAACCAGGAGACCAAGTGACCCATCTAATTTATAGCCTGTTTTAATGATTAGTCTCAGATTCTTCAGAGGAAGATAAGTGCATGAAACCCCTCCAGTGGACAGTTGTGGAATAGCCTATGTATGAAGAAATTTCATAATGTCTTAATCAACTATTTGCTTATACTTCAATTCATGACAACCTTAAAATATGTTATCTTAGATAATTCTGGATATACTCCCATTATCTGTATAAAAGCTGAAAGGAAGTGGGGAGGCTAGTGTGCTGAGGGTGGACAACACAATCTCTGGCTTTTTAAATTCATACATACAAACATATACAAAAAAGATGTTTTACTCTTAATTTGCTGATATATACTCTCAAATTTAACTTTAAGATTACTGTACTCAAGAATAAAATTTTCATTTATATAACTAAACATTTTCTATTCTATAGATACTGATATATATTAGAGGGTTTCTGCATCTGTCTTTCTGTCAATGAGTCCGTAAGTCTGTCTGTCCATCTGTGAGTCAGTTTGTTCAAGAACTCCTAAACGGTGAGAACTAGGACTACCAAATTTGGCATGCAGCTTGCTCTTATCTAACGTAGGCTATGTCTACACTCACGGCTTCTTTCTCGAGAAATATGCAAATGAGGCTAAGCGTGGAGTATCGCCGCACCTCATTTGCCTACCTAATGAGCCACCATTTTTGCAGAAGAGGCTTTTGCGGCAGAAGGAGCTGTCTACACTGCCCTTTCTTGCACAAGAAAAACCCACTTGCGCAATGCCGTTATTCCTGAAAATAATCAGCGTAGTGGCATTGCGCAAGAGGGTTTTTCTTGCTCAAGAAGGGGCAGTGTAGGCAGCTCCTTCTAGTGCAAGAGCCTTTTCTGCAAAAATGGTGGCTCATTAGGTATGCAAATGAGGGTCGTCGATATTCCACACTTGGCCTCATTTGCATATTTCTCGCACAAGAAGCCTTGAGTGTAGACATAGCCTTAAAGTTAGGTCGGGGTTTGGTTGAGTCACTAAAATGGGATGTGCCTGGAATGGGAGTGTTTCCCATTGTTGCAAGAGGATGTGGACTGCAACTGCTTTAAACACTAAGGAGAGGGGATCACCACGTAGGAGTGTAAAGGGTTTGTCTATTCAGTTAAAACTGGGATGGGAGGGGGATCTCACTCATACACTCAACCACACTTACAGTCCCAGGCAGAAGGCAGTTCATGGTATCTGATCTTCCCGTGTTGACTCCTGAGCTGGTCCACTGGCCAGGGGATCCGAACAGAGGGCGTTTTGGGAGGCTCCATTTGATGGTCAACCAACAACCTGTATCTGCATCCCTCTCGCCTTTAAGGATCAGCCACATGCAGCTTCTGAGTCTCTGGGTCTCTTGGGGCGTGTGCTCTCCCTGCTGGGGCCATGTGCTCTGTTGTTTACTCCTGCTGTTTACCTCAGAGTTTTCCCATGTCTGGTGTCCGCCTCAGACTTTCTTCTGCACTCACTCAGGGAAGAGATAGGGGCTAACAGATAACACTTTAACAGTTTAAGGAACCAAATAACATCATTAACAGGTGAGAAAGAGAACAACATCCATTTTAACTCCCCCCTTGCTCCTCCTTTGCCTCCAATACCCATAACAAGGAAAGGGAGGGGCTGATAGGAAGGAGAGATATACTGCAAAGTGACCCAAGGAGGACAGCTGCACTAGGAAGAGAGGGTACGTCTACACTACAGCGCTAGTTCGAACTAACTTAGTTCGAATTAGTTAATTCGAACTAAGCTAGTTCGAACTAACGCATCTAGAACTAAAAACTAGTTCGAACTAGCGTTTTGCTAGTTCGAACTAGCAAGTCCACATTGAGTGGACTCTGAACAGGGCTTAAGGATGGCCGGAAGCAGTGCCGGCAGGGCATAAAAGGAGGACTTAGAGCATGGAGATGCTGTCTCAGGCTAGCCGAGGGCTGCGCTTAAAGGGTCCCGACCCCCACCCCGGACACACAGTTCTAAGGGGTGCCCCGCTTGCAAAGAAGTTCTGGCTTGGAGTGCCCTGAGTGCTCACACTGGGCACATCACACCACTCGGCCATCAGCCCGGCTGCACTTGCTGCAGGCTGCCATCTGGGGAGAGGGAGTAATTGGGGGGCTGCAGGAGAGCTTCCACCCCCAGAAGCCCGCAGAGCCAGCCCAGTCCTCCCCATCGGGGGCTCGTACCCCATTCCTCCCTCACCTCCTTCCACTTACCCTTCCCTAGCCCCCCTTCCTGATGTACAAAATAAAGAAAACGTGTGGTCAAAAATAGAATCTCTCTTTATTGAACAAAACTGGGGGAGACTGGGAAAAGGAGGTGGGAGAAGGGAAGAGAGAGGGTGGGAGAAGGGAGGGCAACTAACATGATCAGAGGTTTGGAACAGGTCCCATATGAAGAGAGACTAAAGAGACTGGGACTTTTCAGTTTCGAAAAGAGGAGACAGAGGGAGGATAGGATAGAGGTCTATAAAAGCATGAGTGGGATAGAGAGGGTGCATCCAGAAAAGTTCTTCATTAGTTCCCATAATAGAAGGACTAGAGGACACCAAAGGAAAGGAATGGGTAGCAGGCTTCAAACTAGTAACAGAAAGTTGTTCTTCACAAAGCAAAGAATCAACCTGTGGAACTCCTTGCTGCAGGAGGCTGTGAAGGCTACAACTAGAACAGAGTTTAAAGGGAAGTGAGATAAAGTGATGGAGGTTAGGTCCATGGAGTCCTATTAGCCAGAGGGTAGGAGTGGTGTCCCTGCCCAAAGTTTGTGGAAGGCTGGAGAGGGATGGCACGAGACAAATGGCTTGGTCACTGTCTTCGGTCCATCCCCTCCAGGGTCCCTAGGGTTGGCCGCTGTCGGCAGACAGGCTACTGGGCTAGATGGACCTTTGGTCTGACCCAGGACGGCCATTGTAAGCTCAGGGCTCAGTGTCGGGGGTCTCAGTGGACCCCCTTGATTTTCATGCACACCTGGTCCTGGGTGGCCAGGCTGGCAGCTCTCCTGCCCTAGACAGCCACTTTCCTGTGCCTAGTGCGGAGATCGTGGACGAGGTCCACGATGTCCGCACTAGCCCAGGAAGGTGCCCGCCTCTTGCGGTCCAGGGCAAGCTCCCGGGAGCCGCCAGCCTGGTCCCGGCAAGAGGGGGTGGGCTGGGGGGCATCGGGTGGGTGGCTCTGTGCCGTGCCAGGTGCAGGGTCTGCTAGCTGGGTGCTGGCAGGCTTGCACCTGGCACGGGCACCGTAGCCAGCCCGTGCCCCTTTAAGGGGTCCGGGGCCGGGAGGGGGGCATAGAGTTTCCCTGGTGTTGGCCAGAGTGGCCACCAGGGAAACCTGGGGAGGGCTAGCCTCCCACTAGTTCGAACTAAAGGGCTACACAGCCCTTAGTTCGAACTAGCTAGTTCGAACTAGGCGTTAGTCCTCGTAAAATGGGGTATGTCTACACTACAAAGTTAGTTCGAACTAACGGACGTTAGTTCGAACTAACTTTAATAGGTGCTACACTAGCGCTCCGCTAGTTCGAATTTGAATCGAACTAGCGGAGCGCTTAGTTCGAACTAGGTAAACCTCATTTTACGAGGACTAACGCCTAGTTCGAACTAGCTAGTTCGAACTAAGGGCTGTGTAGCCCTTTAGTTCGAACTAGTGGGAGGCTAGCCCTCCCCAGGTTTCCCTGGTGGCCACTCTGGCCAACACCAGGGAAACTCTATGCCCCCCTCCCGGCCCCGGACCCCTTAAAGGGGCACGGGCTGGCTACGGTGCCCGTGCCAGGTGCAAGCCTGCCAGCACCCAGCTAGCAGACCCTGCACCTGGCACGGCACAGAGCCACCCACCCGATGCCCCCCAGCCCACCCCCTCTTGCCGGGACCAGGCTGGCGGCTCCCGGGAGCTTGCCCTGGACCGCAAGAGGTGGGCACCTTCCTGGGCTAGTGCGGACATCGTGGACCTCGTCCACGATCTCCGCACTAGGCACAGGAAAGTGGCTGTCTAGGGCAGGAGAGCTGCCAGCCTGGCCACCCAGGACCAGGTGTGCATGAAAATCAAGGGGGTCCACTGAGACCCCCGACACTGAGCCCTGAGCTTACAATGGCCGTCCTGGGTCAGACCAAAGGTCCATCTAGCCCAGTAGCCTGTCTGCCGACAGCGGCCAACCCTAGGGACCCTGGAGGGGATGGACCGAAGACAGTGACCAAGCCATTTGTCTCGTGCCATCCCTCTCCAGCCTTCCACAAACTTTGGGCAGGGACACCACTCCTACCCTCTGGCTAATAGGACTCCATGGACCTAACCTCCATCACTTTATCTCACTTCCCTTTAAACTCTGTTCTAGTTGTAGCCTTCACAGCCTCCTGCAGCAAGGAGTTCCACAGGTTAACTATTTGCTTTGTCAAGAAGAACAACTTTCTCTTACTAGTTTCAAGCCTGATATCCATTCCTTTCCTTTGGTGTCCTCTAGTCCTTCTTTATGGGAACTCAGGAAGAACTTTTCTGAATGCACCCTCTCCACCCAACCCCTGCTTTTAGAGACCTCTATCCTGTCCCCCCTCCGTCTCCTCTTTTCTAAGCTGAACAGTCCCAGTCTCTGTAGCCTTTCTTCATCTGGGACCTGTTCCCAACCCCTGATCATGTTAGTTGCCCTCCCCTCTCCCAGCCTTTCTCTTCCCCTCTCCCACCTCCTTTTCCCAGTCTCCCCCAGTTTTGTTCAATAAAGACAGAGTCAATGTTGGAAGAAACGTTATCTTTATTTTGTACATCAATAAGAAGGGGGGCTAGGGATGGGTAAGTGGAAGGAGGTGAGGGAGGAATGGGGTACGAGCCCCCGATGGGGAGGACTGGGCTGGCTCTGCGGGCTTCTGGGGGTGGAAGCTCTCCTGCAGCCCCCCAATTACTCCCTCTCCCCAGATGGCAGCCTGCGGCAAGTGCAGCCGGGCTGATGGCCGAGTGGTGTGATGTGCCCAGTGTGAGCACTCAGGGCACTCCAAGCCAGAACTTCTTTGCAAGCGGGGCACCCCTTAGAACTGTGTGTCCGGGGTGGGGGTCGGGACCCTTTAAGCGCAGCCCTCGGCTAGCCTGAGACAGCATCTCCATGCTCTAAGTCCTCCTTTTATGCCCTGCCGGCACTGCTTCCGGCCATCCTTAAGCCCTGTTCAGAGTCCACTCAATGTGGACTTGCTAGTTCGAACTAGCAAAATGCTAGTTCGAACTAGTTTTTAGTTCTAGATGCGTTAGTTCGAACTAGCTTAGTTCGAATTAACTAATTCGAACTAAGTTAGTTCGAACTAGCGCTGTAGTGTAGACGTACCCATGAGGTTTACCTAGTTCGAACTAAGCGCTCCGCTAGTTCGATTCAAATTCGAACTAGCGGAGCGCTAGTGTAGCACCTATTAAAGTTAGTTCGAACTAACGTCCGTTAGTTCGAACTAACTTTGTAGTGTAGACATACCCAGAGTGGCCAGCTGAGGCCAGAGCTCTCCATTTTGCCTGCCACCAGCCCAAGTAAGTGGCCTCAAACCACTCCCCCGGGCCCTCGGCCATAGTGCCAGATGAGGGGAGCCCTACCGGCTAGCAGCTCTGCAGCCCTGGAGGAGTCACGCCTAGCACTGCCCCCCATGCTGAGGAGCCTCACTGGCAGCCAGGGATGGGCCTTGGAGCCCCGGCCCCCTGGTCCTCCCCAGAGGAGCCCCACTGGTAGCTGGATCCATTGCAGCTTCGGTGCCCCCCCAGGAATCCTGCTGGTGGAGCGGGCCGGGCACCACAGCTCCAGTCCCTCAGGGTATGGCAACACTACCACCCTAGTTCGAACTAGGGTGGTAATGTAGTCAACCGGAGTTGCAAATGAAGCCCGGGATTTGAATTTCCCGGGCTTCATTTGCATGTTGCCAGGCGCCGCCATTTTTAAATGTCCGCTAGTTCGGACTCTATGCCCCGCGGTTACACGCGGCACGAACTAGGTAGTTGGGACTAGGCTTCCTATTCTGAACTACCGTTACTCCTCATGGAACGTGGAACGAGGTGTACCGGTAGTTCGGAATAGGAAGCCTAGTCCCGACTACCTAGTTCGTGCCGCGTGTAACCGCGGGGCATGGAGTCTGAACAAGCTGACATTTAAAAATGGCGGCGCACGGCAACATGCAAATGAAGCCCGGGAAATTCAAATCCCGGGCTTCATTTGCAACTCCGGTTGACTACATTACCACCCGAGTTCGAACTAGGGTGGTAGTGTAGACATACCCTCAGTCACCACCACTCCAAAGTAATGGCAGCTGGGGCAGGGCACCACAAGCCTGACTCCCAGCCCTCCCAGGAAGAGCCAGGAAGGAGTCCAGCAGCTGCAGAGCTGTCCTCACTGCCACTGGCAGCCCTGGTGAGCACCCCCAAACTCCCAGCCCTCTGCCCAGAACCTGCTGCATTGAGATTTCCACCCCCTGCCCTGAGCCCCCATCCTCTGCCCTCGCTCCTGTACCTCCAACCCCTGCCCTGAGCTCCCCCCCTCCTCCCATCTTCCTGCCCCGACTCCTGCTACCTGTCCTAAGCCTTCCAGTACCTGCCTTAACTACTGTACTCCTTGGCGTCCCCCCACTGCCAGCCTCCTGGCCTGGAAGGACCCTAGCAACACTGGGTAAGTCTTCTAGTACACAATATTTTAGACAGACACACTAACACACCAATATCAAATTCCAGGTTGCTTTTTATTTTAAGTACAAGCACATTGGAAGACATAGTGCTGCACAGAGAGATGATGTAAGTTTGAGATGTTGCACTACAGAATTTCTGGATACATCAATTGTATGTTCAACAAAGCAAGCCCCTGTTTGGATTGGCTTGATCTTGTTGAAATCTTTTTTTTATAGCTTTAGAATCAATATTTGTTCTTACTCCAATTGTTGAGATCATGGAAGGATTTCCATGACTTCACCCATGTATAGCAAACACTAAACATTTAAGGACAAAGTACAGCTCTGTTCTGATTAAATAACTATTCTGGCAAAATGCAAGTGCATAGATTTAAAGGTAAGAAAGCAGATATAAAATTAAGCTGCATTTTTTTTCTTTGCAGCTATAATACTTTATTCACATTGGAAAGCAAATGTACACAACAAACACATTAGAAACAACACCTGCCACTCAATATGAGTAATTCCTGCAGCAAAAAAAGATGACAAATCATTCTAGTTATTTAATTGCCATTCAATAACACCAAGAGCAAAAACTGAAGCCCAAAGTTTTTGATTAGTTCTTATCTACTATATATTTGAGAGAGTCTCTCTGTCTGTTTGTTCAAGAACTCCTCCTAAATGGCAAGAGCTAGTGCCATCAAATTTGGTATGCAACTTCCTCTTCTCATAATTTAAAGCAAGGTCAGGGTTGGTTTGTGCCAGGAAAACGAGATGTGCCTGGAATGAGATTATTTCGCATAAAACAAACAGAAAAGAGACAGAATCGCCAAGCAGGTGAAAGGGGCTGGCTGGTGGTGCATGTCATTCCCGCCCCTCATCCTGTGTCCAGGACTACCCCAGTCCTTTAGGGTATGTCTACACTACAAAGTTAATTCAAACTAACGGACGTTAGTTCGAATTAACTTTGATAGGCGCTACACTAGCGCTCCGCTAGTTCGAACTTAATTCGAACCAGCGGAGTGCTTAGTTCGAACTAGGTAAACCTCATTGTACGAGGACTAAGCCTAGTTTGAACTTACTAGTTCGAATTAAGGGGTGTGTAGCCCCTTAATTCGAACTAGTGGGAGGCTAGCCCTCCCCAGCTTTCCCTGGTGGCCACTCTGGCCAACACCAGGGAAACTCTATTGCCCCCCTCCCGGCCCTGGACCCCTTAAAGGGGCACGGGCTGGCTACGGTGCCCTTGCCAGGTGCAAGCCTGCCAGCACCCAGCCAGCAGACACTGCACCTAGCACGGCTTGAGCCAGCCACCCAATGCCCCCCAGCCCTCCCCCTCTTCCCGGGACCAGGCTGGCGGCTCCCGGGAGCTTGCCCAGGACCGCAAGAGGCGGGCACCTGCCTGGTCCAGTGCAGACATCGTGGACCTCGTCCACGACCTCTGCACTAGGCACAGGAAAGCAGCCGTCTAGGGCAGGAGAGCTGCCAGCCTGGCAACCCAGGAGCAGGTTTGCATGAAAATCAAGGGGGTCCACTGAGACCCCTGACCCTGAGCCCTGAGCTTACAATGGCCGTACTGGGTCAGACCAAAGGTCCATCTAGCCCAGTAGCCTGTCTGCCGACAGCGGCCAACCCTAGGGACCCTGGAGGGTATGGACCAAAGACAGTGACCAAGCCATTTGTCTCGTGCCATCCATCTCCAGCCGTCCACAAACTTCGGGCAGGGACACCACTCCTACCCCCTGGCTAATACCACTCCATGGACCCAACCTCCATGACTTGATCTAACTTCTCTTTAAACTCTGTTCTAGTTCTAGCCTTCACAGCCTCCTGCAGCAAGGAGTTTCACAGGTTGACTATTTGCTTTGTGAAGAAGAACTTTCTGTTACTAGTTTGAAGCCTGCTACCCATTCCTTTCCTTTGGTGTCCCCTAGTCCTTCTATTATGGGAACTAATGAAGAACCTCTCCTCCTCACTTGTGCTTTTATAGACCTCTATCATATCCCCCCTCAGTCTCCTCTCTTCTAAGTTGAAAAGTCCCAGTCTCTTTAGCCTCTCTTCATATGGGACCTATTCCAAACCCCTGATCATTTTAGTTGCCCTCCCCTCTCCCACCCTCTCTCTTCCCTCTCCCACCTCCTTTTCCCAGTCTCACCCAGTTTTGTTCAATAAAGAGAGATTCTATTTTTGAACACAATTGTCCTTTATTTTGTACATCAGGAAGGGGGGCTAGGGAGGGGTAAGTGGAAGGAGCTGAGGGAGGAATGGGATACGAGCCCCCGATGGGGAGGACTGGGCTGGCTCTGCGGGCTTCTGGGGGTGAAAGCTCTCCTGCAGCCCCCCAATTTCCCCCTCTCCCCAGATGGCAGCCTGCGGCAAGTGCAGCCGGGCTGATGGCCGAGTGTTGTGATGTGCCCAGTGTGGGTACTTCGGGCAATCCAAGCCAGGACTGCTTTGCAAGCGGGGCACCCCTGAGAACTGTCTGTCCGGGGTGGGGGTCGGGTCCCTTTAAGCACAGCCCTCGGCTAGCCTGAGACAGCAGCTCCACGCTCTAAGTCCTCATCTGATGCCCTGCCGGCACTGCTTCCAGCCATCCTTAACCCCGGTTCAGGGTCCACTCTGTGTGGACATGCTAGTTCGAATTAGCAAAGCGCTAATTCGAACTAGTTTTTTAGTCTGGATGCGTTAGTTCTAATTAGCTTAGTTCAAATTAACTAATTCGAACTAAGTTAGTTCGAATTAGCGCTGTAGTGTAGACATACCCCTAGGGAAGAGGGTGGATCTGAAGTCCCCCCATACCCTAATGTACAGGAACAGCGCTGGCTGTTCCCCTTCATTAGGGAGTGAGGGGAAAGTTCAGTTTGCTGCATTCCTTACTCTGCCTGGGAAGCACCGGGGATGGACGAACCTGGACCTGCCCCACTTGGGGATCATGCAGCCCTCCTCTGGCTGTACCTGCTGGAGCTGCTGCAGCCATGGAGAGACGTTTCTCATCTGGTCCCAAGATGCTGTGGTGAGAGAGGGATGGGGCCAGCCTACATATTGAACCCCTCATTCCCAGCCCCACCTCTGAGCAATGACTTAAATGAAGCATGTACATTTTCATTTTATTTTCCAAAAAATAAAAATGAATTGACTTAAGGATCTGAGCATCACCAGGTAAATGTTCTAGTAACAAGTATTTTTAAAAATCTGGCAACTTGGTTAGACTTTTAAAAAAAACTATTCAGTGCCATAGTGCTGTCAGCTGGAAGCAGGGACGGGGCACCTTTCTTTGTATTTTTTGTTAATTCAAGTGACTATAGCAGGTAGAAAAATTCCCACACCTTCAAAGATGAGCTCAGTGGAGGAGAACCTGTTTCTAAGTCAGAAGGCAAGAATTTTCAGATAGGAGCAGTGTTGAGAAAGGCCATTAAGGTTATTAGGCTTGAAGCAGATTCTAACGTCATTAATTAATCAAAACTCATAGATTCAGGTTGTAAGGCTAGAAAGGTGTGACACTGTGCCCTCATACTTGATTAAAATATTTTTTGTAAATGAATTTGCATAACTCAAATGTTCTTTATGCAAAACAGGGCAAGTAGCCTATATTTCACAATCTTGTAATTCCCTGAATGTGCATATTCTATTTGAGTGCTCATATCTTTTTTGTAGGTGAAGTTAGAAATGTCAAGTATTTAATCCTGTTTAATCTGCGTCTTCTAGTGAATACTTAAGGAACTTAATGGACCAGTGCTCCAGGCAATGCTCTGTGAATAATCTTATTTTTCCAGTAAACCTGGATTGTGGTGGGTCCTACAAAGAAAGGTAACCATGCTACCTGGTTTTGGAATCTATCTTGAATTTTATACTCTTCTAGGGGAGTGAAGGAGGAGAGAATTGAACAAAATAATTTCCCCAGGGCAGGAACCCTAGTTAAGAGATGGAAAGAAAGCAATGATTGTCTTCAGCTGGCTTCACAGACTGCTTCCCACCTTAAGAGGACTCATGAAAGGATCTGAAGCTGTTATACCCAGGACAGAGAAAAGAACAGCTCTCACCTGAAGAACGTCACCTGAAATAAGAAATTATGATTTGTAACAATTTCTCTAGGGCTACGTCTACACTACACGTTTTTGCGGCAGAAAATCATTACCATATTTTCTGCCATTTCTTTCTGCGCAAGGGCTTTTTTTTGTGCAAAAAGAAGCAGTGTGGACGTTTCCTTTTTGTGCAAAAATCCCATTTTGCACAAGATCCTTATCCGAGAGGCCCAGAGGGTAGGTAGGCAAGCTCAGTGGTATGATTGGCCCATCAGGTGCATTCTCAGAGGGATCTCTGTGATCCAACCCACCACAAACAAATCACCAGATCTTCTCATCCAGGGATTCTCAGTCTTTGGAATCACACCCCACCTTAGTATTTTTGTTTTGTTTACCAGCAAAAAGGATAGTGCCCCCTAAAATTGCTAATGTGTTAGCTCAGGAGATAAGAGGCAAATTATTTAAAAATGCAAATCAAGCAGTACTATGAAGATAACTCTTATCTGGGGGTATGTCTACACTAGCCACCCTAGTTCAAACTAGGGTGGCTAATGTAGTCATTCGAACTTGGAAATGAAGCCTGGGATTAAAATCCACTCCTCATTGCAGGAGGAGTAACAGTAGTCCGAATTAGGGGCTTTAGTTTGAACTACCTAGCCCGTGCCGCGCGTAGCCATGGGCACAGAGTCCAAACTGCCGGGCATTTAAAAATGGCAGTGCCCGGGAACGTGTAAATAAAGCCCAGGATATTTTAGTCCCGGGCTTCATTTCCAAGTTCGAATGACTATATTAGCCACCCTAGTTCGAACTGGAGTGGCTAGTGTAGACATACCCTGTATTACTGCTGTTAATGTCAGTCAATGGGGCCATGTCTACACTAGGAAATTATTTCGAATTTACTACATTTGACTTGCAGACTCATGATTTAAAAAATTTGAACTTGCATCTCCTCACTACAGGGAGGCATAGAAATTAGTCAGAAATAGCACATCCATGTTTAACAGGGCCTGCCTCAGACTTAGACCCCCAGAAGCACTCGGGGGAACATGCCAGGAGCGTGGATACCTCCTGTGGCTGCTTGGTATGGCAAACTGCGATGAGTGCATATAGGGGCTCCTCTCCATGCCTGTGTCTCACAAGGCACTCTTCCACTGCCTCCCCCACTGTGGGACAGAAAAAGGGCGCAGTGGGCACATGCCTTGTCATGCTCTAGTTGCCTGCATGGATGCCACCGTGGAGCCAGAGCTGCTGCGAGGCAGTGCCATGCTCATGGTTCTTGTGCTGCACTTCATGGTGCAGTATATCAAGAGGGCCTGCATGTTGCTCCAGCAGGAACAGGAGGAGGAGCATGAACACCAGTGTGGCCCACAGGCCCTGTTCAGCCACGTCCTGGCTCTCCTACTACTGTGCTTGCCCCCCTGAACAGCAGTAGGCGAGCACAACTTCCATATGTGCAAGGCCAGCTTCCTTAAACTCTGTGAGTGACTCACCCCTGCCCTCAGGTCACAGGACACCTGACTGAGACCTGCCATTCCTGTGCAGAAGCATGTGGCCATCGCCCTCTGGAAGCTTGCCATGTTGGGCAGCTACTTCTTAGTCAGGAACCGGTTTGGGGAGGGAAAATCCACAGGCAGGGCCGTGCTTATGCAAGTAGCCAAAGCCATCAACCACATGCTACTACTGAGGGCTGTCATTCTTGGCAACGTAGACAGCATCATCAATGGCTTGCTGACATAGCTTCCTCAACTGCAGGAGGGCCATAGTCGGAACACACATCCCCATCCTGGCCCCTAACCGTTAGGCCTTGGAGTACATCATCCACAAGGGTACTTCTCCATGGTGCTGCAGGCACTCAATCTCAAGAGATGCTTTACCAACATCAAAGTCAAATTGTTGAGAAAGGAGCATGATGCCCACATTTTCAGAACTCCTACCTCTTCGAAAAGACGCACGCCGGCACTTTTTTCCCAGACCACACAATCAGAGTCGGGGAGGTGGACATGCCCATCATGATCCTGAGGTAAGCAGCCTACTCCTTGCTCCCCTTGCTCATGAAGCCCTACACAGGCAGCCTGGACTCCAGCAAGGAGCAGTTCAATGCCAGGCTGAGCAGGTACAGAATGGGGGTGGAATGTGCATTCAGGCATTTAAAGGGGAGGTTCAGGAGTCTCCTCATCCATCTGGACTTCAGCAAGCAACAAATTCCCATTGTGGTGTGGCTTGTGAGAACAAGGAGTGAGACTTTTCTGCCTGAGAGGCTGAGGCAGAATGAGCAACTGGACACCAGTGCATAAGGAGAGCACCTCAAGGGGCTGTGCTCATCAGAGAGGCCTTGAAGGAGAGCTCTATGCAAAGCCAGTTCTGAGACTCTCCCCTGTGGCTCTCCACAAGGGGCCCCTGCATTCCCTGTGTGCCTTTCATCTTTGTCCCCCCTTCCCCTGCCTGTCCTTCCCCTTTTCTCCCCTTCCCCATACCTGCTTCCCATGCAGAGCAAACAATAATGAGACAGTTCTTGAAAAAATAGGGGCCTTTTTTCAGGGGACATACAATGAGGGAGGGAATGGGAAAAGAATCTGGAATGGGGAAGAAGAGTTCAGGGATAAGGAAGGGGCTGGGAATGGAGTCTCTGGCTGCCCCGTGTTTTGGGGCCCCAGTTACCCCTGGTCACTCTTGCAGGGGAAGCCATCAGGTGGGTGGGGAGGTGGCTGGTTGCCTGCTTCATGCACACCACCACACACTCCATTCCCGAGGTGAGGGTGGAGATCATGTCCTCCTGCTGGCACACCATCTCTTCCCAGATGGCCTCTTCCTCCACCTAGTCAGCCTGGCATTCCTGAATGGAGGTTCCAAAGAGGATGGAGAGAGGCTGTTCTCAGTGGTGACAGATGGCAGAACAAGGAGCAATGGTCTCAAGTTGTGGTGGGAGAGGTCCAGGTTGGATATTAGGAAAAATTATTTCACTAGGAGGGTGGTGAAGCACTGGATTGGGTTACCTAGGGAAGTAGTGGAGTCTCCCTAGAGGTGTTTAAGTCTCGGCTTGACAAAGCCCTGGCCGGGTTGATTTAGTTGGGATTGGTCCTGCCTAAAGCAAGGGCCTGGACTTGATGACCTTCTGAGGTCTCTTCCAGCTCTATGGTTCTATGATTCTATGATTCCTCCCACTCAGCCTGCTGCACCTCACTTTCGGTGTCCCACTCCTGGCGCATTGTCTCAAGTCCCTGCATAAGAGATGCAGGCCGACTATGTACTTCCTCATGAGCTCATCCTGAGTTCTTTTCTGCCTGAGGATCCCACTCAGGCAGGTAGATGCAGTGGAAAGTGAGGGGACATGCCGAGCTCGCAGCTGTCCCAGCTGTAAAGAAAGACACAAGGGCAGTCATCCCAGGAGACACTGTGTATGAAGTCTAGCCCTGATCTCTGAGCCAGCACCAAAGGTCTCGGTTCAGATGATGGTGATGTGCTTCAAGCGAGCCATATGTTGCCCAGAAAGTGGGCACTTTCCAGCAGGCGAGGGAGCATCACAACACACATGGCCTATACTGCAAAGTCAGGTCTATACTGGTTGGAGTAACTATGTATCTTTTACATAAGCTCAAAACGGAAAATGTTAATTGAATTTTTGTGGGTAAAAATTCCCAAGATTTTGCTGCTTTTCTATATAATTATTGAACATGGGTCTATAATCCCCTGCTATCCTGCCCCTTCTTCCCAGTAATCAAAAATTGATAAACTACCTCTCAGAATTTTTCTCTTTTTTGACTTAATGGAGGTTGATATAAAACCCAATCAGATTTTTATCAGATCGTCTCTGTTTATAAAGTAATATTGCTTGTTTCTCTGAAAACCCATACCAAATAAAAATCCTTTGATTTTGCCTTTCACTGATGATTAGTCAAGATGTATAAATCTTTTCAGAATTTCCTCACTCTTTTCCTCTCAGTTACCAAATACTGATTTAAAATCTTATAATTCACCAGTTTTTGCTCTTCAATTATTAAATGACATGAGACTCTATTTTAGAAGAGAACTATTGCCTTGAGTCATTGACTTGATTATGGGAGGAGAACAGCAGGAACCAAAACCCTCTTCCATCTAAAGAAGAAAGGCATAACAAAAATCAACAGCTGGAAGTTAAACAGAAAATTTCAAATGAGAAATAAGATGCACATTAAAAGTGCGAATAAACCATTGAAACAAACCATCAAGAGAAGTAATGGTTTCTACATCTCTTGATACCTTCATATTGAGACTGGATGCCTTTTTCAAGTTACGCTCTCCTCAGAAAGTGGTTACTGGACTCAGTACTGTTGTGTGTGGGTGACAATCTCTGGCCTATGCTATATAGGAGATCTGTGATCTAATAGTCCCTTATGCTTTAAACAATTCTAAAATGGTAGTGGGATAAAAAACAACCTTGGTCTTTTTGAAGCCAATTGACTTTAGTCAAGCTATGCCTCTTTAAAGTTGGCATGAATCTTACATCAATTCGTTGACTACAGATGACCTGAAGCAAATATTCACCAGCAACCACACAACGCACCACAGACACACATATCAAAGAACCTATCCCTGCAACAAACCCCATAGCCAACACTGTCAGCATATCTATACAAGCGACACCATCACAAGACCTAACCCAGGGGTGGGCAAGAAACATCTGGATCTGGCCCACCAAGCTGCTGGATCTGAGCCGTGGCTGCCTCGCCAGCACCCATTTCACAAAGCAGCTTGTGCCACTTTAAACAGATGGTTTGTAATTGCAGTGGATGATGTGAAAGGACGGGGAGGCTTTGCGCTCTGTCCCTGTCCCCTAGCAAAATTCCTCAGCTCCCATTGGCCAGTTTCCAACCAACAGGAGCTGAGAAATGTTTCTGGAGGGAGGGGCAAAGAGTGAAGCCTCCTCCCTCCTTATCCTCCCTCTCCCCGTGCGGGAGCAGAACCATGTGGAGTATCTAGCCCAGCAGATGAGAATGGAGCCTCTCTCAGGTCCCTGCAGGTTGCTGACTGGCAACCACCTAGGTAAGCTCCTTTCAGCCAGAACCAGCTCTGGCACCCCACCTTCCCTCTCCCCCAACTTTCTGCCCCAGGCTACTACCCCCTCCTGTCCCAAGCCATCACTCAAACCCTCTGTATCCCTCTCCCTACCTCCTCCAGGTCATAACTCCCTCCCAGACCTTGCACCCCCTCCCATACTCTTCTCCTAGGCCAGAATCCTCTTGCAATCATACCCCCTCCTGAACCCCAAGCCTCTGCCCCAGATCATAACCCCCCCTTCACCAAACTCCCTCTCAGATCCCACACTCCCTCCTGCACCTCATTCATCTACCCCAAGCTCCCTTCTACATCCCACCCACCATCCCAGACCCCACAGCCTTCCATAGAAGTTCAGCTCTTGACCACTTGTCAAAATCTTGGAGTGCCCCCCAAACAAAAAAATTATTGCCCACCGCTGTCCTAATCACATCAGCCATACTATCAGGGACTATCAACCTACACATCCACTAATGTTATCCATGCCCTCAAGTGCCAGAAGCACCCCACAGCAATGTATTGGCCAAATGGGACAGTCTGTATGCCAGAGGATTAATGGACACAAATCAGCTATCAGGATGGTAACACACATAAGCCTGCTGGAGAACACTTTATGGATATGAAAGTAGTCATCCTTCTACAGAAGAATTTCAAAACCTGATTACAGTGGGAGAAGAGCTGAACTCCCTTGAGTTGGCTTCATTTGAAAATTCAGCACTATCAGGTGAGAGCTGAATAAGGATTAAAGCATTTCAGAGACAATTTCCCTTCTCTGGATATTCATATCTGCACACTAAATGCTATGAATCACCCACTTCCACCCTGACTTGATTAGATGCATTAACACAATCAACTTCTTCCTTATACATGTAACTTTCACTCCAATTAATCTGATTAAGTGGGTTTTAAATCCACTGTTAAACATAAGAACATAAGAACGGCCGTACTGGGTCAGACCAAAGGTCCATCTAGCCCAGTATCCTGTCTACCGACAGTGGCCAGCACCAGGTGCCCCAGAGAGGGTGGACCGAAGACAATGATCAAGCGATTTGTCTCCTGCCATCCCTCTCCAGCCTCTGACAAACAGAGGCGAAGGACACCATTTTATCCCCTGGCTAATAGCCTTTTATGGACCTAACCTCCATGAATTTATCCAGCTTCTCTTTAAACTCTATTATAGTCCTAGCCTTCACAGCCTCCTCTGGCAAGGAGTTCCACAGGTTGACTACACGCTGTGTGAAGAAGAACTTCCTTTTATTAGTTTTAAACCTGCTACCCATTAATTTCATTTGGTGTCCTCTAGTTCTTCTATTATGGGAACTAATAAATAACTTTTCTTTATCAGCCCTCTCCACACCTCTCATGATTTTATAGACCTCTATCATATCCCCCCTCAGTCTCCTCTTTTCTAAACTGAAAAGTCCCAGTCTCTTTAGCCTCTCCTCATTTGGGACCCATTCCAAACCCCTCATCATTTTAGTTGCCCTTTTCTGAACCCTTTCCAAGCCCAAAATATCTTTTTTGAGGTGAGGAGACCACATCTGTACACAGTATTCAAGATGTGGGCGTACTATAGTTTTATACAGGGGCAGTAAGATATTCTGGGTCTTATTTTCTATCCCTTTCCTAATAATTCCTAGCATCCTATTTGCCTTTTTGACCGCCGCTGCACTCTGTGTGGAAGTTTTCAGAGAACTGTCCACGATAAATCCAAGATCTCTTTCCTGATTTGTCGTAGCCAAATTAGCCCCCATCATACTGTACGTACAGTTGGGGTTATTTTTCCCAGTGTGCATTACTTTACACTTATCCACATTAAATTTCATTTGCCATTTTGTTGCCCAATCACTCAGTTTGGTGAGATCTTCTTGGAGTCCCTCACAGTCTGCTTCTGTCTTGACTATCCTAAACAGTTTGGTATCATCTGCAAACTTTACTACCTCACTGCTTACCCCTTTCTCCAGATCATTTATGAATAAATTGAAAACGATTGGTCCCAGGACTGACCCTTGGGGGACACCACTAGTTACCCCTTTCCAATCTGAAAATTTACCATTTATTCCTACCCTTTGTTTCCTGTCTTTTAACCAATTCTCAATCCAAGAAAGGACCTTCCCTCTTATCCCATGGCCATGTAATTTACACAAGAGCCTTTGGTGAGGGACCTTGTCAAAGGCTTTCTGAAAATCCAAGTATACTATATCTACTGGATCCCCCTTGTCCGCATGTTTGTTAACCCCTTCAAAGAACTCTAATAGATTAGTAAGACAGGATTTCCCTTTACAGAAACCATGTTGACTTTAGTCCAACAAATTATGTTCTTCTACATGCTTCACAATTTTATTCTTTACTATTGTTTCGACTAATTTGCCCGGTTCTGAAGTTAGACTTACTGGTCTGTAATTGCCAGGATCGCCTCTAGAGCCCTTTTAAAATATTGGTGTCACGTTGGCTACCTTCCAGTCATTAGGTACGGAAGCCGATTTAAAGGATAGGTTACAAACCACAGATAATAGCTCAGCAATTTCCCATTTAAGTTCTTTTAGAACCCTTGGATGAATGCCATCCGGTCCCGGAGATTTGTTAACATTAAGTTTTTCTATTTGTCCCAAAACCTCCTCTAATGACACTTCAATCCGGGACAGTTCCTCAGATTCATCACCCACAAAGGACGGTGCAGATTCAGGAATCTCCCCAACGTCCTCAGCTGTGAAGACTGAAGCAATCATTTAGTTTCTCCGCAATGGCTTTATCGTCCTTGATTGCTCCTTTTATAGCTCGATCATCTAGGGGACCCACAGGCTTTTTAGCAGGCTTCCTGCTTCTAATGTACTTAAAAAACATTTTGTTATTTCTTTTTGAGTTTTTGGCTAGCTGTTCCTCAAAATCTTTTTTTGCTTTTCTTATTACATGTTTACACTTGATTTGACAGTGTTTATGTTCCTTTCTATTTATCTCACTAGGATTGGACTTCCACTTCTTAAAAGATACCTTTTTGTCCCTCACTGCTTCTTTGACATGGTGGTTAAGCCACGGTGACTCTTTTTTAGGTCTTTTGCTATGTTTTTTAATTTGGGGTATACATTTAAGTTGGGCCTCTATTATGGTGTCTTTAAAAAGTTTCCATGCAGCTTTCAGGGATTTGGCTCTAGTCACTGTGCCTTTTAATTTCTGTTTAACTAACCTCCTCATTTTTGCGTAATTCCCCTTTTTGAAATTAAATGCCAGGGTGCTGGACTGCTGAGGTGTTCTTCCCACCACAGGAATGTTGAATGTTATTATATTATGGTCACTATTCCCAAGGGAATAGAAACTGTTAAATCTGTTAGGGTATGTCTACACTACAAAGTTAATTTGAACTAAGAGCCGTTAGTTCGAATTAACTTTCATAGCAGCTATACATGCACTTAATTGAAACTAGGTAAACCTCATTCTACGAGGAGTAACACCTAGTTCGAATTAAGTAGTTGGAATTAAGGGCTGTGTAGCCACTTCCTTCGAACTAGCTGGAGGCTAGCCCTTTCCAGGTTGCCCTGGTGGCCACTCTGGGCCAAACCAGGGAAACTCTTCTGCCCCCCTCCCAGCCCAGAGACCTTAAAGGGGCACGGTCTGGCTACAGTGCTTGTGCCAGGTGCAAGCCTGCCAGCACCCAGGCAGCAGACCCTGCACCTGGCACGGCATGAGCCAGCCACCCGCTGTCACCCAGCCCTCCGCCTCTTCCCCGGACCAGGCTGGCGGCTAACAGGAGCCTGCCTGGGGCCGCAAGAGGCGGGCGTCCGCCTGGTCTAGTGCAGAGATCATGGACCTCATCGAGGTTTGGGGGGAGGCCTCCAACATCCACAGTCTCCAAACTAGCCACAGGAACGCGGCCGTCTACAGCCGCATGGCTGACAGCCTGGCCACTGGAGGCCACATGTGGACCCGGGAGCAGGTCCGCTGCAAAATAAAGGACCTGCGGCAGGCCTACGCCAGGGCCTCCCAGCCAGAGGCCAACCCAGAAGCATGCCCTCATTATGAGGCCCTGGACTGCATCCTGGGGGCTCACGCAGTCCATGCCCCCCTGGGTGGTGATTGATCCCGGGGCAGAGGGCCCCCTCCCTGACACAAAGGAAGAGGAGAAGGATGCCGAGAGACAGGAGCCTGCAGGGAGCCTGCCCAGGACCCAGGACCCCCGAGGCACCCCACAGAGCACATTGGCTGTGTCATCCAAGGCTGGGGAGGGCTCCACATGTGAGTGCCATCATGCTCCCCTTATGTGTATCGTGGAGAGGGAGCCCAGGGACCGTGTGCCTGGGCCATGCCCACCAGGGAGGGATAGCGCAGTGGTTTGGGGGGAGGGATAGCGCAGTATTTTGAGCATTGGCCTGCTAAACCCAGGGTTGTGATTTCAATCCTTGTGGAGGCCATTTGGGGCAAAAATTCATCAGGGATGGTACTTGGTCCTTCTGTGAAGGCAGGGGACTGGACTCAATGACCTTTCAAGGTCCTTCCAGGTCTAGGAGATAGGCAATCTCCATTCATTTTTTTTTTTTAATGGAGCAGCAGCTGGGTGTCATGCAGGAGCCCTGGCCGGTTCCCCACACGCCGACCTCGACTTGCAGAGGGGGGCTGGATTTCACCCCCTGTTTCCCCAGGGAGAACTGACCACTGCTCTTGTTTCACCATAGCCGCGGCACCTGGGATTGCAGGGTGCACCACCCCTCCTGCAACAGCCACCTGCACCCGGGCCAGCAGGCACACCCACAGCCTGGAGGACTATCAGCGGTGGCATCTGTGGCTATGGAGCACCAGTTCTGCACCCAGGACCACTGGATCTGGGAGGACCTGCGGCTGCAGCAGCGGAGCTTGGAGGCACTGGAGGAGCAGGGCCGTGCCCTCAGAGGTCACCTCCAGACTTTGGTGGACAGGTTCCTGCCTCCTCCTACTCCAGCCCCTGCATCCGCCCCAGCTCTTGCTCCTCCTCCCACCCCTGCTCCCCCTCCTGCTTCCTCCTCACTCCCCATCCCTCCTGCCCCACCCTCCACACCCACTCCCGCCTGACACCCCCACATTCGCAGTGCTGTGAGACAGGAGAGCCTGCATGACCCCCAACCCTGAGCTTTCCTTTCTCTTCCTCTCCTTCCTCCCCATTCCAGCTCCCTCCTACCAGGTTTCCTTCTCCCCTCTCCCATCCTCATTCCTCCCTTCCCCCCACCCCAGTTATGTAAAATAAAATGGGATTTTTGTTGCCAAAACAGGTGTCTTTCTTTGACATGGGGGGGTGGGGAGGGTTAGGAAAAGGAAAGGGGAAGGAGGGGAGGTTGGAAGAAGGCCCCAGTGGGACATGCAGGGAGAGTTCAGTCCTACTCCACATGGAAGCTCTCCCTCAGGGCTTCCCAGATCTGGACAGCCCCCCGCTGGAACCCCCACTTTGATCCTAGTGCCCGACGGATCGGTAGCTGTTCGGTGTGGAGAGCTTCCACAGGGCGATGGCCACACACTTCTGGAGGGGAATGGTGGGCCTCAGGTGAGTGTCTCGTTGCCGCAGAGCAGGGGCGAGCCACTCGCAGAGCTCCAGGAAGGTGTCCTTCTTCATCCTGAAATTCTGGGTCCACTGTTGGTCTCCCCAGTGCTCCAGGATGATGCGGTCCCACCAGTTGCTGCTGGTGTCCAGACGCCAGATGCGGCGGGGCACGCTGGCATCTGGGCGCTGCTGCGGCTCCTCCACAGCCCCCAGGGAAGCCAGGGGAAGAGGTAGGGGGCTGACGTGCACCAGATGGTGCCAGGCAGCCTCCAGCCATTGCTGGCAGGCTTGCAACAGCATGTCCAAAAACTGGAGCAGCATGCCCAGGGTGAGCTCTGGCTCCACAGTGCACCCAGGCAGTCTGGAGTTTGCATTACTTAGTGCCTTTTTTCGAAAGATCACTTTAAAAAAAAGGCATTCTTCCTCATAAAACGAGGTTTTACTATGGTCGAAAAAACTACCACATTCTTTCGATTTACTTTCGAAAGTACGCGGCAGCAGTCTACACGCAGGAGAAATTTTTTCAAAAAAAGGCCACTTTTTTCAGAAAAAACCTGTAGTCTTGACACACCCAGACTAAGGTGAAGGGGCCACAGGACTTCTTGTTGTTTTTGCAGATATGGACTAACATGGCTATCCTTCTGAGACTTATCTATACCTTTCACACTGAACGTAAAAGCCAGCATTCTGTTCTGTATCTGCAACATGGAAATAAAGAAACTTTCTTCTCCTCTAGCTAGCTGAGCAACAAATACTCAAAATTAAGTTCATTCTGTGACTATGTGATTTATAATGCAACATGAAGTTCAAGCTTCAAGTCTCAATGCTGAGTACAAGGCTGTATCCTTGGGCAACCGGCAACCCGGCATTTCATGTTAGAAAGAGCAAATTCATTGTGACAAGGTCTGTACTTAGAAATATGAAGTTCTCTCTCACAGGGCTTCCACCAGTACTTCTCAAAATACAGCAATGCTAACCCCATTATCCCCACCCTGCTTCATCTAGATTGGCTGTGTAGGGAGCAATAGATTCACATTTCACTTACTCTGTGTTTTATTTTGTTTGCTTGCATGTTTTTATACAGGCACGTTATTATCAGGTACTTTGTATGTCTCAGCTCTCCTCCTTGAAACATTCTGACAGTCTCTAACACAAGCCTCCTTTTTGCTATTATATCAGTTTGGGTATGTCTACACGTCAAAGCTATTTCGGGATACCTCTGGTATCCCGAAATAGTTAACCTGCGTCTTTTGAATGCATCTGCTATTTTGAAATATAGTTGGAAACGTTATTTCAGCATCCTGGTAATTCTCGTTCCATGACCGTTAAGGGATGTCTTGAAATAGTACTTTATTTCAATATTTGGTGTCTTATTTCACTTTTGCAGTGCAGTGTAGACATAGCCTTTGAGACGTAAAGTTTCCTAGAATGGGAACAACATTTCCAACCCTTCTCTAATCCTCGTGAGATGATGCAGTACAAGCTCTCTCTTAGGCGGTGCAACTCCCAGTGCTGGCTTGCGTCAGGAAGCCACTATCTAGCCTCTGGCCTCTTATTATAAATTCCTGTGCTCACCCTGAGCCATTCTCTCAGCTAATTTAACAGGTCAGACAGTTCTTTCCTATGGAGAATAACTAATATCCCAGATAAAAACAATCAGAAATTCCCACATATCCTCTGCCCCACACAAGTCTTCAAAATAGTGGTTGAATTGCATGTACTATTTGTGTAGGCCCTCAGCGTGGGGTGAATTTTACCCATCAGGAATGCAAGGAAGAGAGCAAAGAGTTCTCATGTTTGCATAAATCATATAGCTAGAAATTGAAGAGGCCTATACAGCCTTCACATCTGCTCCCATAAAAGGGAGGGGAATGGTTTATCAGAGATGATTAATCGCTGTCTATATATATATATATACAAAAACTTCCTGCAGGACAACAGAGTGATGTCATCACATCACTCTGCGTCTAACAGGAGCTCTGACCATGTGACCACTCCGTGAACTGGGGAGGGCGGTGGCTCCATCCCCGCACACCCCCTGGAGCGGTGTCCACCTGCCTCTGGGCCCTGCCCCCAGCCTGCCTAGACCACACGCCTGCTGTGAGGCTTGGCTCTGTGCAGCCCTGACTCAGGCACGCTCTCCTGGGCCCGCCGCAAGCTGGGCAGGTCTTGCACCCCGGCCATTTCCCCAGCTTTCTGGAGTGGCTGCTCTGTGCTTCAGGCTCCCTGGGCTCACCACAGAGCATAGCTGCCCCCACAGGCCTGTGCGGAAAGGCTGGGCTGGGGTGGGACAGGGCTCCTGCAGCGGTGGCTGGGGCTGTGCTGTGTAGCCTGGTGGTGCTCGTGGGTGGGGGCAGGATGTGTGTAGGGAAGGAGGGAGGGGGATAGGGTGTAGGGGGGATGGGTGGTGCAGTAAGGGGTGGTGGTGGGGATTAGGAGGATATAGGAATGGAGGCAGAAGGATGGGCAGTGTGGGGGTGGGAAGGGGTTGGGGAAGGATGGGGGTGTAGGAATGGAAGAAGGAGGTGGAGTAGGGATAGGCAGTGTGGGGTGGGTAAGGGGAGGGGTTAGAGAGGATGGTGAGTGCAGAAAAGGAGGCAGGGAGATCAAATTGAAGTACAGGTTGCGGGGTGGGGGGAGGGAGAGCTGGAGTTAGCCCGGGCTCAGCCCTTCCTAAAGTCTGGGGTGAGAGGACCTGGGGCTGTCCTGACCTTCACCTAGCAGCTGGGGGAAAGCCGGGTCTGCCTACCCCCAGAGACAGGGGGGCTGGAGAGCTTAGTGAGCAGGGGGTACTGTCCCCTAGGAGCTTAAATGAGAACTTAGCCAGATGACTTATTTAGAACATTCACACACAAGGATGTTCTTACAGTTAATGTGATGTCTGGGGAAAGGAAAAGGTTGGTATTCCTGAGAGTTCTTTCCCTGGAGAATAGAAAAACTTACTTGCCAAAAACTTATTTCCACCTCCCACAGGAAGCACAAGAAAAATTTCTAGTCTGGGGATTTTTTCCCCCATTGACGTGAATCACCCAGAGCATATCAGCATGTACTGTCATTTTGTCCTTAAAATGACAATACTAAATGATCATTAAGAACATGACATTTAAAAAATATATATCAACAGTGCCTCAGTTGATTATTATTTGAATGAAATATTTGCAGTAAAGTGTGTAGGCAAAATCACTCAGTGAAAAACTTGTTTCTGTTTCATAGACAACTATGTTCACCATCACTTTCTCCTGGCAGATATCCAGTAACATTGAAGTAATACAGGGGTTCTGTGAATGTCCACTTGCATGCAGAGAATAACAGGAACAATATTAAACATCCCTCCTCTCCAATCTTGAACATGAAAAACAGTGTGAACCAAGGACTCATTCTCCCTTTGCTGAGCCATATACAGTAAAACTCCATTAGTCCGGCATCCAATGCTCTGGCACTCCTGATGGTCCAGCACCATCAGGAACCCGGAAGTGCTCAGGGCAGCCAGACAATTGGAGCTGCTCTGCGCCTGGCTTCCCTGATTCAGCCACTGCTGAAACTGACCAGCAGCTGAATCGGAGAAGCCGGGGGCAGAGCAGCTGGGGTGCTGTTGGGTTGGTCCCGTAGCGCTGCCCCTTGGGGTTGCAGGACCAACCCAGCAGCACCCCAGCTGCTTTTGGGGATGCCTGGAGCAGAGCAGCCAGAGTGCTGCCGGGTTGGTCCCACAGCGCCGAGGGACGGCTCTACCGGATCAACCCTGCAGCACCTCAGCTGCTCTGCCGCAGGTGTCCCCGATTCAGCCGCTGCTGAAACTGACCAGCAGTGGCTGAACCAGGGATGCCTGGGGCAGAGCTGGACTATTGGAAGGGGGGCTATGAGGGGTCTGGGATGGTATTCCCCCCCCCACCCCACCCCAAACCTCTCATAGCCCCCCCTTCTGATAGTCCGGCATATTTGATAATCCGGCACTCCTTGGGTCCTAAAGGTGCCATATTATTGGAAGTTTACTGTAATCAGCTCGATCTGAAAAATATTCACACTAAACATCCTTATTTTAAAATGTGGCGGTTTTCCCACTAAAGCCTGTAACACAAGCAGAATTAATCACACACAACTAGCAGTGATTTGGCAAAAAGTGAATTGCACTGAAGGAGGATTTACTTATACATAGCAATATTAAAGTGCACTACAAGTCACATACCAGTAGGGCATTTTTCTGGCATCACATAGATGTAATGCAATATAAGGCCCAATTCTGTCATCTTTATTCTAATATAGTAATGGAGTGGTTCTATTAACTTTGATGAAAGCACTTGTTAAGTAAGATATTACACAAAGGGCATGGCAGAAGGCAGTCCAACACAACACTCTCTGTTCTTTATTGTGCAGTTTAATAGCAGTTAAATATCGAACAATGTGGACATGTAAACAGTCTTCATTAGGCTTCAGAGTCCATTTTCCCACAACTCCCGGCTGCTGTGGAGTGAGTTCCCAGCAGCTCCCGTCTGCCACAGTGAGGGCGAGGAGGTAGTGGCTGACCACTGCTGCTGCCCCATGATGGGCCCCCTCGAGGACACATCTTCCCTCCCTCCTTGCCATGCTGGGAGATGGGTGCAATGGCAGGAAGAGGGCAGTATGGTGTGAGGAAGGAGCAAGGCTTGAGGACCGGAAGGTTCCATGAATATGAGAAATCACAAATAGTGATTCAGCAGATGGTGAGGGTGTCCTGTACCAGGCAGACAGTGTGGGAAAACCCAGTCTAGTCAACCGTTTGGCTTAGTTTACCAATTGAGGAGAAGGAAGGAGATGTAGTATAATATCTTCTTTAATACCACAGAAGAAAATATGCTATTTAACCTGCACACTAACACTTCTCCCCACAGCTTTTCTTACTGCATTCCTATCTTCACACTCCTGGATAGGAGAGTTATTCTAAATTAGTTTCTCTGTCTGATGTGTAAAAGGGAGTGTAAATTACACATTGGTAAAACATAGCTGAGGTAATAAAGTCTAACATAGGCACAATTCAGGCCAAACCTACAGTGTTCCTAGACTGTCTTATAAATCCCTCTCAATTAGGCCCTGTATTTTTGAGGAGCTTATAACTAGGATATAAAGTCAGTTCTGAGAAAGCAAGCTGTCTTTAAGAATTAGGAAGGAGCCTCAGGGAAGATACTATGCTATTTAGGAAGCTAGGCTTATGATACCTGTTTTCTTAGTGTGACACCAAAGCAGAAGCTCTGAAAGAAAAGCAGAACAGAGCTCCCCTCCCATACTGTCACCTTTGGTGCGGGGAGGTGGGGAGGAGAAAGTGAGTTAAGAAGCAACTCCTATAACCTTTCCCTTTCCCTTATTATGCAAAAAAGAGACTGATATCACTCAGCAAACTGAGTCCACCTAAACACTGAGGTTATGGCTACAGTGTACCCTTCTTCTGGAAAAGCTTATGCAAATGAAGTGTGGCATGGAATATTGCTGCACTTCATTTGCATACTTAATTAGCAGCTGTTTTTGCACAAGAGGCTTTTCCCCTATCCCCTGAGCCATGCGGGATCCCACTGCACCACCCTACCTTCAGGACATCCCTTATATCCTGGGTTGGTGGGCATAAGTGTCTCTGGAACCCTCCAGGGGAATGCCCACCCCACCACCCTACCTTCAGTAGTGAGTTCTAAAATGCCCAACCTGTCATGTCTGCAGTAATTATCCCCTGTGGTAATTGCTGCTCCTGGAAGTGGCTGGTATGTCCCTGCTGCCCCTGAGGAAGTCAGAGCAAGGAGTCTCCACGCACTGTCCTTGCCTGTGGACATCACTCCTCCAGCTCCCATTGATCAGTAACGAAGAGCTGTGTTGGGTGCCTGAGGGTATGTCTGTGTTCAGCCACTGCCTGAGGGTATGTCTACACTGCATTCCTCTTTCAAGAGAGGAATGCAAATGCAGTTGAGTGAAATTGCGAATGAAGAGCAGATTTGAATTTCCCATGCTCCATTTGCATAATCGCATCCAGCCGCTATTCCAAAATGCCCTATTTCAAGATAAAAATGCCATGTAGACACGGTTATTTTGAAAGAAACCCCTTCTTTCAAAATAACCCTTCCTCCTAAAAAAATGAGGTTTAACAGTTATTTCGAAAGAAGGTTTTTTTTTTTCAAAATAACTGCATCTACACAGTGTTTTTTATCTCAAAATAGGGTATTTTGAAATAGAGGCCGGATGTGATTATGCAAATGAAGCGTGGGAAATTCAAATCCATGCTTCATTTGCAATTTCGCTTGACTTCATTTGCATTCCTTTCTTGAAAAAGGAATGCAGTGTAGACATACCCTGAGTGGGCATGGGGGAGGGAGGGGAAGTGGGATTGAAATCATCACCCTGTGCTACCCAGGTAAAGCTCTGACCTAGCCCCAAGTTCACTGGCGAGCCCTCTCCACCTCCCTACCTTTGGCAGGTCCCTTATCCTGCCTTCCTAATGCAGGAGGCAGCCTGTGTTGGCTGAAAAAAATGAGGAAGAATGGCTCTTGCGCAAGAGGGGAGTTTTGTGCAAAAAGGAGCCATCTATACAGCTCCTGTTTGCGCAAAAGTGGCTGCTAATTAATTATGCAAATGAAGCATGGAGATATTCCATGCCGTCCTTCATTTGCATAAGCTTTTCTGAAAGAAGGCTACAGGGTAGCCATAGAAAAGGAAAACCCTTTCACCTCCTTTTAGCATGGTTGGAAGAGGAGGAATATAAAGTACTTTTCAACTGCTTTTAGAAGGGTAACATCTCCTCTTATTTAGAAGGAGAAAGCTTTGTTGAAGAAGAGGCTGCCTGTTGTGGTGTTGAAAATCCCTGCTAGGTCATCAAATCTGATCCCTGGAATGGAGACCACAGGTTAGCAGTGTGTCGGACATTTTTATTTGAGATAGCTATAGAACTGCCTTAGGAATTGCCCCTCAACACGTCTGCAGGGCTGGCTTATGTTTGTCTACTGCTGGTGGATGTACTAAGTGCCATACTCTCTGGCTGTGTCTACACTGCAGGCTTTTTGCGCAAGAACTACTGTTCTTGTGCAAAAACTTGCAGAGCATCTACACTGCATGCACGTTCTTGTGCAAGTAAATTTACAGTACAGCATCAGAAAGCAGGGCTTCTTCCAGAAGAGTTATTCCTCTTCCCACAAGGAATAAGCCCTCTTGCACAAGAGCTCTTCCACAAGAAGGCAGTGTAGACAGGAAACATTAATTTCTTGCGCAAGAAAGCCCTATGACTAAAATGGCCATCAGAGCTTTCTTGCACAAGAGAGCATCCACACTGCCATGGACGCTCTTGTGCAAAAGCACATGGCAGTGTGGACGCACTCTTGTGGAAGATCTTTTGCACAAGAACTGTTGCGCAAGAAGCCTGCAGTGTAGACGTAGCGTCTAAGAAATAGCTCTATCCTTTATCTAACTGCTTTGATGGGAAAAGCATCCTAGCTCAGCTATGGCTGACAACAGGATGAACACCTCTAAATCCTGTAGATAAATCCGGTAGGACGAATGCTTCTTCTCCAAGATTGATCTAGAGCCATAGGTAGTGCTCAGACAATCTAGGAGATACAGATCTGGGCCTCTAAAGAAAAGCAATAACCCCGCCCACCCATGTAGACTGGTGTCAAAGTAGTGTAATTCAGTTGGCTCAGATCCTGAACATAAGCACAGCCATACTGGTTCAGACCAAAGGTCTATCTAGCCCTGGCTATGTCTACACTGACGGCTTCTTGCGCAAGAACATGGGTACTCTTGCACAAAAGCATGGCTCGCACATGGCAGTGTGGACGCTTTCTTGCGCAAGAAAACTCTGATGGCCATTTTAGCCATAGGGGTTTCTTGCGCTAGAAATCCCTGCTAAGCATCCACACTGCCCTCTTGTACAAGAGCTCCTGCACAAGAGAGCTTACACCAGTTAGAAAAGAGCGTAGCTCTTGCGCAAGATGCCCTTTCTTACCAAGCCATACTGTCCATTTCCTTGTGCAAGAGCAAGCAGGCAGTGTGGATACTCTGCAGGTTCTTGCGCAAGAACAGCTGTACTTTTGCAAGAAGCCGCAGGTGTAGACATAGCCCCCCCTGTCCTGTCTTCTGACAGTGGCCAATGCCTGATACCCCAGAGGGAATGAACAGATCTGGGCCTCTAAAGAAAAGCAATAACCCCGCCCACCCATGTAGACTGGTGTCAAAGTAGTGTAATTCAGTTGGCTCAGATCCTGAACATAAGCACAGCCATACTGGTTCAGACCAAAGGTCTATCTAGCCCTGGCTATGTCTACACTGACGGCTTCTTGCGCAAGAACATGGGTACTCTTGCACAAAAGCATGGCTCGCACATGGCAGTGTGGACGCTTTCTTGCGCAAGAAAACTCTGATGGCCATTTTAGCCATAGGGGTTTCTTGCGCTAGAAATCCCTGCTAAGCATCCACACTGCCCTCTTGTACAAGAGCTCCTGCACAAGAGAGCTTACACCAGTTAGAAAAGAGCGTAGCTCTTGCGCAAGATGCCCTTTCTTACCAAGCCATACTGTCCATTTCCTTGTGCAAGAGCAAGCAGGCAGTGTGGATACTCTGCAGGTTCTTGCGCAAGAACAGCTGTACTTTTGCAAGAAGCCGCAGGTGTAGACATAGCCCCCCCTGTCCTGTCTTCTGACAGTGGCCAATGCCTGATACCCCAGAGGGAATGAACAGAACAGGGAATCATCAAGTGATTCCTCTCCTGTCATCCATTTCCAGCCTCTGACAATCAGAAGCTAGGGACACCACTTCTACCCATCCTGGCTAATAGGCATTGATGGACCTAACCACCATGAATTTATCTAGTTATTTTTTTAACCTGTTAAAGTCCTAGTCTTTGCCACATCCTGCTCTTTTACAGGATCTCTTTGTACTATTCTGATGACCCAAAGATGCTATAGACCCTAACTAAAACCTGAGATTACTCCTGCCTGGGGAACCGTCACTGAGATACGGTCAATCTAGGCAGCTCTATAGCACACCCTTATGCTCCTTGTCCTTTCCCTTTTGGACTCCCTTGGACTGTGAGCATCTCAGGGCTCTGCTTGATGATGAGGAAGAAGACCAGGCTTAAATGCTGCAATTTTTCAAGCTGATCCCTTTCTGTTGTAAGGGGCACAGGACTAGGGACTAAAAATGTTGTTACATGCCCCACCTTCTGACTTGAATCCTAAAGTGCAGTTTAAACAGACCCAAGTGTTGAAATGTTTGGATTACATTTCTAACTCTTACTGGTAGGGGTGGTGAATTATATGGACCAGGGCCATCCCTAGAGTGGTACAGGGCCGAAGGCAACCCCTCCTGTAGGGCTTGGGGCAATCTCCCTATCCCAGGCCCTATCTCCAGGCCTCACCCCCATTGCATCCCTTCCTAGAGAAGTTTGCCATCATTATCAATGAAAGATATGCACAGCTGTTGCTTCCCGCCCCTGCCCCCCCGTAACAATTATTTACACTGGATTTGGTAATAAACAAATATTTTTTTATACTTTTATTAAGTATAAAAGTCAGATTTAACTGATTGCAAGTAAAAACAGACAGATCAAAGTAAGTTACTAAGCAAAAATAAACAATATGCCAACTAAGCTTAAGATGCTAAGAGAAATTGTTACAAAACATAATTCTCTAGAAGACCTAGATTAATAAAACAGGTTTGTGTTTAATATTTCTAACTTCACATACAAGAATGATACATGATACATGCACACAAATAGAATATACATGTTTAGAGGATTATAGACTCATTTTGCATAAACCATATTTGAGTTACACATATTCATATTCAAAAATATATTTCCATACAAATACAGTGGCAGAGTGTCTCCATATGCTGCTTCTGCCCAGAGTGTCCCTGCAGCCAACAGGAGTTGTGGGAGCAATGCCAGAGCTGCTTCCCACAGGGGTGCTCCAGGTAAGCACAGCACCCTTACTCCCTCCTGCACCCAAACTCCCTTCCAGAGCCTGCACCACTCCTCCACCCAATGTCCTTCCCAGATCTGAGGCAAGTTGGCTTGGGGACTTGGACTCATTCTGGGCACCATCACGAGGAGTAACAGAAGTCAAAGGAAGTTCTTTGACTTCCTGCTGCGTCAACAGCACCAAAAGCTTGGTTAAGCTATTTTGACTTCTGCTACACAATTGATGTAGCTGAAGTTGCGTAGTTTAATTAGACTCTAGCCCTGCTATGTAGACGTACCCTAAGTAAAGAGATTTAGCAAGACCAGTTTATTTGATCATCCAGTACAGCGGTGTACAAGAAAAAAATTGCAGCTCCTGAAAGAACCAGGATGGAACCCGGAACCACTCAGGTCAGCTGCTCTCACAGCCAGGCTGCTGTGAGCCGCATGCGTGCTCACAGCCTGTGCCATTCCACTCACGGCCCCAGCGCACTGCGTCATATCTTGCACATGCAGGCCGGGTCGCACACAGCATCGTGGCCTGCATGTGCTAGCATCCAGATTCTAAGCGCAGGCAGCAGCAGCAGCAAGGGCTCCACATGAGGTGGTGGCGCCATTAATAGTTCTGGGATCTGGGCATAAGGTTAGTTGGGGAGGGGAATCGGGTTAAAGCGGACGGAGATGCCTGGCTATGGAGAAGAGGAGGGGAGGAGTGAGGAAGGGGTGCACATGATGTCCTGGATGCGCATGGTGGTAGCAGCGGCTCTGGCTCCAGGACCCGAGCATAAGGTCGAGGGGGAGGGGAATTGGGTAGAGTGGGGGGAGATGCCTAGCTCTAGAGAAAGGGAGGAGAGGGGGATCAGGTGTGGGGGAGTGCGTATGGTGTGCTGGCCACTCAGCGCACGCGCCCCAGTGCCTGGAGGGAGACACGTGACTGTAGCAGCGGTGGCGGCTCTGGGACTCAAGAATTAGGTTAGAGTGCAGGGAGGGGGATTAGGTTAAAGTGGGGAGGGAGGTGTTGCATAAAAAAGCCTCCGCCTGAGCTTACTTGATTTATATACATGGATTTTCTGAAACTACACCAAACTGTAAGGTCTAAAGTTTTAAACTGCAACTCATTGTGATCTTTGTCAAACTTTGTAATCTGTGTAACTCTCAGAAACTTACTGTAAGATGCAATTTTGTAATCTTTTTAACTCTCAGCCACCTTGCTTGTAACTTTCCCTAAGCTGCATTCTCCCCTGAATGAATGGAGAAGGAGCGCGAGAATGTGTTTGAAGAAGGCTTGGAACAATGGAGCACATTTCAATGAGTCATCACAGTATGGGCATGCTCTCTGCTGGATAAAGGGAAGTCTGCTCCCTGATGATGAGGTGAATGAGTCACAGGCAGGGCTGACTTTAGGAAGTGTGGGGTCCAGTTTGAACCGTTTTGGCGGGGACCTACCACCCAGGATTTTTTGTTGAGCAAAAACAAAAAAACACCACCCACACAACAAACCACAACCACACACAAATCACAACAAACCACAATCACACACAAATATCACATCAGAAGTAGATCTGATCAAAATGTATATCAATATAGCTGAATATTTAAAAAAAAAAAGCCTTCCTTTATTATGCAAAATTTTACACAAAATTAAATCAGTTGCCTTAAGTATAGGTCAAATATTTTCAATTGCAAACTATCCAATTTTTTCAATAAAGTTTAAAGTTTGATTTTTAAAAAGTTACCAGAGAGCGTTGCAGTTTTCTGTTACATTGATTTACTTTTTAAATAGCAAAAATGGAGTCTTTGTTAAGAAGGTGTCAGTTCTGTGCTCAAATCGCAGTCCTTAGTGATTTCAGCACCAATGATTTCACTAAGTAATATGGTACCTCACCACCACCTCCTTTGCACTGCCCTTCAACACATTGCCTGTGTGTTGAGACCAAGGTCAGTCTACACAAGATTTTATCAATGATTTTTGCTCAAGCAATCACTGAGATGAGAGAAGGACTCTCAATTGAGTCTAGCCAGCTCTGCCTTTAAACACTGGGGCTACGTCTAGACTGGCATGATTTTCCGGAAATGCTTTTAACAGAAAAGTTTTCCGTTAAAAGCATTTTCGGAAAAGAGCGTCTAGATTGGCAGGACGCTTTTCTGCAAAAGCACTTTTTGCAGAAAAGCATCCGTGGCCAATCTAGACGCGCTTTTGCACAAAAAAGGCCCAATCACCATTTTCGCGATCAGGGCTTTTTTGCGGAAAAGAAATCTCTGCTGTCTACACTGGCCCTTTTGCGCAAAAGTCTTTCGGAAAAAGACTTTTGCCCGAACGGGAGCAGCATAGTATTTCCGCAAAAAGCACTGATTTCAGACAGTAGGAAGTCAGTGCTTTTGTGGAAATTCAAGTGGCCAGTGTAGACAGCTGGCAAGTTATTCCGGAAAAGCGGCTGATTTTCCGGAAAAACTGGCCAGTCTAGTCACAGCCTGGATGTAAAGTGTCAGATATAATTGAGGACTCCCAAATAGACTCTACACCACCAGAAATAAAACCTGTTTCAATCTTCTGTGACTTTCAATTAGATGTGACTCACTATCCTCTGCTTAGTGTTCAAGTTATGGTAGACCCTAAGCCAGGTCATGTTAAGTTCAGATCTTTTACCTTTTAATCATACAATATGGATAACAACATTTCATTCTCCCAGCTCCAAGTCTTAAGTGAATTTCAACCCAAAAGAGCCAAAATTGATCACTTTGACACAGCAAGTGTGTCTACTGATCTCTGTGGCAAAGTAGGTTGTCTATATAAATAAGGTCTGCTCGTGAAGCCTTTTCCTACAGTTGATTAACAGATGGCAGTAGAGAGCTCATTCAGACCACTGGCTGATAATAGTTAGTCACCCTGACCAGACATTAACCATAGTCATGGACTCACCCTACTCTCCATTGTCTCTATGGGTATGTCTACACTACCCCCCTAGTTTGAACTAGGGGGAGTAATGTAGTCATATGGAGTTGCAAATGAAGCCCGGGATTTGAATTTCCTGGGCTTCATTTGCATAAAGCCGGCCGGCGCCATTTTAAAATGCCGGCTAGGTCGGACCCCGTGCCGTGCGGCTACATGCGGCACGGACTAGCTAGTTCGGATTTGGCTTCCTATCCGAACTAGCTGTACACCTCGTTCCATGAGGCGTACAGCTAGTTCGGATAAGAAGCCTAATCCGAACTAGCTAGTCCGTGCTGCGTGTAGCCGCGCGGCACGGGGTCCGACCTAGCCGGCATTTAAAAATGGCGCCGGCCGGCTTTATGCAAATGAAGCCCGGGAAATTCAAATCCCGGGCTTCATTTTCAACTCCGTATGACTACATTACCCCCCCTAGTTCGAACTAGGGGTGTAGTGTAGACATACCCTATGATTCTCTGATGACCTGTGACAAAAAAGGAGGGTGGAAAACGAAACTGAAGGGAGAGACCTCTCTAAATTCACCAATCAAAGAGCAGTATTGCCAACCCAAAAATCACAAGGAACACCTACACAAAGTTATGAGAATGGTCTACAAATCATAAGATTTTTTAAAAATAAAACATGCTTTTTGGCCTTTTGTTTCTTGAGTATTTAGGGTTCGTGTTTTAAAGCTTTTCTCCTTAGCTGTAAGGCCCAGAAGTATAGATAACTTTTTTTAAATTAAAGCTGAGATTTCTACATATTCAATTGACTCCAGGCCTTTAGAAAAACACCATGGCTATGTCTACACTGGCCCCTTTTCCGGAAGGGGCATGTAAATTTCACCAGTCGTCGTAGGGAAATCCGCAGGGGATTTAAATATCCCCCGCGGCATTTAAATAAAAATGTCCGCCGCTTTTTTCCGGCTTTTAAAAAAGCCGGAAAAGAGCGTCTACACTGGCCCCGATCCTCCGGAAAAAGTGCCCTTTTCCGGAGGGTCTTATTCCTACTCCTGGGCAGGAGTAACGGTAGTTCGGAATAGGAACCTAGTCCGAACTACCTAGTTCGAGCCCCGTGTAGCCGCGCTGCACGGGGTTCGAAGCAGCGGGGATTTAAAAATGGCGGCTCCCCGCTTATGCTAATGAAGCCCGGGAAATTCAAATCCCGGGCTTCATTAGCAAGTGCGGTATGCATACATTACCCCGCTAGTTCGAACTAGCGGGGTAGTGTAGACATACCCTCAGAGAGCACTACGATAGCTCTGAACTCCAGTATAAAGAGGGAGAAAAACCTGTTGAGAGTCTATGGGTTAAGTTTAAAGGAGCAAACAACAGCAGTGATGTTGTGGTTGGTGTTTGCTACAGGCCACCGAATCAGGTGGATGAGGTAGATGAGGCTTTCTTTGGACAACTGAGCGAAGCTTCCAGATTGCAGGCCCTGGTTCTCGTGGGGGACTTTAATCACCCTGACATCTGCTGGGAATCCTATATGGCAGTACACAGGCAATCCAGGAAGTTTTTGGAGAATGTTGGGGATAACTTCTTGACACAGGTGCTGAAGGATCCGACCAGGGGCCGTGCGCAGCTTGACCTTCTGCTCACAAACAGGGAGGAACTAATAGGGGAAGTGGAGGTGGGTGACAACCTGGGAAGCAGTGATCATGAGCTGGTAGATTTCAGGATCCTGACCAAAGGAAGAAAAGAGAGTAGTAAAATACACACCTTGGACTTCAAAAAAGCAGATTTTGACTCCCTCCGAGATCTGATGGGCAGAATCCCCTGGGATGTTAACATGAAGGGGAAAGGAGTCCAGGACAGCTGGCAGTATTTTAAAGAAGCCTTATTGAAGGCACAGAAAGAAATCATCCCGACGCGTAGCAAGAGAGGCAAACATGGTAGGAGACTGGACTGGCTTACAGGGGAAATCCTTGGTGAACTTAAGCACAAAAAGGAAGCTTACAAAGAGTGGAAACTTGGACAAATGACCAGGGAGGAGTTTAAAGGTATAAGTCAAGAATGCCGGGGGGTTATCAGGAAGGCAAAAGCGCAAATGGAATTGCGACTGGCTAAGGATGTGAAGGATAACAAGAAAGGTTTCTACAGGCATGTTAACAAGAAGAAGGTGATCAGAGAGGGTGTGCGGCCCCTAATGGATGAAGGAGGTAACCTAGTGACAGATGATGTGGGGAAAGCTGAAGTACTCAATGCTTTCTTTGCCTCTGTATTCACGGACAAGGTCGGCTCCTGGACTTCTGCACCAAGTGACGCAAGATGGGATGAAGATGGACAGCCCGTGGTGGGTAAAGAACAGGTTAGGAACTATTTAGAAAAGCTAAACGTAATAAATCCATGGGTCCGGACTTAGTGCATCCGAGGGTACTGAGGGAGTTGGCAAATGTCATTGTGGAGCCTTTGGCTATTATCTTTGAAAAGTCGTGGAGATCGGGAGAAATCCTGGATGACTAGAAAAAGGCAAATGTAGTGCCCATCTTCAAAAAAGGGAAGAAGGATGATCCAGGGAACTATAGGCCAGTCAGTCTTACCTCGGTTCCTGGAAAAATCATGGAAGGAATCCATATTGAGATGAGAAGGCACTTGGATGAGAGGAAAGTGATTAGGAATAGTCAGCATGGATTCACAAAGGGCAAGTCGTGCCTGACCAATCTGATTAGCTTCTATGATGAGGTAAGTGGCTCGGTGGACATGGGGAAGTCAGTGGATGTGATATACCTTGACTTTAGCAAGGCTTTTGATACGGTCTCCCACAATATTCTTGCCAGCAAGTTAAGGGATTGTGGATTGGATAAATGGACGGTAAGATGGATAGAAAGATGGCTAGAAGGCCGGGCCCAGCGGGTAGTAATCAATGGCTCGATGTCAGGATGGTAATCGGTTTCTAGTGGAGTGCCCCAAGGTTCAGTTCTGGGACCGGTTTTGTTCAATATCTTTATTAATGATCTGGATGAGGGGATGGATTGCACCCTCAGCAAGTTTGCAGATGACACTAAGCTGGGGCGAGAGGTAGATACGCTTAAGGGCAGAGATAGGGTACAGAATGACTTAGACAAATTGGAGGATTGGGCCACAAGAAATCTGATGAGGTTCAACAAGGACAAGTGTAGAGTCCTGCACTTGGGACGGAAGAATCCCAAGCATAGTTACAAGCTGGAGACCAACCGGTTAAGTAGTAGTTCTGCAGAAAAGGACCTGGGGTTACAGTGGATGAGAAGCTAGATATGAGTCAACAGTGTGCCCTTATAGCCAAGAAGGCTAATGGCATATTAGGTTGCATTAAGAGGAGCATTGCCAGCAGATCCAAAGATGTCATCATTCCCCTTTATTCGGCTTTGGTGAGGCCGCATCTGGAGTATTGTGTGCAGTTCTGGGCCCCCCACTACAAAAAGGATGTGGATGCATTGGAGAGGGTCCAGCGGAGGGCAACCAAAATGATTAGGGGGCTGGAGCATATGACTTATGAGGAGAGGCTGAGGGACTTGGGTCTGTTTAGTCTGCAGAAGCGAAGAGTGAGGGGAGATTTGATAGCAGCCTTCAACTTCCTGAAGGGAGGTTCCAAAGAGGATGGAGAGAGGCTGTTCTCAGTAGTGACAGATGGCAGAACAAGGAGCAATGGTCTCAAGTTGTAGTGGGAGAGGTCCAGGTTGGATATTAGGAAAAACTATTTCACTAGGAGGGTGGTGAAGCACTGGAATGGGTTACCTAGGGAAGTAGTGGAGTCTCGATCCCTAGAGGTATTTAAGTCTCGGCTTGACAAAGCCCTGGCCGGGTTGATTTAGTTGGAATTGGTCCTGCCTAGAGCAGGGGGCTGGATTTGATGACCTTCTGAGGTCTCTTCCAGTTCTATGATTCTATAATTCTATGATGGCATGGCTGTCTCTGGCAAGTGCCGTCTGGCCAGAATCTACCCCTTTAAGGACCCCGGGGGTAGGGGAGAGGAGAGGTGTTTTCCTGGTTTGGCCCAGAGTGGCCACCAGGGGAAACCTGGGAAGGGTTAGCCTCCCACTAGTTCAAATTAAAGGGCTACACAGCCCTTAATTCAAACTACTTAATTCGAACTAGGCGTTAGTCCTCGTAGAATGAGGTTTACCTTGTTCAAATTAAGCGCTCCGCTAGTTTGAATTAAGTTCGAACTTGTGGTTTGCATGTGTAGCGCCTATTAAAGTTAATTCGAACTAATGACTGTTAGTTCGAATTAACTTTGTAGTGAAGACATACCCTGATTTAGTTCCTATGACATTAAAAAGAAGTGAAGCAGAGAGATTTGACAAAGACCAGCACAACCTCTTTTTCTGCCTGTAAACAATTCTAATATCTTAACATTTAAAAAAAAATCACTGTGATGGTCACCACCTCCTCCCACTATATTTTATGAAATGGACTTATGGACATAAATGTACATAACTGAAAGGTGCTTTGAGAAAATTACTTCATGTAACCCATCAGTCTTCATGTCTTAATCCACTGGATCTGTTTATCTCGTTTTGGTGTACGTATCATTCTTGTGTGTAAAATTAAACATATGGAGCAGGCAATATTTTATAGGTTTTAAATGTGAGTGAAAGTCATCAAGGGAGGCCTCAGCGTCTGGGCAATCATATGCAAATAGCCTTCTGTCCTTAAGTTTTAGCAGTGGTTGGTAGCAATGGGCCAGGTGACTCACCATGCAATAAGGGACATCTTTAAAAACAATAGGAAAGTAGGGATCTTTGGTCTTTGGCTGGCACATCCAAGGGAAGGAACCAAAGACCCCAGGGTGAGAAACAGCCCTGGTTTGGAAAGCTTGGCAAGGAAAGAAACAGTTTCAGGATGAGTTTGTAGTAAGTTTATAATAAGTTTGTACTGAAGTTTTAGAGTAGAAGTAGCTAAGCATTTTCTGCTATTTTGAGTTTGTGATCTACTTTGATCTGCCTGTTCCCACCTATTACCACTTAAATCCTACAGCTTGGACTTAATGAAATCACTTCTATTTTCTATCAATCCTAGTGTAAATAATTATTATCTGGGGGGTGCAATCAGTGTTAACATTCCCCCAAATAATTCATTGTGGTGGGGTTGATCCCATTTGGGCAATGGTATCCCAGAAAGCTGGGCTCAAAATTGCATTTTCCTTGAATCTGAAGAGATTCAGTGTGTGCATATATTATTGGGGTGGCAGCTATCTCAGCTCTGTGCCTTGGTTGGGGGAGACAAGGGAACTGATCAAGTAGGACATGGCAGTGAGAAGCCCCAGAGAGCAAAAAAGGGGGTGGCAGTGGCCTTTTCAGCAACCCAGGAATCACCCACAAGGGGTCATTTGTGACCTCATAATCACATCAAATGTACTGTACTATGTTGTCAAATATGAACTCTGAATTGAAAAGGGGCTATATAAATCCAGTATTTCCAGACATCCCTCTAAGACTTGTCCCGGCATATTTGCTTACTTGTTCTGATGGATTTAATTATACTGTATTTCAGGGTAGGGAGTAGTATAACCTGTTTCATGCCAATTTATTCTTTTGTTTGGTAATGTCTACTGGGGACTCTACTTCTTAACTTAACTGGAACTGCGGGAAATATTTATTACTTTAAATACACTAAGAAGTTAGTGTGTAGGTCATAACTAATTTCCATGGGCCATAAGAAATGGAAGGCATTGCCCAGGGAAGGCTGGGGCCCAGGCCATGGCAGGTGGACTGCTGGGGAAGGCTGGGGCCAGAGCCATGGCAGCCCAGCCACCGGGGAAGTCTAGGGCCAGGGCTGGGGCCAAGGTCAGGGCCACAGCAGCCCAACTGGCAAAGAAGGCTGGGGCTGGAGCTGGGGCTGGGGCTAGGAAAGGCTGGGGCCAGGGCCACAGCAGCTTGTTTTCCCAATAGCTGGGGAAGGTTGGGGCCGAAGTGCAACAGCCTCTGCCCTCCAGGTGGCCAGGAAGGATCAAGCTGAGGTCAGGTAGGGCTTAGCTCTGCAGGAGAGAGGGGGAGGGAAGATTGCTGAAGGGGCGGAAGAGGTGGGGTTGGGGCTTGTCTTCCCAGGATGGGCCTTCACCTGCTGTCCATACCGACTTCCCTCCCTTCCATACCACTCCTCCTTTGAAGTCATCACTCTTTCAAAAAAGTGTGACAATACTGCAGTAAGGAGAAATGGTGACTGCTGTTGCTTCCTGGAACGTGAATTACAACTGATTCCAAGCCCTCCATGGAATACTTTAATGTTTCCTGTCAGCATTAAGTTAAATTAACCTTATCACTTTTCCTTATCTATGTAAAACATAAAGGAAAAGCAGATAGTTAAACCTTGCAAACCTATTGTTAACATGGGTGTTCAGTTGGACTTGCTTAGTTATGAAGGAAATTTTGAGCTGTAGGTGCTGGCTTATCTAAATCTACCACAGATAAGAACTTACGCAGCAGGACGCATTTAGGTCCAAACACAGCTCTGAGAAGAGTGTAAATGTGTATCACTCTATTGGCAAGAAGATAGTTTTAATGCAAGATCTGAATTTGGCCCTTGATCTTTAAACTCACATTACCCTTGAAAATCCCGCAGTACAGAACCTCACACTACAGAGTTGCCTTCCTGAATGGAACTTTAATGCAAGATAACTATGAATTGAGAAACTCAGTTAATTCCAATATGTTATTTACAGTGCGCTGTGTATTAAATATTAATTGGAGATGCAATTCTTTAAAATAAGTAGATCCATTATAAAGAAAAAAGATGAAATAGGCAACTGCTTCTACTGGAAAAATTTCAGTCAGTGCAAAACTTGTAAACTATTTGTTCTGCAAGGTGGCAGCACTATTGCAGGGAAGTAACTGTGCTATGCCCACCATTTCCACCTTCACAGACTGAAGAGGTCACTTTGTAGACAGCAGGGAGATATAATGAATTTCTGAATCCCAACAAAAATGAAGATATCATGCTAATATGTTTCCTTCAGATAGCATTAAATTAGCCTTATTGCTTTTTGTAGAACCTATACAGGGAACCCTGCAAATATACATAATAACAATTCAATTAGCAAAAATACTGAGATACACTTACCAATATCCTATTTACTCAATGTTTACTTGTTGCCATTTATATTTACCAGAAGATTTATCTGGCATTGCTCAGGTCCTTAACTCAAGTAATTTTTGTTTCTTAGAAAATAAAATGAAAATGTGCTGTGCATGTTTCATTTAAATCATTGCTCTGGGGTGGAGCTGGGGATAAGTGGTTCGGTATGCAAGCTGGCCCAGGAAGAAAGGACTACTCCAGCCTGTAACAATATGTTTTTTCTGAAGCCATATTGGAAGGCCTGTATCCATAATGGAAGGTCTGAAGCCTTCTGCTGCAGTTAGATTAAAGAGCAGCAGCCATTAGCTGTAAAGCTTGAAGTCACATACTCATATTCTATCTAAATTGCATTAAAATAGTGTCACACCAGGCTGTTAGAAGGAGATCCTGTCCTAATGGCCCCCACTGTCACCAGATAAAGAAACATCTTAAGATGGGTAGAGAAAACTTAGTTTAACAGCATTTCGTCTAGCAAGAAACTGTTTATCAACAGTAAAGGTTGTGGAATCCTCATTCTATAATTATGGTCCTCATTTTCCTATTGTTTATCTGTGTGATCGCTGTCTGGTTTTTAATTGTTTCTGTCTGCTGTATAATTAATTTTGCTTGATGTAAATCAACTAAGATGGTGGGATATGACTGGTTAGGTAATTCTGCTACAGTGCTTTCTATCACTTTCTATCACTATGCTACAGTGTGTTATAGTAATATTATACTAAAATAATTGGTTAAGGTCTAGCTAAGCAGGACTCAAGTTACACTATATAAACTGGGGTCCAAGAAGGACACCAGCAGGGAAAGAGGAAAGAAAGGAAAAAACAGCAAGAAGAAGAAAGAGGAAAGACCTTGAAGAAATCACCTCCAAGACACAGCCTAAGACCAGAGCTGCCAGAACTCCTTGGCATGACCATGACACGCAGCAACTAGAATCCAGAGAGACTGACCTTGCCTGGCCCAAGGGAAATTTGCCTGCCTTGATCAGGATTGGTAAGCATGACACTGTGTGCTTAGCATGGATATTCTGCTTGCTTGGTAATTGTCATTAAATAAAGAATAAGATTATTACTGTGTAAGGCTCTTTCAGAGGCAAAGATCTTGCAGGCCCACTGGAAGTTACGCACTGCGCCCTGGGAATTGGGTAAGGGTAGGTGTCCCTAAAGTGTGGAAGGGACATGGAAATTTGTGTGGGTAACAAGCCCATTACCCACTACCTTGCCACAGTTTGGGGCCAGGTGAGAAGCGCCTCTCCATGGTTGCTGCGGCTCCCCACATTTTGCTATGTGGCATGTTACTGCAATATGTTGCAAGTTTCAGAGACAGTCACAGCTGGCTTTTCAGTGGCAACAAAGGAGCAACTAACACTGACTAGACCAGTGGTTCTCAACTCTTTTCAGTCCACAGACCACCAGGCCAATCAAAAAATTTTCGTGGACCACCTCTTTTTTGAGACATGATAAAAAAGAGTAGACAACAAACATTTTGGTTTGAAATTTATTTCTTACTAACAGAGCACACACCGTGTGACTTTGGACAAGATTCCTGTGGATCACCGAAAAAGTCACCATTGACCACCAGTGATCCATAGACCACCAGTTGAGAACCACAACACTAGACAGACTTACATTAGTATTAGCCAGCCTTGTGCTGATGTTCCTGTAAGGAGAATCACTTACCCAATGGCCCCATTGAAAAGCATGTAGACAATGGAGAGTCAGAGTCTCATCAGGGCACATAACTTGTGTCTCAAACATGGTGTCAGGGGTCACAGTATCTTTCCCTTCACATGGATTGGGGGTGTAAATTGGGGACTGTGCCATCAGCCCCAGCCTCTGTCCTCTCCAATGTACTCTGAAGACAACAAGAACATTTGGAAGAAAAGACCTTGAACTGGGGCGCTTGGTCCCAGGCTGAGCAAGGAATTCAGCCCATGTATTAAGAACTGTAAACTGCTTATAACACCTACTGGGGTGCAAAACTGATTCACATCTTGCTTAGTTTGATAAAGTGTAGAATTTAGACTGCAGATTTTGTAACCAGCTTTGACCTCTATACCTACTACTTATAATTGCTTAAAATCTGTCTAACAAACAGCAAGCCAATAAACAAAGGCGGGATATAGTAAAGCAAACCAGCAGGCTAGCCCTGTGAGCTACACAAGTCCCTGGGCAAAGGGAATCTGTTCTAGTGCTAGCTAGACGGGTACCAAAGAGTGACTCATGTCTGTTACATTTAGAACTTTAACGGATTCCACATAGGTAAACATCTTCCATAGTTTAACATAATGTCTACAATTAACCATGGGTCATGTGCTGATCATTGTTTTGTCTGGGAATTTAAGTTTAGGCATGTCCTCTCAAGGTCTCTTCCAGTTCTAGTATTCTGTTATTCTAAGTATGAACCACGATACTGCTACAGCTACTGTTTACCATAAATGCAGATAGTTATGAAGTAAATGAGGAATTAACCTATCAGTAGTGGGGTGCAGTAGTTCAGATAAGGTAAAGATGGATGAACCGAGGGTGAATATGCATGAGATAATGTGGACATTAGTGTATCCGTGTAAAGGACGCCTCTCAGCATAGTACTGTGCACAGGCCTGTCCACAAGGGATAGGAGCAATTGTCTGGGGCCTGAGTGATTTAAAATTGTCTGGGGATTCCAGCCACCCCTGCTAGTGGTGCAGGGGGGGCTAAGCAAGCTTCCTGAGTGCCCTTGCTCCATGCTGCTCCTGAAAGTGGCCGGTACCATCCCCGGGTCCCTGAGTGCCAGCTCCACAGCTCCCATGGGCCAGGAACTGCTGCGAGCAGTGGCATGTGGAGAACCCTTGGATCTGCTGCCAGAAGGGTGTGCTGGCAAAGTAATCACCAACTCCCTGATCCCCGCTTGCACCCCACACCCAAACTACATCCTAGAGCCCTCATCCCCTCCTGCACCCCAACCCCAGAGCCTGCACGCTGTACCTCCTTCTGTACCTGAGCTCCCTGTCCCAGCCCAGAGCCTGCACCTTGCTCTCAAACTGTCTCCCAGAGCCCAGCCCTTCACTCCTTCCTGCATACCAAACCCTGGCCTCAGCCTGGAGAAAATGAGCAAGGCAGGCCCACTGAAAGGGGATGCAAAAGGTGCACCTGCTTTAGGGCCCAGCAATTCCAAAGGGCTTGGTGCTCCCTGCTACAGTTGCTGCTACTGCAGCAACAGCGGCGATCAAAGCCTCAAACCTTTTAAATCCCCACCCTCAACCCTGCTCCTTCTGCTCAAGGCCACGCCCCTTCAGGTACTGTGGAGCCAGCCCATGCCATGCCATGCCTTGCCAGGAGCCCAGCAGTACTGTTGGTCCCCTGGACTGAGTGGGGGTGGGGCCTCAGAAAAGGGAAAGGACAAAGCATGGTCTCAGGGAAGAAGTGGGACTGGGACAAGGCGAGGGTCTCTGGATTTGCATGATTAGACAATTGGCAACCCTACCAGGGGGCATGTGGAAGCTCTGGCTCTTCCAGAAGAATGTGCCCAGCGGGCAGATCTCTGGGCAATAGCCAGTGCAGGTGCAGCACTCCTGAAATGACACATGGCCTGCGTCTGTGCAGCATGGCATGTGCATGGATGGGTGCCCACTGACTGTTCTGCTGTGGGGTCTGGAATTGCTGTTGATAGGCCTTGCACTGTGGAAGACACCAGGAAAAGGGTAGTAATGAACAACTCACTATCTGGTTGGGGGTCAGTATCAAGTGGCATGTCCCAAGGGTTGGTTCTGGAGCCAGTTTGTTTAATGTCTTTATTAATGACCTGGATGAAGGGATGGATTGCACCCTGAGGAACTTCAGGTAGATACGCTGAAAGGTAGAGATAGGGTCCAGAGTGACCTAAACAAATTGGAGGATTGGGCAAAAAGAAATCTGATGAGGTTCAACAAAGACAAGGGCAGAGACCTGCACTTGGGATGGAAGAATCCCAAGCATTGTTACAGGCTGGGGACTGACTGGCTAAGCAGCAGTTTGTCAGAAAAGGTCCCAAGGATTACAGTGGATGAGAAGCTGAATATGAGTCAACAGTGTGCCCTTGTAGCCAAGAAGGTTAATGGCATATTAGGGTGCATTAGGAGGAGCATTGCCAGCAGATCCAGAGAAGTGATTATTCTCCTTTATTGGGCCTCATCTGGAGTACTATGTCCAATTCTGGGCATCCATTACCAAAAAGGATGTGGACAAATTCGAGAGAGTCCAGCGGAGGGCAATCACAATGAATAAGAGGCTGGAGCACTTGATGTATGAGGAGAGATTGAGGGATTTGGGCTCATTTAGTCTACAGAAGAGAAGAGTGAGGAGGGAATTGATAGCATCCTTTAACTACCTGAAGGGGGGTTCCAAAGAGGATGGAGAGAGACTGTTCTCAGAAGTGACAGATGGCGGAACGAGGAGCAATGGTCTGAAATTGCAGTGGGGGAGGTCTAAGTTTGGGTGTGTCTAGACTACATGCCTCCTTCTACGGAGGCATGTAGATTAGCCAGATCGGAAGAGGGAAATGAAGCCGCGATTAAAATAATCGCGGCTTCATTTAAATTTAAATGGCTGCCCCGATCTGCCGATCAGCTGTTTGTCGGCAGATCGGGGCAGTCTGGACGCGACGCGCCGACAAAGAAGCCTTTCTTCATCGGCACAGGTAAACCTGGTTTCACGAGGCTTACCTGTGCCGATGAAGAAAGGCTTCTTTGTCGGCGCGTCGCGTCCAGACTGCCCCGATCTGCCGACAAACAGCTGATCGGCAGATCGGGGCAGCCATTTAAATTTAAATGAAGCCGCGATTATTTTAATCGCGGCTTCATTTCCCTCTTCCGATCTGGCTAATCTACATGCCTCCGTCGAAGGAGGCATGTAGTCTAGACACACCCTTTGATATTAGGGAAAACTATTTCCCTAGGAGGGTGATGAAGCACTGCAATGGGTTACTTAGGGAGGTGGTGGAATCTCCATCCCTAGAGGTTTTTAAATCCTGGCTTGACCAAGCCCTGGCTGGGATGATTTAGTTGAGATTCGTCCTCCTTTGGGCAGGGGGCTGGACTCGATGACTCCTGAGGTCTTTTCCAGCCCGAGGATTCTATTACAAGATCCATCTGCTGTTTCTTAGGGATCCCTGCAAGGATGGTGTGAGTAGCAGACGTGCTGGTTATTTGTTATCTCGTATGCCAGTGGCTGTATTGTTTTCCTGTTTAATTAAGGCATTTGATCACAAAAAGAACAGTGATTTGTTTCTGTTGTGCACCTTGAAGTCCTCATTCCAATGGTAACCTTTGTACTGAGCCCATCTAGAACATCACTCTCATAATCAGTTTCTAACTTTGATTAATCTCAATCAGCCTGCAGGAATCAGAGACAAGACTATCATAGAATCATAGGATTGGAAGACACCTCAAGAGGTCGTCAATTCCAGTGCTCCCCTCCTGGCTAGGGCCCCAGCCACTGACAATCCCCAGCACACCTGTTTGGCTCTGCCTCCTCCAGGACTCTGGGGGGGCTCCTCTACAGACCACCAGCCTGCAGCAGGGCTCCACACCCCTAACCAGCAGGCCTCCCTTCTCCCAGGTACTGGCACCGTTCCAGCTGGCGGGACTTCCTGACCCCAGCTGGCAGGCCTTGTCTCCATGCCTGCCTCACTCCAGCCACAGCAAGGCTCCATAACTCCAGCTGGCAGGGCTTCTCTCTGGGCTGGACCACCGATGTTGCCGTATAAGAGAGTCTCAGACCATAGAGGTTCAGCCTGTAGTATTTGCATCATGTCATGTTAGTTACTCTGAGCATGTTTGGAATGCTGTCCAAACTGGAGCTCCCATTTTAAATAATGGAGATTCATAATGGCTGCTTAGCTGTGGTACAAAGCTAACAAGAGAAAAGTTATCTGGCACAGCACCAGAATTACATCAAAAGATCAGCCATGGATCAATTGACTACAATGCTTATTCCCTGAATAATGCTGAAAAGATGCCGCAAGAGGCTATTATGTGTATTCTAGCACACACATCTTTGAGAGGGGTGTACTTGACTTACAAGAAGGCTAAACCAAAAATAAAGTCACATTGGACCATTAGCACAATCATATTAGCCAAGCTATAAGAGAATGGGTGAAAGGATATAGACGCTACAAGTGTGTGATTGTATTGTATTATCAGAATCATAGAATCATAGGACTGGAAGAGACCTCGAGAGGTCATCGAGTCCAGCCCCCCGCCCTCAAGGCAGGACCAAGCTCCGTCTACACCATCCCTGACAGATGTCTATCTAACCTGTTCTTAAATATCTCCAGAGAGGGAGATTCCACCACCTCCCTTGGCAATTTAGTCCAATATTTGACCACCCTGACAGTTAGGAATTTTTTCCTAATGTCCAATCTAAACCTCCCTTGCTGCACTTTAAGCCCATTACTCCTTGTCCTGTCCTCAGAAACCAAGAGGAACAAATTTTCTCCTTCCTCCTTGTGACACCCTTTTAGATATTTGAAAACCGCTATCATGTCCCCCCTTAATCTCCTTTTTTCCAAACTAAACAAGCCCAGTTCATGAAGCCTGGCTTCATAGGTCATGTTCTCTAGACCTTTAATCATTCTTGTCGCTCTTCTCTGTACCCTTTCCAATTTCTCCACATCTTTCTTGAAATGTGGCGCCCAGAACTGGACACAGTACTCCAGCTGAGGCCTAACTAGTGCAGAGTAGAGCGGCAGAATGACTTCACGAGTTTTGCTTACAACACACCTGTTGATACAACCTAGAATCATATTTGCCTTTTTTGCAACAGCGTCACACTGTTGACTCATATTCAACTTGTGGTCCACTATGACCCCTAGATCCCTTTCCGCCATGCTCCTTCCTAGACAGTCGCTTCCCATCTTGTATGTATGGAACTGATTGTGAGTATCATTGTGAGTACATTGCCAAAGGCTACCATACGTATAGATAAGAGAGTAGCAGATGATATCTTAATTTTGGCATTTCTCAGCTTTTCAGTGTGTAACTGTGACCTTCTGGTTCTCTTCACATAATTTCAATATGGATTATTCTACTCCAGCTGAAAAGCAGTTGCTAATGGTGTCAGTTGGATATCATCAGTCTGTTTGATTCCAAAATAAGCTATTGATTTTTCCCCATGCGCAATACACTATTTTGATGATAAATGAAACTTGTAAGGAACGTGTGGGTAGCCATTTTTTAACAAAGCCTGTTTTATTAGCAGAATGTCAGACCTTTTAAATAGCCTGTCATCTCTATAAGAAAACCTCTACGTTTAATGTGATATGCTACAATTTTAAGAAGAGGATTTGAATGGGATTCAAATTCGTTTGAATACAGTTGTGCATGCAGAGTACAGTTCTTGTAACTGCCACCCACCCATTGCAGACCAAAGGGTAAAAGTGAGGGAGGATTTAGAAAAGCCACTGATTTTTAAAGAATTGTCTCAAACCATCCTCCTTAATATTTATTTTTGAGAACCCCAAACCACTGAAACAAACTATGATGAACTTGTTTTCTATATAAAAATCTGAAATAATGGATGATACAGCAGAAGTTAGAAATGAACAAATTTAAGCCTTGTAGCTCTATCTTCTGACGGTGCAGTTTTGTTCTTTACAAACACACTTTCCAGTGATTTTTTCAGAGTAATTAGTGCAATATAAATCCAAACATCCCCAAGCTTTGAAAAATGCAGATCCAGATCTTAATAAATATATATCGGGGTGGGCAAAAGGGCCTCTGTGGGCCAGATCTGGCAAACCAAGTGGATTGAGCCAACCTGCAGAGGCCCCGATGCTCCCCTGCCCCAGGCCAATCAGAGCCTGGGGGTGAGGGGAAGCAAGTGCAGTGCTCCCTTCCAGCGCGGGGTAGGGCGGGAGAGACTTCACATGATCCCCCTCCCCCAGGCCTTGGTTGATCTGGGGATGGGGGGGAAGCACGCAAAGTCTCCTCCCACCGACAGGGGTGCGGGTGCCTACGGGGAATCGCCAGGTGCTCAGAACAACCAGCAGTTCTCTCTGAGACTTCGTGCGCTCCCCCACCCTGACACTAATCAGGGTCTGTGGATGGGAAAGTAGAAAGTGCCCTGGCCCTGCCCCTTCTGCCTGAAGCCCCGCCCCTTCCAGGGCAGCCTGCGCCCACTTCAAAAATTTCTGAATGGCCCCTGGTCAAAAATTATTGCCCACTCCTGGTCTGCACGATCATGCAGACCTTATATTCATGGCCAGAACTGAGTGAAAGAGGTAAAGGAGAGAAGGCAATGCAGAAACTGATTAACTCCCACAGTCAGCAATGAGCTTAAACTGACAAATGGCTTTGAAGCCATAGTTGAAATGAAATGAGATTTAGCTTTTGAGATATTTATAGGAACGGCTGACAAACCATCACTCAATTTCACTAATCTGACTAAAACAGTTACTAGTATCATGTTGTGTGTGGCACTGTTTGGAAGCACAGTGGCATCAGCTACATTCATATGAGTCTCAGGAATAGGAGCGGCTTTAGTCCATGTAAGTTTTTGCTGCACCCGTTGTGCCATTCCTCCTCTCCCAAGCCTTATTAATCAAGGACACCTGGAATGCAGATGATCCAATCTATTTAATAAGTCCCAGAATAAATCCACAAGCACTTCCACATTCTGCTTCCTTGTCCTTAGTCAAAGACACAGCACGGAGAAACTTGTTAGGATTCACGCTGTGCTTCTAAAAAGGCTTGTTTTCTTATTTACACAAACAACTTTGAAAAGAAAATTAACATAATATATTAAGCCAAGAGATTTTAATACTGTAATGGTATAACTTGGTTCCAAGGGAGAAATTAGTTCTTTTGCATGCTGCTGATTGAATTGAAATAATTACTATGAATATCATTGCACTGAAACCCAGTCTGAATCAGTGATTGCCTGGAATCAGTTATGAACCTGCAGAGGAGAAGCAGAAGACTTCTGTCTCTGAAAACTTAATCCATGAAAACAAGACACCTTAGAAAGCCTTTGAGTACCCAGATAAAGCAATGATCGGCACACTAGAAACACCTATGGTTAATTTTAGGTCATCAGGTCCAGTCCCCTGCTCTCACAACAGGACCAAGCACCAGCGGTGGATGAGAGTTTTGCAGGGCCCAGGGCAGCACAATTTTGCGGGGCCCCCCTTTGGAGAGAAAATAGAAAAAAGGCGTCAAATGCGCAAATTGAAGGCTATTTTTCATATTAAATGTGAATTGGGTAAATTTGATAGAAACTTAATTTAGTTGGATAATTTTTATTTTAATTATATTGTAATTCATTCTTAAACACAATTCAGCATTAATAATTAAACATTTTAATTTGCATTTAAGTCTACTATAGCTGTTTAGCTCTTTTGGCAGCACATTCTTCAATTATGTCAGTAAAGTCCATTTCTTTACACAGGTTGTTTTCAATCGATATAATCGAAAGACCTACAAAATGCGCCTGGCTCACAGTAGATTCTCTTTGGCTGCTCCTGGCTGGTATTTGCCAGGCAGTGTTGGGTGTTCTGCAGCCAGGCAGCATTGGGACTTGCGGGGGCCAGGTGGAGTGTGCGTGTTGAGACTTGGGGGGGGCAGGGGGCGTTTGGGTGTTGGGGCTTGAGGGGGAAGGCAGCATTGGGTGTTGGGGGGAGGCAGCATGTGGCTGTTGGGACTTGGGGGGACAGGCAGCATTAGGTGTTGCGATATGGGGGGACAGGCAGTGTGTGGGTGCTGGGATTTGGGGAGCAGGCAGCATGTGGGTGTTGGAACTTGGGGGGGCAGGCAGCATGTGGGTACTGGGGTTGGGGGGCAGGCAGGGTGTGGCTACGTGGAGGATGGCGCACAGATGGGCCATAGGGAGGACCAGCGGGCAGGGGTGTCTGACTCATCAGACAGGTCAAAATGACCATTTCAGCCTCTCCAACAGCTCCTGGCTGGGTGGGGGCAGCTGGCAACTCCCCCTGATCCCAGGGACGTGTGTGTGTGTGGGGTGGGGGGCGGTGCTGTCTGTGGAGCTGGATCGCGCTGCACCCACGAGTGGGGGGAGGTCGGGACTAGAGGGAGGAGACGGGGTCTCCCTGGTGGGCGGGTTGCTCTGCCCCCGGGCGCGGCGGGAAAGGGGTCTGGGCTCCCCCTGGGGGGGGGGAACCACGCCACCCCCAGCTTCTCTCTGGGTAGGGCAGGAGGGTGGAGCAGCGGGATACCCGGGCACCATGGCCAGGCGTCTCCCTTCGCCTCCATGGCAATGAGCCGCCGCCGCGTGCATGCCACGGGCTAACGGAGCCGCTCATGGACTTGCAGCGAAGGGCAGTGGCAGAGGCAGCTCCAGCAGGTAAGGGCAGCAGTGGCAGACATAGGGCAGGGCGAGCGGGGCTGGCGCGGGGCCTATTGAAGCGTGGGGCCTGGGGCAGTCGCCCCGCTTGCCCTACCCTATATCCGCTGCTGCCAAGCACCATCTAGACCAGTGTTTCTCTTCCACTGTAAATGGTCCCACAATCCATGCATTCATGCAATGCTGTTCTAGATCTGCTGATGGATTCTGTTACTGACAATAAGTGTCCTATGATATCAGCAAATGAACATTTCTGTTTGGTTGCCTCAAGCAGAGTTGTCAATTCGAACCATATGGATACATCTCCCGCTTCAGCCCTACGTCAGTAAAGCTGGGACTTACTGAGGAAGCTAGAAACCTTGACTTGAGCTGTGAGAATATTCACATTTCCTTGTAGTGAGAGGGTTAGCTGATAATTTGAGTTAAAAAGTCTGCATGGTATACCAATTTTAGAATGAATATATGGTCCATTATCTTCCCAAACAATTCTTACTCTTTAGCAGATTTCTCTCTTTCAAAGAACATCGTTATTTCTTCTCTTAGTTGCAACACTCTGTTTAAGACTTTTCCGTGCAATACCCAGCAAACTTCTGTATGAAACAGAAGTGCACTGAAGTCAGCTTCAACCTCTCTTCGCGTAATACTTTAAACATTCTGGAATTTGTGGCACTACCTTGAATATGATTAACAATTTTAACAACTGCACAGAACACTTCCCTAAGATTTGGTGGAAGTGTCTTCACTAAGATTTGGTGGAAGTGATTCTTTCCAGTTATAGGAGGTTTTTTACATTCAGCAATTTGGAGAGCAATGCAATAGGATGCTTCAAGAATAGCTTCATTTGTCTTCATAAATTGACCAGTTGAATCCAAATAAGAGGATTTCAATATGTCTTCCTTATTAAAAAATATATTCGATATCTTTTCTTATAAACTCTTCATGGATTCGTTCAAAATGGTCCTTCAGTTTCCTGGGCTTTATACACTCTGCAGAAGGACTTCATTGCAAAGAAGGCATTGAGGCTTTGCAACTGAATTGTCAATAATGCTAGTAAATCCCCATTGTAAAAAATGCTTCTTTATATAACTGTTTCTTTGCTGAAGCCATGACTGAAATTAAAAATCTAAAACTGGAAATCTTGAAAGAAATTTAAAAAACAATGTGTTACTGATTATAATTTGAAAAACAAATATGATTATTCACCAGATTGGGTCTCATTGGAAGTGGTGAGTGAGGAGGCTGGGGGTGCAGGGTCTTGGTGGAGGAGGTTGTGAGGGCATTGTGGGTGTGGGGTCTCCACTGAGGGGGAATAAGAGGGGGCTGGAGTGTGGGGAGCAGGTGTGGCTCCTGCCACCCCAGAGTACCAGGGAAGAGGAGAGGGGAGGCCACATGGGCACCGGGGAAGGGTGAAGGAGGAGGCTGGGTGGCCAAGCTACTAGCAGACCATGGCAGCAATCCTATGACTCAGGACATGCCACCCCTAACTGCTGGGAACTATCCTGCTTGAGTCCCAAGGCGAGGAGAGGGTGAGGAGGGGGAGCGGCCCGATGTCTACACCAGACAATCCGGGAGGGGTGAGATGTAGTGTCAGACTGTCCCCAGTTGCCTCCAGTGGCGTGCACCCTCTTCTCTGCAGGCTGGAGCCCGAACCACCACAGGGAGCTGGTGCGAGCAGAACAGCATGTGCAGAAAGGGGGTTCCTGGCACCAGAGAAGAAGGATTTTCACTATCAATCAAAATCCTGGAGCTCCGCCCCCAGGGGCCACTCCATCGTGGGCGGCAGGGGCAACTGGCCAAGGGGAGCAGTCCCGGAATTCCAGAACAACAGATGCTATTACAGAGAGTTGCTTCATTATCAAAGCTGAATTGAAAATGATCTTTCATTGGGTTTGCCAGGGATTTTATAGGACCTGAACAGTAACAGGATTGAACACGTCTGTGCAAGTCAGCTCAAGTTGTGCTGAAATGCGCACTATTACTGCATGACTCATACTACATCACCACGGAAGGAACAATAATAAAATATTGTGAAATAAAATAAGTTAAACAATTTACTGATGTCGCCATTGCTTTGTGTTAGTTCAATTTAATAATGTAATAAATATTTTTCTTCACTAATATTACTCTATTTATCAGAAGTGTGTATACCTGACCAACTCATTACCCCCTGAAATATGCCAAATGACTCCCTAAGGGATAAGTACCCCCAAGTTAAGAACCATTGATCTAGATCATTCCTGGTAGGTGTCTATCCAACCTGCTCTTAAATATCCCCAATGATAGAGATCCCACAACCTCCCTAGGGGTATGTCTACACTACCCTCCTAGTTCGAACTAGGAGGGTAATGTATGCATACCGCACTTGCTAATGAAGCCCGGGATTTGAATTTCCCGGGCTTCATTAGCATAAGCGGGGAGCCGCCATTTTTAAATCCCCGCTGCTTCGAACCCCGTGTAGCGCGGCTACACGGGGCTCGAACTAGGTAGTTCGGACTAGGGTGCCTATTCCGAACTACCGGTACACCTCGTTTCACGAGGAGTAATGGTAGTTCGGAATAGGACCCTAGTCCGAACTACCTAGTTCGAGCCCCGTGTAGCCGCGCTACACGGGGTTCGAAGCAGCGGGGATTTAAAAATGGCGGCTCCCCGCTTATGCTAATGAAGCCCGGGAAATTCAAATCCCGGGCTTCATTAGCAAGTGCGGTATGCATACATTACCCCGCTAGTTCGAACTAGCGGGGTAGTGTAGACATACCCTCGGACATTTATTTCAGTGTTTAACCACCCTGACAGGTAGAAAGTTTTTCCTAATGTCCAACCTAAACTTCCTTTGCTGCAGTTTAAGCCCATTGCTTCTTGTCCTATCCTCAGAGGCCAAGGAGGACAATTTTTCTTCCTCTACCTTTAACACCCTTTTAGGTACTTGGAAACTCCACTCTCAGTCTTCTCTTTTCCAAATTAAACAAGCCCAATTCTTTCACTCTTCTCTCATAGCTCATGTTTTCTAGACATTTAATCATTTGTGTTGCTCTTCTTTGGACCTTCTCCAATTTCTCCACATCTTTCCTGAAATATGGTGCCCAGAACTGGACACAATACTCCAACTGAGGACTAATCAGTGCAGAGGAGAACGGAAGAATGACTTCTTGTGTCTTGCTCACAACACTCCTGTTAATGCAACACAGATTCATGTTTGCTTTTTCCTAAGTGTCACATTGCTGACTCATATTTAGTTTGTGATCCACTGTGACCCCTAGATCCCTTTCAGCAGTACTCCTTGCTGGACAATCACTTCCCATTCTGTATATATGAAACTGATTGTTCCTTCCTAAGTGGAGTGGTTTGCATTTGTCCTTATTAAACTTCATCCTATTTACCTCAGACCATTTCTCCAGTTTGTCCAGATACTTTTGAATTATGACTCTATCCTCCAAAGTACTTGCAACCCCTCCCAGCTTGGTATCATCTGCAAACTTAATAATTGCACTCTGTATCCCAATATCTAAATCAGGGTATGTCTACACTACAGCGCTAATTTGAACTAACTTAGTTAGAATTAGTTAATTTGAACTAAGCTAATTCGAACTAGCGCATCTCAACTTAAAAACTAGTTCGAATGAGCGTTTTGCTAATTCGAACTAGCGCGTCCACACTGATTGGACGAAGGGCGCATTTAAGGGCGGCTGAAACCGGTTCTGGCAGGGCATCAGGTCAGTAGTTGTTTTGTGTGGCTGCTGTCTGAGGCTATCTGAGGCTCGTGCTTAAAGGGACCCCCCTGGACAGCCGGTTCTCAGCTTTTCCACTTGCTTGCCTACCTCGCCGAGGGACAGCAAAGCGTTTTTCTCTGCGCCCGTCTGTGTCGGTGCTTCCCTTCGGGGACGCCGCTGCAGGTGGCAACATGGAACCAGAGCTCGCCCTGCACTTTCTGGTGCAGTTTATGGACTTGCTGCTGCAAGCCTGCCACCAATGGCTCGAGGCTGCCTGGTTCCACCATGGCCCCCTGCCTCTCCGCTTGGCCACCCTGGGGGCCATGGCGAAGCTGCGGCAGTGCCCGGGCGCCAGCGTGCCCCGCCGCATCTGGCATCTGGACACCAGCAGCGACTGGTGGGACCGCGTCGTCCTGGAGCGCTGGGGAGACCAACAGTGGACCCAGAACTTCAGGATGAAGAGGGACACCTTCCTGGAGCTCTGCGAGTGGCTTGCCCCTGCTCTGCGCAGAAGGGACACTTGCATGAGGCCCGCCATCCCCCTCCAGATGCATGTGGCCATCGCCCTATGGAAGCTCTCCACGCCGGAAAGCTACCGATCCGTTGGGAACCAGTTCGGCGTGGGGAGATCCACCGTCGGAGCGGTGCTCATGCAGGTACGGCACTCGCCAGCCATTGGGCTGGTGGCGAGGGGGGCTGCAAGGAGGGGATGGGCCGCCCCAGGGAAAACGGGGTGACGGGGGGGAGGCAAAAGTGCCCCGCACCGGACGGGCCGGTCTCTCCCGGCCGTACTACATGCCGCCTGGGGGGGTTGCTCCCGGGAGTGGGGCGTGGGGCACTGCCAGGGCACGAGCACTCCCAGCCACCCGGGCGCCCCACTGATTCGCACTTTGCTGTTTCTCTCTGCAGGTGGTCAAGGCCATCAACCGGGTGCTGCTCCGCAGGATGGTCCACCTCGCCGACCCGGACACCGTCATCCAGGGGTTCAGCACCCTCGGCTTCCCCAACTGTGGGGGGGGCCATTGACGGGACGCACATCCCCATCCGTGCCCTGGAACACCAGACCTCCCAGTATGTCAACCGCAAGGGGTACTTCTCCGTCCTCCTGCAGGCCATGTGTGACCACCGGGGACAGTTCACGGACATTAATGTGGGCTGGTCCGGCAAGGCACACGGCAAGGAACTCCTCCGTGTGCCAGAGGCTGCATGCCGGGACCTTCTTCCCCGACCGCCACATCAGGATCAGGGACGTGGACATGCCCGTGTGCCTGGTGGGGGATGCGGCCTATCCCCTACAGCCCTGGCTCATGAAGCCCTACACAGGGCACCTCAACCCCTCCTGCCAGGCCTTCAATGTGAGGCTGATCAGGGCCCACATTGTGATAGAGGGGGCCTTTGGGTGACTGAAAGCCCGATTTAGGTGCCTCCCCATCCGCCTCGACCTCGCCAAGCACAACATCCCTCCCGTGGTGGCAGAATGTTGTGTGCTGCACAATTTGAGCGAGATGAAGGGGGAGGCTTTCCTGCCAGCCTGGATGGCTGAGGCTGACCGCATGGCTGGCCAGTATGCTCAGCCCTGCACCACCGCTGTCCGGGAAGCCCAGTGGGGGACCGTCCGGATTCGGGAAGCCCTGCGGGAGAGCTTCCAGGTGGAGGAGAAGGACTGAACTCTCCCTGCATGCCCCACTGGGGTCTTCTTCCACCCTCCCCCCCTTCCCCTTTCCCCTCCCTAACCTCCCTTCCTAACATCAAATAAAGACACCTGTTTTGGCAAAAAAACCCTCTCTTTATTTTACATAACTGCGGTGGGGGGAGGGAGGAGTGAGGGTTGGAGAGGGGAGGGGGAAACCTGGGAGGAGGGAGCTGGAAAGGGGTGGAAGAGGAGGAAGGGAAGGGAAAGCTCAGGCTTGGGGGTCCGGCTGGCTCTCCCATCTCGCAACACTGCGGGTGCTGGGGTCTCGGGGGGGAGCGGGTGTGGAGGGTGGGGCAGGAGGGATGGGGGGTGCGGAGGAAGCGGGAGAGGGAGCAGGGGCAGCAGGGATGGGAGGAGGAGCGAGAGCTGGGGCAGCCGCAGGAGCCGGAGCAGGAGGAGGCAGGAACCGGTCCACCAGGGTCTGGAGGTGGCCTCTGAGGCCACGGCCCTGCTCCTCCAGCGCATCCACACTCCTCCAGCGCATCCACGGCCCTGCTCCTCCAGCGCATCTGCTGGTGCAGCCGAAGGTCCTCCCAGACCCAGTGCTCCTGGTTGCGGAGCAGCTGCTCCATGAACCGGAGGTGCCGCCGCTGGTAGTCCTCCTCATTCCTGGCACGCCTGCTGGCCCGGGCGTGGGTGGCTGTTGCAGGTGGGGTGGTGCACCCTGCAGTCCCAGGCGCTGCGGCTGTGGGGAAACAAGAGCAGCGGTCAGTTCTCCCTGGGGACAAGGTGGGTGAAACCCAGCCCTCCTCTGCAAGGCCAAGGCCCCTGCATGACACCCAGCTGCTGCTCCATGGTGGGCAAGGCCCAGGCGCACGGTCCCTGGGCTCCCTCTCCCCCCCCACCTCTCCATACACATAAGGGGAGCATGATGGTACTCACAGGTGGAGGCCTCCCCGGCCTCGGACGACACAGGAGATGTGGTCTGTGGGGTTTCTCGGGGGTCCTGGGTCCTGGGCAGGCTCCCAGCAGGCTCCTGGCTCGAGGCGTCCTCTGGCTCCTCCTCCTTGGTGTCCAGGACGGGTCCCTCTGCCCCGGGGTCGATGACCACCCAGGGGGCATGGACGGCGTGAGTCCCCAGTATGCGGTCCAGGGCCTGAAAGTGGGGGCAGGCCTCTGGGTCGGCCCCTGGCAGGCAGGCCCGGGAGTAGGACTGCCGCAGGTCCTTTATTTTACAGCGGACCTGCTCCCGGGTCCGCTGGTGGCCTCTGGCGGCCAGGCTGTCAGCCATGTGGCCATAGACAGCCGCGTTCCTCTGGCTAGTGCGGAGATCGTGGACATTGGAGGCTTCCCCTGAAACCTCGATGAGGTCCACGATCTCCGCACTAGACCAAGCGGGCGCCCGCCTCTTGCGGCCCCGAGCAGGGTCCTGGGAGCCGCCAGGCTGGTCCCGGGAAGAGGGGGAGGGCTGGGTGGCATCGGGTGGCTGGCTCATGGTGTGCTAGGTGCAGGGTCTGCTGGCTGGGTGCTGGCAGGCTTGCAACTGGCACAAACTGTGTAGCCAGCCCATGGCCCTTTAAGGACTCTGGGCCCGGGAGGGGGGCAGACGAGTTTCCCTGGTGTTGGCCAGAGTGGCCACCAGGGCAAGCTGGGAAGGGTTAGCCTCCCACAGCCCTTAATTTGAACTAGCTAATACGAACTAGGCGTTAGTCCTCGTAGAATGAGGTTTACCTAGTTCGAATTAAGCGCTCCGCTAGTTCGAATTAAGTTAGAACTAGCGGAGCGCTAGTGTAGCGCCTATCAAAGTTAATTCAAACTAACGTCTGGTAGTTCGAATTAACTTTGTAGTGTAGACATACCCTCATTGATGAACATATTGAACAGAACTTGTAAGTTTCCACACATTCCAATCAAAATATCCTAAAATATCAAAGGGAAACCAGTGGTTTCCTACTTGTAAATCAACTGAATTGCTACGTTTGTGTTTTGCTGTGCTATATCTTGTGACTTGATATAGCAAGTGACAGGCAAGTGACCTTATGTGAAGCTGCAACCTAAGAACATGAAAACGGCCATAATGGATCAGACCAAAGGTCCATCTAGACCAGTATCTGGTCTTCCAACAGTGGCCTAATTAGAAAATACCAGGCATTTTATATGTCTGGTAATTTCTCAATTTCTTTCCCAGAAAAAACTCTCAAATACCGGAATGTCCGGTACAAAACTGGACACCTGGCAACCGTACCCTTCCTTGCACCCTCCCTCCTAGCCAGATACCCTACCCCCAATCTGCTCCTGCTCCCCCTCCTGGAGTGTTCATGCGGCGCTGGGTCTCCCAAGCCCTGGCCCAGACTGGGTAGAGGATGCAGAGGGGTGAAACATTGAAAATTTATTCATTTTTCATTCTTTTTTATGTGTTTATATTTTTGGGTTGCAAAAACAGTACTGAAAAAAAATGGGTTCTAACTAAAGTAAAAAGTTTGAGAAACCCTGATCTAGCCAGCTTTCTATCCATCTTACAGTCCATTTATCCAATCCATATTCCCTTAACTTTCTGGCAAGAATATCATGGGTGACTGTATCAAAAGCTTTGCTAGCGCTGGCACTGGGGGCTTTGGGAGGACCAGAAACAACATATTTGAATATTCATAATTTGCTTAATGAATATGCAAAGATGCAAATGAATGTTACTGGTCCTCCAAAAGCTCACAAATGGATTTACTGGTCCCCGTGTCAAAAAGTTTGGGAACCCCTGTTCTAGATTATGTATGAATATGCTGAACAAGACTAATCCCAGAACAGACCCCTGGAGAACACCACAGTTTTACCTCTTTCCATTCTGAAAACTGGTCATTTATACCTACCCTTTGTTTCCTATCTTTTAACCAGTCACTGATCCATATGAGGACCTTCCCTTATTCCATAGCAGCTTACTTGATTTAAGAGCCATTGGTGAGGGACCTTGTCAAAAGCTTTCTGAAAATCTTAGTACAGTATATCAATTGGATTCCCCTTGTCCACATATTTGTTGATCTCTGAAAGAATTCTAGCAGATTGATGAGGCATGATTTTCTTTTACAGAAGCCATGTTGACTTTTCCCCCCCAAAATTATGTTCATCTGTTATGTCTGACAATATTGTCTAGTTTCAACCACTTTGCCAAGTACAGAAGTCAGGTTTAGCAGCCTCTAACTGCTGGGTGCGCCTCTAGAGCCCCTTTTAAAAATTGGTGTCACATTAGCTATCTTCCAGCCATTTGGTACACAAGCTGATTTAAATGATAGGAACCAGCTACAGTCAGTAGCTCCGCAATTCCACATTTCCATTCCTTCAGAAATCTTGGGTAAATGCCATCTGGTCTTGGTGACTTATTACCATTTAATTTATCAGTTTGTTCCAAAACTTCCTCTAATGTCACCTCAATTTGAGACTGTTCCTGATATTTGTCACCTATAAAAAATGGCTCACGTTTGGGAACCATCCTCTCATCCTCAGCTTTGAAGACTGTTGCAAAGAATACTAAGCCTTAATTAGTTATGCTAAGCTAACAATCTTACAGGCCCGTAGGCCCCCTAGCTTCCAACTTATATTCCAGGGTAATCAATGTATGAGTGTATCTATATATATATATTAGAGATCTGTCCATCTGTCTGTCTGCAAATCCTTTTGTTCAAGAACTCCTCCTAAATGGTAAGAGCTAGGGCCACCAAATTCAGTATACAACCAGTGTTCCCTCTCAGCTGCATAGCAGCACAGCTTCAAAAGTGATTAATCAGCCCCATCCAGTTAGTTAGCTCCCTGCACAGAGCCCCGAGTCTCTGACTGGGCAGGACTGATTAATCACCTGTGAAGCTGTGCTGCTCCGCCTCTCATCTTAGAGGGAACACAGATTTCAGCTTCCCTTTACCTTAAATTAAAGCAAGGCTAGGCTTTGGTTTTGCCAGGAAAATGGGAAGTGCTGGGAATGGAATTGTTTGCCAGAACATGGAAAAGGAGGGAGCAGAGAGATTAGGGATGCAATACTCCCAGTCGCCAGTGGGGGCAATGAGTGCAGGGGACTGTGATACTGCAGAGTCACCACAGAGAGCAGTCGTACCAATAAGATACTGGTCATCTGGAGATGGGGCTCTGCAATGGAGAAAATAAGTGGTCCTCCTGCCCCAAAACAGTGCCGGGGAAGCCCCCCAGACCCTCCATCCTCTAGCCTAGGACTCCCTAGCCCTATCCAGAAGCCCCACCCCCCCAAGAGACGCTGGGGCTGGAAACCATGGCCTGGCTCCAGACAAGCTACAGGCTGTGGAGGGGCTGCTGCAGGAAGGGGGCAGCTCCCATGGACAGGGGGCTGCAGGAGGCCAGGGCTACCCTGGAACCTGCCCCTCAACCAGATACAGAGCCAGAGGGGGGTGCTGCAGGCTGGGAGTAGCCCCTAGAGCAGTGATCTCCAACCTTTTTATTGGAGATCACTTTTTCAATTTAAGTGCAATGTAAGATCTACCACAAACCCAAATACTCTTGCCTGGCTTCCTTCCCTTCCTTCTCTGAGGCCTCGCCCCTGCTCCACCCCTTTTCCAAGGCCTCACCCTGCTCACTCAATTCCCCTTCCTCCCTGAATCTCATTCACTTTCACCAGGCTTGGGTAGGGGGTTGGGGTGCAGGCTCTGGTCTTGGGCCAAGGGGTTCAGAGTGTGGGAGGAGACACCCTGAAGGTAGGAAAATAGGGTGGGTTCTGGAGTGTCTTCGGGGATAGGGTATACACCTGGGGAGTGCAGGGGGGTTGGTTCAAATCCCATCCCCCTCTCCCTCAGGCTGCAGTCCTGCTCTGCTCCCTGCCCATCTTGCAAGCAACCAACACAGGATAAGGGACTGTCAGGAGTTGGAGCAGGCCCTAGAGTGTCTTAGGAAAGAGAGCCCTCACCTGGGGACAGGGGAGGGGAGAAGTGCAGGCTAGTGGGCTCAAGTCCTGCCCACCATGGGAGCAGCCAGGTAGCCACAACATCCTGCTGCAAGGATGGAGCTAGGTCCCATATCAGGGACCCTTAAGGTAGAAAAGGGTGGGTTCTGGAGTGGTTTAGGGGATCATGGGTGCCCCTGAGGGGCACAGGGTGGTGGGCTCTAGTCCCATTCCCACTAGGCAGCATCACATCTTCCACCCTGGGAGCAACTGGACAGCCAGCACGGGCCACCCCAGCGATGGAGCTGGCTCCCATATTAAGAAGGCAGGATAAGAGATCCAGTGGAGATGGGCTGCATTTTGGAGTGGCTTAGGGCAGTGTTTCTCAGCCCGGGGTATGAGTACCTTTGGGGGTACTTGAGAGAAGTGTGGAGGGAGGGGTGCATCAACACAACTGAAATTTGGAGAAAACTGAATTTTGTTTTAAGTTGTACAGCATTTTATTATTTTTGTACTTTTTACACCCAAAAATTTCATCGGCCACCCAGCTATAATTAAGTTGTTTAACCAAATGTGTTGCAATGGTAGAAAATGTTTGTGTGTGTCTGAAAACTGGAGGTACTGGGGGTACTTTTATATATATATATATTTAAAGGTGTACTTTATAAAAAAATGTTGAGAATCACTGGCTTAGAGGCTAGGGCGTTTGCCTGGGAAGCACAGGGTTTGGGGCTTGGTCCCACTCCACCCCCTCCATCCACCCAGGCAGTAGCTGGGGGAGTCAACACCAGCTGCCAAAAGGGATGGACCTGGCTCCCGCATTAGGAAAGCAGGATAAAGGACCCTCTGAAGGCAAGCAGGGAGGTGGGATGGGTTTTGGAGTAGACTAGGGGAATACAGCACTCATCTAGGCAGCAAATGGTGGTGAGTTTGAGTCCCACTCACCCTGGGACCAACCAGATAGCAAACACAGGATAAGGGACAGGCTGAAGACAGGGTAGATCAGGTGGGTTCTATAGGGGATTAGAGGCTAGGGAAGTTGCCTGGGGAGAATAGGGTGGTGGGTTCAAGTCCCACTCACCCTAGGAAATGTCTAGACAAGCTGCTAAGGGGATGGAGCTGGCTCTTATGCCTGGTGGAGTGGGATCTCCTGTAAACTCAGGGATAGGGCATCAGTCTCTGGACCACAGGGTGGTGGGCTCAATCCCACTCCCTCTGCCCATCCCCCTAGGCAGCTTGCAGCTCAAGTCCTGCCCACCCAGGGAGTGACCAGACAGGTGACATGTGGCTAGAGCAGCAGCAGAGTTAAGGCAGGCTTACTCCTGCCCTGGCCCTGCAGCTGGCATGTACAGCACTGGCTGCATGTACTGCCCCTCATCTACAGGCCCTGACCCCCTGACCCCACAGCCTCTGTTGGCCACTGTTCCGTTACTGGTTAGTGGGAGCTGCAGGTGTGGTGTCCTCAGGCAAGGACAGCATATGGAAAGCGCCTGCTTTGACTTTCTCAGGGACTGCAGGGACATTCCATCCAGGTGCACAATTCCCATAGGGATAATCACTCCAGACATGATAGGTTTGGCATTTTAGAACTCTCTACTAAAATAATTACATTTAAGCATGAGAGAAATGAAAGTTATGCAATGCACAGACCAGTCAAAAACTAAAACTAACCCACTTTGCAAGCAGTAAAGTAGTAACAACCCCCCATGTACACGTTGGGTCAGGAGATGAGAGGGAAGGACAGTGTGTGTTTGTGAGAGTGACAGAGACAGAGACACACACAGTGTGAGAGTAACAGAGATTTGCATTGCTGAGCTCCTTCCACCCCCTTCTCTCTGGGTGGAAATGAGGTACAGAAGTGGGGGGAGGACACCCTGACATCAGTGCCCCCCCTTTCTCCCTCCCACACTCTGCACAGCAAGGAGGAGGCTCCCAAGGGGCAGCTCCAACACAGAGGGCAGGAGCAGCATGATAGTAGGTGGAGAGGCAACTGAAGTGCCAGTACTTGAGAGCTTCCTGGCCAAACCAGTGAGAATCTCCTGTCAGAGGCTCCACGATCTACTGGTAGATCCTGTCAAGTATCAGAGGGGTAGCCGTGTTAGTCTGAATCTGCAAATGCATGCATCTGACAAAGTGGGTCCTTGCCCACGAAAGCTTATGCTCCAATACTTCAGTTAGTCTATAAGGTGCCACAGGACTCCTCTCCGCTTTCGTAGATCCTGATCTACTGGTTGGTGACCACTGCCCTAGAGCCTTGCTCCCCTGACTGGCTGCAGATGGGATTACCTCACCATCCCCCATAGATAGGCTGCAGACAGGCTGAAGGGTGGGGGAAGGGAGGAGACACTGAAAGGCCAAGGACAGCCTGTGGTGCCTCCCCCTGAACAAGCCCTTCCACCCCAGGAGTATTTTCCAGCCAGAGAGCACAGTTCCAGCCCCGCAGGAAGAGTTTGTCCATCTGCAGCACCACCCTCATCACCCTGGCAAAATCACACCCCTTAGCCTCCCAACCCCCTTCTTCGGGTCTCAATCTTGAGTCCTGCACCTCCTGCACCTCACCCTGTGCCCTGAGTCCCCTGTCCCACACATAACCCATGCCATATTGTGAGCTCATAATGCAGGTATCAGCATGCCTCTAAATCTTGTTGACTGGAACATATTTCCTACGATCACTGAAGCTGTGGCATCTTAGCATAATATTTCATTTTCTGCTCTTTTATATAAGGCAGCAGCCTGATTTATTTTAATAATCTGCTTTTTTCCAGCTCGGTGCATCTAAAATGCACTGAGAACTAGAATACACTATTCACTGGTGTATAATTCTGATGTGCTAATCCTTTACCCAGCAACTGACTCATGTCAGGATTCTAATAGCTTCAGCTGGGAGTTAGGCACCAGAAAACTCACATGAACATACAGATTTCTATTAGCAGAGGCTACTGTTGGAATTCACAGATATCCAATGAGAATTTTCTTGGAGGGGCTCTTATCTCCTTCCCTCTCACCAAGAGTCTTTCCTTTATGGCAGTGGTCACCAACCAGTAGATTGGGATCTATCCATCTTGGAGCCTCTGACAGGTGATCCTGACAGGTTTGGCCAGGAAGTTATCAAGCGCTGGCACTTCAGTTGCTTCTCCATCTACTTTCATGATGTTTCTGCCCACTTCCTTGGAGCTATCCCTCTGGGGCTACGTCTAGACTACAAGCCTCTTTTGAAAGAGGCTTTTTCAAAAGAATCTTTCTAAAAAGCCTTTTTTGAAAGACGGCGTCTAGACTACAAGCAGATTTTTCAAAAAAGCAAGCATCTAGACGCTCTCTTTCAAAAAAGCACAGTTTGCATTCAATAGAGCCTTTTTTCAAAAGAGTACTTTCTAAAAAAGGCGTTATTCCTCGTAAAATGAGGTTTACCGCGATCGAAAAAACTGCCACATTCTTTCAATTTACTTTCGAAAGAACGTGGCTACAGTCTAGATGCAGGTGATGTTTTTTCGAAAAAACCCTGTAGTCTAGACACACCCTGGGGGCCCCCTTCTTGCTGTGCAGGGTATGGGAGGGAGAAGGGGGGCCACTGAGTCAGGGTGTCACTCGTCACCCCACTCCTGTACCCTGTCTCAACACTGAAAGAAGGGGATGGAGGGAGCTTGGCAATCCAAATCTCTGTCACTCTCACACACTGTGTGTGTGTCTGTCATTCTCACAAACATAAACTGTGCTTCCCTCCCCTCTCCCAACCCAACACATACGGGGGGTTTGTTGTTACTACTTTTACTGCTTGCAAAGTGGGTTATTTTTGGGTTTTGACTGGTCTGTGCATTTCATAATTTTAATTTCTCTCTTACACTTAAATTTAATTCTCTGAGTAGTGAGTTCTAAAATGCCAAACCTGTTGTCTCTGGAGTAATTATCCCTATGGGAATTGTGTTCCTGGAAGTGGCTGGCATGTCCCTGCAGCCCTTGAGAAAGGCAGAGCAGGGGTCTCCACATGCTGTCCTTGCCTGCAGACACCACTCCTGCAACTCCCATTGATCAATAAAGAGGAACCATAGCCAGTAAAAGCTATGGGCTCAGTGCCCATAGATGAGGGGCAGCACATGGCACCATGGAGCCATTGCTGTACACACCAGCTGCCTTCAGGAGTGGTGCAGAGTCATGGCAGAAGTAAGCCTGCCTTAACCCCACTGCTCCACCATCCAGAAACCATCTCAGTTAAGTGGTACCCAGCCAGAGGCTGCTTCCTGAATCCCTGTCCCAGTGCTGAACTCCCTGCTCCCCCAGACATGAGTTGCCTGCACCCAAACTCCTTCCTAGAGCTTGAACCCTGGACACCCTCCTAGACCCCAATTCCCCACATTGGGCTAAGCCAGGAGTGCCTCCCACACTCCCAACTCCTTGATCCAAACCCAGAGCCTGCACCGCAACCCCTACCCCAGCTTGATGAAAGTGAATGAGGTTCAGGGAGGAAGGGGGATGGAGTGAGTAGGGTGAGGCCTCAGAGAAGGGATGGAGGAGGGGCAGGGCCTCAGAGAAGTGGGGGAAGGAAGCTGGGCAAGGGTATATGGGTTTGCGGTAGATCTTACATTGCACTTAAATTGAAAAAGTGATCTTGTGAATAAACAGGTCAGAGACCACTGCTTTATGGGTTAATACAAGTCATAGATGTTCCCAGCAAAAGTGCCTCTAACCACATGCTGAATTAGAGGTTGTCTGCAGACTGGAGAGCCCTTTTCCTTGACTGACATTTTTATGGCTCCGAATATTCACGAACAAAAGAAGAATGACACAGAAGGAGAAAGAAATGGCCTCTGAACGTGTGTGGGTCCCCTTTAAAAGCTTTCATGTGGCAGCTCTTGGAAAGCATTTTCTTAAAATTCCAGGACTCTTTCCAGGGCTTTCAGTCTGCATTCCTAAGATTCCCTAGTATATTCTTTGCTCTCATGCAGGCCAACAATTGCTTTTAGAAAATCTTAGTATTATATATGTACGTCAATTCTGAACTTATCTACACCGGTATTTCTTAATCTCTCCCCATTGCACCAGCAACGGTGCATTACCACTGATGTCAGAAATTGTAGGACTGCTAGTCTACACTAAGCACCAGCGCTTACCACTCATCTAATGCCCCTCAGGGTTAGAATCATAGAATCATAGAGCTGGAAGAGACCTCAGGAGGTCATCAAGTCCAGCCCCCTGCCAAAGGCAGAACCAATCCCAACTAAATAAACCCAACCACGGCTTTGTCAAGCCAGGACATAAAAAGCTCTAGGGATAAAGATTCCACTATCTCCCTTAGTAACCCATTCCAGTGCTTTACCACCCTCCTAGGGAAATAGTTTTTCCTAATTTCCAACCGAGATCTCCCCCACTGTAACTTGAGACCATTGCTCCTTGTTCTGCCATTCGTCACTACTGTGAACAGCCTTTCTCCATCCTCTTTGGAATCTCCCTTCAGGAAGTTGAAGGCTGCTATCAAATCACCCTCACTCTTCTCTTTTGCAGACTAAACAAACACAAATCCCTCAGCCTCTCCTCATAGGTCATGTGCGCCAGCCCCCTAATCATTTTGGTCGCCCTCTGCTGGACCCTCTCCAATGCATCCACATCCTTTCTATAGAGGTAGGCCCAGAACTGGACATAATACTCCATATGTGGCCTCATCAAAGCTGAATAAAGGGGAATAATCACTTCTCTAGATCTGCTGACAATGATCCTCCTAATGCACCCTAATATGCCATTAGCCTTCTTGTCTACAAGGGCACACAGTTGACTCATATCTAGCTTCTCATCCACTGTAATCCCCAGGTCCTTTTCTGCAGAAGTGCTATTTAGCCAGTCGGTTCCCAGCCTGTAACAATGCTTGGGATTCTTCCGTCCCAAGTGCAGGACTCTACACTTGCCCTTGTTGAAACTCATCAGATTTCTTTTAGCCCAATTCTCTAATCTGCCTAGGTCACTCTGGATCCTATCCCTGCCCTCCAGCGTATCTACCTCTCCCCTTATCTTAGTGTCATCTGCAAACTTGCTGAGGGTTGGAGGACAAAAGAGTGGCAAAAATGCAGGTCTATAAATAGTACATACATGTCCCAGTCCAGCTCCCATAGTCTGTCTACCAGTTGTAGCTAAATTAGGCCCTTATTGTCCAATACTGTAGAATTAAATCGAAAGGAATGCAGTAAGAAAAAAAATCAGACCTCATATTGCAGTAGAATAGATACTTTGATAGAGCAAAGCAAAAAAACTACTGTGACTAATTGCCATATTTATGAAAATACTGAAAGCGGTCATGGCACATAGGCTAGCAATAACATGAGTTCCAAGCCAACATTATCATTTTCTGAATTTTGCTTATAGAACTTTGCTGTTTCAGACGTTATAGAATATAAACATTAGAAAAAACCTTGGACATTTATCACTAAAGTTCTGTCCAAATCAACAATGAAAATGTAACAACATCAGATGATTAAGCATTTTTCCTGTTATCAAAGCTCTAGTACAGATTCCATCACCAGTAAGGGCATGAAACTTTTTTGTTAAAACAAAAATCCTGTGATAAATCATCTCTTTTGTACTTCGTAGCATAGTCTGGTAAGAGTATTATTATAAGATTCTCTGCATCTCAGCATGGAAGCTGCTTAAACACTTACTTCTGGCATGGTTTCAGCCATAATGTGGTGTTGTAAGATGTTCTTTTTTTATTTTGTTTAAACTTTAAATGAAAGTACCTTAAATTCTGAGACCCACTAAATCACATTAACTCTGCTTTTGAAATTTAAGTGAGGAAAATTGAGACTAATCTTAAAAAAAACTTTAGACCCCAATTCAGCAAAGCAGTTTAGCATGTGTTTGCCTTTAACTTTGTTTCAGTGGGGCTTATACATGAGCTTATGTGTACTTCTGAATTGAGACATAATTAAGCATTTACTTAACTCTAAGTATACACTTAAGTGTTCTGCTGAACAAGGACCTTAAATTAACACTGCTTTTCAAATAATTGGCCAAATGAAGTCCGTAGTTCTTTGAGGGAAAATTGGAGGTGTTCAGTTCTCAATTTTGGTCCTGGCTCATGTCATGTAAAGTGTTTTTCTTTCAGTTGAAATAATTCCTGGAAAGAAAGATTGAACTGAAATAGGAGCCTTCTGTTTTTGCACTGTTCATGTGTGTTGGGCACTTCTGCAGAAGTCCTTTTGCATACTGGAGATGCATACTAATAATGCAATTTAACTGTATTTGTAATGCTATGGCACAGGCGAGAACTGAAGTTCTAGTGTTTGAATTTCTTTTTAAGCCCTTTTGATCACCCATTCCACTGTGCGCACATAGCTAATCTCCTTCCAGGTGAAGACATTGTGCCAGAAGGCAGTAATCTATTTTAAGATAATCATTCTTTAGCATACTGACACTGGAAAATTATCCTTAGGGAATCTACAGTTCAAGATCTCTGGATGCCTAAACTTGAAGATGATAGGTTTAAGTTTTGATGGTCCTAAGGAAATTGCTATTGGCAGAGATGAATGCTTAGAAAGGGCTTTAGCAAAGAGGTCTCCAAGGGTCAGCAGAAAGAAATTTGTCCTTTTCTCATCCTACCCTCATAGTACTCAATGTACAAAATATCTTAGGTTGCTCAACATATTATTTTTAAATTTTGCAGCAGTGCAGTTGTCACACATATTTTCGGTGTCATGGGAAAAGATTGTACAAATGCAAGTAGCTTAGTCATTCTAAACAATAAGCCCATAGTCACTGGAAGTATACCTAGAGAAAGAACCTTATTCACATTTAATAGCACATTAATATCTGTCTCAGTTGTGAACTTTCCCAAGTGACACACACTGTCATATGATAGTCCTGAATTTATAACATAGCATCATTCATTGCATCTTAGTACTGTACAAAGCCATTATACGCATACCACATATGAAGCAGTCTGACATATATGCTCTCAGGTCTAATGTGTAAGTACTGAATGTGATCAGGACTCTTTGAACAAAATGTTGTTTGTTGGGAAATCTGAATTAGTTTAAACAAACTTTTCATCAAAACTTAATTGCTGATCATTTTTGTATGGAATTTCTGGTCAAAACTAGAGACAGTGTCCCATGATCCCAATGGCTAGTGCACTCATCTGGGAGACCCAGGTTCAGATCCCTGCTCTGTATCATTTGCAGTCTCCCACATTTCTGAATGAGGAATCTAACTACTGACTATTTTTTGCAAAAAGATTTTACTTCAGTACAATGCATAACAAAAAGAAATCATAGCCATAACACTATTCATAGAAAAAAAATTGTTTTTCAGCCAACCCTAGAAAGAACTAATGTGCACAGTATTTTTTTCAGCATGCACTAACTAATATGCATATGATCAATTAAGTGAAAAGTAAATCTAAATGTAACTTCTATTTTCAATGCTCTGATTTGCCCTTACAGAGTTTTTCTTTTCATATTCAGCCTATCTTGCTACAAGACACTTTAATTTAGCAAAATTAAAATAGACCTCAGACGCTGGTAAACTCTCAGCAGTTGCAACTGGTATTGAAGCTGAAGGTGCTCCCCTCAGGAAATGGTTTACTTATTTTTGGTAGGACCAGTGATTTTTTATAAAATCAAACATTCCCTATTACAGGGGAAACTGACAGATCTGCTTAAAAAACAAACAAAAACTCACAACTTATCAGCTGTACTGACCATAAAGACTAAAACACAAGGCTTGTGATATAATTTCTATAGCCTAGACTTTGATTAGTTCAAAGGCAAAGTAACTTGCAAATACGAGCAAGAAATGTGTCTTCTGTGTCCCAGGCAAACTTTAGAAGTGCCCTTCCTGTCCTGGACAAAATGAGAAAGATTCTTGAGAAAATGAGGAAAATTGCTAGGCCAAACTTCTTTCAAAAGAACTTCATTTTTGCCTTAACCTGGATTTTGGACTTGGATATTCAGGAGTTATTAGCGAACACTCTGTGCCTATTAGCTATGGGTTAACAATGCACAACATCCTAAATCAATTATTTCCAATCTATCGTCTGCGGACCCATAGGGGAACTACTTGGTATTCAACAATTTAACTTGGTTATCGTAGAGGGTGCTACAGCCTGACATCTATTATAAATAATTTCAGGATTCTGCCACAGCTTGGCATGGCCTTGGACAAATCTCAAACTGTATCTCAGATTACCCACCACTAAAATGGGGATAATACATTCTAGGTGCTAAGGCTTAATTCATTAATAATGGAGAACTTTGAGATCCTCCAGTATAAGGTGCTATAGAGCCTTATACTAGTGATGCCAGACTGTTATAGTAGCTGCTGGATCATCACGGTTGTTGAAAGGGCTTCCACTAGCTATCCATGCTTACATGATCTCAATGTTGGGTTGCTACTGTAACTGCATATGAAAACCAGTCAGAAGCTGTTGCTCGCATTGTGGCTTACTTGCTTTCTTCTTGAAGTGTAAACATACTCATGTTCTATGACAGGTTTTTTGCAACAGAAACAGATCACTCCAGAATGAGTGTACCTATGAATCCCTGGTAATAATTTACGGGCATGGGATTAGCTCATTACTCTAATAGAACTGAAAAATTTGCTGACTGATGCACTCATCTACAAGACGTTACTTGATGTCCATTGTGCATCAGCTGTATGCAGTATCCAATACCACATCCCAACTGAACGCCTCTAACTTCCATCAAGGACATATCACATTGTCTACAGCCAAGCCCTAAGATACAAGTGTATCTGTGACAATCCCTCAGACACAGACAATCACCTACAGGATCTTTATCAAGCATTCTTAAAACTAAAATACCCACCTGGGAAAGTGAAGAAACAGATCGACAGAGATAGATGAATATCCAGAAGTCACTTGCTTTAGGACAAGGCAAATAACAGAACACTACTAGCTATCACCTATAGCTTCCAGCTAAAACCCTTCCATCACATCATTGACAACCTACAACCAATCTTGGAAAATGATCCCTCGACACCCTCACTCTCACAGGCCTGAGAAACAGGCCAGTCCTTGCCTACAGACAGCCCCACAATCTGAAGCAAATACCCTCCAGCAGCCACACATCACACCTCAGATACACTTACCCAGGAACCTACCCCTGCAATAAACCTCGTTGCCAACTCTGACCACTATACAAGTGACACCATCACAGGCTCTAACTACATCAGCCACAACATCAGGAGCTCATACAGCTGCACATCCTCTAATCTGATATATGCCATCAAGTGCCAACAATGCGCCTCTGCCATATATATTGGCCAAACCAGACAGTCTCTATGCCGAAGGATAAATGGACAAAAATAAGAGATCAGGGCTAAGTCTACATTGCATTTCTTTTTTGAGATACTGGAATATCCCGAAAAGCAATGCCATGTCCAAGGAACCCGTCCACTTTTTCAAATTTTGTTTCAAAAGAACAGACACGCTCTTTCACCATCCCTGCAAACCTCATTCTATGAGGAATAAGAGATGGCTCAAAACAGCATTTACTTTCATAATTTGGTGCCATGCAGGTGCACCAAATTTCAAAAGAGCCTCTTTCGAAAGTAAATTGAAAAAAGATACACGATTTGTGGTACTGCAAATTGCGTATCTTTTTCCGATTTAACAGTGCAGTCTAGACGTAGCCCAGGAATAGTAACACATAAATCTGTAGGGGAACACTTTAACCTCCCTGGACATTCATTTGAAAGTAGCCATGGTTTCTCCCCAAAAGCCATTACAAATGATGGTGAACAGACAGTATTCAAGAACTATATTTGGATACAGAAAGATCCAGTATAGATAACAAGCTTAATTAAAATTAATGTTATGCAACATTTAGAGAGCATATTTGTCCTCCAGGATGAAATTGTTACCAAGAGTCTCATGGTGAGATTTGAATTTTCTGCCAGCTGTATTTGAATTCAAATGTAGATATAACAACAAGAAATTATATTTGGTCTGAGAGTCTGGTGTGATCATTATAACCAAAGTACTGCAGGATTTTACACATTTAGTTCTCCCTCCATCTCAAAAATCAAAGCTTTTGATCCTGTAAAGTTTCTTTTAAAAATGCATGGGTTGATACTGGATTTCTAATAAATATCCAGTACAGGAAAACAGGTACAGTAGCCATGCAACACCACAATTTCAGTCCATAGGGCAACACATAAGCCTTAAGCCAGTTATAAAATAGATGCCTACAGCAAGCTTGTTCATAGCAGATCAAAATCAAATTACAAGTTTGCTGTAAGGCAATATCTTAAGATAACTTGACCCATTAGGTCTTTTCTTGCACTATCTCCTGTGATTTAAAATGGAAGATTTTTTCTGCAGTTAATTAAGTGATGAAACATAACATTAGATACAGTTTTTGAAGTGTTCCTTTTCTCTCACTTAAAAGTTAGATGTTATCTGACTCAGCTTTACTGCACATGATGTTACTGTCACCTATTGTGTGCTTCAAATGTATTTAACTGTTCACCTTCCAGTCACTCCTTGCCTTGCTTGGTAGTCAGAAAAACAGACTCTCTTAACTAGACTAGCTATAAACTTAAAAAACAACAAAAGGTCTGGTAGCACATTATAGACTACAGCTACGTCTAGACTGGCATGATTTTCTGCAAATGCTTTTAACAAAAAAGTTTTCCGTTAAAAGCATTTGCGGAAAAGAGCGTCTAGATTGGCACAGACACTTTTCCGCAAAAGCACTTTTTGCAGAAAAGCGACCATGCCAATCTAGACACGCTTTTGCGCAAAAAAGCCCCGATCGACATTTTAGCTATCGGGGCTTTTTTGCGCAAAACAGTACTGTGCTGTCTACACTGGCCCTCTTGCGCAAATGATTTGCGCAAGAGGGCTTTTGCTCGAACGGGAGCAGCATAGTATTTCCGCAAGAAGCACTGATTAATTACAGTAGGAAGTCAGTGTTCTTGCAGAAATTCAAGTGGCCAGTGTAGACAGCTGGCAAGTTTTTCCGCAAAAGCAGCTGATTTTGCAGAAAAACTTGCCAGTCTGGACACAGCCTACATGTTTTGTTAGTCTATAAAGTGCTACCAGACCTTTTGTTGTTTTTTAAGTTTATCCTGTACAGACTAACTTGGCTACCCCCAAATCTTCTAGACTAGCTATGTTTGTGGGAATGTTTACTTTTGTGGTACAATGTAGAGAATCATAGAATAATAGGGCTGGAAGAGATCTCAGGAAGTCACTGAGGGTATGTCTACACTACAAAGTTAGTTCGAACTAACGGATGTTAGTTCGAACTAACTTTCATAGGCGCTACACTAGCGCTCCGCTAGTTCGAATTTAATTTGAACTAACGGAGCGCTTAGTTCGAACTAGGTAATCCTCTTTCCACGAGGATTAAGCCTAGTTCGAATTTACTAGTTCGAATTAAGGGCTGTGTAGTCCCTTAATTCGAACTAGTGGGAGGCTAGCCCTCCCCAGCTTTCCCTGCTGGCCACGTCTGCCCCCCTTCCTAGCCCCGGACCTCTTAAAGGGGCACGGACTGGCTACGGTGCCTGTGCCAGGTGCAAGCCTGCCAGCACCCAGCCAGCAGACCCTGCACCTGGCACGGATCGAGCCACCCACCCGATGCCCCCCAGCCCTCCCCCTCTTCCTGGGACCAGGCTGGCGGCTCCCGGGAGCTTGCCTGGGACCGCAAGAGGCGGGCACCCACCTGGGCTAGTGCGGACATCGTGGACCTCGTCCACGACCTCCACACTAGGCATAGGAAACTGGCCAGCTAGGGCAGGAGAGGTGCCAGCCTAGCCACCCAGGAGCAGGTGTGCATGAAAATCAAGGGGGTCCACTGAGACCCCCGACCCTGGGCCCTGAGCTTACAATGGCCGTACTGGGTCAGACCAAAGGTCCATCTAGCCCAGTAGCCTGTCTGCCGACAGTGGCCAACCCTAGGGACCCTGGAGGGGATGGACCGAAGACAGTGACCAAGCCATTTGTCTCGTGCCATCCCTCTCCAGCCTTCCACAAACCTTGGGCAGGGACACCACTCCTACCCCCTGGCTAATACCACTCCATGGACCCAACCTCCAAGACTTGATCTCACGTCCCTTTAAACTCTGTTCTAGTTCTAGCCTTCACAGCCTCCTGCAGCAAGGAGTTCCACAGGTTGACTCTTTGCTTTGTGAAGAACAACTTTCTGTTACTAGTTTGAAGCCTGCTACCCATTCCTTTCCTTTGGTGTCCTCTAGTCCTTCTTTATGGGAACTAATGAAGAACTTTTCTGTATGCACCCTCTCCACCCAACTCCTGCTTTTAGAGACCTCTATCCTGTCCCCCCTCCGTCTCCTCTTTTCTAAGCTGAAAAGTCCCAGTCTCTTTAGCCTCTCTTCATATGGGACCTGTTCCCAACCCCTGATCATTTTAGTTGCCCTCCCCTCTCCCAGCCTCTCTCTTCCCCTTTCCCACCTCCTTTTCCCAGTCTCCCCCAGTTTTGTTCAATAAAGACAGATTCAGTTTTTGAACACAATTGTCCTTTATTTTGTATATCAAGAAGAGGGGCTAGGGAAGGGTAAGTGGAAGAAGGTGAGGGAGGAATGGGGTACGCGCCCCTGATGGGGAGGACTGATTCTGACACTGACTTTTTTACAGGATCTGGCCTTGTAATTCCTCCAACTCCTGCCCAACAAATTCTATCCCTCATGGGGCAGAGCTTAGTCCAGATGTGATCACTAGGCCTATACCCCCAATCCCTTACAGTTTGCCCAGACCACTTCCAACTCCTCTGTAGGAGTCCCTTAACAGGGATAAGGAAGGGGTGGCTTTGCAGATATAAACCCCTAGACCACTCCAAAATGCATTCCCCCCCCTCCCTTCAGAGGGTCTCTTGTCCCTTGGCTGTCTGGGCAGGACAGGGTGGGCAGGACTTGAGCTGCCTAGGAATATGGGTGTAAAAAGTACAAAAATAATAAAATGCTGTACAACTTAAAACAAAATTCAGTTTTCTCCAAATTTCAGTTGTGTTGATGCACCCCTCCCTCCACACTTCTCTCAAGTACCCCCACGGGTACTCATACCCCGGGCTGAGAAACACTGCCCTAAGCCACTCCAAAATGCAGCCCATCTCCACTGGATCTCTTATCCTGCCTTCTTAATATGGGAGCCAGCTCCATTGCTGGGGTGACCTGTGCTGGCTATCCAGTTGCTCCCAGGGTGAAGGAGTGATGCTTCCTAGCACAAATGGGACTAGAGCCCACCACTCTGTGCCCCCTCAGGGGTACTCATGATCCCCTAAACCACTCCAGAACCCACCCTCTTCTAACTTCAGCAGGTCCCTGGTATGGGACCCAGCTTTATTATTGCAGCAGTCTGTGGTGGCTATCTAGCTGCTCCCGTGGTGGGCAGGACTTGAGCCCACTACTCTGCACTTCTCCCCTAGCCCCAGGTGAGTGCTCTCTTCCCTAAGCCACTCTAAGGCCTGTTCCACCTCCTGACCTTCAGAGGGTCCCTTATCCTGTGTTGGCTGTCTAGTTGCTCCCAGGTAGGTAGGGCACAATTGGAGCCAGGGGGCATGGGACTTGAGCCCATCACCCTGCACTCCCTAGGTGAATGCCCTATTCCCCTCCAGAATCCACCCCACCTCCCTATGCTTAGGGTGACCCCTCCCAAGCTCTGAACCTCTTGGACCAAGGCCAGAGCCTGCACCTCAACCCCCTATTCCAGCCTGGTGAAAGTGAATGAGGCATTCCTCCCCTGCCTCAGAGAAGGAGGGGAAGGAAGCCAGGCAAGAGTATTTGGGTTTGTGGTAGATCTTACATTGCACTTAAATTGAAAAAGTGATTTTGTGGTTAAAAAGGTTGGAGACCACTGCCCTAATTCTTGCTTAGAGGATTTGGCCTTGTAATTCTTCCATCTCCTGTCTGGCAACTACCATCCCTGGTGGGCAGACTTAGCCCAGCTATTCCTGTTAGGCCAGAGTGCCCCAGTCCCTTAGGATACAACTACACATTAGGGCAAAACTCAAATTAAGTTACGTAACTTCAGCTACGTCAATTGTGTAGCTTAAGTTGAAATAGCTTAATTTAGCTTTTGGCGCTGTCTACACTGCAGGAAGTCAAAGGAAGAATACTTCCCTTATTCCTCGTAAAATGAGGGTTACAAGAGTCGGAGTAAGAAACTATTTGGAAATAATGGCTTGCTGTATAGACACTCCATTTGTTATTTTGGATTAACGTCTGTTATTCCAAAATAATGCTGCTGTGTAGACGTACCCTTACAGACTAGCTCTCTAAGCAGGGGCAAGTTACTCATACCCAGTTTCACTTTCTTAGAAGTATTGTGAAGCTAATGTTTGCAGTTATTAGAGTACCTTGGATGAGAAATGCAAAATACAAAGCATTGTTACTGACTTCAAACAACTGCTATGCCAGTAATAATGCCAACCCATTTTTAGAGACTATTTGGTCACTACATATTAAGTTCTTGCATGCAGTCTATGCTAAAGTGAGAAAGATATAGGCCCAGTATCATCCCTGCTTTAGCAATACTGATGCCTGTTTATATCAGAAGTTATCACAGAGGTAGCGGTGAATTGCCAACCCTAATTTGACATACATTTCCTGGTGACAGAAGCAGACACAAGACAAAGGGATAGGAAATGACAAACCTCTCAAGAAATGCTAAATTCTTAAGTTTGGTTTAAACTTAAAATTAGGTTTTTATTTTAAATATTAGTCCTTGTTCCCCACAAGAACTAGCACATTCAATATAAATTTGATGCATTCCACTACTTCCAGGAGCCACAAAACAATTGAAACTGTAATGAAGTCTGACCTGGAAACACACTGTACTACATAACTCCATCTCTAAATGGATCTCTGATTACCAGGTGGAGCTCTTGTTTCTATTTTGGCTTCATAAGCATATCCATAGAACAACTTACCCTCAATGACACTTTTCCCTACACACACAGCCTTGAGAGAAACCAGGAATAAACAAATCTACTTTCTCTTTACCTTAAATGAGGACTCTATGTTGAAAGCTGATCTGTTGCTATAACAAAGATGAGTTGTTGTTTTTTAGAATGTTCTTGGTGGGATACAGGGAAAGTGAGCATAACAGGACAGAATGCATGGAAATGAAGTGTTGGAGAAGTTTCGCTTTAATTTGAAGTTGTTTACTCCTTTTGATCTTCACATCACTAACTAGTCTCTGAAAAATACTGACAGACCAAATTTCATTAAAATATCATATTCAATTGGAAATCAAATGCTGACTTAGCATTCATTTTCCAGTTTGCAACTATAGCTGATATTTATCTTTCCTTGAGATATCCAAACCCAGTGTCTGAACTAATCAACCATGGCTGAACACTGAACGACTTGGGCATGTTGGAACAACACAAGCATATTCCAAGTAGGCAACGAATGAGGCAAGAATGTATTATTAGTAACATACAAAATCATCTTCACAAACACTGGTTTAGAGAGGAAAAGAAAACTAAACAGCTGGTTTTGCTACAGTAAAATGGGCTATTTTCAACATCTCAGGAATGACACAGACTGACACAGTTGCTAAATAGTCACTGAGAACCTCCTGGGGAAATATGATCAACAAGTAATATGAACTATTGAATGGAATTTTGGTTTCCTGTGAAAATGCTTTCTCTATAGTAAAGCTCCATTAGGATCCGATGGGCATATACTTTATAAATCAATGTCCTGTGATTGCAGAATGGAGGCAGATATTAACCACTTAGTTTTGCTACCAGTCCAAACTCTGAGTTCTCCAACAATTCAAGCAGAATGCCGGTTTTAAATATAGTCTGTTTGAATATTCAAACCACTATTTTGCACTAAAGTTGGTACCTTCAAGATCGAAAAGATGTGCAATATTTATCTATTTAGCCGTGACTTTAAACTGATCATGCTTCTCCCCTCTACTGTGTCATGCTAATTGCTAATGCAATACAAATGGAACTTATAATTAACTGGCACTACCATGCACAAAATTGACCAATCTCTTTAACAATGACCCTCCAAAAGTTTCCTTTATATTCCACCTTCCCTTGCTATCACTCCACCTTCCCGTGCTATCCTGTGGATTTTGCCGCTTATATAAAAACCTACCAATTCTGGTTTCTAGCAGATTGAATAGGGAAGTAAAGTTCCAAAGTGCATAGAAACTTCTGCTAGCAGCCCACTCCCAAAAAATGCTGAGCAAAAAATCTGATTGTATTGTGCTACCTATATGGGTGTGTCTAGACTACGGAGTTTTGTCGACAAAAGTGGACTTTTGTCGACAAAACTATACCTGCGTCTACACTACCGCTGAGTTCTGTCGACATAACGTCGACAGAACTCAGCAGTTTTGTCGACACTGGTAAACCTCATTTTACGAGGCATAACACCTTCTGTCGACAGAGTTCTGTCGACAGAAGGTGTTATTGCATGTAAACTGTCCTTGCGTCTACACTGCCATGTCGACAAAGCAACTTGCTTTGTCGACAGAACTGAATGTAGTGTAGATGCTCTTTGTCGACAGAAGCTTTGTCGACAGTATCTGTCGACAAAACTTCTGTCGACAGAACTCTGTAGTCTAGACGTACCCTATGAATGTAAAACACAACTGCAAGATAATCTTATCAAAATACCAAAGTTTTTCATTGGAGGTGAACTAGGGGTACCTTGGTTTCTAGGATCATGGTATTGTATGCAACAAGACTGGAAGCTATAAAACCAGTTTAATCTAGATATGTTAGATGGATGGCTCTCTACATTTCACCAAGTACACATTCCACATAATTTTATTTTAGAATAGTCCTACCAGTGTAGAGGAAACTACACTGTAAGTAAACAGACAATGTTCTGTGCTGAAAATGTCAATGTTAATCCAAAGGGCCAAAATAAATTTAAACCTGGAATTGTACCCTCTTATAAACAGGCGTCAATTTGGTTCAAAGACTCTATTTGGCAGAGTCAGATTTTTTGTGAGATCAAGGCAGGTTAAGAACCTAATGTTGTGAGATGATCAACACATGTTGCTTCCATAGTACAGTAAACTTCTGATAATCTGGCACCTTTAGGACCCAGGGGGTGCCAGATTATAGGAAGGGGGGCAATGAGGGGTCTGGGATGGAGTGCGGGGGGATGCGCCCCTCTGCGCTGTGGGACCAACCCGGCAGCACCACAGCTGCTCTGCTTCAGACTTTCCCAAGTCAGCCGCTGCTGAAACTGACCAGCGGCTGACTTGGGGAAGCCTGGGGCAGAGCAGCTCCAACTGTCCGGCTGCCCGGAGCACTTCCGGGTTCCAGATGTGCTGAACCATCAGGAGTGCCGAACCATTGGATGCCGGACCACTGGAGTTTTACTGTACTTGGCATTTTGCAGGATCAGACCCTTAGATGGTAAGGATTACTTTGAGATGCAGTGGAGACACTTAACTGATAGCATTGTTTGATTCACATTACTTCATAGCAAATGTATCAGATATGAGAATAGGTATGCAGACAAGGTATCTTATGGCTTTACCTGAACAAAGTTCTTGCCTTTTTGTGAAGAGGACCAAGTAATTCTACACTATGCTAGTGTAACCCACGCATTCATGGGGGTCTGGTGTCCCATATAATGGCACTTAGACCACTTACAGCAAGAGAGAATGGGCATGCTCTACAGCCTTAGCTAAAAGCCAGCTGGTTTTATAGCTCAAGCAGTAGCAGCTCATGCAGTAAGCTCCATAGCTCCCAGATTTGGTTCTGCCTGTTGGTGCTATTCTAGTTTAAAAGGATGACGAAGTAATTAAACAACCTCAATGTTAATGTGCAGTTGCAGTTTGATTTGGTTTGACAGCAAAAGCCTCGTGTTAAGCCTAGCATTTTCAGGGCCTTAGTGTTAATTATATAAGCTGCAATCTCCTGGTCTTGGAAATGAAGCTACATGTTCATCTAAACATTATTATTCAGAAACCACTGATCTGAAAAAAGTGCTTCTCTTTATTTCACTATCACCAGTCTGGATGCCTTTAATTGTGGTTCTCTGCAGTATCCATGAAACTCTAATGTATCACAAAAAGGATTTGTCTTTCTTTAGTGAAAGTGACATCCAGTTGTCAGTAGAACAGTAAACACTGGGGCTACGTCTACACTGGCCCCTTTTCCGGAAGGGGCATGTAAATTTCGCTAGTCGTCGTAGGGAAATCCGCGGGGGATTTAAATATCCCCCGCGGCATTTAAATAAAAATGTCCGCCGCTTTTTTCCGGCTTTTAAAAAAGCCGGAAAAGAGCGTCTAGACTGGCCCCGATCCTCCGGAAAAAGTGCCCTTTTCCGGAGGCTCTTATTCTTACTTCAAAGAATACAGTCTAGACGCTCTTACTTCAAAGTAAGAATAAGAGCCTCCGGAAAAGGGCACTTTTTCCGGAGGATCGGGGCCAGTCTAGACGCTCTTTTCCGGCTTTTTTAAAAGCCGGAAAAAAGCGGCGGACATTTTTATTTAAATGCCGCGGGGGATATTTAAATCCCCCACGGATTTCCCTACGACGACTAGTGAAATTTACATGCCCCTTCCGGAAAAGGGGCCAGTGTAGACGTAGCCTGGGGCTGTGTCTAGACTGGCAAGTTTTTCCGCAAAAGCAGCTGCTTTTGTGGAAAAACTTGCCAGCTGTCTACACTGGCTGCTTGAATTTCCGCAAGAACCCTGACAATCTCATGTAAGAAATCAGTGCTTCTTGCGGAAATACTATGCTGTTCTCGTTCAGGCAAAAGTCCTTTTGTGCAAAAGCTTTTGCGCAAAAGGGTCAGGGTAGACAGCTCAGATTTGTTTTGCGCAAAAAAGCCCTTTTCCGGAAATGTTTTTGCGCAAGAGGGCCAGTGTAGACAGCTAAAAACTGTTTTGCGCAAAAAAGCCCCAATGGCAAAAATGGCGATCGGGGCTTTCTTGCGGAAAACCGCGTCTAGATTGGCTTTTGCGGAAAAGCGTCCATGCCAATCTAGACTCTATTTTCTGCAAATGCTTTTAACGGAAAAACTTTTCCATTAAAAGCATTTGCAGAAAATCATGCCAGTCTAGACGTAGCCTGGATTTATTGGAAAGGTGATGATAGCTCTTTCAGGATTGTTACTGACAATTCTTTTAGTTGTAGTTCTGCCCTATTTCTGAGCTTTTGAAAACATCTTTCCAAAAAATGGATTCTAAAACACAAATAATTCATAGCAAACTGCAGGAGATATTGGTTTAAGTGACCCTATTTGATTTCCGAAAGAGTGTAAACAGACCTCATAGGTAAAAGGCAGGGGAGGTATCTGACTATGACTTGGTCTATACCAGTATTATGTCAGTATAACTACATCATTCAAGGCTGTGGGAAAGTCTCACTCCTGAGAGATGCAGCTATACCTTCCCAACTCTGGGGCGTAGCAGTGCTTTGTTGATAGGAGGTCTTTTCTCATTCAAGTAGCTATCACCTCTTGAGATGGATTAAAAACTCCACAGCAGACTTTTAAGTGTAGAGAAGACTGATACAAGCATATGAAATCACAGTATTAAAAGGAAAGGCTGAAGAGCTCATTCCTTTGAGAAGCCACCATGCCCCTTTCTCCATCCTTCTTCCTTTTCTGTGGTGTATTCATGCGCGCAACAGCTTCCTTCTCAATCCCTCTTACACTGTTGGGATGGGGAACAAACCCGCCTCCTCTAACTCAGGCTCTTCTCATCTCTCCCAGTCTCACCCTCCATGTGACTCAGTCTGGTGGAAGGTTTCTATGTAATCTCTGCATCTACAACAGGAATGTGTAGCTGCTACCAGAGTGAATATTCTGTAAGATTTAGAGAAGACAGTCACAAGCCTAGCCCCGTGGTCTGAGAAGCAGACACAAGTGATGCAGTACGTGGCATGCCTGTGATTTCCTTAGTTTCTCAGTTTATTGTCTAATTATCTCTAACTAAGAATCTTTTGGGGTTTTATTTGGTATGTTAATCCTGAGAACCCTGTGGTTTATGGTATGGAAGGGGAACCAGGCCCTCCATTCTCTGCTGCAGTATTTAGGTGCCTCTTTTATTAAAGGCAAACAGTGAAAGTTATTGGCTTCCATAAGCAGAGTGTGCAGGAAAATCAATTAAAAGCAAAACCTGTAGAGACAGTCTAGGCTATGGATTATAGGAGGGAAAGTAATTTGTGCTGCATCTGTCTGATCATTCCTCCTATTTCACCCAACTCTCATTCAGAGGTGTTTTTGCAGATTTACCTAAGTATAAGAACAATGATCCAATAAGTGGGTCTTCCTTCCAATGGGAGGACACATTGAATGTGCTTCTCGCGTACACAGTGGAAATGAATAATTCCATTGAAAACCATGGATTTATGCCATATCATGAGACAAGCCTCCTGTAGGTGCATCTCAGATGTTACAGCCATTAAGATTAATCAGGATGTCCTGCCTGCATGTTGGCCACAGCAGGGGAACTCCTGCAATTCTGAATGGTGAGTAACCTACTTGACCTATGTATTCTCCTGAAAGAAGAGTACTCTGATTCCAGCACATGTTCAGAGGGGACCCAGAAATGCTCTTACCAAATGTTCATTTTGCTTCTGGTCATTGCTCTGCTGCTGCTGTAATAAACAGACAAAGCGCCATTTGTTATCCTTTGTGGCATGTGTCTTTGCACATTACTGAAGGGCTGTAACATGCTGTTGTTGAGTGTTAGTAACAGGGTGTCAGACTGGAAGATAAATAACAGAAGGAGATGCTTTTATAACAATGTCAGGAGCCCACAGTAGAGCAGCAAAACTGAATAATTCTGAAGTTATTTTGTCTGCTTGATTCTCAGAAAATGCGAACTCCGATCTATCTCCAGAGGTTGGATTATTGCTTGTTCCATCTCTCATTAGAACACAATTTGTATGCCAGCATGCATCTTGGGTCCCCAGTGGTGTCTCAACAGAACTGTGAACTCTTCTGGCAGTCTGCAATGTAATTCAGTAGAGAAGAGCCTCTGCACTAGGTCACGGTCCTGATAAATACTTTAACTCTGCACTGGACAGCAGCTGGGATGGGTGAAGCTGGATTCTGGGTTGCAAAATTAGTTGGAGTTAATTAACTCCACCTCCCTCGTGCAACACACTGACTCACCTTCTCTCACTCGCTTTCTTTCTCTCATATTGAACATATTTTCACAGTGATTCAATTAAAACAGAAATAAAAAAGTTATTTACTTGTTCCCATTAATATAAGAAATAGGGGTCACCAAATTACATTAATAAGTAGAAGGTTTAAAACAAACAAAAGGAAGTACATAAGAACTTAAGAACAAAAGAACAGCCATAGTGGGTCAGACCAAAGGTCCATCTAGCCCAGTATCCTCTCTGCTGACAGTGGCCAATACCAGATACCCCAGTGGGAGGGAAAAAAACAGGTAATTCTCACTTGATCCCTCTCCTGTCACCCATTTCCAGACAAACAGAGCTAGGCACACAATTCCTACCCATGCTGGCTAATAGCTATTGATTGCTCTAACCTCCATGAATCTATCTAGCTCTTTTTTGAATCCTGTTAAAGTCCTAGTCTTCACAACATCCTCCAGCAAGGAGTGCCACAGGTTGACTGTGCACTGAGTGAAGAAAAATTCTTTTTGTTTATTTTAAACCTGCTGCCTATTAATTTCATTTGGTGACCCCTAGTTCTTATATTGTGGGAATAGCTAAATAACTTTTCCTTATTCCCTCTTTCCACACCAGTCATAATTTTATAGATCTCTATCATATCCCCCTCTTAGTGTCCTCTTTTCTAAGCTGAAAAGTCCAAGTCTTTTTAATCTCTCTTCACATGGGACCCATTCCAAACCCCTAATAATTTTTGTTGCCCTTTTCTGAACCTTTTCTATCCCTTGCATGCCCCACAAACACCTAGCCAGTCTCAGTAGCTGCTCCCCAGGGAGCTGAAAGCAGGGGATGAGATTCAGAGTAAGTGGCTCTGGTTTGGGGAGTGCAGAGGTGCATGCAGGGCACAGAACAGTGGTTGGGTGGCTGTGTTTCTGTGAACTGCGCATAGCCCTGTGTAGCTAGACTTTATGTCCAAACACAGTATTGATTCACACCAAGATGTCAATGGAATCCTGCAGAGAGATGTTCTGGAAACATACCTCAGATATTGATCCATTTTTCTCTCACAGGTTCCAAGGCATTACAGCCGTGTTTCCTCCCTCATGTAAGACAATGTCCCATACTATTCTGCAGTGGTGCAGGGACCAAAGGGGCACATAGTTGGGCTGCACATGGACCAGGCTGACAGCCACTAGCATCCCGAAGCTGAGCCCTGGTTGCCCTTCCTACCCTAGCAGTGAGATATTTACAAGAGTGATATCCACCTGGGAGGAAGTATGGCATAATTAGAGTGGCTGCACAAGGCACAGCTGTATTTTCTTTTGCCCCTAGTCACACAGTTCATTCCCTCCTTCCCATTTCCCTGCACTCCTCACATACAGAAATGTGTGTGTCTCACAAGGACCAGTGGGAAAGTGGCTGCATATGTTGTAAAAGGTGCTCATAAGTGAAATGTTTCAATGTTGAGCTGGAACTTAATCCCTTTTTTGTTACATTCTAGGCTTCAGATGAAACCTTGAGAACTCAGAAGTTGTCTCCTGCTGACAGACTGCAACAGGTAAGGAAGAGACCCAGACACAACAGGGAGGATCTTGTTAAGGAAGTTATAAAGCACTCCTCAGTGAAGACCCAAAAAAGGGAGGTGTGATGGATGGCAGAAAGACAGGACAGGAAAGATGCCACTGAGACCACGATCAAGGTCACAGAGGAGCAAACCGAGTTGCTCAAGTATTTAATCAAGCCACAGATTAAGCAGACCTAGCCTTAACCTCCCTGTAACACATACAGAATTCTCTGTCCAATGACCCCCCTTCTCCCCCATGCCACACATTCCTATTCACTTTCGGGAATCCTCAGTTTCCTTTCTCACAACTATGACTGTCGACTTATGCACAGTTGTGAGGTTTTACCCTTTCCAAGACATTCATGCCCTTACCAGCAAACATTGATGCTTTAGTGTCTTTCATTGTAATGTATCTTGATCAATAAAGGCAAAATGTTTAATGGTATAACATTTGTATTTTCTGTCCCAGAACCTATAGCAATCACTCCGGTCCCAGGTACAGGCTGTTCAAGCATATTCTTTCACGGATATGTGTCACATGGGATGTTAAAAAGGATGCAGGAACCCCAAAAGAGGATGATGTCAGTGCCCCTCATTATCAAAGTGGTTCCTCAAAGCCTCCCTGATGTTGATAGCGACCAGGAACCCCTAGTGTCCGGCTTCTCAAACTCTGCAGCTAAGTGCTGTGTCTCAGTGCTCCACCCCTAAGCAAACATTTCACCCTTCGTTTCACAGAGGTTTTGCAAAGTGCAGCAAATGGCTATAACCATGGGGACATTGCTCTCTATAAAGTCCAGCCTGCCTTAGCAGCACCTCCACCTCTCTTTCACCTGCCAGTGGTGCACTCCACTACCATGCCGTTATGTCTCAGTCTGCTGTTAGAACATTCCATACTGCTGTCCAGGTGCCCTGTGGAAGGTTTCATGAGCCAGGGTTGTAAGGAGTGAGCCAGGTCTCCCAGGATCATTGTGAGCATTTCCATATCTCCCACTGTAACATTGTGATCTGCAGCTTTCTGTACAGGCCATTGTTCCTGAAGATAAGTGTGTCATGCACCTTCCCAGATCACCATGTGTTGATGTCTGCGAAATGGCCACGGTGATCCATAAACGCCCACAACATTATTGAGAAGTATCCCTTCCTGACAATGTACTTGGAGGCTAGGTGGTCTGGCTCTAAAATTGAAATGTGTGTGCCATCTTTGCCCCTGCCCCCCCAGTTAGGAAAGCCTATCTTTGCAAAGCCAGCCACTATGTCATGCACATCTCCCAGAGTCATAGTCCTCTGTAGCAGAATGTGATTTATTGCCCTGCACACTTGCATTTGTGCAGCCCCAACAGTGGACTTCTCCACTCTAAATGGCTTTGCAACAGACCAGTAACAGTCAGGAGTCACCAGCTTCCAGACAGCAATTGCCACACACTTCTGTTCCGTGAGGTTAGCTCTCATTCTGCTATCATTGCACTGCAGTTTGGCAGCAGCTCAGCACACAGCTCCAGGAAGGCTGCTTTACACATCCTAAAGTTTTGTAGCCAGCGGTCTTCATCCTACACCTGCATAACACTGTGATCCCACCATTCAGTGCTGGTTTTCCTAGCCCAAAAGTGATTCTGGGGTTTGTGTCCTTCATTGCGTGTAGCCAGCGAAGAAGGGCGTGGTCTGTGATGTTGCATGATCTAAGATTAAGTGTTAATTTCTAATTACCATCTTTAGAGTTGACAGGTTCTTTGTTCCAGGATCAGGCCCAGTATTTAACTATTCTATGATTGGGAACCCTGAGGTGCACAGTTGCAACACTCACACTATGGAAACTCTTGTATATTTACAAATATAGTTTATTAATACAGTTAGCACAGTCACGAACACCCCAATTTTATAAGATAGTTATTGAATGTACATCCATGTTTCCATATCATATACTTATATCATTCCTTCTAGAACAATCTTAGGTGTTAGCCCATCATCTTTCTCATTACCCTCATCACCAGGGGCTATCATTCTGACCCCTCCAAGGTCTACATCTTTTTCTCCCTCTTGCCCCTAGGCTAGGGTTCCACTTTTATAACATGTTACGCTGATTCTGACATGTTTGATGCATATTCAATAGGGGATGTTTTTAATGCTGAAAAAGCGGCGAGGAGTCCTGTGGCACCTTATAGACTAACTGAAGTGTAGGAGCATAAGCTTTCGTGGGCAAAGACCCACTTCGTCACATGAATCTGACGAAGTGGGTCTTTGCCCACGAAAGCTTATGCTCCTACACTTCAGTTAGTCTATAAGGTGCCACAGGACTCCTCGCCGCTTTTTCAGATTCAGACTAACATGGCTACCCCTCTGATACTAATGCTGAAGTGTCCTTTTCCTATAGGTCAATGTATCATTGCTCTCAATTTATTATCATACACGTCAATTCATTACCATGGGCCTTTGTGGTCATCTATCACATGCTGTGTCCTGATTACTCAGCCTGATTACTCAGTCTGAACCAGTTATTTTGGGACTTTTTTATATAATGATGCATCTACTGAGTCTGAAGGTGTTTTCCTTACTACCATCCTATTTGGGTGAAAGGTCCCAGACATAAGTTCCCCTTTTCAGTCCATGGAAGCTTTAAATAAGCTCTGACCTGTGTTTGGGTAAGACCTGTCTCAACCACAGAAATCTGCAGTTTCTTTGCTTCTGCTGAATTTGCAAATGGCCTGTTACAGCCTTTAGCAGATTTCTTGAGTTACACCTCTTAACTATTACCTCTATACTAAATTTACCCATTAATATATTAATGAATTAATCTAAATCAACAAAATCATATTACTAGCATGATAGGCAAGCAACTTTGATAGGCTAGAATGATGAGGGTGAAGTGTCTGCCTAGTACATCATAGCAGAGTGAGCCCACCCGCCCATTTCACAGCTAGCGCTTCCTTTTCGATTGCAGCGTAGGTCTTCTCCATGGGAAACAACTCCTACTAATGTAGAGGGTCAGTTGTTCATCATCTCCCACTGCCTGGGAGAGAACAGTTCCTAGGCCCATGTCGGAGGCATCCGTTTGTAACAAGAACTCCTTTGAAGTCGGGGCTGTACAAGATGGGGTTTCAACAGAGCTGGGCCTTTAGGGCTTGGAAAGCATCTTCACAGACGTTGGTCCACTGGATCCAGTTTCGAATCTTGTTCTTGAGGAGTTCGGTAAGAGGGGCCATGATGGAAGAAAAGCCCAGGATGAAGCAGCGATAGTAACCAGCTAACCCTAAAAACTGGCATACTTGATGTCTTGATGATGGAGGGGCATATCACTGGAGGGCTTGGACCTTTCCAACTAGGGGGCGGACAGTGCCTTTCCCCAAAGTGTAACCTAGATAGGTGGTTTCATCTCTCCTGAGGCAGCATTTTGCGGGGTTCGCTGTCTGGCCAGCTTCCTTGAGGGACTGTAATGTGGCTGCCACATTTTGTAAGTGGGTCTACCACTTGCATCTATAAATCACTACTACATCCAAATAAGCAGCCATGTACTGGCTATGGAGGTACAGAATGCAGTTCATCAACTGCTGGAATGTGGCAGGGACACTGTACAACCCAAAGGGCATGGTTTGGAACTGGATGTGATGCACATCAGTCTGGACAAATTTATGGAGTATAGCCTTCAGGATCCTGTTGAAATGCTCTACTACACAGTCCATTTGATGGATGTTCGGAGTGTTTTGATTTTTAATAACTGGTAGAGTTGCTGCACTGTCTGGGACATAAAGTCTGTCCCCTGATACATTAAGATTTCCCAAGGGACCCCAATGCAGGAAAAGATGCTCATAAGCTCAGTTGCCACTCTCCTGGCACTCACGAAGCATAACAGCACCACTTCAGGGTACCCAGCCCCAAACACTGGTCTGCAGACTGGTGACAGGCCACAAACCCCTGCCTGCTAGGCTGCGGCACTCTGCCAGGCTGTACCCCCAGCTGCTAATTAGCCCTGCGCACTGGGGAGCTCCATTCCGTATAAGGTGTGCACCTGTGCATGCACTAAAAATTCTCCTCCCTCCCTTCCATGTGGACTGCCATGGTGTGCCATGACTGGAGCTGGGCAGCCTCACCACAGCCCTGGTTCCAGCTCCAGCAGCAGCCACATGGCCGGCTGGCAGTGCTGCATGGTGGGCAGAGTGTTCGGGACCACGGAGCGGAGCCTTTGTGACCATGAGCAGATCCAGACCTGGGTCATCAGCTTTTCCCTCCCCAGGTGTCCCACAGTGGGTATGGCATGGGCAAGTCACATGGTTAGCCCCTGTGATGCTAGGCCCTCCTTTCTTCACTCCCTCACAGGACCCTGCTGCAATGCATCCTCAACAGTGAATACAGCATAGGAGAGTAGTGTGGGATCCATGCTGTCTCACTGTAGTTGGGAAAATGATGCAAAAGGAAGTTGGAAACCTCTGGAAGGCTGGGAAATAAAGCAGGCCCCAATGGGACATGTTGCATGGTTCCAAGATGCACTGCACTCACTTCTGCGGTCCCACAGTGCCTAGCAACAGATGGTGCTGCCAGATACTGTGAGTGGTTCCTGCTGTCAATGGGGAGTTTATAATGTGGACACAATCCGTGGGGAGAGAGAGCAAGTGAGAACAGGTTTGGCAACTTGTTTTCTGGTGACTTTTGTGTGTTGACATTCGTTTCAGTGACAAAACTTTGTAGCGTAGACATAGCCTCGATCTCAGGCCCTTTTGGAGGATCAATCAGATCTCCTTGTTGCTTATGTCCGGTAATTAGAAATCTCATCCCTTTTCCATGTATCATTTAAGCAGCATTCTGTACATATTTTCCAACTGAGCTCTGGTATGTTTAGCATGGATCTTCTGCTTACTCATCTGGTCCTTTCCTTTATTCTATTTCCCTTACTGGAAATAAATAAATGGAAAATAACAAACTAACTTTTTATCCTTAGCAGTTTCCAAACTTCTTGCTATGGAATCTCTCAGTAGCTATGTTATCTGGTGTAAATTACTTGAACATGACCCTTAGTTAATAGGCAAATAGGGTGTAGCTCCTGCCAACTACAACAATATGGTGCTTCCTGGAGGCACCTGACCACCACTTGCCCTTAGCACACAGAAGAGCAATAAGTGGCCCATGGACCAGAAGCAGTTCACCTGGGCTAGCCCCTGGCGGGCTGCCAGATGCGTTTTTTACCTGTGCCTCTGCAGGTCTGACTGCTCACGGCTCCCATTGGCCGCAGTTTGCCATTCCCACATAACGGGAACGGTCGGAAGTGGCATGAGCCAAGTCATGATTTCTGGCAGCTTCCAATAGCTGGGAATAACAAATCGCGACCAATGGGAGCCGCGAGTGGCTGTACCAGCAGATGTGCAGGTAAACAAAGTGTATGGCAGCCCACCAGGGCCTAATCCTGGCGAATGGCATTCAGCCCATAGATTGCTTATTGCCCACCCCTGCCCTAATATAAGCAAATCTGACATGTGCCTGACAAACTGACCATGGGTAGCACAAGCTCCACTCTCACAGCAAAAACCAGACACCAGGCAACCCTGCTTAGGGCACAGGATCAGACTTTAAGAACAACTCTAGTCCATCTCAATTACCTTCTCTTTGCTCCAAAAATCAGTTATTGCCATATTCGATACCATCTAAAAGACTGTCAAACAAGAGCAGGTTGACTTCTAAAACCTCTGGCTAGCGGAAGAGTGAACAAGGATGTTGTTAAAATGTTATTAATACAGTAAAACTCCTGTTGTTCGGCATCCAGTGGTCAGATAATCAGAAGTTTACTGTACTTTACATTTTGAATACTTTCCCTACTCTTTCCTTTCTATGTCTTTATCAAAAGGTTGAAATGTTTAATGGAGTGTTTGCCAGGGGACAGGTCAGGCTGAGGTCTCTGTACCAACCCCTAACCCTTATTTCACACTGTTTAATGAGAGACAGTAACAGGTGTTATTAATACCTTTGGGTCTTAGGGCTCATAGAATCATTTTTAGCCATCAGAACTAATACAACAGTTAAGAGCCAACAGATTTATATTTGTAGGATTCATCCCATGAAGTGAACTTTATACAGAACAAGAGTAAACAGCCCTGAAAACTATTTAATCACCTCTTTAGAAAAGTGACACTTAGCAGGTTTGCTACCTGTTATAAGAGCCTGTAAAGAACTGTGTCAAGTATCAGAGGGGTAGCCGTGTTAGTCTGAATCTGCAAAAGCGACGAGGAGTCCTGTGGCACCTTATAGACTAACTGAAGTGTAGGAGCATAAGCTTTCGTGGGCAAAGACCCACTTCGTCAGATGCATGTGACGAAGTGGGTCTTTGCCCACGAAAGCTTATGCTCCTACACTTCAGTTAGTCTATAAGGTGCCACAGGACTCCTCGTCGCTTTTAAAGAACTGTGCTTTCTACACCACACAGAAAATAATTATGAATCAGTAATATGAAAAGCTATCCTTCTAGTCAGTGAACCTAGCTGAAAAATATCACCTCTCTCTAAATGTAGAGTGCCACTGACTACAGCTGTGTTCTCCATTTACTTGTGAGCAGTGGCTTTCCTGCAGAGTAACGTATAATGTAACAGAGATTTATACAATGATCTAAGAACACAGTTTTTCAAATGGAAATAATCTAAACAAATAGAGGGGAAATGTAGCAAAGCAGAATGAAAACTTTGCACACTGCAGAACGAAACAAAATTCCTGTTGGGCCAGTGACTCCACTGAATTCAAATACGAGGGGCCAGTGAAGAGAAGATCAGAACTGGATCCTTATTTTCCAAGAACTAGAAAGGTGACTTTTTTATTGAGTATTAATTTTTTTACCCCACATTCCTAATTTATTTACCAAGGGCATTTAATTCCAGATCATTATACCTGCACCTAATCATTACTGCAGTAAAATGTATGCAACGTTTTTCTGCTCTCTGATCTTAAATAATATTTTACAGTCTTAGCTCATCACTGCTGCAACACATTTTTCCAAGGAGTTACAATAGCAAATGGATTTGGTCTGTTTAAGAATATAACCTTGCTACTTGGGACACCTACAAGGTGTGGACTAGAGACAGACCAGAGCAGAGAGTGGTACATGAGTAATCAAAGGCACAGTTTAAATCTAAGAGGAATGGCAGCAAAGAATAAGTGGAGAAATTTATAGTAAACTAAGCAATAAAAACATGCATTTGCGCTATTACCAGAAAATATGAATTATGCTATTCCAGTGCCAGATTTGCCAGTTTTGTAAGAATAGCTGACATCCAGAGCCATGCCACTGTGCCTGTGTAATTGAACAAACCACATGAGCTATTTTAGTGAAAAAAGAAATGGGTTTGTGCTTCAGTGAGAGCTTACTGCCAATTACATTGCATCAGAATTCAAGTTTTGTTGGTGGGTTAATAAAAATAACCCCAGGAGAATCATTGTCAGCATCAAAAATAGGAAACAACAACACAATGCTCTTTGGAAACACAGCTGTACTAGCAATTTCAGAGCTTCTCCTTACGTTCTTAAAGGTGGGAACCACAGGGGGTCCCCTATTTAAACTGCAGTGATAGGTACTGAAACAATGTACCTTGGGAAAGTTTTCCCCATAAGAAATAATGGAATAAGGAGGGATGCGTTCACAACTTCACCCACACTCACCTATGATAATGTTCTTGTCTGCCTGCTGATGGATGGGGGGGGCAAAGGGTGGGAACAAGGGCAGCTGCCTTGGGACCCAGTGATTAAAAAAGGCCTGGCAATCCAGACACTTTAAATCAAGGCTACTCAACATGCAGCACATGGCCCATTTGTTTGCAGCCCATGGTGTGGTTTGGGTTTATGCAGGGCTCAACACGCAGCCCACGGGTGGGAGCCAAAACAAAAAAGTAATCAATATAATGGTCTTCTGTTGATATGCGTTTTAGTATTTAAATTCCTGGACTGTCATTTCTCATTAAAAGTGCTGTCATATGGGTGGAAATGGGGTAAATGTTGCATTTTATTAATATCAGCAGAACTGACTTAAATGGGGCCTGTGTGTTGTGTAGTCTTGCCTTAATCTTTGTATACATGCCTGTGAGTGTGAAAGAAGCTATTTGCATATATTTGCGTATATATTTGCATATATATGCAACCACACTTAAGTTGCGGCCTTCAGCATGTGCTGTGAGTATCATTGTGGCCCTCGGGGCTTCCAAAGTCCAGAAGTCCTGCTTTAAATCACTGCTGGAGCACTGTACTGTATGCTCCATGTGGCTCGGAGGGCTGTGGCAGGGGGGAGGAAGGAGAAAGGGACACACTGCACTCTGTATGGCACTGAGGGCTGGCTGCTCTGTCCCCACCCCTTCCACTATACCCCCCCCACACCTTGCCAGGGCCCCATGGAGGCTATCAGCTCCCCTGATTATACAGTATTTATAAGGGATAGGAGGGACAAGAAGCAATGGGTTTAAATTGCAGCAAGGGAGGTTTAGGTTGGACATTAGGAAAAACTTCCTAACTATCGAGGTGATTACGCACTGGAATAAATTGCCTTGGGAGGTTGCAGAATCTCCATCACTGGAGCTATTTAAGAGCAGATTAAATAAACATCTCCCAGGGATGATCTATGGTACTTGGTCCTGCCATGTGTACAAAGGACTGGACTCAATGACCACTAGAGGTTCCTTCTAGTTCTATGATTCGATGATTTTATATTTTGCTCATAAAACACTAAATAACGTAGACTCCTATTCATACCATTCAAACACATTGAACATTTTAATGTGGTAAAAACAGTACAATAATACTGCATAAAACAGTGTAAATTATACTAAACTTAGATAGAAGTCGTGGCTGGGTTCCCTTTGGCTGGCTTTTCCATGGCTGGCTTTTTGGTTGCAGACATCTTTAAAAAAGGACGTTATTGACATTTGCTCTCCTGCATGAATCTCTGAACAATAGATTTTCCTGTAACAAGTCACGGCATCACTGAGAACCCTGAAGACTTTGGCAGACCTTTCACGAAAAGAATCACTGCCCTGAAGGATTTCCGTCATCTAATCCAGCAATCCAAAGGAATGGAATGGATTCTTTGTTGTCAGACTCCTGGCTTCCTGCCCTAAGTTATCACCATCATTGTGCTTGTATAACGCCCATAGGCAGAAGGAAACTTGGAACCTCTGCAGCCTAGTGCATGAGCCTCTACAACTTGAGCTAAAAACTAGTTGACTCTCAGCTGGGAGTGTAGAACAAACTCATTCTTTCTCTCTGTAAGTGGTCTAAGTGCCGCTACATGGGACCCAGTAGGTGTCTGGGTTACACTTGCTTTCTTCAGATATCCATTTGTCAGTTGCTAAGCACGAGACTCCAACAATGCTAGTACATCCTTGTCCCACACCTGATTGAAGCCAATGTCCTTCAACAACTTGATCATTTCTTGCTAAAGAGCAAGGAACAGCATCACATCCCACAAAGCAGTGGACAGCATCTGGCCATGCACAGCACCAAATGCCATTTATATGGTGCAAAGTGACCTCTCTCCATGAAATATCAACGTTTTCCATGCCATTCAAGATGGCATGAGACTTCCCAAACTCCTTTACTCTGGGTTTTCCTTCACCTGCCATCTCCTTAATCAGCATAAAAATATTCGCCATAGGTAATAAGCCTTGAACATGGCTCGTGAAAGCAAGTACAGCACTATACAAGAGGGGAGTATGTTCCAATTCATGGTGGTCCCGATCAACGCACAGAACAAGTGTGAAGATCAGGACTGATGTAAATCGGTACATGGTCCCCTACTGATGAGCAACAAATATCTGAAACAATTGATAAGTGGGAGATGTATACTAGGGACCCCTCTAAACTGTTTTTTCCCCTGGCATCCACCCATTGACCTTTACAGTATTACTGAGAATTATCAATCTCAATTACAAGGTTTATTGAACATCGTGGCATGCTTCTCCCACTATTTTTCTTTTATTATTCCTGTTAATTATCAATGCTGAAATAGGGTTCTGTAGAATATTTATAAGTCTTCTATTTCATTTTACCCCTCAGAGAGCAGGTCCCTATGTTTTTTCCAGCTCCTACTTAGCCCATTTGCTGGGTATTAAATGTCATATAAGGTTGTATAAAAAAAAAAAAAAAACTTTGGTTAATTTCAACATTTTATTCCATTAAATTGTAAGCTGTGAAGGTCAGGGACTAACCACTAACTGAGTTTGAACAGTGCCTAGCACAATGGGAACCTGCCCTTTGTTGGCCCTTAAGCATTACTATAAAAACAGATTAAATAGTAAAAACAATTACAGTTTACAACAGATCTGTGATCCCACTAACCAGTGGCAGCAAAAAAAGATGTATTAAGTAGGAAATATAATTGAAACACATGCAGAACTGGTTACAGAGAGCTTGAGTACTCTATAAATTCGTGCATAACTACAATAACCCAGCACTGCAATATTTTGTCTCAGAAGCATGGACTACATGCATTTCATGAGTCTGTGCAAAATCCCAGAGAGATTTCATCTCCATTAAGTTCCATACAGGTGAACACCCCTACATTATAAGGATTAGAGCACATGAGAAGGATTAGAGCACATGAGCTTTTTTTGATTGCTTGATTTGTTATTTTTTGGGGGGTAAAGGGAGAAAGGCTGCATGCCATTGCTGTATTTGGTGAACAGCTTGTACATTTCCAAGCACACTCCTCAACTGTAATTATCTAAAACAAGAGCTTCCCACCATCCAAAGTAAGTCCCCATTCACTGCAGGAAATTAATAGCAAGGCTTTGGAGTAAAGGGCAGAATGATGAGAAGATTAGAGACAGAACTTTGGGGAAAGCATAAGCCAAACAAACTAACATAAGGCTCACAGAGAAATTCCTTGTGTCACATTATTTCCCACAAACATGCTTTTCAAGCCCTTCTTTGTCCTACCAAATAAATACAGCTAGCAAGCACTGGCTGCCATAAAATCACGAAGATGCAATTATCAAAATATTGTTGAACTGGCTGCTTTTAGCTGAGAGAAAATTAAAGCTTTTCATAGACCAATCTGAAGCTTTCTAATGGAGTGCCCCATTATTCACCTATATCAGTTCTGTATAAAGTACTGTCATTATGGATTCATTGTTTATATCACAGTTTTTAATAGTAATAGCTTGTTTCTACTTAGATCTCTTATTCAGCTCAAGTGCCTGTTTAGTTAAGCCTAACCATTAAAGTTTCCTTTCTCATACATTAATATCAATTAATATATGAAAAAGGAACTTACATTTTTAAATCCTGCCAATTTTTTAAACTAATGAAATAAGAGTTTCGCATTGACTTTCATTGGCACTGGATTGGGCCCTACACACAAATTTCTATATATAAAACTAATATTTTCTTCATCCAGAAAGTAGAAATTACATTCCACATGTACATGATACTTCAGATTTTGGCTTTGTTAAATTCTTGTATATAATTAGCTGTAAAAGTCATACATGTCAAATAGTTAGCTAAAATTCTGCCTACCCACCCAATGTGGGGAAAAGTTATTCAGAGATGTGGCAGGGTCCTCTTCTTTTTATGCATTGTAATTCAGTCTAGTTATATGATCACATATGCTTTTCAAAATAATACAATAATATTTTTATATCCATTAATATGAAAGCCACTTGCCATAGTTCAAATATGAACACATGATGTTTAATCAAATCTGCAGAATATATGGTACTTACATAAACATATGCAGCATTTTCATATTTTGCTATGCAGGAAACCAGAGAACTTTATAAAAATAGCTCCTTAATAATCAGTGGGTGAGAACAGATGTTAGCAGTAAATGAGTTAGCTAGAAAGTCTAGAAAAAGAAGATTTCTGCTCCAGCCTGGAAATATTTTCAGCTTGAGTGGGTCTTTTTCACTTTGAGCAAATCCTTCCATTTCATTTTTTATGTAAAACCTGTTTAAAGTTGTGGAAAGTAAAATTATTCCTGTCTCAGACTCTACTGATAGACTACAACAGCTAACTTTACATATTTTCTGAGACCTCCTTCCCTCACTCTACCTATAACATGGCAACAACATTTTTCCTTAAAATCATTCTTGGCAAATTGAAGAAAATTTCACAACTGTTGCCTAAGAAATTCTAGGATAAATGTTTCCCAAGAGCCAAGTTAGTCCACCAATACCCACAAATATTTTCATGACACAAAACTGGAGTTTGAAGTAACAGGTAGGTCACATGCATACACCCACCTTCTTCTCTACTCAGCATATATATGGCTTTTCACAATCCATTATTTCTCACTGACTTTCTACTGTGTTAGGCCCTACAGACCAACAGGCTTGGACCCTGCTTTTCATCTGCCCATGAAGATAGGACAAACCAGTTCAAAAACCTCCAGCTCCACAATGAAAACTAGAACTAAAACAACAGACTGAGTGAAGAGCTGGTACGCTGTATTTGCCTACTACACTTTCAATGTGCATGGAATAAGGGCAAACCAGAACTATTATTGTAGTGTTCCTAAACAATGTTATCACATTCATGACCGCAGATATTCAAACCAATGCAGAGCTTAAGCATGAACGTAGAATGATTAGTGATCTCTAAAAAGCTGAGAGGAACCACTTATAATGTCACACACAGTATTTTGAATCAATGGGTAAATGGTACATTGTGGAGCTACCCAAGCACACTAGGTAACTGTGCAGAGCAATTTTCTCTGCCCCTTTGGCTATGTCTACACTGCAGGCTTTTGTGGGCAGAGAGTAGGCTAATGAAGCGCTCATTAGCATTGGTCACACTGTCATTTGCATATTCTCTGCTGATGCTTTGTGTGCAAGAGGTTTTTGTGCAAAAATAAGCGGTGTGCATGGGTCCATTTTGCACAAGATCCTTATGCCTCAAAAAGGAGGTATAAGGATCTTGTGCAAAAGGTTTTTTTTGCATAAAACAGACCCGTCTACACTGCTTTTGTGCAAAAACCTCTTGCGCAAAAAGCATCATCAGAGAATATGCAAATGACAGCGTGTCAAATGCTAATAAGCGGTTCATTAGCATACCCTTTGCTGGCAAAAGCCTGCAGTGTAGACACAGCCATTTGAGTTCCTGATCAAGTGTCATCAGTAAGGCTTTTGGACAAGATGCTACAGTGAATAACCTATCCCTATAACACCTTCTTTGTTTGCAGTAGGCCTTTGAAATTTGGCAAAAGGAAAGCTCTTGGGCTAGTGAGATGCTTTTCCTCTGCCCCATGAAATTCCGTTCAGATTTGGCTGAGTTATAACCTGGAAAAAAGTCACCATTTCCTGCTGTGGCTTCTACACCTCAGGAAAACCATGCCAAAATAACAGAAAAAGACCGATGCATCTGTTTACCTGTTTATGTGGCTGTAGAGAAACGGAGTTCAAAGTGATGGCTAGAGTGGCTAATCGAGCACTGTGGGAAACATGCTGGCGTTCAATAAACCTGACAAAAAACCTACTGTAGTACAGATTACATGACTATTGACAATAAAGGGAGGGTAGAGACAAAATTCCCTTGCAGAGGTAAGTTTGTCACCAAAACTGGGCATTTGTTGTGAATTTTGTCAGATGTTAAGCACACATTTGATGCTATTATTCGGCATTTATCTGGATCTGCTTTTTCTTTTGAAAAATAAATAAAAAGATTGATTTTGAAAACAAGCAACATTACAAATGTCAGAGTGGGGCAGGCTAGAGAGAAAGCACACATCAGTTTGAAGCTTCACTTACACAAGAAAGTTTCACAAGCTTTTATTTCAGTTTAAAAATCACACTGAAGCTAATTGAATCAGTGCATATCTGCGTGTATTGATCCAGGCTGAAATCTCACAATTTAAATCCTTCAGCTTTCCTCTCCACAGATTCCCTTCTCTCTATGGCACCGGAACCAGGGCTTAGGCAGGCATGTCCCCGCTCTCTCTCCACTGCTTCCATACACACACTTTTTAATAAAAGAAACATGCACAATGGGAAAAACATGATTCTACTTCTAAAGATCAAGATGGCCTGAGGTCAGATTGGATGCACTCCTAAATTTCACCTGCAATGCAATATAATTGTGTAATCACATGCTCAAAATTACACTGATTATATTTTTTGCTTAATAGATATCATGTTGTGTCTATCTGGTAACAAACACCATAAACGGGCTGTTATGTGTTCATGCTCACTACACTCACCAATCCCCCTCTTTCTGGCTGCTTTCACTTTTGCAGCCAGAGAGTGTGAGAGCATGATGATGTCATTCTGTTGCCTGGCAGGGGAAAAAAAAAATATATATATATATATAGAGAGAGAGAGAGAGAGATTTTCAATTTTTATTTTATATAAAACATTAGAATATATCATTTTATATAGTAACTCATATCAGAGGTAAATGCATCCCCATGTCAGAGTTACTATATAAAATATATATTTTAACAGTTGTAACTCTACATTATAAGTTTCCTTGGAAAAAGACATAAGCAAAATAAATATGAACTATTAAAATATGCATTGTATATAAACAAGCATGAATCAACTCTAATGTTATAGAACTACAAATTATTGTTCAGTAAATAATTAAGAGTGTAATATTAATAGTGGAGTATACGCAATAAAATGTTAAATACAAGTACAATATATGAAGCATAAAAGTAAACTGTAGTTCTGATGTTTTGAACAACAAGTCTTGAGGTTTTTTGTTGTTGTTGTTCATACTATAATTATACCTTAAATATTGTAATGTGGCTACATTTTGTATTCTGATTATTTATGCTACAACTGTCCTTTGTGGGATATTTTAAAAGTACTTTAATTCCCTTGTCATTTTGGCCTTGCCCCCCACTCCATTTCTACAAAGGTTCCAGTGCTTTTGTCTCTCTCATTCTGATTTTATTTTCTACAGTGATGATGGAAGCATTTACTTCTCCTTTGCCTTGCAGCTCTGTAACCTGTCTCTTATTTGGTAGATCTTGAACATGGTTTTCTTTTTTCTTTCCTCTCTGTTCTTTCACAAAGATGTAGTTTGGAGCCAACAGTTGATGTTGTATAGTAGTGAAAAACAATGCATTAAGAGTATTAACAAAATTCCTTCTTTTAATTATGTCTTTGTAGTAATAATAGCATATGAAATTCAAGAGTGAGTTTGTTTTTGCCTTTGCTTAGTCTAATTCCTTCTATTAGAAGCCAGGATTTGAAAAACTTCTATACCATTTTAATACAGATGTGGGATCTAAGAGCCAAATTCTCCTTGGTTATATCAGTGTAAATCAGAAATAATTTCTCTAAAGCCAATGAGATTGCTCCAGGTTTACAGCAACATTACAGAACAAAGTTTAGCCTCAAATCCTCTTTCACTGCTCTCTTGTCCTCATGTTTTTATTGATAGCATCTTTATCATTCGCAGCCCACCCCAAGAGTCTTGTAATGTAGTCCTGGATCCAGCAACTATTAAGTGTCTGTTCTAGACTGGTCACTGGGGTGACTAGTGTGAGCCTAAAAATACCCCAGCCTTGTAAATTGCTGCAGCTAGAGAATTTGTTCTATGAAAATGGAAGCTACATTATCTTTTTCTTGGTTGCATAGGTAGCGATCCCATCTGAAGTCCATGTGAGTTGCTTACAAAGTTGTAAGCCCTGAAACAAAAATCTACACATGAAAGCTGTATGACACAGGCTGACAAGAGAAAAGCAATTCCAAATGAAGTCTGAAACAGCTGTTGAGTTACAATCCCTCCATGTCCCTTTCCTGCATAGTAAGGATTGCAGAATTATATTATCAGTGCAGAATGTAGCAACCTATACACAATATAGCCCAGGACACCAGGAGGACAGACTGTCAGGGAATTAAGCTCTGAACATGAGTTATAATTTTAGATCCTTGTCATAGTTGGCTTGTGCCACCTTCTTAAGGTTACTTAACTGATTGAATTGCATTCCTGTTAAATAGCGTTTGTGGCAAAAAGCTACCATATAGGATCTGAGAAACCATAAACACAAATCAGTTTCTCTGATTTTTAAATACATTTTGCTGATTGAATTGGTTCACTGATTTGTTTTAATAGGTATGCTGTCCATTCTTCAGATCTACAGCCTTCCCCAGGAACAATGCTATTAAAGTAAATTGAAACAGTGATTGGAGATGAAAACTAGACAGACGTCAGGCTTTTGGAGCGTTAATTGGGTAGCAGGTGCCACAGGAGCACAGAAGGTGTAGTTGGTGGATTGAGTACAGAGCGATGTAAAGCTCAGTAATCCTAGACAGACAACAGCTGGCGACCCTCCTTTGTATTTTGAAAGCGTAATTGTGGCCAGTGTGTAGCCAAGCACAGTAGGTGTCCAGTTGTCTACGATGAATCAGATCAGTTCAGAGAGCCAGCTCTCCTCCACTTCTCTGGCAGTGCCAAGCAGCATAACCTGACACCAATTGCAGGGGAGGATTCCCTTTGCCTAGGGTAACTGAGCTGCCTCAGTGACGCCTGTGCTTCCTCCACCCCAATCAGCCTACTCTTTAGTTGTGCATTTAGGGGGAGGAGGCTGGCATGGCCAAGGTTTCTATACCTCAACAGCCCCTAGCTGCTGGAACGTTACACAGCAGCCAGGTGTAAAAGTAGAGCAGCCCTGAGGCAGGCCTATTGTACACTGGGGTTAGGTTAGCAGCTGGTTGGCTTCAGAATCATGTGAGACCCAAAGAAGGCTTCAAGTCACCCTTGCAAACATTCCTTCTGAACTGCAGCAACTGCATCATGAAGACAGACCCCCAGATGTGGACTGATATTCTCACAAGTCATCTCCCTTGGCTCTTTGGCCTATTCCTTTGATTAACTCCATTGATACCATAGTGTTTGGAGCAGAAGTGGGCAAATTCCAGCCCATGTCCCAGTCTGCATTGTTTTCCACCTCTCCTATTGGCTGGGAATTGTGCTCTACAGCCAAAAGGAGCTGCGATCACCAGTACCTAGCAGAGGCACAGATAAACATTGTCAGCTACCCACCAGGGGCTTACCCTGGTGAACCGCCACCATTTTATTGCCCACTCCTCGCTTGAAGGTTAAATCAGGAACATTAACTACACAGCTAGCCTGTCATTCCAGTATTCTTGCACGGCATTCCCAACATCATTCACCTCCCCTCCACACTTTACAGATACTGCACACTCCTTTTCCAAGGTGAAATACACTAACGTCACGGCACGTCCAACTCTCAAAGGTGCTCAGCTTTTGTCTGGGTATTTTTGTTGTTACTTCCAAAGACATGAAAATAGAACCTTGGGCAAAGCCCAATACCGAAAACATCTCTGCAAATCTCTTTATGGCAGGGATTGTTTTTAGTTCTGTGTTTGTGCAGCACCTAGCACAATGGAGTGCTGGTCTATGACAAGGGCTCCTAGGCATACTGGTAAATACAAATAATAAATAAGGGCAGGAGTTGGCAGAAGACAAGAACCAAACCTCAATTTAATTCTCCTACCTCCACCTACAGGCTGAAAAGGGTAAAGAGTAGCCAGATTCAGCATTGATTCAAGTGTATTCTTTTCATTCTTATATTTGTACAGAAATTATTTAGCTTTGCAAAAATAGAAAGGCAACAGTTGTGACTAAAGGAAACAGACATAATGGAATAAAAGTTTCACCATGTAAATGTATAAAACTGATCTGATATTGTCATGTTCAATGAGCTTTATCCACAAAAAGATCAAATTATCATGTTCTTGTAAAACACAGTTTCATTCTTCATTGATACAATAAACTGGGTAGTGGGTAAAGTTTTCATCTCGGAATTGTTTACTAGTACACAATACCACTGCTTAACACTTGCAGAATTTCACCCCGGACTTGGCTGCATTTCAGTGGCGAGTGAAAAGCTTACTGTAGTCTGGAGTGCTTTGGGGATTGAAGAATAATATATAAATGCAAGGCATTATCTTGTTAATGGCCTTGCTATTAATTAAATCTCACATCACATCCTCTGTGCTCAATTCCCCTAACAGCTTTTAGATTCTTTGGCAGCAAGAAAGCATGAAGAGAGGGGACAGGGCTACAAAGCAGGAGACCAAAAAGAAGCAGAACAAATTTCAAGAACACTTCAGCCGTTTGCAGCTAAGCAAAGAGTTGTAATGTTAGAAAATAGTTTTAAGGTGCTCTCCCAGTCCTTAACAAAACATTTTAAAGTAAAAAGAAATGGGGACCCAATCCATATTGTACTCCTTGTCCTTTCTTCATTTTTACAAATTACATTTTCTGTTGGGTCCGTTGTACTTGATCTCAAAGACAAGCAAATGAAGGTTGTAAGGAGGTGCTGCCAAAATCCTAATGAGCTGCATTCCCAGTTTACTGAAGGAGAAGCAAATATTTTTCCATACAAAATAACATGAGCAGGGAAAGCTATGAGGCTATGTTTGGTCTGTCAACCATGGCTGCATGATGGCCTGCACTACCTCACTGGCCAATAAGCTTATGTGAACAGTAAAAAGACGCATTGTTTCATCCACAAGAGAAAGACCATTAGAATTGCAGATGCACGTACAAAAAAGGGTTAGACATCCTCGCATCAACTGCGCAAGGCACCATTCATCTCAGCTGGAAAATAACCTAGTTTCGCCCAGAAACAAAATGAAGCCTGGTTCCTGGGGAGAAGACAAAGTTCAGGTCTCTCATTGATGATAAAATCTATACTATTGGACAGCAGTGATTTAAAACTTAGATTTAGAAAGAGTGCATGATGCTCCCTTTGTTATTTTATGGGTCTGCAGAAACATTTCCTATGTACAATGGTAACAGAAGTCTTATGGACCATTTCAACACATACACACCCTTACTTGTTTACTACTTTTATTAAACTTTGTAAGTAACCAACACTGTGTAATAGAAAAACTTAACATCTGTCACTTTCCTGGGAGCATCACTTTCTTATGGGACCATAAGGAAATCTGCATTCATGTGAGTCTTACCCGGGCGGTGGGCCACTTCAAAATCGTATGGCTGCAGGGATAAGTACCACTGGATTATCCGAGGGTTGGTGTCCTTCATACTGTGCAGCCATCTCAGGGGGGCATGGTCAGTTACCAGGTGGAAGTGGCTACCTAACGGGTAATATCGGAGGGCATCTATGGCCCACTTTACGGCCAGCGCCTCTTTTTCAATTGTGGAGTACTTCTGCTCCCGGGGGAAGAGCTTCCGGCTCATATAGAGAACCGGGTGTTCTCCACCGTCCACTTCTTGGGCTAGTATGGCTCCTAGTCCCCTCTCAGAGCCATCTGTCTGGAGGATAAAATCCTTAGCAAAGTCTGGGGGGGAACAACACTGGTTCTTTCACCAGAAGTTTTTTTCAATGTTTGGAAAGCCTCTTCACTTTCCTGTGTCCATCATAACTTTGTCAGCATGGAATTCCGGGGCAGGTCCGATAGTGGTGCCGCCAGTGCTGAAAAATCGGGTATGAATCGGCGATAATAGCCCGCCAGTCCCAGAAATTGCCGAATCTGCTTCTTCGTCGTTGGCTTTTTCCACTCCTGTAGGGCTTGTTCTTTGTCAACTAAGGGTCTTAACGTCCCTCTCCCCACCGTGTATCCCATATAAGTCACCTCCCTTCGTCCCAAGTGACATTTCCCAGGGTTTGCCATGAGGTTCGCTTCCTCGAGGGCCTTTAATACTGCTTCCAGGTATTGGAGATGCTCTGGCCACGTGTGGCTGTAGACGACTATATCGTCTATGTATGCGGTGGAGTATAGCTGATGGGGGCTTAATAGCTGGTCTACTAAATGCTGGAAGGTGGCGGCTGCCCCGTGGAGGCCGAAGGGCATCGTGACGAATTGGTACAGCCCGAACGGGGTGGGGAAGGCAGTCTTTTCCTTGGAGGTCGGGGTCAGCGGAATCTGCCAGTACCCCTTTGTTTAGTCTAGCGTGGAGAGGTACCAAGCTTTTCCCAGCCTCTCGAGTAACTCGTCCACGCGTGGCATGGGGTAGGCGTCAAATCTTGAGATGGCGTTGACCTTCCGAAAGTCAATACAAAATCGCATTGTTCCATCGGGTTTCGGGACAAGCACGATGGGACTGCGCCACTCGCTGCGTGATTCTTCAATCACTCCCATTTCCAGCATCGCCTGGAGTTCTCTTTGCACCGGCCCCCACATCTTCCGGGGTAGGGGACGGTGTTGGTCCCGAACCTTGTGGCCTGGTAGGGTGCTTATATGATGACTTATCACTCTGGTCCGGCCTGGCTGGGTAGATAAGACGTGGGCGTATTTCTGGACTAAGCGGAGTAGCTCGTCTTCTTGGGCAGGGCTCAGTTCTTCCCCCAGGGTGGCTGGTTGGTTCATGGGTGGGCCGATGGCTGACGGCCCCAAGTCTTCGTCAGGTGGGCGGGGATCGATCACGAGTCCTTCCTGCACTTTCCATTTTTTTAGCAAGTTTACGTGATACGTCTGTACTCCTCTCTTCCTCCCCGTCAATCTCACCATTTGGCTAGTAGCTTTGACTCTTGTGAGGGTAAGAGTAGGAGCACCCGGTCGCCTGGCTCGAATGTTCGTAGTTTTGTCCCTCGGTCGTAGTACCTGGCTTGGGTCTCCTGGGCCTGCAAGAGGTTGGTTCGGGCAAACTCCCCTAACTTCTGCAAGCACTCCCTCAATTGCAACACGTAGGGGACCATCCCTATCACGTGGGACTCCTGCCCCTCCCAGTCCTCTCTCAGGAGGTCAAGGATCCCCCGGGGCTGCCGCCCATATAGGAGCTCAAAAGGGGAGAAGCCCGTGGATGCTTGCAGTACCTCCCGCACAGCGAAAAGCAAGGCCGGCAACATTTTGTCCCACCATTGGGGGTCCTCGTCTACGAATTTGCGAAGCATTGATTTCAATGTCCGATTAAAAAGTTCCACCAATCCATCTGTTTGGGGATGGTATACGGTGGTTCGCAGGGTTCGGATGTTTAACAACCGGCACAGCTCAGCCATTAATTTAGATGAGACATTGGTGCCCTGGTCAGTCAGTATCTCTTTCAGTATCCCCACTCTGGAGAATACCTCAAGGAGTTCCGCGGCTATGGTAGCTACGGTTGTATTCTGTAATGGCACGGCCTCGGGGTACCTAGTGGCATAATCCACTATAACTAGGATATATTGGCACCCCGAGCTAGCCTTCGAGAGGTCCCACCAAGTCCAACCCGATCCGCTCAAAGGGGACCCCTACCACTGGTAGAGCCACCAGGGGAGCCTTGGATACTCCCTTTGGGTTGGTGTGCTGACACTCGAGACAGGACTCACAGAACTCCCTTACCTCAGGATGGATCCCTGGCCAAAAAAACCTCTGGGCCACCCGCTGTAGTGTTTTCTCACGGCCCAAGTGTCCGGCCCAGGGGCTGGCATGGCCTAACCGCAGTACACCCTTTCGGTACCTGGAGGGAACTAGGAGCTGCGCGAATTCCTTGTCCGTCTGTGGGTCTTGGACCACTCAGTAGAGCCTGTTGTTCCGGACCTCAAACCTCGGTCCTTGCTGTCCCCTTTCGCCTCTGGACTCCTTATCCTCCGCCTCCTGGACTTGCTCCCAGGCTCGGCTTAGCGTCGGGTCCTCCCTCTGGTCTCGCATAAAGTCCCCTCCGGCACCCGGCCACTCCATCTCCCTCATCTATTGGCCGAGGCGGGGGTCCTGCTGTGCTCGATGTCCCAGCTTCAGCTCTTGGTTCGTCATCGGGTTCGGGAATGTCACCCTGGGCGGCCACCATCCCTCCTCGGGGCTGTCTTCCTATTTCGGGAGGTTCCTGCTGGGCCCAATCTTGGACCAACCTGCGGAGACCGGGCCAATCTCGCCCCAGTATTACCGGGTACACCAGTTGGGGGGCTAACCCTACCTGACAAATCCTCTCCTCGCAGGCATCTGCTATCCGCACCCAGGCCGTCAGGTATGCCTTTATATCCCCGTGCACACACTGTAGCATGATCGGACCCCCTGCGGCTTCGGGGCTCTTTACCAGGTTCTCCTGTACCATGGTCTGGCTACACCCGGAGTCTATTAGGGCCCTGACCAGGGTCCCTTCCACCCGCACCTCCGCCACGGCCTTTTCCGGCCCGCTTGCCCGAACCCTGTGCCCCACGGTCGGTACCTGGGCATATCCGCTGTCGCCCCTGATTGCAGTCTCTGCGCCTGTTGGGCTAGTAACCGTTCCATCAGCTTCTGGAACAGCTGCCCTTGTTGCTCCAGTTGTTGTGCTGTCCACTGCTGCAAACTCAGGCTCAGCTGCAGGAGCTGCTCCCTCTGCCTCTCGGCCATCTCTTCCAACAATTTCACCGCCTCCATTTCGCTCCCTCTACCCCAATGGTTTTATCCCTGCTGGGGTGCTCACACCACTGTTCCTCCCCTAGGTTCAGGGGTGGACTGTGCCCACATTCTCCACCATGTTGTCAGGGGGTACGCCCCTGTCAAGGGGTTCGACCTCCTCCTACCGGGCCTATACAGTACCCCAAAGTCCCAAAGTAAAAGTCCAGGCCTCTCTATCAGGGCATATACGGTACTAGAGGCCTAGCCGCTCTGAGAAGCCTCCCCTGGCCCGGGGTTTGCTTATCCAGGGAAGGGAAAATGGGTGGTAGGGGGACCCAGGCCCTCCCTCTCCACCGGGTCCCAGCCCAGGGCCCTTTAGGCAGGGCCTATGGCTCCTGCCAGCTCGGCGGGGGATCCGGCTGATACAGGCCGAGCCAAACTTTGTATCCTTTGCCCTGGGCTGCTTCCTACCGCGCCCCGGTTCCCCCCGGGCCACTTCGCCTCTGAGGCCGGACCTGTCGGGGTCGTGGGCCCGCTCCTGCCGCCCTAGGTCGGCGGCTGCTTTCTCCGTGTCAGGGTCAGGCACGGGCAGCAACTCTGGTCCCAGCGGCTGCAGGAACACTGGCCCGGCCTAGGCTCCTCCCTCACCCTGCAGCCTTCCTGACTGCAGCGCTCCTTCTGCCTTTATACCCGGCCACTGCTGGGAGCATGCCCAGCAGGGTCGGAGGGGTGGGTCTTCCTCCGCCAGCTGGACCTGGGCTATCCCCTGTTCTTCAGTGTGGGGCCTGTCTGCCCTGTCACAGACCACCATTCAAAGACCATATAAAACTTCAAATGAAGAAGAGTAAAGCAGCAGAATCCACAGGTGTTGCTTCTAAAAGCTTTCTGGTGTATGGGATTTCCAGTATAACATAAATTCACCACTCTCATAAAACTTATCCATCAGCTTTAGTCCTATTGGGTATCTTAAATAAGGGTCTGCTTCCACTGATGTCAATGGACTGTATATAGCATTCCTTTGTATCAGGGAAGATCTAGAATTCAGAATGACCTTAGAAAAATCAATTAGCTGAATGTGATGAGATAAAGAATTCTCACTTTCCTCTGTTTATAGCATGTTCCTCCTCTAGATAGTCTTGAATGGAAAAACAATGTGGAACAACTTGGTATTCACATGTTCTTAGAGCTTTACAAAAATCTTCAGCATTATTCAGCAATCAAGTATAGCCGCCAACAATATCTTAATACTAGACAGTTTGGTACTTGAATACTAAAGTGAGTAACAGACCATAGATGTTGCATCTCATCTGTGTTTTTACAGTAAATAAAGCATGTATATCTTTAATCTGTCACTCTCCTCTTTACACTATATTAACATTTTTCCTTGTCTTCTATAAATCTAAGTCCAATAGAACTGTCAACCCTTTCTAAGGATTATTTTGAAGATGGACAGCTCTGACATTATGAATTAATTTTTTTTTTATCAGCTTGTTTATCCAGTAAAACAAAAAATTGTTTATATTAGCATTGAAACAAGCTATGTTAGAATCAAAACCCTGCTGGAAAATATACATAACCCAATTCAGTCCCTACATTTTTCAGAATTAAAAAAACTTAAAATTAGTCTCAGCTGGAAATTGCTGCTCTCAGAATCTCTAAATGTTGTTGGTCAGGACTTCATAGACACTAGAGAACCTGACATTAGCTTCCCAATGCTAATCTTTGCTCCATGATACTATGAGCTAGATGAATAATTTTAAAATGCTCTGTGAACGTTCACGTGAAATATTAAATGAATTCACTATATATATTTTTTCAATAGGATATATATATATATATATATATATATATATATATATATATATATATATATATATATATATATCCCATTGAATATTTACACAAGGGAAACAGTCCAATTTACTAGCACAAAATCCACAGAAAGTGAATTTCAAAGCAAGGTTCAATTGGAAATGAGTGCGCATTTTTTTTGCTCCTAATTAATGCAAATATGGCATTTGCTCCCATATGTAAGCCTTGCCCTCAGTTGCACCTATTCAGTGTCCATTTGCTTGGTTGCCCACTTATAACTGAGGGCAGAATTTGAACCAGCCTGCTGCCATATATAGGAGTGATCTAGTGGCCTCTCTCTTCAGTGGGAACAGAATTGGGTTGCCAGATCAGGCTCCTCATCATCACTATTCATGGGAAATACAGGTGTCTGTTAAGCTAGCTATGAATACTCCAGTGATGGCATTCCCACAGGAAGAAGAGCGTCTCCTTTTCAGCTATCAAAGCTGCCAGCTGCTTTATTGTGGAGAAAGCTGTGGACACCGTAGCTGCTTCACCAGTTTCAATAATTTCAAACCTCCTCAGCCATAACTTTGCTCAGATAAAGACAAACAAGGTTTAGCCTGTGTCTAGCTCTAGCTGGCTCATGACACCATCCACGGACTTTGTGCATTTCCCAGGAAGCAAACACTTGCAGAGTTTGGCCCAAGTATTCACTGTTGTGTTGCTATAATGAATGATATTAGTGAGGAATGTGGCGCTGGACTCCATCTCTCTCACAAATCCCTCTCATAGCTCCAGCACCAAATAACATGCTCCCCTAACACTTCTCTCTCTCTTTGGAGGAATTAGCTTCCACTCTGCCCTTCTCTCAATATTTTCTCATTGGCTGCTTGCCATGCTCAAATTCTCAAGCCTCTCACCAATGCCTGTAGAAATTGATAGCATCCCTCTTCACATCTCCTTCTTTGCATTTCCATTTAATCTTGGCCAAATATTTTTAGTGCTTGTCAGAAGGAAAACTTGACTGGTACATTAAAACCATCAAAAAAAAGCAGTACAAGATGCTAATTTAATCCTAGAAGTACACACAAAATTTTTCAGCTATAGATGCTATTAAACTGCATCTGCTAATGTTGCCAGTTTCGCATACTTTCAAAGCTACTAGAACTGCTCAAAATTCCTTCCAACAGCCATGCTCATGTTATAGCTTGAACTCCACGCATGATCAGTACATATTCCTTATGTCAACCTCTCCTGTGCAGGAATCGCAATTTTGAATCTTATACACTAGTGAGAACCATGTAACTCAGGGAGATTAAGCCTAGATGAAGCGGGTTGTATTTGCCAAACATCTCTCCCCTGTTCTGCCACAATGGATTTAAATTAGGGCTGTCAAGTGATTTAAAAAATTAATCCTAATTAATTTTGTGATTAATTGTACTCTTACAATAGAATACCATTCACGCAAATATTTTAGGATATTTTTCACATTTTTAAATAGATTTCAGTTAAAATACAGAATAGAAAATGTAAGGTGTTTACAATGTCACCTGAAAGTGAGAAGAGGAATTTGCACGGCACTGTTGTAGCCAGCATTGCAAGGTATTTACCTTGCAACACTAGTATATGCAAGCCAAATGTACTAAAGATTCATAGAATCATAGAGTACTTGAACTGGAAGGAACCTCAAGAGGTCATCAAGTCCAATCCCCTGCCCTCGTAGCAGAACAAGCACTATCTAGAATCATCCCTGATAGATGTTTGTCTAACCTGCTCTTAAATATTTCTAGTTCTGGAGATACCACAACTTCCCTAGACAATTTATTCTAGTGTTTAACCACCCTGACAGTTCGGAAGTTTTTCCTAATGTCCAACTTAAATCTATCTTGCTGCAATTTAAGCCCATTGCTTCTTGTCCTATCAGAGATCAAGGAGAACAATTTTTCTCCCTCCTCCTTGTAACATCCTTTTAGGTTCTTGAAAGCTGCTATCATGTCCCCTCTCAGTCATCTCTTTTCCAGACTAAACAAATGCAATTCTGCCACTCAACCCAGAGGACATGTTTTCTAGACCTTTAATCATTCTTGTTGCTCTTCTTTGGACCCTCTCCAATTTCTCCACATCTTTCTTGAAATGTGATGCCCAGAACTGGACACAATACTCCATTTGAGGCCTAATCAGTGCAGAGTAGAATGGAAGAATGACTTCTTGTGTCTTGCTCACAACACATGTGTGAATGCACCCCAGAATCATGTTTGGTTTTTTTGTAACAACATCACATTGTTGACTCATATTGAGCTTGTGCTCCACTATGTCTCCTAGATCCCTTTTTGCAGTACTCCTTCCTAGACAGTCACTTCCCATTCTGATTGTTCTTTCCTAAGGAAGAACTTTGCATTTGTCCTCATCCCCTTTACCTCAGACCATTTCACCAGTTTGTCCAGATCATCCTCCAAAGCATTTGCAACCCCTCCCAGCATGGTACCATCTGCAAACTTTGTAAGTCCTTTCCTCATTCAAACTACCATCTCAGAGGATGGGTTCTACTCAATAATGATCCAAAACAGTTCAGTCCATGTTCACTTTCATAATCAGAGTCAGATCCCACCAGCAAAAGATTGATTTTCTTTTTTGATACTTCAGGTTCTGTAGTTTCCTTAACAGAATGTTGCTCTTTTAAGATTTCTGAAGGCATGTTCCACATCCCATCCCTCTCAGAATTTGGATGGCATTACACATTCTTAAATCTTGGACTGAGTGCTATAGCTATCTTTAGCAATCTTACATTGGTACCCTCTTTGTCTTTTGTCACTTTCACTGCAGATTTGTTCTTAAAACAATCAACGTATGCTGGGATCATCATCATGCAGGTAAACCACAAAGCAGGAAACATACGATTCTTTCCCAAGGTCTTCAGTCCCAAATTTAATTAATCCATTATTTTTTTTAATGAGCAACATCACCATAGAAACATATCTCCTGTAATGGTGGCCAAAGCATGAAGTGTCATTTGAATCTTTTAGCATTTCTGGCATGTAAATAGCTTGTAATGATGGATACAATAATCCCATGTGAACACCTTTTCTCACTTTCAGGGAACACTTTAAAGAAGAAGGGTATGTCTACACTACCCTCCTAATTCGAACTAGGAGGGTAATGTAGGCATACCGCACTTGCAAATGAAGCCCGGGATTTGAATTTCCCGGGCTTCATTTGCATGAAGCCGGCCGGCGCCATTTTTAAATGCCGGCAGTTCGAACCCCGTGCCGCGCGGCTACACGTGGCATGGAGTAGCTAGTTCGGATTAGGAAGCCTAATCCGAACTAGCTATTCCGTGCCGCGTGTAGCCGCGCGGCACGGGGTTCGAACTGCCGGCATTTAAAAATGGCGCCGGCCGGCTTCATGCAAATGAAGCCCGGGAAATTCAAATCCCGGGCTTCATTTGCAAGTGCGGTATGCCTACATTACCCTCCTAGTTCGAATTAGGAGGGTAGTGTAGACATACCCGAAGCGGGCAGCGTTATCTTCTCTAAAGGTAAACAAACTTGTTTATCTTAGCATTTAGGTGAATAAGGAGTAGGACTGACTGGACTTGCAGGCTCTAAAGTTTTACATTGTTTTGTTTTTGATGGCTGTATGTAAAAAAATCTACAACCCCTCATTTATAAGCTGCACTTTCATAACAAAGAGATTTTACTACAGGTCTTGTATGAGTGAATTGAAAAATACAAATAATTGTAATAAAAATGTAAAGTAAGCACCGTATACTTTGTATTCTGTGTTGTAATTGAAATCAATATATGTAGGAAAACATCCAACATATTTAATAGATTTCAATTGTGATGCTATTATCAGGAGCAAATTATTAAATATTAATTTTTAAAGTAAATTGCATGAGTTAATGACAATTAACAATACTATAAATTATAATCCAGATTTCATAGGAATTTCAGAGACAAAAGTTTTCCATGGGATGAGCTGAAGTAGAGCACATCCTCCCTGAGCACACTGAATAGCACCACCTACCTTGCACAGCTGTATTTCCCTTCCATCATTAGGGCATACTCCAACCAGTTAAATATCTTGATTTAACAGAACTCTGCTATTGGATCAGGACTCCTGAACAATCTATATTCATTCATTGACCAACTAATAGCATTTATCAGGTCCCACGAAGAGGACATCTTTACACTCTGATTTCTAGCTGTTCGTGTTCCTATGAAATATACTAAGCTTTAAGTTTGTGTTGTACATTGTGGGATTATGATCTTTTAAAATGACTGTGATGAAGTTAATTAAATCTTAGTTCTCTAGACCATAATTTACTGGGGTAGGTGTATAGAGGTATTTAAAAAATCAAAGATGTGCAGCAGCATGTCGGGGTCAAGGGGGTCATTAAGAGTATACTGCAAAAACAAAAGCATGAGAAGCATCCTCATAATTATAGAAGTGCACAGAAGGATGTTAAAGATGCTGCTGAATTGTGAGATGCAGTTTGCCAAGAGTCTAAAATCCAGGATCAAAATGTTTCATACAAATGGCACTATGTTTGGAGGACTCTGTGGGTTCATTGAAGGAGCTAATCTACTCCACAGCACTACCTAAATTCCTTTCGTACATAGAGCAGATATTTCATTCCTCCACATAACAAGCTTCTTAACAACCTTCTTGTTACAATTTCTCAAAGATTCTCTTTTTACTGCTCTGTAGTCAATTACAGCCTGATATCTCTCATCCATTATAACTTGCCTTTAGCCTGAGAACAAGCACTCCAGAATAGAATGAAAAAGGAGAAATTTGTCCACAGCTATTACCATAACCATAGACTGTAAAGATTCTGCAGCATCAACCAAATTTAGTTTTAGCTGATGTAAAGCTACGTCTACACTGCTGCAGTTTGTCGGAAGAGGAAATGCAAATGGAGCACTCATTTGCAAATCTTGGACTCTCTATTGCATATTTTCTTCTGATCCTTTTTGTGGAAGAGGTTTTTGCTATAAAAAGTCCTGTGTAGATGTGGCCATTTGTTGGGAAAACCCTGTTTTGCACAAGATCCTGTAAACCTCATTTTTTGAGGAATAAGTGATCTTGCGTAAAATGGGGTTTTCCCAACAAATGGACCAATCTACACAGAGCATTTTATTACAAAAACCTCTTCCGCAAAAAGGATCGGAAGAGAATATGCAAATGAGAGTGCAAGATTTGCATTTCCTCTTCCGACAAACTGCCGCAGTGTAGACATAACCTTAGTGCTCAATTCACTATTAACAAGAAAAGGATTAAAAAGACAACTTTGCAACAGCAACAGAATCTGCACTGAATCTTAGTCCAATCAAACCTAAAACACTGTTCAAAGCCTAATCTCTTTTCCCACATTATATGCAGTATTTCTGTATTGATATTTTGTGGAGACCAATCATCTGACCAAAGGTAGTTTGCAATAACATAGTGCTAGTCTGTTACCTTCTAAGATGTCTGAAACTGGCACCAAAACCGAAAAAAATCATTTCTGGTGAGTTTGGGCTTTATATGAAGTAAGCAAGGAACATTTTTATGCTTGAGTTGGAAGTTTGCATCACTCAGACATTTCATACTTTTGACAGGAACACAGGCAGAATGAAACCATTTCAGTAGAAATTGTGTAAAGTATCTGCAGTTACTTGTTCTAAAAACTCAGTGACATTTCTGAGAAGCAAGTCCACATGAACCCAGTAAAAGGTTCCCATTGCTGCAAATCAGAATTGCTATTCCATATTCTTTATGGGAATAAGTTTATGACTATGACATAACTGAACTATGTTTTATATGAGATACTATCATCTGAAAGGTTGTAATCTACTGGACATGATTATCTCATTTGTATGTGTGTATTATTTCAGTATTTGAAGTTAGAGATATGAAGTATAAACCTGTGTTACTAATGTAGTCATGCTAAATGAGGGCCATTATAATACTCAATTAATTTAATGGTCCAATACTCAGGAGAATATGTGAATAGACTTGTTTTTCCTGTAAACCTGGGACGGGACTATGGTGGTGCCTACCAAGAGACATGTGGCCATGTCACCTGATTCTTGGTTCCATCATGGAATGCTGCATTTTTCCACAAGAGGAGAGAGAAAGTTTAAACAAGAAGACAAAGGATTACCACCTCATGCAAAAACTGCGGGAAATGAGGTCATCAGTTCTTCCCGGGACCCATCCAAGATGGCAGCTGGAAACATCTAAAACTGAACTGGAGAAAGGACTGAGCCCCAGATGGAAAGCTTTCCAGTCTGTTAAATAAGTTTATTAGAACAACTTTAAGGTAAAATATTACATGAATCAGTTTCTTAGTGTATTAAGCTTAGCTTTCATGTTCTATTTTATTTGGTTTAGTAACCTACTTTGTTCTGTGTGCTATCTCTTGTGACCACTTAAATCCTACCCTTCATACTTAATAAAATAATTTTCGTTTATTAATAAACCCAGTGTAAATAACTGTTACCTTGGGGAGAGGGCAAGGAAATTGCAGATCTCTCTTTACATTGAGAAAAGGCAAATTTCAGCAGCTTTCAGATCTGTAATAACGCATAAAATGAATTTATCTAGGGTTCAATGCCCAGAGAGGCTATATACTTGAGTGTTGGAGACAGGTATCTCACTGTGCTGTTTCCAGCTTAGGTCTGTAGCTTTGGGGGCATGGCCCAGACCCTGTGTCTGTATTGCAGCAATGTCTGACCTAACAAGACAGGATACTGGGAGTCCCAAGCTGGCAGGGAAAACAGGCTCAGTGGGGTCTTGTCACATCGGGTAACAGCACCAAAAGGGGTCCTGACTTGTCACACCATGTTTGCATAGTTCTAATCACCATTTAATAGTTAGATGCCTCTATACTTTCTAGGTACCAAATGAAAGCAAAGTCAATATGGAGCAAGTGGGCATGATTCTGAGCTCACACCACTTTTGTATACAGTTTGAGGATTTGACACAGTTTGAGGATTTACACTGCTAGAAATAAAACCAGACTCTCAATATAATTTCCATGGAAGTCTCTGACCAAGTTCATTAGAGAGGTTGTATATGATCTGATTTCAATAATTTTGATATGGTCTTGCATGATCGTCTCACAAATAAAGTAGGGAAATACAACCAAGATGGAGTTACTAAAAGGTGAGGGCATAACTAGTTGGAAAACCAGCAGCCAGTGTCAGCTGATGGTCAGGGCTCCCTATATCTGTCCCTTAAAACTGGCTGAAGTTCTTTTAAATTGTGCCTGGTTCTGTTACAGCCACTGAAGGAGTCAGGTTAAAACTTAAACAGTTACAGGTTTATTGAGGAAGCTTATAAATCATATGGTTGCAATGGCTATTGTTCTATTTCTTAACTGCTAGCAAAATATAGATCTTAAAAATGGTTACAAAGAAGATAAAGATAGAAAAATAGAAATAATGGTACCAAGTAACAGCTTACTCTTTCTATGTGTACACTTAAGACAGAGGACCACATCCAGGTACAATTTTTACCCCCTTCTGTGCCTCTCGACTCCAGCATGCCAGGCCAGGGCCGGTCCCTCAATTCCTAGGAAAGACGAAAATACGAGGTGGGCATCCCCATAGAACCTCGGGAGGTCAAACACCTAACCCGACCAGCAGGTAGAGGGTAGAATGACACTCAAAGTGAGTGTGTGCTGGACCCATCTTTTATACTCATGGGGTCACGTATTTCTCTTTCTTATCTGTCATGCCAAATGGGGCTGGTCTGTCTTTTGTGAGACCAGTTCTTACAAGGGAGTTGTGAACTTAATTTACACTTGTAAGAGAGATAACTAAATTGGAAGTACTGGGCATTCTTTTCTCAGTGGGGGATTCCTCTCCCAGGGACTGTGTGTTCGTATCAACATGGGTGCCAGCCGGGCACACTCGCATATCCTGATCTTGCATCAAAGCAGATCAAAGCTTAATGGCTATGCTGATTGCCTTAATCGCTCTCTCTCTCCACATATCTGTTTTTTTCAGCTTCTCAGGATCAGATGAGCCAGCATAGACTATGCTGATTTTACTGCTCCTTCTCTGCCCTGTATGCTTCAGAGAGGCAAATAAGATGGATGATATGGGGGGTTGGTCTGTCTGGCTACAGTCAGGGCATGGCTGGGCAAGGAGCCCCAGTCAGCTGGGGAACACTGGCCCTGACCCACATTTCTTCTCAAAAATAAGAATTTAATTAAGGCCAGTTATTTGAAGTTCCATAAGTGCCCATTCTCAACATATATGTAAAAGCAACTTTTGATGTTTTTACCTATGCAAAATTCCCACTGAGGTCAATGAGAGTTGGCTTCTGACCTGGATCTTGAATTAAAAAAAGAATCTTACTCTTCATCAGCTTTTTGTCTTTAAAATGCTTTACGAGTAGGAATGTAAAATAATGTAAAAATAACATGAAAATAAAATGAATGACAATCTGTGGCCAGCAAAGTGGTATAAATATACAATACATAGTGAAGAATATACACTGTTGCTACAAGTGCAAGCAACATTTTGTTCACAAAAATTTGAGAGGGTTCTAGGCCAAAACTTCTAATCTTGGATACGTTAGGTTGGGCTTCTAAATCCATAATTAAAAGCTCCTAAATAAAGTTGGTTTGTTTTTTAGTTGCTGAAGAACCACAAACCCCATTGACATTAATGTTTTGCAGCTTTAAAAAAAAAACCTAAGACTTTAGATCCTAAAATTAGATATACTGGTTTGATGACTTTGGCCCTTATGTGGGTTTAGCACATGCTTAAGTCCAATGCAATTTAAAGTTTAAGCATTTTGCTGAATTGGGGTCTTCGTGTTTAGCTGCCACTAGAACATCAGAAAACAAGATGTTCTGACATTTGGAAATTTACCAGTCAAACCAAAATTCTGCATTACAAGTTCACCTGGCAGTGCATATTTTTGGGTGGATCCTGCAGCTCTGAGTAGTCCTGATGAGTTCAGGACTGCTCAAGTGAATGAGCAACAAGACTGGGCCTTCTATCTAGCCTTAAATCATTACCCAAAAGAGCTGGATAGTGACTGCCAGTAAAGTAAGTTTCTGAGACTCTAATTTGGTAGAAGTTTAAAGTAATTCTGGCTACATTACAGGCAGATCAGGTTTCTCCTCCTTCAGTTGGTTGATTCTATGTACAGTCCTGTAGCTGTACTTTCCTTTGAAGCAATTATTAGTCCATGTCTTCGCACACTACTGACAGGACACAAAAAACAGGACTAACACGGCTACATTTCTATCACTATTCTACTGAGAGGACAGTACACTTGGTACAATATATTTAGGTAAAAAGTACTACTCTCTCTCTCATCTGTATTATATCTCCATTTAATTTCAACAACGCTAAAATATGTCTCATTTATTTAGTCATAGAAATAAATTAAAAGATGGAGTCAACACTGTTTATTAGTTTTCAAACAGTCAGTAGATTCAAACGTAGGTAGCATGTGGCAGTCAAAAGATGATCTGTCTAGGTAATTCAGGCAACTTGCCTAAAGGTAAAATAAGTCTCCTACATGCATATTGCAGGGCTCAAAGAAATAAATCCTGCATAATAAAATTCTAGGGAATGCACTGAGAAGCAGAATCTAATCTAAAGTGCAAGATTTAATACCTCCTCTCATATGCTGCTTTATAAGGCTATGATCTGAACTTGATGCAGAACAAGTGCAAAGAAGATTAACTAGAGCTCTACCGAACTGAAGTAGACAAAACACTCTCCCAGGGCCCAGCTGCAGCATCTGAATTGGGTCCTGGGTGCTCCCTAGAGAGGAGAATGGCAGGGATGTAGTTCTGGTACAATCAAGAGCCCGGGGAGCTGAGCTCTGTCACATCCAGGGGATGCATACCCTTGTGAAACATCCCCATACATCCCCATGTCACGGTCATGCCATGCAAGAGAGAAGCAGGATTTCCCTCCAAAGAGCAGATTTCCCCTTTGTCCCATCCTGAAGTTCAGTCATATGCCGAGGTGCTTGACTAACTGGTGCAAAGCAAAGACTCAGGAGAACAAATGACATTTTATTGCTCTTTGTTTTAAGCACAGAAGTATCAGGTGATAAGGAAAGAGGAATGAGTTTCCAGAGAACATTGACCCAAGCAAACAAGGAAAATGAAACTTTGATGCACGGCTAAGAAGACAAAGGAGATCAAATATCAGACTGGTTCAGGAACCCCTTACTAGAGACAACATCTATATGGCACTTTCTACACTGTCAGAGGGGGAAACACCTGTGACTGTCCCCTGGTGGACAGACCCAGGACACCTGTGGCCACCCCACCAGAAGCAATGGGGCGGGACAGGAAGTGGTGGTACTGTAAAAGACCAGCCCTCTAGCTCAGTTGAGGAAGAGCTGCCAAAGGAACAGAATACCTCTCCCTAAGTGCTGGAACTGGGAGCAGCCAGACACTGCACCGTGCCAGAGACCCAATTGTGAGCTGCTAGGGCTGCCACTTGCAGTCTACCCAGAGAAGAAGGAGGAAGATCCTGGAACCCAGGTATCCCTTGACTTGGAGGGTAGAAAGGAGTCCAGGGAAGCCAAATAGGGTTCAGCTGTGTAGCTGGATTTCTTCCTACCCTCCCAGACATACCTGGGTTCCAGGGTTTTCCTCCTCCTCCTTTGGGTAAAGCACAAGTGGCAGCCCTGGCAGATCACCCATTTCACTGGCAGCTCAGGTAGTTCTGCTGGATCTCTGGGTGTTCTCAGCTCCAGCACGAGCGGAGAGGTGTCCTGCTCCTCTGGCAGCTGTCTGCTGGGCTGAGACTGAGCTGGTGTTAAAGATTTGTCTCTTGTGTAGAGTCCATGTCAGAGACAAACTTTGCTCAGCTATAAGTCAATGGGCTCTCATGTTGGGGGCTTAAGGACAAAATTTTGGGAATCTTTGGAAGCGCATCAGATACAGTCACCCCCTATGAGCAGGAAATATAAGTTATATATGCAGACAATCCTCTGCGTTGATTTTGTTGTTGACAAGTGCAACACATTGTCATTAATCTTATCAGGGTTGCCAATGCGGGGGTTGGGGAGACAAAGAAGGCAGCTGCCCTGTGGCCCAATGATTTGAAGGGGCTGCTGCTGCAGCTGCTACATCTAGAACTCCACAGTCTTTAGATTACCACCAGAGCCTGGGCAGCACAACATGCTCCAGGCAGTTCAGAAGGGCTGGGGAGGCTAGCTCCCAGCCATGCCCCCTTTCACCTGAGGCCCTGTCCCTTCCAGGTAGACTCGGAGCTAGGTCTCCCCACTTTTCCCAGGGGTCTGGCACTTCTGTCCTCAGCCCTAAATCTTGTTGAAGAGGCCACAAAACAGTGTCACCAATCAAAGAGCTTCCAGGTTAGAGGCAAGTACTAATTCTTAAGGTTATCTGAATGTCACCCAGGGTACGTCTAGATTACAGGCTTTTGTCGACAGAAGTTTTGTCGACAGATACTGTCGACAAAGCTTCTGTCAACAAAGAGCATCTAGACTACATTCAGTTCTGTCGACAAAGCAAACTGCTTTGTCGACATGGCAGTGTAGAGGCAAAGGACAGTGTAGATGCAATAATGCCTTCTGTCGACAGAACTCTGTCGACAAAAGGTGTTATTCCTCGTAAAATGAGGTTTACCAGCGTCGACAAAACTGCTGAGTTCTGTCAACATTATGTCCACAGAATTCAGCGATAGTGTAGATGGTATTATGAGCTTCTTGTGAATTGTGCCCACGAAAGCTCATGACACCATCTGCATGTTTTGTTAGTCTTTAAGGTGCTAGTAGACTATTTGATTTTTTTAAGTATACCATATCCATCTAAGTATACTATATCATTTCTAGAAATGGTTTATTTAGAGAGAAATTGGGTTTACAGACCATATCTGGTTAAGAAGAGGATTAGGATTCATTATGAAGTTATTTTGAAATTTGGAACTCAATCAGTCATTATCCCAGTACAGATAGGAGACGTGCAGCATTATTCACTAGGACTAGCTCACACAGTTGTTTCTTAAAGCAATCTAGTGATGGGGAAAAAAAAGTTTACATCTCAATAAGGACCAATATTTTGAGAAATTCTTGCTTTCGGAGTCTGCTTTACCTGAATTTCTATGTAGTATATATTTATCAGTAAAGAAAACATCTGCTGAGCTTACCACACATGCTGCCTCACTGCTGTGGGGCAACTGTTCTCAGCAAAGTAGGAAAAATTATTACAATTGCAGAGCCAGATTCTCAATTGGTATAAATTGGTATAGCATCACTGAAACCAATGGAGCCATGCAAATAAAGTGGATTTCAGTGAAAGTGCTAAATAAAATTTAACTTTTTTCTATTGCACTTGCTAACCACTGACGGTTTCATTCGTCACCATAATCTTACTTTTTTTGCTGCACTGACCAATGACAGGTGGCGTCTTAGAACAGATTGTTTTCCTGTTTAGTGCTTATACCAGCCTCTCTAACGATGTTGTCACAGACCTGTTGGATTCCCCATTTTCACACACATGATTCATACTATATTTGCACATCTGACTTCCAGGAAGGGACCCAGCTATTGAGTCCCTGGGTGTTTTCCTCCAGAACCTGAAGGCATCTCAGCCACTACTATAGGCTTGGGATATGTAGGCACCTTCTCAAGACACAAAGCTGGTATCTGGCACCCTCTGCTGAGAGCTGGAACCCATTATCCAGCTGCCTAATATTTCAGAGCTGACTTTTCAGACTTCCCCTGGCTTAAACATATCCTCTCACGGAACAACCCTCTCACGAGGCAGGTGGCAATTATAAAGAATCTAACAGACACTTTGCATACATGTTAATAATATTGCCCTTTTACTTCACATTGGGTGGTCCAAACTTCTTAATGGTATGGGTCATGTGCACAGTTAGGCTGCATCTTCATGGGCCGCATTCTTTTAGAAACTTTGAACAAAAGCAATTAAACTATTTTTCTCTAGGACGTGAGTGAAAATTGTTCCATTTCTTTATTATTAACAATTGTGAAGCTTATATTATGCTTCAAAATAACCCTATGAAATAAGCAAGTGCAGATGACATTTATGACAACTGATGTTTCTTCATTTGCACCCACTTTTATACCAATTTTTGCTTATTGTAGAACCAGTGTTAGGCCATGTCACTTCACATTAGATTACCATAGCAACCAATTACATGCCTAATTGGCCAGAAGGGTCACAAAATAAAGCAAACTTCATCTGACATTACAGTTAAGAAGTGAAGAAACATGGAGCACAACTCTAAATAAAGCCTGAACTAGTCGAGTGATAGTTATACTCATTTCCTTTCACAAAACATGAATTAAAACAAACATGGTGATAAAATATTAATCTTGCATGCATTAAATTAATCAAATAATCCATCGCCTCTCTACTCAAATTTATAAACCTATTTTATAATTCAGTTCCAGTCAGAGGTTGATCCTCACTTCGGAATCAAAATTCAGGGTATAAGCCAGAGTTCAGCTAAACTTAACCAGTATAGAACATTTACCATAAAAATATCAGCTGTGCATAACATATTGGGCCTAATACAGCATCATTTACTTTTGTGCATCTTTACTGAAGGAAGATAGAATATGGCTATTTATTCCAAGATTTACTCCTGCATTTTATTAACAAAGTGTCCTGCTTTTTTATATAAGAAAAGTTGGCATTAATGCAATGATAGGCATTATGAAAGAATGCTACCAGCACAAAAAATATTGGTTTACTCTACATCTTCCTAAGATCATCAGGTTAGCCCGAACCATGAGTCAGTCACTTAGGCTAAGAGGCACTGCAATCAAAGCTCTCTCTCATGGGATAAAAATTTCAATCACAGTAATGGTTCCAAATTACATGTTACAATTTTGTATTTGAATTGTTTACCACTGAAAGATATAGGGAGGCAGGCCATTATGATTTCAGATTGATTTAAGATTTGTGGTCAGACAGTAAAGATGCTAGCTATTATTAGACTAAGCACCAAGATGTAAGATTTTGTTTCATTTTGCATCTGAAAACGAAAGCTTGAACTGGAACATTAATGGAATTTTTGGAATTAAATAAATTAGAACATGACAGCCTCTGACAGATTGCATAGGTTGACCACATCTCACAGCTCGGGGGTGGATAAAGTTTGAGTTTACTCAGCTTCAAAAAATGCAGTTTTAAAAAAACCTATAGGGTATGTCTACACTGCAGGGTTTTTCCAGAAAAACAACCTTTTTTCTGCAAAAGCGACGAGGAGTCCTGTGGCACCTTATAGACTAACTGAAGTGTAGGAGCATAAGCTTTTGTGGACAAAGACCCACTTTGTCAGATGCATGACTAACACGGCTACCCCTCTGATACTTGACAACCTTTTTTCTGGAAAAACTATATTTACATCCACACTGCTATTGCGTTCTTTCAAAAGAAAGTTGAAAGAATGGAGGGGTTTTTCCAACTGTGGCAAACCTCTTTTTATGAGGAAGAAGCCTTTTTCCGAAAAAGCTCTTTCAGAAAAAGGCATGAATGGATGCAAAAGAGGCTTTAAAAAAAAAAGAAGAAGAGGCCTCCAGGAAATAACACTGGTGCCCTGGTGGCCACTCCATCCAAAGTAATCCAAACTCTATAGTTCCTTTCTCCTGCCAGCTCTTAAAGCTGCAGGCATCCTGGACAAGCCTTGTGGCAGGAAGCCGGCCCTGGAAGCATCACCTGATTGCACGGCTCTCCCTGCCACATGGAATTGGACCCATGGCCCAGCCACAACCCCCTGAGACCTCCCTGGCCCTCACAGGGAACAACACCAAGGCTCTCAGGACCCACCCAGGGGCAGCAACCCTTCTGGACCAGAGCAGAGATCCTGTCCCTCCTCTAGCTGTGGGGGGAGGAGGAGACCCTGCAGGATCTCTACTCCTAGTGCAGAAACACCAATATCTATGGCTGGATGACTGAAGCCCTGGTGGAGAGGGGACACACACACTCTGGACCTTAGAACAGGCCCAGAACAAGGTCAAGGAGCTATGCCGGGCTATGCCAGGGCCAGGGAGCACAGGTTTCATTCCAGTGCAGGATCCCATTACTGCCCCTACTACCAGGAGCTCCACCAGATCCTGGGGGTATGGGGAAACCCTTTCCCCACCCATGGTGGTGGATTTGGGGCTTGAGACACCCATCATTGCCTGCCTGGAGCTCACAGCTGAGGAGGAGAAGGAGGAACATCATGTGCAGGAGGAGGTGGACACGACATCCTCTGAACAGGGAGGGATCATCAGGTGAGTGCTCCTGAGGCAACATGCAACAGACCCTGGTCCAGAGAGTCCGGGAGGACGCTGAGTGGCAGAGCTGCATGTGGGACCAGGGCGACAACATGTGTGCCATCACGTGGGAAACGATGGCACACCCAGCTGCTGTCCCTGCTCCTGTCTCCCACCCTCCTGACCCCCCCCCCCCCCCGCTATGCCCATTCCCCCTCCCCTGCCTCCCAAGTGATGCCTTTTCTCCCTCCTCAAGTGATGCCTCTGGTCTCTCCCCCTGCTATGCTTATACCCCCTCACCCTGCTATGCCTGACCCCGCTCCAGTGCCACCTACTGCCCACCCACCTGCTGTCCCAAGCTCCACCCAACCCCAAGTTTGCCGAGGTCCCTGGACCCAAGGTGGCACTTCTAGCCATCCCACACACCACTCCCAGCCCTGAGCTCCCCTTCTCCTTCCCCCATCCAGGTTCTCAGCCCTTCCTCCTTCCCAATTGATTTCATTATTGAAATTATTGAAATCAAAACAGGTGTGTATACTGAGATTTCAGGGAAGGGGGGAAGAGAAGAGTTATAGTGGGAAAGGGATAGTGGAGCAAGGCACAGGTCCCTAGGGGGGAGGCCCTGGAGAGAGTTACTGGGGTCCTTGAGAGAAACTGTCCCTCAGGACCTCCCGGATGCACATCCCTGCCTGATGTGCCTGACAGATGCAGCTGTGCACAGCTGATTGAAGGCACTCACTTCCCAGCCGGCCTCTGCTCCCCACCCAGGTAGGAGGGCTTCCCTCTTCCTCTCCATAAAGTTGTGGAGGACACAACACGCTGAGACGACCCCGGGGATGTTGTGCTCCCCCAAGTCGAGGTGAGTCAGGAGGCACCTGAACTGCACCTTGAGGTGCCCAAAGGCATACTCGACCTGGATTTGGGCCGGCTGAGGTGGACATTGAATTGGTGCATGCTAGGGACCAGGTGTCCAGTGTATGGCTTCATAAGCCACGACATAAGCCATGTCCCCACAAAGCACAGTGGCATGTGCATGTCCCAAACACAAAATTCACGCTGGAGGAATGCACAGTGGCATGTGCATGTCCCAAACACAAAATTCACGCTGAAGGAAGAATATGCCAGCCTCCAGCTTCCCACAGAGGCTTGAGTTTCTGAAAATGTGGGCATCGTGCACCCTGCCTAACCACCCAATGAAAATATCGATAGCTCCCCCGCAGTTACGGAACCCTAGGGCAGCAAATCCTGCGACGATCAGGTCCAGGTCTCCCAGATGGATGACTCTGCACAGCAGGACTGAGTTGATGGCCCTTACAACCTACAGAAGGAGACAAACAAACACACCAAACAGAGAATGAGAGGAAGTGCCTGAGTCCTTGGGAGGTACCTGCCTCCTTCCCCTCCTCCCCCAAACACCCCAGGAGCCACCCCCTATGAGGCCGCTTCCCAGAAGGGCTGAGTGAGGGTGTGACAGAACAACTCCACCAGGGATGTGGTTTCCTCCCCACCCTCAGCCCACCCCATTCCCTAGAGTCCTCCTTTCCAGGCCCTCCCCCCCAGGGACTGAAGCCCAGGAGTGTCTTACCTGCATGAGGAGGGCCCCCATGGTGGACTTCCCCACGCCAAACTGATTGCCCACCAACCGGTAGCTGTCTGGAGAGGCGAGCTTCCAGATGGCAATGGCAACCCACTTCTCCAGGGGGATGGCAGGCTGCAGGTGAGTGTCGCATCGTTGGAGGGCAGGGGCGAGCCAGGCATGCAGCTCCACAAAGGTGGCCTTCCACAGGCGGAAATTTTGAAGCCCCTTCTGGTCATCCCACCACTCCATAACCAACCGGTCCCACCAGTCGGAACTGGTGTCCAGCCTTCAAAAGCATCTCTCCACTGTGGGGTGTGATTGCAAGGGTCTTGCTCCCACACACAGGGAGAGGGTCTCAAGGATGAGCTCTCTGTCCAGCTTGTGCAGGGCCATGAAGGCAGCCTGCACAAACTCTTGCAGAAACTGGTAGTGTGAAGCCATCGCATACCCGGGGCAGCTCTGGTTCCATGGCAAGAAGAATTCTCTTCTGTCCAAAAGCTGGGCAACCAGAGCATGCACTGCAAAAGCTTTGCAGTCCCTTGGAGAGGAAGGCAAGCAGGCAGCAGAAGCAGAGAAACAGCTGTCCGGGGGGGGGTTCTCTTTAAGTGTGTCTCTCAGCTAGCCTTAGGCAACAGCACTCGGAAGCAACTGCAGTCTAGACGTAGCCATACTGAGCTAGATTTTCCATGGATTGGACCATAGACAGTAAGGCTACATCTACACTGGCATGAAAAGTTTTCCGTTAAAAGCATTTTCGGAAAAGCGCATCTAGATTGGCAGGATGCTTTTCCGCAAAAGCACTTTTTGTGGAAAAGCGTCCGTGGCCAATCTAGATGCGGTTTTCCATAAAAAAGCCCCGATCGCCTTTTTCACAATCGGGGCTTTTCTGTGGAAAACAGTACTATGCTGTCTACACTGGCCCTTTTGCGCAAAAGTCTTTCGGAAAAAGACTTTTGCCCAAACGGGAGCAGCACAGTATTTCCGGAAAAGCACTGATGATTTTACATGAGATCGTCAGTGCTTTTCCGGAAATTCAAGCGGCCAGTGTAGACAGCTGGCAAGTTTTTCCAGAAAAGCAGATGATTTTCCGGAAAACTTGCCAGTCTAGACACAGCCTATGAGTGATCTATGGAACCATTCCAAGCCTGCTAAAATATACAAAGTTCCACCTAATATTTTAAAGGACTCCTTTCAACAAAACACGAGACCCCATTGTCTCTTCCTCATCCTTGATTTTTTCACCTATGTTGACTCCTTATATATGACTGTGGCCTGTAAGAACAGAGGACAAAAGAAAACCTGTTATAAACTCCATTCCAGAATATCAACAAGGAATCACTGATACCCTTAATCCTCTCATCTTATTCTAGTGTAAAAGCATTGATACCTCTTTCAATTCATTTTCTTTGTGGTCAGTATAAAAAAATTTCTGCAGGTCAAGATTTATACTTTGTGATCCAACCCAATAATCGTTTGGCATAAACAGGATGTATTAGCTCACAAACCCAAGAGAGATTCATAAACACTCCAGGTAGGCAAGTATGAGGAGTTTTGTATGCAGTCAAACCTAAAGGCCCTGATAAACATCATTCAACCTCCCTGAACTGAGTTTTCAAAGTAAGCCTAATCCTATGTTCTCACTGCAATTGGGATTTTTTTCTACATCAAACCTGCTCACTCTTGCTTTTCCCTGAAGATTACAAGCATACCATTATAAACTCTATTCCAAGAAGTTTGTACACAACCAGGAAGATAAAGTAATAAAGTAGCTGTGGTGTCTGTGCCTGATCCTTCAGGTTTATTAGGGAAGCACAACAGTCACCATTCCACCTTGATTACATTAGGGTACATCTGTCTACTAAGAAGATAGTTGGTTCTTATCTAGTATAGCACTAGAGTCACTAACCCTGCCTAGCAGCTAACTGAAGTTGATATGGGCAGCATTAAACAGTTTTCAAATTGTCTGCTTATTACGAGAAAGTCCATGCCTTTTGCTGGGACAAAATATTTTCTATCCATCCTATGGTGGTTGGGGGGATAGAGACTGGGGTTAGCCAGAGTTCATCACATGGTTCCAAGATAGTTTCATTGAGGGGTGATGCTATTTTTGAGGATGCCGTTGATGGTAGTATTGTGAGTAATTTTTTGTATTGTTTGTCTTGCACCTCTTGGAGTGTAATGTCTTGAGATTGAGTCACTTGTTAAAATAGTTCTTGGAATTGTTTCAGGTCATCTGCCAGTGGAGAGTGCGATACCTGAAAAACTGCTTCATCTAAACTAGCCAACCCATGCGGAGTGTGTAAAGAGCTTTCTGAGTTGGAGTGAGGTAAATTGTTATCGCCATTTGCTGAATCTGCCTGGATTATTACTAAGGGCAAGTGAGACAGTGAGGAATGCACCATTGTAGCCAGGGAACATGTAGACGTATGCTGTGGTATAGTGGGTGGTATATTTCGTGAGCAGTAGGTATGGGAGGAGTGCAGACAATACCCGTGCCATGGCTCCCAGAGAAGCCACTGAGGTTGAAGGTGTTGTGGAGAATACAGCCACAGCTGGTTAAGTCCCAAGAGTTGTGGCAGTTGCTGAAGAGGATGATTTCAAGTCGAATGCCAGGAAGCCATTGGGGATGAATGGCAAGATGAGAATCTACTCCGCTGCCTGCTGCTCTGTTCAGTTTGCGGTGACAGTGGTATGGGAGAGTGAGAAGCCCTTTCTGCCATTTGTCTGCACAGGCTAGCATGAGGCAAAACTGGGGATTTTTGTAAATGCATCTTCCTAGACGCTTTCCTGTGCTCCAGTGCCGGAGTGCATTTGGATTCCAACTGCCTGGGGCCGGTTTGTTCAGTCGGTTGTGGGGCACCTGTGGGAACCTGGGATGGTGCCATGTGCAGCTTTGTCGGCACTGGTGGATTAGTGGTGCCAGTGGGTGCAGAGCGCTTAGGTTCAGACTCGGTTCCTGGAAGATGTGGATTTACATTACTCTGCGGTGCTGGAAACTGACAGCACCAAGGAACAGGAGGCTCAGGGCATTACAAGCAGTGATTGAACCAGGGAACCCCGTGACACTTGTGATCCTTTCTGGGGTGATGAGTTAGCCCTGTCATTGGGCTTCGGTTGTTCGCCGTGTCTCCTGGGACTTATCCCCTGATGGTTGGAGGGATTTCTCCCATAGGAGGTTCTTCAGAAGCATTTCACTGGGTACGTCTACACTACAGCGCTAGTTCGAACTAACTTAGTTCGAATTAGTTAATTCGAACTAAGCTAGTTCGAACTAACGCATCTAGAACTAAAAACTAGTTCGAACTAGCGTTTTGCTAGTTCGAACTAGCAAGTCCACATTGAGTGGACTCTGAACAGGGCTTAAGGATGGCCGGAAGCAGTGCCGGCAGGGCATAAAAGGAGGACTTAGAGCATGGAGATGCTGTCTCAGGCTAGCCGAGGGCTGCGCTTAAAGGGTCCCGACCCCCACCCCGGACACACAGTTCTAAGGGGTGCCCCGCTTGCAAAGAAGTTCTGGCTTGGAGTGCCCTGAGTGCTCACACTGGGCACATCACACCACTCGGCCATCAGCCCGGCTGCACTTGCCGCAGGCTGCCATCTGGGGAGAGGGAGTAATTGGGGGGCTGCAGGAGAGCTTCCACCCCCAGAAGCCTGCAGAGCCAGCCCAGTCCTCCCCATCGGGGGCTCGTACCCCATTCCTCCCTCACCTCCTTCCACTTACCCTTCCCTAGCCCTCCTTCTTATTGATGTACAAAATAAAGATAACGTTTCTTCCAACATTGACTCTGTCTTTATTAAACAAAACTGGGGGAGACTGGGAAAAGGAGGTGGGAGAGGGGAAGAGAAAGGCTGGGAGAGGGGAGGGCAACTAACATGATCAGGGGTTGGGAACAGGTCCCAGATGAAGAAAGGCTACAGAGACTGGGACTGTTCAGCTTAGAAAAGAGGAGACGGAGGGGGGACAGGATAGAGGTCTCTGAAAGCAGGGGTTGGGTGGAGAGGGTGCATTCAGAAAAGTTCTTCCTGAGTTCCCATAAAGAAGGACTAGAGGACACCAAAGGAAAGGAATGGGTAGCAGGCTTCAAACTAGTAAGAGACAGTTGTTCTTCTTGACAAAGCAAATAGTTAACCTGTGGAACTCCTTGCTGCAGGAGACTGTGAAGGCTGGAACTAGAACAGAGTTTAAAGGGAAGTGAGATAAAGTGATGGAGGTTGGGTCCATGGAGTCCTATTAGCCAGAGGGTAGGAGTGGTGTCCCTGCCCAAAGTTTGTGGAAGGCTGGAGAGGGATGGCACGAGACAAATGGCTTGGTCACTGTCTTCCGTCCATCCCCTCCAGGGTCCCTAGGGTTGGCCACTGTCGGCAGACAGGCTACTGGGCTAGATGGACCTTTGGTCTGACCCAGGACGGCCATTGTAACCTCAGGGCTCAGTGTCGGGGGTCTCAGTGGACCCCCTTGATTTTCATGCACACCTGGTCCTGGGTGGCCAGGCTGGAAGCTCTCCTGCCCTAGACAGCCACTTTCCTGTGCCTAGTGCGGAGATCGTGGACGAGGTCCACGATGTCCGCACTAGCCCAGGAAGGTGCCCGCCTCTTGCGGTCCAGGGCAAGCTCCCGGGAGCCGCCAGCCTGGTCCCGGCAAGAGGGGGTGGGCTGGGGGGCATCGGGTGGGTGGCTCTGTGCCGTGCCAGGTGCAGGGTCTGCTAGCTGGGTGCTGGCAGGCTTGCACCTGGCACGGGCACCGTAGCCAGCCCGTGCCCCTTTAAGGGGGCCGGGGCCGGGAGGGGGGCATAGAGTTTCCCTGGTGTTGGCCAGAGTGGCCACCAGGGAAACCTGGGGAGGGCTAGCCTCCCACTAGTTCGAACTAAAGGGCTACACAGCCCTTAGTTCGAACTAGCTAGTTCGAACTAGGCGTTAGTCCTCGTAAAATGAGGTTTACCTAGTTCGAACTAAGCGCTCCGCTAGTTCGATTCAAATTCGAACTAGCGGAGCGCTAGTGTAGCACCTATTAAAGTTAGTTCGAACTAACGTCCGTTAGTTCGAACTAACTTTGTAGTGTAGACATACCCACTGTCTTTTCTTGCTCTGGCTGTCATGTTTAAAGAACTCGGGCACTTCTGTGCTGCATGACTTTCACCCAAACATTTCATACAGGACACATTTCCATCCAAAACTGGCATTGAATCCCAGCATGAGTCACATTACTTAAAGCTGGGAGAGCCTGGCATGTTGAGAAAGGAAAAAAAGCCACCACCGTGGTTTTGGTTTTGGTTTAAACTAAAGGGCTAGTTGAAAACTTTTATGAACTAGTAAACTTATCTGTTGATAAGTTCATAAAAGTAACTAAACTAACTGTACTATTTGTTTATTTTCTGTGAGAAAGGAGAGCACTGCCATAACTCCGTCTTCAGCCAAGGAAAAGGAACTGAGGGAGGTTTGTGCCACGTGTGTGCCTAACAGACTACAACAGCGTGAGATGGCAAGTGTGCAGGCACAGCACGAGGTGCACTGCTAGACAAAAATCAACAGCACGAGGACACACAGAAACATGAGGGGTGCACCCACAGGGACACCACTCAACGGAGAACTGCTCACTCCAAACCTGGCCTCTTAGCACTACATTTTTTGGTGCTTAACCACTTGATCAAGATGTGTTCACTCACATTCAATTGAATTACTTATATTTTAATAAGTAAGTGTCCAAATAAATTTATTGTGACAGGGTCAGGCTGGAGGACTACAATAGATAGAGAGAAAGGCAGCACTAAAAGCCCTAGTTAATCAGAAGCAAAGGAGACAGGGCTGCTGTAAATCAATCAGAGCCAGCTGATCTCACCTGAGGCTGCAGGTAGAGCCTTTTAAAAGGAAGCCCTCCTTGAAAGGAGGGGGAGGAGAGCATGAGGTGACCAGAGTAGACAGGAAAAGAATCAGAGCAGACTAAGAAAGGTAACAGCAACATTACCAGAGACAGCAAAGTGGGGTGAGGAGCTCCAAACAGGGGTTTCAGGCCCTCCTTTTCCTGGGAGCCCAGCTGAGAGCTGGAGAGGGTTGTTTTTGCAGCCCAGGCTGACCCCAGGGCACTGGCCCCAATGCCCTCTGTAGCTGAGGGACCAGAGTTCAAACCCTGCTATGGGCTAATAGCGCAGTACTGAGACTGCCAAATTAAGGACTGAGCAGGGTACTGGGACCCAGGAGTGGGGTTACCCTCCCACAGTATTGAATGAGGGAGATAAATGTTTTAATGAATATTAAATTAATTTGACCATCCCATATATCAAGTGTCTGGGCAATGACTCTGGGTTGCTCTTAACAGATTACATGCAAATGTTTTTAATTTTGCAAGGTTCCCTGGTACATCATTAACTGTGTACATTATAGAAATCTATGACACTGCAAATTGCCATTTGTTACTATCCAAGGCATATATATATCACTTATGGCAACTGACCACTGCAGATCTGTACAGAAGTTGTCAACCCTGAAAAAGAAAAGCTTTGGGCTTTTTGGACTAAGCATGTTTTACACATTGGTCAAGTTTTTTATAATTTCATCTGCTGGGGGACCAACAAGCTTATCAGGCCCCTGTGCAACTTAGGGGGTGGTGGAAATGCAGAATCTGTGCTCCTGGAATGGGTAGAGCCTCTGGTGCAAGGAGTGGGGCTGGGAATAGCCAGGCTTCAATACCACCTGTGCTTCCCTTCCCCAGGCAGTCCTTAGCACCATCTGGAGCATACCACCTGGCTTTCTGGCTGCTGCCACTGCTGCAGTAATATCAGCAGCATCCAGGAGCCTTTTGAATTGTCAGACTCTAGGACATCCCCCCCCTCCGCCGCTCATTGGTGGACCTGTTCATATGGAAGATCATCCTTCTGCAATATAACCATTTACCTTCTGGAAAAAAATTATTTTATTCTTGAAAGTTTAGCCAAGCCTCAGTGTCTATGCTCAATACTCTAAGGAGCTTCTATGAAGACTGGCAAACAATCATCTGCTTCATGGGCTTTCTGGCTGTATGATTTGTTGAGGGAGTGGATATCGCTGATTCCTGGGCTAGAACTCTTCAGCAGCTACTTCAGTGTTTGTGGAAGTATGTCCCAATGCATGGAGGACAGAAGCTTTCAGAAAGCCAAAGACTTTGGCTACATCTAGACTGGCATGATTTTCTGCAAATGCTTTTAACGGAAAAGTTTTCCGTTAAAAGCATTTGCGGAAAAGAGCGTCTAGATTGGCACGGACGCTTTTCCGCAAAAGCACTTTTTGTGGAAAAGCGTCCATGCCAATCTAGATGCGCTTTTGCGCAAAACAAATCTGAGCTGTCTACACTGACCCTTTTGCGCAAAAGCTTTTGTGCAAAAGGACTTTTTCCCGAACAGAAGCAGCATAGTATTTCCGCAAGAAGCATTGATTTCTTACATGAGATTGTCAGTGTTCTTGCGGAAATTCAAGCGGCCAGTGTAGACAGCTGGCAAGTTTTTCGGAAAAACTTGCCAGTCTAGACACAGCCTTTGTATTTGGAGCACCAGCATATTTAGATGCTTTTATTTTCTATATTTTGTAGTGTAACATGGCTTGTGCTGTTCTATGGAGAAGTGAGAAAAGAGCTAGATGACAAATGCTCTCTTGTTGTCACCATGTCAATCCCAGGATATTAAAGGGACAAGGTGGGTGAGGTAATATCTTTTATCTTTTCAAAACCAGCACTGTTGAAGGCTTGTATTCCTCACCAGCAGAAGTTGTTCCAATAAAAGATATTGCCATCCTCATCCTGTCTCAAATGAGTACTCAGTGAACAGTAAAGCAGGAGGGAAAAGAACAAAGAATCAAGCTGGTAACTTAGCAAATAATACTAAGGGTGAGTCTACACTGCACCATTGTTCCGGAATAACAATGCGAGCGTCTACACAGCAATTCCATTATTTCTAAATGAATTCGAAATAACGGACAGCTTATTCTGACTTTTGTAAACCTCATTGCATAAGGCGCAACACCTCTTCTGAAATGGCTATTTCGGAAGAGGACGTGTGTAGATGCGTCACAGGGAGTTGTTTTGAAATAAGGGGCCTCTAGGAAATCCCACTGGTGCCCTGCTGGCCACTTCATCCACACCACTCGGGACTCTATAGTTCCTCTTCCCTTAAAGCTGCAGATACTGGGGAAAGGACTTATGGGAGGAGCCCGCCCTCACAGCCTCCAACCACACCACAGCTGCCATAGCGCGTTGTCTGGACAGCATGGCAGACTCTCAAGCACCCCCCCAAAAGCCCTCTGCCCATCCCAGGAAGCAGTCTGACCATTCCCAGGAGCCTGCCAGGTGTTACAAGAGGTGAGCACCATCATGGTCTGGGGCAGAGATCCTGGCCCTCATCGAGGTGTGGGGGAAAAACGAAAACCTCCAAGATCTCTGCTCCAGATGGCACAACACCGATATATACGTCCGCGTGGCTGGGAGCCTGGCCACCAAGGGCCACATCAGGAACCAGGAGCAGGTCCAGAGTAAGGTGAAGGAGCTCTGCCAGGCCTACATCCGAGTGAGGGAGCGCAGCTCCTGCTCCAGGACAGAACCCCACTCCTGCCAATTCTGACCACTGCGGGGGACACCCTCCCGTCTGCTATAAAGAGGTTGGGAACAAGGACACACACAGACTCTGGAGTGCTGCATTCGGCACCTGGGCATGCCTGCACGCTCGAGGCAGCACCCACTGCCGGTGACAGCGCTGCCAGGTGCAGGAGTGTGCACCACTCCCCCTTCCTCCCACTCCAAAACCTTCACCCCTTCTCCTCCAGCAGCCAGGGATACAGGGTCTCTTCCCTTGGACTGTCACCATTGCTGGTGCTGGCATGTGCGCAGCACTGATGGAAGCCCAGCCAGCTCGAGGCGCCCTTCCCACCCATTGGATCCCAGCGTGGCTGGCAATTTCCCATGCCTGCTTGTCCCTGGGACATAGTGGGGCGAGAAGCATGGTCTCCTGGGGATGTCTGGACCCCTGAGAGGCAGGGCCTGCTGTCCAGGACACACATGGCCTTACTCCCAGGACATCACCTTCCTCTGGCCTGGGAACTGTCAGTCTCAGCTCACAGATGAGGGCAAGGCCTCAGGGACAGTGTCTCCAGGGATGGCTTAACATCCCTGACTTTTTATTGTTCCCAGCCAGACCAGCTGTGACAGGGGGGCAAGCAACACCCCCTGAGCCAGTCGCCCAATCTCGGGGGAGCCACAGGCGCTGGAGGACCCAGGAAGATCTGATGCCGGAGCATGTCTCCATACTCCAGGACCTGCACAGAAGCAGGCCCAGAAGGTCCAGGAGGACATGCAGTGGCAGAGAGACATGTGGACGGAGTTGCTGCAGCAGGGACACAACTTATGTGCGACCATGCAGACTCACCTCATCCACCTGGAGCCAACTCCTGCTCCTGTCCCAGTCCCAGTTCCGGTCCTGCCCCCCTCCCATGCCAGCCCCTGCCCCCTTTCGCATGCCTGACCCTGCTCCAGCCCCTCCATTGCTTATCCCACTAGCCTGCCCAGACTCCCACACACACAAGGCGAAGGAAGCACCCGAGCCATGCATTACTCCCAGCCCCAGCCCTGAACCTCTCTTCCCACCTCCTCCCTCTTTCAGTTCCCTCCCCCCTCCAAGATTCTCTCCCCAGTTACTTCTACGCCAAATAAATCACCACACAGTTCTGTTTTTATAAACCAAACAGTTTTTATATTGTCTTTCCAGGGGAGAAGAGTGGAGGGGGGAACAGAGGGGCTGTTGGAGGAAAGGCAGAAGGGAGCAATGCACAGGCCCCTAGTGGGGAACAAGGATGTTAAATAGTGAATAATTTACTAGTCAAGTAGTCAATAGAATTTCCATCAACTACTCAACTAGTCGATAGGCACTTCCTCATGCCTCCTTTGAAATGTACAAGAGCCCCCACTCTTGTACATTTCAAAGGAGGACTGCAGAACTCCGTGTGCAGCCCTGGGCCAGCAGGAAGTCCCGCTAACTCCAGGCTGCACATGGCGTGCTGCTTTGAAATGTACAAGAGTCCCCAGCATGGGCTCTTGTGCATTTCAAAGCAGAAGTGCCCTCATGGATCCTGGGGTCAGTGGGGGACTCAGAGTCCCCCTCTGACCTGAGCTCCATTTGGCACTGCTGCTTTGAAATGACATGTGGAGCCCAAGATCAACTGATACCAGGTTCCATGTGGTATTTCCCTGCAATGTGGACATACTCTAAACCAGTGTATCTCAACCGTTTTTTATAAAGTACTCCTTATAATTTTTTAAAGTACCCCAGTCCCTACAGTTTTCAGACACAAAATGTTTTCTACCATTGCAACACATTTGTTTAAACAACTTAATTGTAGCTGGGTGGGGGATGAAATTTTTGGGTGTAAAACATACAAAAATAATAAAGCGCTGTAAAACTTAAAATAAAAATTCAGTTTTCTCCAAATGTCAGTTGTGTTGACATACTCTCCAGACTTCTCTCAAGTATCCCTAAGGGTACTCGTACCACTGGTTGAGAAGCACTGCCCTAAGCCTCATAAATTTTCTGGTAAACCTATTGAAGGTTCATTTATTAGGTCTATATTTTCCAGATGTTGAAGGAGAATTAAAATGATGTGCTTAGAACTATGTAACTTCTGTGTAGACTTTCCAAATAACCAAAAGCTCCAGGGGGTAACCGAGTTAGTCTGTACAGGATAAACTTAAAAAACAAAAACTGGTCTGGTAGCACTTTATAGAGACTAACAAAACATGTAGATGGCTGTGCCCACGAAAGCTCATGATACCATCTACATGTTTTATTAGTCTCTAAAGTGCTACCAAATAACCAGAGTCATAGATGACTTAAAACATAACTTAAACTTTAAAATATCTAGACTAATTTAAAATTAAAGGATGTACACAGTATGATTCACGCTGGTTAAGTTTACAGAACAAAAGGCCCTGAAGGGCTACTAGCCCAACAAGTATGTTCATAGCAAGCTGCTTCCAAGATTGCCCTTCGAATGGCAAACCATGAGCCTGAGATATTTAAACTACCATGAGGACAGTCAGGGTGTGTCTAGACTACAGAGTTTTCTTGACAAAAGTGGACTTTTGTCGACAAAACTATACCTGCGTCCACACTACCGCTGAGTTCTGTCGACATAACGTCGACAGAACTCAGCAGTTTTGTCGACGTATGTAAACCTCATTTTACGAGGAATAACACCTTCTGTCGACAGAGTTTCTGTCGACAGAAGGTGCTATTGAATGGAAACTGTCCTTTGCGTCCAGACTACCATGTCGACAAAAGCAGCTTGCTTTGTCGACAGAACTCAATGTAGTCTGGATGCGCTTTGTCGACAGAAGCCTGTAGTCTAGACGTACCCTCAGTGGGCACATACTACTATGTGAATCATCTTAAAACAGGCCAATTTAAACCATCAATAAGATCCTCATCTCATATAAATCAGCATAACTCCTTTTGGCTTTATCTTAATCAAATCAATGGTGTCATGTTTTGGTCCACGAAAAGCATCTAACTGCAATGTGTTGGGAAACGGCTACAGTGCACTCTCACAGAAGATAGAAGTGCTCCTTCCATCTTGAACAGAACAACACTTGCTCTCCCAGCCTGCAATTACCAGCATTTCAGAATCACATTGCTAGTGTGGATAATCCCTCATTAGAATTCAGCAGCAGATCAAATCATCTTGCTAGATTCTCTGTCTTACAGTTTGCACAGCTACTTTGAATATATTTTAACTAATGAGAACTCTCCTGTTGAGCATATGCATCCCTTATAATTGAGTGGGTCCATGTGTATCCATGCTGATGGGATAATAAATTCAATACAATATTGGTCTGTGCAATGGATATTTCATTCTCTTTCCCCCCCAAAACACCTAAAGAGTCTAAATTCTGACTGTAGATAGCCATAGAAAAGCAGCAGCTGTGCTTAATCAGTGACAGTTCAGCCATCTTATACTGATTGCAAAGACACTTAGGCTGTGTCTACATTGGTGTGATCTTGCGCAAAAGCACTGCCTGTCTACACTGGCCGTGAGTTCTTGCGCAAGTACACTGACATTCTAATGTATGAAATCAGTGCTTCTTGCGCAAGAACTCTGATGCTCCCGCTCAGGAATAAGCCCTCTTGTGCAACTGTTATTGTGCAAGAGGCTAGTGTAGACAGGCAACATGAATTTCTTACGCAAGAAAGCCCTATGGTTAAAATGGCCATCAGAGCTTTCTTGTGCAAGAGAGCGTCTACACTGGCCTGGATGCTCTTGCGCAAAAGCACCTCTCTTGCGCAAACGCACATGCCAGTGTAGACGCTCTCTTCTGGAAGAGTTTTTGCACAAGAACTCTTCTGCAAAAGAGTTCTTGAGCAAGATCATGCCACTGTAGACGTACAAGTTATTTAATACTCTTTACTGTTTTCAGATTAAACATGCTGAAACATATTCAGTGTTTGCCTTTGAAAGAAATTCATATACTCAGAGTTGGGAAAACATGATTTCAACTTGGGGGAGACAATTACTTTCAATTTTATTGCCTAAAACAGTGTTATCTTAATCTCTTTGCCTGATTGCAGCATTTTTCTTTTGAATTGTAACTGGTTTCCTCCTTAAGAGCTAAGGTAAAAATCTGACTTCTCACCAAAATGCTTCTTTGTACTCTAGCAGCAGTTGAATGACTAGTTTAGTGAAATTCAACATAACTTGCCCAAACTCTCTATTAATCTTGAAGCACATGTTCTCTTACTGTTTGCATTTCCCTCTGTATGCAACATAGGGTACATCTACACTGCACGCTTATTTTGGAATAAGCTATTCCAGAAGATATCTTCTGGAATAGCTTATTTCAAAATAATGCATCTACACACACAAAGCACATCAAAATAGCGATTTGCTATTTCAAAATAGCATCCAATCAGTGTGGATGCTCTATCTCACATTTAAGGCCACCCGGAACCAGTTCAGGCAGGGAATTAGGTCAGCAGTTACTTCCTGGAGCTGCTGCCTGAGGCTATCTGAGACGTGTGCTTAGAGGGACCCCCCTGTACAGCTGTTTCTCAAATTCTTCTCCTGCTCTTTCATCAACCTAGCTGTGTCTACAATGAAAATTTGGTTGACCTAATTATGTTGCACATGGCACAAAATTTTTCACAGCACTGTGTAATGTAGCTAGGTCAATATAATTTTTAGGTAGACCAGGGCTTAATTTTCTTCAGTCACATCATTTATTTCAATTAACAAATCAAGTCATCATTTTGTAAGGCACTGTACTGATTTGATAATAGAACTCAAATTGAAGTTATTTTATAGCAGGGAAACAAAACCGTGATGACACCGGAAATGTATTCCTGTCTTTTAGTGTTAAGGCTTATAGGCTTCTATACAGAAGGATAAAATGAACGGTAGATAATACATGTAGATTCTAGGGCCTTATCCTGTGAGGTGCTGAGCTTCCTTATTCTATTTAATCTTAGCAGGAGGTAAAGTGCTAGGAACCCTCACAGGCTGAGCACTTATTTACCAAGATCCACTTGAATAGAATGGCTTATAAAACATAACCCAGCCCATTCTATTAACTAGGCTATTTTAAGTAGTAGGTGAGGGGGAGGAAGAGAAGAATGAAAATAGGTTTATTATCATGGTTTTTGAAAGGCTAGAAAGAGACACAACAACCTTGAATGTGCCCCTTGGCCCCTGTGATTTAGGCAAGTGTTTTGAAGGAGAGCACCTGCTGCTTTTTTCTTTCTTCACATTAGTCTGGAAAATTTGCAGTTCACAGCAAACCCACATTTTCTACTCAGAGGCCAGATGGAATTTGGGGCTGGAGAATTCTACAGTGTTCATAGGAAGGGAGGAAGAGACAGGTATGTGCAACTTGTACACAATGAACTGCACAGTGTTACACTTTAGGGAAATTGCACCTGTGTTCCTGCTCTGTGGTACACCCAAGTGCAGCCACTTAAATCCTCTCTCGCTCCTAATCATCTCCTCTCTTGGGCAGAGGGCCATGTTTCTCTCTCTCCCTGCTGGCCAAGATTTTTCCAAGTTGCACAATTCCCATCTACCTTGTGATATTTCCAGTAAGATCAACTGCCTAAACCGGTCAGCATCTGCACTTAGCTTCCTCTCCTGAGACTATGCCTAATGTAATTGTTACGAGTAACCAGACAGCTCTTTCTAAGCAAACACTCTTCTTATTCAAAGGGGAAATCATTACTAATAACATATTAAAAACAATAACCCACATGCATGCTAAAAAGTTTATGCAAGGCCATATTAACTCAAATCATGGTCTCTGGTAGCTGTCACCCCTTTGTAAGAAAGAAAGAGCCTGAAGCCTGGGCCTGGAACCAAAATAAGCAAGAGTTCTACTATGAGTAACAGACAGGCCTTGTTAAAGGCAGATGTTTGCCTGCCAGTCAGTGTCTCTCAGCACTAGAACTGCTAGCACTGCTAAACACACATGAAATATGCAAATATGTTCCATCGGGACAGTACAAGAATGTCCCAATTTAGCACACGATAAAATAGTTTGAAACAACAAAAGTGAAAGCATAACAACGGGTGAAGAATAGGAATGTTCTCGAGGAAAATACAAGGGGAGGTACCAAACATGTCATTAATGTGTAAAATGATATGTAAGATGTGATTCATAAATTGTTTATTTCCATCCATAAATGTTGGGGTACCTCAGTTTAGCTCTTTGTCCAACATAGGCAGCAATAGTGAAATCCATACTATTCACTGAGCCATGTCCATTGTCACGGGTGCTAATGCATAGGGGCTTGGAGGCCATCTGGCTACTGACAACCAGGGCTTGACAAAGAATGTAATCTACTCACCCGTGGCGAGTAGATTACACCCCGGAAGAGCCGGTGCAGAGTGATCTGCGCATGCGCAGAGCGCAGAAACGCAGGACTGGCAAGCAGGGATCGCCGCCGCTCGGTGAGCCCGGCTGACAACTATTAACGTATTTCATTCGACAATAAACCTAACTCAGGTGCCTAATATCTTATCTGAGTCTGTGGTCTTTGGGGGCCCTTGTGAAGCCTTTATGCTAGCTACCTGCACACAGCTGACATGATATACTGAGGGAGCATACGAAAATGCACGCCACCAAACGTTTATCATCTCTGATAGAGCAGGAGACCTGTCAGGATGCCACACCAGTGAACCCTAAATTTACTGTATTGCTCTCCTGACCTACTACACTCTTCAAACCTCACAAAGAAGTTTTCCCCATGCTTACAAATTCACTACTGTCTCAGATTCAGAATCAGAACCCAGCCTGGCCTAAGTGGAGTGGACCTACCCCTGGACGCCCCTCAGCAGCGCTAGTACCTCCTCAAGGCTCTATATCAAGCCCTGAGCGTGGGATTGGATCAGGCCAAAGCTCCCCTGGCTCCCCCAACCTTCCCCAGCACTGCTCTATCCCAAATACCTTGTCCTAGCAGGCAGCTCAGTCCTTCTCGCTCCAAAGCTGGAGAGAGAATGAACTCCCTCATGAAACCAGCCCTTATATAGAACCTCACTAGGGTCTGATCGCCTGCCACATGCACGCTCACAGTTGGCTCCCGGGACAGTCCTCTCTCAGGGCTGTGTTTAACTCCTTCTGCTGCAGCGTGGGGCAACTGCCCCATTCCAGACCTGATCCAGATAAAATGAATTTTTATAGTTGAAGGACAACAGAAGCTGCAGAGGCTATTCTAAGAGCGAAAAGCCAAGTGTCTCCTTTCTAGCAGCTGCAGCCTTAGACTATCTGCCCAACATTTTTATACAAGTATTTGCACTCTGGATTAAAAGCTGGGCATGAAAATACTGAGAGAAGATGAAAACCAATTAATTTACAAGATTTAAATCACAAGTCAATAATTCAGGGCCTCCACAGTTTTAACTGGAAGGTGGGTTTATAACTATTTTTCTCCTCTGTAAAATGGAAGCTGTGCTTGAATTCACATTAGTTATTATTGGCTAAACTTCGATAATGTATATGTTTCCAAAGGCCTATGAATCACTGTAAGAGTGGGTTTATTAAAAACCTCTCTCCATTGATTTAAGTGTGCAGTGTACTGTTACAAAACAAGATGTTTTCCCCTACAGTTTAACTGTGTATGTATGTGGGGATGTGGCAGGACATTACATACCATAGATGGCGTAGAACCAGACCATCAAATCAAATCAGTAACATTAAAATTTCAAATCAAAGCCAGTCCACCAACCCTTACTCATGAGTAGTCAAGCAAAACAGAAACTTAAAGGATATTTTTACCACCACCACCCTCTGTTAAATCCTTTTAATATAAACATTTAAAAACAAATGTAACGATGTAGCCTACAGGGAAATAAATATTTTAAAATCTTAAATCCAGTCAATTGATTTCACACCTATAATGTTCTTATACATATGACAATTTGAAAAGTCTCAAAGGGGAAGCCCTGTTAGTCTGTATCTGCACACACACACACACACAAACTTAAATAGTTAAGATCCTTATGCAGTCCTAAGTTGATAGTATTGAATTTGCAAATGAACTCTAGTTCAGCTGTCTCCCTTTGTAATCCGGTTTTGAAATTCTTTTGAAGAGGATGGCTGCTTTTAAATCCATTACGGAATGTCAAGGAAGGTTAAAGTGACCCTAACACACTACAAAGGCAATTTCCCCTCTCTTGGTATCCACATTTCCACATCAAATACTGTGAATGAGCCACTTCCACCCTTACTCCAATAGCCTCATTTACACAATTTCCCTCTTTCTTTTGTTGTCCTTATATATACCCATGACTCTGTTTTACCCACAAAAGCTTATTGCGTAGCTTATTTTGAGTCAATTTTTTAAAAATAGCTTATTTCTTGGAATGAGGTTTACAGGGACATCGGAATAGTGAGCCCGTTATATTTCAAAATAATGGACACACTCAAAAGACAGGGAATAGCTATTTTAGAGACCTCTGGTATCCTGAAATAGTGCTGCAGTGTAGACGTTGTCCAAGTCTCCAAGGGTATGTCTACACTACAAAGTTAATTCGAACTAACGGACGTTAGTTCGAATTAACTTTGATAGGCGCTACACTAGCGCTCCGCTAGTTCGAACTTAATTTGAACTAGCGGAGCGCTTAGTTCGAACTAGGTAAACCTCATTCTACGAGGACTAAGCCTAGTTTGAATTTACTAGTTCGAATTAAGGGATGTGTAGCCCCTTAATTCGAACGAGTGGGAGGCTAGCCCTCCCCAGCTTTCCCTGGTGGCCACTCTGGCCAACACCAGGGAAACTCTACTGCCTCCCTCCCGGCCTCGGACACCTTAAAGGGGCACGGGCTGGCTACGGTGCCCGTGCCAGGTGCAAGCCTGTCAGCACCCAGCCAGCAGACCCTGCACCTGGCACGGCTCAAGCCAGCCACCCGATGCCCCCCAGCTCTCCCCCTCTTCCCGGGACCAGGCTGGCGGCTCCCGGGAGCTTGCCCGGGACCGCAAGAGGCGGGCACCCGCCTGGTCTAGTGAGGACATCGTGGACCTCGTCCACGACCTCCGCACTAGGCACAGGAAAGTAGCCGTCTAGGGCAGGAGAGCTGCCAGCCTGACCACCCAGGAGCAGGTGTGCATGAAAATCAAGGTGGTCCACTGAGACACCTGACTCCGAGCTTACAATGGCCGTACTGGGTCAGACCAAAGGTCAATCTTGCCCAGTAGCCTGTCTGCCGACAGCGGCCAACCCTAGGGACCCTGGAGGGGATGGACCGATGACAGTGACCAAGCCATTTATCTCATGCCATCCCTCTCCAGCCTTCCACAAACTTTGGGCAGGGACACCACTCCTACCCCCTGGCTAATACCACTCCATGGACCCAACCTCCATCACTTTATCTCACTTCTCTTTAAACTCTGTTCTAGTTCTAGCCTTCACAGCCTCCTGCAGCAAGGAGTTCCACAGGTTGACTCTTTGCTTTGTGAAGAACAACTTTCTGTTACTAGTTTGAAGCCTGCTACCCATTCCTTTCCTTTGGTGTCCTCTAGTCCTTCTATTATGGGAACTAATGAAGAACTTTTCTTGATGCACCCTCTCCAACCCACTCATGCTTTTATAGACCTCTATCCTATCCCCCCTCAGTCTCCTCTTTTCTAAACTGAAAAGTCTCAGTCTCTTTAGCTTCTCTTCATATGGGACCTCTTCCAAACCTCTGATCATTGTAGTTGCCCTCCCCTCTCCCACCCTCTCTCTTCCCCTCTCCCACCTCCTTTTCCCAGTCTCCCCGAGTTTTGTTCAATAAAGAGAGATTCTATTTTTGACCACACGTTTTCTTTATTTTGTACATCAGGAAGGGGGGCTAGGGAAGGGTAAGTGGAAGGAGGTGAGGGAGGAATGGGGTACGAGCCCCCGATGGGGAGGACTGGGCTGGCTCTGCAGGCTTCTGGGGGTGGAAGCTTTCCTGCAGCCCCCCAATTGTCCCCTCTCCCCAGATGGCAGCCTGCGGCAAGTGCAGTCGGTCTGATGGCCGAGTGGTGTGATGTGCCCAGTGTGGGTACTCCGGGCACTCCAAGCCAGGACTGCTTTGCAAGCGGGGCACCCCTGAGAACTGTCTGTCCGGGGTGGGGGTCGGGTCCCTTTAAGCACAGCCCTCGGCTAGCCTGAGACAGCAACTCCACGCTCTAAGTCCTACTCTGATTCCCTGCCGGCACTGCTTCCGGCCATCCTTAACCCCGGTTCAGGGTCCACTTAATGTGGACAAGCTAGTTCGAATTAGCAAAACGCTAATTCGAACTAGTTTTTAGTTCTAGATGTGTTAGTTTGAATTAGCTTAGTTCGAATTAACTAATTCGAACTAAGTTAGTTCGAATTAGCGCTGTAGTGTAGACATACCCCTAAGGTGCCACAGGACTCCTTTGCTGTATTTATTTGAAGTTATATGTTGTAAAAGGAACTCATTCAAAACTTCACTGACATATCAAAAGCCATATCTGATACTTATTTTTAAACAACTTAAATTAGACCACATTTCCAGAAAATGAAAAAGTAATTTGATTGGCTAGTGTGCAATAAAATAACTTTTAAAAACATACCATTCAATTGAAGAGAAGTGACCTAGTTTGGCAGTTATTTTAGGCTGCAAGGTAAGGTTTGTAATGCTCTAGCAACAGACTGTTAAGGAACATTCTCTCATCTCCAGGACTGTTCAGTTGAATTCAAGCATTATACACATCTCAAAAGGTCATGCATGACTCTCAGATCCAAAACCAAACTTTGGAAAGTAAACGAAAGAGATGGTGAAGGAAATCTGTCAGATCCCAAATCATTGTCACTAGCTTACTATGATATTTACCCATATTATTGTCACCATCCATGTGCATACACCAGAAGGAAGAGAGTCATAGCACTAATCTGGGACTCAGATCTGGATTTAGTTGCTTGCTCCACACACACTTCCTGCACAACCCAGGGTGGGTCACAGTGTCCTGCTCAGTTGCCCCTCTGTCTAACATGCTTCCTATATCCAACACTTATTTATGAAGACACTTATTTTTGTGTGGATTATTATGTAGTCAAGGCCCCAAGTTTTTCTAAATGGCTCTGTTCAGCTCTAACTGACTTAGGAGACCAAGTCTCATTTTCAAAATCATTTAGACACTCAGGCTACGTCTACACTACAGGGCTTTTGCACAAAACCGGACATTTGTTGCGCAAAAACCCATGGAGTGTCTACACCTCAAGCGCGTTTTTGCACAAGAAAAATTTACAGTAAATCAAAAGAAAAGAGGGGGTTTTGCGGTGTAGGTATTCCTCTTTCTACAAGAAATAACTCCTTTATGCGCAAAAAGGTATGTGTGGATGGGCAATGGGGAAGGTTGCGCAAAAAGAGACAATAAAAAAAAACACAGCTGCTCTGGTGGCTATTCTGTAAATAGCAATTTCGTTTGAGACAGTGTCCATGCAATCTGGATGCTCTCTTGCACAAAAGTGCATTGCTTTTTCGATGTGCTTTTGCAATATAGACGCATTCTTGCACAAGAAATTTTTGCAGAAGAACTCTTACAATTACATGTGGTAAACACTGTTTTTGAGGGCATTTTTAAAAAAGAGAAGGATAGAATAACTTATGGGAGGCAGCATGATTTTTGTTATTGTTACTGTTATTATTGATTATTCATTCCACTTTTCACCAGAAATTTTGATCATGCTGAACAGAATGCAGTAGGCACAGCACAAAATAATGAATCAAGCAATATAAAATCCAGAGGAAAATATTTTAGCTTTAAAGAAAATGTTTAATTTGATGCATGATAGTGCTTGTTTTTTGCTAGAAGTTACTTATTTTGATACTTGTAAAATCAATTGGCCTGCTCTATTGTTTATAGACCTGATAGTGTTCTTCTTCCTCCTCCAGTCAGTAGTGTACACCACAGATCTTTTAAGACTAGATTGTGACTTTAGATCAGGGGTAGGCAATAAATGGCCCACGGGCTGGATCTGGCTGGGGCGGGGGAGCATGTAAAGTCTTCTCCTCTCTGCCAGGGGTATGCAGCACCAGAGGGAACCACCAGCTGTTCAAAAAGGCTGGTGGTTCTCTCTAAGCATCGCGCGCTCCTGCCAGGCGGAGGTGAGAGACTTTGCACATTCCTCTTCCCCCAGGCCAATCAGCGTCTGGAGCGAGGGGAGCACATGAAGTTTCCTCCCCCCACCAGAGGTGCACCATACCAGAGGGATCTGTCAGCTGTTTGAAAGGGCTGTCTGGGCACCACGGGTACATCTACACAGAAACATTATTTCGAAATAACTTAGTCCACGTCTACACACATTGAAATACTGTCAAGCTGAAGGTTTTCTTACTCTGACTCCTGTAACCCTCATTGTACGAGAAGTAAGGAAAGTTGAGGAAAGAATGCTCTGTTTCAAAATAAGTGCTGTATAGGTGCTCCCAATTTCGAAATAAGCTACGCAATTGATGTAACTCAATTTACATAGCTTATTTCAAGTTAAGCCCTGCAGTATAGATGCACCCCACATGTACCTGGCAAGGTGGGGCGGGAGAGGAAGAGACCTCCCATGCTTCCCCACTCCCTGGGGGAGTGCACAAAATCTTCCCTCCCACGTCCACATGTGGTGCCTAGAAAGAACCCCCCTCCTACCCAAGTCCCTTCCCCTTCCTCTACTAACATAGGTGAAATGTCCCCTTACAAAAATTATTGCCCCACACCTGCTTTAGACACATCCCTGTGCACCACTCTTGCAACAGTTGCTGAGGAACATGATACACACCTTTGTTCAAACTCTTTCACCACTACTCAGAGGAGTGTGGAACAATTACCGGTATTTGCTGCTGGCCTATTACCAGCAGCAAGTTACCACACACATGCTACCTCTTATTATGGTAGATCAGCTCTTCTAGACAATGAGCAGGAAGAGTTGAATGAAGGGTCTGTCCGTTCCTTACCCATCTATTTCCAGATGGGTGGAAAGTAGGCCAACACATGGCTTGCAATATGTATGTAGTCCAAGCAGGAATGCAACAGAAGTTCCCTTTATCCCCCTTAGTTCTTCACATGAATAACATAAATCAAAAGCTTCAGAGGGGTAGCTGAGTTCATCTGTACAGGATAAACTTAAAAACAACAAATAGTCTGGTAGCACTTTAAAGTCTAACAAAACATGTAATCGGTATCATGAGCTTTTGTGGGCACAGCCCACTTCTTCAGACTATTTGTTGTTTTTTACGTTTAACATAAACCAAGTCACAGTCCAGTCTTTAATTCCTGTAACAAGATGTGTAATGTTTTCTGACAAACTAAGAACTAAATGAGATTTAGGGAAATCTGTAGGTGTCTCCCCCCACCATCATCGATTTCTAAATTGTTTTCCCTGAATTGAGTTGCGCTCATAGCTTATGTTCTGTCTGACTGATTTCATTTTTAAATTGCTTGTAGTCGTTATTTCATTGTTATTGTGATTTCTAAAGCAGCTCTGTGCTAGATTAATCTGCAGATTATTAGACTCTTTAAGTTTTCCAGTTGAACCCTTCACACTGAAACTCCCTCTAGGCATCCGTTTCCATTTCTGTTTGTTTTTTGTTTGTTTCTTTTGTCATGCCTCTTGCTTACAGGCACCACTGAAATGTGTCCTGTGCCGTGGTTTAATTACTTGCTGGATCTTTCCTAGATTATTTCCTAAATGTTCCCTTGAATCTGTTTCTTTCCCTAGAGCTTATAGAATCACTCCACAATTAAGTTTTCTGGCCTTGCATGAAGTACACTTCATTTCAGCTGCTTTTTCTTCTCTTTTCAAAGGACTTTCTGTAGGCACCCCAATATGCTTGTCCCTCACAGACCCAGATGTTTGTCATTAAATTCCCCCCACATCCTGGGCCAAATTAAAAACCTGGTACGCAAATGCAACTTAATTAAATGGAGCATATGTCAGATCTCAATTGGTATCCCCGCCTCACATACTAAAGTAATGTAAACTCTGTTCAGATATATCCTGTGCCATGTTACAAATAAACATTCAGTTGTTTAAGAATGCTTCATCTGAACACTTCCTCTGCACCAGCTCAGCCATATTTCATGTCTCCTGGCTCACTACTTCCCCCGTCTTTAAATATTTTACCTGAAGTATTTGAGTGCACTCAAATTAAAGTATTGCTCTTAAGCCTCTGTGGTGTAGTGGGGGTGCTGTCTGCTCTGTAACCCGGTGTCCCCCTGCACTGTGATGTGAGATTCTCACTGACTCTCCCAAATGTGTGTTAACCCAGACATTTAGGCTCAACCTTCCAAGGAGAGAGACAAAGGGAGGAAGGCGGAGACCAATACCTGGCTGGGGGGCAGGGCTTGGGAGGGAGGCAGTGGCTGTCTGGGAATCATGGAGAGAAGAGGCTAAGCTGGGGCCTATGGGCGATGGACCCCTAACCCTACGACTGAGGCATCCTGGCCCTAGCCCCTGTAGCCACACCACATCTGTGCTGTGCTGTATCCTGAAGGAACAATAAACTCCTCTCTGTTCTATGACTGGCGGAGTCTGTTCTTGCTGCTACAGGGGTGCAGGAATGGGGGAACCCCAACTGCATCATCACAGCCTCTCTCTTAATTTCTCAAAAATGATTTTCAGACCCTCAAATTACACGCATGCAAAAGACACACCATGACCACCATATTTTATTGTCGAAAGTAAGACGCTAACAGCCTGTAATCCATCACTCACACAGAGCTCTGCCAGTGGAATTGAGTTCTGCACTGAAATACCCTTTTATGGGATTGCCAGTAAGAGTCTCCTGGGCCCCAGGTTTATTGCTAAGCATGCTCAACTGTACAGAAATTCTGAAGCATGGTCCCTAGCTGTTGTAAAACCTATTCATTGACCCAAACTGCTTTCAAGGGATAGCTTTCCTAGCAACAACGGAGAGCTCTTACAGCAACTTATTTGGGGAACTTCATTAGGCAACATTGGTTAGTGGTTAGACCAGCACTACTGTCAGGAGATTTAAATGCCATTTCCCCATTGCCACCAGTTCACTGTAACCTTGGGTTAGTCTAATTACCATGCCTCCCTGTTCCAATCTATAAAAAAGGAATACCACACACTCTCTTTGGCAGTTATGAAGCACTTTGAGTACCTCAGCTCATTTCAAGTGCAAGGCACATTTCAGCTCTGCCTTTGCAAACAGAACACAATACAAATGTGTGCAATCAAAGTCCCTACACTTTCCCAGTGGAAAGGAGAGGGAAGAAAAAATGAACCATATAGACTCATAGAACTGGAAGGGACATGAGAGGTCTTCTACACCAGTCCCACTGCACTCAAGGCAAGACTAAGTGACCATCCAAATGTAAGAACCTTACCTAGGTCCTGCTTGCCTCAATCTTGCTATGGCAGCCATTTACCTACTGGCGACCAGTGCCCCAGGTGTGGTCTGAAGTCACAACCTCAACATGTGTATTTGGAGTTCTGCCCAATAAGTATTATACGCTGGCTAACCCACTGCACCACTAAAGCCCTGAGACATTAGTCATAACCGATTTAGTCTAGCATCAGTATTTTAATGGATAAGGAATTGACATATTTGTGCCTATAAAAGAAAAATCACCAAAAAATAGACACATCAGCCAGCAGGTTTGACAATCTATCAGAGTCAAGAATATGTGGAATATAGCCAAGAAAATATCTTCACAAACAGAACTCACCAATCCCATGTCATACAGCAGTCCCACTGAAATCTGGCAATGGGAGATTTTCAAGGAAATCTATAAAACTTCAAATAGAGTCTCAATTAGATTTTCTTCCTCCCTTACAGATCAAAACATCTGTTGACATTTATTAGTTTTTATCATAGAATATTGTGCTCAACTACTTGCAGGGATGTATGTACTTTGACATTACAGCTGGCAGACACTGGAACATATATCAAATGTTTCTTTTTCCAGAAGAATAAGTATTTGGTGGATTTCTGGCAATGGACTTTTTATTGAAATCTCCTGTGCCAAGGAATGCACAGACCTGTAGCTGAGATTAATTAAGACACTTCATTAAAGGTGAAACCTATGCAGGTTTTCTCCAAATCCAAGAACTGAAAGGGACCTTGAGAGGTCATCAAGTCCAGTCCCCTGCCCTCATGGTAGGGCCAAGTACCATCCCTGACAGATTTGCCCCAGATCCCTAAAAAGCCCCTTCAAGGATTGGGCTCACAATTCTGGGTTTAGCAGGCTAATGCTCAAACCACTGAGCTATCCCGCCTTTACATCAGTTCTTGTTCACTATGATTATTAGGCTTACAACTGCAAATTTCTTGAACTGGCCATTACCATTGTTCATCCCAAGTATCCAGGGCATTGGGCTTGCTCTGTGAACCACCAGCAATGAACCCTCATGGAAAGATACACACCAACAGGGACAAAGAAAAACCACACAAGCATGCTCGGTTTTTTTTATTCTGCACATGGGAGGAAGGAGCTGCTAATCCATGTACTGGAGCAAAGGCCTTCCGGTCCTTACGCTTCAAATTTATGGTGCACAACCTAATGCTGAGATTGTGCATCCTCAACCCCAGTGAAATATCAAGGGAAAAGATTAGAGGATAGCAGGGGGGATGTCAGGGAAATTTCTAGGAGCTTTCTCCACAAATCCAAGTTGATAGCACCTGACACAGCCTTAACTACATAAAATCAATACCAAGGTGTCCATAATGTGGAAGCAGGGAAAGGAAAAAGGGAATTTGTGTACAGCCATCTCCCTTATTTGTTAGCAATAGAGCAAGACTCAGGCTAACCCTGAGGTCTTGCGACGCGAGAGCAAGAATTACAAGAGATGCTGTCTTCGCTTGGCTCTAAAAGATAAAGATGGAATGTTGACTCCAACAGGAACCTTGAGATAAGGTAGCATCTCAAGGGAATTGTGTGGGCAGACAGATAATTTCTAGCCATTGTTGTATGTAACGGGAAGGTATATATATTGCCCTTTTTACTACTTGTATTTGAAGATCTGCTTAGGAAGGGCCCCCCCCCCCCCATCCGACTGCAGTCTTCCCTTGCAATTGCTCGAAAATAAACTGCCTCTGACTTGTTGCTTACAAACACAGTGAGGACTTTGTTTTCTTCTGTAACCCCCAAGGAGATAACTTAGATTCCCGGGGCCTTGTCTGCTGGCAGCTCAGGGAGAGATACTCTGAGTTTGCCTTGGCTCCCCCTCCGTAGCAGGGTCAGAGTCTGCCCTGCAACCCATAGGGAGTGAGATGCCCCTCCCAAGGGGAAGGAGAGACCATTGCTGAGGGGAGTCTGGAGCCAGCAGGGCAAGGGGAGGATGGCTGTGTGGGAGCTAGTAAGCCCCAGGCCTGCATGCAGGGTTACCCCTGAGACCTGGTCTCTAGGGACCTGATGGCAGGATCCCTCAACTGGGTTTTATGTCTCCACTGTTGATTCCCAGTTTGTGGAGTTTGCTGGGAGGCTTCCCCAGCCCGGCTGAGTTGGCTCTCCCGTTCCCTGGCATGGTCAGCTCAGCTCTAGCAGCGAGTTCAGGGCTGCTGCCTGCTATGTGGGTCTGAATGCTGGGCTAGGAGGTTATAGTTTGAATTTTGGTGCAGTTGTGTGGCCTGCACCCCTACGTGGTGAGGGGAAATTCTGGGACTGAAGCAGCCTGACTCCTGCCTGAAGAGGATCCCTGCGAGAAGAGAGCAGCCCCTCTGCAGTGACTGAGTCATCTCTGAACCTGAGGCTCATTCATGGAGTGTGTGAGTGCACCAATTTTTAGTTAGGCAGGGAATTTGTTTGGGGATTTCATTACCTGCAGCATATTAACCCTGTAGAGGGATGTACTGCCTTCTCCCATGTGTGAGTCCTTTGGGCTGTACTGGACCTAGTCAGCCCCACTGCTAAACTACTGCAGAGAAGAATTTTGTGGTCAACAGTCATCAAGGGCCCCAAAAAAGTACGCGTACCAACGGGACACTGATCTAAAAATAGTGTTTTACCCTGTTCTGTTATATTTGTCTCCTGTTTAATATAATTGTGTTTATTATAGTGTATGTGTTTGTGCTATTTTCTGGGAGTCTCCAACTATCTGGCAAATACATGGGGATTACCCTGGGCTAGAATTTTCCTCCCAAGCTGCCCTGGTGACCCTGCCAGGAAGGAGTGAGGAGGGTGGAGGCACCGCCAAATAAATCCATCAGAAAAAATAAAGTTGAGTGGGTGGCGGGATCCAGAAGAACCCAGACCTATCCATCAAAGCCTGTAAAGAGATTGGCTTTAAAGAAGGTAACCAGGTGGAAAGGGGGCGCTACACTTCCACAATAATTAATAACTTAGGCTCAAGGTGGAGTGTAACATTACAAAATTCTTTTTTCTATAGAAAATGGAAGACACAGACTAACCAGGAGACAGAAATGTTCTGTTATCAGTGCAACTCCACTGACTTGAAATTTCATAAATCAAAGAGCTGCACTAAGATGAATTTGAGCCAAACCCAACAGAATCACGAACTCAGATGAGGAAGTTTGTAGAAATTGACTGCCAATTCCCAGAGAAAGAAAAAGTGTTTTGGGTCTACAACAAAACTTAGATGGCTACCTCTTAAGGACAGGTGAACAGCAGCCAAGTCCCAAGTATTGAGGGATTAATGTATTCCTATAATAAGTTTGCACTGTACTTTTCTGCCCTTTCCATCAAATAAAATGGAAAGCTAAAAATAAGCAAACAGGTACCCAGTAATTAGCAAGAATTAAAAGATACTATACTGAGTTCCTAAAGAATACAGATTTGTACATTCCAATGGCAGAGAAGATAGAAAATATAGCCAAGATTTTTCTAAAGTGCCTTGTTATTTTGGGTGCCAACCTGAGATCCATTAAAATGGTCTCATTTGCAAGATGCACTTTCTGAAAGTCTTCTTCTTCAAGGCATCTCCTCTTTGGCACTCAAAAATCACTTGTCACTTTTGAAAAACCTGAAATAAGACTGATTACTTTAAAAGTTTGCCAAAGTTTACTAATACAGATGTGTCTTTAAGTTCTGTGCATCACTTAAAGTCCAATTTTGCTGAGCAGTTTGTGAATTTTTGGTGCTTTTTATTTTTCAGCAGCATTCATTTTTGAGCTTATTAATGATCAGTGTAACATTTAAGTTATTTATGTGTTATTCTTCATCAGAATTGCAAATTGCCATTTCTTCCCACTCCGATTAATGACATTGCTGAATAGGCAAAGGCTGCATTGTATTCTACAGCACAGTTAAAATACATGCTTAACATTCAAATCCTAAGTATGAAATTTTACAGCAAATTTAATTACTAACAGACCTTATGATGATTTCTCTTAGCACTATGATCCATGAGAAAACACACGCTCTGCTAAACAGCAATTAGTTATCCTAGAAAGTGGATGGGAAAGGAAAGATGTTGCAGGAGGGGTTACATTAGCCGTTTAATCAGTGAGAAAGAATTTTAAATGTCATAGACATTTGTATCTAAGCCAAATTTAATTTTTTTATTCCAGAATTAAAAGCAAGGGTAGCTCCTCCTGGTTTCCTGATCTCAACCATTTCTACACAAATGCTAGAAGTCTAAATAATAAGACGGGTGAACTAGAGAGCCTCGTATTAAAGGAGGAGATTGACATAAAAGGCATCACAGAAACCTGGTGGAATGAGGACAATCAGTGGGACACAATCATACTGGGATATAAAATATATCAAAAGGACAGAATAGGTCATGCGGGTGGTGGAGAGGCACTGTATGTGAAAGATAATGTAGAATCAAATGAAGTAAAAATCTTAAATGAATCAACATGTTCCATAGCAAAATGTTTTTTAAGTACATTAGAAGCAGGAAGCCTGCTAAAACACCAGTGAGGCCCCTGGATGATCGAGATACAAAAGGAGCAATCAAGGACGATAAAGCCATTGCGGAGAGACTAAATGATTTCTGTGCTTCAGTCTTCACAGCTGAGGATGTTAGGGAGATTCCCAAACCTGCACTGTCCTTTGTGGGTGATGAATCTGAGGAACTGTCCCAGTTTGAAGTGTCATTAGAGGAGGTTTTGGAACAAATAGAAAAACTTAACAGTAACAAATCACTGGACTGGATGGAATTCACCCAAGGGTTCTGGAAGAATTCAAATGTGAAATTGCGGAACTATTAACTGTGGTTTGCAACCTATCCTTTAAATCAGCTTCTGTACCAAGGACTGGAAGACAGCTAACATAACACCAATATTTAAAAAGGGCTCCAGAGGCGACCCTGGCAATTACAGACTTGTAAGTCTAACGTCAGTACCGGGCAAATCAGTTGAAACAATAGTAAAGAATAAAATTGTCAGACATATAGAAGAACATAATTCGTTGGGCAAAAGTCAACATGGTTTCTGTAAAGGGAAATCATGTCTTACTAATCTATTAGGGTACGTCTACACTTGTACCCTAGTTCGAACTAGGGATGCAAATGCAGGTGACTGAAATTGCTAATGAAGCGGGGATTTAAATATCAAAAAGATCTCACCAAACTGAGTGATTGGGCAACAAAATGGCAAATGAAATTTAATGTGGATAAATGTAAAGTAATGCACATTGGAAAAAATAACCCCAACTATACATACCATATGATGGGGGCTAATTTAGCTACAGCTAATCAGGAAAGAGATCTTGTAGTTATCATGGATAGTTCTCTGAAAATGTCCACGCAGTGTGCAGCGGCAGTCAAAAAAGCAAATAGGATGCTAGGAATTATTAAAAAAGCGATAGAAAATAAGATGAAGACTATCTTACTGCCCCTATATAAAACTATAGTACGCCCACATCTTGAATACTGTGTACAGATGTGGTCTCCTCACCTCAAAAAAGATATTTTGGCATTAGAAAAGGTTCAGAAAAAAGCAACTATAATGATTAGGGGTTTGAAACAGGTCCCATATGAGGAGAGACTAAAGAGACTGGGGAGGTGTCTAGACTACAGGTTTTTTTTAAAAAAGTGGCCTTTTTCGGAAAAACTATACCTGTGTCCAGACTACCGCCACGTTCTGTCGACAGTAAATCAACAGAACGTGGCGGTTTTGTCGACAGCGGTAAACCTCATTTTACAAGGAAGAATACTTTTGTCAATAGAGATCTGTCGACAAAAGGTGTGTGTGGATGCAGGGAACCAGTTCTGTTGAAAAAAAAGGCCTCCGGGAAGAAGCCCTGGTGGAAAGTCTAGCCTTTACATGTCGAGCACCTCCATGGTTCCTGAATGTAGCTTCTTGAAGGCACAGGCACCCAGACAGGCCTTGCTGTCCGGCAGCTAGCCAGAGCACCCGTGCCAGCCATGCTAGCCATGTCCTACCTCAAGGTCCCACGGCTCTTCTCGGGACAGAGAGGAGGACCCACCCAGGGGCACCAAAAGGCAGGCACCAGCCTGGTCAGGGCCAGAAATAAAAAACCTGCTGGAGCTCTGGTCCCAGGAAGAAGCCCTGCAGGCCCTGCAGACACGCCGCAGGAATGCAGACATCAATGAGCACCTGGCCCAAGGACTGACCACCAAAGGGCATCACCCCCGCACCATGGCACAAGTGAGGGCCAAGGTCAAATAGCTGCGGCAGGGATATGCCAAGGCCCAGGACCAGAGCTCCCCCTCCAGGGCAGCCCCAGAGAGCTGCCCTTACTACCAGGAGTTGGAGAAGATCCTGGGCAGCGGGGAAACCTGGACTCCACTGTGTGTGGCAGAGTCCGGGTTACCCCATCACATCATGCACCGACCCCTGAGGGAGGAAGACCAGGCAAGAGAGGCGGATGAGCTACACCAGGAGGAGGAGGAGGAGGCAGCAGAGACTCTCTCCTAAGAGCCAGTCCTCCAGACCCCAGAGGCTTCCCAGGTGTCCGTGGACAGCGGGGAGGGAACATCAGGTGAGTGCTTCAAGGGGTCACCGCACACGGACGGGTTAGCAGTGTGGGGGGCCAGCTAGTCCCACTGCCACTGTGGAGCCCCTGGGAGGCTTTCAGGCCGCTGCCCAACTCACACGCAGTGTCACGCGCAACACCCCTGAGTCTCCTGACAACCACAGCATGCCCTTGGGGACAGCAGGGGTGCACATAGACATTGATTGTCTCCTCTTCCTTTACACCACAGCCAGACCCTCTACCCAACAGGGGAGCGCCACATCCACCCCACCACCATCCCCGACCCATGACACCCGCAGGCACTGGTGGCTCTACACAGACCTGCTGAGGGAGCACGTAGTGGCCCTGCAGGACCTCAACAGGACCCTCCAGCAGAGAACAGAGGCCGAGGGGCATACCAGGCTGCTGGATGAGCTGCCATCTGTACCACAATGCGGGAGGCCTTCGCCTTGCCTGCCTGTCACAAGCACTGCTCCTCCAGCATGCCAGGCCCCTGCTCCTCCAGCTTCCCCTTCCCCCCCAGTCCCTCCTGGTCCTCCAGCTCCCTCTTCCCCCGCCCCAGTCCCTCCTTCTCCCAAGCCCTCACAGGCCCAACAGCTGCCCCCATCCCCTCCTGCCCAGGCCAGGACTGGCTCTCACTCAACCCGATCCCAAGGCCATGGCAATGCCAGGCTGCAGGAAGATGGCAGGACCCTGCGATCAGGAAAGCAGTGGCCTACTTGAGCTCCCTCCGCCCTCCAGGTTTTCAGTCCCCTACCACCGCAGTTAAAGGGCATTTCAATTATGTTACAAAATCTTTACTTTTGAGTGACAGATTTACTTTGTTTATAAACAGTTGAGCAGTAAAAAGAGAAAGTTTTGTTCAACAGTTCACACATTGTCTTTACTGCTAGTGTTTCTAATAAAACACATTTCTGTTTACAAAGAAAACTGGGTCTATATCTTCTTAATGGGAAGAGAGTGAGGGTTGTGGAGGGAAAGGTTGGGATGGGCCAGGCCAAACCCCCCATGGGGGAGGCCCTGGGGAGAGTCAGTGGGGTCCTTCTGAGAATCTCTACTTCAGGGCATCTCAGATTGGAACACCAGCCTGGTGAGCCTGGCAGATGGCAGCTATCCGGGGCTGCTGAAATTCCCTCTCCTCACCATCAGGACCTGTCCCCCACCCCATTAGGAAGGCCTCCCCTTTCCTCTCCACCAGGTTGTGGAGGGCGCAACATGCAGCCACCACCTCCGGGATGTTGCGTTCGCCCATCTCCAGGCGTGTGAGGAGGCAACGGAAGCTGCTGTATGGCAGCGTGGGGCCATTGCCTGCCCAGGGGCAGCTCAGTCTCCATGGTCAAAAACACAGTGCAAAGTACAAAACCAAACCTGAAAATAAACTGCTGTGGTGTCCGAGGAAGCAGGGCAACCAGAGCAAAAACTGCAGCAGCTTTGCTTTCCCTCTAGGAGGTAGGCAAGCCAGAAGCGGGAGCAGAGCAACGGCTGTCCAGGAGGATTCCTTTTAGCATGCATCTCTCAAAGAGCATGCAGCAGCACCTGAAATTTAAGCACCTGACCTGCCAGAAGCACTTCTGGGGGCCTTTTGTTGATAGAGCATCCAGCAGTCTGGATGTTTTTTCGAAAAAGCAGATCAATTTTTCAATTCGCATAATGTAATCTAGATGCTCTTTTTCGACCAATGCGTTTTCAAAAGATACTGTCAACAAAGCCTCTGTCGAAAAAGGCATGCAGTCTAGACATAGCATGGAACTTTTCAGTTTAGAAAAGAGGAGACTAAGGGGGGATATGATCGAGGTATATAAAATCATGAGTGGTGTGGAGAGGGTGAATAAAGAAAAGTTATTTACTTTTTTCTATAATATAAGAACTAGAGGACACCAAATTAAATTAATGGGTAGCAAGTTTAAAACTAATAAAAGAAAGTTTTTCTTCACACAGTGCACAGTCAACCTGTGGAACTCCTTGCCAGAGGAGGCTGTGAAGGCTAGGCTATAACAGAGTTTAAAAAAGAGCTAGATAAATTCATGAAGGTTAGGTACATAAAAGGCTATTAGCCAGAGGGTAAGGAATGGTGCCCCTGGCCTCTGTTTGTTAATGGCTGGAGAAGGATGGCAGGAGACAAATTGCTTCACCATTGTCTTCGGTCCACTCCTTCTGGGGCACCTGGCACTGGCCACTGCCGGCAGACAGGGTACTGGGCTAGATGGACCTTTGATCTGACCCAGTATGCCATGCCTTTCTTATGTTCTTATGTTTATATCACACAATATGTTATAGGTAAATTTGCCAATTTTGCCAGGAGGTGCCCAGGACTGGTTCGGAAGAGTCATGGAGGTACATATGCAAAACTATGTGATGGTGTTTGCAATGTCCCCCATCTGCTCTGTCTTGCTGAGGCCACAGAAATACATTATTTAATCTTCATGAATATTAAGTAAAGTCAAGTTATTTTGTGCATGAAAAATGCTTCAGTGAACATACTATAACCACAGTATTCTACTGGCAGAGACTTAATCACGGTACAAGGTGGCAGATCCATCCAGTTAGCAGGTGTTAAGACCCCCAAATAAATCTGGTGAAGTTTTACTGATTTTAACATCTCGAGCTTGTTAATTACATCCTGGTAAAGTATTACTACACCTTACTGAGACTAGGGGATAACTGTCTTTGAAAGTAATTGGGGTAGGGGAAAATTTCTTTCAGTGGTATCCATTAAAATTGTTCTCTTCAGTGATGGATTTGTTCTATCAACAGAATTCATCTTCCAAATCCAGTTCACCAATTTTTCTATTGAACTCAACCACTAGATTATTTTATAATGGATTGAAAGTGTGCATCCAGTGAAACTGCTTTCAGTGCCCTTAAACCAACCAACTGAAAGATCCTGTTGTCCTTCAGGGCAAATTACAAACTGAGAAATACAAGATGACAGATTGCAATAACCTTTGCTATGGTGCCATCTACTTGATAAGAGTTTAGATCTGGATGGCTTTAAAACGTACATGCCTGCTAGGAGTGGATAAGAAGGAAAACAGGAAATAAGCTTGTAAATCTAAAAGACAGTTACAGCTAGTCGGGGGGGGGGGGAGAGAGGTCTGTTATATTAATGTTAGTTAAAGCATGTGTAAATACACTTCTCAGTAGCAGAGAACAGATGGGGGAAAGTTTCTCCTTCGCACAAACCATTAGAATAAGTAGTTAGACCAAGGAGTTCCCTTGAACTTTTGTTTATAGGCACCAAGTACACTTCTTATGTAGCTTTAGTCCCATCTCCAAGACAGAGCATGGAAAAACTTTTGTATCTAAATTACACAAGTCCATTCAAAACATGGTAGAACCGGAGCACCATTACAGTAGCATTAGGATAATCACACCCATGGTAAAAGTTACACCAGCACAGTAGCTGACCTGCCTTCTCCGGGTGAACTACAAGTGACATTTGCTGGGTTTAAAATGTTACTTTGCATTTGATCATAGTAAGAATCTTTCTGCCATCAGGTTAATGCAACCGGAGCTGTCTAAAAAGGATATGACATGGCAAAGGACCAAATAATATGGAAGATGATTCCTAGGTCTGCTTATCAGAAAAGTGGGAGTTTTAATTAGAAAATACATTTTTCCTGTACATGATCCCAGGTAGGCTTCATACCTGACTAAAACAGTGCTGGCTAGAAGCAAACATGGAAATGTAATATGGTTCAGCCTTTTCCTTTGTATAAGAAAGAAAGGTAAAGCTCAGAAATCAAGTTTCCATAAAAACCAATAATTTGTTATTAATGTAAGTGAATCTGCTTACAGTGCACTCCAGAAAGAGGTTTGGCAATCCTTCCATATCATACAATGGACATTTCATTAAACAAAGGACATTTCATTGCAGGAAAGCCTATTCATAAATGGCAAGTGTGGCATAGCTCCACAGCAGGACGGAGTTTCACAGATCTGTATCCAGAGACACAAAAGGCCCATATCCATAGACATGAGGAAAATCTCATACATGGAGCATGTACAGAGAAAAAAAACTTTGAACTCAAAAGAACTGAGAAGAATTAACTTTCTCTTCTGTCACAACTAAGCCAGTTGCTAAGGTCCTTTCTAAATAGGGAATTCCTACAAGCTAAATAGATGTTCTGTAAGGCACAGAGACTCAAAGTTGAAATTTAGTTCATGTTGGACTAAGGACATTAAAGCATCTGTAAGAAACTGCTGTGACATATTATAAACAGCTTTAGAATATTAAAAGATATGCCGAGCCATCAGTACTCATGCAATTAATAAATATCCATAACTACCACAAGTCAAACGTACTTATCGAGAGGTTATTTATAGAGATGTGCTGCTATTAACAGAATGTATGCCTCAGATCTTGCCTCCATCTCAATGCAATAGTAACTGTGTCTCAGATAATTTAATGCCTCATAAAAGCATGAAATATCACACTGCAAACTAATGTACTTTCTAAGCTTTACCACTCACTTTTCATGGCTGCATTTTGTCTTCTTTAAAAGAAACACTGCACGAAATATCTTCCACATAACTTGGATGTACAAGGTTCATTTTAGCTAGACAGCCCCCACAAATCTTCAGTGCAGTTATTTTCTAACAATTACATAGGCATATACTTATGCTCATGCCCTATTAAAATGCAACCCGGTGTCTTTCTCAACAATGTTAGCTTTTCATTGCAGATTTTTTTTTCCTACAAGCAACCGGGCCTCAAGAGAAAAAACAGGGAAGAAAAATTATATATAACAAGGTGGACAGGATTTTACTCCTACTTTAACACTTAAAGAGATTATGCACTTCTCTGAAATCAATATGTTCTTGATTAGCTTTTCCCTTTTCGTACCATGAATTTATCCTGATTGTCCCATATCAGGTAACTATAAAGTATTTATCAAAAAATCACTGTATAATTTGTGTACATTTGTAATTTATTGATGTTACCCTCATTTAAGAATTTTAGTGATGACAGAAGTAATGGATTCTAATTTCAGATACCTGTGGCAATAAATGTCTAAACCTATTTCAAATTATAGAGTAGCTCATTCTCTTCCTCAATATCCTTAAAGGGAAAAATCACATTTATTCAGTGGCATGTAACCAAAGACCCTCAAATGCCATTAACAGTGTCTTTGCACATTTTATTCACAAGTGTTGCATTGAACCAGGTAAGTAACATAAATTCGCTGGCTAACTAACAAGAAAGATAAACACTATTCAGCACTATGCTCAGAAAGGTGAGATTATAACAGCATTTCCAAGCTAACCTTTGTCTTATCAAGAGTCTTATCATCAGTCTCTGCTGGAAAAAAAGTCAAACTTTCAATTTCTGCTATTTAAATAAATCAGTTCTCTTTAGATCGTAATCAGACAGTCTTCAGACAGGATTGCCCCTTGATGGCCCTGCTGGCATTGGTGAGTGTTTGAATGAGATATAATCCATGCATTCTGATCTTGTCATGCAATCAAGAGAGCTCTGGCAGCAAGCGACAAGTGTTTTGTTTCAGATGTTATACTCAGACATCAGGACCATCCATGCTCCGTGACTTCACTAAAAACATCTGAAAAGTGCAAGGAAATTTAAAATCTGAAATAGAAATAACCAGCAACCCTACAGCATGCAGATCTTCTGATTAAAAACTTTTGTGAAAACTAATGACACCCCCAAATATCAAGGATGATTATCACAAAATGAAAAACAAGCATTTGATACTTAGATTAGGTGTTTTACTGAACCTACTTTACCACACACAAGATTATATAAAATGGCTGGCCTGGTCTTGGATAAACACTATAGTAAATAAAAAGTAGCAGTCAGTTCTTCCAACAAGGGGCCAAGTACAATGCTTAATTTGTGCCAGTGCTTGGTAGGCCAGGGCTTAATTTGTGCCAGGGCTTGTCCCAACACCTCTCTGTATGGCTCAACATCCCACCAACTCTGGGCTCACTGCATCAGTAATGGAAGTAAACAAATTGCTTGAGCCCTGGAACCTCTTTCATTATAAATAAAGCACTGGCCAAAATCTATTCTCCCCTAGCATCAGGAAAAAAATCTAAAGTTATTTAAGAAAAAAAATGGCTCTAACCCCTATCAATCTTAGGTTGCTCCTGTCTGATCTGCTCCCTTCATGGTGCTGTAACATGAACAAGCAGACAAAGTTATTTGCAGTGATTAGGAACTCCAGAGCCACAGCCAGATCAGGGTCATTTGTGCTAAGCACTAAATAACAACAAAACAAAAGTCCACCTCCCCAAGACCATACACTCTAACATCCACAAGAGTCAATAGGTGGACACAACCAGTAGGCAGAACACAAACAATGAAATGACTGGTAGTGGTCTCAGCATAACTCAGCTGCCTCTCAGTTGTCCGAAGAACACTGTGTAACTTGAAAACTGATCTCTTTTACCAAGAGAAGTCGGTCCAATAAAAGTTACTACCTCACCTATGTTGTCAAGGTCTTTACGGGCGTCACAGCTAAACATTTTAAGGAGGAATTTGAAGGAGAACAGTAAGGTGAGCGCTTCCTATGTGTGAGGAGGAGTCTAGAAGGGTATGTCTACACTACAAAGTTAGTTCGACCTAACAGACGTTAGTTCGAACTAACTTTCATAGGCGCTACACTAGCGCTCCGTTAGTTCCAATGCCCCCCAGCCCTCCCCCTCTTCCTGGGACCAGGCTGGCGGCTCCCGGGACCTTGCCCGGGACCGCAAGAGGCGGGCACCTGCCTGGGCTAGTGCAGACATCGTGTACCTTGTCCACGATCTCCGCACTAGGCACAGGAAAGTGGCCGGCTAGGGAAGCATAGCTGCCAGCCTGGCCACCCAGGAGCAGGTGTGCATGAAAATCAAGGCGGTCCACTGAGACCCCCAACCCTGAGCCCTGAGCTTACAATGGCCGTACTGAGTCAGACCAAAGGTCCATTTAGCCCAGTAGCCTGTCTGCCGACAGCGGCCAAACCTAGGGACCCTGGAGGGGATGGACCGAAGACAGTGACCAAGCCATTTGTCTTGTGCCATCCCTCTCCAGCCTTCCACAAACCTTGGGGAGGGACACCACTCCTACCCCCTGGCTAATACCACTCCATGGACCCAACCTCCAAGACTTGATCTCACTTCCCTTTAAACTCTGTTCTAGTTCTAGCCTTCACAGCCTCCTACAGCAAGGAGTTCCACAGGTTGACTACTTGCTTTCTGAAGAACAACTTTCTGTTACTAGTTTGAAGCCTGCTACCCATTCCTTTCCTTTGGTGTCCTCTAGTCCTTCTTTTTTGGGAACTAATGAAGAACTTTTCTGTATGCACCCTCTCCACCCAACTCCTGCTTTTAGAGACCTCTATCCTGTCCCCCCTCCGTCTCCTCTTTTCTAAGCTGAAAAGTCCCAGTCTCTTTAGCCTCTCTTCATATGGGATCTGTTCCCAACCCCTGATCATTTTAGTTGCCCTCCCCACTCCCACTCTCTCTGTTCCCCTCTCCCACCTCCTTTTCCCAGTCTCCCTCAGTTTTGTTCAATAAAGACAGATTCCATTTTTGAAAACAATTGTCCTTTATTTTGTACATCAAGAAAAGGGGTGAGGGAAGGGTAAGTGGAAGGAGGTGAGGGAGGAATGGGACACGAGCCCCCGATGGGGAGGACTGGGCTGGCTCTGCAGGCTTTTGGGGTGGAACCTCTCTTGCAGCCCCCCGATTGCTCCCTCTCCCCAGATGGCAGCCTGCGGCAAGTGCAGCCGGTCTGATGGCCGAGTGCTCTGATGTGCCTAGTGTGGGTAGTCCGGGCACTCCAAGCCAGGACTGCTTTGCAAGCAGGGCACCCCTGAGAACTGTCTGTCCGGGGTGGGGGTCGGGACCCTTTAAGCACAGCCCTCAGCTAGCCTGAACAGCATCTCCACGCTCTTAAGTCCTCATCTGATGCCCTGCCGGCACTGCTTCCGGCCATCCTTAAGCCTGGTTCAGGGTCCACTTAATGTGGACATGCTAGTTCGAATTAGCAAAACGCTAATTTGAACTCGTTTTTTAGTCTAGATCCGTTAGTTCGAATTAGCTTAGTTCGAATTAACTAATTCGAACTAAGTTAGTTCGAATTAACGTTGTAGTGTAGACATACCCGAAGAGAGCACAATGACTAGGGTTATCAACTTTCTGCTCACACAAAACTGAATGCACGAGTCCCACCCATTCTCTGAGGACCCACCCCTGTCCTGCCACTCCTGCCCTCACTCATTTTCACTGGGTTAGGACATAGGATTGGGATGTGGGAGGGGTTCCAGCTGCAGCCAAGGTTGAGGGGTTTGGTGTGCAGGGGAGTTCCAGGTTGGGAGATGGGGCCAAAGGATTTAGAATGCAGGAGGGGGCTGTGGATTGAGACAGAGAATTGGGATGTAGAAGGAGGTATAGACTCTTGGCTGGGGGAGTGCAGGCTCTGGGGTGGGGCCAGAGATGAGGGACTTGGGGTGTAGAAGGGGACTTCAGTTTTTGGAGGTGCGGGGTTTGGGGTTGGGGCACAAGTTTACCTTGTGCAGCAACACAGCAGGGATAAGGCAGGATCCCTCCCTGTCCTGGCCCTGTGCTTACCCTGGAAATGGCCAGCAAGTCCAACTCCTTTGTGTGGGGGCCAGGAGGTTCCGTACGCTACTCTTGCTCATAGGCACCATTCTCACAGCTCTCATGGGCTGCAGTTCCTGAGCAATGGAAGTGCAAAGTTGGTGCTAAGGATAGAGACAGCACATGGATCCCACTGACCTCCGTTACCCCCACCTAGAAAGCTGGACCTGCTGGCTACTTCTGGGGTGCAGCACAGAGCTAAGTCAGGTATGGACTATCTTGTCTTAGCCCTACAGTGGGGGTGGGGAACCTAAGGCCTGGGGACTGGATTCGGCCCCAGCGTGCCTGGATCCTACCCCTGAGGATCCTGCGCTGGTGCTCCAGCTTCCCCCGCACTTTCCTCCCGCTACCTCACTGTGGTGCTGGAGCATGCAAAATCTACTAGCCTGGGCCCACTAGACTCTGATGTGTGAGGGGAATGTGGGACGTGTCTTTCTCCTTCTCAGCTGGGGGCCACATCTGGGAGGTTTTCTTGGGTTTTTTGGTTGGTTGTTTGTTTTTGTTTCTCACTTGTGTACAGCCCTTGACTGATTTTTCTGTGGGTCAGTAGCCCCCAACCCAAACAAGGTTCCACCCCTGTCCTAGAGCATTGCCAACCAGACTTTTAATGTCCTAGGGCTGTGGTTCCCAACCTTTTAGAGCATATGGACCCCCTTTCCAATCTATTAAAATTTCACAGACCTGCCCTTCTTTGGGGGGAGAATAAAAAAGAAAAGGAAAAGAAAAGGGAGAACTAGGCCCACCGTGGTGGGCCCGAGCCTTGTTTTTAAACTTTCAATGGGCCTGCTGCAATATCGTCGCAGACCACCAGGGGTCCGTGGTCCACTAGTTGGGAACCACTGGCCTACGGGAGCCAGTGGAGAGACATAACAAGAAGAGTGATATGATCAGTTCAACAAGATAATAGTGAAGAAATTCCCTGGAGTACATTTTGTATTCTTAACCTCCGTTTTGTGTCTCTGGCTTTCCTCTTAAGGAAGCAAGAGTCACTTTACCAATTATAAGTTGCACTTATCATTGGACAGTGTAGGTCACGTGATCAGAGCTGAGTGATTCCTGTATTAAGCATGCCCAGTGGAAGCAGGGCAAAATGAAAGTATAGCCACAAATAGATTAATCACTGCATCAGCAAATGCCTCCATAATATCCCACCCTCCCAACCATATATTCTGCACCACCAAGAAGATGTCAAAGAAGCACTACATGACTCACTTAGAGATTCCCTGCACAGGTTAGCTAACCCAGATTAAAGACATCTTGGGACCAGGGGAGTCAAGAAACTGCCCTCGTGCAGTGGAAAGAACTAACCCATAATCTGGATGTATCCCTGTATATAGCTTAATGAAGCCTAACGGGACTTTTCCCCCTCCCCCTCTTCTTTCCATTGTCTTATTTGTATGCAGTTTCAACCTTTATCTCTTAGGTCTTTTTTCACATCTCTCAAGGGCCAGAATACCTGCTTGTGTTCTGATCTGGGTTTTATAACTTGAGCAACATTTATCTTTCCTTTAATAATAATAAGAAAACATAAATCTTGCAATTAATTGTTTTTTTAATTTCTATAATATGTCATTAAAAGAACATTCAGTTCAGATTTCCCTGATCATCAAGACTATGAACAACTCAAGGCAGGAATCGTGCTTTCTGCTTGGAAATGTGCTACTGACATTAAAACCCACAAAATAATATTTTTTTCAAGTTTCTATGTAGGAAAAATTCTTTGTTTTATTCTGCCACTCGCTGTTATATTAAGTGTTTTAATTTAACGTCTCTTCTCTTACATACTTTACTATATATTACATTCTCCAGAAGCCTTGTTAGCATGTCTGCTGCACATTTAATTTTGCCAAATCTTTGTATAAGATGCTATGAGAATGCAGTACAGTGCATAATTGTGGACTCATTAGGCTTCAAAAAGCTGGTAATTCATTTAAAAGGACAGTTACTGCAGTTGTTATCTTGACAGATGCTTCTTTGTTTTATTCTAGTTTAACCCTTTAATTGCTGATATAAAAATTAATAGTGCTCCAATGACCTCAGAGAGGGTCAGAGAGGAAGGAGAGAGAAAAAGAGAAAGAATCAGTTTTCTTGCCTTTCATAGAAGAGATGACAAAATTAGAATATTGGTTAAACATTAGCTGAGTTGTGCGCATATTTTATCTGCAAATATTAGATTCTTCATATTGCCTCACCCCATCTCCCATCTTCCCCTCCAATGAATAATAACTAGAGCTGCCAACAGTACACAGAACAGCTCTGTAGTGACTATGCACATACATTGTGCACATGTATTGTCAAGCAGAGGCAGAGCAGTTTGGAACCATTTCTTTCAAGAAAACACATTTTCAATACAGCTTCACAACAGGATCTCATCTGATTTTGATATGCTGCTTAAGTGACCTATTTATCAGTGTTAGTAAAGCTGGAAATTGGCCCCATCTTCATATGCAGCACACGCTGCCAGTCCAGGTAGCTTGTTTGTTTGTTTATTGTCTCACCAAACATTTCAGGATTGGACCATGGGCCATTGCACCTTGAATCCCCAAAGCCAGACCAGTTGTACACAGGCAACTACAGTTTTTTCAATGCACATACTGTCTGAGCTGTTGCCTCAGTGCTCTCTGTCCAAGAGAAGAGAGCAGCCAAACTCCCACGGGAGCCTTCCCCGGGGACAAACCCCCCCTCCCACCGCACGGACAAACCCTCGCAGGAGCCTCCCCAGGCCAAACCCCAGAGCCAACCCTGCTCCCACAGCGCAGGGAAATCCCTGCGCTTAACTCACCCCTCCCAGGGAAGCCGCTGGACTCCTCTTCTGAAGCCGATGCCTCCTCCCCCAGCAGGTGACAGAGCTGTGGGAGGGGAGCAGCCTGCATACTACCGGAGCCCCTGGAAGTGACACGGACTTCACCCAGGACTTCCGTCCACCCCACGGGAAGCCGGCACTACACTAGAGGTAGGTAGTGGGGCTTCTCGGGGATGGGGGGAAAATAGGGGGTGGGGGGTTCCAAACGCCTCTTGATCGACCAGTCGATTGCGACCGATAGGTTGGTGACCACAGCATTAGGCCATAAACAGTCTCTTATATAGCTGATCCCAAACCTGTCAGAGTCTTAAATAGACTTCTACATGGAGCATGTGTGACAGGTTCTCTGTGTTCAAACCTGCTAAGGGGAATCTGCTGTATTCTACACAGCATGAAGTAAATGTTGCTTTCAATTTCAGATACAGTGAGTTTCAATCATCCAGCATGGAACTGATGAAAGACCAGATTATTATGGCTAGAAGAAAGAGGCTTAATTTCTCGGCAAGCTGGAGGAAGAAGAATTTGTTTCTCACTACAGCTGCTACCAAGATAGGTCTGGTAGAACCTTGAGGTTCTTAACTGTGGATACACTCCAGTCATCTGAAGAAGTGCATTGTGCCCATGAAAGCTCATGATACCATCTACATGTTTTGTTAGTCTTTAAGGTGCAACTAGACTATTTGTTTTTGTTGGCAGAGGAGGTTGGGGAGGCTGGTTGTGGATAGATAATTATTTGGTTCCAAAGGTATTAATCACATTGATTAAAGAAGCCAGTGATTAAAGAGGAACAAGGCGCTGCACCGGGATTAGATCCTTAGGGTATATCTACACTACACATACAAACCGCTAGTTCGAACTAAATTCGAACTAGCGGAGCGCTTAATTTGAACTAGGTAAACCTCATTCTACGAGGACTAACACCTAGTTCAAATTAAGGGCTGTGTAGCCACTTAATTCGAACTAGTGGGAGGCTAGCCCTCCCCAGCTTTCCCTGGTGGCCACTCTGGGCACCACCAGGGAAACTCTTCTGCCCCCCTCCTGGACCTGGAGCCCTTGAAGGGGCACGGGCTGGCTACGGTGCCCATGCCAGGTGCAAGCCTGCCAGCACCCAGCCAGCAGACTCTGCACCTGGCACAGCTCGAGCCAGCCACCCGCTGCCACCCAGCCCTCCGCCTCTTCCCGGGACCAGGCTGGCAGCTCCCTGGAGCCTGCCCAGATCCGCAAGAGGCAGGCGCCCACCTGGTCTAGTGTAGACATCGTGGACCTCATCCACGACCTCCGCACTAGGCACAGGAAAGTGGCCTTCTAGGGCAGGATAGCTGCCAGCCTGGCCACCCAGGAGCAGGTTGGCATGAAAATCAAGGTGGTCCAGTGAGACCCCCGACCCTGAGCCCTGAGCTTAGAATGTCAGTACTGGGTCAGACCAAAGGTCCATCTAGCCCAGTAGCCTGTCTACTGACAGCAGCCAGCACTAGGGACCCTGGAGGGGATGGACTGAAGACAATGACCAAGCCATTTGTCTCATGCCATCCATCTCCAGCCTTCCACAAACAGAGGCCAGGGACACCATTTCTATGCCCTGGCTAATACCACTCCATGGACCCAACTTCCATGACTTTATCTCACTTCTCTTTAAACTCTGTTCTAGTTCTAGCCTTCACAGCCTCCTGCAGCAAGGAGTTCAACAGGTTGATTTTTTGCTTTGTGAAGAAGAACTTTCTGTTATTAGTTTGAAGCCTGCTACCCATTCCTTTCCTTTGGTGTCCTCTAATCCTTCTATTATGGGAACTAATGAAGAACTTTTCTTTATGCACCCTCTCCACACCACTCGTGCTTTTATAGACCTCTATCATATCCCCCCTCAGTCTCCTCTTTTCTAAGCTGAAAAGTCCCAGTCTGTTTAGCCTCTCTTCATATGGGACCTGTTTCAAACCCTTGATCATTTTAGTTGCCCTCCGCTCTCCCACCCTGGGTATGTCTACACTACCCCACTAGTTCGAACTAGCGGGGTAATGTAGGCATACCGCACTTGCAAATGAAGGCTGGAATTTGAATTTCCTGGGCTTCATTTGCATAAGCCGGGCGCCGCCATTTTTAAATCCCGTCTAGTTCGAACCCCGTGCCACGCGGCTACACGCGGCTACACGCGGCACGTAGTAGCTAGTTCGGATTAGGCTTCTAATCCGAACTAGCTGTATTCCTCGTGGAATGAGGAGTACAGCTAGTTCGGATTAGGAAGCCTAATCTAAACTAGCTACTCCGTGCCGCGTGTAGCCGCGCGGCACGGGGTTCGAACTAGCCGGGATTTAAAAATGGCGGCGCCCGGTTTATGCAAATGAAGCCCGGGAAATTCAAATTCCAGGCTTCATTTGCAAGTGCAGTATGCCTACATTACCCTCCTAGTTCGAATTAGGAGGGTAGTGTAGACATAACCCCTCTCTCTTCCCCTCTCCCACTTCCTTTTCCCAGTCTCCCTGAGTTTTGTTCAATAAAGAGAGTTTCTATTTTTGAACAAACGTGTCCTTTATTTTGTACATCAGGAAGGGGGCTTGGGAGGGGTAAGTGGAAGGAGGTGAGGGAGGAATGGGGTATGAGCCCCCAATGGGGAGGACTGGGGTGGCTCTGCGGGCTCCTCGGGGTGGAAGCTCTTCTACAGGCCCCCGATTGCCTCCTCCGGATGGCAGCCTGCGGCAAGTGCAGCCAGTCTGATGGCCAAGTGCTGTGATGTGCCGAGTGTGGGCACTCAGGGCACTCCAAGCCAGGACTACTTTGCAAGCAGGGAACCCCTGAGAACTGTCTGTCTGGGGTGGGGGTCGAGTCCCTTTAAGCACAGCCCTCGGCTAGCCTGATACAGCAGCTCCACACTCTAAGTCCTCATCTGATGCCCTGCCGGCACTGCTTCCGGCCATCCTTAACCTCGGTTCAGGGTCCACTCAGTGTGGACATGCTAGTTCGAATTAGCAAAACACTAATTCGAACTAGTTTTTAAGTCTGGCTGTGCTAATTCAAATCAGCTTATTTCGAATTAACTAATTCGAACTAAGTTAGTTCGAATTAGCGCTGTAGTGTAGACATACCCTTAGTTATTAATGCATTTGTATATGCAGCAACATCTATTTGCATGCATCTGTGCAAACTTTATTGCTTTAAAGCCTCATTTTAGTGTTTTATTAGGCATTCTGTTAAAAGAAGCTACAACTTGTTGTGGAGCTCATCCACTTCACTTTTAGCATACTCAGCAAAATTCAGGACATGAGTCTGAATTAAAAGTGACACTAATTCAACTAATCGAAGAATGATGACAGCCAGAGAAATTAGTACAGCCTAGTGCTAAGTAAAAAGAAAAAAGAAAGAAAAAAACAGGCTAACAAACAAGAACAAAGGCTTATTTTAGAGAGGCAAACAAGGGGGAAGGCTGAATTCAGTAGGGATGTAGCGATCCTGAAGCGAAGCAGCAAGGTAAGAAAAGAGAGGATGTCTTTGAAATAACAGGATAAAAGAATGTGCCAAAGATCAGGATCACATTCTTATTAAGAATGCTTCTCCCATTAAGATCAAAGCCATGTAAGATCAGTGGCAAAAAGATGACAGAGAACCTGTAAATTAGGAAGGCCGAAGCACAGTTGGAATTGCAGCTAGCAAGGCATGTGGAGGGTAACAAGAAAGGTTTCTACAGGCATGTTAGCAATAAGAGGGTGCTCAGGGAAGTTGTGGGAACCCTAATGAATGAAGGAGGTAACCTAGTGACACATGATCTGGGAAAAGCTGAAGTACTCTGTATTTTTGCCTCTGTCTTTACAGTCAAGTTCTGCTCCCAGACTATTACACTAAGCAAGGGTATGTCTACACTACAGTGTTATTTCGAAATAACACATCTACACACAAAATGCAACTTGATTTCATGCGTACCTGCTCATGGGTTCACATATGGCCTTTGGTGGCCAGGCTGGCAGCTATCCTGCCATAGATGGCCGCATTTCTCCATCTAGTGTGGAGATCATGGACGTTGGGGGCATCCTCCCCAAACCTAAGTAAGGTCCACCCTGATAGCCTCCCTGGACCAGGAAGGCACCTGCCTTCTCCAGGCCTTGGCAGGCTCCTGGGAGCTGGCAGACTGCTCCTGGGGAGCAGCAGAGGGCTGGCTTCCAGTGACTTGCTGGCTCATGTTTTGGGGCCACTAGGTCAGGGCAGTGACTGCTAGCTCTGGGCCGGCAGGCTTGGAGCTGGCACAGGCACTGTGGCCAGAGTCAACCCCTTTAAGGGCTCCGGGGAGGAAAGGGACGGAGAGGAGTGTTCTTGTTTAAGGCTGGAGTGGCCACCAGGGCACCTTGGGAAAGCTGGAGGTCCCCTATTTCTAAATAAGGGTATGTCTACACTACCACCCTAGTTCAAACTAGGGTGGTAATGTAGGCAACCGGAGTTGCAAATGAAACCCGGGATTTGAATTTCCCGGGCTTCATTTGCATAAAGCCGGGCGCCGCCATTTTTAAATGTCCGCTAGTGCGGACTCTGTGCCGCGCAGCTACACGTGGCACGGACTAGGTAGTTCGGACTAGTCTTCCTAGTCCGAACTACCGTTACTGCTTGTTAAGGAAGCCTAGTCCGAACTACCTAGTCCGTGCCAGTGTAGCCGCACGGCATGGAGTCCTCACTAGCGTACATTTAAAAATGGCGGCGCCCGGCTTTATGCAAATGAAGCCCGGGAAATTCAAATCCCGCGCTTCATTTGCAACTCCGGTTGCCTACATTACCACCCTAGTTCGAACTAGGGTGGTAGTGTAGACATACCCTAAGTGTCTACACAGCACTTATTTCAAATTAGCTATTTCGAATTTGGCGTTATTCCTCATAGAATGAGGTTTATTTCAAATTTATTTTGAAATAGCGGTTTGGCTGTGTAGACACTAGTAAAGTTATTTCAAAATAATGGCTGTTCTTTCGATTTAACTTTGATGTGTAGACATACCCCAACACAGTATGGCTACGTCTAGACTGGCATGATTTTACGGAAATACTTTTAATGGAAAAGTTTTTCTGTTAAAAGTATTTCCACAAAAGAGCGTCTAGATTGGCACAGATGCTTTTGCGCAAAAAGTGCTTTTGCGCAAAAGTATCCGTGGCCAGTCTAGACATGATTTTGCATAAGAAAGCCCCGATCGCCATTTTAGCTATTGGGGCTTTTTTGCGCAAAACAGTTCTTCCCTGTCTACACTGGCCCTCTTGCACAAGTATTCTTGTGCAAGAGGGCTTTTTCCCGAGCGGGAGCGTGAAAGTATTTGTGCAAGAAGCACTGATTTTGTACATTACAAAGTCAGTGCTCTTGCGCAAATTCAAGCAGCCAGTGTAGACAGCTGGCAAGTTTTTGCGCAAAAGCACACACTTTTGCGCAAAATCTTGCCAGTCTAGACACACCTTATGGGAAGGAGGTGGGCAGCCCTCACTGGAGAAAAACAGGTTAAGGACTACTTAGAAAAGCTAGACGTATACAAATCCATGGGTCCGGATCGAATGCATCTGAAGCTACATCTACATAGCATCCCTCTTGCACAAAAGCCTATGAAAATGAAGCATTGATTAGCGTAATGCTACACTTCATTTGCATAATTAATTAGGTGCTGTTTTGTGCAAGAGGCCCCTAATTAATTATGCAAATGAAGCATGGCAATATGCTAAACCATGCTTCATTTGCATAGGCTTTTGTGCAAGAAGGAAGCAGTATAGATGTAGCCTTAGAGTCCCCCTGAATATCTCTCGGCAGCCCTACTGGTGTAAGAAGAAATTGGCTCACAATGCCTCTGGTGTTCCTAAAGAAATAATGACATCTATTACTAATGACTCGTCACTAGTAAACCTGGGCCAGCATCCATGCTAGGGGGATCTTCGGGAAATAACAAACACAATTTTGTTTATTGGACAAGAAGGTCACTTTTCTCTAACTTGCCTATCCATCTCACTACTCTCCATTAAAGCCTCACTGTCAATGGTGTCCACCAGCCCATGTCTCAAACAAAACAGAAAAAGTATAAGTCTTGCTTTATGGTTGCACATCCAAGTGTTCCCTCCTTTCTATATCTGTATCAGCAATTGGACACATTCCAGTAATTTGTTCTAATTTGTCCCTAGATTTGGCTTATTGGGGTTTATTTGTTCCCATTAAAATTTGTTAGATATTAATAGCAAATAAATCTATTACAGGTTGTATCTCCCTAAGCCGGGTCTCTCTGGTCTGGCAATGTCTGTGTTCCTGGACCAGAGAGCCCCGACTGAGACCTTGTTGGCAGGGGAACTGGAAACTGCCAGGCGGGAGCCAGATGGCAGGGGAGCTGGCAGCCGGGAGCACTGCTGCAGCTGGCAGCAGCAGGCCAGGGCCAGAGCCACTGGTGGTAGCAGAGCTGGGGCCAACATCCAGCAGCCTGGCTGGGGCTGGAACTGGAGCCACAAGCAGCAGCAGCCTGTGGTAGCCCAGTCATGTTTCAGGCCAGAGCTGTGTGGTGCCTGGCAGCCAGGCTGGGGTTGGAGCTGTCAGCGACAGCAGGCTGACTGGGCAGGGCCGGGCAGGGGCCAGTGTCCAGCAGGCCTGTAGGGCTTGGGGCTGGATCCACAGGACATCTGGAAGTCTGGCTGGGGCTGGAGCCAATGTCGCTGGGACCAGCAGCCTCGCCAGTTGGTGATAGGGGTGCCAGAAGCACTGGCAATGGGGAGGAGCTGGGGGGCCAGGTGACATGGGACCTCCCCTGATCCAGCAAAATCCCTCATTTGGGACCACACAGGTCCCAAGTGTGCTGGATCAAGGAGGTCCAACCTGTATTTGTAACAGATGTACTATTACATACAGATCTATAACGGAGAACCAGTCAGAACTAGGTGGATTCAGTTGCTCTGCTTTAGTTTGTACAGATGAGTATTACTGGAAAACTAGAAGACTTACCTGGCATTGCTAAGTCCTTCAGGACAGGGGGCTGGTGATGTGGGAGGTGCAGGAATCAGGGCAGGCCTTAGGTATGTGTGTGCGGGGGTGCAGGATAGGAGGCTGAGGATGTGGGGGGGTTCAGGAGTCAGAGTGGGGGGTTGAAGAGAGGCTCAGGGCAGGTGTCTGTTGATGGGTGGGTGCGAGAGTGAGGACTGGAGGGTGAGGATGAGCTCAGGCCACCAGAGGGTCCCATCTGGTGGGGTTTTCTCTCTCCCTCCCTGGCCAGCAGGGGGCTTTCTTCTCTCCCCACAGGCCTCCTGGCCAGCAAGCACCTTTTCTTTCCCCTTAGCCATCAAGGGCCTTTTTATTCCCTCAAGACCCCTGGCCAGCAGGGGTCTTTTACACTCCTTCCAGCATGGCTTTCTTCCTCCTCTCCTTCAGTGCTCTGACCAAGGGCTGGGGAGAAGGGTTTGGGGCAGGGAGGCTACTTACTGTGTCTGTTGGCTGGCAAGATGATGTGCCCCAATTCTAGCTGGCCTCTCTCTTGGTGGTGCGGCTGCCCTCAGTGGTCACTCTGAAATATAGCTTTCCCCTGTTCCCTCCAGTGACCACTGTGTGTATTGTGTCCCTCCTCTCTGCCTCCTCCTTTTACATGTTCTGGACAACAGTCCCATTCCCGGCACTTCCCACTTTCCTGGTACAACCAACATCTGATGTTGGTTTAAGTTAGGGTAGGAGACAAGGTCAGTTCCCAGACAAATGCACTAGACAACACAGTAGGGGAAGGAGGTGGACAGCCCTCAGTGGGGAAAGAACACGTTAGGATCTATTTAGAAAAGCTAGACATAAACAAATCCATGGGTCCAGATTTAATGCATCCGAGGGTACTGAGGGAATTGGCAAATGTCATTGTGGCGCCTTTGGCCATTATCTTTGCAAACTCGTGGAGATAGGGAGAGATCCCGGGTGATTGGAAAAAGGCAAATGTAGTGCCCATCTTTAAAAAAGGGAAGAAGGACAATCCAGGGAACTACAGACCAGTCAGCCTTACCTCAGTCCCTGGAAAAATCATGGAGGGGATCCTCGAGGAATCCATTTTGAAGAACTTGGAAGAGGTGACAGTGATCAGGAATAGTAAACATGGATTCACGAAAGGTAAGTCGTGTCTGACCAATCTGATTAGCTTCTACGATGAGATAACTGGCTCTGTGCATAAGGGAAAATCAGTGGATGTGATATACCTTGACTTCAGCAAAGCTTTTGATATGGTCTCCCACAATATTCTTGCCAGGAAGTTAAGGGAGTATGGATTGGCTAAATGGACTGTAAGATGGATAGAAAGCTGGCTAAACTGTCGGGCCCAATGGGTAGTGATCAACAGCTCGATGTCAAGTTGGTGGTCAGTTTCTAGCAGAGTGTCCCAAGGATCAGTTCTAGGGCCAGTTTTGTTCAACATTTTTATAAATGACCTGGATGAGGGGATGGATTGCACCCTCAGCAAGTTTGCAGATGACACTAAGCTAGGGGGAGAGGTAGATACACTGGAGGGCAGGGATAGGGTCTAGAGTGACCTACACAGATTAGAGGATTGGGCCAAAAGAAATCTGATGAGGTTCAACAAGGACAAGTGTAGAGTCCTGCATTTATGATGGAAGAATCCCAAGCATTGTTACAGGCTGCGGACCGAATGGCTAAGTAGCAGTTCTGCAGAAAAGGACCTGGGGATTACAATGGATGAGAAGCTGGATATGAGTCAACAGTTTGCCCTTGTAGCCAAGAAGGCTAACGGTGTATTAGGGTTCATTAGGAGGACCATTGCCAGCAGAGAAGTGATTATTCCCCTTTATTCGGTTCTGGTGAGGCCACACCTGGAATATTGTGCCCAGTTCTGGGCCCCTCACTATAGAAAGGATGTGGATGCATTGGAGAGGGTCCAGTGGAGGGTGACCAAAATTATTAGGGGGCTGGAGTGCATGACTGATGCGGAGAGTCTGAGGGATTTGGGTTTGTTTAGTCTGCAGAAGAGACAGAGCCCTGGCTGGGTTGATTTAGTTGGGATTGGTCCTGCCTTGGGCAGGGGGCTGGACTTGATGACTTCCTGAGGTCTCTTCCATCTCTATGGTTCTAAGAGGAAGCTGTACACCAAATTTGGTGGCCATTACTTTTACTGTTTAACAGGAATTCATGAACAAATGGACTCCTAGGCACACAGACAGACAGACAGATGGACTCAGACAGACAGACACACTCATATATATTTATGTATAAAATTAAAACGATCCCAATGCTTTTCTGGTGTAATTCCATTGACTCAATGGGACTGCACCACAGGAATGTGGCGCTGTTTGAAAGTCAAATCTTCAATACATAAGTTTAACGATTTCTGTTTCCCACAATGATTAAATAAAACACTTGAGGGTGCACTATTGATTAAATAGACATCTATAAGTGATTGAGATGATCTGGCCTACTAAGGAGCTTAATCTGTTGAAAGCGTAGTTGCATTTTTGTTCTGCATCTAATATTTTTAGGGTATTTCATGTCCCTATAAATAAATACAATCAGTCTCCTAGAAAGCAGGTGCTTAATAGCTAAAACTGATCACAGCTTCTGGAGTGTGTCCTAGGTACACTTTTCGTGAACGGTCAGGTGTGAGTTCTCTTTTATTCTCAAAATGAATAATTGCTCTCTAGCTGTTTAAAGAAAAGCTGATGTTTTCAGAAAAATTAAATCCTTACTAGGCATCTTAATTCTGTTCTATTTCTTGCTGCAAGCTTAACTTATGTTGTCTGTTGAACTGCAGCATGACACACAGGGTGCTGATTTCAGCAAATGACTCTGACTCATTCCTCCTCATCTGCATTGGCCAAAGGGCAAAATAAACAGGGAGGGGTGTGTGCATGAATATGTGTGTGTGTGGTAACTCAGGATAACCAAATTGGGGTTTATATAGCATCATAGAATCGTAGGGTTGGAAAAGACCTCAGGAGATCATTGAGTCCAATCCCCTGCCAAAAGCAGGACCAATCCCAACCAAATCATCCTAGCCAGGGCTTTGCCAGGCTGAGATTAAACACCTCTAGGGATGGAGATTCCACCATCTCCCTAGGTAACTGATTCCAGCGCTTCACCACCCTCCTAGGCTACATCTAGACTGCAATGCTTTTCCGGAAAAGCAATGTCATGTCCAATGTCGTGTCGAACAAATGGACGCACTCTTTTGCCATCCCTGCAAATCTCGTTTTACGAGGAATAAGGGATGTGTCAAAAGAGCACTTTTTTCCAAAATTTGGCACCAAGTAGATGGCCAAATTTCGGAAAAGCTTCTTTCAACAGTAAAACAGAAAAAGATACGCAGTTTGCATTATGCAAATTGCGTATCTTTTTCCGTTTTACTGTTGAAAGAAGCTTTTCTGAAATTTGGCCATCTACTTGGTACCAAATTTCTGACTTACCATTGTGGTGTAGACCTAGCCTTAGTGAAATAGTTTTTCCTAATATCCAACCTAGTCCTCCCCCACTGCAACTTGAGACCATTGCTCCTCATCCGTTAAATTCAGCAGAAAAAGACTTGGGTATTACAGTGGATGAGAAGCAGGATATGAGTCAACAGTGTGCCCTTGTAGCCAAGAAGGCTAACGACATATTAGGATGTGTTAGAAGGAGCATTGCCTGCTGAATTTAGCAGTGGAATTTCCAATCTGATTTCCTTTATTTCCCTGTACAAGAAGATGCCAATCTTTTGAAAATTTAACCTAGGTTCATTAAAAACAATGAGAATAATAAAGGTAAAATTCCTTTCTCTGAACTCCAGTTCATATTCTTTTTAATAATAATATATGGAGCTATACCATCTCATAGAACTCAAAGGGACCTTGAGAGATCATTGAGTGCAGTCCCCAGCCCTCACAGCAGGACCAAGTACCATCCCTGACAGATTTGCCCCAGATCCCTAAGTGGTCCTCTCAAGGATTGAGCTCCAAATTTGGGGTTTAGCAGGCCAATGCTCAAACCACTGAGCTATCCCTCCCCTCAATTGGTGTCCATGTAACTATTCCTGTGAGCAAGACAAAGCAGAACTGGATCTTAGCTCACTGACAGCTTCTCTACACTACGGAGAAGATCAACGATGCCACAATCAATCTTCCAGGCTTTGAAGACCCGCTAGTGAAGACCCGCTAATTCGAACTGATAGGGCGTGCCCGTCAGCACTGGTAGTCCTGCTCCTCAGAAGGAGGAAGAGAAGCTGATGGGAGTATGTGCTCCCATCGAGTTTCCACTGTGTGGATGATGCCAAAACACAAGTTAAAATACTTCGACTCCAGCTATGTAATTAACATAGCTGGAGTAGCGTATCTTAAGGCGACTTTCGCCTTTAGTGTAGACCACCTCTCTCAGTAGAAAGCTATCTACCTCATTCTGTTCTGGACTAGCAGTTGATCCCTTGTGACCAATGAGGGCTAGCAATGGCAGCCTTCCCACTGGAAACAGGATATTTCCAATTTCCCAATAGAGCACACGACTTGATTCTAGCCCTCGAAAACCCCAATCTATCACACATTACAGCATTATGTATGGAAATCTGCTATACTTCACAGGTACTAAACTTTACTTAGAATCTTTGCTCCTGTGAGAGTTGTACCACTTGGATTCCATATGAGGCAGTCTGGAATTTCAGGGGTAAAGGTACAAACACAAGCAGTATCCATTTCTGAAATAGCAATGGCAGTTTTTGTCCTGCTACTTTTGGAGGCAAATTTCAAACCAAATTTGCATCCATCAAAGCAAATAAGTTTTCAGTCTTTGATCTGTGGAGCATGATCAGATATAGAGACATAGTGTAAATTGATCCCATAAATACTTGTGCCCAAGAAAATGCAACCACAAAATAAGATACTCAGGAAAGAGAAGGCAGAAAACTGGAAAGTAAAATATTTTAAATCCTTAAAACATTTCTAAAATTGATTTTCCATGAAATGTTGCACATATAAAATACAAGATTGAGAAATGCACATTTTCTGGTGCTCTTTGAAGCACCTGAAGAAATTGAGTGTGTCTTCTCCACTTGTGCATAATGCAACCCTCTCAAACTTATGCCAAGAAAACCTTTGTAACCACATCATTGCATCACATGCCTGTCTTGGTTTTATTGACTTACATGCACATACAAATCTGTACATGTCATGTCAAAGTTGCTTTTCTGAACATTTATAGGGAGTGAGAATGGTGATACTGTATAGCTGGATACCACTTCGGCAACAAGAGGCCATGTCTTTCTCTGTGTGGATAACCCAAAGGGGCTTTGATCCTGATTAAGTCCTTTGAGCAATATTATTTAAAAAAACCCTCATAATTAGTAATCACTATCCTTGATGCTGTGTGCAGGTCCTAAAGCACCTTCCCTCATCCTATCTCCCACCAAGACCCTACACCGTCATGCCAGCCCGCTCTTGTACCCTACCTTCCACCCAGACCCCACTCCTGCACCCGACCTCCTGCCCAGACCCTGCACTGCCATCCTACTCCTACACCCAGCCTCCCATCCAGACCCCACGCCTTCTCCTGCACCCTACCTCCTGCCCAGGCCTCATACTCACACTCTGGTGCTGCACCCTAAGTTTTGCCCAGACCTGAAACCCCACCCCCACCCCTACCCCTAGCCTGCTCCCAGAAGCCTCCTCACACATACTAAACCCTTCATTTCTGGCCCCACCTCAGAGGCTAGGAGCACAATCTACTAACCCCAGACCTCTGGAAGAGTTAATCCAGCCCACTGAAGTAACAAGTGACTTAGCTCATTGCATGTGTTTTCATAAAACATAGTTAAAATCATGGTAGGCCAGTCACCTAGAACACCATATCTAATGCCTACACATGCATGTAAATTAATAATTCCAACCCATACTGAACTGCACATCCATCTCCAGGGAGAAAAGCCATACTGTCAGCAAAACAGCAAAATTCCTCTTGAAACTGAAGAAACTGCAATTGGTTAGACTGCAGACCGCTGCATTTTGCATTGCCCCATTAGTCATTTCTTCCTTCTACACAGCAGAATCTCTTCTCATCCCAAACATGGAGTGCTAAAGTCACCTTCATCTTTGAGAGCATTTTATGTTCTGTGAGATGAACTATTCTTGCTGCAGCAGAAATTTGTTCATGGTGATTAAAAAAATGGTATATGAGCCACACCATGCTGATGGGTCAGTTAAGAAGCTTCTTACCTGCCAGCGCACATTATACATATTGTAATTCAATTACACTTTGAGGATTCCCTGCCCTCCATGCCAATGTGGGTGATTTCATTGTTCATGAATGATGCCACCAAGCGGAGAGCCCCAGGGACCAAGTGCCTCTGTTTAGCCAGAAAACAAGGATGAGTGTTTTACTCTACACAAGCACAAAAGCAAGAATGATCATTTTAGTATGTTTGTATACAACAGGCAGCTCAGAGGTGCCAAGAACTAGAATGTAGCTTTGGCCAGACTAGAATTTTTATATTGGAGAAATGGAGATTAATGCAAATTGAACGGTAGGTAAGAAACTGTCTAAATGGTAACCACAGGTTATATTGGAAGGTAAGTTGTTAGGCTGGAGGGATGTTACTATTGGAGTTCCTCAAGGATTGGGCTAGAAACCAATCTTATTTAATATTTTCATTAATGACCATAGTACAAAAGTGTGATCATTTCAATGAGATGTGTGGATGACACAAAGGTGGGAGATATTGAAATACAGAGAACTAGAATATCACACCAGAAGATTCCAGAAGAGCTTTTCATATGGTCTCCCACAATATTCTTGCCAGCAAATTAAAGAAGTATGGATTGAATAAATGCAACTATGCTTTGCATGCGAGGGGTCTACATTGCTGGGGGCCTTTCTGTGCCAAACAGCACCGCTACAGCTGCTCTGTGATCTCCATGGCAGCAGCTATCCCCCTCCCCCCCCCAACCACACATAGCTGTGTAGCCATTCTGCTGGCCAGCCTCCCACTCCAACACTATTCAAGGAGACTTGGAAGGAAGAAATGATGTAATGGGTAAATATGTTAATAAGGTCCCAACACTTCTAATAAGCCAAAATCAAAGACTAGGAAAAGAAAGGGTTTCAAAGGGTCTGAGATCTTCCCAGTAACTAGAAACAAGGAGAGTCCAAGTGAGAGAACCTCTGCACCCATTCAGAGTTCCATCTTTAATGGGCCTTTGTCTGCATGGAGCATCTGGTAGGACAGGGATCAGACACTGCATGTTTGGGACTGTGTCTCAGAACCCCACGTATATTCTCACAGTTAAATAAGACGGACATCTTTGAAGATCATTAGGCAATGTCAGACTGCTACCAATTAATAACTTATATAATCAGGTCTTCTAACCTGTTCTAGCCCCACACACGTGGGTAGAGGAGAATAAGTTAATATGCAGAAAACAGCTGGATTTGTTAAAGCCAAAGAACACAGGATTATTAAGAGATGAACAAGCAGATGGCATCTCATCCCAAAAAGGCACCAGGCAGAAGATGGGACATGCCCTCCGGTTTTAGAGAAGCTGGCAGTGACCCACTCTTACTCTATGAGTATGACCAGGCTGGAGAACTTACCTTCCTACCACACCCTGCCCCACAAAAGGAGCCATGAAGGTGAGTCCTCCAGGCCTGCCTAGAATGGCTGCTTCCCACCAGCCTAGCAGAGCACCACAGGCTTGGTTAAAAAGGACTGCAGAGCTGAAACAGATCGGTTCCTGTCCAGGACCAGAATGATGAGAAAGTCCTGGAAGATGGAAAAACTCTCTAGGCAAGGACGCTTGGGAAATACCTTGCTCAAGCAGAGATTTCACAGGAAAAACTCTCTAGGGAAAGAACCTTAGGAGAGACCTTTCTCAAACAAGCAACAAAGAGAACCCAGGCAAGTTGTGGGAATCCAGCGGTAGCTATTACAAGGAAGCTGCTGTTTATAAGCTCACCCCACATCCTCATCAGCTACTGGGAATCTGGCTGAAGCCCCAAGGTAGGGATAAACCTTGCATAGAGTCCCTGGGGCCAAAGTTCAAAACCAGGGTGGGAATAGACTTAAAGCTAGTCCAGAAGGTGCTGATAACTAAATCCAGAGACAGGACTGCAGCCAACACCAAGAGGGGTTTGGTGATTGTCCTTGTTGAACCTTTATTACCCTGAAAGGGGTTTGTCTATTTTCAACTATGTAGGACTTAGCCAGAGGACTGAGTCATTGTCACCTGATGATGACAATGGCTGACAAAGGTTGAGGAGCAGGGAAAAGAGAGCTGGACTGCACCCAGGAGACAGGAGGTGCTCATGAGAGGTTGGTGCACATCGTCACAATGTCAGTTAACTGGCAAAGAAGCTGCTTCCTTTGATGCAATGGGCAGCAGCTTCTGATTTCAGAGTCCAAGCCCATGATGTCTGATTCTGTTGCCCTATATGATTGGCTGAAGCAGCCATGGATCACTGTGAGCGCACTAAGGGCCAAGTGACTTACAAGAAGCAAGTGGTGAAACAGCTTAAGTCATGTCAGGCTGCTGAAGCTATGGCACTTAATATGAAATCCTCAAGGCTGGGTTACTGTAGCAACAGCCACCACCACAAGTTCAGGTGCTATAACATTTGTGTCAGCATTTCCATTCCAAATGATTATTTTGAGAGGCTTATAACTGTCCTATAAAAATTAGTGCCAGATTTAGAGATATAATCTTCTTTTGCTTGGTGTCACTTATGTATGCACAATGAGATGTGCATGAAATTTTTTCTTTTAACCCATTTCTGCACCAGTTCAGGCATCCATCAGCTGCAAGAGAAGAGAGTTTTCATAAGATGCTGTTGAAAGACAAAACATTGAACCGAGGAAAGAAAGATGAGGAACGGAGAAAGGGAGAAAAGAAAGGGCAGCGTCCAACAGGAAACTGGAGTGGAAAATGAATAGCCAGGAAGAAGAAAGGAGAGAATAACATGTAGCATTTTGCATAGTGCTTTCCCTTTCCAGAGTGTTTTGCCTGTGTCAACTAAACAATCCTCACAATAACTTGGTGAGTGTTATCTGTATAGGCAAAGGAGAAATGTTTTACACTGCACGTAACACACTGAAAGATCCCTTTTTGTCCTGGTGAAATATATTGGGGTTCTGTGCTTACAGAGTTTAACTGAGTCTCTTGTACCCTCTCAGTCCCCAGCTGTTCTTTTGCCCAGGAATGAAAATTTGGCTGCTTTGGGTGGAGGCACTTTCTGTACCCCTGCAGCTGGAGAAACTGGCTCCCCACTCACTTGCAGGGCTAGCTCTCCCTCCCTGCTCAGCCCTGGGGCTAATGGAACTTGCTCTGCCCCCAGCACCTGGAGGTGGTGGATCTCCTGTCCCAGCCCAGAGCTGGAAGGACTTACTGCCCCATTCCCTGTCCTGGAGCAGCTCTGTGCCTTTACTGATTTGTGCACACTTGTGAATACATGGCAGTCAGTCTCCCAGCCTTCCCAGTGGGGAACAATCTATGACTTCTGAGAAATATCCAGTATTGCATAAATCTATTTGAAGAGTAGTTAGTAACTAGCCATTTTAGGCACTAGCCTCACAACTGGTGAGTATCTGAACCTTCTGTGTGTCTTTATTTCTGTCCACGTAGATTAGTGCTTTACGTAAGAGCTAGTTCCTCCTCCCTTGGGGACAAGAACAACTTTCTCATCTTAGCAGGCTATGTCAATGAAAGATTATGGATAGAATGACAGGTGCAGTCAGCAAGGCCTTTTCCTCATGGGTTAGTGTTTATTGCAAGAAAGCAAATAATCAAAAAGCAACCATAAAACCACTCAACTCCTTAGATCAGGGGTGGGGAAGCTCAAGCCCAGGGGCCAGATGTGGCCCCCAGCTTGCCCAGATCCAGCCTCCAAGCTGGTGCTCCAGCCCCCCTGCCACCCACCCATAGGGCTAGAGCACACTGAACCTATTTGCATAGGCCCCCCGAGGTTCGGGTGTGCAAGGGAGTGTCTTGTCGCCTTCTCAGTCAGGAGCTTCTCACATTGCTTCTCACTTTTGTGTGGCCCCTGGCTGATTTTTCTGTGGGTCAGCAGCCCCTGACCCAAAAAAGGTTCCTGGGATCCTTTTTCACCTTCTAAGCAATCGTGGATTTGTAAAGAACAAATCATGTCGAACCAATCTGATAGCTGTTTTTGATAGAATAACAAGTCATATATCCAACCCTGGGGATCCTTGTAAAACTCTATGCATCTCCTTTGCTCTCTCCCAGTTAGCAGGAACATATCCTCGCACAGAGCCCCAGTAGGGAAACTGCTCTAGAAAGCCTGATCCCTATTCAACAGCAATTTGTTTGCCAGACCTCAATGCCCCAGGTATGATTTTGTCAATACATGTGAACTGCACACCTGGTGGTTATTTTTATTTAACTAAACATCCTTGAAAGCTACGTTTCCCCTGTGTCGAGGTGTACCAACCCTGAACTGGGCCTGCAAGAGTGAACCAGGGCTACCTAATGGAGAGAGCCCCACCCCCACAGCCCTGATGGGCATGCTTCAGCTTGAGGACAGGTAATGTCAGGGAGACGGGTAGGAAGTAGCACAGGGCAGGGAGTAAAAACCCTGACAGGTCAGTGTGTTGCCGGTTGATTCCCTGCTGAGCTCGTGGGCTGGGACCTGGTGAAGAGGGAGGGCCCGGGTCCCACTATCCTACCCCATTAACCTCTAAGGGGGTGCTACAGCTGTGACCATTGACTCTGGCTACCAGGCCTTACTGCCCTGGGACAGGGAGCTATTGATATGGACTCTGGCTGTTATGCATGACTGCCCTGTAATAAAGAAAAATTGAGTATTGACTCTGGCTGCTAGGCCTTACTGCTCTGGATATAGGGGGCACCACTGACCTCATTGACTGTTAGACCTCACTGCCCTAAGGGAAGAGCATGATGATTGATTCAGTCCGCTAGGCCTCACTGCCCTGAGGGAAGGAGGCGGAAAGGACCCAGGCCACTGGGCTTCACTACCCTAGGAGAAGGGATGTTGTACTGACTGTGGCCACAAGGCCAGACTGTTATAGGGGAGCAGGGACATAGTGAGAGGACCTTGCCCGTACTGACTGACACACTCACAGGGTGAAATACTCAGTGAGGGGCCTAAAAGGCATAAAACCCTGCCACCCTGTGACACCCCTTCACAAATATTACTCCAACGAATTCCAGAAATTATAACAAGCAGGGCTCTGAGCATCTGCTTTTACGTCAGCATGGGACCATTACTTTTCATTGCGGGATGAAAGCTACAAATTGGGTGAGTTAATTATACATTTAAACTGAAATGAAACAAGCTTTTTGAATCTATGACTAAGGAGGACAATCAGTGTGAGGCCGATGTTCTTTTGTCAAGGCTCATCTAAAGACAGACACTGAAAATAACTGAATAATCTAATTGACTTGTCCTACTTTTTTGAAGTTCAGGAACAATTAGCTCCTAGCCCGGCAGCCAGCGTTTGCAGCCCAGCACCAGTAGTATGGAACCACTGATATGAGATTTACAGTTTGGTTCAATGGCTCCTGCACTATAAAAATTGTTCTAGCACCACCGGTTCCAGCTATGATTCTATAAATTTTTCTAAATTACTCTTGGGCCAATGAAATGGCTCACCAGATGTTTTGTGGAAAGCCAATACAAGTAGGAAGTTGCTTAGATGATATCTTGTTTAAGACAGAAATTGTCATTTTGTTCCCTGTTTGTACAGATTCTAAATTCCATGAGGAGTAATGGTAGTTTGAATTAGGATCTCTAATTCAAACTACCTACTCCATGTCGCATGTAGCCGCGGGCACGGAGTTCGGACTAAGGGGGATTTAAAAATGGCAGCGCCCGGGAACATGCAACTGAAGCCCGGGATATTTAAATCCCAGGCTTCATTTGCAACTCCGGTTGCCCTAATTACCCTACCTAGCTCGAACTAACGAGCTAGTGTAGACATACCCTTAGTTACTACCATGCTGAAAACAAACACCAACAAGGTTAAAACAACTATGCACACAAAATTCAAAAGATCATTCATGGAAACTGTTACTACCAATTCACAGATTATATAGAACCACATCTCAGAACTCAGCATATCAATTATATTAAATCAGAAGTCGAGCTTTCTGGTAAAAGGTCAGGTAAATGCAAGCAAAAAAGGAACCTTAATATTTTTTTCATTTAATTTGCAAATGCTCCACTGGCTGCCCATCCACATTTTACTGACTAAAGCCTTCAGTTCACTTTTCAATGCACAGCTAAATCAGCACTGCATGAGTGTGCAGCTTGGTTTTCCATAACTGAGACTGACTTGATCCAATCAATGATAGTTTTCCTGTGGAGTAACATAAAATATTAAATAAATATCGAAGTCAATTCGGTACACACGAAAATTTTCCCCACAACTACTCAAAGGTGCTTTGTGGGAGGTATTTCCGTCATCAATTTCCCATTGCCAGCCATTTAAGCTATAGAACTGCTCACTGAACAGTTGCGAGACTAAAATGGGTGACATGTTTTCTTCCTTGTCATTTGCAACGAACAGCTGAACTATCTTTGCTCAAGCTTTACAAAAAAAGGAAAAACTTAAAAAACAATAAATAATCTAGTAGCACCTTAGAGACTAACAAAACATGTAGATGGTATCATGAGCTTTCATGGGCACAGCCCACTTCTTCAGATGAAAGCTCGTGATACCATGTACATGTTTTGTTAGTCCGTATGGTGCTACTAGACTATTTATTGTTTTTTAAGTTTTTTCTGTTACAGACTAAGTTGGCTACCCTTCTGAAGAATTTACAAAAATAGTTCACCTTCAGGAAAAACCAAGCTTGGAAGATTAGACTGAAAGGATAACCATAAGAATGGGCACACTGGGTCAGACCAAAGGTCCATCTAGCACAGCATCCTGTCTTCTAACAGTGGCCAATGCCAGGTGCCCTGGAGGGAATGAATAGAACAAGTAATCATCAAAAGAACCATCACCTAGTTTCTGACAAACTGAGGCTAGGGATGCCATTCCTGCCCATCCTGGCTAATTGCCATTGATGGACCTAACCTCCATGAATTTATCTAGGTTTTTTTTATCCCTGTTAAAGTCCTGGCCATCACAACCTCCTCTGGCAAGGAGTTGACTTTTTGTGGTGTGAAGAAATATGACCTTTTGGTTTTTTTAAACCTGCTACCTATTAATTTCATTTGGGGACTCCGGGTGTGTCTAGACTACACCTCCCTGTCGACAGAGAGATGTAGATTAGGCACATCAAAATTGCTAATGAAGCAGGGATTAAAATATCCTGTGATTCATTAGCATAAACATGGCTGCCACTTTTTTTTTAAACGGAGTTTCTTTAAAAAAACCGGCAATCTAGATGCAGATCTGTCGAAAATAAACCCTTTTTTGGCAGATCCTGTAACCTCATTTTTTGAGGATTATAGGATCTGTCAAAAGGGTTTATTTTCGACAGATCCATGTCTATACTGCCATTTTTTTCAAAAAAACTCCGTTTCGGAAAAAAGTCGCAGCCATGTTTATGCTAATGAAGTGCGGGATATTTAAATCCCTGCTTCATTAGCAATTTCAATGTACTTGATTTGCATCCCTCTGTCAACAGAGGGATACAGTCTAGTCGTAGCCTCCTAGTTCTTATGTTATGAGAACTAGTAAATAACTTTTCCTTATTCACTTTCTCCATGCCAGTCATGATTTTATAGACCTCTCTCCTATCCCCCCTTAGTCTTCTCTTTTCTCAAATGAAGAGTCCCAATCTTATTAATCTCTTCTCATATGGCAGCCAATCTATACTCTTGATCATTTTTGTTGCCCTTTTCTCAAGTTTTTCCAATGCCAATATATATTTTTTTTAAATGAGGTGACCACATCTGCACGCAGTATCCAAAATGTGGGTGTAGCGTGGTTTTATATAGAGGCAATAAGATATTCTCTGTCTTATTTTCTATCTTTTTAAATGATTTCTAATATTCTGTTTTCTTTTTTGACTGCCGCAGCACACTGAGTGGATGTTTTCAGAGAACTATCCAGCTTGTCACCCCTTGCCTAGCACAGCTGGCACCATAACTTGCATCCAGCCTGATCCCTTCCAAATCTGGCACACACACCCCCAACTGGCAGTCCCTGGTTGGATCCCACCCGAGCACCTACCAGCCTTGCACCTTCCCATTCTGGCTCTTCTCCAACCTGGCACAGAGCCTTGCAGACTCCCAGGCTGCAACCATGCCTGGAAATCATCCATCCTGGCACCCCCTGCCTGGCACCTGGTACCTACCCAGCCTGCTATCTCTGGCATCCAGCCCAGCCTGGCACCCACCTGGTCCTGAGGAATCCATGTGCTAGAAGCTCCAGGAAGAGGCTCACACAGGTGCGTGCCTGCCTGGTTGGCAACACATTGAATTGCTCCCTGCTGGTGCCAACCTGTGGACAGCAGCACTGTGACCCCAGTCCCAGGAACAACTACACCATCCCCAGCTCCAGCTCCAGCACATAGGGCACTTGCCCACCACATGGTCCCGCCCTGGGACCCCATTCTGGCCAGACAATAGTTGTTCTGCTGCTCCTGGGATGAGCCACGTGGCAGCTGCCAAAGCTGGAAGCTGGGCTGCAGTACGGCTGCTCCTGCAGCCAGGGCTGGGACCACAGTATACCCCGGTCCTGGTCCCCAGAGCAGCCGCACCACAGCCCAGCTTCAGTTCCAGCAGCCACCCGCCATGCAGCCCTACCCAAGGAACAGTGATCACATGGCCCCGGCTGCAACTCCAGCCCTTCCCAAATAGTAGTGGCTGTTCAGCTGCTCCCAGGGTGAGGCCATGTGGCAGGCCCCTGGGTCAGGGCTGGAGCCAGGGACCGCAGCCCCGGATCCAGCTCCAGCAGCTGCCATGCAACCTGTCCTGAATGCAGCTGTGGCTCTGGGGAAGGGCTGAAGGTGAAGCTAAGTGGTGGCTGCTCATGTGCTGGAGCTGGGGCTGGAGCCAGGACCCTGGCCCCAGCACTGGTACACAGAGCAGTGGCCCACCCTGGGAGCAGTTGGACAGCCACCTTGCGGCCCTGGCCCCCCACTCTCCCACAAAGTTTGCTGCCAGCAGTGGCTTAACTTCATGTTCAAGGAAGGTAAGTGCTGCTACGCGGCTCTACTGAGGAGGTGGATGGGACTAAAATTCTTTGTGCACCCCTGTGCAGGCATGCCCCCTAGAGGGAATTTAGCTCACTGTTTACTTCTTTCTCCAGCTCATTTGGAGTAAGATTCATCACAGCCTACACCTCTAGGGGACACACTTGTCTGCATTCTGAAAACTGGCCATTTATTCCTGCCCTTTGTTTCCTATCTTTTAACCAGTTATCAATCCATGAGAGGACCTTTCCTTCTTATCCCATGACAGCTTACTTTGCTTAAGAGCCTTTGGTGAAGGACCTAGTCAAAGGGCTTTTGGAAATCTAAGTATACTATATCTACAGGATCCCTCTCGTCCACATGCTTGTTGACCCCCTCAAAGAACTCTAGTAGATTAGATAGGCATGATTTCCCTTTACAGAAACCATGTTGACTTTTTCCCAACAAATTAGGTTAATTTATCTGTCTGACAATTCTGTTCTTTACTATAGTTTCTACCAGTTTGACCAATACAGAAGTTAAACTTACCTGCCTGTAGTTGCCAGGATTACCTCAACAGCCCTTTTTTAAAATTGGCATTGCATTAGCTATCTTCCAGTCATTTGCTACAGCAGATGATTTAAAGCATTGTTTCTCCAAGTGGTCTGCGAAAGCACTTTGAGAAACCTGTTAACTGGCCACACTAGTTTGTCTACTTACTGATGCCGCGGACACGGAGACTTGTGTCTCTTATTGGCTCCAATTCGCCATTTGTGGCCAAAGGAAGCTTTGGGAAGCAGTGTAAGCTGGGCCACTGCTTCCCATGGCTCCCCTTGGCTGCAAAGAGTGAAACAGAGCGAGGCTCCATGGCTGTGGTGTCAGTAAGGGTATGTCTACACTACAAAGTTAATTCAAACTAACAGCTATAAGTTCGAATTAACTTTAATAGCGGCTATACATGCGAATCGCTATTTCGAATTAAATTCAAAATAGCGGAGTGCTTAATTCGAACTAGGAAAACCTCATTCTATGAGGAGTAATGCCTAGTTTGAATTAAGTAGTTCAAATTAAGGGCTGTGTAGCCACTTAATTCTAACTAGTTGGAGGCTAGCCCTTCCCAGGTCGCCCTGGTGGCCACTGTTGGCCAAACCAGGGAAACTCTTCTGCTCCCCTCCCAGCCCCGGAGCCCTTAAAGGGCCATGGTCTGGCCACAGTGCTTGTGCCAGTTGCAAGCCTGCCAGCACCCAGCCAGCAGACCCTGCACCTGGTACAGCATGAGCCAGCCACCCGCTGCCACCCAGCCCTCCACCTCTTACCAGGACCATGCTGATGGCTGACAGGAACCTGCCCGGGGCCGCAAGAGGTGGGCGCCTGACTGGTCTAGTGCGGAGATTGTGGACCTCATCGAGGTTTGGGGGGAGGTCTCCAACGTCCACGATCTCTGCAATAGGCCCTGGCCTGCATCCTGGGGGCTCACACAGTCCATGTCTCCCGGGTGGTGATCGACCATGGGGCAGAGGGCCCCATCCCTGACACGGAGGAGGAGGAAGACACAGAGAGCCAGGAGCCTGCTGGGAGCCTGCCCAGGACCCAGGACCCCCGTGTCATCCCACAGAGCACATCTGCTGTGTCGTCTGAGGCCAGGGAGGGCTCCACATGTGAGTGCCATCATGCTCCCCTTATGTTTATGGGGTGGGGGTGGAGAGGGAGCCCAGGAAACGTGCGTCTGGGCCTTGCCCACTATGGAGCAGCAGCTGGGCATCATGCAGGGGCCCTGGCCCGTTCCCCAGATGCCAACCTCGCCTTGCAGAGGGGCGCTGGGTTTCCTCCACTGTGTCCCCAGGGAGAACTGACCACTGCTCTTGTTTCACCACAGCTGCAGCACCTGGGACTGCAGGGCGCACCACCCCGCCTGCAACAGCCACCCGCACCCGGTCCAGCAGGTGCACCAGGAACCTGGAGGACTACCAGCGGCTAGGACCACTGGGTCCGGGAGGATCTGCAGCTGCAGCAGCGGAGCTTAGAGGCGATGGAGGATCAGGGCTGTGCCCTCAGAGGCCACCTCCAGACGCTGGTGAACAGGTTCCAGCCCCTGCAGCCACCCCAGCTCTTGCTCCTCCTCCCACCCCTGCTCCCCCTCCTGCTTCCTCCGCACCCCCCATCCCTCCTGCCCCACCCTCCACACCTACTCCCTCCTGATGTCCCCGCACCCGCAGTGCTGTGAGATGGGAGAGCCGGCAGGACCCCAAGCCCTGAGCTTTCCCTTCCCTTCCTCTCCTCCCTCCCTTTCCTCCCCTTCCTCCCGCTTCCAGCTCCCTCCTCCCAGATTTCTTCCTCCCCTCTCCCACCCTCATTCCTCCCTCCCCCCACCCCAGTTATGTAAAATAAAAAGAGATTTTTGTTGGCAAAACAGGTGTCATTATTTGACATTAGGAAGGGGGGTTAGGGATGGGAAAGGGGAAGGAGGAGAGGGTGGAAGAAGGCCCCAGTGGGGCATGCAGGGAGAGTTCAGTCCTTCTCCACGTGGAAGCTCTCCCGCAGGGCTTCCCAGATCTGAACGTCCCCAAGCTGGGCCTCCCGGATGGCGACGGTGCGGGGTTGCATGTACTAGCCAGCCACGAGGTCAGCCTCAGCCATCCAGGCTGGCAGGAAAGCCTCCCCCTTCCACTCACATAAATTGTGCAGCACACAACATGCTGCCACCACGGGAGGGAGATTGTGTTTGGCGAGGTTGAGGCGGGTGAGGAGGCACCTAAACCATGCTTTCAGGCATCCGAAGGCCCCCTCCACCATGATGTGGGCCCTGGTGAGCCTGGCATTGAAGGCCTGCCGAGAGGGGTTGAGGTGTCCCATGGAGGGCTTCATTAGCCAGGATGTAGGGGGTAGGCTGCATCCCCCACCAGGCACACGGGCATGTCCATGTCCTCAACCCTGATGTGGTGGTCGGGGAAGAAGGTCCCAGCGTGCAGCCTCCGGCACACGGAGGAGTTCCGGAACTCCCTGGCGTTGTGTGCCTTGCCGGACCAACCTGCATTAATGTCTGTGAACTGGCCCCGGTGGTCAGACACGGCCTAAAGGATCACGGAGAAGTACCCCTTGAGGTTGATGTACTGGGAGGCCTAGTGTTCTGGGGCATGGATGGGGATGTGCGTCCCGTTGATGGCCCCCCCACAGTTGGGGAAGCTGAGGGCACCGAATCCCTGGATGACCATGTCCGGGTTGGTGAGGTGGACCATCCCGCAGAGCAGCACCCTGTTGGTGGCCTTGACCACCTACAGAGAGACACACCAAACCGTGAATCACTGGGGTGCCCAGGTGGCTGGGAGTGTTCGTTCCCTGGCACTGCCGTGTGCCCCACTCCCAAAAGCAACCCCCGCAGGCAGCATGTAGTACAGCCGGGACAGACCGAACCCTTCCGTGCGGGGCATTTTCGCCTCCTTCCCCCCCAGTTTCCCTGGGGCAGCCCATCCCCTCCTTGCAGCTCCCCTCCACCCCCCCCCCCCAGCCCAGTGGCCAGTGAATGCCGTACCTCCATGAGCACTGCTCCAATGGTGGATTTCCCCACGCTGAACTGGTTCCCGACGGATCGGTAGCTGTTTGGCGTGGAGAGCTTCTACAGGGTGATGGCCACCCACTTCTGGAGGGGGATGGAGGGCCTCATGCGAATGTCTCATCGCCGCAGAGCAGGGACAAGCCACTTGCAGAGCTCCAGGAAGGTGTCCTTCTTCATCCTGAAGTTCTGGGTCCACTCAGACAATGCAGTCCCACCAGTCGCTGCTGGTGTCCAGATGCCAGATGCGTCTGGGTGCTGCTGTGGCTCCTCCACGGACCCCAGGGAGGCTGGGGGAAGAGACAGGGAGCTGACAAGCCCCAGATGGTGCCAGGCAGCCTCCAGCCATTGCTGTCAGGCTTGCAGCAGGAAGTCCAAAAACTGGAGCAGAATGCCAAGGCGAGCTCTGGCTCCATGGTACCAACTGCAGCAGCATCCCCAATGGGAACCACCAACACAGGCAGGCAGAGAGCAAAACGCTTTGCTGTCCTTCAGTGAGGTAGGCAAGCAAGTGGAAAAGCTGAGAACCAGCGGTCCACGGGGGGCCCTTTAAGCATGAGCCTCAGATAGCCTCAGACAGCAGCCACACAAAGCAACTACTGACCTAATGCCCTGCTGGAACCGGTTTGAGCTGCCCTTAAATGCGACTCAGCGTCCAATCCATGTGGATGCGCTATTTCAAATTAGCAAAATGCTAACTCGAATTAGTTTTTGGGTCTAGATGCATTATTTTGCATTAGCTTATTTTGAAATAAGTTAGTTCAAATTAGCGCTGTAGTGTAGACATACTCTAAGTAAACAAACAAGTGAAGCCAGTTAACAGGTTTCTCAACGTGGTTTCATGAATCACTTCGAGAAACACTGATTTATTGGATCGGTTACAAACCATAATTAGTAGTTCCACAATTTCACATTTGAGTTCTTTCCGTAACTGGAGATAAGGCAAACATTCACTCAATATTCACTGTAGGAGAAAAAATTCAGCTAAAGGAATGCATTCCTAGTCACTAAAATTGAAAAGTAACCCCAAAGGAAAGAAAACTAAAGATTAAATGATCACTAGTTAAAAATATGGTCATAAGACAATGGGGGAAAAGTGTTAGGGACAGATATTAAAATAATTCAGCTGTAAAAAAAGAGCAGATGCACTGAACTTGTACAAAAAACTATTGGAACAACTGCATGATTTTATCTAATGCCTAGTGAAGTTAATGCATGTAGAATAGTGGTAGAAATGTAGCCGTGTTAGTCTGGTGTAGCTGAAACAAAATACAGGTCTATGTAGCTCTTTAAAGACTTTAAATTGTATCCTTTGGTATATATGGTTGTGACTATTTTCTTCCATTATTTGATCTGAGGAAGTGGGTCTGGCCCACGAAAGCTCATCATCTAATAAACCATCTTGTTAGTCTTTAAAGTGCTACATAGACCTGTATTTAGTGAAGTTAAGTTTCTTTGCAAATAGATAATTTTAATGTGAGGTAAGCACATGTGCTGGGGGAATGGTCATGTCAGTCAGAATACATAAAGTATTTATGAAGGCTTTCTTGTAACTTCTCTAATCCCTGTTCTAAACTAGTGTTTCTGAAGCCTAATTGATTGTGTCCCTCTTCTTTAAAGTCTCTCGTCATTAAAGCCTGCCCCTCCTGCCACACAGGAACATGTGCCAATAAAAAAAGTCAACCGGCATCTCTCACTAAATATTAAAAACAGTAAGGCACTGATTCAAACAGAGCCATTTAAATATATAGTAATGTAAATTTTAAGTAAGGCACACACCACTTATTGGCCAGAGTTATTACTAGGGTAATGGGTGTGCCTGTTTTTTGGAACAGAGCAATTCTATAAATTGCATGAATGAGCCATTGATCCATTTTAATAAGAGCAAAAGCAAAGGTGTGGTCAGTGTGTTCAATTAAATGTGCTCTCCACCTCATAACAAACAGATGAACAAACAGATGGCAATGGCTTCTTGTAACATTATGCAAGCTTGATGGAAATCCATCACAATGCACAGCGCCATCTGAGGACCTGATATGCCTGAAGGAATCAGCTTTGCTACTTATTCATTGCTCTGAGTAAAATGTGCCTGGTTCATTTTTGGAGTTTTTTTCTACAACTTCTCACATTACCCCAGAATGATGGGGGGTGAGGGGGATGAAGGAGGTTGCAAACCTCCAGTTTGAGGACTTCTATTCTACTGCATACTCAGAGAAAAACTTTAACATTTCCTTCAGTTTATGCCCTTGGGAAAAAAATTAAAGCATGTCTCATCAGCATTTGTAATTTGACTCTCTGCTTTGTAAACATGTTTTCCTGATAGTTCTATCATATTATTGCTTTGAACTTGCTGACTCAAACTGTATTAATTTCTAAAATGCTTATTTGGAAAGAGCAGGAGGATAGATGTGAAAGGCCCAAAGTCATTCTTAAAAATTCCTTATACGGGCAATTTTTGTCAGATCTTTCACTGTAGGCTCAAGATCTTATGCATAATAAAATACATTCAAACACTATTCAATTTGCATATTGCCATTATAAAACTTGATCTCTCACCTTAAGATCTGTGATAGAAATGTAGCTGTTTTAGTCTGGTGTAGCTGAAACAAAAAACAGGACTATGTAACACCTTAAAGACTAACAAGATGGTTTAATAAGTGATGAGCTTTCGTGGGCCAGACCCACTTCCTCAGATCAAATAGTGGAAGAAAATTGTCACAACCACATATACCAAAGGATCATCAAACACGGGGAATGTTGTACAGTTTGAATATTACATGAACAGAAAATTCTGCCAATCGTGATTTACTTGTTTTTAAATTTTCTGTTGTAGAGTAGATGTTTGGTAGATTTATCAGGGCAAATAATCTTCCTACAGTGTTTTGCCTGCTATCTAAGTTTTGATTTAATTCTAGTATTTGTTAGTGACAAAGTGACCTCAGGGAGAAGATCCACACAAAGTAAAGATTGTGTCTCTACCAACCTCATTCCCGATCCTTTCTATTTTTCTCCTTATAGAGCTAAAATTATTAGTTGTGCTGCATCAGATGTTATATTATTATAAATGGGTTAAATGGGATTATTGTAAATAGGTAAATGTCCCAATACATTTGTTGCACTTGACAAATTATAGATGAGCCATCTTTAATGAGGGCGAGAGGGAGTGAGAGGGAAGAAAAAGGGGAAGAGGAACTAGCACACTAGTTGTATAGATACAACGTAAAAGAGGGCACAGCTGGCTGTCTTGGTTAGCAACACACAGAAGGCATGCAGTTGGATTATAACCTCTAACCCAAATAGATTTACACAGAGGCTATGTCTAGCCTGGCATGAATTTCTGCAAATGCTTTTAACGGAAAAGTTTTCCATTAAAAGCATTTGTGGAAAAGAGTGTCTAGATTGGCACGGACGCTTTTCCGCAAAAGCACTTTTTGCAGAAAAGCGTCCACACCAATCTAGACATGCTTTTCTGCAAAAAAGCCCCAATCGACATTTTCGCGATCAGGGCTTTTTTGCGCAAAACAAATCTGAGCTGTCTACACTGGCCCTTTTGCGCAAAAGCTTCGGGCAAAAGTCTTTTTGTGCAAACGGGGGCAGCATAGTATTTCCGCAAGAAGCACTGATTTCAGACAGTAGGAAGTCAGTGTTCTTGCGGAAATTCAAGCGGCCAGTGTAGACAGCTGGCAAGTTTTTCCGCAAAAGCAGCTTCTTTTGCGGAAAAACTTGCCAGTCTAGACACAGCCAGAGTATTTTAAAATAAAACTTGTAATTCAGGAAGTAACACTAGCAGGAGACAGATCCAGGGGTACCATTTCAGATTCTGGTGAGGTGGAGGACCAACCTATGAGTGTCATGTCGTGACTACAGGGGAGGAGAGTGAAAGCATGGTGGTGGTGGGGGGGAGGAGCACAGACAAAGACAGCAACTTCAGCAGTGTTACTAAGCATGCTCAGTACAAGCCAAGCAGTAAATTGAGGGGAGGGGGACCAATCTCCTCCACCCTCCCACATACACTTCACCTCTTTCCAGGGGCTACTAGGGCACTGGAAAACTAAGGGTTTTGATAGATAAGTTAGCAATTAGCTGACAGGAGCATTTTATCTAATTCCTATATACAAGAAAGAAATTTAAATAAATATTAGACCCATTCAGCTCTAATATTAACGTGTTCTGACAACATGTGGCAAGTCACTTAAAGGAAACTGGTTAGGCTTAAATTTTGAATATATTTTCTTTATTACTAACTCTGTGGGAAGAGACACTGTCAAGACTCCTGGATTCTATCTCACTTCTAGGAGGGAAGTGAGGTCTAGTGGGTTACAGCAGGGGGCAGATACATTTGGGGCTCTATTTAAGAATATCAGAACAGCTATACTGGGTCAGACCAATGGTCCATCTAGTCCAGTATCCTGCTTTCCAACAGCAGCCAATGCCGGGTGCTTCAGAAAGCATGAACAGAAGTTGCAATCACTAAATGATCCATCCCATGTCACCCACTCCCAATTTCTGGAAAACAGAAGCTATGGACACCATCCCTGCCCATTCTAGCTAGTAACCATTGATGGACCTATCCTCCTTGAACTTATTTTGTTCTCATTGGAACCCTATTATAGTTTAGGCCTTTCCACCATCTCCTGGCAAAGAGTTCCATAGACTGACTGTGAAGAAATAATTTGTTTTGAATCTGCTGAATTTCATTTAGTGAGCTTCTTGTGTTACATTATTGAAGGAATAAATAACATTTCCTTATTGTATTGTCTAGACCTCTAATGTATTCCCCCACCCCTTACTCATTTTCTCCTACCTGAAAAGTCCCAGTCTTGTTAATCTCTCCTCATATTGAATCTGTTGCCCTTTTTGTATCTTTTTCAAATCTAATATATCTTTTTTTAGATGGGTGACCAGATCTGCATGCAGTATTCAAATATGGGCATGCCATGACTGTATATAGAGACAATTTCTGTCTTCTTGTCTATTCCTTTCCTAATGATTCCCAATATTCTGTAAGCTTTTTAGACTCCCACTGCATATTGAGCAGATGTTCCAGGGAACTATCCATAATGATTCCAAGATCTCTTTCTTAGGTGGTAACAGCCTATTTTAGACCCCCATCATTTCTATATGAATAATTGGGATTATATTTTCCATGTGCATTGCTTTGCATTTATCAACACTGAATTCCATCTGCCCTTGTTTTATCCGGTCTCCCAGTTTGATGAGATCCTTTTGTAACTCTTTGCAGTCAGCTTTGGACTTAACTATTTTGAGTATTTTTATACCCTCTGCAAATTTTACCTTCTTGCTGTTTATCCCCTTTTCAGGAACTTTCATGGCAAGTTTAATAGCAAGGACTCAAATGCAGGTCCCTGCAGCACATCCCTATTTATTCCTATTCCTCCCCCACCCTGTCTTTTAAGTAGAGTACCCAGCAATATTTTCACCATGATCTAGCAATCTTTCAGTTACTTGAATGACAAGCCTTTTGTTATCTTAATTATCCTGCCTCCCTCTGTTTATAAATAAACTCCCTGCCCCAAATGCAAAGCATTGCAGTTAATAACTGCCTCTGGAGCTAGACCTCAAGTATGAAATCCCCCCCCCCCCCCCCACAGCCTCTCATAAATGGCACCCTTGGACAGATCCTGAATTATAACCATGCTTACTCACTTCCCACCTTGCTCAGTGACCTACACCCCACGAATGCCTGAACTTAGCTTTCCTGGAATTTTACCTGAAAAGGTTTCCCACACTTCCTTTGCATCCAGATTTAAAGATAACTAGACTCACAAGCTAGAATGACTCAGCAGAAATTGACAGCATCTAGTACAGGACTTTAGCCCCTGAGACTCTGGCACCTGACTGAACCATACCCTATAGTGAGGGGAAAACTTCTCAGAGAGTTACAATAACATCAAGCCCCAGAACAGGAGACAATTACTACAGGAAACAACCTCTCTAGAGCTGGTTTCTACTTTCCTCTTACCCTGGTTATCACAAGAAGGAGAGACCAGACAATCTTATTTCTCGGGTATTTTTAAATATTTCAGGCTTCCTGTAGAAGGAATAGAAGTACATGTGGACATAATCTGGGGTCACATGAGATCTGCTATTTATACCCACACAGAGAACCATCAATTGATAGGAATGCAGTACAACTGCTTCCTATTGAGCAATGGGAAACTGCCAAGTAGCTGTGGTTTTAATTGCTTTGTTCTCATTCGTCTTTGTTGTCTCTTTAAGTAGGTGTTTGACAACAAGCAATTTATAGTGGTTAAAAACAAAACAAAAATACAAAAACTATAAGGAAAAATATAGCATGGAAAATTGGAAGGGGTTTATCAGCAGACACCAGAAGAGGCTGGAGCCAAATGAGGCTCCAGAGCTAAAGCATTTTAATCCAGGAGGATGCAATTTAGGGAGTGCTCCTGCTATTAGCCTGAAGGCTTGATCTTCCAAATGACTGTGGGGGTACCAACACACTGTCAATTGCAGGATCAGGGCCTATTACTGTCTAATTGGCTCTTTGGAATAGGTATTTGTATAGTTCTCTCTATACAACTGTATGATCCCTTTCACTGAGTTACTATCAGTAACTTATGGTACATCTGCACTGCAGCACTTTTCTGGATGGTGGGTCGTATCTGGAGGGCAGGGGCAAGTCAGGCACACAGCTCCATGAATGTCTCTCCTCATTCGGAAGTTGTGGAGCCACTGCTGGTCATCCCACCGCTCCATCACCAGCCGCTCCCACCAGTTGGAACTGGTGTCCAGCCTCCAGAACCGTCTCTCCACCATAGGGTGCGATTGCAAGGGGCTTGATCCCACACACATTCAGAGGTTCTCAATGATGAGGTCTGAGTCAAGCTCATGCAGAGCCATGAATGCAGCCTGCAGAAACTGCAGCATGGTAGTGTGGGGCCAACACGTGCCCAGAGGCAGCTTCAGCTCCATATCAAGGAGTGCTGTGGTGTCCAAAGGCAGGGCAACCAGGCCATGCAGAGGAAATGCTTTGCTGTCCCTCAAAAAAGTAGGCAAGCAAGCAGAAGAAACTGAGAAATGGCTGACCAGGTGGTTCCCTTTAAGCACACTTCTCAGGCAGCAGCACCTGGAAGCAACTGCTGACCTAATGCCCTGCCTGAACTGGTTCTGGGTGGCCTTAAATGCAATATAGCATCCAATCAGAGGGACACTTTCTTTTGAAATAGCAAATCACTATTTTGTTCCGCTTTTTATGTGTGGATGCTCTCTTTCGAAATAAGATTTTCCAGAAGATCTCTTCTGGAAAAGCATATTCCAAAAGAAGCTTAGACATACACTTATTTTAGTGAGGTTGGGAGAAGTGCAATTTCAACCCAAGTCCCACAAAATCAACATGCTTAGTTGGATTGCTTTGAAATGTGCTATGCACCAGGAGGATGCAGAATAGGGTTGACCGATCAAATATTAGGTCATTTGAGCCAGGAGCTCTGGAGTAATAATTCCTAAAAAAATAACCATTTTAAAAAAAGTTTTGGGACAGATTATTTTATTCTTTTTCATGAAGATCAAACTATTGATGTGATGCATGTCAAAATGGTCTGTGGGGTTTTATGCAAAGTAGTGTAAGAAACCTGCTAAATCTTTGGATAATAGTTTGAGAAAGGTATTTTGTAATGTATACTTTATACCATGTATGTTTCAATACACAAACATTGAGAAGGCTTCCATTCCTGACATTTTATACACTTTAGCTTGACTCTTTAGTGCTCAGAATCTCAAATAGTTGGATTGCTTCGAAATTTGGTGTGTGGCATAGGGTAGTATTAATGATCCAAATTTGGAGACATTTGACTAAGGAATTCCCAAGTTACAGCCTCCTTCCATGTTCAGTTATTTACTGTGAAACTGAAGGTACTAATGAGTGGATGAATCACAGACCTATTGGTAGCTGTGAACTCAGTCTTCAATTATCTTCACTAAGATTTAATTAATAACCAGCCCCATCTAAGACACAAATAGGTTTGGACTGAGTGGCTGGAGGATAATATACTTTGTGAGTCATGAGTAGCAGTTTTACTTTGGGGAGAAGGTAACCCATTCATTTGGAGAGAGAGGGGAATTAGAGGTGTGAATGATTTCTGAGGTGCTTAGGCCTGTAGTGAGAGAAAGGGTGTCCCTCTCCCCCCGCCTCATATAATAATCATAGCTCTATCATATACCGCAACCTAATCCGCAACTGTTTATCTATTTATCATAAACACCCCTTTACTAAACAGGCCCAACTGTTGCCTCCACCAAGGAACACAGGCACTGAATGCACAAGGTCTGTGTGTAAATAATTCCCACTTGCTTCTGCCAGATCCAAGGGAATGGAGGGAAGGTGACATGGGCAATACTTCATTCTCTTTCTTTGGTCCTCTGACAGCTGTAGATGGAATGTTATAGGGAAGAGTGAATGGGTGGCAAAAACAATAAGGAATCCTGTGGCACCTTAAAGACTAATCAATTTATTTCGGCATAAATTTTCCTGGGCTGGAACCCACTTCCTCAGATGCATGCAGTGGACATTTGCAAAGATGGGAGTATTACATTACTACGTGGAAGACTAGTGCTAATGAGGCTAATTCAAACAGGGTGGATGTGGCCCATTCCCAACAGCTTATAAAAACATGAGAATACCAAAAGGGAGAAAAATATATTTTGTACTGAGCTAGCCACTCTCAATCTCTAATCAGACCCAGTCTGATAGTGTTCAATTTGCATCTGAATTCCAGTTCTGCAGTTGCAAGCTGCAATCTGTTTTTGACAGTTTTTTTCTCAAATATGGCAACTTTTAAGTTCGTTACTGAGTGTTCAACAGGGGTGAAAATAACTTAAATTTCTTGCAGGTACTGTCCTATCACAACCTGCTCCCCTGAGGGAAGGCTTATAACACGGAGAGGTGCGATATTATGGTACCTATAAGAAATATTAGTGTGGGATGGAGTGGGGGGGGCAGAGGGCTGGGGTATATGTGGGGGGTGCAGGAGTTACAGCAGGGATCTGGGGACACAAGGGGTGCAGGAGTCAAGGTTGGGCTGTATGAGGGACTTAGGACAGGGGCTGGGGTGTGTGGAGGGGTGCATGAGACAGGGCAGGGGCTGGAGATAGGGGCAGAGTGGGGGGGGAAGGCCAGGTTAAAGTTACCTTAAGGGGGGTGATAGGCAGCTGCAGTCCTGGGCCACCAGGGCTGGAGATGGGCTGCCGTGGCAAGTGCTAGGCTGCCAGGACCAAGGCTGGCCCGTGGGGCTTGCCCAGGAGCAAGGTGGCCATAGACAGACCACAGCAGCCAGATGGGAGCCAATTCCACCCCTCTTCCCACCTGAGCAGGGCCACCAGGCAGTTGTCAGGACCAGGGCCGGGGCCAGGACTCAGGCTGCCCCAGGAACAGGATGGTCAGGGCCAGACCACTGTGGCCAGATAGGGGCCAGAGCTGAGCCATCGTGGCCAGATGGGGCTGCTGGTGCCATCCCCTTCCACCAAGGGCTGTAGTAGTGTACCAGGGAGTGTGCATGCCTCCCCTACAGCGCACTCCCACTGGCCCCTTTAAACATGCCTGCTGCCTGAACAGAGCACCCAGCTGTCTCTTGCTAGATGAGGCAAGATCTCCTGGGATGAGGCATACCTGGGAGGTTAACAAATGCCTTTGATGTCGACCGCGGAGCGTTCAGACTACCGTGCTGAGCCGACAAACAGCTGATCAGTTCAGCGCAGCAGCCATTTAAATTTAAATGAAGCGACGATTATTTAAATCGCCGCTTCATTTTCCTATGCCGGGTAGTCTAGACGTACTCAGAGTGGCACACCAGACGCAGTGCCTCACTTTCCCCACTGGTGTCCAGGGAGACTGAAGTGCTCTCTTATGGTTTTTTAATGTTACCACTGATGCCTGATTTGTGTCCATTTATTCTTTTTAGCTGGTAAAAAGAGATGGAGAGCTTATACATCTCAGCAACTGTGAATCTGGTGGAGTAAAGGTATGTGTGTTAAGAGGGGGGAAGAGGTTGGGGCACTTGTGAAAGAGGACTGAGTTAAAGCACCCTTCACTGAATTACCTGGTTTTAATAAGTTTTGAGTTTTACTTACTCATCATTCCATATGGGGACAACATACTATCACGCAACCTGAACTCTGTGTTAATGTAGTGCTTTGGCATTGAATAGGTTATCCTCACAATATACAGGGGAGGCAGGGAGGGAAGAATTAGCTCCATTAAACTGGTGAGCAGGTAGGAATCCTGTAGAGAACTAGGACTTTAGCACAAAGCTCCTGTGCCATACTCAGCAGACCATCCTTCATTTTGTTCCCTAAATTTATGTCAATTTTTAGAGTTTCAAGTTAAAATACTCTTGTTTATTCTTTTGTATCTATAATAAACTGACTTTTCTGGCTTTCCTCTAACTGATTTTAAAATAGTCTGACACAATTCCGTGCTACATCTGTCACATGAGCATGACTCAACAGAAAAGCCCTGAATTCCTCTACAAGGTCTGACTCTGCCACCCTGTTACCAATAAGTTTGAAGTTAAAAGAAAATACATCTATAGTTTGGACTATTTTGGGTACAGCAATTAGATAATAATGTAAAATGTCATACTTATTGTCTCAAGATAGGCGAGAATTTAAACCAAAATTTCCTTTGGTGGACTGACACAGACATTCAGAATGTAATACAAATTCAATTATACACAAAACATGTTTAAAAGAATGTTATTTCAGCTGCAAGGTCATGCACTTGAAAGTTGGGAAGAAAATGGTACAATATCATAGAATCATAGGATTGGAAAAGACCTAAGGGAGGTTGTTGAGTCCAATCCCCTGCCCCACAATCCCCTGACCAACCCCAACTAAATCACCCCAGCCAGCATTTTATCAAGCCAGGACTTAAAAACCTTTCAGGATGGGGATTCCACCTTCTCCCTGGGTGACCCATTCCAGTGCTTCACCACCCTCCTAGTGAAATAGTTTTTCCTAATATCCAATCTAGACCTCCCCCGCTGCAACTTACAACCATTGTTCTTTGTTCTATCATCTGACACCTCTGTGAACAGCCTCTCCCCATCCTCTGTGGAACTCCCATTCAGATAGCTGAAGGCTGCCATCAAATCCCCCTCACTCTTCTCTTCTGAAGACTGAATAAGCCCAAATCCCTCAGCCTTGCCTCCTAAATCATATGCTCCAGCCCTGTAATCATTTTTGTTGCCCTCTACCAGACTTTTTCCAGTGCATCCACATCCTTTCTGTAATGGGGGGCCCAGAACTGGGCACAATACTCTAGATGTGGCCTCACTAGTGCCTAATAAAGGGGAATAATCACTTCTCTAGATCTGTTGGCAATGCTCCTCCTAATGCACCCTAATATGTCATTAGGCTTCTTGGCTACAAGTGCACACTGTCAACTCATATCCAGTAGGGATGGAATTGAGTAGACGACTACATGACTAACCAAGAAGCCCAGGCATATCTTGTCGGCTACATTTCACCCCTTGCTTTGCTGTCTGTATCAGAGGCAGCAAGTGGGGGCAGCAGAAGCTTGTGTCTGTGAGGAGCTGTCTTAAAAGCTAGCTCCCAATGAGCACCAAATACACCTGCCCACCCCCTCCACCTCCTGTGCTGCTGCTCTGATACAGAGGCAGTAGCACGAAGGGTGAGAGGGGTAGGCTGGGGCCAATACACTCAGGAAGCGGCTTTCAAAACAGCTCTCCGTGCATATTAGCTCCCATGGGCCTGCCTTCCTCCCCCCTTGCTTCATCCTACACAGGCAGCAGGGAGGCAGGAGCCAGTACTGGGGGGAGCAAGCTTAAAAGCCAGCTCCCCGGTGCCACTTGCCTCCTCCCCGCACACTGCTGCCTCTATCAGAAGCAGCAGCAAGGGGAAGGGGCGGGGAAGCTGCCGCAAAGCAGCCTCTGTCTGCATCAAGCCTGAGCTCCCCACAGACTCAGGCTGCACAGCATCCCACGATGAACCTGGGCCCGCTGAAGACAGAGGCTGCTCCCCTGCAGCAGCCCCTGTCCATGTGGCTCTCAGACCCCCAGCAGACAGGGGCTGCTGCTCCCCCGCAGCTTGGAGTGCCAGGGGACTCTCGGGGAGTGGGGCTGAGAGCACACTGGCTGCTGGCCCTGCCTCTGGGAACTATCAAATAGCCAAATAACCACTAAGATTTCATGTGATTAAACAATATCTAACTTCCCTAATATCCAGCTTCTCATCCACTCTAATGCCCAGGTCCTTTTCTGCAGAACTGTTGCTCAGCCAGTTGGTCCCCAGCCTGTAACAATGCTTGGGATTCTTCCATCGCAAGTGCAGGACTCTGCACTTGTCCTTGCTGAACATCATCAGATTTCTTTTGGCCCAATCCTCCAATTTGCTTAGGTCACTCTGGACCCTGTTCCTCCCTTCCAGCATATTTACCTCTCCCCCTCGCTTAGTATCATTTGCAAACTTTCTGAGGGTGCCAATCCATCCCCTCATGCAACTCCCCAGTGCCACTTGCCTCCTCCCTGCACACTGCTGCCTCTATCTGAAGCAGCAGCAAGGGGGAGGGGTGGGGAAGCTGCCGCAAAGCAGCCTCTGTCTGCATCAAGCCTGAGCTCCCCACAGACACAGGCTGCTTGAAGTTGCTTGGGGCACTCCGCTTGAAACCAACCATCAACCTGACATTGAGTCATTGATCAATTACCTGTTGAGCCCAACAAACTACCCAGGTTTCTATCCACCTTACAGTCCATGTATCCAATCCATACTTCCTTAACTTGCTGGCAAGAATATTGTGGGAGACTGTATCAAAAGCCTTGCTAAAGTCAAGGTATATCATGTCCACCACCTTCCACTTATTCCCAGAGCCAGTTACCCTGTTATAGAAGGCAAGCAGGTGAGTCAGGCATGACTTGCTCTTGGTGAATCCATGTTGACTATTCCTTGTCACTTTCCTCTCTTCCAATATCAAGTATCCCTGGAATCATTCTTTAATGGGGAGACCACTCTGTTACAATATTCCAAACCCTGAGGTCACAATATAGTCAACATTAAATCGGTAAGTGGATGTGACAGGGCGCCTCTGCCCCACACTGGAAACACCCCCCCCCCCCGCTCCTCCCGAAAGCCGAATCGGGGAGTCTGGGGAGTTGCAGAGCAGGGGCAGGAAGCCGCGGCAAAGCCCAGCCGGAGGAAGCGCGGAAAGCAGAGCGAGAGACGCGGCCCGTCAGCCACCAGGGACGCAGGTCCCCAACGAGCTGGGGGAGGGGAGGGGGGATCGGGGATGCCATGGGAGGCGGAGCCCCGGACGCCACGGTGAGGAATTTAAAAGGGGGTAGGGAAGCCTGAGGGGAGGAGGAACGACAGGAGAGGAGAGACGGCGACTGGAGAGAGTGGACACCAGAACAAGCATCGAGCGGACCCAGGGAGTGGTCAACCAGGGTGAGCTTTAACCCGACCCCACTGGGCGGACATGGACGTGGAACTGGGGAAGAAGTGGATCAGGGCAGGGTCGTGGACCCCGTGAGGGGGGGAGTTTAGGGGCCGCAGCCCCCTCCACTGAGTAGGGACTTAGGTCCCTACCTTAGGGCCCTGGACCGGGGTTTGGAGAGAGGGAGGGCCCGAACCCCCTTCCCCAGTGTCCTGGAAGCAAGACCCTTCTTGTACAGGTAAGAAATCACCCTGAGTGACCTGCAGAATATAGAAATAAAACAAACCGTGAAACAGCTACCGCGCACAGAGGTTTAAACTGGTGTTTGTTAACAGAGGGAAGTGGGGAGGACTCGAACCCCACAAGGGGAACCGGTAACAGTGGATAATCCCAGAAAATTACTAATCTTCTTATAAATATTTCTGAAATTTTGTTTGTTTGTATGTTTGTTTGTCCCAAAAGATCTCCGAAACGGTAAGAGCTAGAAACACCAAATTTTGCACAATATTATTGATTTCCTAATTTAAATAACTGGATTGGTTAGCTCTCAAAATCATTTCCCCCAGAACCCGAATTGGGCCCACTGATGTTAGCTTTTAGTAGCGCCTGATCATAGGCATTTGCTGGACTCTTCTGTTAAGCATGTCACATAAACTGCAACTACGAGATCCTAGAGAATAAAGCATGTGGGCACCTGCAGCACCATCAAGGAAAAGCCCATGGGGGAGAGGCTGCAGTAGGGCAGAGAATCATCAATCTCCCCTCTACTAGGGCACCAGCAGGTCTCCAGGACAGACCCAAATGTGGCTGATGCTGTCTGGGATCTAGCCTTGCTAATTGTGGCTGGGAGAAGCCTCCAGCTATCACAGCCTCTCAACATCTTCATGCAGCCAGGCTCCGACTGACCCCCCCTTCTGCAAATTGAAGTTGCTTCCCTCCCCCCACACCCAATCGAGCCATCCTACCGCTCGCCCTCCTTTGGGCTGCCTGCGTTCTCCTGGCAGGGCTGTGTGCGTTATCAGCAAGTTCCACTGGCATTATGCACTTTGCAGGATTCAGCTCACAGTACAAAGAGGAGGTGGGTAGGAGGACAAGGTTTTGAGCACCGTGGAGCCTGAGGAGGACACGGTACACTCAGAACAGCCTATTCTCATTAGAACAGATACATTCAGATGCTGCATGTTCTGATCATCTAGATATCACTCATTGACTCAGACTCATAGACTTTAAGGTAAGAAGGGGCCATTTTGATCATCTAGTCTGACCCCCTGCACAATGCAGGCCACAGAATCTCACCCACCCACTGCTAGAATAATCCTCTCACCTATAGCTCAGATATTGAAGTCCTTGAAACGATGGTTCAAAGACCCCAAGATGCAGAGAATCCTCCCGCTAGTGACCCTTGCCCCATGCTACAGAGGAAGGCGAAAAACCTCCAGGGCCTCTGCCAATCTACCCTAGAGGAAAATTCCTTCCTGACCCCAAATATGGCGATCAACTGAACCCTGAGCATGTGGGCAAGACTCACAAGCCAGACACCCAGAAAAAAAATTTCTATAGCAACTCCTATCATCCCACCATTGGCCTATTTACCACTGATAGTGAAAGGTCAATTAATTGCCAAGATCATGTTACCTCATCAAACCATCCCCTTCATAAACCCATCTAGCTTTATCTTGAAGCCAGATAGGTCTTTTGCCCCCACTACTTCCCTTGGAAGGCTGTTCCAAAACTTCACTCCTCTGATGGTTAGAAACCTTTGCCTTATTTCGAGTCTACACTTCCTACTAGCCAGCTTATGTCCATTTGTTCTTGTGTCCACTATGGTATTAAGCTTAAATAATTCCTCTCCCTCCCTGGTATTTATCCCTCTAATATATTTAAAGAGAGCAATCATATCTCCCCTCAGCCTTCTTTTGGTTAAGGTAAACAAGCCAAGCTCCTTGAGTCTCCTTTCATAAGACAGGTTTTCCATTCCTCAGATCATCCTAGTGGCCCTTCTTTGTACCTGTTCCAGATTGAATTCATCCTTCTTAAACATGGGAGACCAGAACTACACACAGTATTCCAAATGGGGTCTCACCAATGCCTTGTATAACGGCACTAACACCTCCTTATCCCTACTGGAAATACCTCACCTAATGCATCCCAAGACCGTATTAGCCTTTTTCACAGCCATGTCACAATGGCGGCTCATAGTCATCCTGTGATCAACCAGGACTCCGAGGTCCTTCTCCTCTTCCGTTACTTCCAACTGATGTATTCCCAGTTTATGACTAAAATTCTTGTTATTAATCCCTAAATGCATAACCTTACACTTCTCAAATTTTATCCTATTACTATTACTCCAATTTACAAGATCATCCAGATCTTCCTGTATGATATCCTGATCTTTTTCTGAATTGGCAATACCTCCCAACTTTGTGTCATCTGCAAACTTTATTAGCACACTCCCACTTTTAGTGCCGAGGTCAGTAATAAAAAGATTAAATAATAATGATCCCAGAACTGATCCCTGAGGAACTCCACTAGTAACTTCCCTCCAACCTGACAGTTCACCTTTCAGTATGACTTGCTGTAGTCTCCCCTTTAACCAGTTCCTTATCCACCTCTCAATTTTCATATTGATCCCCATCTTTTCCAATTTAACCAATAATTCCCTATGTGGTACTGTATTAAATGCCTTACTGAAATCGAGGTAGATTAGATCCACTGCATTTCCTTTATCTAAAAAAATCTGTTACTTTCTCAAAGAAGGAGATCAGGTTGGTTCTATCGCGATCTACCTTTTGTAAAACCATGTTGTAATTTGTCCCAATTACCATTAGCCTCAATGTCTCTAACTACTTTCTCCTTCAAATTTTTTTCCAAGACCTTGCATACTGCAGATGTCAAACTAACAGGCCTGTAGTTACCCGGGTCACTTTTTTTCCCTTTCTTAAAAATAGGAACTATATTAGCAATTTTCCAGTCAAATGGTACAACCCCTGGCTGTGTCTACACTGGGCCACTTATTCCGGAAAAGCAACCGCTTTTCTGAAATAAGCTGCGAGCTGTCTACACTGGCCCCTTGAATTTCTGGAAAAGCAGTGATGATTTACTATAAGAAATCAGCTGCTTTTCTGGAAAAACTATGCTGCTCCCGCTCGGGCAAAAGTCCTTTTTCCGGAAAACTGTTCTGGAAAAGGGCCAGTGTAGGCAGCACAGTAGTCTTTTCCGCAAAAAAGCCCCGATCGCGAAAATGACGATCGGGGCTTTTTTCCGGAAAAGCGCGTCTACATTGGCACGGATGCTTTTCCGGAAAAGCATCCTGCCAATGTAGATGCTCTTTTTCCGGAAATACTTATAACGGAAAACTGTTCCGTTTTAAGCATTTCCGGAAAAAGGTGCCAGTGTGTAGACAGCCCCTGAGTTTAGAGATTCATTAAAAATTTTTGCTAATGGACGTGCAATTTCATGTGCCAGTTCCTTTACTATTCTTGGATGAAGATTATGTGGGCCCCCTGACTTACTCCCATTAAGATGTTCGAGTTTGGCTTCTACCTCAGATTTGGTAATATCTACCTCCATATCCTTATTCCCATTTGTTATGTTGCCATTATCCCTAAGCTCTTCATTAGCCTCATTAAATACTGAAGCAAAGTATTTGTTTAGATATTGGCCATGCCTAGATTATCCTTAACCTCCACTCCATCCTCAGTGATTAGCGGTTCCACTTCCTCCTTTTTTGTTTTCTTCCTATTTATATGGCTATAAAACCTTTTACTATTGGTTTTAATTCCCTTTGCAAGGTCCAACTCAACATGACTTTTAGCCTCTCTCACTTTGTCCCTACATGATCTAACCTCAATAAGGTAACTTTCTTTGCTGATCCCTCCCATCTTCCACTCCTTATATGCTTTCTGCTTTTTCTTAATCACCACCCTAAGATTCTTGCTCATCCAACTTGGTCTAAAACACCTACCTTTACATTTTTTCCTCTTTCTTGGGATACAGGCTTCTGATAGCTTCTGCAACTTTAACTTAAAATAATCCCAGGCCTCCTCCACTTTTAGATCCATACATTCTTTAGTCCAATCCACTTCCTTAACTAATTTCCTTAATTTATTAAAATTAGCCCTTTTGCAATCAAAAACCCTAGTCTCAGATTTATTTTTGTTTCTCATAGAATCATAGAATAATAGGACTGGAAGGGACCTCGAGAGGCCATCGAGTCCATCCCCCTGCCCTCAAGGCAGGACCAAGCTCCGTCTACACCATCCCTGACAGATGTCTATCTAACCTGTTCTTAAATATCTCCAGAGAGGGAGATTCCACCACCTCCCTTGGCAATTTAGTCCAATATTTGACCACCCTGACAGTTAGGAATTTTTTCCTAATGTCCAATCTAAACCTCCCTTGCTGCACTTTAAGCCCATTACTCCTTGTCCTGTCCTCAGAAACCAAGAGGAACAAATTTTCTCCTTCCTCCTTGTGACACCCTTTTAGATATTTGAAAACCACTATCATGTCCCCCCTTAATCTCCTTTTTTCCAAACTAAACAAGCCCAGTTCATGAAGCCTGGCTTCATAGGTCATGTTCTCTAGACCTTTAATCATTCTTGTCGCTCTTCTCTGTACCCTTTCCAATTTCTCCACATCTTTCTTGAAATGTGGCGCCCAGAACTGGACACAGTACTCCAGCTGAGGCCTAACTAGTGCAGAGTAGAGAGGCAGAATGACTTCACGAGTTTTGCTTACAACACACCTGTTGATACAACCTAGAATCATATTTGCTTTTTTTGCAACAGCATCACACTGTTGACTCATATTCAACTTGTGGTCCACTATGACCCCTAGATCCCTTTCCGCCATGCTCCTTCCTAGACAGTCGCTTCCCATCTTGTATGTATGGAACTGATTGTTCCTTCCTAAGTGGAGCACTTTGCATTTCTCTTTATTAAACTTCATCCTGTTTACCTCTGACCATTTCTCGCACTTGCTAAGGTCATTTTGAATTAGGTCCCTATCCTCCAAAGAAGTTGCAACCCCACCCAGTTTGGTATCATCTGCAAACTTAATAAGCGTACTCTCTATCCCAATATCTACATCATTGATGAAGATATTGAACAGTCTGGGTCCCAAAACAGACCCTTGCGGAACTCCACTTGTTATCCCTTTCCAGCAGGATTTAGCACCGTTAACAACAACTCTCTGACTATGGTTATCCAGCCAATTATGCACCCACCTTATCGTGGCCCTATCTAAGTTATATTTGCCTAGTTTATCAATAAGAATATCATGCGAGACCGTATCAAATGCCTTACTAAAGTCTAGGTATATGACATCCACCGCTTCTCCCTTATCCACAAGGCTCGTTATCCTATCAAAGAAATCTATCAGATTAGTTTGGCATGACTTGTTCTTCACAAACCCATGCTGGCTATTCCCTATTACTTTATTACCTTCCAAGTGTTTGCATATGATTTCCTTAATTACCTGCTCCATTATCTTCCCTGGGACAGACGTTAAACTGATTGGTCTGTAGTTTCCTGGGTTGTTCTTATTCCCCTTTTTATAAATGGGCATAATATTTGCCCTTTTCCAGTCTTCTGGAATCTCCCGTCTTCCATGATTTTTCAAAGATCATAGCTAAAGGCTCAGATACCTTCTCTATCAGCTCCTTGAGTATCCTGGGATGCATTTCATCAGGACCTGGTGACTTGCTGACATCTAACTTTCCTAAGTGATTTTTAACTTGTTCTTTGTGTATCCTATCTTCTAAACTTACCCTCTCTCTGCTTGTATTCACTACGTTAGGCACACCTCCAGACTTCTCGGTGAAGACCGAAACAAAGAAGTCATTGAGCATCTCCGCCATTTCCAAGTTTCCTGTTACTGCTTCTCCCTCCTCACTGAGCAGTGGGCCTACCCTGTCCTTGGTCTTCCTCTTGCTTCTAAGGTATTTATAAAAGGTCTTCTCATTTCCCTTTATGCCTGTAGCTAGTTTGATCTCATTTTGTGCCTTTGCCTTTCTAATCTTGACCCTGCATTCCCGTGTTGCTTGTCTATATTCATCCTTTGTTATTTGTCCTAGTTTCCATTTTTTATAGGACTCCTTTTTTATTTTGAGATCATGCAAGATCACCTTGTTAAGCCAAGCTGATCTTTTGCCATATTTTCTATCTTTCCTACACAGCGGAATTGTTTGCTTTTGGGACCTTAACAACGTCCCTTTGAAATACTTCCAACTCTCCTCAGTTGTTTTTCCCTTCAGTCTTGCTTCCCATGGGACCTTACCTACAAGTTCTCTGAGCTTATCAAAATCTGCCTTCCTGAAATCCATTACCTCAATTTTGCTGGTCTCCCTTCTACCTTTCCTTAAGATCATGAACTCTATTATTTCATGATCACTGTCCCCCATACTGTCTTCCACTTTCAAGTTCTCAACTAGTTCCTCCCTATTTGTTAAAATCAAATCCAGAACAGCTTCCCCTCTGGTAGCTTTTTCAACCTTCTGAAACAGAAAGTTGTCTCCAATGCAGTCCAGAAACTTATTGGATAGCCTGTGCCCCGCTGTGTTAGTTTCCCAACATATGTCTGGATAGTTGAAGTCCCCCATCACCACCAAATCTTGGGCTTTGGATAGTTTTGTTAATTGTTTAAAAAAGGCCTCATCCACCTCTTCCACCTGGCTAGGTGGCCTGTAGTAGACTCCTAGCATGACATCACCCTCATTTTTACCCCTTTTAGCTTAACCCAGAGACTTTCTACACAGCTATCTCCTACGTTCATCTCCACTTCAGTCCAAGTGTGTACATTTTTAATATACAAGGCAACCCCTCCTCCCTTTTTTCCCTGTCTGTCCTTCCTGAGCAAGCCGTACCCTTCCATACCAACATTCCAATCGTGCGTCCCATCCCACCAGGTTTCTGTAATACCAGTGATATCATAGTTGTATTTATTTGTTAGCAATTCCAGTTCTTCCTGCTTATTACCCATACTTCTCGCATTTATCCTTCCATTTAGTTTGAACTGAATTATCTCATAATCACTCGAGCCAAGGTTGTCCCCTACAACCATTTCTTCTATGAGGTCCTCGCTACTCACCAAAACCAAATCTAAAATGGCTTCCCCCCTTGTTGATTCAACAACTACTTGATGAAAGAATTCATCAGCTATCACAGGTAGGAAAATCTGAGCCCTATTATTATTACCAGTATTTGTTCTCCAGTCTATATCTGGAAAGTTGAAGTCTCCCATGATTACACAGTTTCCATTGGTATTTACTTCTTTAAAAACATTAAAGAGATCTCTATCCGTATCCAAATTAGATCCTGGTGGTCTATAGCACACCCCAAGCACTATCCCAAGGGAGGATCTAATAGTTTTCTTCCCCAATGTGATTTTTGCCCAGACAGACTCTGTCTTCTCCATTCCTTCACTTTTTAATTCTTTGCAATCTACCTCGTCATTGATATACAATGCTACTCTACCACCTTTACCTTTATTTCTGTCCTTCCTAAACAGCACATACCCTTCAATACCTGTACTCCAATCATGCCTTGTATTCCACCATGTTTCTGTTATTCCTATACTATCTGGTTTCACTTCCTGGACCAGTAGCTCTAGTTCCTCCATTTTGTTACCTAGGCTCCTCACATTGGTGTACAAACATCTTAATTTTTGCTGTTTCACCTCACTCACATTCTTTACCCCATTTGGCCTGGACATTGTACCTCCAATATGACCTATTAGACTAGTATCCACTCTGCCCTTCCTCCTCATGTCCATTCTCCTACCCCCCGGCTATATCCTTTCTTACTACGTTTTCCTCCCTCTCAATGCTAAAATCTGGCGTAGAGATTACCTGGACATCTCCCAACCGTCTCCCCCAGATTCCTAGTTTAAAGCTCTCTTAATCAGTTATGCCAACCTCCATCCTAGAAGTGTGTTTCCTTCCCTACTTAGGTGAATTCCATCCCGAGAGAACAGTCCTCTGTCCGTGAATGCCTCCCAGTGGCCATACATCCCAAAGCCCTCCTGATAGCACCACTTCCTGAGCCACCTATTGAGCATCATAATCCTATCACACCTTTGTTACCCTTCTCTAGGAACAGGCAGAATCCCACTGAAAATCACCTGAGCCTTGATTTCCTTAAGCGTCCTCCCCAACCTGGCATAGTCTCCCTTGATTCATTCCTGTGAGAATCTAGCCGTATCATTTGTTCCTATATGAAGGATGATCAATGGATTCTTTCCCGCTCCCTTTAGGATCCTCTTCAACCTTAGTTCCACATCCCATATCTTAACACCTGGCAGACAGCACACCCTTCTGTTCTCTGGATCAGCTCTGGTTACAGGCCTGTCTATTCTTCTCAATAAGGAGTCCCCAATCACATAGACCTGCCTTTTCCTGGTGACAGTTCGATTCTCTGGTCTATCCCTTGTTTCCTCTGGCTGCAAGTCCTTTCCATTCCTATCTTCCCTTGTAATCTTCTTCAACCCATCCTGTATCCTCCTGGTACTCATTATTGGTGTTGTCCCCATCGACTCTTCCCCTTTATGTATAGGACTAGCCTCTCTTCTCTTCTTCCTTGCCTTTCCACCTTCAGTGGCCACCTGCTGTATCCCTTCTCCATTCTCCAACTTCGCATACTTGTTCTTGAGCTCTATTTCTCCTTCACTGGCCCATCTTTTCCTCTGCCTGGTTCTCATAGTCACATGCTTCCACTGTCCATTTTCTTTGCCCAGCAGTTCCCCCTCAGAGGCCTTTGATCCTGCTTCAGTCTGCATGTCTAAGCTTTCCCCTTCAGCCACCTCATGCCTTTGCTCCATCATCTGCTCAAACCCCCTTCTAAACACGACCAGAGTTTCCACCTGCATCTCCAATCCTCAGATCTTTTCTTCCATCAGCTCTATTAGGCAGCATTTCATACAAACAAAACTCCTTTCAGGTACCCCCTCCAGAATCATATACATACCACAGCTGCCACATCCACTCAGTCTCATTGTGTCCTCCACTGCTTGGGTTATGGCCACTATCTCTGTGTTAATCAGCCTTCTCACCTATATCCTGTTAGTCTGGCAAACACAAAAACAAAAACAAACCAAAACATCCCCCTACGGCAAAAACAAACCCTAAACAAGTCCCACGATCCAAACTCCTCCAACAGAACTCCCACTCAAACTCCCCTGTTTACAGCTGTTTGCTGGCTCCTGCACCGCTGCTGCTGTCTGTGCCGCTGCCTGACTGGAAGGTTACCTTTATAGGACCCCTAATCAGTGAAGCCCCGTCCCCTAATCAGGGCTCAGCTTCTCTCCCAGCACACTGCCCCTACAAGCCTCTACACATACAAACAATACAAATACAAAACCAAATACAAACTTCTCCTCCAACAGAACTCCCACTCAAACTCCCCTGTTTACAGCTGTTTGCTGGCTCCTGCACCGCTGCTGCTGTCTGTGATCATCTAGATATCACTCATTGCACCTGTTCTGAAGGTCTTTCACTTTGTCTGATCAATTCAACTGGTCCAGCTACTGCTAGGAAGTCCATTCAGGGTGCCTCATGGAGCGTGCACTGAAGGAACCCAGGGTATGTCTACACTACAGAGTTAGTTCGAACTAACGGACGTTAGTTCGAACTAACTTTCCTAGGCGCTACACTAGCGCTCCGTTAGTTCGAACTTAATTCGAACTAACGGAGCGCTTAGTTCGAAATAGGTAAACCTCATTTTACGAGGATTAAGCCTAGTTCGAACTAGCTAGTTCGAATTAAGGGGTGTGTAGCCCCTTAATTCGAACTAGTGGGAGGCTAAGGCTTCCCAGGTTTCCCTGGTGGCCACTCTGGCCAACAACAGGGAAACTCTATTGCCCCCCTCCCGGCCCCGGAGCCCTTAAAGGGCCACGGGCTGGCTACACAGTTTGTGCCAGTTGCAAGGCTGCAAGCACCCGTGCCAGCAGACCCTGCACCTGCCACAGGATGAGCCAGCCACCCGAGGGCTCCCAACCCTCCACTGCTCCCCAGGACCAGCCTGGCGGCTCCCAGGAGCCTGCCCGGGGGCGCAAAAGGCGGGCGCCCGCTTGGTCAAGTGCGGAGATCGTGGACCTCATCGAGGTTTGGGGGGAAGCCTCCAATGTCCACGATCTCCGCACTAGCCACAGGAACGTGGCCGTCTACGGCCGCATGGCTGCCAGCCTGGCCGCCAGGGGCCACCAGCGCAGCCGGGAGCAGGTCCACTGCAAGGTCAAAGACCTGCGGCAGTCCTACTCCTGGGCCTGCCAGCCAGGGGCCGACCCAGAGGCCTGCCCCCACTTCCATGCCCTGGACCGCCTCCTGGGGGCTCATGCCGTCCCTGCCCCCCGGGACGTGATTGACCCCGGGGCAGAGGGCTCGCTCCTGGAGACGGAGGAGGAGGAGGAGGGCTCTGAGAGCCAGGAGCCTGTCGCCAGCCTGCCCGGGACCCGGGACCCCCGAGGCACCCCACAGAGCCGCTCGCCTGCGTCATCTGAGGCTGGGGAGGCGTCCACCTGTGAGTACCATCGTGTTCCCCTTATGTGTACGGGGGGCTGGGGCGAGAGGGAGCCCCGGGACCGTGCGCCTGGGCCTTGCCCACCACGGAGCAGCAGCTGGGGATCCTACAGGGGCCCTGGCCTTGCAGAGGGGAGCTGGGTTTCACACACCTGGGCCCCTGGGGTAATTGACCGCTGGTCTTGTTGCACCACAGCTGCAGCACCTGAGCCTGCAGGGCGCACCACACCGCCTGCAGCAGCTGCCCGTGCCTGGGCAAGCAGGAGAGCCAGGAACGAGGAGGAGTATCAGCGGCGGCACCTCCGGTTCATGGACCACCAGCTCCGCATCCAGGACCACTGGGTCCAGGAGGACCTGAGGCTGTGCCGGAGGAGTCTGGAGGCCCTGGAGGAGCAGGGCCGTGCCCTGCGAGGCCACCTCCAGAGCCTGCTTGACCGCTTCCCATTTCCTCCTCCCCCTGCTCCCCCTGCTCCTCCTGCTCCTCCTGCTCCCCCTGCTCCCGCTCCTGCTCCCGCTCCTGCTTCCTCCACACCCCCTGTCCCTCCGGCCCCACCCTCCACAACCATTTCCCACCGATGCCCCTGGACCCGCAGTGTGGCGAGACGGGAGAGGCAGCAGGACTCCCACCCCTGAGCTTTCCTTTCGCTTCCTCCCTTCCCTCCCCTTCCAGCTCCCTCGTCCCAGGTTTCCCCCTCCCCTCTCCCACCCTCATTCCTCCCTTCCACCACCTGTTTCAAAAACAGGTGTCTTTATTTGACAGTAGGTAGGGAGGGGAAAGGGGAAGGGGGGTAGGGTGGAAGAAGGCCCCAGTGGGGCATGCAGGGAGAGGTCAGTCCTCCTCCTCCACCAGGAAGCTCTCCCGCATGGCTTCCCGGATCCGGATGGCCCCCCGCTGGGCTTCCCGGATGGCGGCGGTGCGGGGCTGACCGTAGTGTCCAGCCATGCGGTCAGCCTCAGCCATCCAGGCTGGCAGGAAAGCCTCCCCCTTCCGCTCACACAAATTGTGGAGCACACAACATGCTGCCACCACGGGAGGGATGTTGTGCTCGGCCAGGTCCAGACGGGTGAGGAGGCACCTAAATCGGGCTTTCAGTCGTCCGAAGGCCCCCTCCACCACGATGCGGGCCCTGGTCAGCCTGGCATTGAAGGCCTGGCGGGAGGGATTGAGGTGCCCTGTGTAGGGCTTCGAGAGCCAGGGCTGCAGTGGGTAGGCGGCATCCCCCACCAGGCACACGGGCATGTCCACGTCCCCGACCCTGATGTGGCGGTCGGGGAAGAAGGTCCCGGCCTGCAGCCGCTGGCACACGGAGGAGTTGCGGTACACCCGGGCGTCGTGTGCTTTGCTGGACCAGCCCACATTAACGTCCGTGAACTGTCCCCGGTGGTCACACGTGGCCTGCAGGATCACGGAGAAGTACCCCTTGCGGTTGACGTACCGGGACGCCTGGTGTTCCGGGGCACGGATGGGGATGTGCGTCCCGTCGATGGCCCCCCCGCAGTTGGGGAAGCCGAGGGCACCGAATCCCCGGATGACGGCGTCCGGGTCGGCGAGGCGGACCACCCTGCGGAGCAGCACCCGGTTGATGGCCTTGACCACCTGCAGAGAGAGACACAGCAAAGCGCCAATCAGTGGGGCGCCCGGGTGGCTGGGAGCGTGCGTGCCCTGGCAGTGCCCCGAGCCCCACTCCCGGAAGCAACCCCCCTGGCAGCGTGTAGTATGGCCGGGACAGCCCGACCCCTCCGGGCCGGGCGCTTTCGCCTCCTCCCGCCCCCCCTTTGTCCCTGGGGCGGCCCATCCCCTCCTCGCAGCCCCCCTCCCCCCTGGCTCGGTGGCCGACGAGTGCCGTACCTGCATGAGCACCGCTCCAATGGTGGATCTCCCCACGCCGAACTGGTTCCCGACGGATCGGTAGCTGTCTGGCGTGGAGAGCTTCCAGAGGGCGATGGCCACCCGCTTCTGGAGGGGGATGGCGGGTCTCATGCGAGTGTCCCTTCTCCGCAGGGCAGGGGCGAGCCACTCGCAGAGCTCCAGGAAGGTGTCCGTCCTCATCCTGAAGTTCTGGGTCCACTGTCGGTCCTCCCAGCGCTCCAGGACGATGCAGTCCCACCAGTCGGTGCTGGTGTCCAGACGCCAGATGCGGTGGGGCACGCCGGTGCCGAGGCGCCGCCGCGGCTCCTCCACGGCCCCCAGGGCGGCCAGGCGGAGAGGCAGGGGGCTGACGTTCACCAGGTGGTGCCAGGCAGCCTCGAGCCATTGCTGGCAGGCTTGCAGCAGCAAGTCCAGAACGTGCACCAGAAGGTGCAGGACGAGCCGTGGCTCCATGTTGCCACCTGCGGCGGCCCCCCCAAAGGGAAGCACCGACACAGACGGGCACAGAGACCAACGCTTTGCTGTCCCTCGGCGAGGTTGGCAAGCAAGCAGGAAAAGCTGAGAACCGGCTGTCCAGGGGGGTCCCTTTAAGCTCGAGCCTCAGATAGCCTCAGACAGCAGCCACACAAAGCAACTACTGACCTGATGCCCTGCCAGTACCGGTTTCAGCTGCCCTTAAATGCCCCCCTGCGTCCAATCAGTGTGGATGCGCTAGTTCGAATTAGCAAAACGCTAATTCGAACTAGTTTTTAGTTCTAGATGCGCTAGTTCGAATTAGCTTAGTTCGAATTAACTAATTCGAACTAAGTTAGTTCGAATTAGCGCTGTAGTGTAGACATACCCCCAGGGAGTGGCTACTTGGAAAGCAGTGATTTGCTGCTGCTGCTGCAGAGCCCAGGAGACATCTCCTCCATTTCTCAGGGCTTCTGGCAAGGAGGCTGCAGGCATTGGTTTGCCTAGAGTCTTTAAGGGAAGATGGGGCTTCCTGATTTGTGGGGATTGAGAAAAGGGACCCTATGGGATTTGTCATTTTGTAAGCACATCACTAGCTATGTTAATTCTTAAAGTAATATATCAGAGAAAAGTATTTCCAATAAAATATGCTATGTTAATGTAATTGACGTAGTTCATTCATTACACCTTTTACTATATTTTCCCCAGGCGTTGCTGGGTATTTCTGCTAGTTACTACTATCAGAGGGGTAGCCGTGTTAGTCTGAATCTGCAAAAGCGACGAGGAGTCCTGTGGCACCTTATAGACTAACTGAAGTGTAGGAGCATAAGCTTTCGTGGGCAAAGACCCACTTCGTCAGATCTGACGAAGTGGGTCTTTGCCCACGAAAGCTTATGCTCCTACACTTCAGTTAGTCTATAAGGTGCCACAGGACTCCTCGTCGCTAGTTACTACTAAATACTAAAATTAGCTCATGTCCAAGCAATTGTTTTATACAATCCTGCTAGAATGTATGGGCCAGGATCAGATAATAAATGTTGGCATCATTTAGAGTCAGATTAAGAAATTATGAGTAACTAAAAGATCTACCCAGCATTGCTCGGGTCCTTAACTCCATTCATTTTTGTGTTTTTGAAAATAAAATGGTGGGGCTAGGGATGAGGGGTTCAGTATGCAGGCTGCCCCAAGAAGAGGGGACTAACCCAGCCATCTCTCACTGCAGTAGCTTGGGAACAAGTGAGACGTGCCTCTCCATGGCCACTGTAGTTGCTGTGGGCACAGCCAGGGCAGGGGTGCATGTCCCCCAGCTGGGGTAGGTCCAGGTTTGTCTGCCCCCTGCGCTCCCCAGCCAGAGTGAAGCATGCAGCAAACTCTGCATTTTCTCTAGGGGAACAGCCAGCAATGTTCCCATACGAATCGGGGGGGGGGGGGGGGAGCTTAAACTCCCTGCTCTCCCTAAAGGGCACTTGGGGGTGGGAGGCTCAGTTTGGGACTGTCCCAGAGGGGCAGGGTGCCCCCAGGCTAGCCTCTTTCACCTGTGTGATGACTGTCTTATTTGTGTATAGTTTCATTTGTCTCCATATGAATGGAGGGCTGCAGCCCACCCCCTCATTAAAAGACACGTGGAGGCAGTTCAAACCCTTATTTTGGTTTACATTATGATAGGAGGAAGCTGCATACCAAATTTGGTGATCTAGCTCTTACTGTTTAAATAGACAGACTCCCAAACAGACGCATAGACAAACTATCTCAAATTTATAGTAGATTTATATGCCAAGTGGATAGAGGTTGTCACAGAAAGTACCCAGCTAGAGGGTACAAGACAAAACATGAAGCCTCCATCTTAGTGCTATTCTGTCACACCTCTAAGGCAAGCCTGCTTCTTGTGCTACAATGCTATACTGCTGCCAACTCAGTCTGTGAATTACACATGCTCTGGGTCTGAGTCACCTACCATTGATATAAGGTATGTCTCACACTGCATCCTCCACTTGAGATACTGGGGGCAACTTGCCTTGCCCAGGGACATTTATCATTGGCAGCATTGGCTGAATCCCCATCCATTAGGCCAGCAGAAGGCAGTTTGTTTGTGGCCATTGGTTCCCTCTTGCTGGTTATGGGAATGTGCTGAGCTAGCCCATCCCCCAGTTGACTTGATATGGTTCCCTTCCCAGCCATTGTTGTGTACATTTCGGGTTGACCATTCTCTGAGCGCCCTTTGGCACAGTAAGGATTATGGGTGCCTTGAATCAGTCCCTCCGGTGGGATGTCCCAGAATCTGATGCAGGTCCTAGGCAAACTGAATCTTCTCACAGCTTATCAATGTGCATTTAACCCTACTGATATGACAGTGGGAATATTTCATTGCTGCTGACGTGTTTTTACACAGTAGAAGCATGAGGGTTTCTCAATAGGTATTGTCAGCCCCACCCACAAATGTTCTGTTAGATTGTCTAGTGCATGACTGATGTGTTTGTTCCTAGCTGATTAGAGCTGCAACTATGTTACAGGGGTTTCTGACCAATGACACAGTTCTTCTTCCTGACTAACTTGTGAAGACAGTAGTGGAGGGGAACAATTGTAGGTTAACCTAGGAATATCTTCAGTGGTTTACTATATTGCATGAGATTTTAAGAACAGTCACCTTGCCAGTCATTGTGTGAGTTTAAGCTAGTTTTTATTTATGAACCAGTTTTCAAGGGCACAACAAGACACCCAGAGGATGTTTTTCACTTACAATGACTCACAGGGTGGTCTCACGCCTTCTGATACAATCATACAATTTTGACTTGCGAACACAAACAGCATTGAAATGCATCATGAATCTTGATCAGACCAGTCATCAGGCAGACCTTGGAGAACACCTGTGTTACTGTTCATGCTCCACAGGCAAGCGCTGCTGCCTACCATGAAGGTCAAAGTGATTTTCATGGGATATTAACAGCCATAAATTGGAGATGGGCCTGAAGCTCAAAGTTTGGATCCAGATTCAAGTGTTGCCAAAGTTGATCCCGAGAGATTAAAACCTGCCTGCTAAAGACACAGAGTCTTATTTTCTGAGGTGCTCAGCACACACAGACCCAACTAAAGCCAGTGAGGGCTGTTGGTGCTCAGCTTCTCTGGAAAACAGACTCCCAAGATAAACATTCCAGCACATGTAAGGAATTGAGGCATACTTGGTCTGTCCTAGTATTCACCACTGGGCTGCTATACTTGACAGGTCACAGATGACCCCAGGCAGTAGCCAGCAATCAAGGACTATAGCTGGGATCAACAAGCAATAGTTAGGGTCAGAGTCATATTGGGGCAAAGGCTATTGGTGAGTAATCAAGATGCAACCTGGTGCAGGCTAGAAATGTCTGTGGTTCCCCAGACAGCCGCCTGTGGCAATTCCAGAGGGTATGTCTACACTACAGCGCTAATTCGAACTAACTTAGTTCGAATTAGTTAATTAGAACTAAGCTAATTCGAACTAACGCGTCTAGAACTAAAAACTAGTTCAAATTAGCATTTTGCTAATTCGAACTAGCATGTCCACATTAAGTGGACCCTGAACAGGGCTTAAGGATGGCCGGAAGCAGTGCCGGCAGGGCATCAGAGGAGGACTCAGAGCGTGGAGATGCTGTCTCAGGCTAGCCGAGGGCTGCGCTTAAAGGGACCTGACCCCCACCCCGGACAGACAGTTCTCAGGGGTGCCCCGCTTGCAAAGCAGTCCTGGCTTGGAGTGCCCAGACTACCCACACTGGGCACATCACACCACTCGGCCATCAGCCCGGCTGCACTTGCTGCAGGCTGCCATCTGGGGAGAGGGGGCAATTGGGGGGCTGCAGGAGAGCTTCCACACCCAGAAGCCCGCAGAGCCAGCCCAGTCCTCCCCATTGGGGGCTCATGCCCCATTCCTCCCTCACCTTCTTCCACTTACCCTTCCCTAGCCCCTTTTCTTGATGTACAAAATAAAGGACAATTGTGTTCAAAAATGGAATCTGTCTTTATTGAACAAAACTGGGGGTGACTGGGAAAAGGAGGTGGGAGAGGGGAAGAGAGAGGGTGGGAGAGGGGAGGGCAACTACAATGATCAGGGGTTGGGAACAGGTCCCATATGAAGAGAGGCTAAAGAGACTGGGACTTCTCAGCTTAGAAAAGAGGAGGCGGAGGGGGGACAGGATAGAGGTCTCTAAGAGCAGGAGTTGGGTGGAGAGGGTGCATACAGAAAAGTTCTTCATTAGTTCCCATAAAGAAGGACTAGAGGACACCAAAGGAAAGGAATGGGTAGCAGGCTTCAAACTAGTAACAGAAAGTTGTTCTTCACAAAGCAAAGAGTCAACCTGTGGAACTCCTTGCTGCAGAAGGCTGTGAAGGCTAGAACTAGAACAGAGTTTAAACGGAAGTGAGATCAAGTCATGGAGGTTGGGTCCATGGAGTGGTATTAGCCAGGGGGTAGGAGTGGTGTCCCTGCCCAAAGTTTGTGGAAGGCTGGAGAGGGATGGCACGAGACAAATGGCTTGGTCATTGTCTTCAGTCCATCCCCTCCAGGGTCCCTAGTGTTGGCCGCTGTCAGCAGACAGGCTACTGGGCTAGATGGACCTTTGGTCTGACCCAGGACGGCCATTGTAAGCTCAGGGCTCAGGGTCGGGGGTCTCAGTGGACCCCCTTGATTTTCATGCACACCTGGTCCTGGGTGGCCAGGCTGGCAGCTCTCCTGCCCTAGACGGCCACCTTCCTGTGCCTAGTGCGGAGATCGTGGACGAGGTCCACGATGTCCGCACTAGCCTAGGCAGGTGCCCGCCTCTTGCGGTCCCGGGCAAGCTCCCGGGAGCCGCCAGCCTGGTCCTGGGAAGAGGGGGAGCGCTGGGGGGCATCGGTTGGGTGGCTCGATCCATTCCAGGTACAGGGTTTGCTGGCTGGGTGCTGGCAGGCTTGCACCTGGCACGGGCACCGTAGCCAGCCCGTGCCCCTTTAAGGGGTCCGGGGCCGGGAGGGGGGCATAGAGTTTCCCTGGTGTTGGCCAGAGTGGCCACCAGGGAAACCTGGGAAGCCTTAGCCTCCCACTAGTTCGAATTAAGGGTCTACACAGCCCTTAATTAGAACTAGCTAGTTCGAACTAGGCTTAATCCTCGTAAAATGAGGTTTATCTAGTTCGAACTTAGCGCTCCACTAGTTCGAATTAAATTCGAACTAGCGGAGCGCTAGTGTAGCACCTAGGAAAGTTAGTTTGAACTAACGTCCGTTAGTTCGAACTAACTCTGTAGTGTAGACATACCCAGAGTTACACAGTGCTTATGAGTCAGAGGGTCACAGGATGCTGTCACTCTGAATCCTGCAGCACCTAATCTCCACAATTCTCCTTAGATATGGTTTTGCATGGCCTCCCTGAGATGCTGTGATACTTACCTGTTGTCTTAGGCTCTACAGACCAGATATAGGCCAATACGCCATACAGTAGACAGATAGTCCTCTTTTGTACTACATCAAAGTCAGAATCCTTGTCCAAGCAGGTTACATTCCTCCTCTGCTTCTAAGATAATAGATACATAGACTGAACAGAAGTTTTTTATTAAGTGTAATGTTTCAAATTAAGCACACTGTGCATGAGTTAAAAAAGTAAGGCACTACATATCTTAGGTCAAGCTTGGGTTATGAGAAATTGCAAGTATTGGTTAACAAGTTCGCAAGATACATAGCAGACAAAACAAACATTGTTCCAGATTAAGGTAGGTGAGTTTTTGAAGTTTCAGGGAATAAGTGGTTTCAGGCACTCTGCCCACAGAGGGTAAAGAGTCATAGTGGTGGTGAAGGAAATAAGCACAGGGGTAGACCATGTCCCTTGGTCTGTCAGTTTCTTATGAGTCTTCTCTGCAAAGATGTGTAGCCCGTGAGGGAAGGCAGTGGGTTACTTCTCTGACAGTGTGTCTCAGCAGTGGTCCCAGTCACTCAACCTGGTACTGCCTGGCTGTGTCTACATTGTCATGATTTTGCAACGTCTCATTGGTGAAGCAGCACCTCCTGCACTACTTGTCCCGGTCCCCATGGTGGACAGCCCCTTTAAGGGGGACATGTTGAACCAGGCTCGGTAGGTGAAATGGGGGAAGCTGCCCCTGGGGAGGAAGTGGCTGCTGACAGATCACCTCGAACACCTTGCCCTGGCCCAGCTTCCACTTGAGGTTCTCCATGTTGTGGCAGTGGATGGCCTGGTCCTTTCCACCGTGGTTCAGGTGGGAGGGGAGATGAAGATGTGGTTCGAAGTCTTAACGTGAAACACCAGGATTCCCAGCTCTTTGCGCTTTTCACACTGTGTCCAGTGGCAGCTGACCCTCATTCCCAGTTGTTGTGAGGCAGTGCGGGCCTGGGAGCACAGTGAGGACAGGTCACCCCTCTCTGTCCCAAACTCGGCCTCCAGGGAGCCACAGAAGTATGTGGAGATGGCCTGCTTAGGACGGGGTCCTGATGAAATGCTTCCTGACCACATCTCTTCCAGCGCTCTCAGCGATGCTCCTTACCATCAGGTTTGGGCATATCAGGGGACAGAAGGCATCGGTGATCTTCACCATGTCACACAGGTCACCCGTCTGAGGCAGGCTGGCACTGCCCTGCCTGTGGGAGCTATAGATAATGTCCATGCTGGCTCTTTAGGGGAGGCAGAGCCATTTCTTCACTAGCTGATGGATGGCACTGTCCACGTTGTTCAGGCGCACCTTGGCCACAGAGAGTCCCTGAGGATGAAGGGCCTGGGGGTGTTTAGAAACATGTTAAGTGCATTGATCTTTTCCCATGGGGCAAGCAGGGAAAAGTCAATACTGACTGCATCCCAAGGATGGTGTTCTTGAGAGTCTATTGGATGTGGATTCCTGTGAGGCCATGGGCTCACCCTGGGTCAGTAACTATGTTGTCCTGACCAGGTCTCTGACACCTCTGCCGGCATGGAGGGAAGCACACTTCTTTGCATTAAAGCCAAGGCCCATTCACTCAGTGGCTCAGCGGTGACATAAGGCATCTGCCAGAGGCTCTCAGAGCTGGCAGTGACGAGGACCATCTGTGTAGGATAGGACATTGATTCTGTCTCTGTGCAGGTCAAAGCTGGCAGGGCCGCTGGAAATGATGTGGGGAAAGGGTGGGCAAAAGAGCCTCTGTGGGCCGGATCCAGCCTGCCAAGTGAGTTGATCCAGCCCATGGAGGCCCTGCCATTCCCCACCCCCAGGCCAATTAGAGCTTGGGGTAGGGGAGCACACAAAGCTTCCTCCTGCCCTTCCAGGAGCACGCAGCACTTTTAAGTGCAATGTGCTGCTCGCGAGGTGGGAGGAGACGTCACAAGCTCCCCCGCCCCCAAGTCCTGATTGGCCTTGGGGCCGGAGAGCTGCTCAAAGTTTTCTCTCCCCTCCCTCCACCCTGCGAGGAGCGCATGGCACTTCAAAGTGCAGTACGCTCACGTAGGGTGGAGGCAGGCTGAAGGACGCTTCGCACAGCTCCCTGATTAGCCTGGGCTGGGGGAGCATGTGAATCCTCCTCCCGCCCTGCGAGGAGCATGTGGCATTTTGAAGTGCTGCATGCTCATAGTGGTGGGGAGGAGGGGAGAATAGGGAGGGAGGAGGCTTCACATGCTCCCCTACCCCCAAGCCCTGACTGCCCTGGGGGTGGGGAAGCATGTGAAGCCTCTTCCCACCCTTCCAGGGGCATAGGTGCCTAGTTGGAAGGGGGGCAAAGGGGCCCCCCCCACTCCCAGACCAATCATGGTCTGGGGATGGGGAAGCCCAGAAGCATGCTGGCCCCACCCCTTCCAGTTTAGGCCCCACCCCGGCCAAAAATTATTGCCCACCCCTGGCTTGGGGGAATGGCTCCATGGCCAGGTTAACTATGATGGGACTGAAGGGGCTGCACTGCGTCATGTCGCAGTGGATGCGGATGGTGTCCGTCTCTCTATCCATGGAGTGGATGGTGGCAGTTCAGGCCATCCTCCATTATTTGGGAGTTTTTGCAAAGGAGAGCAGTTTTACCAGCAGAAGCAGGAGTAGGCTTAACCTTGAAACCATTTTGAAACACTCATAAAAACTTAATTAGAAAATTATCAGGCCCCAGAACTTACCTTCAGTCCCTTAAAGGTCCTGCAGATTTTCACATGCTCCTGATCTGAGACCATTTTGGAGCTTTTCTTTCTTCCAGCATCATCCTTAACCTTCTACTATTACATAGGACAGGCCGTTACATTCACAGCCCTGACCATGACCACTGGCTACAATGCTACTAAATGTAGCATCAGCCAGAGCAGAGTGTAGCAAAGTCTCAGAGGGAAACAAAGAGGGGTGGTTTCAACCCACAAAAGCTTGTACCCAAATAAATCTGTTAGTCTTTCAGATGCCACAAGACTCCTCATTGTTTCTCTGGCAAAGTATACTGTATCATTGCATTATACCACCACTAGCAGACTTACCTGGTGTTGCCTGGGTCCTTCAGGGCAGGGCCTTAGGGAAGTGTGAGGGTGGGGGTGCAGGAAGATGGGGGCCAGAGGCCTGTTCTCTCTCTCCTGAGCCTCACCCAGCCCACCAGGGTGTTGTTATTTTCCTCCACCCTAGCCACCAGTGGCCTTTCTTCTCCCCCCTCCTTGTAGCACTGCAGCCCAGGACCAGAGGGGGGACAGGGTTTGGGGCAGGTGGGCTACTTACAAGTGTACTGGAAGGCAAGATGGTGGGACCCTAGCCCTACTGGCCCCTCCCTGCAGTATGGCTGCCCCCAGTGACCACTCTCATATCGTGTCCCTCAGAACAGCATCCCTCCCTTTGCATGTTATGGAAAATGTCCTTTTCCTGGGGCTTCTGGTTGTCCTGGCACAACCAAACCCTGGCCGTGCTTTAAGTCAGGAGAAGAGGAAGATGCACACCAAATTTGGTGACCCTCACTCTTACCATTTAGGAGGAGTTCTTGAATAAATGAGGTCATGGACTCACAGACAGACACACTGACAGACACACTCGTGTGTATATATATGTATGTATTCTCACAGAAGTCTGTCTGCAGATTCTTTAGCCATTATCCCTTCTGTGTAGGCTACAGTCACACTAACAATCACAGAATTGTAGGGTTGGGAGACCTCAGGAGGTCATCAAGTCCATCACTCTGCTAGAAGTAGGACCAATCCCAACTAAATCATCCCAGCCAGGGCTTTGTCAAGTCAGGGCTTAAAAACCTCTAGGGATGGACATTCCACAACCTCCCTAGGTAACCCATTGCAGTACTCCACAACACTACTAAGCTTTGTCTACACTGCAGAGTTTTTGCGTAAGAAGTGCATCCACACTTTTTGTGCAAGTAGTGTGATGTGCTTTCGTGCAAGAGAGTGTCCACACTGCATGCACACTCTTGCGTAAGAAAGTTCTGATTTCCATTCACAGAATGGCCATTAGAGCACTTGTGCTTTTTCTTATAGGCTCTTTTTGCACGAGAAACCCCTGTTGAGTGTCCACACAAGTGTAGATAAATCTATGTATTATATATATATTACTTCATATGACTTGACATTGTGCCTTTCCATATAACCTTGTAGCTTTGTATTAGAACCCTATATAGAAAACTTGTAGAAAACTGAGTATATAGTTAAAGTGGTAAAAATGTCTTTTGCTGGGAGTAGAATAAGATTTTCCCCCCACTCTGTAATCAATTGCCCTGTTGAATGAATGAGGTGTGAATGAGTAAGACTTGGGAGCCAAGCACCTCCAGACAGCTACACCAATTGAAGAGGGGGTGGAAGGCAGACCCAAGGTGTCAAGTGGGCTCAAGAAAGAAGAGCGGACATATTGACGGCCTTGGGGATTAGAAGCAGGCACCTTCTTTGGAAAACACCCTCTCTGAACAGACAACACCCAGGGTATGTCTACACTACCCCGCTAGTTCGAACTAGCGGGGTAATGTATGCATACCGCACTTGCTAATGAAGCCCGGGATTTGAATTTCCCGGGCTTCATTAGCATAAGCGGGGAGCCGCCATTTTTAAATCCCCGCTGCTTCGAACCCCGTGTAGCGCGGCTACACGGGGCTCGAACTAGGTAGTTCGGACTAGGGTCCTATTCCGAACTACCGGTACTCCTCGTGAAACGAGGTGTACCGGTAGTTCGGAATAGGCACCCTAGTCCGAACTACCTAGTTCGAGCCCCGTGTAGCCGCGCTACACGGGGTTCGAAGCAGCGGGGATTTAAAAATGGCGGCTCCCCGCTTATGCTAATGAAGCCCGGGAAATTCAAATCCCGGGCTTCATTAGCAAGTGCGGTATGCATACATTACCCCGCTAGTTCGAACTAGCGGGGTAGTGTAGACATACCCCCAGAGAGAAGCAGCACAAAGGGACCAACGGACACAGACCCAGATTTTGAATCTGGGATATATTTGCATATGAGAGGGCTGCTATAAAAGTGAGGTGTCTTGCAGAGGACCCCGGGTTTCGTCTTGTCACCATCAGAGCATCGATCCGGATCGGCAGAAGCCCGGCTCTACCTCTCCCCCATCTAACTCACCTGGCCAGTGAAGTTAAGGGGAGCAGCTAACTGGTAACAACAGCAAGACAGAGTATGCTTGTGTGTGTGTGTGCATGAGTGACATATATATATATATATCATATGCATATGATAAGTATTGATTATTCTATGTGTGATCAATAAATGTGGCATGTTGCCTTAATCCCCCTGAAAAAGATACAACACAAGAGATACAACACAACACAAAGATACAACACAAGAACTCTTCATAGAAGGAGGTATATCTACACCGCAAAAAGCCCTTTGTTCTGTTGATTGACTGTAAATTTTCTTGTGCAAAAACGCGCTTGAGGTGTGGACACTGCGGGTTTTTGTGCAAAAACCCTATAATGTAGACATAGCCCTAGTGAAATAGTTTACCCTAACAAGCTGCATGTGGCCCACACTAGCACTCACTTTATATTTTCAAGCTTTTCTGTGCAACCATAAGAGCTAGAAATTTGGGGACCAGGGTTACTTAAATCTGAGAGTCTCACCAAATCACATTCCTTCAGGGGCTGGGTTTTAAAGAAAATAGGAAATAGCATGATTTGGAAACTCTGACCATTGTTCTTAGTCCTGCAAAGGGGTGGGAATAAGGATGTTAAATATTGACTAATTGACTAATTGAATAGTTGATGCATTTTGCATCAACTATTCGATTAACCTTAGGACTATTGCTACACTTCAAAGGCGAAAGCACCATGTAGAGCGTGGGGTCACCTGAGGACTCTGAGTCTCCAGCTGATCCCACACTCCATGTGGTACTGCCTCTTTGAAACACTTTGGGGAACCCGGCGTCAGACTCCTTGTGACATTTCAAAGCAGCAGCTCCACATGCTCCATGCATTGCTGCCACTTTGAATCGCCGCGTTTTCAGTCTGACGTTAGGTTCCCCACAGTGTTTCAAAGTGGCAATGCCGCAGGAGCCTGGGGTCAGCAGGGGACTCCCCAGCAGATCCCAGGCTCCATGTGGTGCTGCTGCTTTGAAATGCCACAAGGAGCCTGATGCCAGGCTTCCCCTGGTGTTTCAAAGCGGCAATGCTGCACAGAGCCCGGGGTCAGCTGGGGGAGTCCCCAGCTGATCCTGGGCTCCATGCAGTGTTTCAAAGTGACAGTGCTTCGTGGAGCCCAGGGTCTGGCCCCAGGCTCCATAAGGCGCTGCTGCTTTGAAGTACCCCTCCTCCCCCCACACCTTGCCGCCTCTTTCTGATAGGGGGGAAGTGATTAGTTGGCAGCCTGTTGACTATCCAATAAGCATTTGCTTATTGGATAGTTGACTAGTAGACTAGTCCTTCACATCCCTAGGTTGGAACTGGTGTGTCCTTACATCCAAGCAGAGTCCTGCTAGCTTCAGTGGGACAGTGTGGTTTACTAAAATAGCACATATTACCCAACTGAAGCATATGCATGATCACTTTCACCCGAAGTACCTATCAAATGCAGTCCCAGTTACAAAGGTATAGACAGACATTTGACTAGCATCAGCTCGGCACATACAGGCCCTTCAATAGGCATATGCTCCACCCAGGTTTGCCCGCATTGTTGTACCTTGGTGTTTTTGTACCTCAGTACCTTTGGTGGTCTGGACTGTCAATGTCAGCTTCATCTGGTCAGGGTCGTCCTGGCGCGCTCCTGACAGGACCTCTACTCTGTTGGTGGTGATAAACTTTCGGCTGTTTGCATAACAATCGGTGCTCCCTTTATCTAGAGTGTTAGACCCCATGCACTTGGGTCAACACAAGAGATCTCTGAGAGGCCCCGGAAACGACAGATGCAGGCAAGATTTGAAATCAATCGAGCAGGTTTATTGTCAAATGCGAAGCTCTACCATTTGGTAACAGAGATCAGTCCAATGTGACACCACTGGGCACTATGGCCCGCGTTGACAAGGTACCAACACTGGGCAGGCCTATTGCCATATATCGGATATTAACAGCAGTTAGTCAGAGTTAAGCTACTGTGCACTCTGTAAGTTTAGGCAATGACACCTGCCGTTCAGGCACCTAGTGCACCCCCCCCCCCCCAAGGTTGGCCGGAGAGCACCCTTTGCGGTGTCCTTTTATAGACAGGTACAAACAACTTACATCATTTCTTTACATACCAGGTTACCATCCTCTGTTGCCTAGTTACCACCCCTCACCTTACGGAAAGGGGGCTTACTTACTATCCTTCATGCTGCCAATCTTGACCCGGTCCTGAACCTAGGTTGTTATCTGCATTAGTTTTTAGGGAGTCTTTGTACCAAGACGTTTCTTATTAAGATGTTCCCTTACTCCCCTTTGGCTTACAGCCTGTACCCAGTGCCTCCCTGTGTCTTTCCATGCTCCATCTAACTAACACAATCACACAATTATCAATAAGGCTTCTTTCCTGGCTCCTGTTACTGAACCAAGGTCTTGCTCACTAGATCGCAGGCCTGTTGCTGTTTTCATGTTACAGGCCTCTATTTAGGCCTGCTGACTCCATGTTACTGACCCTCAACCTACTACATGCATAAACCCCATTGCAAGATCAGAGCCTTATTCTGGCTTAGTTTTAATTGCCTTTGTGCCTAATGAAAGATTCTGGGGACCATTTGCTACAGCAGTCTACCTAATAATGTACTGTCTGATATTAAAAAATTCATAAACTCTTGAGCATGCAAGGTTAAACTAGTTTTCTGTGCATGTTTGCAGAATGAAACTCAAAGGCTCAACTGTGCACAGGAAGCAAACAGAGGAGTGTAACAATACCCAAGCAAAGGTATTGTTTTGAATTGAATTCTTGAAAAGGCTTAGCAGCATTTACCAGCTTTCCTTTTTATACATTCATAACATAAAATGTGAGGATAAATGTTAGAGCATCTTCATGGGTGATGTGACCTAAAGGCCAGCTAGTTTACATGTTTCACTGTGAACTGTACCAAATCCCACAGTGGGCCATTGCAGAAAAGGGTTAATCACCCTGATCTGCCCTCTAATACCTGCCAGCAATGCTCTAGCTAGCAGTGATGATGGTTCAGGAAGAGGAACAGGAAATAAAGAGGAAGTAAGCAAATCAGACAGTGCTGGTGGCACTGAACCACTATTGTTTCTTTGTTCAGACTTCCTGTCTAGCTATATCCATGTTATCTCCTGTCTTATACTTGAACTGCAAGCTTCTTGAGGCAGAAGCCAGCTTTTTGTTTTGTGATTTTGTACAGATAATATTACAATGAGGTCCTGATCAATGCTGGACTCCTACATGCTGTGGTAATAGAGTTAATCATGATTGCCAGTAGCAGGAGAGCTAGAGATGTGCAAAACTTCATTTTTGGTCAAATTTTAGTTTTACAAAACTTGTGAAAAATGTTTGGGTTTTTTCTTACCAGCTGTACTAAGAATTATAATCGACTGAGGAGGGAAATGTGCACTGGGCTTTTCCAAGGGAAAAAAGAGAATCTGTAACAAGAGTCGGGAACCTTTGGTTCGCAACCTGGAAGGGTAAGCTACTGGCAGGCCGCGAGACATTTTGCTTACATTGACCATCCACCAGAATGGTCCCCCACAGCTCCCAGTGGCCACAGTTCAATGTTCCTGGCCAATAGGAGCTGTGGGAAGTGGCGGCCAGCATGAAGCTATAGCTGAGGCCATGCCACTTTCCACAGCTCCTATTGGCCAGGAATAGTGAACTACAGCCAATGGGTGCTCTGAGGTTCTGTGCCTGTGGACACTGAAAGTAAACATAATGTCTCACAGCCCAGGAGTAAGGCTAGGACAAAGAGTTGGGGTGTGGGAGGGGGATGAAGGCTCTGACTGGGGGTGCTAGCTCTGGGGATTGGTTGGGGAATGAGCAGTTTGAGGTGCAGAATGGGGCTCTGGGTTGGGGCAGGGGTACTGGGAGTTGGGAGCAGCAGGGTGTAGGCTCTGGAAAGGAGTTTGGGTATAAGAGGGGACTCTGAGCTGGAACAGGGAGTTGGGGCATAGCAGTAAGTTCAGGGTGCAAGGTACTGGCAGCACTTACCGCAAATCTCAGGAAGCAGATGCCAGGTTCATGCAGCCCATACGCTTATGGGCAGCCAGTAAGTCTCTGCACACTGTCCTCAAACTCACAAGCACATCTCCAGGGGCAATACACAGAGACTCCCTGGCTACCCATACACCTAGGGGCCAGGGACCTGATGGCACTTCTGGGAGCTACATGGAACCAGGGCAGGTAGTGAGACTGCCTTAGCCCCACCCCCATTGCACTGTCAAAAACCAGAGGCCCGGTAACTCTAATAGGGTATGTCTACACTAGCTCGTTAATTCAAGCTAGGTAGGCAAATAAGGTGACCGGAGTTGCAAATGAAGCCCGGGATTTAAATATCCTGGGCTTTATTTACATGTTCCCGTCCGGTCGCCATTTTGAAATTTCACTAGCCTGAACTCACTGCCGCGCGGCTACACACGACAATGAAACGTTAATTCAAACTAAGTCCTTAGTTCGAATTAACTGTTACTCCTCATTCCACAAGGAGCCAGCTTGCCAGTCTAGATGCACCCTGTGTGATTGACTTGTATGCAGAGTTTATCTTATCGTTCCTGCCCATAAATGGAACAGTCTCTAAAACAAAACAAAATCTACACAACCCTTACCTCCAAGCACACTTAAAGAAGCAGAATTTAAAAAGATGGATAACTGCATAATTTTGCCACTTATTCTAGTAACTAAACAAACAAAAGTACTTGATGAACTGATCTTGCATGGTAAAACTTCTGTTTCTGCTTCAGTAACTAGCCAATTAGCCTGTCATAAGACGGGATTGTCAGGTCTTCTCTCCTGAGCTCTCTTGCTCTGTCTCCCTCTCTCTCTCTCCTCCTACTGTCTCCCCCCCCCCCAGCTCTCCTCCGCCTCCTGCCTCTCTCTCCGTCTCTTTCTTTCTCTTCTCCCCCTCCTGCCTCTCTCTCCCCTCCATCTCTCCCTGCCCCCCTTCCCCTTCCCCTTCCCCTTCCCCTTCCCTCCCACCGTGGCACTTGGCTGAGTGCTGCCTGCTCAGCCGGGCTGCCGTGAGGGAGGGGGGCGGGGCGGTGATGTACACGGCCCCACCCCCTGGCCGTATACGTCACCGCCCTCTCTTTGCCCTCCCACCCCGGGTGAGCCCAAATGGCCCCTTGCACTGCTGGCTCCCCCGGTGGCCTGACTGGGGGGTGCAGCACTCAACTGAGTGCCACAGCGGGAGAAGGGGGCGGTGACGTACAAGGTTCTGCCCCATAGCCATGTACATCACTGCCCCGCCCTCTTCCCATCCCTCCATGGCGGCTCGGCTGAGTGTTGTGCGGGGGAGGGGAGGGGCGGTGACGTACATATGGCAAATCCATTTCTATCTGTGACTATGTCTATAATACAGAGCTTTTTCAGAAACAATGGCTGTTTTTAAAAAAAAACGTCACTTACATCCACACTGCAATCACGTTCGTTTGAAAAAAAATAGAAAAAACAGGGTTTTTTCTGACATTGGTAAACCTCTTTCTACGAGGAAGAAGCCTTTTTCCGAAAGAGCACTTTTGGAAAAAGGTGTGTGTAAACAGGGAAGAGGGAGTTTTTTCGAAAGAAGAGGAAAGAGGAAAAAGCACAGGTACCCTGGTGGCCTCTCCACGCATAGTAATCACAGCTTAAATGCAAGATGGCGTCCATTCAGTGTGGATGCTATCTTTTGAAAAAGCAGATCACTTTTTTGATGCGCTTTGGCAGTGTGGACACGCTCTTCTGAAAGAAGCTTGCAGTCGAGATGTAGCCTGTTTTGCTACATAAATAATGTGTCTGGCATTAGAATATAAGATCTCCCAGAAGAACTCTAGTTTACATGATGATGGTGAACATTTCATTAAGATTTTATCAAGGAAAATATAGACAGCAGAAAAGAAAGAAATATCGATTGAGCTAGAAATCTAAAAAAAAGAAATGCTTTTGCATGGCACATCAGCTCTGGTCAAGCATTTTTTTTTTTTTTTTTTTTTTGACTGGGCATCTCTTGGGAGTTTATTTTGTGGTGTTAGGAGGGGGAAAGAGTCTAATTTGTCATGCTTCTATGGGCTTCACGAATAGTATCAATTAAAATAAATGTGGATTACTGGAGTCACAAGACTTGGCCATGAACAGTGACTAAATGGGTAATTCGATCTTCTTTAAGTTGCATGTTTTAGACATTTTTTAAATGTTTGTATGAATTGACACACAATTGTAAGATCAATCGCCACACAAAATAAAGAGCTGTTAGCCTGAGTGCTATGTTCACTTGGACTGCAAAGTGTTGTCTTGCAAGGAGATTCACAGCAAAGAAACTACTCCAATAATTTAAGCAGCAGTAAAAGAGTGGTGTCCCTGAAGTGAAGCTAAATTGATGTCCCCGCTAATACTGAGGTTAAGCCTGGCAACTACAGAGAAGTAGAAGGAAATACTGCAGCTATAGAGGCAACACCACCTGGTTACTTTTCTTAAAGCAGGCAAGTTCAAAGGACCAGTGATGTAAAATAAAACCTGTTATTTTGCCAGAAAATGATTCATACTATTTGTATCAAACTCTGTTCAGTCCAAACTCTCTGGCTGCTACTGCTTCAGAAAATCCTTCTGACAACACCTTTCCAACAACTGTTTCTTATCCCACCTAGTCCAGCCTTGCCACATCAGTGTCAGCTTTATGAAGCTTCATGAATGTGTCACATTTCAAGGCTCATAGGTCCATCATGACAGCAGCAGTAGGTGGAGATGCATGCTCTGGAAAGCTGCAAACATCTAGGAAATGGCAGTCTGCCGGGACTATAAAGAAAAGGAATGTAAAATGCCGTCAAGGAGTATCAATGTACATCTTTCCAGTAGGCTTTTAGTATGATTGTTATATTGCACTATCTGGCTCCTATACTACTTATACCATCTGGAGCTTACCCTAGATACTGAAAAGGAGACACAAGATCCAAATGCATCTGAAATTTGTCATTTCCTTTTACTCCTAAGGCTTTGTTCAGTGCATTGCCAGGAGAGAATTTTGCTGGAGTACCCCAAACCCTTAGAACCAGATCTTTCAATAGAAATGCTGACAAAGCTCCTTGGATGCTAAATGTAGCTTCAAGTGGGTATAATTAATAGTAAAGGACAATTCGTACAATTTCAGTTGATTCATCTGTTCCAGCGTTCATTCTTAAAGCGCAGAATAATCTTGAGCAAGGATTGAGCAGCTCCTGATATTGCTTAATGAGCAATTGTTAATTTTCTCTCTCATTCAGAGTGTGGGAAATTATTTTTACTTGAAAATGCAAATGTTTTTAACAATATTATGGAAATGTTTTGCTTTTGTAGGTAGACTGTCTGACCTTTCAGACTGACAGTGAGTCACCTAGGGCTGCAGAATTTTGGTCCTTGTGTGCACAAAATGGCTCCATGACTTTAATACTATAATTTGTGCATCTCTTAGTGTAAGTGAGACCCAAGTGGCTTGAAGTCTCAGCTATACCCTTCCTAGTGACCCTTACACTCTCAATAATAAAGCAACCTTGCCACAGCACTAGAGAGAACAGGCACTAGGACAGATTGCACTGGTCCATGAATAACATATATACGGGAGTACCAAGCCCTCTCACTGCAATCCTGTTCTGGCCAGCAAGATTCTTGGGGCAGAGAATACGCAGGCCTTTTATTGTGCCAGCAGAAGCAGGATTTGACTCATCATTTACAGACATATTTCAAATATCTGACTCATGCTGGAATCACAGAATCATGGAATCATAGCGTTGGAAGAGACCTTAGGAGATCATTGAGTTCAACCCCCTGCTCAAAGCAGGACTAATCCCAATTAAGTCATTCCAGCTGGGGTTTTGTCAAGCCAGGACTTCAAACCTATAGGGATGGAGATTCCATACCACCACCCGCAGGTAACCCATTCCAGTGCTTCATCACCCTCCTAGTGAACTAATGTTTTTAACCTAGACCTCATCCACTGCAACTTGAGACCATTGCTCCTTGTTCTATCATCTGTCACTACTCAGAACAGCTTCTCTGTATCCTTTTTAGACTCCCCTCTCCTTCAGGTAGTTGAAGGGTGCTCTTAAATCTTCCCTTTTTCTTCTCTTTTGTAGACTAAATATGCCCAAATCACTCAGACTCTCCACATAAGTCAAGTCAATATTTTCACATTTTCAACCATTTGTCGCCATATTATTATTCTTTGCTGGTCACTTTTCCAGCTGACATTTTCTTTTGGTTCAGTTTTGTGCATGTGTCATGCTCACTATTCAAACTGATAGCATCTAACTCCATTAGCCCACATGCAAGTCCATTCACCTTGAACTAAAGAGTCTAGTTGCAAGAACTGGAGCAAGGAAAGGAGAGAAAGAACAGGTTTCACTTAAAATGCTCTTCGAACTGACAGCATGATTATATAAGAACAAAAGAATGGCCATGCTAGGTCAGGCCAACAGTCTGTCTAGTCCAGTATCCTGTCTTCAGGCAGTGGCCAGTGCCAGATGAGTCAGAAGGAATGAATAGAAAATTAATTGACTGATCTATCCCCTGTCATCCAGTCCTAGCTTCTGGCAGTCAGCAGTTTAGGGACATCTAGAGCTTGTGGTTGTGCCCCGGACCATCTTGGCTAATAGTAATTGATGGATCTATCCTCCATAAGTTCATCTAATGCTTTTTGAAACCAGTTATACTTTTGGCCTTCACAACATCCCCTGACAATGATTTCAACATGTTGACTGTGAGTGATGTAAATTAAAGTATTTCCTTACGTTTATTTTAAACTAGCTGCCTATTAATTTCATTGGGTGACACCTGGTTCTTATATTATGTGGAAGAATAAAGAACATGTCCGTATTTACTTTCTCCACACTATTCATGATTTTATAGACCTCTATCATAATCCCACATAATCCCTCTTTTAAAAACTGAACAGTCTCTGTCTTTTTTTAATCCCTGCTCACATGGAAGCTTTTCCATGCCCCTGATAATTTTTAGAAAGGTAGCTGTGTTAGTCTGTTTCAGGAAAAACAACAAGGACTCTGGTAGCACTTTAAATACTAACAAACTATTAGGGTTTCTCTGTACTTTTCCCAACTCTAATACATCTTTTTTGAAATGGGACGACCAGAGTTGCATACAGTATTTAAGGATTGGTGTAGCATAGATTTATATGATGTTTTCTATCCATTGTGATGTTTTCTATCTATTCCTTTCTCCGTGGTTCCTAACATTGTTCGATTTTGGACTGCTGCTGCAGATTAAGTGGAAGTTTTCAGATAACTAACTATAATGACTTTATGACCTCTTTCTTGAGCAATAACAGCTAAATTAATTGGGATTATGTTTAGTGAGGATTATGTTTACTTTTTTCGCTTATCAATATTGAGATTCTCTTTGCAACTTTTTGCAGTCAACTTTGGATTTCATTGTGTTAAGTAATTTAGTATTATCTGCAGCCTTTGCCATCTTGCTGTTTATTCCTTTTCCAGACCATTTGTGAATATGGAAAATGTTCCCAGTACAGGTCCTTGCAGGTCCTCTCTATTTACCTCTTTCTTTTGTGAAAACTGATAATTTATTTCTACCCTGTATCTCCTATCTTTTAAACAGATACTGATCCATGAAAGGGCCTTCCCTTTTATCCCATGACTTCCTGTTTGCTTAAAAGCCTTTGATTTGGATCTTATCAAAGGCTTTCTAAGGGTAAGTCTACATTTCAATTAAACACCCATACTTGGCCCATGTCAGCTGACTCAGGTTTACAGGGCTCAGGCTATGGGGCTGTCTAACTGTGGTGTAGGTGTTTGGGCTCCAGCAGACCATGCAAGAGGGGACATTATGTATGTACACTAGCTGTCCCCTGATAGCGCTGCTACAGAACCTGATTTATTTGATAGGGAACATTTGATAGTTCTGCAATTTCATATTTGAGTTCCTGGAGAACTCAAGGGAATACCATCTGATCCTGGTGATTTATTACTGTTTAATGTCTCAATTTGTTCCAAAACTTCATCTATTAATTCTCCAGTTACTACAAAACTAGTTAACCTAGATTTAGCCGGGGTCGGTCCTGCTTTAAGCAGGGGATTGGACTGGACAACTTTTCAAAGTCTCTTCCAACCCTAATCTATGATTCTTCTCTGATTATACGAAACTAGACAATTAACCCGTCATAAGATGGGATTTTCAGGTCTCTCCTCCACATCGGTCTTCTCTCCTGAGCCTCCGGTCTCTCGCTCCATTTCTCTCTCTCTCTCTCCTCCCCCTCTCTCTCTCAGTTCTTCTCCGCCTTCTGCCTCTCTCTCAGTCTCTCTCTTTCTCTTCTCCCCCTCCTGCCTCTCACGCTCGCTCTGCTCTCCTCTGTCTCTGTTGGGATGCATGCTCATCTAGGCCCCGCCCCCTGGGTGTGTGTGTACGTCACCGCCCCGCCCCCCCTTCACCTCCCACCATGGCGCTTGGCTGACTTCTGTGCCGCTCGGTCAGGCCACCATGGGGGAGCCCAAATGGCCACTTGCTCCGCTTGCTCCCCCGCGGCGGCCTGGCTGAGTGGCGCAGAAGTCAGCCGAGCACCATGGCAGGAGGGGAAGGGGGCGGGGCAGTGACGTACACAGCCAGGAGGCAGGGGTGCTGCGTGGGGACCGCGGCTCCCAAACGGCCACTTGCTCCCCCGTGGCAGCCCGGCTGAGCGGCACAGAAGTCAGCCGAGCACCACGGCAGGAGGCAAAAGCGCCCCCCAGAGGCAAGACGAAACACTACAGTGTTACAGAGTCACAGACATTGGGCTACTATATATATGATACAGCAGGGATGTATATTCCAATTTAAAGTGGTATTCCAAGATGATGCAATGTCTGCCAGTGGAGAAGAGCTAAGAACAGGTGGGTCCACACTGCAAAGTTTCTGACTTGAGGTTTTGCTTAAAGTGAATAGCTTTTTTAGTGCTAAATTATACTCCACCTTATACTGATGAGCACTTGAAAGGAAATGTGAGGAGAATATTTGGGGAACGGGAATATTTGTAATGGAGACGGGGTGTTTTTGGTGTATTAAGTAGGGTCGCCAACCTGATTAAGTCACTGAAATTGTTTGGGGAATTTCAGCAGAAGAATAGACATAAAATAACAGTGGGATACACCTGGCCACTCGGAATTTAAAGTGACTTTAGAGTGCACGTAGCCTTTCAGAAGCCACAAGAGACCCCATGGCATTTCAGCATGATCAAAACTGATTTTTTTTGTTAGTGTATGACTCAGACTTAGGATATAGTTCCACCTTGTTTTATTCGTATGATCCAGACATAACTTGCAGTGTTCTTATGTCATGGCACCAGAACTCCCCTGTGGGTTTAGAGCCAGCTCCTGCCCTAACAGGCCACTACATTCTATCCAATATGCCCTCCAATGCAGCAGGAATGCTGTATAGGAATCCAAGAGATGGGTTGGCAGGGAAAAATTGGTAAGACAATACTGTGCTGCTTTTCTCAACAGGAGCAGTATGTGCCCCAAACACCTTCTGATGCAGAGTGCAGAACAGAGGATTACCACCTGGAAGCCAGGACACTCCTCCTGGATGGCAAGCAATGTCCCTCAGAGCTGTAATATATGGGTCGGAGCATATAATAGTCATCTCTCCTAGCAAATTGAGTCTGTTTGGAGGGGAGTGGAGGAACACAGCTGGGAGAGAGCAGACTCTAGTCTCTATGTATAGCTATGATTTTTATATATAGATAGATTTTCTATAAATATAGAGTGGTAACTGTCACTGGAATAATGTCTGTTTGGCTACTTTAACAAATAAAACATCCATTAATTCATTTACATTTCAGAACATTACAAATAAACCTCTCTCTAACGTCCACCCTCTCCATTAATATGGGGCAGGTAATGATAGTATTAAGGAAAAATTAAAGTGTGGAAAAAATATATGTAATCTCAACTACTCTTCTTTCCCCAACAAGCGTTCGTCTAAGATCCAACCTGTGTTTATCTCCATGAGAGGCTAGCACTACCACAGCTTAGCCAAACTGTGGGAAAGTTGCTAAAGTCTCAGTTTGGACCAGACCAATGTGGCTAGCTCCTGAGAGAATGAGAAGGAGGAGGATGTAGAATGAGTGACCCACATACTTGCACATCAAATTCTCTCATCTGTGTATATAGCTCTCAAGGGTGTGGATTTTTCACAGTTCTGGGAGATGTACCTATGCCAGTGTAAGTTTTCTGGGTAGACCAGCCCTCAGTCACAGTACAGAAGACGGGCTAGCCTTCACTCACTGCAAGAAAAAGAAATTATCCCTTCAAAAGAGCTGGTATCTCCCATTGAATTAGGTAAACAGAATGCACACACTCAGTGTTATTCACGACCATCAGCCAAGTGAGTGGGATATTTTCAACTGAGCACACTTTACTCCTTTTGCACTCCATGCCTTTACAGCCATTGTAGGACAATTTCATTGCAAAGATTCAATATTCTGGAGATGGGTGAGGCAGAATCCCTTGATTCTGAAGGAAATAAGAAAGAATCCCATTGTGGGCAGAAACAAAATCTCTAGAGAAACAATAGGCCAAATTCATTGACTTCTATAGATTCACATTCCATTGACTGTAAGTGTGACCCCCACCTGGATAATTTCACATTAAATTATTCCCCTCGCTTGGGCAAGTCAAGTCATATGGGAGTTGCACCTGGAGTTCCCATTGCTGCTGCTGCTGTTTAGCTGGAGTCAGGGTGCCACAGGCTGTACTCATTCACCCTTTTTTTTTAATTATTATTATTTCTCAAAGTTCAATATCCATGCAACAGGAAGGCAAATGCAAGGGTTGGGATGGGTTGTGGGGTTTGGGGAGGGGTGTATTTTATTATTTGGTCAGCTTTTTTTTTCTTAAATGAAATCTTAGATTATCTGGAAAAAAACAGATTCCTAAAATTACACAAACATTCTTTTCCACAGTCCTATCTCACTAGAACCCACCAAATGTCAACATCTACTTAGGATTACATGGAGGAGGATTGTTAAAGAAATTGTAACCACCAACTGATTTGGCTGAAATAATAAAAATGGCCCTTCCCTATTTCCAGGCCTGACGCGGGTAATTACAGTTGTGCTATTCTGTCACACAATAGCTTTCTACTGAAAGGAGGAGAGAAGAGCGAGTTTAAATGCAGAGTCTGGGAATTGGTCAGCTGCAGCCAAAGCAGAAGCTGGCGGCATTGCCAGTTATTATTGTGAACACAGGATATGATTAGCTTGGCCCTTTCTACTGCTGGCTTTGACAGCCCCAAAACTCAAAGAAATATGAATCCAAGCATCTTGGGCTAATACATATAGAACGGGGAGGGGTGCCAGAATCATTTCACATCTTTTCCTTGCACTGTTAATGCTTTGTGACATCTATGTAAGACCAGACAGGCTGTGTGGCAGGATTAACTGAATGAAGCACAGAGGGTGCTAATTTCAATACCATTTCCTTTCTATTCACACATTTTAAAAAACAGACTGGCAAATGCAATCTCAACACCAATCAGAATGCATGAAAGGCTTCTGTTAACAAGTGAAAACTAAAATAGTCTTTACTTGTTGCACTCTCCACGAGAGTATTCAACTCAAGTACTGTGTGCACAATCCTACTGGAGACATCACTAGTGTGCTTGTGAACGATAAATGATGCATATTTAACCCAAGAGGCATTCCGATTCCAACAGATCTGACTAATGCAAATAACAATGATAGTTCCCCATTCTGGGCACTGCTTCAATGCCGTTGGCACAGCAGATTAAGATTACCTCTCAAATTAACTCATAGTCTTTTAGGGTTTTCTAAATCTTACCCCACAATAGATATTCTTCTTAATTCAAATTCACTAGTTAGAGGTTAGGGATGACGCACTGAGGCTGACTTCCTTTGCAATCTGTGCCTGTCAACAGAAAGTGCCACTAATCTAATCCCATCATCTATTTCACTATTTGCTTTGGCTTACTAGTGTTTGGGTACTTCCTTCCCTTCAAGAACACCTGCAATTCTGGGGGGTTTAAGCCAATTCAGATGCAGACATACTAAAGCAAAGTTTTCACATGCAAATAATATTTTCAAGCCACCTACATTCAAACTGCCAAATACAAATCACTCACAGAAACTACTGTACAACATCATGGTCCTCCTCTCTCTCCCTGCCCCTCCCCCTGCCCCTTCCCGCCACTCCCCACACTCACTGTGAGCTTCTCTTTCATATTCTATGTATCTTTTAGTATTTAGATTTCAGAAACACTTGCTGCTGCTGGCCATTTTGAGTGCCAGACTAACAAAGCTCTGGACATTTCCCAATAGCAGAACACTGAAGTACTGATTATGTGTCTAATGGCCTGTTTCCAATATCTTTGGACCAACATTGCAAAGACAAAGTGGGTTAGACAATGTCTTTTATTACCTCACCCACCTTGTCTCTTTAATGGCTTGGTGAGTTGGCTCAACTGCCAAAGTCCTTGAAAGAACTTTACCACTAGTTTTTTCTTTATATGTTTGCAATTATTGTAGAAGAAAGCAATGGGCAGCCTTAACATCATCATAAAGAAAGCAGAGTCTAGTATTGTACTGGAACAGTGCACCAGTAATGGCTAAGATATCCAAATAAGACCTGAACTGAAATCGAGAAAGGATAGACCGGTAGTTATGATACTAGATGAGGATCCGGGTTCAATTCTCTGTTTTGCCACAGAGTTCAAATGTAACATTGAGAAGTCACCTACTATTCATCTTCATGATGGGGTAATGTGTTTTATGGGGTGGGTGATTTCTAAAGTGCATTAAGTGATCCATTTAGATCCTGCTGGTATACTTTAATGTAGTACCACTTGAAACAGTACTATGTTAAGGTGCTAACTAGGGAACCTTTAGTGTCCACAAACAGGGTTACACCAGGGGTGAGCAATAAGAATCCATGGACCAGATGAAGTTCACCAGGGTTAGCTCTTGGTGGGCCATCAGACACTTTATTTACCTGACTGCTCATAAGTCCCATTAGCCATGGTTGGCCAATGTCATCAAATTTTTGGAAGTCATTTATCCTATCTCACTATTCCTACACTATCTATTATAGCTGCAGTCACTGGAGAGGCTAGAATAATGCTGGGGTTGGTCCTGCTTTGGGCAGGGGATTGAACTCGATGACCTCCTGAGGTCTCTTCCAGCCCTAAGATTCTATAACTTCCTTGGTAATAGAAGCCAGAAGTGCCTATTGCCAGTTCCCTGCTGTAGGCCAACCTGCTTTCTTGAACAGATTCATTACTCTGTCTTGACAGGTTGGTGACAGATAATGCACCCCATGTACTATTGCTGGACAACATTGTATTAAGTTTGACTAATGGTTTACATAAGGTCATGTTCTACTTCCTGTGACAGTGTTACCACAGCTCCTTCTGATTCTAAAAATAGTGCGGGATTTTTAAGGCTAGTCTCTGAGACTAAATAGCACTAAAGAGATACAAGTCCCTGAAGATGTTTCTACGCACTAGTTCAAACTGAGTTTGCCAGAGGCTCAAACAAAGAAAGGACTTTTGGTATAAGCAGACTGAGTTTAAACAGAGACAGAGCCTTCTCTCTGATCCAGCAAACAGGCATTTGTCCAAGAGGCCCCATCTTGGTGAAGAGCTGGAAGGACTTCAGGTTTCTTGGGCCCCATAATACGGGACTCCTGATAAGGTTAATGTGTGTTTACATGTGTGTATTATTTTCTCCCCTTAACGCTTTTACTTTAAAAATAAATGTGCTTGCTTTGAAACAACCGTGTGGTAATGTTTAATTGCTGGCAATACACTGTTCACAAAACTTAGAGAGAAACAAAGAAACTGTTTTTCCCACCACAAGGGTGTTACATTTTATTACATTATGATCCCTATTTCCAAGCAGCCCACTTATATTTATCTCTTGTACCAGATTCTGTGCTCCACTTAGGACTAAATCAAGAATTGTCTCTCCTCTTGTGAGTTCCAGAACCAGCTACTCCAGGAAGTAGTCTTTTAAGGTGTCAAGAAACTTTATCTCTGCATCCTGTCCTGAGGTGATGTGTACCCAGTCAACATGGGAATAGTTGAAATCCCCCACTATTATTGAGGTTTTTTATTTCTATAGCCTCCCTAACCTCCCTTAGCATTTCTTACTAAGACATAGAGAATCTCTATTAATAGACCCTCCCCTAAGTGATGTCTGTCCAATCTATGTGCTCCTCTGCAGCTGTTGGCTTTCCCCCATCCCTTAGTTTAAAAACTGCTCTATGGCCTTTTTAATGTTAAGTGTCAGCAGTCTTGTTCCATTTTGTTTCAGGTGGAGCCCATCCTTCCCGTATAGGCTACCTCTTTCCCAAAAGTTTCCCCAGTTCCTAATAAATCGAACTCCCTCCTCCCTACACCATTGTCTCATCCATGCATTGAGACCCTGCAGCTCTGCATGCCTACGTGGCCCTGCGCGTGGAACTGGAAGCATTTCAGAGAACACTATCATTCCAGCAACCTTGGAAAATAGACTAAGCCAGGTTATGGAATTTTTCTGGACCACAGGTGTTCATGTATACTTTTTGTTTTGAAGGTGAAAATAAAAACATTTTGCCACATACTGAATTTTTATGTTACATGTAATATAGACAGCAATATGTATGGGTACATCTAGATTACATGCTTCTGCCGACAGAGGCATGTAAAATAGGCTACCTGACATAGTCAATGAAGCGAGGATTTAAATATCCCTGGCTTCATTAAAATAAATATCCCTGGCTTCATTAAAATGACCGCCACGCAGTGCTGGCTCAGCTGATCATCAGCACAGCGCGCAAGTCAAGACGCAGATTGGTCGACAGGGTCTGGAAGGTGGTAGGATGCGGGAGCGTGATGAGGGTGCAGGGTCTGTGAGGGAATGAGGGTGCATGAAGGGGATGGGAGTGGGGGTCTGACAGGGAGGGGGATGGGAGTGGGGTGCTTACCTGGTGCCCTGCTCCCTGTTGCTCCCCGGCACTGCCCCCTGCCGCTATGGAAGTGGAGGGGGAAAAGTCTCTGGAGAAGTGCTTTGTTATGTTGCCATTCCCCCAGCTTGGGGAGAGGGAGAGTGTAGGCAAGCAGAGCCACTTCGCCCTCCTCCTGTCAGGGTCCAAACCATAGGTGTTCCCAGATTAAAGACACCTGGATTACAGAGGTTCAAATTACATATACAATAACTAGAAAAAAATGTGTAAGTGCATATAAAGATAGAGGATTTCTGTGCAATCCCAACAAGAATACACAGTGTAAGGCAGGAAGTTGTGCAGCCTTAAAACCCCAATCAGAAAGAAATGGGACCAGAATCCCTATCCAGAGACAACTGATGTTTGGACACCTACCTGGGCATTCCTGGAGTATGCCACAGAAGATGGGTGGAGATACCTTGAAATTGCAGCAAGGTCAACAGCATCTCCTTGTGAAAATTCTTCATGGGGGTTTAAAGTCAGTTTCAATTTTTATTTAAAATAGATTCACAGTGTTTCATGTGAATATTGGGATGGATCTAACTGAGATAATCTTGTAGTAATACCTTAAAGAAGGCTACAGAACTCAAATGTTAAAACAATAAGCACTTGTTATTCCTGAGTGTTAAGAAGGTCAACTAGAAATCCTGCCAACTTCAAACAGAAACTACAGTTTCAGGTACAGTCCTGTCCCTAAGGCTTCCTATCAACTTCTGTGGTTTTAAAACAGTTATTTTATTTCTTTCTCACCTTTCTTGTAGTTTGAAAGACCTGTGTATAATGAATAGACTTTACAAGAGAAACTCTAGATTGAGTCTTATAGCTCTGGCTAGATAAAGCTCTGTCAAACATACAAATTAAAAATTAAAACAGACAATCTTTTTTCATTATACGAATCTTACATTTAACCCATTGCAAGAAAATATTCTTGGATGTGTTGAATATGTGCTTTTTAAAAAAAAGTTGACTATCAATTTAGGATGGCCAACTAAACTAGACAGAGCCTAGAAATACCACTGCATGGGCCTGAGAGGTGAGAGTGAGACATGGATGTGGGGCTGTGATATTCTCGGGGTCAACCCAGAGCAGTAAGGAGCTGTCCTGCAACTCTGTAAGCCTGAAATGCTATGCTGCTGTGACTCACAGTCTGGACACCAACAGCCAGCCTACAAGCACACAGGGCACAACTCAGCATCCATTTGCCAGTTACTGTTTTCAGAGTGATCTTAACATCCCTTGGACCTGAATTTCCTTTCAGTGCCCATCCTTGTCCTGAAACACTCACAGAAGTGAACTCAGGGGGTCCTTTAAAGCAACAGAAACAGTAGCTTGTTAGCTTGACAGGAATTAACAATCACTTCAATTCAAACACTGTGTTGGGCTGGTTTAGATGACAAGTAAAACAAGTTTACTCAATCAAAGAGATTTTTGTTAAGTTCAAGTGCAAGGAATAAAGCTAGAAAGAGCTACAAGCTAACAAAAAGTATGAGTACAGCTTCTAATGGTGAAGTCCTAACTTAACAAGCCACTTCAGTCTTTGCTCAAGGTAATTGCCTCACCTAAATTCCTTTTTCAGTAATTGCTGACTAGTTCTTAGTTAGCATTCTCGCAGGGTCCAAGACACTGTTTTTCTGTGTCTTCTGAGGTTAAGTAATTTAGGGTATGTCTACACTACAGCACTAATTCAAACTAACTTAATTTGAATTAGTTAATTCGAACTAAGCTAATTCGAACTAGTGCATCTAGACCTAAAAACTAGTTCGAATTAGCATTTTGCTAATTCAAACTAGCATGTCCACATTGAGTGGACCCTGAACCGAGGTTAAGGATAGCCGGAAGCAGTGCCGGCAGGGCATCAGATTAGGACTTAGAGCGTGGAGCTGCTGTCTCAGGCTAGCTGAGGGCTGTGCTTAAAGGGACCCGACTCCCACCCAGGACAGACAGTTCTCAGGGGTTCCCCGCTTACAAAGTAGTCCTGGCTTGGAGTGCCCTGAGTGCCCACACTTGGCACATCACAGCACTCGGCCATCAGCCCGGCTGCACTTGCCGCAGGCTGCCATCTGGGGGGAGTCAATCGGGGGGCTGCAGGAGAGCTTCCACCCCGAGGAGCCCGCAGAGCCACCCCAGTCCTCCCCATCGGGGGCTCGTACCCCATTCCTCCCTCACCTCCTTCCACTTACCCCTTCTTAGCCCTCCCTTCCTGATGTACAAAATAAAGGACACGTGTGTTCAAAAATAGAAACTCTCTTTATTGAACAAAACTCGGGGAGACTGGGAAAAGGAGGTGGGAGAGGGGAAGAGAGAGAGTGGGAGAGGGGAGGGCAACTAAAATGATCAGGAGTTTGGAACAGGTCCCACATGAAGAGAGGGTAAAGAGACTGGGACTTTTCAGCTTAGAAAAGAGGAGACTGAGGGGGGATATCATAGAGGTCTATAAAAGCACGAGTGGTGTGGAGAGGGTGCATAAAGAAAAGTTCTTCATTAGTTCCCATAAAGAAGGACTAGAGGACACCAAATGAAATGAATGGGTAGCAGGCTTCAAACTAATAACAGAAAGTTCTTCTTCACAAAGCAAATAGTCAAGCTGTGGAACTCCTTGCTGAAGGAGGCTGTGAAGGCTAGAACTATAACAAAGTTTAAAGAGAAGTTAGATAAATTCATGGAGGTTGGGTCCATGGAGTGCTATTAGCCAGGGGGTAGAAATGGTGTCCCTGGCCTCTGTCTGTGGAAGGCTGGAGATGGATGGCACGAGACAAATGGCTTGGTCACTGTCTTCGGTCCATCGCCTTCAGGGTCCCTAGTGTTGGCCGCTGTCGGCAGACAGGCTACTGGGCTAGATGGACCTTTGGTCTGACCCAGTACAGCCATTCTAAGCTCAGGGCTCAGGGTCGGGGGTCTCACTGGACTACCCTGATTTTCATGCAAACCTGCTCCTGGGTGGCCAGGCTGGCAGCTCTCCTGCCCTAGATGGCCACTTTCCTGTGCCTAGTGCAGAGGTCGTGGATGAGGTCCATGATCTCCACACTAGACCAGGTGGGCACCCGCCTCTTGCGGACCCGGGCAGGCTCCCGGGAGCCACCAGCCTGGTCCCGGGAAGAGGCGAAGGGCTGGGTGGCAGCGGGTGGCTGGTTCGTTCCATGCCAGGTGCAGGGTCTGCTGGCTGGGTGCTGGCAGGCTTGCACCTGGCACGGGCACTGTAGCCAGACCGTGCCCCTTTAAGGGCTCCGGGGCTGGGAGGGGGGGCAGATGAGTTTCCCTGGTGGTGCCCAGAGTGGCCACCAGGGAAAGCTAGGAAGGTCTACCCTCCCACTAGGTCGAATTAAGTGGCTACACAGCCCTTCATTTCAACTAGTTAATTTGAACTAGGCATTAGTCCTCGTAGAATGAGGTTTACCTAGTTCGAATTAAGCACTCCACTAGTTCGAATTAAGTTCGAACTAGTGGTTTGCCTGTGTAACGCCTATCAAAGTTAATTCGAACTAATGTCTGTTAGTTCGAATTAACTTTGTAGTGTAGACATACCCTCAGGGAGTGTCTGCCCCTCTCTTTATTGCCCAATGGACCTTTGAAAAAATATCTCTCCCAGATATCATGGATGCTGCTTCTAGAGACAGGAAGGCTTCTTGGGGCTGCAGTCTCCATCCCCCACTGAGATTGCTGAATGATCACTTGCTCTTTCTGATAGCTTTGTTTGCTTGTCATGTTACTGGATTTTAGGGAAGCAGCCGGATCACTGCTGCACCCATGGGGGAGAGGGGTGTTTGCCCCAAAAGTGGTACAAAGGGGTCATGTGAGGTGTCAAATGAAAGCTTACTTTCTTCTGATTCTATATATGCTCTTCATATACTTGTATAATGTCTGGGTGTGACATTATAAATATATACTCTGTGTCAATATCGGAAACTTATCTGTTTGTGGCTGAGTAATAGACGAAGAATGCTCAGCCTATGGACATGCTAATGAGCAAGTCTCCATGGAACAATAGCCCTCTATAGGCCAAGGACACACCTCAAGAATGGTGACATGTCTAAGGGCTACTAGCAGGGAACACAGGGATAGGCCACTGGCCAGGTGACCTGCTGCATCCAAGAAGAGACGAGGAAGGAGGTATATGGGGGCCATGTGGCATCCTCCATTTGGGGCTCAGCTCAGCTCTTCATCCCAGATGCAGCATTGCAGGGATCAATGAGCCAGAAAGAACTGTGGACCCATCCTGACATAGGAGAGAGCCCTGAATTTGAGCAATTTGCCCTGAGCAGATGCCCTCAGTTGTGCCCAGACCGGGACCAGCCTGTCACACACGCAAATGAGCTTTTCTTTGTCATTGGTCACATCAGATGGAACCACACTCCTATGTCTGGAAAAAACAGTTTAATCAACTCCCTCCGACATGCCTGATTTAAATACATTTTAACCATATGCCAGCATGTCTCTAAAATCCTTTGGGGACTGATCGTATTTGCATTATGCAAAAATATTAATAATCAATGAGTTAGTAATTTTCTAATGACTTATTGCAGGACACCTTTTAGATACAAATAGTGAGTTGGATACACTGAACTGATTAGATCCACTGAAATTCACTTTTAGATACCAAGAAGTCACTTTCCTTCAGGGACAGGAATGCCCATAGGATGACAGGGGCATGGAAACATCTAGTCTGCTCATTAGTTATTATTTTGTCTCCTAATTTATTGCTTTAGGTACCATGTCTAATAACTAGGATCACATAACAGAATGAATATGACACAAAGAACAAGTCCCTGAATGATGTGTGTTCATGCCATTCTTAATATGTCTGAGTACACTCTTGAAACACAGAAGTTTCAACTTCTAGCCAGAAAAATTACTTTAAAGGGGCTATAGCTCTCTCCTTTGAGCTCAAAAAAGAAAATTTGTTCATTCAAAGGAAGGGGAAACAAGGAGCAAATCATAAAGGCCTGTAACATGGTGTGGGTTTGTCTATCTCTCAAAGGTTTATAAACATTAAGGACACGTCTAGACTACCTGCAGCTTCTGAAAGAAGATATGCAAATTAGGTACAAATTTGCATATCTTCTTCCAATCCCTTTTTCTGAAGAGCTTTTTTAAAAAAAAAAAAAAAAAGCAGTCTAGGCAGTGTATTTCGAAAGAACCCTTCTTCCTCAAAAACCCCCTTTTTCGAAAGAACCCTTCTTCCTCAAAAACCCCCTTTTTCGAAAGAACCCTTCTTCCTCAAAAATGAGGTTTACAGGCCTGTAACATGATATGGGTTTGTGTATCTCTTAAGGACTTTAGCTGCGGGTAGTCTAGACGTATCCTAAAAGACGCCTTATCTCACTGTGTTTCTAAATTGTGTTTTCTTGTGCAATGGCCTGTGATATGCGAAACCAGTTCTTAACCTAGGTATCTTCTGGACAGCTTGAACTCCTCTGTAGCTAAGGCATATCTAAGTTCTGGAGAGCAGAGCCATATTTGAGCTGTGGCTTTTTGGAAAATGTAGTTTGCTAGCTGTAGCCCACATCCTCAAGTAGTAATTATCTCCTAACTTCCACTAAACTGCTTTGAGGATCAGGACCTAGATGACCATCTTGTTACAGATATTGTGGTTACAGCATTGCCAATTGTTAGTTTTGCAATATTTGCTTTCTTTCTTCTTGACCTCCACTCCTGAAGAGATGTGATTACATAGGAATGTCAGTATATAAAAGGGGAAATGAGTTGCCTGGTTTGTTTGCAGAGCACAGGAGCTAATTGTGAGCAGAAGAAAGGAAGTAAGATAATTAACCCACTACAAAGGGGGCTGAGTGAATACCCAGAGGAAAAGGTCTAGGCACTGCTAGTGGTAATGCAGTCTGACTCCCTCAGTAAGGAGGGTTAATACTTGTGAGCTATAAGTGAGCAGATAACTGGAGGCACCAAACCAACATAGCTATGCTGACAAAAACCTCAGAGCAGCTATGCCAATAGAAGAGTGCTTCTATCAGTCTGGGAGATGAGTTCTTAATTGTCTACAGTAAAGGGCTATGCCAGCATAGACTCCATAGTGTAGAAAGCCTAAATCTTGCAGCAACTTGCATAAATAAGTGCTTGGGCAGGGGGATGAAACTGCACTAAAACTCTTCAATCACCCTTTTGTTGGCATTAGCACTTATTTCTTAAACTGTCCTTTTCTTATGAGGCGGGATTGTAATAGTACTGAAGCATCGAAGCGTAAAACATTGTTCTGAAATATTTAACACACTCAAATTTTAAAAAGTAAAGGAAAAAATGATTTTATGGATTATGCACAAGAGTGGGAATTGAAGGGTTTGTGTGCTCTTTCCAGCTGTTTTCCACAGACTTGCCATGTGTCCTTGGGCAAGCAGCTAAGACCAACATTTTCAACTGTCCCCTGGCTTTGAATGCTGTATGGAACTTGAGCTATCTAGACCAGATTATTTTGTCAGCGATGTTGCATATTCACAGTTCCCACAGATCAGGGGTGGGGGACCTAAGGCCCGGGGGAACCGAAAGCTCTGGTGTGTAAGGGGAATGTCTGTCTTCTTCTTACTCAGGGGCCAGGGTTGGGGTTTTTTGAGGGGGTTGGTTTTTTGTTTGTGTTTTTTGGGAAAACCCCACAGGTGCCCTGCTGGCAATTCCATCCACACTCCTCGGACTCTATAGTTCCTCTTCTTCTGCAGCTCTTAAAGCTGCAGACGCAGGGGAAAGGACTTGTGGCAGGAAGCCAGCCCTCACAGCCTCCAGCCATACCACAGCTGCCAGTGCCTGACGTCTAGCCAGCATGGCAGACCCTCAGGCCCTCCAAGAGCTCCCTGCCCATCCCAGAGAGCAGTCTGATGGCTCCCAGGGGCCTGCCAGGTGCTGCAAGAGGCATGCACCATCCTGATCGGGGGCAGAAATCCTGGCCCAGATTGAGGTGTGGAGCAAGGAGGAAAAACTCCAAGATCTCCACTCCAGATGACACAATGCTGACATCTATAGCTGGATGGCCAATAGCCTGACCGCCAAGAGCCAAATCCAGACCCAGGAGCAGGTCCGGAGTAAGGTCAAGGAGATCCACCAGGCCTATGTCAGGGCAAGGGAGTGCAGCTCTTGCTCTGGGGCAGAACCCCACTCCTGCCCCTATTTTGAAGACCTGAACCACATCTTGGGGGACGGTGCAGGCCCTTCCCCACCTCTGGTGGTGGATTCAGGGCTGGAGATGCCTGTCATTGCCAGCACGGGGCTCACAGCCAGGGACGAGGAGGAGCAGAGGAAGAGGAGGACCCCAACACAGCCAGCTCCATGACCACGATCACCCTGGAGCTGGTACCCCATGGCCTGGATGTGTCCCAGGCATCCTCTGAGGCTGGGGAAGGATCATCAGGTGAGTGGTCCTAGTTTTCTCACACAGACAGGGTGGGGATGGCGGGCACTGAGGGGCTATGGTGCAATTGTCGTTCGGCCTTCTCGGCCTGGGCATTGTGCTGCAGTCTGTGCATGTGGATGCAGGTGCAGAGCCAGTCTGTGCCACGGAGCCCTAGGTGGAAGCATTGGTGCACCCCTGGGCTCCTGCTTACAGGCTCTGGGGAGGCCAGCCACACTTCCGATCCCAGGAAGGGGGACATCATCCCACCATGAGCCACTGCTAGAGGGAGGCTAGGAACAAGGACACACACACAAAGACTCTGGAGTGCTGCACATGGCACCCGGGCATGCCTGTGCACTCGAGACAACACATGCTCCCAGGGACGGCACTGCAAAGTGCAAGTGTGTGTGCTTCTCACACCCCACCTCCTACACCCTCTCCCCTCTCCCCCCGTGACCAGGGATACAAGGTCTCTCCCCTTGGGAAGCCACCACTGCCAGAGCCGGCATGTGCATGGCTGTAGCCAGGCAGCCCCCCCCCCATATCAAACAATCTTGCTTGCCCTCTGAGATGTCTGTATACAGAGCAGAGAAGGAACAATAAGAAGATCAGCATAGCCATTAAGCTTTGATCTGCTTTGACCAGGATATGCAAGTTTCTGACTCTGAGTAACGATTAAGGAAATAAGCTAAGCTCGAGGCTGCAAGAAGTGTCAGGCTGGCACCTATGTTGATTCGAACACACACAGTCCCTGGGAGAGGAATTTCCCACTGAGAAAACAATGTCCCGTACTTCCAATGTAATCATCTCAATTCTCTCTTACAAGTGTAAATTAAGTTCACAACTCCCTTGTAAGAACTGGTCTCACAGCAGACAGACCAGCATCAATTGGCATGACAGACAAGAAAGAGAAATACGTGACCCCATGAGTATAAAAGATAGGTCGAGCACACACTCACTTTGAGTGTCATTCTACCCTCTACCTGCTGGTCGGGTTAGGTGTTTGACCTCCCGAGGTTCTATGGGAACGCCCACCTCGTATTTTCGTCTTTCCTAGGAATTGAGGGACCGGCCCTGGCCTGACATGCTGGAGTCGAGAGGCACAGAAGGGGGTAAAAATTGTACCTGGATGTGGTCCTCTGTCTTAAGTATACACATAGAAAGAGTAAGCTGTTACTTGGCACCATTATTTCTATTTTTCTATCTTTATCTTCTTTGTAACCGTTTTTAAGATCTATATTTTGCTAATAGTTAAGAAATAGAACAATAGCCATTGTAACCATATGATTTATAAGCTTCCTCAATAAACCTGTAACTGTTTAAGTTTTAACCTGACTCCTTCAGTTGCTGTAACAGAACCAGGCACAATTTAAGAGAACTTCAGCCGGTCTTAAAGGACAGATATAGGGAGCCCTGACCGTCGGCTGACAGAATTGGCGTAGTTGGCAGGATTGTGCTACTGGTTCACATACAGCAACATGAAGCCTGTCATGATAGACATGGATTTTAGTGGTATAGAGAAAGGGTTTGCCCAGGAAGGTTGGGGCAACCCAAAATGGGATAGAGAAATGTTAGAAGAGGATTGGGGAAATCCTGAGGAGTTGTGGGTGCAGTTCTGTAAGTATAGAACTGCCTGCAAGCTAAAGAATGGGACAAAGCCTGAGTCTGTGGAAAGGAGCCACTTTCCATTTAGCAAGGAAAACAGGATCAAATAAGTTTTAACCTGACTCCTTCAGTTGCTGTAACAGAACCAGGCACAATTTAAAAGAACTTCAGCCGGTCTTAAGGGACAGATATAGGGAGCCCTGACCGTCGACTGACAATGGCACTGATGGAAGCCCAGTCAGCTCGAGGCCCCCATTCCTGGTCATTGGATTCCAGTGTGGCGGCAATTTCCCATCCGTGCTTGTCTGTGGGGAGGGGAACAGGAAGCATGGTCCCCTGGGGATGTCTGGGTCCCTGTAAGAAAAGGCCCGCTGCCCAGGCCACACATGGCCTTGCTCCCAGGACATCACCTTCCTCTGGCCTGGCAACTGTCGGCCTCAGCTCCTAGATGAGGGCAAGACCTCAGGGACAGTGTCTCCAGGGATGACTGACCAGCTCTTTTTATTGTCCCCAGCCGGACCAGCTGTGACAAGGGGGCGAGCAACACCATCCGAGCCAGCAGCCTGACACCGGGGGAGCCACAGGCGCTGGAGAGCCCAGGAAGACCTGATGCAGGAGCATGTCTCCATACTCCAGGACCTGCATGAGATGCAGGCCCAGAAGGTCCAGAAGGACATGCAGTGGCAGAAACATGGACGCAGTTGCTGCAGCAGGGACGCAACATGTTCATGACCATGCAGGCTCTCCTGATCACCCGGAGCCAGCTCCTGCTCTTGCTCCTGCTCCTGTTCCTGCCCCTCCTCCTGTGCCAGTCCCTGTCCCCCCCCAGCCTCTGTCCCCATCTCCCATGCCTGACCCTGCTCCAGCTCCCCTTCCTGCTTATCCCCCAAGTCTACCCGGCTCCCACCCCGACCCCCGAGGTTGCCGAGGGTCCTGCACACGAGGCAGAGGAAACACCCGAGCCATATGCCATTCTCAGCCCCAGCCCTGAGCCTCTCTTCCACCCTCCTCCTCCTTTCAGCTCCCTCCCCCCACCAAGGTTCTCATCCCCCCTCCTCCCACATCCTCCCCTTTTCAGCTCCCTCCCCCCACCAAGGTTCTCTCCCTGCTCCCTCCCCAGTTACTTCTATCCCAAATAAATTACAACACAGTTTTGCTTTTATAAATCAAACAGATTTTTTTATTGTCTCTGCAGGTGAAAGGGGTGGAGGGAGAAGGGAAGGGTTGTTGGAAGAAAGGCAGAGAGGGCCAGGCCCCCTAGTGGGGAGGCCCTGGAGGAGTGTCACTGAGGTCCTTGTGAGAAACTCTCCCTCAGGGCCTCCCAGATGCGCACCCCTGCCTGATGGGTCTGCCAGATGGCAGCTGTGTGTGGCTGCTTAAAGGCCCTTCCTTCCCAGCCGGCCTCTGTCCCCAACTCTGGAAGGAAAGCCTCCCTCTTCCCATCCACTATGTTGTGGAGCACACAACACGTGGACACCACCTGGGGTATGTTCTGCTCCTCCACATCCAGACAGTTTAGGAGGCATTGGAAATGGGCTTTCAGACTCCAGAAGGCACACTCCACCTGCATGTGGTCCCTGCCCAAGTGGCCATTGAAGTGGTCCCTACTTGGGTCAAGGTGTCCAGTATATGGCTTCATTAACCACAGCATGAAAGGGTAGGCCACGTCCCCCATGATGCACAGTGGCATGTCCACGTCTCTGACCCTGATGCTGCACTCGGGGAAGAAAGCGCCAGCCTCCAGCTTCTGGAATAGGCTGGAATTGTGGAACATGCGGGCGCCTTCCCTGACCGGCAACAAAGATGTCCGTAAACTGGCCGCGGTGGTCGACCAGGGCCTGCAGGACCATTGAAAAGTATCGCTAGTGGTTGATGTACTGAGATGCCCAGTGGCTGGGGGCTGGATGGGGATGTGGGTGACATCAGTAGCTCCCCCGCAGTTGGGGAAGCCCATGGCGGCAAAGCCAGCAATGATGGGGTCCACATCACCGAGGCGGGTTGCCTCTGGGTGTCCCATCGTGTGAGGGCGGGGTGAGCCAGGCACACAGCTCCAGGAACATCTCCTTCCTCATACGGAAGTTCTAGAGCCACTGCTGGTTGTCCCACCACTCCAAGACAAGACAGTCCCACCAATCAGAACTGGTGTTCAGCTGCCAGAATCAGCACTCCACAGTAGGGTGCATCTGAAAGAGCTGCACTCCTAGACACATGTTGAGGGTTTCCTCAAGCAGCTTGGGGTCGTGTTCCTGCAATGCCTGGAGGGCAGCCTGCAGAAACTGCTGCATGACAGTCAGGGCCCGTTGCATGCCTAGAGGCAGCTCAGGCTCCATATGAGGGAGTGCTGTGGTGTCCAAATACAGGGCAACCAAAGCACGCAGTGGAAATGCTTTGCTGACCCTCAGAGAGGTAGGCAAGCAGGAGAAGAACCTGAGAAATGGCTGTACGGGGGTAGGGGGTGCCTTTAAGCATGCATCTCAGATAGCCTCAGGCAGCAGCTCAAGAAGTAACTGCTGGCTTAATGCCCTGCCTGAACTGGTGCCGGGTGGCCTTAAATGTGAGATAGTGTCCAATCAGTGTGGATGCTCTATTTCAAAATAGCAAATTGCTATTTCGATGCACTTTTTGTGTGTAGACACATTATTTTGAAATAAGCTATTCTGGAAGATATCTTCCGGAATAGCTTATTCCAAAATAAGTGCACAGTGTAAACATATTGTCAGAAAAACTAACATGAAAAGAAGATGCAAGTGTAAATGTATACACATGGCTTAGAAATACAACAGCAACAGCTAAAAATGAAAATAGCCAAGATCAGTGTACAGCAGGTTAGAAGATGCCATAACAGATGAGCATCATATTTTGACAGTCCCATTCTATGTGCAAAAGAAATAAGATTTGAACGTGTGACCTGGAAACTCTGTACTCATTCACATCTAGGGGACCATGTGTGAAATTTTTGACTTAATGAGGTTATCCTTGGAAACCTAGTTGAGAACACACAGCAACTAGTGTCACACACTGTCTTGGTCTGAAGTTATTGCACATTTGTCCACTTATGAGATGACATGATTTTGTTTTCCTCTGCTGCATAGGCCATAGCACAGACTGAACTATATGTAACATAAGATATGTTAGAATTACTATGGAAGTTTAAAAATATATATTAACATCTTAGTAACTGGAGCTTCCTGTGTTTGGGCAATGAGTGCTGCTGTTAGCTAAGATCAAGGGTAGGTTATCAAGATTAAGAACTCAACACAGGATGAGACTGATACATGGTTACATTAGCTTCAAGGAAGTATTACAGTGGCAGCGAATCTTATTTTTGTATTGCTGCAATTGCTTAGCTTTTCCTGTGTGTGCAAGTCACTGATAAAAGGGCTAGAATTGTGTGACAGTGAAAGAAGATGAAATCTCTACAATGTGGTTGTGCTGGGGTTAGTGTGACAGCTATGACAATACCCTGGCCAAACTTTATGGAAATGTATTGAAGAATACCTTTAAGGGCTATTTATTTAAAAATGGAATTGTATGTATTTGTTATACACAGCTTCTGTAGGAGACTGACTAATGCATCTCTGGGAAACATTAGGGACTTCAAAGGAAGTTCGGGCAGGGTATTTTTTAAGACAATACGTGAAGTGGATTTCCTATAAAATAGGCTGAGGGAATTGTAAACAATTCACCTTCAAGTCCATGATTGTGAAGCCTACACCTTGAGAAAACATATATGGTCTACTAGTTACATACTCCTATAAATGCCATATCAAAGACCTTGGAACTGTATACAGGATGGACCAAATTTTTCATAAGTGTGCTGGTTCTGAGCTGAGGTAGCTATGAACTTGTGACCATGAGAGACACCCCTTTGTGTGTTCTGAAGAACTAATCACCTGCCAGGCCCAGGTCAAAGTTGGGTGACCTCTGACAAATTTATCAGTATACATGTAGGTTCTTTTATTTATTTTAATGTATTCTCTGTAGTGCTTTTACCCAAAGAATAAATAACCTTGGACAGAAAGAGTAGTGTGGTTTCTTACTAGGGGCTGTTACATTGCTGTTAGTCTCTGAAGAGAAAGCAAACACATCTGCTTAGGCAGTTGGTCTGTTTCTGGGAATAACAGTGACAGCAGGAACAGTGTACTCTGGCTCTATCCCAATCAAAAGGGGGAGAGAGATGTAGTCTCCACCCACAAGAGGCAATAGATAGGAGGCCAGAAATCAGGGTTGATTCTCTTGCTGGACTCCTGTAAGGAAATGCAGGTCCAGTTGCTCTGAACCATGAAAGTCAGAATATCACACACTTGCCATGTAGTGTGTGATGCCTTCAGAGGGCCAGCTTCTGCTGCCTGACACTCCAGCTCCTAACACTGTACATCTTGAATACCGTCAGATAAGCATGAGCCACATTCACCTCTCCACTGTGCTTTACACAATGCTGAGGATAGATGAAAAGCCTAAATCTCATGATGGAGAAAGATTTCCTCCAAGAGGGGCAAGGCCCAGTATGTTATCCCATGCTCACACCTGGCTGCATAATGTGCCTCTTTTTTCCTCTGCTGTTGCTACACAGGAGATTAGTGGATGGGTCAGAGGAGGCCATGGCAAACAGGACACAGAGTTATGGATGTATTTATACTTGATGTATTTCCTTCGGCTGTGTCTACACTGGGCACTTATTCCGGAAAATCAGCCGCTTTTCCGGAATAAGCTGCAAGCTGTCTACACTGGCCCCTTGAATTCCCGGAAAAGCAACGCCGCTATTCCAGAAACCCTACGCTGTTCCCACTCGGGCATAAGTCCTTATTCCGGAAAAGCTTTTCCGGAAAAGGGCCAGTGTAGACAGCTTTTCCGGAAAAGCAGAAGACACGGAAAAAAGCGCTTTGGACGGCGCGAGACCCCGTAGGAGCCGTGGACTTCCCGGTAACCCGAGCTCCTACAGAGCTTGGGGTATGTCTACACTACAAAGTTAGTTCGAACTAACGGACGTTAGTTTGAACTAACTTTAATAGGCGCTACACTAGCGCTCCGTTAGTTCGAATTTAATTCGAACTAGCAGAGCGCTTAGTTCGAACTAGGAAAACCTCATTTTACGAGGATTAAGCCTAGTTCGAACTAGCTAGTTCGAATTAAGGGCTGTGTAGACCCTTAATTCGAACTAGTGGGAGGCTAGCCCTCCCCAGGTTTCCCTGGTGGCCACTCTGGGCACCACCAGGGAAACTCGTATGCCCCCCTCCCGGCCCTGGACCCCTTAAAGAGGCACGGGCTGGCTACGGTGCCCGTGCCAGGTGCAAGCCTGCCAGCACCCAGCCAGCACCCAGCCAGCAGACCCTGCACCTGGCATGGATTGAGCCAGCCACCCGATGCCCCCCAGCCCTCCCCCTCTTCCCGGAACCAGGCTGGCGGCTCCCAGGAGCTTGCCCGGGACCGCAAGAGGCGGGCACCCGCCTGGGCTAGTGCAGACATCGTGGACCTCGTCCACGATCTCCGCACTAGGCACAGGAAAGTGGCCGGCTTGGGCAGGAGAGCTGCCAGCCTGGCCACCCAGGAGCAGGTGTGCATGAAAATCAAGGGGGTCCACTGAGACCCCCGACCCTGAGTCCTGAGCTTACAATGGCCGTCCTGGGTCAGACCAAAGGTCCATCTAGCCCAGTAGCCTGTCTGCCGACAGTGGCCAACCCTAGGGACCCTGGAGGGGATGGACTGAAGACAGTGACCAAGCCATTTGTCTCGTGCCATCCCTCTCCAGCCTTCCACAAACCTTGGGCAGGGACACCACTCCTACCCCCTGGCTAATACCACTCCATGGACCCAACCTCCATGACTTGATCTCACTTCCGTTTAAACTCTGTTCTAGTTCTAGCCTTCACAGCCTCCTGCAGCAAGGAGTTCCACAGGTTGACTCTTTGCTTTGTGAAGAAGAACTTTCTGTTACTAGTTTGAAGCCTGCTACCCATTCCTTTCCTTTGGTGTCCTCTAGTCCTTCTTTATGGGAACTAATGAAGAACTTTTCTGTATGCACCCTCTCCACCCAACTCCTGCTTTTAGAGACCTCTATCCTGTCCCCCCTCCGCCTCCTCTTTTCTAAGCTGAGAAGTCCCAGTCTCTTTAGCCTCCCTTCATATGGGACCTGTTCCCAACCCCTGATCATTGTAGTTGCCCTCCCCTCTCCCACCCTCTCTCTTCCCCTCTCCCACCTCCTTTTCCCAGTGTCCCCCAGTTTTGTTCAATAAAGACAGATTCCATTTTTGAACACAATTGTCCTTTATTTTGTACATCAAGAAAAGGGGCTAGGGAAGGGTAAGTGGAAGGAGCTGAGGGAGGAATGGGGTACAAGCCCCCGATGGGGAGGACTGGGCTGGCTCTGCGGGCTTCTGGGGGTGCAAGCTCTCCTGCAGCCCTCTAATTGCCCCCTCTCCCCAGATGGCAGCCTGCGGCAAGTGCAGCCGGGCTGATGGCCGAGTGGTGTGATGTGCCCAGTGTGGGCACTCCGGGCACTCCAAGCCAGGACTGGTTTTAGAGCGGGGCACCCCTGAGAACTGTCTGTCCGGGGTGGGGGTCGGGTCCCTTTAAGCACAGCCCTCGGCTAGCCCGAGACAGCATCTCCACGCTCTAAGTCCTCCTCTGATGCCCTGCCGGCACTGCTTCCGGCCATCCTTAAGCCCTGTTCAGGGTCCACTTAATGTGGACATGCTAGTTTGAATTAGCAAAATGCTAATTCGAACTAGTTTTTAGTTCTAGATGCGTTAGTTCGAATTAGCTTAGTTCGAATTAACTAATTTGAACTAAGTTAGTTTGAACTAACTCTGTAGTGTAGACATACCCTTGGAGGCTGCTGGGCGCCCGTGGCAGGAGCCTGCCGGAGAGTGTGCAGCTTGAGCTCTGGCACGTGGCGCTGTGCTGCCCAACAGCCACCTCTGAGCCCAGCATGGCAGCTCCGAGTGGTGAGCCACCTGCACCCGCAGGGGGAGGAAGCCCCCAGGGGCCGGAAACACCGGGCTGGAGACCCTCCTGGACCTCTGGCAGGAGGAGGAGGGTCTCCACGACCTGCAGTCCCGCCGCCGCAATGCAGACCTCTATACACGGCTGGCGCAGAACCTGGCGCAGCAGGGACACCCCGGCCGCAACTGCGAGCAGCTGCGGTCCAAAGTCAAAGAGCTGCGGCTGGGGTATGTGCGGGCCACCAACGGAAGGGGGGCAGGACCCGATGCCTGCCCCTATTACGACCGGCTCCATGCATTTCTGGGCCAGCCTGTCCCAAATGTCCCTGTGGACACCTGCCAGCACCCCCCCCATCAACCGTCCCACCGAGCCAGGGGAGGGAGAAGACAGCGCCAGCGCGTTTGGCGGTGAGGAGGCCAGCGTTGCCACCGCCCAGCAGGCCCCCTCCAGCAGCTCCTCCGAGGCTGAGGCCGGGGAGGAACCCACTGGTGAGTTTGTGCAGTTTGCACTCCCAACAGGCGGGGGGCGGAGGGCGGGGGGGGGCCAGGTGCCCGGAGGGAGGAGGGGGAGAGCATGTCACTCAGGCCACGTGAGCTGCACGCTGCGTGGCATGAGGCAGCAAGCAGCACGTGCAACCACGTGCAGCCTGGTGACCGAGCGGCACGTGGCCGCGGCAGGCAGCTGCAGGGCATGCCTGGGACCGTGCTGCTCACACATATTCAGCGGGACCAGGGGGAAGGGTGGATGCCGGCTGGAACCGGCCAGGGCCCCAGGGACTCAGCCCAGAGCCCACAGCTCCGCCAAGGGTGCAGCACGGAGAACGGCACACTGTCCCATGCCTCGCTGTGAGGCACAGCCAGCTGCTATTGGGTACACCGCAGCGTCACGGTCCTGTGACTGTGGACCCCCACTGAGCCCCTTGCCTGCTCCCGGTGCCTTGGCTGCCTCCCCGAGGGAAGTCCCCACTGTGGCCACATATGTCCCTGGGCTACCGGGCTTGCGGGAGGGATAGTGAGAGGGGGAAGGGCCCCTGAGTGTTGCTGCAAGGATGGAACATCCCCCCCACCCAGTCACTCTTCTGGTTCCGTCCAGGAGCTATCCTACATGAGGGGATCTGAGAGCCCAGACCGCCTCTGCCAGATGTGCTCCCAGGCACTGCGTGGGGATGCATGTCGCTCCCTGTCTAACACCAGTGATTAGCCCAAAGCTTTTCACAGTCTCCACCGGCAGGGAGTTCCACAAGTGAACGCAGCACAAGCACCCTCCCGCCCTCCACGGGGCCAGGATACAGACCTGTGCTTACAGTACTGGAGGGGGGACCCTACTCCAGGGGCAGTCCTCCTTGCAAACATACAACACGGGGGCAGGAGGGGAACCGAGTGGGCCCAAGCCACACAACTGTGGGGCCACCTGGGCTCAGGGGTGGAGGGCATGCGGTGTGGGGATAGTAAACGGCCTGCCTGACTGACCCATCCTTTCTTCTGTTCCCTGCAGCGGGACCCAGCACCAGACCCTCCACTGCGGCAGCAGCGGCACCCCCAGCAGGCCAACCCCGGAGGCACAGGCTCCGGCAGAGGGACCAGCTGCTTCGCCAGCACGTCAATGCCGTGGAGGCAATCCAGGCCTCCATCGCGGAGTGGGTGCAGGGGGACCTGCAGTGGCGGCAGGATGGCTGGGCTGCCTTCCTGGACGAATGCCGAGGGATGCGCACCACAATGGACACGCTGACGGCACATATTGTGCATGCCATTCACTATGGCATGGGCGGAGCCCGGGCTCGCGCCATCCCTCCCGTAGCACAGCTCATGCCTCCTCCCATCCCAGCTCCTGCCCCTGTTCCTGCCCCTGCCCCTGCCCCTGGCCACCTCCGCGTGCAGCCTGCCCCAACGCGGTCTGCCCAGCGTGGACAGGCTGGCCCCCGGAGGAGCGCTCGCAGGGACCGCCCGTCCCAGTAACTGCCCCCCCTTCCTGTCCCAGTTGAAGGTCTCCCCCCCTTCCTGTCCCAGTTGAAGGTCTCCCCCCCTCCCTGTCCCAGTTGAAGGTCTCCCCCCCCACCCTGTCCCAGTTGAAGGTCTCCCCCCCACCCTGTCCCAGTTGAAGGTCTCCCCCCCCCCCTTGTAAATAAACAGTTCTCTATTTTGCTGTTCATTCCTGTGTTGGGTATTGTGTAACTCTAGGTAGTGTACGAAATGATGTGAGATGCCAAGTAGCCACTTAAATTTAACATGGTGGCAAACTGTGGAGAACGAAATCTGTACTCTGTCTCTGGAGGGGCCCTTCGTAAGTGGTCAGTGGTTTGTGGCGCAGAAATAAATGCTGACACTTTTCAGTAAAATGTAAACCACAAACTATATTTACATTGATAACAAACTAGCAAGAACGGTTACAAGATGCACACAACAGATAATTAAACATAGTCTAGGCGCAGGGAGGACGATTGGTGGTGTTGCTGGCCACCTCAATCCTTTGGACCTTCCGGGCCTCAGGCGAAGAACAGCCAGGAGATCCCTCAATGGAAGATGACTGGAATCAGGTACGCTGACTTCAGCTTTCCGCATGAACCCCGCATCCTCGTGGCTGTTCTTCGGGACAGGCGATGGTGGCCTAAACCCTAGCCTAAGCTAAAAAGAAAAACCCTAACTAAGCCCGATGCACCCGACGAACAGTCTCGATGACGGCCGACGTGCCTTGACCCGACGCTTTACAATTGGGGAGGAGGTAAGGGGAGGGGGTGGGGAAGGGTAGGGGACGGGCAGGAGTAGTCTGGGGAGACCCAGGCAACCCTACTACAGGGCTTGGGCAAACATGTCCACCAGGGCCTCTCTGATGCGCAGCGCATCCTGGCGTGCCTGGCAGACAGCAGCTGTGTCGGGCTGTTCCAAGGTCTGTGCCTCAGCTGCCACCCATGCAGGGAGGAAGGCCTCCCCACTGCGCTCCACAATGTGGTGGAGCATGCAGCACACGGCCAGGACCTCCGTTGCATTCTGCTCACCCATCTCGAGACGGGGGAGCAAGCAACGGAAGCGGGTCTTTAAACGTCCGAAGGCCAGCTCCACTGGGTTTCGGGCCCGGTTGAGGCGGTCGTTGAACCGGGCCCAGTTCTGGTCCGGATGCCCCATGTAGGGCCGCATTAGCCAGGGCATCAGGGGGTAGGCCGCGTCCCCGACGACGCAGATGGGCATAGGCACATCCCTGACAGTCAAGTCCCGCTGGGGGAAGTAGGTGCCCGCCTCCAACCTGCGATACAGTCCAGAGTTCCGGAGGATGCGGGCGTCGTGTGCCCGGCCGGACCAGCCCCCGTAAATATCCACGAAGCGGCCCCGGTGGTCCACGAGGGCCTGCAGAACGATGGAGCAGTACCCCTTGAGGTTCATGAAATGGCCCGCTCGATGCTCCGGGGCCCAGATGGGGATGTGGGTGGCGTCCAGGGCTCCCCCGCAGTTGGGGAACCCGAGGGCAGCGAAGCCGGCCATGGTATCATCCACGTCACGCAGGCGGATGATTCGCGGGAGCAGGACGTCGTTGATGGCGTGGACGACCTGCAGAAGGGTGCAGAGAAACACAAGGGAACACATCACATATGGCAGGGGTGAGTGTGTGCTCCCTTGGGCCCCCCCCTTGATTCCCTCTGTCCTCTCACACACACACACACACACGCACACACACACACACCCCAAGGCCCCCTCGCCGCACGCCCCCCCCCACTGGGCCTGTGCAAGGGAGGGGCGGCCCAAACCCCTGGGCAACCCAGCCAGGAGTCTTGGCTGTCCCTGGGCCTGGAGTGCAGCACCCTCCCCCCATTCCACTCCCCCTGGGACTTACCTCCACGAAGATCACTCCGACAGTTGATCTTCCCAACCCGAACTGCTGGGCCACCGAGCGGTAGCTGTCCAGTGTGGCCAGCTTCCAGAGCGCGATGGCGACCCTCTTCTTCACGGGGATGGTGCCCGCAGCCGGGTGGTGGCTCTCTGCAGCGCGGGGGTGAGCCAGGTGCACAGCTGCAGGAAGGTCCGCTTTCTCATTCAGAAATTCCGGATCCACTGGTGGTCGTCCCATCGTCCGCGGACCACCCGGTCCCACCAGTCAGTGCTGATGTCCAAACTCCAGACGGGCCGGTCTACGGTCAGGTGCTGATGCCACGCGGTTGCCACAGCCTCCCTGGTGAGGGAGTCCAAGGCGATCTCTGCCTCCTGGTCCATGAACAGCATGGCACCGGCCTCCAGCACAAGCTGCAGCCACCTGAACAGCCCCAAGAGGGGCCCGACCAGGCACATGGCCACCCATGACTCCATAGCAGACAGAGCAGGGCAGAAAAAAAAAACCGCAGGCAAAAGCAGTTGGGGGCCAAAGGGTGGTGTCCCCAAAAGTCAGAGGGAACCACAGACCCTGCGAAGGGTGCCAGTCCCTGGCAGAGGCCCCAAGGCACAGGAGCAGGAGACCAATGGCTGCCTGGCGAGACCCCTTTAACCGCGTGTCTGAACGGCGCTCTGGCCCTGCCCCCGGAAAGGTCTGGTGGCCTTTGCCCTCTTCAAAATGGCTCTGGGCTTCTGCTTTTCCAGAAAAGCGCGCTGCCTATGTAGACTCGCTTTTCCGGAAAAGCGCTTCGTTACGACGATAACTCTGGGGCCAATGTAGACGCTCTTTTTCCGGAAAAACTTATAACGAAAACTATTCCGTTTTAAGCATTTCCGGAAAAAGGTGCCAGTGTAGACGTAGCCACTCAGTTCTAATTGGCGGCTAAGATCTGTATCTTGCAGTCCTACTGCTTAGAGTAGAAATAACTCCCCCTTTCCCACTGCCACTGCCACTCTGCTCTTATTTACACAGCAGGGGGCACTGGAACAAGAGGACCAGGAGAGCATGACCCCTACTTTTTACAAGCTGTAAGTGCAAGTGATGAGGGGAGGAAGTGGAGAGGAGCAAGTCGGGGGGGGGGGTCTTTGGGGAAAGAAGCAGGCCTTGGGGAAGAAAGGGTAAGAGGGCAGAGACTTGGAACCAGAGTTCAGGTGCCTGTGGCCCCTCATCTTTTAGGGAACTCCCACTGCTCCTGACACAAGAATGCTTATGAAAGGAGGATTGAGTTAAAGTAAATGAAAGCCTCTTTATTTCTAAATGAGCTGTGCACACAGGGGCTTAATCTGCTTTAACTTCACACCTGTAGTTAATTCATCTTCCCTTCCCTGAGTGAACATGCCCAGAAAAGCCATTATGTGAAGTGGGAAGAGGTACAGTTTATCAATAATGAGAAAAGAGGGACTAGCTACTCTGACATTCACAGGGTCCACTGCCACAAGTACAGCATCCTAGAGATACTGATGGGGATAAATAATAGCAGCCCATATGCCACATACCCTCTTCCTCACTGAGAGCCCTCATGGAGCACAGGTAATTCATACCTAACCGATCTAATAATCTGGGATTTTATACGCACTAACTCCCTTGTCCTATTATGGTGGAACAAACAACCACCGTACCATTCTTCCCACAGATGTAAATAAAAATGTCTGCAAGTGACAGCCTAGATGTCAGATTTATTCTTGGAAGATCCTTTGAACTAACCCAAAAGCCAGGAACTAGCTCTGTAAGAATGATCTATTTACATTACTTTCCAAGTTTATAAAGAGGAATGCTTGGGAGGTTTCACAGTGTCCTAAATCTAGTAAGAACCCTGGTCTCAAAGCAGTGTCAGGGCAGACCCACCAACCGGGATAAAGGGAGTAAAGCAAGTGACTACACCAAGGCCCAGTGACTCAAGAGGGCCTGAGGTTCCCAACCACTGCCACTGTTTATGGTGCATTCTGCCATGGGGCCCAGCTTCGAGACCTGCCTGTTAGGGCATGCTGCAGTCACAAAGGGAAATCCTGTGGCTGAGAGTGTGAGGACAATGGCCTAGCCAAATGGGATGGCAAGCAAGAGAAAGGCCTCACACTGGCCTCCTGTCTTTTTTCCTTCTGTTCCAATGTTAAGTGTGAAAGTCACAGGGTGAATGAAAAATAACTGTGGCCGCAGGTGAGGTATGCGGCTGTCCCAAGCTTGCAGAGCTGAGCATATTTACTCAGCTGCCTTGGTGCCCAGGGACTGGACATGATCATAAATGTTTTCCTGTTTGCTCGGTGCGGAAAACTAACATAGAAACTTCCCAGCTGACCCTGTAGGCTCCATGCAGCAAATTTGCTCCTGCCTGGAGCATACTGGAGGCGACGGATCTTCTGGGCCTGACAGGAGAAGAGGCTGTGCAGGCTCAGCTCTGCTCCAATGGCAGGAGCTTAGACTCTATAGCCAGATCGTGCTGGGCATGGTGGAGAATGGCTATCGCTGTGACACACAGCAATGCCGCAAGTAAAATCCCCAGAAGCTGCAGCAGCTGTACCAGAAGGCAAGGGAGGCAAACAGAGGCTCTGCTACTGAGCCGCAGGCATGCTGTTTATGCAAGAAGCTGCATGCCCTCCTTGGAGGTGATCCCACCTTCACCACCAAAAGCCTCCTGGATACTTTTGTGGAAGCTGAAGTCAAAGGTCACTGGGATAAATCCTGAGGACAAAGAGCCAGATGAGAAATAGGATGGGGACAGGCAGCAGGAAGATCTGGTGGTATGGTAAATCACTTCCTCTTTTTGACTCCTGAGCTGTCTAGATGTGGCACTCCAGCTTTGGCAAACCTGATGCAGAGGAGAGGAAGGAAGTTCTAGTAAGTACAGTACTCAGTTTGCTTCAGTACTGCAGGGACAGAAGAGGTAGTGAAATAAACAAGACAGAGACAGTTGTTGTCTGCTTCTCATTCCCCGGTACATCTAGGCTGAGCGGGCCTTGCAGAACCTAAACCATTGTAGCACTGCTGCTACTGCATAAGAATCACAAAGTGACTCTGAATAGAAAGTAACTGGCCTGTCTTTCATTACTCAAGATGAGACAGGTACAAAGATTATGCAAACAGAAAGCAGAAAATTAATTTTAGAAACATTTCACTGTTGTTAATCTGTGGTGTTCATAATAAGCGATGTCTAGGATCTGGTCCTGCAAAACCTAATGTGCATAGTTCAAAAGCAATACAACCATGAATCATTAGGGATTTGCATGCCTTTGTCTGGGACATCACTCACAGCGCAGTTTTAAAGTTAAACAAAATGTAGTCCTCCTCCCCTCCTCCATAGTCTGTATTGTAATACCACTTTTAGACTTGAAGAGCTCTGAGTCCGTGGAAAGCTTGTCTCTCACCAACAGAAGCTGATCTAATAAAACAGAGGTTTTCAGTGGACGCGTCTCATTAGCGGCATGTCCTTACAAGCGGTGGCCCAGAGTTTGAAAACCACTGTAATAAAAGATATTACCTCACCCACATGATCTCTTTAATAGCACCTTTCATTTAAGGATCTCAATACACTTTTAAAACAGTAGGTTAATCTTTATAACCACTGTGAAGTTGACATTACTGTATCCATTTTGCAGCTGTGAAGGGAGAACTGAGGGACAGAAACCATGCATCTACACTGCACTCTTACCTTGAAATAAGCTATGCAATTTGCACTACACAAATTACCTTATTTTGAGGTAATTTAGAAATAACTTGCTATTCCGAAATGCCCCTTAACCCTCGTGGAACGAGGGTTACCAGGACGTTGGAATAAGCTGCCCATTATTTTGAAATCTATTTCAAAATAACAGACTGCTTCAATAGATGCAGAATAGCTATTTTGGAATACTTCTGGTATCCCAAAATAGCTTTGCGGTGTAGACATAGCCAGAGGTTTTGGGATACATGTGAAGTGTAATATGCAGCAAGTCAATGGCAGAACCAGGACCATCATCCAGAAATCCTAATCATGAGTCTCCACAAATACTAAAATGACCATAGGATACAGTCTAATCATAGCAACACTAAAAAACCTACTTAAGAATTCCCATCAATAGATACTCAATCACAGCTTTGCAAAATCATTATTATACTTCACAGGACAGAAAAGTGTCAGAAATAGGATCTAGTTCACGACATTTGAAAGAGGACTAAAAATATGTACTTCCCCACAACTGAGGGAATATTTAATGTTCTGGTTCAGGCTGTTACAGAGATTGTCTCCAGTCACAAAATTTCAGTTTTGGGCCAATCTTCAAAGTTGTTTTTTTAAACACTCATATGCAATAAAATTTAGTCATTTATAATACTAACTTAAATCATGTATTTTACAAAAACAGTAGCACTATATGAACAAATCTTGCTGCAGTCTCCCTGCTCTGCTACAGACACTTCCTGCAGCAATTCCTATTCACATAGAAAATGAAATCGGAAGTTTAAAATTCAAGTGATTTATGGTTTTTTTTAATTAACTTTAATGGGGAAGTCTTGAGGGATACAGGAGTCTGAGAAAGTAGAAAAACGCTCATAAGAGCTGGGATGCATACCTACAGAGCACCTCTGGCACAAAAAAAATTGCAGGAAACGGAGGAAGCTTGTAAAAGACAAAACCCTTGGTTTGTCAAAGTCTGAAGTTGGGATAACTTCTGTGAAGTACATATTACTGTATCCATTTTGGAGCTATGAAGGGGAAAATGAGGTACACAGAGAGGTTATATGAATGTTGCAGCAAGTCAAGGGCCTGTACAGCAGGGGTGGGGAACCTTTTTGGGTTGGGGCCAGTGACACACAGAAAAATCAGTCAGTAGCCGCACACAAGTGAGTAGCAAAAAAGAAAAACCAAATCCTCACTGACATGGCCCCAGACTGAGAATAAAGACACTCCCCACATTGCCTTCACACACCAGAGCCTAGGGGGCCCAAACTAGTAGATTCTGTGTGCTCCAGCCCCATAGGACGGTTGGAGTATCAGCATGGGTTCCTCATTGGTGTGGGGAAGCTCCTGTGGGAAGCTCCGAGCCTCAGGGGCCAGATCCAGGCAGACCAGGAGCTACATCTGGCCCCCAGGCCTTAGGTTCCCCACCTCTGCTCTAAAGTTTGGGACACAGATGCCACCAAAAATAAGGAGAAAGAAAAAGACAAGCTTGGTACTGTTTCTTTAACATACATCTTGTTTTCCAAACATTTGGGCTTTGTGATGTCACGGTGTAAGTGAAACAATGAGAACACCAGGTTTGTGGAGTTAGATGTAAAATGAGAGCCAGACAGTTGTGTTGCAATCAGACAAAAATGAGAAGTCTGACTAGCCTCTTGTGATCTGATTCTTCCCCCAATAAAAGGTACAGTACTCTATCCATATTTCTAAATAGCATAGTTGTAACCATACACAAGGGCTGTGTCTACACTGGCAAGGTTTTTCTGGAAAATCATCTGATTTTCCGGAAAAACTTGCCAGCTATCTACACTGGTGTCAGCCGACGGTCAGGGCAGTGAGTCCCTTATGACCGGCTGAAGTTCTTTTAAATTGTGCTTGGTTCTGTTACAGCAACTGAAGGAGTCAGGTTAAAGCTTAAACAGTTACTATTTATTGTTACAGGGTAAACTTAGTTGTTAAATGCTACTACTGTGTTACAGATAACACAGACACTACAAAGGACAGGACAGAAATTACACTAATAAGTCACTTACAGGTACCATGAAACCCTTTGGTTCTCTGAGCTCTTATTAAATGCATGCAAAATAGACACCTAGCAGGTATATATTCTCACCCCTGCGTTCCAGACTTGGCGTGGCCAGCGTCTTTCTCTCAATCCCTTGGGAAGAAGTAGGGCGAGGTTGGGCGTCCCACAGACCTCGGGAGACAATCAATACCTGCCAGCAGGTATAGATGATTGGAGCTCAAATGGGGTTGGCAGCTGAACCTCTTTTTATACCCCTTGGGTCATGTAGGCTTCTTCCTGGTTTCAAGTGGCCAATTAGGAAAAATGGCTTTGAATGCCAAGTTTCCCACGAAGGGTGCAAAGCATAATTTACACCTGGGAAAATGCAGACAATGGGCACCTCTGGGCGAAGATTCCTCTCCTGGGACAGTGCAGGTGTGTCAATTACTGGTACTAGCCATCAGGGCGACGGGAGGCCCCGGGTCGTCAGCTAGCCCATTTACTGTCTGGTTTCTGTTTATGGTAGAGTCAGGGACAGGCAGCAAACCTGTGTTCCCAGGGCATCAAAGGCTGACTGCCTTTCTCTTGCTCTCTTGGGGGGGGAAAAACAAGATGGGGCTCGTGGAAAAACAAGATGGGGTTTTTGTGTCTGGCTACAACTGGCCACTTGAATTTTCGGAAAAGCACTGACGATCTAATGTAAAATCATCAGTGCTTTTACGGAAAAACTATGCTGCTTCTGTTTGGGCAAAAGTCTTTTTCCGGAAAACTGTTCCGGAAAAGGGCCGGTGTAGACAGCACAGTAGTGTTTGCCGCAAAAAAGCCCCGATGGCGAAAATGACGATCGGGGTTTTTTTGCGGAAAAGCGCATCTAGATTGGCTACGGACATTTTTCCGGAAAAACTGCTTTTCCGGAAAAGCGTCCTGCCAATCTAGACGCGCTTTTCCGAAAATGCTTTTAACGGAAAAGTTTTCCGTTAAAAGCATTTCCGGAAAATCTTGCCAGTGTAGACGTAGCCAAGAAGTTCTTTTTCAGGTCAGAAGCCATGGCATGCAAGCCCAGATGATACTCCCCTTCCCAGCTGAGCCTGCAAGCCAGAAGGGGCTTTAATTCCCAACAGCTACAGCTGAAATTATGCTCAAATTTGAGTTACGCAAATTGCATATCTTATTTTGATATACTAATTTTGAAATAGCTTATTTTGAAATTTCAAAATAAACTGCTATTCCAAAATGTCCCTAAACCTTCGTGGAACGAGGTTACATGAGATCACTTTTTGAACTGAAGTGCAACCCAGGATCAACTTCAAACCCAAACACCCTTGTCCGCCTTCTCCCTGGCCCTTCTCCGAGGCCCTGCCCCTACTCACTCACTTTTATCAGGTAGGGGACAGAGGGCTAAGGGTGTGGGAAGGTGAGTGGGGTATGTTTCACTCCTCCCCCTAAAGCAAGGTTTCTCAATGGGGGATGGGGATGTTTGCCGCCCTTTTGGTCCCCAGCACCTGCTACATGGCTGAAATCTCGATCCCAGCAGCCCTTCCCACACTAAATTCCCAGCACCCTCCAGGCTGAAGCCCTGATTCAATGTGCCCCCTTGAATTCTCAGCACATACACACCCCATTCAAACTGATTTGTGGTGTCTCCTGAATCCCCCCCCCCTCTCTCTCTCTCACACACACACACACACACACACACACACACACACACACACACACACACACACACACACACACACACACTGTTGAGGCCTCCCTGCTCCCTTCCACTCTCCAAGCCATGAGTGGTGGGAGTGGCAGGGCTGAGTCCTGCATAACCATTGTGCCCTGTAGGGGAGAAGCCTCCAGAGCGTGTGGGCAGAACTGTGGGTCTCTCTAGCAAGTGCAGTGCAGTCCAGGGGACAGTTCAATGGCTCGCTCTCTCCCTGCCCCCTGGCCAGGTCAGAGGCAGGAGTCTGAGCCACGGGGCAACTGCTCCTCTGGCTGGTGCCATGGCGCAGGCAGGCTGGTGCTCTCTCCTCTGCTGCTGGTGCTGGGGGTTGAAACTGCCTCTGAATTCTCTGCCCCTTTTGCTCACACAGCCCGTAAGGGCGGGCGGGCGGGCAGGCAGTGGCTGGTCACATGTGTTGGTGTTAGGCTGGGTGGAGAGGCAGGAAGAGGCAAAGTCAGGTAGGAGGAGAAGCAGTCCTGGGTACGGGGGTAGGATGGTGTCACCTAAAGTAGGGTTCTCAATGGGATTGCACAAGATTTTTGTGCCCGAACCCCTTCGCTCCCAGCAAGGCTGAGGTAGGCGCTACAGTGCTGAAGCATCAATACCCAGTGCACCTCCCTCCCAAGGGCTGATCCCAGCACTCCCCTCACTGGGCTGAAGCCCCAATCCCTGGTGTCTCCTGTCCCTCACTGAAGCTGGGAGCTGCAAGGCTGATTGCCCAAGCCCTGGGATCTCCCAGGGGGCTCAGGACAGGAGATGAAGGACAGAAGCCCCTATCTTCGCATGCACCCCCCAGGTGGAAGCCCAAAACCTTCGTCATGCACCCATCCCACACACACACGAGGCTGAAGTCCTGATCTCTGGTGTTCCCTCCAGCCAATGAAGCTGGGAACTGCGGGGCTGAAAGCAGGAGCCAAGAGGCTGAAGTCCTGATCCCCAGCCCCCTGTTCCCCACACTGAGGCCGAGAGCATCAGGGCTGAATCCCAGATCCCCAGTGCTCACCATGCAACAAAAAACCCCGAGCCCATGGGCAGAGCTGGGGGACGCTGGGGATGTTGCCCCCCCAAACTTCAGTGGACATGCAGGGCAGTTCTGGGCACAGACCCCCTCCCCCACTTCCCAGAATCTGACCAGTTTGGAGGTGGGAAGCCAGAGCTGGGCAGTGTGGGGCAGCTGTTCCTCTGGCTGGTGCCATGGAACTGGCAGGGTGGATTTCTCTCTTCTCCTGCTGCTTCAGAGGGTTGAAGCTGCCCCGCAGCTCCCAGCCCCCTTTTCTCAGACAGCTGGTACCAGGTGCCAGGGTGGCACACCCAGACCTATGGCTGGTAGAGCCCTCAGGGAACAGGGGCCTCAGGGGAGACCTCGACACACAGCATCTAGTTACTCCCTGGCCACACAATCCCTCCCTGCACCCTGAACTACCTGCCTGCCACACACAGCCTCTAGCTACCCGGTCCCTGCCCTCCTGGGTAATCCCCTGCTTGCACAGCCCCTAGTTACCTCCTAAGCGATCCACCTTGGGATATCCTAAGCTGCACCCCAAGCTATCCACCTTCTCACACACAGCCTCTAGCTGCTCCCTCCCTGCCCCTTGGGCTACTCTCTGGCTACACACAGCCCTTAGCAACTCACTCCCTACCCCCTGAACTACTTTCCACCTGAGCTAGCTGCTAGCTAGGTTGCTGGCTGCCAGCTAGGCACCCTGAGCTAGCTGCATATCTTTACACAGCCCCTAGCTACTCCTTCCCTGCACCCAGAGCTATGTCTGAGCGCACACAGCTTGTAGCTACCCCCTCCTGCACCTTGAGCTTTTTCAAACGTTTTGATCTGGGCCCCTCTCTTAGAGGCTGTGCTCCCCGCCACTACCAAGACAGGGTGGCCTGTTGGGGTGAATCAAGGTGGAGCTGGCTTAAGCCTGCTGGTCCTTCACCCAAAATACTACACCTATGCTTGAGCACACATACCCAGCTCAGACCCCCATGGTGCCCTTTCCCCCACTGGGCCCTGGAGTTTGTATAGCATGTTGGGGAGGTGGTTCCTGCATAGTTCTGATTGATTGACACTGAACTTGCTTGAATTTGAGCTATTTTACCTGATTTCCCATATTCACAATAGGGAGATGTGGTCACTCTAGTTTTAGCCATACCTGCTTTGGCTGTCTTACATATATTTCCTGCTGCCATCATGCAGTACAGGGTGTCCGCACTGTAAGTTGCCCCAGTATATATATCCATTCTGCACTAAAGTTGTTGACACTTGTAGGAACTGATGGGTTATAAGTCCTTCCATTCCCCACTCTTAAGTCGTGCAAAACATTTTTTTTTTTTTTTTTTTGCACAAATGGAAGTCAGCTGCAGGAAAAAAAATTCCCCACTGTAAGTTGTTTTGCTATAAGTCCAAGTTTTCTGGAACATATCTTGGACTTATGGCAAGGACAGTCCGTAGTACCTTCTATACTGAATAGGGCAAGAGGACTCAGCCTTGAAATTTCTGGTGGTGGGTAAGAACTGCCATTTTGTTTTATTTCAGTAAAAAATTTTAAAGTGTGAGTGAAGGAGGAATTAACAATAACAAAAAACCAACAACAAAATCAGTTACCTCCAACAACTCCACTACCATGGGATACTTTGCCTTTTCCATTAAAGTCTAAAAACTGCTTTTGCACTGCTATTTTAGGTGATTATAACAAAATGAAAATAAGATACAGTGTGATTTTGGGTATGTGATATTTAAATGTTAACAAATGTCCAGGGTGACAAAGAGGAGTAGCTAATGTTGTCATTTTGATTATTCTGGTCACTTTGGATATGTCTACACTGCAGTTAAACACCCACCACTGGCCCATGACAACTAACTTGTGGTCTCTAGGCTCTGTATGCTAAGGACCTATTTAATTGCAGTGGACAATATGGGCTGTGGCTGGACACATAAGGGGAACGTCCCAGAGCTCAGGCTGCACTCCAAGTCCAAATATCTAGCCTGGCTCTAAGCTCTGTGGCTGTGTTTACATTGGCAAGATTTTGTGCAAAAGCAACTGCTTTTGCACAAAATCTTGCCACCTGTCTACAGTGGCCGCGAGTATTTGCGCAAGAACACTGATGTTCTACTGTATGAAATCAGTGCTTCTTGCGCAAACACTCTGACGCTCCTGCTCAGGGATAAGTCCTCTTGAGCAAGTGTTCTTGTACAAGATGCCAGTGTAGACACGTAACATCAATTTCTTGCGCAAGAAAGCCCAATGGCTAAAATGGCTATCGGAGCTTTCTTGTGCAAGAGAGTGTCTACACTGGCACGGATGCTTTTGCGCAAATGCAAATCTTTTGCGCAAAGGCACATGCCAGTATAGACGTTCTCTTACGCAAATACTTTTAATGGAAAAACTTTTCCGTTAAAAGTATTTGAGCAAAATCATGCCAGTGTAGATGCAGTCACATGTGAGTTTGAGTCAGCTGTCATAGGCCAACTGCAGGTATTTGGCCAAAATATAGACATGTCTTTAATCAATTCACAATAAAACAACAGACATACTCAACTTCCTGACCATTGCTAAAAGCCTCAATTGCCTAACGCTCCAGATAGTTAATGATAAACACACTACTCTCCCTAAACCTGACGGAAAATTAAAATTGCTTCATTAATTATGCTTATTTTGCTATCACCCCTCTCGTTTCCTTAGCTTTAAACAGGTTCCCTCACTATGATTTAACCTTCAGTCTCATAGTTTATCCATGCAGGAATCTGGTTATTGGCTTGTAAAATAAAGCTGCATTGACACTGTGTCAATAAAAGCTCTACATAGAGCAATATGACTAAAGAATGCCCATGAGCCATTTTTCATGGCAGTGAATTTGGTAGGACATAGGGTCAGATAGTCTCTGCACATCCAGTCCTGAAGATTGGTCTTGAGGTAAGAAGGAAAATTGTCCACCCATGGCTTGGGAGTGGCAGCCATGGAGCTGTCTACAATTAACCTGGCAGTACTAGATTGTTAATAACTCTGGGGAGCTTTTAGATGCTGGATTAAAGCTAAACTGCAGACACTACAATACAGGATAGTACAGTAGATGCTTTCTACAGTAATGGAAGGAGATTTTTCATCTTTTTAATTAATCCAGCCCCTGGCAAGGATCAGCTCAAAGAAATGATTGTTCTGTCAACATGGCGGTGTCTATACCATAACATAGGAATGGCCATATTGGTAAAACCAAAGGTGGGTAAAACCAAAGATCCATCAGCCCAGTATCATGTCTTCTGACATAGGGCTTAGGTCACCTTAATTATGTCTTTCATGAGCATGAATTTTTCACATCCATCATATAAACCAGATCTGAATCATATACATATATATATATGTAATAATGCATATATAAATATCTACATATATATTATGACAATACACAAGACACTGATAAATTGGAGAGTTTGAGTTCATAGGAAAATAATAACAGTTATCAGGGGATTGGGAGGGCTGACATGATGAAACTCCAAAATAGAGGTGCAGTTTGGCTATCATGAACAATAAGTGGATGTAAATATCAAACAAGGATAGAGACTATTTGGGACATTCCAAGGGAGGAGTTTGGACTGATGACAGCAGGAAAAGAGGTGGCAAGCTGTATGGGCCAGTGGTGCTTGGGCTCCACCAATGCGTGGGCCAGGTCTCTCACCTGTCCCGCTTCCTGCCCCGCATGTTTCCCCTAGAGTTTCCCCCAGCCCTGCCTGCCAGCCCTCATGCGCCTCCCCCAGCCTCACTGACTTGTGCCCTATGGCTGCCCCAAAGCCCCCTGCACTCCTTTGTTGGCTGCTGCTTCTGCAGCCTGACTATAAGGGAGCAGGGCTGGTGGCAGGCTGACTGCAGCATCTGTGGAGGGAGAAGGAGAGGAGGCACATGGAAGCTCCCTCCCCTCGGCAGGTAACTCGGAGCAGACTCCTTGTGTGGTTGGGTGAGTTCTGGTAGGGGGACGGCTAGAGGAGTCCTCTTTTCTGACCCCAGCCCTAGGACAGCCTGTCTGCTGCAGCCCAAAGTTTGACTTCCTCATCCCTGGCCCAGCCCCACCCCAGAGCTCTCATTCCCAGCCCGAGCCTTCAGGCCTGATACCCAACCCTCTGCTCATACTCCAAACCCCTCATCCCTACACTGAAACCTGTACTAGGGATGTTAAACTGAGGTTATCTGACTAATCATGTAGCTGATATAATTTGTATTGACTATTCTACACAATGAGTTGACAAGGATGCTCTACAGAGCTCTCCAGGAGCTGGCTCAAGCCGGAACTGAGCAGTCCCAGCTCATGCTGGCTGCAGGAGCCACCTGTGCTGTTTCTCTGCATTTTAAATGTAGTAAGAACTGCCAGGGCCCACTGCAGGGATAGGCTGCTTCACAGCAGCTTCCCCTATCCTCTCCCGCTGCCTGGAGGTGGGGGGGAGGACCAGGTGGCAGCATGGAAATAGTGCTGAGGGAACTGGCTTTTAAGCCAACTCCCCACCCAGCACTAGCTCCTGTTACTCCTAGGCTACATCTAGATTGGCCCCTTCTTCGGAAGAGGCATGCTAATTTCTAACTATGGAATAGGGAAATCCACGGGGGATTTAAATATCCCCCGCGGGATTTAAATAAACATGGCCGCCGCTTTTTTTCCGGCTTGGGGAAAAGAGCGTCCAGACTGGTGCGATCCTCCGGAATAAAGCCCTTTTCCAGAGGATCTCTTATTCCTACTTCCTACTTTATTCTGGAGGATCGCGCCAGTCTGGACGCTCTTTTCCGGCTTTTTCTGCTTCCCATCCCCCCCACTTTCTCCCGGCCAGCCCCGCTCCCCTCCCAGCCGGTCCATCCCCCCCCATCAAGTGTGTCCGGTATTTTTTTTTAGACTACCTGATAACCCTAATTACTCCCACACACACACACACACACTGCGTCTATGAAGGGGCGAACAAGTAGTTGATACTCCAGTTGACTACTTGCTAACATCCCTAGCCTGTACCACAACCACTGTTCCCTCTAAACTGAGGGGAAGCACAGATTCACAGGTGATTAATCAGCCCTGCCCAGTCAGTCAGCTCCCTGCAGGGAGCCCTGATCCTCTGACTGGGCAGGGCTGATTAGTCATCTGTGAAGCTGGGCTACCTCACAGTTTAGAGGAAACACTGACCACAACTCTCTGCGCTAGCTCTGAACAATTCCCACACCCCAAACCTCATCCACATTCCCATCCACAAAGCCAGAACCCCAGTCCCCATATTTTATACATTAGGTATGTGGAGGTGGGCGGGACTTGAACCAGTTGTGGGTATCACAAAAATGTATACAAAGCTGATGCCCCTGGATGGGGAAAAAATTAAGAAAAGTCAAATTGTAATTTGAACATAAATCTCCTTTGGCAGCGCTATTTACTGTCCTGTGGCGCAATCTCCAAAGGAAAGTTATGGCATTTCCACTGCTAAAAACATTTAAAATTATAGGCTATGTCTAGACTGGCAAGTTTTTCCACAAAAGCAATTGCTTTTGAGGAAAAACTTGCCAGCTGTCTACACTGGCCGCTTGAATTTCCACAAGAACCCTGATGATCTCATGTAAGAAATCAGTGCTTCTTGCGGAAATACTATGCTGCTCCCGTTCGGGCAAAAGTCCTTTTGCGCAAAAGCTTTTGCGCAAAAGAGCCAGTGTAGACAGCTCAGATTTGTTTTGCACAAAATAGCCTAGATTGCGAAAATGACGATCGGGGCTTTTTTGTGCAAAAGTGCATCTAGATTGGCTACGGATGCTTTTGCGCAAAAGCGCTTTTGCGCAAAAGCATCCGTGCCAATCTAGACGCTCTTTTCCGCAAATGCTTTTAACGGAAAAGCTTTTCTGTTAAAAGCATTTGCAGAAAATCATGCCAGTCTAGACGTAGCCATACTGTATAAAACTCTGCGAAACTCACTTTACGGTTCAATCCTGAACTAGCAAAGAGGATGGGTCTTGGCCATCTCTAAATTCTATTATTAGAGGCTGTTGTGTGCAGAAGAACTTCATAAACTTCACTGAAGCATGCAGATGAACTGGGAGCACTTAATGCTAAAGAGGAAGGTTTTGAAAGAGGAGAGGAGATGCTGCTGCAGTGTAAAGTTGAGAGGGAAAAAAATGCTTCAGCTGTAATGAAAAAAAATTCCCATGTAACCATGCCCTCAGTATTGGTTGCTGGAAAGAGAAAGTATGAATATTCTCTGTATTAACTAGCCAATCTGTCACAATGAAGGAAGCATTATCAATAGTTCCTCATCTGCTACGTAGCTACAGGGCATATTTTAGTTTGTTTCTACTGAGTGTAACCAGTGTCCTTCCACTGGTTCTTCCTCCAGTGTGATGGTGAAGGTTGTACCTTGTGCTCTCCATCTGGGAAGGCCTATCTTTTTATTAGAGAAGTGCCCCCTAGGATATTGAAAACAAATCCATTAGCAACTATGAGATATTGATATGAACAATGTTGACCCTCTGTAATTTATTGAATACATTTTGCAAAATACACTAATTTTTTTTAAAAACAAAATGGAACAGGTTTTCAAAATGTTTCAAAATAAATGGTTAGACTTTTCTGAGGATCAGAAAGGTGCTATTACTGAAGTGGGATTTTTTTTTTCTAACACACTGAAGAGACTTTTCTTACTGGTCAGCTATGTCATAAATATATCCATACAAAAGGATATAACAGCTCTGATAAAAGTAGGTGCTTTACTATGAGGACACACCCATATCCTACGTTAGAATACTTACACTGCAATGTAGTTGTACCTATAAGGGTCCAAGGATACCTGAGAGACAAGGCGGGATAGGTAATAACTTTTATTGGACCAACTTCTATTTATGAGAAACCGCTTTTGAGACACTCAGCCCTGAAGAAGAACTCAATGTGTCTCAAAAGCTGCTCCCTCTTCCAATACAAGTTGGTCCTCTCTCACCTTGCCTCACAAGCATTTGCATTGCACTGACAATTAGGTTTTTAAAAACAGGCATTTACCCACCTCTGCATTGGGCATTGATTCCCACTTAAATGTGGGATGCAGACATCTTAATAAGGTACCCACTTTTATATGGAGTGGCCTGAACCACTGTATCTGTCAGTTGATAAAAAGAATAGCTGGAATACCATGATGATGAAGACTGCATTGTCAGAACAATAAGATCACTTGCTCTTAGCTAGGAAAACAACCAGTTAGTTGATCTTGCACTATTAAATATGTGCAATTTTTAAACTTGCAGAAATGCTTAGTGATTAGTTTTTTAGTCTTTCTTCACAGCTGATTATGAACACATGACTAACAGATGTTTTATTGAACTCTTTAAAAGTAAACTACAAGTAAAGTGCAGCTCTTAAAAAGCAGGCAAGGAGTTATGCAACTTCAGGGGAACAAACAAAAGATGAGAGATAGTAAAGCAGGCTAAGTTTTTCTGAAAATGCTGTACCTTTTCTTGAGGAAGGGTTCTCTAGGGAATTTTATCAGCCTTTAACTTTTCAAGGGCAATTTCTGGAACAATCTGGTTTCTGTATTGTTGAGAACTGCCACTGTGCAAACAGTGACTGCTTGACTCTAGTATCCTTTGACAGTAAGTAGTACCAGATGCTTCATAGAACGTTGAAAGAAACCCCTTCATCTGCTTACCTACAGGCTGGAGCACAAGATCTCAAAAAAAAAAAAAAAAAAAAGTGAGGCAATAACTAATATTAAACATAGGTCTGGAAATAGACATCCCCAGTTAGACATCCTCCCTTAGCGTTACATAAATTGTAAAACTCTTCAAAGCAGGTACTTAGTTATGTCTGTGCATGCAGTGTTGGGCCTGCTGGGGCTTGGCCCTCAAGGTACTACCACAGCACAAATTGATACCAGAAGGTTCTGAAGAATTTAGGAATCTTTTATACAATGTCTATCACAGTGGTCCCCAACGTAGTGCCGGCAGGCACCATGGCATCCGCCAGGCCATTTCTGTGTGCCCGCCGAGTGATCAGGGCTGGCCCTGCCCCCGGGCACGTGGCTCATAGGCGGCACCGGCCCCAGGTGCGCAGCACATGATCAGTGCCGGCCCCGGGCGCGCGGCGGTTATGTGGCCCCACTCCCGGGTGCGCGGTGTGAGGTCTGTGCTGGCCCCGGGCGTGCGGCGTATGGGCGGTGCCAGTCCAGGTGCGTGGCACAGGGGTGGCCCCGCCCCCAGGTGAGCGGCACGAGGGCTGTGCCGGCCCTGTGCTTGCAGCGTATGGGCAGCGCCGACCCAGGCGCGCAGCATAGGGGTGGCACCAACCCTGGGCGCGCAGCACATAGGTGGCCCTGCCACCAGGCGCGCGGCGCATGGGCGTTGCTGGCTCCTGGGTGCTTGACACAGGCGCTGGCTTCGGCTCCGGGCACGCAGCGCATGGGTAGTGGTGGCCCCGCCCCCGGGCGTATGGGACATGGGCTGTTACGGCAGCTCCACTCCTGGGCGTGCGGCACAGTTTCGGCGCCAGCTCCAGGAGTGTGGCGCATTGGTGGCGCCAGCTCCAGGCATGCAGTGTATGGGTGGCCCCGCCCCTGGGTGCCTGGTGTGTGAGCGGCCCAGACCCTGGGCACCCGGCAGCCCCAAAAGGTTGGGGACCACTGGTCTATCACAATGGGGGCCTGATTATGACTGTGGTGTGACTAGAATATAAGTAATACACAGACCACTAAATAAATTATTTCAGATGTCATTTTCCCCCTTCCTTATATGAACTATATGGGATTCAGCATAAATATATGTATTTTTAAAATACTCTGAACTGTCTGTATAGGTTAAATTACACTGGAAGCTGGCAAGAACCTCGGGTGTTGTGAGTATTGACTAGGCCTTGGCAAATATTCATGTATTTTGTTACACTAGTTTCATTAGAGAAAACTAGGAGTTTAATCTATCATAGAATCTATGTTGCAATGTGTAGATTAGATAATCACTCAGAAGCTTGTACAGTATACTTAGCTAGAATGATGATGAATACTAAACCAGTTGGGGTTCTTACTGCACTGCTTGTGTGACTAGGCAGGGCTGAAGGTGGGATTTTTGTGCATGTCCTATCTCTTTTCAGTCTCAAGCTGCTGTGACAGACCTAGAAAGCCTGACAGGTCTGGGACCCCGGTCATTTGCGGTGGGAGGGAGGGAGCAAAGGACCAGGTCTATTCCCCACCCCCATTTCTTAAAAGCTGGCTGGAGTGAGTGTGCCATTGGGGGGCCCTGCTCTGTGTCTATGTCCTACTAGCAGCAGGACGCCCCCCTGCCCCCCAAGGTCCAGGCAGGTCTGCCCGGAAGGGAAGGTGGGCGAGAGGGGTCGGTTGCGGAAGCGGGAGCTCGCAGGGAGGGGTCGGCTCGCGGGCTCAGATCCCTGCGGGGAGGCTCGTTTGCGGGATCTGGGGGTCGAGGCAGAGGGCGGGGGGAGGGGTCCGGACGGTGCGTGTTCGCTCGACAGCCGGGGAGGGGTCGCGCTGCCTCGCAGGAGGTTCGTGGGGGGGGGGGGGGGGGGGCGCCGCCTCGCCCTGTGCCAGCCCCCCCTGCGCGTCGCGGGCGGCTGGACTCCTTCCATTCGCCGCTGTCACCGAGTCCCCCGCCCTCCGCTCCGCCCCGTCAGCTGTTGCTAGCCAGGGCCCGGGCCCCGCGCGCCGATTGGCCGCCGCCCCGCGCCGCCCCTGCCCCTATATAAGGCGGAGCTGCTGGGGCACGAGCCGTTGCTGCCCGGGTCGCGTCTGGTGGCTGCGCGCGGGATGGTGCGGGGCCGGCCGTGCACCGGGGCACCGAGCCGCCTGCGCCGGGGGCCGGCCACGGAGCGCCCGTGAGCCAGGGTGAGTGAGGCGGGGCCGCTGCCCCCGACGCCAGGGGGCCGGGCCGGTGCGTGCTGCCGGGGAGGCGGGTGCCTGCCTGCTGGCCCCACGGGGGGCGGGCCGGGTCGCTCCCCTGCAGGCAGCGCTCACGGGCCGGGTGGCGGACGCCGGGGCTGTGGCGGGGCGGCGGGGCGCTTTGTCCCGGGCTGGGGGGGTGGGGCGCTGCCGTCCTCGCTCAAGTCCTTTAGTCGGTTCAGCCATTTCTAGTCCCGTCTCCCGCCCGGCGCGGCAGCCCAGCCCCTGGAACTGCAGCCCGCCCCCCGGGAGCCGTGGCCCTGCACGGAGGCTGCTTTCCTGCGGCTCTTTGTGTCTGCTGCGGGTCCAGCTGGCTGGCTCGCCCCTGCGTTTCCCCCACCCGGCCCGGGAGGGCGGGGATATCCGCTCCGAGCGCAACCTACAAACAAAGGGGAGGGGGAGGCGGCCTTGAAGCTGGAGCTTCCCTCGCGCTGTCGGGGCTGGCTCTGGCGCTTGCCGGCGGCGAAGCTCGTCGCGCCCCTTCCCGTGGGAGCAGAGACGGGAAGCCCCCTCCCCCACTCGCAAGAAGCGGCGAGCTCCCCCGTATCGCAGCTTAGCGTCCCGGCCTGCTTGCTGCCATCGACCCCGCTGGGCCACTAACACTGCCCCGCCTGTCCCTAATGCCCGGTTCTGCAGTGCTCGGCACCGTCCGGACAGGTAGCATTGCGAGCCACCCCCGCTGTGCGAGTCAGCTGCCTCTCCTGGCTCACGGGCTCGTCTGCTGTGGAAATAGTTGGGGTGATTGAGTCACTGAAGCACTGGCACGGATTCCCAGCCGCTGAGCCCCAGATCCGTCTCCCTGCGCTGTCTGGATACATCATGCTTTTCTCCATGTGCCCCCAGCTCCGCCCCCCTCCGAGTCCATACGCAGTCTCACCTTGTGGAGGTGGTTTGTAGCAAATGCACATTGCTGTCTGACAAACGTAGCACCCTTGCTTTCCAGACTCGTGTAGAAGAAAGGTTGCATCTTTAAACAAGCTGCAAAATTCAGGAGGCAAAGGGGATTCAAATTTTCACCTCCTCGCCCCATTTGGTGTGAGGTGAGAAATCTTAGACTCATATTAAAACTACAGTTGCCATGTTGTATCTTCTCCTGATTGCCTCAGCCTTGTGGCCTGCCGTTTTTTTAAAAAGATACCTGTATATAGGGTACTCTTTAGGGTGAAATGTAGTGTATAGAGGAGTAGATATTTATAAAACCCTCTGAGTTTAAAACATATTTAGGGCTGCTAAATTTGATTGGGGGTTAGTTTCTAAGAAGTTTTGTCTTCCATTGTTGAAGAAATGACCAAACCCCTGCCAGATCACCTGGAAACATATTTGAGTTATGGTTATAATGTCATTGGACTGTCTTGATATTAAACCTAACTTGTCTGGACATCTTAGCTGTTAAATACTGTCAAAATGACTACACATTCCAAAAATAAGTCTCTGTATACACCTGCAGTGTGTGTGCGCTGTATGTACGATATAGCACACTTTCTTCCTGGCAGCAATGCAGGTGCAGACCTGTCTGTAAACAGACCATACAGCTTTTGAATGTTAGTCTGTGAAGAATGCAGCTAGTAACCCCCTAGTCCACTTCCCACTTGACTCCTTTGTAACCTGCTTGCAGATAGCACAAACTAGCAGACAAGCTTTGCCCTTTCTACACCAAGGACTATCTGTGTGCAGATATAGTTATGTAATTATATCAGCAGGCAAAGGACAGAAAAGCAAAGGGCAAAAATGAATCTTTGATGCATCACCATGTTTAGAGACTAATGCAGTGTAACCCAGAGTAGTTGAGGGACATTGGCAGAGAGGATTTATGCCCTATGCTTGGTCTGTGCTTAAATGCTGCAGTGGCACTACTGCATGCTGTAATGCTTCAGTGAAGAGGCTGCTTATGCCAACAGGAAGTGCCTTTAAGAGAGTAAGTAATCCAGCTCCCTAAGAGGCAGAACTATGTTGATGAGGGTCTTCTCTAGTCTTCAACTGCTGCAACCAATTGCATTTGGCTAACTGGGTGGATCAGGCTATTAAATTACTGCCTCTCTGTGCATTTCATTTTTTGTAGCTTTCAGAGTGTAAACATTTTCAACTGCTTAAATCCATCAAACAGGTATCAAGCTTTTGTTGGTGAAATTATATAGGTCTCAACCCCCCTTAAGAAATGGGGATTAGAGGGTCTGATCGCAATGAAGCATCTTGCCAAGTCAGTTCTTCAGAAATGAGGGTCTAGTGCCAGGCAGGGCTTGGTCTATCTCTAGAACTTAGGTTGAACTAGCAGCATTGCTCAGGGATGTGTGTGGGAGAATTGCATCCTGTGTGAAATCCTTAGTCCTGTCCTGCCCCCTCCCCCCATGCAGCTCCCACTGTGGATGCAGTAAGGTTGACAGAAGAATTAGCTACTGCCTCAAGGGGATGGATTTATTATGGTGGGGAGGGAATAACTTCCTTCACCATAGGCAGTGTCACCACTAGAGTAGTGCAAAAGCGGCGAAGTCCTGTGGCACCTTATAGACTAACTGAAGTGTAGGAGCATAAGCTTTTGTGGGCAAAGACCCACTTCGTCAGATGCATGGGTCTTTGCCCACGAAAGCTTATGCTCCTACACTTCAGTTAGTCTATAAGGTGCCACAGGACTCCTCGCTGCTTTTGCAGATTCAGACTAACACGGCTACCCCTCTACTACTTGACACTAGAGTAGTATAACTGTTGCAGCACTTGTAGTATAGGCACTCAGAGATGCTGAGTGCCTTGTTTAGTTGTGGGGATGGATTCAATAGTCTACTGAAACATGCAATTGGTATTAACCTTACTTCAGTTCAGAACAATAAATCAAGGCTTGACTAACAGTATATATTAAAGGACAAAGTTGAACACTGGTATTTTTTCTTTCTATGATAGTGTACTGAGACATTGTAATTTTAGTATGTCTCTTTATTGACACTCCATAAAGATGAAATGGGCGCTAAAAAGGACCTCAAATTTTGATAGGGATGTTGTCTAAACAAAAGTAACTGCAAATAAATGCCCTATGTATTGGCTAGCTAAAAATTGGGTTCCTGCTGCTGAAATCAATATAAACTTGATTAGATGTCAGTAGGAGCAGGCCTTTCTCATGCAAATTCCCCTTTAGTTTGCAATCTAGTACCATAAGTATGCTTAAAATGAGGATAGTAACTGAGAACTGTCAATGAGAACTATTCAGGCCTCCAATCACCTACCTGTTGTCTATTGATCACAAAAATATAAAATCCTGTCAAATTTAACTTATTTAATCCACTCAACATGGATAGATATCTGCATGCAGTTACAGTCCTATGTGCTACACTTGACAAATGTGTTCAGTAGGAATAGCAGTTATGAAGTATTTTAAGTTCAAGGTTATTAACAAAGTTTAACCTATTTGAAAGCTAAGCTTGTTTCCTTTTGAAAGTTATCCAACAGTAAAGAGCTTAGTTATGGGGAGGGAATTTTCCTGGCAGAAAGTTGCCTCTGAGAATATCTGCATTTAAAGAACTAACAGCAAATGAGCCCAGTTTGTGGCTAAATGGATATATAATGGTAATCTGTCAAAATTATTAGTTTAACATGCACCTCTGTTTGATACATGATACAAAGACCAGGAAAATGAGGATTCTGTTTAAATGGAAAGTAATAGTTAGTTCTGGGAGAATTCTGCACCACTGCATGCATGCAGAATTCATGTCTCCCTACAGATTTCTTTGCTTCCCTTTGAAAAATGGATTTCTTACAAGGAAGCTGCAAAAGCAGTCATCCCTCCCCAGCACCTTTGGCACCCAGAATGCTGGCTGGTGTCTCCTACTCTGCACCAGGCTCAGCTGCTAGTCCTAGCTGACAAGGGATCTCCTTTCTTGGGACTAGATTAGGTTCACCCCCAGAAGCTTCCCCAGCTGCAGGAAGTGCCATATACCTCTCCATCCCTACTTCCTGTCGCATTGCTCTTCTCTCTGGGAGGTCACTGTACATGGAACTGCTCACCTATCTGCCATGTCACCCCTTCATGTGGCTCAAGCACTGAGACTCTTGCACTCAAACCCCCACCCTGACTAGCATCATCCCCCTGTACCACTAGGACAAGGGCCTAAGCACCAAGCTCCACTGAGCACCCCAGACCACCCTAATGAGCCCCAACCAACTTTTCCTAGACCTTCTCTCGGCACCCCCCCCCCACTGAGCCATCTGCACCCAGCTTACCCCACCAGAAACATCTCACCCCCACCTGGATCCCCTCCACAATTGAGCCCACATCCAGATCTGGGGACAAGGGCTAAGCATGTGTGAGCCTTCTTCTCTTCTCTCCCCCCCTCCCTTCTCCCCCCCCCCCCATTATCTTGGTGTGCCTAGACTAGCCCTTGTGATGTTAGTCATCCCTGTGGAGTCTGTATCCTGTGGGGAGGATAATGGTGCTGCCGAGTGGTCTATGCAGCCAGTGGCCTGTATGCTCCTCATGGACATGCTGGAGCCTCTCTGATTATTATGTTAAACAGAATTTTAAGAGTGCTGGGTTTTAAGTTTTGTGCAGAATTACCTTTGGATTAAATATCCTGGCTGCTGAGAATAGTGGATCCTCGTCTAATTATGGTTTGTATTGGCACAAACATGTATTTGATTATAGTTGATGCATGACACAAATGGCTTCTTCATTTCTATATAACGCAGACAATGAAGGTTGGGTAGTGAAGATGCCAGTACAGGCAGTCCCCGGGTTACGTACAAGATAGGGACTGTATGTTTGTTCTTAAGTTGAATTTGTATGTAAGTCAGAACTGGTACATACTGTAGGGGGAAACTCTAGCCAAACATTTCTCCAGAGCTCAGTTTTATTCTCCCACACCTCACTTCCCTCAGTCCTTTATTCTCAAGCTGAGGTGTCTGCTGAGAAGCCGCTCCACGTCTCCCTGGTCTGCTGGGGGGAAGCAGCTAGTGTGGGGTTGCCTCACCCCGTTTGTAAGTAGGGATCCGATGTAAGTCGGATCCATGTAACCCGGGGACTGCCTGTACTTATTAGTGTCCAATTGACACTTGCTGCTCTAATAGATTTTCTTCGTAGTCTTTTTCTGGATTCTCCACTGAACATCACTTGTCTTGTACTGGTGTTGAGTCTTGAACGGTGTTGCACAGGGGCGGATGAGAATGCCGCAGGGCCCCGGGCAGCAAAATTTCGCAGGGCCCCCCTTTTGACACGGCGCATGAGCAGGGCCTTGGGAAGCGCAGGGCCTGGGGCAGCCGCCCTGCTCGCCCTGCCCTAAGTCTGCCGCTGGTGTTGCAAATGCATACTGCACTTATAATGCAGTACGGGCCACTTGCTATAAGTGTGACTAACAAGAAAAATTCAATGTTCAAAACAGGCTTTAGTTTGCCTTCTTGCTGCCACTGAAGATGACTCTCTGCACTAAAACTCACTCATCTTAAGAGATTTGCAAAGTTTATTTTGCAGTTGCCTTAATAATGGATTTAATCTCAATTCCATCAATTTGGTTAATAGCCAAACCAAATGTTAAAATACCAAAGTAGTCCTATTTAAGAAGCATAAGCCTATCTTTCAAAATTATTTAAAACTGTAGTATGGAAGGAGCACAATTAGTCAACATATTGACTTTAAATCTCACTCACTTTTCTTTAGTGAGTAATGAGTATACTACTTGAGTGTCACATTTAAATGTAGATCTAAATTTCTTTAGAAGCTTTTTTACAGCCCTGATGTTCATGCATGATTTAGTACTAACAGGTACTCCTGTTTAACAGCAGAAGGTTCAGAAATCTGGTATGTCCTTCTTGACAAGAAATCTTAGTCTCTAAAAACATGGTCTGTTTCTATTCATCTTTATCAAGTCAGACTTGTTTCTTTTTGCTTGCCTCTCCATACCTTTCCCTTAATTATAATCAGGGATATGTGCCGGGTGCAAACAGATTGGCTTGTGTTAAAGCTGACACAACCAGCCAATAAAAAAAGCCCTTTCTGGCTAGTGGCATCGCAAGCATTGCCTGGCTGCTACAATGAAATAAAATTAAAAATAAAGCAAGGCCTTTGAAACCGCTCTGAATATGTAGGTTAAATCAGTGAACTCACATCAGCAGTCACAGATGGCAGACACAAACTTTTCTTTGGTGAAGAATGTTGAGGACTCAAGTGTTAAGGAAACTGAAGATCCTTGGTGTGTCCACTTGAAATTTATGTATTCACTCAAAGTAGAGACATTATGCATGTTTCAGTTTGGATGGAGTCTTGGGCTTGAGATAATTACATTTCAAGAATAATATGGCCAGTGGCTTCAAAGATAGATGTGTTGTGTAGGGTCTTAACTAGGAGTAATCAACAGGCAGACTGAGCCAAATCCAGATGCTTTTGAATGAAGCATGAAGTCTTTACTGGTTTGTATTTTCTCTGGAGTCTGGACCTTGACTTACCCTGACCAAGAATTGTGGTCCTTGACAAAATTGATTACCTCTGATTTTAAGTATGCTACATCCTTGTCAAGGCTTTCTCCCACTCTGGCATGATAAATGCAGAAGTGGGGGCCCACAAGTACCCCAAAACCCTCTTTCCAGACTTTGGTATAAAACTTCCCCCCCCCAAATCTTAATCCTAGATTTGGGGATAAAAATCAGCTTCCACCACCCAAGTAATAAGGAAACCAGCGAGAGACCACTTGGGAAATCTCAGCCCCTAAGTAAAACCAGGACACACAAATTAACCAATACCAGGTTAATAAAAAGAAAAGGGAACTTATTATCACCACAATAGTCCCGCTGCAAGCTTAATGACTAGATGGAAAAGTCACAAACTAATATACTCATGGGGGAAACCCAACCAAGGGCCAAGACTTACTTACAAAGGTGAGCAAAACCCATTTTTACAAATGCACAGACATCAAATCCCATTTTCCGAACCATAAAACAATAAAACATAACAGATTTATCTAAACCTTTCCCTACTTACAGATAGGAAGAGTCTGTTCTTGGCTCCCTCAGTAGCTGGAGAGAAACTGCCCCAGGGAAAAACCAAAAATTCCTTTGTCCCAGTTTGAAATTCCTACCTACATTCCTATTGGCCAACTCTACCTGGCTTAGGTATAGTTAACCCCTTAGTTCCCAGGCTGCTGGCCATCTCTCATGATCATGACAATCCTGAACAAGTGTGTGTTGCGGACTAAGCTGAAATATTACAAATGTAGCTAAATGCTATAGCCTGGAACAGTGCACTTAACTTAGTCTTTTAAAATTTATTCTGTACATCCCTACTAAGGGTAGTGACTGCCATTACTACAGTGTGTAGCCAACCCAGCTTACTTCTGAAATTGATTTGTTAGTGTGACCAGAATATTTAGAAACAACATTCATAGAAATATATATTCTGCTAGTATGGGGAGGTATGAACAGTCTCCTAGAGTTTTGTCAGGGAGGCCCAGGTCTACTTGCCATGACTAAGAATGACACTAGTGTAGCCAGGAGGCATGACTGCAGCTCATGCAGGCATATGAGTGAGCTACCTTTGAGCCAGTTAGATTTATACTCCAGTAATAAATGCAGTGTAGCTGTGAAGTTGGCTAGTTGAGTATGTACCCAGGGTCCCGGGTGGAATTGTACTAGGGAGGCCAGCACATGCTGCTGCCACAACCACACTGCTATGCACTAGCTAGCTTTGATCTACCTGGAGGCTTAATTTTTAGCTAGGTCAAAGTTAGCTCAGGTATGTGCCTACATGAGCTGCAGTCACACTTTCCTGCTTTTAAGGCATGGTTATCCTACAGAATAAGAAAAGTCCTGTCCCCCTCCTTGGATGACATACTGTACTCCTTCTGGGTCATTTACTTTCCCTGCTCTTCCAACTCTCTTCCCTCCTCCATGTGGAAGATATTACATTTTAAAACTGTACAAAGTCCCATCTGTCTAGCATATCCAAAATCTCTCACTTGGTAATCTTTTTGATAGTTACTTATTCCAAATATTTAAGATAGGTGGAAAGATGAAGTATGTTTGCATAGAGACTTGCTGAATTTAAATCTTTCCTTCAATTGAGTGTTACTGGGGGAGGAGGGAAATCTGGCCAGCATTTAAACTAATCATTCATTTTTTTTTTGGAACTACTAGAATTTAACATCTTGTGAAGCAAACATTAAATCAGCATATGTATGACTATTCCAGCATATATCTTTCTTCTAGATTCCAAGAAACCCTAAGAATGAACTAGTCAGAAGCTACTGTAAAAGCGAGCCCAAGCTACTGAAAATTTGGTTTGTTGAGGAAGGTGATGCACCAATATCTTATAGAGAAGGTGGGAAGAGATAACTTCAGATCCCCCATATAAAATACTGTCTCCGGAAACTAGATTTTAAACCTTTCAGTTTGCTGCAGGTGCAGAGTGGGAATGGAATCTCGAGAAACATGAGATGGAACTTGAAAGGGAAGAATCCTCTAGAGGTACTGGCAGGCGACCTAGAACCCATTTTCTTGGTAGCTTTATATGAGTATTTTCTAAATAAAGAGCAGAAGTGCGCTGAGTACTCCTCAACTACGTTACTACATCACAGTGCTACTTTCAATACCATTACTAATTCATGATTAGGATAATAGTGGCATGTGACTAGACATATAAAGCCTTTTCTGTCTGTCATCTTACTCAAATTAAAGTGAGGATTAGGATGACCATATTTCCCTGTGCTGACTAGAGAACACCTGGTAAAACTACTCTTATTAGCGTGCGTTCAATGGCAATCAGCACCATGCAGTACAAACATTCAAATTATGAAGTTGATGACTGAGCCTGCTAAAAAGAAATGCTGCATAGTTGGATTCATTTTATTTATCTTTGAGGCTTTAGTGTTCACACAAAGGGGTGGTCACACAGATGCCTTCCCTCCCCTCCAAGGTTGGTAACCAACAGACCCTACCCTCCTTGCCTGACATTTGTTCTCCATGCCTGCCTGACTGGTTTCCTGGATTGGATCCACCTCTGCTGGTATCGGGCACCACGCCGTCCTGAGGCAACACATGGGCGGTGATTTGGGCTGGTACTTTCACAGGATCCTATTCCCTCTCTTCCCCCTCCCCCCAGATTTGTCATGGTTCACACTAGAATGTGGCCAGTAGCAGCCATTTTGGCATGGTGCAGGAGGGAAGGGATGTGAGCAGCTTCCAGCTGTGTGGGGTGGGGGACAATGGTAGGAGGGATGATCTGGCTCATGACTTTGCAGAGCTCACTTCTCTCTCTCCTGCCCTTGTGGCTGACAACAGCTTGTTCCTACCTACCTATGCAGCTAACACCTCCAGGTGGCTGCTGCTGGCTACAGCCATAACTCAGCCACCTCCTGTGGAGTTTGCAGGGGTGGAGCATAAACCGTTTGGAAATCATTCCCTCATTGCCACTCTAGAGCTGCATGGCCCTCTGCTGGCCTGGCACTCTGAGGTTCCACACACAACTGGAGGCATGGCTAAGCCTTCTGGTCAAGTAAACTTAATCCATTTGCAGGTAGGAAAAGCAACCTAAAAATCCTAAACCCAAAAGATTCCACTGCCCCCGTACCTCCTTGGACTACCTGTGAGTCTTTAGGGTTCTGGGATGGAGCCTCCAGGGCCCAAGCTGGATTCCTTGGAGTATTGTTCTCAGCCCCTGCTGGGCTCTGTTCTTCCAGGGCCTGTTTATAGGACACTGGGCTTCTAGGCTGGCTCCTGCGGACTCTGGCTCAGCCCCTTCCCTTTCACTCCAGGTACAATCCCCAACACTGAGCTGTCATTTAAGGCCCAGATGACCTTGAAGCTATCACCTGACCCTCCTTAATTCCACCCCCTCAGGCTTGGAACGAGCTAATTAAACATGATCCAGGTATGGCTGGCTCTATTGCCTTTAGCAGTTCAGTCACCCTGTGGACGAAACCGTCATATCAGGATCATACACTATCCAGATTAAGTTTCACAAACACCACACTCCTGCCAATTGTTGTTTCCCATTATACTTAGTCTTAATGACAAACTTGGGTACTTAAACCATGAGGAAATTAAGCAATACAGGTCAAAAAGGCATACCTCAATGGTAGCCCCCCAGGCCTTTTTCTTGCATTAGTTTTTGACTATGAATAACTCCTTGCTGAGAAGTTAAGCTGTCATGTCAGAGACGAAACCTCTTAAAGCACCAATCAGCTTGCTGTAAAGCTTTTAAGGTGACCAGCCAAGGGGCACGAGACTGGTTGGTTTTTTTCTTTTTGTCTTTATGATGCATGGAGTCTTTACAGAGCATCAAAATACTTTAAAAAAAAAAAAAACTTGAATCCATAGGAGAAACTGGAATAAAAATCCTCCTCCTTGGGACCTTTTGTTTAACTGTTACTCTGTGCAAACTTCTAGGAGAGACGAGACCTAAATTTGAGTTCAGAAACCAAGTTTCTCACTCTCAAACTTCAAGACCTCCTTAAAGTTGCAAGAGCCTGATCCTGCCGTCACAGGAGGCCACTAACAACTTTGTGACCTCAATGAGAGCGGATCATATCCTGCAGTGTTTTATAACTAGGAGCCTTGTGACTTAGTGCACTATGTGGATCACAGTATCTGAGGACATGTCTACACTAGGAAATTATTTCAAAATAACACCCCAAATAGTAATTTCAGAATGGTGCTTTCACACTGATTGGAGCCTCCATCGGCTTTAAAGCCCCTGGAAGCACTCTGGGGAGGGCACCAGGAGGGTGGACACTTCTGTGGCTCCTTGCTGAGGCTAGCTGAGACTTGTGCTTACAGGGTCTCCTCTCAGGCTGCATCTTATGCCACTTCTACACTGCCTCCCTCCTTGCAGGACACCAAACTCACACCATGTGCTCTAGTTGCCCTTGCAGACACTATCACACTTCCAACATGGAGCTGGAACCGCTGCAAAGCAGTGCCAGGCTCACAGGCCTCCTGCTGCACCTTATGGCGCAGTTCATTCAAACTGCCCATGTGCTGCTTCAGTACAACCAGCCCCAACCTCCACCCAGCCCCTGACGCTTCTGATGCAGCAAATGTTCCTCACTCCCCTACACACCATGGAACTCCCTTTCTGGCAGGGTGAGACCAGGTCCAACTGGTGGGACTGTATTATCCTGAAGTGATGGGATAACCAGCAGTGGATCCAGAACTTGCGTAGGCAGAAGGCCAATTTCTTGGAACTCTGCAAGTGGCTCACCTCTGCCCTCGGACAACAGGACATATGGCTGAGACCCACCATTCTCCTGCAGACGTGTCACTATCACCCAATGGACCCCTGACTACCATGCCTTGGACTACATAAACAGGAAGGGGTACTTCTCTTTGGTGCTGCAGCCCCTGGTGGGCCTCTAGAGACTGTACACTCACATTAACGTTGGAAAGGTGCACAACACCCTTCTATTCTGGAACTCAAGCCTGTTTCAGAAGATGCACATTGGCACTCCCCATCTTCTCCCCCCCCCCCCCCCCAACTGCGCTGTCAGGGATATGCCAATGCCCATATGTATCCTGGGTGAAACAGCCTATCCCTTGCTCCTGTGGCTGATGAAGCCCTCCACAGGCAGCCTGGACCCCACCAAGAAGTACTTCAACCCCTGGCTGAGCAGGTGCTGCATGGTGGTGGAATGTGGCTTCAGCTGTTTAAAGGGTAGGTTCAGGAGTCTCTTCACCCATCTGGGCCTCAGCGAGCACAACATCCTCTGACAGTGTTCCTGAAATTGTTCCATGGAACACTGGTGTTCCGTGAACAACTCGCAGGTGTACCGCGACTTCTTCCTTGTTTCTGTTGCTTCTTTGTTTTTCTGTCAATTAAAAAAAAATTTTTTCATAAGTGTTCCACATAATAAAAATAATATTGTGTGGTGTGCTGTGGTCTCAAAGTTTAATAAACACTGCCCTATGAAGTGGTGGCCTGCTGTGTGCTCCACTTCCTGTGTAAGAGCAAGGGGGAGACTTTTCTGCTGGGTGAGGTCAGAGGCTGTTCTGCTGGACACCAGTGCCATACGGCAAGCACATCAGGGGACTGTGCTCATCTGGAAGGCTTTGAGGGAGAGTTTCAGCCAAGGCCACCTGTGACTCTTCCCCTAGGCCTTGCCACAAGGGGCTCCAGCATTGCTCCTGTGTGCCTTTCCTTCCCCACCCTCTGCAGAGCAAATAAAGTATTTTTGTTTGGAAAACAGTTCAGTTTATTTGGGAGATATACAACAGGGGAGAGAGAGGGCTGGGACTGGCACCTGCCTTGGGTAGTGCTGGAGGCTTCAGCTGCCCAAGAGGCCCCACCACCATGTGTTCGAGGGGGCTAGGAGGAGAAGCCATGGGTGTGGGTGCCGGGAGTTGGGGGAAGTAGGAGTGGGAAGGTGGCTGCTGGCCTGCTCCATGCGCTCAGTATGCGCTCCAGCAGAGATTATGGAGGCACATGTGGCATTGTGGTGGCGTGCCAGCTGGTCCCACATGGCCTTCCATTGCTCCTACTTAGCCTGGTGCTCCTCCCACTTGGCAGCCTGCTCCCAGTGTTCCTTGTCAAACCTCAGATAGGGATTGGAGGCAGGCCATCTGATCCTGCAGCAGGTCTTCATGAGTTCACTTTCTCTGGCGGATCCCACTCAATCAGGTAGATGGCGTGGAAGGTGGACGACATGGCACGCTCACAGCTGGCCCAACTGTGAAGAAAAGTTACAAGGGCAATCATCCCAGGAGCCACTGTATGAAGTCTAGCCCTGATCTCTGTACTGACACCAAAGATCTTGGCAGATGATGTGCTTTGATCAAAGCCATCTGTTGCCTAGACAGCAGGCACTTTCTTGCAGGGGCACAGATAGCCTGGGGTGTTTTGCTAGCCCCACAGGACAATCAGGCATGGGAATTTACCAGCGAGGCCATGAGCCGGGGGGGACGGGGACAGGACAGGGTAACTTGGCTTCCTTCTGTGTCCTGCACAGGCTGGGTCCAGGACTGGCAGCATCCTGCAGAAAGCAGACTTCTATCCCTGCCCGATGGGAGAGGTGTGTGTGTGAGCCGCAGAGGCCACTTGCCAAAGAGTGTTACTAGCATCTCCTCCTCTTCCTTCCTCTGGCAGGTTCCCATGCTGAGGATAAATCTCTGCATCACCATGCTTGACCAGGAGCAGATGCTACCAGAGTGCAGGCATGATCCTGTGCACTGTCTGTGTGGTTCCATGACCACAGCTTCCTTAGTGGTGGCTTGTTGTGGAAAGGTGTCCCACCACAGAGTCCAGAGTAAGGCAGGCCTTTCCAAGAACCTTGTAAGAAGGAGCGAGGGGTTTCTGAGAGAGCGTCATGGGGGTGAATGCTCCAGATTGGCACTCCATGTGCACCCATGTACACAGACTGTCATGAAACCACCAGGCCAAAAAGGAGCCCCTTTCAGCCTGGCATCTGCATGTGTGCGTAGGGAAAGTTAAGGAACTCATGTGAAATGTCTTCACCAGGATTGTCTAAGGCCTGGGAGACGGCGGGTGCAGGGGAAAGGGGAGAGGAAGAGGAGGGGAGAGGGAGAGAAGGACTGGTTCCAGGGTAACAGTTCCTGGCTGGTGTGCTCCTCCTTGTCCTCCACAACCTTGCCCTTGTGGAGGCTGACGCTGGGCATGTTGTGGCCAAACTCAATGACAATGGGTAGGAGAGGTGACTGGCTCCCATCCCAAGATGGAATCCAGCCACTCAAAGCGGTCAGTGTGAGGAGCTGCTCCAGAGTGTGCACTCTGCTCCCTGGCCTTAGTGTAAACCTGCCAGAGCACTTTCATCTTCATGCAGGCCTGGTTGAGGGTCCACTTGTATCCTTTTTCCACAAGGCTGGTGGCCATCCAGCCATAGACAGGGGCCTTCCTCCTCCTGGTGCAGAGATCCTGGAGGTTGGTGGTCTCCCCCCACAGCTTGATGAGGTCCAGAATCTCCACACCAGTCTAGGCTAGTGCCGCCTTTTGCCCCTGGCCAGTGGTAGTCACGGCTGTTGTGGGAATGCTTGAGTGGGGGAGGGGGGCTTCAAGGGAGCACTGGGGTCAGTCATGGCAATAGGTGCTGTGTAGCATGGGACTAGCAAAGCTCTCCTCATGCTGCAAACTCTTTTCCTTCTGCCTGCAGCTTTAAACTCTGCAGGAGAAGAGGAGCATTGGAGCTATAAGGTATGACCAGATAGGCTGCTGGAGGCCAGTTATTTTGACACATTAGCAGCTGAGTGTCCACACTACTGCTATTTTGAAATAATTTCAAAATAAGCATTATTCCTCATGAAAAGCTGGAGTTATTTCAAAGTAACCAGCCAGTTATTTTAAAATTACAGGCTTGGTAATGTGGATGCTCTGCTTGTTTTGAAATAACTCCCTAGTTTAGGCCAGGGCTTAGTGGTCCTTTAAGTAACATACAATTCCTTTAGTTAGTAGTAACTAAGTTAGGCTCTTGTTGACTTAACTTAGGCCATCATTCACTATTTTCCCTGTAAGCTGCGTGGCAGGGTGGCTGTGGAGCTGCTAATTGAACCCTGCCTATAGATTTAGGGCTGCTGCACAGAGAGCTTCCTGGCTGGGGAGAGGCACTCCCTCGGCAACAGCTTCCTGCTCCAAACAATGAGCATGCTGGTAGGGAAGGGGACATGAGGGAGGGACATGAGGCTTGAGTTGTTAGAATGGACAATACTACATGTACTGTATCAATCTTCATTGACATTTCTCATTATTCCCTGATGCTGGCATCTCAGAAGCACCATCTCAAATGGGAGTTTCTGCAGCTGTTGTGATGGGATGAATCTCAGAAGTCCCCTTAGGGTTGTCCCCTGTTGTGCTGATCATGCCACTGATACCTTCCTTCCTGCCCTCTGGGGCTCCCTAGCATCCTGTCCCACTGGGTCAGAAGCTCTGGTCTCCCAAGACAGGGCACAGAGTTGGAATTACTGCTCCCATTCACATCCATTGAACCTGGTCAGATCTGGGAGGGCTTGGCTATAAGGAAACCACCCCCTAACAGGGACCAAAACTCCAAGTAAATCCATCTCATCCCCTGTAAAAGTTATAAAACTTATAAGGTCAGCCCCCTTTATCACTGAAAGAGAGATGCACACTGGTTGCTCCCCCTCCCCTGTAACAATTATTTACTCAGGACTTGATAAGACAAGTGTGTTTATTAAGTACAAAAATAGAATGTGAGTGGTTACAAGTGAAAACAGGTCAAACTGAGTTATTCAATGAAAATGAACAAAATGCTTAGCTAGTTCTAACCTTACACAGTTGTTCTTATCTCAGGTAAAAAGCTTCAAGTCAGTTGATCTTTACTCTGGCTTGGGTCTATAGCTTGACAGAGTTCTTTGTTGTCAGGTATTCTTTAGGTAGCCCAGGCAGTTTCAAAGGACAGCTGAAGACAAACGTTTGATTGCTTCCCACTACTTAAATGGACTTTCCCCAGAATGGGAACCCTTTGTTCAGTGGTACCGCTCCCCCTTTAAGAATAGTAATAGAGATGTAGTCCTGTTAGTCTGGTCTTGCTGAAACAAAAGACAGGACTATGCAGCACTTTAAAGACTAACAAGATGGTTTATTATTACTAACCATCTTGTTAGTCTTTAAAGTGCTGCATAGTCCTGTCTTTTGTCCCTTTAAGAATGTGAATGTTTAACTACTTACTTGGTAAGCCTCACTGTTAATGTTAACTAGTGAGGGCTGGAGCACCCCTCCCCCTACCTCCCTTTTAATTGGTTAACTAGTTAATGTATAACCAATTAAAAGGGATTTTACATCACCATTCAAAAATACGAAGTTGAGAATGGATTCCAGTACCAGGTGGCATGGTCACATGTCTTTCTAGAACCAACCACAGTTTGGTCTTCCAGGACACACACCCATCCACCAATGACCATAAGTTTGAGTACTGTGTCATTAGGTACCTGAAGTATCACTAACAGCCCTCATTAGCACATTTAGAGCTATGAATAGATTCACACTTCACATTGCTAACTTTTCATATACAAGAATGATACATGCACAAAAACAGGATATACAGATTCAGCAGCGTGTAACTGTAAAATTGGTATGTTACAGACCTGTTTTGCATAAGGCATCTTTGAGTTATGCATATTCATAAGCCAATTCTCCTAAGGCATGGATGGGCCCATAGCGGCTGCAATTTATACTCTGAGACAGCTGGGTTAACAGAGTTCTCTCTGATATCCACTAGTAGCCAAGAAATGCCTGCCAACGTAAGTCCCTATCACGGTCATTATATACCTAGTCCCTATGTAGTTAAAAACAAAAATGGAAGAAAAATAATATAGTACAAGATATTAATTTTCCCCTTCTCACTTCACTTGAGTTGCAGCATGATTGTACCTCTTAAGTCATCTCTTATAAAAAGGTAAAGAAATAATTTTATGGGAAGAATTGAGAACACTGTAGAGGTTTTTCTGGTTTTAATTTTTAGAAAAGTAGTTACCGTTTTTTTTTTTCCTTTCACGTCCAATCCATATCTCCTGTGCACAGCACATAAAAGAGCCAGTTACTGGAGGAAAAAAAACCCTCCCATGCCTTTGGAGGGATAAGATATGGAGCTCTCAGTCCAACTCAGCTGCTTCTGTCAAATGGCTTGGCAAGAAATCTCATCCTCTGCTGTAAATCTTGATGGAAGCATCTTTTTCCCTAAAAAATAAGGAAGAACAGTCTCCCTTTTAAGCAGGAGAGAATTATCACAAATAGAAACCTAGGCCACAGTCCTAGACGCTGATCTATGTGGTTCAAGTGTCTTCCTGAATGCGTCAGCTTGTAGGATCAGGGTGTTTGCTCTAATTGCAGTTTAGTTCAATGCAACCATTTGGTGCTGTAGATAGATTTGCAGTTTTAACAAGCACTTACTGAATCTGATATAGCATGTAGGCCCTTCCAATCACCTTACTTCAAAACTGGCTTAAATGTTACAATCTTCACTGTATGACTACTCCCATAGTAAGGTAGAACACAGAAATCAGACGGGATTGCAGGTGCCATTATTATTACATTGTGTACAAACAAAAAATGGCTATTCCGACTTCAGTCTAGATAACTTGAGGACTTCAGTGAGGAATGTGACTAAAAATTACTACCTTATTCATAATCAGCTGTCCATGTCAATGACATAAGTTTGATTTCCATTGGCTCTGCAGAACCCACAGAGCTATGATTATGCTATTTTCTATTATGCATCATTAACAATTATTTCCTAAATTCCAGTTGCAAATCCAAATGTTGGGTTGTACAAAATGTAATGGCTGTTGAGTTACACAGGAGTACCTGAGAGCAGAATTCAGCTAGCACAACTTGTATTATTGGTGACTGCTTCAAAAAAGAGTCCCTTTTGACTTTAACTCCCTCTCATGCTAGTAGGGTCTGTACTTAAAAACAAGCTCTTTATTTGTAAATAAAGTACATTTGATACAGGAATTGACACATGGAGCCCAACATCACTTCTGTATTTAATTGCTTTATTTCCTGTGTCACTACACGAGTTACAACATAGTGAACAGTGGTTGTTCTGTATGTGCCCAGGCTTGTCTAAAGAGTGGCTTGTGGATAATTTTGGGCAATGATTCCTACTGATGTGCCCATGATGGTCTGACTTTTAACCAGCTCAGTCATTGGGTTTGTGGTGAAGCTCCTGTTCTAGATGATCAGGGAGACAATGGGGGGAGGAGGGAAAGTTTTTAGGTGGGGAAATCTTGTCTCAGGAGCCAGAGAGTCTATGTGTGTAACATGTTCTGCTTAAAGCGGAGCTCTATGAAGCAGCCAGGCAATCTACATGCTTCTCCCCACCAAGTGGTATTCTAGGGACCAGCTTTCTCTGGTGAAGGGTAGAGACTTGCTCTCCTGACAGCTTCAGCCCTTGATGCTTTCCAGTGACTTTGGAATGTTAGCTTCTCCCTTTCCTCCTACCAGCCTTTACACCTTGCTGAGCCCTGAGCTAGTAGCTTCCTCCAGCAGCATGGATATTGGCCAATATCTGAGGTCTGTAGCTTGAGTAAAGCAAGTACTAATCTGTCTACCCAGGTTGGGAGACTTGCTTCTACAACAGTGCGGACATATCCAAAAAGCCTCAGCCTTACCTCTAAATTCATGAGTCCTTGTTGGATTTTTTTTTCTGATCTGACAGCTGCAGAGCATGAGAAGCCTAAATAAATTTACCCATCAGCTGGGACAAAAGATCTATGGTATAGCAAATGAATGGAAACTTATTTAAAAATCTTCAAAGGGCATTCTCTTAAATAAGGTGTCCTGACGTGTGTCAGGATAGACATTTTTCTCTTTGCTACTGCTGATTAGTCTGGGTAGGTTTAAGAGCAATACCCAAAAAACCTCTAATCCATGTTTCATCCGTCCCTTATAAACTCTTCAGCTTTAGTTTTAACTCTCTATTTTGCTCCTCTAGAGCAACAGGGAGGGAAGCTTGAAGTAAAGACCCTCTTCCATTTTTGCCAGACTGCAGTAAGGATGTTAAAATGCAGTTAATTGATTAGTTGATGGAATCTCCTTTGACTAGTCAGCTAGTCGATAGGCACTTCCGCATTCCTCCTTCGAAATGTACAAGAGCACCTGTTGGGGCTCTTGTACATTTTGAAGGAGGAATGCAGAACTCTGGGTACAGCTCGGGACCAGTAGGGAAGTCCCACTTATTCTGGACTGCACGCGGGTGCCTCCTTTGAAATGCACAAGAGAGTCCCCAGTGGGGACTGACCAGCTGTGGCAGAGGTAAACAAAGTTTCTGTTGGTACTGCAGTGGGGCACCCTAGTTTGAAGGAATGAAGTAATTTGACAAGTAAGACATTTTATTTAGCAGCTGGGTAGTAGTGTCATCCTTCTGCCCACGTAACCAAACTGTAGAGGCTGTTGTGCACGATTTTCATACTCGCTGACTTTGTGCCACCTGCTGTTAAAGTCTGGCTTTCCTTCTGTGTTCCCAGATAGGCACTTACGTGCAGCCAGATTAAAACACGTAGGCTATGTCTACACTAGTGAGTTATTGTGCAAGAATGGCCATTCTTCCACAGAGCGTCCACACTGCCTACCCGCTCTTGCGCAAGAAGATTTACAGTAAAGCGTGGTAGGGGAGGGCTTCTTGCACAAGAGCTACGCTCTTTTCTAACAGGTGTAAGCTCTCTTGTGCAAGAACTCTTGCGCAAGAGGGCAGTGTGGATGTGCAAGAAACCCCTATGGCTACAATGGCCATCAGAGCTTTCTTGCGCAAGACAGTGTCCACACTACCATGTATGCTCTTGCACAAAAGCACATCTCGCACATGGCAGTGTGGACGTGATGTTGCACAAGAGTTCTTGCGCAAGAAGCAGGCAGTGTAGATACAGCCATAGTGTGCTGGGTAGACTCAGTATAAATAATCTGATTGTGCTGAATCTACAGCTTGTGCTTTTTATTATTTGGTTGGCTCGGGGCTAATAATTGTAGTGTAGCTGTTCTGGGCTCTCTGCATTACATGGGTCTGAGTCTCAGAACTCAGGCTAGAGCCTGCAATCAAGCATCTGCACTGCTCTTAGCTCGGAAAGCCAGAGTCAATGGACCGAGGCTCAGACTGTCAGAGCGTTTGAGGTTCTTTAATGCAGGGTAGAATGGCAGTTGTGTGATCAGTTCCTCTGCTATGACAAGGTCTAATGTGGAATTTCCCTCCATCTGGGCTGCAAACCTTTCAGTTTAGAAATTACAACATTTAGAAATTCCAAGGATGTTTCACTACTGATGGCATGAGGCTTCAAGCAAATATCAGTCACGTTGAGGTACTCCAGGATCAGTCTTCCCCCCCCCCCCCCACTCATTGTCCATAGGCACATCAGAAGGCAATCCTCTTGTTCGCTCTTGAGACTTGCTGATGTGTAGCAAACACCACTAATACCTCACCTTGTGCTTTCAACACTGATACATAAATTCAGGATAATGTTCTTTTGAGTCGTACATAAACTTTGGTACAGTAGGAAATGCATCATTCTGTAACCTACAAATCAAAGCTAAAGCAAAATGATGGGGCAAAGTTTTCAAGTTGAAAGGCTTTTGTATAAAAGCTGACTTTTTTCCAAACAAACAAATGAACAAAACCAAAAAATGGGTAAGAGGGTAGGGTGGTTTAAATCTGTAAAGCTAGTTACTGAACAAGGTAAAATTGTAATATCCCTGTGCAATTACATTACATGTCTTATTTCTGTATTTCAGAGTTCCAAGATGCAGATTCAGATATCTCAAAACTCTTATTAAGGACTGAAGAACCATCTTTAAGATCTGAAAATTGATCTGAATACTGACCATGTCTATTATGGATCACAGCCCCACCACTGGAGTGGTGACTGTAATAGTCATTCTGATTGCTATAGCTGCTCTTGGTGCCTTGATATTGGGCTGCTGGTGTTACCTGCGTCTGCAACGGATCAGCCAGTCTGAAGACGAAGAGAGCATTGTGGGAGAAGGAGAAACCAAAGAGCCTTTCCTTTTGGTGCAGTATTCTGCTAAAGGACCATGTGTAGAGAGAAAAGCAAAGTTGACGCCTAATGGCGCAGAAGTTCATAGCTAACTTCTGGAAGCACAGATGAGTATTTGGACTACATTTGTCTAAATAGCAGAACTGATACTGTGAAGGAATGACATACATTCTGCTCTCTGAAAACATCTTGAGATAAAACTTAAGTTATGATTTTGTTGGTTTGCCCACTGCATGCACTGAGAAACTACACTATCCACCAATTCTGTATTGTAACTCCTTAGTACTAAGAGGTGACTTCTCTGGTATAAAGTCCATTGCTGGCAATGGACACAAAGGGATATGCTGGCATGAAAAGACTAATAGCATTTTTGTTACTTGAATGTTTAGCTGAGCCTATTTTGATGGAACTACTACTGTAATGTAAACTACCTAACTGTGAACTGTAAATAGGCTGCCAGGAGTTCTCTTTTTGTTATCCAGCATATGGAAGTGGTATGAAGTTATTCTTAGTAACACACATTGCAACTTCTGAGTCACATGATGATGGATGGGATGCCAGACCTTCAAAACCAAACCTGCAGCTAGAACATCATAGCAGAAACAAGCTTTGAGTGCACAACAATAGACAATGGTGGTTTTTGTTTGTTTGTTTTTTAAATCAGTGTTCTTAAATGCAGGTGTATAATATAATCTCAGTAAGATGACCGAGGCAGAAAGGATAGGGGTTATAAGGAAGGAACAGTACCTCTCTTCCTTTAGGGTGTAGATATGCTGTGAGCAGCAAATACTGTGATTGCCCTAGCCATGTAGCTAACTGCAAGGAAACTGCCATTTTAACAGCTTCCAGTCCGGAAACTAATGATGGCTACTTCATGTGTGGTCCAGAAGGTTTCCAATGGAATTAAAAATAGCAGTAGAGCAGATCTTTCCCTCCTGTTAGTAAGCATGTGGTGTTTTCACTAGAACTGGCATTAATGTAACTCTTCCTCTTTATTTCCCCATAACCACTGTTTTACATGTGTACCTATCAGCTAGGGCATATGTAAACATGAAACTAAATAGCCAACTGTACAAACTTTTTAGTCTAGATACCAGCTTGTCTACAGTAATGTATTTTGTAGATAGGGTTTTTTCTCCATTTCTTAACTTACAGGGCAGGCTGAAATCTGTCTTGTAACAGCTAACTACATTTTGGGGAAGGGGTAGAGGGAGATGAAAAGTTCATTTGGGGCTGGGGGAGGGTTTTTAAACAACATTTAGTGCAAACTAAAGTACCTTCACATCAAGGGCCCCTCCTTTTTCAGCCTTTCCCTTGTCTTTACTACAGAAAACCCTGTAACAGGTACTTTCAGTGGAAAAATGACAGACTGTAAACAATACCACTGGTTCTGAACAATCATTTAGCTGTGGTTAAAATGTTCTAGATTTCCTATTTTTAGGGCTGCATATTTCCCTAACTACCAGCATTTGCCAGATCCAGTTCACACGGAGCTAAGAAATTCCTTTAACTTAAACTAAACTCTCCTGCAAACAGAGGGAGGGTGGATGGGGGTGTCTAAATAAATGGTAAGGGGTTCTCAGGTTGACAGTTGATTCCTTAGGGCAGCGGTTCTCAAACTTTTTGGGCACTGGAGCCCTTTACATGTGTAAATATTTATGCAGAGCCCTAGCGTTCCACTGATTGTATGTGTTGTATCTATAGATGTTTCCAGTTTGTCAACCTTGTGGAGCCCCTGGAGAAAACTCTGCGAAGTACAGTTTGACAAACACTGCCTTTGGGGGGGGGGGGGGTCACAAGCTGTCAGCCTCCACCCGAAATCCTGCTATACCACCAACAGTTGTAATATAGTGCGAAATATAAAGAATGTGTTTTTAATTTTAGGGGAGGAGGGAATTGCACTCTAAGGCTTGCTATGTGAAAGGGATCACCAGCACAAAAAATTGAGAACCACAGTGTAGATTATGTGAAAGTTCACCCACCACCATCTGTGTGGGGCAACAGTTACGCTAAACAGTGGTGTGAATTACATTGGGAATAACTACACTATTTATTCTTAGCTGGCCATAGCGGTGTGCAAACAAATGATAGTTCACTCATGAACTAAGCTTTCAAGCATTTTTTTCTCAAAACCTCGTTGAAAAAAATTGATGCGCATGCCCCAACATAATTATATCTTTTGACCCAGTGGAGGGGCTGGAATGAGAGATCGGGGGTACAGGAGGGGATCATGCTCTTGGTTGGGTATGGGCCTACTTCCAGTGGATCCTGGTCAAAGGTGAAGTGGGGGTGCTATTGCTTGCTGCCTCTCTTGGCACCACAGACCACACTGCCTTGGAAGCAGCCAGAAGCAGGTCTGGTTCCCAGGTGGAGGCATACAAGCGGCTCTGCACACTACTTTTGCCTGCAGACACAGATCAGGAATTGGCCAATGAGAGTAGGACGCCAGTGCTCAGGGTGGGGGCAGTGTATGGAGCCCCTTGTCTCCTGTCCCCCAGGAGCCTGACCTGCTGTTGGCCACTTCTAGGATGCAGCATAGTTTGCAGCATCAGGACAGACAGGAAGCCTGCCTTATAACCGCCACTAGTCACTGGGTCATCCTACAACAAGGTAGCCCAGTGTCTGACATTATGTGACCCATAGTTTGAAAAATGAAAATTAGCATCCTGTAGGAAGCTATAAACTTGGTAGTTCAGTGGTTTTCAGTCTATTTGAGACACTGGCCTGTTCATGCACACATAATTCTTAACTGCACCCAAGGTGGCAGTTAATAGACTGTTTGGGATGCCAAACCTTATTCTCCTCTCCCTGTTTTTTGTGTGGGGGAAGGCTAACGGGATGTATAAGGAGAATGAATAAGATTTTTCTATCTACTTTTTTACCAATAATGAAATATCTATGAAAAACTGTTCCTTTACTTAGAATTTAAAGGCAGTTAATGGTTAATTGTGGAGCATGTAAAAGTGTTACGCAAAGTTGCTGAACTCCTTCAACTGGAATGACAGAATATTTTAACCATTTGACATTTCATTCAAGTTTACTAAAGACACATTCAGCATTTCCAGTCAATTCTGTAAACAAAGGCAACATGCAGGTGAAGATGGCTAACTTCAGCTGTTTCTTAAAAAAGTATAAATTGTCACTGTTCCTAAATGAACTCTTCCTCTGGGAGACTTGGGAGGAAGCCAGTGCAAAAATTGGTCCTTTTGTAGAAGATGCTTTGTTTTGCTGCCCCTGGGAATTTACTATTTTTAACCTAAGTTAAATTAATACAATGGCTATCACATTAGTGCAATAGTAAAATAGAAAGTGTTTTCCATATCTCCATTTAGGTTTCAAGATCTGGTAAATTGTTTGAAGTATTATGGAAATGTTCTGGTTTGATTTTTTTTCTAGACAATTGGAAAAGATTTTATTTACAACAAATAAAATTTGCATAAATACCTTCCCAATACAGTGTCATTCCTGATTTCCCATGCCCACTTCCTTATAGCATAAGCACTTATTCTGTCCTGTTTTCTTTATGCTCAGTCACTGTGGAATCAATGTTGGAAATATCAAGCCTTTCTCTTTCATGTAATCCGTCTATAGCAGTTAGAACAGGACCAGTATTGTGGTTGGGAAGAATCTCATCTGACTGAATGGATTTCTTAGTTTCATCTTTGTTCTCTAGCTTCCCCTTTATTGATGCTACCAGGACTTTTAGTAAAGCATTCTCCGTAAGGAGATTTTCTGATGCATCTGCTAATTCTTGAAGCTTTTCAGCCATTTCTTCTAATTCTCTGTTCTTCTGTTCATACAGTGCCTGTAACTGTTCACTGTGGAGCTGAAGGATACTGTGTTGCTTTTCCAGTGTAAGCTTCTGCTGCTGTAGTTTATGTTCTTCTCTTCTGGCTTCAGAAAGTTGGGCTTTCAGCTGATCTTGAGCCTGATGTAGTGCACTGACTTCTGATCTCAATTTCTGAATCTCACTCTTTAAGTGGGAGATATGCTCTTCTTGTAATTTTCTCTCTCTCTGTGGACATTCTTTAGTGCAGGGTTCTGAGTCAAGTGCAGCTGATGGTAAACGTGAGTAATGCAAAATGAACTTAAGCAGATTAGGAAGAGTAACTGAAAAATCTTCAGGAAACTTCACACTTTTGTCCTTCCTATAAAAATACACATTTAAATTACTTCAGAGAGGTAGCCAAGTTAGTCTGTACAGGATAAACTTAAAAAACAACAAATAGTCTGGTAGCACGTTAAAGACTATCAAAACATGTTGATGGTATCATGAGCTTTCATGGGCATAACCCACTTCTCCAGATGACTGGAGTATTAAAAGTTCCTCCCCACCCCCTTCCCTTATTTATTTTTGGATCTGGACCACGAAAGCTCATGATACAATCTATATGTTTTGTTAGTTTTTAAGGTGCTACTAGACTATACAGGGTGTTGACATCTTTAATTTGCAATACCAATTTTTAAAAAATTTAGTGTCCATGAGCTGACCGTGAGTCTTGCATCTAAAGGCAACTTTCTGCTTAAATGCTTTTGAAGCATAAGATCTGTAGTTTGTTAAAGTTTCCTGTCATAGAATTTCCTGTCATAGAAATACCCATTTGAAAATTTGGTCTTGGGGAAAAAGACATTGCATCATAAAAGCGTATATTAGTTTGCCAAATCACTAAGTAAAGTTTGTATGCTACCAGAAAACTTCTACACCTTATTTCTGAAGCAAGTATTCCTAGGGAAGAATTATTGCTCTTTCATTCAGTGACAGAGGTAAACCTGCTCCTACACAGAGCTTGGGCTTACTTTATGATACCCTACTGTGAAGTACAAGCCATAACTTCATTTTGAAGCCTGGACACTACTAAAGCAAACATTTAACCAGTGAATGAAATTGTAGACACATGGCACGACAAACAGGTTCAAGTGCATCAGACATACCCCTTTTCAGTGTGCATTACTGCTAAGTTTAAACTATTCAAACTTACTCCATTTGATAAGTTTCCCCCACACATTCACCCTGCAGTGGTACTACAACAAGTTTAAGGAACAGAGATAATATTTTACCTCTCAATACAGGTCTGCGCTACAAGGAAAGTCAGCTTAACATGTCCAATTCTGGCTACAGAGATAATGTAGCTGGAGTCCAGGTACCTTAAGCTGAGCTAGGGAACCGTCCTAACTGCCGGAGGTCACATTTCCCTCAATACCTCGTATTTTTAAGTACAGTGCTTTAAGCACAGTATAACTGAGCAGAACTTGAGCCCCAGAAGCATACATTCCAAATCTAGGGAATCTGCCTGCATTAGAGGGTAAAAGAACAGAATATGGACCAGGGTTTACACCAATCATCTTTTCTCCTGGTTGAACAGTTTATTAAATCCAAGAGATAAAACAGCTTTTAAAAGCTACTCTTTTCCATACCTCTAGAACAGATCGCAAGTAACTAGCCCCTGCCTCACTTTTAGAGTCATGAAAAGGAACAAAATGCTAAACCAGCTTACGTACAGGAAAGAGTTGTGTAATAGTCCTGGTGGATACTAAATAAATATATATGGAGCCATAAGAAAACAGGTTAAATGTCAGGAAGAATAAAGCTTTCCTTTTATTTAGAGAATAATGAAGGGTTTCTACAGAAAATTTAGTTACTCTTATGTGTTAAGTAACCAGTTAATCTTCAGTCATAAAATACTGACCCTTACATACTATAACAGAAACCAGATGAAAGGCCCCGCTAAAGAAAATCAGACCTTTCCTTTCTGCTTTGTAAGAATCTGAGATTTAAGAGCTAGGTGTCCAAAGCATTGATGATGACGGCCAGAGTCCTGTTGTGGGGCAGTATTAGTGACAGAAGACTGTCTTTTTTAGTTTAGTTTTGAAGCCATAGATTTAGAGAAGCTACCACTCATACTTTCTATTTTAAAGCAAAAGGTATGAAAGGCCTTACTCTGTATATTACACAGTATTAATGAGTAGAGAAAGCATCCTCTTAAGAATAAATGCTCTTAAGAATATATTTCTCAGCTGAAGAGAAAGATTCTTTCCTACTCCTGTCCTTGCCCTAAACAAATTACTGGAATATGCAGTACTCAGTCCCCGTACATCATTTCAATCAAAAATGCTCAACAACAATCATCGTCATATTGTACTCTCTCAGATGGGTTTTTAAACTGAGGGCTCCCCACAAAATAGCACATTTAGATTTCAAAATAGACCCAATATAAGGGAACTTAAAAACCAATGACAATGGTCTTGTAGCACCTTAAAGGCTAACAAAAACATATAAATAGTAATATAAATAAATTTCATTAGTCTCTCAGGTGCTACGGGACCATTATTGTTTTTTAAGTTACAGACTAACATGGCTATCCCTCTGAGACCAATATAAAGGGCTTCACAAAACGTACATTTTTACAAAGTTAAATCAAATGCAGAAGTAATTAGTGGGTTTTAGTGTCTAAAGAAACATTTTTGAATGGAAAAATAATATACAATACACCTTTCTGCCTCCACCCCCTCCAATTTAGCTTTTTTCACTTTTGATATGAAAATAAAACAATCTTTCACTACAGAACAATGATTTTTCTGGATAGATGCAATTAATTTTATATGAGTCTGCCCTAATTCAACCATTATGGTGGTAACAAAATAAAAACTTTATCCAGTATAATGTGTACTGTTTCCCTTATAATAGATATCATACTATGAAGTTTCCAGATAAAAATTAACTTATCACTACCTACTGGAAATTAGTGCAAAGCTATCATATTTCCACAATTCTAATCAGGAAACCTGTACTTAAAACAAGTATTGAACATGATGTACACTTTTATGTATTAACTAGCAAAATCCTGTCAGCCTCAACTAATCTCAGGTTTGAATCAAACAATGTTAAAGGTGGTAAGGAGAACTGAACATGGGACTCGCTATCTTATGCTACAGAACTTCGCAGAGCAAAGAAAAAACTTGTGTATACTCAGCAAATAACTCCAACCACGATTATAATCAGGGTTTGACAAGTGGGGGTGAGCCTCGCTCGCCAGCCGCGCGGTTTGGCACGCTGCGCATGCGCAGACCGTGCTGTGCATGCGCTGATCACTCTGCAGTGCCGTGCTGGGCTAAAATCTACTCACCACAGGCAAGTAGATTGCCCTAATTGTCGCACCCTGATTATAATCCTTCCACCCAAGTTCAGGGATTTATAAAAAAACACTTGCTACACTCTTTTCTACAAAATCCCTTTTTTGCCAAATCAGTAACCAGATTCACAGCAGGTAATATGTACACCAGTGTTTCTTAAACTGTGTTCTGTGGCACACTGGTGTGCCGACAGGCAATCGGAGATGTGCAGCGGAGAACAACAGAATTCAAAATGGCTGCTCTTAAAGGGGCAGGCAATTTTTTTTTCTCAGTAACTTTCCCCTGACCCTTCCCCCCCCCCATCAGTAACTTTCCCCCGACCCTTTTTCCCCTAACCTTTTTTTTCTTTTTGCTTAACAAAAAAATCCTTGGTGTTCCTCGTAAAAAAAAAAAAATATTGTTTGGTGTTCCTTGGTCTTAAAAGGTTTAAGAAACACTGATGTACACAGTGTGATCCATCACATTGGATAAACTCATATTGATCACTCCCAGTAAGTACTGAGCGGGTAGCCTGGCTGTAAATTAATCAAAGTAAGATGGATAAAAGCACTTTATGTGGAATACAACCAAAATGTACTTACTATTCAGAAAAAAGAACACTAGCCCAGTCCTAGTATTGAATCAATCAGCACAATCTATGTTCAGACCAGGAAGTTAAAAACAAAACCAAACCCCAAAACAGACGTGGATGTTTCAAAGATGTCTAAATGATAGGCGTGCTATACCTTATACAGCTCCCTAAACCAAAACAGTAAAAAACTCCTAATTCTATTTAGCTGCCTGTTCCATGAAAGGAACAGATAAACCAGAATGTTTATCATGCTTAGTAAGTTTTGCTGAACTAAGGATAAAAGTCTTATTACCATAAAATACAAAAGTTAGAAGCTTCAGATCACAGAATCAAACAATTGGGAGAGACCTCAGGAGATCATTGAGTCCAACCCCCTGCCCAAAGCAGGACCAATCCCAAAAAAATCATCCTAGTCAGGGCTTTGTCAAAATGGGACTTAAAACCTCTAGGGATGGAGAGTCCACAGCTTCCCTAGGTAACCCATTCCAGTACTTCACCACTCTCCTAGTAAAATATCCAACCTAGACCTCCCCTATTGCAACTTGAGACCATTGCTCCTTGTTCTGTCATCAGCCACCACTGAGAACAGCCTCACACCATTCTCTTTGAAAACCCCTACAGGTAGTTAAAGGCTGCTATCAAATCCCCCCTCACTCTTCTCTTCGGTAAGCTCAAATCCCTCAGCCTCACCTCATAAGTCAAGTGCTGCAGCCCCCTAATCATTTTGGTTGCCCTCCACTGGACTTTCTCCAATGCAGTGGTTCCCACCCCTTTTTATGGCGCAGACTGTCAAACCCATTCACAAACATTTGGTGGACTAGTAACATTTATTTACATATTTGCCTATTGATTTTGCAAATAATAAATATGCAAATAAAATGTTGCCAGTCCTCCTAGCTCCAACTGCCTAATACCACCCTTTGACTCCCCACTTCTATGCTCTTTGACCCTTTAACCTCTGACCCCTATAGTCCATGCCAACACCCTCTTCCCCTGTGACTCCCATCCCCCCATTTACTTCCACCCTACCCACCCCCGCACTCACCGGACGGAGCATAGCTGTTACTGCCATGTGGGCAGGGAGAGCGGCCCTCCTCCTTAGCACCCCTTTCCTCCCCAGCGCGTCTTGCACCCACATGGGTTGGGGAGAGGGGGAGAAGCATGGAGCACCAGCCAGTGCCTCCTGCTCCGCCTCCTCCTGCTACCACCTCAGCCCCAGTGCTGCTGCTGGCAAAAGCAGCCACCCGAGCAGGAGGGAGAAGGAAGCCTTGGGAAAGCATCTCTTGCTCCGCCTCCCTCCTTCTTTGAGCCCTTTCCCTCCCCAAGTGCGTTTCCCCAAGCGCAGAGTGGGGAGGAAGCCTCTTGCTGCCACCCCCGAGCCACCACAGCTGCTAGAGGTGAGCTGCTGGGAACATCTGGCTTGAAGTCCGACAGCCACCATGGCCTGGCAGCCAGCAGTTTGTGGCCTGGCAGCGGACTGCAGATGGCGGTTGGGAACCGCTGCTCTAATGCATCCATATCCCTTCTGTAATGGGGAGCCCAGAATTGGGTTCAATACTCCGGATGTTGCCTCAGCAGTGCCAAATAAAGGGGAATAATCATTTCCCTAGATCTTCTCACAGTCCTCGTAATGCACCCCAATATGCCATTAGCCTTCTTGGCTACAAGGGCCTACTGTTGACTCATATCCAGCTTGTCATCTACTGTAATCCCCAGGTCCTTTTCTGCAGAACTACTACTTAGCCATTCGGTCCCCAGCCTGTAGCAGTGCTTGGGATTCTTCTGTCCCAAGTGCAGGACTCTGCACTTGTCCTTGTTGAACCTCATCAGATTTCTTTTGGCCCAATCCTCCAATTTGTCTTGGTCACTCTGGACCCTGCCCTCCTAAGTATCTACCTATCCCTCCCACCAGCTTAGTGTCATCTGTGAACTTGTTGAGGGTGCAATTCATCCCCTCATCCAAGTCATTAATAAAAATGTTGAACAAAACCAGACCCAGTACTGACTCCTGAGGCACTCTGCTTGATACCCACTTCCAGCCAGACTGTTGATCACTACCTACTGAGCCCGACAATGTAGCCAACTTTCTTTCCACCTTACAGTCCATTTATCCAATCTGTACTTCCTTAGCTTGCTGGCAAGATCACTTTGGGAGACCATATCGAATGTCTTGCTAAAGTCAAGGTATATCACATCCACCACCTTTCCTATATCCACAGATTCCCTAAAGTAAAAGCTCAACAGTGAAGTACAACAAATTCATTGCTCTTAACACCAAGATCATGCAAGTTGGTGAGAAAGGCAGACTTCTCTTTAAAAACAAAGGCAACCTAGTTTCCCTGCCTAAATTAATTGAGAATTTTGAGGAGTATGGTGGAGATGGAGCACAAAAACAATTCATTATGGCCAAAAATCAGGAATCCTGGTAGATGACTATCTACTTCACTGACTCTTTGGTTAATTTTTATTGTAATTAAAGGTATCTTTACACACTGCCTACACATATATTGTTTAATTTTACTGAATTCAGAAGCTCAGAAAAATATATACATGTACATTTCAGAGTACACGGTACATTACAGTTTTTTAGATTCCCAATTTTATATTTGAAAATGAGAGAGAATAAAGCTTTCTAAAAGTGAAAGGTTTATTATTTTGATAATTAACCCAAATAGAAACCCTTCCAAACCCAGAGGCTACGTCTAGATTGCATCCTTTTTTCGTAAAAGGGATGCAAATTAGACGTATCGCAATTGCTAATAAAGCGGGGATTTAAATCTCCTCTGCTTCATTAGCATAAAAATGACTGCCGCTTTTTTTCGGCACGGAGCTTTGCCGGAAAAAAGCGCCAGTCTAGACGCGGACCTTTCGGAAAATAAAGCCTTTTCCGAAAGATCCCTTATCTCATAGTAGATATTAATCTACTAAAGATTTATTTTTAAATAAAAAAGTACCAGCAAACTCTCCACGTCTACTGTGTTACATTTAATGCAAAAGCTAGCTCTTCCCTTATGAAAGGTTGATGATTTGCTAATGAGTCAGACTGAAAAAAAGTGCTTTGCAATACTAACATTCTCTGCAATGTAAGTTAGAGCACTGCACTGTGACTGATCATCGTTACTATAAAACAGAGTCAATAACATTAAAGACCCCGATCATGGCTGATGAAAGAACTGTCATATTTCCTAAAAATATCTAAAACTCATGTTTTGTGAAATATTAAATGCAGCTTGCATTTCAACAACCACAGCGACAGTTCACACAGGAAATTCTTACATGATGTAACTTGGTTAATGTGTGTGGCTTTCGTCTGAACGCTGGAGCAGAGTGTTTGATATATTCATAGGTTGAAATAAAACAGCTTTAACAAACAGTACAGAAGAACACTGTAAGAAAAGTTAGTGTTTACAAAAGATTATGTTTGCAGTTTGACTCATCATATGCAGACATGACACACTCAAACCAATACAATTTTAAAACATTTTAACAGTTTCTTGCTCAAGGAGACTTTTGATAATAAATGTACCTCCTTCCTCTCTTATATTTCAAATATGTGTTTTTTCAGGCTACAGGTTGAACCTCACTAGTCCAGCACCCTCGGGATGGGAGTGGTCCCAAACAAGGGAATTTGCGGGACAAAGGGAGGTCAGGTGTTCGGGCTCTCCTGGGGCTCCCCTCCTGGCTGCTGCTCCGGGAGTACCTGGAGGCTTGACCTTCTCTGGCTCACCTGCCTGGCTGTGCTCCTGGGGTGCCCTGCTCCCAGCACAGCGGCACCTGTTCCAAGGGCTCCCTGCCCCCCAGTCACTGACAATGCAAGCTGTCGCTGACCAGACCGGCTCCACTCCCAGCCCCACACAAGCTCTGGGGTCAGGGCTCTCTGGTCTAGCAACACTTTTGGTCCTGCCAGACCAGGGATGTTGCCGGATGAGAGAGGTTCAACCTGTACCTATTTTCTCCTATTCACACCATATTCTCTTTCTCCTTGATCCTGAAGTAAAACCATCATGTTGCATTTATGACTTCAGATACATTTTGGCAACATAACTGATGTCACAAATCAGGATTAACAACTTCACTAATGGAGCAAGAAACAAGAAGAAAATAAGATCCAACTTAAACACCAATAGAGAGAACCTAGCAGATTAAGTAAATGGTGTAAATCAGCGTCTCAAGGTTTTTTTTTATAAAGTACCCCTTTAAAAAAATTATAAGCACCCCCCAGGTCTCCCCCAGACCCGCAGCCAATGCCCCTCCCCCCCCAGCCAGGCAGTAACCCTACCTTTGAAGTGCCTGCCCTGCCTCGAAGCAAGTGGCCTGCCAGTGCCAGGCTCGCTGCATGGGGCTGTGCACTCCCACCCCAGCCCGCACCCCCCTAGCGTAGTGCCCAGAGGCAACTGCCCCCCCCCAACTCCCTCTTCGCTACGCTGCTGATGCGGGGGGGGGGGTGTTCTTTTGGAGCAAAGCTTATTGTGCCACCTCACAGCCTTTTAACTCCTCTCCACAGCGCCACGGGGAAGGGGCGATGGGGATGCGTTGTACTGAGCTGCTGGTGAGGATGGGGGTAATGCACATCTCCAGGTTCAGTGGCCCTCCCCGCTGAAGCACCCTGGGAAGGCTGCGAGACAGGAAACGAACTAGGAAAGGAGGCCGTGGAACTGATTTTTTTTTCTCCCCACTCTCACCTGCCCCCCAACTTGAAACTGCCCTGGGTCTCACCAGAGCTGCCACATGCCGCAGCACAGCCCAGTGCTGGGGCGCGTGTGCAGAGCGGCTGTTAACGTCTGGGCGCTCGGCTCCGAACATTCAATTTGATAAGTGGGTGCCACTGCCCCCTCCCTGGATCCCCTTCGCAGGACAAAATCCCGGACATTTTTTGCCAAATTTCACTTGTGTTGGGCAGCCAGACTTCTCTCGCGTACCCCTAAGGGTATGCATACCACCAGTTCAGAAAAACTGGTGTACATATTCTCTCTCTACTGAAGCTTGCTCTAGTGTGAAAATTCCTCATACAAAGAGAAAGAATATGAAACTGCCCACACCTCAGCAGACAATGGTTCACACAGAAAAAAAAATCAGTTCCTTACCCTTCAAACACTTCATCATGTGTAATTTTAATCACGAGAACTAGGGGGTGGTACCCCCTACCTGCTAGGCTCACCAACCCCCTGTTTCTGGGGGTAAGCAGTCCCGGATCTCCCCCTGCTTATTCTTGCCTATTACCATTTTAAAAAAATAAATTCCAGACAACTTTCTATTTTCATTTCGTTTTTAAATTCTTAACTTCAATTGTTTTTTTTTTTAAATTCTCTTAAGAGACAAAAGATATGGATTAGTTTAACCTTTGTCTCGGTGTATGCCTATTCTAACGTTTTTTCTGAAAGAAAACTGCAATAAGTCTTGCATCTTACTGCAAGAATCCATTGTATGATCCTTTGACATCTCTCTATCTCTTTTTTTAATCCTGCCTCTTTTTCTATCATTCTCTTCCCCCCAGGTCTCACTCACTAGTCAATTTTGAAAATGCCAAAAGAACTGTTGCACAACCGAGGGGGAAAATTAATTAGGAAATAAGGTTAATAATTTGCTATTTACAAATAAATACTGACAAACTATGAAATAATGAAACTTGGAAGACAATTCACTTTCAGCAAATCATTTGTCCACAAAAATCTATTTCAGAAAGTGCATTGGTATTAAAGATAAATACTTAGAAATGAGCAATTCTTTGACTTTCCTCTCCTGTGAGGCTAACAACCAGACTCAATCTTCAAGCTCCAAGAAATGGAAGAAAAAAATTACCTTTTATAAGGAAAAAACAAAATGGTAGGGAGACGATCTGTCATAAATTCCCAAGGAAGGTCATTTCGAGTGACATCAATTCTGTAAAAAAAACAAAACAAAAAGAAAAAATAAACTCATGAACTGAGCTGAACATTCCATTACTTATGCTTCTGAAATATCTTATTTTATTATTGTTTTGGATGGGGATTAGAGGATGCATAATCTGGAGAAAATATGCCTAAACATATTCTGTCACAAGAAATTACTAGCGGCACAAAGAAAGAGGACCCAAATCAAATAAGTGTGAGAACCCCTAATATATATGACACCTAGTAGATAAACTTAAAAAACAACAAATAGTCTGGTAGGACTCTACAGACTAACAAAACATGTAGATAGTATTCATGAGCTTTCGCGGGCAAGCCCACTTCTTCAGATGACCAGAGTGTTGGATGTCCAGAACCAAAAATGGACATCCAACACACTAGTCATCTGAAGAAGTGGGCTGTGCCCATGAAAGCTCACGATACCATCTACAGGCAGTCCCCGGGTTACGTACAAGATAGGGACCATAAGTTTGTTCTTAAGTTGAATTTGTATGTAAGTCGGAACTGGCGTCCAGATTCAGCCGCTGTTGAAACTGACCAGCAGCGGCTGAATCGGACACGCCTGGGGCAGAGCAGCTGGAGTGCTGCTGGGTTGGTCTGGTAGCGCCGACGTTGGTAGCACCGACCGGCAGCACCCCAGCTGCTCTGCCCCAGGTGTTCCCAAGTCAGCCGCTGCTGAAACTGACCAGCGGCTGACTACAGGAAGCTGGAGGCAGAGCTGCTCTGCCCCGGGCTTCCTGGAATCAGCCGCTGATCAGTTTCAACAGCGGCTGAATCTGGACGCCTGCGGCGACTAACCCGGCAGCACCCCAGCTGCTCTACCCCAGGTGTCCCCAAGTCAGCCGCTGCTGAAACTGATCAGCGGCTGATTCCAGGAAGCCTGGGACAGAGCAGCTGGGGTGCTGCTGGGTTGGTCCAGTAGCGCCGCACCTCGGTGCTGTGGGACCAACCCGGCAGCCCCCCCGCTGCTCTACCCCAGGTGTCGGCGAGAAAAGCCTGGTCTGCTGTGGCAGTGTGTTGAGGTGCAGGAAGCAGCGGAGGAGGCCGGTTCTGGCAGGGGTTTCCAGGCTCTGTGCTGGCAACAAGCTCTTTTCCATTAATGGCATTTCAAAGCCCCAGTCAGGTGACAGGAGTAATTTATGACATGCAGTGGCAGTTACCAAAGTGGCGGCTGTTATTAACATTCTGCTGCCTGTGTCACACACAGGCTGCTCTCTGTTTGGGATGGGGGGGGTATGTGTCTTGCAGTCCTGACTGGGACTGTTTGTTTAATCAAGGATGTTCTCAAGCTGGGGCTTCCTTTGACTGGCAACATTGATTCCTTCCTCTGTTTCCTCCCCATAGCCTGCAGCCACTGTTGAGCTGCTGTGGATTCTCTCCCTTACTGACAGGGATGGGGAGCTGCAGAGAATTCCCAATCCCACTCACTGCTGCCTGAAACGACTGGAGGGCTGAGGGTGATTCTCTCCCCCTCACCCATGTACTCCCTTCTGTGTGGAAAGGAAGCTCCCATATCCACTGGGCATTGCTGGAATTTGCTCTATGTTGCAGACACAACTTTTGCCAAGGTTAGGAGGTGGATGATGGGCAGTTTTCTGCTGTTTCCTTTTCAGGATCAGAGAAGTGAATCAAGCAGCAATTCAAAGCAGTGAGCCCAGCCCATGCCCCCCTAAACATCTCCCTGTCCCATTAAACACCTTTCAAGGTAAAGGCAACAGCTCCCCAGCAAATCAGCCTGAGGCTACAGTAGCATCATAGCCTGTGGGGAAGGCAGAGTGAGACTAGTTCAGCTAGTGCTTTGTTAAGGCACCCTCTGCTACATGAAAACAATGGAGGGAGGAAGGAGATGTGAGACTGACCAAGTTCAACTGTCAGTGCCTCCACGATCAACCAGTCGATCACGAATGACTGATTGGGGGCAGCTGGTGCAGAATGTACAGTGTCAGCTGCATTCTGTCTTGGGAAAAATCTGGAAAGCTATTTGTTATACTCTCACTGTTCATAAAATAAAATACTAACACAACAATTAATTTAAAAACTTTTAACTTGATTCGCAGAAAACCAGACTTCCTACTATAAACACTACCACCAGAAGAGAGAGATTTTCAGATCTCAGACGGCTCATCACAGAATGCATTCATTCAGCTGTGCTTATTCCAGGATACCACAAATTTAGTGTGCTTTGGACAACACTGAAACTTTTGAGGTTCATCCACTACAACAGGAGACCACTGTTTTACTGATGGGTACAGAATGTCAATCTGTAGATTTTTTTTTAATTACAGCAGGTTGACTTTAAATTAACAGTGCTTTTTTAAGTATCTTAACTGCATTAGCTCTGCCTACACTGAAGACTTAGTCATTGAGCCTTGGGGCCTATCCATGCAGTTTTTGTACTGCTTTAACTACAATGATTTAGAAACTGATATTTTGAGGTACACCAGTCCTTCTACTGACTGATGGGAAACAGAAGGAGGCATGAGATCGTTTTTGTGGCAATGGGCCCTACAAAGTGGATTCTCAATTAAATCTGTCCAACCCCTTTATTTCCCTTGCTAAAATCTTCCTTGCTTGTTTCTATGTGCTTGCACTTTAACAACAGTGGAATATTATATTTATATTATGCTGTCCCTGTTGTGCCCAGTAGAAGATGGAGTCTGCTTAAATAAAATTATTCATAATTATCTGACTCTTGTGTAGGAAAAGAAAAAAATAATTTGGAGAATAGCACAAGTAACCCCACTGTACTGCGTCTGGAAATAGAGCAAGGGTGGACAATAAAAGTGTGGCGGTTCACCAGGATTAGCCCCGGTGGCGACCTACCAGGGACTAACTCTGGGGAACTGGATTGGGTCAGTAAGCCGGTATTTACCCACCCCTGGAATAAAAAGAAGATGGGAACAGACACAGAATCAGCCCTGCAATAAAACTGAAATTCAGCAATCAAAGCACAAGGGTTGCTGGTGCCAGAACTGAGAGTAGAATTTTGAACTGACTTAGAAAAGCAGGTTTTAGGACTGTATTAACAGCTCATTAAAATCAAATAAAGGAGATAAATGTGCCATTTTTTAAATTAAAAGTTTTTAATTTTTTCCCTAATAATATAAGAATTACGTAACTGTTTATCAAACCATTTCAGACATTCTTGCATCATTATTAGTCTATGCAGAGTATGGTGCAATAAGCTAAATATTATCAGGAAAAAGGAATGGCAAAACTTGGAATGAAGTATTATACAGACCAGTGGTTCTCAATGTATGGGGCAGGCATAGCAATGTGTCAAAGGAGACACGAGTTGTGTGCTTTTAAGTGCTTTGGCTGGAACACTGGGTGGCTGGAGCTCATGCAGAAGGGCCACGCACATCCAGGAGGCAGGGATAAGAGAGGCAGCTGGAGCCCTGCAACCTCAAATATCACTTTTCACATTGGCACCCTTATTTCTGTGCTTACTGGTATAACACTGCCTTCAGAGCTGGATGCCCAGTCAGCAGCCATTGCTCTCCACTCTGCCCTCAGAGCTAGGTGGTAGGATGATCTTGTGAGAGGGGATGTGTGTGTAACAACAACAGGCACAAAGAAGGGGATCTGTTAGTATAATAGTCACTATTTACATGAAAACAAAAGGTATATAACAAAGAGAAGAGAAACAGAATCTACACTAAATACGGTTTAAATTTTTTTCCTTTGAGCTGATGAGTTCATATCACTCAATTTTGAGTAAACAGACTAAAATAGAATGAAAGAGTAATATTCTAAACTTATTAGTAATGGTATAATACATGGCTTATAATGAATTCATAGGACCTGTGTCTAATCTGATAGGCATTCAATCTTAATTTTCAATTCAACATAAATTAGTGGAGATTAATGGCATCATATTAACTTTACAAGCTACATAATGTACATATATGCATGTCTGGAAGTCTAAGTGGTTAAAAATAGTGTGGAAAATAAAAAATATTTTTTACCTTGCCACAGTGAAGTTGTTTGGAGGCAGAAGTCGAGCTAGCTGGATAAAGATGTGATTAAGAGAAGCACAGAATCCACACCATTGTGCATAATAGAGCAGCAAGACATCCTGGAGGTGGGTTGGGGGAGGGGGGAGAAGAAAAGTTCAGTTAGTATCTGGGGTTTATTTACATAAGCAGAAATAGTAATCAATGTGTTAAACAAAACATCTAAGCTATTTAAAGACAAAAGAAAATGTAATCTCATCTTTTTACACCCTGTCCATTATGCAATGGTGCCCTGTGGCTCCCAAAGCAAAAAGAAAAGAAATTCCCAACAAGAGGTGTATCCTCCAGCAGGAGCGGTGATGCAGAGGGCATGTTGAAAGCATAGCCTGGGAAAAGGAGATATGTTTGTAACATTTTGATGCCTCAGCTGCAACTCGCAGGCAGATGCAAGCCTTTGGGAATATACTTTCTGTCTGGAGTTCAACCAACCCATGATAGCCCCATCATAGGGGAGGTGCAAAAGTGACATGAAACATCTTTAATTTGGGAGACCCTCCATCCCATTTTTAACAGGACAGTCCTTATTTAAACCCTTTTGCAGGTGTCCCAACCTTTCCTTTTAAAAAAATGGGCCAACTGTCCAATATTTTTGCTCCCAATGCTGGTCAGTCAGTCCACAGTTAGCACAGCCACAGTAGCTTCTTGTTTGTGGCTGGCAGGTGAATGTGGGCATGTAGTGGCCAGCATATAGTGGTCTCAGGCAGGGTGAAGGGGAGAAAGACACGAAGCCAGGTAGGAGGACAAGCAACCCCGTGAGTGATAGAGGGGCAAGGGTGTGCAAGAATGAGTGAGGAGTGTGTGTCATGTGAAAACGAAAACAGGATTTCTCAAGGAGGGATCTGCCAGCCCTTTTAGGCCATGGGTCTGAAGCCCTGATCCCAGGTAGTCCCTCCTGCACTTAATTCCCAGCACCACCTCAGGCTGAAACCCCAATACCTAGGGCCACCCCCTAATGAATTCCTAACACCCCTTAGACTGTTAGGCCTGAACCACAGTGCCCTGAACCACAGTGCCTCCCAAATCCCCAGCACCCCTCCAAGCTGAAACACTGATCAGCAGTGCCCCCATAAATCCTCAGCACACACACACCCTTACTGAAACCCCAATCCCTGCCCCCCTCCCATCCGAGTGGTGGGAGTGGCAGGGCTGAGTCCTGCATGACCAGTGCTCCCTGTGGGAGAGAAGCCTCCAGAGCGTGTGGACAGAGCTGTGGGTCTCTCTAGCAAGTGCAGTGCAGTCCAGGGGACAGTTCAATGGCTCGCTCTCTCCCTGCCCAGGTCAGAGGCAGGAGCCTGAGCCACAGGGCAGCCACTTCTCTGACTGATGCCATGGCGCAGGCAGACTGGTGCTCTCTCCTCTACTGCTGGTGCTGGGGGTTAAAGCTGCCTCCCAGCCCCCTTTGTTCACAGCCACAGCTCCTAGCTACCCCCTGCCTGCACAAAGCTACCCCCCACAGCTTGCATACAACCCCTAGCTATGCCCTCCCTGTCCCTTGAGCTACCCACTGTCTTCACGGCCTCTAGTTACTACCTTACTATCCCCTGATCATACACAGCTACCTGCTCCCTGCACACTGAGCCACATGCAGCCCTTAACTACCCTCTGCCTGTACCCTGAGCTACCTCCCTGCTCTCACACAGTACTTAGTTACACCCTGCCTAACTTCTGGGCTATACCCTAGCCCAGTGTTTTTCAAACCTTTTGGCCCGTGGCCCACCTGGCTCAATGGAAACCTTTCCGTGAACCACCAGTTGCTAATGGAAAGTCACCATTAATTACATAATTACACAAGCCATCTTGCTAGTGCTGCAGCAACAGAGAATGGTTTAATTTAACCAGTAAGAAAGGATATATTAATTTAAATTATTAAACAAATTAAGCACTTGAACTTCTCATGTTAGTTGATCAAACTTCATTTTAAATAAAGTAAAATATTAATTTATATCCAACACAAAAGGTTTCAATGTTCTCTTTATTTATGGTAGGGGTGGGGAACCTTTTTTGTGTCAGGGGCCACTGACCTACAGGAAAAAAAAATTATTTGGGGACCACAGAAGTGAGAAACAAAAACAACCCCAAAAAACCCCAAACCAAAACAAAAAACAAACACAAATCCCCAACCCTCACTGATGTGGCCTCCAACTGACACTCACTCCTCTGGCACTCTTGCCCCACCGGGGGGAAGGGAAGGGGGAAGGGAGGACTGAGGTTCAGGGCTTCCCATAGGGATTCCAGGGTTAGTGGATTTTGTGGACCCTCCTAGCCTCTGGAGTTGGGACAAAAATGAAAGGTTCAGTGTGCAGAGCATGGCTGCCAGCAAGAGGGATGGGGGTGCAGGATCTGGGCAGCAGGTGGGATGTAGGAGGGGGTGAGGATGCAAGATCTGGGTGGGAGGTGGGATACAGGAGGGGGTGAGGGTGCAAGGTCTGGCCAGAGGGAGGGTACAGGAGCATGCTGGGAGTAGAGTGTCTGGCCACGAGGGACAGTGCAGGAGCAGGCTATGGGTAGGTGTCTGGCCAGTGAAGAGGGTGTAGGAGTGGGATGGGGCTATGGGGTCTCAACAGGAGGTGGTGGCGGTGGTGCATGAGGGGTCTGAGTGTGCAGTGGTCTGAGCATGGGGGGGGCACTTATTTGCCTTCACGCCCTGCACCAGTCCGAGGAACCACCTCCCACTGTTCCCATTGGCTAGATTCTGGCCAATGGGAACAGCAGGGAAAGCTTCCCGGGAGCGGGCCAGTGTGCTGCTTTGCCCCCACCCGGGGAGGGGGAGCACTTCTTCCCTGTGAGCCCAATTGCACAGTGAGGCTCAGAGCTTTCTCTCTCTCCAACCTCAGTGGGAAGCCAGCGCCAGTGTGCCAACCATGTAGGAAAGGGAGGGCAAGGCTAGAGCACCAACGTGTGCTCCCTGCTGCCGGAGAAGGAGGAGGCTGAGCTTGAGTTGCAGACCACATGGAAGTTAGCCATGGACCCACTAGTGGTCCACAGACTGCAGTTTGAGAACCACTGCCTTAACCTCACACAGCCCCTAGGTACCACCTGCCTAATTCCTGGCTGTATTTTGTAAGTTATTTCTAGGACAGAAAACAAATGGCTCCATCTGCAGCCAGTAAAATCACTATACTCTTAACTAGTTCATAAAAGCAATGTTCATCATATATATCTCCTTTAGAGTCTGTGCAGGTTTGGGACCTGAGACTTTGAACATGTTCTTGATCTTGGATCTCAAATGTAATTTGTTGTGAGTTGCAACTATGAAAAGAGCAAACAGGCATTCTCCATCCCCACAATTATATCTGTATTTTTAAAAATAGTTATCAAGTAAGAATACAAAAGGCTAAAATCTCAGCTACAGGAAAGATACACACAGAACAGGAAGGCAGGGGGTGGGTCTTTAGCTGGTTTGGCTGATTTTCTGGCTGCTTTGTATCATAGTGGTCGCCTAAATTTAAACTGCTGTGAAGTATGGCTTTCAAGGAATACCCTTGTTTAAAATTATGTACACAATCAATGTAACTGTATGGATATGAGATTTAGTTTTAAACAATGAAAATTCAAAAGAATGAACTCTACAATCCTGTTCTTCAAAATGCGATTAATCCCTCAATGTAATTGCAGTGATGAGCTGTACCTTTTCATTCAAAAACACCACATCATGAAAGGTATTAGTAGTCACTTCAGTGATTACGTGCTGGGCATGAAAATGGACTGAGGAGTCACCAACAAGATGCCTTTTCAAGGGACTGTAGAGAATGCTGAAGTTTTGAATGAAGTTCTCTAAAATGAAAGAGAGACATCGAGAACATTATTCCAGCTTCATGTACCCATAATATCTAAGCAGAGCTGTCTCTTGTATATGGTGACTCGGGATGATGGCGCTGGGCCCCATGCTTTCGGCATATTGTGCTGCAGTGTGCAATGTTCTGTGTGGGGGACACTAGGCTGCCCCATAGGTGTGAGACTTGGGCTTGGGGGGCACTATGCTGGCCCAGGGAGCTAGCAGGGGGCTTGGAGCCAGAATCAGGCAGAAATATCAAACACACAGAAAACATAATTTCTTAAGGAAATTAGTCATGAGAAGTTCCTCTCTTAGGGTATGTCTACACTACAGAGTTAGTTCGAACTAACGGACGTTAGTTCGAACTAACTTTCATAGGCGCTACACTAGCGCTCCGTTAGTTCGAACCTGGAGCGCTTAGTTCAAACTAGGAAAACCTCATTTTACGAGGATTAAGTCTAGTTCGAACTAGCTAGTTCGAATTAAGGGGTGTGTAGACCCTTAATTCGAACTAGTGGGAGGCTAGCCCTCCCCAGGTTTCCCTGGTGGCCACTCTGGCCAACACCAGGGAAACTCTATTGCCCCCCTCCCGGCCCCAGACCCCTTAAAGGGGCACGGGCTGGCTACAGTGCCCGTGCCAGGTGCAAGCCTGCCAGCACCCAGCCAGCAGACCCTGCACCTGGCACGGCTCGAGCCAGCCACCCGATGCCCCCCAGCTCTCCCCCTCTTCCTGGGACCAGGCTGGCGGCTCCCAGGAGCTTGCCTGGGACCGTAAAAGGCGGGCACTCGCCTGGGCTAGTGCGGACATCGTGGACCTTGTCCACGATCGCCGCACTAGGCACAGGAAAGTGGCCGTCTAGGACAGGAGAGCTGCCAGCCTGGCCACCCAGGAGCAGGTGTGCATGAAAATCAAGGGGGTCCACTGAGACCCCCAACCCTGAGCCCTGAGCTTACAATGGCCGTCCTGGGTCAGACCAAAGGTCCATCTAGCCCAGTAGCCTGTCTGCCGACAGTGGCCAACACTAGGGACCTTGGAGGGGATGGACCGAAGACAGTGACCAAGCTATTTGTCTCGTGCCATCCCTCTCCAGCCTTCCACAAACCTTGGGCAGGGACACCACTCCTACCCCCTGGCTAATAGCACTCCATGGACCCAACCTCCATGACTTGATCTCACGTCCCTTTAAACTCTGTTCTAGTTCTAGCCTTCACATCCTCCTGCAGCAAGGAGTGCCACAGGATGACTCTTTGCTTTGTGAAGAACAACTTTCTGTTACTAGTTTGAAGCCTGCTACCCATTCCTTTCCTTTGGTGTCCTCTAGTCCTTCTTTATGGGAACTAATGAAGAACTTTTCTGTACACACCCTCTCCACCCAACTCCTGCTTTTATAGACCTCTATCCTGTCCCCCCTCCGTCTCCTCTTTTCTAAGCTGAAAAGTCCCAGTCTCTTTAGCCTCTCTTCATATGGGACCTGTTCCCAACCCCTGATCATTGTAGTTGCCCTCCCCTCTCCCACCCTCTCTCTTCCCCTCTCCCACCTCCTTTTCCCAGTCTCCCCGAGTTTTGTTCAATAAAGACAGATTCCATTTTTGACCACACATTTTCTTTATTTGTACATTAGGAAGGGGGGCTAGGGAAGGGTAAGTGGAAAGAGGTGAGGGAGGAATGGGGCACGAGCTCCCGATGGGGAGGACTGGGCTGGCTCTGCGGGCTTCTGGGGGTGGAAGCTCTCCTGCAGCCCCCCAATTGCCCCCTCTCCCCAGATGGCAGCCTGCGGCAAGTGCAGCCGGTCTGATGGCCGAGTGCTGTGATGTGCCCAGTGTGGGCACTCCAGGCACTCCAAGCCAGGACTGGTTTGCAAGCAGGGCACCCCTGAGAACTGTCTGTCCGGGGTGGGGGTCGGGTCCCTTTAAGCGCAGCCCTCGGCTAGCCTGAGACAGCATCTCCTCTGATGCCCTGCCAGCACTGCTTCCGGCCATCCTTAAGCCCGGTTCAGGGTCCACTTAATGTGGACATGCTAGTTTGAATTAGCAAAACGCTAATTCGAACTAGTTTTTAGTTCTAGACGCGTTAGTTCGAATTAGCTTAGTTCGAATTAACTAATTCGAACTAAGTTAGTTCGAATTAGCGCTGTAGTGTAGACGTACCCATAGATCAGTAATTGGTAAAAGATAGGGAGTAAAGGATAGAAATAAATGGTCAGTTTTCACAAAAGTCACTTCTCCAAACTGCTATTTTGTACTTTTTAGATTCACGTACCCCACTTGTGATCCTAGTAACTAACAGCAGCTCACTACCTACTTAGCATTCTGAAAGACATTAACCAACAGCTGGCATTGCTGAATTCAAACAATACTAATTCCACAGAAAATGTCTTCTGTAATATAAAATGATGTGAGTGTATCAAATGCATCATTTTGTAAGTACATGATTTTAGGAATAAAATGCATTATAGATATTTTCTCTGACGCATCAGCAATTATGTAATTTGAGCTTATGAGACACTTCTTAAAATCTGTTGGCAATCTGGTTTCATGGATTGACCACTAAATTCTAAAAGTCTGATGACCTAGCTATTGTCAATGCACTGACAAATACTAAGAGGTTGAGGTTGTCAAAATTTCTATTTCAACTAAGTTATTACTGGTTTGTGAAAATATTTCTTTATCATATCCTAAAAAATCATCTACCGTTTAATTATTAAGCAGACAAAGATGCACAATGCTTTCAACCCTCACTTTATAAAGTGAACTGCTTTTGTCAATTACACAAGTTCTCCAAAGTTACTATTCCTTGCCAAATCCATCCTATTTTCATTTAATGTATTCGCTTATTTTAAATTTTGAATACAAGATTGCTGCATACCATACCTATCGTAGATTTTGTAAGTGTTTGATTCTGATCCAGGATATAGTGGGTCTCTTCCTTCAGGTCAACGATAGTAGCAAATTCTTTCAAATGATTAGATCTTGATGCTCCTAGCCTCTCTGCATACATCCAAAACAGATTTGAATCCAGTAGATAGAGATTCAAGGTCTTGTTGGTCCTGCAGCTCAAGCCAGTAATGTTAGTACCATTAACATGAAGGTCAGGAGTAAAACAATTCCTCTCCTCAATGTGAGGAATAGAATGTTGAGTATCATCCTTATCTTCTTTCCCATGGGAAGAAAATGCTACATTAGGGGTCTGAAGTATGGTCTTTTCAGAACTAATTAAATTTATCAGACCCCTATTTACTTTCCTGCAACATGCAGAATAGTAGCTAAAAGGACTATAGAAACTTAGGAAATTGCTGCATTCTATGGTATTTGATACAAATTGGAAAAAAGTACGTTCCTTGAGGTAGAAAGAGTCCAAAGCTGCTTCTATCTCTAAAAAGTTACACTGCGGTACATTAACTTTACTTGGTTTGACTCCAAGGGTCTGGTTTACACAAAGCTCACAGACATTGTGAGTCCTAGAGATGGAGTGCCACTGAGGGAGCAGCACCGTGTTGCAGCATGGATACTTTGTTATGGAGTATGCGTCTGCCAGTTGTGTATGGGCATGGGCTACAATGGACTCAATAGCTGGTGGATTTAAATCTCTCAGGTGCTGAGGAACAGGTTCAGCTGCTTGGCTTTTATTACAGTTGTTGTATTCCAAGGCCACTTTGGTAATCTATAGAAAAAACAAATGACAAAGAAACATGATCAGATATATATTGTTCACATATCAACACAGACAATACTTGGCCCAATTTTTTTGAAATAAATACAATATATTAAGTTTTAGATGTACAATTCTGGAATTTCAGACACAGGGCCAACTCTTATCCTTCAATTTTAGTTTCTTACCAAAAGGCATAGGATGCACTGTTAGTTTATGATGAATTTAAATTTAAAAAAAATCTCCAAATATAGTATGTGGTTAAGAACAGTGATGACTGACAACAAGCCAAACTGCAAAGATCTTCTGTTCATACATACTCACCTCAGAACCCTCTTTTATATCATATTTGTTAGGTTTTAATAATGTTATACTGTGATGCTAAATCCTGTTGATGCATAATCCAATATATGCATTTTTCCAAATTGTTTGTTTTCCATATAGAAGATAAAAAATAAATTAAGTGAAATGTACACTGCTCAGTACATTCCGAACATCTCATTCTGAACATAACAATTGTTATCCAGTCAAATCAACTATTGATATAAGGCCAAATCTTCCTGTCCTTCTGTGGGCAGAACTACCATTTATTTCAGTGGCAAAATTATCTGCTCCTGATGTCAACAGAAGTTTTGCTTGAATAAGAGATTTCTGGATTTGATCATTAAACTGGGTCCTCATTTCACTAACAATATGAATTTTGCCACTTAATTGAAAATATATGGGCATGGAGGTTCTCTCCTTCACAAACATAATTCTAATTCTGTTAGCATGTAATCATTTACACAATCAACCAAAAAGCCTGGGTTTATCAGTTAATCCTAATGACTTCACGCACACAGCCCTCCTTGCTGCCTCTGTATCAAAGGCAGCAGCAAGGAGTGCCAGGTGGGAGCTGGTCTGCAAGGGAAGCCAATTTAAAAAAACAGCTCTCCTCAGAGACCAGCTGCCTGTCGCTCTGCACTGCTGCCTCTGATACAGAGGCAGCAGCACAAGGTGGCATCAGCCCCTGTCCAGGATGGGTCTGAGCTCCCAGACCTGGCGCAAGCTAGAATTGAGCTGGGCTGCCTGCCCACCTGGTTCTTAATACACTTTAAATGCAGAACCACAGCAGAGCTAGGTCCCAGACCCAGTGTAAGCTGGGACTAAGCTAGGCTGCTGGCCAGCCTTCTAAAAAATGTACTGGCAAGGAATGGGGGAGGGGAGGGGAAAAGCATGTAGTCTATAGGATTAACCTATAAGCTTTTGATCATTGGTTAATCAACTACATTATTATATCCCTAGTCTGTATCAGAGGCAGCAAGGGCAGGGAGGGGGAGGCAAGAGCCGGTGCCCATGGGTAGCCCCCTGTCCACTTCTTCCCCCCTCCCCACTGCTTCCCACAGAGATAGCAGCGTGAGGGGACAGGTGGGAACTGGTGCTTGGGGAGAGCCATCTTAAAAAAGCCAGATCCCCATGAGCACCAACTCCTGCAGAGCTGGCTTTTCTAAGAGGCAGATGTGCAGGGCCGGAGGGGGGCAGACGAGAGCCAGTATGTATGGGAAGCTGGCTTTTAAGCCAGCTCCCTGCACATACCAGCTCCCGCAGAGCTGCCAGTCCTTGCCTTGCTGCCTCCCAAAGAGGCAGCTACATGGCGAGGGAGGGGCAGGTGGGAACCTGTGTTCGGGGGGAGCCAACAAAAAAAGCTGGGGTGGGGGGGAAGGCAGGCAGTACATGTGGGAAGCTGGCTTTCAAGCTGGATCCCTGTGCATACCGGTTCTATAGAGCAACCTGACCCCCCACCTCCCACGCTGCTGCCTCTGTATCAGGTGGTGCTTGTGGAGAGCCAGTTACCTGTGAAAACCGACTCCCACCTACCCCCTCTGCATGTAAATGTGTAACTGCTGAAAAATTCAGCAGTTATACGTTTACAAAAATAAATATTTGCTACATACATGAAGTCCCTGGGTTACATCAATCTGACTTACGTCGGACCCCTAGTTACAAACCGGGGGGTGGCGGGGCACAGCTAGTGCAGGGTGCCTCCCCCACTGTTGCCGCCTCTGGCGGCGTGGGGGGCGCTTCCCCCCAGCAGACCAGGGAGACGCGGAGCTAGCGCGCCCCCCCCCAGTAGACCAGGGAGACACGGAGTGGCTTTTCTCGCCGCGGAGGACGCGGGCAGCGGGATCGCCGAGACGCGCCACGGTCCCACCACCTGTGTCCTCCGCGGCGAGAAAAGCCGCTCCGCGTCTCCCTGGTCTGCTGGGGAGGAGGGGGGACGCTAGCTCCACGTCTCCCTGGTCTGCTGGAGGGAAGCGCCCCCCGCGCCGCCGGAGGCGGCGACAGTGGGGGAGGCACCCCGCACTAACTGCGCCCCGGCGGCGGCATTTCCATTCAGGCGGTGCTGAGGGAGCCCGGCGCGCCCGGTGCATTGTGGGACTGGGATGGGAGTCCCGTTCGCGGGAGGAGGCGGAGGGAGGGCGAGGAGCGAGCCGGTAAGAGGGAGACCTGGGAAGGGGGCGGGCAGGCGGGGAGATTTAAAGGGGAATCCACCTCCGCCATTAAACACCCAACCCTGCGCCGGGCTGCGGCCTCCAGGCGCTGCAGCGGCCGGTCGGGGTGCACGGGGCACACTTGGCCCCAGCCCCAGAGCCCGGCTGCGGGGGGGGGCGGGGGAAGTGGATGCGAAGCGCCGCCAGGGCCACTTTAAAAAACTCCCCGCGCCGAGGCCGGCAGGCGACGGGTTAAATTTTTCACCCGCCAACATTTTTGTTGCCGCTGGGGCCCCACGCCATAGAGTCCCCTGGCCGGGGAGCCTGGCGCGCGCCGCACGCGGGGAACATTCCACCCCCTCCCCGGGGCTGCGGCGGCGGCAATGGGGGGCGGCTGCGGCGCTTCGCCTCCAAAGGCCGCCCCGGCACCTCTGCTTGCAGCGAAGGGTTAACTCTGCTCCTGCTGACATTTTACCTGTTCCCCCCCTTCCTCCGTGCTTTTCCTGCTAATAATTTCGTGTGTAAGGGAGATCGTCCGTGCTCCCCACCCCCGCTTCTGCACAGCTCCATGGAAGAGCCTCCGGGGGTGGGGTGGGGTGTTGGAAGGGGAGTGCTGTATGCACGGCTCTTTCCTGTGCACCGCCAGCTGGGCTCCCGCACGGCTGTACAAAGAGCAGCAGTAGAGGCCCTTGCTTGCCTTTAAAGGCAGCAGCTTGAAATTTAAGGTATCCCAGAGCCATGTCTATCCGCAGACCTCAGCGGAGAAATGCTCGATGCAGTTTTTCACCCTGTAGATATCCCTCACTTGTGTTGCTATTCCCTGTCCTTGGGTTTATTTTGGGTAGGTACCTGGTCCTGTTCCGAGACGTGCTGCCTGACAGGAGGTTCAGCCGGCGCTGCCCCAAGCGCTGCAGGGGAAGTGCCCCCCGCACCGCGGGAGGCGGCGACAATGGGGGAGGCACCCCGCCCCCGCCAGCTTTGGGTCCATTGGCCCCGCGGACGCCTCTGGGCAGCTCCAACACCCCCCACTGTCGGCTGGAAGGAGGGTCTTGAGAATAAAGCTTGAGAATAAAGGACTGAGGGAAGTGAGGTGTGGGAGAATAAAACTGAGCTCTGGAGAAATGTTTGGCTAGAGTTTCCTCTACAATATGTACCAGTTCCAACTTACATACAAATTCAACTTAAGAACAAACCTACAGTCCCTATCTTGTACGTAACCCGGGGACTGCCTGTACTAAGTTTATACTAAAAGTCAAGATGTTCATTTCCCTAGAATAGGTGAAGGTTTGTTTTTGTTAGTTTCTCAAGGGGTTTTATACTTTTCTTCAGAGTTTGCGATACTCATTATGATACTAAACTTCCCAATTATGAAAATTCTAGTAGGAATTTGGCAGGAACTAAGAAAATATATAGTAGCCATGCCTCATTTACAGTAGTTACTGGGGGGGCTTTTTCCACCTACTCTCTTTGGCTTTCGTGTAACTGAATACATTCTGAAAATATCTGCAAATTGGAATATTCTTAAATTTCTTATGAGTTTATTGTAGCAGGACAGATAGAATGGAGAGATAAAATGAACAGCAATAAGGAGCGTATGATAACTTTTCTCTATATAGTAGTGCATTTAACAGTTAAATATATATTAAAAACAATGTGTAGACCTGTGGCACCTTAGAGACTAACAAATATATAGGAACATGAGCTTTTGTGGGAAAACCCACAACAGTTCCTCAACTCCCAAGATCTTTATCAGGCATTCTTAAAACTAAACTACCCACCTGAGGAAGTAAAGAAACAGACTGACAGAGCTGTACAAGTACCCAAAAGTCACCTACTTCAACACAGGCACAACAAGGAAAATAATAGAACACTACTGGTGATCACCTACAGAACCCAGTTTAAACTCCTCCAGTGCATCACTGATAATTTACAACCTGTCCTGGAAAACAATCCCTCACTTTCACAGACGTTGGGAGACAGGCGAATCCTTGCCTATAGACAACCCCAAATGTGAAGCAAATCCTTACCAGCAGCTACCCATCACACCTGTGACACACTCACCCAGGAACCTATTATTGCAACAAACCCCACTGTCAACACTGTCCGCATATTTATACAAGCAACACAAGGACCCAAACATGTAAGTCACAACATCAGGGGCTCATACAACTGCACATCTTCTAATGGACTGTATGCCATCAAGTGTCAGCAATGCCCCTATGCCACGTATTTTGAAAAAACCAGACAATTTCTGCGAAAAAGGTAAATGGACACAAATCAGACATTAGGAATGGTAACAAACATAAACCTGTGTAGAGGAACATTTTAACCTAACTGGACATTCAATAATGGATTTATGAGTAGTCATTCTTCTACAAAGGAATTTTACCACCCAATTATGGAGAAAGACTGCTGAACTGGAATTCATTTACAAATGTTACACTGTCAACTTGGGCTTGAATAAAGATATTAACTGTTTAATGCATTACAAAAGCAATTTCCCCTGCCTTCAACATTCACATTTTCGCATCAAAAGCTATGAATGGGACACATCCAGCCTACTTAATTAGCTTCATAAACATGGGTCCTACAATTGACAGGTAACTGCTTTTTCCATTCAGTGGTGGGGCATCCACACCCCGCACTGAGGCTGAGGGAACTCAGGCATTGTGGAGTGAGAAGGCTCCGACACCGCTGCTCTGCCGTTCAAGCTCCCGGCCAGCCGGCAGCATAAACAGCCCTGGGCCGGCACAGACAGAGGAAGGCAGGGCCGGAAGGAGCGGAGCAGCAGAAGAGGCAAAGGCAAAAATGCCGAGGCTGGAGCCACCCTGGACAGCTCCAGGGGAAGGAGGGCTGGCATGCCGACTCCACCAGCCCCCAGAGGGGCTACCAGCCCGCGCTGAGCTACCATGGCCCAGGCTTCCGGACTGTAGGTAGGGGCCGAGCAATCAGGAGACACGGATCCTCAACCGCTACATTCACTGTGGCTTCAGGGCAAGAGCTCACCTCCCCCAGCCATCTGGGCCGTGGCGACTACAGCTACAAACCCAGAGTTCCCACGACCTGCCGTAGACAGAAGCGAGCCCAAGAGACACTGAAGACACCTCGTACTCTGTGGATGGTCAAATCATCCACAGAAGACGTCAGAAGTGGGCAGGAAGTGGCCCAGGGCAGGGGTTGCTCTCAAAGGCCCCGTGGGTTGGTGTGTTACAGGCGGTGACCCCACCAACTGGGCAGTGGATTGCTTCCCTGCTCTTAGGGCCCTGGGTTGGGACCTGGTGGGGAGCGAAGGCCCGTTCCCCCCAACTCCTTTTCCTTTGTTGGACTTCGCCTCCCTCCATAATTAGGACCAGGAGTTGTGTCTACCTTTGTGGGTAGAGAAGCCCTGAACTGTGAACTTGGACCGTGCAGGCTGTATGTCCACTTATAGAGGAACTTGAACTGTAAACCTTGGCCAAGCAGGCCATACTTACATTTATAACTGGCCCCAAATGGGAACTTCAGCTGGGTGGGCCATATTTTTGTTTGTGCTTTTTCGTTGATAAAAGGAGCTGCCTCCCTGCCTAGGGTCGTGGCATGACACACTCCAATTCATCTGATGAAGTGGGTTTTATGCACTAAAGCTTATGATCCTATATATTTATTCATCTCTAAGGTGCCACAGGATGACTTTTTGTTTTTAAAGTTACAGACTAACACGGCTATCCCTCGGAGACTGGAGAAATCATCGGTACAACCTTTTATTAGTATATACTAAAAAACATCAGATTAAGTTCTGTACAGGCTCATTCCTTAATGCTGTATCATAACTAAAGAATGTGAACAGATGTAGGAGAAGACTGATTATTTTTCTGAACTGAAAAGCATAGTTGCATTATAAAATCTTATTTCAATCAGTTCTAATAAGACAAATCTGTAGTTCTTTGAACAGAGCTAACATACAACAAATTGACAGCTTCATGCTATGTGAATGCCCTACAGGCAGATTCAGAGAGAGATGAAATTCACAAAGGCTGCTGGCTGCAGTAACAATTTCTCTTTGTGGTAAACAAGTTGCATAATATACTGTAGCTTCTTATGCCCCCTTTATTGCACTGTCATGTTACAGCAATCTAGAGGCCCGGTATCTCATTTAATGCTTTGACATAAATAAATATTTTCTCTTAAATTAAAATTCATTATATCAGAAAGTAGATAATTGACGTGGTGTACTACTCTTACTTTATTGAAATAGATTATGTCTAATATTACTGGGTATGTTAAAATTCATTTAGATAAAAGGTGGAACTACTGAAAATTTCAACTGTTAAAGGTTTATATGTGGGGGAAGAAGGCTCCCATGGAGCTGTCCACCCTCTGCGCTGATGACTCTGTAGGCTCCCCATGAGCATCAGCTCCCACCGTCCTCTCCCTCCCAGAAGCAGCAGTGTGGGATGGAGGGCTGCATATAACCATGCACTTTAATCGATGAGCCCAAGCTCATTGGTAAACTGTGCACACGGGTTCATGTTCACATCCCTAAATATTACTAGAGTGTATTATTTGTGCCAAAAAAGGCTGAATTCAGCTTGCTTTATGCTGAGGGTAGTTTGTTACAGGAATCACTTCAATTCCCTTCCAATCTTCTTTTTCAGTCTTGCAAATGATTTTGTAGGAAAACTGACTGGTACAGTGCCATATGCAATAAGGAAACTATGGAAATTGCTGACTTCACTAGAGACAAAACTAGAAACAGATACTGCAAAAGCTAATTAGTTCAAAGATAAGGTATTTTGTGACCTGAAGAAATCCCAGAAGCGCACAACTAGAAAAGGAGCCAAATAAAAATGGTGGGTCTAAATCGTCCCCAGTTGTAAACGATGGGATCCAGAGCAAAACTTCTCAGTTCAGATCCCTTTTTGTAATGAGTTCTGTATCTGAAAACCATGAACTTTGCAACGTGAACCTTCCTCCTCTTCTCAATGGCCCAAACAAGAACCTCAGAACTGAAGTCCACTAAACTTTGACGAAGTTTGGATCCAGAACCAAACTTTTACCCATTACTTGCCATAATATTATGCTTCCCACAGTCTATCACCCCACAAAACAAATAGTACCAGCAGAACTGGAAAATATGCTACAACTTTAAATTGCTGGCTCAAATGCCCCTTTACAACAACCCTGCAGTCTGTAATAAACATAAGGAATTACAAGGTTATCAATAACTGTGTGTGCAAACAGAATATGCTACTATAAAACGTATAAACTAGAAAGATGTATGCAGAGATGTGTGCCAGTAAATGCAAGACTTTCGGGAGTGGAACCTGTCATGTCTAGGTCTTGGGTATGCTCACAATAACAACAGTAACATTGTATTGGTAAAAAGATCACGAGTTCTTGTTTCAGCTATACTACTGATATGTCCCCCAAAGTTGGATTTGTCTGTGAAAGTATAGATAACACACCTGATAACTCACAGTATCCACTCTAACTCATCTGCTGAAGGCTTTACCCATGAAAGCTCATGACCTAATAAATGTATTAGTCTCTAAGGTGTCACAGGACTACTCGTTTTTAACAGTTTTGATGTAGTTTCACACGGATACCCAGCACTTCATGAATGTCTATTTATGTAATGAAATATTATGAGAATTGTAATTGTTTTCAATTTAAATTTACATCTCCCCACACAAATCTGAAACACCAACCTTTGATTACTGCAAATTATTTACATTAGGAAAACTAAAACCAAAATTAAAACTAATGCTGATCCATTCCAAGTTCCCAATCCTATGCTCAGACCACTAATCACAGCAAGAATCTTGGAATGTTATTGGTTTAATTTCCTTAGCTGAGAGAAGGGAAAGAGGAAATTTGACTAAGAAACATGCTCTGCCAACTCAAGGACACATTTCTGGATTATAAACCAAGCAATTTTGAGTCTCATATGCCCACTTTGAGATTAGATATTATTGAAACTGAAACTGGTAATTTACAATAATTCTATAGAAGTGCCACTTAATCCTGTGTACACATACTAATTTGATTTTAACCAGATTCAAGCAAATGAAACAATGCCTTAAAGATGCTGAACAGTACAAAGATAGCAACATATCTTAAATACAAAAGTGACATTACAATGAAGATTATTTCATAAATAAAAAGGCATGCCGTTCAGTCTACTGAAAAAACACTCCAAGGACCAGAAATGCCCCCTTTAAAAAGGCTGCAAGAAAAAAATTGTGCAAGATGGATATGAATTACAAACACAAAATATAGCTTCAATCTTTCTTTATAATCTGATATTGCTTTTTCCAATATAATAGCAAGGACCACCCTGGAATTTATAGGGTTAAATGTTCGTAAATTATTATATTTTCTACTGGAAGGAACTATAATAAATCCTTTCAATTTCTCAATGGCCACATTAGGTTGACTTAATTAATTCAATAAGTAAAAATCAATTGAATAAGAACATAAGAATGGCCATACTGAGTCAGACCAAAGGTCCATCTAGCCCAGTATCCTGTCTTGTGACAGTGGCCAATGCCAGGTGCCTCAGAGGGAGTGAACAGAACAGGGACTCTTCAAGCAATCCCTCTCATGTCACTCATTCCCAGCCTCTGACAGAGGCAAGGGACACCAGTCCTCCTCATCCTGGCAAACAGCCATTGATGTACCTAGCCTCCATGAATTTATCTAGTTCTTTCTTGAACCCAGTTAAAGTCCTGGTCCTCACAACCTCTTCTGGCAAAGAGTTCCACAGGTTGACTGTGTGCTGCATGAAGAAAAACTTCTTTTTGTTTGTTTTAAACCTGCTACCTATTAATTTCATTTGGTGACCCCTAGTTCTTATGTTATGGAAACAAGTAAATAACTTTTCCTTATTCACTTTTGTCACACCAGTCATGATTTTATAGACCTTAGTCTCCTCTTTTCTAAGTTGAAAAGTTCTAGTCTTTTTAATCTCTCTTCATATGGGACCTGTTCCAAACCCCTAAGCTTTTTTGTTGCCCTTTTCTGAACCTTTTCCAATGCCAATATATCTTTTTTCAGATGAGGCAACCACATCTGTATGCAGTATTCAACCATAACATAGTACCTAGTACATAATAACCATTCCCCTCTCTCTGTCCTTCATGATCATTAGGATCTATAACAGTTTCCATTAGCAATCACAAACCACAAGCTTTGGGTGGTGCATGGTGGGAAGAAAAATCAGACCCAGTATAAGCATTTTACATTTTTCTGGAACATCAAGTCAGGGCCACATTACCCATTAAGCACAATAGGCACAGTGCATAGAGCCCAAGAAAAACCTTTAGGGCCTACAAAAATTAATAACTGAATTGAAAATAAGAAAAGAAAACAGCTAAATCAAACTTAATAATTTGTTAGCTTTAGTCAACAAAAAACATACATGTATAACATACAATTAACTTTTAGGTGTATAGGCGATAGAGCATTTCTCTAATTTAAAGACCTATGATTATGAGAGTGCCTAGGGCCTACAAAGAACTTAATCGGGCCCTGCATCAAGTAACACATAGTTGGCACCCAATCTGTATCAATACATACAATTTCAAGTTAGATCTTTATGGAACAAAAAGTAGAAGTAAACCCACTCAAACAGACCTTTTTTTGTTTGCATAGTGCCGGAACAATGGGATTCTGATCTGTGACTGAGGCCTGCATGATCTATCACAATAAAAATAATATATTTCACTCACTTCATCTAAAAGAGGGTGACTTTCTGCTAAGGGATTGAAGGGTATAAATAAGAAAAATGCTGGTCCCTTCTTCAGTTCATTGTTTAGTAGAAGGCTTTTTCCTCCATGTGGTCTCAACCAACGTATAAGTGTCTCTCGATTTTCTAAAGCCCACTTGCAAATATTCTCAGCTGTGTAGTTCATGACTTCACTTGGATAAATCTTGAAAGGGAAAAATCATAATTAATCCTCCTCATTTATTTAAATACACTGTTTACTAATGAATGAGGTACATAAAATGTACATATACATATATTGTTATATATATGTTGGCACTATTACAGCTCTGACTTACTGACATTATTCAAGAACCATTCTCATGCTAGTCATCATTCCACGTATACTTCCCTAGATACTCTTCCTTGTGCCTCCCCAATGAGTAGTACCATGAGTAGAATCTCACTCTGAAGTTTCGTGCACTGTATTTCCAATTCTCAATTAAGATTTATCAAATGGTAGTCAAAAACAAATTGTAAAGTAATTTATTGTTTCCGTTTATTCTTCTGTTTTCCAGTCAAGCTGTCTCAATGTTGGTAAATGCTTTTATCTCTGTATCTAGTAGCTCTGATTACAACTTGAATTAATGCTCTCTGCACTCCCTCAATCTTGTTCTATTATTACTTCTTTGCTGAATGCTGATAATGAAATGAAAAGAACAAGGGCCCTGCCTAAAGCAATGATTCTTAAACTTTGGTTTGGGGCTGAACAAATTAATGCCATCTGCCTTTTTTCACAATATGTTTGACAGACTAAAATAGATACACTAGACTAGAAATAAACAATCGTATTATAATCCTTTAGTATGTTTGATTTTATTTACAAGCAAAAAGAATTTTGACTTCAAAAAGTTACCTGTATAAGTATCACATTAGTCTTGTCAACAAATGTGCTACCAACTAGAGGTTTGTGAACATTTCTATAAAAGTGTGTGGAAACTCTGAACCATCAACATGCATCCATTTCAAAAAAAATTCCAAAATGTTTTCAAGTGACTTTGGAATTTTGTATTTCTCCACTACACCTGCTACAAATCTCTTCTGATGTTTATTTTCACTAATGTGAAAGACCCCAGTTTCCAGATTAATAGTGCCACTCACCTTGATACATTATGGTGGGATACCAGAAAAACCTCCCCACTATGTCTCTAATTTCATCACATTGACTCCCTTTAAATGCATCTCCTTTAAGATCCTGATGTAGCTGGGACTGCAATTCAATAGCTTTGGTATCACTGTGTGTGATTAACTAATTCAATGTTCTAAAAAAAGAATTTAAATTGTGGAGTCACTTTCATGAATTAAAGCATGCTGTTTATCATGCACCATTATCACAGGTTTGCACAGACACCAATTACTGTTTCAGGTGATACATGAAAATCTTTCTTCATAATTTGAGTAGAATAAACCAGAAATACCTTCCTTATCTCCATATCATTTCCACAGTTAACGAGGACATATACAGAGATAAGGCCTTCACACAGAATGGCTATTCTGAAAGTTGTATTTCAGGTCCTTAATTGCTTCCCCAGCCTCATAAATTTCAACTAAAATTAACATTCCCAGCTACCAGGCCTCCATGAACATAGCTGACACTAGGATTAGTGTTTTTGAGTTAACTCATTTAAGTAATTTTTCTAAGAGTGTAATAGATCAGGTATCTTTAGAACTCAATGTGCACCACATGTTAGCTTTGAACCAAGGAAAAATACATTATACACAATTAATATTTCTATTGACAGCTATTACCAATCCATGAGACATTTCTTAATACTGAAAGTTGCAAAACTGTCTACATTTTGTATCTTCCCTCACACTCCTAGGTAACCAAAAGTTAGTTTATCTTAAATTTGATGGCAACATATATTATAATGTTTCCTTCTGGGTTACTATGAAGTATTAAAACAATTATTTGGCAAAAGAGATGAACACTGTTTTGGCAATTCAGTTCAGAAAATAACTTTGACCTTGAACACTGTTAAAAAACAATTTAATCTGCCTTTATTTAGAATTCCTCTCACTTTATAGACTGTGCATAGTTCTGAGGCTCCCAGTGAACATCTGCAAATCAAAGCAATTGAACACCACAACATGTTTGTTTATTATTAAAGAAAATAAGAGCATGCCTATATATAGCAGCAACCACTTTTGCCCAGCTAAATCATCACAGCATATGAACAGATTATTATAATCAAAGATGACAGAATAATCATTTACTTCTCTTGTAATTAGAAACTTATTAAAATCTGCATTTTTCTAATTATACTCTCTTTCTCCTATCTGCATTGTAAACTGATGAAATGCATACAGGATGTTTGTACAAATAATGTTATCAAAATCTGGGTCACTAAAATTTGATTTAACACAATTATATTAAAATAATGATAACCGCTAATTACAAATGTAAACATACCAGAAAGATAAAGAATGTTACTTATTTTTTCCCGTTTAGAAGTGTGAAGATTTCATATTTTATTTTAGAATTAGAATGTCTGTTGAATTTCTTCCTAGAAATTGTTACATGACTTTTCAGGATCAAAACTTTCAAGATAACATTCACCATCATTCAAACAAAATCATGCTCAGCAGAAGTTAACTCAAAATGATGGAGGAAAGGCGAGGCAATTTATCGAAGTTGTGCATTATTAAGAAACTGTTCTTGGTGCTCTCATCTTCTGGAGAACCACTTTTTAGGATGCACCCATCTCTCTTTGGGAAATTTACTAATCTCTTCTGACTACTTCTCATTTTTTTCTGATGGAAATTCTCCACTTCACTGGGATTTCCAGTTTTTAATCAGAAAAGAGAAATGACAGAGTTAGCATAGGCTGAGGTTTATGTTTTGCTGCTATAGGTTGTATTTCCCTTAACCCGGACTGCCTGGTCTGGCACCATCTGTGGTCCAGATGTTGGACCACGGGTGTTCCTGGACTAGAGCGCCCAGGAAGAGGGAGGTCTAGCGGAGGGGCAGGAAGTCTAGAAGTCTAAGCTAGACAAATTCAGACTAGAAATAAGGTGTAAATGTTCTAACAGTGAGAATAATTAACCATTAGAACAATTTACCAAAAGTTGTAATGTATTCTCTCTCCATCGCTGTCAATTTTAAAACCAAAACTGGATGTTTTTCTAAAACAGAGGCAGGGAACCTTTTTTGGGTTGGGGGCTGCTGACCCAGAGAAAAATCATCCAGGGGCCACACACAAGTGAAAAGCAAAGTGAGACGCCCCTGACTGAGACGGAGAAAGACGCTCTCCACATTCCCCTCGCACACCAGAGCCTAGGGGGCCCAGGCTAGTAGACTTAGTGTGCTCCAGCCCTGTGAGTAAGTGGCTGGAGTGCCAGTGCATGTTCCCTAATGCTGAGCCTCGGGAGCCGGATCCAGTCAAGATAGAGGCCACATCCGGCCCCCAGGTCTGAGATTCACCACCCCTGTTTTAAAAGATACACCCTAGGAATTATTTTAGGGAAGTTCTATGGCCTTTGTTATAAAAGAGGTAGCTGATCACAATGATCCCTTCTGGCCTTCTAATCTAGGAATCTATGAAAAGGGATGTAAAGAATATGGAAGGGTACACCCCAGAGTGGATTTCTCATTTATGATCTGACTAGAAGATTTACCCGTCATTCCTCAGATCCTTAAATCAACTTTTGTTTTTCTTCATTTGAATCACTGTTCTAGGGTATGGCTGGGGATGAAGGATTCAGTATGCAGGCTGTCCTGCGGAGAGAGGACACCATAGCCCTCTCTCACCACAGCAGTTTGGAGTCATGTGAGAAGCGCTTCTCCATGGCTGCTGCAGTTCCAGAGGGCACAGCTGGGGGAGGGGTGAATGTCCCTGGCTGGGGCAGCTCCAGGTTAATTCGCTGCCCCCTTTGCTCCCAGCCAGATTGAGGAATGCAGCAAACTATGTACTTTCCCCTTACTTCCTGGTGATTCTGTCTCTTTTCTGTATGGTTTTATGAGAAGCAATCCCACTTCAGGCACACCCCGTTTTCCTGGCACAATCAAACCCTTACCTGGCTTTTAGTTATGATAAGAGGATGACTGGCACATTCAGGCTGCCATTCAGCAGCCAAGGAAGAGCACTATAAACCTTGAAGACTATAAACCCAGGCAAATTATTAAAGCATGGAGGTAGTTCCTCGCTCTCATTCACTGATTCAGACTCCACCACTGGTCTTCCTAGCCTGTCTCCTGATTTTGGTTCTGATCACTGGCTAGACTTGAGTTAGTCCTAAGTGGCACACTGGATCTGGTCCAAAAGGAGAATATAGCTGACCCTCCCAATAAAAGGGACCATAAAAAAAGTAAATTTAACTTTTTACTTTCTAGGGGAGAAAATATAAAAGAAATCTATCATAGTAGAATTTAACTTCAAAAATGGTAACTGCACAAAAATGAGAAAGCTAGTTAAACCAAAATTAGAAGGAACAGTCACAAGAGTGAAATTCTTGCAACTCCCATAGTCCTCATATTTTTATACATATAAAATGGTGATCTTGCATATGGACCATGGCATATGAGTTATCTGGGGAAATGAATCTGCTGAAACCCACTGTTATGAGATTATGTTTGTCCGAGACAGAACATCAACATTGGCTGCCCGTCGCAGGTGAGCCACAGCCTGTTATACCTCAAAGGCTGGTATAGGGGGCTCTGTCTATGAGGCGGAGCGCTTCCCATATAAGGGCATATAAATTAATTATCTTCCCCTGCTCGCTCCACCCACTGCAGTAAAAGATCAGCCAATGGACTGACTGGTGGTCAGGCCTGCTTACTCCACGCACTGCGGCAAAACCCAACCTATGGGGTGATAAGTCCACAGGCAATAAAACAGGCAGCCGAACCCTCTCACGCGGGGAATCACATGGAGTGAACATCTGGCCTGATCACCCAGTCGCCTTGCGCCCCCCCCCCTCGTGTCTCATTGAGCATACCTCGAGTGGGTCGACCTGAGTGGAGAAAGTTTGTGAGCATGTGGCTGGTACTCGTGTTCCTGCTGTCTCCAGAACCGGTATGACGCCTCTTCCCCGCAATTATCCCTATCCCAATTGATTTTCATTTCCCCTCATTGTTTATTTAGTAACAGTAGTTTAAGAGTTATTGTGTTAGTTTTTAAATAGTGGTTGTTAAGGGTTTTAACTGTTCTTTGTGTAATATAGTGTAAATGGTTAGATTTATGAACAATATCAGTGTGAGTTCGACTGTTTCTAACCCCTGGGCAGTTATTGGGAATTATTATGATTTAGAAAAGCCTCAGGGAATTGTTTTATATTGTTTGGTGATTTGTTTGTTTTTCATTCTGATGATTGTCTGGCGACCGTGCATGTGACTAAGTTTACAGTCATTAGGCGCCAGAGTCCTCATCAAAATAAAATCAATCTTTGTTTTTTAAGCCCCCAGTTGTGGTCTCATTCTTTCCGGCATCCCTTCGAACCTCGTGTATTATGGGGACTGACAATGTTGCATGGTTGGCACTAAAACATGATATACATTGGACAAATCAGCCAGCTATTTAGCTCCCTACAGACAACAGCGTGGAAAGTAACCAATGCCCAGGCAGGGTATTAAACAGCCCTCAACAAACACTGTTGAGAAAGAGAGCCATATCAGGGGAATTGCTTCACCTTGCCTGGGACTCAGCAATACCCATGAAACATGCCTGGACTTGTGTTCTGCAAGAACATGAACTAAGGGTATAAAACCAAACACAGCAGGCCCATGCTTTGCCTCGTCTTTCTTCTCCCACCTATGCTGTAAGCAACAAGGACACTGAGAAGAAGATTGAAGGCTTCAGCAGAAGGCTGTTCCTAGTTTAAGGGACAAATCTGTACATTGTGAATTACAATATCTAGTAGGGTGAGAAAAAACTACTTAATTTAGATGCTGCCCAGTTTAATAGGCTTGAGAGTTTAGACAGCATGATGATATTTTATTGTCTTTTGGTAATTAACTCTTTTTGCTCAACACTTAGTCACTTAACATCTATCTTTTGTAATTAATAAATTTGTTTGACTGTTTATCTTTACTAGTGAGTTTGCCTGAAGTGTCTGTTAAATGGCTCACGTGTCAAAGGCTGGTGTATATCTAATTTCCATTGATTAAGCTGTGAGCTAATTAATACATTAATACATCATCCTGGGCAGTGCAAGGCTGAGAGCTGAGGGGATATGGCTGGTGCCTTTCTCTGTGATTCATGAGCAGCTCTGGGAGCATTCATAAAATATAGCTGGGTATGGGGCCCCACATTCAGTTGTGCTGTGTTACAACAGCTCCTGGAGAGGTTTGCTGCTGGTCACTTGTAAACCATTGTGAGAGGCAGCCCAGGCTGAAGAGTTTAGGGGACACAGTGATTCCACAATCAGTATCCTGTCATAAAAGGAAAAACTCTAGCAAGTATAATTAGGCAGGCCAAAACAACAACAAAAAGAGCAACTAGCAAAAGGCAAAAAAACCTAAATGGCAAATTCTTTTTTAAGTACATCAGAAGTAAAAAGCCTACCAAACAATCAATCAATCAATCACAGGGTCACTGGGCAACTGAGGTGCCAAAGGAATACTCAAGGAAGAAAAGGCCATAATGAAGAAGCTATGTGTATTCTTTACATAGGTCTTCACTGCAAAAGATATGAGAGGTATTTCCCACAGTTAAGCCATTCTTTCTAGATGACAAATCTAAGGAACTATCCCAGACTGAGGTGTTAGTAGAAGAGATTGGGACAAACTAATCAAACAAACAGAATTAAGTCACTGAGACCAGGACCCAAGACTTCTGAAAGAACAAAAATACGAAATTCCAGAACTACCAACTGTGGTATGTAATCTATTGTCTAAATCAATTTCTGTATCAGATGACTGGAGGATAGTCAATGTAAAGCTGATTTTAAAAAAAAGACTCTATAGATGACCTTTACAATTAAAGGCTGGTAAGCCTGACTTCAGTGGTAGGCAAATTGGTTGAACCTACCGTAAGAATAGAATGATCACACAAAAGTTCTAAAGCTAAGTAGGCAGTCATAATAGAAGAGGAAAGATACGGTCATTGATCAGTAATTGGTTAAACAATAGGATACAAAGGGTCAGAATAGTCAGTTTTCATAATGGAGAGAGGTAAAAAGCAGGATGCTCTTAAGAATCTGTACTGGGACATGTGCTGTTCAACAAATTCATAAATAATGTGGAAAAGGGAGTTAATTGTGAGGTGGCAAAATCTGAGGATGATACAAAATTACTCAAAATAGTTAAATCCATGTGATTGTCTAGTGCTCAAAAGAGATCTCACAAAACTGGGTGACTGGATAAGAAAACGTGACAGCTTTATGAGTGCTCTTTAAAGCACTGTCATATATTCTATGTTCATATAGTTCCCAGCACATTCAGTCCAACCTAGTTTGTCTCTGGTTGCTACTGAAATATAAATGTTAACTAATAATAATAGTACTCACAAGTGAAGTATTGACGTGTCTATGAAGGTATACACTTCCCGAGCGCGTCAACGAAATTTCCTTTGCAATTTGTTTATCCGTGATCACTCCGAAGCGTATTGTCCCAAGGTAATCTGAAAGGATAAATTTCTAGTTTTAGTAAAATTCTGAAAAACTGAAGAATGGGTTAACGCTTTTATCTTGCTTTAAACAACAATGATTTTATCATAATAATACTTAGCAATCATGTAGTGCTTTTCAGCTGGAGACCTTCAAGAACTTTCCCAAGGAGGGTCACTATTATTATGCCCATTGAACAGACAAGGAAACAAAGGCAGAAAGCTAATATAATGCCAAAGAGCAATACATAACAAAACAAGAAACAGGAAAATGATATTGGCTTTCTGCATTTGTTTATAAGCAGACACATAGGTGAACATCATAGGCTGAAAGAGAGTCAACATGGGGCTTTTGCCTCATCAACCTTTGGCACAGTCAGCAGGCATGTGGATAAGGGCAATGCACTCAATCATATACTATTTGGATTAAAAAAAAAAACTTAGAAAAGATCCCACGCCAAAAGCTCTTAAATTAAATAGGGAGTCATGGGATAAGAGGAAAGATCATGTGATTGATCAATAACTGGTTAAACGACAGGGAAAAAGGTAAGAACAGTCAGTTTTCACAATGGAGATTGGTGAATAGCAAGATGTCTAAAGGCACCCCATGTTCTTTATGAAAATATGTTGCTGAATAAAATATGACATAACTGGAATATGCTGTATGCAAAATAATTATTTAAGGTACCATTGGAAAGCTTGTAATCTGCTGAATGTCTATACATTATTTATGTGCATGTATCTTTCCAGTATTTGAAGTCAGAAATATGAAGTACTGGAAGATTTACCCAGTGTTGCTCAGGTCTTTAACTGAAGATTTTTTTAAAAATAGATGAAAAATGTACATTTTATTTAAATAATTGTATTTTTTTTAAATGAAGGCTGGAGGGAGGGTTTGGGAGTAAGGAGAGGCAGGAAGTGGGTGGCTTAGGGCAGAGAGTTGGGAGGTGTGGGTAGGCTCAAGACGGGGGTGGAGCCCTCTTGCAGGCTGTGAGGAGCATTGAAGAAAGGGATAGCCTGCTGCCTGTTTGGGGAGGGCGAAGCTGGGGGCACTACCTCCTCCTCCAGTGGGTGCCCCCCCCCACATCCTGAAAGTTGTCTGGGAAGGGGCCAAGCTCAAGGGGCTGCTCCCCCCTGCAGCTGTCCTTCCATAGCCTGCAGGCTGTCTGGAGGGCAGTCTCTCCTCCAACGCCCCCCACAGCCTGCAGGCTCTTCACAGGGGGGGCAGGCTCTGGGAGCTGTTTCCCCCTTCCAATGATCCCCACACAGTTTGCAGGGAAGGCTCCATACCAGGGGGAGGGGAAGCTCCATACCAGTGTACTGGAAAGCAAGATGATGAAGCCCCATCTTGGTGAAGGCCACTCTCTTTGTGCTGCAGCTGCCCCCAGTGGACACTCTCAGCATTGCATCCTCCTGTCTGTCCCCGTCCCTTTTGCACCCTCTCCACCCTACTCCTTCCCTTTCCATGTTATGAAATATGGTCCCATTCCCGGCACTCAAATTTTCTGGGCACAACCAATCCCTGACCATGGTTTTAGTCAGGGTAAGAGGAAACTGCATACCAAAATTTGATGGTCCTAGCTCCTATGGCTCCTACAAACAGACTCACAGATGCACAGACAGATGGACTCTCAAAGAGACAGTTGCATGCTGACAAAATTGAGCTTGGGGTATACTGCCACCTGGGCAATCTCATTGCTGACACACCAGCTCCATCATCAAGGATAACGTTGTGAACGGTATCATGGACTAGATTATAACCCACATGACAGTGTGTCACAAGCTCTCTCTCTCTCTTACCTCATCATCATGGTACAGGAAGTCCACAACTTCTGACCGAGGTTGCTACAACAGAGAACACCTTTTTAAAGACCCTGGGAGTGGCAACAATGCCTATACCGAGTAGTCTACTGAAAGTGGTCAGGGCTAATTATGAATCTGAGGAAATATCAGTGAGTGGGGTAAATGTCCATGTGAAAACAGACATCCATGTTGACAGCTGTAAACTACATGTCTTTTTCCAGGGATGGAATTACAATAGATGCTACCATGACCATGTGAAACTTCAGTCTGAATAAATTGGTTGAGATGGTAGAGACTAAGAATGGGTCTCTAAGTGCCTGCCTGCCTTTCTATCTGTCTGTCTATGCTTATCATAACCAGTTAACCAGTTACCTATTCACATCCCTAATCCACAGGATCAGTGCTATTATATTTTAACAGTCTCTTGGAGGAAACCCTGTAACATGCCAGATCCATGAGGAATCTCAGGACTACACAACCTCACCACCTCTGAAACAGGCTTCACTGCTCCTGTTTCATGCTATCAATTCTCCCCTACGAGTTCACATTAAGACAGACTGCTGGTCAGAGAACTGTCTACTCACTCTTCAGGAACTAATGCACTCAACAAGCATATGAAATGCCACCAAACAGCATTTTCAAAACAGAGCAGGGTTTATTTGACAATTTGAGCCTAGCACTGGAAGTCGTTATGCTAGCACAAGGAAATAAAATCTAAAACATAGTCCCTTTGGCCAAGTCAGCATAATTCTCCAGCCAAACTGTAGCAGATTCCCATCTAGTCTGACCTCAGTCAGTCCCAGGCAAGAGCAGCCAGCCTCTGCCAGAAGACCATTCCCAGATCTTTGTCTCCAGTCAGGACCATGTTGTGTTCACAACTGCACCTGCCAGAGCCTCCCTCTATTGAGCATAGACTGTTCAGTCTTCAGGGCTTCCATTGTTTCTCTAACCCTTTTATTACCCTAGCTCAGTTTCAACCAGTCTCTCAATGACAGATTCATTCCATCCTGACAGCGAAGTGAGACGTGTGTTTTCTATGCTGTTCTGAGAAGTGTTAACACTTGTGTAAATGTTCTAACTCCCACAATAATTAACCTTAAAAACTGCCAAACTCTTGGTCTCTTTTGTGTCATTTAAACTCCTCTCAAGGTACTCTTTAAGCCCTTAAGCCTAAAGGGCACAGAACAGGATTACAGTTCAGCAGACTCCTCTCTGCTTGCTTGCTTCGTGTCCCCAACTCAATTAGTGCTGAATTCTCCTGCTGGAAGGAGGGGGTAGAGTACACCCTTGCAGACACCAGGAAATTCTCTCAACATGCCAATTTGTAGTCTACACCTTGTAACTTCCAGGGCTACTGGTGAACCACACTGAACTGTGGGCTACATGTCTATCAATAACACATCACTCCACCACCTTCATCTAACAGACTTTCCCTGGAGGTGTATCTAGACTACGCTAGATTTTCAAAAGGATATGCAAATTCCCCGTGAATTTGCATATCTTCTTTCGAGCTCACTTTGAAAGTGGCACTTATGAAAGTGAACGTAATTGAGACGTGGTTTTGTCAGTGAACCCTCCCATTTATCGACAAGCCGTGTAAACCTCACGTTTTCAGGAAAAGCAGCTTGTCAACAAACGGGAGGGTTCGCTGACAAAACCGCGTCTTAATTACTTCCACTTTCGAAAGTGCCACTTTCGAAAGTGAGCTCGAAAGAATATATGCAAATTCCTGCAGAATTTGCATTTCCTCTTTCGAAAGTCTAGCGTAGTCTAGATACACCCCAAGGTAGGCCATGACTGGAATCAATTGCCAAAGTCACAGTAACAAACACCAAATTCATTGCAGCGGTTACTTTCCATATTCCAAAGCTTCCAGCAATTTCAAACAAATCCCATTTAAAACCAACAAATGCAACAACAAATAAATCTGCCAGAGAAACATTTCCTTATTTCTCTTTCCCTTCCTTGCACTAATATGATATATTCGTTATAATTTCTCTCTCCTGTGGTTTGTACAGCAAGACTGCTAAGTAAGGCAAACTGATTTTATTGGGTGAAGGGATATGAAAAAGTGTACCAATTAAATATTTTTTTAACTCTAAAACATTTCTAAAATTGTTGTTCTGTGATGTCTATGAAATACATAATAGCATAATTATGTATGAAGATTCAGGAGCTCATCTGAAATGCTCCACAAAACTTACAAGTGGCTTTACCATTCTAGAGTAAGGCTCTTAACACATCATTGGCTATGGACTCCAAGAACTACTGGAATCAACTGGGTTAGGATCAAGATCTCTGAATAAAGTCCACTTTGTGAGCACAAAGTCTAAGCAAAATCCACTCCAACAGAAAACCAGGTTGATATCCCAGTTTATGGGCTAGAGTATGACAACAGCAATTCCTGTGTCTGTTGTCTTGGTTACTGAATCCACGCAAAAATTCGGATTTGCAATCCCTACGATAGTTCATGTCCAGTATAGCCTTGCATACTGGCCTATTTTGGGCCAGTGTGCAGATCTTTTTAATTTGCATGTACTGTATTCTGTGCAGCTGCCTAGCCAGCAAGCTTCTTTTAAGCAATTTTATGCAGAACTTAAATGTTAGAGTGCCTTGCACCAGTACTCTGCACCTATATGAATATCACCCCATTTTTCCAAATGAAGCCATATCGAACCATACACAAGACACTGAACGTAACTCCTATTACAGTACTTATTCTGGGGACTCTTATAAAGTTACTTAAGAATTTGCAACTGCCTTACACAAATACAATTTAATATTCTAACATTTTGGATCTCTGTTCCTTTTAAGAATTCTCAGGAAATATGATGACTCAAGTGATGAAGCAACACAACGCAGTATACACTAGAAATGTCTGTAGAATTACATTGTACAGAACAATCTGTCAGTGTAAACAATAGAGAGGAAGTTAGCAAACACAGTAGAGTCTATGAGATGAGTGCTGCAGTCACACCCAAAGGGAAGAGAACAACGTGTCCAAGGCAAATCTCAGGATGACAAGGCTAAAAATTCAGCTTAAGAAAAGAATTCTGGGAGGTTCCCCAGTAAAGTAATACTTTACACAGCAAAAACCTCTATTGGCCTGCTAGGATCACTGAAGTGAACAGATCTGACTATAACATAATTCACAAGATTTATGATTTACTGGAAGATGAAAAAGACATCTGCAATTTACAAAAACAATACAGGCAGTCCCCGACTTACGCGGATCCGACTTACATCGGATCCGCACTTACGAACAGGGCTTTTCTCGCCCCGGAGCTCACGGGCGGCGAGTCGCCACCCGTGTCCTCCGGGGCGAGAAAAGCTTCTCCCGGTCTACCTGGCCTGCTGGGGGGGTCCAGCAAAGCCGCTGGACCCACCCCCCCAGCAGACCAGGGACACCCAAGCAAATCCGCCCAGGCGGCGGGAGTCCCGCCGCCTGGGCGGCTTTGCTCGTTTGCCCCGGAGCAAAGCCGCCCAGGCAGCAGGACTCCTGCCGCCTGGGCAGCTTTGCTCCTGTCCCCCTGGTCTGCTGGGGGGGTCCAGCAAAGCCGCTGGACCCCCCCCCCCCCCAGCAGACCAGGGACACCCGAGCAAAGCTGCCCAGGCGGCAGTAGTCCCGCTGCCTGGGCGGCTTTGCTCGTTTGCCCCGGAGCAAATCCGCCCAGGCAGCGGGACTCCCGCCGCCTGGGCGGCTTTGCTCCTGTCCCCCTGGTCTGCTGGGGGGGGGGTCCAGCAAAGCCACTGGACACCCCCCCAGCAGACCAGGGACACCTGAGCAAAGCCGCCGCCTGGTCGGCAGGGAGACGGGGAGCAAAGCCTTGGAGCACGCCCACAGCGGGACAGCCCGGGCGCGCTTGGGCTGTCCCGCTGCAGGCGTGCTCCAAGGCTTTGCTCCTGTCCCCCTGGTCTGCTGGGGGGGGGGGGGGGTGCAGCTAGTGCTCCCCCCCCCAGCAGACCAGGCTTTTCTTGTCTACCCCTGGGGTAGAGCAGCTGGGGGCTGCCAGGTTGGTCCCGCAGCGCCGCTCTGGGCACTACTGGACCAACCCGGCAGAACCCCAGCTGCTCTGCCTCAGGCATCCTGATTCAGCCGCTGCTGGTCAGTTTCAGCAGCGGCTGAATCAAGACGCCTGGGGCAGAGCAGCTGGGGTGCTGCTGGGTTGCTCTAGTAGCGCCGAGGAGCCGCGCTACTGGAGCAACCCAGCAGCACCCCAGCTGCTCTGCCCCAGGCGTTCCCAAGTCAGCTGCTGCTGAAACTGACCAGCGGCTGACTACAGGAAGCCCGCTCTGCCCCAGGCTTCCTGGAATCAGCTGCTGATCAGTTTCAGCAGCAGCTGACTTGGGGACGCCTGGGTTTCTTAAGTTGAATCTGTATGTAAGTCAGAACTGGCATCCAGATTCAGCCGCGGTTGAAATTGATCAGTTTCAGCAGCGGCTGACGCCAGTTCCGACTTACATACAGATTCAACTTAAGAACAAACCTACAGTCCTTATCTTGTACATAACCCGGGGACTGCCTGTAAATCTTCTAGGACTTTAGTTCAAAAGAGCCAAAACTGAAAATCAGAAGCAGTACAATAGACTTCATTTCTAAGCAAACAGTCAGGAAAGGAACTGTCATAATCAGGAGTGCTGACCAGCATCCGAGGACTAAGTGGTTAACCATGTCTCCTCTCCCTAGCCAGGTATCTGGTCAGCCAATAGCAATGCAGGTAGGGATTTCAAACTGGGACAAAGGAATTTTTATCTTTTCCATCCTTTATCCAGGTCAGAGAGGTTTCTTCCAAGACTGAAGGAGATGGGAGGCCCGTCTCTCTCTGAGAAAAGACTTCTTACAGTCTGTAAGTAGGGCAAAGTTTAGACAGTCCATCATGTTTTATTGTTTTCCTGGTCTGGGAATTTGGTCTGGGAAGTCTGAGCTTGTTAAGTGTGGTTTTTTTTCTCTTTCATAATTACAATCTTGAAACCAAGGATTCCCGAGTATATCAATTGGTGGCCCTTTCTATCTAGCCACTTTATTATGCTTGCAACTGTAGTTTTGTTTTGATAATAAAAGTTTGTTTTCTTTTTCTAATTAACCGGTATTAGTTGATTGTTCTGTCTTGTGACTCGGTGCCTAGTTATAAGGGCAGAGTCCATTACTGTCTGTGAATCCCCTCTGGTTTTTCCCAACTCCAAGTAAAACGGAGATTAGAGCAGGGGGAGAGTTTTATCTTAGGGACTTTTCCAAATTGATCTCTTCCCTGTTTTTTGTGGAAATTGCTTGAGTGGTGGCAGCGGATTTCTCCAAAGTTCGGGTATTAGGATTTTGGGGGGGGGGGGTTGTACCAAAGCCTGTAGAGACCAGGTTTTGGGGTGCTTTTTGCAAGCCCCCACTTCTGCATTTGTCATACCAGAGTGAGGAACAGCCTTGACAGGAGCATATCTTTATTTAAAAATATTTGAAGATATCTGTACGAGTCGGATGTAATTTGGGGGGAGAGCAGGGAAGAGGAAGAGAAAAAGTCCCAGTTAAGCATCTTATATAATCCAAATTTGGAACTATGAGGGTCACGAGTTATTAGTCACTAAAAGCAATTTAGAGAATCAGCTGTCAAACTGGAGTTAAAGACTCTTTAAAAGGTCATCTTATGAAAGAATTGCACAGGCACATACAATCTATCCAAATTACATAAAGAATTGAAAAAAAATGTGTTCTTCGAGATGTGTTGCCCATGTCCATTCCAATACATGTGTGCGCACACACATGCATGGCCATCAGATTTTCCCTCGCGGTACCCATCAGGTCAACTGTGGACACCATTGGAGTAGCACCTTCATGGCTGCATATGCACACTGATCCAATGCCCACTCAGTTCCTTCTTGCCAAAACAATCTGTCAAGTGTAAACAACCTTTGTGCTCTCTGTGGTTGACAGCCTCAATCACCAGTGACCCCGGTAGTGGGTAAGTGAAGAGGTGGCACGAAATAGCGCTTATGCCCCTTAGCTGTGGGCATAATCGATGCTGGGCTCTGTCATAACACCACAATGGTGATTTGAATTGATTTAACAATAAGTAGGGCAACCACTGCCAGATGCTCAGGCAAGAGTACGTCCACTATGAGGTCAGATTCCTCCACTGGCCTGGAGGTTGAGGCTCTGGGCACATGCTGAAACAGATCTTGATGGGCCCTGTTAATCCATAGACGGAAGGAAAAAAAGAGGTGCCTGAGCCACCACCTCATCCCGGGGCGAGGAGGACAACACCACAGGGAGAACAGTATCTTCCTGTCCCAGAGGGTCTTCCAAGAGCTACCTCTTGTGGCTGGTCAAGGAGGATCATTAGGGATAAGGGGTCCCACAGGTACTTGCTCACTGTCACCCACAGATACCTCCAGCTGGGGCTACTGAGAAATACATAGACAATGCTTGGGTGAAAGGTGCCACACAGCCCTGGAAGGTGGCCCTTGCCCTAGCTGTGATAGCATGCCCACAAAATCCAGAAGGGACAATACATAGGCACCTGCTGCAGGTGAGGCAAGGACTGCACCGGAGCCACTGATGAATCCGAATGCCATTTCTGGGAGTGGTGCAGGAAGGTGTGCCAGGAGTTGAACCAAGAGCTCCTAGACACAAAAGACTTAAGTGTCAGATTCACACACATACTCCAGTACTGACCAAAGGGGAGCAAAGCCTAACAATGCAGATGATCAGACTTGATGGTAGTTTCCATGCTGGCTCATAGTCAATAGCTTTCCCCGGGTACCATGGTGCCAACAGCACTAAAGACATTCCCAGTGCCATTGCAATAGGAAGAGGAACATGGTATGCCATAAACAGTGCCACGGGTACAGGCACCAGTGCCGGAGGTATCATTTCTGGTGGTGATGCAGGGGACAGGGCAGAAGAAACAAAAGGCGGTGCCAAAGCCAGCCTATGAGGTGGTGCTGCTGGCGACGACAGCTGCGACTCAAACTGAGCAGACACCATAAACTCAATGAGATCCTGAGTGGCCTCAAAAGTATCTGGTGTGGAGGGAAGATCCAAGTCCTTTTCCACCACCACTGGCTCCAGAGATTCCACCAACACTGACTGGACTCAATGGCCCTGCCCACAGTGCCAGAGTCGACAGTGCTGGGGCCCAGCCTGAGCAGGCTCAGCACAGTGAGGGCTGCCTCTGGAACATGACAGACCTCTTGGAGGTCGTCTTCTTCAGTACCAGGGTGTGCGACTGATGCCATGTGGACTAGCCTGTCTTACACGAAGGGGATCTGTGCCAGTGAACCCTTCACTCATCCTGGTGCAGCATCGACGTCTCCTGCACCAAGGCCAGAGTGCTGCACACCAATGTGGAGGCCATGTCCTGGGGCTGGGGCTGAAGTGCCAACTCTATCAGGAGGAGATTAAGCCACTGATCTCTCTCCCTTTTAGTTCTCATCTTAAATCCCCTGCAAATGCTGCACTTACTTTTCAGATGACCTTCTCCAAGGCACTTCAGGCAGGAGCATGCTGGTCGCCTCTAGGCATATACTTCCCGTACTTGGCGCACTGTTTGAAGTCCTAGGGCTGCTGCATGCCCCAAAAACCCAAGTAGATAAGTGGAGTGGGAAACTCCCGCAAAGTAACCAACTACAACACAAACAAAGCTAATCTATACTACCACGACTATGAGGAACTATAAACGCCAGGGACTGACAACTTGCAAAGCAAGAGGGCAGAAGCTACAATGACGGTCAGTAGCAGAAAGAAGGAACTGAGCAGGTGTTGGGCCAGCAGTGATATATATAAGCAGCTATGAAAGTACCACTACAGGAGGTTCCACAGCTGACGTGACAGGTACCACTAGGGAATATCTCCAGATGGCCATGCATGTGCACTCACATATTGGAATGTACATGAGTAATCTCTCAAAGAATAACCTATATACTTTAGAATCTTAAATTTGAGCAGGGCGTTAGGATTGCTAAGCCACATCAGAGCAAGGGTAGGAAGATAATAATATTTTATAAGATGATATAAAAGTTAGTTGGCATAATATTTATATGTAAAAATTTACTTGAAATATTGAAAAACAAACACAAATGCATAAAATGTAACATACCAAATACTCTTACACACAAGCACATATGTGCATAAAATGCTTTCATCAAAATGGTTTTCAGGACTTTGTTCCTGAAACTTTACCAGCCCACTGAACAGAATCAGTGTTAAGCATTCATATAATGTAGGAATCATGTGGCATTTGGGTGATGAAGCCTCAGATGTCATAGAGTGGATTTTTGGGCTAATATAAAGATACTATACATATCTGAAAAGCATATATTATGGTTCTAACTAATGAAAGCAGCAATTTTTAGGGGCTAAGTAAGAAGCCCTTGGGGCATCTGGATTTCAAACAGAGATTGGGACCTTGTCATTTTGCTAATTATGTAAATTAGGATGCCATATTATGTACTATGTAGTATAATAATCAAACACATTAAATTGCACCTGCTTTACTCTTCAGAATATTGTATTGCATGAGATATATGGGGATACCCTGAAAAATGATGGGATGTTGAGTGATACAACGTGTTCTTAAAACTTCAAGAACAGCTCTGGATATAAAATGTAGTAGAAAGATAACTTGAAACATAAGCCTTACATCAGAGGCTTGGTCTAAAGTGGTCAAAACTTTGCTGATACAAAGCAAAGTTACGGTGTGAGGAAGAAACAGGCCCTTCTTATGGAATCTAGCAAGAATCGGGCTGATATTGCAGAAACATACATTCCTACGTAGTGCTAGGAATAAAAATCTACATGCGAACACATTCCAGAAAAGTGAGACCAGAACACCTTCACACCAAATACATCCCTAAAGATAACAGGAAGACACTGACCCATCTTAAGGAAAATGTCAGGATGATAGTATGATGCATAAAGATGTTTTATCAAATAAATATGTACAAGGTAGTGGGTGACCCAGGGATATGTCAGAGGGTGGCACCATGATACATCAGGAGCAACATGTAACTTGTTTGTATTGGTATATAAATATGCATCTCAGAGGTAGTCTTGTCCAGCCTCGTGGGAAGTGGCAAGTCCCGCCACTGACCAGCTTTTGTCTGTTTTCACAGGCATACATGTCTTAATAATCTCATAGAGATTGCCACGTGTTATTACCGTGCTTTGTCAACAACAAACCTGGCTGGGTGCCTTTACTACTAAACCAAATCTCATGCTCTTATTGGTCAGTTTGATCAGAGCCTGCTGTGTGGATTATCTGGCTAAAGCCAGCGCAGCATGCAGAAAGAACAGATACATGCAGCCAAATAGCTTAGCACATTGGTGACCCCTTCACTGAACGCAATTAAGTACTTCCCATTAAGAAAATATTAGATTATATGAAAGGATTACTTTTAAAAAATAATTACTAAACTATAAATCATTATTTAATGTAGAATACCTATTTTGCTAAACAGCACACAAACACAATTTACAAGATAGATAACCACTATTCATACATAGGATTTACTAAAATAATCTGTTTGTAACTGTAGCTTCTTATTACATTATATCCACTATGGATATGAACATGTAACCGTTTACGCAATTAACTGATAAGCCTAGGCTCACTGGTTAATCCTAACGGTTACATGCAGTCCCCCTCCCCCCCACTTCCCTCCCCGCTGCCTCTGTAACACAGAGGCAGAACAGGGGGATGGGTGGCAGGCATATGTGCAGGGAGCTAGCTTAAAGCCAACTTTCCATGGATGCTGGCTCCTGCAGAGCTGCCTACAACCCTGTCCCCCATGCTGCCTCCCACAGAGGCAGGAGGGGTGGGCAGGCAGGAAACAGTGTGCACGGGGAGCTGGCTCCCACGGAGCTGCCTCCCACCCTACCCTGCTGCTGCCTCCCACAGAGGCAGCAGCATGGGTGGTGGGAGGGTGGGAGGAGGAGGAGGAAATAGAGGGCAGGCAGGAGCCAGTGCTTGCAGGGAGCTAAATCTGGCTTCCCATTAGGGATGTATGAGGTCCAGGACAGGAGTAGTGGGAGGCTAGAAGGTCAGGGCTGGGTGCTTACAGGGGGGAGACTCTGTTTGAAAGAGCAACGGAGGTTGTGGGTCATGACTGAGTGCACCAGCAGAGCTGTGCAGAGAAATAATGCATGCCATGCCCCCTGGATGGACCTGGCTCAGGCACTAGGAAGGCAGGAGAAGGGACATCCCAATGGTAGGGAGGTAGGGTGAGTTCTGGAGTGGCCTAGGGGATAGGCCATCTGCCTGGGGAGAACTGGAGCAGGCGCCTGCATGAGGGAGACAAGATAAGGGACACCTTGAATATAAGAAGATGGGGTGGGCCCTGGGGTGGCTTAGCAGATAGAGCATTCACCTGGGGAGCACAGGGTGGTGGGCTCAAGTCCCCCAACCCAGGAGCAGCAGGACTGTCATCACTGGCTGCCCCAGAACTGGAGCCCGCTCCCGCATGGGGAAGGCAGGACAAGGGACATGTGGAAAGTGGGGTGGGGTCCTGGAGTGGCCTAGCGGATAGGGCATTTGCCTGGGGAGCACAGAGTGGTGGGCTCTAATGCTCCCCGGCCCAAACCCAGGCGCAGACAGACAGAACTGGAGCCTGCTCCTGCATGAGGAAGGCAGAATAAGGGACATGCGGAAAATTGGGAGGTGAGGTGAGGTGGGTCCTGGAGTGGCTTAGGGGATAGGGAATTTGCCTGTGTATTGAATAGTCATGTAACTGTATGAAATCTTAGCAGTTACATGACTATTTGATAGTCCCCAGGGGTGAGGCCAGCAGCTTCCAGGGAGCCTCCGCCAACCCACGCTGCTGCTTCTGTTTCAGAAGCAGAATGAGGTGGTAGGCAGGAGCGGGTCCGTAAGGGGAGCCAGCTTGAAACAGCTCCCTATGAAGGCCTGTGGCTTGCAGCCCTGAGCTGCTACCTCTCACACACACACAGGCAGAAGTGCAGAGTGATAGGAGCCCCTCTTCGCAGGGAGTCTGAGCTCCCTGCGACCAGGGAACAGCTTCTGACCACGGTGGGCCCAAACTCACCATAGACAGAAGCTGTTCCGTGAGATGCGGAGTAGCCTCTGTTCACAAGTAGGTCGGGCCTGCTGTGGACAGAGACTGCATCATGGCAGCCCCCCCCCGCCCCGGCCCCTGTTGCCTTTTAAGATGGCTCCCCCCAGCACCAGCACCAGCAACTGCCTGTCCATCCATCCCCCTGTGCTGCCTCTGTAGAAGGCAGCAAGGGGGGCAGGCAGGTATGCGAAAGCCAATACACACAAGGAGCCAGCTTGAAAGCCAGCTCCCCATATGTATTGGCTCCAGCCTGCCCCCTCACCTTCTGGGCTGCTGCCTCTCTACCAGAGGCATCAGCACAGGGAGTAGGAAAGGCAGATGGATCCAGTGCTTGTGGGGAGCCTGCTTAAAGCCAGCTCCTCCTGGGCATCAGCTCCTGCTCCCCCTTGCCCTGCTGCCTCTGATACAGAGGCAACAGGGGAGGGGGAAAAATGTATGTAGTTGACAAGATTAACTGATAAGCCCAGGCTACATGATGACATCCCCACTCCCCACAGCACTGGCTCGTGTAACTGCTGAAATTTATAGTAGTTACACGTTTACAAAATTAAACACATTTTAACATCCCTAATAGCCACTTAAAAACATGAAATCTGAAAATGCTACTCAGGAGCAGACCCATACTAGGCCGAAGAGTCAGATGAGTGCACAACTTGAATCGCACTGTAAAACCAACTTTTCAACCATGAAATAAACATAACTAGATTTTTGGATACATTACATCATCAGCACCGAACAGCCATGAGGTTTTATTTCCTCTTTCTGGGAGACTGTACTGTCATTCACAACCCTTTGAATTCAGGCCAAGACGCAAAAAACCAGTTGGAGAGATTCTGATTAATGCTAGTCCTGTAATGCTACTAAGACTCAATAAGCTGTGCTTCTAACTTTATTTTAATGCATTAAGGAAAAACAATTTTGAACTGAAACTGAATATTTTTATCCTCTGGCCTCTTTATTAAACCCAATAATTGATTTTTCACCTCAACTAAGTATACTTAGTATTTTGGATAACTCATGGAAAGACACTAATGAATATTTTTGGTGGCAACACCACAAAATTAATACTTAAATCAGTGACCACAGCTGAAGTAAAATATGCTGCATAGTTTAACTTGGTAATTAACACTTAAATAAAACCTGTTACTTGCAAGCAATGTGTATGCAATTACTGAGTAAATTGCTGAGACTATGACAACTAATATTCACACACAGTTATCTAGGTAAATATAGTATTCACACTCCACAGTCCACACCTGCAATGCCCAGTCAGGTCTCAGGCCTTCGGCCATCACCTCTCTACCAGCAGGGACTTACATTCCATGGCCTCTGACCTCAAGTTTTAAGGCGGCACAACCTCCTGCTATGACATCCGTAAGAAGCCAGTCTGCCTCCAGGGCTGCACTGTGCTTTCTCTCCAAAGGCTGTATGTCAGCAGTTACAAGTTACCACACATCTGTCTCAGAAGAGTATATTTATTTTAAGGACAACCCATCACAAAGAAAACATATAAAAACAATTAACAGATTTAAATGCACATAATATATACCAGTAATGACCCATCTTCTACATGAAGAGCCAGGCAGGCACAAAGACTCTCCAACCCTTTAGGAAGAGCTGGCAATCCTACTTGGGACAAAGAGTCATATTCATTTGCTCACTCAGTCTTTATATACCCCAAGTTCACTCCGTTTCTGCAAACTCAGTTTGAATCAGTATATGCAAATTCCTCCATGGTGTAGCAACTCTCTGGAGCTGTTTACAGTCTCAACTGCTCCATTTTACATCTCCTGTCTTTGGTTTTATTTCCTGGGGGAGCGGTGGTAATCCACCCACATAGAACAGAACACAGTCATACATACAATTGTCCTGAAAAATACTGCATAGGGTTTTAATATCTGCCATGACTTTAATTATCACTTATCTATTACTTTACCTATGTGAAACTTAGTCCTGTTTCTACAATACTGAAAACTCTATTCAACTAAGTGAACTTACATCAATGTTAATTATTTCAATCATCATAACTCTACTGTGTTTAGTCACATTTGTTGTATTTGAGTTTCTTGTTTTATTAAAATTTTAAAAATGAATCAAGTGTGCTCCTTCTAAAATACTTAATGTAAAAGTCAATTTTCAAGTTTTAAAGTAGAAATGTTTAGAATCTATTCAAAAGCAAAAGCAGTATCACATTCTGCTGCTTGTCCTGTACAGACTGACCAAATCACAGACTACCCTGCACAGACTGACCAAATCTACATTAGAGATTTCTGTTTCAAACACAATAACTCCCAACTCTCAGTTTAATAATATTTCCCACATAAAATCTATATTAATCAGAATCATAAACATCAACCTCTCTCTCAATCAGTGAGAGACTGACACTTAAAATTCTGAGTAATGTGCTAGACCTCTGCTCTGAATATTGCAAGAATATTGTGGGAGACCGTATCAAAAGCCTTGCTAAAGTCAAGGTATATAACATCCACTGACTTTCCCATGTCCACCGAGCCAGTTACCTCATCATAGAAGCTAATCAGATTGGTCAGGCACGATTTGCCCTTTGTGAATCCATGCTGACTATTCCTAATCACTTTCCTCTAATCCAAGTGCCTCAAAATGGATTCCTTAAGGATCCCTTCCATGATTTTTCCAGGAACCGAGGTAAGACTGACTGGCCTATAGTTCCCTAGAGCTATGTAGTTATAGCTGGGTCAAAGGAAGTAAATCCATTTTACCTCTCTAAAATATAAGTACTGTAGGTAATGAGGAACAGCTCTGAAGAATATAAGAATGAAAAACAAACATTAATTGTAGTTATTTGGAAAGTTATTCGAGAAATCTACCATATATGTATTTTTCTGTGGCCACCTATACAATCTTGCAGAAACAAAAAAACAATAAACCAACTCAAATAGGATGATATTTCACTCCTTCTCACATTCTTTTTTAGTTTTTATACAACAAAACATCATTAGCAGCAATTCGAGTGATCAGGAAAAAATAGCTAGTAGCGCTGATATTTAATGCAAAATTTTATCATGTAAAATTTTATTAGTGACCCTGAGGAAACTTTAAAGCAGAGACTGAAGATATGGGTTACATTTTTGAGGCAGCCTTAAGTGTCAAATGAGCTGCAACTTAATAGCTTTCCCATGGCTCCTCTGTCTCACTCATCTCTGCCATTAGTTACAGTTCATGTTTCAGAATTATATTGCGCATAAACTGAGTAAGATGACCTCTTCAATTTTGAATTTTTGCTTGTCTCTTGCACACTTATTTAAAACAGTTCTCTTACTGGATGCAGTTTTCAATACAGTAGAACCTCAGAAATACGAACACCACTGAAATGGAAGTTTTTCGGAACAGTGAAGAAAATATTATGGTTGTTCTTTCAAATGTTTACAACTGAATAGTGACTTAATACAGCTTTGAAACTTCAGTCTGCAGAAGAAAAAAAAATCTGCTTTCCCTTTATTTATTTTGGTAGTTTACATCCGTGGTCACCAACCAGTCAACTGTGATTGACTGGTCAATCGTGGCGCCAGCTAGCCAGGCAGCTGCCCCTCTTTGATCCAGGCCAGCTGGAGCATGGCACAGCCTCAGCAGGCTGAAAGCTGCACTGCACTCCAGCTGGACTAGATCAAACGAGGGGCAGCTACACAGGCAGCTGTCCCTCTTTGCTAACTTGCTGGCTGGGAAGAGGCACGCGGTGCATCCCTGCTCTTGCCTCCTGCTCCAGGAAGGGGATGGGTGGCTGGCAAACATGGCATGCTGGGGAAAAGGGCTATCCCACACTGATCACCACAGGCTGTGTGCAGGCTTGGAGAGCCCTTTCCCTACAGCCCCACTGCACGTGGCTGGTCTGTGTGTGGATTCCGGGAGCCCCTTCCCCAGCACCCCACTGTGTCTGGCCCAGCTGAAGCTATCCCTGGGCAACCCCAGGCCCAGAGCCACTGGGCCAGGCAGGAAAGAGACTCTGCCCCCTCTCTCCCCTTGCCCCAGCGCTGCTCCCTGGAGGCTGCAAGTCCTGGAGCTACTGTGCTGCTGGTGAGTGTGCTGGGGGTACAGGGATTGGAGGGCGAGAAGGGGGGTGAAGGATGATGGGGGTGAAGGATGGGAGGGGCCAGGGGTTGCACAAGGGGCATGGAGTGATGCAGGGGGATCAGGCTGAGGGGAGCAAGACTAGAGCAGAGGGAAGATGTGAGGGGGGGATACAATTTTATTTTGCAGAAGCTGCACTTGCCTTTACTTTCCACTTCTTTGCCTCCTTCCCCAACTAGTTATTTGGCTGTATTCTCACCCTCTCACCTTTTTCTGCATTACTCCCCTAACCCCATCTCTTCCCCAAACTCTGTCTTGTGCCCCCTCTCCTGCTGCCAAACTCCCTTCCAGACCCTGCAGCCCTTCTCCCACCCAGATCCTGCATCCCTATCCCTATCAGCCCTGTCCCACACATTGAGCCCCACATCTTTGTTCCCATCACAGAGCCTAAGGGGGTCTACAAAATACACTAGCTTTGGAACCCCAGAAAAGTAAATCTGGCCTATGGGAAGCTCTGAACCTCAATCCTTCCTGCCCCTTCCCCTCACCTTGTGGGGGCTGGAGCACCAGAAGAGTGAGGTCTCTCAGTTGGGGGCCACATCAATGAGGACTGGGGGTTTTGGGAGGAGTTTTTTTGCTTCTCATTTGTGTAGTCCCCAACTGATTTTTCTGTGGGACAATGGCCCCCAACACAAAAAAGTTTCCCTACCCCTGCCATAAATAAAGAAAACATCAAAAACTTGTGTGTTGTACATAATGTTTTACTTTATTTAAAATGAAGTTTGATCAACTAACATGAGAAAGTTAAAACGCTTAATCTAGTTAATTTAAATTAAACCACATTCTCCCCAGCTGCAGCACTAGCAAAATGGCTCGGGTGTAATTATGTAATTAACTATTAGTTTCCATTAGCAACGAGTAGTCTGCAGAAAGGTTTGTAGAGGCGGGTCCTGAAGGAAGGAATGGGGTAGATCCTGGTTTGCCGTGACATTTAAAAAGTGATCTTGGGTTTAAAAAGGTGGGATACCTCTGGTTTACATACTTCTGGTTCCAAATGAAATGTGTGATTGACTGGTCAGTTAATAACACTGGTGTCTGTAACTTCAAGGTTTTACTGTAGTTTCAATTATATTATGCTAGATTGATGATAAAAATAAAAAGAGTTATCTGATTTAAATTACACAATTTTATACAACAACAATGAAAAATTCATTGCAGGTGACTAACAAAAACAAGCTAAAAGGAAAAAAGCAAAAAAATAAGTAATTCAAAGCCAAAAAAGAGACAAACTGACTCAATGGACTAAACATTATAGTGCATTAATAAAAGTAGTGATGGGATGATTTGAAAAAAAAAGTGTAAAGATTTATTTTATAAGAAGGAAAATAAGCCAGAGCACACTTAACAAAAGAACAGCAAACCAACATAGTAGGTCTCCAGTGTCCTTATAGCTTTCTCAGACTATGAAATCAACCTAGGAATGCCAGAGATCACACTCCACGATGAAAAACTTTGATTCATAAGCTTCCACTGAGTTACGAGGTCTTCCCAAAGGCAGAAGAGAGTCTTGTGTTTTTCAGTAGAATTTTTCCTGATTAAATCTCAGTTAAAAGCCATGTTAACCCTTGTGACCTGCTAAATCGGGGTGGGCAAAGGGGCCTCTGGAGGCTGAATCTGGCCCATTGCCACCCTGCCACTTTCCCCACCCCCAAGCCAATGGAGACGTGGGGACGGGGGAGCACATGAAGTCTCCTCCCCCACACCCAAGTATTTAAAACAGCCGGTATTTCTCACTAGCCATCACATGCCCCTGTCAGCGGGGAGCAGGAGGCGAGAGACATCGTGCACTCCTCTGCCCCCAAGCCCTGATTGGCCTGGCGGGGGGAGCATGTGAAGTCTCCTCTCCCAATCGGGGGTGCGTGGCATCAGAGGGAACCGCTAGCTGTTTTAAAACAGCCAACAGTTCTCTCGAGCTTCTGTGTGACTCTGGCAGGATGGGGACAGGAGGCAGGGGGGCCTGATTGGCCTAAGGGTGGGAGAAGCCACAAGGGCTCTTCCCATTGCGGCACCTAGAGGGAACTGCCAGCTATTTTAAATCAGCTGGTAAATCTCTCTGGGGAGGGGGAAAGACTTCACATGCTCCCCCACCCCACGCCAATCAGGCTCAGGCGGAGGAGGGGAGAGAAAGAAGTCCCCTGGCCCTGCCCCTTCCAGAGACCCCACCCCATCTGGGATGGCCCGAGGTCATTTCAGAAATTTATGAAGTGGTCCCCCTTAAAAAAAATTATTGCCCACCCCAGTGCTAGATACTTATGATACATTTCTATTCTATTGCATTCTCTTAGATGGAAATTTCAACCTTTAGGTAAGTACATCATTACAGTTTAGATTAGAGGTTCCCTAATTGTGGTACATGAGCTTAATGTTCCATCCCTTCCATTCACAATTTTTGAAGAAAGCAATATGTTAACCAATAATGTCTGAGAGCCACAAGTATAGATTATTTTACTGTGAACTCAAAAAAAAATCTGTACTTTATGATTTGGAGAAAGAAAATTTCTAATTACTATCTCAGCAAAATTTAGTGTAAATTTTAAGAGTAAAAGCAATGAGAGAGAAAATATATAATTTGATCTGTTCTAGGGTAAAATATGACTTTTTTGCACTAATGTGTGCTAGTTTCAGAAGATTAAACAGTCTGAATTCACAGACAATGCAAGAGCATGATTTAAAGAATCTAATACAGGTTGAACCTCTCTTAACCAGGACACTCTGCTCCAGAAACATCCCTGGTTTGGCAGGACCACAAATTTCCTAGGACCAGAGAGTCCCAGTGGAAAGCTAATTGCTGGAAGCCCTGAAGAGGGGCTAAAGCCCAGTAGTAGTGAGGATAACCCGTGAGCAAAACCAGGAGCTCAGCAGTAGGGCTGCAGCGAGTGGGGGGTGGAGGAGGGCAGGAGGCAGCAGGGCTGGAGCACAGCAGAGAAACTGCCCGGCGAGACCGGGGGGGCAGCAGGTTGCTGCCCTGCTGCAGAGCAAACAGCTGCTGTCCAGTGGTAGAGCAAAGAACCTGACAGCCCCGCTACTGCCCAGCGAACCTGCTTGGTGAAGCTGGGAGGCAGTGGTGCCTCCAAGTGAGGCTGAAGACCAAGCAGGGCTGTCACCTTGCTGAGCAGCTGGTCCAACCTGCATAATAAGATATACCTAATCTCCAAGACAACCTTTTAAATTACACATTTTTCAAACAGACAAATCAGTCAAAACTTGGACCATATCAAACAAGTACTGTACACTGTTGAAAGAATGTTAACAATCTGTTCAGTAATAACATTAACATTTGTTCAGTTCCAAATGTTTGTTTTGACTTATCTTTCACACTGCAATTTATATGAAACAAAACAAGCTCTCTCGATTATCTAAAAGATTACAAATATTGCTAGGTACAAATAATTTCATCATGTATCTGTTTACTCAGACGTTTAGAACACAGATTTATCATTTTATTGTTCACCTTAGTGAAACACTTAGTAAACACTGTAGGAAAAAACTGAAATTCAGATTAATTCAAATCAACAGCCATAGACTGGAGTCATCCTGCAAAATGCATTTCCGTGAACCAGACAGACCCTTCTGTGTTCCCAGAGAATTCATACTAGAAGGCGCTGCTTTCAGAGCACAGCTTTACTTTTAGCCAGGACAAAGTTCTGCTAGTGAAAGCAACAAAGGGGAGGTGCTGAATTAGGTCCCTCCTTGCCAGCAACAGCACCTACTTTTATGGGAGTTCAAGCTGCATGTGGACTCTACCAGAAGGGAGATTTACAGCTCTTTTCTGATACTTATTCTTTGTGATAAACTGACAAATGAAATACATATGACAAGTCCCTGTGGCATATATTTCCCCTTCAATGTTTCATTTCCATAAATATAAAGGGCCAGATTAAGGACCTGACTTTAATGGGATCAGTATTAGGCCTGTAAGTAAAGGCACTGAAATTTAAAATTACAGATGACAGAAATTTACAGTGAAAAATTTAAAGACAAGAATGCTAAACAGTACCTAAACAATTCTATTTGACAAATAATACTTTACAAATAATGCATATGACATTTCTACGTTTATATTAATGTTCTGATGAAATGTTTGGAACAAGCAAGGCAGCAATATATAAGCAGACTTGTCTTCCTTCCCCCTCCAAGAGAAGAATAAAAAACCTAATAGGCAACAGAACTTAAACTCAATTTAAAAATGCTTTTTACAGGCAAAGAAATAGACAAGAACTATAGGCAACTCTCCAATGTCAATTTCTCTTAACAAAATAAAAGAGCAATACATTACAAGCATTCAAGATAAACAAAGATCAAATTTCACACAGTAAGCTACTTACAACAGCAAAACACATAAATTCTACCCGAAATCAAGTGGCAGAAAGACAAGAGAATTGGTATGCCTTTCAGGAATGTTACACTGATCATCAAAATCTTGGTGGAAACAAACAATACCATTATAGCTACTGCCATCTTGTTGTAATCAATTATTCTGTAACTTTAAAAAAAATCCAGTCACAGCCTTAATACATCAGTAAAGTCCAAAGATAATCAAACAAACAACTGAATTTGTTAATCTACTCCAGCCTGCCTTTTGGGAAAAAGTGAATGTCAAATCATTTATTTCCAGATTGCTTACTTGCCTGCCCACTTGTATACAAAAGGATTTTACAACCATTACTGCAGTGAAAAGCTGCTCCTAAATAAATTATGTTCAAGTAAACCTACTGGATCTATTTCTCAGTTTATTAATCTGTAAAATGAGTACAGTTTGGACCTCTCTGGTTCAGCACCTTTGGGACCTGACTGGTCCTGAACAAGGGAATTTGCCAGATCAGGGGCCTCCCTTTCCTGCTGCCAGGCTGATGCGGCCCTGGCAGCATGGACTGCCACGTCCCCTGTCCTGTCACCAAGGCTGAGGCAGCTGCCACGTCCCCATCCCTGCTACCGGGGCTGCTGAGTCCCCACTACTGGGGCTGCCATGACCCCCACTGTGCTACTGGGGCTCCAACCCTGGTCCCAGCCCCAGCACCACTGGGCTCTGAGCCACAGGTGCCCTCTTGCCACTGGGGCTCCCAGCTAGGACTCCCTGGTCCGCTGCCAGACGAGGGAGTCCTGGTTTTTGGAGGTCAAACCTATACAATGATCTCTCACCAGGATGTTTTTGGGCTTAGATGATGTTTGTAGAGCACTTTTAGTCCTCAAATAGAATCTTGAGTACAAAGCACTGGCATGACCTTAGCCTTTAAAAGGCTAAATAAATCTATTCAAAAGAGGTAAGCCATGAAAATTCTTATGTGCATCAAAAATTAACACCAAATTCAAGGGGATTTTGCACATACAACACCCCCTTTACCTTAAGGTAACATATTTTATAAGAAAGAATCTGTGCACCGAGACTGTGAAAACATTATCATATGCTGCTTATAAGAAATACTTTACTTTATAATGTAACAGCAGTGAAAGAAAGATATTTCCCAATGTTCAACATTCTGTATTTGCTCATTACAAGCAAAATATAAAAGGAATAAAATAAGGCAACAGAGCCAACTTCAGCAAACAGAATGTAACTGGTATAAGTAACACAAATCTTAACTTATCAATCTTATAAACATTACATTATTTAATCATTGTAACAGCCTTTTCCATTTTGGATTCTTAATGCAAAATAAACAGGAAATAAAAACTGCTTATCAAGTTATTTTATACTAGCACTAGAAGATTTACCCAGAATTGCTGGAGTCCTTAAGCCAAATATTTTTTTTCTTCATGTAAATCATTGTTCTGGAGTAGGGATGTTAAATATTGGTTAACTGAATAGTCAATTAACCTCATTAATTCTTATTGGTTACTCAACTATTCTATAGTCCCCAGAGGTGGGGCCAGCAGCCAGTGCAATCCAGTCCCACTCCCAAGAAGCCCCCTGCCACTCCGCACTGCTCCGTCTGTATCAAAGGCAGCAGCCCGGGGTGTCAGGCAGAAGGTGGTCCACGAGAGGAACCAGTTAAAAACCAGCTCCCCTTGAGGACTGGCTGCCTGTCGCTCCCACTGCCTCTGATACAGAGGCAGCAGCATGGAGTGACAACAATCCCTGTTCAGGGGAGCGTCTGAGCTCCCAAACCCGGCACAAGCCTGGCTACTAATACACTTTAAATGCAGAGCCACAGGAGAGGTAAGTCCCAGACCCAGTGCCGCCAGAACTAAGCCGGACTACTGGACAGCCTGCTAAAAAAATTTCTGGCAAGGGAATGGGGGGAAATGCGTGTAGTCTATAGCATTAATCCATAAGCTTTTGCTTATCAGTTAACCAACTATACTATTACATCCCTATTTTGGAGTGGGGTTGGGTATGAGGGTTTCAATATGCAGGCTGCTTCAGGGAGAAAGGACAACCCCAGCTCTCTCTCACCACAGTTGTAGCTTGGGGCCAGGTGAGAACCATTTTTCCATGGATGCGGCAGGTGCAGTGGGCACAGCAAGGAGATGGTGCATGTCACCTAGCTGGGGGTCAGACAGGCAGGCAGGCAGGCAGGCAGGCACACTGAAATATAGAGTAAATAGTTGTCCCTTTCTCCATCCCTGCCCTAGCTATCCCAGTCCTCACCTCTGGCCCCTTGCTGCCCTGCTGTTACCATTCTACAGTATAACAGTTCCTCCTACCAGACTAGTCCCTTTCCATTTTATGAGAAACAAGCACATCCCATTGTCCTGGCACAACCAAACCCTTATTTTGCATTCAATTATAAGAGGAAGATATATCCCAAATTTAGTTGTCCTAGCTCTTATTGTTTAGGAGGAGGTTCTTGAACAAAAGTACTCACAGATGGATAGACAGACACACAAAGTTTCTAAAATATTTAGTAAGAGTTTTGTCCCATTCAAGCATGTGACAGACGTTAGACCAGGAGTGGGCAATAATTTTTAATGGGGGGGGGGGCACTCCAAGATTTTGGAAAGTGGTCATGAGCTGCACTCTTCCATGATATTAATGGAAATGTGGGGTCTGGAATGGAGATTGGGGTAAGAGACTGGGGTGCAGGAGGGAGATTGGAGTCTAGGAGGGAGTTGGGATGTGACCTAGGGCAGGGGACTGTAGTTCAGGAGTTTGGAATGTGACCTAAGGTAGGAGGAGATTGTGATCTGAGATAGAAGATTGGGGTGCCAGATCTGGGAGGGGGTACGGGTGTAAGAGAGGAACAGAGGGTTTGGGTATGTTGAGTGGGGGGAGGGCAGAGAGTTGGGGCAAGAAAGGGCTGGGGTGCCACAAGCAGGCTGGGGCCAAGAGACTTGTCAGCTGCCAAACTTGCCTAACTGCCTGCACAGCTAAAAATGTTTCCCAGCCAGCCAGCCTGCTTGCCTGGCCATGTGCTTCATGAATAACTGAGCCCAGGAGAGGGGGCGTGATTCTTCTTGGCTGCCTGTAATTCTAACAAGCAGCTCACATCGGCTGCTCCTAAAACTTCTCCCCTCCCCACCAGTTTCAAAACAGAAATGGAGCCCTGCAGTCGCTTTTCTGCATGGTGCACGGGGCAAGCTGGGGAGCCTACCTGGGGCTCCCCGCTGACTGTGAGGACTGGATCCAGTGGTTGGGTGAGCAGCATCCATCCCGCGGGCCGTATTTTTCCCAGGCCTGCTTTAGACCTTCCTGCGCTGCTGGCATATTGGCCAGTCCAGTTCCTGCTTTAATTATAGGTGTTCACTAATGGTATTATTTCCTACATAATGCCAGCACATTTAATATCCTTTTGCCACTGTACTTCTGATTGAATTCTGTCAGCTCCAAAAGCTTTCATCTGTTTGAGACCTTTGACAGCAGCTTTAATTTCACTGGGTATTATTCACTGGTGCATCTTCTATTTCTAACTGAATACAGGCAGTCCCCGGGTTACATGGATCCGACTTACATCGGATCCCTACTTACAAACGGGGTGAGGCAACCCCGCACTAGCTGCTTCCCCTCAGCAGACCAGGGAGACGCGAAGCTAGCACCGCCCCCAGCAGACCAGGGAGACGTGGAGCGGCTTTTCTCAGCAGACACCTCAGCTTGAGAATAAAGGACTGAGGGTATGTCTACACTACCCCCCTAGTTCGAACTAGGGGGGTAATGTATGCATACCGAACTTGCTAATGAAGCCCGGGATTTGAATTTCCCGGGCTTCATTAGCATAAAGCCGGCGCCGCCATTTTTAAAAGCCATTTTTAAAAGCCGGCTAGTGCGAACCCCGTGCCGCGCGGCTACACGCGGCACGGACTAGATAGTTCGGATTAGGGTTCGCACTAGCCGGCTTTTAAAAATGGCGGCGCCGGCTTTATGCTAATGAAGCCCGGGAAATTCAAATCCCGGGCTTCATTAGCAAGTTCGGTATGCATACATTACCCCCCTAGTTCGAACTAGGGGGGTAGTGTAGACATACCCAGAGGGAAGTGAGGTGTGGGAGAATAAAACTGAGCTCTGGAGAAATGTTTGGCTAGAGTTTCCCCTACAATATGTACCAGTTCTGACTTACATACAAATTCAACTTAAGAACAAATCTACAGTCCCTATCTTGTACGTAACCCGGGGACTGCCTGTATAGGCATTTCTCTAGAATCTGTACATGACAACGCTCTGAACAGTTTTATATGGAATGGAATTTTTGTTCTCTTCCTCTGACTTGTTCTTTGTGTTATTTCAACACCTGTCCATAACAGTAGTGACAGACATCACCCATGATGGTCAGGTTCTTCCTGAAAGGTATTTCATTATTCAGTAGAGCTGTTTGAAGTTTCAATCAGAGATATTTCTGCCTCTGCAGACATCTCCTGAGCCCAGGCATTTACAGCTTTCCTGCTTCTCTTCTTTATCCTTTTATTTACATCTTGAATCTGCATGTAAAAGTTAGGCCTGATTCTTGCTCTGTCCTTTTTTGCCTTCATAAGTTTCTGTTTGTTAATTGCTGTTCGGGTTCCAGATGTAATCCATGCATCTTTCTTCCACCCTTTCTGGAGGCTCAGATTTACCTACAAGTTTTCAAGTTTGTCCATCTGTCTTCCAGACTTTACTCAGCCTGGTCCTATAAAATACCAGAACTGTTGCTAAAAGCAATCTGATCTGTATTTCTTTGTCCTTGAAATTCTCGATTGCTGTAACACTTTTTGTCCATCTTTATGATCTTTTAAAGTTTATGTTCTATTATGGTCACTAAAAGATAATGATCCAAAGCTAACATTTGCTCTTCTAATGGCTCGGTCATTCCTCAAAGAAGATACTCACTCCTGAAGTATAGACACATGGCCTGATTGATAGTTGCATTCTCTGGTGATCTCCATGTGAGTTTGTGAATTCTCTTATGCTGGAAAAGACTGACTCCTAATTTAAGAGGCTCTGTGCCAGAGACTCAAAACCTGTTTGCTATTATCAAAAAGGTGCCTTCCACTGCTGTGCACGAAATGGCATGTTTAGGCACATCAGCCAATGTTCCCTCTAATTTTTTCCAACCACATGTAGAATTAATTTTGTTATGTGCACGTAACCATATGCAGATATGCACCACCATGCTGCTGGCTGTGAGCACTGTAGGCACTCTGCTAACCAGCTGGGTGGCACTGCAGTCTCTCTTGGGTGGCTGCCCAAGTGGTCAGCTTATAGGGAACACTGACATCCAGCTGTACCTGCTCAAAGAACGTATACACTTCAGGGTCACTTGCTGAATTTGTTGGTACAATTATTGTACACTTGATATTGCTTGTGTGCAGATTGACTGTTTTTCTGCTGCTCACTGGCTCTCAAGCCAACGGGGTCTTTGCTGAAATGTCATCTAGCATAATTCCTACACTTCTTTTGTTCACCATTAGACAGCATCTTGTCATTCCCTGCCCTTCTCGATGCATAGAGCCCAAGTATATTCAAGTGGTTTATTTGGTTTTTTATAGTTTGTGTAGCTTGTGCCAGCTTTCCCATTCTACAAAAAATTCATACATTCCATGTGCCTACTCTTACAAATTTTGTCATAATGATTTGATGTCTCACTTTCTCTGCTTCCCTTCAGTGTTCACTGAGATTTTCAGTTTTGAGCTCCATCTGTACCTACCAACTTAAAGTTTTGGTTTAACTAAACTGTTTCCGCTGAGGTAAGGTTTTACCTCCACAGATCACAAATCCAACTGCAGAATCCTTCTCTTTTATCCAGTGGGATCAGCAGCATTGCTAACAGTGCAGAACATTTGACTCAAAGTGTTGAAATAAATGGTTGAAGTTCAAATTCAGCATGTGTTTCACCAAAACATTTAAACAGAATCAATATGATCATCTTAAATGCTGGGTTGATGGGTGAAGGGTAGAGAATCTAAATTACAATTCCTAATATCATTATCCAAGGGTTTTATTTTATAGAGCAAGTACTGAGCAGACATAAGCAAGTTCTGTTTGTTTTTAAAGAGGACAAAACTTCAAAATCACATTTCTGTCTGAAAAGTTTGTGCATAATACAGCTCAAGGTAATACCCAGGATTACTGTAACAGAGGTGGGACCAAAAATATGTATTTTTCCAATCTGTTTACTCTGTTCATCTGATAGTACTTTATGTACAATTAGTGTCATCATTTCTCCTGATAAGTCAGTTTCTCCCTTATTGAAAATAGTTAAGTATCCACACGAAAGAAGAACAATATTTATTAAAAATGCTGAACATTTTTTAAAAATCAGATGCATTATTTAAAGAATGCTGTTTTAGAAAATGATGTTCTTGTCAATTAAAAAAAAATCAAGTTTTTTTTTTATTGTCAATGTGCATTAATATATATGTACTTATATATTTGTATTTGCTGGTTTATAGTACCTAGAACATTAAATAGATTCCATACAAACTGACAGATATAGAAAGTTACAAATTATCACAAGTATGTTCTAACCTGTTTCTACAGAAGTCTATCCCTTTTCTCACCAGTATGTGAGGAGGCTGCTTTTGTTGTCATGGAGACAAAGAGATGTCTGCCTTTATTTATTTCGAAAAAGAATATATGTGTAGCAATTCAGCCATTATTCAACAAAATCCCACCCAGACTCTCTTGCTTTCATCATCATTTTTTAAAAAAGCTTGAATCTTTTGAAATCAAAAGGTTTGAATACCTTCTACAGAACTGCATCCTGATGTAGTAGAAACTACTGGAGAGCCTACCAGAATACTTCAAGGAAAAAATGATGCTCATGTCTTTGAAGAGATAAGCAGGTAAATATTTAATGGTAAGAATGTAAATAATATATTGCTTATCTGTATCTTTTTTTCTGCCTTGTCTTTTAAATTGTAAGCTGTTCAGGCAAAGATGGCTTGTATTCAGTTTGCACAGTGCTTAGCACAATCGGGCCTCAAACTTTATATACTATCATACAAATAAGTAATAAAGAAATAAGAATGAATAATGATTTTAAGCTTCTAAAAATGTGTTCCATGCAAGATGTGAAGACACAAATATTAATGACTTAATTCCTCTGAAGCCTGTAAACAGTAGCCCCATAATCAGTGACTTTGTTGTTGGTATATATTATAGTCTGCATATATTAGTTTGGCACTAACCACAGTCCTTCAGGGAGCTGTCTAATGCCCATTTCCAATAAGAAAAGAGTCACTGAATGAGAGCTGAACACAAGTTGGAAGCTACAGAAATACAGAGGTAAACTGTCAAAACTAGAGTAAATAAGAAAGGTTTAGACCAGTTGTTCTCAAAGTGCGATTCATAGACTACTAGTGGTCTGCAGCCATCTCCGAGGTGGACCGTGGCCCTAGCTCAGCCACCCCCATGCAACATGGGATGCAGGGGGCTCTCACGGGGGCTTGGCTGCCCGCCTCATCTCATTCTCTGTGTTCGGAGTCACCATGTAGCTGGGAGTTGGCCCGGAGGTAGGATTCTCAAGCGAGGAGCTCCTGACCCTGCACTGCACCTGCTGTAAAGGGGACCTACCCGGTCTGTGCACGCTGCTGCAGGGCACGCAACATTGTTATCTGGCTACCGAGGACTCCTTTTATGGCTGGCTGCCCATCGACTGGGCCGCACACTTCAGCAGGGTGCGGCCCGGTCTGGGGAGAGGGTACTGTCTTGTGAGACCCGTATGCTCACACAGCACCACTTTGCTGTACGCAAGTGTGGAGGGAGAGGTGGAAACTACCACCCAGTTTGGTGAGGGTTCTCAGTACCATCCGTAGCCCCTGGGGAAAGCCAGGGCCCAAGCTGTGGGGGAATGCCCATGGAGGAACATGAGACGTGGTGGGCTCTTACAGGGAGGAATTTGGAGTGGGAATGTAAAGTGACCTTGTCTTTAAAAAAGGTTGTGTATGGGGGACCCATAGCTAGGGTTGTGATCTCTCCCACCCATCTCACCAAGGCAATGGCTACAAGAAAGGTGGTCTTTCTGGATAAGTGCAGGAGAGAGGTAGTAGCCATTGGTTCAAAGGGTGGCCGGGTTAAAGCATCCAGTATGAGATGCAGGTCCCACGGTTGTGTTGGTGGGGTGATATCAGGATAAAGTGTCTGAAGGTCCTTTAAAAACCTCTCAGTGAGTGGATGTGCGCCAATATCAACAAGTCATCTATCTTACGGTGCAAGGTAGTAATAGCAGCACGGTGAACTCTAAAGGAACTTATTGAAAAGCCCGCTTGTTTAAGGTGCAGAAGTTAATCGAGGATGGCAGGTAAGAAAGATGTTGAGGGTGCCATCTGGTGGCAAACGCACCACGTGGTGAATCTTTTCCGTTTTTGAAGGTAAGTCTTATGGGTGCTCTGCGACTTACTGTGTAGGAGGACTGTTTGTACTTGCTGTGAGCAAGTCAGAACCATGGAGGAGCAACACCTTTAGGTGTAGCGAGTCAAGGTTCAGTTGGGTGGCGTGGGATCCTGGGGGAAGGAGATCGTGGCTGTATGGTAAGTGGATCGGTGGCACACAGGACACCCTCATCAGAAAGGAAAACCATGGTTCACATGGCCATGATGGAGCTATAAGAATTAGTTGTGTGTGACAGGGTGCAGTCACAGATGACCCCTCGGGGGTGCCTGCTGGGGTGCTGACACAGTCACTGCCACTCACCTTCCCACTCTCTGGGGCTCCTCACCACCCAGTCCTGCTGGGCCAGCTCCGCTGGTCACCCCCAGCCAAGGCCCTGAGCTGAAGTCTCTGCCCCCACCGAGAAGCAGTACAGATACTGCACCACTTCAGGTCCAAGGAGAGTGGCCCAGCCTTCTGAGAGACCACTGCCCAGATGAGATCAAACCCCAAAGAATTAGGTAAGCCCTCTTTAACAATGAAAGGGGAAATGTGTACACTGGTTGCCCCCCCCAGGTAACAATTATTTACACTGGGATTGATATAAATTAAAAATGATTTTATTAAGTGGAAGCAGTAGGATTTAAGTAGTAATAAGCAAGAAGAGGCAGAGCAAAGTAGGTTACAAATCAAAAAATGAAAACACTTGGCTAATTCTACACTGAAACCTAAGCATAAACTCTTCAAATTCACCCTAAAACCTCTTTTCCACCTTCAGCTCCAAACCAGGGCTGTTTCCCAGACCCTGAGGTCTTTGGCTCCTTCCTTCAGGTGCAGCCCCACCAAAAGACCTAGGCTTCTGCTTTCCTATTCTTTTTGTTAAGGCCGTGAGACCACTCCCTACCAACCACTGCTCAGATTTAAGGACAAAAGATTGTTTAACAGTGGCTCATCAAGAAGCTGCGGGTAACACCCTCCATGTCTCCCATTCACACATTTGAAACTCACAAAGTATTCCCCATTCCATATGTCTAATTTTACATCCAAAAATGATACATACATCAAAGTAAGATAAACAGAACCAGCAGATCATGACATGAAGATTAGTGGGTTACACTAAATAATTTGCTCAAACCACCTTTGAGTTATGTATATTCATGTCCATAAGTCCATTTCATAAAGCATGGGGGGCGGGTGTCCATCACAGTGTGCTTTGTCTCTCTTTGCCTTTTAGACCACCTTGTTTAACAGGAGGATGGGGAGGAAACGCATACAGGAAGTGGCATGACCAGTTGATGAGGAAGGCATCTCCCATGGACCCGATGACTGCCCTGGAGCAGAATAGGTGACATTTTCTGTTGGATTGTGTGGCAAATAGATCTATGATAGGGTGAACACACTGTCGAAAGATTTGTGACAATCTGTGCAGGTTTATTTGCTACTTGTACTAGGCAGGGAGAGCTCTGCCGAGTGCATCTGCCGTAGTGTTTAGGGTGCCCAGAGGGTGCACCGCAGTAATGTTTATGCTATATTTGAGGCACCAGTTCCAAAGTGCTATGGCTTCTGTGCAAAGTAGTTAAGATCAGGCCTCGCCCTGATGATTCATATAAAACATTGCTGCAGTATTGTCTATATACAGTCTCACATGATTGTTGACAACGAATGGAAGGAATATCACACAAACGTGTCTGACTGCATCTAGTTTTAAGATGTTGATATGTCGGGTTATTGTCGCTGCTGAACCACAGACCCTGGGACATGTGATGTCATAGATAAGCACTGCATCCTGTAAGAAATGCATCCGTCATCCTGGAGACAAACGGTTCAGATAGGTGGAAAGGGACTCTGGAACAAAGATTCTGGGGACTGGTCCACCGTTGCAGGGATTTCTTTACCAGGACTGGGAGGATGAGGGATTTGGATAGTAGGTGGATATTAGGTTTGTAGATCTGTCCCAGCCATCCCTGCAAACATCTCATGTGGAGGCAAGCATTGCTGGCAACAAAATTGCATGCCGCCATGTGCCCCAGAAGCTGAAGGCATTTGTGTGCTGTTGCTTGGGGACTGGATTGTAAGGTGTTTACCAAGGCCACAATTTTTTGGAAACGGTCTTTAGGAAGGGATGCAGTATCCCTTGTTGAGCTGAGACATGCTTCTATAAATTGAATCTTTTCTGTGGGGGAGAGTGTTGATTTGGCTGCATTTATTTGTTGGAATAGGTATGTTGTGATTCACAGCGAGTGGCAGGAGTCATTGTGTGTGTGTGTGCCTTCAAAAGGCAATCATCTAGCTAAGGGACTATGATGACGTTTAGCTTCCTCTGGTATGCTGTGATGACCACCAGAATCTTTGAGAAGACTCTCGGGGCCGCAGAAAGTCCAAAGGGGAGTACTTTGTATTGGTAGTGTTGTGAACCTACAACAAATCAGAGAAAATGTCTAAGTATCACCATCTTGAATTTCTGTTTCTAAACGAATTTGTTGCAGGACTAAGATGGGTCTCCAACCTCAGGAACGTTTTTCCATGAGGAAAAAATGCGAATAAAAACCTTTCCCTCTAGATTGTGCAGGGCAGGTTCAACTACCCGTATGTGCAAAAGGTGTTCTTGTTGAAGCCAATTCTCATGAGAGTGTTCCCTGAAGAAGGACTGGGATGGGGGATGGAAATGGGGTAGAGACATGAAAGGAATAAGATAGCCTTTTTCAATTATCTGGAAGACCCATCTGTCAGAGATTATATGCTGTTAGTTTTGTCAAGAATGATAGCAGACAGCGGTGATATAATTTAGCTTGTAAAAGCAATGTTGGAATAGGTTCAGAGGGGTAGCTGAGTTAGTCTGTAACTGGAAAAACTTAAACAACGAATAGTCTACCAGCACCTTAAAGATTAACAAAACATGTAGATGGTAATATGAGCTTTCATGGGTATAACCCACTTCTTCAGATGACTGGAGTATTGAAAGTCCAGATCCAAGAATAAATAAGGGAAGGCGGAGGAGGCATGGAAAGAGGGGGAAAAGAAAAAATAGTGAATTGGATTATTCAAGTTACAAGAGGCTGATATGAATAATTTCACCTCTATGAGTATCCATTGGCCTACTGGTTGGTTAAGTCATTAGGATGTGGAAGATAGTATGTGAACCAGCCGATAACTTTATTCATTCCTCCCTGATAGGAATCAAACTTGTAAATGAAGTTAACTTCCAACCCTTCCCTGTGTATTTGGCTTGTGGAATTGGCCTGAAACAACACTCTGACTCTGAGATCTATTAACAAGTACCTGGGCAGGTAAAAGTGTTCTCCAACAGATTTCTCTGTGTTGCCTTTTTGGATATCTGATTTGTGTCCATTAATTCTAACCCATAAAGACTGTCCAATTTGCCCAATATACATGGCAGTGGGGCATTGCTGGCACAGATCACATGTGAAGTTAAAGGAGCCCCTGATGTAGCAGCTGATGTTGTTGGATCCAGTGATGAAATCGCTTGTGTAGATGTGTGGACAGAGTTGGCACCAGGGCTGATCACACTGATGGATTCCTGGATGATTATGATGGAGGTGTGTTGCATGATTACTGCAAAGAACTTATTTGAGGTTAGGGGGTTGTCTGTAAGCGAGAATAGGCCTTTCCCCCAAGGCCTGTGAGAGTGAGGGGTCATTTTCCACAATAGGTTGTAGATTGTTGATAATGGATTGGAGGGGTTTAAGTTCTGGACTATAAGGGTGTGTCTAAACTACATGCCTCGTGAAACGAGGTTTACCTGCGCCAGTCAACAAAGACTTCCTTGTCGACAGCGGCGCGTCCAGACTGCCCTGATCTGCCGACAAACAGCTGATCGGCAGAGTGCAGCAGCCATTTAAATTTAAATGAAGCCGCGATTATTTAAATTGCAGCTTCATTTCCCTCTGCTGATCAGCCTAATCTACATGGCTCCATTGATGGAGCCATGTAGTTTAGACACACCCTAGAGGATGACAAGTGGAATTCTGTTGTTTTCTCTTCCTGGCCCGTCTTGAAGTAGTTCATGTCTGGGTACTCTTCTGGCTCTGTCAATCTGTTTTTTCACTTCTCTGGGTGGGTATTTCAGTTTTAAGAATGCTCTATATAGATCCTGTAGGTGTTTGTCTCTGTCTGTGGCATTGGAACAAATCCAGTTGCATCTTAGGGCTTGGCTGTAAACTATAGATTTTGAGAAATGTGAAGGGGATGGAAACTACAAGCATGAAAGTAAATGTAGTGGTCAGAAAGTTTCTGGTATAAGATGGTGAAAATGTGTCCGTCATGTAATTGTATTGTAGTGTCAAGGAAGTTGATCTCTTGTGGTTCTCACGACCCTCAACCTGAAGTTAAAATTTGCTGTGACTGTTACGAGTTGGTAGGAGGGCGTTGTCACTGGTTTCTGACTCTACCCCTGTTCTGTTGATGTTGGCCTTGTCTGTTGTAATGTTGAGTGTACAGATGGTATCAAGGCCTAGGGTAGGGCTGATACCTGTATTGTCTCTTTCTAGGTGCCGAGTTGAGGATCCCTAAACAGCAGAGCTTTGCTCTGGAATCCTTCACCGAGTGAAGAATTTCATTGGTATTGGTTGCAAACAGTTTCTGGCCGTCAAACGTCACCGTAGCTTGGATTTCTCTAAGAAAAGGAGTAGTGTTAAACCATGAAGCCCTTCTCATCACTACTGCTGTTGCTGTAGATCGTGCAGCTGTATCAGCACCATCTAATGTAGTCTGCATCAGCAGCATCTAATGCAGTCTGCAAGGCTGTTCTGGCAATCTTGTGACTCTTATCAGGTCTTTGAACTGTTGTCTTCTTGCCTCAGGAATATCTGCAATAAAATCATTGCGCTTGGTGTAGTTTCTATAGACATATTCACTCAATAGAGCAGCATATTTGGAAATACGAAATTGTAAGGTGGAAGACGTGCAAACTTTGAGCCTGCATAAATCAAGTCTCTTGCCAACATGGTTTGATGGGATAGACCGAAATTATTGCCTGCTTGCTCTTCTGGCGTGTAGCTTCCACCACCAAAGAGTTAGGTCCTGGGTAAGTGAAAAGAAACTCAGAGTCCTTGGGTGGAATGTAATATTTTCCTATCTGCTCTCTTTAGGGCTCGCCAGTTGCACTGTCCGGCATTCTGCGCATGTGCAGATCGCCCGAACCCGGCTCTTCTGGGATGTAATCTACTTGCCACGGGCGAGTAGATTACATATATTGTCGAGCCCTGGCTCTCTTAAAGGTAGGAATGGTTGATGGAGGCATTTGCCATACCATCTTTGCAGGTTCCATTATTGCAGGATTAATTAGTAGTGCTATTTTCGATTGTTTACTGAGTGCAATATGTTCATTCATGTTGGGTTTTGATGACCTCCTGGAGGGGATTGTTTAATTCAGCAGCCACACATTTAAAAAGGTCTTGAAAATGTGCAGAGTCATCTGAGGTTGTTGGAACTGAAGGCACAGCCACTTCCCCTGGTGGGGTGGGTTCATTTGGCTCAACCTTACATCCGCAAGTTGGCTGGGTGGGTCCCCTTCCTGTGCTTGCTTTGTAAGTGGGGAGTGTGGTGGAGGGAAATATTGCACTAAATGTCATTTCTGGCCATGCTGGTGTTTGTGCCAAGGTTGCCAGTTATTCCAGTATTACCAGTGTGGGTCTGGCATAGGTGGAGGTACCCAGGGATTGCCATATTTAGAATGTGATCTGGAAGAGTAATAGACTTATCTGTGTCGAGAAAGTTTTCTGGAGAAAACTCCATATCAAGGTCAACTTCAGATTCGGATGAAAATCTTTCATGAAAAAATGTTATTTGTGATGTTAACATAGCAGGAGAATGACTGGTACTGAGAAATGGTGAACTGAATGTGGAGGAAAGTGAAATCTCTATATTATGTGTATTGCTGTGCTGAGATGGTGCCATAGTAGATGGCACTGATGCTATGTGAGGTGTTGGATTATGCCTTGGTGCCGATTGCAATGAAGATGCACTTGGTGCCTCTGTGGCGGAGGCACTGGGAGTTATGGAAGATACCATACTCTCATGCTACATGTGTTCACTTTTTTTGATTGTATCCCTTTGGTATATATGGTCATGCCTATTTTCTTCCACAATTTGATCTGAGGAAGTGGGTCTGGCCCATGAAAGCTCATCACCTAATAAACCATCTTGTTAGTCTTTAAAGTGCTACATAGTCCTGTATTTTGTTTCAGATATAAAGCCAGTTATCCTTTTTACAAAGTAGCTGGCTTTTTATTTAATACAAAATAAAATGATTACTTAACCAACAATAATTTTCTTCAAAAATGTGTGGTCCACACAATTACACATGGTGCATATGTGCCCCATGTGCAGATCAGATTCTTTTGGCCAGCTGATTCTACTGGGGACATAACTGATTTTATGGTCATGAGTAATCATCAGATTATCTAGCCTAGCTCCTTGTCCTTCTCCTCCCCCCACCTGAAGGCATAAATGGTGGAGTGAATCCAATCGTGTCTTAGCACTTTCATCAGTAAAGATTCCTGGAGGAGTAGCATTCCAAAGGAGCAAGGGAAGAGGGTAGGCTGTGCAATCTGTCCGAGCAACACGTCTCCAAAAAACACCATTTATTGCAGAGTATACAACCATTCTTTCTTCTTCAAGTGAGTATCTAGAACTCACAGTTTTATTTGTGGGTGGGTAGTAGGAGTCCTTCTCAAACAATGTCTGCAGGACAACTATGTGATACAACCCCAATACTTTCACAGAAATATGGTCCTGAATATGAATATGCATACTTTATGCAAAATGGGTCAAGTAATGGAGCTTGTAATCCCCTGAATGCGTACATTCTATTTGTGAGCATGTATCTTTCTTCTATGTGAAGTTAGAAATACAAAGTACACGCCTTTGTTTATTAATCTAGGTTGTCTAGTGAAAGCCATTAGTGGTACTTATGGAACTTAATGGCTCCTATGCTCAAGAAAATGATCTGTGAATAGTCTTGTTTTTCCTGTAAGCCTAAACTGTGGTCCTACAAAGACATGTGACCAGGCCATCTGATGCTTGAATCCATCTTGAATTTGGTATTTTTCCAAATGGGGGAATGGGAAAAAAAAGACATCCTGCTCTCGGGAAATTCTATTTAAGGAAAGCAAACGATGAAGGTCTTCAGCTGCCTTCACAGATTGTGCCCCAAGAGAATACATGAAAGCATTTGGAAAAAAAAGTACTCTAACAACAGGGATGGAGATAAGTTGCTGAACCCAAGTCAGAAAGAACAGCTCTGGCCTAAAAAGACTTCACCTGAAATGAAAACTAGGGAGAGAAACTATAATTTCTAACAATTTCTCTTATTGTATTAATTTTAGCTGGCTTGTTTTGTTTTGTTTTAGTTTAGTAACTTATTTTCATCTATAACTTACAATCACTTGAATCTCACTTTTTATACTTAATAAAATCACTTCTGTATATTATCAAATCCAATGTAAATAACTGTTACCTAGGGGTGGGAAGAAAACAGATGAGCATATCTTTCTTTCATTGATAAAGGGAGTGAATTTTATGAGCTTTCTGTTTAAAAAACTTTTATACAGAGTAAGATGGATTTATTTGTGGCTTTGTTCCCATTGGGGCTGTGCTCTTGGATGCTGTCAAGTTCTTGTAACTGAGCACTCCCAGAGCTGAGCTGTTATAAGTATCTATGTTACTCTGCTAGAAGTCTATTTCCTTAAATCCGTAGTTGTGGAAGTAGTCGACTATTCGACTACACACTTCCCCCTACCCCGCTGCCTCTGCGTCAGAGGCAGTAGGGGGAGGCATGGCAGGGAAGCAGAAGCCAGTGCTGGGGTAAGACAGCTTTAAAGCCGGTTCCCCCCAGCACCACCTCCGTGGCGAGGGGGCTAGTAGGAGAGGCAGAGCCACAGTGGTCCCGGAGCCGGCGCAAGACGGCCAGCCCCAGGAGCTAACCCCACTGCGGCTCTTCAGTTTAAAAGTAATAAGAGCTGAGCTGCCTGTGTGCCCAGCTCCTACTACATGTAAACTGCAGAGCCACAGTGGGGGTAGTGAGCTCGCCCCCAACATCTATTTGAGTAGTTGATGGAATTTCCATCAACTACTTAATCAGCTAATTAATTGCAACTGAACATCCCTAACCCCAGACCTGTGCCTTTGCTGGGGGAGTGGTGGGGCACCTCCGAGGACAGAGGTAGGTGGACTCAGTGGTTTGATCAGCCCATCAGGTGACAATCTCAAGGGGATCTCTGTGACCCAACCTGTCATAAGCTCTAACAAAAGCAGAGGTGACTGGTTAGAGGGAACCTCAGGGGCTACCAGACAAGTGACCCTCGCCCCCCACCCCAGCCTGGGTAAGGGAAGGGCAAGGAAAATCCACTTCCACCCAGGCCCTGCCACTCCCCAACTCTGATCCACCCCCATCCCGTCTCTTCCCCCAACTGAGGCAGCCTGTGGAACTAGCAGCACTGGCACCTGTGGTCCACCGTCTCCCCTCACCCCACATTCACTGGTAGCCATGGGACAAGCAGAACAAGGCGGGTCCACTACTTTGCTCCCTTGGCTGCTGTGTTGCTCCATTCCCACCAGGGAGTGCAGTGGCAGCCAGGAAAACAAAGCAGAAGAACCACCTTGCACTGCTTCCTCTGCTACTGCTGGTGAGTGTGGAGGGGCCATACCCTCAAGCGGTCGCTGGGGGGCCCCCTTCCTGTCACCAGTGACCCATCCAGCTACTGGACAGTCCCTCCCATCAATGTGTTTTGGGGCATTTGCACTCATTGCCCCTGACCAAAAGAGAGATCTGGTCTGGAAGCCTACCAAAGAAAGTGTCTTTTAAAGGTATGGACTGAGCTCCTCACAGCTGCCCTCCTTGCTACTCACAGGCACAAGAACACATGTTATGTTGTGATGTTCCCACATACAAAGGACAGTGTCCCGTGAGTAGGAATATGAGTACTGAAGTACAGAACACATGAGGAGTCTATCGGGGGGTGTTCTCCCTGAGTCCCATAAGTAGTAATAGGAAAAGTTCTAGAATTTTCCCTAACAGTCTCTTCCTGATTCCGTTGTACAGCACCAGGAGGGGGAGGTGAATGGAAGATGACTTCCTGATGTGTCTAGATGGGGATGAATAGGAGCAAATGTCCTCTAAGGGATGGACCATTCTGTCTGTACTGTCTTGTCTCGGGGGGGGGGGGGGGGGAGGAGAGGTCAGTGAGATGTAGTGATATGTCTGTATCAACTCTGACCTTTCCTTGACATTGTAACCACTATTATGAAGAACATGACTTGAATTTTGAGTGTGTAGCTGTGATTGCCTAGAAATGACAAGAATAGACCGAGGCAGATTATTTTAATGCATCACATTTCCATGAAGCTACTAACACAAGAATTGCCAAAGAGACAGTCAGAACAAACGAGCAAAAAGTGTGGCCAAACTAAAGGAAACTAGTTGTTCCAGTTTGTCTTCGGGTGAAAGTAAGACTTTAAATATGAGTTGGGGGCTATGAAGCTGGTCAGGAAGTCAGCATGAGAGAGGGAATGGAAACTTTAAGAGCAAGGCTTACCCAGTGTCCCAACTCTCTCAGCAGACAAATAAAAAGGGAACACATGGGGCAGAGTTCTGAAAGGGCTAATCTACCTACTATACAGACTAGATAAGAACTCACCAGAAGCGGTGATCCCAGGGGAACACCACACAGGCTTTTATTGATTTGCCTAAAGATCTGTAACTCTTGTATGCTTTGTTCTTGTGATTTTATAAAGCCCTGAGCAAAGCCTATGTTCCTTGCTTCACCTACCATGTGGTCCTCCAAAAGAGTTCAACTATAAAGCAGAATTCCTACTATAGCCATATCTCCACTTGCCGGAGGATTGACACTCTAGCGATCAATCCTCTAGGGTTTGATTTAGCGGGTCTAGTAAATATCCACTAAATCAAACCATGAGGGCACTCCTGTCGGTGCAAGAACTCCTCACTGTGGCAAGAAGTAAGAGAAGTTGACAGAAACATTTCTCCCACTGACATCCCACTGTGGGGCTGCCCCAGAAAATCTGTGCAAGGTACTTCGGCTCCAGCTAAGCAATTCACATAGCTGGAGTTGCGTATCTTGCATTGATTTTCTCCACCAGCATAGATCTAATCTGAGATGGATTTTGGAAGAAACATACAAAAGCAAATGTGGAGGGCTGACAAGTGACCACACAGGAGGCCTGCATCAAAATGTGTTCCTTGAAGGACCAGAATTGGGAATAGTAACTGAATACTGCTCAGATCCAACCTGCTTTCAGGCACATAGTGCAAAGGATGGATCCAATTAAACAAACTGATAATTATCCATCAGGGGTACAGAGATGGTAGGTACCAAAGCTCCAATTCACCAAGGCACTTTGTATTGAGGAAACCAAAGCTGAAATCTATTTATTTTTTAGGAAAAATCTTCTTAATCTAAGTAACTAGAAGAATGAATTAACTAACAGCCACCTAAATGGTAAGATTACGAACTAATATCAGTAGCACAGTACACACAGAAAAGGAAACACTGCATGAGTTTGGTCTCATTGGCATAATCAATACGAAGAAACTGAGGAATGGCAGGGCCCATTCCATTTGTACTGCCTTCGGTGTGGCTGTGGCAAGGTAGTAGACTGTAGGCACGGCCTGAACACACACTGGTGGCCAAAAGAATCAGGCTGAATGACACACAACATAATTTTATAATTATACATTTGGATAATAAAAAAATATTCATAACACTAATTTTTCAGTTGAACAAAAATGTGATGTTACAACAAAGCAGTTGTCCATAATTAACTCATTAATGATCTGATCCTACAAGATGGCATCCTCTGTACTTTGTAGAATCAGCTCAAGTAGGATTACATGCTATAGAGCAACCATCAGCTTCTTCCTCCCACAATGCTATCCCACCATAATACCTTATAGATTAAACCTTACTGTGATAATGTGTGCTAAAGATGGCAGCATGATTCTTCTGAACAATCTGAGAGAATAAAGAGATATAATCTAAAAAGTGCTCTGAAGTGTGGTGCACTAGCTGCCCTGTACACATCTGACTAGTGAAAACCATAAGGTACCTGGGTTTGCATGCATTTTATGACAAAACACATACAATGTGTTACCCTCCCCCCCATGCTTTATGAAAATTGGTTGATGAAAATGAATATGCCTAACTTAAAGATGCTTTATGCAAAACAGATCGTGTAACAATTTCAAAAGTTACAATCTGCAGAATCTATATATCCTATTTTTGTTCATGAATTTTGGTATGTAAAGTTAGGAATACGAAGTGTGAATGCGGTTTTAATTCTAAATGTACTAAGGAGGGCCGTCAGTAATACTTTAGAAACTTAACAGCTCGGTGATCAAATCAATAACCTGTGAATGGTTTTGTTTTTTCTGTAAGCCTAAACTGTGGTTGGTCCTAGAAAGACATGTGATCATGCCACCTTGTACTGAAATCCATTTTGAATCTAGTAATTTTCCATGCTGATGGAGAGACTGAATAAAGGTTTCCCTTATTGAGGGAAAGCCTATTCAAGGAATGGCAAGCAATCAGGCCTTTATAACTGCCTGCCCACTCTAAGAGGATAGACATGAAGAAACCTGAAAACAAAGGACTCTGAAAAGCTGTAGACCCAGGTCAGAATAAAGATCAACTCTGACTTGAAGCATTTTATCTGAGATAAGAACAACTATTTAGGGTAATAATGAGCACATATCAAGTTTCTTAGTGTATTAGAATTAGCTAGTATCTTTAGTTTCTTTTAATGTGGTAACTTACTTTGATCTGACTATTTTCATTTGCAACCACTTAAATCCTATTTGTACTTAATAAAAGCACTTGTTTATTATCAAGCCCATTATAAATAATTGTTACGGGGGGGGGGGGGGAGCAAGCTCTGTGTATAGTTCTCTTTCACTGATTAAGGTAGCTGAACTTATAGCTTGATCTGTGTAAAACTCTTACACAGGGTAACACAGATTTATTTGAGGTTTTGGTCCCTTTTGGGGGTTGGTTTCCTGGGTCGTATCAGCGACCTTATGGCTGAGTCCTTCCAGACCTGAGTTGGTCAATGTCCATGTTGCTCTGCAAGAGGGCAGTAACCCTAACTCTGCCTTGGCTGGGGGAGACCAGAGCTCCTGGCCCAGCAAAAACAGAGTGGTAGGGAGCCCCACAAGGCAGGAAGGCAGGCTCAGGGGCTTAATCAACACACCAGGTGAGGTGACGGTGACAATCCCAAGGGGACTGCTGTGATCAAACCCATCACAAGATAGTTAACAAAATAATTACTCAACCTGCAAAAATAAGACAATCTGTCTTCCTCAGCATTTTAAAACACAAATTATTGATGTGCATTATTGAGGAAAACTAAAAATATAAAATAAGGATTGGGTCTCAAAGCATGACTAATTAATAGTATGTCAAACTCAAAACTGGGACTACTCTGTTATGACAAGTTTTGCCACTGAACTGCTTATTCAGCAATTCAGGACGAGCAAATCCAGGGGACAAGCTATTCCATTTCTTTATGCCACAGGTCCCCAACATATGAAGTGGGATCAATATTATTTAATTCTCCCAACACTCTCATGAAAAGTGTAATGTAATGTCTGTAACAAACTAGATAAGCATCTATGTAAGTTGTATTTAGCATTACCACAATATTTGACAAGAAATTATCCAGATACCATGTTTGCTACATCTTAAAAAAAAAACCACTATGACATTTTCAGTCTGCAAACATGAAAACAAAGAATAATCTTTAAGATATTCTGTAATTATATTTTACACTATTTATTCTTAGTATAGGATTACTTGTGTCAGAGATGAAGCATTTTAAATGTGAGAATGTTCTGCGAATTTTTCTCTACAATGTACACAGAAATAAGAGACTAATGGTTCAACTGTGGAGGCCAGCTCATTGTGACATTATTGCTTCTGCTCTTAGGAAATGTGGCAAAAATGTTCAGTACTTAAAAAGCTTTAACAGGAACAGAATAACATTTAAAATAATCTTCAGATACTAAAATAAAAAATGCACCAAATAATTTTACTGCTTCGATTTATGGAATACTTTGCCAGCGGCTGTTGTGAAGACTATGACTTTACATACTTTAAAAGGGTTCAAAAGAGAGCTGAATAGATTCATGGCGTTCCATCAAATGGGAAAGAATGGTGTCCCAAGCCTCTGTTTTGTCAGAGATAGGAAATGGATGACAGGAGAGGGAATCACCTGCTGATTACCTCTTCTGTTCACTCCTTCTGGGGCATCTGGGCATTGGCCACTGTTAGAAGACAGGATACTGGGCTAGATGGACATTTGGTCTAACACAGTAGGGCCGTTCTTATGTACTTGTAGTGAAATTAAGCAAAAATCACACAACAGTTATATTATTTTTGAGTACTTCTGTACCCAAATACTAGACAAGGAAACGTGATATGAAACATGAATTGCAGTTCCTTTAATAATGGGGAGAGACTTGGCAAACAAGACTTGCTTGTTATATTGAGTAAACTGTATACATAATGAAGATTACATATTTATTGTGTTATGAAAATGTGACCAAGGATAAATACACTATGTATTTTGTTCCATTCTGTCTGTCCAAATATTTTTGTATTTCTCGTTAACTCATTGACTGATGGTTAACAAAGCAATACATGAGTTAGTTGTCAGACCAATGCTAAGGGCTGTAATGCTCAAATTACAAAAGTATTTCAGATAAGGACTGAAGTTAACTTATGTAAACTATTTGCAAAGATCTCTTAAAAATCTGAAAATAAAGCTTTTACCTTTCTTTAATGAATATAATGCTGATGTGAAGAATGTCATATAACCAGGAGGCTGAGGTGAAGCATTGAACTCAAAATATCCCAGAACTCCAGGCTACAAGAATAAGAATTAGAGTTAGCTAAACTATTACAAAGTACACTATAGTAAAAACCATAACAGATTAAACATTGATGGTTTATTTTCGTTATTTTTTAGAAAGGCAAATTAGCCATTTTACTATGCAAGAAAACGGAATTTTAAGAAAAGAAAAAAACATCATTCAATGCTAAAATTTGGAAAATGTGCACAAGACAAAGCTCATGTACATGCAGAAACATTATAATTTCACAGTTGCATAATTTCCACGTTAGTTGTTATATTAGTCTCTATGCAAATGGCAGTAATTTAAAATAACTGCAGGAGTCAAGCTTCATCACCATCATGTTGATAGAATACTTGATTATCTACATTACACCATACTGGGTTCTTTTGAAATTGAGATTTGAAATGTAATGTGATCCTGTACAATGAAGCCAACAGTAACCCTTTTTCAACAAAAAATTCTTGGTTTTCTTTAAGTTTTTACTATACTATGCATGATTCACATCCATAAATGAATCTTCTGTATGATTGCCAGTCTCTTTCACACTGGGAAGCTATCAGTCATGTGAGATTTTCATGAGTTGCTACAGAAACCAGTGAGAGACTGATTTATCAAAAACAAAGGTGAGAAATCCAGATTCTATTTGCATTTTCACAAAAAGGAAATATATTATTTCATTGGGCAACCAGATAATTGGAGATAAAAAGGATTTGTGATCTCCAGAAAAGAGAGAGAAATTTTTTTAAATAGAAACTGGGTTGAGGGTGGGAAGAATACTATCACATCAGCATAGGCAAAGACTGCAGATCACACTGCCTTTGCTGGAGATATGAAGCATGATTGGTAGCCCAATAAAAATATATTAATGATAGGTGTGTAAGAAGTAAGCTCAAAATTCTCAGGTTTCTTCAATTAAAAATGAAGAGAAACCCTGCATTTTTACTGAGATGGCTAGAGAATTAAAAATATTACTTGGGGATATTTTACATTAATAAGACTTGTACTGGTTTGTCAGACTTTCAATATGTGATAATAGTGTAGGAGCGATTCTTAGAACTTAGGTACGAGAGAAGACAGCTGAGAATGTAATATAGATGTCCTCGAACTTATTTATATTTGCATTTTCAGATAAAACAAGCAATTCATCACACTTATACAGAAATTGACCTAAAATGTAGGATTCTAGTTCACACTTTGATTGATAACTACACTGTTATCTAAACAAAAAGCTACAAAGCAAGTTTAAAAGTTACCTTTTTAAAAATGAACACTATATGCATCTTGTTAACATTAATGTGAAATATTAACTTATATGTTCTACATGTGGGTGGTTATCACTATTCATTTCACTGTCATAGGATACATTAAGATTTCTGTGAATCCACTTTTCATAGTGAAATAACTTTTAAGCGAAAAAAAATCAGATGTCACATTTCAAATTCTGCCTTAAAGTACAGCTGAAAACGAGTTAAGTAATCTTGTCCACGTCCCAAAAACACAAAGGTTGTCCATCTCCCTCTCTCTCTCTCGTACACACTCACGCAAGACAAGCTGGCATGCCTGACAGGCAAACAAGGCCCATGACTGGAAAAGCACTTTCAAGTCCAAAGCAAACTGTGAAGAGTTACAAAGAGATTTCACAAAACTGGGTGACTGGGTAAGAAAATGGCAGATGAAATTCAATGCTGACAAATGCAAAGTAATGCACATTGGAAATAGGGATGTAATATCCTGATTAACTGCTTAACTGGGATCCCAAAGGCATGGCTAGAGTGGCCTAGGTGCCACCTTGTCCTGCTGGGCCAGCTCCCTGGTCTCCACTCAGCTAAGGTACAGAGCTGAGAACACACCCTCCTCCCAGAAGCAATACAGACACTGATTCTCTTTAAGTCCAAGGAAAATGCAGTTTTGGGCCCAGCTTCCTGGGATGCCATTCCCCAAATGAGATCAAAACCCCCATGAATTATTTGGATAAGCCCCCTCTAACAATGAAAGGGGTAATGTACACAGATTGCTCCCCCAGGTAATAACTATTAACACTGACCTTGATAGAAAACAAAAGTGATTTTATTAAGTACAAGTCATAGGATTTAAGTGGTATTAGGTGAGAACAGACAGAGCAAAGTAGAGTACAAATTCAAAATAACAGAAAATGCTTAGTGACTTCTACACTAAAACTCCAGTACAAACTTACTACAAACTCATCCTAAAACTGTTTCTTTCCCAGCCAAACCAGGGAAGTTACCTTTTCCCTGGGGTCTGTGGTTCCCTCCCTTGGGTATGACACACAAGCCAGACAAAAGACTCCTACTTTCCTATTGTTTTTAAAGATTCCCTTTTTGCATGGGCAGACACCTGGCCACTAGGGGTGGATATGTGACTTCTCCAGACCAACGACTGATAAGACTTAAGGACAAAAGGCTATTTACACATGATTGCCCAGACACTGAGGCTTCCCTTGAGGACTTTAACTCCCACATTTAAAACCCATAAAGTATTCCCTACTTGTGATCCTTCTTAGATACTGTTTGTGAGATATTACCAACAAACTACATAATCTATAAAGACAAGAATGGTTCTGGAAAAGTACCCAGAAGGTACAGATAGTCAAAGGAGGCTTCAAAACAAAATCTTAAACTAAGGAAAAAAGCTGGAAGCTAGTTTAAGAATAAACAGCCTACAAGGACAGCTGTTCCTTTAAACAAAATAAGTCATGCTGCTCCCACTTTGGGAAGAAAGCAGAAGTTTTATCTCTATATATAATTTTTTTTTCTGGTGGGACAACAGACACATAATCATGTAACCCCCCCTACAGACTCAGAAGAGGAAGCGGTGGCCATGGCTCTGGGTTCCCCCCCGACCCTTCCTCGGAATCTGCGCTGGCCCCAAGCTTCCCTGCAATAGGTCAGAAGGCTGTGGCAGTAGCTGCCTCCGGCCCCACTTCTACTTCCAGGTCTGGGGCCCCGACACTCCGTGACCCAGTGGCTGCAGTGGGGGGAGCATTGGAGAGACAGGATAACGAGTAGCCCCCACACATGGGGTGGAGATCACAATGCTAACTGATGGGAGCCAAAAGGGAAAGTTTTCTCCCGAGCGACGAGTCTCTATGGCCTTAGGCGCCCCTGCATTCACTGCCCCTAGAAGGGGCCAGCCCCATCTTCCCCATTGAGAAGGGAGATAGTCTGCCACAGGCAGCTATTGCCCCCCCTTCACCTGCCCACATGCAGATGCCACCAGACTCAAGCAATCCACGTGTGCTCCCTGGGCACTGGCTCTCTCCTCTTCTGGGCTGGCCAGACACTTTGCCCCTAGCTCGCTCCTGCCCCCTTCCCTCCTGAACAGACACCCTGTGCCCAGCCTGCTCCTGACCCCTCTCTTCAACCATACACCCTGCCCCATCAGGGCCCAACCCCCATCTGGCCACAGCATTCTGTCCCCGGCTCCAATCCTGGGGCAGTCCCCATGGTCCAGCCCCCATCTGGCTGCAAGAACAGCTAGTGGCAGCCCCCTTTCTGTTGCGGCACGGATAGGAGGGGAGGGCATGATCCAGATGTGGTGGATAGATGGAGGGGTGGCCAACATAGTGAGCAGGGGGTGCAGCTCCCTACCATTCTTTTGAAGTGTGTAAAAATTCTGGCACGCTGTCATTTGTGATGTTCATGAACTACACACTCACCAATCACGATAAAGGTCAAATGAAGGGGCATAAACAGCTTGGACTTAAGATACTGGAAAATATTTCAGCTCATTATGCTTTGTTTTACTAGATTTGTTTTCTTGTTTTTTGAGAATTTTAATTTGCAAACAATTCCAATTCTGATCTCAAGATACTTTTACAATAATGTAACTCTGCTGCTACCCTCAACAGTTTAATACTAGTGTTAAGGAAAGCAGAATCAGCACATTCAAACTTGGGAAAATTTATTATTTTCTCACCAGATATTTTATCACAGGGTTTGTATGCCCTCTTGTGGCATTAAGTATAACTTTTCAATCTATTAATATCTATTTTTGTTATACAGTACTATGTCACTTTCCCAACCACTTGCCATTTTTATCTTAAATTTCCATACAGTCACATGATTTGAAGAAGCATTCTACTCATCAATAGTTAAAAGAAGCGGAAAGAGGTAAATGTCAAAATGAAATGATATCATCATCAAAGTTTTCTACGTCCTTTCCAACATGTTAAATCAAAAATGTTTTGTACATTTAATTTTGAAGAATTTCACTTCTGATGTTCTTTATACCAGTTCAGTCCCTTACAAAAATGTGTCCCCTAGCACAATAGGAAAAAATACAAGTATTCTGCTCAGAAACAGTTTAAATCTTTTTTGTTTTGTCATATGAGAAATGAAATGGCATTCTGAGAATTGTCCTATGTTTCTCATAAAGTAAGATCAATGAGATAAGTGAAAGAATAACTAACAGCAAATTGTCTTTTCAGACTTCTTGTTACAAGACGCACATTGCAGGGGTTGAGTTCTAGCTATAAAAAGCTGAAAATCAGAATGACTGCTGATCAGTCATGATAAATATTTAGGTTTTTTTAATTATTATAAACTAACATTTCTTCATGTAAAAGATGAGGTTCAATACAAAAGGTTAGTCAAAAATAAACTGCTGTAGGGGAAGTCTATAGAAATCACCAGTAGTTTATTTTCTGCACGTTTCCTGATTTTCAATCCAAAACACGGAGGCCTCAGGACAGAGGGATCATCATCTCAATTCAAATAATTTCAGGGACCCATAATTTCATGTTCTCCCATTCATAATGCACATTGTTCCTGGCTTTACACAGAAAAGCAATTTTAGAAAATTAGATATATTTTACTGCTTTTAATGTAACAAAATTTGAATCACAACATTTACTTTTGCTTTTAAACTCATCTTCCCCTTCTAACTGATCTGTTCCTCTCACCCTCTGCTTTAACACTTGCTCTCTCCTCACTAACTAAACATTTGCCATCGTTGCCCAATTCCCTTGGCTCTCCCACTTGTGGCTGGCAGCTTAAATCTCACCAATGCTCTAGCTGCTGCAGTTGGCTCCTGTTTCTCTCTGCCTCCTATTTACTATTAAAGTTGTCTTAGTACTGGCAGGAGTCATTGGCCAGATGACACAGCAGCTGGAGAATATTCAGCTGGAGACAAAGTAGACATTTCTTAGTCCACTTTACATGGGAACTAACAACAATATGTTTTCTCTGTTATAACGTCTGTCTATAAAAACAGAGTAAGAGAATGTGCCAGATCTAAAATACACAGTCAGTTTGCAAAGACACTGAAAGCTTTCAAGGTGAGAGCTTTGAAAGTAGGAGAGCAAAGAGTCTGAATTTTCACTGAAAATATATACATTATGTTTAACTGTCAAATATTATTTTAAAAAAATATTTTCTATGGCTTCTTCCACTGAAAGATATCAAAGCACCTGACATATGTTAATTAAATCTCATAACTAGTTAAACAGGGGAGGGGCTGGAAGTCAGCAGCCTTGCATGGGGAGTGGGGGGTTGGAAGTGGTGAGGGCTGTTGGGGCTTAAGTGGCAGCAGGGTGGGAGGGCTGCCAGTTCCCAGGCCATGAGCTCCTGTAGGCTAAGAGCCAGAAACCCCACCCATGGAAGACTCTTCCCAGAAAACTGCTAACCATTACCAGTAAGCATCAGTTGTTAAAGTGATGCATACCAGGTAACCAGTTAACCAGTTACCCATGAACATCCCTAGTTAAAGAGGATGTTCGGTGCCCCCACACAAAAAGCTAAAGTTTGCCAATTATAGCCTCAAAAAGCAAAAGAAGAATCAAGCATCACAAATTAAGATTATCTCTTGATCTGCTGAGTACTACGAAATCCTAAGGATTACACAGGCTTGCATGAAGAAATGCAACTGCTTTATGTACCTTCAGGGTAGACATCTCAGTGTGTTGTAGGTGCACTAAGCTGATTTCTGTGAAAGCTTTTCCTTCCAAACTGAGTAACAAGATACCCTGTAGTTGTGGCAGTTACCCTTTTCACCCTTATATTTATATAAAGTCATGATGTTTGTGTCACACATCTCTTGAGGTCACCTCTTTCCAGTATTTAAGTAGCAGCTGATAGAGATATGGTAATAGGCTGTCTTTTCCATACTTGAGGATTTCTGCTGGTATGCCATCTTTTTCAGGATCCTCACCACTTGATAGCAAATCAATGGCCTTGCTTAGCTTGTCTCCAGTGGGCTCCATAACTGACATGACCTGTAGACTTAGTATTTGGTCCAGTGATTAGCTGGTGCTGTTTCTTTCTTGTGCCTATATGCTGAATAGTGTTCAAACCAAAAGAAGGTTCGTGCCTTCAAACTGCACTGTGTAATTTGAGGGAGGCAACCTTGTTGACGTTGAGACAGAGCTATCTTCAGGCTCTCACATACAAGTTTGAGGTTTCCAGTTTCTGAGGCTGTCTGCATCTCTTTACAGAGCTTGATCCAGTAATGATCTTGCATCTGCTTGTTGGCTGTACCTTGTTCAAGTCTCACTTAGGTGCTCTTTGTTGGGTTCTTGTGCTCCAGATAGATTGTGTTCTTAATTTTGATGAAAGGTAATAGTTGCATTTCATTTTCTTCAAATCAGTCACAGTACAGATTAAGGGCTGGAAGATCAACTGAAGACTTAAGATTTCCGCTGCATACAGGCCAAGAAAAGTGAAAAGAGCAAAACCGTCCACTGTACATCTCCTTTGTGCACCTTGTGACATGGCATGACATATTCTTTATGGAAATGTGTCCTATTAATAGGACACAACTAGAAAACGCTATGAGTTTGTGTAAGTTTCCAGCAGTTACCCTTAGGCTTTTGTCCTGGGCAGCAGGACTCAGATTACAGGCCTATCATTTCACATGTATTGTAACTGTCACAACATTTGAATGCACTGAAAGAAAGAAATTACTGATTTGGATAAGGTCAGATTTAATCCTGAAACAAAACAAACCCTTTCAGAACCACAAATGGTAAAACCAGACAAGAGAGACAAGTACCTCATAATCTGAGAGGAAATCTAGTAATTTTGATCGAGACGAGATGTAATGTAGCGGTGTCATCACCCGGCGAACAAACTTTTCTATATAAACAGCACTCATAGGGCCCTTGTATTCAATTGGTCCAAAACTAGCACAAAAAATAATAATACATTAAGACTTGACGATTAAGCTGTAACATTAACAATACAGTCCCTGGCTGGGATGGCAGATGCTGAGAGTAATACACAGACACCATGCACAGTCCCTAGAGAGCAGCAGATAGTTTCTAGTGCGGATTAAGAGTAACTTCTGTAACTGATAGAGTAGCCGTGTTTAGGGACTAGAAGGGAGTCCCATTCAGAATTTACCTCCTGAAAAAACAGATTCCAAAAAAGAGCCTATTATTATGTACGATGGTAAGGATCTGGGGATTAAGACAACTTCTGAGTTTTATTTTTAAAAGGTGATAAAAGACAGATAAATTAAAAAAATATTCTAATTAGCATGTAGATGAATAGGCCATTCTACTTAAATATCTCTACTGAGGTGTATGAACAAATTTTGATTAACTGATTAATAAAATAGTCAATTAAATTGCATCAACTATTCAATTACTCCATAGGGTGCCTCTGCCTTTGAAGTATAGCAACATCCCTAGGGCTGTTGCTACACTTCAAAGGCAAAAGTGCTTCGGGGAGCATGGGGTCAGCAGGGAACTCAAGCACTTCCCCACTGGCCCTGTGCTCCCCGCAGCATTTCAAAGTGGCAACGCCGCATGGAGCCTGGGGTCGGCTGGGGACTCCCCCACTGACCCTGGACTCCATGCAGTGCCGCTGCTTTGAAACGCTGCTTGGAGCCTGACCCTAGGTCCCCCACAGTGTTTCAAAGCAGGGGAGTCCCCAGCCGATTCCAGACTCCACATGGCACTGCCGCTTTAAAACGCTGGGTGCAGACTGGGGACACCCCAGCTGGCCCCAGGCTGCACACCGTGTTTCAAAGCAGCAGTGCCACGTGAAGCCTGGGGTCTGGCCCTAGGCTCCACACGATGCTGCCGCTTTGAAGCACCTCTTCCTCTCCCTCTCCCACTTGCTGCCTCTTTCTGATAGAGGCAGCAAGGAGCGGGGGGAGCAACTAATTGACTTCCCTGTCAACTATCCAATAAGCACTTGCTTATCAGATAGTCGACTAGTCGTCCACATCCCCACACCTCAGCAGACACATAACAGCAAAAATAGAGGTTTAAAAAATTCTTGAAAATTAAAAAAAAAAAAAGAATTAAACTAGACACGTGCAAATACTGCTGCTCCATTACCAATGGAGGATGCAAGAATGAAATACATTTTCAAAAGTGGCTGTTAGCAACCATTTGATTAGATTTACCACCACACTGCACAATTTAATAAATTATCAAAAGAAATTTAGGAATACATAATATCAAATTAAAACCATAAAATGTAGTTTTAACTCTCTATGGGTATGTCTACACTACCACCCTAGTTCGAACTAGGGTGGTTAATGTAGTCATATGAACTTGCAAATGAAGCCCGGGATTTAAATTTCCCAGGCTTTATTTGCATGTTGCCGGGCACCACCATTTTTAAATGTCCGCTAGTGCGGACTCCGTGCCCGCGGCTACACGCGGCACGAACTAGGTAGTTCGGACTAGGCTTCCTATTCTGAGGCATGGAACAAGGCGTACAGGTAATTCGGAGTAGGAAGCCTAGTCCGAACTACCTAGTTTGTGCCGCGTGTAGCCGCGGGCACGGAGTCCGCATTAGCGGACATTTAAAAATGGCGGCACCTGGCAACATGCAAATGAAGCCCGGGAAATTCAAATCCCGGGCTTCATTTGCAAGTTCGTATGACTACATTAACCACCCTAGTTCGAACTAGGGTGGTAGTGTAGACATACCCATATGGCATTATCTCAATGGAATTCACTTAGAATTTTTATACAGTTTTGCACATAACTATATGTAATACATATACACTATTACAAGAAAAATATTACATCTGCATTAAAACATACAATGTATTCACACAGACTGAATTGGTCCAGAGGCATTGCACTGGATCATGTCAACTGGTATTATTACAGCTCTTTAGATGGTTAGCAACATGTATTATATCAAAACGCAGGAACATAATACACAATGCTTAGGGTAGAAAAATGGGTGCAAAAATATTATTCTGCATGCACAACACACAATTTTGGAAGTTTAACATCTTGGGAGAGGGATTGATCCACATATGACCTATAAAATGGTGTGCTGTGTTTAAAAAATAAATCCCCAAACAAACAAAAGGTTACACCTAAAAAGAAGAATTTAAACAAACACCTGCTACACTAATTAATGCAGTGTCCTCTGAACTACAAAGACCACACTAATCCAAAACATACTGGCAGAAAAATATGCTGTAGAGCAGGGCTACTCAACACGAGGCCCATGGGCCACATGCAACCCATGGCCCATTTGTTTGCAGCCCGTGGTGTAATTTGGGTTTACGTGAGTAGGATCCTTTGAACATGGCTTCCACTGGGAACACGCTGCACAATGGCAAGATGTCTTCCGGGCGGGGTGAGCACTGAAAGGCGCAAGCAGACGGACTTGGCTGGCACAGACAGGTACAGGGCATCAGCATTTCTAGCTCCCAGGCAGTAGGTGCCAGGAGCACTGTGGGAAGTGCTGGCTGCTTAGCCTTGTGGGCAGAACCTGAGAGGTGCTGACTGGCTCACACTGGCCATGTTTGGGTCCGGCACTGCGGCTTAAAGCTTAATCTTTGTATTTATGCCCGTCAGTGTGAAAGAAGCAATTTGCATATACATTTGCATGTGTATGCAACCACAATTAAGTTGTGGCCCTCAACATGTGCTGTGAGTATCACTGTGACCCCTGGGGCTTTCAAACTTGAGTAGCCCTGCTGTAGAGCTTAGCATGTTCTGAGGGCTGGTAAATACAAACAAACTGAAATAAGTTAACACGTTCTAACGGAAACCTTTTTATTATTATGGTGCAACTTTCTATGTGGGCGCTCATATCAATTTAATCTTGGCTTACAGAGATTTATTTTGTACTGATTAATTTACAGACTCAAGACAAATCAATAATATGTGTCTATTTCAGAGTTGCACGGATTTAACTAAATCAATTCTTATTTTACCCAAAAGAAAATTTCAGCATTTCCCCCGATTAACATAAAATTTGTTGAAAATTGAAACATTAGTTAACTTACATGAATAAAACAATGTTGCATAGTTTAACATGATTAGTTGAGCAGTCAAGGAAGAAATAATGAGCTGGAAAAGCCACAATGAAGTACTAAGTTGCACAAATAGAAATGTACATGGGAGACTATACAGCATCTGCCTCCACTGAAACTATTGTCAGGCAATGTGTTCAGAACCTTATTTTCAAGTACAGGCAAAATACAAAAAAGAAAAGGTATTAAAGGACACTAGAGATGCCAAAGTTTCACACCCTAACATTGGTAGAGGCCCCAATTCTGCAAAAGACCTAAGCATCTAAATTCTGTCTTCAGTAGGGGTGCTTTCCTAGACTGAGTCCAAATGATGTTACCTACCCCCAAAGCAAGCAGGAAATATCAAAAAGAAAATAAATGATATAGGTCCAAAGTCTTGAATCGTCATTGGAGACAACTTCCCATTGAAGTCATTGGGAATTTTGCCTAAGGACAAAGCAATGGACAGGTTTTAACCTAAGGGCACATCTAGACAGCAGGGCTAAAGCCGAAAAAAGCTACACAACTTGAGCTATGTCAATTGCATAGCTCAAGTTGAAATAGATTATTTCAGCTTTTGGCACTGTCTATGCAGCAAGAAGTCCGAGAAAGAGCATTCTTCCTCTGACTTCCCTTACTCCACGCAAAACAAAGGTTACAGGAGTCAGAGTAAGAAGTCCTCCAGCTTGACGTTATTTTGACATTATGTCGAAAATAACTGTTTGTAGTGTAGATGAGGACTAGGTTATTCCAAAACAACACTGCTCTGTAGACGTACTCTAAGGGTATGTCTAGACTACATGCCTCTACCGACAGCAGCTTGTAAAATAGGCTACCCAATATAGTGAACGAAGCAGAGATTTAAATATCCCCGGCTTCATTAAAATAAAAATGGTGGTCGCGCTGTGCTGGCTCAGCTGATCGTCGGCACAGCGCGTGAGTCAAGACGCAGATCGGTCGACAGGGGAAGCCTTTGTCGACCGCTCCCATAACGAGGCATAAGGGAGCGGTTGACAAAGGCTTCCCCTGTCGATCGATCCGCGTCTTGACTCACGCGCTGTGCTGGCACAGCGTGGCCGCCATTTTTATTTTAATGAAGCCGGGGATATTTAAATCCCCGCTTCGTTCACTATGTCAGGTAGCCTATTTTACCTGCCTCTGTTGGCAGAGGCATGTAGTCTAGACATACCGTAACTGACTATTCACAGGAGGCAGTGCCAGGCAAGCTCCACTAAGGCTCAGTGGAAGTGCAAGTGGGATTTAAATGGTTCTCAGGTTCTCTCTCTGCTGGGTCACTGCACAGGGGTGAACATAAGCTCACAGCCCCTCCAACATGTCAATGAATTGCAAACGGCATTCCTGATATTTCTATGATGTTCTGTCTATCGGACATCTAAAATGCAGACAAATCACATTTGTGAAACTCTTACCTCCGATGGTACAAATATATCACAGGAAAATAGAAGAAGTGTTTCTGTTTCCTGCACTTCCCTTGGTTCCACCAGCAGTTAATTGCCACAAACAGAACCTGCAGAACAGACCAAAGGTACAAAACATATAACCATGACTTTCTCTAGCCTGTGCTGATAGAGTGTTGGAGTCAATCTCCACTGCCCACCGAAGTCCCTTCACCTCAGCTTCACTCTACAACTGCCTCTTACCCTGTTCTCTGCTCCCTTAACTCCTCCTCCTTTTCTCTCAGTGTCCCTTCTCACTTCACTTTTCTTTTAATTTATTTTGTTCTCTCTTAACTAACACCTCCTCCACACACCCATACGCAAAATCAAGGGACTGAAATAACATTTAGTGCCATCACTTGGTTCACACTGTTCATTATTACATCCCTTCTCCCATCCTGTCTCTGCCTTTTGTCTCTTTAGATGGTAAGTTCTTCAGGGCAAAAACTGTTCATTCTGTGTGTACGTTACCCCATTCTTGACTGGTCTTTAGGCACTATACTGTAATAAAGATGATTAATAAACTATATCAAATTAATATTGCAAACATAGCTGCCATAATCCAAGATGGATGTGGTATATAATTTGTGGTATATGATTTCTTGTTTCTTTCTGGAGAAGGCTGTGCTCTAGTTTTCTACTTCTTTTAAAGAGTCAGGTTATTTGACACAATTATAGAGGCAAATCCAATATTTGCAAAGATTAACATAGTGCCATACACAACTGGTGTCTAAAATGAATATGCAAAATGGGCTACTCTCCAAACAAAGTATAGAAAAAATATGCAACTAAGGCCAGGGAGGTGGGCTTAAGGTATGCAACTCCAGCTACATAGAATATGTAGAATAGAATATGTAGCTGGAGACTTACCCTAAAGTCAAGTTTGGTGCCCATCTCCACTGCAGTGGCCAATGGGAGCAAATGCTCCTGTCAGCTTCCCTTAATCCTCACGACTGCAAGGAGTACAAACACAGGCCAGAGTTGCCCTCAGCGTTCAATTTAGAAGGTCTGATAGACCCGCTAAATTGGATGCCAGAATGTGGATCTCCAGCACAGCAAGGGAAGATGTGCCCCAACAATAATTGCATCTGTTAGTCCCCACTCACTGATTGGGAAGATACACTCAAATATATACATTGTAGCGAGTTTCTTACTAATAGCATACTGTCCACTTTTGTTAGTGAAACTTATGTTGATTGGAGGGGGGTGTTCTCACACCCGAACCAACAAAAGTTTTGCTGACAAAAGTACTACTGAAGACAAAGCATACAGTAATTTACACTTATCTCCTAATGTGTGGCATGAAATGTCCAAGAGCAGGGCAGCGGAGTAAAGACAGAGGAGCCTCCACATAAATGTCTATTACTTCAATGTGTCCCCTAGGAGTCAAGTATTTGTAAGTTTGAAGCTGTCACTTCTACACAAAGGCAACCCTGTCCCTCTCTGAAGAATTATGAGAAAATTCTACTAATTGCAGTTCACAAATTTCCCTTTTAGATGTGAGAATAACACATCCAGGAGCCATGGATTTTCAGCATTTAATTTAAAAATTAAGAGGACAAGCTACATGCGAGCATCCAAGTCTCAATGACTTCCCATGGGAACTATCTATTCTCAGAGAAAGACAGAGTTTGGAAATCAACCAAGGCCATTTAAGCCATTTTTAAAACAACATCTTAACCGGAATTACCTGGTCTGCCAATCTTCTTGATACTTGTTCAATTTCTTCCCTTGCAGCAATAGACTGTCCACACCATGGAGCATAGAAAAAATACAATACAACTTCAGAATCTTGGCGAATATGATCTGCATAGTCCAGCTGCCCCCGAAAAAGATCAAAGACCGGGGATCTTGAGGAGAAGAAATTAACTGGTGCCTTCGCTGCCATTGTTACATCTTTTGCTCGGCTAAGCGAAAGGAAAAAAAAAAGCATTTAGAAAACATAATTCAGCAGCAAAATGTATTTAAACACTCGCTTACTGAGGCCTAGAAAAGGTTATGCAATGACAAAAATCTTCGAAACTGATACCCAGAATGAATCCTGATACATACAACCCCTTACATTCTCGTAAGGAAGAAGAGCATCTCTCTTTAACCCTAAAACATACTAGTTTGTCCTTTGTGACAGCAAAACCTAAATGATTTACTCTGTTTCCTCACCATGGCTAATCCTTCTACTTTCAATGAAAGGTGATCAGCAGTTCAGATTGCTGTTAGGCCAAGTGGTTTGTATTAACTCATTTCAGACCAGGATGTCACAAGTTGTCATGAGGTAGGATTTAGGCTGGGATTAATCATGTTACAACTTCCTAACATGGATTTATCAGCATGTGCTATTACTTAAAACACATATACACACAAATAATTGCAAACAACCCCACAATTATCTAAGGAAAGAATTCAAAAGAGAAAAATGTTTAAAAATAAAAAGGTTCTCCTCTTAAGTTTGTTTGGTCTATAGAACGTCCCTAGCTGCCTCCTCTTTTAGCTCCTGCACTCAGGAAATGCAGTTTGGAGAACCCAGTTTGGGTCTTCTGGATCAACTATCTTATGTTAAGAGGCATTACAGCAGTCTGGTCTTTATTTCCTGTCTCCTTGGGATCAGCCCAAGAAAAAAAGGGGTAATAACCAATTAGCAAAAGCTTATAGATTAACCTCTCCCTTCTCCCCCTTGCCAGTAAATTTTTAGCAAGCTGGCCAGCAGCCTGGCTTAGTCCTGGCTCACACTGGGTCCGGGACCTACCCTCACTGTAACTCTGCAGTTCAAGAGTATTAGAAGGCAGGCAAGCAGGCAGTCCAGCTCAGTTCTAGCTCGCGCTAGAAATCCAGGAGCTCAGTCCCAACCCCAGAAAGGGACTGCTGTCACCCTGAGCTGCTGCCTCTATCACAGACAGCAGCACGGGGCAACAGGCAGCCAATCCACAAGGGGAGCTGGTTTTTACACTGGCTCCCTTCACGGATCAGTTCCTGCTTGGCACCCCACGCAGCTGCCTTAGCAGCACAGAGTGGCAGAGGGTTCCTCAGGAGTGGAGCCAGAGAGCACTGGCTGCCAGCCCTGCTCCTAGGCTCTATAGAATAATCGAGTAGCCGATAAGAATTCATATTGTCTGATATGAATTAATTGATACTTAAACATCCCTACCTTACACATTCACACATCTCATGTTCACATTTCCTCACTGTAACAAAGGTCCTCACAAAACAAAGTAAAAGATTACAGAACTGTCAGCCAGTTGCTAATCTGGGTGAACAGTGTAAAAGGTCATCTTACTTTTACAAAACTGCTCCAAAGCTGTTTTTTAAAATTATTTTAATAATAGGGATGTAAAATCCCATTTAATTGGTTAACCCATTAAAGGGGGAGCAGACCCTTTCACCAGAGGCAGGGGCTGCTTCAGCCAGTCAGAACAGCCCATCTCTGCCTCCTTCTCCGCAGGCAGTGACTTCTCTGGTCAGGCTGGAGCAGACCTTGCCCACAGTTTCAGAGGGGTAGCCGTGTTAGTCTGTAATAGAAAAAACTTAAATAACTAAGGGTATGTCTACACTAACCCCCCTAGTTCGAACTAGGGAGGCTAATGTAGGCATTTGAACTTGCAAATGAAGCCCGGGATTTGAATATCCCAGGCTTTATTTGCATGTTCCCGTCCGGTCACCATTTTTAAATGCCACTAGTCCGGACTAACTGCCCGCGGCTACACGCGGCAGTTAAACGGTAATTCGAACTAAGTCCTTAGTCCGAATTACCTTTTAACTGCCATGTGTAGCCGCGGGCAGTTAGTCCATACTAGTGGCATTTAAAAATGGCGACCGGACGGGAACATGCAAATAAAACCCGGGATCATGCAAATAAAACCAGTAGATCTTGGAGCCTCTGAAAGGTTGTCCTTAACTGGTTTGGTCAAGAGGTTACCAGGCCCACCACTTCAACTGCCTTTCCCCTCATTGCTGCGCAACTCCTACCCTTTGTCTTGGAGCAGTCCCCTCAAGAGACTCTGCTTTCTGTGCAGGGCAGGGGAAGCAGAGGAGGGGGCACTAATGTCATGGTGCTCCCTCTCCCACCCTGTATTCTATCTCTACAGAGCAGAGAGGGGTCACAGCAGGATTTGGCATGAAATTTGCTGGTTGCTTTTGGGAGTAGTACACGGTAAGGACAGGGGTGAGCCTGCCTTAGCCACACTGCACCACCCACCAAGAGCCACCTGAGGTAAGGAGTGCCCAGCTGGTGCCCATATCCCGAAACCCGACCCCAGTCATGAACCCCCTCCTAAACTCCAAGCCTCCGCCCTAGTCCTAAGCACCCCTGCATCCAAACGCCCGCCCACAGCCTCCACCTAAAACCTCCTCTAGTACCCCAACTACCTGCCCCAGGATCAGCTCAGAGCCCCTCTCACACTCCAAATCCTTTATCCAAGACCAGAGCCTGCACCCCAACCCGCTGCCCCTGCCTGGTGAAAGTGAGGGAGGGTGGGGGAGAGAGAATGCAGTGAGCAGGGGCAGGGCCTCGGAGAAGGGGCACAAAGGAGACAGAGCAAGGGTATTTGGGTTTGAGGTAAATCTTGGATTGCACTTAAATGCAAAAAGTGATCTCATGCTTAAAAAGGTTGGAGACCAGCTGCTCTACATTTTTTGTTAGTCTCTAAAAGTGCTGCAGACTATTAGTTGTTTTTTAAGCCTCGTCTGCAGGGGACGTAGGCCCACCATCGACAGAGGCTGCTCCAGCCCCATAGAAGCAGACTCTGTTTGCAAGGAGCAGAGGGAGGGCTGAGGGGCTGGAGCACCAGTGCAGGCTCCCGCTGGTAGGGGGAGTGAGCCCCAAGCATTTGGCCCACCCTTTGAGAGCCACTGAACTATTCTCAAAGAGCTGCTCCTACGTGACAGAGCTATTAAAACTCATTTTGACTAAATGAACTCACTGAGTCCTTATGGATAGCAGAACTACTAATCAGGTTGGTGCTCATTATACAGAGAAGAAAAGAAGCTCCCTTTTATGGCAGCTTGATCCATAAATTAGTATGTATTCAGAGGGTTAACCCATTTTGTCCTCTCACCCTCACCTTAAAAATCAACTGGCTAACAGAGCTTGGGATGACGATCAAGATACTGGTAATTACACCCATATATCATCCAATTATGGCAACCTAATATATTCATCACACATACCTACTTCTCACTCCAACATCATCCATTAAAGCAGAAACTGGTGGTGATCTGCAGAGAAGTGGATGGTCACACAGTGTTGGCTGGCATCCCTAACCTATCTCCAGTTGTTAAATCACCAAACCTATAAATTCTTTCCTAATATTTTTCCAAAAAAATACATTGCTATAGTTGCCATAGTGATGTTATTTGTCAACAAATTGGAAGGAGATCTACACAGTTGTAAATTGGAGAGACATATGTTCCTAATACAATTCTTTATTTATGCTGCACGATGTGAAAACATTTGAGAATCCCTACACTAGAGAAACCTGGGTGACTTTCAGCAATCTAGTACAGTTAACTTCAATGTCCTTCCAATGCAAGATCTGAATGACAATCCAGGCCCACCATTAAAAATGGGGACATATCTAGTGTTAGCCACACCCCTGACCCAGTTAGCTATGCCCCCATAGCCCTTAGGCCCTGCCCACCTGCCACAGGAAGTCCCACCCCTGGGATAGTACTTCCAAGGTCAAGATGGGCTCATGACTGGAAGTAAAGTGTGTCACATGACCCCTCTAAGAATACCTCCCACTACCCTCTACCAATAAGGATAGGTTTAGGCCCCATAGAACCACCCCGAGAGCAGATTTGACCAATCAGGAGAGAGTGCCAGGGCGGGGTGAGCGGAAGGGATGTAATTGAGCAGTCAATTAACCAAATAACCAATAAGCAAAAGCTAATAGGTTAATGCCATAGCCTACACACAATTCCCCCTCTCCCTGCTCATAAATTTTTTAGCAGGCTAGCCAACAGCCTCTTTTAGTCCTGGCTTGTGACAAGTCCAGGACCTACCACCGCTGTGGCTCTGCATTTAAAATGTTATTAGGAGGTAGGCAGGCAGCCCGGCACAGTTCTGGCTCACACCGGGTCCAGGAGCTGAGATTGTCCTCTCTCCCTGGAAAGGGGCTGCTATCACCACTGTATCAGAGACAGTAGCACAGGGCAACAGGCAGCCAGGCCATGAGGGGAGCTGGTTCTTAAACTGGCTTTCCTTGTGGGCCAGCTCCCACTTAGCACTCCATGCATAGTGGCAGGGGGCTTGTCGGGAGTGGGGCCAGAGTGCACTGACTGCCAGCCACGTCCCCGGGACTATAGAATAGTCGAGTAACCAATAATAATTCATGAGGTTACTCATCGGTTAATTGAATAGTTATTTAACATCCCTAGTGAGCAGTCTGGAAGCAGGTTGTGTGACTCCTCTAAGAACTGCTCCTTCCCCCCCTCTACTAATCGGGAGGGGTTTGGGACACAAAGGATTATCCCATCACAGCACAAAAGAGCCCATTCAGCAAGGCAGTGAATGAGCAAGGTGGGCGTGTGAGAAAGTGGTAAGCAAGCAGGCTGGGGCACAAGGGGTCAGCAGGGTGGTGCGTGAGCAGGCTGAAGATGCGAGATCTCTGCGTGGGAGGTGGAGAGGACCACTTACTTGTTTTCACACCCCTTTCAGACATGCATGGCTTTCCACTGCTCCCATTGGCCAGATTATGCACACTGCCCTGTCCCTTCCCCTAGCTGCAGGAACATCTTTTCAGGGACCAACTTCCTAGAGGCTTTCCATTTGGCTTCCATGGGCCAGATGATATCCCATGGGAGCAAAGGGGAAAGTCTCTAGGCAGTGCGTCTTTGTGAGGCTTTTCCCCCAGGCAGGGGAAAGGAAAGGGCAGAGTGTGGAGCCATTTCTGGCTCGCTTCCTCCCTGCAAAGCCTCTCCTCTCCCCTGCCAAAATACTGGAATTTCCAGGACATTTCAGCGCTTTATGGGTACAACCAGACTGCGCATTTAAAATCAACACTGTCCTGGGGTCAGAGTAGGTATATGCCATTTAAGGCAGGGGTGGGAAACTTAAGGCCTGGGGGCTGAAAGCAGCCCCTGAAGCTCAGAGCTCTCTTCCCCAGCACTGGGGAGCCTGCGCTGGAGAACCAGCCCCCCACCACAGGGCTGAGGCACATAAAATCTCCGAGCCTGGGCCCCCTTAGGCTCTGGTATTGAAGAGGAATTTGGAGTGTCTCTTTCTCCTCAGTCAGGGGGCCACATCAGTGAGCAGTTTCTCTTTTTCTTTTGGGGGGGTGCTTCTCACTTATGTGCAGTCCCCAACTGATTTTTCTGTGGGCCACAAGCCCCCAACCCACAAAAGGTTCCCTACACCTGATTTAAGAGCTCTTCAGGTACATTGGTGTCATAAAAACAGCTCAGGGCCTTCAAACTTTCCACAGAGCCCCCTGGGGTGCATGCCAGTGTCCAGAGAGAGCTCCGCCCGTCTCCATGTGCTCCAAGCACAGTTCCCGGGGACGGGTGTCAATGCCCGGGAAGGGGGAGCGCGCTTCCCCACGCACTCTCACAGCAAGGCTCCCCGGGCTGCGTGCCAGTGACAGGGAGACTCAGCACCGCCGTGCTCTCGCGCTGAGCCTCCCTAGTAGCATGGCAGCGCCCAGCCCTCGCCCTCGCCTCCGGCCCACCCCAGGAAGCCCCTCGTGCGCCGCCTCGGCCGGGCAGCTCGCAGGCCCCGTTACCTGCAGGTGACTTTGAGGGTGACCAGGAGGGCGCAGACCAGCACGACCGCCGCTCCGCACAGCAGCTCGGGTCTCCGGGCCATCTGGGCAGCACGGGGCCGAGGCCGGGGGGCAGCGGAGTGGTCGGAGCCTCCGCATAACGACATCACCTCCCAGCCCGGGGCGGGGAGGGGCGGACGGGCCGCTGGCGCTCGCACACGTCTCCCTACCCCCGGCCTGTCAAGGCCTCCTGGGCGGGACGGCTGGGGGCGGCTACGGCTCACGAGCGAACCCAACGCCGCCACGTCTCCTCGCCCGGTCCGGCCCGGCCCGGGCGCCGCCAGCCGGGCCCGCGGAGCAGGCGCACACAGGCCCGGCCCCACGTCGCCGCGCCTGGCAGGGACCTGCAGCCACGCGGCCGCCACTGCAGCGCTAGAGCGCGGGGCATACGGGCGGCTCCCAGCGGCCTGCTCGCTCGGAAATGGGGGGAAGGGTGAGGGTCGGCCGTCGCCAAGCCCCAGGGGCCTACGCGCAGTAGGCGAAAAACGCCGCCTCCCCATTAACGATGGTCAAACACCAGCGCGGCCCCCGCATCGCCTCACAACTCCCTGTGTTCGCGTCTCACCTGCCCGTTGGGAAACGGACCGAGGCGAGTGTCCTCAGCCCGAGCCGGGCCACGGCCGCGATGTCGCTCTCCCTGGGCCGCAGTGCAGCCATGGGGGAAAGCAGAGACCGCGTTCGGGATTGGTCTCCGCACCGTGGGTGTTCGCTGAACTTTGAAACCCTCTTTTCTGGTTCACTCTTGTAAGTATCATTGAGCGAATGTTTCAAACAAAGGCAAGTTCCAGGCTGAATAAACGCAGGCGAAAAGCAGGGCACCGACCGTCGCTGAAGTGTTTACGGCTTTTTGAGTAGCGGCCATACAAATCAACTCAAGCCCCGTCAGAAAACTGGGCGGCGAGGGGGGTTAACAGAAAAAAAGGTCTGGGGTGATTTCGCTAGTCTGAGGTAATTTACAATGAAAAAAATAACTTGTTTCTGTGGGTGATAAATTAACTGAAAGGAGAAAGATAGGAATATATTTAGCAGACAGAACAGTACAAGCAGGGACGGACCCAGCCATTCCGGTGCCCCTGCCAGACAGTTTAATTGTGCTCTGGGTTGGGGGAGGGTGCATAGGGGAGGGCACATGAAGCTGATAGTAGCAGGAGGCACCTGCCAGGCCCAGCCCTGCCCAGCTACCGCCGCTGGCGCACAGCCCGGGGTGGGCAGAGCCTGGCCATGCAGGGCCCCCTGGCTGTGGGGGGAAGGGCATGGCTGGCCGGCCCAGCGGGGGGTTAATGCAGCCCCCGCCATAGGCGGCCGCTGTAGGTGGTCGCTAGGAGCTGCTGCAGCCCGTGATCTGGGAGCCAGGCGCACGGCACCTGATGGCAGCTATAAGGGGCACTGTATGCCCCTTACAGCTGCTGTCAGGTGCCCCCTATAGGTTGACTGCCCGGCTAGCCCATGCCTTAATCCAGCCCTGAGTACAAGTAGAGAAGTCCTGTTTCAATCTTAAAAGTTTACTAAAGCTAATCTTCATTACACTTTTCTTCATCTTTCAACAACCAGTAGGACAACTCAAATAGTATACATAACATATGTATCCTATTATAACTGCTGCATGAACAGTGAGTGCAGGGGCAGGGAGGGGAGTTGCATGTAGTCATTATGATTAACTGATAAGAGCAGGCATATTGGTTAATCCTTTGAACTAATATATGCTAACATCCCTAGAAGTAAAGACAAAATGTAGAAAGAAAAGAGCTCATAGCTGTGATCCGGAGGATAACCTTGTTCAGAAGTGACATTTCAGATTAAAGCACAACTCTTTTGGTCTTCTACTGCTGAAAGGAATTTCTCTGGAGTGGCTTGCGAAGTGCATTTCAGCTGCAAAGTAGAAGAGGGGGAAAATACTTCCAAAACCTAGAGGCTAGAAACCATATGTGTTCAATACAAAACTTGATAGCATTTTGTCCAATTCCTCAAATCATAACACACATGTCTGGAGTAGTCAGTTAAAAACCTAAAGCAAGCTTTATTTTTAAAATGTAGTTTCTTGCCTACTCAGTGTTGCTCACTGTGCAAAATAAATGACCACATTACTTACCACTGCAGAAAATCTGTAAGAACAGAACAGCCACTATCCTAGGTCAGACCAAAGGTCCATCTAACCCAATATCCTGTCTTGTGTCACTGGTGTCCCAGAGGGAATGAACAGAACAGGTAATCAAGTGATCCAACCAACTGCACATATCCAATTTCTGACTGAGGCTAGAGACACTATTCCTGGCTCATAGCATTGAGTGGTGGTGCAGGAGTGAGGGCACAAAGCCCAGGCTGAGTGGAGGGAGGAAGGAAAGCTCACTTGGGCAATGAGGACACTGCTGCTGTGGCAGCAGCTTTCTGGAGGACCGAAGCTGTGTTCTTTGGCCAGCAGATCCAGGAGGGTCAGAGCTGTGCAGGACAGCCCTAGCCTGCAGCTTGTCCAGGGATTGGAGGAGTGCCTCCACTGGCTATTCTCAGCCTCCCTCTGCCCTTCAGCCTGTCCAGGGAAGTGTGGTGGCACTCTTGTGGCTGGGCCTTGACTTGAGCTGCTTTCTCCTGGCCTGCAACCTGTCCATGGGAGGAAAGGGGGGCAAAGCTTTACAACTGGCCCCTGCAGCTGACTGGAGTGGGGGAGGCTCCAAGGGCTGCCCTTGGCCCTACAGTGCTCCCCTCTACAGCATGCAGCCTATCCAGGCCTGGGCCATGGTTTCTGGCCTTTCTTGGGGGGCCTCCTTCTGGCATTGTGTTAGGGACCACTTACCTGCTCTGTTGCAAAGCCCCTTCCCCCAGCTAACTAGTCTCATTGGTGAAGCTGCCCCAGTGGTTATTCTGCATATCCCTGTCTCCTGCACTTGCTGCCTCCAGTGGTGACTGAGTATATCATATCCCTCTTCTTCCTGTCCCCTCCCTTTCCATGTACTGGCACAAACACCTATTACCGGCACCTCTCGTTTTCTTAGCACAACCAAATCCTGACCTTTCTTTAAGTTGGGGAAAGAGGAAGCTGCATACCCTACCTCTTACCCGTTAGAAGTTTTCATCCATAATTTTCTTCTTCGCTCAAAACACCCAGCATGTATGTCCTGGATGGATATTTGCCCTTTTTGGGTTGTAAGCAGCAGCCCAAAAGGAAACTTTTCTCTAATGGCTAAGTAACTGTTTTGTGCAAAATATAAGTCAATCAGAAGCTACATGCAGAAAGGAGCTTCATGTAAAGTTACTTTATTATAGGCAACATTGATTCATACAATACACAATACTGACATACAAGTGTAATCTTTCAAAACTCATCATTTAAACAAAGACCAAGAGATAGAATTTAAACTACTTGATTTTGAAAAAAGAAAAATCAATACATTTTTCTCCCAATTTCAGTAAATTATATTGAAATATACAAATAGAGAAAAAAATACACCATTCAGCATATATTGTTAAATGGTTATTCTGCTTAAAATCCTTTTTAATAAGAAAACCCTCTTTAGCAACCTATATAGAGATAAATAGCAAAGTTTTATTTAACAAATCCTCTCCATTAAAACATTTAAAGAATTTTCATCCATAATTTTCTTCTTAGCTCAAAACACCCAGTGTGTTTTGTAATTTTACCATAAAGTTTTCCTCTGAAGGACCAACTCTAGGGAGGCTTCCTAGATATAACCTCTTCCTTCTCCTCCTCCTCTTTTCTAACATTATGTCCAACAGAAGGCGAATAAGCATGTAATACGTTATATCTTACTTTTTTATTACTTCACCATTCCATTTCATGAGAGCACAGACAAGTCTTCTGAATCCCCCTACATCTACTATTTTTGCTGTTCAGGAGGAACAATATGCACCAATAAAGGCAGAAAATCTGCTGCTTTTCTGTCACGTGCTTTGGATTCTGTCAAATTTTCTGGTTTATGCTTCCATAAGGTAACATGAATGCATCATTTTAGTATTAGTTTAAGTCTTTAAACAAAAAATTATATTTTCCAAAGTCATTATCATTTGGAGCAATCAAGTGATCTTTTCTTGCTTTGCTGAGCTTCATTCTTAGAACATCTCTTCTTTCTTCCCATTCATGAAGCTCAGCATTTCCATGTGCAAATTTACATTTGTTTCCTTCAGTGCAAGAACCAGCCATATATCTATTAAAACAAATTGGTATGTTATAGTTTTCACAAGAGTATCATTAAATATCTGGTTTTAAAAAGTCTTAAATATTTTCTACTATGTTTCATACAATTAGATCTTTATTAAAGAAGCACAAATTCTTTTTTCAGAGAGATTTTCATACAGTTTAAGATGTTAATTTAGTCATTAAATTCAAAGTTCCAAAAATCATCAGAATCCCATCCTGTCACAGCCATTCATTTTCTCAAATCCATAAAATATAGTTTTTAAATACTGCCACAGAGAGCTCCTGCACTTTAGACCTCTAACACAGGATCCCAGACTCCAAAACCAACAAGGTTGTCTCCAGAGATTCAAAGTATGTTAACTGGTCTATTCCATTGTTGGAGGACACAAAATAGAGTATATTAACCAGCACAGGTTGGTGTGTTGAGTCACTAGAACATACCTACATTTCTTGGATAGTTTCCAATGACAGTGTTTTCTGTCACCAAAGGCTATCTGCTTTGCAAAGAACACCCCATAAATTCAAGATAATGTGTTACATAAGAAGAGTGGATAATTCCCTGTATGCAGTTCTAAGAACTGGGCATATTTATAGCAATAGCTGTGATATACCAATGCTGTTATTTAAACTAAATTTCATCCTAGCACAAGACGACTTGAACCTTTCCACAGTGTCACTTCTGACACAAACCTCACCACCACACATTAAAATACACGATTAGTCACTCAGGTGTTCATGTTAAAATATTGCTATTTAACCATTTGTTTTGCATACCATATCAACAATTTATACTAATAGAGTGGACATTATTAAAACAATATCAATATTACCATCTCAGGTAGCTGCAATAACGATAGTATCTGTCTACGTTTGCGGTACCACATTCATGCATGAGCAACTTTGATATCTCAAATTTAAAAGCTACATACCTATCACAAATATTAAAATATCCAGTTGGAAACCGATGCTGCCAACAGTTTTGATCATCTTCCGTGTGGAATACCTTTTCTTTATGCTTTTCTGAAGATATATGACCTTGCCATTGTTTCTCACTATTACAGTTCTTTCCACACATCCAGCAGTGAAAGTCCACCTGGTTTACACACATTTCAAAAATTAAAGAAAAATTGCATGCAAGGAGCTGCTTAACAGTTTAATATTTCCAGTAATAATTTTAAATGTGTTTATATATCTGTTCTGGGATGCATAAACAGGATTGTGAGCAAGACATGAGACGTCATTCTTCCCCTCTACTCTGCACTAATTAGGCCTCAACTGGAGTACTGTGTCCAGTTCTGAGCACATTTCAAGAAAGATGTCAAGAAATTGGAGAAGGTCCAGAGAAGAGCAAAAAGAATGATTAAAGGCCTAAAGAACATGAGGGAAGACTGAAAGAATTGGGCATGTTTAGTTTTGAAAGGAGAAAACAGAGGGGACATGATAGCGGTTTTCAAGTATCTAAAAGGGTGTCACGAGGAGGGAGAAAAATTATTCTCCTTGGCCTCTGAGGATAGGACAAACAGCAATGGGCTTAAACTGTAGCAAGAGAGGTTTAGGTTGGACATTAAGAAAAACTTCCTGTCAGGGTAGTTAAACACTGGAATAAGTTGCCTTGGGAAGGTTATGGAATCTCCATCTGTGGAGACATTTAAGAGCAGGTTATATAGACCTCTATCAGGGATGGTTTAGATGGTGCTTAGTCCTGCTGTGAGAGCAGGGGACTGGCTGGACTCAATGACCTCTCGAGGTCCCTTCCAGTTCTAGTAGTCTATGATTCTATACAAAGTCATCATCTGAAGTTTCCATCTCCCCCAATTCTGAAGAGCAGCACTAATTCTCTGCAGAGTCTGCAGTATGACTTCACTTTTAACTAACTGCAAGGATTTCAGAGAACAAGATGTGTGTGGTAATATCATTCATTGGACCAACTTCTGTTGAGAAAGACTAGCTTTTGTGCTTACACAGAGCTCATCTTCAGGAGCAGAAAGAGCTCTGCGCAAGCTCAAAACTTAATTTCTCTCACCAACAAAAGTTGGTCCAATAAAAGATCTCACTCGTCTTATCTCTAATATCCTGGAACTGACATGGCCACAAGAACACTGCATACAAGCATTTAATGAGTGTTTTATGAGCAAGGAACACAGTATTCTGTATTAAATGCAAAAAAAGTTAAGAGTTTAGGACAATTACTACACCTGCAATACTTACTGTAACTTCAGCATAGTCAGTTGGCATATGAATTTGCTTCCCGTTTTCTTTGTTTGCTTGAGTTGTTGTATCTTCTTTTTCTGGTTTTTGACTCTTTAGCCACATTTCATACAACTGCTCCATATCTTGAACTAACAAGAGCAGAAGCTAAAATAAGTATTCAGCAATTAAAGGCAAGAGTCCAATATGTAGCTGAGTTTGCCAAATTGTCTGCAATCAGGCATGGATATCTTTAGGCCCCATCTAGTGTAGGTAGAAAAGGAAGGACAAACTATAGACCATTGTATGAGGGGAGGAGAGAGAGACAGTAGCTAATAATGACAGCTCTGTGAAACTCTGGCTTCTGAACCTGACCAGTCTCTTCCAAGACACCTAGGCAGGGGAAATTAAGATTTACCTAATATGAGTAGCAAGCACAGTTTTATTAGATATTACCCAAAGGTCCCAGTTGCAGCTGGGCCCCATTGTGCTCATCTGTGATGGAAATATCCATTAATCCTGATATCAGAGCTAATCAAATGTTTTGTAAATAAATTTTCTGATATTTATCCCGCTTCCTCATCTGCAATGCAAATGTTAGTGTCACGTCAGTTATTCAGTGTTTGTTCTTTGCAATCACACAAAATCCATTATTTCTCCCTCACAATATACCTAACTAGACAACAAACTTAAACCCTAAGAATGAACAGTGAATATTCTTGTTCACATGTTAACACAGGTATTTTTGCAGTCACTCAGACCCCCAACATACAAATTAACTCCATTTCCAAAAATGATACAGGAATTTGGTGCTCTTATAAATGACTACAAATGCTATTTTACATGGTTCAACCAACTCTTCTACTTACACATCAAGCTAAAAACTGCACTATTAGTAATTACTAATTTCTGTCAAAATGGGTCACCTGCTATTAATATTAATATCTATTAAAATGCTGTTACAATGTATCAAACCCTAATTTTGTATTATCAGAGGTGGGGTAGGTTTACTCAAAGAAAAATCTACCCACCAGATTGCCTTGGGAAGGCTACAGGAAAACTGATTAAGAGATACTTAATGTAAGAGAAAGATTAAAAAAAAAGACAGAAATGCCAATATTTATGACATGTGTTTAATACCTTTCATACACTCTTTACTTACTACTAGTCTCTTTCATATACGTCCACATCTCTCTCTCCTCAGGACTGTGAGCAAAGGAGCAGTTTCCAACATACTGACATTTCTTTCCTGAAGCAATATGATTGCACAACTAGATAAGAATAAAAAAACCAAAACAAAACACTTTTAGCCATATATTGTTACATGGGTGATAAAAGGTTGTTGTAGCTTTGCTTCATGCCCATTAACATTCTGTAAGCAGACAAGCTATTATTACTATAACTCAAATAAATAGTTGAGTTCCACGGCTCTAACAGCTTATTTGGTTCTCAACCTGTGGCCTACAAGCCACTTGTGGCCCAGTCAGTATACAGCTGAGGTCTATGTGACTTTCTCAAGGCCATCCAGGTAGTATTGGATATAGCCCACATAACACACTGATCTTGTCTAGTCCTAAAAAAAGCCCTATGAAGCACTAGGCGCACAAGGGCTCATGAGTCTTCAACAACAGTAGAAAATACAGAAATTGAATGCAGTCAGTTGTAACTTAGAAGTCACACCATGATTAAAACATTTTGTGTTTCCAGGAATTCAAATTATTTGACAGTATTAAAAATGTAAGGCAAATGTATATATTATTATAGCTGGATGCCTCCCATTCACTATAACAAATCACACAATGCTCCTTGAAAACAGAACCTTTTTAAAGTAACAAGTTGTCAGAACCCAGGAAGCACAGTTTTGCAAACTCATCTCGACAACTGCACAAGAAATGAAATTCCAGATCTCTTCCAATATTGTTTGGAGTGTCTCACCCTCAAAATATTCTGCATTTTTAATACAATTTTATGAGAACTATATAAATATTTTGCAGGCTTCAAATGTGAATAATTAATTAGTAATTAATACCTTCTATATTTTTATTACTGAGATTTCACTGATTTGGAGGCACTTCAACAATTTAAAAAAAAAAAAAAAAAGAGCTATCCTTTGTAACACCTGGCTCTGCTGCCACTCCAAGAACTCCCACTGATTTCAATGGACATCACACACACATTTGGCCCTTTACTAATATTTTCCAGTTATTTAGGTGTCTTATTTAAAAGGTAGTTTTCAAATAAACATATACATCAAATTGTGAAGGCACTTGTTTCTTCGTGGGAAGAGGGCGAATGGTCATCCACTTCTTACGCTCATTAGACATCACCAGCACCACACGACGATCTTTGGTCCACCTAAAGAACATGGAAGCATTCAAATGTATACAATACCATTGACAAATAGTACAGTATGTAGAGGTAAAGAACGATTGATCCTAAAGCGTCCTCAAACCATTAATTTTAATGCAATTAATAAATCTCAAACACTTGTCATGTTTGTGAATTAAAGGAAAAATAAAGTCAGTATAAACTGCCAAGTAAAGTATGTAACATTAATTTCTTACTCCTGATTATTAATACACTTGAAAGGTTGAAGACTTTAATCTACTTCAACCATGCTTGGCTTTGTTGCCTCCCCTTGAAGAGTCTTATTTCCTCATCCAAAAGATTTTTACAAAATAGTTTAATGAGACACATTATGCATTTGAAGTTAATCCATGTTACTCACGGGTGTCTTGCTTTTGCACTACAATATTTTTTGTTTTTGTCTGGCTCGCTAACTTGACCATTTCTCCAGCACTGGGCACACACAAACTTCATTTTCAAATTTAGAGATCCATGCTTCATTTGGTTGCCAAGAATCTTAAAATAAAAAATTTTAAATGACTATCTGCATCAGCAGAGAAATCCATACATAAATCACTACATACCTCCTAAGATAAAGGGTTATAAAATGTTACATACTAGACAGCTTCTAAATGCATCAGAAAACATAGATTTGCAATCTTAAAGTAAAAGTTTTTCTTAATGACAACATGCTAATTTTGTTTAGATCATAGGTTCCCAAACTGGTGGGCATGAAGGAAATCTGAGGGGGGGAGGGAGGAGGAGGGGAGGCAACCCAGCCCCCCTCCTCCCAAGAAAAAGCCTGATCTGTCCCGTAAAAAAATTCAGAAAAATACTGGAGAATGAGTTTTCCTGGCTCGGGTGTCTGCTGTGTGTGTTTATTTTTTTTCCTCAACTAGTTTTGCAGCTATTTTTGGGGGAGGGGGGGAGGTGGCATGAGGGTTTCTCAAAAATAAAAAAGGGGCCGTGATGCCAAAAAGTTTGGGAACCACTGGTTTAGATCATATAAAATCCACGCAAAGGTTGTGGCAATGGGTGTGCAATGTGCTGTTTAAACAAAATAAAAATGGGAACTCCTAGAAAAGGAAAGGATTTTTTTACTAGGCCCTCAGCTGAAGAAGGCAGAATTTGAAATAAGATATTTCTGAAGGTTCATATTCTGTTAAGTGTGTGTCAGGGATTTTTCGAAAAAAGTGGCCTTTTTTCGAAAAAATCTTTACCTGCATCTAGACTACCACCGCGTTCTGTTGACAATAAATCGAAAGAACACAGCAGTTTTTTTGACCACGGTAAACCTCATTTTATGAGATATAACGCCTTTTTTCAAAAGTGCTTTTTCATAAAAAGGCGCTATGTAATGCAAACTGTGCTTTTTCGAAAGATAGCATCCAGACTGCCTGGCTGCTCTCTTTCAAAAAAGCGACTTGCTTTTTTGAAAGAACTGGTTGTAGTCTAGACACTCATTTTTGAAAGAGGCTTTTTCGAAGGATACTTTCGAAAAAGGCTTGCAGTCTAGATGTAGCCTTAATGATAAAGTAAATAAAGCAGGAAAAAGGTTACTGCACATTTGTAATGAGAAATGTGGCATTAGGAAAAAATCAGACTATATGAAGTATCCAGAAAGCTTAATTGAATGGGGGAAGGGCGAGGGGAGAGAGAATCATTAGAGCATATACTCAGATGAACCATTTTCTGATAAACTGACAATTAGATCATGTAAAAACATTGACATCAAAACCAGCACATCACCAATCATACTAATCCCATGCAAATTTGCTTCCTGTGAAAGATATAAGTGGAAATACCTGTGATCCATGTGCATTTACTTCCATATTTTGCCAATATTTCTTTGATTCTTGAACAATAGTATCATGTGACATACCTGCAGGAGAAAACAAAGATCTTAAACCATTATGAATATTTGGAAGTTGTATACATATACATGTTCAATTGCTACTGAATACTCCAACCGCCACAAAAGAAAGCTGAGGTTGACAGACATTAGTGTTACCTACCATAACATTTCAAAAAAAAACAAGCAGTTAAACAAGTGAAGGACATCCTAAAATGCTATACTGCCCAACATAACACAAATACATTCATAGATGGAGCAAAATATCACCTAAGTTTTCTGTCTGGATCTTCCAAAGAGCCTGTTTTCAAATTTTGAAGCCAGATACCGAAGGCCCTGGTACAAATGACCATAGATTAGCTAGCCGAAATCCTCTTGAAAACCACCTGTTTTTCTAAAATTTAGACTCCAGTTTATGTTCACAAGGCTCCTTCAAAAACACTCCTCCTGTACGGAACAATGTTACTCAGAATAGTAACTCCTCCTGCTTCACTCCCCCTCCCCCCAACTTGCATCATCATATAGGCAGGAAGTAAAAGGCTGTCACATCGCCCTTAAAAGATAGCCATTCTTGCAACCACTTTTCTCTCAGACTCTTTAATAATCCCTATGTCCTCAGAGACTGACTTTTACTGCACACCCTTCTATGTAATTAAAGCTTCACCAAGGTTTCTTCTCCACATGCCAATGGAGAGGCTGAAGACTAAAGACAAATCAACTCTATCATACTTTAAGAGTCCTTGAAAAATAAGTTCTGTGCCTAAAATTGGAGCAGGAAGAGAATTTCCATTCAGCGGAGCGTTACCCTTCTTCACAGTCCTCTCTCAGAATCTGAAGAGATCAATTGGCTTTCTAGAAAATGTGAAGCTGAGCTTTCACATGTGTAGGTGTGTGTCTATACAGTAGGGCTTAACTAGAAATAAGCTACACAAATTGAGCTACGTCAATTGTGTACCTTATTTCAATATAGCTTATTTTGAAATTGGACGCGTCTACACAGCACTTATTTCAAAATAGAGCACTCTTCCTCCGATTTTCCTTACTCATACAATGAGGGTTACAGGAATTGGAGTAAGTTGTCCTCTAGCTTGACAGTATTTTGACATTATTTTGAAATAACTGCTTGCTGTGTAGACATGAACGAAGTTTTATTAGCATTATTTCAAAATAATGTTGCTATGTAGATGTACTCTAGGTGAAAAGCACACACATGTACATTCGTATTTGTGCAATGGCCTAACACTTTAAAAAAAAAGTTTGAGTTAAAAGGGAATTGCAGCTAACCTTGAACTTAGACATTTTGGGGACAAGAAAAGAAGGGAGACCAGATGCCCTTCCTTCCAACGAAATCCTCAAAGGCCACGCAGAGATAAATGGACTGAGTGACGGAGAACTCTGTATACCACCACATGACTGTCTTCCTCTGAAATTTTTCTTGGCCTGGGGTCATCCTAAGTTGGCCACTATACTTCCTGACAGAAGAGCTGACCTGATGTTCCTTTCCAAGGAAGGAGCACATTCAGAATCACAGTCTGGGCAAAAATGGGACCCAACTATGGGAAACCTTGTCACTTCCACACTGCCCTTTTTCTGGGCATCACTGCCATCCATGATGGTAAACTCAATAATTCAAGCAGTGTTCCCTCAGACTGCAAGGTAAAGAGAGTAAAAATTATTCACCCTGTGCAGTGACGGTGGTTCTTCAAGATGTGTGTCCTTGTGGGTGCTCCACACAGGTCTCAGTGTGCCTGTGCACCGCTGATCAGAGATTTTGCCTAGCAGTGCCTTCCCATGCCACGCATGCACAATCTCACACTGTTTTAGTCCATTAGATGCGCATGCAGCACTATCCTCCCTATGTTCCTTTTCTACCAGAAATCCTATAAAGGGGAGAAAAGGAGGGTAATTGAGCACCCACAGGGGCACACATCTCGAAGAATCACTGTCACTGCACAGGGTGAGTAACTTTTTCTCCTTCGAGTGGTGTCCCCGTAGGTGCTCCACTAAGGTGACTAAGTAGCAGTACCTGCCATGTGGTGGTGGGTGTTGGAGCCATTATGTGAAGAAGCAAGGACTGCATCTACTAAAGTGATGGTAGGTATGGGTCCTTTCTGTAGGCCATAATATTGTGCAAAAGTATGATGGGAAGACCGTGTCGCTGCTCTACAACTGTCCACTAGTGGCACATTATGTAGAAAAGCAACTGATATAGCTATCGCATGTGTGGAGTATGTCCTAATGGTCTGTAGTGGTTCTTTTCCAGGAAGCTGGTAAGCTGTGTATATGCAGCTCGCAATCCACTTGGAAATGCGTTGTGCAAAGATGGCTGTTCCCTTGTGGGGATGAGAAAAACAGATGAAGAGTGTGTCTGATTTCCTGGTCTCCTTGGTTCTCCCTAGGTAGAATGTGAGGGCTAGTCTGGCATCTAGAGTGTTCAAGATGGACTCTCTTGGAGAGCTGTGAGGTTTAGGAGATATACATGGATAAGTATGTGGGTTCATTCAGGTGAAATTCTGATATTACTTTGGGGAGGAACTTGGGATAAGGCCCAAGGGTGACCTTATCCTTAGTAAAGGTACTGTACAGTGGGGTGAGCCATGAAGACTGCAATTTTGCCCACTCATCTTGCAGCTGTTATTGCCATTATGAAAGCCAGTTTCATGGATAGGTATTATGGTGGGGCCGTGGCTAGTGGTGAGTGTGTCAAGTACAAGATTTAGGTCCCAAGGTGGTACAGGTGAATGTAAATGTGGATGTGTTTTCCGCAAGCCTGTTAAGAAGCGTTTCGTCATCAAGTGTGCAAAGAGTGAGAGATCATCAACTTGTTTGCGGAAAGCTGTAATAGAGATGGATGCGAACCGAGCTGATGGAGAGGCCTGCCTCACTGAGGTCCATCAAGTACGCCAGTATGGTAGGTGTTAGGGCGGTGTTTGGTTGTAATTTGATGAACGCCTACACCACTCCAAAAAGCATTTCCATTTGTTTTGGCAGGTGTATCTTGTGGAGGAATGTCAACTATTTAGTAGGATCTGCTTATTTCTCTCTGAGCAGTTAAGTTCTTCATTTTGGAACCATGAAGAAGCCATGCTGTGAGTTTCAGGGTTTTCATGTTTGGGTTGGTGGGTCTTGCCCCAGAGTTAGGTTAGCAAGTGGGGACTCATGGGGAGAGGAATTGGTTGACTTACTGATAGGTGATGTAGGTAAGAGAACCAAGGTTGTCTCAGCCCACAGGGAGTGATCAGAATTATTGCAGCTCAGTCGGAATGGATCTTGTTGATTACTCTGGAGAGTAAGGGAATTGGTGGGAAAAAATAGAGTAGAGGAGCGATACAGCAAATGGTGAAGGCGTTTCCCTCTGATCTCTTGCCGTGACCTGCTCAGGAACAGATTTGTGTTTGGTTGTTGTGGCAAACAGATCTATGATTGGGAATCCCCATTTTCAGAAAACTGGAAGGAGAACATTGAGATTGAGTTCCCATTCGTGTTCAGAGAAGCGTCTGCTCAGTTTGTCGGCCCTGGTATTCTGCTGGCTTGGAATGTAAGTGGTTGTTGGGGTTATCTGGTTCTTGCTGCACCAGTTCCAAACTGATTGCTTTTACACAGTGAGAGATTGATCAGGCAACCTCCTGTAGATTAATGCAGAACAGAAAGGATGTGTTGTCCATAAAGACACGAATAGTTCTGCCCTTTATAAGGGGAATGAAGTGAGCACACACTTTGCAGATGGCCCTGAGTTCCAGGATGTTGATATGGAGGTGCATCTTGAGTTGAGACCATCTTCCCTGTACCCTTCTCGTGCCACAGTGGACACCGCAGCCCAGAAGTGATGCATCAGATGTGATCATTACTGATAGGTCTGGGCAATGGAAAAGCATGCCAGCTAAGATACTGCTTGGAGAGTTACACCAGTCGAGAGATTGTACGACTACTGGTGGGAGTGTGAGGCGCTTTGCAAGGCTGTGTCACTTGGGGATGTAGATGGTCACGAACCAGGACTGTAGGCAGTCCATACGTAGTCTCATGAATAAGACGACAAAGGTTGTGCCTGCCATGTGTCCCAACATTTGAAGACGTGTGCTGTGGTGAAGGGAGCATGTTTGACTCCCCTGAAAGGTTGCGTAACGTTTGGTTGTTGCAGTGGGAGGTAGGCTTTTGCTGTCACTGCATTTAAAAGTGCCCCAATGAATTCTATCTTCTGGGTAGGCTGTAAGGTAGATTTGTGGATATTTATAAGGAAGCCCAGTTGGGAGAAGCAATCTTTGGTAGTGTTTGTCATGGCTATTGTTTGTTGACTCGTGGGCCCCTTGATTAGGTAGTCATCAAGATAGGGAAAAAATAATGATGCTCTGCCTCCTGAGGAAGGCCATGACCATGGCTGAAGGCTTGGAAAATACTTGAGGGGCTATGGACAGACCAAAAGGAAGCTCTCTATATAGGTAGCGTTCTTGTTCTACCATGAACCTGTGGCCAGGATGTATGGTTATATGAAGATCTGCGTCTACAAGGTCAAGGGCTGAGAACCAGTCCCCTTTGTCCAGTGCTGGTATAAATGGTTGCAAGAATCTCCACTCAGAATTTGCTGTTGCAGACAAACTTGTTGAGCTTTCTGAGATCTAAAATTGGCTTCTAGCCCCGTTTTCTTGGCAGTTAGTCTTCCCTAATATTCTGTGGGAACTGGTTCTACTGCCCCTAGGCTGAGCAGCTTTTGTACTTTTGCTTGTAACGAGCTTGTGAGAGGGCTCCCTGAAGAGGGACGGGGTAGAGGGTTGGGTAGGGGGTACAGACGTAAAAGGGATTGTGTAGCCTGATTTGATGATCTTGAGAACCCATCTGTCCATAGTAATAAGGGCCCATTGTTGGTTAAAGGGTCTCAGATGGTGATGGAAGATTGTGTTTGGATGCACTGGATCTTTGGAATGGTCACTCAGACCGAGTATTGGAGGACTGGTTGTGTTGGGTCCTCCTATTGGGATGTTGCTCCAGCCTGTTGTCATATGGCCTCTGCTGTTGCCTATGATAGTTCAAGTCTCTTGGTCTTTGGTGTGGGGCGTGTCTGCATTTTTTATTAGGCAAGGTGTACATGCCTAAAGTACCCAGTGTGGAGCAGAGAATCTTTGATTGAGTGTAACACCCCCTCTGTTTTTGTAGCGAACAGTTGGTTCCTATCAAAGGAGAGGTCCCTCCACCTTTTCTGTAATTCTTTTAGAACTCCCACTGAGTATAAACGAGGATGCCCTGAGCATTACTATTGCCTAGATGTTGAATCCATCATATCCAGAGAGCTGTTTTTGCTATGGATTGGCCCTCTTTGATGATGGACTGGACATAGGGTCTCTTGTTTTCAGGAAGATCCTGTAAAATATCTTGTAATCTGGAATAATTGGTATAATCATAATGAGCCAGAAGGGCAGTGTAAATCAATATTCTGAACTGGAAGGTGGCAGAGGAGTATACTTTCCAGCCAAAGAGATCTAGTTGTTTGTGTTCTCTCGAGTCGTAGAGTTGTATCGGGGGTTGTAGAGTTGTATTTTATTTATGAAGAACTGAATCTATGACTAATGAATTTGGGTAGGGATTTGAGAAAAGAGTATCCATCTCTTTTGCTGGGACAAAGTATTTTCTATCAGCTCTCTGGTTGGTCGAGGGGATAAAGGCCTGTGTCTGCCAGAGTATATACGATGGTTCTATGATATCCTCATTGATGGGTAATGCTCTCTGAGGATGTAGCAGGTTGGAGTATTTTAAGTAATTTATATTGTTAGTCTTGCACTTCTTGGAGTGTAATGTCCCCAGACTGAGCCACTCATTTGAATAATCTTGGAATTTTTTTAGGTCATCTGCCAGTGGAGGGCGATACTTGGAAAACTGCCTCGTCTGGAACAGCAGAAAACTGCAAGGCCTGTGAAGAACTCTGAATTGGATTGAGGTAAGTTATCATCATCATGTGCTGGATCTGCCTGGGTTATTACTGAAAGATGGGCACAATAAATGGAATGTGCTCTGAGAGTCAAAGACTGTGTGGCTGAATGCACAGGGGTAGAGGCTGGTGCATCTCGTAAGTGGTGGCAATGGGAGAAGCAGGGGTGATATTGGTGCCATGACTCCCAGAGAGGCCACTGAGGTCAAAGCTGTTACCCACTCATACCCGGATCCACAGCAAGCCACAGAAGGTGTGGAGGCTATTGAAAAAGATGGTGTCAAGTTTAGTTCCACGAACCACTAATCCCATTGGGGATTAGTGATGTGATGAAAATCTTCTCCCCAGCCTGCTGCCATGTTCAGTTCGCAGTGACAATGGTGTAGGAGAGTTAGAAAATATTTCTATACTTTGTCTACATGAGCTTGTGACGGGACTGCAGAGGCTAGCCCCGCGCCCTGCACTCGGGCGCCAGAAGGCACAGGTGCCGGGAAGCCCTAGCGGCTCTGCCGCACCTATTCAGCGGCGGCCGCCAGCGCAGGCGGTTCCCTGGCGGTTGCCCCGGGGTAGGGGCAGAGGGCCCGGAAGGCATGCACCGGAGTCCCCGGAAAGGGGCGCCAGCTTCAAAAGGCAGCTCCCAGCTGTGAGCAGGGAAGGAGGGAGGTAGCCGCTCTGGACCAGCTGGGACCAGACCGGACCACCGGAGCTGGAGGATCGGCTCGCCAGGACGGGGTGAGGATAACCACCGGACCTGGCGGAGACAGCCGGTGACCGGCCGGAGAGGAGGTAGCAGCCCAGGACGGGATCAGGGAGAACCCGGGGACCAATGAGTTGCTGCTATAGCCCCCCCCGGTTGGGCAGGGTGTCCACGACACCTGTTCTTAAGAGTCCTGGGCTGGGACCTGGAGAGAGGGAGGGCCCAGGTCCCCCTCCGCTCACGACCGGTGCCAGATGTGCAAACCCGGCTTTTACGGCGGGAAGGAGGTGGCAGCACCTGCAAGGGGAGCCCCAGTGGGAGAACTAAGCCCCGAGTGGGGAGAGATACGTGACAGAGCTGGAGTGAGGTAATGTTGGGGAGTGTGATGAAGGTACTTCCTGCACCAGTGGAGATGGGGCCCCCAAATGTGGGGCTTTTTGTAAGTGGCAGGTCTTGGGAACCGCTGTCTTATGCTCCGGTACCAGACCATGCTTTAATTCCGTCTGCCAGGAACTGGCTTGTTCAGTTGGTGCCAGGATGCCTGTGGGTGCCCTGGCAGCAGCATGACATCAGCGGGTGCCAAGCATTTCGGTTCCAACTCCGATCTCTTCGCTGAGGCCAGTTTTCACTTCTCCCCGGTGCTGGAAGTAGACAGCACCATGGAGTGGGCAGTGATTGTGCCAGTAAAGCCTGTGGCACTCCAGAGCCTCGGTGGGGCAATGAACTAGCCCTCTCACCGGGCGCTGTGTGCGCCCATCTGTCTGGGGGCTTATCCTCCGGTGGTTAGAGGGATTTCTCCCAGAGGATTCTTCAGCCTCATTTTGTGGTCTTTCCTCACTCTGGCCATCATGTTTTGACAATGCGAGCACTTCTGCACTACATGGCTTTCTCCCAGGCATTTAAATACAGGACACATATCATCGGCACTGAGTCCCTACATGAATCACATTTCTTGAAGCTAGGAGAGCCTGGCATGCTGAACAAACGTGAAGATACAGAACTTGGAGAGAAACAAAGTAATGGGGGGTGGGGGGGAGAAGAGAGAGAAACTCCTGGGAAACAGGTTTTTTTGGTTTTGAAATAAGGAACTAGGTGAAACTACTTACCGTAAAGTCGCAAGTATAGTGCACACTTTTTCTCCCCTTTTGTTTAACATCAAAGTCGGGGTGCGCATTATCTATACGAGTTTTTTTCCCCCTAAGTTTTCATTTGGCGGTTCCGCGGCACTTAATCGCTGGACACCAGAGGTTAAGTTGATTTTTATTAGCATCGACAAGCAACTATACACACAGTTTCAAAAAAGTAAGTTAAACAAATGAAATCAACACTGCAGCACAAACAAGCAAATACCATATGTTAATTGATCTTCTACTCATCTTCAAAGCCCTCGAATTCACATTTGTTAGAATCTTCCTCAAACAGACGAGCAATATCTTCCGGGGTATCTTCTCGACATCTTCATCCAGGTAATACAAATCGTTGTCATCTTCGCATACCGGCAGTTTGCCCTCGGACAATTCATCGTCGCTCGGATCCATCAACAGGGCATCATCCTCGCTGCCATCCATAGGATTCGAGATGCTGCATTTCAGAAACCCCTTCCTTACGATAGCGGGATCAAGTTCAACCCAGACATCCGCTATCCACTGGGTAACATCTTGCAGCGTCGGTATTCGCATACCTCTACCTGCAATAAATGTATGTTCACCTTCCAAGAACCAGGTGTTCCATTTCCTACGTAGTGCATCTTTCATTGGCTTGTTAACTGTCACATCAAGCGGCTGCAACATTTTGGTCATTTCACCAGGAATAATTGCTAAGACTGTTTTGTCCTGCTGAAGCCTTTTCTTGACGGATGGCCTATGCTGACACCAAAATGCATTCAAAACTATTAGAGACCGCTTTCTCATAAGTCCACCCGGCCGCTTCGCCCAAACCGTCTGTAGCCAATCAAGCATTAAAGCTTCATCAATCCAGACTTTAGGGTGAACACGCATGTGAACGGTGTTCGGGAATATAATATTCTTTGGCATTGTCTTGTGCTTGAACACAATATAAGGAGGCAGCTTCATTCCGTCGGCCATGCAAGCAAGCAAGCATTATGGTAAACCTAGACTTTTCATGGCTTGTGGTAGCAATGGAGACGGTCTTGGCACCTTTCACACAAGCGTTCTGTTGTAGGGATTATCGAAATTTAATGGTGTCTGATCTGCGTTACCAATTAATGAAAGGTCGTAGCAGTGCTGCTTGCGTAGTTTTATGATAAACTTTTGGAACTGTAGTACCTTGGCGTCTGAGTCCATGGGTAGCTTCTGTTTGACTGTTGTTTGGCATCGGACCAATAGGCCATGGCGATTCATGAACCGATTGCCCCAGCTATGCAAAGCTTTAAACCCGGCTGTATTAGCGTACGTTTTGGCCATGGTCAAAGCCTTCATTCTAACTTCCGCAATGCTAACACCACCGCCTTGCTGTCTACACTCAGCAATCCATTCAACCAGCTTGGCCTCCAATTCAGGATATGCAGCACTTTAACCTCGCTCAGCCATCTTCATCTGAGGCAGCGCTTGTAGGTGCTCTTTCTGCAGTCTCCAAAGCCAAATGTTAGACTCTGCTCTGCCATCAAATTCATGGCTGGCAGCTCTGTAGCCATGAGCCTCAGCATAGCTAACAACTTTAAGTTTTTCAGCAATCATGTAAGATCGCCAACAACTCATGGCATCCCAAAGACAGCATGGAAACGCCGCGCACTGTATACTCGTGCGCTCACGTGTGATTACCCAGCAATACAAAAAGGCAAGACAAAATACAGCAAAGTCGGGGTGCGCATTATAGACAGGAGTTCAGTTTATGCTGGAATTCTCATTTTTAAAAGGTAGGTGTGCATTATGCATAGGTATGCATTATAGTCAGGATTTTAGGGTATAAACTGAATAAAACTATTTACAATTTGTAAACTAACTGTACTTTTTTTTTTAACATTCTGTCAGAAGGATAGCACTGCTGTGACTCCATCTTCAGCTGAGGATGGTAGAAAAGGAACTTAGGGAGGATCGCGCTATGCATGCATCTAATGGACTAAAACAGTGCGAGACAGCAACTGCACATGTGTGGTGCAGGAAGGCACTGCTAGGCAAAATCTCCAATCAGCAGCACGAAGGTGCGCCAAGACATCAGTGGAGCACCCACAGGAACACCGCTAGAACTAAGGTCCACTGCAAGTTGGTGGGAAGGAGCATCAATACCATATCAAGAAGGTGAAGAAAGGAAGAGATTTAACAAGAAAGTTTTGTAGCAACATTTAGCAAATTTGAGCTACAGAAACAAAAACACTAAGGGTACGTCTAGACTACATGGCTCTGTCGACGGATGTAGATTTGTTTGTTTGGCAAAGGGAAATGAAATTTAAATGGCTGCCCCACTCTGCCGATCAGCTGTTTGTCGGCAGATCGGGGAAGTCTGGATGCTCCCCTGCCGACATGAAAGCCCTTTATCGACCTCCCTGGTAAACCTCATCCTACGAGGCATAACGGGGAGATCGATAAAGGGCTTTCAGGTCGGCGCGGGAGCGTCCAGACTAGCGCGCGCTGAGCCGACCAACAGCTGATCAGCCATGTAGTTTGGACACACCCTAGATGAGTACAAATTCAAAACTGGGTAAATGACCTGTAATAAAAAGATAAGCCCGATAAAGGTCTCTCTTACTCTGCAGAAACATTCTCTTACCTTCAAAATAAATTTCAATTTCTAGTCAAAGCAATTTTGTAATAAAACTAAAACACATTTGAGACCTTAAGCTTAAACACTAATAAAAAATAGACCACTAGAAGATTTACCCAGCACTGCTCAATGCTTAATTTTTTTATTTTTTGAAAATAAAGTGAAAATTTACATGCTTCATTTAAATCATTGCTCTGGGTGGGGATGAGGGGTTCAGAATGCAAGCTGCTCCAAAGGGAGAAGACTACTCCAGCCCCGTCTCACTGCAGAAGCATGGAGCCTGATGAGAAGTGCCTCTCCATGACCACTGCAGCTCCATTGTGGGCAGGGCCAGGTTCATCTGCCCCCCTGCGCTTCACAGCTGGAGTGAGGAATGCAGAAAACTGAGCACTTTCCTTTCACCTCCTGATGAAGGGGAACAGCCAGCAATATTCTCATATGAATTGGGGGGGAAGCTTCAGATGCCTCCCACTCCATAGCCCTTCTTAAAGTATGCTTGTAGGAGTGGGAGGCTCAGGCAGTCCCGGATGAGGGAGTGGGGAAAAACACCCCCAGCCAGCCCCTTCCTCTTGCCTGGTGATTTTGTCTTGTTTCTGTATGGTTCATGAAGAGCAATCCCATTCCAGGCATATCCAAACCGTTTCCTTGCTTTAACTTACAAAAGGAACCTGTATACTGATTTCAGGCCTTCTTACCATTTAGAAGGAATTCTTGAACAGACAGTCACACGGGATTCTCTAAAATATATACAGGTTGTACCTCCCTTAACCAGGACTCCCTAGTCCAGCAACATCTGTGGTGTCTACGGACCGCGGATGTTCCTGGACCACAGAGCCCAGGAAGAGGGAGGTCTGGCTACAGGGCAGGAGCACTCTAAAGGGAGCCAGCGACTCAGCAGGGAGAGGGAGAGGGAGAGCGCGTGCGCGGTTTGGGGGGGGGGGGCGGGAGGGGAGAGGGGGGGGGTGCAGCATGGTGGAGAGTTATGGCCCCAGCGGAGCTCCTTGGCCCCAGTGGCTGGGGAGCTCTAGCCTGGCCATGGTGGTGGGCCTTCAGCCCCAGCCAGGGAGCTCTGGCCCTGGCCGCAAAGCGGCAACCGCAATCTGGCTCCAGCGGCTGGGAAACTCCAGCCCCAACTCCAGTGGCAGCCAGGGAGCTCCAGCCCTGTCCCTGCACTGTGGCTTCAGAGCCAAGTGGCTGTGGAGTTCTGCCCCAGTTGCAAAGCCAGGCAGCTGCGCACTTCTACCCTGGCTGCGGAACTCTGGCCATGGCGCTCCAGCCCTGGCAGCAGCGGGGCCAGGGAGAGAGCCAGGCAGCAGCAGGGGCAGACTGGAGCCCTAATCAGGTGGCAAAGTGGCCATGAGGAGGAGGAACCTTCCCTGGTCTGGCAAATCCCCTCATTTGGGGCCAGTCGAGTTCCCAGGATGCCAGAATAGCAAGGTCCAACCTGTAGTAGATACTTAGTCCTCCCATGAATGCAGGACACTTCTATGGGTCAGAAATTATTTGCTTTTAGATAAAGCTGAAGTTTTCTAATTGTATAGGTCTAGCAATCTTACTCAAAACCAATTTGCTAGCAGGTAAACTGACCAATGTTTACTAGATATACAGAAAACTACAGAAGGATGTAAGCAGAAGACACTCACTAATGCGTCAATTAATTGTATTTCTTTTATCTTTTTGTGGGTAGGTAGTATTTAAAAACATACCTGTCTCATTCTGCATTATCCAGACTTTCAGCTCTATAAGACTGTGTGCATAAAAACACTCATCTTCTCTTAAACAACCATAACGCACCTCATGTCTGCACAGATCAAGCTGACACTGAACATGAAAAGAACGGATCTTGGAATACTTTACTGTAGTTTCTCTCAAAATGTGGACGAGGCACCTGTTTTTGAAAAGAAATTGGTATTTTAAACAGTCTGACTTTCTTTGTGCATATGGAAAACGTGACTATTCTTTCCGCTTCATATTTTATTTTAATTCTGTGTCCTGCAGAGCGACACGATGACATCATCGCTACTCTGCATCACCTCACATCCCAGCCTGAACAAAGTCCCCAGAAGGGGAAGTTGACCCCTCATAGGATTGCCCCTGCAGAAGAACCAGGGGGTGGTGGCAGTGTCTCCTCACTGAGGTCCAGGGCCCCAATGCTCTGGGACCCGCCTGGCTAGCACTCTAGCCTTGAACCCTGCCCCCTGAAAGTTTACACAGCCAGCACTGGATTCCTGCGGGGGAGGAGAAAGCTCCAAGATTCCATGGTGGATTTGGCTTGTGGGGAAGCGCAAGTGCTGCTGTGGGGACAGGAAGAGCAGTGCGCGTGCTTCCCCACGAGCCAAATCCACCATGGAATCTCAGGGCTCTCTCCTCTCCGCCCCTCCCCTACAGGAATCCAGTGCTAGCACTATAATCTTGCGGGGGTCGAGGTTCAAGGCTGGAGTTTGGTGGCCCAAACGCAGGCCAGGCCAAGGCAGCAGTTCCCTGCTGCGTCCCAGAGTAATGGAACCCCAGAGGCAGTGAAGAGCCACTGCCACCATCCCCTGGCTCAGCCCCGGCCCTCTTCCAGTGGCCAGAGGAGGGCCAAGAGACTGGGGCTGTGACTGGGAAAAGGGGGGGCCGCCGATAGGCCAGGGCTGTGACTGGAGGGGGTGGTGCGGGGACAGGAGAGCCAAGAGACCAGAGCTAACAGGGTCCTAGCACCTGGGGAGGGGCGGGGAGAGCCAAGAGGCCAGAGCTGGCTGTGTCCAGAGCGGCGGGCTGAGAGGCCATGAACGGCATGATCCCAGCAGTCCCCTGCAAGAGGCCAGGACTGATCAGAGGGTGGAGGGGAGCCGGGCCTGCCTACCCCCAGAGATAGGGGTTTTGGCAAGCATAGCAAAGGCACTGCCCCTTAGTAGCTCTTTAAAACAGTTTTTATATACTGGTAGGCAGACTAATCCTATATCACTATTGTTCATGTAATATTTACAAGCAAATTCTCTGTGCAACTGAGGTATTGCCACTTAAGGAATTATTAAAACTTTGGAAGCCTGTGGGTTAGCATGCACCATAAATTAGTACATTTGAGCTTTAAAATAACGAATATGCAGTATTCAGAGCCCTTGGTGCTCCTGGATTCTACTCTCTTGGAATTACATGGACTTCCATTCTCCTTCCTCTGAGGTATGTGTACACACAACTCCTGAAGAAGTCAGCGAAAAGATTATGTACAGCCAAGAACAGCATTTGTTAAGAACAGATTTTTAAGGCCAGAAGATACCACAATGGTCATCTAATCCAACTTCCTGCATAAAATATAGGTCACTGGATTTTACTCCAGTAACCCCTGTATCAAGCAGAAACTACGTTGGGCTTGTCTACAGAGAGCACAATAGGGGTAATAATTTCTAAAGCACACCAGCATGTCCGCATAGACTAAAAGTTCCCTGGTGTGCCTTTAACATAGTACTATTTCAAAGCTGTTGATACGCACTCCAGAGAACTTTTAGTTCATGCCAGCAGGATCTACACAGACACATCAATGCACTTTAGTAACCACATTTTTGCTTGTTGAAGGCTTTAAAGGCATGCCTACAAGTGATGAAGCAATCACTTTACTAAGAAAGCTGTTCCGATGGTTATTCATACTCCAGTAGCTCCTTGAATCTCCCATTTACAGACCACTGTCTTAGGTACTACAAGCACAAAATGCTCTCAATAAGCTTATCTGGCACTTCATTTGCCCCTCCATCCACTGTCATGCTGCTCCTGCCCTTTACCTTGGAGCTGCCCTGCCCCAGGAGCCTCCTGCTTGCTGTGCAGGGTGTGGGAGGGAGAAGAGAGGCCACTGATGTCAGGGTATCCCCTCTGCCCCCACTCCTGTACCCCATCTCCACACAGAGGGAATGGGATGGAGGAAGCTTGGCAATAAAAATCGCTGGCGCGCGCGCGCGCACACACACACACACACACACACACACACACACACACACACACACACAGAGTGTGTGTGTGTGTGTGTGTGTGTGTGTGTGTGTGTGTGTGTGTGTGTGTGTGTGTGTGTGTGTGTGTGTGTGTCTGTCAGTCACTCACTCACAAACACACAGGGCACGTCTAAACTACTTTTTTTTTCCCAAAAAAGGATATGCAAATTCCAAACTCTCTTTTGAAAGTGAATGTAGTCTGGATGCGGGGGTTTTTCAAGAAAAGCCCCCTTTCGAAAAAAACCGCATAAACCTCATTTCTTAAGGAACAGCAGAGCCAGGGCAGGAGTAAGCCTGCCTTAACCTCACTGCTCCACCACCTGGAAGCAGTCTTAGTTAAAGGGTGCCCAGCCAGAGCCTGCCTCCTGAACGCTTGTCCCAGCCCTGAACCTCCTCCTGCACCCAACCTCCTGCTCCAAATGTGAGGTAAAATAACTATTTCTGTTCTCGTTTCATTTAAAATTAAGATGGTTAAAAGCAGGACTTTTCTTCTGCGTAGTAAAGATTCAAAGCTGTATTTCATCATCACTCAGATGTAAACTTTTGGGAAAAAATGTTTTGTTCAGAGTTACAAACAACCTCCGTGACTCGGAGACATCCCTGTACTTTTAATGTTAAACTTATATTGAGAATATTTCAGACATACTTGTTATCTTCGAAGTCATGCATGGCAGGGTGAGAACAAGAAGAATTATCCTTGTTCCTTTTGCTTATTATTCTAGGTTTGTGATCAAAGCATTTCTGAAATAAAAAAACAAAGGATTAAAGAAAAGTTGAATGTTTCATGTGTGACAACACTGTAAAAAACAAAATCTTACTAGACACAGAGGCTGTGCAAACTATTATTCAATACGCATCTCCATGCTTACAAGTTAGTCATGAACCAAATCATTTCATAAGCAGTTTACTTACTATCTAGCAACGCTGTCAAATGAAAACTGTTTAAATTATTTCATATCTTTAAAAAAGCAGCGAAATGTCTTTAAAGAAGCACCTCACAAAGAAACATAAATAATCCATGGTGTTCTTGAAGGAGCTGGGATACAGTGAAGTTGACTTTTCCATTTCCTCCAAAGAGAGCTTCTCGATTAAAGGCTCCCTTGCGCTCTAGAGTCCACACATCTATCTCCTCCTGGCAATATGCAAATGTGCAGTGGCCAGGATACCTACATTCCTCTTCAGCAGCAACATCTAAAATGACATTAAATAAAAGTTCAATCTGACCTAGCTTTTACACAGACACATTTATCATTATTAGATCTCTGCATTTCAGGAAGTCAAGAGCCACTTCTATTGTAAATTAATCTACGCTTCCCATCTTACTCCTTTCTGCAAAACTTCACCTCACTTTTAAAGTGTGTGTTTGGGTGGGGAGGGTGGAGAGAGAGAAGAATGTTGTCCACATCTAAGACACTTGGCTAGAAGGCCGGGCCCAGCGGGTAGTGATCAATGGCTCGATGTCAGGATGGCGGTCGGTTTCTAGCGGAGTGCCCCAAGGTTCGGTTCTAGGACCAGTTTTGTTCAATATCTTTATTAATGACCTGGATGAAGGGATGGATTGCACCCTCAGCAAGTTTGCGGATGACACTAAGCTACGGGGAGAGGTAGATACGCTTGAGGGCAGAGATAGGGTCCAGAGTGACTTAGACAAATTGGAGGATTGGGCCACAAGAAATCTGATACGGTTCCACAAGGACAAGTGCAGAGTCCTGCACTTGGGACGGAAGAATCCCAAGCATTGTTACAGGCTGGGGACCAACCAGCTAAGTAGTATTTCTGCAGAAAAGGACCTGGGGGTTACAGTGGATGAGAAGCTGGATATGAGTCAACAGTGTGCCCTTGTAGCCAAGAAGGCTAACGGCATATTAGGTTGCATTAAGAGGAGCATTGCCAGCAGATCCAGAGATGTCATTATTCCCCTTTATTCGGTTCTGGTGAGGCCACATCTAGAGTATTGTGTCCAGTTCTGGGCCCCCCACTACAAAAAGGATGTGGATGCATTGGAGAGGGTCCAGCGGAGGGCAACCAAAATGATTAGGGGGCTGGAGCATATGAGGAGAGGCTGAGGGAGTTGGGTCTGTTTAGTCTGCAGAAGCAAAGAGTGAGGGGGGATTTGATAGCAGCCTTCAACTTCCTGAAGGGAGGTTCCAAAGAGGATGGAGAAAGGCTGTTCTCAGTAGTGACAGATGGCAGAACAAGGAGCAATGGTCTCAAGTTGTGGTAGGAGAGATCCAGGTTGGATATTAGGAAAAACTTTTTCACTGGGAGGGAAGCACTGGAATGGGTTACCTAGGGAAATAGTGGAGTCTCCATTCCTAGAAGTGATTAAGTCTCGGCTTGACAAATCCCTGGCCGGGTTGATTTAGTTGGGATTGGTCCTGCCTAGAGCAGAGGGCTGGACTTGATGACCTTGTGAGATCTCTTCCAGCTCTATGGTTCTATGATTCTATGACACCTGGACTTTATGACAGGGGGTAGTTGGTCAGAAACTGCAGCAAAAAGTGGGTAGTGGTCAGCTTTGTGGTGCTGACTGAATCCCAGGGAACGTAAGGGGGGAGATAACTTTAAAACACGCAAACCCTGGACATGGGAAGCCCTTTCTTCACCCATTAGGCAAGGCAGCAGCCACCTTCCCTCTCCTAGAGATGGGTTAGGATCTGCTGTAACCATTGTGCTACTCGCTTCTTTTTAGGAGGAGGACTTAGGGACGGAGGAAGGAATTTTTCCTTCACCACCTACTGGCTTCAGTGGAGTGAGAGGTTTCCCCTCCACCCCCCGTCTCTCCCACAGTGGATGTCAGGGTGATACTTTTCTGATGAGGAGAAAAAGGTAGTTAGGCTATATGCAACTCATTTTTAAGTGTGGGGTGGATGTCCAGTGCAGATACTCCATAGGGAAGACATTCAGGTTATGTCTAGACTACATCCCTCTTTCGAAAGAGGGATGTGAATTAGACACCTCAAAATTGCAAATGAAGCTGAGATTTGAATTTCCCGCACTTCATTTGCACAATCGCATCATGGAGTTTTTGAAAAATGCTATTTCGAAAGTGAAACCGTAGTCTAGACGCAATTCTTTCAAAAATAAAAGCCATTTTTGAAAGATCCTGTACTCCTCTAAAAATGAGGTTTACAGGAACTTTCGAAAAAGGCTTTTCTTTTCGAAAGAACCGCGTCTAGACCGCGGTTTCACTTTTGAAATAGCATTTTTTGAAAGAACACAGTGACGTTATTATGTAAATGAAGCGCAGGGAATTCAAATCTCAGCTTCATTTGCAATTTTGAGGTGTCTAATTTACATCATTCTTTCGAAAGAGGGATGTAGTTTAGATGTACCCTAAGTGACCACATACATTGCCTGATAAGGGACTTAAAAGGAGAGGCTGGTTAAAGGAATAGAATGCGACTCCTATGACTGGTCTGGCAGGGAACCAATCCCACTTTCCTATAGCCCACCTTAACTAATCTACAAGCAGGTGTCAATGGGAAGGTCCAAGCCATAGGTTGACTGGGGAACCTAGACGGAAATGGGAGAAAGTTGGGGGGAAGCCCTGGATAGTTATTTGGATAAACATGGGAATTGTCTGAGCTATACACTTATCTGCAGGGTAGTCCTAGACACTGAATAATAAAATTGCAGCCCAATTAAATCCATGTCAGGAGTCTCCTGTTCTCCTTTCAGTACAGCTGACATTTAGAACCCTCAGAAGATGTGGAGTGTCCATTAGAACTTGCGTACCCCAATTATCCTTCCAGCTGCCCATCTGTATTTCAAGCCAAAAAACCCAGAAAAATAGTATTTCCACAGATACCTGCTCTCTTCTATCACTGATATTATACACAGCTAGAGTTATAAGCAGAGGTTCATACCATCAATCTATGAAGCAATGTTCACTTTTATGTTGTGTCCAAAACCTCCAAGTCACTGGGTTATTAGTAACTTCTTGGAAATAGCCCAGTAAGTGTTCATGTTTTAAAAATAAACAATTATAATTAGGAGGAAGAATATGCTCTAACTAATATTAGTTTTCATGATAGGGTTTCGGTTAAAACTATGCAACTTCCCAATTTTAAACATACCTTTACATATATAATATGGTCCCACATATTGAGTCTTTGTTGGTCTTGGGCGTATTTTTTTCCATGATTTATCTTCAGAATTTTTTATTTTACCAATGAAGATATCCTTTTTACACTTATGCTCTAAATTGGGGTGATAAGTGAAATCCAATAACTTAGGCCCTGAAATAATAGAAAAGTTGCTTATTATTTATATAAGTAGCTGTGAATTTATATTCAGGTATACGTTCCAATATGAAATGCATGAACAGATTTAACAATTCTTACTTGCACCAATAAATCTGAAGAGACAAAATAATCTCAAATAAAGAGGGTGGAAAGGAAGAGTAGAAGGAACCCGCAAATACTTACAAACTCAAGAAAAATAGGTCATTCAAGAAGATTTTACAATCTTCCTCTGCTTCTGCATTGGAACCACCAGCTTTATTTTTATTTTTTTGGAAACTGGCCCCAATGGGTGCATTTTCATAAATTTGGTTGGGACCTTTAATTTTTCATCTCTAATATTAAGATCATTGAGATCCATGCAACTAAAATCCCATACTCAGTCAACTAAATATTTTTTTTTTTATTAAACTTGAACTTTCAAAGATATAACACAAGTGAAGTCAACTTTTGCATTCTGTAACAATACAATGCCAGCCCTATGGTCTAGTTGCTTATGGTTTTAGCTGGGTTCAAAACTACATCTATTTTTTCTTCCAAAGCCATAAATACTAAGAATGCATGTACAGCAGAGAGCAGATTGTCAAGTTTCCAATGCTGAGTGAATAAAGGAGTTACAATAACCTACTAAGAATAGAGTTTGGTGCATTCCTGTCTGGTCCTCTCTGAATAAAAAGTTCATGGTGGAACGGTGTGGTTTCAGAAATGAGTAAGGAAAGCATGGATGCAAAGAAACAAGGGAAGAAACTGATGCTTTGTTAAAGGTCAACATATCCTGAAGTTCATCCTTTAGGCATTTTCTAACTGCTGCTTTTTATTAAATACCATGTATAAGTGACATTTCAAAATCACCTTGTTGAGCCTCCTTACAAGATATCAGAAGTCATTTTAAACTAAACTACAGATCAGTAAATTACGAACAAAAAACATTACCTAGATATGCCACTGCAATTTTAAGAATATTAAATATATTTTATTGCTCCAATTATATTCCAGAATATTTATATTAAACCTGAAGAATAGTGTTTGATTTTAATATCAGTCTTGATGAAAAAAAGGTTGCTTCTAAAATACAGCTGTGTAACAGCAATAGCTCAAGTCTCAAAGATTAGTTGACCAAACAGCCCAAAATAGGTTAAGACCCTCGTGTCAATAAAGTGAAGTTAATAATTATTGCTAAAGTTTGGTAGTATCACAATAATGATTTAGAATTAGTTTGAAAGAATAAAACAGATGGGATGTGAAGGTTACCAGGCACTTTGAATTGCAGTTCAATTCCCCATGACCAATCAGAGTGTCTATTGCAAGTTTTTAAGTCTTGAGCAAAGGAGTCATTCTTCAGAGTACCCTGAGGTTTGGGAGGAAAGTGAATACAGAATGTGAATGACTTCACACAGTAAGCCTTCAGATTGGAGAAAGCATGTAGTGACTGAGGATAATTTTAGAAATTAAGACCCCATTAGGGCAAGAACACCAAATCAAGGAAAGATAGAAAAATGGCGCAATATTTTTTGAGACTCAATATGCAGATCCATATTCTCTTTGTTAATGACACACAAGCCAGAACTCAGCACTTCTAGAAACCAGTAATATTTTAATTTACAACACTGATACAGTAACAATGTATTTAACTGTTTATCAAACTTATTTCCTGTACATCCTACCTGTTTTGATGAAACATAATTGGCAGGCCTGTCTTAGTTCATGTGTACCTTCCAATGGGTTTCTTGCAACAAGTGATGAAGACACAGATACATTAGCAGGTCCACTGCTAAAAACATGTGAAAAGTCATTCCTAGTTTGACCTGCAATTCCCACGTAGTCCTCAGTTCCAAACAAAGTATTGGGGCCATTTATCTGCAAGAGCAGGGGGGGCGGGGGGGGGGGGGGGAAAAGAGGAGAATTACTGTAATTTAGCAAATATAACCCACAGGTTATATTAATTTTCACAAACCCCACACACACACACCCCCGTGGGGTATACTCGGGTACGGGGTATACAGAATTCTTTTTACTCACCTGGTGGTGAATCGCTTCTTCCTGTGGCTGCGCAATCGCCAGCCTCCGGGCAGGGGAGCACTCACTCCCCAGTTCCTGCACAGCCACAGGAAGGGGCAGGGGAACACTCATCCCCCAGTTCCTGGCCGCCAGCCTCTAGCCTCTGAGCGGGGAAGCGCTCACCCCCCGGTTCCTGCGCAGCCACAGGAAGGGGTGGGGGATCTCTCATCCCCCTGCTCCTTCCTGCAGCTGTGCAGGAATCAGGAGGTGAGCACTCCCCTGCCTGGAGACTGGTGGGTCCTACTCCCCCTGCCCCTTTCTGCGCCTGCAGAGGAACCTGTGCAATGAGCGCTCCCTGGCCCGGAGGCTGGCGGCTGCGCTGGAACCTGGGGCGGTGACTGGCTAATTCCTCTCCCCCCCCTCACCTCCATATACATATACCCCCAGCAAATATACCCCCGGCACAGAAAAGTCTTGTATACCCCGCGGGTTATAGTCGTGCACGGGGTATACAATATTTTTACTCAAATAGAAAAAGCAGCAGGGTATATTCGCTAAATTACGGTAACTTGATCTATCAACATCATTTAAATATCTCCATAACTAGAACTTACGGAAAGTCTTCCTCAAAAGATCAGAGTCTTCAAATAGGGTTTAATTGTCAGTCTATCTGCATATCCATACAGGACAATAAGGGAGGTAAGAAGCCTACATCCCCTTTACAGGCTACATGCATTGCCAAATCCCACAATGAGACTGTGAGAAATGCAGTTAGTTGCTGGTGGGCCAAGTATGCAAATCACTAGTCCCACCTATAGATCAGCCACTACTGAGTAGGCATTTGGGAAAGACAAGATATATGATGCAGGTACAATAGAGATCAGATTGAGTCTTCATCACAATATGGTTACTGCCCTGTTTGTGGACCACTACAGTATCATAATGTCTCTTATCCTAGCTGGACTGCATACAAAAAGTTTTGTTGTGGACTAGGGATGTAAGCGACTAGTCGACTATCAAATAAGCTTCCATGCTGCAAAAAAGTTTACCAAATTCAAAAACTGGCTAGGACAGTAGTAAATACAATTTCCCCTGGAGTTTCAGAAACTGGGGGTTTTGTTTTATTTTCTGTCTTAGAATGACGCTGTTTACTATTCCCCACTCCAGTTTGTACATTTTCATGGTAGATGAAGTTATCTGTGCATTTTTTTAATTAATTAAAAAAAAACCAGAAATTTCCTTCAGTTCTTACGACATGTAAAATGTTAATCCACATGAAAGAAAATGTGAAAGATACTCACAAGTAAAAGAGAGGAATTATTGCTGTTAAGTGTTGGTTTTCCATCTCTAGAAACTGAACTGGACAAATCTGGACAGTGATTAAGAAACAATTTTTCAGTTATTTCCCCTCCCAGCACATTTTATTCAGGTAAGAATATGCACTTGCTATATAGGTGACAGGGAACAATGTCTTTTCCCACTACATGCAAGTGCCTTGTGGTCTCTGGGACAGAAAAACAACGTAAATTATGTTGAGTTAGTCAGCCAATGGATTACCTTCAATAGCAGCCTCACAGAACATGTGTTGAGGCAGCCATTGTAAGTACAGACTGAAGAGAGAGGTCCAGAAAATAAAAAAAGTGGGCAAACAGGCAACTAGTCACTGTCAAATCCCTGTTTGTAGACATGGTAAGGGAAGAGAACCTACCAAAATTTTGCAATAGCCAGTCTACTACCAAGTACAAATTATATAATTGTCTGATAGAGAGTATTTTTAAACTGTAGTTTATTGCATATTTCCTATTTATTTAGCATCTCAGTATTCACCATTAATTATACCTATTTAATTAAGTGTTAAGCAATTTTTTTTAAAAAAAGGTCTTAGATTTTTTTTAAGTGTGTACTCTCCATGGTATAATCCTTTTAGAACCTTGGAATTAAAAAAAAAAAAAAAAAAAAAAAAGCCTGATTTATTTACTCCCATTTCATTCAGGCACATAATAAATCCCCAATCCCACTCAGTAAAATTAATTTCCCTCAGGTTAATTTATGTTATATGCCCAGCATCAAAACAACTTTAGGAAAACCTAATAGTTAATGCAGCTCCAACAGAGGTGCCTAGAACATGTTTATGTAGATATCACACGAACAGATGCTTTAAATTTAATTCTTGGTGACGGTTTATACAGTAGACTTCCAATAATCTGGCACCTTTGGGACCTAGGTGGTGCCAGATTATCGGATATGCCAGACTATCAGGAAGTACTATAAAGGGTCATACTCCCAATCCAATCCTCCTCCCCCCACTCTAACCTAATTCTTGGGTCCCAGAGCCACCGCTACAGCTGCGCATCTCCCTCCAGGTGCTGGGACATGTGCACTGAGCGGCCAGCTTTGAGCATGAGCTGGCTGGGATGCTGTGCGCAACCCAATCTCCCCTCCCCCTCCCTCCCCTTTCCCAGAGCCAATCACCTCCCCTCCCTGCTGTACCCCAATCCCCCTCCCTGCAACCTTATGCTCGGATCCCAGAACCAGAGCCACTGCGCCGCATCTGGGACTCCATGTGCCCCCCCCTTCCCACTCCCTCCCCTTCTCCCCCCCCAATCCCCTTCCACTTCTCCAGAGCCAGGCATCTTTCCCCCCCCCCGCCAATCTTATGTCCGGGCCCCGAAGCAGCTGCCTGCACTCAGCAGCCGGCTGCTAGCATGTGCAGGCTGGGATGCTGTGTGCAACCCGGCATACATGTGCAAGGTATGACGCAGTATGCTGGGGGCCATGAGCGGAACGGCGTGGGCCGTGAGCACGTATGCGGCTCACAGCTGCCCGGCCGTGAGAGTGGCTGACCTGAGCGGTTCTGGGTTCCATCCCGGTTCCGTCAGTAGCCACAATTTTTTCCAATCAGGAGCCTCAGGTTGGCCACCCCTGCACTAGGCTCTTGCCATTTTGATATCGGCCTATCGGGAGTGCGAGACAATTGGATGCCACGCTATTGGAGTTTTACTGTACTGACTATTAAAAACACAGGCAAGTCGAACTGCCTGAACATTTCACCACAAACCATTTTTTGTTTAAATTAACTGATGAGAAGTCAGCTGTTATATACAGACTTCTCCCACTCTCTATTAAAGTAAGATTAAACAGGGTATAACTTCAGACTCATTCCTTACCTCTTTTTGAGTCACTGACTGAAAAGGTATTTAAAGAGGAACAAAAATTCTCCAAAGAAGAAGCCAGAGGCTGTGAATACATTTCTGAAAATGAGGATGCTGGAACAAATCCTGCGCCAACTGGTAAAGTTCCTAACAAAGTTGTGGAAAATGCTATATTAGGAGCTACACTAGCTGATGGAATGGATCCTCTGACAACTGCAGTTTGCTGGGGGGGAAAAAAAAAGAAATATTTTTACAAAATATTCAGGAAAAAAATTCCAAAAGATGACACGGTCTGCTACAGCATAGTTTTTAGTAATTGCTTTGTTTTTGTATCAAAACCTCTCTCTACACAGTTCAAATGAAGAATATCTTGAACTTCAGTCTGAATTACAGGCAGTCCCCGGGTTATGTACAAGATAGGGACTGCAGTTTTGTTCTTAAGTTGAATCTGTATGTAAGTTGGAACTGGCGTCAGCCGCTGCTGAAACTGATCAGTTTCAACCGCAGCTGAATCTGGACACCAGTTCTGACTTACATACAGATTCAACTTAAGAAACCCAGGCGTCCCCAAGTCAGCTGCTGCTGAAACTGATCAGCGGCTGATTCCAAGAAGCCTGGAGCAGAGCAACTCTGCCTCGGGCTTCCTGTAGTCAGCCGCTGGTCAGTTTCAGCAGCAGCTGACTTGGGGACGCCTGAGGCAGAGTAGCTGGGGTGCTGCTGGGTTGCTCCAGTAGCGCAGCTCCTCAGCGCTACTGGAGCAACCCAGCAGCACCCCAGCTGCTCTGCCCCAGGCGTCCTGATTCAACCAGCAGCGCCCCAGCTACTCTACCACAGGCGTCCCCCTGGTCTGCTGGAGACCAGCAGACCAGGGAGACGGGGAACAAAGCCGCGGAACACGCCGGCAGCGGGACAGCCGCGGTGCGTCTGGGCTGTCCGCTGCCCGCGTGCTCCCCGGCTTTGCTTCCCGTCTCCCTGGTCTCCCTGCCCGTCTCTCCAGCAGACCAGGGAGACGGGCAGCAAACCCCGTTCGTAACTGCGGATCAGACATAACTCGGATCCGCGTAACTCGGGGACTGCCTGTACACTGAAGAGACTTACCCCATGTTTAAACGTTATATAAAGTGATGAATAGTTCCGTTAACTTAACAGAAGTTACCACAATATATAAAGTTAAGTACAGGTTTAAAACCTTTGTAGGATAAGACCCCGAGAGTTTATTTTCTGAATACATTTAAATACACAGACAAGAGGCAGCAGAAACTAGAGCTCCCCTCCCCCAAAAATCTAGTGGAATTTTAAGTCATCTCTCTCTAACATTGTATTTGTACTGTAAGTATATTTGAATAATCACACTTTTCAAAAGAGAAGGTTATTCAATTGGTGCAGTAACTGGAGTTTTGAGATGGTTGTCCCTGTGGGTGCTCCACATTAGATATCTTGGTGTCTTGTGCTTGTGATTTGTAGCAGCAGTACTTCTTTGTGTTCCTGCGAGCAGCTATTCAGCACAGGCTGCCAACCATTCCTTCTCTAGCCCAGATTCTGAAGCTAAGGGGAGGGAGTGAGCTTGGGTTGTGGAGCACCCAGAGAGACAACCATTTCAAACAATCAATCTCAATTACTGCACCAGGTGAATAATCTTTGAGGAATAACCCTGTGAGTGTTTCATGTTAGATAACTATGGAACAGTACCGCTGTATGGAAAGGAGGGGCTTTGGACCTTGTTGCATAGTACAATGTATGGAATGCCCAAACAGTATCTACCAAAAGATGTTGTTCTAGTGCATAACATTTGGTAAATGTATGGGACAGAAGCTCATGTAGCTGCTGTGCAAAGATCTGCAATGGGAACATTGTTGAGGAAGACCAGAAATGTAGATACAGCTCTCGTCCAGTGAGTGCAGCCAGTGGGAGGAGTTGGAATATTGCACTGGTCACAACAGAGATGAATATATTGCAAAATTCACTTAGTCTCTAATCAGAGATGGTTTCAACCTTTGGATTGTTTGGCAATTGACAGGAAAAAGCAATATTTTCTAAAGATCTGTTCTTTCCAGGTAAAATAGGAGAGCTCTGTGGCTATTGAGTATGGATGAAAGAAGCCCTGGCATCAATGTTGGGTTTCAGGAAAATAACAAGCTTAATTCAGGTGAAGGAAGAGACAACTTCTGGTAGAAATTTTGAATAGGGTCTTAGAGTGACCTTATCTTTCTGAAATGTTGTATAGGGAAAGTCTGCCATTAGGGTGGCTAGTTCACCTACTCTCCTGGAGGTAGTGATTGCAGTAAGGAAGAAGACTTGCATGGAGAGCTGTAGTAATGAGCAGACTGCCATGGATTCAATAATTTCCCCTTGAGTATGTGGTGCATGATGTTAAAGTTCCATACTGGCACAGGTTGTTTCATAGGAAGGGGAAGATATTATTTGCTCCCTTTAAGAATCATTTGGTGGTTGGATTTTAGTAAAAATAAGCTAAGTTCAGAAGCTAAAATAAGAAAACAACAAGTTAAAAATTACTTAGACAAGTTAAAGGTATTCAAATCACCAGGGCCTGATTAAATGAATCCTATATTATTTTAAAAGAGTTGATTGAGATGTAGGAGCCATTAGTTATCTTTGTAAAGTTGTGGAAGATGGCAGAGATTCCAGAAGACTGGAAAAGGGCAAATATAGTACCCATCTACAAAAAGTGAAATAAAAACGACCCAGGAAACTACAGAACAGTTTACTTAACTTCTGTGCCATGAAAGATAGCTGAGCAAATAATTAAAAACTCAATTTGCAAACATCTAGAAGATAATGAAGTGTTAAATAATAGTCATTGTGGATTTGTAAAGAACAAGTCACGTCAAACCACCATGATAACTTTGATAGGATAACAAGCCTGTTTATTAGAGGAAAGTGGTAGATGTGATACACCTTGACTTCAGTAAGGCATTTGATACAGTCTCATATGACCGTCTCATTAATACAACCTAGATGGAGCTACTAGAAGATGTATATATAACTGGTTGGATAACCATTCCCAGAGAGTAGTTATCATCATCATGCTAGATGGACATAACTGAAGTTCCACAGGGATCAATTTTGGGAGTGGTTCTGTTTAATATCTTCATCAATGATTTAGATAATAGCACAGAGTGCACTTACAAAGTCTCTGGATGATACTAAGCTGGAAGGGCTTGCAAGTGCTTTGGAGAATAGGGTTATCATTCAAAATAACTGGAGAAATGGTCTGAGAGAAATAGGATGAAATTCAGCAAGGACAAATGCAAAGTACTACACTTAGGAGGAACAAACAGCTTCTCACATACAAAATGTGAAATGACCATCTAGGAAGTAGTCCTGCAGAAAAGAATGTAGGGGTAATAGAGGACCATGAACTTAATATGAGTCAACAGTGAGACACTATAGCAAAAAAAAAAAAACACCACACAAACACACACACGGAAACATAATTCTGGGATGCATTAACAGGAGTGCTGTAGTAATTCTTCCACTCTACTTCACACTGATTAGGCCTCAATTGAAGTACTGTGTCCAGTTCTGGGATCCACATTTCAGGAAAGATGTTGACAAATTGGAGAAGGACCAGAGAAGAGCAACAAAGGTCTAGATAAAAGGTCTAGAAAAACATGACTTATGAGGGAAGACTTAAAAGGGGAGGGAGGGTTGCTTTGTTTGGAGAGAAGACAAAGGGGACGTGATAGCTTTCAAGTACCTAAAAGGTTGTTACATGGAAAAGGGAATAAAATTATTCTCTCTAACCTCTGATGATAGGACAAGAAGCAAGGGTTTAAATTGCAGTAAGGGAGGTTTAGGGTGGACATAAAGAAAAGCTTCTTTACTGTCAGGGTCATTAAACAATGGAATAAATTGCCCAGGAAGGTTGCGAATTTCCATCATTGGAGATTTTTAAGAGCAGGTTAGACAAATATCTGTCAGAGATGGTCTAGATGGTGCCTGGTTCTACCATGGACTTGATGATCTCTTGAGGTTCCCTCCAGTTCTAGGATTCTATGGATGTGCAGATAGTATTTCTGTCCAGGTTGTGAATTGTTGAAATTATGACTACATGCACCTTGATGGAACCATTGGCAAGGTCTAGTATGTAGTCCAGAATTCTGGGCAGAGGTGCCGAATGGAATGATAGGCATTTTTCCCCCAAACCTTGTGCATAACTAAAAGCCACTTCTGATTATAAGCTTTGCATGTGCTAGGCTTGAGACTATTGACAAGGATCATTTTGACCACCTCAGAGTAATCCTGATCAAGCGGTATTAGCCAAGAAGCCGCCACACCATAAACTGGAGAACTGCAATGGGTATATGGAGGACCCATCCTGGGTCAAAAGATGAGGAATTTTTGGAAGAGGCAGTGGGGGTGCCATTGCCATTTGAGCAAGTTAAGGAAACATTTATCTCAACTATCAATATAACCCGGACCCTATCTTGTTTGTATATATTTGTAGCACATGACTCATTAGTGGAATGGCGGGGGAAGCACAAACATGAGAGGTAAGTCCATTTGATAAGGAGGGCATCCCCCAGTAGAAATGCCATAGTCTCACTTGAGCACAGTACTTGAGACACGTGGAACTGCAAGCTGCCACAAATAGGTCTATAAGTGGATATCCCCAATGTTGAAATATGGTGGTGAGTATGTAAGAATCCATCACTCATTCATGGGTTTGTTACAGGTTGGACCTCTCTGGTCTGGCATCATCAGGACCTGATTGGTCCCAAACAAGTGAATTTGCCAGACCAGGGGAGATCTCCTGCCACTGGCCCCCAAGTCCGTCACCCGCTAATGGCAGTTAGCCAGGTGAAGCTGCGGGGCTCTGGACCCAGCCCCGCACTTCTAGGGGCTGCTAGAGGACTTTGGATCTGGTCCCCAGCTGCTCCCAATTGGGCTGCCGACTCCGATGTCCCACCCGGCTGGCCCGCCTGCCCTTAGGCTCCCGTGCGCTCTGCTCCAGGAGCATCTGTGGTGATGTAATAAAAAAACATGCATTCTGAAGGTCACGGCACGATAGCTTTTTGTAACTCTCAAGTAATCATTTCTACGGTTACCATTTTGAAACATGATTTTCGTATGAAATTGTTGAACTGGGGCAAGTCCAGGATAGGTCTCCATTTTCTGCTCTTTTTTGATAGCACAAATTAGTGGGAATAAAACTCTGTTCCCTTGTGAGCAAATGGCACTTTTCACTTCTCTCAAATACAGATTTCCTGTTGTAGCAGGGCCTCCTGGGAGGGATCCCTGCAGAGGGACAGGGATGGGGACGGGGGGTAGAAGGACATTAAATGGGCTAGAGTAACCATTGCAGACTATTTCCAGTACCAGCTTGTCTGATGTAATGTTTTGCCAGAAAGGATAGTGAGAGGCAAGCCATGTGTCTGTGCATTGTCTGGCATTCTAGAGAAGGGACAGATGTCAAACCCTTGATCAGTGTTTCAAAATGAATGCCATGACATAAATGGCTGAGACGCTGGGGGCTTACCTTGTATTTGCCTGCTTGTGCCATTGGTCAGAAACACATTGGAATTGTGAGTATGTTGACAGACAGAAGCGTTGCATATGAAGTGACCCTGTTTTTTCAGGGTATACAGCGAAGCATCTGTGTTCTCTACAGTTTCTGGCACAAAAAGGCAGATCCCCATCTGTATTCAGTAGTACTTTAAGAAATCCCAAGAGACGCCAAGAAATGCAACACATAACCAGCATCGCTTAACTATCTGCCTGCTGTGTCACCAAAGTCAAGGGATGCCTGTAGTGCTGTCCTAGCTCTGAGGGAGCCTTCCATGATGTTTGCTTTGTATTGTTTGTACACTTCATCTGGTAATTATTCAATAAAGAGTTTCAGTCAAACAAGTTGTACGTGTAATTTTCCAGGAGCATGCAGTAGTTGGCAATGCAAAACTGTAGGTAAGCTGATGAATAAGATTTCTGTCCAAACATATCCAGTCTTTTCCTGCCCTTATCAGATGGGGTAGTTTGAACTGGATAGGTTTTCCAACTGTAACGTACTCCCTCCATCACTAAGGAGTTTGGAGTTGTGTGCGTATGAAAAAAAATTCTGCACCTTTAGCAAGCACATCATATTTCTTATCTGCTCATTTGGAAGAAGGCAGAAAGGTGGCTGGCATATGCCATATTATTTTTACAGGTTTCATAATATCAGGGTTAATTGGTAGGCCAATCTTGGCTGACGAGGATATCGGCAGTATGTCCATCAGTTGATGCTGAGGTCTCTGGTAATTCCACCATAGACATGTCCAGAGAAATCGACACTCTCTTAAAGAGATCTTGAAATGACTTTAAATTCTCCCCAGCAGTTAGTGGTGGAGGCATGACTGTCTCATGAGATGAAGAGAAGAGGATGAAATGAGCGTGTGTAGCACATAAGAACAGCCATACTGGGTCAGACCAAAAGTTCCATGTAATCCAGTATCCTGTCTTCCAATAATGGCCAATGCCAGTTGTCCCAGATGGAATGACCAGAACAGGTAATCAAGTGATCCCTCCCCTTTCACCCATTCCCAGCCTCTGACAAACAGAGGCTAGGGACACCATTCCTGATCATGCTGGCCAATAGCCATTGATAGACCTATCCTCGATGAATTTATCTAGTTTTTTTTTAACCCTGTTAGAAGTCCTGATCTTCACAACAACCTTTGGCAACGAGTTCCACAGGTCGACTGTGCACGGTATGAAAAAAAAAAAATCTCCCCTTTGTTTGTTTTAAACCTGCTACCTATTCATTTGGTGACGACTAGTTTGTGAGTATTGAGAACAAGTAAATAACTTTTCCTTATTTACTTTCTCCACACTAGTCATGATAGACCTCTGTCATATCCCCCCTTAGTATACTATTTTCTAAGATGAAAAGTCCCAGTTTTTTTAATCTCTCCTTTCTGCAAGTTCCTCCGACTTGGCATGCTCCGGTAGCAATGGTGGTTGTTGCTGATGTTTCTGTAGGGAGGAATGACGAGAGGCATCCACAATCACAGCCTTCTCTTCATCACCAGAAAAAAGTAGTGTGGAGCTCACTGGAGTCACTATCTAACCTGGATCTGGTTGGATTGAGGTACCGGACCCAGGACACCAAAAAGCAGAGTTCCAGGTACCGAGGAAGAGCTAGGTCTGTCTGACTGTTAAGTGCCTGCAGTACTGTGAAGCTCAGCATTGGTCTGTACTAGAACAAACTGTGCTGGGATCATGCCAGGCTGTGTTTGGACAACAGGTGACACCTGAATGATGGAGACTGTCACCACTTTTTTCAGTACTGCAGAAGACGAGCAAGAGGATGTTTTCTTAGCTCATGGGCCCAAGTTAGGGCCTGACTGTACTGTTGCCTTTGCCCCTTGGGACATCTCCATAACAGACATACCCATCACTTTTTGGTCCAAGATGGTCAGTGCCATCAGTACCAGGCAGATGTTTTCAGTGGAGATAGAAAGACAAACCCAAAAAGATACTAAGTTAATTATTGCAGTCTGTGTTTGGTTGCCTTTTTGGGAACAGGGTCCTTCAGCAAAAGTAGAAGGGATCCCTAGTCTGAGGCTGCTGACAGAAAACGCTGGCAAGTGAAGACCTTATCTCAGGGTCCAAAGATGGTCTGAGTGATTGCTCTGTAAGAAAAAAGCATGAATCAGAAGTCTCTGGCTGACAACTTTTCGTAGTGCAGAAATTTCTGTGGGGTATGTGTTTCATCCAAACAGTGGATATATTAGGCATAACCATCTGATATTGGAATTGATAGCCTACAAGTGAGGCAACATTTGAATCCATGGGAAAGGAAAATTTTGTCTGGGTCCAGTTCTGTGCCAAAGGGGTGGGAATGGGAATGGAGACAAAAATAATTTTTTTTGAGAGAGAGAATTAAAAAAGGAGAGAAATAACAAGTATGAAGGTTTAAATAAAAAGGGGGAAACTTATATAATCAGTTGTGAACAGTAGGCACGAGTTGCTGTGCATTCTGACCTAAGCCTAATGCAGTAGAGAAGGAAGGAACTGGAGAAATGGTTGGTAACGCACATCAGTTAACTGTTTACAGTTAACCATGTATGTGCCGCCATCCAAATATTCCTGCTACAAATCTCCAACTAAATACAAGGCACTAAGACAGCTAATATGGAGCACTCACAGGGACACCCCTTGAAGAAAAACTGACCTATTCTCAGTTGTATCCACTAAACCTGCATGACGAATCTATTTACTACTGCCTTATTAGTAAATTATACTAATAGTATAATTTGGATTATGTTTGTGCTATTTTAAAGGGAACTATTATTCACTTTTACAATCTGTTTGAGAACTGACATATTTCCGTACTCCTGAATTTTAAAAAATTCTTGCTTTGTCAATAATAGTGCTATATACTGAAGTTAACACATGAACATACCGTTGTTGGGGGTTTTTTTTGTTTGTTTTTTTACACACAGGGAGGTATTGGGTTTCTTCCCCCTCCCACCCACCAAGCCACTCAAGTGGACACCAGAGAATAACCAATTTTATGGAAAGACTGCATATTTTTGTCAGCAGTTCAGCACTTCACTTTTTAATTATTTTAGCAGTGTCAGATATACTCCATCTGATCCTAGTGACCTATTATTCAATATCTCTATCTATTCCACCCTTTACACAATTCTATTTCTAATACTGATATATCTTTATTACCTGATAAGAACTGATCTGTTAATGCTGTCACTATTCTAAGAAGAAACTGAAAACATGACATTTCTAGGAAGTTCATATTAAAAAGATAGAGTGGCATTTGATAGACTAGGTATTACTACAGATAGCACACTTAATTATAAGCCTGTTTACTAAAAAAACCCTCCCAAAAACAATTTCTTTTTTAAATGATTGCTTTCCAGAAGGAAAAAAAACAAAAGTTTACCATTACATTTTCATCCGAGTCAGGTACAGAATCAAGTAATTCATCAAGTTCTTCTCCAATACTAATATCATCTCCATCTCCACTATCTACACATGCTTCTGTTACAGAGAAAGTAATGTTTCCATTTGCCAGTACTGAAGAAGGCAGGGATTTCTTTTCCACTTGAAGAGGCATGACAGAAGATATGGCCTGCACAGATACAGAGGCCAAATCACTCGACACGTCCAGGGCAAAGTTTGAGGAAACAGTAGAAAGGATCTCTTGTTTCTCTTCTGATAAATCTGAAATGGGAAATTTCAGAAAAACAAAATTTCTAGTCATTGTTGTGAAAAAAACAATTTTCACCACTTTTAATATGGAAAAAAAATATTTTGTCTTAAAGAAATTTAATTTTAGAATAGAAAGAGATACTGAAGAAAAGCATACCAACCATTCGTATTCATTAATTCACTTCAGAAAAAATATGCAGATGTGTATATTGGAGTGTTTGCATATTCTGATATACCTAGTGAACAGGCACAGTAAGAAACTTGTAGCTTAAGTTATCACATACTATGCTTTATTCTGCCTCCCGACAGCCACAACTATTTATTTCTAGTTACAGAAGTTATATCAGAATGCCACAACATCAAAAGAGGCGGCAACAATAATAGCCAGGAGACAGTTTGCACAGCCACCTTAACCTGTATTCTCTTATGCACGCACGCTTCATCCAAATCCCTCAAAACCCCACACATCTGTCACACCATCTTATTAAGTTTACTTTGCTGGCAAAATAAAAAAACTATTCTAGTAAGAAGTCATATGTGAAGTTATTTCTTGGACTGACTTGAAACTTTTTCAATCTGCTTAATTCATGATTCAGATAAGAGAATCATTATAGTTACAAACACATTGGCTCTGCACTATATAGCTAGCTCCTTCCATGAAGGCAGACTCACCAGATTCAATATCCTCCACAGAAGAATCTGAATTCTGTAAATAAGTAAAATATCAATCAATCAACTTGAAGAGTAACAGCACCCTTCAAGCATGCATTTAAAGTTGGTCTTATCAATCCAAGTTTGACTTAAAATTTAGTTTCTGTAAAATCTGAGAATTCAGAAGATTGACACACAAAAAATGGCTTTTCAAACAGTATGTGAAACAATCATTGCAACCCTAAGAAACTGAAACGAACAGTGAGACTAATTTAATAGAATTTCATTTCCTAAAATAAGCTTCTTCATTTACTGTTTGGTGTAAATAAACTGCTTTAAAGTATTCGTATTTACTCAGGCAATGTGTTATTAGCAATTCTAACTAACAAAACCCTTTTACAATTTAGGTGGACTTTATGCATCTAAGACACCTGGACAGGTCTCTCAGTACTTATTAGTGACTTAGATATATATATATGTTAAGGGTAGATAGTTGAATATTCCTAAGTACCTGAGTACTCACTGGACTATATGTTAAGGGTAGATAGTTGAATATTCCTAAGTACCTGAGTACTCACTGGACTATCTTTAGTACTTAAGCTGTCATTAAGTACAAAAAGCAATAGTTAATTGTATCCTTTCCTTACAAATTAGCAATAAGGCCAAACACAGAAGGACAACATTTTAACTATCTTTTATTCGAGGAAGACTTGTATCTAAGTTCTCTTTGTACAAGTGACTGAGTAAGATATACTCATGGCAAAACCAAGCCCAAGATTAGACAGGAATCCATATCAGTGCAGGAATTTTAACCAAGTTAACAGGACATTTTCACTTCACTGTAAGAAAATCAATTTCTATTATGAACATGTGGAAATTTACCTTTATTGTCTCTTCTCCAGAAACAGAGTTTGAGGAAGTTGGCTGCAATTAAAACACAGAATTTTAAGTCTTTAGTGAACATTAAACACTCATGAGATTTAAAAAAAAAAAAAAAATCTCTTACCCTGGCTCTGACATATGCTTTTCTTATTTTTAATCCTAGTTTCTGAGCAAGTTCTTGAGTCAGCTTTATCACATTTTCATCCTAAAATAAATAAATAAATAAATAAATAACCACTCACATATATATATAATATATCTACTATATATTTGAGAGAGTTTATCTGTTTATTCAAGAACTCCTCCTAAACAGAAAGAAATAGGACCACAAAATTTGGTATACAAGCTAGTCAACTAGTCGCTTCCCCCACCCTTGCTGCCTCTATATCAGAAAGAGGCAATGGGGGAGGGGAGGTTGCTTTAAAGCAGCAGCTCCATGTGGAGCCTGGGGCCAGACCCCAGCCTCCACACTGTGCTGCTGCTACAAAATGCCGCATACAGCCTGGGGCCGGCTGGGAGTCCCCAGCTGGCCCAGGCTGCACACGGCATTTCAAAGCAGAAGCACCGCGCAGAGCCTGGGGTAAGTGGGGGACTGATTGAGTCCCATGCTCCCCGCAGCATTTTCACCTTTGAGGTGTGGTGACTATTGCTACAATTCAAAGGCAGAAGCACCCTTGTTGACTAATTGAATTGCAATGCAAATTGCATTCAATTAGCCAAATAATTGAAATTTTACATCCCTAATGTGGGTATGTCTGAAGAACAATGTGTATTACCATTTCCACATTTTTTGCTATGTTGGATGTTGCTAGAAAAAAAAAGTTTACCTTTTAGCCATAAACCTTATTGCTTGCTTAATTATTTAACTAGGTTTAGAACAGTAATACCCAACCTTTATGCCCAAGATGACTTTCAGAATTTAAGGGCAAACCAGGATCTACCCAGCCCCTTCCCCTAAAGCCCCATCCTGTTCTCTTCCAGCACTTGCTCTCACTCACTTTTACTGGACTGAGCATGTGTGCTGGCTCTGGGAGGGGAATCAGGTTTGGGGCAGAGGAGTGAAATGCAGGCAGGGCTGCTGGATATGAGAGGAGGGTCAAGGTGGAGGCATGCAGTGCTGGCTCTGGGAGAAGGCACAGGCCTAGGGCTTGGAATGCAGAAGGGAATGCTGGCTCTGGAAGGTGGTGTCAGACTGGAGCAGAGGCACTTCTCTGGGGAACAAGGCAGGACCACCCCAGAAGTGGTGGAGTGCAGACTGAGAGCAGCGTGAGCTGGGGCCACCTTGCTCCATTTTCCTCCACCCCACTGCCTGTGAATGCAGAAGTGATTAAAGGAAGGCAGACTACAGCTGCTGGCACCGGCCAATCAGCCTTGCTAGTCTCCTGGGCTGCCCTGGATACAGGAGGGGGCAGAGCAAAGCAGGGTGGGGTGTTCAAGCCTTTCACTGGGCTTGGGGATATCACTTGGCCAGTATCCCCTCTGGAATCCTACTTACCAGTTACCCCTGACTAATCTGGCATTATCTGATTAAAATGTGTCCATACATTATAGATGTAACCACTGTTAAATAGCTGCAACACAATCTGCGCCAATGACACACTACCAAAAATGGTTAAACAGTCCCAGGCCAAATGATCCAGAGTCAACTTACACATGTGAGAAAAGCATATAAATGGTAATTTAGATCATTCAATGCTAGACAGACTAGATTCTAGAACTTTGAAATGCAAACCTGTATTGTTAGAAATTAGAGGTAATCCACTATATATTTGAGTTTGTTTTGTTCATCCACACCTCCTAACCAAGAACTAGTACCACCACTAAATTTGGTATACTGCTTCCTCCTAACATAAACTAACTAACTAAAAGCAAAGTAAGGAGTTGGTTGTGTCAAGAAAATGGAATATGCCAGGAATGGGCTTGTTTCTCATAAAACCATACAGAAGGAAGAGACAGAATCACCAAGTAGGTGAAAGGGACAGAGGCTGGCTGGCTGGGGACACACCCCTTTCCTCCCTCATTCACAACTGTTCCAGCCCCAAGCTTACCACCACCACCACCTGAGTTGCCCTGTAAGGAAGGAGGGGGCTGAAGCGCCCCACCTCTCCAATTCCTATGGGCACATTGCTGGTTGTTCCCCTACATCAGGGAGCAAGGGGCGGGGGGTGGGGGAAGTAGAACAGCTTGCTGCATTCCTCACTCTGCTGGGAAGACAAGCTGTGCACTTTGCTCTCACTCCCTAACAGGGACAGGAAAAGGAAGAGCTAGCAGCCTTGGCATGAATTTTCCTTTTATCTTCAAAAAAAAATAGAATTAAGGACCCGAGCAATGCCAAGTAAATGTACCAGTTACAAGTAAATACACATATCTTAGACATGCTAGCTTCTATCACTATTAACTGCTGATAAGGAGACCAAAAGGGAACATTAACAATTAGATGAACCTAGGTTAATATAGTGTCATTGTTATCTCTTCAAAGTCTGTGATAAACTGCTTAATGGATAAGTTACGTTATGTTAATTACTTCATGTTTGATTACCATGGGGTTAATCAAAAAACTATTAAATTCTCCCAAGCTTGCAGCTTTCCCCAGGAGCATCCAAGCCAGGGATGGGAAATAAACTAGAAGCAATTCCCTGGCTTGAATGCTCTTGGGGAAAGCTGCAAGCCAAAGAAATGTGATCCTAGAATATCCTTGTGTCTCTTTAAGGTGCACTGACTTTGTTTCATCCAGAAGAAAACTTCAAGCTGATCTGAGACCATAAGCCATAAGGATTGAGATCCCAGACATTGGCTGGAATCACTCTGGATATAGATTCTGGACTATAACCATGGACTAAATTTTAAACGAATTTTTGCAATTACAAGATCACCATCTCTGCTATGTAAATGAACCTGAAGAACTGAACTGTCTGCATGTATACTGATCTCTTTACACTTTTTTCTTTAAAAAAATAGTTTATTAATAAGAATTGGCTATAAAAGCATGTATTTGGGCTACATCTGACATTTATTGATCTGGAAGATAATGTGTCTTGTCTTATCCTTTGGACTGTTAGAACTTTATTTGACTGGGAAGTCAGGATGGAAGCTTGAGTCTGGGTACTTTAAGGGAACTGAGTGGTTTGGATTGCTGATTTGGCTAATAAGATAATGCAGAAGCTGTTTTGTGCTGGCTTGGTAAATATAAATATTGGAATTACCATCAGCTTTAGGGATAGGCTTCAGACATTGCACCCTGAGTGGCTCCCCGCTGGCTCCCCTAACCCCCGCATATCACAAAATGGAAGTGTTCATTACATTACCAAATTGTCCCCCTCACCTAGGAGGCCGAAAAACAGATACACTACACACGATACTCCATAGTGGCAGTTTTCACTTCAGCCTTATCTACATTACCCTGGTAAGTTGACTTAAGTTATGCTACTTCAGTTACATTATTCATATAACTGAAGTGACCAGAGTGTAGGCTGACTTACTGCAGTGTCTAGACTGTGCTTTGTCAATAGGAGATGCTCTCCCACCAACTTATCTTACTCTAAGAAAGATGGAATACCAGACACAACAGAAGAGCACTCTCCTATCAACTTAGTGGGTCTTCTTCACCTGACCCGCTAAATTGACGCTGCTTCATTGATCACAGCAGTACTGATACATGTACACGTGTATATTTGACCTGGAGATTCATAACGGCCCTTTTGTTAACTATTCAGATAAGACATTTCTTACTATTTACAAACAGGGATTTTTTGAGGCATGCTAGAACTTTTTTTCATTTTAATTATTTGCTTTTGTTTTCAATTCAGGCTGAACACTTTCAAATTAACTAATTGTACAGCGAATGCTATGCTGGATGTGAACCAAGCAGTTTGTTAGTTTCCCAGTTTACAAAATTATTTTCCATTAAAAAGTTATATTTTATATTATAAGCCTCTAAATCTGTGGCTCTTAAATTGCAGCCTGTGGACCACTAGTAGTCTGCGGCCACCTTATAGGTGGTCTGCGGCTCAAGCTCAGATCCTCTGTCATCCCCTGCAGCAGGAAGCCAGTGCTGCCACTCCAGCCATGTGCAGCTTGAGCACCGACTCCGGCTTTCTGCTCAGATGGCGCGAAGAGCGTGGGGAGGTGTGAAAGCCCCAACCTTTCCTCCCACACTTGGCTTGCAGAGAGAGGCAAAGCAAGGGGCTGCGTGCTGCGGAGCGCAAGGGACTAAGCCCCCCTCCCACCTCACTGGGGGTGAACAGCAGTGCTGCGAAGCACTTTCCAGGGGCTTTCCCCATTGTTCTCATTGCTCATCCAATGGGAGCAGTGGGTGCACAAAAACAAGTAAGCACCACCCCCCCAAGACCAGACCGCCGCACACTATTCCCCCTCCCTCACTCCCCTCAAAGACCCAGCACCCTCAGCTTCTTCGTAAACCCTCCCTTCCTCTTGCACCCTCCCTTCCTGGCCAGACACGCTACCCCAAGGGTGGGAAAAATTTTCAAGGGAGACTACTTCAAAAATTTTCAAAATAGTTGCAGGACACCCCAGAAGTAGTGGGGCCCTTAACCAGAAGCAAGAGAAAGGGCTCTCACCTTCCATGTGGCTTCCAGGCAATGTGGCAGGGTGGGAATCGGTGACCCCTTTCAATTGTTTCTATTTAAAGGGTTCACGCTCAGTGTTCCCTCTAAGCTAGGCAGCAGCACTGCTTCAGAGAGGATAGATTATTCAGCTCCACCCAGTCAGTCAGCTCTGTGAATGGAACCCTGAGCCCCTGACTGGGCGGGGCTGATTCATCATTTGTGAAGTTGTGCTTTCCGGCAGCTTAGAACAGGCCAAGGCAAAACACAGCCCACGGGCCGCATCCGGCCCACCAAGCCACTGGATCTGGCCTGCGGAGGCAGCAGGGAGCCCCAGGCATGCTCCCTGACTTGCCCAGCAACCCTGCGCACCATGCAGAAACTCAGCTGCAGGGCTCCATTTCAGTTTTAAAACTGGAGGGGAGGGAAGAAGTTTTAGGAGCTGCCCTGCCCTGCCCCCACCACATTTCCATTGGCTGGTTTCTAGCAGATATCAGCCAATGGGAGCCGCTAGTTAGAATTTAGGTAGCTAAGAAGAATCATGCCCCTTCTCCTGGACTCAGTTATTCATGAAGCACATGGCCAGGCAGACAGGTTTGTTTTGCAGTTGACAAGTAAGCCTTCTTCTGAAACCCCAGCCCTTTCCTGCCCCAACTCTCTAGCCCTCTCACCCCCCCCCACACTCAACATAACCAAACCCTCTGTCCCTCTCTGACACCCATACCCTCTCCCAATTTGGCACCCCAATTTCCTGCCTCAAGTCACAATCCCCTCCTACCCTAGGTCACATCCTAAACCCCTGCACTCCAGTCCCCTGTCCTAGGTCACAACCGCCTGCTTCATCCCAACTCCCTCCCAGACTCCAGTCTCCTTCCTGCGCCCCAGACTCTTACCCCAAGCTCCCTTCTGCACCCAACCTCCACTCCAGACCCCACATCTCCATTAATATCATGGAAGAGTGCGGCCCTCGACCACTTTCCATAAACTTGGAGTGGCCCATCAAAAATTACTGCCCACCCCTGGCTTACAGGGAACACTGCTTATGACTTGTCAGCTTCCGGGAAGGTGCAAGCCCTTTAAATAGAAGCAGGTGAAAGGGCTCACACATCCCCGGCTCCCAGGCAACTCGTTAGGGGGCAGGACCAGCAACTGCCTCACAGGACTGATGAAAGAGCTGGGTGAGCCAGATTCAGCCCACTGACAGGCTCTTGCCCATCCCTGCCCTATCCCCCAGCCAGCTCCTGCACCCTCCCTCCTGGCCACATACTACACTCGCCCTTGCTCTCACCACTCTGGCCAGACACCCTACTCCCAGCCCGCTTCTGCTCCCTACCTCCCACCCTCACTCCCTCCTGCATCTCACCTCTCGCTCAATTCTGCACCCCCCCATTCATATCCCACTCACTGACAGCCCTGTCCCACACACTGAACCCCTCATTTTTGTCCCCACACCAGAGCCGAAGGAGGTCCACAAAATACACTAACTCAGGGCCTATGAGAACCTCTGAACCTCAGTCCTCCCGGTCCCTTCCTCTCGCCCATAGGGCTGGAATGCCAGAGGAGTGAGGTGTTTCAGTTGAGGGCCACATCAGTGAGGGATGGGGAGTTTTGGAGGAGTTTTTTTTGCTTCTCACTTGTGTAGTACACAACTGATTTTTCTGTGGGTGGCCCAGATCCCAAAAAGGTTCCCCATCCCTGCCATAAAGAAAATATTGAAGACTTTTGTCTTGGACATAATTTTAAATAAATTAATATTTTACTTAGTTTAAGTTTGATAAACATTTAAACTCTCTCATGTTTAATCTGTTTAATAATTTAAATTAAACCATTCTCCCTAACTGCAGCACTAGCATAATGGCTTGGGCATAATTATGTGCAGGGCTCAACAAATAATACAATCTACTCGCCATGGGAGAATAGATTGTAACCCAGAAGAGCTGGGTTCGGGCGATCTGTGCATGCGCAGATTGCTGGACAGCGCGGCTGGCAAGCGGGGCTTGCCACGTTTCAGCAAGCCCTGATTATGTGATTAACAGCAAGTTCCCATTAGCAACTGGTGGTCCACGGAAAAGTTTGTACTGAGCCAGGTGGGCCATGGGAAAAAAAGTTTGAGGACCACGGCTCTAAATCATGTGTAGATGTTATGGGCCACTGTCCAACTGGAGAAGCAAAACCCATTCACTGACTATGCTGAAATTTTAACATGTACCTAATTCATTTGTTTTAAAGTGTAAGTATTACTATCAGGATACTCAGACTGAGGCTTCCATGCCACAAGTAGTTCTTTAATGCATCTCCTGTTGCTCTTTGCAACAGATGATAATGAAACACTGATTTAATTTTTTTAAACCAATCAGCATTCTTGTACTACATTATTAACCAACTGTAGTTGATCAATATATAATATATGAGAAAATGTAAATGAAAGCTAAATATTTCCCATCATACTGTTTAAACATGGATATCTAGCATTATAGTAAACTGAATAATTAATTCACACTACTGCAGCTCTTTTGGGTAACACAGATTGCTAATCTGGCTCCTGAACCACCAACATGTGAGTATCACTGCTCTAAAAGAACCTCATTGGTGACATCCATACATACTGGCTAAAAAGTCACACTTTCACCCCTGCCAGCCAGACCACCACCACAACACAATTTCTCCTGCTTTAAAAAAAAAAAAAAAAACACGCAACTATGTCAATTCTACTTGGTTTGAGGGCCCTAGTTTTCACTACCAAATACAAAAATATTTCAGATATTTCTTAGCTTCCACACTGAAAACAGATACAATGAATAAATAATCAATAAAGCACAGTCCTACATAAAATACCAGCTCTTTCCAAGATATTATTGCAAAAGTATAGTTAACTCTGTATAATTTACTTACCTGGGGTACAGCCAGAGAGCATTTTGCTACAGCATCATAAGCCTTCTTATACCTTCCCAATTCATTTAAGGCTTTGGATTGCCGATACAAAGCTCTGAAATTGTTTTCATTTAATCTTAAAGCTCTCTCACAATCTTCTAGAACTTTTTCATGCAATCGCTGAGAAAGGAAAAAAGTTTAAGTGCTTTTTCAATAAACATTTTGTTGCTAGAGGAGACAATTCAAATAGCCTACAATTAAATCAGAAAGTGCTGAGCAACTACAATTCCCAAGTAGGCTTTCTTCTTAGGATATTATTCCTTCCTAATGTTTTACTTCTGGATAGAAGTGCTGAATCAACGCCGAATCAAAATTCACTAGCTGTTTATTGTTCTTACTGTTAGCATGGAATGCTTTGTAGACAGATTGCATAGGGAGACAATACTTCAGCAAAATATTCTAGAACCCTCATTTAGTCCAGCTAACACTTTGTTACACCTTCATATAATAAAAAGGTAATGATACCATTTACTATGTTTTAACAAAAACAAAAAATCATCACTGAAGTAACACAGCAGACTATTTATCTTACAAAGTGAGCGAAGCACAAAGCAGCAACAGTATTAAAGCCTGGTCATACCAAACATCATAATCCTAGTCTATAGTATTTGACAGAAGTGCAGTGTATCTGGCTCTCACAAAGACAAACAGCTCTATTACAATACTTGGACAGATTTTGAATACTTCAGTTCTAGAGGAATCAAAGGTAGAAATAGTAAAAGCTTTTAAGATTTTATTTCTTATTCATTCTGGAAGTAAGACGAGTTTTATTTATATAGATAGAAAGGAAGGGAATAATAATGCCTTTGATTCATTAATTCTTTGTACTTAAAAGCTGTGGATATACCAGTAAACAGATATAACGGTAAATGACTAGGGATGTTGAAAAGCATTTTGGGGAGGGGGGGTGTAAATGTGTAACCATTGAAATTTTCAGTGTTTACATACATGAGGGAGGCAGCACCACAGGAGCCGGTGCGCAAAGGGAGCCAGCTTTCAAGATGGCTCCTGCAGAGCTACCTGTTACCCCGCACTGCTGGCTCTGTATCAGTGTCGTGGAGCAGGAGCTGTGCTCATGAGGAGCCAGCTTTTAAGCTGGGTCCCACAGAGCTGCTCCTTCCCGCCCCTGCCCCCGCAAGAGCTGGTACCTGCTCCTCCTCCAGGAGCCAGTACACATGGATAGCTGGCTTAAAAGCTGTCTCCCCACCTGTGCCAGCTCCTGCCTGCTCCCCCACGCTGCTGCCTCTGTATCCGAAGCAGCAGCACAGAAGGGCAGGCCACCCCATGAGAGCCAATGCTCAAGGAGACCTTGCTTAAAAGTTGGCTCCCTGCAAGCACTGGCTCCTGCCTGCTCCCTCCCCTGCTGCCTCCAATACAAAGGTGGGGAGGCGGGGGAGGAGCAGGAAGAGACAAGAACCAGAAACATTAAAGACAAACCCTCTATTGGAGTTACCATTATGAAACCCAGAAACCCAGAGGGACTGCCGGAGCTGCCAGGCACCTGGTACAACAAGGAGCTGCTGGGGCTGTGACTATCCATTTATCCCAATGAGACAAATGACAACCCTAAAACCCAAGTATCCCCAGAATGAGAATGTAGGAAGGATCCCAGGGATACCAAGGAGGGTTTGGCTCTATTACTGACGAGGGATATTAAATTGAGATTAACTGGCTTAACCGAATAATCAATGTAATTTGCATCAACTCTTTGATTAGTCGATAAGTGCACCCCCACCTTTGAAGTGTAACAACAGCCCCAGGGCATTGCTACACTTCAAAGACAAAAGTGCTGTGGGGAGCATGGGGCCAGTGAGGCACTGAAGTAGTCCCCCGCTGGCTCCGTGCTTCCTGTGGTTTTCCAAAGCAGCAGTGCCACATGGAGCCCGGGGTCAGCGTGGGAGTCCCCTGCTGCTCCAGACTCCATGTGCGCTGCCACTTTGAAACACTGCATGCAGCCCAGGCTCCACGTGGCATTTCAAAGCGGCAAACCCCAGACTCCACGCTGCACTGCCACTTTGAAACAAGTGGAGGCGGGGAGATAGTGACTAGTGTGTCAACTATCTGCTAAGCATTTGTCGACTAGTGATTCACATCCTTATTACCGAGTGCAAGTAGGCCAACATACTGCAGTTGGATTTCTTTGATGACCCAGGGGCAGACCCCTCTGCCATTGTTAGGGTCCTGGGCTGGGACTTGGATACAGCGGAGACAGGTGGGTCTATGTCTCCCTACCCCCTGCCATCCCATCTTTCAGCCAAGAGGCCTGCATTGGTTTGTCTCCCACCCAACCAAGGACGCCAGACAGTTTTGCTTTCTGTCGCTCTACAGACCTGATTCCTATACGCTCACTGCTACTTTACCTGACTGTGTGCTGATCTGTCCTGACTGAGGGCTCCAGGATTAACAGGCCCAGCTGCTACTCAGACTGAACTGCAGACTTGGGCCTATTAATGTCAGCTAATTTTCTCTGGAATCGAGTTGCTCCAGAAACCCTATAGTAAGGGAGAATGGTCTCCCTCCCAGCTGGATGGGGAAGAGAGCCACAACAGCCTTCCCACTTTATCAGCATGTGAGCTTAGTATGCCCATTTAAAAGACAGTACGATACTGCTAGTATTATTGTCTAGAAATATCTAAACATGTTTAGAGACAATAAACAATCTTCAACAATTTTGAAACATTTTGACAATTCTTAAACCATAACCAAAAGCTCTTTGTCTACTAGTGAATTTTCTATGACTTCATAGCATCATGGAACTGGAAGGAACCTCAAGGGCCATCAAATCTAGCCTTCTACGCTCATGACAGGACCAAGCACCATCTTCTAGACCAGTGTTTCCCAACTGATGCTCCGCAGAACCCTGGGGTTCCGCAGAGCAAAACGAGGGGTTCTGCGAGGAGCCGGCGCTCCCCCTGAAAGAGAGAGAGAGAGAGAGAGACGGCTAGCCAGCAGAGGCGTGGGTGGCAAGTTGTGTGGGCTCGTGGTGCCCATGCTCCAGCAATATTTGGAGCTGGAGCTGGTCCCGACCCTCCTTCCCCCCACGCACGTCCTCCCACCCCGGCCCGAGAGCGTCTCTCCTCCATCACCGCCGTGCACAACCTTCCCTGAGCTCCCCCTCGCTGGCTGCTGCTGCCCTGCGCAGCATGCTCAAACCAGTGGGTGGGGAGTCGCCCGGACGTGACGTGACGTAACGTCATGGCCTGGGATTTTAAACTTGCTGGGTGCTGTGATGCACCGCATGGCTGAGTTGTGGGTTCGGAGTCCGGGGACAGAGCACAGACTCCAGCCCCACAAAGTGGAAGGGAGAGGGAGAGGGAGGTGCTTGTGCAAAGGGGAAGGCATCAAAGGGACAGGGGTGGAGGAGAAACAAATGGCAGGGGGCCAAGTGCAGACAATGAGGAAAAAGGCAGGAGAGGTGTCAGTGGGAGGGGGACAGAGTGATGCTGGGAGGGGAGAAAGTAAGGGCATTGGGGGCTAGAGGGGTGAGGGGAGGTGCTGGGAGAAGGCTTGAAAGAAGGGGTGGGCATGAGGAAGGCTGGGATGGAGCAAGTCATGTGAGAGAGCACAGGGGCATGAGGGCAGAGGATGGTGAGGGGTGGGCATCAGGGAAAAATGGAGCAAAGGGGGCAGGGGAAGTGAGGGAAGGGGGAGGCACCAGGAGGGTCCAGGGGTAAGAGAAGGTGCAGGTGCCAGGGGATTCTGGGGGTGAAGCAGAAGGGCAGACACCTGCAGTGGAGGGACCACCACCAGAGGAGAGAGGCAGGGCAGGTTTGTAGAGGGAGGTGTTAGAAGAGGGGATGAGGAGGGGTAGCTCACATGATCAGAGTGGGGCTACTGGAGAAGTGGGCACAGGGAGGAGAGAAGGGCTGGTGGAGGGGGGCAGGTTGCAGGAGGGCTGAGGACAGTGAGAAGAGCAGGAGTCAGGACAGCAGAGGAACGTGAGGAGTAGGGGGGCAGCAGGCACCAGGGGAGCTCAGATGGGCTGTGAGGGGCTGCAGGGAACTGGTGCTGCACTCCCTTGGATTGTGAGGGATGTTTTTGGGGGAAGTGCAGGGAACCAGCAGGGGTGGGCAGCTTAGTTCGGTTGCAGGGGATAGAGGTGCAAAGAAGCCTAGTGGGGAAGGAGGGGGGGAGAAACCAGGAGCCCTGAAATGACCTCCCCTGGTCCAAAAATTCCTCATCTGGGACCAGTCAGGTCTAGAGGGTGCCAGATCAGAGAGGTTCAACTCCTACCCAAGTCCGCTCCTCGCTCCCTCCCTCGTAGCCAGACACCCTACATCCAGCCTGCTTCTGCACCCTACCTACCACCCAGACTTTGTCCCCTTCCGCCCCCCAGCTCCCTCCCAGATCCTGCACCCCATCCCTATCCCATTCCTTGGCAGCCCTGCCATCCACCCTAGCACCGCCCTGGCCCCAGCACCTTGCCTCACACCCCAGGACTCAGCACCACCCTGGCTCTGGCCCTAGCCCTGGCCCCAGCACCCTGCCATCCACGCTAGCACCCAGCAGCACCCTGTTCCTTGTCCCAGCACCCTGCCAGTCACCCTAGTGCCCAGCAGGACCATGTCCCTGACCCCAGCACCCTGCCACCTGCCTGTCGCAGCACCTTGCCCCAGCACCCTGCCACCTGAGCCAGCATCCTTCCACCCAGCAGCACCCTCTCCCCAGCCCCAGCACCCACTAGCACTCTGTCCCTTACCCCCACCAGCACATTTGGGACCACATTAGTGAGGCCTGGGGGTTTTTGGAGGAGCTTTTTTTTTTGTTTTTTTGCATCTCACTTGTGTGGCCCCAACTGACTTTTCTGTGGATCAGTGACCTTTGACTCAAAACAGGTTCCTCACCCCTCTCATATATAAAGACAATGCTAAAACCTTTTGATTTTGACATAATATTTTATTTAAAAATGAAGCCAGGCCAACAAGCCCCCAGTTGGGACCAAACCCCCATTTCACTGCAGCATCATAACACTCCTGCACCACCTGACCCCAAATCTGAGCCTATCATACACTGGAACCCCGTGTCCTGAGCCTCTTACATCCCCAAACTCCTGCATCCCCACATCCTTCAGTCTTCTGCCACAACATTCCTCCACCAGCCACACATCACAAATCTGTGTCCTGAGCCCTTCATACTCACAAACTTCTTGCCCTGAGTCCCTCACATATCCAGCCCAAACTCCTGCACCCTCACATCCACAAGCCCTGGCTTGCTCAGCACCCCAACCTTCCATCTGAACCCAACACTCCCCAGCCTAGAGCCCCCTCCCTGAGTCAACAGCCCCTTCTTCTGCATCCAAATTCCCTCCCAGAGCTTGTACTTCTCACCCCTTCCCAAACCCAAATCCCTCATTCCCACCCCACACCTCACTCTCACAAGGTTGAGACAGGTATAAGGTCTGGGTATAGCAAGTGATGGAGAGGAGGGGAACAGAGCGGATGAGGCCTCACAGAAGGGAGATGGGGGGTGTCTTGGGGAAGGAATGTGATTTTCATGAATTGGTGGGCCCCCGCCTCCCCCTCCCCTTTTTTTTTTTTGGCTTGACAAACCTAGGCGTTCCTTGAAATTCTGAAAAGCTGAAAAGGGTTCCTTGGCCAAATAAAACTGGGAAACACTGTTCTAGACCATCCCTGACTGATGTCTGTCTAACCTGCTCTTAAAAATCTCCAATGATGGAGATTCCACAACCTCCCTAAGGCAACTCATGTTTTGTTAATATACTTTCCCTGAAAGCCACAAAGCTTAAAGGAGGAAAAAAAAAAAAAACCACTTACCAAATTTGAATAACATGCTATCCGGTTTACATGTAGCTTCTCCAGTATTTCATTGGAAAGGTGGATTTCTTCAGAATCTGCATAATCTGATATGTTTAAAGCTTCTGTATAGTGGCTCACTGATCTTTTCCAGTCACCTTCTCGGTATGCATCATTCCCTTCATTAAAGAGATTTCTAACTAGCCCTCGTATGAATAACTGAAACAAAGAAACACTCATGAACTGAAGAACTCTGGGCAAATAGTCCATATTTCTGAATACATATTAACTTGCAATTTTCGTGCAACAAATTAATTGGAAAAAATTAAATGCAAAGATTTGGTTTCCAAGTTAAAAGAAAATACACTACAAGAAAGTAGCAAGAGAAGTAGTGCTAGAACAGTGTAGTCAATTAACCGATAAACAAATGCTTATAGGTTAATGCTATAGATTACACAAAGTCACCACCTCTTTTCCCCACCTACAATAATTTTTTTAGCAGGCTGGCCAGCAGCCTGGCTCAGCCCTGGCTTGCACCGGGTCTGGGACCTACCCCTGCTGCACCTCTGCATTTTTAGTGTATTAGGAGCCAGGTAGGCAAGCAGCCCAGCTCAGTTCCAGCTCACACTGGGCCTAGGAGCTCAGCCCTCACCAGCACAGGGACTGCTGCCACCCTCCATTGCTGTCTCTATCCGAGGCAGCTGCATGGGGCGACAGGCAGCCAGTCCATAAGGGGAGCTGGTTTTTAAACTGGCTCTCCTCACAGACCAATTACCGCCTGGCACCCCTTGCTACTCTTGCTGCTGTCCCTGATAATTCACAGATAAAAATTTAAGAAGTTAATTGACTATTCCATTAACCAATATTTAAAGTCCTACAGAAAAGTATTATCTAGACATTTCTAAGGTACCCATTATCAAAGAACCTAGGCATAAATGAATGGCATCAACTGTTGACAAAGCAGCTTATGGAAGAGCTTAGACACCTGTGTGAAACAGTTACTTTTTACTGGAAAAAGCCCCCACAAAACTAAAGTCTGATATTTCACACTGAAGTCTCAGAAGGGATATGTTTGGATCCAACCAATTGCCCATTCATGATTGTACTACTATCTGGCTAGGATTCAAACTAGGGATATTAAAATGTGTGTAATTAAGTAGCTCTATAGCCCCTGAAAAATGTCAGGGGTTACACACAGGGAGGCTCCCTGCATGTATCAGCTCCCACCTCCCACCATACTAGGAGCCTGCATGTAACCATGAACGTTAATTGATGAGCCCAGGCTCATTGGTTAACCATGTACATTTTTACACTTTCACATTTGTAATTCAAACAACTGAAAAAGGAGAGTTTTTAATATCCATAGAAAGAGAGCTGCAAAACCATTTGCCAGTTATCTACAACCGCAGAAAGATGCCTGGTAGTGTCACATGGTGAAGCTACCTCCTCTAGACTAGCGAATGCAGTGTCCAACTAATTTGTATGAAAATAGAACAAGATCTTAATTTCTGAAATTGTAAAGATCTACATTTTTAGCTAAGATTAAGTGGTAGTTTAAAAATTCTCTCACTGAGCTTCTACAAAAGTTATTTCGTGCATTCAAATATTTGATTACATATATCACAGGGCAGGGCAAGATAATGAAAGGCAAATACCACTGTAATTTATTAGTATTAAAAACTAGTAAAAATATCATTTAGACACTCAAAAACATTGACATTTTTAAACCACAAAAAAGAGATTTCCACTTATTACAGAATCACATATTTGTAACAAATTTCAGAGAATAACTTCATTATTACCTCATACTGTTTGTGTGTCCCTGGATAGGGCAAAGTAGACCTAGGAATTAAAGATAATGAAATTTATAAATTAATAGATTGTTAAAAACGAATATTAAACTTAACAATCCTGCATGCTACAGACAATACTAATTAAATTCCCTAAGCACCATCCATTTTGTACAGTAATGAGGCATGGATCCTACAAAAAACAATGCATGGTCAGCCTTACTTCTGGCATTCCCTAACTTCCAAGTGCTTGACTTAGCAAACTTAAAGTTCTCTTTGAAAATGCATCCCTACATACATGGGTGAGGGGGACAGAGAAAAAGAAAAAAATGTTTGGGGGCCCTAAATGACCCCTTCCTATTTTTGTAATTCTGTCAGCATAGAACTCTGACACCCTGATCAGAGACATTCCGAACGTCAGCAGAGGATGGATAACAACTGATCCAGTTCCTAAAACAGCACTAGCTGCTTTAAGAGAGATGAGACCATTTCTGCTTCTAACTGCAATAACCAAGCAATAATTGGAGGCAAAGGAACACAGAAAGGATCACATACTTTTGTTACAACAAGAATCTGGGGCAGCCTATAAATGGGTAAGGGAATAATTTCCCTTCCCCTGAAAATAAGAAATAACTGGGTGTGGACAAAAGATCTCAGTGGGCCAACTGCAAGAAAACAAGTCTTCAATGTTGAAGCAACTCATTCCTCCCACTGAAGTTTCAAGAGGTATTCTTCATCCCAGCAGTCTTTTTTAACTACTTATGTTGGGACAATAAAAGAGGAGGCCTTGGGAGTCTTCTGCTCTCCACGGCCCCTTCTCCCACTCCATTTCCATGCTGGAGTAGGCAAATACACTGCTCAGAGCAGGGGTTGTTTATGAAGGAAACACACAGGCCTACACCATTTCCTCCTCCATTATTACATTAAAAGGGCTGTTAGGCACATAGACAGACAATGTACTCTACATTCAAGAAGCTGCAGAGGGTAGCCGAGTTACTCTGTACTTCATTTAAAGAAGTGGGCTATGCCCACAAAAGCTCATGATACCATCTACATGTTTTGTTAGTCTATAAATGCAACCAGACCATTTGTTGTTTTTTAAGTTTATTCTACATTCAAGGTCAGTAAATGTTACTGCAATTAGCCCTCTGAGTTCCTCTGGAGCACACTTTTGATTTCCTGCACTACCTGACTACCTCTATAGCAGTGGTCTCCAACCTTTTTACACCCAAGATCACTTTTTAAATGACAGACCAAGCCAAGATCTACCGCCCCGCCCCCTCTATTCTCCTCCTCTCTATCACTTGCTATCCCCAATCCTTATACTGCTGCTTATTTTTTTTTATTCTTCTGTAGGAAGAGGTTTTTCCAACATTTGGCCTGTCTACACTGGACCAAATGTCAGAAAAAAAAAACCCTTCTTTTGGAAGCCACCTTATTCCTTGTGGAAAGAGGAATATAGGGGTGACCAAAAGAGCCTGTTTGTTCTTCCACTAAAAAAGCGGAAGAACAAACACAACCCTGGATGCAGAAGAATTTTTCTGGGATATCTCCAGAATCCTGAAAAACTCCTGCAGTCTAGCTGGACCCTTGCTGTGTTGAGACAGGATGTGTAGGCTCTGGGGTGGGAATGAGGGATTTGGGTGTGGGAATGGGTGAGAGGTGAAAGCTCTGGAAGTAAATCTGGATGCAGGAGGAGGTGGAGAAGGGGACACTGGCTCGGGGAGGGGGCTCCAGGCTGGGCAGTGTTGGGATACTAAGCAAGCCACAGGCTCACGGACGTGAGGGTGCAGGAATTTGGGTTGGGTATGTGAGGGGCTGAGGGCATGAGGTTCCAGTGTTTGATAGGCTCAGATCTAGGGTCTGGGGAAGGGGGAATGCAGGAGTGGTTGTGGCCAGATGGGGGCTTTGCCCCAATTGGGGGTGTGTTGGCCAGGCTTCATTTTTAAATAGAATACTATGTTAAACACAAAAAGTTTCTGCATTGTCTTTATTTATGAGAATGGCAGGGAACCTGCCTTGAGTCAGGGGTCACTGACCCATAGAAAAGTCATTTGGGAGCAGGGGACACAGTACTGGGGAGCAGTGCTAGTGGGTTCTGGAGCAGGGAACAGGGTGCCAGTGGAGGCAGGGGAGAGGCAGCAGGGTGCCAGGACAGGTTTCTGCATCAGGGGACAGGGTGCTGGGGGGGGGGGGGACAGGTTTCTGCAGAGGGGAGCAGGGGGACAGGTTTCTGTAGTAGGAGACAGGGTGCCAGAAGGAACTGGTTTCCGCGGGGGGGGCAGGGTGCTGGGGGAAAAGTTTCTGCAGGGGGGGCAGGTTTCTGCAGCGGGGTCGGGGGGCAAGGAGGGTGGGGAACAAGTTTGGGGCAGAGGAGAGGGAACAAGGTTGGGGGCAGGGAGTTCCCTACACCAGCCATGGAGGGAAGCCTCCGACCCGCGCTCTCTCCGGACTAACCGCAGGGCAGCCGGGCTGGAGCGAAGAAAAGCAGCTGCCCGGCCAGCTGGCCATGGTGCCACCAAGCTCCACGTAGGCAGGCGCAGAGGGGAAGCCACCCAATCAGCTGGAGCGCGGTTCAGCCTCCTCTGGGCTGAACACCACAGCCAGCAGGCCAGGCAGTTTCTCCTCTGCACCAGCCCACGTGGAGCGTGGTGCACCCTGGCTGAGCGCCATGGCCAGCTGCCTGTGCTGTTGCTCAGTGAGTAGCTGCTCCTCGAATGAGGAAATCTAATGTAAATGTACTGCGCAGATGCACAGTTCAGAGAGGGGCTCAAGAGCTACTCTTAGAACCCCTGAGATCTACCGGTAGCTCACGATCTACTGGTTGGCGACCACGGCTCTATAGCTTCCCCAAAACATATAGGTGTGGTTTTCTCTCCCCATATTGAGCAGCTGGTTTTTCAAGTAACAGTCTTTGCTTTTCAGACAGAGCACTGCACCAAGCTTACCCCAATGATACCAGAAGCCATATGAAAACTGGAGATATACCTCCCATTTGTGTTAAAGCAAATAGAAGGGTCAGTTTGGAGCTCCTAAGCATTTAAAACTAGAGTATTGTACATAATGTTAAAATAGAATAAGCAGAAAAAAGAACAAAAAATGTACATAAATACTTTAATGAAAAATGGAGGTATAAAATAGTTTCAAGGTTAGCCTTTAAAAGGCTAAAAGGGGGGAGTTGTAAAAGCTGTAGAAACCATTTTCATATTTAGCTAGAAGCCATCTTGTATATCAGAACCCATTTCAGCTTTTCTCTCAAGCACATAGACCAGAGTGAACTTTCTGTCACCCCGTGAGAAGAGGCCTACAGGATAGGCTATTAGTATGTGTTAATTGGGCTGGTTGGGACAGGAGATGTACTCCCTCATACCTGTCCGCCATCTTGTTGATAAAGCTTTGTTTTTCCAAATTTAATTGAGGATTTCTGTAATTAAATGCCCTGACGTCAGACTGTTTAGCTAAAGGTATAAAGATACTAAAATTGATTGTATTAGCAGCCTTACTGGGCCCGGCTCTGCCGTAACCACGTTTAGCTCATGCTGTGCTTTATTAATTAATAAAGCTGTTTGTTAGCTGCCTAAACACAAAGAAGCGTGTTTTTGCTTCGACAGTATGTTTAAATGTGCAAATATAACGAAGTCTGAATTGACCAACTGCTCATCCGTATCTCACTCTTTAAAAAGAGACCATATAAATAAAAGATTAACCACACTAAGTAGGATCGCACACACATACACACACTGTAAGAACATCTGTCATAAGATCTTACTGTATAAATCGCAATCCCTTCTTGATCTCCTGCTGTCTGATACTTCTGTCTTCAAGCACACTGGACATGTTACCCCGCACATCCACTTTTTAATTCTACGATTTCTGAAAGAACAAAGAAAGGCTTTTAATATGCTCCACTTGCTAGCGTATTTACCTCTATACCAAAAGGTTCTAGTCTTACTCCAGGCCCCACAGGAGGACCCCAAGCCAGACCAGAGGAGTGCCACTGCCCGCCCCACAGGCAATTATTAAAATATTGTTTAACCAGTTGACATTTTAAGGTAGGGCCACTAAACATGCGGGGGCCGCATGCGGCCCGCAGTCCATTTATTTGTGTCTCACAATGCAGTTTGGGTTTACATGGGGCTCAACATGGAGCCCACAGGTAGGATCCTTTGAACATGGCCTCCGCTGGGTACATGCTCCACAATGATGAGGCATCTCCCAGGAGGGATGATCACTGAAAGATGGAAGTGGACAGGCTGGCTGGAACAGATGGGTAGAGGGTGCTGGCATTCCTAGCCTTCACGGAGGTGGTGCCAGGAGCGCCGCAATTGTGGAAGTGCTTTTATCATGTACATCAGTGTGAAAAGCTATTTGCATATATATTTGCATGTATATGCAACCACACTTAAGTTGCAGCCCTCAGCATGTGCTGCGAGTATCATTGTGGCCCCAAGGCTTCCAAAGTTGAGTAGCCCTGTTTTAGGTATATTTACATCCCTCGAGCACACAATAATTGTCCGTTTCTATTCAATTTTGGCACTGTCCACTGTAAGACAGGATACTGGGCTAGATGGACCACTGGTCTGATAAGAGCAACCTTCCCAGACTCGGCCAATAAGACTACCATTTACTATATATTTGAGAGAGTGTCTGTCGATGACAGAGCAAGTTTGTCTGTTCAAGAACTCCTCCCAAATACCATATACAGCTTTCTCCTATCATAACTTAATGCAAGGTAAAGGTTTGGTTGTGTAAGGTTTGGCTGCTGCTCCCCACCCACCCCCAGATCATATAGGGACACACAAAACCATATAGAAAAGAGAGAGAGTATCACCAGCTAATTTTTTCCCTCTAATTTTTTCTACCCACATGCAGAATAAATTTTGTTATGTGCATTGAGGCAAGTGAGGGTGTACACCACCAGTAGAAACACATGCTGCCTGCTGTGGGCACTCTGCTAATCAGCTGCGCAGCATTTCAATCTCTCCTGGGTGGCCGCCTAAACACTAACCTTACAAGCAACACTGATCACCAAGCAAGTGATAGCCACAGTCCCAAGCCTCCTATCCTCCAGGCACCCTTCAAGGTAAAGAGGCTGCAGCACCCCCTTCCTAAAAATACGGGAACGTTGCTAGCTGTTCCCCTTCCTCAGGGAATGAGGGGAAAATGCAGTGTACTCCATTCTTCAGTATGTCTGGAGACTGCAGGGGCAGACAAACCTGGACCTGCCCCAGCTGATGGACATGCACTCCTCCTCAGTCTGTGCCTGCTGTAGCTGCAGCAGCCATGTAGAGACACTTCTCACCCAGCTTCAAGGTGCTGCAGTGAGAGAGGCCTGGGGTAATCCTCTCTCCTCAGGGAAGCCTACATACTGAACCCCTCATCCCCAACCCCACCCCAACGCAATGATTTAATTTTTTTTCCCATTTAAGTGAGTTAAGGACCAGAGCAACACTGGGTAAATGTATTAGTGGAGCTCTAACAATCTGTTCAATTGAAAAATTTAGAGACAATTCAAAGCTTTTATCTCAAAGCCTCTAACTGTCCACACTGACATTTAAAGATTTATTCTATAGAAAATGAAGACTACTGAAATGGATTCCTATTCTAAACAGATGTTGACTGTTCAGAAAAATGAGGAAGCAACCAAGAGTAACATTTTGTTCTCTGATGAAGTTCTCAAAAATAGCAACAGTCCTAAATAAAAGTCAGCTGACATTTATGCACTTTTGACCATTATCCTGCTCAAGCTATAAACCAAACCTTGGCACAGGTGAAGAGACTTTGTTCAAAATTTAAAAACAAAAACAAACACACACACACACACACACACCTGTAGGCTGAGGAATCTCCCTACTAAGATACTTCAGCCAAAAGGTAGATTTTCCAGATGAGCAACTTTTCATTTAAATTCTAGAAGTAACCTTAAAGCATTTACTGTTCATACCATGCGTTTTTCTAATGCCTTTCATCCAAGAACTTTTTCAACTCTGTGCTATGCTGTAGGCATATTTAAAATGGGAATAATTCTTACACCTTACAGACTAGCTAGGCTGCAGCTGCCAAAGCACAGGAAAGACACAGGACTCTCTCCGAGGCGGGGGCAATAAAAGCAGGCTGCATGGGGAGGTGCCAAAATTTCAGGTGGGTCATGCTAGGAGATGGCGGTTTCCCCAGCACCCCATTTCATTAATGCATCAGAGGGAGTTTAGTTCAAGTACACCTTCCATTTTTTTTTTTTTTGTTGAATCTGGAATGAGGAGGAAGTGGTACAAATTACCAACCAACATAGTTACCAACCAATATAGTTTTGACATAGTTAAAAGATTATGCCAGGAAAAATATAATGAGGGAAAGAATACTGCGGCACCCTGCTATTTTCCACTGTTAGACTTACAGAGCAAACACAAAACGGTGAAGCCTCTGAAGTTCTAGACCAAAATTTTTTTCACTTAGTATTAGCAGGGAAAGTTTGTGCACTATCAAGAGCTGACATCCCAGAAAAACTTTGTAAGACTGAGTGAATGCCTTTTACTCTCCTTTCCAGTTCCAGTAAATATTGCATTAACAATTGCAAGGAAAGCATGACTGTTTCTCATTTACTTAGATTTGTTTAGCATCTTAGAGCTGAGCTTATGTGCAGATAATATGTATGCAAGAGGGATAGTTTTGTGAACTGCAAAATTCTGCAGATGTTTTATTTTTTGAAAGTAGCTTTAGTGGAGTTTCTGACGATTTAGTGGCCTGTGGGAGTAGGTTGTTAAATTGGGGCTCTGCACATATTTTTTATGCTTTTATTTAACAGCCATGTCTTCGATTTATTTATATAGCCATTTTCAGTATACCCCATTTTGGTGTGTTTACTAGTTTAAGTTGTTAGAAAGGATGACAAAGTACAGTTACTTTAAAGGTAGCATTATTTTCTTTTTATTTGATTTCATATTAAACAAACATCTTAAGCAATTCTCCTTCCTAATTATCCTCTATTATAATATTTTTCTTCCATACCTATAAACAGTATTTTTGTTCGATATAATTAATTTTAGTAATCGTATAGCTGCAACAATTTTTAGCAATTACATTGTTACTAAAAATGCTCCCTCAAGGGCAGGGCCAGAACCAAAGGTCAGTGCACTCCTGGCTTTGGCACATGCGAACAGCATATCGGCTCCCGCCTCTTCCTCCCTCCCACAGTGCTGCCTCTGATACAGCTCCCATCTGCTCCCTTCATCCTCCACAGGATCTGGTGCTCAGGGGAACTGAGTACAGGCTCCTTGCCTGCTCCCAGCGCTGCTGCCTCTGTAGGAGGCAGCAGAGGCGGGGGTGTGGAGGGAGCAGCTCTGCTGTAACCAGCACACGCAAGGAGCCGGTTTAAAAGCCAGCTACCCATGAGCACCAACTCCTACCTTCCCCTTGATGCCTCTGTTCATTTAAATGACTATAAACATCCCTAACTAGCCAATTAGCCCGTTATAAAATGGGATTTTCAGGTCTCTCCTCCACATCCTATTCCCTTTCTATCTCAGTCTTCTCTCCTGAGCCTCCGGTCTCTCGCTTCGTCTTTCTCTCTCCCCCCTCCTCCTCCTGCCTGCCCCTCTCTCAGCTCTCCTCCATCTCCTGCCTCTCACTCTCTTTCTCTTCTCCTCCCGCTCCTGCATGGGGAGTGCGGAGCCCAAACGGCTGTTTGCACCACTTACTCCCGCACAGCAGCCTGGCTGAGCAGCTGCCTATGGGCTCCAGCTGCCCCCCTGCACCATTTCCCTCCACCCCAGCATTGATCCTGCAGCATCCCAGTTGTCCTCCGCCTCCCCCTCATTCCCCTGCCCTCCCCCCAGCCAGGGTCTGTTCACGGCCTGGGGGGAGGAGGGGACGAAGGGGCTGGCTGTGTACGTCACTGCCCCACCCCCCTTCGCCTCCCGCCGTGGCGCTCGGCTGAGTTGTACACCGCTCAGCCAGGCCGCCACGGGGGAGCCCAAACAGCCACTTGCTCCCCCACGGCGGCCCGGCTGAGCGGCGCAGAACTCAGCCAAGCGCCACAGCGGGAGGAGAAGGACGGTACAAAGTGGGGTGGGGCGGTGACATACACGGGAGTGCTTCACGGGGTCCGTGGGGCCCAAATAGCCACTTGCTCCCCCGCGGCGGCCTGGCTGAGCAGCGCAGAAGTCAGCCAAGCTCCACGGTGGGAGGCAACACGTAATGCTACAGCGCTACAGAGTCACAGACATTGGGCTACTATATATATGATAAACAGTTTTACATATATAGAGATTTTTTTTGTTGGTACTAGTGGTGCACATCCATAGATATAGAGAGAGATTTTTTTTGTTGGTACTAGTGGTGCACATCCAAACAATCTCAGTACTGGTGTTCCACATAAGAAAATTCAACTCACCTAATGACTGAAAATGTTAGAGCAGTGTTTCTCAAAGTGGCCAGGTCCACACCACTTTCCACAGCTCCCCTTGGCTGCAAACGGCGAACCGGAGCTAATGGGAGCTGCAAGGCTCAGTGGCTGTGGAACCAGTAAATAAAACGAACTGGAGCAGCCAGTTAGCAGGTTTCTCACAGTGCATCTACAGACCACACTGAGAAACACTGTGTTAGAGTGAACACTGATCTTAACTCCCCTACTATGTTTGCAAGAGTTTCTACGTAAATTGAAACTAAACAGAACTGTGTTTGAGTCAACACATCTAAAGCAAAACAAAAAATAAGCTAAAGGTCAACCACTGACTAACCCACTAGTTTTCAAAGTTATATATCAGCATCATTTTGTAACAGCATGTTTAGCTTCTTCCCACTCATGACTGAGCAAGCACTAAGCAGGTTTTGTTTTGCTTTAGCTGTCACACCTCCCCCATTATTTTTAATACTTCTTTGGAAAATTAAAACAGAAGATAGTAATACTGCAACGTTCCCTCTCACCCCCAAGAACTTCAGGCTGTTTTAGAGGGATAGGAGTTGAGATTTGTTTTTAATAAAGGAAGATGCTTAAAATATTTATTTAGAAAAAACAAGTATCAATAAAGGAAACCATATTGATAGAAGTTTCACCAAGATAACACAGCTAATTAAATGTGATTCCTACAATTAACAATGTGTCTGGTCCTACACTTGACAAGTCACTTCCTTTTCAGTTGTACTTTAGGGGAGATTCACATTTGCCTCTGTAATTTCTTCTCCAGTTATCCGATTAAGTAGATTTTGCCCAGGAAAGCTTATGCCCTGTCATGATCATGAGGGTTAGCCAGCAGCCTGGGGACTAAGGGGCTAACTATACCTAAGCCAGGTGGAGTTGGCCAATAGGAATGCAGGTAGGAATTTCAAACTGGGACAAAGGAATTTTTGGTTTCTCCCTCCTTTGTCTCTGGGGCAGCTGCTCTGCAGCTAGTGAGGGGGTCAGACAAAATATCTCCCTCCAGTAAAAGACTCTTCACTATGTGCAAGTTGGGTAAGATTTAGATAAATCCGTTAGGTTTTATTGTTTAGGAAATGGGATCTGATGTCTGTGCATTTTTAAAAATGGGTTTTGCTCTCCTTTGAAATTAAGTCTTGGTCCATGGTGGAGTTCCTCCATGAGTTTATTAATTTGTGACTCATCCATCTAGTTATTATGCTAGCAACAGGAATATTGTGATGATAATAAAAGTTCTCTTTTCTTTTATTAACTCGGTATCGGTTAATATGGGTGTCCTGGTTTTCACTTTAAGGGTGAGATTTCTCAAGTGATCTCCCTCCTGAGTTCTCATCATTACTTGGGTGGTGACAGCAGATTTTATTCCCAAAATCTAGGTTTTTAAGATTTTGGGGGGAAGTTTTATACCAAAGCCTGGAAAGATATGGTTTTGGGGTACTTTTGCAGGCCCCCACTTCTGCATTTATCATGCTAGAGTGAGGAAGGAGCCTTGACATGCCCTAATAAATCTGTTCATTACCACAGATATCCTTGTTGTTTTGGCAGATAAAGACTATAAATACACAGGAGTAGTAGTTGTGGCAGAGACTCCATCAAATATAAAATCATGTCCCTATTTTATTTACTTATTGGGCAACTACTTTCCAAGTAATATTTACTACAAATGAAGGATTTAAAAAATTTCACATTTATCTTGATTGCTCAATTTATAAATGTGATATGCTCAATTTATAAATGTGATAGCACTTTGCATATATTAAGGTGTTTTTCTTAACTTTGTAGAAACTAATCTGGGCCATCTGGAAAAAAATTAAATCATTTGTAACATACAGAAAAGAAAATCATATACTAAAGGAAAAGGTGACTCATGCCACACTGAGTGTGTAACACCAGTCACTGTGTTCATTACTACTGTTTGATATGTATCTGAAGATTAAAATACTGTTTTAATACTGTGTACAGAATTAGGCTCTGAATAATTAGTTTTTTATAGTCAACTTCCCTCCTTCGCTGGTTTATTTTTTCTTCTTTCACTCTCATCACAACAGATATAGAAAACTACCATTTTAAAAGCAATAGGAATTAACCGTTATAAACCCACAAACATTAGAAGATGCACCCGGGAGCAGGTGTAGCACCTGACCTTACTGTAAATCACTGTTTAAAATTGACCAGACCGAGTGGATAAGGGCTCTTGAAATGTTATCAAGTCACAATTAGACTCGGAGAAGGGATAGGCCGGGCGGCCTGTCCTCCAGCACCTCCCTCGGGATTCCGAACCGAGTCCTCCAGCCTCTCCAGGGCTTGCCAGGGGTTTCAGGACACACGACGCCCGTAGCAGGCTCACACCCAAAGGCGGCCGAGCCGGTGCCACGGTCCTGGCCCGTACTTAGCACCGGGCACTAGCCCTGCGTACGTCCCCCCAGCAGAACCGGACTTCCCCAACCAGAAGAGTAATCCGAGCTGAGGAGGGAGGCGCCCAGGTAGCCCCATTCGCGAGGGTGGGAGGGACACGCCCAACCCGGCTCTGCGGGGTGGGAGCAACCTGCCTGGCGAGGGAAGTGGGCCGAGAGACGCCCCCACCGGGGCGGCGAGGAGTGGACGCGCCCCGGTCCCCGGGGAGGGACGGGCAGCCCGCCCGGCGGTGTGCGGGATCTAGCCGCCACCCCCGCCCTGATCGGTACCCCCCTAGCCCACCTACCTACTCCCAGGTCCGGCGGCGCAGCTGAGAAGGGGGGCGGGGGACAGTGAGATCACCGGACAACAACACAACACCGCCCTCTCCGCGCCAGTCCTGCCTCAGCGGCGGCGCCGATTAAACTCGTCCGCTTCTACGTGCGCCCCCTGCTGATGGGAGGCCAGCGCCATAATCAGCCGCCTCAAACTGAGCAGCCCCAGCCGATTAGCGGCCGGGAGTATATTTCCGCTTCTCCTATTGGCTCCACCAATCCGAGGACAGGACCGACTCTTTTGATTGGCTGAAGACGACACATTCTTTGCTTCCCATTGGCTCTACATGTTCTTTCGACTGACTGGCAGGAGCGGGCAACAGCTCCACCTCCGATTGACCCCTCCACTGCCACTCTGGAGACACGTCAGTCCTCATAGGCGGAAGCCAGCAATCTCAGCGCCTCCCATTGGCTCAGGCTCACTATCACAACGCCCTCTCTGAAAGCAGGCGGAGGCCCGGCTGTCCGCACGGTAATTAGCACTGGCTACTATGGCTTGGGCGGGCCGGCTTCTAGGTCCTGTTTCCGGCCTGGTGCCAACCCTCAAACTGTTGTTGCCATGTGGGGGGGTAGCCGGTCGCTGGGCAGTTTAACAGCACCGCGCGTGCGCAGGATTTCCTTCCGCCTTCGCGGGTTCTCGCTGTTTCCCACAGGGCGCGCGCTATTTGATCACGTGACCCTGGGTGAGGCCGGAAAACACGGGGATGGTGCTTGCACGCCCCCCTGTCTGAACCTCCGCGAGCGGGGAAGAGGTTCCCTCGTGGGGCGGCATGACGGTGCCGTCAGACTGAGTGCGGGCCTGCCCCCCGTCACGAGCGGAATGTGGTCGGCACGTGGCCTCCGCATCGCACCCTCCAAGTGGCGCTGGCTCCTTTTGCCATGGGCCGTGCTTTGTCCTGGGGACAGCGACTGTACAACGTTGGATTTACAACAAGCCCTGCAGCCAGATAGGTACAGCTGCAGGCAAAAACATCAAACTGGCCTCTCCCACACTAGTGACACTCCATGGCTTGAACTGGGCAGCCTGCCCTGCCCTGTCTTCATTTCACAAATAGTCCTACATGATCACCCTCAGCTGTATGTGAACAGGTTAAAGTGAGGGAAAGTGTAGTTCTTTATCTTACAAAGCCAGTAGCTCTCACACTCACTGGTTTGGGACAGTGTCCTGCATGATTCCCTTTCTTGTTACCTACAGCAGTACAGTGAGGACTACACACACACACACACACTGGCTCCCCTTGCAATTGAACCAGCTCACATCACCTTTTGGGCCTGCTGCACTCAGAAAGGATTCCATAGCATTGTAGAATGGACTGGTCCATAAGGGAATTTTGCATCCTCTGAAGCATTGCTTTGAAAACTGCTGGGTGTGGAATGTCTGACTTAATGGACAAATAGTTGGAGCTGGTATAGGAAATCTAAAATTCCAGTTTTACTCTTTTTGAGTCAGTAATTTTTTTCCCTTCTGTGTTTCTGGAGCTTTAACTGTGTTTTATTTTACACATGGTTCCATAAGAATGGCTACTAATATGCATGAGGGATGCCAGAAAATTGTACACCTTCCTTATAGCAGTCCATTATAAAAATAGAGATGCTTTTTGCCCTTTATGCCATTTGCTCTTTCTTGATCTCACTCCCCTACACTCTGAGCAGTTAATTATAATAAGCAGAGTGCTGAGAGCACTAATTAGGCCAGTGCTTCTTTGATACTACTGGCTCTGGTCCTGAGAGTAGTAACTGTGATGTTGCAAGGATATTTTTTTATTTCGTAGCCCCAGACATATACAATAGGTCAGGGTTATACTCTAGTGTGATAGCACATCACTACTAACTCCAATGACTACTGTTATATCTTCCTATTTCTGATTTTGTTTTGAAAATCAAAATGCAAGTAAAGCATATCAACTGAAGCTCATCCCAAATAATAAAGATATATCTTGTACTTGCAAACTGAGTTCCTTTCTGCATTAAGGAAATTCACTTCACTATAGTCATAGTGCTACAAGTCCCTAATCTAGGCATCTAACACCAGCACAAACTGGGGCTGACAGCAGTACAGGGATGGGGAAATACTGGCTTGCAGGCTGCATCCAGTCTGTAGGGTTTGCCCCTGATGGGCCCCCACTCCATCATACTTACCTCTCCCTCCGCAGGCATGGGAGATCATAGCTCCCGTTGGCTGTGGGTTGCCATTCCCAGTCAATGAGAGCTATGCTTGCTTGTACCCATTACTGTTTTATTGCCCACACCTGCACTAATATATTGCTGTAATCCCAGTGAAGAGAGTTGCACTAGCATAACTCCATCATTATAGATACACCAGTAAAAATCCGATAGCGTGGACAGACAAGCATTATCCATCACAAGACTGTTTTTTGAATGTGCAGGCATCTAAAACCAATTATTTTAAGGATTACTATCATTGTGTGTCAGTGCTTAAAATTAACTAGGATGGGTTAAATGTAGGAATTATTTCATTACTTGTTGTTTTAGCACATGTAAGGGAGAAGAAAATAAAATCTACAAGGAGGAATGGAAAATGAGAGCTTTTTGAGTGGGAATGCACACAGGAGGAGACACAAAGAGGGAAGAGAGAGAAACAGAAAAGAGAGTGCGGGGGCAAGAAACTGAAATAAGGGGCAGAAATAGCAGTAATTAGAACCTTGGTCTGATTCCCTTACTTAATGATTTTGAATACAACAGCAAGGCACTGAATAGTCCAATTTACCTTGTTGAACTACCCCAGTGAATGAGGGCAATAGTTGTGTTTAAGGATTTCCTTTCCTCCAGAAGTGGGTTAGCATTCAGCTCTTAAGACTTAGACCCTAGTTCTTAGTGATACAATTAAGCCAAAATAATTGCAGCCATAAAAGAGAATTAATGAAGATATGAGGACTGGAATTAGATTATTGTCCTTAGTAATAGTTTCCATTTCAGAGACAGTTGGGGCAAACAAACTTGCTAGCACAATAGAATATTTTACTACTTATGCACTTAGATACTGTACTGATGGATATTGTAGAATCCCCCAAGATCGATAAAGACATATTTCCTCTTCTGCTTCCCCCTAGGAGAGCAAATGTGTCAGATGGGAAGCTGTTGGAATGTTCTATTGTACCTTTAAAGAGAGGGGGAAATCTAAATGTAGCTCAGCCCAGTAACAGGAGATAAGTGACCTAGCTGAAATAAAAATATAAATTATAGAAGACAAATGTATAAATTAATTTTGTTTTAAATCTTCATTTAAAAGAAGAGGGATCACATGTGTCTTCTTTTGTTAATGAAGATCTCCCCAGGAACAGATAAGTCAGCCTGCCTGCTTTCGATATAGGTGAGATATTTGATCATTAACTTTTCTTTAATGTTTGGATAATTATATTTTTTCTTATTTTTGATGTATCTACATTGCTTCTTGTGTAATTATAGTTCATGAGTAACTTTCACAGTTAAGAAAAAATGTTGCAATGAATTGTTTTTGATACAAAATGAGGAAGTTTCAGCTATACATAGTTGAAATCTGCCTGCTTCTATTACAAGTTCTTGCTCTTCAATGTAACTAATTAATGAATAAAACTTTGCTATATTTATCTGATAAAGTAGTATGTTTTTATGTGTATACAAAAGGTTTCCAAAGCACTCTGCAGACTGAAATGCAGCTACAAGTAGAACCTCAAAGTTACAAATACTTCAGGAATAGAGGCTGTCTGTAACTCTGAATGTTTGTAACTGAATGGTTGTTCTATTGAAAACTTCCAACTGAACAATGACTTGATACAACTTTGAAACTTCACAATGCAGAAGAAAAATGATACTTATTATAACTGTCTTAATTTAAATGCAACAAGCACTGAAATAGTTTCCTTATCTTGTCAAATCTTAAAAAAAAGTCTTTACCTTTATTTGTTTAAATGTAACACAGTACTGTACTGTATTTGCATTTGAAGGTGGTGAGGGTGTCTCTGCTGCTCCCTAGTTGCATACATCCGGTTCTGAATGAAATATGTGGTTGATTGGTCAGTTTATGATTCTGGTGCTCGTTACTCGATGAGGTTCTACTGTACCTTTCAATCAATCAGTTTAGCACACTCCACAATAGCAAAGAAGCAAGGAAAATTTTGGTCAAGAATATTGGGAGTAACGTGTTGTTGTGTAAAGACCTTTAATATCCTCATAGAGAAGAAAATCGTTTTTAAGTGCTCATCCAATTAATTCTGAAATGTAGTTTTGATAGTACCAGACAGAGACTAACAGAAACACAACACTGGGAAGTAAAGGAAGTCTATTACCCTTGCAATTAATTATTTTTTTCTTTATCAACCATTTTGCCAGGAAAGCAAGGGTTCTGTTACAAGCAGAGTCCCAGGGATTATCCATGACTATCCCTCTGTTTTTACAATAGTTCTATTTGTGCTCTAGCTAGGGATGTAAGCGACTAGTTGACTTATTGCTTATTGGGTTGTTGAGTAGTGACTTGACTAGTCACTTACCCTCCCCCCTTACTGCCTCTATTAGACATAGCCAGCAAGTGGGGGTGAGCAGGAGCCACTGCTGGGGAGGGGGGCAGAAAATCCAGCTTAAAAGCCAGTTCCCCCCAGCACTGTCTCTGCAGGGTAGGTGTGGGGAGGCTGAAGCACAGCAGGGAAACAGTGTGAGCGAGGACTGAAGCAGTCCCCACTTGCTCTGGGTCCCAACTGCTGTGCCTCTGCCTTTGAAATGTAGCATGATCCTCCAAGATCCTTTTCCTACATTTCAAAGGCAGAGGCGCTGTAGTTGGAACACAGGGTGAGTGGGGACTGCTTGAATCCCTGCTCGCCCCATGTTCCGCTCTGCACTTCTGCCTTTTAAATATATTAAGAGCCATAGATGCCACTTACTACATTTAAAAGGCAGAGATGCAGCCAGGATAGCGAGCGTCCCACCTCCCCTTATTAGCTAATCGAGTAGTCGATGGAAATTCCATCAACTACTCAATTAGCTAATTAATCGAAATTTAACATCCCTAAGTCTAACATCATTGTGAGTTAGGGATGTAATAGTGTAGTCAACTAAACGATTAACCGGTAAGTGGGTGCTTATTGGTTAACACTATCAGTTACATGCATCCACTCCCCACTCTTCTGCAGCTCTGCAAGTACATTTTTTAGTGGGCTGGCCAACAGATTTGCTCATTCCCAGCTTGCGCCAGATCCAGGCATCAACCCCTGCTGCAGCTCTGGCACCAGTCTGCCTGCGTACCGGCTCTTAAAGGGCTTGTAGTGCAGAGCCACAGCAGGGGTTGATGCCAGGATCTGACACAAGCTGGGACTGAGTGGTAGCAATGCTAATCCATATCAATTAATCATGTAGTCAACAAAATGTTTGTCAATTACATAGTTAAAGTATTACACCCTTCTTAACATTCCTATTGTGAGTAGGATTTCATTACGTAACAGCTAAACTAGAAAAAGCAAAAGCAGTGAAGATCTGGGACCAGGTGAGAAGTGTGAGATATTGTAACCAATCCTTTTCTGCAGCCTGATGTCATTTACATTAAAATGAATTTGGTACTGAAAGTAGTTTACACCAAAGGAGTTGCATTTTTGCATCTTTAGTACAAGGTAAAGTCATCACCCCAGGTCAGCCTTTGAATGGTAAAGTGAAAGAGAGATCCACCAGCCCAAATTAAATGTTATATGTAGATATATATTTTTAAGAAGCTAGTAGGGAAAAAAAGCAATTCATGAAATCTTTATATGCACTTTTATGGAAAACAAATGGCAAAAGGAATATTCAAACTTTGACGTGTGGAATTATATTTATAACTATAAGACTTATCCAGCATTGCCCAGGTCCTTCAGCGCAGGGAGCTAGTGGTATGGGGTTGCAGGAGTCAGGGCAGGGCATTGGAGATGTGAGATAGGAGGCGTTTGAGGCAGGAGGCCAGTTACCTGATCCAGTGTCTAGCAGCGTAGTGATCCCCGACCCCACCAGGCCACTCTGAAGCTATGTCTACACTGGCACGATCTTGCGCCACAGCTATGCAAATGAGGCTAAGTGTGGAATATCACTGAGTCTCATTTGCATATCTAATGAGCGGCCATTTTGCGGAAGAGGCTCTTGCGCAAGAAGGAGCTGTCTACACTGCTGAAAATAATCAGCGTAACAGCATTGTGCAAGAGGGTTTTTCTTGCACAAGAAGGGGCAGTGTAGACAGCTTCTTCTTGCACAAGAGCCTCTTCCGCAAAATGGCTGCTCATTAGATATGCAAATGAGGCTCGGTGATATTCCATGCTTAGCCTCATTTGCATAGCTCTGGTGCAAGATCACGCCAGTGTAGACATAGCCTGAGGGTAGTATGGTTGCATTCAGTGACCACTCTGCAATACCACTGTCCTCCGGTCAGCCCCCCTCCGTTTCCACATTATGGAAAACAATCTCATTCCAGACAGATCCCATTTTCCTGGCACAACCAAACCCTGACCATGCTTTAAGTTAGGTTAAGTGGAAGGTGCATACCAAATTTGGTGGTCCTAGCTCTTACTGTTTAGGAGGAGTTCTTGAACAGACTCACAGACAGTCAGGTGTACATTTCTAGTAGATAGATGATGTATTCTCAAAGTTATCACTGGATTTTAGATGCAAATCTTCTATTGAAAATTAAAGAGACAAATAAGTCATTGTTCAAAGATTTGGAAATGTCCCACTGTATGTCTAGCTTTGTTCATGTTTGAAATCCTTTTAATTTCTATGTCTTTTGCGTCCTCAGATACCTGGATGCTAGCAGCCCCAGAAGTACCTCGCAAGTAAGATCAAATCAAATTGTAGGACTGTTTTTGAACATCAGATATGCTAAAAGTGAAAATATTAATTGGATGCATTCTTTTGTTTCATAGCTGTCCAGTAAATCATGTTGCTGCCTCCTCTGAGCATCCTGTTTGGATTGGCTGCCTACTGTTCATCTTTAGATAATGGTTTACTGAGGACGCCACCAATGGGCTGGCTGTCTTGGGAACATTTTAGATGCAATACTGATTGCAAAACTGATCCTGAAAACTGCATCAGGTGAGGTAATTGATCAAGAATGTCTGTGTTCTAATTATGACCAAGTTAGGAAACTTCTCAAAGTTTGTTCTAGAACAGGGGTTGGCAACCCCCAGCACATGTGCCACAAGTGGCATGTGAGCCGACTTACCATGGTACACGGGTGGGCGTTCAAACCCCTCCTCCCCCCCAGCGGGGAGCTTATGCTGTGACTCCAGCCTCAGTCGCGCAGCTGCAGGCTGGAGCACTGGCTCTGGCTTCCTGCTGGGAGGCAGGGGGTGGGAGAGGTGCATGCACATTTCTGGGCCTGCCCCTGCCCAGCCTGGGCATGCAGCTCCCAGGAGCTAAAGGATTAACCCACCTCCTTCCTTGCTGCCTACAGGCTTCTTGCCTGCAGGACCTGGGCCTGCTCTGTAGAGCTGGGGGTGGGTGGCTGGCACATGCGGCATGCAGAGCTGCTCCCCATAGGCTGTGTGCGGGGTCAGGGAGCCCCTTGCCCAAATGGGCTAGAGCCAGCCATGGACTTTGCCTGCTCCAGCCTCGGAGCTGCAGCCTACAAGCAAAGGACTGGTCCTGGCAGGGAAGTGTGCTCGCTGGTGAGTGCACTGGGGGTACAGGGATGTGGGGCCGGAGGGGGGGTGAAGGAAGATGCGGGCGCAGGATGGGAGGGGGCATGGGGTGATGCAGGGAATCAGGCTGTGGGGGCAGCATGGGAGGGAACAGGGGTTACACTGAGCGGCATGGGGTGAGGCAGGGGATCAGGCTGGTGGGGATCATGGGACTAAGAGGAGCGAGGTTGGAGCAAAGGGATGTTGTGAGGGGGGATACAGTTTTAGTTTACAGAAGCTGCACTTTCCTTTACTCCCCACTTCTTTGTCTCCCTCCTCAAAAAGCTATTTGGCTGCATTCGCACCTTCTCACTTTTTCTGTGTTACTCCCCCAAGCCCCTCCCACCCCCAGACTCCCTCTCATACCCCCACCCCACACCCTCTCCTGCTACCAAACTCCCCTGACCCTGTGCTCCTCACTTCATCCTGCATCCCTATTCCACTCTCTGGTAGCCCTGTCCCACACATTGAACCTCTCGTTCCCACCCCAGAGCCTAATGGGGGGGCGGTCCACAAAATCCACTAACTCTGGAACCCCAGAAAAATAAATGTGGCCTATGGAAAGCCCTGAACCTCAGTCCTCCCTGTTCCTTCACCTCACCACATGGGGCTGGAGTGCCAGAAGAATGGGGTGTCTCAGTTGAGGGCCACATCAATGAAAGTTGGGGGTTTTGGAGGAGTTTTTTTGCTTCTCACTTGTGTGGTCCCCAACTGATTCTGTGGGTCAGTGAGCCCCACCCCTGCGATAAATAAAGTAAACATTGAAACATTTTTATTGGACATAATATTTTACTTTCAGCAAAAATATTGGAAGTAAAATATTGTAATTTCTCATATTATTAGAAATTTAAAATTTGAAGAGATTAATGTTTAACAATTTAAATTAAACTATTCTCCCCAGTTGCAGCACTAGTAAAATGGCTCGGATGGAATTACATAATTAATAGTGAGTTTCCATCAGCAACTGGTAGTTCGCAGAAAGGTTTGCTTTGACCCAGAGAGTCCATCGGGTGCACGCTGGAGAGTCCTTCCCCCTCCCAGGAGAGTGGCACGGCCCAGGGCAAGAGGGTTAAATCTTGGCACACCGCTTAGGAAAAGTTGCTGGCCCCTGTTCTAGAGATAAGAGAATGTTGAACAAACTTTTGAGGTTTTGTCTGTATTAGTCTCTATAAAAAGACAAAGAGTGAATGCATTGTGTTGGTACAAATATACTGTTAGTACAATGTTTGTGAGAGTAGTGCTTCCTTAGTAACACTTCTATAGTGCTATGCCTACACTGCTCCCATTTTGCGCAAAAAATATGCAAATGAGGTGAAGCATGGAATAATTAAGGAGGCTCCGTTTTTGGGCAAAACACTACTCTTGCACAAGAGCCGTTCTTCCACATTTTTTTCAGGAAGAATGGCTCTTGCGCTAGAGGGGGTTTTTGCAGAAAATCCTCTTGTGCAAAAACGGAGCCTCATTAATTATGCAAATGAGGTGCAGCGATATTCCACACTTTGCCTCATTTAAATATTTTTTGCGCAAAACGGGGGCAGTGTAGACATAGCTCTCATGTTAAAGTACAACAGAATGCTGGTGGTGAGATGCCATGGGAATAGAGGTAGTATAAATGCTTACATAGATTTAGGTAAGATTTTAGGATAAGAATAAACCCAGATTAAGTCAGATACAGTAGACTGGAAGAAGATTTTGAATAAAAAATTCTCAATTTATTTGAAAGAGCTTATTTATGAAAGAAATGTTTTATTTTACTACTCCAAGGAGAAGAATGGTGTATAGCAGTTGTCCCTGAGGCTACCTTATAATAATTCTAGTCCTACACCATTTACTGAAAGTGTTTTTATGTGTTTTCCCTTTTTTGACCTGAGTCTTTTGTTCAAAGAATTCTTGTAAAATTCAGGAAGGTTTTCTCCCTTTCCCATTCTCTTATGAAGAAATGTTTATATTATTGTCCCTATTTTACATGCCAATTTTTATCCTTTTATCTTAAAATCTCACTTGTGGAAGCCTTCATAGACTTCCTAGATCAGTGATTTTAAAACATTTTTTTCCTCAACCTAACATAATTTGACTGGAGTTTGAGCTCTGGAGTGGGACTGAGGATGAGAGCTTTGGAGTGTAGGAGTGGCCCCAGTTTTGGGAGGGGGAGTCATGGCAGTAGGAGGAGGGGTTTATCTTGAGCGACTCCCAATCAGGGATGTAGCCGGGGTGCTAAGGCAGGCTTTCTGTTTCTCTTGGCACTGCAGCCCATGCTGTGCCCCAAAAGCAGCCAGTAGCAGGTTCTCAGCCAGTGGGAGTGCAGAGCCAGTGTTCAGGACAGGGGCAGTGCGCTCTTCCCCGACACACACACCTAAGAGCCAGGCCTGTTGCCGGCCACATCTGAGGCACAGTGCCACCTCAGTGCAGGCGGATAGCCTGCCTTAGCACCCACACAGGTCACCTGATCCCCCTGCAGCAATGAGACCCAGTGCTTGACATTCCACAACCCAGTAAAGCAGGGATGGCCAATCCGTTGGAGACGAAGAGCCAAAATAGGGGTGGATAGAGTGTGAAGAGCCACGTACCGGTGGGGTGGGGGAGAGAGGTGTAAGCTCTGGGAGGGAATTTGGGTGCAGGAGGAAGTAGAGAAGAAGATGCTGGCTCAGGGAGGGGGCTCCAGGCTGGAGACTGTTGGGGTGCTGAGCAAGACACAGGTTTGTGGCTGTGAGGGTGAAGGAGTTTGGGCTGGGGTGTATGAGAGGCTCAGGGCAGGGAGGCTGGGAGTATGAAGGGCTCAGGACACAGATTTGCAGTGTATGGATGGTGCAGGAGTGTTGTGGCAGAAGATTGGGGATTTGGAGGTGCAGACGTTTGGGGATGTGAGAGGCTCGGGACAGGGAGTTCCAGTGTATGATAGGCTCAGGTTTGGGGTCGGGGCAGTGCAGGAGTGTTATGATGCTGAGGCGAGATGGGGGTTTGGCCCCAACTGGGGGCTTGTTGGCCAGGCTTCTTTTTTAAATAAAATATTAAGTCAAACACAAAATGTTTCAGCGTTGTCTTTATTTATGAGAGGAGCGGGGAACCTGTTTTGAGTCAGGGGTGACTGACCCACAGAAAAGTCAGTCAGGGCAACACAAGTGAGATGCAAAAAAACAACCCTTCCAAAACCCCGAAAGCCTCACTAATGTGCCCCCAACTGTGCTGGTGGGCGCCGGGGACAGAGTGCTGGGGCAGGGTGCTTGTGGGTGCTGGGGAAGGATACTTATGGGGGAATCTGGCCAGGGGGAGCTGACAGAGACAGCTGGGGCCAGTACCTGGGGATCCCGGGTCTCAGGAAGCATGCTGGCTGCTCTTCCCTTCCCCTCCTCTCCCCTCCCCCAGCACCCCTCCTGCTCTAACCCAATCCCCCTCACCTTCCCCAGAACCAGGCACCATTCCCCCCTCCCCTCCCTGGAGCAAGGCACCGCCCTCCCTCTAACCCAATCCCCCTCTCTCGCTCTAATCTAATTCTCGGGTCCCAGAGACAGAGCTGCTGCCGCTAAAGCCATGACATTCTCACTGGGATGCCGTGCGCACCCCCTCTTTCCCCCTCCATCCTTCTCTCTTCCCCTCCCCTCTCCTTCCCCAGACTAGAGCCAGGCACCCCCCCCCCCCCGATCTAACCTAATTCTCGGGTCCTGGAGCCACTATCATTGTGCGTCTCCCTCCAGGTGCATACGCTGAGCGACAGGCGCACCCCCCCCTTCTTCCCGCTCCCCAGAGCCAGACACTTCCCCTCCTCATTCTAACCCAGTCCCCCTCCCAGGTCCCGGAGCCGCCACCACCCCCTGAGACCTTGCCAAGGCCTGGGCTCAGCAGCTAGCTGCTAGCACATGCAGGCTGGGATGCTGTGTGAGACCCGGCCTGCACCTGCAGGATATGACACAGTGCACTGGCGGCTGTGAGCAGAACAGCATGGGCCGTGAGCATGCATGCAGCTCACAGAGGGCCGGCCGTGAGAGCGGGCCGCGAGAGCGGTTCTGGGTTCCATCCGGAGCTGCAGTAATGGGTAGGAAGGTTAGCGTATAGTAGAGTAAATGATTAACCAATAAGCCTAGGGTCATCTGTTAATCCTATCAACTACATGCACTTTTCCCCACCCCTAGAGCAGAGCCAGTGTCTGAGGAGCTGGCATTAAGCAGGCACCCCACAAGCGCCAAATCCATCTGCCCCACCTCTCTCCCATGCTGCTGCCTCCAATAGTGAGGCAGCAGTGTGAAGGGTGAGGAGGACAGGCAGGAGCTGACTTTCAAGCCAGTTCCCCATGCGTTTTGGCTCCCGTGGAACCACCTGAGTTGGCAGCAGGGTGGGGGCAGGCAGGAGCTGGTGCTGCAGGGAGCCAGCTTAAAAGCCCTTTTCTCCCCCCCCCCCCAGTCCCATCTCTGCGTTGCTGCCTGCCCCCACTCCTTTTTATAGTAGTTTCCCTTCATTGGGATCAGTGAGTTTCGTACCCTCATGCTACAATCAATTGCTGTTTAACGAGTGCTTGTTTTAAGTTGTTCTTCTCATCCCTTATCTGTTGTTTCCTCATGCTAGTTTTGATCACAACTATCTTGTCCCAACTGATAGGTGTTTGCATCTTCTTTGAGAGCTGTGGTTTCTAACCAGTTCTGAAGCAGTAGCCACTATAGCTAACTAGCCACACTGAAACAGCCAAATAGCCGTATGTGACTACTGGCTAGAGTGTTGGACACCATGGTTGTAGAGTCATGAATCTGCCCTTCATCTGCATCTCAAGAGGGGTATACAGACATCTCCTGGACCTTTTACATCTGTTCTCGGCTTCTCCCTAGAACATCTGGTCCGGTGATGGCCTTCACACTTATCTTCTAACACACACATTCCTCATTCTCACACACACACAACAGGGTTGATTTCTTTGTTACACAGACACAATATGAATATTTAAGCAGGAACATCAACTTATAATTTAAGGCAAACAATCATCATATCCCTTTTACTTATTTCACAATACTCATTCTAAAACTTAAAACTGTAAAAATCTATTCCTGCCTTGGAATCAGCTTCAGATACAAAATTCTGGCTGGTGCACCTTTACCAATGGTAAGGTAAGGTCCTTTCTGCTTTCAGAAAGGATGGCTGGCAGGATACATGGAGGCACTTTATATTACATAAAGCTACATTTTAGCTACATAACTACAGACTGAGATTTTCAGATCTTTTAGACTAAGGAGGGACAAATATACTACATACCTAGAAGAGATTTCTTTAAAGAAAAGTTCAGGAGCTGGAGGAACTAGCCATTTTCCCTATGACTCAGTGGCCAGCCAGCAAGGCATAAGGTGGTATTTTTTAGGTGTAATTGCCATTTTTCTAAAGAAATATAAAATTTTTGTCCTGACTCTGAGGTCCCTGCAATCAAATACAAGTAAGCAAAATGTAGAATTTCAATACTTTTGTTAATGCAATCTTCTGTTTGTTTCCAGCGAGCACTTGATCAAAAGTATGACAGACAAGATGGCAGAAGATGGATGGAAGGAGCTGGGTTATGAATATGTGAACCTTGATGATTGCTGGTCTGCAAAGGAAAGGGATTCACAGGGTAGGCTTCAGCCAGACCCAGACAGGTTTCCAAGTGGTATTAAAGCCCTTGCTGATTATGTAAGTTAAGTAAAATACATGTACTTACATACTACTTTCTCACTATGCTATCTCATGTGTAGGTGTTAAAAATAGAATTTTCTTGTGAACATAGTTATTTAAATAAACTAATTAGAAAAAATATGCATAATATACTGCAGAACTCAGTTAAATGTCAACTAAAACGTCAACCTATTTGTCTGAAAAAATGACAGGGAATGGCTTAATTATAATATGTATAAATGATTGTTTACATATCTCTAAGGGAAATACATACTGGATTTTCATTGCGCCTGCACAGATAGATGACGATCAGTGGACACTTAGGGTTAATCAGCATTATTCCTTGCTCCTCAGTGCCTAACACCCTTTGATCCCCACCTCTCCGCCTTGTGCCCTTTGACCCCACCCTCGCACTCTCCAGAGCCAGGCTGCCTCCTCTAGGGAATGTGGCTGTTACTGCCGCACAGGCAGGGGGAACAGCTGTTGGTGGCGCGCACGCTCTCTCCTCCTTCACTCCCCCATGGGTAGGGGTGGGGAGAGCCCTCACCTGGTAAGAAGGAGGGGGGGGAAGCGCCTCCTGCTCTGCCTCCTCCTGCCATTGCCTCAGCCCTAGCACCACCACCAGCCAAAACTGGCCGCATGGGCAGGGGGAGCATTCGTTGGTGGCACGCGCACTCCCTCCTCCTTTGCACGCCCACCTTCCCCAAGTGTCTTGCACCCCCACGAGTAGAGCCGAGGAGGAGAGTGTGGAGCTCCGGCCAGGCCACCATCTTACCTGGGTGGGAGGGGAAAAGAGGGAGGGAGGCACCTCCTGCTCCTCCTCCTACCCCAGCCCCAGCCCCAGCCCCAGGCAAGATCAGCTACCATGGCTGCCGGAGCTGAGACGCCATGAACAGCCAGCTTGAGCTCCGGTAGCCACTGTGTCCTGGCAGCCAGCAGTTCACAGACCAGCACCAGTCTGCAGACGGGCAGTTGGTAACCACTGACATAGAGAACCAGGACCCACACTTCTTGGTTTCTAGTCTTACTTCTGCCCCTTACTGTGTGACCTAGGGTAAATCACTGTTTTCTTTTGTTTCTACCCAGTGTATATAAGAATGCTTACCTACATCTTAACTCTTGAAGTATTTTGAGATCCAGGCATGAAGAGGAGCAGTAATTAACCTTTAACTATATTTTTCACTATGAATACAAGGCAGCCATTATTGAACAACAATCGTTTTTTTAGGACTCTGGTATGCAAAGGCTGTCAGAAAATCACTGCCATAATAGGCAGAGACCTCACTAGCAAGTAGCCAAGAAAAAACCAACTGTGGAATAGTAATGGAGATATTTTACAAACGAAAGAGGGATTCTGTAGGTATTAGAAGACGAGTAACCTGGAATCATACATTAACTAGAATCCCTTTGATTGGCTTTACAGGTTCATTCCAAAGGGCTGAAATTTGGAATTTATAGTGACCTGGGTAATTACACCTGCAGTGGCTACCCTGGCACCACACTGGACACCATTGATACAGATGCCAAAACATTTGCAGAATGGGAAGTTGATATGCTGAAGCTCGATGGCTGCTATTCCAACTCATCTGTTAAAGCGATAGGTTTGTTTCTTAGGATTAACTTTTGAACAAGGGAAAAGATGGATCAAGAGTTTTGTTTTGTTTATAAATTAAGCTAATTACACTTGGATTATTCAGGTTCATAAAAAAGCCTGCACAGTCTTCAATTTCTGTTAAGTAGTAGGCTTGCTCTTCATCCCTGTTTTTAATCCCCAAACAATTTCTATTTATTTTGTGTGACTAAACATTGATATTTGTAAAGCTCAGTATCAAATTGTGATCTCTCATGTTCTTGATCTGAATGATGCTTCTTCCCATCCCATTCATAATGCAGTTTTAGCTCATTTTAAGTAGAAACAAGATTTGAAATAGGGCCTTTGTTTTGCATTCCTTGAGCACTCAAAGTTCAGCTAAGTCAAGAGGATCATGCCTTTCTCTTTCTGGGTCTACTTTCTACTCCCGCCCATTTCTTCTCTCAGTCCCCTTCAAGTTTTCAATATAACATTTTAATAGAAATATGGGTCATGTTTGCTCATCCCATCTAGTATCTTGCCTCAAATTGCAATTAATAAATGATGCTTCAAGTGAAACATTTTGTGAACTCCACGTGATAGATCCTGAGCATCCTCAACCAGGGCTGGGTTGACAATGGTGTCAGTAGTGCCATGGAGCCGGGCCTATGCTCAGAGGGGCCCCGTCTTGCTCTGCTTGCACTGTGCTGAGAACCCACCAGCCCAGGCCTGGGCAAAATATGGCTCAGGGGCTGGATCTGGCCTGCCAAGCCACAGGATCCACCCTGTGGACCACTATGCCAGGACTGTCAGGCACGCAGCTGCCACAGTTTAAAACCCAGTCCCTGTACTTCTCTGCTCTGCAAGGAGGGGGAGGCTTCACGTGATCTCCCTGCTTCCAGCCCAATCCTCAGCTCCTATTGGCTAGAAACAGCCAGCCACTTGGAGCTGAGAGATTGGCCTGAGAGACTGGGGCAGCTGGAGTTGAGATGCATGTGAAGGGAGCAGCTGCAGTTTCAAGTGGGCTGGGGCTGCAGAGTCTAGCTTGCTGGCTATGAGACACTTAGGTAAACTCCTCCCAGCCAGCACCTGCCTCTGGCACCCCAACCCCTCCTGCATCCCAACTCCCTCCCCAGATCATCATCCAAACCCTCTGCACCCCCTGCCCCAGGTGACAACTTCCTCTCAGACCCTGTACCTCCTCCTACATCCCTCCCCCAGGCCAGAATCCTCTCCTGCACCCCAATTCCCCTGACCCAGGTCACAACCCCTTCCTCCACCCAAAGACTCTCAGACCTCACACCATCTCCTGCACCCCAGTTCCTTACCCAGTGTGTCCTTCTGCACTCAACCTCCAACCTAGACTCTGCACCACCTCCTCAGAAAAGTGTGGCCGTTGGCCACTTACCAAAACTTTGGAGTGGCCCCTCACCAAAAATTATTGCCCATCCCTGCACCAGCCTATCAGAGGCAACAGCGCAGGGGGGCAGATGGTAATTGGTACATGTGGAGAGCCGGCTTTTAAGCCAGCTCTCCATGCGTGCAGGCTCCTGTGGAGCTGCATCTCTCCCCACCTGCACTGCCTCCCACAGAGGCAGCAGCACAGAGGGGCAGGTGAGAGCCGGTGCTGGGGGGAAGACAGCTTAAAAGCCAGCTCTCCATGAGCACTGGCTTCAACAGAGCTGCCTGTACCCCATAATGCTGCCTCTATCAGAGCTTGCATGTGTGGAGATTCCATAATTTGCAAGAGGAGAAGATTTAATGAAGCAGTTGCAGTCTTCTGAAGGATTCATCACTGTCCAAAATATAAAGCAAACTTGATGGACTGCAGATTTGTTCTGTGGTGGTGAATCCTATTGATGGGACAGTTTGATCCATACACTTTAAGTGTGTTCATGATGGGGATCATTTTCTTTGGGTGTGACAGTTTAATATTTATATTTGAAAAATAAATTTTTGTTGAAATCACATTTTTTGGTTTTGTATGCAAGTGTGCATGCTAGGGATGCTGATAAACATGTATTTGTGTAAATGTGTAACTGCTGACATTTTTAGCAGTTATGCATTTACACGCAGGGGGACAGGCAGGAGCCAGTGCTCGCAGGGAGCCAGCTTTTATGCCTGCTCCCCCCAAGCACTGGCTTCTGCCTGCTCCCTCCCTCCCCCACCTCTGATAGAGAGGCAGCAGCATGGGGGAAAGGGGTGGGTAGGCAGCTCCATGGGAGTCTGTATGCACATGCTTGAAAGCTGTCTTCATGCATGTATTGGCTTTTGCCTGCCTCCCTACCCCCTGCACTGCTGCCTCTCTGTCAGAGGCGGGGAGGGGGCAGGCAGCTTTTAAACCAGCTCCTCATGTCCACCGGCTCCTGCCTGGCCCTCTGTGTGTAAACATGTTTCTGCTATAAATTTCAGCAGTTACACATTTACACAAATACATGATTATTAACATCCCTAACAGAGACCTCAGCCTGCCGAGGAGCATAACAAATACACCAGTAAAATCTTTTAAATCTTTTATTAAAGGTTAAAAAAGGGAACACGCTTACATGTTCTCTTTTAAACAATATCCCTTAGTCCCTTTCTCTTTAGTTGTAGAGTTATTAAAAGGCAAAACAACAACAAAACAGTTTGATAGACTTTTAGTCGGTTCTTAGATCGTAAAATTGGCCTTTTAGGAAACAAGAAAAAGTTGGTTGAGATGGGCTGCAGCTTTTGTTGTTAAGCTCAGATCCTATTTTCTAAAAAGCAGAACAAAACAAACATACACAAAAGGAGAGAAAAAAGCAGCTCCTGCTGATGGTGTTGACTCCTACTTGCTACCTCCTTCCTAGAGAAACACAGACATGACAAATGTCTAGTCAGTCACTTTGTGAGCTGACAAGCTTGTACCAGCATCAGCCTGTTTTATGATATTGCTTTCAACTGCCTCTTTGCTTACAGGCTTATAGCAGTGTGGCAAAATATATGGTCTTGTCCAGCCAACCCAGAATTGTAATAGTCAGAGGGCAAAAGTAGGAGGATAGGAAAGAGAAGAAACACGGACTATGGCCTGAGTGACAAAGCTTCACATCCTCGGTGATATTCAGGGTTTAGTTAGTGGAGATGCTGATTTCCTTTTGGTCCCTCTCTCTGGTCCTGCCTCATCAAGATCTTCCTCAGAATAAGGACAAATAAAGGGCCAGCGGTGTAACAATGAATTTCAGGGTCCAGGAGATAGCCTTGATGGTAAAGTTCACTTCTTCCAGTCTCCTTATCTCCTAATCAGCAGTGATTGTTAGCCTGCAGGCAGATTTTTCCCCAAAATCTTATTTTGAAAAGGAAGGTGAAACAACCTATCCCCTCATTATTTTATCCTGCAGTCAAGCATAATTTCTGACATACCAGCTATAGACCATTGAATTCCAGTTCCATGCTACTCTTGTTTGAGGCACATTCTCAACAATCTTTGGATTATATCATTTCTGTTTTGACTAACATAGTTTGTCTTCCTTTTGCACCTTTTTCTGTCACCATTAATTATTACACTAGAACTTCAGAATTATGATCCTTGGGACTGGTTGTTCTGTACTCTGATATGTTCAAAGCTCTGAACACAAGTTATGGATATTCATTCAAAAGTTTACAACTCAGCACTGACTTAATACACTTTAAAATTTTACCATACAGAAGAAAAATGCTGCTTTTCTTTTTTTAGTAGTAGTCTACATTTAACACAGTACTCTACTCTTTTTAGTTTTTTTCGTCTCTGCTTTGTCTGTGTACAATCAGCTCCAAATGAGGTGTGTGGTTGACTGGTCAGTTTGTAAGTCTCTTGATAGTCTCAGGTTCTACTCTATGTTGTTGTGACATTATGAACTTTTTATAATTGATCTCACAATTAGAGTAATTTTGGAGGCCCAATAATTAGTAGAGTACCTTTTTATAAACTTATTCAAGTACAAGAAAATAAGTATTACTAAGTCAACTGTTTTGAAACCTAAGTTCTGTGTGTATAGAACAAGTGCCAATAGAGATGGTTTATGATTTGTTTTAATAGGTGAATCTCAGATAGGGTAATTAGGACTACGTTCCCAGACTGTTATAGTAAGTGCTTAGAAAGGAAAGTTACTGAGGGGGACAAGATCCTGTGCTTGCAGCACCTCTTTTCTCAAAAACTTATTCATCTGGGAAATAGGTCAATGGAGGGATGATAGGAATTACTTACCTTCCTTCCTCCCCCTTCCCATCCCCCCGCATCCCCCTTCTATTCTGCAATGTGATTTGTCCTTTTCATATTTGTTCATTTTTTTAAATTGTATCCTTTGGTATATATGGTTGTGACTACTTTCTTCCACTATTTGATCTGAGGAAGTGGGTCTGGCCCACGAAAGCTCATCATCTAATAAACCATCTTGTTAGTCTTTAAAGTGCTACATTGTCCTGCATTTTGCTTCAGGAATTACTAGAGAACTTTTTGGGTGTCTGGCTGATGAGTCTTGCCCACATGCTCAGGGTTTAGCTGATCGCCATATTTGGGGTTGGGAAGGAATTTTCCTCCAGGGTAGATTGGCAGAGGCCCTGGAGGTTTTTCGCCTTCCTCTGTAGCATGGGGTACAGATCACAGCTAGAGGATTCTCTGCATCTTGGGGTCTTCAAAGTATTTGAAGGCTTCAATATCTGAGATATAGGTGAGAGGATTATTCTGGGAGGAGTGGGTGAGATTCTGTGGCCTGCACTGTGCAGGGGGACAGACTAGATGATCATAATGGTCCCTTCTGACCTTAAAGTCTATGAGTCTATCTGCATAAGGGTTTTCAGGAATATAATCTCTTCAGGATGTTCCATTTTCTGCTGATCTAAATTAGAGTCCTTGGTTCTTTCCCAAAACCAGACTTCCTTAATGGCAGCATACTATAATGCTACTGTGCCATTCAGCTCTTTTCATAAACACTGGTTCAGAAGTATAAGATTATTCCAATCACACATGTATTTTGGGGGAAAAAAATCTTCCTCTTGCCGAATAACTTGAAAATAGAAATGTACAAAAATGGTTTTGTTACTTCCGCAGAAACAGTCAATTTTGGGCAGGCATGATCATAAATTGCATAAACTCTTTGTAAAGGAAGCCTTTAATTAGCCTTGTTCCATATATAATTCATGTTCCGTATGTAATTCTCCATGGAGCGTTTCCACTCTTATTTTTGTAAAACAAGAACAAGTAAAAAACTAGAACACTATTGCTATTATTATTATTTAACTTGTTAATATTACCTTGCTTTACTATCGAATACTCTGTTTTATTTAGGCTACCCAAAGATGAGCATTGCTCTGAATAAAACAGGAAGACCTATTGCTTATTCATGTAGCTGGCCAGCCTATGAAGGAGGGCTTCCCCCAAAGGTATCTCTACTGTCTGGTTTTATTTTATTCCTCTTTAGCTGAGAGTATTTAGCTAACAAGAACCTCTTGATAAAATGGCTGGAACTTATTTGAATTAACTGTACCCACATTACTCCTAATAGGTTTCATTCATTCCTGCATACTGGCACCACCTCGTTAGATGTACAAACTCACTCCACTAAGGAAACATCAAAGTCTTCTGCTTTTCAGCTGTATCTAGGAGAAAGCTGTGTACTGTAGATACCAGAGTCACCATTCAGATAATGAATATGACATCTGAAAATAAACTAGCCTGTTAATGGTGTCTAATTTTCTCAGTTTACAAATAGCAACTAAACCACTGCCTTAAAATCAGTTGTTTTCCTTTGGGGGAAAAACACATTTAACAACAGATATATGTTTTATTCTAAGGAATATTTTACTCCTTTAGAAATTTTAAAAAGCCTTATTTGATTTTCTGGAGAACAGTTCAGCTTATTGTTTTTTAAAATATTTTTATATCAATACTTTTTGTGAATTTGGTGATGGACAATACTACTTATATATTATAAACTCTAACAAAACAGTATTTATGTACACTGTCTTCCCCATCTACTTTTTTGTCCGAGAGTTTATATAATAATTTTTAACAGCCTGTTAGTTCCAGCTCTGAAGCCTAGTGATCCACTTAATTTGATGGTGTCATAAAGGTGAGGGGTGATTAGACCCACCACTTAGCAAGTAGTGTTGGTAGAAAAGCAGCAGAAGCAGAACAAGGGAGAGGAGGGAAGAAGGGAACAGTTAGAATAGAGGCAGCTGAAAATCAGAGCTGTCCAAGTTCCTCAGAGATCTATAATGGCAGTAGCAATCTAAATGTAATTTAGTGTAGTGTAAATGTAGTAGTGTAGTGTAAATGTAATTTATTCAGAGGCTATAGAAACACAGTAATTTATTTCATGGTTGTGATGATCACGTATGTAGCATACCTATAAATATTCCTTGTTTTTATTAAGGTAAATTATACCATACTTGGTGAAATTTGTAACCTCTGGAGAAATTTTATTGACATCCAGGATTCCTGGGAGAGTGTTCTAAATATTATTGAGTGGTATGGAAATAACCAGGATAAACTGCAACCTGCAGCTGGCCCAGGAAGATGGAACGATCCAGATATGGTGATGTTGTCTTTTTAAATATTTTGTAGTCTGTTGAAATTTTAACTAGAGCCTAATAAAAAGATAATTCAGTAAGACTTTCAAAAAGACAGCTGTGAACAGCCAACCAAGAAGACTGATACTATGCACAAGTGTATAATAAACCATGTCTAGCAGTTAGAGCAGAGGACAGAGTTAGAACTCTTGGGTTCTACTTCTGCCTCCATCACCAACTCACTGCATCATTATTTTTACCTCAACTTAACAGTCTGCAAAATGGTACAATACAATTAGAGAGTATTTATAGCATAAGATGAATATAGGGTTAGAGTTAGCATAAAAGAAGCAGTGGCTACTCAGTCATTAAGGTTGCACTGTGTTTGCATTTAAATTGATGTAAACTATGTTCACATTTAACGGTCTCGGGGGGAAAAAATCAGCTAGGAATTGCACATGGATCAAGCCAAAACGTTTTTAACTATAAGTCAAGAAGAGACCCAACCACAGCCACTTTTATGACAGGGGCAGGACTGCTGCTTTGGCAGCCTTGGGGCTGACCGCTGGTCATCTGTATCAACACCCACGACTCCAGAAGCCTTGAGGCTGACAGCTGCTCCAATACTAACCTGAAAGAAATTATGGAGGTCCCAAAAAGTAACGGAATCCTTGACCTCGGTGACAGAATCATACCCTTCATTATAATCAGCAAGTTAATAGCCTAAAAGTCCAAAATGCTTCACAATCTCGTGAAGTTGTGACACAAATATATTTAAGAGGAAGGGTGGCAAAATGGAGCCATTAGTGAACCTGGCTGGGATTACGCTTGAAGATAGATGCACAATTTATTACCTAAAATTCCTCTACAAAATAGCTTAGTTGAAAAATGCTGGTAAACATTTGAACAAATATTACAGAAAAAGGGGAGCAATTAAAATAACCTTTCAAAACCTGAATTGCTCACTGATCCTGGTGGTGTAAAGAGAGAAGAGTACATTTTGTTGATGAACTGGTAAATTTAAGATAATTTTCCAAGTCTGCAGAGGCATTATTGAAACAGAATTTTGTCATGGAGGAGAAGATATAGTTTATTCTATAAACAAATTAATGTTGTAAGCATTTTGGGGAAATGCTCTATAAAAGACAACATTAACAGTCCAGTTGTGCAGCTTTCAACTATTAATTTAAATAAGATTTCTGCATACAGAGTGCTTGCAGGACCATACACTAACGTAATGTAGTTTGGATTCTACATTATCATTCTTTTAGAAGAGTGACATTTGCATTAGCTGCTTGGGGTCCTAATCCTGTACCAGGACACTGGGATTTTGGTTTATGATTAGGACTCCACAATATAGACAATTTCATTTAACAGTATCTGATTTATTTCAGCTGATTATTGGTAACTTTGGCCTGAGTTATGAGCAGTCAAAAGTGCAGATGGCATTGTGGGCAATCATGGCAGCCCCTCTCTTTATATCCAGTGATTTAAGGACAATCTCTGAGGATACCAAGTACATCTTGCAAAACCAGCTGCTAATTTATATAAATCAAGATTCTCTGGGAATTCAGGGACAGCGTATTATGCAGGTACCCGATTTGCTAGTTGTCTGCTCTCTGTATTTTTGTTTTGGGTTTAAAATTATGGTTCTGCTATATCTCATCACCATGCTCTGCCAGGAACTCACACTTGGCAATATGAGCTTGATCTTATTTTTTTTCCCCCAAGAAAGGAAGCTTCAGAATTCCTTTTTTTTAAGACAGCTTTTCCAGTCTTTTGGTAATAAACTTGTGTTGTATGATTTGTTTTAATCATTTAATGTAGCTGGAAAGGTAGAGGAAAGATGTGTTATTTTACACTCTCCCTTCAATTATTTTTCCTGCCATACTGTCCTCCCTTTCACTTTCTGCATAAATAGTTTACACATTGATTGGATACAAAAGAATGGAATGAACATCCATTTTTGACCTGTTTACACATAAGTAACTTACACTGGCATTCACGTCACCAGTGAATTTGGCCAACACACTTCCACAGGAGTTGTACCATCTTAGGGTGTGTCTAGACTACATGCCTCCATCTACGGAGGCATGTAGATTAGCCAGATCGGCAGAGGGAAATGAAGCCGCGATTAAAATAATCGCAGCTTCATTTAAATTTAAATGGCTGCCCCGCTCTGCCGATCAGCTGTTTGTCGGCAGATCGGGGCAGTCTGGACGCGACGCGCCGACAAAGAAGCCTTTCTTGATCGGCACAGGTAAACCTGGTTTCACGAGGCATACCTGTGCCGATCAAGAAAGGCTTCTTTGTCGGCGCGTCGCGTCCAGACTGCCCCGATCTGCCGACAAACAGCTGATCGGCAGAGCGGGGCAGCCATTTAAATTTAAATGAAGCCGCGATTATTTTAATCGCGGCTTCATTTCCCTCTGCCGATCTGGCTAATCTACATGCCTCCGTCGACGGAGGCATGTAGTCTAGACACACCCTTACAGTTTGGACTTTGGATTTTGTTAGAATGAAAAAAACTTAGCAATTTCTGTGCTGAAATATATAGCAGTTTAGGCTCCATATAATATTTTCCTTTTAAGGAGAATGTCACTTGATCCAGTGTCAACTTGGATTAAAGAAGAATGTAATTCAAGTGGCAGTTTACTAACTCTGCTTCAGAGTTACTTTTTCCTTATTTGTTTGACTTTTCTCTAGATCTATAGGTTGATCATAATACTTGCTTAGTGCTCGTGGACTTGAGAGAGTCGGAATAGCTTTGCAGTCACCTAATGTGGAGCACCCATGGGGACATCGCTCGAGGAAGAGGAGGTTACTCACCTCGACAGTAATGGATGTTCTTCGAGATGAGTGTCCCCTTGGTTGCTCCACTACCCTCCCTTCGTCCCCTCTACTTTGGAATTCTGGTCTCCTCCCTGATATCGTTCCAGCATAGAGAAGGAACTCAGGAGGGAGGGAAGGAGCTCTCACATGCACACTGCCTGCCACCTAGGAGCATGCGGCTTGTTTGTGTACTGCTGAATTGGCATTATTGAAACAGAATTTTGTCGTGAAGGAGAAGATATAGCTTATTCTATAAACAAATTAATGTTGTAAGCATTTTGGGGAAATGCTCTATAAAAGACAACATTAACAGTCCAGTTGTGCAGCTTTCAGCTATTAATTTAAATAAGATTTCTGCATACAGAGTGCTTGCAGGACCATACGTTAACTTGTAATTAGTTTGGATTCTACATTATCATTCTGTTAGAAGAGTGACATTTGCATTAGCTGCTTGGGGTCCTAATCCTGTACCAGGACACTGGGATTTTGGTTTATGATTAGGACTCCACAATATAGATGCTAAGTATACTATTAATTCAAACTTCTCTACTGAAAGAGTTGTCATCACATCCCAGGGTACAGCAATTTTAATTTTTCCATGAAAGAATAAATGAACTTTGTACTGTTTCCCCCTGCTGTGCCTTCAGGCTCCAACAGGCTGAATAGTGAAACATGATAATCATTTCAGTAACCTGCCTGCCAAAAGAATGCAGCAGTACACAAGCTCATAACAGGCTACACAGTGTGCCCATAAAAACAAAACCAGAAGCCAATTTAAATAAAGTTCTATTTACAGGATTTTTAATGTTGACAGTTTCCTTTCAAATAACACACATTTTGATAGAAGAAACAGGAGAGAGAGTGAACTGTTAATGTGAGCCTCATAGTCAACTGGTTCTGCAGTGCATACTACTACTTCAGTCTTCTAGTTGTTCCATTTTTCTTCTGTTCCAGCCATACTGTCCTTCAAAAACTTAAAAAAGGTCAGAGTTGGGTTTTTTGTTTTTTGTTTTTTAAACAGCATTGGATAGATACAGGGTAATGGAATTTTTTTTCTGCCTGGTAAAACTCTAGTACACAAACTGACGTAATCTATCTTCCCTGTTTTTGCAGTAATACTATTGCATAACATAATAAATGCACAAAACCAACAACAACACTAGCTATTAGGGCAGTCAGGCAATTAAAAAGTTAACTGTGGTTAGTCAAGCTCTTATACAATAGAATACCAATTTAAATATTTTGGATGTTTTCTATATTTTACAAATATTTATTTAAATTAAAAATGCAAAGTGTACAGTACTATCTTTGATTAAAATATTTTCATTGTAAAGAAATGAGGTGAATTGAAAAATGCTAAGTACTGCAGTACGATCTTTATCGTGAAAAATGAACTTGTAAATGTACAATTATATATAAAAAAGAACTTCATTCAAACAAGGTGATGCTGTCTACAGTATCACCTGAAAGTGAGAACAGCTGTTTGCATAGCATTGTGGTAGCCAGCATCACAAGATACTTATGTGCCAAAGATAATGTCCCTTCAAACTTCAACCACGAAGGGACATATCCATGCTAATGAGGGGTGCTACTTAATAACGATCTAAAGTAGCATGGACTGATACATGTCATTTTCATCATCTAAGTCAGATTCTAGTAGCAGAAGGTTGATTTTCTTCTTTGGTGATAGTTTTTTTTCTGTAATTTTTGCATTAGAGTGTTGTACTTTTAAGACTTCCTTAAGTATGCTTCATACCATGTCCCTCTCAGATTTTGAAAGTCACTTCAGATTTTTAAATCTTGGGTTGAGGGCTGTAGCTAATTTTAGAAACATCACATTGATGCCTTCTTTGTGTTTTGTCAAAGCTGCAGTGAAAGCGTTCTTAAAACAACATGTGTAGGGTCATCATCCTGCAGAATGCAGGAAAAACAGAGCTGAAGACATACAATTGTCTCTCAAGGAACTCAGTCACAAATTTAATTAACACTTTTTTTTTAAACAAATATTATGAGCATGGAAGCATGTTCCCTGGAAAGGAAAGGCATAAAAATCTTTAGCATATCCGGCACATAAATACCTTGCAATGCTGGCTACAAAAGTACCATGCATATGCCTGTTTCCACTTTCAGGGGACATGAATATGAAGTGGGCAGCATTATATACCATAAATATAAGCAAACTTGTTTGTCTTGGTGATTGTGTGAATAAGAAGAAGGACTGAGTGGACTTTTAGGCTCTAACGTTTTACTTCCCCCTCCCGCCTCCCAGAAAAGGTATGTAACAAAAAATCCTACATTTGCAAGTTGCACTTTCATGATAAAGCACTACAGTACTTTTAGGAGATGAATTGTATTACAATAATTTGCACTGCACACTTCGTATTTTGTGTTGGTAATTGACATCAATTTGAAAATGTAGAAAAACATCCAAAATATTTAATTAAATAATTACATTTTCCAAAATATTTAATACATTGATTATTGAACCTGTGGTTAACCAGGTTTATAATCACAAATTTTGAGTTAATTGCATGAGTTAATTCTTGATTAATCAAGTGCCCTACTAGCAATGTAAATTGCAACATGCATTCATCCAGCACCATCAGCTGCTGATTGAGAGAACATTTGAGTCAACCTGAACATATTAAGAGCAGTGTGTGCCATTCAGTTCTTGTTTCACAAATCTGTCTGGACACTGATTTAAGTTTTTTTAAGACACGTCAGTCAGAGATCATTTACTCATTTTAACACATTGCACCTTCACCTCCTCTGGGAGAAAATTTTAGATTAGTCCCCTCAAAACAAACAAAAATGTTATTTATTAATCATCGCAAGTGTCCATCATGGAAAAAATTCATAAGATTATAAAAGGTATACAATAGCTTGCTTACATTTTTATTAAAAAAAAAAACTGGAAAGGACACCATTTTGATCTGATCTCTGCATATTTTCCAATGTTGTGTGGCGAGATCGAGCGGGCTAGCGTGCGGGGTCGCCTCGCTTCTCCGCTCGCCTGCGCCTCTACCCCGTCTCTTCCCCTGGGTCTCTGCCCCTATGTCTCTGCCCCTGCGGCAGCTGCCGCTGCGCCCTGACTTACTCTCAGCCAGGGGGCGGAGAGGGCTCTCCACCCTCGGCCCCACTCACAGGCCGGCGACGGGGGTTTGCCCTCCAGCGGGTTCGGCCCTCTGCACTCCTCGGGTGGGGGGGGTCGGAGTCGTCCGCCGCCTGCCCCCGTCCTCGGGTCCCTGGGGTGGGTCGTCCCGTGATGGGTCTGGGCTGTGGGGGTCCGGCGCTCCTCCTCCGGCCCTCCGGCATGCCTCCCAGGGTTGCCTGCGGGAGTAGAGGGAATGCCGCCAGCCCCCCGCTCTTCCGGCCCCTCCCCCTTTTGAACCGGCACGCCAGGGACGTGCAGCTCCACCCCCTGTCTGCTGTCCCCCTCCCCCCGGGTCCTGCTGCCTGCCGCGGGCGGCGTGCCTACCGCCGTGCACACCCGCCCGTTTGCCTCCCTGTTCAGCGGGCTCGGCTCCCGCCGAGCGCTTTCCCCAGGGCCCTGCCCGGCCGCGCCGCCCGGCACCTCGGCGGCGGCGCAGATGGCAGTGCGGGGAGCTTCTTCCCCGTCACATGTTGTAATGTAAAAATGTGAGTGGATATATGCTGCCAAACACAGCATACAAAGGTAGTTTTTTCTTAAGACGGTTACATCTGGCTGTAGTAGGCCTCTTAAACCAAGATGTTCAGGTCAGGAACCTGTGTTCAGTACCTAAGGGTATATCTACACTGCAATAACACACCAGCCTCTGGCCCTTGTCAGCTGACTTGGGCTTGCAGAGTTCAGGCTCCAGGGCTGTACAATTGCAGTATAAACATTTGGACTTAGGCTGGAACCTGGGCTCTGTGTCCCCCATGACGGAGGAGGGATCCAGAACCTGTATTCTAGCCCAAGCATCTACCTTGCAATTTTGTAGTCCTGTGAGCCTGACTCTGATTAAATGGGGCTGGGCAGTAGGGACCTTCCAGCCTGTGGGGCTGGAGCAGCCCCTGTACTAGAAGAAGGGCTGCTCCAGCCCAGCTTCTTCACACCCTGTGCTGGACTGCCAGCTCCCAGCCACATGGGCTGGGAGTTAGCAGCCTCACACGAGGGTGGAGGAGGGCTTCCGCCCCATGCAAGTCTGCTGACTCCCAGCCATGAGCCTGCACAGAGGAGCCAGCAGCTCCCCTCTCTCCCACAAGGCTGTGGATTCCCAGCCTGTCAGCCCACATGGTCTGGGAGCCAGCAGCCCTCCTACCTCTGCCCTGCCGTATCTGTCGCTGCCGACTCTAAGGTGTCGACTCCCATTAAGGGTGATCCTTACCCAGTAACCAGTTAACTGGTTAGCCGTCCATATCTCTAGTAGACATACCCTTAGGTACTTTTAGTCTCAGCATAAGTAACATCTGGAATCCAGAGAATCCCTACAGCAGCACCTCTTGCTTCTATTTTCTGAAAGAATTAATAGCTAAGAGAGATGGCCCATATTTTGCTCACCTGCATCAGGTCTGTATTCCCATCACATCTATCTCACAGGGATTTCACACAGCTTAAAAGTAGTACTACTACTAGTTTACATGTAAATTAATTATATAGTGGTGACAGTTTCTATTAATAGTATTGTAAATACAAAGGGATGTTTAAGTTCCATAGCCCTCCAGTTTCAGAAATGATGATGTAAGGACAATGAACATGAATCCCCACAATATACTTCTATTTTGACAGAGCCATCATTTTGAAGTATGGAAGAGAATCCTGGTCAATGGACAGTTTGCAGTAGCAGTTATGAACAATGGCACTGAAGGAATACCGAGACTTTTTGAAACCAATTTAGCACTGATGGGTATCCTGGATTGCAAGGAAGGATACAAGATCTACGATGTTTTGGAGCAAGTGTTCTTAGGAGATTTTGCACTGAATACAACTCTTAACATAAAAGTTACTCCAACTGGGGTAGTCTTGCTGTTTCTCAGGCCTCTGTGTTCTTTCACCGACTTTACAAAACCAGTCTTGAGAGCCTAAGCACTTGTACTGCTATAAAGAGATGTTAACTAGGGTAATTACAATCGAGTTCACTGTGGATGGGAGCTAGAGTATAGGAGTTTTGTATCAGAAAGATATCAGATGCATTATCTAAAATGCATTTGAAATGTCTGTCATCTTTCAACTATTACTAGACAAGTAACTTCTTGAAGCTGCTTGAAGTGCTACTGTAAGTTCTATATTAAATATATTCCCCAAGGAATAGGTTGGGTGTGCAGAAGAGAAGAAAATAGCATTTTCTGAGCAGTACAAAAACCAAGTGGCTGATCTTTGTTTGTTTAAAAGCAAACAAACAAAGAGCCACTTTGAACCCTTCAGACCTTTCCTTAGATAGATATGGAAATATAGTACATATACCTTTATTTAGAGACACCACAGAGATTGCTAGACCTGAAATATAATAGTCTCTCCTTTTCTCTCACCACTTTTTTTTTCTTTACACTGAGTTTCAGGATGTTCCCCAACTGATGATGAAGAAATTATGTATTTCATAATGAAGACTGCAGTCCAATAGGAGCTAAATGAACATAGATAGTTAACAAGATATTTAAAAGATATTAAAATGAGAGCACATATGTGCTACCTGAGGAAGAATGTGGTCCTTAAACTTTTGGCCATTCAGCCACATGATTGAGAACAAACCTAAGATGCTAGGCTTTTGCTGCAACTTGTATTTAAGAAACAAAATGTGATATTAGGACTTCCATAGTCTCCCTTTCTGCCAGCTCTGTATTTAAGAGCCAAACAAACACAAGGCTTGAAGGCAGTTTCGGACTATGCAGACCTTTTCCTGGGGCAGTGGTATTTATGGAGTTTTCTTAATAACAGGACATATAGAATACAAGTTGTTTGGGTGTTGGCTTGTGGTGCAGACTCCATTCTATTTTGGGGCTGTCAGCTTTGATAGAGCATTTCTTTAAAAGATTACAGCTTTATTCTCTGCATAAGCAGCTGAAAGGCAACATGCTCTAAGGGCCTGAAAATGCAGAATTGAGAGCTAAGAACTTATTGCTGCTTTGCCCAGCAGTCGTCCTTTGTGGTTTCAACTGTTCCATGCCTGGGTTTCCACTTCTGTAAAATAGAACTCTGAATGCTTTCCTACCTCACAGGCATGTAGCGAGAATTGATTTCTTTTCATGTAAAGTAAAATGCAATTGCTCTATAAAATCTTGCATCTTAGGCTTTTGATAAGGTAATTTTACAGCATTTCCCTTCAGTTCAACAACACAGTACTGGTTTAGCTAAGGGAAGAATCTGCCCTAAGGTGTATTCTATCTATTCACTCATGTCTAAAAGTTTCACTAGTAATCAGTTTTAATTTTCATCTTATTGCAATTTCATCTTATTGTACATAGGGTCAGGGAACCTCTTTTTATAGTTAAACTGTAACCGCACCTTGTTATGCAAAGTGCAATTACTTTGAATGAAACAAATAAAGTGTTCTTTAAACAGTCAGATCACTTTTCAGAGTTAATTTGTTTAGAAGGAAACTGAATTTGCAGTGATGTTTAATATAAATTAAATATTGTTCCAATCATCAAGTGTGTGAAATACACTGACAAATGTGCAAGAGTTCTTAAAACCATTTAAAAACACAACCTTAGCTCATGTAGTTTACTATGTAGTGCATCATTTAAATAGCAGTATTTATTAGGGATGTAAAATTGATTAATTAGCTAATTTAATAGTTGATAAGGGTGCCTCAACTGTTGCTACACTTCAAAAGTGTGGGCTGCACGGGCCAGTAACTGATTCAAGCAGTCCCCCACTGGCTCTGTGCTTCCTGCAGTGTTTCAAAGTGGCAGCGCCACATGGAGCTCAGGTTCAGTGCAGGAGTTTCCAGCTGGCCCTGGGCTCCATGCCAGTGTTTCAAAGCAGCAGACCCCAGGCTCCACACAGCACTGCTGCTTTGAAACAAGAAGGGCTGGGGGGGGGGGGGGGAGGTGAGGGAGGAGCGATTAGTCGACTAGTGTGTGACTGGCCGATAAGCATTTGTTGACTAGTCATTCACATCCCTGGTACTGACTGCAAGCTGATCAAGCATGAGGCTCCCCATGGCATTTCAAAGCAGCAGTGCCACATGGAACCCGGGACCAGCGGGGCAGGCCCCAGTTGACCCTGGGCTCCCCATGGGGCTACTTCTTGAAGCACCCCTCCCTCTTCCCCCTCCTTGCTGCTTCTTTCTGATAGAAGCAGCAAGGGAGGGGGAAGCAACTAGTCAACTAGCATGTCGACTATCCAATAAGCATTTGCTTATCAGATAGTCAACTACTCATTCACATCCCTAATATTTTTACGGATTCTAATAGCAAAAAAACTAATAGTGTCTCTGATTAAATCAAATGGGTAAAGAATATCAATTGTACAAATGATCAGCTATTATGTCCTGCAGACGCAGTGGGGAGCCTCAAGCAGACTCCCTGCGTGTCCCTCCCAAAACCGCTCAGAAAAGCAGCTACCACACCCATTTCTCTTTCTGAACAATGGGAGCTGCCTATTTGAATAACAGGCAGAGCATGAAGAACCATTCCCCCCTCTCCTCAGGCTCTTATTCACCAATGCACATGGCCCCTGCATCCTGTGTGGGGGCAGGGCAGACAGGGAAGCTGCCTGAGAAAGGGGCTGGGCTGCTGGCTGGGAATCACCCAGATAAGCCTCCCAGTCAAAGCCTGCCTGTGGCATCCCAGCCCCTTCCTCCTCTCAACCATCTACGCCCCCCAGCTCCTCCTCCTCTACCCTACATAAGCCAAACCCTCTGTCTGCCTCCTGAATCTCTACCTCCTCCCAGACCTTACACCCTAATCCCCTGCCCAAGGTCACAGCCCACACCCTTGCACCCCCTCCTATACCCCAGTCCCCTGCCCCAGGTCACAACCCTTTGGACAAGCCGGAACTTAAAAACCTCTAGTGATGGGTTACCTAGGGAAGTGGTAGAATCTCCATTCCAGTGCTTCGTCACCCTCCTAGTAAAAGTTTTTCCTAGTATCCAGCCTAGATCTCCCTCACTGCAACTTGAGACCATTGCTCCTCATTCTGACATCTGTCACCACTGAGATCAGCCTCTCTCCATCCTCTTTGTAACCCCTCTTCATGTAGTTAAAGGCTGCTATCAAATCCTTCCTCCTCCCCACTGTTCTCTTCGGACTAAACAAACCCAAATCCCTCATCTTCTCCTCATTCATCTGAAGTGGGTTGTGCCCACGACAGCTCATGATACCATCTACACTTTTTGTTAGTCTATAAGGTGCTGCAAGACTATTCATTGTTTAAGTTTTGCCTGTTACAGACTAATATGTCTACCCCTCTAAAATGTTTCAGCCTCTCCTTGTAAGTCACGTGCTCCAGCCCCCTAATAATTTTCGTTACCCTCAGCTGGACCCTTTCCAGTACGTCCACATCCTTTCTGTAATGGGGGTCCAGAATTGATGCAATACTACAGATGTGGACTCACAACTGCTGAATTAAGGGGAATAATCACTTCTCTAGATCTGCTGGCAATGCTCCTCCTAATAGCCATTAGCCTTGCTGGCTGCAAGGGCACACTGTTCACTCATATCCAGCTTCTCATCCACTGTAATTCCCAGGTCCTTTTCTGTCCAACTGCTGCTTAGTCAGCCCCCAGCCTGTAGCAGTGCTTGTCCTTGTTGAAGCTCATCAGATTTCTTTTGGCCCAATCCTCCAGTTTGCCTAGGTCACACTGAACCCTGTCCCTACCCCTCCACTATATCTACCTCTCCTCCTAGCTTACTGTCATTTACAAACTTGCTGAGGGTGCAATCCACCCTCTCACCCAGGTCATTAATAAAGATGTTGAACAAAACCAGTCCTAGAACCGATCCTTGGGGCACACTGCTTGATATGGACCACCAGCCAGACATCGAGCTGTTGATCGCTACTCATTGAGCCTGACAATCTAGCCAGCTATCTTTCCACTGTACAGTCCATTTATCCAATCCATACTTCTTTAATTTGCTGACAAGAATACTGTGGGGGACCATATCAAAAGATTTGTTGAACTCTGGGTGACTGGACTTTATAGATAGATAAGGCCAGACCTATGCAACATACTGGTCAGTGTTGTGTTATGTCTTTCTTAGTTTTCTGGTCCATAGTCAGAAGTTCTATCTCAGCATTCATTTGGGTAATGTGATAGGGGTTGTGAATATGTAAATTCTGGAGGGAAAACTGTTTCCACAAAATTTTGTAAGTAGGGATTTTCTCACAGAATTAGAAATCTGTTAATGTGCTGAAGGTCAAAATGACCTCGAGGAGCTGAGTTTTACCCCAGTTAGCACATGACACCCACTAAATATCTGATGTGCTCAAACTGGGAATGATATTTAAGAATATGTTAACGGCTTTGTAGCCTGGAATATGCATGCAGCAATAATTAATAGTGCTTCCTCCAAGTTCTCAGTTCCGGCTTAGTGCAAACACATCAGAATAGTTTATAGCTCAAGAGTGGGCAATAGTTTTGGAGGGGGGGGCACTTCAAAAATTTTGGAAGTGGCCATGGGCCGACCCAGAAGGAGTGGTGCCTTGGGTGGAAGGGCAGGGCTGATAACTACTTTGCTGGGTACAGTGACTTTATTTTCTGAACTAGCTGCACCTAGTAAGAACTGTTTAATTTAAATTATGAAACAGATTTTTAACTTTCTCATGTTAGTTTATCAAATTTCATTTTAAATAAAGTAAAATATGTCCAACACAAAAGATTTCAATGTTTTCTTTATTTATGGGAGGGGTGGGGAACCTTTTTGGGTCTGAGGTCACTGACCCACAAAAAAAAATCAGTTGGAGACCACAAAAGTGAGAAGCAAAAAAACTCCTCCAAAAACCCCCAACACTCACAGATGTGGCCCCAACTGAGACACCTCACTCCTCTGGTGCCCCAACCTCACAGGGTGAAGGGAAGGAAATGGGGAAACTGAGGTTCAAGGCTTCCCATAGATCAAATTTACTTTTCTGGGGTTGTGGAGTTAGTGGATTTTATGGAACCTCCTTAGGCTCTGAGGTAGGGGCAAGAATGAGGGGTACAGTGTGAGACAGGGCTGCCAGCAAGTAGGATAGTGATGGGGTACAGGATCTGGGAAGGAGTTGGGATGCAGAAGCAGACTGGGAATAGGGTGTCTGACCAGGTGGAGGAAGCAGGAACAAGCGAGGGTGCAGTATGTGGCCAGGAGAGAGGGTGCAAGAACAAGAGAGGGTGTCAGAGCAAGCTGGGGATGCTGGGTCGTGAGGGGCAGGTAAGTGATGGGGTGGGGGGTCTGGACATGAGGGAAAACCTTTGTGCTCCCTTCCAGCAACAGCTACAGCCACAAGGTTCTGGATGCCTCAGAGGGAGGCCCCGAGGGGCCGCAGCTTGGAGCTGGCCCCAGAGGCATCTCAGCCACATGGCCCCAGGATGCTCCAGAGGCACTGCCAACCCCAGTGGTGCTGCTACCACGGCCTGGGGCCAGCCCTTGAGGCGACGCTACCATGGCCAGATGATCCAATGCTGGCCTAGAGGCGCTACGGCCATGGCCAGGCAGCCCAGGACTGGCCCAGAGGTGCCACTACTGTAGCCCCAGACCCTGTAGCCACGGAGCTGCTCCTCTGGGCCCAGCCCTGTTGAGGCACCTCAGCCTCAGCTTGCGGGTAGAGGAGTGGGGCTGAGCTCCTCCCCCTCATAATTGCCTCCTGGGCCAGATCCGGCCAGCTGAGAGGCTTTTGCCCACCCCTGCTGTAGCTGATCTAACCAAAATGTATGATATCTTTTGGGACAGATCCAGATGACTCTGGGGTGGGCAGAACAGGCAGAAGGGACATGGAAGAAAGGGGAACAGCTATGGAAAGGATGTAAAATAAGGACAGGTGGGAGACAAGCCCTGGACTGGATATTTGAGAAAAATCTATATGCACGTTGAAGCATTGCTTGAAGAAGGAAGATTGTGAAAGCAGCTTTGCTCCCCCCCATCCTCACTTTTGTTCTTTAATAGTGTTAGAGAGTGTATGGGGGAAAGTGAGTGATTGCAATAAGTAGCAAAGAGCTTATGCATTTCAGTGGCTGTAATGTTGGCAGATAGATGTGTTAAGGGGGACATACTGAGGCACTGATGAAAGAAAGCAGTTTTGCCCAACTCCTGCTTCAAGTTAATGGCAAACCATCACCAACCTGAACTTTGCCTTAACAAGTTTGGTTTGGTTTTGTACCCACTGAACTGGAATATGGAATTCCATTGGGGTGTCCACGTTAGAAAAAAAAAAGCAATGAAAAATTGGAAAAGCTTCAGAAAATAAGTACAATGATTTGAGGCCTGAGAAAAGGCATTCTAGTGAGATTTATGAAGGGCAATCTCAGTGAAGTCTATTAAGAGGTCAGATTAGATCGCTGTAATGAACCCTTCTGCCTTAAAACTTGATGAATCTGGAATAAGCTTTTCTGTTTGGAACATACTGTTCACTTGTTGCATATTGTCTAAATCCTGCCGTTCTAGTGCTCTGTGGAAGTTGCATTCTTGCTTTATTCGGTGCTGCGTATAAAGAGGCGCAATCCCTGTTTATGGACGTGGGGCACTGCCCCGGTAGACTCTTTACAATATATTTGGTTCCCCCTTCTCCCTCAGCCCTAGATCCCTTCTGGGGGCTGGCGAGCAACCGTGGAGAAGCAGGAGCCCACGCAGCGAGCAGAGGCTGTGACTGCGCACAGAGCTGTTGCTTTGATACTTGCCCGCTGCACTCGGGACTCTCCATTTTACGCTCTTCCCCTGGGCGTCGTACTTGGCAGGTGGGGGAGATCTCCAGAGCGCCAAGCTCCCCGCAGTTCCTCCCCTGCACCGCGGCGCCCCCTCAAGCTTCGCGCCCTCGGCACGTGAAGGGCGGGGGGCAACCTCTTATAGGCGGCAGCGGCTGCGCCCTCGCCCCAGCGGCCCCTCGCCCTGCGCCGCTGCCCAGCGCTGCGCTCCAGCTCCCGCAGCGGCTCATCCCGGCTGCCGGCCCCCGCGCGACGCATGGGGCCCCCGCGCCTGGCGCTCGTGCTGCTGCTGCTGCTCCAGAGCGGTGAGTGGAGAGGCTGCGGCGCCGACCCCTGCCCGGGGCTGCTTTGCCTGGACCCAGTTGCACCCCCGTTGCCTCCTTTGCCAGACCCAAGTGGGGTAAGGGGCGGTTCCCCGGGGCTGAGAGGGAAGCCGGGGTGGAAAGCGAGTGAGAAATCCCGTCCATCCACACACAGCGCCACGGGCTCTTCGGACATCGCCCCAAACCAAAGTGGGTGCGCGGGGTATTCCTGTGCCGCCTCATGCCTTGGGGTACCGGCCTGCGCCCTTTGCTGCGCGGTTATATTCGCTGTGTGTTAATCTGGGCCAGGATGCGTTGCCTGTTGGGATTAGTTAGCGGATGGGAGGGAAAACCGCGGTAATTGTGCTACTTCCAAAAAGTAACCCCGGCGGAGAGGGATAAAACATTTGGGCAACGTAACAGCCACATGAGAAATTGAGAGTCCAGGTGATACACACGCATTCAGATCAACAACTTCATAGGAAATATTTGTAATGCCTGACAGAGCTTTCAGTTTCTTGACTTGTGGGTGGCTGTAACTGTAATAGTGGCAATATGAAGTAGGTTTTGCATTTGTAAAGGACTATAAAAAAATCTGTGCTTTAGCTTGCCAGTCCCAGCAAAGTAATATATGTTTTGCAAGTCTCCATATTTATCCATAACTCAGATGGCCACTAAAAACACTCAGACTGCAAAGTCAAAACCCTTCTGATATAGTGTTTTAATTAAATTATTTTTGATAGACCCCTTCCTATGTTTATTGTCCAAAAGCAACTGTACTGACTTATTGAGCAGTTAAAGAGCAAATAAAAAGCTTACTCCTTTATTTATTGAACATTATTCAAGCCCTGCTCTAACAACTCTTATTTTCTTTTGTCCTGGGGTTTTCTGTGTTGTTCTTTAATATAGCAACAGTGTTTTACAAACATTATTTTTACCAGACTTCATGAGGTGAGTGTCTTCTCCCCATTTCACACATGGGGAGTGGAGCTAAAAAAGGATCCATGGGTTTACATGCCACACTTCAAGATATTTCCAGGGTAGGTAGCATTACATAAGCATTTCTGTTCAAAGCACAGTTGCCATTAACTTTAGTTGCAACTGACTGCTCAGCACTTCTGCAAAGAGGACCAAGGGTATCAAGTTGGGCACCCCTAAAATAAGGAACAATTGATGACAACCTATAAGAAGTTTCACTTAAGTCCCCAGCCTAGGAACTCAGTGACAGGAGGGATAAAATCTAGTTTTCCAGGAAAACAGCTGCCAGAACTATTAGTTTTCCTAAAGGCTGGAGTTGGTAATATAGAGTCACAATGGAAGAGATTGTGTGTAGGATCCATTTGTTGCAGAAGCTGGAAGGTATGTAGGCAATCAGCAGGAAGAAAAAGACTAAGTACATGATCACATGTACTGCAAATGTACTATAGGGCTCAGTGAAGGTTCTTCTAGGCTCCATGTTCCAATCTGCCTTCCCAACACTCATCTCTAAGTCTGACTCTTGTCCCCTCTGCATTCAGATCACTTCCTCAGGACATCTCGTTTTTAAAGTTACAGACTAACATGGCTGAAAATTAAAGTCTGCCTGCTCCAGAAGTCCCAGGCTAGAGGGACTTCTATCACTACAGCAAGAGCACGTGCACAATCTGGTCAGTACAAGGAGCTGTGAAGCTTGAGCATGCATGGAATCTCAAAAAAAGTAGAACTGCTAAAAGGCTACAGCGTGTTTACTGGACATGTGCAAACAGATTTGTTAGCAGAGTGCAAAGTGGCCAATTTGGAGATTTTGATAGGAAGGTAAAAAGGCACGTTCCTGACACAAAGGCCATGTCCTTCAAGTTACAAAATCCCTGCTCTAATTTAAGGGGATCTCAGAGATTTTAATTAGAATTTTAAGAAAACATTTTCCTGTAGCCTTGATCTCTGAAGTGGCTCAACTGTTGTGGCTCAAACGTTTAAAATCAACGTGTGAATCCAACACTGAATATGGAAAATTTCAGCCAAAAGGGTTAAAATTTGGCAAAAGTTGTAAGCAGTTGAAAATAGGGTCTTAGAATAGGAAGTGTCAAGCACCCTTAGTAACAGGTAGTGGGGTTACTGTAATTTCTTTAATCGTGCATCACAAATTTTATGAAGTTAAAGCTCGGTATAAAAATTATTTCCTGTAGCAGATGAAGCCTTCTGGTTCAATGGATGAACTTATTGTCACCACCTGCTCCTCACACTGCAGAGGGACACAGACCATCTGCAGCAGCATCTTCTGCCCCAGCACAACCCTAACTGCAGCATGATGCTGAGAGGAGGCCAGAGAGAGAGGCAGGACTGCCTTTCACTCTGCAGCAGCAATTCCTACCTTTTGGGTCTGGGGCTGGCTCCCCTTGCTAGGCATTGCAACTGGCACACTGGTTTTCACACTACTCAGGTTTGGAAGTTTTCCAGTGCACTAGTCAATCAAATAGATGAATTACCGTGTATAAAGAAGAGGTAAAAACCAAGTTAGGCAGGCTAAAACTGATAGTTACAGTTCCTTGCCTTGTGTGTCGGACTCTTCTGTTATAGAAAAAAAACAAAGGGTCTGGTAGCACTTTATAGACTAACAAAACATGTAAATGGTATCATGAGCTTTTGTGGGTACAGCCCACTTCTTCAGATGACCAGAGTTATGAGTAGGGGATATGAAAACTTGAAATAAAGAGAGAGGAGAGAAAAAGGAAGGGGGTGTGTAAGACAGGGCATCATTAAGTATCTGGAGAATGGGTACTTAAACCTAAGCAGATCAAAGTAAATAGATAAATGCTAAGACAAGAAGGATACCACACAGAGCTGTTACGTATTCTGCCAGTCAAACTCTATTTCAGTCTCTTCATCTAAGGGTCATGTATAGTTTTCCTTTGAAGTCTAAGTATGGCTACTATTACTTTAGTCATTAGGAGTGATAAATTGGCATAGATGATAGATTGGCTTTATATTCCATTGTATCCTCTCCACTGCCTAACCACATTTCATTTCATAACGAAGAGGACTCTACTCCAGTGAGCTCTTGTTACTTACAAACTCGACAGACCACTCAGATATAATGACAAGATCTAGATGTACTGTAATAGTCTGTTTTTGAAACAATAATAAGTGGGACCAGCCAGCCAGCCTGGTGGGATCATTGCCCTTCCCAAAGGCTGGGAGGGGCCAACCTTGTATCCTCCAAGGAATTTCCACCACAAATTTCACTTTAATTAAAGGATACAAATCATCTGTGAAATCTTTACTATGTAGTCAGACAAAAATCATGTGTCATCTTACACTGAACTAATTCACACTTTCTATAACTGTAGGTGCTATATGAGATAGATTATGCAAGAGCTTTTCAGAGTGCATGACACCATTCTAGTAACACAGCAAATTACACTGAGCTAAACATACAATTATGATCATAAGAAGAGTTATAAATCCGTGAAGGAAACACTCCTGGCCCCACATCCAGCCCTGTTCCTCCTCTGCAACTGATTACTGCAAAGGAGTTGCCACCACAGCCTGGAATAGGCATGGCATTCAGGTGCTGGCCAGGCTCCCTGTCAGCAGGAGTTTCCGGTTCCCACCAAACCTTGTCTAAGCTTTAAAATTAGGAAAGGGTTAAGTAATCTGGATAATAGCCCCTTACCATCTAATTTCATATACTGGGCCTCTTACCCTATATCTAAGCATCTCACAAACATTCAGTTAATGTATCCTCACACTAGGAGAGAACTGAGGCAAAGATGGTATGGGCTCATCCATGAGAACACTTAGTTTGTGCCAGGTGGAGGTGTAAATGTAACCTTGTGCTAGCCTGCCACTTGTATAAACAAGCCTTACGTGCCCAACATCAACCCAGACGTGACCAGAGTCTGTGCAAAACGTTAACACAAGGCCTGCCTTATAGCAACCCTGAGTTTTACTTGCCCAGGCTCATAGCAATATGGTAAACACAAGCAATTAAAAAAGAAAACCTCTAATAAAGTAAAAGACAACATCATCAGTTTCAGTAAGCGCATAGCGAACGTTCTCAGAAAGATTATTCAAATACTGAGTGAAGTGTGTTGGCTTTTCTTTAGCCTCTAAAGGTGCTTTGGAAAAAAAACATTCGAGGAATCCAAGAGGAATCCTTGAATTGGCTGGAGCCATCAAATGCAGTACAGGACGCACTCCTTTGGCCTATCTACGCTATGGATGCTACTGTGGTCTCGGAGGGCAAGGCTGGCCTAAGGATAAAGTCGACTGGTAAGAGAACACATTTCTATTTAACCAAAATGTTGGACCTAGCACAAAAAGGATAAGGAAATAAAATAGGCTATAAATCAGGTAAACATGTAGCCTATTTAATGCTAGTGGAGTTTGTAAATGGGTGTAGTGTCTGGCTCAGTGGGCAAGGTATAGTTTCACAGTGCTGAAATTTCAATGCAATGAAATTTTTACATTAGTCTTGGCTTTGAACTCGCCTCAGTGCGCTGTACTTCCTTTACAGGGCGTGTTCACCACTTTGCTACTGTTATTGTTTGGCTGAGTGTCCCAGACTTCATTTTAAAAGCCATTTTCTCGGACAGTTTTAAAGCTCATTCCATTTTGAGTTCTGAATATCAGACAATTTTCCCACAAGGATAAAATGCATCCTTCTTGCCTCTTGTACTGAAGAGGTTGAAGGATATTACTTACTCTTGGGCTGAGACAAAGAACTTGTTCAACTAGACTAAGTCACCAAAAGAAGTATATTTGCAAATTATACGTTTGTGGGTCAGAATGAATTCCACCCTGGGTGTGCATACCCCTTATGCATGCACTTTGAATCTACTTGGAAGGCATATTTTAAGCAGCCTCATTCTGGACTCTTCTGTCACCACAGGGAAATGCTGCAGAAGAAGGGAGCTACATATATGCACCTAGTGCATATATGTGCCACCAAAAGGGGGGGGGGGGTGTAGTATAGATGTAACTGCAGCGATTGGGCCCTGTCAGGGTACGTCTACACTGCAGCGCCATTTCCGAATGCTTCTGGTATCCTGAAATAGCATAGCCATGTCTTGACAGTGTGCCCGTTATTTCGAAATAGCTTTAGAAATAAGTCTCACTATTCCAACAGCCCTGTAAACCTCATTCCGTGAGGATTAAGGGACACTTTGAAAGAAATCAGTATTCTGAAATTTGGCACTGTATAGACAGCACCAAATTTCAAAAAAGCTTATTTTGTCATTAACTCAAAATAAACTACACAATTTGCATAGCTCAAATTGTGTAACTTATTTCTAACTAAGGGTGCAGTGTTGAGACATCCTCACTGAGCAGTTCTTTCAGACACAAAGCTCACTGATAAGAGAATACAGTGCTGACAAAATATGATTGGATCATTTCAGAACACAAATGTACACATGCAGTTAGAACAGAATGTCTAAGATCCACATGAACTACTCTTATTTTCAATTCTGATTAGAATATGAATAAATGCAACAAAAGAATGTTGTCCAAGTACATTTACAGCCAGTTTATTCTCTCATTAAGAATCTAGACTAGATTTAGAAGAATTTATTCAGAGACACTTAGTGTTCTGTAATTGCACAGCCTGTATAATGTCCATTATAATAAACCCTTGGCTAGAATGGACCTTATCCCTAGAGCCCAGCTATAGTGCACATGTGCACGATTTTTGTTCGGTGTCATATGTTAACTCCAAGGGCAAAAATCAAGGAGCATACACACATCCAGGCTGTCTAGACCGTAGAAAAACTCTGCCACGTCCAGGGAACACGTCCACTTTTTCAGAACAGTTTCTGAAAAAGCAGGTGCGTTCTTTCGGCATCCATGTATTTTTTCATTTTGAGGAATAAGGGGTCTTCCAAAAGGAGGAGGTTTTTCCCACATTTGGCCCCTCGTAGATAGGTTCACAATTTGTGTATCTTTTTCTTGAAAAAAAACCCCACATTGCAGACATAGCCCCAGAATCCTTGGGCTGAAGCCTTGCTGCGGAAGGGGACGGGAGTAGACTATCAAAGCTGAAGATTCAGAAGTCACCTGAAATCCTCTTCTGTGAACACTTCCTTACCTTAAGTATCATTATTTAAATTAAGCCAATGCCATCTTTTAAGGTGACTTGGTTAACTTACTCCAGCAATTTTTCATTCGTTTTGAGTGTCCTTTTGCTATAACAACCCACGGGGTATATAAAAAGGCATGCATTACAATAGGTTTGAGGAAGCAAGTGTACTGAATTATAGGAAAGGGTGCCAACACAAGTATTACAAGCCCATATTAATATTATATGAGAAAAATCCATCTTTGCCTTGCTGTCAGGTGCTGCTTTAAGCATGACTGCTGCTACAGTAAGGCAGAGCAAGCAGGCTGTCAGCCCAAGATGGAGAGCTACAACTGGGAATGTGAAGATAATGCTGCTGTGTGTGGTAAGTAATGAATCCGCTCTATTCCCTTTCTGGTGCATGTTCATACAAGACCACCACAATGCTAGTCTACCACTTGTAACATCCATTCTTCGTCCCCCCTTCCTTTGCTTTTTGAACCTTCCTCCTTTGCACCATTTATATTAACACCCCATATGCTCCTAAACTGGTTCATCTCTAAAGTTTTAGTTTCAGTGAACCTCAAAATAATCATAGCTTTAAAGAGAAAGATCACATGCAGATGAGTTTTCTGAGAAGACACACATATCCAGTCTTACATATAGCAATACAAGAATTTTAGGAAGTTAACACCAACTACATACAATTTTCATTCTGTCAGGTTACTAGAGCCACGCTATGGTACACTACCATTGTCACAAATGCAATCTTCCTCAAGCTGGCCACTGCCACTAATAGACAAAAAATTTTTTTTCATATGCATCTTAAAACTTATATAGCAAGAAATGCTTCTCCACTTCTGACTACTCAATGTGGACATTAGCACATCTGTCACCAGTAGGTTTCTTACTAGCATTTAGCCAATAGGAAAGGCACACTTTGAATATCCTTTGTTTTGTCCAGGTGCATTTGAGAATTAGTTGAGTCTAGCATATCTAAAAATGCATTTAATGCTGCATTGGGAGATAGGTCTAGATCAGTGGTAGGCAATCTGTGGCTTATGGACCCACTGGCTATCCCCCATGTCTCGTACTGAGGTACCGGAGCCCTGCAGTTCCTGCTCTTCTCTCCTACCACATTTAGAGAAGCCATAAATTGCCTGGTTCATGCTCCATCCCTGCTCTTGTTCCTCCCTCCCAGAGCTGGAATGCCACTAATCAGCTGTTAGTGGGGCTCCTGCTCTGGTACCTTAGTTTGTGAAAAGGTCACGGGGCTGCAGGTTGAACCCAGTAGGCTGCAGGCTGCTGTGACTCACTGTGGTGAGGGGAGGATACGAGGGGGGCGGTCATTCCTGTGTCCAGTTTTGCTTGCCCATTTCTTGTCTAGATTATGACAACAGGTCATATTTAAGACAAGATATTTTAAAGTTAAGGGATTAATGTTTGATCAATTGTAGGTGTCCATGCACTGATCACTTTTAAAAATGTGCTACCATGTTCAACATTTTTTTAAACCATTTTAAAAAAATGTGAGCTGTTTTCCTACTCTAGTCAAAAGGCAGGCTGTGAGTAATAGCCAGAACAAGTTAATTGCTGACCATTGAGCTGTGTTAGTGGGAATCCATGTTAAAAGTAAGGTGGGTGGCATGCTCAAGAGGAAACCGTTTCCAGCAGGTGAGGGAAAGAGTGCTGTTCTATATTCTTCTTTTTTAAGATCTTGTCTGTCCTACAGATAGATCAAAGCAGGTTACAACATGGCCATGTTTCAAGTACAGTTACATTTCATACCAGGACTAGATGTTCACCATGGTCCACAAGACTATGCTGTTATTGTGCTAACATGGGAGTGATTCAATTACAATTTAAGATCCAGTTTAGGCTTCTCAATTCAATTTTAACAGGGTCAGAAGCTGCCTGATTTAAGTGGGTTCTCCAAGACACTTGTTACTCACAAGTCACTGTATACTACACTTTATTTCCAGATTTGGAGGAAATATAAATACCTTGTTACTGAAACACGATTATTAAAAATTACACAAACAAAAGCTAAGTGAAAGACATAGGAAAATAAGTTTTTGTACGGTTAATTTGCACCTCACACACAATATTCTGTGGTCTATTTAGTAAGTAGTCGTATAAATGGATGAGCTAATAAGACTTCTACAGTAACACCTTTACAACTCAATTTTATAGTATAAATCACGTTAATACCATTTTAAAGGATGCAATATTAACAGCCACTTCTCACAGCTCTGACCAGAACAGAAAAAGAACAATTACCATTACTCCTGTCTGAAGAGGAGCTAAACTAATAAAATCCTTCCGTTTTGTAAGCATAAGAGGATTAAAGATGGACTCTTCACTGAGATGTTTGCTCTTTCCAACTCAGTTAGCAAAAATATTTTTTCAGCTAACGTAAGTTCTGCACTTGAGATTGCTCACAAATCCCCTCTCCTTCCACTCTCTCCATCTGCTGGAAGTTGATATTTCTCTATATTAAGTCTAGCCTAGAGAATTCTAGTTTAGTATAGTACGTATTTTGAAACTTTGAACAGTAGAGGAGAAAAAGCATTGTTGGGTAAAGTAAAAGGCTGGCTTTGGATTAAGACATTACAATTTATAAGGAATCAACATTCTGGACAGTTTTCTGACTACTACATTTACTGCTTACTGTTATCCTTTGACCTCTAATTACTTTAGGAACCATTTGTACTTGGTTTTCGTTTTCTTTTTCTTTTACAGATTCACTAGAAGACAAATGCCAAAAAATAGTGTGTGAATGTGACCGTAAAGCTTCCAAGTGTTTGGCTAAAGCCCCTTACCAGCCAAGATACATTTTCTGGCCAGATTTTTTATGTGGTGAGAGTCATCCACAGTGTAAGTTTTAATGAGACAGGACAATACTACACTAATAGCTGTAAAGAACTATTTTAATTTTAAAAGAGTTTTTATTATAGCAGATTTTTTCCAACAATGTGTGTATGCCTAGTTTTCATAATGCATACTCTAAAAACAAGTTTAGTGGTTCTAAGCAGCTAGTACACTGTAGCAGTTTTCATGGACTGACTATAAAGAATGATTTTATCAAACCTCTTATGGTCTGTGAACCTTTATCATAAGTAGCAATAGTACATTAACTCTGGAAAAAGCCTCTAAAACATCAGATTTCACCATGTTTACTGCAAACCGCTCATTTTCTTGTATCAGCCAAATGCAGAACAGCACGTATGGATGGAGTGAAAACCTCTATTTTAAAACTTAATTTGAAATCTGAAGTTAGTGTTATTAGCCTTAGCCAAGGGAAAGGTAACTGTCAGATTAAAGGACTTTTACCTTCTCTTATTAGTAAGACTTTGACCAATAGTAGTTTACTATTCACAAATAAGTTTGTGAATTTCACTCTTAAATTGTTTAACATCACTGTCTTGAGTCACTTGCACACTTAGGCCTGTATTTATGATAATGTCTCTATTTAAATGCTTCAGTAAGGCACTGACAGTTAAGATGTTCAAGAGGACCATGATTTGACCCCTACTTGAGTGGAAATCCTAGGGACATCAGGGAAAAGAAATCCTACCTGCTCCCCCCTCTTTCCAGAAATAGAGCAGCAACATGGATCAGTGACCATTAGTGTGGCCTCTGGGCTGCAGTAACTCCCTGGTTGCATGATGCAGCCTTACTCCACAGCAGATGTGATGAGTCAGTCACTGGGACCCATCTCTCTACCCGTAAGTATGTTCAATCAGATGATGTCTGCCAAGACCCACAGCACCATAACATGGATTTCCACTTGTGTCTCCTCCTTTACACAAAGAAGGGTCCAGACTCAATGGCTACATCTACATTGGCAAGATTTTGCGCAAATACTCTTTAACGCAAGAGTTTTTGCATTAGAGTATTTGCGCAAGAGAGCGTCTACACTGGCATGTGCCTTTGCGCAAAAGATGTGCTTTTGCGGAAGAGCATCCGTGCCATTGTAGACACTCGCTTGCGCAAGAAAGCTTTGATGGCCATTTTAACCATAGGGCCTGTCTACACTGGCCTCTTGCGCAAGAACAGTTGCGCAAGAGGGCTTATTCCTGAGCGGGAGCATCATAGTTCCTGCACAAGAAGCCCTGACTTCACACATTAGAACGTTAGTGTTCTTGCACAAGAACTCCCCACCGGTGTAGACAGGCAGCAAGTTTTTGCACAAATGCACATGCTTTTGCGCAAAATCATGCCAATGTAGACACAGCCAATATGTAGGGAGCAGGCATATCCCCATGAGTATACACTACAATATTCAGAAGAGCGGTTTTGCTTTACTGGGATACAAAGGTGTGGCACTGTTAGCAAGGAAAATTCAAGCTTTTGGCCTCTTCTTCAGAAATGCTTCAAATTAATGAGTACTGTACAATAAATTTTAACTAATTGTGAACATCCACATTATCTGAAAAATAATATGTCCATTGTAATCCATCTAATTTTAAGCCAGAAGAGTCACTAAAATGTATTAATTACAGTACAAGGTAAAAGGTCAAGAGCTTTGATTTAAATTTAAAACAATTTAAAGTTAAAATGGATTCTTTAAAAGACAAACATTTAGAAAAAAAAATCTTTATTTTTTTTAAAAAAAGAGTTCATATGCAAATCTAGACTCCATTAATAGTATGATACAAACTCAAGATGATGAGGCTTACAAGTACAAGGATTTAAAACAAAAGTTAACCTTTTGTTTACTCAGACATCACAAACAAAATGGCAACATGGTTATTTTTATACAAAATCACTTTCATTCAGTATTTACAGATTCAGGTCTTGCTACACACATCAGACTACAATAGGGAATTACAGTATCAGGTCCCTTCACCAAATTAATACTTTGAGAGGTATCTGAATTCATTTATGAAATTAGCAAATAAAGATTGATTTAGGAAAGGAAGCATTAAATCAGCTCTTACTGATAAAAATTAACAGACCCCAATAAAGGCTTTAAGACTTTCCTATCATATTTGCCAATTATAAAAGGTGTGGGATACAACGTAAACTAGGTGTTATACAGTTGGAATAAATGGAATTTTAAACATGAGCTCTACTGGCCAACGTATGGTTTGACTGTAGCATCCTAGCATGTCAAGATGAGTGAAAAAGCCTCAAATATTTTCAGTATTAAACCAACTGAAGACACTGTCCAAAAGCTCCCTCAGGCAAGTTTTGAACAACATACAAATGTCCGGAAACATTACAAAATAGCACCACACTCAGTTTTGATTGTTTAGAAGATATTGAATGTAGAGGCCCTAACAACTTGGCATTCATCAGATTTCACAGAATACTATTATAGTCAGATTGTTGTTGTTACCCAAAAACTGAACAGCATGATTATAGCAACTTCACAAGACTCCTTCAAGAAAACTGTATCCTCCTTATCTATGGCAATACTACATAAAATAAAGCCAAGCTTTGGGGTTATGGTACTTGCTGCTTCAAAATGGACTCACCTCAAGGCAATTTTTTAATCACCACAAAGGAAGCAATCAAAGAAAGCAATGTTGTCTTACCAGATGTCTGACTTCAAACATTTGGACAGCATAGATAGTCAATTCTTAGGAGAAGGCTGAATAGCAATCACAGCACTTGTGTTTCCAGACGTCTTACTTCTTTTACCACAAGATCAATATTTATAATTGGGTTAAAGTACAAACCCCAATAAAACAAACAGTTACAGACAAATTGAGGAATAATGGGCCAAAAGATAGCAACAAAAAGACCCTGGGTTGACACTTTCCAGAAATGGCTCCACATTCTCTGAGGAATAGTCCTGAGAAGAGAGCAAGACAATCATTTTTTCACAAGGAAGTATTCTAGAGACTTTGCTAGTTAAAAAAAAAAAAAAATACCCCCCATGAGTGGTAGTTACAATAGTCATTCAATCTGTGAGATGCCACTTACTCTACTGCATTCTCACCAATCGCATCCTATGATTCCAACAGACCCTTGCCAGCGGAGCTCCTATTCTGGCATACTCAGAATTGAAATGCAAGTTGAATTTAATAATTTGTCACAAGATAATTGCTTGAATGAAAAAAAATATGTACAGGCAGTCCCCGACTTACGCGGATCCGACTTATGTCGGATCCGCACTTACGAACGGAGCTTTCTCGCCCCGGAAGTCGGGGCGAGAAAGCCCCGTTCGTAAGCTGCTCCGGTGCCCCTGGTCTGCTGGAGACCGTCTCCAGCAGACCACAGGCACCCTGACTGAAGCCGCAGCCGCGGGGGTCCCGCGCCTCAGAGGCTTTGCCAGAGCAAAGCCTCAGAGGCGCGGCACCCCGCTGCCGCTGCGGCTCTGCTCCCCGTGTCCCTGGTCTGCTGGGGGGGGGCGGGCGCAGCTAGTGTGCTCCCCCCCCCCCCCCCAAGCAGACCAGGCTTTTGTTTTGGACTCTGGGGCAGAGCAGCTGGGGCGCTGCCGATTGGTCCTGCAGCGCCCGTGGGCACTACTGGACCAACCCGGCAGCACCCCAGCTGCTCTGCCCCAGGTCCTGATTCAGCCGCTGCTGGTCAGTTTCAGCAGCGGCTGAATCAGGACGTCTGGGGCAGAGCAGATGGGGTGCTGCTGGGTTGGTCCAGTAGCACCCCAGCTGCTCTGCCCCAGGCGTCCCCAAGTCAGCTTCTGCTGAAACTGACCAGCGCTGACTACAGGAAGCCCCAGGCAGAGTTGCTCTGCCCCGGGCTTCCTGGAATCAGCTGCTGATCAGTTTCAGCAGCAGCTGACTTGGGGACGCCTGGGGTTCTTAAGTTGATTCTGTATGTAAGTCAGAACTGGCGGTCAGTTTCAGCAGTGTCTGAATCTGGACGCCAGTTCCGACTTACATACAGATTCAACTTAAGAACAAACCTACAGTCCCTATCTTGTACGTAACCCGGGGACTGCCTGTAGATGATTCTCCACAAAGTCTAGTCTGCCCTCCAGTAGCAGAAAGGTAACAAAATATATTACACACACTCACTCACTCTCTTTTGCCCTTCCCTTCCAAGCACAGCATGGAAGCAGAAGTTAAAAATTGCTTGTTTCAATTCTAATAAACCAATAGTGATGTCATTCATTTTCAAAGAAACTGAATAGTGCTTGATAATTAGTAATTGTTCATACTTCTCTATATTTGAAACAGGTATTGAACTTAAATGAAGCCTTAATAAAAAACAGTAATCTAAAATTAAGAAAAATAGCAATTTGTTGTAAACATCTTCCAAGAACTACAGTACTAACTGAATTTAAGACAATTAGATGACCTTATTTACACAGGATTAGCAGCATATTCCATACACCAAGACTGCATAAAAGACACTTAAAGTTTTTGTCCTGGCTACACAGACATCTTCAACAGTAACCATAAAAAAATTAAACAAGTTGAGTGAGACTTACTTTAATTCTCTTCTTGACCAGAGCCTCCAAAAGGAGAAGAACTCCAGAACAGAAAGCAGCATGGCATTAACAATTATAAATCGTGATGTCCAGTAGTGTATCTCCAACCAATCCCAAGCAAATTCAGCTATTAGCTGATATGGCAAAAATGAGTACTTAACAATGAATTCTCTCCACTGTTTCCAAGTAGGATCTTTAAGTTCCTAAGGCGGAAAAAATTTTAAAAAATTGATGGCCACGTTAATTACACACTAGTTTAGTTTACCCTTCATTGCTTTATGGCTTTCCCTTCATTAAAGGAAAAATCTTCACTAATGTTACACTAGGTAGTTAAACTAAAACTAAAGTTTCCATCACACACATTTTTAATTAAGGATGCAAATAAGCAAGCATATTCTACAAACAAAGTACCAAATGAACGGGATTCCTGTTAGTGAACAATAATCACCAAAGTGTTTTAGAAATTAAAAAAAAATAGGCTTCGTTGTATTAGAATTCATGATTGAGTACATATATCACCAATTAGAGTGGGAAAAAAAAGCCAAAAACAATCTTATAGAAGACAGTGATTTCTGGATTTTTTTTTTTTAATAAAGATGGACATTTTTAAATCCAGAAATGCCATACAAGATGTGACAAATGATCCATCTTTTCCATTGTCCAGTTTCCACTATCAGCCAACAATTGGTCTGTGTCTACACTGGTGCGATCTTGTGCAAAAGCGGCCGCTCTTGCACAAAAACTTGCTGCCTGTTTACACTGGCTGAGTGTTCTTGTGCAAGTAAACTGACGTTCTAATGTATGAAATCAGGGCTTCTTGCGCCAGAACTCTGATGCTCCCGCTCAGGAATAAGCCCTTTTGCGCAACTGTTCTTGCGCAAAAGGCCAGTGTAGACAGGCAACATGAATTTCTTGCAGAGGAAAGCCCTATGGTTAAAATGGCCATCAGAGCTTTCTTGTGCAAGAGAGCATCTACACTGGCCTGGATGGTTTTGCGCAAAAGCACATCTCTTGTGGAAAAGCACATGCCAGTGTAGATGCTCTTTTCTGGAAGAGTTTTTGCACAAGAACTCCTCACGCAAAAACTCTTTTGCGGAAAACGCGCCAGTGTAGACGTAGCCTTGATGTTTCAATGAAAGGAGAAAGAAAGTCTGTGACGGGAAGTTACAAAAGTAAACTTGCCCATAAAGAATTTTCCCATAACTAGTACCAGACATTGATTTATTTCCTGAAACATGAGGGTTTAATATTGCTTAAACATTCTCATTATTCATAACAGTATGAACTCTTAATACAACCCTCAATTTTGCCCCTGTGAGCCTCCTTTGTTTATGCATACTTTATTGGCTGTATTGATTTAGACTTAAGGACCGGCATTGTTTACAATCTTACAGTTTTTCAGAAATTGAAGACAGTTAAAAGTTGCACAGTGACTTGTGCCTTAGCAGAGTTTTGATCACTGTTTCTCTGTGAAATCTATTTTCCATCCATTAACCTTTAGTCCCATATGTTTTCCAATATAGATGCTTACAACTGGGCACAAATAAATATTTAGGGTAATAAAACAAGTGATTTGCAAAGATGAGTACCCATAACTGCAATCCAAATCATTGGGCGCTGTAGGTGCACAGCATCTGTTGAAAAAAGGCATTCTTGGAATGCAAACAGGGCTTTTCCTAAAGAGAGCATCCAGACTACCTTTCGAAAAGTTGTTGCAGTCTAGACACTCTCTTTCGAAAGAGGTTTGTAGTCTAGATGTAGCCTAAGAAGTGGTGGTTGTTGACCCCAGTCTTTCCTATAAATAAAGTGGTTCTAGATAACAAACGTGAAGGCTACAACTCATTCCTCCAGTTCTGATTTTATCCATCTAGTGTGCTAGGTAAACATCGCATGTTTTCAAAGTTAACAGCTATTTGGAAAAATACACAGGAACTGTTAGAAGTGATTTGTTTCAAAGTGCAAGCCAGATGTGTTAAAAGAAGAGAGTATAGTTCACCAATGCATGTATTTAAAAATCAGTTTTGTAATGTAATGAACTCCAATTACAATGATTATGCCAATTCAGACTAGGGATGGTAAAATGTATTTATGTAAACACGTAACTGCTGAAGTTTTCAGCAGTTACAGGTTTACACACGGAGTGGGGGAGGAGGTGGCGGCTCCAAGGGAGCCGGTATGCACAGGGAGCCAAGCTCCCCATCCTCTCAGGTACTGACTCCCGCCTCCTCCAATGCCGCCATGGGGGCCTGCATATTGCCAAGCACATTAACCGATGAGCTCAGGGTCATCAGTTAATCATGAATAGGGGTACATGTTCACATCACTAATTCAGACTAAAATTTATTTGATAAAAGACAAGTTTATATGTATTTTAAGACCAGTAGAATGTTTTTCATTAAGTTTTAAAAACAGACATTTGAAAAAAAAAAAAAAGACACCCAAAGCACTGAAGCAATTAACAACTGCTTTAAGTTGTGTAACATGTCAAATGCAAAAAAAGTCATATGAAGAGATTATAAAGTATTGCACTTTTAAAATATAATTAGCAATAGATATTTAACTAGACGCTGTGCCTGCGTGTATTTTCAGAAGATTTGCTCTTAAATGTCCACATTAACACATGCAGTGCCTTTCCAGTTCTGGGAGAGGAATTACTTGCTATGTCTAGTCTCCTTTAACATTTGTTTGTGTGTAATTAATGATAAAAGAAAAAAACGTTTAGATTGCAAAATCAGGTTGCGGGAGTTGCCCATGCAGCTTCAATTGTTGCCCCCTCAAATGTGATGAAACTGTAATTACCTCACCACCCACCCTCCCGCATCAGACTGCTATTTTATTGAGTTTGGGGTTTTTTCCAAGTCAACCTGAGCAAAGATGAAGCAGGAAAATTTTTACCTGGATGTTTATAACTGCCAAACTGTAACCAATTAAGAACAAGGAATTATGAAGTGGAAATGCTGAACTGTTATGCTACCTACACCATCTACAATATAAGCTGACGCTTACTTGTTGTCAAGGAAGGGTTGTTTTTTTTTTTTTTTTTAAATAAAAGATTTTACTGTATGTTAAGAATGGTAAGCAATGTGCTATGCATACTTGAGGAGCAAATTTTAAATACAAACACTTCAATTTAAAGAAATTGGCATAATGATAAATAAATATTTTCAACACCTACTAGTAGTTTTGTGACAATAGCTTCATGTTCATCTTCTTGCACAGGACATATTGTGTAGATGAATGGTAAAAATATTTCTGTGTAATCAAACAAGTATAGATACAACATACTGAGTCTTGGAGAGCTCTTTAGTGCATACAGCAGGAACAATGACTTTCCTGGGTTTACTGCCTAAAATGAATCAGAAGATTCAACAACAAGACATATGATGAAAAATATGTATTATACAATCACTGAAAAAATATAAATTTTAGCATTTACAATTGTATCAGTTCTTAATCTTCACATTTTACAATGCTACTTCAAAGCAGAGCAAAGCAGGGAAGTACTTTATGATTTTTTGGGCTTTTGTTGTGCAATATACAACAGTACTTTTACCTATGCATCCATTGCTGGACCAGTAACATGAATCCTGTTTTTCATTCACTTTTCTGGAGATTTTAATTTACATGTTATCCCTAGCATTCTAATCAGACACTTATTGGTCTCAGTATAAAGAATTAAGAGTTTTCATCATAGTTATCTAAATAGTCTTTAGAATACCTATTCCAAGTAACAGGGTTCACTACTTTATAACATTTACCTTGTATTCCCAAAGGTTCTGTGGTGGTTTAACTCCCAATGTTTTCACACGTTCCAGTTCCATAATAATGGCTTTTCTATGGCTACTATTCTCTATATGGTAAGGAGTTTTTGTGAAATCTTCTTCATCTGTTATTGTTAATAGAAGCCTACAAAATAAAGAATTTCAGAAATGTAAATACTGACAGCTTACCATTTTTGTAACAGACACTATTTTAATTCCAACATAATAGCTAGATCCTGAATCACCAAGATAGCACCTTTTTAAATCCTGTCCCATAACTTATGGTTTTAAAACACACAGAAAGCTGCCAAAACCTATTAAATACATTCTATTGTCTTATCATTGAGAAACTTAAATTAAGACTGCCAAATGTGGGGACAAAATGAGTAAAGCATAAATAAACAAATTAAGTCAACACAGCTTGCCTTTTATTCTTCAAACTGTATTCATTCAATCATATTTACCTTACATCACACTATAAGTTAAGCCATGGGACCTTATGTTTTAAATCATGAAAAGGGCTCTGTTCTGTAATTTTAACCAGGTGCACACCAGTGGCTGCTAAGTCGTCCATCCTGAGTTGGAGCATCAAGTTAATAGAAAGAGTGGGGGAGGGGAGAGGAACCTAGGAAAGAGAAAAGACCTCCAAACTGAGGAATACTACAAGATAAATTGGTGAGGAGCAAGCCAGCGTGCAGCAACAGTCAAAAAAGATCACAATGGTAGGAGCCATTAGGGAACGGATAGATCAGAAGACTGAAAATATAATGCCAATATGTAAATCCATGGTAAGCCCACACCTTGAGTACAGTAATCTTCTTTTGAGAGATATTAGAATAAAACCATCAAGAATGTAATTCAAAAAGTTAAGATACTGACTCATCACAGCATGAGAAAGACATAGTATAGAGCAAGGCAAATATAACTGATGTCAGGGTTGTCCAAGATACAATAGCTGAAGATATTAGAATAAAACCATCAAGAATGTAATTCAAAAATTTAAGAGCCTAAAATGAACTATTATTAAAGCAGTGACTCTCAACCTCTCAGGAATCTAATTTATCTTGTGTACTACAAGTTTAAAAATTACTTGCTTACAATATCAGCTATAATCACTGAAACATGACTCAGAGATGCAAATTCTATCCCCAGCACAAAATTCAATGAATAAAGGATGGAGGTGGAGGGGTGTGTGTGAGTGAGAGTATGTGAGAGAGAAAAAGAGAGAGAGATGAAGTAGTGTGTGGTAGGGATGCGAAGGGTCAGCTGCTCTGTGTGGCACTGCTGCTTTGAATGCTGCGGGGAGCCTGGCGTCAGGCTCCTTGTGGCATTTCAAAGAAGTGGTGGAGCCGGAGTCAGCAGAGGAGTCCCCAGCTGACCCCAGGCTTTGGCACTTTCACCTTTGAAGTGGAAGTGCCCTATTGACTAATCAAATAGTTGATGCACCGACTATTCAATTAGTCTATCACCTGAACATAACATCCTTAGAGTGAGTATGAGGGCAGTAAACAAACATGCATATCAAGCAATGAACTGCTCAGGAGAGCAATAGCTGGAGTATCTTCCTTGATTCATAATTATAGCTTCTTTAATGCTGAAAGTGAAGAAGCCCCAATGTGTTTTTATTTGTATGATTTTGTGTCACATTATCAGGAAACAATATAATTAACACTTCAGACTAAACAGATTTGTAATTCCCATTGTTTGGCAGACATCTAGTTTCCTTCATGGATACTGAAAATTTTGCAGTATTAACCTTATTTATTTGATTTGTTAATTATCCCTTGTTTTAGTATTTTTTCTTTCATAACACTTAAAAATATAGAAAAGATACGAGGGAGTGGCAACCCACCCTGTTTAGTACACTTGCCAACACCCCTCTCTGGGGGTAAGCAGCCCTAGCTTTCACCCTGGCAATCAGGGAGGGCTAGGTCGAAGCATAAGCAGCCCTGGCTTTCCCACCTCTGGCTGCAGTAGGCGGCTGGCAGGATGGGCCGAACCAAGGTCACAGCTGGCCCAACTCTCCTCCAGCTGCTGGGAGGGGGGATTGGGCTAGACCGATGCTGGCCCAGTTCTCTTCCCTCTGGCGGGGAAAGTAAAGGGGGCGCAGCACCCAGCCTTTTCCCTCCTGCTGTGAGGGGGGAGGCCACACAGCTCCAGCCCCCAGCCAGCGAGGGGCATGACTGCGCAGCCCCTCACACCTGGTGATGCCGCACATGTCCTGCGCAATCCCCTTTCCCCCACCCAACCCTCACTAGGTTCTGTGGCTTCTGTGTGCTGCCCCAGCCCTCACAATGCCACACAGCTCCTGTGTGCCCCCATGGCTCCTGCATGTCACCTCCTCCCACCACAACCCCCAAGAGGTCACGTGGCTCCCGTGCCCCCTCCCCACACCTGATTCCATGCAGCTCCTGCACATCCCCCCGCTCCCTCTACTTCAGCTTCCAAAGTCACATGACTCCCACGCACCCCCTCCCCCCACTCCAACCCCCGTGGTTCCCATGCACTCCCCTCTCCCCCCAGCTCCCACTGTCCTCTCCGTCCCCACCCCAGACAGTGGAAGAGCCACGCAGTTCAATTTAAATTTGGGCAGCTGCCGAGGCAGCTGCCAGAGGGATGCTCAGGGGCCCACGGCGTGTGAGGAGGGGTTAGCCTCCAGCCTGTGCAGTGCAGAGCTGATAGGGGATCATGGGGGCGGGGAGAGGGGACAATGTAGGGCAGCCACTCAACCTCTCCCCAGAGGGACGCATGGCATCACCGTCATCCCACAGGAAAATCCTAATACGCCATTCCCCAAGTTACGAACAAGTTATGGACCAACACTGGGTCCATAACTCGGATCCCATAGAGTTACATGGCGACCGCGCTGTTCGTAAGCACGGATTACCCTTCGTAACTCAGATCCGCATTTATGACCGCTTTGGTCGTAAGTGCGGATGGTCTTAAGTGGAGGTGGTCGTAAGTCGGGGAGCGGCTGTATAGTATAAGATTTGTTAGTCACTGGTGGTTACCACGGTGACACACATCCGAAGAAGTGTACATGACTCCAATACTGGTGCACAAGACAAAATTTACTACAGTCACGGAAAAATCTAAGAGGGAACACTGGTGAGGAACCTTTCTTGGGTCAGGGGCCGCTGACCCACAGAAAAATTAGTCAAGGACTGCACACAAGTAAGAAGGCTAAACAAAAAACACACCCTCACTTACATATCCCCCGACTGAGAAGCAGAAAGATACCCCCACATTCTTCTCGCACACCAGAGCCTAGGAGGGGCTCAGGCTAGTAGATTGAGTGTGCTCCAGCCCCATGGGGTGGGAAGGGAAGAGGGCTGGAATGCTAGTGCAAGCTCTCCAGTGCTGGGAGCGGGGAGACCTGAGCCTTGGGGGCTGGATCCAGACAAGCAGGGGACTGCATCCGGCCCCAGGCCGTAGGTTCCCCACCCCTGCTCTAAATCCAGAAGCTGGGAGCAGACAAAAGGTATAGAGCCACTCAATCTCAAATCTCTGTGATAAACACATAGTAACATTTTAGCTTATATAGTCAGGAAAGACTACGTATCAAAACTATAAAAGAACAAAGGAAGTCACATTCTTGGTATTAATACCCCTTATTACAATTATGTCAATTAAACTGAGGATTAAAATGCTCTTCGTACCAGAACGTCAATATCTTGTTCCCCAAGTGATCAAATATTTCATAGCATATGATGTACAAAAGTAAGTCTACCCAATGAAATGGTTCTATTATGGCTGCTCTTGTCAGTGATATTTTATTTTCCTCACCTTCCATTCACTCTCTCTAATAAAAATCTCTCTCTATACAGGGAAGCCCAAGGGCCCAGCTGTTCTAGCCAAAGAATCACCTCTTCAGTAGTCCATTTAGCAACGGGTTTGTGGACAAGAAGATCATCTTCAGATTCTCTGCAGCTCCAATGATACCCAAGTAGAACCACCTACAAAACAGCCAAGAGATCCTTTTGAAATGTAATGCAAACATCAGTGATAAATAAATGTTTATATCAAATACTTAAAAGCATTGCAGGTTTGAGGGAGCATATACAAATATCACAACAAATGCAAATTTTAGTAAGATCGACAAGTTCTCTCCAGTATCTCCCACCACTCATTGTTGTCCATCCACATTGGGCATTCAGATGTATATTTAGCTAAGCACATTTACCCAATGTTGCTTGGGTTCTTAATTGATTTTTTTAAATAAAAGGAAAACGTACACACTTCAAATGACTGTTTTTCAAAAAGTGTTATTTTTATAAAATTAATTTTTAACTCAGATTACTTTAAAGAGACTTACAAATTTTCTGTTTTAGTATATTTTTAAAATGGTATTTCCATCAAGTATATTTTTTCTTATAATTTGTATTGCAGTGGGTAAGGGTTAAATAAGGGGTCTTGGTGGTTGCAGTAATGGTAATGGGGCACAGCCCAGGCAGACTCTGCTTCTACTGATTTACAGATTTGTTTTAATTCCTCCTCCTGCTTGTTCACGATAGATGAGCATCCAGCTATAGTCATTTTCTTCAAGTTTTAAAACCTTAAGCATTGACTTAAGTGTGCCAATAGATACCCCTCCAAAGTTATCCATTTCTTCTTTTTTCTCTAAGGTTTATTGAGAAGCAATCCTATTGCATGTTCATCCTATTTTTCTGGCTCATCTTGGTTCAGTCAAGAGATGAAAATAACTTAAACTTAGAATCATAGAATCCTAGGACTGGGAGAGACCTCAGAAGGTCATTGAGTCCAGCCCCCTGCCCAAAGCAGGACTAACCCGAACTAAACCATCCCAGCCAGGGCTTTATCAAGCTGGGACTTAAACTTCTAGGGATGGAGATTCCACCATCTCTCTAGGGAATCCATTCCAGTACTTCACGACCCTCCTGGTGAAATAGTTTTTCCTAATATCCAACCTACACCACCCCCATTGTAACTTGAGACCATTGCTCCTTTTCTGCCATCCTTCACTACTGAAACTACTTGCTCCTTGTTACATAAGAATCGCTGTACTGGGTCAGACCAAAGGTCCATCTAGCCCAGTAGCCTGTCTGCCAACAGTGGCCAGCATCAAGTGCCCCAGAGGGGGAGGACCGAAGATAATCATCAAGTGATTTGTCTCATGCCGTCCATCTCCAGCCTCTGACAAACAGAGGCCAGGGACACCCTTCCTGCCCCCTGGCTAACAGCCTTTTATAGGCCTAACCTCCATGAATTTATCTAGCTTCTCTTTAAACTCTGTTACAGCTCTAGCCTTCACAGCCTCCTCTGGCAAGGAGTTCCACAGGTTGACTACACGCTGCGTGAAGAACTTTCTTTTATTAGTTTTAAACCTGCTACCCATTAATTTCATTTGCTGTTCTCTAGTCCTTATATTATGGGAACTAATGAATAACTTTTCTTTATTCACCCTCTCCATACCACTCATGATTTTATATACCTCTATCATATATCCCCTCAGTCTCCTCGTTTCCAAACTGAAAAGTCCCAGTCACTTTTGCCTTTCTTCATATGGGACCCGTTCCAAACCCCTAATAATTTTAATTGCCCTTTTCTGAACTCTTTCCAAGGCCAAAATATCTTTTTTGAGGTGAGGAGACTACACCTGTAAACAGTACTCAAGATGTGGGCGTACCATAGTTTTATACAGGGCCGGTAAGATATTCTGTGTCTTATTTTCTATCTCTTTCTTAATAATTCCTAGCATCCTTTTTGACCGCCGCAGCACACTGTGTGGACGTTTTCAGATTACTATCCATGGTAACTCCCAGATCTCTTTCCTGATTTGTCGTAGCCAAATTAGCCCCCATCATACTATATGTATAGTTGGGGTTATTTTTTCCAACGTGCATTACTTTACACTTATCTAAATTAAACTTCATTTGCCATTCTGTTGCCCAATCACTTAGTTTTGTGAGATCTTTTTGAAGTTCTTCCTTCTGCTTCTGTCTTGACTATCTTGAACAGTCTGGTATCATCCGCAATCTTTACCACCTCACTGCTTGCCCCTTTCTCTAGATCATTTTTGAATAAGTTGAATAGGATTGGTCCCAGGACAGACCCTTGGGGGACACCACTAGTTACCCCTCTCCATTCTGAAAATTGTTTTGCCATCATCATTACTTGTTCTGCAGTCCATCACTACTACATTTCTTACAGGTACAGTCATATCACAACTTGGGATATAATAGTGTAGTCAATTAACTAAGCAAAAGTTTATAGGTTAATGCTATCAACTGCATGCACTTCCCCCACTATCACCACCCACCAGTAAATTTTTTAGTGGGCTGCCCAGTAGTCCAGCTTAGTCCTGGCTTGCACTGGGTCTGGGACCTCAGACCCCTCCCTGGGGTGGCAGCAGCCCCTGTCCACTCTACTGCCTCTGGTAGAGGAAGCAGCGCAGGGCAACAGGCAGCGAGACCACGAAGGGAGCTGTTTTTTTGAATTGGCTCCCATTGTGGATCAGCTCCTACCTGGCATCCTGTGTTGCTGCCTCTGATATAGAGGCAGCAGCGTGGACTGGCAGGGATCTCCTCAGGAGTGGGGCCAGAGCACACTAACTGACAGCCCCACCCCTGGACTATAGAATAGTCAAGTAATTGATAATTCATTAAGTTAATTGACAACTCAATTAACCAATATTTAACATCCCTAATCACAACTCTCCCTCCCTCAGGGCTGGAGGTTGGAAAAGATTATGATATAACAGTACCTCTAAGAAATGTAAGCGTGGGGTAGAATTTGGGGACTCAAAGCAGAGGGTGTGGGGGAGTGTAGGGGCAGCTCAGGGCACGGGGTAAGGCCTGCAGGAGGCATGTGAGTGCAAGAGTCAGGGTTGAGGTGAGGAGGTGCTGAGAGAAGGAGAGTGTGTGTGGGAGGGTGATCCACCCCCCCAAAAAAATTCATACCAGAGCAGCTTGCTCTTCCCCATCCTGTCCCTGTCAGGGCATAAGAGCAAAGTGCACAGCTCATCTGGCCCCTGTGCTCCCCAGAGTGAGGAATGCAGCAAACTGCACTTTCCCCTTGTTCCTTGATGAAGGGGAACAGCCAGCAACGTCCCCCTACGAATATGGGGGGTGAGTTTCAGCCTTTCCTAAAGGGCACCTGGAGGATGGCAGGGTCGGAGTTGTGACAGTCCCAAACTGGCGGGTGGGGGGGGGGGGAGAAGGGGAAGGACATACCCTCAGCCAGGCCTTTTCACCTGCCTCTTTTCTGTATGGTTTTGTGAGAAGCAATCCCAATTCCAGGCACATCCAAGAACTCTTACATTGCTTTATATTGTCATAAGAGGAAGTTGTATACCAAATTTGGTGGTCCATTTAGGAGGGGTTGTTGAACAAATAGACAGACAGATGAACTCTCTCAAATACACTGTAAATACCAACCTTACCCATCACCCCCAAAAAGTGTCATTTTTTGAGCTTAAATTAAATGTTGATGGTGTTGTCAATGATTTAAAACAGTGGTTCTCAAACTTTTTGGCCCCAGGCCTACCTCATTCAATATAAACCTTTTCGCAGACCACCAGTTGCTAATGAAAACTCGCTGTTGATTACATAATTATGATAGAGCCATTTGGTAGTGCTGCAGCTAGGGAGAATGGTTTAATTACATTATTAAACAGATTAAGTGTTTTAACTCTCTCATGTTAGTTTATCAAACTTCATTTTAAATAAAGTAAAATATTAATTTATGTCCAACACAAATGCTTTCAATGTTTTATTTATTCATGGCAAACGTGGGGAACCTTTTTGTGTTGGGGGCCATTGACCCACAGAAAAAAAAATCAGTTGGGGAATCACAAAAGTGAGAAAAGAAACTACTCCAAAATCCCCCCAACCCTCTCTGATGTGGCCCTCCAACCCTCACTCATGTGGTCCTCCAATCCCACAGGGCAAGGGGAAGGGACAGGGAGGACTAAGGTTCAGGGCTGCCCATAGGCCAGATTTACTTTCCTGGGGTTCCCGAGTTAGTGGATTTTATGGACCCCTTCAGGCTCTGGGGTGGGGCCAAAAATGAGGGGTTCAGAGTGCGGGATAGGGCTCCCAGCTTGACTGGGATAAGGATGCAGGATCTGGGAGGGAGAGGGGCTGCAGAAGCAGGCTGGGAGTACGGTATCTGCCCAGGAAGAGGGAGCAGAAGCAAGGGAAGGTGCAGTGTGTGGCCAGGAGAAAGACTCCAGGAGCGGACTGGGGGGAGGGTGTCTGGCCAGAAGGTAGGATAGGGTGTCTGGCCTACTGGCCAGAGCTAGTGCTGCAGCCCCACGGCTGAATGCTGGCCGCAAGACTTCAGCAGCAGCATGGGCTCCCTGGTGCATGGAAGAAGAGGAGGGCAACTGAGCTCCCATCATGGACCACCTTGGAAGCGGATGCGCACTACTAGTGGTCTGTGGACCACACTGATTTAAGACAATGAAATTGGTTTTCTGTGTTCTGGATAATGGATGGAGATGGAACTTACTGCCACACAAGTTAGGGCTGTCAGAACTCCAGAGAAAAACCCCCCTCCTCGAGGATTAATTCTTCTCACATTCGGAGGTGCAGAAATCTGATCATTTCCATATTTTTGGAAGGCTGCAAGGCTGTGAGCTATGTCATTGTTTTGCTGAATGTCTTCTCTTCTCTGTTCAATGGCATCAGGAAATAGCTTTTCAATAGCATCCCTAGGCAAACATATCAGTCACTTTACAATATTTCAGTGAGTCTATCCAAATATACAGCATTGAAAACTAGGACTCTTTGTTGGAAAGTGTATTTTATAGCTTATTAGTTACATATTAAATTTTGAGTGAAAGGAGATTTTAACAATCGATATTAGTTAAAAGTTGAATAAGAAGTTTTGCACTCAGATGTTCAATCTAAGGTTCACTATAAAGAAATATATGACTAGAATAACAAGTTTATGCAATAAAACGACTACTCTAATTTTAAAAGGTCAGGACACACCTTAGTTCTTCTCAAAGACAACTAACATTGTTATTCAATAGCACTGGCCAAGTCCAACTGTAAAGCCCCACAACAACAGTGTAGACTATGTAATTGAATATTGTTTATACAGCTCAGAAAACTGTTCTCTTAAAATTGCAGTAACAGCACTTGTATGCAACTCAGAAAAACAGCAAATACTTAATGAATACTTCTAGTATTATGCCGTAGTGACATTAGAATGTATCCCACGAATCTAAACCAGTACTCACATTAATACCACTGATCATTCAAAACTAGAATTATTTCTAGGTGTGATACTGTTAAGAACCTTTAAAATAGGGGCATTAATACCACTGATCATTCAAAACTAGAATTATTTCTAGGTATGATACCGTTAAGAACCTTTAAAATAGGGGCATTTTAAAAATAAAGATCTACTCAGAAATAAGTGTAATTACTTGAACAGTTCAGTACAATTACATATGAGAGTATAAGCCTTAAAGCAGGAATGGGCAAAAGGGCCTCCAGGCCCCAGAATCGACCCACCAAGCAGGTCGATCTGGCCCGCGGAGGCCCTGCCACTCCGCCACCTCCAGGCACACTCCGGGCAGGGCAGGAGGAAACTTTGCATGCTCCCCCCACCCTGCAAGGGGATTGTCACTTCAAGTCAACTGCTCAGCAGGCAGTAAACTAAGTGCAGTGCCCCCTTGCAGGGCAGGGACAGGGAGCGAGAGACTTCTTGTGCTCCCCTTCCCCCCAGGCCCTGACTGACCTGGGGGCATAGGGGAGAGCACACAAACTCTCCTCCCATCACCAGGGGCATAGGCTCCTGGAGGGAACCCCCAGCTGTTCAGAACACCTGGCTGGTCTCTCTGGAGTGCAATCAGGGAGTGTGGTTGGGGAAGGACAGAAGTGTCCTGGCCCCGCCCCTTCTGGGGTTTGAAGTGGCCCCTGGTAAAAAATTATTGCCCCACCCCTGCCTTAAATTGTGCAAGTAAGCTCTGATTACTGAGAGGTTTCAAAAGTATATAGCAAGTAATAAGCAACCATTTTTGTATGGGTGTTTGCTTTTAGGAATATCATATAGATACATTACAATCACCTGAGGAGGATGTTGACCTTAGGGAATCCTTCCCACTTTTCTCTGCATTCTGGACACTCATTCTTCTTAGAGGAAACCCACCATAAGGCTAAGCAGTGTCTACAGAAACTGTGACCACAATTCAAGGTTGTGGGATTGATCAGAATATCATAACAGCAGTGGCAAGAGAACTCACTAACTGAAATCAGGCAGCTGTTCTCAGTAGCAGTATCTGCTTTAACTTTAAATTTCTCATTGTCTCCTGGTAACTTCACATCTTCCTGCATTTTCCCTTTGTGCATCAGATCACTAGAAAGCAGGCTAAAGTCTTTAAATCATGTGAGTCATTATTAGTTCTGCAAAACAAGAAGATAGTTACACTTTTCATTAACAAAAGCCTACAGAAATTAAGTATTAGAAAGAGCATTAATACAACAATCAAATTTATCATGTGGCATACAGTGTTATATTCTCAATGTTTTAGCTCAAATTCACCCCAGGAAAAAAATAATTTTACTAAAAAGTACCAATTCTAGCAGACAGCACCAGATGCTAACTGGTCTCAATTGATTGTATCCTGTACAGGATGTATTATAAAAGCAGACTCTGGATGTACCCATCTAAAATAGTTAGAACCTTAGCTTCCTGACATTTTCTTGTTTTTTACCTTAAGGCACAAAACACCACCACACCAAAAAACCAGAAAGCATCTAGCTTTTTTTTATTTTAGCAAACTATATATTGATGAAAATTCTTTTGATCACAATACCAAGTCACTATGCAAAATATCATTGTAAAAGTTTAATCTAAAAATACTGGACATGTGGTATATATTCTGTGATCTAAGTCCCTTTGCCTATTCTTGACTTGCAAATTTCCAAGTAGAGTCCCCACCATCCAACAGAGGAAAACTCCATTCAAAAAATGTAGATCTGTACAAGAGCTGACAAGCACACACTTCAAGGCATGATGGGGGTCCAATTAGCTTCCCTAACAATGATTAGATGGTCAAATACAACAAGCACAAATCTTCCCAGCAAAAATAGTTATCTTAATTTTCTACTGTCTCACCAATTGAGAAGACCCTAATCCTGATGTGCTGAAAAAATTTAGAGGGAAAATGAAATGGTCAGATTATTCCCCTTCTCCAAACAAACGCTAGATTGATCAGATTACTAGTCATTTTATTTTTTCAGGTGTGTAATATAAAACAGGGCTCTTCTATTTTTCTTCATTTGCTATGTTAGTAGCTGCAAACATTTCTGCTCTCTCAAATATTTGGCTCATGTTTATTACCAAGTTACATTCTTCTTTCTTATGCCAAGATCAGACACAAAATGAGTTGGTCAGGAGGAAATATGCACAAAACTCACAAACATTACACAAAACACATACTTGCCACACAGCCAGGATATTCACCTTGTTCAGAAACAATTTTGGTCCCAGTGAGGCAGAGAACGTTGGCTTTCTGTGAAAGACAACCTGAAATATTACTTATATAGGAAGAGTTTATAGGTTTTGACAAATGTTTTCACACTACAAAGCATTCTCCCGTTTATCTTGGAAAGCAGAAACGCCTTTACAGAAATTCAGTAGGACACATTGTTTCACCATTCACTGGCAGAACTACAAATCCTTTCTTCACAAACCAGTCAGGGGCCACACTCGTTCCTTTCCTCCAGCCCGCTCTACCCTACCTGCTCCTAGTTTCCTTCTGACCCCAAAACAACTGGCGCTCCAGGCCTGACGGCAGCACTGGGGGCGGGGGAGAACGGGGCTGTCAAAACCTGAGTCTCCGGCCCGGCCGCCAGACAAGAGCCAACCCCTCGGCACTCAGGCCCGGCGGGGGGCGGCGGCCCCCGTGTTAGTCCCTGGGCGCGGGAGGCGCCTCGGGGACGGAGCTCTGGGCTTGTTTCGCATTGTCTGGGAGCCTGACACCGCCAGCGCCTCTCCCCGCCCCGCGGGCCATTAGCCGCGTCAGCCCCAGGCTGAAACTCTCCGGGCGCCTCGCCCCCCGGGGCCAGCAAGGCGAGCACACGCGGCCCAGGGCAGTCGGACGCGAAGGGAGCAAAAGCGCGTCCCCCACCCCCGAGCTCTACTCACCCCGGGCGCCCCCTCCCGCCGCTAACTAGTGACGGCGACATGTCCCCTCAGCCTCACCTCGCCGGGCCCCAGCACTTCCGCATACACGCAGAACGACCCTATTGGTGAGCTTCCAACCATAGAGTAGAGCGGAGAGCTCTGCCTAGAGAGCCTTTAGAACAGAGGGCAAGAAGAGGTCGCGCCTGCGCACTGTCTCTCACGAGAGTAGCTTGGGAGAGAAAGAACGGGGAGCGCTAGGTTCTAATCCCGCATATGGCGGGAGATCCCCGGGGACTCAGTGCTCGCTCCCCACTCCCACTGATTTACGTGGGAACGACTAGGTACCCCTGTCTCACTGGAAGAGAGCGAAAGAGGTGCACTGCTGTTGTGCCCCTAACAATTATTAGGTTGGGTTTATTAATAAACAGAAGTGATTATCAACTATAGAAAGTAGAATGCAAGGAATTGTAAGTAATAGCAGACAGATCGAAGTAAGTTACAAAGCAAATCAAAACTCGCCAGCTAAGCCTAAAACACTAAGACATTTGTTACCTGTAATTTCTTACCATAACATTCTAAATGACCTTTTCTTACAGGCTCCCAGCTTGGACCCAAACCTTAGATTCATAGGGTTGGAAGTGACCTCAGGACGTCTTCCAGTCCAATCCCCTGCCCAAAGCAGGACTAACCCCAACTAAATCAGCCCAGCCAGGGCTTTGTCAAGCCAGGACTTAAAAACCTCTAGGGATGGAGATTTCACCACCTCCCTAGATAGCCCATTCCAGTGCTTCACCACCCTCCTAGTGAAATAGGTTTTTTCTAACATCCAACTCAAACCTCCCCCACTGTAACTTAAAACCATTGCTTCTCACTCTGCCATCTGTCACTACTGAGAACAGCCACACCCTTTTTTAATGGGGGGCCCAGAATTGGACCCAGTGCTCCAGATATGGCTTCATCAGTGCCCAATAAAGGAAAATAATCATTCTCTAGATCTGCTAGCAATGCTCTTCCTAACACACCCAAATATGCCGTAAGTCTTCTTGGCTACATGGGTACTCTTGACTCATATCTAGCTTCTCATCCACTGTAATCCCCAGGTCTTTTTCTGCCAATCAGCTGCTTAGCCAGTCAGTCCCCAGCCTGTAGCAGTGCTTGGGATTCTTCCATTCCAAATGCAGGACTCTGCACTTGTCTTTGTTGAACCTCATCATATTTCTTTTAGCCAGTCCTCCAATTTGTCTAGGTCACTCTGGAGCCTTTCCTCCTTGCTCAGTGTCATCCACAAACTTGCTGAGGATGCAATCCATCCCCTCATCCAGGTCATTATAAATATTCTGAACAAAACCAGGCCCAGTATTGGCCCTTGGGGCACACTGCTTGATATCAACCACCAGCCAGACATTGAATGGTTGATCACTACCTGTTGAGCCCAACAATCTAGCCACCTTATAGTCCATTTATTCAATCCATATTTCCTTAACTTGCTGGCAAGAATACTGTGGGAAACTGTATCAAAAGCCTTGCTAAAGATAAAGTATATCCGTCCACCGCCTTCCCCATATCCACAGAGCCAGTTATCTTGTAATAGATGGTAATCAGGTTGGTCAGCCATGACTTCCCCTTGATGAATCCTTGTTGACTATTCCTGATCACTATCCTCTCTTCCAAGTGTTTTAAAATGGATTCCTTGAGGATCCCCTCCATGATTTTTCCAGAGACTGAGGTAAGGCTGTCTGGTCTGTAGTTCCCTGGATTGTCCTTCTTCCCCTTTTTAAAGATGGGCACTACATTTGCCTTTTTCTAATCTAGGACCTCCCCCGATTGCCATGAGTTTTTGCAGATAATGGCCAATGGCTCTGCAATCACTTCAGCCAATTTCCTCCACTCCCTCTCATGCTTTAGTTCCAGCCCCATGGATTTGTATATGTCCAGCTTTTTTAAATAGTTCTTAACCTGTTTTTTCTCCACCGAGGGCTGCCCATCTCCTTCCCATGCCTTGTTGCCTGGTACAGTAGTCTGGGAGCTGACCTTGTCTGTGAAGACAGAGGCAAAAAAAGCATTGAGTACTTCAGCTTTTCCCACATCATGTCACTAGGTTACCTCCCTCCTCCGGTAAGGGTCCCATACCTTCCCTGACCACCCTCTTATTGCTAATATGCCTGTAGAAACTGTTTTTGTTACCTTTCATATCCCTTGCTAGCTGCAATTCCAATTGCACTTTGGCCTTCCTGATTATACCTCTGTATGCTCATGCAGTATATTTATACTCTTCCCTAGTCATCTGTCCAAGTTTCCACTTCTTGTAAGCTTCCTTTTTGTGTTTAAGCTCATTAAAGATTTCACTGTTAAGCCAAGCTATCATATTTGCTTTTCTTCCTGCATCTTCCATAAGACTTCTTTAAAATACAGCCAGCTCTCCTGGATTCCTTTCCCCCCTCATGTTAGTGTACCAAGAGATCCTGCCCACAAATTAAAGAAAAATACCATCATCGCTAGATTCACTTTTTTTCCTTTTAGTTACTCCTAATCTTTTCTTGGTTCAGTTCACTTCTATGCCCTGAATTTCTGGGAGGCATGGTAGTCCTGCCTGGGTTTAAATCATTCTATGTCTCTCAACTCCTGGTTTAACTTTCTCAAAGAAAGCAGGCAAGGAATCTTATACAATTCAAATTTCAGCACCATATGCCCATTGGTTCTTCTGGCTACAGGAATTTAACCTCTTAATCACCGAGTTCTCGTCAGCACTCCTCCCGTCCATTACACCCTCACTTAGCAGTTCTAGATCAGTAAAGAGCTTTATATTTCATATTTCTAATTTCAAACACAAAAATGATACATGCCCACAAATTGACTAGATATATTCAGTAGATTACAAACTTTCCAAATATGTGTTTTATACAAAATATTGCATGTAACCTATTAAAATTAGGAATATTCTTACTCAAAAACATATTTTCATAAAGAATATGGTGGTACAATGTCACACTTCTCTCATGAGATCACTGCTAGAGGGTCGGACATTATCTAGTGTGCATAAAATCTGTTTGGTTTTGTTTCACTTCCTCAGACCTGTTGAGGAACAAACCTGGACAAAGGGTTGGCTAGAGCAGTATTGCTTTTGGGACTGTTCATTGGCACAGATTCTTAAGAGTAAAGTGATACACACATACATCACATTCATGCTGGCAGTCTGGAGGCAGGCTACAAGTGTAGTGTAGATTATTTTTTATTTCGCTGGTGGCTGGAGTGCTGACCAGCCGTGAGCTTTTGGGAGACTTGATCATGATGTTCCTTGGGAGATCCCTTTGGATATGCAGGAGGCTTTCCCTTCTCAGGGCTGGTCCCAGGTTTCTGCATCTTGTCCAAAAGAGAAATATTCTGGCTGCTTCTCAGTTAATTTATCTGCTTGAAAGGTCTTTCTCTGCCTTAAAAGTACACGGATCCTAAACTGCCTTTTTGATTGGGTATTTCTCATTCACACCTCATGCACATTCCACAGGTTACATACATATTCATAAGCAATATGGTTTCTAAGCAAAGTGGGGCCTCGTGGCCTTGAATACAAGAAATTGCATTGTACTACAGATAACATACCAAAGGCATGATAAAAAGCTTAACAAATTATAACTAAGAAAGCCAAGGTCAGGGAAGAAGGAAAAAGCAGAGGAGTGTGTCTGATCAGCTAGACACCAGTGAAGAGGAGGGAAGGGGGTTGTGTCTGATAGGTTTCAGGCTTTGGTTACACAGTTACATTCATGGGTGTTTTTGCAAGGTTGGGTTCCTGTTCTGCAGGTGCCTGAAAATATTTCAGGGTGTAGCAGTACCCCCAGAGTGCAGATAGCAATGTCTTTTAAAGCTGTGGTTCTCAATTTGTGATCTGCGGACCACTAGCAGTTCATGACAGTCTTGAATATTAGCTGCAGGCTTGGGGCTTGCCTCCTAGCTGCAGCAGGGAGCCTGCAATGGTGCTCCAGCCCCATGTTCCCTGCCCCTACAAAGTTGGAACGCCAGAGCCAGCTTTCCGCTGAATGGGGAGTGTCACAGGCTGGATCCAGCTAGAGGGGGAAGGAAGCAGCTCTGTATGCTGCTGCTTCCCCTCCTCCTGGTTGGAGGATAGGAGCATAGGAAACAACTCGCCTGTATGGTTTTCCCGCTACTCCCATTGGCCAGAATCATGGCCAATGGGAGCAGAGGGAGGCACATGTTATCTGCTTAAACAAAGCACACGAGATCTTTTATAGGGGAAAAGACAGTATGCCGCATTTATTGAGAATACAACAGTTGCATATGCTTTGCAATCACTCACACAAACAAACACCATACACACACACACAGTCCCGCCAGATGATGTTATAGTTACCAGTCCATATTCTGTATCAGTCTAGTGGCCAGCTAGATTGAACACAGAGGGAGAGCAGGGCCTTTGTCGGTTGATTGATCCAATGTTCCTCTGGAGTTGGTGGCAAGACGAACCCAAAGTTCCATAGCAAAGCACCCTACTTTTATAATCCTTTTCTCTGTTGAAATCAATGGATTCCGCTCTGTCAGCCTGTGATCAGAATGTTATCTTGTTGATGTCATTCGTTCCCAAACATCTCATTCTGTCCTGGATTTAATCTGTTGTTTTCAGGGGTGCCCGCTTTTCACCTTTAGAGCCGTCAATTCTGCCAGTCTGATCAATTCTTGATCTTGGGTACGTACTGATGGTTTTTCTGACGCCAATATGTTTCTTTTCGTAGTCTGGCTTTTACAGTTTGTCTTCACCCCGCATTCTCCCCCTTTTCTCTTGACCACCTGGCTCTAATGATGACCTTCACATGGTATCTCATTCATACAAACAGTCTTTCACAAAATCCTTCAAAAGTAAACAGTACTGTTTTATATTAAGCAAAATCAAAATCAAAACAATTCACATCGAAGGCCTGGACCTTCAATATTTCTAATCTCATTAACATAGACACAATATGAGATCCTGTCTCTTTACTTACTAAACTTTAGAACAAAGAAATATAGGAGATATATACTTAACTAAAGGATTTGACTTACTACAATATTAAATATGATTATATATATTACCTTACATTACTAAACCTAAAATACAAATATAAAAAAGAATAAAACTTTCAAACCTAACACACAGAGCCACTTACACAGCCCTCATCCTCCTCATGCACCTCCCTCCTGACAAGATGCCACATCCCCTCCCTACTCCTGCACCCAACCACCCAGTCAGACCCTCCTCACCCCCAGCCTGCTCCTGCACCCAATCTCTCCCACCCAGATCTTCCCACCCTTAGCCCACTCTTGCACCCATTTTGTCATCATGAATGGTTGGCTGATTGATGGTCTGCAGAAAGGTCTGCTTTGAGCAGGGTGGGCTGCAGGACAAAAAAATTGAGAATCACTGTTTTAAAGTATAGGTGTCTTGGCCTTTAGCTGCCAGAAAAAGACCTGGGGATTATAGTGGATGAGAAGCTGGATATGAGTCAACAGAGTGCCCTCGTAGCCAAGAAGGCTAATGATATATTAGGGTGCATTAAGAGGAGCATTGCCAGCAGATCTAGAGAAGTGATTATTCCCCTTTATTCGGCACAGGTGGGGCTACATCTGGAGTATTGCATTCAATTCTGGGGCCCCCATTTGAGAAAGAATGTGGATGCATTGGAGAGAGTCCAGTGGAGGGCAACAAAAAAATTATTAGAGGGCTGGAGCACTTGACTTATGAGGAAAGGCTGAGGGATTTGGGCTTATTTAGTCTACTGAAATAATAGTGAGGGGGGATTTGATAGTAGCCATCAACTACCTGAAAGAGGGGGAGAGTCCAAAGAGGATGGAGAGAGGCTGTTCTCAATAGTGACAGATGACAGGATGAGGAGCAGTGGTCTCAAGTTGCAGTGGGGGAGGTCTAGCTTGGATATTAGGAAAAACTATTTTACTAGTAGGATAGTAAAGCACTGGAATGGGTTATCTAGGGAGGTGGTGGAATCTCCACTCCTATAAGTTTTTATGTACCAGCTTGACAAAGCCCTGGCTGGGATGATTTAGTTTGGGTTGGTCCTGCTTTGGGAAGGGAGTTGGACTTGATGACCTTCTGAGGTGTCTTCCAACTCTATGATTCAATGATTCTATCAATGACATAAGGAAGAGTGCCTCAATTTCCCCTTCCACACAGCAGTGCAGGTTTGTTATGTTCTTTCTGCTGTGTCAAGCTCTTAGCTTGTTTACAGGTGTTAACTTAGAACACTGGGGCTACGTCTACACTGGCCCCTTCTTCGGAAGGGGCATGCTAATTTTGAAAGTCAGAATAGGGAAATCCGCGGGGGATTTAAATATCCCCTGCGGGATTTAAATAAACATGGCCGCCGCTTTTTTTCCGGCTTGGGGAAAAGCCGGAAAAAAAGCGGCGGACATGTTTATTTAAATCCCGCGGGGGATATTTAAATCCCCCTGCGGATTTCCCTATTCTGACTTTCAAAATTAGCATGCCCCTTCCGAAGAAGGGGCCAGTGTAGACGTAGCCTGGTTCTAAAACCTGAATGACAACTGAACAGCCTGGGATTACAGATGCAGATGCAGCACCCTCCTCCATGGCCAATGGCCCCCTGCATTGGGAAGATACTTCTGCACTATCACCTCCAGGAGATAAGTCCCCTGTTCAGTTGTAAGTACATCGCTCACAGCCATGATAGACCCTTTCCTGGTAGGCCCTGTACTCTTCTCCCCCATAGAATTGGGCTCACCTCCAGTCACCAAGCCTACAGTTTCCTCATCCACCGTACTGGCTTCTTGGACCCTCACCTCTTCCTAAATACCTCCTTCCTATATATGTCTCTGTGCACTGGAGGGCTGGCCTTGCACTCTGCTGATTTGCTACTTAGGCATTTAGCAGTTTGGGCAGCTCCCTGTTACTAAACAAAAGCTCTCCTTCCCCCAAGGAAAGGAACAAATGGCACTGCTACCCTTTGTTGTAAATTGCCTGCCAGTCCTAGAAAGGACTTAAAAAACAACCCTTTCCTGTTTCCTCAACAGCTTCTGTAACTTTGCCCTTCCTCACTACATTTCAGCAGAAGATTCCTTCTTGCTGCTAACAACTCTTGGGACAGATTCAGCCATATCAAAAAAGTAATTTCCTAAAATAAATGGAGTAAAATTCTGTGAAACAACAGCAACATTCACCTCAGTTTGTTTCTGTTCCATCTGCACCTTAGCTAAATGGTACAAGAATCTTATGAACTCCACCCAATTCTAGTTCTACAATTTTCTCAGGGAGAATATTCTCCTCATTAATCAGATCTCACTTGATCACAGAAATCTCTGCACCAATATCCATCCACCCTTGGGCTGTGTCTACATTGGTGTGATCTTGTGCCATCTTGCGCAAGAAAGCCCGATGGCTAAAATAGCCATCGGAGCTTTCTTGCGCAAGAGAGCGTCTACACTGGCACGGATGCTCTTGCGCAAAAGCACATCTCTGCACAAAGGCACATGCCAGTGTAGACACTCTCTTGCGCAAATACTTTAACGCAAGAACTCTTGCATTAAAGAGTATTTGCGCAAGATTATGCCAAGGTAGACACAGCCTTGGAGTTCTCTGTCATTAATTCTGATAGCATGTAGGTGTTCACGGTTTGTGCAGTGGCCACCTTTACAAACCCTATGTGATAAGTGGCCACTGCTTGGGGTGCACCTGGGCTCTGGGGAGCAGCATTTCCATGAGTTACCTCCTGCTTGTTCCAAATCAGTATTGGACATTTGTTCCTCAGGTGCTCAGTAGAATTACAATGATAATACCTTTTGGGCTCCTCTGTCTGTGTAGGAGACTTGGGACAAGTAACAGTGGCGAGAACTTGGGGAGAATTCTCTGCCTTCTGTCCACCCTCCTTCTCCTGACAGGTAAAGTGGGGAGCTTATGTCATGAATCATGGGCAGTGTGAATGGTTAACATGAGTGAATCTACAGTAAATGAGCTGAAGAGAGGCTATGCTGAGGTCCAGGCATGGGCTCCAGAGGATTATTGACTTGTTTGGTTCAGGCAAAAACTCTGGAAGATTATGGACTTGTTTACAACTTTAAGAAAGAGAACTGTATGAGATAAAAGAACTGTGTATGCATGCGGAGGCAGCGTTCCCAGCATTGCCAGGTAAGAAAAAGTAACAAGGGAAGAATCTAACCAAGGACAGACCATTGTTTCTCACTTACGGTGAGACAAGCAGTGCAAAAACTGGATATTTCTGGATCAGTCGTGGACACACCAGTAAGAAGAAAGGGGTTTCACCAGCGGACATCACCCCACCTGGACTGTGAGTAACGAGTGGATGGCATCTCACCAAACTGGCCCTTGCTGAGGGGATATATACTGCACCATTTTCCCCCACGAGTTGGAGTCCATCGACTCAGCATATCGGGGTGACGTGCACATCGGACTTCCACCTCAAACAAATTAACCAACATTACCTAGGGTTTGGCCAGCCCCAGAGGGTGAGTGTGTGTGTGTGTGTATTCAATTGAATTAAGAATTAGGCTGCTAAATTGGGTTAAGGTTTAGATGTAGATTATTAATTATTCCATTTAAATATTGCTTTTAATGCCTTTTAATGCTTGTGATACCTTTTAACGTTGTTTTAATTGCTTAGAACTAAATATACATATACATATAGTGCTTTTTAAATTGCTCCTGAATTGCCTGCAATAAAACTTGTTAAATGTATGTTTAAGATACTATGAAAGACTCTTGTTCTGTGAATGCCAAACTGAAATGGGTAGTGTGACACAGCTTGATCAACCAGATCACAGCGCCCCCTTGTGACACTTGCTTCCCACCAAACTTAACCCCTTTGCCTGTGATATACCCTACCAGGTGCTCAAACTGATCAGTAGTGCAAGAAAGAGATTCTGTTAATTCCACCTTTTTTGTCTAACCCCTCAGATAAAGGGGAGTAATATCTTGGACCAACTTTGTTTTACACAAATACATAATAAAAAAATTACCTAAAAAATCATGGGGAAAATTTAAAAACATATGCAGTCAGTAGAAATGAACAACATTTTATTCTTTCATTTAATTGTTATATACAGATACAGGTGACATATGCAAGTAGCCACACCTAAAGTCAGCCATTAATGGATTTAAAAATATTTTAGCTTCTACAAAATGAATGAGAACTGAACAGCTAAAAGCACCTAACATTAGGTTGCAAATCAAGTTCAAATGATATTTAAGTTGCCCAAACTAGATCAAGACTAAGTATAAAACATAGCTGAAGATTATTTGGGCTAGTTCTGTAAATAACAAGTAGTTTCCTGGTGCTTTTCACCACCATGTCCAGCAACCACAGACATTATTTGTGTTAAAGTGCATGTAATTCTGCAAATTTGCACACCTTCTTAGATAGCAAAAAAACAAGCAGCAGAGCAGAGGCCCAAACAACAAAGATGCATTTACCTGAGACCAACTTGCAGTAAAGCATACCCATGAAAATAGAGGGGGGAAAAGCATCAGGTGGCAGACAATCATGTGGCTAAGTCAATGAGAGAAAAAGGAGCAAGAAAGAGAGAGAGAAAATGAAGAGCAATAGGAATCCCTGCCTCCCCCCCCCCCCAAAGATAAAGCATGGCACTGACGAGAATTACAAGTCTCTATTTAATATTACTTTCCAAAGGTACCAAATGATGTAGTTATCAGTGTGGGAGAGAAGATAGACCATACTGGGTCATATCACACAGAAAAGTTTGAGAATGTCTACTTTAATTGAATGACTGGTGATTAAATGAAGGTGTGTCTTATGTAGGAAGTAGGGGGCATCGGTTCCAAACATTATATAATGTTATTTTATACATACTAGATAATAAAATAAAGCATATTTATTCCATGTTAAAGGAAGAAATTACCCATAATTCCAGAAGAATTCTTACTGCTCCTAACAAAAATTGAGCAAGTTCCTAGAAGTAATCTAGAAGAAACTATCATAAGCCAGAGGGAAGGAGAGACACATATGCAGTTCTTATTGCTATAAAAACAAAGAATGACTATTTAAAGTGATCCATTCTTGTGTACACTGAACAGATTACAAAGGTCAGATCATCAACGGCTATGCCTGCACTGGAAAGATTTGGCAACAAAAATACTGTTAACATTAGCATGTTGCCAAAAAAAAAGTAGGCAAATCATGTTTATGCTGCCACGCTCTATTGACATATGATGGCCACATTGTTGGCTCCCGCAGTGACAGAAAGTGCAAAGCAATGGCAGTATGCATCCCATAGTGCAGGGTGACACTTTCAGTCACTAGGCACTGTAGAAATGTGCAAAGTAGCACATTACATATTTTGAGAATGTAAAAAACATCTCGTCAGACTCTTCACAGCCCACCCAAGGCTTCCATTTTATTTTCATAGCATTTGAAACTGACCCATCTTGCCGCACATGCCAGCATCTGCTGTGAGAAATCATAGATCCTAGACTTCTCTCCCATCCTGTATTCAAACATATATAATGCATTGTAGCAAAGCTACTTATGCACTTAGTATCTCAGGAAGAAGATTTGGATGGATGCAGATGACAATATGAGTGACAAGGACGGCAGCATAGTGGCATTGCTTTGGGCTGTCACAGAGTAGTTGTGCAGAGTAGAGCATTGCTTTTGTGCTAGGGAGACCAGTACTGAATGCTGCGATTGCATTGTCATGTGGGTGAGGGATGAAGAGAAGCTACAGAACTTTCAGATGTGTAAAGCAACCTTCCTAGAACTGTGTACTGAGCTGGCCCTTATTTGCTGCACAAAGACATCTGAATGAGAGCTGCTCATTAGAATAGAGAAGCATGTTGCCATTGACTGATGGCTCTGCACACTTTAATCAGCACGAGTCAAACGGTTGACTTTCCCACTCTAAACTGGTGACTGAGGTAAAGCTGTCTGGAACAGCCAGCTTCCACAATGCGAACACCAGTCGTTTCTCCACCAGCAAGGCAACTCTCATTTGCATGACCTTGCACCACAGAATGGGGATAAGCTCAGCAGACAGCCCCAAGGAACTGGCTTTTCTCTGTGTAAAGTTCTGCAGCTACTGTTCATCATCCCAGGCTTGCATGATGGTGTGATCCCACCATTCAGGGCGTGGCACCTCCGTGAATGCCACAAGAAATCTCGTGTCATTTGAATGTTGCACAGACTCTTCATCATCACTTTGCACCTTCAGGAAAAACTTGATTGCCATTTACAATGCGTTAGTAAGACCTATCAGCATTTTCATGAACAGCTAGGGATCCAGTCCTGCAGACTGAGGAGACAGAGCATGCAGCACTGAAACTGTTGAAAGACGGGGTCACATGTGGACAGAACCATCACTTCACATTCTGGGGCATTTGAACAGGACCCGGGATACCTCTCCATTACAACTTTCCACAAATATGTGTGGCAGAAAGGGAAGAGGCGCCGCACTGCTCCGAAAGGCATTGCATGCATGGTCACTCTGTTGCACTGATGGCTGACAGTGTGGACACCAACAGCATTTTCCTTGCTGTGCTGAGTGACGATGTAAGTGCCAGCACTTTACATCTGCCAGTGTAGACATGGCTCCAGTCTCCCATTTTTATTTCTATATTGCACAGTGCTGTGTGGTGGCAAGAGCTGCCAAGTGAGCCTTGGTTACTTTTGGGCATAGTTCCATTACTGTACCTCACTAGGTACAGCCAGTAGCAGGGTTGCCAGGTGTCCATTATTGAACCAGACAGACCGTTACTTTGTGTCCAGTAAACAAATTGAGACATATGAATGTCTGGTATTTTCTAAATAAGTAAGTTTTTCTGCTTTCCGGGCCGGCTTAGTGTCCACTGGAAGCCCGCTCGGGGGACACACAATTAAAGGGGCTATGACTGCTTTTTGGCCTGACCTCCCGAATCCCGCCCCCAGGGCTCCCTGGTTACTCCCAGGCGCTTTTTTTTGCTCCACAAATTTTTATCTGGTATTTTTTTGGAAACCATCTAGCAACCCTGAAATAACCTAAAATAGTCTCATAGCAAACCCCGCATTTACCAAAAAGTAATGGGATCATGCAACCAACGCACATTCCTGCATGGGCTGTTGAGTGGCAGGGCAAACGCTTCAGGAAAAAATGACATTGGCTTAACCAGCCGGGGCGGGAGGGAAGGAGCCTAGCGAGGCCGCCCCGGCTGCGGGAAGCGGCGAGATGCCGCTATGAACAGCAATACCCCAGCAGGAACCCCTTGGCTCGCGCTGGGCCGCCAGCGGGTCACATCCACTTTCTGCCCGGGGTGGAGCCTACAACTCCCGCGCCAGACTGGCCCCGCCCCCCTCCAGTCGGGGAGCCCACGTGAGCGCTCACGTGCCCGGCGACGAGGGGGATTGTTTCCGGAAGTGTCTCGGCGTGCGCAGAGCCGGGCGTAGGGCGCTGCGGAGCGGGGCTCCGGCCGGGCTGGTGCGGGGATGGAGATTGTCAGGAGCAGTGAGTGCGGGCAGCGCGCGCCGGGTTCGCGGGGCCTGGCCCCGCTGCCCTCTTCCTGGGCCGCTCGCCGGGCCCTGACAGCGTCCGCGGTGCCGTGAGCCGCCCGTTGGCGGGAGCCGGGGCTCAGCCGTGCCCGGGAGCGGCACGTGTCCCGTCTGGCGACTCCTCGCCCGGGGGGCCGCGCGCGAGAGCGCCAGGCGGGGCTGGTTCAGCCGCCCCGGGGAGCGGCCGGTGCTGCGAGAGCTGCTGAGCTGTGACCCCCCCGCCCGCTGTCTGCAGGGCCCGGCTCTCGTGCTGAGGCCGGCGCGGTTCTGAGGACCCCGCCGAGCCGTTGGGCGAGCTGCACTTGGCCCTTCCCTCTGCAGGCCCCAGGCTGGCGGGTCCTGGCGGCTGGACACGGCGCCTCTTAAAAAGGCGGCGAAACGTAGGATGGTTCTCAGGGGCCTGCAGTCTAGCAGCTTCTCGGCGGTAGGTCAGCAGCGCTGGTCCCGCACGCAAACGGAGCGGGCTGGCAGTTCCCGTACTGGAAACCGCCCGGTTCTCAGGGGGTTTGTTTTTTATTGCTTTATAGATTTTAAAGATAACCTAAATAAAGTGTATGAAGCCATCGAGGAAGCAGACTTTTTGGCTATTGATGGCGAATTTTCAGGTACTGTTAAGATTATTTGTGAACGTCATAGATAGTGCACTCTCTGGTTTGAAGTGGTTTGTCTTATGTACAGTTTACAATTTGGTTCAAGGGCTCTCCGCATCCCCCCTATAAAAATTGTTTGGGCACCCCTGGTGAATGTGGATTATGAACACATTATTTAACTGTCCTCTGCTGTAATGATTCCGTAGCCACTTTGCTTATGGGTTTCTCCTTGCAGTTATTGAGAGTGGTAGATGCAATCGCTGTCTTGAGAATTTTCTGTTTTCCAAGATGCCTGAACAGGGAACTGAAATATTTAAAATAACAATTAGATCAAATGTTAAAACTACATTTGGGGTATGTAGTGCATAAGAAAGGCCAACATTCATTTGACAGTACTCTTCACACTACTGTTGGTTTGTCACTTCATTGATTCAAGCTCCAACTTGGGGCCTGTCAGCCTGGTATTATTGGTACCATATGACATGCAATCAGGATTACTTATGTAACTGGTGAAAGATACATTTATAGCTTTTCCTGAAATATGGCTTTGCTACCAACACATTTTTTTTCTAAACTCATCAGAATGCCATTGTTTAATTGGCTTTTGTTTGTAGAGGGACCTTCCTCTATAATGGAAGATCTTTTTCATGTATGATAACTTATGTATATGTAGTATTATGTAAGTTTCATTGTGGCAGAAATTTAAACAATTGTCCTTCGCTGCTCCTAACCTAGTGTCTTTAAATAGCTTTCTTTTTATGTAATATTTTCTGTATTTTAGGAATCAGTGATGGGCCATCTGTTAGCACATTAACCAATGGCTTTGACACACCAGAAGAAAGGTATCAAAAACTTAAAAAGGTAAATGTAAAACTTCAATAGTTTTGTTTTAATTCTTAAGTATCTTGCCATCCTAGGTACAATGTACTGCATTTCTGTGATTAGAGCAAATTTACATATGTTCGTAGTGTACATCAATACATTGAGAGAAAATCTACTTTGGATCTGTTTACTCTTACGTAAGGCCTTGTTTATCCTGTTAAGCATGAGTCTAGCAATATCTGTGATGTCTTGAGGATCTATAGCATTGGTCTAACAGTGGGAAAGTGCAGTATATCATGGTGGTAAGGTGCCTGTGTCCATTTACACCAGTTCTTTTGTCGATCATTGATGCTAGACCAGCAGTTCTCAAACTATGGGGCAGACCTCCCATAGGAGATGGAGGAATGTATCAAAGGAAGTGCAAGCTAAGTGCCCCCACCTTTTTAAAGAGAGCTTTGGCTCTCACCCTGGTTGGTTGGAGCTTGTGCAGAAGGGCTGTGTGGGAGAGGCAGGGATAAAGGCCACTTGCCCTTCCCTCTCATCTCCACTGCAAGGAGGAAATGTAGGATAGTGGTGGTCAGAGACTCTCTTCTGAGGGGGACGGAGACGCCCATCTGTCACCCTGACGTCATCTTGGGAGGTATGCTGCCTGCTGGTGGCCTGTATCTGAGACGTTATGGAGGCATTGTTGAAGAGTATCCGGCCCTCTGACTACTACCCCATGCTACTCATCCGTGTGGGCCCTAATGATACTGCAGGGTGTGACACTGAGCGGATCAAGAATGACTACAGGACTCTGGGAGTATGGATGAAGGAGTTTGGAGCACAGGTGGTATTCTCTCCAGTCCTTCCTGTCAAAGGTAGGGGCCCAGGCAGAGACAGGTGCATCCTGGAGGTGAATGCCTGGCTGCGAAGATGGTGTTGCCAGGAGGGTTTTGGCTTTCTCGACCACAGGATGCTATTCCAGGAAGGACTGCTAAGCAGGGATGGGGTTCACCTTTCGAGGAAGGGGAAGACCGTATTTGGATACAGACTGGCTAACCTAGTAAGGAGGGCTTTAAACTAGGTTTGACAGGGACAGGTGACCAAAGCCCACAGAAGCGACGAGGAGTCCTGTGGCACACAGGTAAATGAAGCCCACAGGTAAATGAAGCAAAAAAACAGGACTATGTAGCACTTTAAAGACTAACAAGATGGCTTATTAGGTGATGAGCTTTCGTGGGCCAGACCCACTTCCTCAGTTCAAATAGTAGAAGAAAATTGTCACAACCATATATACCAAAGGATACAATTAAAAAAATGAACACATATGAAAAGGACAAATCAAATTTCAGAACAGAAGGGGGACGGTGGTGGGGGGGGGGTAAATGTCTGTGAGCTAATGATATTAGAGGTGATAATTGGGCAAGCTATCTTTGTAATGGGTAAGATAATTAGTGTCTTTATTCAAATTTGAGTGTAAAGTGTGGAATTTAAGCATGAATGACAGTTCAGAGGATTCTCTTTCAAGTGTAGTCTTAAAATGCCTTTGAAGCAGGATGCAGGTAATCAAGTCGTTGAGACAATGTCCTTTCTGGTTGAAATGGCAAGAAACTGTTTTTTCTTTGTGATCCTGTCTAATATCTGTTTTATGGGCATTGATCCTTTGGCGAAGTGTCTGAGACGTTTGTCCAATGTACATAGCAGACGGACACTTTCGGCACATGATAGCATAAATTATATTTCTGGATGTGCAGGAATGTGTGTTCTTGATCTTATAACTCACTTGGTTAGATCCAATAATGGTATCAGCAGAGTGAATATGTGGACAAAGCTGGCAATGGGGTTTGTTGCAAGGGAAGGTACCAGGGTTGGTATTCGTGTGGTATGTCCTGTGGTTAAGAATCATCTTGAGGTTAGGTGGTTGTCTATAGGAGACTATGGGTCTGTCTCCCAGAGCCTCTTTGAGTATGGTATCCTGTTCCAGTATAGGCTGTAGTTTATTGATAATGTGTTGGACAGGTTTAAGTTGGGGGCTGTAGGTGATGACAAATGGTGTTCTATTGTTGGTTTTCTTGGGTCTGTCTTGAAGTAGATGGTTTCTAGGTATTTGTCTGGCTCTTTCAATTTGCTTTTTTATTTCTCCGGGTGGGTAGTTGAGGTTTATAAATGCTTGGTAGAGATCTTGAAGTTTCTGGTCCCTGTCAGTGGGATTAGAGCACATGTGGTTGTATCGAAGGGCTTGGCTATAGATGATGGATCGTATGGTGTGTTCTGGATGGGAGCTGGAAGCTGGATGGGAAATGGATCTCTCGTGTAGAATGGTCCAGGCTGAGATTGATGGTGGGGTATAGGTTGTTAAAATCTCTGTGGAATGTTTCCAGTGTTTCTGGACCATGCGTCCAGATCATAAAGATGTCATCGATGTAGCATAAGTAGAGAAGGGGTAAAAGGGGACGGGAGTTGAGGGAACATTGTTCTAGGTCAGCCATAAAGATATTAGCATACTGTGGGGCCATGTGTGTACCCATGGCTGTGCTGCTGATACGGAGGTATAAGTTGTTCTCAAACTAGAAATAATTGTGGGTGAGAACAAAGTTACATAGGTCTATCAGATTGGCAGTGGTGTAAATGAAGAGCATGGAGACTTGGGAGATGGGTTGGAAATGGCAGGGAATGCGGGCTATAATAGTAGAGAAAGAAGAGGGACAAGGCAGAACTGCGAGGCATGATAAAATCAGTTTCTTAGATGCCTATGTACAAATGCAAAAAGTATGGGTAATAAGCAAGAAGAACTTGATGTGCTAATAAACACAACTGTGATATTGTTGATATCACAGAGACTTAGTGGGATAATACACAAGATTGGAATACTGGTATAGAAGCGTACAGCTTACTCAGAAAGGACAGGCAGGGGAAAAAAGGGAGGAGGTGTTGTCTTATGTACACACTTACACTGAGGTGGAGATGGGTGTAGGAGACAGATGTGTTGAGAGTCTCTGGGTTAGGCTAAAAGGGCTAAAAAAACAAGGCTTATGTCATGCTAGGGGTCTACTACAGGCTGCCTACCCAGGTGGAAGAAGTGCGTGAGTCTTTTTTTTAAACAATTAACAAAATCATCCAAAGTTCAGGATTTGGTGGTGATGGGGGACTTCAGCTATTCAGACATATGTTGGGAAACTAACACAGCGTGGCACAGACTATCCAATAAGTTCTTGGGCTGCATTGAAGAGAACTTTTTACTTCAGAAGGTTGAAAAAGCTATTTGGGGGAAGCTGTTCCAGATTTGATTTTAATAAATAGGGAGGAGCTGATTGAGAATTTGAAAGCGGAAGGCAGCTTGGGTGAAAGTGATGATGAAATCCTAGAGTTCATGATTCGAAGGAATGGTAGAAGGGAGAACAGCAAAATAGAGACAATGGATTTCAGGAAGGCAGATTTTGGTAAGTTTAGAGGGCTGGTAGGTAAGGTCCCATGGGAAACAAGACTAAGGGGAAAAATAACTGAAGGGAGTTGGCAGTTTTTCAAAGGGACATTAATAAGGGCCCAAAAGCAAGCTATTCCACTGCATAGGAAAGATAGAAAGTATGGCAGAAGACCGCCTTGGCTTAACCAGGAGAACTTGCATGATCTAAAAATTAAAAAGGAGTCATATAAAAAGTGGAAAGTGGGACAAATTACAAAGGATGAATTTAAGCAAACAATATGCAGGGGCAAGATTAGAAAGGCAAAAGCACAAAACAAGCTCAAACTAGCTACAGACATAAAGGGAAACAAGAAAACCTTCTGTAAATGTATTAGAAGCAAGAGGTAGACCCATTGCTCAGTGAGGAGGGAGAAATAATAATAGGAAACTTAGAAATGGTAGAGATGCTTAGTGACTTCTTTGTTTCAGTCTTCACCAAGAAGTCTGATGAAGGAATGCCTAACATTGTGAATGTTAGTAGGAAGGGGGTAGGTTTAGAAGATAAAATAAAAAAAGAGCAAGTTAAAAATCTCTTAGAAAAGCTGTCTGCAAGTCACCAGAGCCTGATGAAATGCATCCTAGAATACTCAAAAAGCTGATAGAGGAGGTATCTGAGCCTTTAGCTATCATCTTTGAAAAATCATGGAAGATGGGGGAGATTCCAGAAGACTGGAAAAGGGCAAATACAGTACCCATCTATAAAAAGGGAAATAAGAACAACCCAGGAAACTATTGACCAGTCAGTTTAACTTCTGTGCCAGGAAAGATCATGGAGCAAGTAATTAAGGATTTACTCTGCAAACACCTGGAAGATAATAAGGTGATAGGTAACAGCCAGCATGGATTTGTAAATAACAAATCATGTCAAACCAATCTGATAGCTTTCTTTGATAGGATAAAGAGTCTTGTGGATAAGGGAGAAGTTGTGGATGTGGTATACCTAGCCTTTAGTAAGGTATTTGATATGGTCTTGCATGATATTCTTATCAATAAACTAGGTAAATACATCTTAGATGGGGCTACTATAAGGTGGTGGATAACTGACTGGATAACCATTCTCAGAGCATAGTTATTAACTTTTCACAATCCTGCTGGAAAGGCATAACAAGTGGGATTCTGCAGGGGTCTGTTTTGGGATGGGTTCTGTTCAATATCTTCATCAATGATTTAGGTATTGGCATAGAGAGTACGCTTATTAAGTTTGCAGATGATTCCAAGCTGGAAGGTGTTGCGACTGCTTTGGAGGATAGGGTCGTAATTCAAAATGATCTGGACAAACTGGAGAAATGGTCTGAGGTAAAAAGGATGAAATTTAATAAGGACAAATGCAAAGTACTCCACTTAGGAAGGAACACTCAGTTTCACACACACAGAATGGGAAGCGACTGTTTAGGAAGGAGAATGGCAGAAAGGGATCTAAGGATCATGGGGGCCCACAAGCTAAATGAGTCAACAGTATATGACACTGTTGCCAAAAAAGCAAACATGATTCTAGGATGCATTAACAGGAGTGTTGTGAGCAAGACACGAGAAGTCATTCTTCCGCTCTACTTTATGCTGATTAGGCCTCAATTGGAGTATTGTGTTCAGTTCTGGGCACCACATTTTAAGAAAGATGTGGAGAAATTGGAGAAGGTCCAGAGGAGCAACACGAATGATTAAAGGTCTAGAGAACATATGAAGGAAGACTGAAAGTACTGGGCTTGTTTAGTTTAGAAAGGAGAAAACTGAGAGGGGAGATAACAGTTTTCAAGTATCTAAAAGGGTGTCATGAGGAGGAGGGAGAAAATTGTTCTCCTTAGCCTCTGAGGATAGGACAAGAAGCAATGGGCTTAAGGGAGGTTTAGGCTGGACATTAGGAAAAACTTCCTAACTGTCAGGGAGGTTATAAACACTGGAATAAGTTTCCTAGAGAGGTTGTGGAATCTCCATCTGTGGAGATATTTAAGAGCAGGTTAGATAGACCTCTCTCGGGGATGGTCTAGATGGTACTGGGTCCTGCCACAAGGGCAGGGGACTGTACTTGATGACCTCATAGACTCATAGACTCCAAGGTCAGAAGGGACCATTATGATCATCTAGTCTGACCCCCTGCACAGTGCAGGCCACAAAATCTTACCCACACCTCCTAGAATAATCCTCTCACCTATGTCTCAGATATTGAAGCCTTCAAATACTTTGAAGACCCCAAGATGCAGAGATCCTCTAGCTGTGATCTGTACCCCATGCTACAGAGGAAGGCGAAAAACCTCCAGGGCCTCTGCCAATCTACCCTGGAGGAAAATTCCTTCCCGACCCCAAATATGGCGATCAGCTAAACCCTGAGCATGTGGGCAAGACTCATCAGCCAGACACCCAGACCTCTTGAGTTCTCTTCCAGTTCTAGTGTTCTATGATTCTGTGATGTTCATTGAGAGGTGGGTCATGCTCTCCTCCCCATCACTTCATTCCCTCCCCAGGAGGCAGCCCAGGTTCTGTCTCTCCTTCGCTTGCCCCTCCAAATTACTCATGCCCCAAGGTAGCAGCAGCAGCTTTATTAAGGGTGACTGTGTGTGTGTGTGTGGGGGGGGGGGGGGGTTGCTAAATCTGCTGTGAAAAGCGATATTGATGAATGATAACATCCTTACTTCTGTGCTGTCTCCAGAGCTGGGCACCCAGCTAGCAGCCTCTGGTGTCCACTCTGCTCTCAGAGCTGTGTGGTGGTATGTACTTATGAACATGTACTAGATTGGGATGGGCAAAAGGCTCTCAGTGGGCTGGATCTGGCCTGCCTAGGTCTTGGTCCAGCCCGCATGGCAGTTCCCAGGCCCACCCTGAGTGCATTGCCGGGGGGCCGGAGATGTGCAAGCTCTTTTAACTGCTTCTATTTAAAGGGCTCACATGTTCTCCATTCCTGTGAGGGAACATGTTGCCTAGTAGCCACAGGGAAGGTGCAAGCCCTTTAAATAGAAGCAGTTGAAAGGGATCACATGTCCCAGCTCCCTGGCAATGCGCTAGCAGTGCTGGGAGCCCTTTAACTGCTTCTATTTAAAGGGCTGGTGCCTGCCCCAAGTCAGGTGCAAGCCCTTTAAATAGAAGCAATTGAAAGGGCTCCTGGCCCCACACTAGCCCATTGGTTGGGAGCTGCCCAGGACGCGTGAGTCCTTTCAACTAGTTCTATTCCAAGGGCTTGCACCTGCAGAGTGGCTGCCAGGCAACAAGTTAGCAGTGGGGCTAGGCGTTGCGAGCCTATGATGTGAATTCTAAGCCTCCACCCCAGACAACTGTGGGAGGGAGGCTAGCCCCTGGTACCCTCCCCTCTGCTCCGGGTCCCTTTCGTTCGCCAGAAGTCAGGGGTCAGGGACCTCAGGCCGAGCAAAGCTCCAGGTAGGGTAGCTCTCAACCCCACCCCTTCTTGGTCAGTCTGTGATCGCTTCTGAAATTTGTGAAGTGTCCCCCTTTGAAAAATTATTGCCCACCTCTGTACTAGATGAATAGTTAGGATGCAGCAAGCTTGGAGCGTAAATCAGTGTTCTCTCTACTCTTTTCCATTTATGTGCAGGTTTTTTCCATCCAAGTGCATAAGACATTTTTCTCTGTGCACCGAGGCATGTGCAAATGTGCACCACCAGTAGAAACAAAAACCTAGCTGTGGGCACTCTAATAATCATTGGCTAGGGGAATGGCAGCGTGGGAAATGGCTCATTTAGAGGCTCTCCCTGCTGCTTCGGTTGGTTGAAATCACCGCCAGTGGGAGTAGTGGGGGGCAGGGCTTGGGAGTGTTGGGAGGCATAGGGCCAGCTAAGCGCCCTCCTTCCCCCTTATGCCTTGAACCTGTACCCTCATGCATCCCCTGCTGCCACACCCCAAACTTGCTCCTGCACCCTTCCTTCTGCCCACCCTTAGCCTGCACCTGCAGCCAACCTTCTGGCCAGACTTCCACACCCAACTAGCTCCTGCACCCTACCTGCCGGCAAGACCCTGCACTTCCACTCCTTCCTGCACCCATTTTGTCATCTTTGGTGGTTGGCTGGTGGTACACAGAAAGGTCTGCATTGAGCAGGGTGGGCTGCAGGCCAAAAAGTTTGAGAACCACTGCTTTAAAAGTATTGTTGGCCCCAACAGTAGATTTTTAAAACAAGGGTTTACCAAATTTAAATCACGTATCTATAAATTGTATCTGCTATTGTTAGAGATTTATAATTAAGATTATTAGAATTCAAGACATTAGAAGAATGGTTCTATTTTTCATTTTATTTTCTTTGTGGCTTTTTTAGTTTTTTTGTGTACAGTTCCACTGTCTCCCCCTGAATAGTCTGTCTGGTTCACCTCTTGTGGGTTGTGTGTACAGCAGTGGAGAAGAAACAACTTTTGGAAAGGTGATTGTTAGGTTAGAAAAGATGTCAGGAGGTACTTGAGGTGTGTTCATCACTTCAGACTATTTGAACACACTTTAAATTGATCAAGTCAATGGGGTCCCTTTAATATAAATAGTAAAGGACTTCATTTAAAAAAGCTGGAGTTAGTTCATTCCTCTGCAGTAATGGAAGCTGGAACAATATAGCCCTACTGCATGAGAAACAAAGTGAATTTTTTCACTGTCCAAGTTGAGTGAAATGCTGAAAAAATTCCAAAAATGGGGGGAAGAAAAAAAAAAAGGTAAAAATGAAATGCTAAACTTCAAAAGAAAAATAGAATGTTAGTGAATAATTTTTTTAAAAACATGACTTTACCTAGCCACATGTCCTTTTAAACTAAGATTTAAACTTATGCCAAAACATTTTTCGCTTTAAAGCTAACCCAGTGATTCCTATATTTATCAGAGACACTTAGATAACTTCCCCAGAATGCCTGTTATATTTTAAAATGTGTTGTAACCATTATTCTCAGTTTTTTTTCTTTTCTTTTTCAGCATTCCATGGATTTCTTGCTTTTTCAGTTTGGCCTTTGTAGTTTTAAATATAACCACACAGAAGCTAAGTATGTGGTTTCCTTGACTTATTGCTAATTTTTAAAATACTGGGTAATATTGATAAGCTCTGTTTTGACTTGTAACTCTTAATTTTCACAGATACATAATGAAGTCATTTAACTTCTATATTTTTCCAAAACCCTTCAATAGAAGTTCACCAGATGTCAAGTTTGTCTGTCAGGTTAGTAGAAAACCAGGTTTATTTATATTGCTACTAGAAAACTTTTCAAAATGATTTTTGAAAATTCTGTATGGTTTCAACTTTTATTAGTCTAAGTATTTTCGCTTATGTATAATTCACCCTTTGTGGATTTTTTTCCCCAGTGCAGTGGGAAGGAAATCAAGTTTTCCTTAAACCAAAAGAAACAAACCTAATGGGACCATATTCTGTAAATGAAGGACACTTGGGTGAAAAAAGCTGTGACGGTCATGCCCCTTAATTTTTTTTTCTGGAGACAAAGTTGACTATTTGATGCTGACAGTGAAAGTTACGACATTATAAAGTATTTTCTTATCTAGCTTTTTTCCCTTGTTTTTTTTCCCTATCTCTTCTTCTTTCCTTGCTTCTCAAAACTGTTTCCAAAATTTTTGAACTCATGGGATTTTACCACACCAGTTCCTTCATGTGGTCCCTCTCCTCCTCCTGGTCTCCACACAACTTCTCTCCTTACGTTTTTATTCTTCTCCTGTTTCTCATCCTTACCTCATTAAAAATATGATCAGTATGTCATGGTCAGTGCTAAACACTAATGGAACTCCAGCAAAAGTAATGTAGAGAGTCATGCCCTGTCCACAAGACTTTATTCCAACACTTGTTACACCTTTGTACCACAAGTGATAAAAAATCATGTATAGCTTGGTTGAGTACAGAATGTCAATGTTCTTTACTTCTTTTGTTGTTACAGAACGTTGCATATCAATATATCTGTTTCTATATATCTATTATCAGGGCTCGCCAAGTGGCAGTGAGCCCTGCTTGCCAGCCGCGCGGTTCTGAGAGCCACGGGCGAGTAGATTACATGATTTGTCAAGCCCTGCCTATTATTCATTCCTTAAATTCCCATAATATTATAATTACACTTTAAAACAATCTTGAGCTACACTTAACTCATTGAGCAAAATAAAATAATGATTCTATTTTCTAACTTACATCAGAAATGGTACATACTTCAGTGTTTTCATGATGATTTAAACACTATGCTACATGTTAATTGGTGTTATGGTGGATTTGATGGCAAGGTTTTGGGATGTATTTTTATCCATATTGTGCAAGCTGTGGATCTCCTCTTCAGAACAAGCAAGGACAAAATACTGATGGAGAGATTTAATTATGAATGACTTGTTCTACTCCTTATTAAACTTGCTTTTAATAAACTTTTTCATTGCACTATCTTGACTTCACTAACTTAATGTTCAGTGGTGTATAATCAGTTTCAAAGTTGTTTCTTTTTTTCCTAGAGTTCAAGTATAGACTTTTTAGCAAACCAAGGATTTGATTTTAATAAAGTTTTTCGCAATGGTAAGCTTTTTTGGTTGTACAGCATACTTTTAATGTACTATATTTTCATCCATTTCCTGTTAAAACAAAAGGCAAAACCTACATTTTAAGCTTTTGGTAAAATTGTGTTAAGGTTGTAGCTTATTTGGTGTTTTAATAATGCAGATAACATTCTATGCCAGTGTTTCTTAAACTTTTTAAGACCAAGGAACACCAAACAATTTTTTTTATGGGAAACACCAAAGATTTTTTTGTTGGGGGTGGGGGGGTTGGGGGGAAGTTATTGATCAAAAACAACAACAAAAAAGGTTGCCTGCCCCTTTAAGGGTGGCCATTTTGAATTCTGTTCTCTGCGGCACACCTCTGATGGCCTTGTGACACACCGGTGTGCTGTGGAACACAGTTTAAGAAACACTGTTCTATGCAGTATTTGTGGGGAATGTTTGGGGTAGGGTGACTGTCTCAGCAATGGGCAACTAAGACTTGTCAGTGGGCCTCAAGATTGAAGTTCCACTGAGGCTCCACCTGTGGGCAGCCTGCGCACCGCCCTGCCTCTCCCCTTCCCACCTCTTTTCCCCAAGCTTCTTGTGCACTTGGACTTTGGAGATCCCCACTTACCTACTTCTTCCCTTCCCTCCCAGCACTTTTGGAGTGTCGTGAATTAGCTGATTGACAGCTTGAGTGCCATGAATCAGGCAGTTCACAGCCCTCTGAAATTGCTGGGAAGTAGGGAGAGGAGTAAGTGCCCCTGTGCATATGGGGAAAAGAGGAGTAAAGGGTGTGCCTGGGTAGCATGTAGCCCAGGGGCCTCAGGTTGCCTACCACTGGACTTCATCCAGCTTTGCTTGGCTATTTCATGGAAAATGCCTACTTGTTTAAGTGATTGTTTTTCAGCGGTTGAACACAAAGCAAAGTTGTAATCTTTCTGAAAGGACTTTCTTGTAGTAAGTACTATATTTGCTATGTCTTCACACTGATTGGATAATTGTGATACTTACTATAACAATGTGCCAATCTTTGACTTTTTTCTCAATTTAGGTCCTAGTTACAGCTACTCCTATGCTCAACCCTTTCCTTTTTGTGGCATGTTTCTTAAGTTATTAGAATCTGCAGGGCCCAGATGTGTTGGAAATCTTTTCTGCAAGGGACATAGCAACTATTCCAAGCTTCTTATAGACTAACAGATTTATTGGAGCTTAAGCTTTCATGGGCAAAGACCCACTTTGTCAGGGCAAAGACGAAGTCGGTCTTTACCCACGAAAGCTTATGCTCCAATAAACCTGTTAAGTCTATAAGGAGCCACAGGACTCCTCGTCGATTTAGCAGATTCAGACTAACATGGCTACCCCTCTGATACTTCAAGCTTCTTGACATCCATAGCAATCTGCAGCCCTGATGTTGAGCTATATGCATATTGATAGATCCTTATTCCTTATTTATTTGCTTTGTTGTAGTATTTAGGATACCCAGTCATGGATCAACAATCTGAGCATCCATCAAATTCAGTGAGGCTTTATGCAGAAATAGGGTCTGCCTGTGAAGATCAGATTGCAGGAGCAGAGCCTACCATGCTTGAGACTCGTGGAGGTGCCAGCTTTTCCAGTGCCTTCTCAAAAGGAATCCATAGCAACTAGAGATTAGGAAAGAGAAACTTAGGAAAGATATTTGAAGGGTACAGATGCATTGCTCCCAATTTTTAAGAGTATAACATGATAGGAATAGTTACTAATCCTCTCTGAGATGTGCAATATTGCTTTTAAAGCTGTAAAATGTTTTTCTTAGGAATCCCATATTTAAATCAGGAAGAGGAAAGACAGTTACGGGAGCAGTATGATGAAAAACGTTCGCAGTCTAATGGTGCAGGGACCCTTTCGTACATTTCTCCTAATGCCACAAAGTGTCCTGTGACTATTCCTGAGGATCAGAAAAAATTCATCGATAGAGTGGTGTAAGTAGAAATATCACAATGAAGTCATGTTATCCTAATGTGTGCACACGTTATTTATGTGGAAATCTTCCATTCTGAAGTTGCCTAAAAACTTGAAGGTTACCAGTGTTCTGATTCTCAATTTGTAAATCTCAACAAAATGTTCCTTTGAATTAAGGGGTTTAAGTCTGGGAAACTTCTGTTCCTTTTCATCGGGCTTTTTTGCTGCTTATCTTTAACTTCATCAAGAGTGCTTGAATTGTTGGTTACATTTGTTAGCCTCTTGATCAATGTTCCCCCTCATTTTTTCCATCTCTGTGTGGAATCAATTTTGTTACATGCACCAAAGCAGTGGAGATGTGCCCCACTAATAGAAACACACACTACCATCTGTGGGCGTTCTGCTAATCAGCTAAGTAGTGTTTGAATTTCTCCTGGGTGGCTGTCCAAGCGCTCAGTTTACAGGGAACACTGCTTTTGATGATTTTCAGAAGAGCTTGGCAGTTTTTCATAATCACAGCTAAAGTATAATTCAGTTTTCAGTTTATGATCTTAGTTGGAAAACAATGGCTGTGTGTTTTCTGGCCCTTAAATACAAAGCCATTTAAGTCTGCTATGCTTAATTTTTGGGGTTTTTTATTTCTTAATTACACAAGATTTAGTATTTATCACTATACTGTCTGTGTAAAGATGAAAGAATATATAGACATGTAATAAACATTTATTAAATATTTCGTTAATCCCTCCTATAAAAGATTTGCCTTGTCTTTTTCTGTGTCTGTCTGTCTATAGCTATGTATCACAAAATGCTTCTGTGAAAATACTGTTGTACTAATAAATGCAAAAAATCATCTGCTTACTCTATTTCCTCCAGGGAGCAAATAGAAGATTTAATACAAAATGAAGAAAACAGTAATTTGCAGTTGGATCCATGCACAGGGTCAGTTTTTTAAAAGAAACACTAGCTCTCTGGCAAACAGAACTCTGAACTGTCTTCCCCATAAGAAATTCAGTTTGACCTGTATAGGAAAAGCCTCTTTCTGTAGGTCTTCACACAGTGTCTTAACAAATGTATGCCTCAGTAGCAGTAGCAAAAACTGTTTGAGCGCTGGAAGTAAACGCTTGCTGTTGTGGAGTTATGGTACCTTTTCTTGTTTAAAAGGTCTAAACTTCCAAATGTTAATCCTGAAATTCTGCGGTGGTATTAGCACATACCAGTATGCATCTGGCATTACTTGAAATAGATAACTGTAAATGTACATATATCGTGAAATGTTATGAATCACAGAGGTGTTCTTCATAAATTATATTTTAATTAGAATTTAAATTAAATTATTTAACTTCAAGTGCCCTTCCTATTGATTATCAAGATGGCTCTTTAAACTGCTTTTTCCACTGGAATCAGTGTTCTTCATGTGTTCACATATTTTTTGTGTGTGTTGCTGGTGATATGGGGTGATTGATGTGAGGTATTAAACACATTGCAATATTGTATTAGGCCCACTACCGTTGGAATTACAGTTATTTCTTAACTAACAAAAATGAAAAAGGAAATAGTTATTCCACATAAATAGACATGAGTGAATAATACTTAAACACATTTTTGCTTGGTTCTGTCAGCTATTAATTTTTGTCATGTCATTCTCATCAGAAGGGCAGGTGTGTGAACAATAAGGTATAAATCAATTTATCTGGAAATTTTAACTAGTTTTTAGCCTTTTAAATGTCCTTTAAGATACAATGTGATAACACCATGAACTGTTTTATGTTAAAAGTTCATGCAGTGAATATACACTTGTCGTTAGTTTTGAAATACTCATTATTCTTTTCTGTTTTTAAAGGTTTCAGAGGAAATTAATTTATCAGACCTTGAGCTGGAAGTAAGTTAGTAGTCTTCACGTCTGTATATCCTTACCTTACTTTATATCTGTGCTGTTTTTAACATTGAAAAAAATCAGGATGAAAAACTGTTCTGTGATTTATCTCATACTCAGTTTCTTTTCTTAAGCAGTCTTTTAATATGACTCAACTGAAGTTTTTTATGGTTCATTAGAATTTTTTTGTAAAAACCGAGCATATTTCTATTGTCACTTCAGAATTATTAAATAGATGTAAATTGAACAATACAGTATAGCAGATTAGTGATTATAATTATGTAACAGTATATTACTCTAAACACTTAGGTTATGTCTACACTGCAGCCTTCTTCTGCAAAAGCTTATGCAAATGAACCGTGGAGTAGAATATTGCCGCACTTCATTTGTATAATTAGCAGCTGTTTTTGCGCAAGAGGCTTTTGCGCAAAAAGCTGTGTAGACGGCTCCTTTTCGCACAAAACCCCCTCTTGCGCAAGAGCCATTCTTCCTCATTTTTCGCGATGTTTTCCATACCATTTTCATTGTATCTGAGGAAGTTACTCTAAAATATGTGTTTGGATATCTGCATCTACAGATAAAATATTTTTATCATTGTTGTGACTGATTTTTTTTTCTTTTTAACTGTTTGGACTGCACCCATACTGCACAGTGAGGGCTCCCTGTGGAATTTCAGTGGATATGCATTCCTGAATGGGTAGCTTAGTAATTTTTTTTAATAAGCTTTTTCTGGGGGGAAAAAAAAATGCATAAGAAGCAACATCTTAACCCAACATCAGATTAATTTAATTGCACTGAAGTCAGGCAGTTCAGTTAGATGAACAATTGTAGCTGTGAGAACTCTATCGGCATAGAATATTTAGAAACTAAAAATAATACTAATTGTTGGAAGTCTTGACACACACAAGAAGGCTGTATTATTGAATAGTGGTACTTTGAATTTCCCCACTTCATTTTGGTTAAAAACTGCCTTGAACAATTTTTTGTATTTAATATTTAGCCTATCTGTATCCTTCCTATAAGTTGTGCAGGTATAAATGTTAGTCTGTTTGAAGGTGGAGTTTCAGTATACAAACTACAAAATTAGTCCTAAACTGTAGTTGACGTTTCACTGTTTGCTGTAGGTATCCAAAAGGTATCCATGTCGAAACTCTGGAGACAGAGAAGGTAATTAACTAACAACATACTGTCCTAAATGTGTGTGTTGTGTAAGCAAAATCTCCATCCTAATGAAATTACATGCTGCTTCAGCTCTGAATTTGCCTGCTGAAACTGTTATGCAAACTTTTAAACTTTGATTAAACTAAGAAAATATTTTTGAACAGCCTTAGTGGCCAGATTTCAAAACTCATGAGGTATGCATACAAATATGTAGCTTATTTATATATTAAGTGTGTGAGTGGAGTCTGTAATGGTTATTTTAAATACTTAATCAATCTTACATTCAGTACATTGAGAGTATCAGTGCAAGCATGAATCCTTAGTCATCTGAGCGGTTTGATGATAGAACAATAATTGCAGCAGGCGTTAAGCATTATGTTTCTCCCCAAAAAGCTAGGCAACCCCCAGATCATCGGAAAATACTGGATTAAAAAAACCCACTGAAACCGTTTCCCTTAGGCTTTGTTATGTAACGTTCATCTTAGATAATCTTATTAAAATTATAAGCTCCTAGAACAAAATAAGGGGTAAACACAGTAAACTGTTGCAGCTAAACTCTGAATATAATGGACGCAATTTAGTTTTACGTTGGAAATGTAGATAGAAAATCATGATTGTATTCGTGTTGGGATACTGTTATAACTTTTCACCTTTCTTTTTTTCAAGCTGTTCTTGAAATAATTTACTTTTGACCTTACTACTTTCAGAAGGAAAGATACATTATCATTAGCAAGGTAGATGAAGAAGAGCGCAGAAGAAGAGAACAGCAGAAACTAGCAAAAGAACAGGTAATTTTACTGTCCGTGTTCTTAAGTTGAAGAAAATGCTGTTGGTTTTATTCAAAATGTTGAAATTTGGGAAGAGACCTGACTAACTTGAATTCCACACGCTTATGACACTGAAATTTCCCCACTTCAAAGCCCCACTATCTTGTTTCTTGCTTTGGTGATATCTGATCTTTCAGAGGAAGGAAAAAGTAGGGATCCACTTGACTAAATAGCAGTGTTGTGGCAGTGGGATAATATTTGTACTGGCTCATTGTGGCTCTCTGCTGTTGCCATGAAGTATATTAAGTTACTTTTATCTTAGCAAGCATAGCTAGAAGATGTTTACACTACTCATTTCTTAAAATCTCACCACAGGATTTGGAAACCTTCAGTAGTAGCTAACTGCATTCTGAAATAAGGATGGTAAGTATCGGGTAACTGATTGATCGAATAGTCGATACATTTTTCATTGACTATTTGATAAGTCGATAGGGCACCTCCACCTTTGAAGTATAACAACCTGGGCTGCACACAGTGTTTCAAAGCAGCAGTGTCATGTGGAGCCCAGGGTCTAGCCCCAGGCTTCAAACGGTGCTGCTGCTTTGAACTACCCCTCTTCCTGCCTCTGCCTCTGCCTCTCCTCCTTCCCCTCCCCCCCCCACTGCCTCTATCAGATAGGGGCAGCATGAGGGGCGGAGCAAAGTGACTAACATTTGCTTATTGGATAGTTGACTAGTTTGAAAATTATAAAAGGAAACACTTTTCAGAGCAGAGATGTGAAAAACTAAAGTTACAGCTTGTTTTTTTATAGAGTTGGTGTCAAAAGAAAGGATGGATTGAATTTTTTTTTAAACTGTACCCCTCATAACATTAATTTACCTTAGTTATTCTCTGTAATGAGAATTAGAGAGGACTTCAATAGCACTTTTCATGATAGTCCTCAAACTGGGCATACAGTTCCAGATATTAACAATTGATTTCAACAATTTCCACTCCACCATCAAACTCAGCCTGGACCAGTCTACACAAGATATCCACTTCCTGGACACTGCAGTGGAAATAAATGACATTCACATAAACAACACCCTATACTGAAAAAGTGACAGCTATACCTACCTTCATGCCTCCAGCTTCCATCCCGGACACACCACATGATCCATTGTCTATAGCCAACCACTAAGGTACAACAGCATTTGCTCCAAACCCTCAGACAGAGACAAACACCTACAAGATCTTCACCAAGCATTCTTTGAAACTACAATACCCACCCAAAGAAGTGAGGAAACAGATTAACAGAGACAGACGTGTACCCAGAAGCCTCCTACTACAAGACAAGCCCAACAAAGAAACCAACAGAACACCACTGGCCATCACCTACAGGCCTCAGCTAAAACCTCTCCAACGCATCATCAGTGATCTACAACCCATCCTGACCAACGATCCCTCACTTTCACAGGCCTTGGGAGGTAAGACAGTCCTCGCCCACAGACAACCCACCAACCTGAAGCAAATTCTCACCAGCAACTATACACCACACCACAGTAATTCTAACTCAGGAACTAATCCCTGCAACAAATCTTGGTGCCAACTCTGCCCACATCTACACCAGTGACACCATCACGGGTTCATTCACCTGCACGTCTACCAATGTAATATACGCCATCATGTGCCACAATGCCCCTCTGCTATATATGTAGGCCAAACTGGATAGTCCCTAATAAGAGAATAAACGGACACAAATCAGATATCAGGAATGGTGATATACAAAAACCTGTAGAACACTTCAATCTCCCTGGACGCACAGTAGCTGATTTAAAGGTAGCCATCCTGCAACAAAATAATTTCAAGAGCAGACTTCAAAGAGAAACTGCTGAGCGATAGTTCATCTGCAAATATGATACCATCAGTTTAGGATTAAACAAAGACTGTGAATGGCTAGCCAACTACAAAAGCAGTTTCTCCTCCCTTGGTTTTCACACCTCCACATCAGCTGCTACAAGTGGGCCTCATCCTCCCTGACTGAATTGACCTCGTTATCTCTAGCCTTATTCTTGATTGGTACTCTTTATACTTTATACCCTTTATACTTTATACTTATACCTGCCTCTGGAATTTCCACTATGTGCATCTGACGAAGTAGGTCTTTGCCCTCGAAAACTTATGCTCCAATAAATTTGTTAGTCTATAAGGTACCACAGGACTCCTCGTTGTTTTTGCAGTTTCAGACTAACACGGGTACCCCTCTGATACTTGAATTCCAGACATGACTTGAAATACCTAATTGCCTGCTTTAATAGATTATTAGCGCTTGTAATTTCTTTTCTTTAGGACATCAAATGCTAGTCACAGTAGAGCCTATCTAGCCGCAGCTTCAGAAGCTGAGGTTGAAAAGAGTGTTCTTAATAGCTCTCAAGTTTAATAAGTGATAAAGTAAGAGATCCTCCTGCCATTAGAATGAGCACAACTACAGGTTGGACCTCCCTGGTCTGGCACCCTCAGGACCTGATTGGTCCAGAGTGAGGGATTTTGCCGGACTGTGGAGGTCTTCCTATCCCTCCCACTGCCACCAGCCCCTCCCAGCCCTGGCTTTGCTACCAGCAGGAGGCGAGCTTCCCTCCTGCTGCTGTGTGCTGGGCTTCATAGACTGAAGGACTCCTGGCCACCAGCTCTCCACCAGACCTCTGGTCCTGCAATATCCATGCCATGCCACAGATGTCGGCAGACCAGACAGTCCCAGTTAATAGAGGTTTAACCTGTACTGGGATTCCAGTGCTTAGACATCGGTATCCTTATGTGAACCTTGTCTACCAGATCTCAAGATTCTACATATACGAAACACTTAAAAGCATACTTCCATTTACATATAAGTACTCCGTAATTGTAAGTCTTAGGATGCTTGTAAGTAAAATTTGCTGCACCAAACTTGTGCAGCAGTACATTGTTAAAGTAATACTGTTAATGTGAAAATACTGCTTATTGTACACTAGTCCAGTAAAAATGTTTTGCTCTAAGAGCAGTCAGAGGGCTACTACCTTGGTTCTGATGACATAGGAAGAAAAACAAACTGTAATGTATTTGACTCCTTTAGGCTGCAATTTTATTCTTCTAATAAATCTGGCAATAAGTCATGCAGTGCAGATTGATTCTTTCCTTAATCATTAACACTTTGGAGGGTTGCCATTAGCCCTACCCGTTGCTGGGACCTCACCATTAAACTGTACAAGGATTAAAGAGGGCTTGAGGAAAAAGGGGGGAGTGGTACCAGATGTTTGGAACCCCGTCTTCCTTTTTCCAGCTTTCTTTAGGGGATTCATTCCCTGAAATCCACTTCCAACTCTTTTTTTTCTCAGGCAATCATATTACCTCCAGTGAGTATCTGCACTGGACACCTGTTGCATGTGTTACCTAAGTTGCAACATCTTCATGTAATTTACTTACTTACATCTCTTGGTCTCTGACCAAGGTGAGAAGGTGATGTCAGATTCCTTTCCAATTCAAAATAGAAAAAAAGCAATCAGTACAAGCAGCAGATCATGAGTTCTACTTTGATCCCATGAGTAGGAAGATGGGTCCTGCTGACAGACTGAGTGTGTGTTCTCCTTCTGGTATGCATGGGGTATAATTACCTCCCTTCCCTGGTATACATGGTCAAACAGAGCTTTCATGTACAGTAGTTTCCCACCTTAGCTCTGGTCAGGTTGTCCCCTTTTTCTCCCTTGTGATATCAGGGACACATAGTGAAGTCCTGTTGTCCTTTCCTCCAACCCAAAGAGATACCTAATTCAGTTTTGCTGATTTTAGAATAATTTAGTATCTTATTGTTACAGCATGTAACTTACAGATACGTGTTTTGAACGAATGGTATATAGCAGTGATCCCCAACACATTGCATTTGTGTGCACTTGCCAAGTGCCCAGGGCTGGCCCCACCCAGGCGCATGGAGCATGGGGAGCGCCGGCCCCTGGGCACGTGGCGAAGTGGGTGCTCTGGCCCCCGGGGGCGCGGCAAATTGGCCTCCCTGCCCCCAGGCATGTAGATACTGGGGGGGAGTGCTGGCTTTGGGTGTGCGACTATGGGGGAGTGCCGGTCCTGGGCGCGCAGCTCTGGAGGACGCTAGCCCCAAACTTGCTGTGAATGGGTGGCCCCACCCGTGGCCACGTGGCACATAGGGTTGCTGGCCCCAGGCATGTGGCTCATGGGGGTGTGGCGTATACGTGGCCCCGCCCCTGGGTGCGCAAGTGTCCCTTCCTCCTGGTGCCCAGCAGTCAAATGGCCACGCCCCCTAGCGCCCAGCAGCTTCAAATGGTTGGGGGCCACTGGTATATAGGTTTTGTAACACTTCCAGATAGCTTAGAATGAGATCTAAAATATCAAATGGTTGTGTCATGAGTGTCTGTGTCTTGGTGATGGTTTTGGGGTCTGACTTTTTAGTGCTTAGTAGAAAGATATCAGGCAACCATTACTGAAAAATTCAAGATAATTTGAGCATTCAGTATTTGCTTATAAGTGAAGGGCCTCTTTGGCTTGATATTGAACACTCCTTTCTGACTCAGCTCAACACACTTTCTGTGGAACTTCTTTTATCCTCTGCCAACTCTTTGCTGCTTGCTTTCTGGTAACTTATACCACTACAGGGAAATTTTGAAAAGCATTCTATGGAGGCTTAATTCTGCTTTTATTGAAGACAATTATAAAAGTCTTACTGACTTCAGTGAGAGTAGAATTAAAGCAATAGTGAAGTGTTTAAAAAAATCTATTGTTTTTCCCTGACAATGTAGGCATTGAAGTTTTGTTTCACTTTTGCCTTAATAGCAAAAACAAAGTTTTTTCAAATGGAAATAAACAAAAACATTTGATACAACAAAACAGTTTTATTTTTAGACCCATTGTGTGCAATGCTATGAAAAGTTTATATCACATGACTTAGATATTTCCAAGAGCATTCAGGCCAGTTCATGCTTATTTTGTAGTTGACGATCTGTGGCACTAGTTGTCTTGTCTTCATTTATACCGTTAAGGATACAGCTGAGATCAGTGCCCTACTTTGACCACAATATTTCCACAAATATTTGCATTTCCTAGAATCTGATTTGATTATCCTCTAATGGAGAATACAGAACGGGGAACCTTAATTTGAGATGGAGTTGCAAGGAAATTATCTTGTCACAATATACAGACAGTGTTGTCAGTTAGTTGCATTTATACGTCACATAATTATACCTGAAATTTTGCTTACAGGAAGAACTCAGCGATGCAGTGGGATTTTCCAGGGTCATTCATGCCATTGCTAATTCTGTAAGTTAAACCAATACTTTTTTTTATCATATGCACATTTAGTTTATAGCTAAGGCCTGGCCTGGCCTGATCTAAGTAATTAAAGCCTAGAGCGAGTCCTAATTACTTGGGAGGACAGAGTTAGAGAGAGAGAAATAGATCATCGGGCTGAAAACAGCTTCTGTCCTAAATTAAAATAATAGGTCTCTAAGATAAGAGACAGTGTCTGAGCCAGCTCAGATAAGGAGGAGCACATTCAGGGAATCATTTATTAGCAATAAACAAGATAGATTAGGAATGCCGAGACGAGATTGAGCATCAATAATGTATGTACAGAGCATTCTTGCCAAGTAATCCAATACAAAAATGTGATGTATAGTAAATGCAAGTGTGTGTATGTGTACATGTACGTGTGGGCGCACACATGAAGGTTTCCATGAATATTTGGAGGTGTGATACATCCTGCATCCAACCTCTGTTCTTGTTTGCTAAGCTCAGTGTAGCTTTGCTATATGCCAAGTAAACGAACCTTAGTGATGAAATCTGAGTTGAATTGAGTATTTTAGATCCCAGAGAATTAGAAGTATTCTGGATAAGCAGAGTAGAAAAGGTCTCAGAGGGAGTCCCTATGTTATTATGGTAAAAAGTTGTTAATGCACAAAGAGTGTGAGGTTTTTTACTGTTAAATTATACAGCTAAGCAAATAAAATGACTTATGACTCATATATATGTAACTTTAAAGCTCTGCATAGATACACAATTTGTATGCTTGGATATAAAGTGCTTATCTGTGGAGCTGCTAGGTTCTACCATGAACCAGTGTCAAAACCAGCAGCATGTTGGTCTGGTGTCTGGGAGCATGTGGGTTGCTTGCAGATGTTGTGACCTCAAGCAGCATTCAGTAAGTATGGTGCACATCCAGGGTGCAGATCTGGGGCAGGTAAATATGCACTGAAGAAGTTACCTGGATTGGGTGTTGGCTCTTGTGAGTGGTGGCCCAGCGTGCTGCTGTTTTCACTGCTGCAGTTCGTACTAGAGCCCTGCAGCTTTGCGGGTGTATGCATCTGTGGACAAAAATTTTGTGTCTGTATAGGCCTCTACTTAACTCATGCTAACAACTTTAAGTTTTTGGTTGTGGCAATGCTTTGATATACAATAGTGTAGTTTGGGAGTAGTCTATTATTTTTTTGTCAAGGTCCAGATTTCTTGGTCAAGGTGCAGTCAAGGTCTAGGCCAGAGAAAATAAATTAAAAAAAGTAAATAAAAAGGTTTCAAAGTTGGTCCAAAAGCCTTTGGTAGTCCGAATTGGGCCCTCACTTCCCCTTATGTAGTGTAATCTAATTTTTAAAATGTCTTTTAATATGAGATTTTGCTACAACTCTTCATTAATATCTTAAAAAGTGGATACTGCCAATTTGCTGTGTCAGTTAATGAGATTCTAAGTCAGCAGTGATGTATAGTGAAGAATGGCAGGGGAGTACTGCCCCCCTTCTGCATTGCTCTACTGCTGCCCTACCATTGTTCCACTCTTCCTCATCTATCTTTTCCGAGCACTCTGGACCTTTGGTGCGGGCTCTCCTCCAACGGGTTATTTCCTTTTTTTTCAAAAAGGATGTAGCTCTTGTTTTGGTTCTAACAAGATAAAAAGCATAACCACAGAAGGAGCAGTCAAGATAGACTGATTACTTTCTACCTACATTTTTAAAATAGATTTTAAATGGTTTTGCTATGCTTACCAAAACTCTAGGAGTCATGGTGCCTGCCAAAATACCGCTGCCACCTATTAGCACTACTGTCCAAATAATTATCACATAATTGAACTGTAAAGAATATACTTGTGATTCAATATGTTAGTTGAAGTTAAAATGTAATGAATTGAAAACCGAGTAAAACTGTATCAGGGCCTTTTCTGTAACCTGTTTTGTTATAAAGTAGTTTGAAAAGTCATTCACACATAATTGGCTCTTTCTTCAGGGCAAACTTGTTGTTGGACACAACATGCTACTGGATGTCATGCACACTATCCACCAGTTTTACTGTCCTCTACCTGAAGTAAGTGCCCTTGTCAGTCTCTGAAATTTGAAGTAATTAATCTGAAATCTATCCTGGCTGGGAGCTTACTAGGATGAATTGAGCAAAATAAAGTAGAATCCTTAATATGCAATTAGAAATCTGTGTGCTGTCTGGAGATACTAGCCCATGATTCATTGTTATCTTAAACTGAGTTTGCCATTAGGGCTGCAATTATCTTCATCATCTATTTAGTAAATAGGTATCTTTGCATGAAGTGCCACAGTATAGAGGTGCAATGGAGGGGAAGTTCCCACACCTGAACCCGTCTTCTTAAGTGACAGATCGGAGAAACCCTCCCAGATTTGAGATGTCAATAAAAGAGATGTGGAACAGCAGTTACATGAAATCTTAAGACCACATGGTATTTATTTTAAGAATTCTGAAGAAACTCAAACACGAAATTGCAGCACTGCTTGCTGTGATATATAACATATTGCTTAAATTAACTTAGTCTAGAAGTCTGGATAACTCATATAGTGTTGATTTTTAAAGAAGTCTCCAGAGGCCATCATACCAGTTACAAGCCTATAAACCTAATTTCAGTCCTATGAGGGTTGGTTGAAATTATAATAAAGAATAGAATGATGAGTCAACATGGCTTTTGTAAGGGGGGGGGGGGGCGGGAAATGCCTCAATCTATTTGAATCCATTTGGGAGCAGGGGGCAGCTAGGGTGACCAGATAGTAACTGTGGAAAAAATTGGGATGCAAGTGGAGGTAAGAGGCACTTGTATGAGACCAAGTCCAGAATATCAGGACTGTCTCCATAACATTGGACACATGGACAAGGATCCAGTGTATATAGTGGTCTCTGGTCAAAGACTTTTAAGCAAAGTAAGCAATCAGGGAATGAGAGGAAAGAGCTTGTAATTTGATAAGTAGGAGGTTAAAAGATAGGAAACGAGGTAGGAATAGATAGATTTCACAATGGAGAGAGGTCAATAGTAGGGTCTTCCAAGGATATATACTGGGACAAATGCTATTTAGTATAGTCATGAATGATCTGAAAGAAGAGGTGAACAATGTGGTGGCAAAATTTACAGATGATACTAAATTACTCAAGAAGTTTAAGTTGAAAGCTGACTGTGAAGTGTTACAAAAGGACTTCACAAAATTGGGTGACTGGGCAACAAAATGGTAGATGGAATGCAATGTTGACAAATGCAAAATGTATATTAGAAAACATAATCCCAACTAGACATACAAAATGATGAGCTCTAAAGTAGCTGTTGTCACTCAGCAAAAAGATTTTGGAAACATTGTGGATAATTCTCTGAAAACATCTGTTTATGGAGCAAGAGTTCAAGTGGTTAGAATTCAGGATATATGTTCTTGAAACATGCAAGTTGAGTGCAAATAAAAATCAACTCTCGTATGTGATTTTTATAGCATCTTAACTGTATACCTCAACCACTTTTTAAAGTCTGTCCTGAGAGCACTAAAATTTCAACCATATATCCTTATTGTCCTTGAGCTATTTTTAATGTAGAGACCCGAGTATAAAACTATACTTATGAAATCACTCTAACTGTACACTGTAGTCTGACTAAAGATATATTACATTGACCCTTTTGAGTTATGAATCCTATATCATTAAGTATCTACAGTGCAAGAAAGCTAATTGGAAATGTCACTTTCCTATAGAGCATGATTAATGAGTATGTAGAAGAGTGTAATTGTTTAAATGCAGAATTGTTTTCAGTGATGAGCTATTGTGATCTATGGCAGTTGATAGTTTTAAGTAGTAGAAAATCAAATTTTAAGTTTAGTTTCTGATAAAACTAAACTAGGAAGTTTACTGTGTACTTGGAGCTTTTGGCACTCAATGCTACTTCAGTAAGTGAGTGGGTAATTAGGTTCTTTATACTGTTTCTTTTCAAATTCCTTGCTTTTTCTGTCTTAACAGGGCCTCTAGTGTTAATGGAAATGTTTTACTTTCTTCTGTTGCTTTTTAAAAAGCAAGTTATCTTCTGTGATACTAGGTAGAAATAGAGTTATGATACGGAGATGGTGTTATGAAATATAATGGCAGAAGTTGGGGATAAAATCAAATTGATTATAAGAATAGGAATTGTTGTACTGGAATATGTAAGGTGGGAGAGCACCTTTTTCTGATGATTTAAGTCCTAATCTATTAAGATGGCCTTTGTGGTAGGTGAGTAAGGGTACAGTACTAGTCTTTGAGGAAGCAAGAGATCTGGTTTTAGATTGGTCACCTGTGCCTAGTACAGGCATCATAAACTTTGAGGCTTTTGGTAGGGTGCTGTGTATGGGATTGGGTTATTACATGTGGGAGAAGTGGGTGGTGCCCTTTTTGAATTACGTTGGCACATAAGACTTGCTGAAGAAATCATATTTAGACAGTGGTATAACTTGGCCTTTTTAGTTACTAAAGTGCAAGTGAGGCTGTTATTTCTGAAGTTCTCAGATTTTGTTCATTATGACTATATTATGGTATAGGCTTTTTTCTACCTCCTACAAATGACCAAAGGGGTCTGCATCTTTTAATGCTGATAAGTGACAATTTCAAAATGACTTGCAGCTTGGGTTAGCCCTCTTTTTCCCTGTGGAAATAAGGAGATCTAGAATCCAATAGCATCATTAGAGCTATTTTGTCTTGTGGTATGGAAGCAACTTGGCACCTGAAAGAGAAGGATAGAGTCAATTAGGACTCGTATTTGTGGTGGGGATTCTCAGGCACTTGGAATAATTAGTAGTCTAATATTCTGGGTATCAGACCAACCTCTGTGGTAACTTTAGGTGCCGTAATGCTATACTGTTATGGTTCAGAGCCCTGCCACTATTAGCCAGCCAACAAACAAAGCTCAGCCTGGATTCTACAAGTTTCATAACTTGTTGTAGGGTGACTTCAACAGCCTTTTTTTATCCTGAGCCTCCCCACTGCTGTTTAACTTAAGTTCTTAAGGACCAGACACAGGGACTCTTCCCTTCTAGTTTGTCACCCCTAAATGTGTGGAAAAAAAGCCTTTCGTTATCAGCGCATAGTTTGCACACCAGAGACCTTGGTATAAAAATTAACAAAATGTTTTTAATAAAGTAACCACAGATTCCAAGATAAATAGTAAGGATGAAGCGAACTAATTACAGACTATACATTTAAAGATGCAACTTCATGCTTTCCTTTTCTATATTGGATACATTGCTTTTTCAAATGCACATTGCCTGCTGCCTTGGTACAGTTTCCCATATTTCCCCCTAGCCAAAGGGATGAGATGCCATATTCATAGGCAGCACCTTCTGCTACGATCCCTTCTGCTATTGAAACACTCCTACAGTTCAGTGCTCCTTGCTTCTGCTTACCCCCTTCCCATTTCCCCCCTTAGCTATGGTAATTCATTGTTTCTCAGAGCAAGGAAAATTTCCTTTTACTGGGTAACTGGGAAATCTGTCTTCCCATTAATTGCAAGGGTCCATTATTTGTCGTCTTGGGTTGTACTAGGGATGTAAGCGACTAATCGGATTATTATCGGACACTTGACTAGTCCCTTGACTAGTTGTCTCTCCTTCCCTCCTTTGCTGCCTCTATCAGCGGCTTTAAGCAGGTTCCCTCCAGCAGTGTCTCGGGGGGCGGGTGGGGGGGCAAGGGAGGCAGGAGGGTAATGGGGACTGGGAGTGAGCTGGGAATCAGCTGATTGCTGGCTTGCACCCAGTCTCAGATGCTGTGCCTCTGCTTTTTAAATGTAGTAAGTACTGAAAGTCTCTTAATGTATTTAAAAGGCAGAGCCACAGTGGGATTAGCTCCTGGACCGAGAGCTAACCCTGCTGCATCTCCCTTGCTTATGGAGTAATCGACTAGTCGATTAAACTAAATTTAACATCCCTAGGTTGCACCATGGGTGGCGACTTGTCGGCTGTGAGGTGTATTCAAAGTTTTAATACAGTTCATGAGCATAGTATTCTGTATGCATATTTGTAATCCACCCGTATACATGCTGGAAGGTTCAGAACATTACAAGCTTTCATGAAAGACCTTGCTCAACATATATTTGTATACAGTAGAATTGCATACAACCTGTGGATTGAGACTCCCTATTGTCTGCTTGGAGTGCGTGAGCTCTGACTGACACATCCCCTTCCTGAATTTGCTGGAGCTGTGTGTTAGCGCCAGGTCTCTGAGCCATAGCAGCAAAGCATGAAGGCACACTATGGCTGCAGGGCAGGCAGCAATAGAACCTCTTACTTGTCGGGATGCTCTCCAGAACATTGCAGTGATGTTGCCTGTTCTGCCCCCTCATAGGGTTTTAGGTGTCGTTGTTATCCCCTTCCTCATTGGACATAGAATGCGGTTCTTGTGTACATCTCTTCTGCAGAGAGTGGACTCTTCACCTGTCCTAGCATGTTTGCTACCATTTCCGTGTGAATGCAGAAGATAGGTTTTCTCAACCTTCCCAAGATAACCATTTGCTCATGGACTTTATTGGCTCACTGTTGAAGAGAATGAGTTGACATATACAGTCCCCTTCTAAGAAATGGCCAGTTAATTAATAAGCGTTTCACTAATAAAATATTTCCTGAAAATGAACATTCAGTTAATTATTTACTATAATATATTTAAGAAATATTTCCTAAATTCTTAATTTTTCTGTAGCTGATCGGATCTAATATCAGACAAATACTGGTAATATCTGCCATTATTAGTATGATAAATTGGGATGGGAAAAGCACTTCTAATGGAAAGTGAGATTTTGGTTGTACTCAGCTTTATGGTTAAAAGTTTCTGCTCATCTTCTGTAGCAACCTTTTCAGTTACCTTTGCATAGCAAAATATTGGAGACGAGTAGAGGTTTAGGTAAAAAACACCTAAAGTTAAAAGATAATGCTATAAAAACAGTGTCAGCAGGCATTAAAAGGGCAGGCATTAACCAAGTACACTTCAGTATTAAATAGAAAAGAGTATAGCCATTAGACCTTAATTTAGACATCTGAGTGGATAATAGGGTTGGAATCTCTGGATCAATATCTGTTTCAGGATAGTAGATTACCATAAGAATTTATATAATGTTTAGGTTTGATAGTAACACAACTTTGTTTTAAATTTTAGGACCTAAGTGAGTTTAAGGAGTTAGCGGCATGTGTCTTTCCCAGGTAGGCTCATCTTCAGATTATAATTGAGCAGTTTATTCCACTGCTGCCAACTGTCAAATTCCAGCTATGTTTTGGCTAAATTAAGCATAAAATTATGGTTGTGACTTGAATCACACTTTACAGTGATATAGAACAATTTATCTTAAAATAATTTTACTGCCTGCATTTTAATTCATATTTATGATGTTGCTGATTGCATTGCTCTTGTCAGAATATTCCTTAATTAAAGAGAAGCCTTTACAAATTATTTTTTCTTTGTATGAAAATTATTGTTGGGAACCTTGACTGAATAGAGAACAAGGTTTATTTGCTATTAATGTTAGTAGTTTCACTGTTTTATCAGGCTTAGTCTGTTGACTTTGAGCATCTTAATGTTGTTCACCAGTGAATAAAACAAAATATTCTTGAGTGATGGGCGATATTGTTTATAAAAGCAAAACACTTTATTCTTACCTCTTAATTTTCATTTTTAGACTATTGGATACTAAACTGATGGCAAGTACGCAACCTTTTAAGGTAACTTACTAATGTAAATTACTACAGTTATGTCTTTTTTGTGTGTATTGAATACTGAAATAAAAATATTATTTTGGTATAGTACAACAGTTGTTAGAATATTTCATTTATAAATATCACCTCTGTAGCAAGATGACTTGATACTTTGTAAAAACTGTCATCTAGCTCTTCTAAAACTACAGAAAATGAGCTTTAAAAAACCCCATTATGATACATTTTAAAGTCCATTCTTCCATGGTAAAAACTCTATCAAACGGCTGGTTTGGGGCAGTTAGCTTTGGATCCTGGACAGATGTAAACTTCTGAGGGTGAGTCTACACAGCACCCTAAACTCGAAATAAGATGTGCAATTTGCGCTTTGCAAATTGTGTATCTTATTTTGAATCTATTGAAAAATAACTTATTTTGAAATTTGGTGTGCCTGCACAGTGCCAAATTTTGAAATAATGTGCTATTTCAAGCCATTCCTTATCCCTCATGCAGTGAGATTTACCAGGATGATGAAATAGTGCGCCTATTATTTCAGAAACTATTTTGAAATAACAGGTGGTTTGTGTAGACTCAGGGTAGCTATTTCGGGAAACCGCTGGTGTATCCCGAAATAGCTGTGCAATGTAGATGTACCCTGAGTTAACTCTGCCAAAATGGTCTAGGGTTTCTACTGTGAGTTAATACAAGAAAATGTCTTGTAAATTATCATCATGATTGTCCTTTAACTTTGGGAACCATGTTCCTGCAGTCCTTACTTAGATAACTATACTTTCAACAACAGGTCTTTTTGCCTGAAGTAGACAAACCCCCAGAGTCCTCATGGCAGGGCTTAAGTCAAATTAAGCTATGCAACTTCAGTTGTTTGAATTGATATAGCTGAAGTCAAAATAGCTTAATTTGGCTTTCGGTGCTGTCTACACAGCAGGAAGTCAAAGGAAGAACTCTTCCTTTGACTTTGTTACTCCTCATGAAGTGAGGGTTACCATGAGTCAGAGAAACAAGTCCTCCAGCTTGACATTGTTTGAAATAAAGGCTTTCTGTATAGATGCACTCTTCATTATTTCAGAATAGTGTCTGTTATTCTGAGATAATGCTGCTGTGTAGACATAGCTTGGGGGCTTTGAGTTTCATGTGCATCATTTTTCTCATTTGATTTTTTCAAACATAATTTTACCATGAGACTTTTAAAATGTCAGCTGAATTGAGTGTTCAGTAGAGTTCAGTTTAATACTGTGTTGTATCACAGTTGTTGCTGGATTTTATTTGTGGTAATACATTGCAACCAGTAATTTTGTAAGTTTTCTTCATGGCCTCATTCTGTCTGTATAGGAGTGCGTGCGTGTGTGTGTGTGTGTGTCTATATATTTATTTATTTTTTAGGCATAGTTATAAGTATTACTTTCTCTGATTTATATACATAAAATAAGCAAAGCAACCCTTTGTGTGTGCGTGTGTTAGCATATGCTTCTATCTCCCTCCCTCCATAAACATGTACCCACTGAAAATGTCAGCAGGTACACATTTACCAAACAATTTTAACATCCCTGGTGAAGAAAATTGTGGTAAAATAGAAGTCTCATCCAAAGTATCTAACATTGGATTAAAGAGGAATGTAGAGGATATGCTCAGTATACTGAAGCCTATATCCATAGCCTTAAACTTCAGAGAAATTGCTCCTGCATTGCCTATGCTGTTCAAATTTGGAAAGCACTTCAAGAAACATCGTTGAAAGAAATACCACAGCAGAATGTTAAACTGCATGCAATAAAGAAACGAATGGCTCAAGCACTAATTCCACTTTATTTTCTTGTGAACATTCTCAACCAAAGATACAAAGGTAGATGCCTAACTCCTGAAGAAGATGTTGCTGCCATGGCATGGGCATCTCCAAATCACTCCTCAGTTTTACCAGTAATAATACGTTTCAGGGCTGAAGCAAAGCCGTTTAATCAGTACATCTGTACAGATGATGATTTGAACACAGTCACTCCCCTGATTTGGTGGAAATGATTCGTCTGGCACCTTGAAACAGAGATTCTTCAGTTGCTAAGCCAAATTTTCACAGCAATAGCTTGCTGTTCAGGCATAGAGAGAAGTTTTTCATTGTTTGGTATTATTCACTCAGACCTAAGAAATTACCTGGGAATTGAAAAAGCAGAAAAATTCACACTTCTGTTTCTGTCTGTGAATCAAAATGTCAATGAGAGTGGGGAAGATGAAAGCTAGTTATGGACATTTTAAGGACACCATATATTTCGTGTTGTGATGACTTGACAATCACAATTGTTAATACAATTTTAAAATTAAAAAAGTGGATAACTCAGGAGACTTCTGCAATTGCAAATGTGAATTTTTTATATAACATTTAAAATTTAGCTCAATAAAATGTGCCGTTGTGTTTGCATGTGAGTTCTTGCCGTTCCTAATATACTGCTGTTGCATCTGCAGCTTGACACATGTAATGAGTATTTTGTACTACTTCCTAAAGTAATAAAAATTAATCTAAAAAATTATGCAAAGTTAAACCCTCCTGGATGCTGTAAAATGCTGTCTTGAGTTGTAAATGAACATGTTATAGTGGGATAAGAGTGAAGATTCTCTCATGGATTGATAACTGGTTAAAAGACAGGAAACAAAGGGTAGTAATAAATGGTAAGTTTTGAGAATGGAGAGAAGTAACTTATGGTATCCCCCAAGGGTCTGTTCTAAGACAAATGATATTTAACCTATTTATAAATGATCTGGAGAAAGGGGTAAATGGTGAGGCGGCAAAATTTGCAGATGATACTAAAATGGGGGGAGGGATAGCTCAGTGGTTTGAGCATTGGCCTGCTAAACCAGAGTTGTGAGTTCAATCCTTGCGGATGCCATGTAGGGATTTGGGGCAAAAATTTGTCAGGGATGGTACTTGGTCCTGCTGTGAAGGCAGGGGACTGGACTCAATGACCTTTCAAGGTCCCTTCCAGTTCTAGGAGATAGACACTGTGCAGTAATTTATAAACTGCTCAAGATAGTTGAGTGAAGCAGATGGTGAAGAGCTTCAAAAAGATCTCACTAAACTAAGTGATTGGGCAACAAAATGGCAAATGAAATGTAACATTGATAAATGTAAACTAATGCACACCGGGGGAAAAAAATCCCAAATACATATTCAAAATGATGGGGACTAATTTAGCTATAACTACTCAAGAGAGAGATCTTGGAGTCATTGTGGATAGTTCCCTGAAAACATCCATTCAATATGCAGTGGCAGTCAAAAAACAGAATGTTAGTAATCGTTTAAAAAGGGATAGAGAGTAAGATAGAGGCCATCTTACTGCCTCTATATAAATCCATGGTGTGCCCACAACTTGAATACTGCATACAGATGTAGTTGCCTCATCTCAACGGTTCAGAAAAAGGCAACAAAAATGATTGGGAATGGGTCCCATATGAAGAGAGCTTAAAAAGACTGGGACTGTTCGGGTTAGAAAAGAGGAGACTCAGGGGGGATATGATAGAGGTCTATAAAATCTTGACTGATGTGAATAAAGAAAAGTTACTTATTTGTTCCCGTAATATAAGAATTAGGGGCCACTAAATAAAATTAATAGGTAGAGAGTTTAAAACAAACAAAAGGAATTTTTTCTTCACACAGTGAAAGTTTGGCCTGTGGAACTCCTTGCCAGAGGAGTTTGTGAAGACCAGGACTTCTAACAAGGTTTAAAAAAGAACCTCCATGCATGCATTTAGTTATGTCAAGCAATGGCTGTTTGCTAGGATGGGTAAGAAAGGTGTCCCTAGGCTCTGTTTGTCAGAAGCTGGAAATAGATGACTGGAGAGGGATCACTTGATTACCTGTTCTGTTCACTTCCTTTTGGGCATATGGCATTGGCCACTTTTGGAAGAAAGGATATTTGGCTAGGTGGACCTTTGGTCTGACCAGTATGGCCATTCTTATGATCAGATTTGCACCATTGTTCAAGAAATGTGAAGAAGTGTCAGTGGGAAATCTGATTTAAATCACTGATTTTTCTCTTAGAGATTTAAATTAACTTGATTTACATCAATCCACCCTATCCAGGGCTGAGTGCATTTTAAATGTGAATAATGGTCTGATGAAGCAGGTGCTTCTGGAGGTGCAGCATATTTTGCCATAGTAACTACAGAATTTTTTTGTGGGGGGGAGAGGCGCCAGTTCTGAATGCATTTAAAAAAACCAAACAACACCTACCCCCCCAAGCAAAACCAAAACAATGTAGCAGGAATTTCAGCCTTTTGAGCAGTTACAGTTTGAATCCAAATATATGTGGAGGCCTTTGTGACTTGAAAACTAATTCTTTGATAATATGTGTTGATTTTGTATTTAGCTAAGATATTTCAGTAAGATTTGCTTTTGTATTTTTACACGTGCGTGTGTTGTTTTTGTGTTGGCGGGGGGGGGGGGGGGCGGGAAGGTAAAGGAGGGATAGAAACAATGCTATAACTTGTGTATATGCCCCATGTTCCTAATGAGGGTTTTTGAGGGCCAGTACAAGAAATGAGTTCAAGCTTTGACAACTGTGTTTAAAAAAACATTAATAACCTACCAAATTGTTTTCAAGATAGCAGAACTTGTTTGTCATACTTTTTAGCTCTGGTGGCTAAACTTTGTTCTTGAAATGCTTTTGTCTGAGGTAGTTCTAGTGCAATCTTTCCCACCCAATGATAGCCACCTGCTTTTTCAATGGATGGATGGTCTCTCTGAGCAAGAACGTTCCATTCTCTGTGTCCATTTTGGTTCTTCCCATGATTGTCTTGAAACATAGGAGTTAAATGAAAATCATAAAATTTGTATGCATCTTCTGGATAGCTGAAGTTGTAACATGATAATGGAGCTGAATAGGTATATTTAAGTTCTACTGACTGCCAGTGGTTATCACCTTGAGCAAGTTTCTGCTTTTTTCTTTGTACAATGGAGAGACTAGTATTATAAATAAAAAGTATTTAGTGACCCATCTAATGAATTAGACTGGATTGTCTTTTCATTTCAGATTTGAGAATCTTTATGTAACGTGTCAGTGACTACTTCTGTATATTTGAGAGAGTTTGTCTGTGTCTATATCTGTTCAAGAACTCATAAATTGTAAGAGCTAGGACCACCAAAATCTATATACAGCTTCCTCTTCTCATAACTAAAAGTAAGGTAAGGATTTGGTTGTGCTAGGTACATGGGATGTGCCTGGAATGGGATTGCTTCTTATAAAACCATACAGAAAAGACAGAATCACCAGGCAGGTGAAAGAGGCTGGCTGTGGGTCATGCCCCACTCCCAGGCTTCCTTTAGGGAGGGCAATGGGGGCTGAAGGCCCTCCTCCCTTTTTACGGGAGTATTACTGGATGTTTGTTTTCATGAGAGATTGACGAGAGAGTGCACAGTTTTCTGCATTTTTCACTCTGGGGGAGTATAGGGGCAAACAAACCCGGTCTTGCCCCAACAGGGGCCATGCACTCTCCCCTTCCCCCCCCTGGCTATGCCCTGCGGAACTGCAGTACCCCTTGAGAGGTGCTTATCACCTTGCACCAACCTTCTGTGGAGAGGTCTGTAATAGTCCTCTTATCCTAGAGCAGCCTGCATATTGAATCCTTCATCCCTAGCCTCACCTAAGAGCAATGATTTAAATGGGAAAAAAAATTAAGTTAAGGATTCGAGCAACACTGGGTAAATCTTCTAGTTAGTTGTGTTCTACAACGCCAGTCAAGTAAGCTAATGAACTGGTTGGACCTTGCTGGTCCTCAATGAGGGGATTTGTTGGACCAGGGAAGGTTCCTCCCTCCTGGCCTATGCTGCTGTCAGGTTAGGGTGCCAGTCTGTACCTGCTGCTGCCCCTGGCCCCGGCCTCTCTCAATGTCAGTGGTCCTGCTACTGCAGGGCTGGAGCTCTGCAGCTGGGGCGGAGCTGTGCAGTCACTTGGTGCTGGGGCTGGAGCTCTGCAGCTGGGGCCGGAGCTCCCTGGCCTCTTTTGAAGACAGAACTCTTTGTGGGGCCTCTATTCTCCCTCCTCCCCCCCCCCACAATTGAGTAGCTGGTGCCCCCCTAGGGTGTTTCTGCCCTGCTGCCAGACCTCCCTTTTTCTGGGCTGTGTGGTCCAGTAACATCCGTAGTCTGTGCTGGACCAGGGAGTCCTGGTTAAGGGTGGTACAACCTGTATAAGATTAGCCTAACTAATTAATAAATCTAACACAATACACCAGGGTAAGTACATTTAGTCTATTTCTATTGCTTGGCTGCTCCATTAAGTAACTGTTCAGCTTGCTGTACATTCTTTACTGGGTGTATCGGTTTAAAAACAATTCAGTAGTTCTAGTACCAGTATTTTCAGTCCGTTATATCCTTTCTGTCCAAGAGATGCACAGTAGTAATTGCATAACCTTCCCTGATGCTGCTATAAACCTTGATTTCTGTGTATTGCTGTTTGTGCTCCTTTTTCAGCAGGGGCCAGATTTTAGATAGAAATTGTGCTTCACTATTGACGTTTGCTGTTGTTTCTACGTTGGTCAGAACTAAAGGGGTTTTGATAGGAATTGCATAATTGTAACAATTGTTTGTATGTTAACTTTAAACTTGAATGTGAGCACACTGTTCTTTCTAGGCCCTTAGTATGTAGAACTGGATTGTGTATAGCTCCGTAGAGAACACCAAGATGGCAGTACTAAATCCCAAATATTACCTCTAATCCATCTGATCTCGATATGTGGGGAAATGCATTTGACACTGATGTCCTCATATGCAATGTTGTCTTGTGTTTCTAGGAAATTATTAACAACACATCCCTTGCGGAACTGGAAAAACGTTTAAAAGAGATTCCATTCAATCCTCCAGAAGTTGGTAAGGATGCATGAAAACATTTGCCCTATGGCCCTAAATCATGAGCTAGATTTCTTTTTACAGAACAGATTGGTATGCTAATTCCTTAGTTGGTTTTGTAAAATGCTTTATTTCTAAATAAATGGAGTTTTTAAACTCCAGTTGGTTATTGTCAGTGAGTTACATATATGCAGTGTTGTATGCATAACACAGGACTTGGTGTTGATGGAGGACTTGAACTACACAGTTGGGGAAAAATATAGCAAAGCCAGATTATGCAACAAATTCTTGGACTGTATTGGAGGCAATTTTTTATTCCAGAAGATGCAGAATGCTACAATGGGAGATGCTCTTCTAGATTTTATTTTGACAAATATGAGGAGAAACTTGATGAAAATGTGAAAGTGGAAGGCAGCTTGGGTGAAAGTGATCATGAAATAATAATCATGATTCTAAGAAATGGTAGAAGTAAAAATAGCAATATAAAGGTAATAGACTTTCTTCCCTTGGGGTCTTACTTACGAACTCCCTGAGCTTGCTAAAATCTTCCTTCTTGAAATCTAAGAGGAAAAACAGTTGGAAAAAGGTTTTTAGAAAGACACCAAGTGCAAAAGAATAGTCTATTCCACTGCATAGGAAAGACAGACAATATGGCATACTTTTTTTTTGCATGATCTAAAAATAAAAAAGGAGTCATATAAAAAGTGGAAAGTAGGACAAATTATGAAAGATAAATATATGCAAACAATACAGGTATGCAGGGGCAGATTAGAAAGGCAAAGGCACAAAATAAGCTCAAACTAGTTAGACACAAAAGGAAACAAGATGACTTTCTATAAACGTTAGAAGCAAGATGAAGACTAAGGCCAGGGTACGCTCATTGCTCAGTGAGGAGGGAGAAACAGTAACAGGAAACTTGGAAATGGCAAAGGTGCTTAATGACTTATTTGCTTCGGTCTTCACTAAGAAGTCTGCTGATGAAGGAATGTCTTACATAATGGGTACTGACTAACATACGTAATGGTGTAGATTTAGAAGATAAAATAAAAAAAGAGCAAGTTAAAAATCACTTAGAAAAGTTAGATGTCTGCAAGTCACCAGGGCTTGATGAAACGCATCCTAGAATACTCAAGGAACTGATAGAGGTGGTATCTGACCCTTTAGCTATCATCTTTGAAAAACCATGGAAGACAGGAGACATTCTGGAACACTGGAAAAGAACAAATATAGTGCCTATCTATAAAAAGGGAAATAAGAACAACCCAGGGAACTATTGACCAGTCAGTTTAACTTCTGTGCCAGGAAAGATAATGGAGCAAGTAATTAAGGATTTACTCTGCAAACACCTGGAAGATAATAAGGTGATAGGTAACAGCCAGCATGGATTTGTAAATAACAAATCATGTCAAACCAATCGGATAGCTTTCTTTGATAGGATAAAGAATCTTGTGGATAAGGGAGAAGCAGTGGACGTGCTATACCTAGAATTTAGTAAGGTATTTGATATGGTCTCACATGATATTCTTATCAATAAACTAGGTAAATACAACTTAGATGGGGCTACCATAAGGTGGATGGATAACTGGTTGGATAACCATTCTCAGAGTAGTTTCACAATCCTGGAAGGGCATAAGAATTGGGGTTCCGCATGGGGTCTGTTTTGGGACTGGTTCTGTTAAATATTTTCATCAGTGATTTAGATCATGGAGGATAAGATGTAAATTCAAATTGATTTGGACAAACTGAAGTGCAGGAGAGGATTCTGGACTGGGGGAGGAATGTAGGAGAGGGTACAGGGACTGGGAGGGAGTTGTGACCTGGTGCAGAGGGGTGCTGAGGGTTTGGAGGGTGACCGGTGGAAGGGAGTTAGGGTACAGGAGGGGCCTTAGTGCCAGAGGCAGGCTCTGGCTGGGATACCTAAGCATCTCTCGGCCAGCATTCCTGCAGCACCTCCAAGGCAGGCTGGGCTTCATGTTTAGAACTGCAGGCTTCTCCCTCCATGTGGCTCTCAGCTCCAGGAGGGAGGAAATGCTTGTGCAGCCTGCCTGACTGTTTTTGTCCAATAGTAGCTGATGAATATGCTGGGAGCGGGCAGATCACATGAAGCCTCTCCCTCCCTCCAGAGCAGAGGGGCGCACAGAGCAGCCTTGTGCTTAAATCAGCGGCTACTGCATGCTTGAGGGTCCCAGCAAGGGAATATATGGGCTGGATCTGGTGGCTTGGCAGGCCAGATCCAGCCCACGAGAGGTATCTTGCCTACCCGTGGTCTAGCTGGTGCTTGGTCTTTCTATGAGTGCAAGGGACAGGACGTGACCTCTCGTTAGGGTTGCCAGATGGTTGAAACAAAAATACTGACCCCCTCCCCCCCCCAAAAAGGAAAAAAATTCTGTTGGAGGGGGAAAAAAAAGGGGGGGGGGGGACCAAAGTTGTTGAGCAAAAAAAAAAAGACTACAAGTAACCCAAAATGGCGCTGAATGTTTGTAGGGTTGCTAGGTGCCTGGCATTTTCGCCTCCTGGCTGGGGAAAATTTCAGAAAATACCGGACATTTTAGGTGGACAGGAGCTGAAAATACCATTCCTGAAAAGTGTTTCTCACTGCTCTTAAAAAGCTCCTAAGGCAATTTATTCCAGTGTTAAATCACCCTTACAGTTAGCAAGTTCTTCCGTACATCCAACCTAAACCTCCCTTGATGCAATTTAAACTCATTGTTTCTTCTACTTTCCTCAGAAGTTAAAAAGAATAATTTTCACTCCTGTCCGGGTGAATACTGGACACCTGGCAACCCTACCTCTCATGATTCTATGATAATACTTTTTGTTAATCATTATTCGTTGTTGTTTTAGACATTATACTTCAGCTTTATTTTGAGGAAACTAAAAAAGTAATTTTTCAGTGAACAGCTGTTCTGTCATTCTACTGATGGCATTAGTTCTGCAACTTGGGTTTCTGTGAATAATTTGTACTGTGACTCAAAGAGAAGGTTAAAGTGTATTAGTCTAAATGCTCTTATTTAATTAATTACAAGTAGTACTTAGCTGGGCTCTTTGAAAAAATACAGTAATAACTGGAACTCATGCTAACTTACTATGTCATTCAGTACTGTGGAGCTGCATTGTTTTGGCTAAGGCAGTGGCATGAAAGAAGTACTGTTAAATGATCAGAAGGCACAGACTGGTTTTAGCTTTTTGGAATGGAACGCATGAACTGCTGATATGGGGGGGGGGGGAATATTCAACAGCATAACGTTGAAAGGCAGGAGAGTGTCTTTTACCTTAAGCTATATGGGTGTGTTCAGGGGCACCTTGTCTACCTGCCAGAGAGATTGGCAGCTGGTCCTCTGTGGCTTCTCGGACTCCTGCTCAGGATAAGAGTGGCCTATCAGCCACAAAGTCCATGTGAATGCAGGTTGCAGTACAGTAATAAGGCCTAGTGGCCACAGAGTCTAAACATTCCCCTGTGTTCAGGGTAACATGGCTAATGGCCACAGAAATACACAGTGCCCTGGGGTTAGGGTGGTACGGCCCAGCAGCCACAGAGTCCATATATCATAAACAAAGCTTCACTGTCTGTGGGATATCTGAGGAGCTGTTAGGGGGACCTGGGTCCCAGTCCATGGCCCTGTTAGCAGTGGCGCGGTCCACTGCTAGCTCCATGGGGAATCCTACCGCAGTATGCTGTGCTCTGGGGGAGCAATTCTCCTTGCTGAGCTAAGAACATAAGAATGGCCATACTGGGCCAGACCAAAGGTCCATCTAGCCTAGTAGCCTGTCTGCTAACAGTGGCCAGCACCAAGTACCTAGAGAGGGTGGACCAAAGACAATGATCAAGCGATTTGTCTTGTGCCATCCATTTCAAGCCTCTGACAAACATATTCTGTAGGAAGTCCTCTCCATCTTCACACACTGATCTGGAGGCTTCTATTGCTGTCCCTCTGCTGCTGTTTGGTCCGGCTGTGCTTTCCCCGAGGTCCTGTGGCACCTCCTTTCACTGCAGTAGTCAGCCCTCACTGAGCAGCTCCAGAGGCCTTTATAGCCAGCCTTCAGTTGGAGTATGCCTGGCAGGGTTGTGGGGGTCGGGCCTTCCTAGCCAGCTAGGTCAGTTTAACCCCTTTGGCCCCAGTGTAGGGTTGATACACCCTGTCACTGGGTGTTAGAGCATTATAAATATGCACAGCAAATGCACTTAGTTTAATGCATTTGGGTGGCTTCAAGAAAAACAGAAATCCAGAGGCTTTCGAACTTCCTTCTGTAATAATCATTCTATTAACCAAGCAGAGGGAGGTGCTGGTGTACACCACATTTAATTATAGAATCACAGGTCTGGGAGAGACCTCAGGAGGTTGAATCCAACTCCCTCCTGAAAGCAGGAGCAATCCCAACTAAATCATCTCAGCCAGGACTTTGTCCACCTGGGACTTAAAAACTTCTAGGGATGGAGATTCCACCACCACCTCAGGTACCCATTCCAGTGCTTCACCCTCCAAATGAAATGGTTTCCTATTTCCACATATATACCTTTCATAGTGTATTCACTATAGGCTCTTCAAACCTGGGGATTACACAACATGGGCTCTTAGATGAGTTCTTTTAGCTGATATAGTACCAAATGATTGTATGAAATTTTGTGTTCTACATCAAAGTTTGGTGGATATGTTATGGTTCACTTTTAGTAAATGTCTACTGTAAAGTTTGATGTTGATGTAGACCTGGGTCAGAGTTTCCAAGGCCAAAATGGTTTTAAATTATTGCAATACTTAGGTTAGTTGTTAGATATGTGTAAAAATATGTTGATGGGTATGCAGTGAGACCTATAAAAGGCTAACTGTTGATTTAAACTTGTTCAGACAGGTCAGCTGTGTCTTTTGGTGAGGTAGTATTAACATTTTTCCTTAGAAATCTACTCTTTCAAGGAAGGACTGGTTTTGTCTGTGGAACGTTGGCATACTTACGATATGGTGGAACATTTTTGTAGATGGTAAATTTAAATATGCTAAGAATTTTGTGTCCTTGTTAGATGCTGAGAAAATATTACATAAGGCAGTTAGTCAGCTCATTATATTACATACAGTCTTCCTTTACATATTTTAGCCATATTATATTATTACGCTTGTTTATGTCCATATTGTAAATACTGCAGTGTACTCACATGTTAATTGATAACTTTTGTGGTGAAAAAGATTCCTTAATTGTAATAATGTGAATATAATTAAGCTTGACTTCAGTTTCCACTGTGCTAGTCTGAGCACACTTGATTGGTGTGTTAAACAGCTGTTTCTCTCCTTCCAGTCCAATTTCCCAGCCAAAAAAACCTGCTTGAACTGTTTAGATGTCTTTATAGACTGAGAAGTTAAGTTTTAAAGACTACCCAATTGTTGGGGGCTTGTGAGGGTCGAATTAAATGACACACATTTCTCTACTATTCTGGCATAATTTTGAAAAGTTTTAAGTCCGATTGGCTTCCACTGGGACATAGGCTTTGTAAGTCTTTCAAGGCTAAACTTTTAAAATGTATTTGAGGTGCTTAAAAATTGACTTAGGTTCAGAATGCCACGTGATTTATTTGTATATTTAGGCATTTATGTATATTTTAAAATTTGGCCCTAATTATGTTCGGAGATGTTGATGTCAGGTAGGCATTTTTGAAAAGGCATAGATAGTGTGTTTGCTACCAATGGAGAAATAATTACATACTATATATGTCATGTTGCAGAAAATCAGAAAAAATTGGGTGATGATTAACCTTATTCCTGTTGTTTTAATGGAAATTTGGCATCTTAAGTCACAAAACAGTCCAGAGCATCTCTGGATGAAAAAGGCTATATGGGAGTCTGGTGGTACAATCTTTGATTTGGTGGGATTGGAATGATTCCCAGAAGTATGCTCCTGTCAGTAAAGTTGTAAATTGCTTGTATTTTGTAAAACTGACTAGAATGATCTATAGTGCATTATAAACTTAAAGCAAACATGAGTTTCTGGTTAGGTATAACTTTCACTGTCATAGTAATAGAGATGTAGCCGTGTTAGTCTGGTCTTTTGTTTCACTGCCATGATATCCTTAGGTAAACATTACTTTCCTTCCTCAGAAAGTGCAGAAGGGTTTCCAAGTTATGACACAGCTTCTGAACAACTTCATGAAGCAGGCTATGATGCTTACATAACAGGACTGTGTTTCATCTCCATGGCTAACTACCTAGGTACTATATTTTTTCCCCCTCAAAACAATTCCTTTACACTCTTGTTTCACTGTATATAATATGCTGAATTTCTTTTTTGTTTACTAGGTTCATTTCTCAGTCCTCCAAAAAGTCATGTATCTGCTAGATCAAAACTCATTGAACCTTTTTTTAACAAGTAAGTAATCAATGTACATTACAAAACCTATAATCTGAAGGTAGAGCTGAAAACTCTAGCCTTTGTTTAAACTAATTACTTGCACTTTTAACGTTTAAAATTCAGTATTGACATCTCATTTGTGTTAAGAATTTTATAACGTGTTGGTATTAGAAGGTAAAAACACCCATATATTCATTAAATATTTCTTCTGAACAGGGGGAGATGCTTGACAGTTTGCACAAGAGAGCAAAAGTAATTCTGTAATTCATCTGAATATTAAGATAGCAAATGTTCACCTGGTTCTATGGAATAATCAAAGTGATGAAAATAGCTTCTAAGTTAGGTACCAAAGAATTAGTCTGAGGAATTAATTAAGCTTACTGTTGCACTGATCTTAAAAAATAGATATAGCGGAGCTTAGAAATATGTCCATAGGATCCAGAGCAGGTTTTTGATGTAGCTTTTGCTTTACCTGGACCAAAATCTTTGAATATTTAAGGTATCAGGCTATATTTTTCAAGGTACATTGAATTTTCAGAGTAAATATATAGGATCTTTAATTCACAGCATTTTTTATTTCTGGATTAGATGTTCATGAAGATCTTAAAGATTTAATTGAATGTTTTAGAAATAAAGGTTATTTTGTGCGTTTCTGATGCTTTGCTTATTTTATCTGTAGTTCTTCCTTCTCGTGCTTCTAATGGCTTGTGAATTGGTAAAGTTGTGATGAGGAATCTCTTTACAGAAGCTTAGGGAGAGTTGTAAACAGAAAGATACCACATTTTGGAAAGCAATAGCCAAATCTGCAAATAGTCACCTTATTGGAATGAATATTGGAGGCATGTTGAGAGAGTCATAAATTTGGGAATTGTGATGGGGCATCATCAAAGCTGATTTTTTGGCACTCAGAAAATGACTGAAATTCACAAAGCTTAATTTTGGAACCTAGTTTCTGTATACAGTGAGGAGTGGAGAGGCTCCTATGAAGGGGTTTCACGAAAGGCAGCATGTTAGGTAGCTCTTTGCCTAAACTAGTCCATGGGAGGTGCCAGGATGAGGTTTGCATTCTAAGCTTTCGGAGTTAGGCATACGTACATTTGGGCTGTAGGGATGTGCCCTCCTATATTGGGACACTCAGCAGCACAAACTTTTGCTTGACTTGAGGCATCTATGCATTTTATCAAGAAGCTGGAAAGGAGGGGGAGAAGGAGGACCTCCATTATTACTTTTAGCCCAGTGATTAGAATACTCAATGGGGATATGGGAGACTCCTGGGTCAAGACCCGTCCCCACCGCGTACCTGAGGGGAAGATGGGATTTGAACAAGGATATGACGCTTGTCTTGTGAGTAAATAACCATTGGGTAATATGATATTGTGATGTGGGGCTTCCTCAGTCTCTCTGAAGATCTTCCACTGAATAAATAATAAGTGTCATTGAGATCAAGAATAAGCCATTAAGTGTCCTAGTGGCTAGAGCCCTCACCTGAGAGGCAGGAGACCTGCTTCAATTATTTTACTTTTCCGTAGCAGAACAGGTTCATTAGGAAGGACAGAAGGAGCTCTGCAACAGAATATGCTACAGCCGAATGGTTAGGATGTGGATCAGGAGGCCATCTGTTCGGGAATGTGGCATGGCACCTGATCTAGATGGGGTCACTCTTCCCCTGAAAGAACAGGTACATAGCTTGGGAGTCCTCCTGGACCCTTCTTTAACATTTGAAAATCAGATTTCTTCAGTGGCCAGGAGTGCCTTTGGGCAACATCATTTGATCCGCGAGCTGCGACCCTTACTGAACAAGCATGACTTAGCCACAGTCATCCATGCTCTTGTTACGTCCCGACTGGATTACTGTAATGCACTTTATGTGGGGTTGCTTCTAAAAAGCCTTCAGAAACTTCACCTGGTCCAGAATGCGGCTGTTCGAGTTCTAACTATAACAATAGTTATACGGAGCACATTATGCCAGTGCTTCGGCAGCTGCACTGGGTTTCTGGTGTGTTTCCGGACACAATTTAAGGTTTTAGTTATGACCTATAAAGCCGTAAATGAGTTGGGTCCGGGGTATCTGAAGTACCATCTTCTCCCATATGAACCTGCCTGGGGATTGAGGTCAGGTGGGGGGGCTTTGCTTCGTGTTCCCCCCACTTGTGGAAATAAGATTAACATTTACGTGGAACAGGGCATTCTCAGCTTTTGCTCCCAGGCTGTGGAATTCTCTTCATCGGGATATTCACATGGTGTTACTAGCAAAGGTGCACTAGTAAGCTAAATTTGGTGAGGGGCCAACTAGATGGTAAATGCCTTTGTCCCAGAAGGTGGTCTAACCTGGAAACCACCATATCTGTCACCAATGGATTTCTCCAGTCCAAAATAAGCAGACTCCAATATCCAATTTAAAAGAAATATATTGTATGCAACAGATAACAGCATAAGAATAAACCCAGAACACAACACTGTAAAAGAAAACCAACCTCTTACCCTCTGAAATAATAGGGGATAGCACAGTTAACAAGAGAACATAAACTATACTCAGTCTGTCTAGGATTGAGGTGACAGCCGAGGCTCAGGACCTGCTACCTGTTGGCTGCTTGGCAGCCTCAAGGGAGGAACACTGAGGAGTCCAAAGGCGTTACACTGTGGACACAGGTAGCTGGGGTCCACCGTACTGGGCATTTGCCACAGTGGTGGGCCGAAGCACCCTGAGAGCAACTGGAGATGGTGATCCGTCCCACAGTATATCCTGGGCCTTCACCACGGTCTCAGGAATGGCAGGCTGCTGTAGTGGTCAGGCAGGTGAACGAATCAAACCAAGTGAGTGGAGATGGAATAGAGCCTGATCTCCTCTGGGGCTTGAGTTTATAAAGGTCCCAAGGCGGGAAAACCGCTTGAGTGTCTCTAGTGCACAAAATGATATTGGGTGCAAACAAATCGGTGCCGAGTGCAGATCTTCGCACTGTGTGCAACGCTGTGGTGCAGTGTGCACAGCCATGTGCTGTGTGCAGCTGTTAAGTTTTGGCGGCAAAAGTCTCTCAGCTCCTTTGGGTTCCATTTTAAATGTCCTTCAGTCCATAAACTCCATTTTGAAATCTTATGTCCTTTATAATTATAATGTCCCAGATCTTGATTTACAATTGACAGGCAACAGCGCCAATGTTAGCGTTGTTTCGGCGTCAGGCTAAAGCCACCCTTTTTATTCATGCTTTTATTAATGTTTGAGTTTGTATGTGTGTGTTCCTCCTCTCTATGTTTTTAGCTGGTTATGTCCCTTTGGGGGTCTCATATTTTAAATTTTATATATATTTGTATTGTGGGTTTTTTTTGTAAGCCACTTTGAATATTTTAAATAGAAAGGCGGGATAAAAATATTTAAATAAATAAATGTTTAGTAGAGAGGCGGTATATCCGTATTGATGTTTCTCATAATTCAAGTGCCTCCCCTGCCCTCCCCAGCATTAGAGGGAGTAGGTAGGTGCCCTTGAATTAGGACTGTCCTTCATCCCATGTAAGTACATGAGGATTGAGGAAGGTAGTCATTCCATCTCAGCTGTTTTGTGTAAGCTCATCTATAGTGTCCTGATCTGCTATGCAAGGTTTTGCGTTCTTACCAGATCAGCCTCACTGACAAGTTAGGAGGTGGAAAAGGAAGTTCCTCTTTTTATGTAATAACAATGATACTTCGAGATGTGTATCCCCGTGGGTGCTTCACTGGAGGTGCCTAAGATGGGGGTTTTCTGTAGCACTAGCTGGTTGAGCTCTGCATGTACATGAGGTGCCTTGTGCCGTTCATGCCCTGTGCTTCATGTGCATGGCCTGACCCCTCCTCAATTCCTTCGTGGATAGCCGAGTGTCTGAAAAAGGAGAAGCAAAGAGAAATCCGCTGAAGAAGAGGGGAGGAATGTGGATAATGGAGCACCCACGGAGGCACATCTCGAAGAACCATTGTTACTGCAGAAGGTGAATAACTTCCTTTTCTTCTTTGAGTGATGTCCCTGTGGGTGCTTCACTGTAGGTGACTTCGTAGCAGTGATCAGTTGAAGCAAGGATGGCTGGCTTTGGAGTCACCCTTCGTTAACAATGGAAAGCACTGCTGTGGTCACTGCCTCATTATTGGAAATATGCTGGAGTATAGTGTAATGTTTCATAAAGTTATGGTCCAACGACCATGTGGCTGCACGGCAAATAACTCGGAGCAGAACTCATTGTAGGAAAGCCATGGAGGTAGCTACTACCTTAGTAGAGTGTGCTTTGGGTTGGATAGGTTGATGTAGAGTGTAGCACTGTGTGATACAGGAGACTGTTAGATATGCATTGCGATGAGTGGACTGCCTTTGCATCACTCGGCTGTTGACACAGAGTTGCTGAGAAGTGCGGAAGGCTCTTTTTTTATTATAAAAAGAGTCGTCCTAACATCTGAAGTGTGGAGGAGAGCTTCCTGTGCGGATGAATGCGATTTTGGTTAGAAGGTAGGTACAATGATTGGTTCTTTGATATGAAAGTCCGAACACAACTTTAGTTTAAAAAAGATGGATGAGCATGTAACATAATGCTGTCTTTAGTAAAAACCGTGTACCATAGCAGTGCTGTAAGGGCTGCAAGGTTACTGAACCTGCCAGCAGACATTGCTAAAAGAAAAACTACTTTGGAGGTCATGAGACACAATGAGCAAGTCACTAAGGGTTCAAAAGGAGGTTGAGATAATGTATCCAACACCAACTCCAAGTTCCACAATGGTGTTGTGGATGATGGTGCAGCAGTTACCCATTCTGGGTAAGTAGGTTTGGCCGGCAGGGGAGGGGATAGAGAGGTTGAAAAGACATCTGAGAGAGTTAGGGAAACCAGATCTGTCTGGACCAGGAGCGGGCTATGAGAATTACTCAGGCATGGTCCCTTTTGATGTTTCTGATGAATCTCAGAAGTGGGATTGAGGGCAAGGCATAAAATAGGTAAACCTCCCAGAGTATCAGGAAAAGATCACCCAGGGAACCCTGTTCTATATCTGCTCTGGAGAAGTACTGCAGGCATTTGGCATTGGTGCGAGAGATGAAGATGTATCTGGGGAGATCCCCAGTCTTGAAATATGGACCTGATTACCTATCGATCTATTTCGTATTCGTGGTCTATGGTGAAAATCCTGCTGAGGGTGTCTGCTGCAATGTTGATTCCAGGCAGGCACGACACAGTTAGGGTTGTATAGTTGGTGATGTATCCGCTCCAGAGGTGGAATGCCTTCGTGCATAACAAAGGGGATCGAGCCCTGCCTTGGTGATTGATATAGTACGTGGTTGTTACATTGTCGGTATTCTGACAGTAGAACTGGTTATGCATGATTGGAAGTGTTTGCAGGCAATGGCAACAGTGTGGAGCTCTAGCATATTGATATTTTAGAGATGATTTGTGCTCACACCATTGACCATGAGTAAAAAGATTATCCAGCTTTGCTCCCCAACCAATCCTGGAGTTGTTGGTTGTGATCTGGGTCGATATTTGGCCTCGTTGAAACAGAACCCCTGTCAGCAGATTGGTTGGGATGGTCCACCATTTGAGGGAGGTTAGGACATGTGGATGGGGAGAGACTTGTTTGTGAATGCAGTGTTTTGAAGGGGCATAGACAGATGCCAGCCAGTGCGGGAGGCAGAGAAGATGTAAATGAGCATGCTGCACTACGTATGTCATGGTGGCCATATGGCCCATCAGTTGTAAACATGTCAGAACTGTTACTAAAGGGCTTTTGACAACTGTGGCGACCAAGTCCTGTATTGTCTGGAATCTGCACTGGCAGGTAGGCCTGAGTAGTGGGAGAATCAAGTGAGTGCTTATTAACTCTAAACACTGAGATGGCTGAAGAGTGACTTTAGATTGTTGATAATGAGATCTAGGGAACTGAACACATTTCTGGTGGTAGATATCATGTGAAGAGTTTCTGCTTGGGATGAACCTTTTATAAAGCAGTCATCGAGATAAGGGAAGATTATCACTCTCTGATGACATAGGTATGCAGCCACAACTGCCAGGGGCTTCGAAAATATCCTGCATGCTGAAGAGAGGCGAAAAGGTAGGACTTGGTACTGAAAATGTTCCGATGCTACAAAAAATGGAGGAATCATCTGTGAGATGGGTGGAAGTAGGCATCTTGTTTGCACCCTTTGACCTACCAGTTGTCCAGTGCTGGGATGATCAACATTAGAGTTGCTATCATGAACTGCTGTTTTCATAGGTGTGTGTTGAGCTTTCGTAGATCTAGGGTGGGTCTCCATCTTCCCATGCACTTCTCTGTGAGGAAGTGTTGGCGTAGAACCCCTTGCCTATGAACTGATCAGGAACTCTCTCTACTGCTCCTATTGTGAGGAGCTGATGAACCTCCTTCCTTGGAAGTGTCCCTCATGAGAGGGGTCCCTCAAGAGGGATGGGAAGGAGGGGGAAGAGGGTGTAAGGGAGAGAAGTGAATTGGATGGAGTAGCTGGATATGACTATTGCCAGGACCAGTGGTCTGTGGTGATGGCAGCCCAGTGATGGTAGAATGGGCGCAAGTGATGGTGAAAGATAGCAGTGTGTTCCTGAATATGGAGGCGGGAAAGGTCATGCAGATCCCTGACCTAGGTTTCAAACCTGCTGCTTGTTGGACAGGGAAGTGGAGGAGCGGTTGTTATTCTGGCACTTGCTCTGAACACGAGATCTAGGATGAGACTGGTCAAAAGGCCTGTGTTGGTTTCTCCAGTATGAGGAATCACACTGATGTTGATAAGGCATGAATCTCTTTTGTCAGTAGGAAGGAGCATATATCCCTAAAGTTCACAGTGTTGTCAGAGAATCTTTACTGGTATGAAGGACCTCATCTGTTTTTGTGGCAAAAAGTTTTCTCCTATCAAAGGGAAGGTCTTCTACCTTTCCTGGGAGCTCTTTGGGGACTCCTGCAGATTGAAGCCAAGAGGCTCTCTTCTTGATGATGGAGGTTGTGATCGACTTTGCAGTCTGCCACATCCAAGGCCATTTGTAAGTCTGTGAGAGCCGTGGTGTATCCCTCCTGAACTATTGACTTCAGCACCTATCTTTTATTGTCTGGCAAGTGTTCCATCAAGTCAGTTAACCTGGAATAATTATTGAAATCATGGTTAGCCAGGAGGGTGGCATTGTTCACTATGCGTCGTTGGAGTATGGAAGACAAGTACATCTTTCTTCCAAAGAGGTCCAAACGTTTATCTTGGGAAGTATTTTGATATTGGGACAACTTGGACCTCTATTGGGCAGCATCAGCCACCAATGAGTTGGGTTGTGGGTGAATAAATAGAAAGCCTAGCCCTTTGCCAGGCATAAAATACTTTGCTTGCTTGTTAGTGAGAGGGACAGATGCGGGCGTTTGCCAAATGTCATCTGCCACCTCCATAATAGCCTCGTCTATATGGAGTGCAATTTTTCCTCTGAGTAGGCTAGAGTTGCTTCAGGAGGTGGTGTGTTTTTCTTGGACCTCTGTGAGCTTCACCTGTTGAATTGAGGCCATCTTTTGAACAGTTCTTGAAACTGCTGAGGTCATCAGTGGGGGAAACGTCCCCCAGGATGATTGCCTCATCTGGGGAAGACTCATCAATGGGTGAAGTATCAGGGTTGGGGTGTTATAGTCTGTTACCTTCCACTAATCTGTGTCTTGCTGATCCACATCCATTGGGGTACATCTGTGGGGAGAACAAGGTAGTTTCCTGGAAGAAGGCATAGGTGGGGCACTGGAATGATGCCTGGATACTGATTTCTGTCAGCAGGATGTCCAGTGCCTATAGTATCAAGGCGGATACTTCCATTCCATTATCCATGGAGGATGGTGATCATAGGAATGGCCGTGTCCGTACTTGTCACAACACAATATGGTTGGTGAAGAGTGTCTCAAAGAGAAGACACTCATTTGGGCCTCTTCAAAAGCACTCCACACTGATGGTACTGGGGACCTCAGAGATCTGGTGGAGTCCCGAGATGGAGGGCAGCAAAGGGAAAGTACACCTCGCTAGTCTGGGAAGTTGTGAGCATGTTCGATGATCAGAAGTGACACGCTATTGGTGCTGGTAAGCATGTTCGATGATCAGAAGTGACACGCTATTGGTGCTGGTAAGCATGTTCGATGATCAGAAGTGACACGCTATTGGTGCTGGTAAGCATAGTGCCAATGCTAGTGATAATGGTGCCAGCGAGAAAGCTGGTTCTGGGCTCTCTGGCGTGGCAGACATGCAGGGATTTAGACTGAGCCTTCATCAGCTCTGGTGAGTCACTTGGTGGTGGCAGTGCAGATGGTGTGAAAGACTTGTCTGGGTCTCGCATTTTTGCTGATGCTAGGATAGTAGGCAGGTGTTCAGATACCAGTGCCCGCGATATCCCATGCTGGGGCTTCAGTTCTGTGGATTTTGTCGATTTGTCACTGGTGCTGATCTATGATGAAGAGGCTGGCAAAGAGTGCATTAGAAACACACTCTTTTTTGGCACCGCCTTTGGTGTGGGAGACATTCCCCTTCCTCCCCCCAGTCTTTTTTCGGCTCTGGGAGGCTCGGAATGAGAGCCATAATCCCTAGTGTCAGAAGGCTGGAGACCTTTGTCCGAGGAGCATGTGGAGCTGCATCTTCCTGTCTTGATGAGCCCGGGATGTGAGTTTGGTGCATTGAGGGCATTTTTGAGGAATGTGTGCCTCACCGAGGCACCTGATACATGATGGGTGTCCTCCGAGGCGGGCATAGGTTCACAACAGCTGTTGTACTTGTTAAAATCTGGTCAGCCCAGCATGGCAGGAGTAGTAAATACCTCCTGTCTGTGTTGAAACTCGTTTAGTTGTTCTCATTTTCTTCTCTCTTTTAAATGCCATGTGGCTCTGAGTTTTTTTTAATGGTACCAATTAACTAACTACTACAATAACTAGTAACAGTTAACTTTAAAAACTGATATTAAAGCTCACTAATTAACTGAATAGTTCTGAGGTAAAGTCTCCTAGGAGAGAGGTGAGTTCCGTCTGAATCCGAGGGTGGCAGTGAAGGTGCTGAGGAGGGGTGAGGACTCATGCACGCAGCACAGGGCACGAACAGCACAAGGCTTTTAGTGCACATGGGTGGCCCAACTGGCTAGTGCTACTGAAAATTCTGATCTGTGGTGTCAGGTGACATGACACTTAGAGTGGAGCACCTACAGGAACATCACTTGAAGAACCCCTCTCTTCTCCTGTTTTGTGCTTGGCACTTGAGCTCACATGTATGGTTGCCTGGCATACACAGAACTTTTACTGAAAAAATTTAGGTGTCTACAGGATTTGGCAAAAGCTGAGTGGTTTTGTGAAATTTAATTACAGTATTTTCCTCAAGTGACAGCTGCTTATGGCCTTTTGTGGCTGTAGCCCATTAAGTAGACTTTTGAATTTCCCCTTACGTTCAATTCTTTACCATTTCAAAATGACCATAAATCAGATCATTTTCTGAGTTCTTCCATTATCTATGATATACTAATGGCTACAAAATGCAGATCAGTGATTAACTGGAATTGAACACCACTCTTACTGCATACATTCAGCTAAGTAAATGAGAGCTAGCTGCAGTGTCGATCAGTCTAATATCACTTAATCTGGTCATACACCTCACTCCAAACTTTGAGAGATTATTCAATATGCCATTAGCACATTCACTCACTCCCAGTAGCTGTACATTTAAAATACATTTTTACAGAAATTTCAAGAGGGTCGTTATATTCTTCATAATATGCAGAAACTGATTAAAAAATCTTGGGTCTTTTGAGACTTGGAGAGCTCTGCAGCAAATATCTGGATTGAAAGAATTTTAAGTCAGTAATAGAAATGAAATTTAAACATTTAAAGATAAAATATAATTATTAGAGAGGCTTTTTAAAGTCTTGAAAAGACTCTGCAAATCTAAAATTACTGAAATACGGGGCTCAAAGCAAACATGCTGATGAATGTTAGACTGAGAATCCATATAGATTGTAAACCTGTTTCGCTGTTTGTGAATTTTTCCAGATATTTAAAAAAATCCATTTTTAGAAAATTTAGATGCAAATGTTATGTATTACTTCAGTAATTAGAGCCAGAGTGGGATTGGAGATGATGGGTTATTGGTTCTACCACTGATTTGTCTGTTTTCTATTTGTAAGATAGGAATATTATAGAGATGTTGAGATACTTTAACACACTCTTCCCAGAAATAAGATTTATTACTTCTATTGACATTTTTATTCAAAGATCTTAAAAGATGGCTGCTGTCAAATGCAAAAAAGACTAGGATATACCCAGTATGATGTATAGCAGTGGTCTCCAAACTTTTTAAACCTAAGAACTTTTTAAATGTCAGGAGAAGCCAAGATCTACCCCATCCCTTCCCCCAAGACCCCACCTCTTCCTTGAGGCCCCGCCCTCTCTGTTCCCCTCCTCTTCATCCTCAGCCCTTATACACTCTCACTGAGTTGAGACCGGAGGTGCAGGCTCTGGGCTGGGAATGATGGATTCGGGTGTGGGAAGAGGTGAGAGGTGCAAGCTCTGGGAGGGAATTTTGATGTCGGAGGAGGTGGAGAAGGGGATGCTAGCTCAGGAAGGAGGCTTCAGGTTGGGAGTGTTGGGGTCAGATGGAGGGTTGGGGTGTTGAACAAGCCACAGGCTTGTGGATGTGAGGGTGCAGGAATTTGGGCTGGGATGTGTAAGGGGCTTAGGGCAGGGAGGCTGAGAGTATGATGGGCTCAGGACACAGAATTGCAGCATGTGAATGGTGCAGGACTGTTGTGGCACAAGACTGAGGATGTGGGGGTACAGGAGTTTGGGGATGAGAGGCCCAGATTTGAGGTCTGGGGGAAGTGCAGGAGTGTTAGGATGCTGCAGCCACATGGGGGGCTTGTGGGCCAGGCTCAATTTCTCAGTAAAAAAAGTCAAACAGTGTTTCAGCATTGTTTTTATTTGAGAGGGCGTGGGGAAGCTGTTTTGAGTCGGGGATCACTGACCACCAGAAAAGTCAGTTGGGGCCATACAAGTGAGATGCAAAAAACAACCCCTCTAAAACCCCCCAAGCCTCACTAATGTGGCCCCAGCTGAGACAACTCACTCCCCTGGCACTCCAGCCCCAGGCCAGATTAACTCTTCTGGACCCCTTTACAATCTGTGGTGGGGCCAAAAATGAGGGAACCAATGTATGGGACAGGGCTGCCAGTGAGTTGGGAAAGGAATGGTGTACAGAATCTGGGTAGAAAATAGGGTATAGGAGCAAGCTGGGGGTAGGTGTCTGACCAGGAGGGAGGGGGCAGGAGCAGGGTGCTTGTGGGGGTCTGGCCAGGAGGCAGGATGCTGATGGGAGTCTGGCCAGGGGGCAGGGGCAAGGTGTTGGTGGGGGTTTGGGCAGGGTTGCAGGGAGTCTGACCAGGAGGCAAAGTGCTGGTGGGGTCTGACTGGGGGCAGGAGCAGGGTTCTGGTGAGGACCTGGTCAGGAGGCAGGGTGCTGGTTGAGGCTGCTGGTGGGGGTTGAGGCAGGGTGCTAAGGCAGGATGCTGGTGGGGATTGAGGCAGGGTGCTAAGGTAGGGCGCTGGTGGAGGTTGCGGCAGGCTGAGGCAGGGTGTTGGTGGGGGCTGAGGCAGGGTACTTGTGGGGGTCTGGGCGGGGGAGGGGACAGCTCTGGTCAGTAACTGGGGATCCAGGAAGTGCACGGGCTGATATTTCCTCCTCCCCCCCGCCCCCCATCAGCTAGCTTGGTACCTGAAAGGTGCTCATGGGGACTTCCTTCCCCCAGCTGCCTTTCTGCTGGGGAAGAGGGGGCGGGGGAGGAGTCCCGGGACTGCACCAGCTCCAATAGCTCAGGCAGCGTGCTGGAGGTACTGTCAGCACGGGCTTCTTGGGGCTGGGGAGGAGTGAGGGGTGGAGTGAGGGCATCCCCGAAAGCCTTGTGATCAACTGGGTGGGGGCCATGGATGTATAGAGGGGACATTATTTCTTTTTAAGTTCCTGCATTAGCTATACACTGTAAATGCTTAATAGGAAAAAAGTTCGAGTTCTACTGGTAAAGTTGAAATAAACAAGTTTGAGTTATATAGTGAAAGCAAATTTCTATTTATCCATGTTTACATGAATCTAGTTAATTTAGCACAGGGGCCACTTATTTATTTTATATTATAAGGTGACACTCTTGCATGCCTATTTGTTTGAAGAAGTTTCAAATCAACCAGTGGTTCTTAAACTTTTTGGCCCATGGCCCTTCTCACTCAGTGAAGACCTTTCCATGGTGCACCAGCCAACTGTGATGACAAAATAGGTACAGGAGGGAGTAGAGGTGCACAGTCTGGCCGGGAAGTGCGGGAGAGAGAGTGCAGGAGCGGGCTGAGGGGTGGTCTCAGAGGGAGGATATAGGTGCAGGGTAGAATTGTGGGATATGGCATGAGTGGGATGAGGGATGCTTATCTGTCTCTGTGCCCCCTGCTGTTCCCTGGCACCGCCTCCTGTTGCTCCCATTGGCTGTGATTTCAGCCTATGGAAGCAGTGGGGAAAGCCGCCCGGGGAGCAGTTTTCTGTGTTGCCATTTCCCCCCAGTCAGAGCAGCTTCCTCTCTCTGTGAGCTGCATCCAGTCTATGAGGCTCCTCTCCCTACATATTGGGAAGCTGGCACTAGTGCTTCAACTTCACGGGGAGGCGTGGGGCCGAAGCACCAGCATAGGCTCTCTGCTGTGAGGGGTGTGTGTGTGTTTGTGAGCTGTGAGCTCGTGGCCCACCTGCAAGATGTTCATAGGCCATGCTGAAAGCCACTGAAACAGACAAGGAAATTTCAAATTGTGGCTAAAAGATACTGACTCTGCATTCCTACTATAAGCATATAAGTGAAAATAGAGGTGTAGCAGATAGCATTTGTTGCACCACATTCCTGCTGATGTAACTGCATTTTAAGTGTAAATGCAAGTACAGTAAAACTCCAGTTGTCCAGCATCCAGTGGTCCGGCACTCCTGATAGTCTGGCACCACCTGGAACCCGGAAGTGCTCCAGGCAGCTGGACAATTGGAGCTGCTCTGCCCTGGGCTTCCCTGAGTCAGTCGCTGGTCAGTTTCAGCAGCGGCTGACTTGGGGACGCCCGGGGCAGAGCAGCTGGGGTGCTGCCGGATTGGTCCCACAGCGCTGCACCTGCATCTCCCCCACCCCACCCCAGATTCCTCATAGCCCCCTACGACTGATAGTCCGGCATGTTTGATAATCCGGCACCCCCTGGGTCCTAAAGGTGCCGGATTATCAGAAGTTTACTGTATTGATTTATATTAACTAACGCTGTATTTTGAAATGTATTATAAAAAAATATTAGTGTGACTGTCTCAATTCTAAGAGTAATGCTTTTTCAAGAATACAGGTTCTTGCCTTCAGGAATTTCTGGGGAATACATAATTTTTGACACCTCAGTATTGCTGTCAGCTACCATTTGTCTTTCTAAATATGCTTTTAAAATGAATTTATGGGAGGGTAGCCTTAATATTAAATAGCTATTTGTAATACTCTAGTTTAAACTTTTCTCCTGCATTTTAGTAAGCTTGCATCTGCTACAATTAACTTACTGACAACTGTCTACTAAGAGTAAATGAATGAACTGGATAATTCTTAGCTAACTGGTGTTGAGGCTGCTTGTATAGTAAGAGTTTTCTCCAGTGTTTGCCATCAGAGAAGTTGTTTAACACTTGCTGTTCTACACTTCTGGTGGAAGCCTGAGCAGTTTGTGAGCACTTGACTTTTATTGAGTTACCAATACGGAATTTAGTTTGGGGTCCAACTGGTAGCAGTATTCCTGCTTCTGATGTAATAGCAAAATATTTTTAAGTACTTTTTTTTTTTGGTTAGCTGTCCTTTTTGGCTTGTCTTACTATATTTGTCTACTTAATTTGTATAATACATTTATACTTATTATATTTTTATACTTAATTTGACTTCCACTTTTTAAAAAATGAGTTTTTATCTCTGACTTCCTCTTTTACACGGTGGCACTTTTTTGGTTCTCTGTTTTTTTTTTTCCAATTTGTGGTATACATTTAAGTTGGGCTTCTATTATGGTGTCTTTTAAAAGTTTCCATGCAGCTTGCAGGGATTTTACTTTAGTCACTATAATTTTAATTTCTGTGTGACGTAGTGGGTGTACTTGCTGGGCTGTGGTGACCCCTGCTGTCTGGAGCAAGACCCAGCAGGGAAAACCTCATTATGCAAAGCTAATGCCAAACTTGTTGAACCAGTGGCCAGACACCCCCCATGGAGAGGAACAAAGGAAGGTGGAAGGCTGCCCTGGCTGGGGGGCAGGGCTGGAAGTTAGTGAGTTGGTGGCTGGCTGTCTGTGAGCATGGAGGAGACAGCCTAGGGAGAGGAGCTGGAGTTTAGGGGCCCAGTCTCCCCCCAACTCAAGGGGGCCTGAGGCATCCTAGCCCAGCTCTGTGACCAGATTACATCTGTGCTGTGCTGTATCCTGGAGAGGCAATAAACTTCCTCTATTCCACCGGCTGGTGCGGTCTGTTTGTGCCATTTCGGGGTGCAGGAGATAGGGGACCCCCAACGCGCCGTCACATTCTGTTACACAAAAAATGAGAAGGGTAGTTTATTTTCCCTTACTGAAATTATATTCTACAGTGTTAGGCTGCGGAGGTGTTTTTCCCACCACAGGGTTTTTAAATTTTATTACATTATGGTCCCTATTTCTAAGTGATCCAGTTATCTTTATCACTTGGAGCAGATCCTGTGCTCCACTTGGGACTAAATCTAGAATTGCCTCCCCTCTTGTTGGTTCCAGAAACAACTGCTCTAAGAAGCAGTCATTTTAAGGTATCAAGAAATTTAATGTCTGCATCCTGTCCTGAGGTAATGCATACCGAGTCAATATGGGGATAGTTGAAATCCCCAACTATTACTGAGTTTTTTATTTTGATAGCTTTTCTAATCTCTCTTTGCATTTCATAGTCCCTGTCTCTATCCTGGTCAGGTGGTCGATAATATATCCCTACTGCTATATAGAGGGGAGTATGGAATTACTACCTCTAGAGGTTCTATGGAACGTTTTGGTTTATTTATTTTTACTTCTTTGGATTCTACATTTTATTTCATGTCTATTGCCACTCCCTTACCAGCATGACCTGTCACAGTTTTTTTTCTTACTATTAGCAGATTAATGCAGTGTGCTCTGTGCCTGTACAGCGAGGGGGAGGGGCAGAATAGCTTGTTATGTCTGGAGATGGAGCAGGAGTCCTTCCTGCGCTGCTTCAAGAAGCTCTCAGATAGGAACTTTGATCTTTCTTACAAGGTTTCTGTAATCTTATTCCATCCACTATGTAGGATGCTTTCCCACACCAAACCACCAGTAAGTTATCTAGAATCATTGACATGAGATTAGCGATAAAGATAGAATTTGGATCACAAGATTGTTATAGCATGGTCCATACTTCTCTGTACTTGGTATGATTTGTACATTATGTGGACAGTAAGATTGAACGTTCTGATTAACTCCTTGCTTCTAGGTGCTTGAATTTTTTGTGATAAGGACAAGATAAGTGGTTTTTGAATTTTTGGGGGTTTTTAGAATTCTGTAGTCTCTGTCAGAGGTTGGAAATGGATGACAGGAAAGGGATCACTTGATGGTTATCTGTTGTGTTCTCTCCCTCTGGGGAATCTGGCATTGGGTACTGTTGGAAGACAGGATACTAGACTAGATGGACCTTTGATCTGACCCAGTATGGCCATTATGTTCTTAAGGGGGACCCTGACATAGTAGAGGGGGAACAAACACCTGAATCTCCTCCACCAATATCTATATCTTCCTTCTCACCCGACGACACCATCAGGTATCCACCCCTTATGTCAGAGATGATTTTAAGTCCTTTCAGGAGTTGTATGCAAGAGTAGTAGAATCCTTGGAAATCCCAGTGGTAAACTTACTGTAGAACCAACATAGGCTAACAGGTATTCTCCATGTCTCTCCCAATGCCAAGTTAACCCTGCCCATAAACCCTACATTCCTGGATCTGGCAAAAACTGTATGTCAAATCCTGGTCATTATATCTCTATCTTGTAAAAGGTTGGACAAAAAGTCCGATGTGGCACCACAAGGCAACAAATTTTTTATTTTCATATCCTATCCCAAAATCCATAGTTGTAGATACTGTGAACCAGAGGGCCAAACAACAAGCAGCACAAACAACACCTTACGACAGAGATTGGAAGACGTTGGATTTTCTCCATCTAAAATCATGCTCCTCAGCTGCTCTCCAACTGCAGACTGCTAATTATGCAGTGCTGCTGGCTCAATACACCCACAAAGTATTTTAGCAAATTATATTTTTTATTGAGCACTTTCTGGACAATAAACGTGAGCAATTTAAGTCTAATATTGACAAGGGAGTGCTTATCTCTCGGATGCTCTAGAAGCTGCGCTTAATTCAGCAGACGTAGCAATTCAGTCCATTTCTACTTCGTGTCATGTGACGGGTATGTTGGCTGCAACTGTCTGGGTTTTCCAGGGAGGCCCAGGCCAGTGATGAAGGCTTGCCCTTTGAAGGGTCAAAGTGTTTCACAGATTCCACTGATGACTCCCTCCATACTCTATAAAGAGTCCTGATCCACTTTTAAAACTCTGAAAATCCACTTGCCTGTGACGAGAAGAAAATAAGGTTGATTTTTCAGCCAGAGATACAAACCAACACCATTCACGCAGCCACAGAGGCATTATAAGTGCAGACAGCATCTATGTAGACAAAGGCAATAGGCTGAAAGTCATCGGCCTCTCAACTTTGTGTCTCACCTTCGGAAGGGTTGGTTGAGGGTCAGACAACCCCAAATTTTCCAAGGCATCATTTAAGTTTCCCACACCATTTGGGAACAGGCTAGCCTCCTTATTATCAAGCACAGAAAATTACCATGGAGAGATGGGTGCTAAAAATAGTGTGAACTGGTTACTGTATCCCCTTTTCAATTAGTCCCCTACCCATCCCTCTTCAGGGACCCCTCTCCTCTCATGAAGTCACTCTCAACTGGTTCATTTGCATGCAACATTTCAAGATGGTGGCTCTAGCCACTATGATCCCTGCCTTGGAAAAAGACTGGTTTTTCTAATCTGGACCTACAGACCCCATGCTTTCATATTTTTACATACCCTGAACACAGATGTTACCTTACGTTAGTTTTTCACAATTACCAGTTCAATACAGTGCGCTCCTGTTCAGGCTCTCCCCGGCCCCTCGAGTCTTCTCCGAGGTCCTAGCAGTGGTGGCGGCACATCTGTGCAGAATGGGAATTGTCATCTTCCCATACCTGGACAATTGTCTACTAAAAAGCCCTATTTACAATGAGACAGAAGGAGCTGTCACCATCACCAGAGCCCTGTTCAGCTAAACCTCCAGAAGTGCACTCTGGCTCCCACTCACCTCTTGAAGTCCCTAGGCACTCATCTAAATTACACATCAGTGACAGCATCACTTCCACTTCAAGTCTACAATGGTTGTAAATTTCTGATTTCCTTAGTACAGAGCAGCCCATGGGTTACAGCAAAACATTGCCTCTAACTCTTAAGCCATATGGCTTCAGCTATCTTTGTGGTCCCACAAGCATTTCTCTGCACAAGACCATTACAGTCTTGGCTATGCACAATATACAGACCACATGTTCACCATATACACATCTCTCCATGCCTTTCAAGATAAAGGAGTTGTCATTCTGGTGGACGATCCAGGACAACTCCTGCAGAGGAGTAACTTTGATCTGACACCTCTGTGCATGAATATTACTACAGACACATCTCTAATTGGATGGGGAGCCCATATCACCCACCACTCTATACAAGCACGATAGTTTCAAGAGGAATTCAGGCTACACATCAACCTCTTTGAACTTGGAGCAGTCCGTAATGCATGCCAACACTTTCTTCCATTGATTCAAAACAAAACAGTACAGATACTGATGGACAATCTTGCAACGCTGTTTTACATAAACCATTACAGCAAAGCATGCTCTTATCTTCTGTGTCTAGAAGTGGCTCAGCTATGGGAATGGTGCATTCCATGCAGCATCCATCTAATAACAGCCTATCTCCCGGGCAGACAGTATCGTTGCTGACAAATTCAGTAGACATTTTTGCACTCAACCATGAGTGGAAACTCAATTCCAGCATGCTAGATACTGAATTCAAACGCTGGGGGTATCCCACTGTAGACTTATTTGTGAACATCTCAAATACCAAATTCCCCTTATATTACTTCAGAGCAGGTGTTGGTCCTCATTTCTTGGGGGACACATTCACAATAAAGTGGGTTGCGCCCCAACTGTGTGCATTTCCAACCTTCCTGCTACTGCAATAAGTAATAATCAAAATTAAACAGGACGGAGCAAGGGTGATTCTAATGGCATGCCACTGACCCAGATAGACCTGATTCCCTTACCTCCTTCACATGAGGTTGGTGCTTCCTTGATGCTTTCCACCTGTTCCCTGCCTCCTCACTGAGAACAGAGGACTGCTTCGTCCCAGTGCCCAACCCTACAGCTCCGAATGTGGCTCCTTGTTGGTTAAATCCACTCGAAGCAGCATGCACCACACCAGTGCAAGAGATCAGTCTACAACAGTTGCAGATATCTACAAGAAAAGTATATTTACATAAATGGCCCCATTTCGCTTGGTGTGACAAGCAGCATCTCACCCACATCAGCTGACTTTTCACAAATTCTTCAATACCTTATTCTCCTTAAGAACATGAGGGCTATCCCTTAGCTTTAAGAGGGTGCACCTTGCTGCAATTAAAGTACTCGACTCCATCCTACCCCTGCTGGAGATTACTCTGTGTTTGCTCACCCTAGTATAGAAACGCTTGTTAAGGGATTAAAAAAATTTCTGGCCAGTGAAGGACCCACCTCCTGCTTGGAACCTAAATCTAGTACTAAGGGCAATAACATGCAAATCCTATGAACCCCTGATCAGCCACTTGCTCACTGCTACACCTGTCTATGAAAATGTCCTTTTTAGTGGCCAGCACCTCAGCACATAGAATGGGTGAGCGTGGGACCCTCATGACGCACCTTCCTTATGTTGTCTTCCACAAAGATATGGTCCTCCTCCACTGCACCCCAAATTCTTCCCATTGTAATGAACATCTGTATACTTAACCCTTTTCTTCCCAAGCCTCATACTAATAATGGGGAGGTAGCTTTCCATGCTTCACATGTCTGTAGGGCAATTGCCTTTTACTTACAAAGGACAAGACCTTTCTGGAGGTCTCTGAGACTCTTTGTCTCCACAGGAAGATTTCAGGCATGCCCATTTTGGAATAGACTGTCCAAAAGGATCTCTGGATGCAAACATCTAGCACATGTCATTTTCCATTAGGAGCCACAGCAGCCTGGGCCCACTCAACCTGGGCAATGGTAGCATCCATGGCTTGTCCACCTGGGTGTCAGCACATATTTTCACTAAGTGTTAGGCCATAGAGACCCTGCCGACACACAGTTCAGATGCACTGTATTATCTATAAGTCTGAGGGGTAGCCATATTAGTCTGTAATTTAAAAAAATTAAACAATAGTCCTGTAACATCTTAGAGACTAACCAAAAATATATAGACATAGCATCTATATATTTTTTTTGGTTTGTCTCTAAGGTGCTACGGGACCATTGTTGTATTATCTACAGTTAACCCACACAACCTTCCTCCCTCTGCTGCTTCATAATCACCTAAGGCGGAGCACTCACTGTGACACTCTTCAAAGAAGAGAAGGTTACTCCCCTTGTGAAGAGAATAACTTCAGAGGAAAACCAAGATCAGACATGACGACTGGTGTGAGCTCTTTCTAGCCCACTCAATTGCAGACTACAGGAGAGTGTGGTCATGACTTACAGGTTGAGCACTTCAACGTTACAGCATTGTGATATCTGAAATCACTTTCCTAGTGGATTTATGATTTGCTTGTGTGATAGTTGAATAAAAATAAAAGAACATAGCTACATTTTAGAGTTTAAGATAACCAGATTTCAGCCTGTACAGCTCTGAAGTCCAGAATGGATTAATATGTTTTCATACAGTGAAAATAAAGCCAGTGTTAAACTTGGAGAACCTGTTAGTTTTTCACTTTTTTTAAATTTATTGGAACTAAAGCTTTGCAAGTATGTGTAGTTTACACTGCTTAGGGTGATTAATACTACTCCTGGCTACCGCAGAGTGTTGTTAAGCTTTATTACAGTCTTTTAAAGAGAGCTGTGTGGTGTAACTTTGCAAGTGACACTTCTCCTTTCTGCCTCAGGTTATTTCTTATGAGGGTAATGGACATACCATATCTCAATTTGGAAGGACCAGACTGTAAGTAATGTTTTCCTTTTGCCTTTATCTTGCTACTGTACTGGTTAAATATGTCCTCTGTAGAAGCAAATGTAAGACTGTATTATCTGATGGGTAGAATTTGAGATTTAAATTACATCTGAGCTCTATTCAGAATTCTTTAAAAGAACATTAATATACTGCTTGTCCATTTTATAAAAATAAAACAAAACTTAATCATCATTGTTACTTTGGAGGATTCGCAAAACACAGTAAATACTGTTTAAGAAGGGTTTTGACTAGATCAGTGTGAACTCTTTGTGGCACCAAGTTTAAGATATTTGAAGATAACAGCTTCAGTCATATTATATCATTTAATGTTTGCTTAAGTGAAGTAGCCCATCTTAAAGTGTCTAGTCTTAAAATAGCCTTTTTGTCTCATCTCTTACAGTAAGTAAAGGTTGAACAACAGTGTTCCCTCTAACATTTTCCATTCTTGGATGGGTTAAATTTTAAGCAGGTTGAAATTTCTTGTGTGCACGACCAATATTGAGGTTGTCGGTAGATGTGCAGTGTGTCCCACTACAAGCACAAAATTAGGTATAACTATATTTTTAAAAGTCCATAGGTATGGAAGACCATATAGACTCATAGACTTTAAGGTCAGAAGGGACCATTATGATCATCTAGTCTGACCCCCTAAACAGTGCAGGCCACAGAATCTCACCCACCCCCTCCTAGAATAATCCTCTCACCTATATCTCAGATATTGAAGCCTACAAATACTTTGAAGACCCCAAGATGCAGAGAATCCTCCAGCTGTGTCTGTACCCCATGCTACAGAGGAAGGCAAAAAACCTCCAGGGCCTTTGCCAATCTACCCTGGAGGAAAATTCCTTCCCAACCCCAAATATGGCGATCAGCTAAACCCTGAGCATGTGGGCAAGACTCACCAGCCAGACACCCAGAAAGTTCTCTATACAGGCAGTCCCCGGGTTACATACGAGATAGGGACTGTAGGTTTGTACTTAAGTTGAATCTGTATGTAAGTCAGAACTGGCGTCAGCTGCTGCTGAAACTAATCAGTTTCAACCGTGGCTGAATCTGGATGCCAGTTCTGACTTACTTACAGATTCAACTTAAGAAACCCAGGCGTCCCCAAGTCAGCTGCTGCTGAAACTGATCAGCGGCTGATTTCAGGAAGCTTGGGGCAGAGCAACTCTGCCTCGGGCTTCCTGTAGTCAGCCGCTTGTCAGTTTCAGCAGCGGCTGACTTGGGGACGCCTGGGGCAGAGCAGCTGGGGTGCTGCCGGGTTGGTCTGGAGCGGCGCTGCGGGACCAACCCGGCAGCCCCCAGCTGCTCTACCCCAGGGGTAGGCAAGAAAAGCCTGGTCTGCTGGGGGGGCACTAGCTGCCCCCCCCCCCCCCCCAGCAGACTAGGGGGACAGGAGCAAAGCCGCAGAGCACGCCCGCAGCGGGACAGCCCAAGCGCACCCGGGCTGTCCCGCTGCGGGCGTGCTCCGTGGCTTTGCTCCTGTCGCCCTGGTCTGCTGGGGGGAGGGGGGGTCCAGCAAAGCCGCTGGACCCCCCCCCCCCCAGCAGACCAGGGACACCAGAGCAAAGCCGCCGCCTGGGCGGCTTTGCTCGTTTGCCCGGGAGCAAAGCCGCCCAGGCGGCGGCTTTGCTTGGGTGTCCCTGGTCTGCTGGGGGGGTCCAGTGGCTTTGCTGGACCCCCCCAGCAGACCAGGGGGTTAGGAGCAAAGCCGCCCGGGGGGGGAGTCCCGCTGCCTGGGCGGCTTTGCTCCGGGGCAAACGAGCAAAGCCGCCCAGGCAGCGGTATTCCCCCCGCCTGGGCGGCTTTGCTCGGGTGTCCCTGGTCTGCTGGGGGCGTCGAGCGGCTTTGCTGGACCCCCCCCAGCAGACCAGGGAGACCGGGAGAAGCTTTTCTCGCCCCGGAGGACACGGGTGGTGATCCGCCGCCCGTGAGCTCCGGGGTGAGAAAAGCCCCGTTTGTAAGTGCGGATCCGACATAAGTCGGATCCGCGTAAGTCAGCGACTGCCTGTAGTAATTCCTATCATCCCTCCATTGATCTATTTACCACTGATAATGAATGGTCAATTAGTTACCAACGTCATGTTATCTCATCTTAGAATAAGAGATAATTAACAAGGAGCAATGTTTAAAATGTTTAATATGAAATGAAATAAAAAGAAAATTAACACTACCCTTGGAGTACATGTATTATCGTCCTTTCTAATAACTCATGTTAGTAAACACACCAGGATGGGACATACTGAAAATGGTCATATAAATAAATCAGACATGGCCATAAAGCTGTACATATTTTTATGTTTTTACTTAAAGATGCTAAACAAATCTGATTCAACTAGAAATAGTCCTCCTACTCTAGAAGATATTAATATAGAATTTACTGAGACTGGAAAGGAGAATAAAAGGCATTCACTGAGGCTTATACACTTTCTCTGGGGAGTGTTTAGCATCCATGTTGTGCAAGTGAAACAGACCAATAAAAACAGATAAATGTTATGTTTTGAATCTTTCATCTTGTGTGTCTCAAAGAATAGAAGCCCCAGAATACTTGTCTGGAATCCAACTCTAATAGAAAAGGCAAACAAACTAAACTGAATTCGTGGTAAAGTTCTTCCAGTTTTAACAATTTATTGTGTATTCACTAGTAACACAAAATTTAAAAAAATCATTTAGATGAGTTTGCAGAAATCTGCAACACTCAAAAAAATTCTGCGAAAAGAATTTTTTCTTTCTTACGTTAAGCTATTAACACCAATGTAAACTTTGTTTGAAATGTAATCATGCAAATGTCATGAGGTAGGCCTTTTGCCTCCAGTATTCAAGAGCAGCCTAAAACCTTTTAACCCATCTGAAATTTTGGCACCACCCCAAACATTCTGCCTCAGTTCAAGAGAGTCCTATGTCTGCAACCCAGCTAGAGCTGCTGGGCTGAGATGTGATGCAGCCCAGATGAAAGCAAGTTATGCCAAACTCCCCTCCACCTCCTCACTGCACAGACACCTGCACCCACCTACTTCCTCCACCTCCTCTTCTTCCTCCGACCTACCCCCACGCAATCTGCTCCCCCCCCAATGCAGCCCAGGAGAGAGTCTTATGTCTGCAAGCCAGCTAGGGCTGCTGTACTGAGACAGGGTCTGACTATTGCTGCCTGCAGCCCAGAGGGGAGCAAGTTAAGACACCCCAAGCACACTCCACTTTTTCCCCACCTCACTGCACAGAAGTCAGCATCCACCTACGTACCCCTTCTTTTCCCTATGTATGCCCGTGCAATCTGCTTAAACTAGCTCCAGCTTGGCTGGGGTAGAAACTTGCCTCTCAGAGTTACAGGCATCAGCAGCTGCATCGCAGGTGGGAGTCAGTACAGGAGAACACACCATAAACAAACTCCCCACCTCCACCTCCCCAACAGTAACACAGTAACCAATCACTCCACCTACCCCAATCATGTATTTTCTCCCTCCCTCTCCTTATATCCCCTTTCCTACCATCATGTTCATTTGTCTGAAGCAGGAAACTTCTAGTGGGGAAAGCTCCTCCCCAGCTAGGAAGCTCTCTGTGTGGCAGCTCTAAGCCTCTGGGAGAGGGGCTCATTAAGTAGCTGTGTTCATTTTCATACAAGGTTGTAACTTTGAAGGAAGCCATTGTATCATATTTGCATACATTAGGGATCTGAACCTTTCATGACTTGATGTATTTGGTTAAAAGAATTGGAAGATTTTTGATCCTTGATTTGATAGAAGCTTAAAAATTCTTCATCTCTCTGATTAAAGTTTTCTTTAAAAACCATTGGAGCCCTACACCTTTCTTCAGACACTTGAAAACACAATTCTGTTATAGCCTTAATATGCGCTACAGCAGTAGTAAATATATAATCCACAATAAAAGTAGCAGAGTTAAAAATTCTAGTTTTCACATGAAATTAGTATATTTTTTTTAACGTAGGAAAGCTTGATATGATTGCTCATATCTTTTTTAGTTTTTTAGAAGAACAAATATTCTTAGTGACTTGGAAGAATATCATTCAAAAGAAAAACACTTGCTTTTGTTCTCAAAATAAATCTTACTGATAATAGCCATCTCTCCTTCTTTAAAATAGTTTTTTCTGTGCATGGAATAATTCTGACTAAAAATAACCTTTTGTCACTTGGAACCTTTCAGTGGCAACATCATTAACTTCACTGACTGGAGGGAATTAAGTATTTCAGAGAGAAGGTTAGTTTGAGAGGGTTGTAGGGAAGATCAGTCACCATATATGAATATAGTATGTGACCTAGTTATTGGGATAGTTTACTGTATGGCTTTATTGATACGATTACAGTATGCACATGTCATATTAGTATAATAGTAGGCAGTTGGAAAATAAGCAACATCAATGTAAACTCTTAGAATCATGAAGAGACAACACCTGAGTACTAAGCTGTGAAGTTGCTAATGACAAAACTAAGTAGTTTGAACTAGGTATGAAAATGTAGGCATTCGAAATAGTCAATGAAGCGGGGATTTAAGTATCCCACGCTTTATTAGCACGATCTCGCTGGCATGTTACTCCGATCAACAGCTGTTTTGAAAGTGAAAGTGTGCGCTGGGACGCGTTAGTTCAAACCAAACCCCTTGATTCGAGCTAACGTTACTCCTCAAAAAAGAGACTAAAAGATCAAAAGGACCAGAAAGGTTGTATCTGCACAGCAGCTGAGTGTTATGATTCCCAAAGTGAGTAGACATGCACATTCTAACTCTGCTCATACTTGCACGTTAAAAAGAGCAGCATGGCTCTGGTGCCACCAATAGTGGGTCAGTCTAGGGATGTAATAGCGTAGCTGGTTAAACTGTTAACCCATAAGCGGCTGCTTACTGATTTACGCTATCAGCAACATACAACCCCCTCCTCCCACAGCTCTACATTTAAAGTATTTTGAGAGCTGGTGGGCTGGGTCCTGGCAGCTACCCCTGCTGCTGCTCTACATTTAAAGGACTTTAGGAGCTGGTGGACAGGTATGCTGGCTCCTTTAAACGCAGAGCCACAGCGGCGTAGCTGCTTGGATCCAGTGTGAGCTGGGTTTGAGCCGGCGTGCCTGCCTGCTGGCTCTCAAGCTCCTTTAGCAGAACCACTTATCGATTTATTGTGTAACCAACAATTCAAACTAGTTGCCCATGAACTTAACTGGAGTGTCAGGTGGGATTGTATTCAGGCTACCACTTGACTGCCACTGCTGCAATGTCATTTTTAGTACTCTAGTGTGATTAGAGCTAGGATGTATATGTCTACTTGCATTGGGAATTGCATCAGCCAGCTGCTGTGTAGATGCACCTACTCTCTAGTGCAGAAGGCAGTTAGATCCTTTCAGAGGAAATAAACTGACTGACTGGAGGATCTGGCCTTATACTTCAGTGTTGTGGCAACCTTTGGTGGGTAGACTGGCTTTATTCTGGGATTTAACAATACTTTGCTATATGAAAATTAATCTCCTGTAATATCCACAGGCAGTCCCCGAGTTACGCGGATCTGACTTATGTCGGATCCGCACTTACAAACGGGGCTTTCTTGCCCTGGAACTCACAGGCAGCGGGACCGCCCAGAGCGCAGCGGTCCTGCCACCTCGACCTCCGGGGCGAGAAAAGCTGCTCGGGGTGCCCCTGGTCTGCTGGGGACCGTCTCCAGCAGACCAGGGACACCTGGAGCAAAGCTGGGGAGACGGAGGGGTCCCGCGCCTCTGAGGCCTTGCTCTGGCAAAGCCTCAGAGGCGCGGGACTCCGCTGCCGCTTTGCTCCTGGTGTCCCTGGTCTGCTGGAGACGGTCCCCAGCAGACCAGAGGCACCGGGAGCAAAGCGGCAGCGGCAGCGGAGTCCCACGCCTCTGAGGCTTTGCGAGAGCAAAGCCTCAGAGGCGCGGGACCCCTCCGTCTCCCCGGCTTTGCTCCAGGTGTCCCTGGGTCTGCTGGAGACGGTCCCCAGCAGACCAGGGACACCTGGAGCAAAGCCGGGGAGGCGAGGGGTCCCGTGCCTCTGAGGCTTTGCTCTGGCAAAGCCGGGGAGGCGCGGGACTCCGCCGCCACTGCGGCTTAGCTCCCCGTGTCCCTGGTCTGCTGGGGGGTGGGGCGCAGCTAGTGGCGCCCCCCCCCCCCCCCCCCAGCAGACCAGGGACACATGGAGAAAAGCCCCGGGCCTGTGGTAGAGCAGGTGGGGCGCTGCCTGTTGGTTCTGCAGCACCGCTCCTTGGTGCTACTGGACCAACCCGGCAGCACCTGATCAGTTTCAGCAGCGGCTGAATCAGGAAACCTGGGGCAGAGCAGCTGGGGTGCTGCTGGGTTGGTCCAGTAGCGCCAAGGAGCGGCGGCGCTACTGGACCAACCCAGCAGCACCCCAGCTGCTCTGCCCCAGGCGTCCCCAAGTCAGCCGCTGCTGAAACTGACCAGTGGCTGACTACAGGAAGCCCCTGCCCTGGGGCTTCCTGGAATCAGCTGCTGATCAGTTTCAGCAGCGGCTGAATCTGGAGGCCAGTTCCGACTTACATACAGATTCAACTTAAGCACAAACCTACAGTCCCTATCTTGTACGTAACCCGGGGACTGCCTGTACTGGTCTCTGTAGGGAGGACTTTCAGGTGCTTAAACCACTTGGGTCTTCTAAGTTAGCACAGTTGATCCATGGATTGTTCTGGCCCTAGAGATATTCTAGGAGTAGAATAACATTGCCATATTTTCATTTCTTAAATTTAACCCCTCATATTGCAACCTATTGCTGATATGAACTCCAGTGCCTAGCCGTGAGAGAAATTTGTGTCATTTCACAAGCAGTTATTTTTATAGAGTATTCTTAATACAAAAATAATGAAGCATAACTGCTTTGAAAGCCTCTTCATATTCATCACTTGTTAAGATTGAGGATGAGTTATTGAATCCTCTACATTATAACTTTTATAGCATTAGGCTAGCTGAAAATACAGTTATAGGTGTTACCTTGATACCAAAATGTAGAGCTAACAGCACCTCTGATCTGAGTGCACCCTCTTCAGTTATGAAGCCTTGTGCCTTTGTCTCTGTGGAATGGAACATAGGAATCTAATTTGGGAACATATGCTATTAAAACCTTTATTTTGAACAGGGTAATTTAGAGTCCTAACGGTAGACTATTTGGGTTGCAAAGATTAAATAAAACTCTTTGAAATACTCACTCTCAACTGTATTGCACAGTAAGGAATAGATCTTCCTTAAGTTGGTGGTGTGTGCGTGTCTTAGCTTTAGTTTGTACTGTACTTCAGGTGTGGCTGTTTTCAGCAGTAAAATTAATAGGTGTACAATGTTATGCTTTTCCTTACAGTAGAGCCATACCTGTCAGGCCAATTTATGTTCTACCTGAAGCTATCATAATCTCAGTGATTTCCATAGAATAGATTAATGTTTTTATGCAAAACTGTTTTCATACAAATTTTAGGTTAAGATGAGCATATCACAAATTGAAACTGCTGATGCTACTTATATCATGAAACACTACCTAACACACTGTTTAGTTTTGATGTTCAAAGTAATAGATTTACAGTCTATCTAATTTAACTGTCATAAATTAGTTCTTTGAATGCTTGCTCATGTCCATTCAAAATAAGTGTGCTTGCAACATGCATGGTGCTAGAAGTTTTTTCCCTAACTCAGTACCCATCATGACTGGGGTCCCAGTGCCCTGTGGAGTGCTGCGCATATGACATTCTGATACTCCCTGTCCCCTCTCCTCCTATTGTGTTGTAGATGATTATCTCCATTAGTTAAGTACCTGTAAATAGTTCAGTTAATGTTGTTGATTCTCTTAGACACTTTTCCTGCGGGATGGGGCAGTGTTTCTCAACCAGTGGTACAAGTACCCTTAAGGCGTACTCAAGAGAAGTGTAGGGGGTACATCAACACAACTGAAATTTGGAGAAAACTGAATTTGTTTGTTTTATAGTGCTTTATTATTTTTTGTACTTTTTACACCCAAAAATTTCATCGCCTACCTAGCTACAATTAGATTGCCAAAACAAATGTGTTGCAATGGTAGAAAAAAATTGTGTGTCTGAAAACTGTAGGTATACTGGGGGTACAACTTTTTTTGAAAAAGGGTGTGCTTTATAAAAAAAAAAAAAAAAAAAAGTTGAGAACCGTTGAGATGGGGCATACCCTGCTTCCCTGGCTTCAAAGCTTGCGCCAAATGCTGTACGCCAGGGATGGCCAACTGTCTTGCGAAGAAAAAATTGCGGCTCCTGACAGAACTGAGATGGAACCTGGAACCGCTTAGGTCCGCTTCTCTCACGGCTGGGCTGCTGTGAGCCGCATGCGTAATCACGGCCCAGGCCATTCTGCTCACGTCCCCTAGTGCACTACATCATATCCTGCATGTGTAGGCCGGGTCGCACACAGCATCCCAGCCTGCATGTGCTAGCAGCTGGCTGCTGAGCACAGGCAGCGGCTCTGGGTGCTGTGGCGGCAGCACTAGCGGCGGCTCCAGGACCTGGGTATAAGGTTAGTGGGGGAGGGGGATTGGGTTAGAGTGGGGAGAGGAGGTGTCTGGCTCTGGGGAAGGGGACGGGAGGGGGATTGAGTTGGTGGGGGGGGTGCGCATGGTGTGCTAGCCGCTCGGTGCACGCACCTGGATGGAGACGTGCAGCTGTAGTGGCGGTGGCTCTGGGACCTGAGAATTAGGTTGGGGGGAGGGAGAAGAAGGGGGGTTGAGTTCGGGGACGGGGGAATGTGCACATGGCATCCCAGCCAGCATGTCTCAAGGCCAGCTGCTCAGCGCATGTGCCCCAGCGCCTGGAGGGAGACGCGTATGGCTGTACTGGTGGCTCCACCTCCGGGACCTGAGAATTAGGTTGGGGTGGGAGGGGAGTGGGATTGTTATAGAGGGGGGCCGGCACCTGGCTCTGGGGAGGGAGATTGGGTTGGGGGGGGTGTGTGCCTAGCTCTGAGGAAGGGGAGGGGGATTGGGTTAGAGCGGGGTGGGGGGAGGGAAGAGCAGCCAGCGCGCTTCCTGAGACCCAGGATCCCCAGGTACTGGCCCCAGCTGTCTCTGTCCCCTCCCCCTGGCTAGACCCCCCCCATGCGTACCCTGCCCCAGCACCCTGTCCCAGCACCCTGTCCCCTGCCCCCACCAGCACAGTTGGGGGCACATTAGTAAGGCTTGTGGGGTTTTGGAAGGGTTGTTTTTTTGCATCTCAGTTGTGTGGCCCCGACTGACTGTGGGTCAGTCACCCCTAACTCAAAAAAGGTTTGCCGCCCCCCTCATAAATAAAGACAACGCTGGAATATTTTGTGTTTGACATCATATTTTATTTAAAAATGAAGCCTGGCCAACAAGCCCCCAATTGGGGCCAAGTCTCCATCTGGCCTCAGCATCATAACACTCCTGCACCACCCCAGATCCCAAACCTGAGCCTATCATACACTGGAACCCCCTGTCCTGAGCCTCTCTCATCCCTGAACTCCTGCACCCCACACCCCCAGTCTTCTGCCACAACACTCCTGCAAATCTGTGTCCTGAGCCCATCATACTCCCAGCCTTCCTGCCCTGAGCCCCTTATGCACCCCAGCCCAAACTCCTTCACCCTCACAGCCACAAGCCTGTGGCTTGCTCAGCACCCCACCCTCCCCCTGACCCCAACAGTTTCCAGCCTGGAGCCCCCTCCCTGACCCAGCATCCTCTTCTCTACTTCCCTCCCAGAGCTTGCACCTCTCACCACTTCCCAGTGCTTTTTTGTGAGCCACAGTAGCAGTGGAGATCGTGTGAAGAGCCAGGACAAAGTTGTTGAGCCCCCCCCCTCCCCTCCCAAAAAGGGCCATGCCCTGGGATGGATGTACCAGCACCTATTTTTCCCCCAGTGTGGCGTGTTTTCTGTTTTGTTGTCTCAACAACTTTTCTCCGGCTCTTCACTCTCTCCACTGCTATTGTGGCTCTTTATCTGGCCACCCCTGCTGTGGGCCTATGGCAGTAAGCGATCTGCATGCTGAATGCCTTCACTGTCTGGAGGAAGGACATGTATTGGGAAGGCGCTGCGTCTGCAGATCCTTCCATTCCAGAACTATTAAAGAATGGGGAATTTGACTCCAGGCCTTACTAATGGAGACTATGCTAGCTCCACAGGACCAGTGTTTGGACTTGGCACTGGGGCATTGGTGCACAGTGCTCCTTCAGTGTCAACAACTGAGCACCATTTTTTGTGACTGGCTCTAGCCAGGCACCCAAAGAAATTGGGTAGAGAAGGCCCAGGGCCTTCGCAAGGACAAGGGCAAGACGGGCACTCAGTCAGCTGATAACTCCCAAGAGAAGGCCCAGGCAGCACCAAGCTCCTGTCCCTGTTACTGTAGGTTCGTCTTTCCTCCATATGAGAGGTCTTCCAGGCCATGCTGGTACCACCACCCCCGGCACTGACTGGTTCTCAGCATAGAGAAAAGCTGCTGTCTGGCCTTCAGTTGATAAGCACAGCAAGCTCCCACTCTCTTCTGCAGAGGAGAGAGCCTGGAAGCCTCAGTTGCAATGGCAGGCCCCATGATGGCCTCAGTTGCAATGGCAGGCTCAGTGGTGCCCAGGGACCCCCTGGGGATTCCAAGTTACTTGCTTGGTGACTGGAACTTTGCAAGCTCCCTTGGTTCCTTCAGCTTCTTGTGCACATCCAGCTGAAGCAGTGGCAACAACCATCTTACGGATGGGGGACTTGGCAAGTGACCAACCCCTTCTCTCCAGAGGAAAATTGGTTTGATCAAGCCTCCTCTTCCTCCTAGCTACATGAAGTGATAATGGCTTCTCCTCCAGTAGTACCCTTGGAGGATATGAGGACCCATCAGGACCTCCTGAGAAGGGTGGCAGTTGGCTTGGGCCTTCCTGCGGAGGAGGTGCAGGAGAGCATCCTGGGAGTGGCTCTACCTCAGGGTGGTAGCCAAGATTGCCAAGGCCATGTGGCAGATGCTTTTGTCTATTCTGCTGATCTCAGAGTTGCTGGAGTGGAGGTACTTTGTTCCTGCCAAGGCAAGGAGTACTTGTATACCCACCCACCTCCTAGTTCGCTAGTGGTGGAATTGGTGAATCACGAGGAATGCCAGGGCCAGCCTGCCCCTACTTCCAGGAATAGACTTAATACACTTGGACTTGGTTGCTTGAAAACATTATTCCTTGGCCAGCTTCCAGCTCAGGGTGGCGAACCACCAGGCTTTATTTGCCATCTACAACGTGAACATGTGGCAGGCAATGGCGGAGCTTGAGACTTCCCTTCCAGAAGGCCTACAAAAAGAGTTCAGAGCCCTGCTGGAGGAGGGTTCTTCTGTGGCCATGGCAGTGCTGCAGGTGGCTTCTGCTGCAGCAGACTCAGTAGCTCACTCCATGGCATCAGCCATCTCCATGTGGGAAGGCAGCTTGGCTCCTCCTCTCAGCCCTTTTCCTGTAGGCACAGAACTCCTGTCCAGGACCTACCCTTTGACATGGGTGCTCTGTTTGTAGCTCAAACAGACAATAAACTGCTCAAGCTTAAGGAATCCTGAACTATCCTAAAGATCCTGGGCCTGTATATCCCAGGGACAGAGGAAGAAGTTCAAGCCTCAGTCCTCACTGTCAAAAGGGCCCTATTTTCAGCATGATACTGCCTCCTCCCACCTACAGGCTTTCAGGAAAAAGCAGGGCCAACATTCTCATTCTAGCCAGCAGTCTACCAGCCAGCCTAAGCCCCCAGCCAAGGTCCTCCCCCAGCCCTTTGAGGATGCGCCCAAGGACAGCACACCAGACCTCAATGGATCCTCCCCATTTCTTTTCTTCCAGACTCAGCCTCCTGATGAATGAAAATAAACCAGTGTTAGTGCAGACTAAAAGGTTAGAGTTCATTGGTGCTTTTTTGGATTCCACTCAAGCCAGGGCATCACTCCCTCAGAGAGGTTCAAAACTTGTTCACATACCGATGACTACAGTGCAGGTGTGTCAGCAAATTCTGGGGCACGTGACAGCTTGCACTTATTTTGAACCCTTTGCCAGGCTCAAGATGAGGCCCCTCCACCTGTGGCAGGCATCCAGCCAAACATTCACTGACAAGGGTGGTGATGGTTCTGCATCACATCCTGCAAACCCTCGGGTAGTGGACCATCAGAATACATCATGTCTGGAAACCCCTTCACCAGCAGCTGCACTCGAGAGAGCTAGGAGCCAACACTTCTGATTGTGGGGAGGGCTCATGGGTACTGTTTGGACCCAGTGAGAGTGGTCCATAGAGGTGACGTTGTACATAAACCTCAAGAAGCTCAGGGTGATCAGAAATGTGTGCGTGGCATGTGTTCCTCATCTCTTAGGCAGGGTGGTGTGTGTCTTCACTGAAAATACAGCCATCATGTACTAGTTCAACAGGCAAGGAGGTGCCTGTTCCCTAGAGGTTGTCAAGGAAGCAATGTGCCTCTGAGATTTTGGTGCTCTCCACAACTTCATGTTGGAGGCATGTCACTTTCCTGAGGTGTGGAATGTGGTCATGGATGGTCTCAGCAGAGAATTCTCTTCTTACCACAAGTGGGCTCTTCACCCTGATATAGCCATCTCTCTCTTCCATGAGTGGGGCTCCCCCCAGTGGACCTGTTTGAGATGAAGGAGCATGTGAGAGGCAACATTTTGCTCCCAGTTCAGTCTCAAGCGGGGGCTCTTTGCCAGATGCCTTCCTGTTTCAGTGGTTCTGTGCTCTTCGTGGCCTGAATGGGGGAGGGAGGGGAGAATATGACATTTTCCCAGAGGCTCTCCAAATGGATTACCTCTTGTATCTGTACATACTACAAGTTGGCAAGGGTCCAGCCCTCCATGTTGATCAGGGACCACTCCACTAGGGCTTAAACTTCTTCGCAAGCCTTTCTCACTCCTATTGCGATCCAAGATATCTGTTGATCAGCGAAATGGTCATCCATATTTACGTCACGCTACACCATCGCACAACAAGCTAGGGAGGATGCAGCACTCGGCAGAGCTATACTGCAGTCTGCATGTCCTCAACTCCTACCTACTTTGGCAGACATGGCTTGCAGTCACTTATGTTAAATGGAAGCGAGCAAGCACTCGAAGAAGAAAAGACTGTTACCTGTTCCATAACTGATGTTGTTTGAGAAGTGTTGCTTACATGCAGGGGTGAAAGTAACTTACATTTTTTACAGGTACTGTCCTGTCACAATCTGCCTCCACTTGCGGAGGGTGAGCTCAGGGCAGGAAGGGTGTAATACAACCATAACTGTAAGAAATTGGAGTGTAGGGAGCTCAGGGCAGCGGGATGGGCTGTGGACGTTTGTGCAGAAGTCAGGGTTGGGGTGTGTGACGTAGTGGGGGTACCTAGCTGGTTTCTATGCTGCTGGCTCTGGGGTAACCCCCACTGGGTACCACAACCCAGCAAAACAGGATGAGTCACTATGCAAAGGGACCTCTCAACCGGTATGGCCAGACACCCCCCATGGAGAGGAACAAAGGAAGGTGGAATGCTGCCCTGGCTGGGGGGGCAGGGCTGGAAGAGTGAGAGTTAGTTGCTGTCTGGGAGCATGGAGGAGACAGCCTAGGGAAAGGGGCTGGAGTTTAGGGGCCCAGTCTCCCCCATCTCAAGGGGGTCTGAGGCATCCTAGCCCAGCTCTGTGACCAGATTACATCTGTGCTGTGCTGTATCCTGGAGAGGCAATAAACTTTCTCTATTTCACCGGCTGGTGCAGTCTGTTTGTGCCATTTCGGGGTGCAGGAGACAGGGGACTCCCAACGCGCCGTCACAGGGTGTACGAGGGGCACAGGGCAGGGGGTTTGAGGCTGTGGGGGGGGAGTTTGCATAAGGCAGGGCAGAGGACTGGGGATTGGAGGAAGTGTGTGTGTGTGTGGGGGGAGGGGCTGGAGTCAGGCTAACTTACTAGGCTGCTGCAGCTGGACAGGGGCCAAGCCAGGATCACTATGGCCAATTACCCCTTCTCTCCTATGTGTGTCAGCAGGTGCGGGGCCAGGCCACCATGGCGGGATGGGGCTGCCGCCAGCCGTTCCCCTGGCAGATGGGGCCAGACCACAGGGCCTTGTCCAGGATTTGGGTCAAGCCCGGGCTGCCTCAACTGGGTAGGAGCTAATTTGCTTCCCCACCCCCCCACACTGTGGCAGGAGTGAGGCCACATGGAGGGCATGCCCCAGGATTGGCGCTATAGCTGGTCTGTTGCAGCTGTGGCGGGACAGGAGCCAATTCTGCCCTTTACCCCACTGAGGTAGGAGTGGAGCTGTCGCCAGCCCCTTCCATGGAAGATGGAGGCTAGACTGTGGCCAGGATCGGGCCACCGCAGCCACAGCAAGACAGGAGTCTGTTCTGCCCTCTGCAGGAGTGAAGTCAAAGCAGAGCTGCCCCCAGCCCCTCTTGTGGCCAGACCCAGGGCCTGCCTTTGGACTTTGGCTGGGCTGCTGTAACCGCACAGGGGCTGTTGCTGCTCCCCCTCTTGGAGTGGGGCTGGGCCACCATGACCACACAATAAGCAAGCTGGGAGTGTGGGCACCTCCCTTACAATGTGCTCTCATCAGGCATCTTTAAATTGCCTGCTCCAGATCAAGCGCCCAGACTGTTGCTGGATTGCAGCCCGCTCTTACCTGAGCAGTGCACCAGGGTGCATCCCCTTTATTTCATCTTTGCTTATGTCCATTCAGCTTCCCACCCTCTTCCTTTCTGAAGTTCTGGCAAGAAGGAACTGAGGTGGGAGAGGCTAGGGAGTGCCCTATATAGTGTGGCATGTGTGTGCCACTTAGGGGACCTTGGCTCCTACAGATAGTGCTTAAGGAAAAACTTCCAGCACTAGTGCATGTGGTGAGCACGCACACCTATGTTGAGTGGACATGAGCAACACATCTTGAAGAACATGAGTTACGGAGCCTTGGCTCTATTCTAGGAAGTGTACGGCTAGATTTAAATGCAGATTAGAAGGATCAGTTCAAAGGTGCTAATTGTGGATTTTGGTGGCCATCTTAATTACAAAAATATAGAAAAAGCAATAACCAATATACAGCCAATATAAGGTGTAGAAGGATTTTTGTTGCCACGATCCAATGTTACCTGTAAATTCCCCTCATTTTAATTCTGTATATCTTATCATAAAAGAGAAAAGTTGTTGTACATGAATTAATTAGATGAACATGTTTTTCAGATATACCTTAGTATCCACACTTCACAATCTGTACTTTTCATTGATCAGTGTTATGTTGATACTTTGTGCTTAAGCCTGTTCTTTTCACTCCAGATTGACTTGCTTGTTATATGGGTCTGTAGTTTCCATTAGCACTGCATTATGAAGGGGAAGTTAAATTGTCAGTATAAGTGTATTTTCCAGAACTAGCTAGCCTTTGTGCCATATGTAGTGACTTCTCTGGGTTGTGCTAGGATTTTTAATACCTTATGCTTATAGTATAAGTTGAACCTCTGTGGTCCAGAACTCTCTTGGTCCAGCAACATCTGTGGTCTGGTAGGTTACTGGACCAGAGAGCTGCAAGCCACAGAGGTTGCCAGCGGCTAGGAGCTCATCTAGCCTGGCAGCCTGCAGGGCCAATGGCCTGAGGGCAAGGAGCCAGGCCAGTATGCTTGAAGATGGAGTGGGGCTGGTAACTGGAGGTGCAGAGCCCTGCTGATGGCAGTGGCCATTAGGAGCAGGGCTTGGGGCAGGAAACCATGCTGGCCAGAAAAGTGGAGCCTTCGGGATGGGGTAGGGCGAGGGGGAAGGGCATTCCACTGGCTAGGAGCTGAGCTCTACTTGGTGTAGCAGACTGGCTGCAGGTGGAAGGAGTGCCCCTCTGGCCAGGAGTTGAGCACTGCCAGCAAGGGCAGCAAGCCCCCTGGGTCAGAGCAGGGCTGACTGCTAGGAACAGGGAGTCCCGCCAGCCAGAGGGGGGCTGTTGACCCTGATAAGAGCTCCACCAGCTGGCCTGGGGTGGCATACTGATTGGGCTGAGGGACAAGAGGTAAGTCCTGGGAAAGCCCCAGGCCTGATCTCCCCTGGTCTGGCAAACTCCTTTCTTCGGGACTACTCAGCTCCCAGGGGTACCAGACTAGGGAGGTCCAACCTTTAGCTCAAAATGGTCGGACCAATTTTAGTGTCTAATAGAGCACACTAAAATCAGTGCACATAGCATTTACTTGTCCTCGTAGAAAATCTTTTGATTAAATTTCTTATGTCAGGGACATGTCATACAAGGCTTATATTGTACAGGATTCAGTGTAGCGGGAGCCAAAATGATCAGAAACTAGCAAGTAATATATTTAATGTAAAATAGTGCTAAAATTAAAAAAATATATATTTAAGATTAAAATACATATTTATAATCAGCAGTCCTGAAAGTTGATGAACAAAAGCTTAAAATATACAACTGTACATTTCTGTACTGTACAGACCAAAGTAAAGTTAAATTTTTAAATTAAGGTACTCGCTCTTATTTTTTTAAAATCTCAGATTTATAAGGAATTCTTAATAGGATCCTCATGGAGAGGATACCAGAAATGCTAAGATGTTGCCTTAGCACAATTTTGCAGTGGTGGCAGTTGCACTCAACTTCACACTCCTGGTTTATAGCACAGAGTCTGTAATGTTAACTCATGTGTGTTCTCCTGAACAACTTGGAGCAGAGTTAGACAAGGGGTGGAAAACCTTTTTTGGGTTGGGGGTCACTGACCCACAGAAAAATCAGTCAGGGGCTACATATAAGTGAGAAACAAAAAATAAAAAACAAATCCTCACTGACATGGCCCACGACTGAGAAGGAGAAAGGCATTCCTTGCATTCCCCTCACACACCAGAGCCGGGGGACGGGACGACAGGCTAGTAGTATTTTGTGTATTCTAGCTCCAGGGTAAGGGGAAGGTGACTGGAGTGCCAGTGTGGGCTCCCCAATGCTGAGGGGAGCTCTGAGCCTTGAGGTGTTGGATCCAGGCAAGCTGGAGGCCACATCCAGCTCCAACGTGCAAGGCTTTCCACCCGAGTTCGACTTAACCAACCCAAAATAATACATTAGATTAAATCTTTGAATGTTATAGATTTGGAAGGAAGCAGCAGATAGTAATCAGAAAGTTGGCATCACTGGATTATATTTGCCACTTGAGGTTATCCCAATAATAGTCTTTCCAGACCAATTCCCTACTCTTTGTGAGAGTAGACCTTGAAATTGGCAAGGAGAGATCAATAAAGTAAAACAGGCAATGTTCAGTAATTCTTCATCAAGGATATATGCCAAATAGAATATATTCTGGATTTTTATATATAAAAATGGCAAATTGTATAAATTATCTGCCTCTTTAAAGTATTGATATCCTATTCTTTTTTCTTTTATTGGGATGAGGAAATTACCAAATGAGTGTCTGAAAATGAAACAAAGCTGCTTTTGTCACGATCATGCACAAACTCAGTAAATGTACGGCAAGAGTCCTGTGAAAGGTGTATGTTCAGTCAAAGCCTGCACTTGCTATTTCGGTATTTAATTTACTAATAGCCAGATAATTTTCCTGGCATGGGTAGGGGTCCTGGTATAATTATCATTTCCATCCTAAAGTGTTCCTCCACTTTTATTGTTAATATAAAGGAACAGGTCTTTGGTTTTGCAATTTTAACTTAAATGGGATAAATTACATGAGGAGGATTGTTTTATGTTCTAATTTGTATTTTTGGTACAGTGTGAAAACACAATTAAAAACTGTTTTAGAGTAAGTTTAGTTTCCCTTGAAGTTGGTGGAAAAGATGTAAGAGACTGGATTTTCATAATTACATAAGAGCAATTCTGGGCAAAAAATGCACATAGATGATTTGTGAGCATTTACTGCTGCATACACAGTTATTTCAAATGCATCACAAATGGGCCAGTTTGATTTAAGCTGAAATTTTCATTCAGAATGACAGTAATGGTACTCCCGTCATTAACTGCATATAATTTTGAACATCACGTATCAGTTTTCTATGAAAAATTGTTAGAGCATACGTTTGTTTTTTCTGAAATGAACAATTCAAACTTATATGAATACCTGATTGCATTTTTAAATGCATTCTTATTTTGCAGTGCAGCCAAAACGAGACCATGTTCTTCATGTTACATTTCCAAAAGAGTGGAAGACTAGTGATCTTTACCAGCTTTTCAGTGCCTTCGGTAAGTAATTGAGCTGAGTCTTTCTGACTTTGGAAACTGTCCTGCTTTTGATAATGGCAATCTAAACAGATCTGTCTATACATTCAATCCTGGCTCTAGACTGTTCAGCTGCTAGGATAGAGAGTGATAAGACTGAATAAGGAAATGAGCAGTAGAGAGAGTTGCAGAACTCCTAAATTTGGAAGCTGAAATAGATAGAAGTTCAGGAGTTGGATAAAAGGAAATGGCAAATCAGAAATCAAAACTTCTGCTGAAGGCAGGGAGGGCTACTTGTTTTGTTGCAAGAAGAATAAAAATAGAGTAGTTTTGGACAAAAAGGGCAAGATGTAGTTGGGAAAGGAGTGAAGATAAGTTATGGTGAGAGATGACCAAATCTGGTGAGGTAGGAAGTAGACATTAATCAGTAGGCTTATTAGCAACTGCTCAGCAGTGTTCTGTTCAGTGGAGCTCATACTCCACTCCTGTTGGTGGTCTTATCCATGGGCTCCTGGCCATTCCTGAGTTTTGAAAAGTCAAAGAGCAGCATATTCTACATCTGAGAGTCTTGCTATTTGTGAAACTGGGAACAGGGAGAATGGGAACATCCATTTTACTACCTTTAGATCGACTATGTAAAGTGTGTCCACTGTTGGCAGACAGGATACTGGGCTAGATGGACCTTTGGTCTGACCCAGTATAGCAGTTCTTATGTTCTTAAAAGGACCACGCAGCCCTAGGTATATTCCAGTACTTTAATTGCTTCCACCATTTTTTAAAAAAGTACCTTATTTCCAATCTAAATCTGCCCATTATTTGGACAATCTCTTCAGTGTCAAATTTCTGTTCCTCGAGTAGGTATTTATAGATTGATCACATTACTCTTAAACCTTCTCTTTGATAAGAAAATTAGATTGACCCCCTCCCCCCCATGTGTTTTTTCCACTCTGTTCATTGTGGCTTTTCTCTGAACCTTTATCCATTTTCCAACATCTTTCTTGAATGGACACCATAACAGGACACAGAATTCTAGTACTACTTGCACCAGTACAAAATACAGTATTGATAATTTATTCTTACTTGATATTCCCTTCTTTGTACATCAGTGGGATCACATTAGCTCTTTTGGCCACAGAGTTGCAGAGGGAACTATCCTTCAGCTGACTATCTCCCATGAGTCTCATTTCAAAGTTGCTGCTTCCCAAGATAAGAGTCCCTCATCCTTTAGAGATGGCTTGCATTCTTTGTTCCTAAATATATGGTCTTAGATCTGGTTATATTTAAATGTACACTGATGGTTTATGCCCATTTTACCAAGCAATCCAGATAACAGGTCTCTGACACAGACCACTCTTTGTTATTTACTACTTCTCCAGTCATCTGGCAACTTTATCAAGTATGGCTTTTAATTCTAAGTCGCTGTGCAAAAAATGTTAAATAGCATAAGGGCAAGAACCAGTCCTTACAGGACACTCTTGAAAACCCATCAAAATAACCATGATTTCCCCCTTTTAAAATTTTGAGACCTGGTAGCCAGTTTCTAATCTATTTAGTTTATGCTGATATTTATTTTGAGTCATTTTAGTTTTTAATAAAAATGTCAGGCGCAGTACCAAGTCAAATGTCTTATAGAAGTTTATTAGATCAATACAATACTGTTACCTTCATCAATTGAACTTTTAATTTAATCAAAAACATGTCAAGTTACACAATCTGTTTTTCGTAAACCTCTGATGATTGGCATTATTTATTTAATCTTTTTTTCTTTTTTAGTAACATTATTAACTATTAATTCTTCTCGCTCCTTATAGTTTGTTTGGCCAAGGTCAATGTTAGCTGACAGACCTATTATTGCCGGTCATCCCATTTATCTTTTAAAAATATTGTTAGAACATTTGCTTTGTCAGTCCTCTGGAACTTCCGTAATGTTTGAAGACTTACTGAAAAGAAGCATTAATGGTCCAGGGAACTCCGTGACTAGCGCCTAAAACTGTTGGATGAAAGGTATCCAAACCTGCTGACATGAAAGTATTTAACTTCAGAGACTCTTGTTTAATATGCACCTAAGTTACTTTTGGGGCCTATCTAGTTTATGCAAGTGTCGAAAGAGGATATGCAAATTCTGCAGGAAAGTAGTTTGGACTCGGCTTTTTCAGCGAACCCCCCTTTTTGGAAAAGTTGCATAAACCTAATTTTTTGAGGAAAAGCAGCTTTTCAAAAAAGGGGGAGTACCTTTCAACACTTTTGTGTAGACTAGATAAGCCCTTGGAATGGAAATTATAGCTGCTTCGTATAAGAATACAACTTCCCCACCCCATCCTAAGTACAACATGTAGTTTAACACTTCAGTCTTTTCTTACATTTTCATCTAGTTATGGACTGTGCCATTGTTAGGGCTCATTTAGTTTCTAACATGCTTGAATAGCTCCTTATTATCCTTAATTTTGCTGAATGTAGATTTTTGTCCTTTTACTTTCCATATAAGTTTTCTACAATTGCTAGCTTCTAATTTATATCCATTGCTACCAGCTTCTCCTTTTTTAATTTATTTAGTTACCATTTTTATAGGTACTTTCGCTTCCACTTTAAGCCCATGTGCTTTGTATCTTAATTGTGACTTTTTGGACATCTGATAAAATGATCTTAAAGAGTTCCCTGTTTGTGTTTTTTTTTCTTTTGAAATGAATTCTTCCATCTGATTTGACTTAGTAGTATTTCATTTTGTGATATTGTGCCTTTAAAAGCACCAACAATATTTTGCTGGAAGTCATTCAGTTTTCATATAACAAACACAATCAAGTAACGGTCAGCTTCACCTAAACTTCTAGTTTTTAATTCTGAGTGTCATTTTTTTCAGGACTCTCTTTGCAGCTCCCCTCCTGTAGTTTCAGGGATCTTTATGGTACTACACAGTTCTGGTGATGGTATGGGATCTGAGTTTAGCCCCTAGTGCACAGTGGCAGGTCTACCACTGTATTGGCAACAGAGCTGTATTACAAGTTTTTTGTTCTCAGAGCATAACAAGGATGCTGCTTCTGTTGCAGTTTCTGGAGGTAATATCTAATCTCTGGTTAATATGTGTTGTGCTCTAGTTCTGTATAAAGTGCTAAAAGTGAGGTGAAGCTTCCAAAAAAAATACTTGGTCTTATAAACAAATTTTAGAAACTTTTTTACTGCTCCATTTCTCCAAATATTTCTATTTGTTAAATGTTAATTTCTTTGCATATAAACATGCTTGATTCTCTTTCAAAAAATCATTTCCTTTTACGATGAGCATTCACATACTTTCAGTAGAATGCTATAAACAAATATGTAAAATTATTACATATTTCATAAGAAATTAGATCTTGGATGATCTGTTTTGTCTTCCTGTAATACTTGTATAATCTAGAGTTTTTTGCTTTGCTATTTCTTGCATTTTAAAAATGAAGTTCTCTAGAAATATCCTTCTGAAAAATGTTTGATTACTCATGCTCTTTAGCATCAGTCTTTGTACTAGTGTTTTGAAACACTCCTAACTAGGGAATGTATGCCTTTTTTATAATTTGAGTCTAAATTAAATTATTTCCCTTGCTACTAAAGTTTTCTCTCAAATCTCTCTTAGACAGTAGTTTTCTTTGCAATAAATTGTGTCTATTGAAGTATCATAAGCATAAAACTTATGGCAGTTATACCATGAGTTGAAAATCAGTAGCTGACCAATCTAAGGTGCTGCTAGACTATTCATTGTTTTAACAACAAATGGTCTGGTAGCACTTTATAGACCAGATGCCTGTGCCCACAAAAGCTCATGATATCCTCTACATATTTTGTTAGTCTAAAGTGCTACCAGACCATTTGTTGTTCTTTTCTGTAACAGACTTAAGTGGGCTATCCCCTGAAGTTATTGTATTTAAGTTTCCCCAGTTACAGACTAACAAGTCTACCCCTCTGAATCTCTTGCTAGCTGCTAGCTCAGAGCCTCTCAGTTGAGAGACTCTTAACTGATAGCACTGATAACACTTAACACTTTAACAATGAGCAAATCCTTCAGCCTGCATTACTTCCCATTGCTCAGGAAATGTTAAAAACTGAGTCAGGCCCATATGCAGCAATTTCTGCGGTGTGTGTGTGCGCGATTGTTTTGTAAATGTGGACCACAAGTATGTGAATGTATCCTCCATAGTACTCCCAGTAAGTGGGGAATTCAGCCCCAGTCTTTCTCTGGCTGGCTAGAGTATGGGGGAGGGAGGCTTGGGCAGCATGCTGCTTCTGCCTTCCTCTGGCCACCTGAAGCATGCTTACTTAGGGAATTGTGGGGGCTAGGGGGCTTTTGCACCCTTTGTACCACACCTGCTTATGGGCCTGTCAGTGACTCTGAGGATCTGGGACTTGGATGTCTGTTCTCTGAATTCAGTATATAAATGGGTCAGTGACTTTTTACCATTTTTTTCTAAGTTTGGGGGGGGGGGTCGACTTATAAACGAATGGGTTTATATTTGACTATATACGGTTAGTTCTTTTGATCACATCAGACTGGGAACTTATTCGGGTGATTGTTTGCTCCGTCCCCCAAATCTCTGAGTCATTGCTTCCTGGATGTACAGGCAGTCCCCGGGTTACGTACAAGATAGGGACTGTAGGTTTGTTCTTAAGTTGAATTTGTATGTAAGTCGGAACTGGTACATATTGTAGGGGAAACTCTAGCCAAACATTTCTCCAGAGCTCAGTTTTATTCTCCCACACCTCCCTTCCCTCAGTCCTTTATTCTCAAGCTGAGGTGTCTGCTGAGAAAAGCTGCTCCGCATCTCCCTGGTCTGCTGGGGGGGGGGGGGGGCGCTAGCTTCACGTCTCCCTGGTCTGCTGGGGGGAAGCAGCTAGTGCGGGGTTGCCTCACCCCGTTTGTAAGTAGGGATCTGATGTAAGTCGGATCCATGTAACCCGGGGACTGCCTGTATATGCTTTTCTGTTTAGTTATATTAAAATATGTATTGTGTGCTTTTGTCCAGTTTCCTTAGCAATCTAGATTGCTCTGTATCAGTGACCAGTCCTCTTCATTGTTTACCATTTGCCCTGTTTTGCTATCATGGTTTTAAAATGTTTCAGCTACCTTTGTTTTTAAATAAACCCTGGCTGAATGACATTTTTAAAACTTCTATAATGAGTGCTGGTCAGAGCCTAAAGAAATCTCTCTCTTTAAACTATTGAAATGGTATTATAGATTCAACAGTGTCACTTGATAATACTTAACCAGTGTTTTATGGTAGTCTTTGTTTAGTTCTTGCTAATTAGATTGAGTGAGTTGGACTTAATCAGACTAAACCTAGCATTTTGCCAGTGTAAGACAATTATTTAGTGAGGGAGGAAAGTGTTAATCTTTTTCCATGGTGTAAGTTTGGTTACGTTCAAAATGTGAAATGCACAAATAACATTAGATTTTTACAAATACAATTTCAATAATTCAGGCATTATATAGCTAAGACTTTAACTTCTTAAAGTCACTTTGAAGCAAAATTTGAGACATATAAAGGGTAGGAATAAATGGTAAATTTTCAGATTGGAGAGGGGTAACTAATGGTGTACCACAAGAGTCAGTCCTGGGACCAATCCTTTTCAACTTATTCATAAATGATCTGGAGAAAAGGGGTAAAGCAGTGAGGTAGTAAAGTTTGCAGATGATACCAAACTGTTTAGGATAGTCAAGACAGAAGCAGACTGTGAGGGACTCCAAGAAGATCTCACCAAACTGAGTGATTGGGCAACAAAATGGCAAATGAAATGTAATGTGGATAAGTGTAAAGTAATGCACATCGGGAAAAATAACCCCAACTGTACGTACTGTATGATGGGGGCTAATTTGGCTACGACAAATCATGAAAGAGATCGTGGAGTTATCGTGGACAGTTCTCTGAAAACTTCCACGCAGTGTGCAGCGGCGGTCAAAAAGGCAAATAGGATGCTAGGAATTATTAGGAAAGGGATAGAAAATAAGACCCAGAATATCTTACTGCCCCTGTATAAAACTATGGTACTCCCACATCTTGAATACTGTGTACAGATGTGGTCTCCTCACCTCAAAGATATTTTGGCCTTGGAAAGGGTTCAGAAAAGGGCAACTAAAATGATTAGGGGTTTGGAACGGGTCCCATATGAGGAGAGGTTAAAGAGAATGGGACTTTTCAGTTTAGAAAAGAGGAGACTGAGGGGGGATATGATAAAGGTCTATAAAATCATGAGTGGTGTGGAAAGGGCCGATAAAGAAAAGTTATTTATTAGTTCCCTAAACAGAAGAACTAGAGGACACCAAATGAAATTAATGGGGAGCAGGTTCAAAACTAATAAAAGAAAGTTCTTCTTCACACAGTGTGTAGTCAACCTGTGGAACTCCTTGCCAGAGGAGGCTGTGAAGGCTAGGACTATAATAGAGTTTAAAGAGAAGCTAGATAATAATATGGAGGTTAGGTCCATAAAAGGCTATTAGCCAGGGGATAAAATGGTGTCCTGGGCCTCTGTCTGTCAGAGGCTGGAGAGGGATGGCAGGAGACAAATCGCTTGATCATTGTCTTCGGTCCACCCTCTCTGGGGCAGCTGGTGCTGGCCACTGTCGGTAGACAGGATACTGGGCTAGATGGACCTTTGGTCTGACCCAGTACGGCCGTTGTTATGTTCTTATATATTGAAAAAAGTATGTATTTCTGCACATCTGTACTTCATATTTTCATCATTGATATTCATCATTGATGCTTGAACATAAGTTTTCAAGCTTTATTTATGCAAGTGTTTTAATGTTTGTCCTAAATATTTAATCTAATTTTATAACTTTTGCATTTCAAAAATAAAATTGGTATTTTAAGGTTTTTAAATAGGTTTATGCTCTGGAGGAATTCAGCATGTATTAAAAAAATGTTAGGACAGGTTGAACAAGTCATTATACATTTTCCCATTCTGTTCCTGCTCCATGTCACACTGCTCTGGGCAGGGTGAAAGAGTGGGGGGAGGAAAGGAGGAGACTTCATTGGCTGCCTCTGCTGCCTGCAACATATCTCAACTGCTATTGGTTGAAAATTTGTCAGTGGGAACGGAGATTTTGCTGAGGGGTGGAGCAATGCACAAAGCCTCCCTCCTCGCTCCCAGAATAGAGCAGCCACATTTAAAGCAGCTGCCGCTGCACTGTAATTAAGAGTCCTAGTGAGGCAGCCATGGGCTGGATTCAGTGGCGTAGCGGGCTGGATCCAGCCCACTGGCAGCCTCTTGCCCACCCTTGTACTAGAACCTGCACTAACTCTGTACTCACAAAATGAAGATTTAAACTGTTTCTGCTGTCCTGGAGCTCATGTCCAGAAGTTGGTTGCAGCTTCAGTGTGACCTGTATGGTAGTCAGCCAGATATGGGCATCCGTTAACTTAGGCGAGGGAAGGCTTTGTCTTCCCAAACTGCCAACCTGCCCTACCCACAGCCCTACCCAGAACACATCCAATAGGTGTTTTGGAGATGGAGTGTTGCTGTCTCCAGCACCTGCCCTCCCCCGTGCTCTTGGCTGGGGAGGCTGGAACCACTCAACCACCTCTCCTCCCCTGGTGCTCTAGAAGCTGCACTGTGTTCACACTTCCCTCGCACCTCTGCCCCTCTCCAGTGCTTTGAGGAAAGCTGGGGAGCACTCGGCATGCTGCCATGCCTCCTCCCTTCTATGATGCTCTGGGACTTATGCTGCACACATGCTCCCCTCTTCTTTCTGCCCCTCCCTGGTGCTCCAGGGAGGTTGGGAACCACTCAGTGTTCTGTCCTGCTTCTCTGTCCTCCCTGGTGCTCTGGGGAGGCTGGGATATGGTTGGCATGCTGCCCCATTTCCTTCACCTGGGGGAGGCATGCTCAGTGTGCTACCCCACCTCTTAACCTTCCCTTGGAGGCAGAGCCTCAGCACAGGGGGTAGGGCTAGGGGCCTGCCCTCCCAGCCACAGCTGCACCAACTGCACTTGAAACCATCTTTAATAGAAAAATGTGGAGACTCTTAGCCACATCTTCCCATATATAATATGTGGATAATGTATAATTCACTTAGGGGTTATAGTGCAAAAAGATAAATTCCTATGTTTTGGGTTGTCTCATAATGTTAATTAAGGAAAAGAAGCTTAAAAACTTAAATATTGGGACCAAGTATTAACATGGCAGATTTTTCTCAGAAGTGTAAGTCTCATCTGTTGCCATTTGGATAAAATTAATTTTAATAACAAATATACACTTCCCTTAAAAGTAAGGGTGTAAACTTTTAATGAGAGAGAAATCTGTTGGATAACTTGTAATTTGTAGGGTAAGCTAACATAGTCCTGTTTTCAAAACAGGACTATGTAGCACTTTAAAGACTAACAAGATGATTTATTAGGTGATGAGCTTTCGTGGGCCAGACCCACTTCCTCAGATCAAATTGTGGAAGAAAATAGGCATGACCATATATACCAAAGGGATACAATCAAAAAAAGTGAACACATAAAAAGGACAAATAAAATTTCAGAACAGAGGGGAGATGGGGGGGGAGGAGTGAATGTCTGAGAGCTAATGAGATTAGAGGTAATAATTGGGGAAGCTATCTTTGTAATGAGTAAGATAATTAGCATCTTTGTGGTTTCCAACAATAGAACACCACTTGTCATCACTTATAGCCCCCAACTTAAACCCGTCCAACACATTATCAATAAACTACAACCAATACTAGAACAGGATACCACGCTCCGAGAGGCTCTGGGAGACAGACCCATAGTCTCCTACAGACAACCACCTAACCTCAGGATGATTCTTACCAACAACCACAGGACATACCACACGAATACCAACCCTGGAACTTTTTCTTGCAACAAACCCCGTTGCCAGATTTGTCCACATATTTACTCTGCTGACACCATTATTGGACCTAACCAATTCAGTTATAAGATCAATAACACGTATTCCTGCTCATCCAGAAATATAATTTGTCATGTGCCAACAGTGTCTGTCTGCTGTGTACATTGGACAAACCTCTCAGACGCTTTGCCAAAGAATCAGTGCACACAAAACGGATATCAGACAGTATCAAAAACAAAAAACAGTTTCTTGCCATTTCAACCAGAAAGAGCATTGTCTCAACGACTTGATTACCTGCATACTGCTTCAAAGGCATTTTAACACCAGACTTGAAAGAGAAACCTCTGAACTGCCATTCATGCTTAAATTTGACACTTTACGCCTGGGTCTTAACAAAGACACTAATTATCTTACCCATTACAAAGATAGCTTTCCCAATTATCACCTCTAATATCACTAGCTCACAGACATTCACTCCCCCCCCCCCCCCCCCCCCCGTTCTGAAATTTGATTTGTCCTTTTTATATGTGTTCACTTTTTTTGGTAGTATCCCTTTGGTATATATGGTCATGCCTAATTTCTTCATTTTTTGTTTCAGCTAGACTAGACTAACACGGCTACATCTCTATTACTATATCAGTTTTCAGATTGTAGAAGAGAGTTGGCCAGTTTAAATGTCTCAGAACTGAGGACTCCTATTGACTCACTGCCCTCCTGCTAGTGTTCTGTACTCTATTGAATGTCAAATATTTGGCTTAGTGTTGTTGTATGTAAGTTGGCAACCTGCTATGTTTTTTGCTAGATTCTGTACTTGCAGCACAGATGTGTCTTATTTTTCAGACATCTATTATCCTTTCACCATACTCATGCAACACACAATATTTACAACATTTATCAAAAATGTTTACCAGATTTGCTGGATGACCTAGCTGCTGCTGCTTTTGCTTCTATGAGTCTATTTATTTTCAGTTAGCTGATCTTTGATTAAGTGTATGTTAAAACATTAGCAAACTTCTTTTCATGGAGTCGCTGATCAGCATGAGTAATTGCATAAGAATTCCTTTTGGGGTTCACTCACTTCAAATTGTAGGGTTTTATGTTCATTCCTGAATAATATTTAACCTAGTAGTATCTATTAACATCCCTGGTACTGATGGATTAAAGGGGATGAAATGAACAAATATTAGGGAACATGAATACCTGTTGTGTTAGAATCCAGTAATGAAGGGTAGAACTGTAGAATGCATTGGATGCAAATGGAAGACTTGAAAAGTAAGACATGAACATCCAACTGGATTCCAATGAAAAAAATTAATATGAATTTATCATTTCTCCACTCATGGTCATCTGAAGAAGTGGATTGTGCCCACGAAGGCTCATGACTGATATATCCGTGGTTCCACAGAACTACTAGTTTTTAAAGTTATAGGCTGACATAGCTACCGCCCTGAGACATTTGATCATGAGTGCAATAAACTGTTATAAGATATATTTGGAGCAGGGTTAAATTGGCCAGGAAAAGGTTTCTTCTGTCTAGTGTGATGTTTACAGATTACACCTCTAAAATCTGGGTTCTCTTGTCCGGCAACATCCGTGGTCCGGTATGACCATGTATGTTCTAGGACCAGAGTGTCCCTCATGCACTTTGTGTGGGGGGAGGGAGGGGAGCTGGCACATGGCTCAGCTGGGCTGCAGGAGAGGGCGCCTGGCTCAGCTGGGCTGTGGGGGAGTGTCAGCCGATGGTTAGGGCACTGTGTGTGTGTGTGTGTGTGTGTGTGTGTGTGTGTGTGTGAGAGAGACACCCGAGTCTTCAACTGCTGGGACACAAGGTCCTGTCGCAGCGGGTGGCCTTAGAGAAGACTGACGGGCGCCCCTGAGAAGTTTAATGTCTGTGTTTTTGACCGCTAGGACCGGGTCCCTTCGCAGCAGGCAGGCAACAGGCTGACAGATACCCCAAAGTTTATAGGAAGAGCTTATTACATCTCAGACTTTGACTGCTAGAATACAGGATCCCTTCGCAGCAGGCAGCCTAGGGAAGGTTGAGAGATGCCCCATGGATCTGTTCTCTGGAAGCGACATGATCCAGACGCCCCAGCTCTCCCTATATCTGTCCCTTATGACCGGCTGGAGTTCTTTTAAACTGTGCTTGATTCTGTCACAGCAACTGAAGGAGTCAGGTTAAAACTTAATCAGTTACAGGATTATTAAGAAGGCTTATAAAGCGTGTGGTTACAATGGCTATTGCTCTACTTCTTAACTGCTAGCAAATACAGATCTTAAAATGGTTAGAAAGGAAAAAGGAAGATAGAAAAGAATGGTACCAAGTGACAGCTTAATCTTTAAAGAGCTCTAATACTATGTATATACTTAAACAAAGGACACATACAGGTACAATTTTTACCCCCTTCTGTGCCTCTCGACTCCAGCGGGTCAGGCCAGGGTCGGTCCCTCAATTCCTCGGAAAGACGAATACGAGGTGGGTGTCCCCATGGAACCTCGGGAGGTCAGACACCTAACCTGGCCAGCAGGTAGATGGCAGATTAACGCTCAGAGTGGGTGTGCTGCTGGACCCATCTTTATACCCCTAGGGGTCCGTATCCTCTTTCTTCTCTAAGATGCCAAATTGTACTGGTCTGTCTTTGTGGCGCCAGTTCTTATAAGGGAGTTTCAAATAATTTACACTTGTAAGAGAGAGAGAACTAAATTAGGAGTATTGGACATTTTTTGCTGGGCGAGAGATTCTTCCCCTCCTCCCCCCAGACGAGTGTGTGACCGTATCAATATGGGTTTCAGTCAAGGGCACTCCTCGGCAGCCTCTTCGCCAGTGATTAGTTCGACCACCCTCTTATCTCTGCTTACAGTTGTCTAGGGTCACTTGTGAGCTGGCATATCTGGGCCTCCTGTCAAGGCTTCAAAGACTATGTTGATCTTACTGCTCTGTGTGCCCTGTATGCTTCCAGGCAAAGAAAGATGGATGTTACAGGGGGGTTCATGTCTGGCTCCAGGGAGCTCCAGGAGCGGGCGCACAGCTTAGCTGGGCTGGAGAGGGACCAGGAGCTGGCGTATAGCTCAGCTAGGCTGCTCGGAGAGGCAGGGAGAGGGGTGTTGGGGTGGGGACCCTGAAATGATCTCCCCTCGTCCGGAAAAGTCCCTCACCCCGGACCAGTCAGGTCCCAAAGGTGCCAGACCAGTGAAGTCCAACTTGTATTACATGTGGATATTATGCACTCAACTCTTTTTCCTGATCCTTAATCTTTATACTCAAAGAACTGTTAGTAGTAGAATAGAGTAGTAGTTAGTAGAATAATTTCCCCCACTTTGCTGTATCTTGTGCCCACAAGAGAGCAGAGATCCATATTTCTGAAGCATTCTGAATTATTAGAATAATGAAGAGAGAACCTCTTGAAATGCCATGTAGTATAAATATCAAAGAACATGCACTTAAGTGATAAACTTTGTTTAGAGGATGGTTAACCTAATTTCTATGAAAGTCCTAAACAGTTATGTAGTTTCGGGATGTCAGAAAACATACTGAATCAATTGTATTTCTTGTGTGTGTGTGAGGAGTGTCTTCAGATTATTGTAATTTACATCCTGAACAGCTAACCACTCAAAGATATGGTACTTAACTTGCAAACTAAAGAATAATAAACTCAGTCAGATGTAATCACAGCAAAAAGAGCATCCATTTATCTGACTGAGCTTCTAAAAGCTTTCTGTAACTTATTTGAATAGATTAGAAAGCTGAAGTTATCAAACTCCAGAATTTCCATCAGTAGTGATCTGAAAAGATTAATTTGTACAAGGCATCCTCATTATAAGTCGCTCCAGTATACATTGACACTTGTAGGAATTGATGTCATAAGTCCTCCAATTCCCTGCTCTTAAGTGGCTCAAAAAAAAATCCCCAATTTGTACAAATGGAAGTCAACTGTGGGGGAAAAAATTACCTGCTTTAAGTTGTTTCATTTTATGTCTAAGTTTTTTGGAATGTATTTTGGACTTATAGCAAGAACGGCTGTATTTGAATTTTAATTAATTGAGACAAAGCGTGTCTGTTGGGGTATGCTGCTTTTTTTCTGTTTGTAGTCATGTGCCTCGAGACCTACCTTGGAATTGGATTTGTAGTAAATTGAGGTAGGCTGGAGAAGCACTCTTACACCAGTATAAATGGTGTCTACAGTATGAGGGTTTTCTGACATAGCTATTGTGATGGGTTGGGTCACAGAGATCCTCTTGAAACTGTCACTTGATGGGTTGCTAATACCACAGAGTCCACATACCTGTCCTCTGGAGCACCCCGTCATGCTGTCCTTCTGAGCCAGAAGCACTAGCCCCTCCCCGACTCCCCCAGCAAGGCACAGAATTGGGATAATAGTGCACAGCAGAAAAAACTTAAACAAATAGTCCTGTAGCACCTTAGAGACTAAAAGTATCATGAGAATTCATGGGCACAACCCACTTCTTCAGAGGAATGGAGTTAAGGGCATAGCAAAGTAACAAAGACACTGACAACAGCTCTGCTCTGGGACGTCTCAGTTACAGGACCTTAACACAACAACCTGTGTAGAGCCCCATTGGGAGTAAACCTCAGATAAATCCATCATACTCTTCATAAAAGTTTCACACAGAGAAAGCTCATAAGTTTGTTCCCTTTTATCAATGAAATAGAGATGCATAGCTGTTGTTCTCTCCAAATATTAATGAACACAGTGTAAATAATTGTTAAGTAAAAAGTGATTTTATTAAATATAAAAACTAGAAATTTAAGTGGCTGCCAAATCTGAAATTGAACAGGGGTAAGATTGAGCCCAGGCTAGGAGGTTGCCTAGTTTATGGGAAAAGAATTAAATCTACTGTTAGGATAAAGAATTGCATGTAACAGGTTTAATTCTTTTCCCATAAACCTAGGCAGCCTTGTAGCTTAGGCTTGATCTTTCCTCTGTTCAACTTCAGATTTTTCCAGTAGTCATCTTGGTGTAAGCAGGGGATGTGTTCCAATTACCAACTCCTTTATTGTTTGGTTCTCTGGATTTTGTCTAAAGTGGGAACCCTTTGCATTGAATTTCAACCCTTTCACACACACATGGAAAAATACTACATTCAGAATGGCTTCCAGCATCAGGTGACCTAACTACACATCTTGACAGGACCAACCATAGTACAGACTTACAGGAAAAAGATGATTTACAGATCATTGCCCTGGGCCGTTAATTTTCTTAAGTACCACTAATGGCTTTCACTAGAAGACCTAGATTAGTAAACAGGTATACGCTTTCTATATCTAACATCCCATACAAGAATGTTACATGCCCACAAATCGAATACACATTAAGTGGATTACAAGCTTTTCAGTGAGAGGTTGCATGCCACATTTTACATAAAGCATATGTGAGTTATGTAAATTCATATTATAAAACACATTTCCATAAAAAATGGAGGCTCAGCGTCACAGCTATACCAGCAAAAATGTTCTAGGGTAGTAAAGGCCCTGTGATCTTAGACCAAATCAGTTACATTAAATGTACTTTTCTACTCAGAGCTGTTAATCTAGTCTGCAAAGCTTTCTTACCCCTCTTTCAGGGGAAGACTAGGCAAACTACTACCAAGATCCCAATAGAGACAATATGATGGTAATGCATTATGTAAATCATAGGCCTGGAAAAGACCTCAGAAGGTCATCAAGTCCAGCCCTCTGCCCCAACCAGGATCAATTTCAGCTAAATTCAACAAGGACAAATGTAGAGTCCTGCACTTGGGACGGAAGAATCCCAAGCATAGTTACAAGCTGGGGCCCAACCAGCTAAGTAGTAGTTCTGCAGAAAAGGATCTGGGGGTTACAGTGGATGAGAAGCTGGATATGAGTCAGCAGTGTGCCCTTGTAGCCAAGAAGGCTAATGGCATATTAGGTTGCATTAAGAGGAGCATTGCCAGCAGATCCAGAGATGTCATTATTCCCCTTTATTCGGCGTTGGTAAGGCCACATCTGGAGTATTGTGTCCAGTTCTGGGCCCCCACTACAAAAAAGATGCGGACGCATTGGAGAGGGTCCAGCGGAGGGCAACCAAAATGATTAGGGGGCTGGAGCATATGACCTACGAGGAGAGGCTGAGGGAGTTGGGTCTGTTTAGTCTGCAGAAGCGAAGAGTGAGGGGGGATTTGATAGCAGCCTTCAACTTCCTTAAGGGAGGTTCCAAAGAGGATGGAGAAAGGCTGTTCTCAGTAGTGACAGATGGCAGAACAAGGAGCAATGGTCTCAAGGTGTGGTGGGAGAGGTCCAGGTTGGATATTAGGAAAAACTATTTCACTAGGAGGGTGGTGAAGCACTGGAATGGGTTACCTAGGGAAGTAGTGGAGTCTCCATCCCTAGAGGTGTTTAAGTCTCGGCTTGACAAAGCCCTGGCCGGGTTGATTTAGATGGGATTGGTCCTGCCTAGAGCAGGGGGCTGGACTTGATGACTTTCTGAGATCTCTTCCAGTTCTATGATTCTATGATAAGGGGATGGGTTGATGAGAGAATATGATCTTGGTAACTAATTGACCATTCATTTTCAGTGGGAAATATGTCAATGGAGGGATGAGAGGAGTTACTATAGAGAATTTCTGGGTGTCTGGCTGGTGAGTCTTGCCCACATGCTTAGGGTTTAGCTGGTCGCCATATTTGGGGTTGGGAAGGAATTTTCCTCCAGGGTAGATTGGCAGAGACCCTGGAGGTTTTTCGCCTTCCTCTGTAGAAGGGGCGCAGATCACAGCTGGAGGACTCTCTGCATCTTGGGACCTTCAAAGTATTTGAAGGCTTCAATATCGGAGATATAGGTGAGAGGATTATTCTAAGAGGGGTGGGTGAGATTCTGTGGCCTGCACTGTGCAGGGGGTCAGACTAGATGATCATAATGATCCCTTCTGACCTTAAAGTCTATGAATAAATCATCCCAGCCAGGGCTTTGTCAAGCTGAGACTTAAAAACCTCCAGGGATAGAGATTCCACCACCTTCCTAGGTAACCCATTCCAGTGCTTCACCACCCTCCTGGTGAAATAGTTTTTCATAATATCCAACCTAGACCTCCCCCACAGTAGCTTGAGACCATTGCTCCTTGTTTTGCCATCTAGGACTACTGAGAACATCCTCTTTCCATCCTCTTTGGAACCTCCCTTCAGGAAGTTTAAGGCTGCTATCAAATCCCGCTCCCCCCCCCCCACACACACACTCTTCTCTTCTGTAGACTAAATAAGCCCAAATCTCTGACATTCTTTGAACCATTAAAATTAAATGCAAATTAACTATTTTATGCAAAGTTTATTGCAAACGGCATACTTTTCATTTCGTCTCATGGGTGACAAATCTAAACAGGTGTTAAATCACTCTGCCTTTCATATCTGAAGGCCAGATGAAAAAAAAATCCAGGAAGCTGAAATATATGTCAGGAACATTGTAAAGTACATTACATATTATTGGTAATAAAGGTTGTCTGTCAACTTTTAAGTTCAAAAAATATGAACAGGAACATAACACCAAGTATACATGTTGTGTCCAAATATATTTATAACTGATTTAGACCAACTGACATTAACTGAGATTTTACAGTGTTTTCATCTCAATACATATGGATTTGTTGGGGGCCATAAAAGATAGATATTGCCAAATTACCTGTGGGGCCGTATTAAACCGGAACACGGGCCGTAATTGGCCCGCGGGCCGGACTTTGGACATGCCTGTTTTAGATAAAGTATTCCACAACTCAGGGTGATTGTGGTGGTGGAGGGAAGTCTCTTAACCGCAGCATTTCTGAGTCAGTGGGAAAAGGAGCATGTATGTACTACCCACAATCGACTAATTTCCACAGTGCTCAGGAATGTGTCATGGTACAAGGCACAGATAATGCAATATCCTATTGGGCACATCAGTTTTATTTCTGACATGCTGACCCGTTCAATACAGCTACTTCTTCCACTTGAAAATCTTCTACACATCATTTCAAAGAATCATGGTTTTGTGCATCTAGAACTCATCTTCTTAGAACTGACATTATTGAGATTAATTTTTGATAAAAGGCATTTGATGGCCGTTTCAGATTTTGATTCAGAGGAGAAAGGCCTTTACCAAGCCTAACCTATACAGCTAAGTGTTTTTCACTGTAGTCCATTCAGAGGTATACTCACCTCTTACTGTCTTTAATGTCCCTAAAATACTCAGGATTCCCAACAGTTCTATTAGAGTGCATTTGACAGCTGTTTCTTTGCATCATCCACAGACTGAGGAGCATTCTGTTTTTGCCTGCACCACTCTATCCATATTTCTTAACAAGACTGACTTATAGTTAGAATCTTTCTAATTTGGGATTTTAATGTGCTGCTGCTGTTTTTAAAGGAAACTTCTTTTGAATCTTTCATTGTATTTGCTATAATCTCTGTAAATTACGTTTTTAGTAGCTGTCACTTCAGCTCACAGTGAATAAAATGCAGGCTTTGGTGGTGGCCTCCCATGTGCTGTGTTCCATAACTGTGATACTGAGGCTGTACCTGTAGTTTTTACGCAAGTTTCAGTTTATCATTTAAGTCAATTTATACACTCCAGTATTTTTCCCAAGCCTCCTGTATCTCCCACAGACTATTTTTTATACACATAAATATGAGGACAAGACTCTAATTACATTATTAAGAATAGTCTGAGGAATAGCAGTGTTAGTCTGTAAATTTAAAGAAACAAGCTGTCCTGTGGCACCTTACAGAGTAACAAATTTAATAGGTCATGAACTTTTGTGAGTAAAACCCACTTCCTTAGATGAGTTGGAGTCGTAATGATTAGTCTGTAACTTTAAAAACAAACCACTCATCTAATGAAGTGGGTTTTACCCACAAAAGCTCATGATCTAATACATTTGTTAGTTTACAAGGTGCCACAGGATTGCTCATTATTCATAAACCGTCATTCTGAAACTTATGCAGGCTTGATGTAGGTTTTGGTTATAAATTCAAAAAACCGGTCTGTTGCGATCTAGGCACTCTCAAAATGGGTTTTGGATTGTATTAAGGTTTCTTGCATATTAAGCAAATTAATTCTCCCTTTTCAAGCTAGGGCATTTGCTCCTATGGCTCATTTTAAAAGGAATCTCTATTTCTGAGAAGTAGACCAGTTACTTGGAGTTTTGTGCCGACATTTAGCAATCACTACTCTGTAGTTTTTTTAAGATAGGAGTCACCCAACTCGTTAGCTTTTTGGTATACCTGTGGGCAAATGCTTACTGTAAGTTAAGTAATTTCTGCATGTGGAGTGATTTAGTGGAGCTTTTGTACTTAAAGATATGTGACTCACCTTCCTTCCCCACTTGTCATTGTCACCTGAATGCCTGTATTGATGAAGGAAATGAGTAGCGTTTGAGAATGTTCAGTGCTTCGTGCTCTTGTGATTTAAAAAAAAAAAGGGTCTTGTGCATAAGAGGTGTGTATATACTATAATAAGATTCAAATGGACATAATCATCTCAGACTCTAGTTGCTATAAGGAATGTGACTTCATACATCACATGGCACATTATACATGGAGTAAACCTGTTAAACTGTGAAATGTCATAACTATTGCAGTGATTCTTTTTATCTGCATTTTAGGTAATATTCAGGTATCTTGGATTGATGATACATCAGCATTTGTGTCACTTAGCCAGCCAGAGCAAGTACAAATAGGTAAGTGTTATTGGATTCACCTCATTGTAAGATTCACATGTTGGCAGAATAAATGGACATAAAAATGATTGCTTTTTTCTAAAATTCTTCAGTCCATAATTTCCTTCTGCCTGGCAAAGTAGGAATTTAATTTGCCACTGTGTTTCTCTTAATAAGCTGCTGTCACTTTGTATCAATTATTTCTTTTTGTGTGTGAGTATCATAGCTATCTCAGCAATGCAACAGATATGGGATTTCTTTTGAGCTATTAGAACCAGTTGAGATAAACAGGAATTCAGAACTTATTTGTTCTCCTGTCCAGTTTGTTTCCTGAGTATTATATAAAAGCTAGCTGAGTGGGTAGGCTCTGAGGGGGAAATCTCGCTCCCCTGGGGTACAGAGCCCCCAGAAGGGTCCGAGGCCGGAGGTCAAATCAGTGAGGCAGGAAAGAAACTTAGAAGAGAAAACTTTATGATGCATGCATGCAGGCTGTCACTTCCAAGAGTGAAGCAGCAGCCCTGACAGACAGATTCAGGGAGTCTTTATACAGTATGATCAGATAGCTCAGTTGTGGATTGTTTCTCTTTAACATATCAAAGTCTCAGCAGAAGTACTCTGAGACTTCTGTTCACCCCAGGAGTGCTAGAAGTAAGTTTTTACAGTACACAAAGCCACATGAGAACTTGAGTGGAGGAGTCTACAAGGCAAACTGTGACAAAGATAAGGGTTACATGACAAATTGTGACAGACTAGGAGTCTCCATGAACTTGAGATGGGAGGTATTGTAAGGGTCTTGATTAGAGCTAATTTGATTTCTCTCTGTTACAGGGAGAGAGGTCTGGAAAACTTTTAACCCTTACAGCAGTTTTCTTTAAAGAGTTTTGATTTCCTGCACAGCCCCCCCTTTAGACACAATTGGAGTTATTTGATTTTTCTCCCACAATTCCCCCCTTTAATACTCCTATTGGAGTATTACTCAAAGTTTATTCTGGACATTCTTAGGTATTCTTCCTTTGCTAGGATGAATTCTTATCTTAGAGGGAGGTTTTCTTTATCTGCTGGGTAAATGACCCACTGCCCATTCAACCCCAGATCTTTACCAGTGCCAATTTTGCTTTCAAAACACAATGGAAACATAGTCCCTGATGGATGTAATGCTTGAGTAAGGGGAATCTCTGAGGCAATCAGCTTTTTATGCCAAATCTGCCGGTTCCCCCCCATGACTATGTACTTCTGGCACAGTGTTATCATTCTGGGCATCTACCCACTCCCGCTCTCCTGTAGAGTACTGACTACCAGTAGATCTGAATTTTAGGGGTCTGGTCCACAGGGAGGCAGGAGTTGGGATAAACTGTAATGGTAAAAGGCCTTCAGAGCCTTTTATAAGCTGTTCACATATCCAACAGTCACTTATATTGGTGAGGGACACAACCTTTTGCAGGGCTTCCCAATAAGGGTGGGGAAAGTTATATACTAAGGCTATTCTGACTACTAAAAGAAGGAAAACAATCCTTATCCTATTATAGTATCTTAAATTTCTAAAGTAGAAAGGATAATAATAATATAGTAATTATCTAGCAACTAGCAAAGCAGTCTTTTAACTAAACTTAATCAGTTAGTATTGTTTGGCTTGCCTCTGCAGGCACTCTTCGAGATTTCGTAGTCTCTTAGTTCACTCAATACTGGAATGGCTTCCCCTTTGTGAGAGCTATGGGGCGCCAGGCTCACCTGTAGGTCTTTTCTGGCACAGTCCTACCTCTCAGGTTGTACCTCGAAGCTCCTGGTGGAGGCCGGTTTGGTAACAGTCTGGTTTGAGAGTGCCACCTCGGTCCGCTGAACCTCGTCCCCAGGTGATTCCTCCAGGAAGGGGTCCTGGGTGACGGGGTCAATCAGCTCTGTTGGATCTGCAGTTCGGCGTACATGACTTGCGTGGATCCACGAGGGGCCCTCCTTCACCTTTACTGCTGTGTGGGTGATGAACAGCAATTGGAACGGTCCTTTCCACCGGGCTGTCAGGGAATTCTTTCTGCGATGTTCCTTCACGAACACGTAGTCGCCTGGTTGGATGTTGTGGCACGGTACATCAGTAGGTACTGGGAGGGCTTCCTTTACCTGCAGATGCAAGCTCTTCTAACCGTCATTTTATGTCTAGGTTTTTTTCTTTCTGTGTGGCTGCTAGCCTGTGGGCCTCCTGCAACATTAAACTGCTTACAAATCACACATGAATTAGATATTCTTGACAGCTTCTAGGTGCACGCCTAGGGCGTACCATTGTTTTGGGATTTGTGAGGCCACCCCCCTTTTGCTCATGTGTGTCATTTGATGAGACACCTGAGCAAGCTGCCGTGTGAGAGATTTTTGGGGCGACTGGGCAGCCATCAGGTGCAACCATTATCCCAGCTGGGGATAAGGAGCAGCCTGCTTTCTCCCAAAGGTTTTTTCTCTGCAGGTTGAGCAGCTTGCTGTAGTTCTATCAGGTCCTGCAAAGAAACAGGGAGGGAAAGAGAGACCAGAATCTGAAAGGGAGCCAGAGGTCCATGTGCTGCTGCACGTCTGGCCGCTGCATCAGCATTCCCATTACCCAGAGAAACAGGATCAGTGGCACCTGTGTGGGCCGGGCAATGGGTAATAGAGAGGGATGTGGGTAGCTGAATAGCATCAAGGAGTTGGGAGATAAGGGGACCATGAGAGATAGCAGAGCCAGAAGAGGTAAGGAAACCTCGTTGTTTCCAAATTTTTCCTGTGGCATGACAGACAGAGAAAGCATACTTTGAATCAGTATAAATGGCAGCAGACTGTCCGGACGCTAAAAGGCAAGCACAAATTAAAGCGATGAGCTCAGCAGACTGAGCTGATTTGATTCCTGGAAGAGAAGAAAACCTTTAAAACATTATTATCTGAGACCACCGCATATCCAGCCTCTACTTTACCAACTGAATTTCTTTTACATGAGCTATCAGTATACAATACAAGATCTGCATTTTCCAGCGGTTGATCAGACAAATTTTTGGGGAGGTTTTACACAGTGCTCAAGCAATTCTTCACAGTTATGGGTATGTGCTTTACCATTAGAGGGTAAAGGAGAAAAAGTAGCTGGGTTAAGTACATTACATCTTTGAATTACCACATTTGGGGAAGAGAGGATAACATTCTTATACAGGGTTTGTCTCTGAACAGATAGGTGCTGAGTGCGGTGTCGCTGTAAGAGAGCAGAGACAGCATGAGGGACCTGTAAGATAATGCTGTGGCCTAATGTGACAGGTTGGGCCTTTTTAAAGTAATTCAGCAGTAGCTGCAACTGCCCTCAGACAAAGTGGGAACCCACGGGCTACTGAGTCCAGTGTTGCAGAAAAATAAGCTACTGGACGAGGTGTGGGTCCAAGGGGTTGACAGAGAGCTCCAGCTGCAATTCCATCCTGTTCATGACAAAACAGAGTAAAAGGCTTGCTATATTTAGGTAAGCCCACTGTGCAGAAGAGTTTTAAGGGAAAGGAAAGCAGATTCACATTCTGGGGACCAGGTCACTGGGTCAGGAGCTAAGATTAAGAGTAGAATAGTAAGGGGCCTGGTGAGTCCAGAAAAGTTAGGAATCCATTGTCTGCAATATCCTGCAGTACCCAGAAATTTGTATACCTGACTTTGGTGAAAGGGTGAGGAATGAAAAAAACTTGAGATTCGCTCAGGTGTTAACTGGCGGCCATCTCCTAAAAGTAAATGTCCTAAGTACTGAACTCTTTGTTTTACAAATTGCAATTTGGTTTTGGAAGCCTTGTGACCCTTATTAGCAAGACACTTTAACACATGCAGAGTATCAGTCTTACATCCTTCCTCAGTTTCACTAGCAATTAGCACATCATCAACATACTGAACCAGCACAGAGCTGCAGGGAAGAGAGATAGAATCAAGGTCAGCTTTCAAAAACTGGGAAAACAAAGTAGGGCTTTCACAATAACCTTGGGGAAGACGGGTCCAGGTTAATTGACGACCTTGAAATGAAAAGGCAAAGAGAAATTGGGAATTCTTATGTACTGGAATAGAAAAGAAGGCAGAACATAAATCTATTACAGAAAACCATTTAGAAGTGGGTGGAATAGAGGAAAGAATAGTAGCAGGGTTAGGTACTACTGGAAATCTAGGGATTACAAACTTGTTAATGGCTCTTAGGTCTTGTACAAATCTATAGATTTGCTTACCTTGGCTATCAAATTTTCCCTCCTTTTTCACAGGTAGTATAGGTGTATTACATGGTGAAGTTGTATATACAAGTATCCCTTGTTCAAGGAGGGAAGAGATTACAGGCTTAATGCCCTCTTGTGCCTCCCTAGCCAATGGATACTGGGGTACCCTTGGGAAAGGCTTGTTGTGTTTGTATGTTATTTGCACTGGTGTTGCAGAGGCTAGCAACCCCACTTCATTCACATGGGCTGCCCACAATGTCTCTGGGACTTCTGAGAGGTCCAGGAGGGGTGTATGTCCTGAGGTCTCATCAGATTCCTCTGAGAGTAGTAATGCCATCAAATTTGGAGCCTGATAGGGGGAAAGGTCAACAAATATCCCTTCCTCTCTACAGAGAAGGTTTGCACCCAATTTACACAACAAGTCACGTCCCATAAGGTTTACAGGAGAACAGGGAGATAACAGGAAAGAATGTTCAGCTGACAAGGGTCCAAAGCGGGGTGGGGGTGCAGATGGCACATCTGGGGAATCAAGCTGTTTCTTTAGAGTAGCCAATTCTTGCTGCAGCTTTTCAATAGAATCTTTTTTGCTAGCCATAATGCTCTGATTATATTTTTTTTTACTGCCACATCCTCCCAGAGGCACCAATATTCCATCTGGTTAGGATGTTTTTCCTCGAGGAAAACTCTAAGATAAGCAAGCTTTTGTAAGTCAAAGTTCTAATTGTCATGTATTCTGGGAATTCCCCTGAGTATAGCCATTCCAAATGCTCAATAATTCCTTAAGTCTCCTTAGTTTCAAACCTGCAGGCAATACCTAGCTGACTGATCATCTGAGACAAGGGAGTCCCAGGCTGTGAGAAACCTTTTCTCTCAGTAGGAGACAGACTTGAGGGAGCAATCTTATCCATGTTAGCACTGTCTTGTCCAAGGACAGCACAGGAGCCCAACAGTACTACCCTCTCCAAGGATAGCACAGGCGTCCAGCAACACTACCCTCTCCAAGGATAGTGTGGGAGTCCACACAAACTGTCAGCTTCACTCACACTCCTTATGTGCCGGGGGGAACCGCCCTTGCTTTCAGCAGCTGTGCAGTGACACTGACAGCACTGGTGCGGCTGCGGTCCCCCTCCGGACTTCACTCACTCAAAACCATGTGCTTGGACTCGCCACCAATCAGTCAGCAACAACAACAACAACAACAACAAAATCCAACCCCTATTTGGCTATACCCAGTGTTTTCGTTTTAAGTTTCCCTCAAGCCTCTTAACAAAAAAATTTTAAGTAAAAGATGACTCTTACCGCCAGCCGGTCCAGCTGGTGACGAGAACAGGGAGGCGGACCGGGGGATTTTAAATGGATCCCTTACCCTCCAGATGCGCGCTGTAGTCCGTTCCCATTCCCCGTCATCAGCCTTTCCAACTGGAGTTCCAAGCCATCCCACTTCTGACACCAAATTGAGGGGGAAATCTCGCTCCCCTGGGGTACAGAGCCCCCAGAAGGGTTCGAGGCCGGAGGTCAAATCAGTGAGGCAGGAAAGAAACTTAGAAGAGAAAACTTTATGATGCATGCATGCAGGCTGTCACTTCCAAGAGTGAAGCAGCAGCCCTGACAGACAGATTCAGGGAGTCTTTATACAGTATGATCAGATAGCTCAGTTGTGGATTGTTTCTCTTTAACATATCAAAGTCTCAGCAGAAGTACTCTGAGACTTCTGTTCACCCCAGGAGTGCTAGAAGTAAGTTTTTACAGTACACAAAGCCACATGAGAACTTGAGTGGAGGAGTCTACAAGGCAAACTGTGACAAAGATAAGGGTTACATGACAAATTGTGACAGACTAGGAGTCTCCATGAACTTGAGATGGGAGGTATTGTAAGGGTCTTGATTAGAGCTAATTTGATTTCTCTCTGTTACAGGGAGAGAGGTCTGGAAAACTTTTAACCCTTACAGCAGTTTTCTTTAAAGAGTTTTGATTTCCTGCACAGCCCCCCCTTTAGACACAATTGGAGTTATTTGATTTTTCTCCCACAGCTCCAAGGGGCAAAGCACTATGAAGCCATGCAGTATTATGCGGAGGAGGACCAGACCATTGTAGCTCTAGCACGTGTTGGGTTTATGGCCTTTACTGTTGTTAGCTGAGTAATTCTTATAGTAAAACCTCCAGTCTTTCCTATCCACGTGACTACATGCATATATTCATGGCTTTCTATTTCTTTTCTTTCTGTTCTCTTCCTCACTAAGCCTATCTACTAGTAGTCTCTATAGTAGAGGTGGACAATAATTTTTTGCCAGGGCTGCTTTGGAAATTTTTCAAATAGCTCCAGGCCGCACAGGAAGGGGCAGGGCATCAAGCAGAAGGGGTGGGGCAAAGATACTTTTGGGTTCCTCTCCCCCAGACAATGATTGGTCTGGGCATGTGGCAGTGCCTTTGCTCCCCCACATTCTCCCTAGGTGCCCATGCCCCTGGCGTGGGAGGAGACTTCCTGTGCTCCCCTGCCCCAGGCTAATTAGGGCCTGGGGGTGGGGGAGCATGCGAAGCCTCTTCCACTCTGCCCCTGCCCTGCAAGCAGCACACGGTGCTTAAAGGCGCCACGTGCTCCTGGCAGGACGGGGGGAGGCTTCGTGCGTGCTCCCTAGCCCAATTAGGGCCTGGCGATGGGGGAGCGGCAGGGCCTTGTGGGCCGGATCCATCCGCTAGGCGGGCTGCATCTCGCCTGCGGAGGCTCTTTTGCCCACCCCTGGTCTAGGTGCTTGCACTAATGACACTGCTTTCCTATCTTTGCCACAACTTCACCCTCCCTTTCCAGGCAGCTTTGTGTCAGGGCACTGGACAGCTTGAAAACACACCTGCGACCAGCCATACAGCTCCATATTATATAACAGTCTGGTTATTGTACAAGGTCCCAACAAGGGAGAGAGTGAACTCACTGGCAATAACAGTAGAACTGGGTTGTAGGGTCTTGACAAAATAAATCCCATCAGGGAGGTGACCAGTGGACCTACACTGATCTCTTCCTCACCAGTCTTCCTAATGCCATAGGGACTCTTGCGTTGTCTTAAATCTTCAGCTGTCTTTGTTCTATGCCATAAGCCACTTACTACCCCCCCACCCCCACCCCCACACTTTTCTATCCCATCAGCTTCTCTTCTAGGCTAAGAGATTCTCTGATTAATGGGTTTTCTGATGCATCTGTCCTATAATCTTGTTAGTTCTTTATGCTGCCACAGAACCAAATGTGTGTCCTGGCAGCAGTTTGCTAAGAACCTTTAGCTCAGTGAACATCAGCCTACTTGGTAAGGAGGGACATGTTCAAACAGAACCGAGGTCTGTCATGGCAGTCCCATGTCACATACACTCCCTGCTCAACCTAGAAAGAGTTTAAAAAAAAAAAAAAAACACCTCAACAACCACTACCAAGCAGCCCGCAAGAAACATGGGGCTATCCCTTCAGGAAACGGGAAGGTCCCTGGGTATAGTGGTTCCCCGGTCTGCGGAGTGTATCAAGCAATGGGGCTTGATCAAGCCTGTGCTCAGTATAAGACTTTGCACTAGAGGACCTAAGGTCTTTTGCATCTGGTTTGTGAATACTTAGCACCCCAGCAACGTCCCGAGTGGAAGAGGCTGCACATATACAGGGTGGGACATCGTCGGTCTTACTCCTTGTCCAGCTTTACATATTTACCCCCGCACCAGACACAAAGGTGCCCCACAAATGCCCCATGCCCCAGGGTGACTCATTCTCTGGGGAGCCCCTGTGTGGGGCAAGGGGGGCAGCAGCACTGGAGGCGTGGCGGTTCTTATGAATCAGGACAACCAGGGCAGAGAATCACTCTGTAGCCAGATGTGCAAGTTTGCATCTGTTGCCGTGCAGAGCTCTGTGGTCCAGCCCTCCCTACATGCAAAGCCTGTGTGCAGCTGGGCCCCTTTCTCCATGCTGGCAATCTGTCTGGCCAGGACCCTCCTCCCCGGGCTCGTCCTCTCCCAGGGCAGTGCAGCCTGGTACCAGAGGGAAGCAGGAGAAGGACCCCGGGGTAAAAGCCTCCCCCATCCTGCCAGCAGCAGGTAGTGCTTTTAAGTGTCGTCTGCTACTTGCAGAGTGGGGGCAGAGCGGAGGAGGCTTCCTGTGCTCCCCTGCCCCCAGGCTATTTAGGGATGAGAAACATTTTTGTGTGAGACTGTACATAAGGTGGGGATTAATTACTGTTTACATCTTTAATGTAATGTTAAAGAACAATATCAGCTTCATTGGGCTGATTGTTAAATCTGATCTTCCTTAATTTTATTACAGTACTTCTTACTTTTTTTAAACTATAGAAACTTTAGTTATCTTAAATATCAGAAGTTAGAATTTACATAACCTGGAATTCTTAGAACTTTTGTATTTCTCATTTTGATTGATTGGATTTAGTCACTTTTAAAACTTGAACATGGGTAATTATAAAAAACTAGTATCGGAGGTAATGGTCAAGATGGTTACCTTATTTTCTCTGTTGAGTCACAAAGCTAAGAATTTCACACTTTTTGTGAACTGTAGTTGTGGTGGAATGAACCTGCAACAGTTCTTGGTCTAAATGCACACTGGGTAGATTTTTAATATTTTAAGATTATTAGCTAGTTAGTTGTATTTATTTTAGTATTTCTTGCTTTGTATGGCTATCATACATGATCATCACTTTCTTAAGGCTTTTATATTGGAGAGGAAAATAGATAATTAATTTAAATGTATTTCATCAATTAATATTTGTAACTGATGAGTTCTTACTCAGAGCATTAACATCTTAATATAACCATTATTAAATACTTTAATAATATCAGAGCTCTAATACTGTGATATAGAATGGTTGTCAAACTTCAGATTTTTAGATTGATTTTTAGAACTTATTTAACTTTAAAATTAAAGTTCTCAAAAGTGTTTAAATGTCTTGTGAAAAATTAAGTGTGACACATTTTTGTGTTGATACATAACTTGAATTCACTCTACAGTGAAATGCGCTGATCAAGTTGAAAAATACTTTAGAGAGAGTTCAGTTATGTACAAGAATGTGATTGTCATATGTGTGGTGGCTGGGAAGGACGTAATAACTTGCAGAATTGTAGAATTTTAGTGTATTTTGCCACTTCCTAGTTCAAGAAGTGTGCACTACTTAGTGGCAGATTACAACATAAACTGTGGCATTAATACATTAGCTGCTCAGTGTATTTTGTGCCGTCGTATTCAAGGGAAAGTAGCTAGTATTTGATTTACTGACTTGCTCAATCTTATTTACAGTTGATCCTATTTTTATTAATTGGTGCAAAATCTAAGCTGTTATTTTAAAAGTAGATTTGCATGAAGTGAAGCACTTTCAAAAGAATAAAAAATGAAATTTATTCTCAAAATTGAAGTATTGTCCGTAGCCTCAGGAAGACATCTTGAGTAATTGCCCAGAAGTGTAAATCTGCCCCACTCACTTAAATCAATCTCAATGTCAATATTAATAATTTAATTGCTTGTGATCTTCATGTAAAAATACATCTTATGTGCTGCTTATTACTGTGGATGACTAATTCCTCTCGGGCATTGCTGGGTTGGAAAAGTAAGAGTTATAACTCCAAAATTTAGGTCTCTTCCATTACTACCAGGAAGGGCTGGGAGAAGTTCATCCACTTCCAGGAGGACACACCTTGAACATGTTTACTCTTCATTGGTAGGTGAAGGCTCTAAATAGCTCTTAATCAGTTTCAGAATTCACTTACCCCAATATATTGAGTACAGTTATGTATTGCCAATATATAATTCTATGCCATATTAAAAACTGAAGATTTTGTTCTTGCGTAAAATGGAGATATAGTCCAACAGCCTCATTTCAGAATAACACTGGGAATACTGTGGATATCTAGTTAAGTAAAAAACCTGAATATGCTACAAATTAAGGAAATGTCAGTTTTCACTGGTCTCGTTATGATAGCGTGTGCACGCACAAAAGCGGCAGACATCTTTATTTAAATCCCGCGGGGGATATTTAAATCCCCCGCGGATTTCCCTATTCTGAAGTTGAAAATTAGCATGCCCCTTTTGGAAAAGGGGCCAGTGTAGACGTAGCCAATCAGTACTACAGGCAGCATTGGTGAGCAAGACAATCTGTAACAGATTTTAAAGAAGAGTCTGGTTAGTATTTTAAACTCTAGGATTGTAATTGGCTCTTAACAAGTGGACCTTTGCTGCTTTGGATCTTCACTGAAGACTACAAATTAAGTTGCAGGAATGAGCTCTTAGAGAAGATTAAACTAAAGGTTTTTTCTAATTTTTCAAGTCTTCACATTCTAATACATTTAGATTATTTAAAATTAATTTCAGGTGTCTATTTACTATTGATAGACTAATACAAAGACAAACTTAATTAACAAGTGCTTTAAAAAGATTTTTCTTAATGTGAAATTTTCTTTCATCTTTGTGCTGTTTCTGTCACTTGTAAGTCTGTTAACTGTAGATTTGAGGGTGTCAGATGAACTGAAAGCTTATTTATCTTCATGCTGGGAGTGTTTTAGCTTCAGGTGCAGCAGTCTAATACACAATAAAATCCACTGTAAAAATGTGAAGCAAAAACGCTTTTGTATCTGTGAAGCCAGTTGATCTATAAACTACTGATACGTTTCTGAAAGAAATGTAGTGCAAAGTAAAAAAATACTTGATCAGTGGGAGAGCTTTTGAACTCTATCTTTTTAAACATGTAAAATTTACTTTCAAATCTATGTGGTTCATAAAAAGCATGTTAATTTTTAATTATTTCTGTTTATCTCCAAAGACTGACAAATATTTACATGTTGAAGTATTTTGATGGAAAGCCAACAGGAGGGGGCACTATTTTTATAGGCAGTATATGAACCTATTTTGAAATGTGTATAGCATTACCACATTCTTAATGTTTCAAAGTACAAAATCATTTGCTTCTGAATAGTATTATTATGCTAACGTACCCAAGAATATTCAACCAACGAAATCATTCAAGTGACCTAATTCTTGACATAATTCTGTAGTGTAATGTAGTGGAACAAGCCAAATTCATTGTTTTCAGAGTAGCTTTTTGTAATGCAGAGGTTTTCTCTGCAACAACAGTTACCAGAAAGGGCACTTAATATCTTGGGTAGTCTTGATTGAAGGCCTGCCCTTTTATCTGCCTTATGGACCTCTTCTGTTAAACTGGTCACATGACATTGTTTGATTACTTAGTTCACATTAAATCTAACTAGAAGATATTTTTTCATCAATTCTGGATTCTAGCTAGCTCATAAATTTTGTCTGAAACTATTTGGTGTTACTTCATTACACTGTCAAATTAATAACAATAAACGTATTTCTAAAAGACAGTGATCAGATCTCTTTAATCTGCCTTATACATGTTATAATACAAATTATTCCTGGAGTTACAGGTGCTCTCTGGAGAATGAGATCTATCTCATTATGTAACTTTTCCTTCTCCTTGAAGCATTCAGTCTATAAATATAGTAAATTACCATCTGAAACCCTTAGTTAGAGGCATATATTTAATTGTAAAGTACTTTGGTTGTTCAGTGGTCATTGCTACTTTCACTGTGTATATGGGAGACTTTTTATATGATATAGGAAGGGAAAGTACTTTGCCGAAAAGTCTGAGGGATAGTTGTATTAGTCTGTAACTGTAATAACAGTGAGCAGTCCTGTGGCATCTTATAAGATTACCTACTGCGCCATTTGCTTTTGCAGATATTTCCATCAAATATTAAGTTCACGTTTTTTACTATTTGAACACTTGGTTAAAAGGACAAACCAGTATAAATGTGGCCCGTCCTATTAACTTGTACATCAGTAGAGAATATAAAAAAAAACCTTCATAACAAATTCTTGGCATGTAATATTAGGCTCTTCAGCTTTCCAACCAGTCGGATTAGATTATTCTGTTTATGGATGGTTGCCAGCCTCATCTGTTTATGAAGCTGGTTTCTCATCTCCAGACGTTCACATGTAAATAAGTTTTGCTAGAGAATTTGAGTGCGTTTTTCTTTGTAGGAATTTTAGTTGTATGTTTAGACTATATTCAGATGGCCTGTGAATAGTTGAGGAGAGAGAGAAAAGCCCTTGGGATAGCTTCAAAGCAAAGTCTATTATATCCACTTTAATTAAGCTTTAAGTGTAAGAAATAAAAAAAGTAAATAACCTGTCTGAGCTATTCATTAGTTCCTGGGTACTTTGTGTCTGTCAGCTTGTATTTTATTCAGTCGACAGCCCAGTATTCCCCACAATTCTGCTATGCATGGGTTGTTTGTTTCTGCAGTTCTGGATGCAGTTCAAAGCTACAGCATAGCATCTGACATCTGTTGGGAAACCAATACGGCAGTACACAGGCAATCCAGGAAGTTTTTGGACAATGTTGAGGATAACTTCTTGGTAAAAGTGCTGAAGGATCCGACCAGGGGCCGTGCGCAGCTTGACTTTCTGCTCACAAACAAGGAGGAACTAATAGGGGAAGTAGAGGTGGGTGACAACCTGGGAAGCAGTGATCATGAGATGGTAGATTTCAGGATCCTGACCAAAGGAAGAAAAGAGAGTAGTAAAATACACACCTTGGACTTAAAAAAAGCAGATTTTGACTCCCTCAGAGATCTGATGGGCAGAATCCCCTGGGATGCTAATATGAAGGGGAAAGGAGTTCAGGACAACTGGTAGTATTTTAAAGAAGCCTTATTGAAGGCACAGAAAGAAACCATCCCAATGCGTAGCAAGAGAGGCAAATATGGTAGGAGACCGGATTGGCTTATGGGGGAAATCCTTGGTGAACTTAAGCACAAAAAGGAAGCTTACAAAAAGTGGAAACTTGGACAAATGACCAGGAAGGGGTTTAAATGTATAGCTCGAGAATGCTGGAGGGTTATCAGGAAGGTGAAAGCGCAAATGGAATTGTGACTGGCTAAGGATGTGAAGGATAACAAGAAAGGTTTCTACAGGCATGTTAACAAGAAGAAGGTGATCAGAGTGGGGCCCCTACTGGATGAAGGAGGTAACCTAGTGACAGATGATGAGGGGAAAGCTGAAGTATTCAATGCTTTCTTTGCCTCTGTATTCATGGACAAGATGGACTCCTGGACTAATGCGCTAAGTGATGCAAGATGGGATGAAGATGGACAGCCATTGGTGGATAAAGAACAGGTTAGGAACTATTTAGAAAAGCTAACCGTACACAAATCCTTGGGTTCGGACTTAATGCATCCGAGGATACTGAGGGAGTTGGCAAATGTCATTGTGGAGCCTTTGGCAGTTACCTTTGAAAAGTCGTGAAGATCGGGAGAAATCCCGGATGATTGGAAAAGGGCAAATGTAGTGCCCATCTTCAAAAAAGGGAAGAAGGACGATCTAGGGAACTATAGGCTGGTCAGTCTTACCTTGGTTCCTGGAAAAATCATGGAAGGGATCCTTAGGGAATTCATTTTGAGGCATTTGGAAGAGAGGAATGTGATTAGGAATAGGCAGCATGGATTCACAAAGGGAAAGTCGTGCCTGACCAATCTGATTAGCATCTATGATGAGGTAACTGGCTCTGTGGACATGGGAAAATGAGTGGATGGTTAACTTTAGCAAGGCTTTTGATACGGTCTCCCATAATATTCTTGCCAGCAAGTTAAGGGAATGTGGATTGGATAATGAACGGTAAGATGGATAGAAAGATGGCTAGAAGGCCGGGCCCAGTGGGTAGTGATCAACGGCTCGATGTCAGGATGGCAGTAGGTTTCTAGCGGAGTGCCCCAAGGTTCGGTTCTAGGACCGGTTTTGTTCAATATCTTTATTAATGACCTGAATGAGGGGATGGATTGCACCCTCTGCAAGTTTGCAGATGACACTAAGCTAGGGGGAGAGGTAGATATGGTTGAGGACAAAGATAGGTTCCAGAGTGACTTAGACAAATTGGAGGATTGGGCCAAAAGAAATCTGATGAGGTTCAACAAGGACAAGTGCAGAGTCCTGCACTTGGGACAGAAGAATCCCAAGCATTGTTACAGGCTGGGGACCAACCAGCTAAGTAGTAGTTCTGCAGAAAAGGACCTGGGGGTTACAGTGGATGAGAAGCTGGATATGAGTCAACAGTGTGCCCTTGTAGCCAAGAAGGCTAATGGCATATTAGGTTGCATTAAGAGGAGCATTGCCAGCAGATCCAGAGATGTCATTATTCCCCTTTATTCGGCTCTGGTGAGGCCACATCTGGAGTATTGTGTCCAGTTCTGGGACCCTCCACTACAAAAAGGATGTAGATGCATTGGAGAGGGTCCAGCGGAGGTCAACCAAAATGATTAGGGGGCTGGAGCATATGACTTATGAGGAGAGGCTGAGGGAGTTGGGTCTGTTTAGTCTGCGGAAGTGAAGAGTGAGGAGGGATTTGATAGCAGCCTTCAACTTCCTGAAGGGAGGTCCAAAGAGGATGGAGAAAGGCTGTTCTCAGTAGTGACAGATGGCAGAACAAGGAGGAATGGTCTCAAGTTGTGGTGGGAGAGGTCCAGGTTGGATATTAGGAAAAACTATTTCACTAGGAGAGTGGTGAAGCACTGGAATGGGTTACCTAGGGAAGTAGTGGAGTCTCAATCCCTAGAAGTGTTTAAGTCTTGGCTTGACAAAGCCCTGGCCGGGTTGAGTTAGTTGTGATTGGTCCTGCCTAGAGCAGGGGGCTGGACTTGATGACCTTCTGAGGTCTCTTCCAGCTCTATGGATCTATGATTCTGTGATCTGCTGGCCATGTTCCCTTCTCCTTTAAGATCTGGTGGCAACAGTCAAATGGTAGTCAAGCTCTTATTTTCACCTGTTTTCCCATTCAAGCATGTCAGAGAAGCCATAGAAGAAGTGGGCAAAATCGAAAGGTGTTTTAAATATGCGAGGCAGCTTTCTGAGGCTCTGCAGTCAATGCCATACCTGATCCCAGTCCACGAATCCTACCTCTGGTAGGGGATGGGGCTCTTCATTGGTCAGGCATGCTGGGTCCTCTGCTGCCCCAAGAAACTCCATCTCCCATGGAGGGGCAGGGAGGACATCACGATGGTGACAGAGCAGAACAGGGAAAGGCTCTAAGGAGGAGGATTCCATTCATGTGGCCCAGGGGATAAAACCTGGGATAACACAGTAGTACTACAAAAATAAGATCCTTGTGTTCTTCCTTCCACAGCCACCAATCCTAAAAAAGGTCTGAGCTCTTTGGGGAGAAAAATAAGACTCGTAAACAGTTTCCCTTCTTCACAATCTGAGTCCGAGATCCCATCTTCCCTCTCGTCAGATTGGGACCCCGAGTTCATGTATAGACAAGCTGGGGGTGGGGGAGGACTCTGACCACAGCAGGACAACAGAGCCCTCAAAGCTCATGTACATTAAAAAAATAAATTGAAAGGGAATATTGAAGGCAGACTCCTTCTCTACTGAAGGAATGCATTCAGGTTGAATGCAAGCAGAACTTGGGGGATGGGAATTCGAAATAACAGTACTTATGCCCCAGTAAATGTGCGGTCATCTGCTAAAAAGTTGCATCCAAAATCCAGATTCAATTCTTCTTCTCTAGCTAAACCTAAAGGCAAACTTTTTTCTTCAAAGTTTTCCCGAAGCCACAATTCTCCTGCACTCTTTCAAGCATGTGATCAGAGAGCAGCGGGAGAAACCTAACAAGTGTGAATGCTTATCAAATATGATGGTAGATATTATAAGCTGTAGGAGCCAGCATACTATACTGATATTCCAAAGGTTGATACTGCAATTGCATCTTTCACAGACGATGTGATTGTCCTGTCAGAAATGGGATTCTTGAATTCAATAGACAGGAAAACAGAAGCCCCCCCTCCCCCCATAAGGGATTTTTAAGGTTCCTGGGCCATATTAGGAAAATCTCTCACATCACATCATCCTCCCTGATTGGATCCATCTTGTTATCTCCAGCCTGATTCTGGCCTGCATATGTATACCTGCCTCTGGAAATTTCCACTACATGCATCTGATGAAGTGGGTCTTTGCCCACGAAAGCTTATGCTCCAACACTTCAGTTAGTCTATAAGGTGCCACAGGACTCCTCGCCGCTTTTGCAGATTGAGACAAACACGGCTATCCCTCTGATAATCTCACATCACAGAATACTAGAATTGGAAGGAACCTCAAGATGTCATGAACTCCAGTCTCCTGCCTTCACTGCAGGCCCAAGCACCATCCAGATCATACCTGATATATGTCTGTTTAACCTGTTCTTAAATATAACCATGATAGTTAGGAAGTTGTTCCTAATATCCAAACGTAACCCCCCTTCAATTTAATCATTTTGCTGCTTATCCTATCATCAAAAGTGAGGGAGAGTAATTTTTCTCCCTCCTCCCCGTGACACCCTTTTAGGTATTTGAGAGCTGCTATTGTGTCCCCTCTGTCTTCTCTTTTCCAAACTAAACAAACCCAGTTCTTTCAGTGCATGTTTTCTAGACCTTTAATTGTATTTTTTTGCTCTTCACTCAACCCTCTCCAATTTCTCCGTCTTTCTTGAAATGTGATGCCCAGAACTGGACACCGTACTTCAATAGAGGCCTAATCAGTGGAGAGTACAGTGGAAGAATTACTACTTGTGTTGCTCATAACACTCCTGTTAATGCATCCCAGATTCATGTTTGCTTTTTTTGCAACAGTGTCACACTGTTGACTTAAATTTAGTTTGCGGTCCTGACTGTAGTGCTCCTTCCTAGACCGTCATTTCCCATACTGTATGTGAAACTTTCCTAAGTGGAGTACTTTTGCCTTTGGTCCTTATTAAACTTTATCCTGTTTACTTCAGAACACTTCCCTGGTTTGTCCAGATCATTTTGAATTATGACCCTATCCTCAAAGCACTTGCTTTGTTTCATGAGAGCTATGGTGTCCTGGGTGCTCTGAAGCACATAAATCACCCTCACTTCACCACCATTTTAAAGAAAAATTTGGCCAGGATAGGCAACCTATATGGCTCTGTGTCTGGAAGGTAGATGTTCACTACAAGGAATCCTGTGTTAACCTTATATCTCTCCTCTTTGGGGAAAAAACTAAATAAGATAGTGGCCAAAAATGCAGGTAAAGCTAAGCAGGTGCTTGCTTCTTTGCTGAGCCCTCAAAGAAGGGTGTTTTGAGTGTTTGCTTTTAGACAGACACTCCGGTGGGCAAGATGGGTGAAAGAAGTAACAGAGGATGGATACACTGAGAACAAGTTGCCTTGCAGGCCCCAAGACCTGGCAACAAGCAAAATGTGTTTCCAGAAGTCAGAATTTCTCACTTTTCGGTGAATCAATCTGCATTCACCACAGACAAGTGGGTAAGAGACAGAGTGAATCAAAGAAACTCCTTTGAGTTATGTACTCAGTCTCATATCTTTTTCATTCAGTTGCCTATCAGTAAACGCTGCCAAGCATGAACTTCTCTAGAAGGACATTTCCTATCTCTTGAATATAGGACTGATAGAAAGAATTCCTTTAGAACAAAGGCTCTCACTGTTGTTCTCTATCTTCTTTATCGATCAGAGGAGCACTATGGTGGGTTGGTGCGGGAAGTCAATCACCCTTAACCTGAAGGGGCTAAAAAGGAGACCTCATGTTCATTGGTTGAGGAAACCCACCAATTGAGATTTGTCAGAGTAGTCAAGTTGGGCAGGTTATCAGTCGTATTAGTCTTCCCCATATGTGGCCTTTACCACTCATTTACTTGAGTTTCTGACTTGAATATCAGTGTTCTGTGTCTCCATCAAACCTGTTTCCTCCTTGCCATTATGTCTGGTAGTGAGTTTTAGATCTGCAAGCTTTATCTGTGGTGGAAGCTCTCTGCATGTTTTACAATGACACGGTGATGCTGAAAATTTCAGTGCTTTCTCCCCAAAGTGTGTGGAAGAAAGAGTTACATCACAGAACACGTTTCTTCCTTCATTCTAATGGAGGTCAGACCCCGGCATAGATACTGTGGCATGTCCTAGACATTAGAAGATCAATGAAGATTTACATTGTGTACAGGCTCAATGAGGGGGTCAGAACGAATCAAGGCACAGTCCACAAGAGTGATAGTGACTTTGTGTCTCAAGTGAGTTGTGTTTCTATTGGAGAAAGATGGAGACTGGCCACTTGGTCACTGGCTAACAACTTAAGACACCATAATATGAACTTTTGTTTTTCTCCAGAGCCCTCCTTTGCAGCACCTTCCTGTCAGGTGGTAATTCAGTAACATCCTGAGGGTGCTGTCTCATTTTGTTCTATTTTTTTTTTCCTCTCTCCCCTCTCCAGTTCACTGCTTGCTACTTCCCACATGTTCTGTAATTGTGGGAAACTCTGGGCTGCAGAAAGTAAAAGATTAGGTATCTCCCACAGTCTCGTTCACAGTGGATGGCTTCACAGCCAATGGCCTGGCTTACGAACTCTTCCCCCCCCCCCCCCAATTTATGATTGCCCTGCTCTGTCCCAGCGTGTCCTCTCCAGCCTGGTGCCCTGGGGACTACAACTCCCAGGAGGCAAAGCAGACAGTGTTCGAACTAGTGTCCCGCCAGGTTGGGGCCTTGCCCCAGGCCATGATCAGTGCCACTGCGGGCCTGGGATATTTGTGTGGCCTGTCCCTAATGACCGCCCTGCTCTGGCCTAGCGTGGCCTCTCAAGCCTGGCACACTGGGGACTAAAACTCCCAAGAGGCAAAGCAGTCCAGGAATGGAAATCCCATTTATAACATTGTGCCTATGGGAAATAAGGGTTTGACTTAATGACAGCTTGACTTACGACGGTTCTCCAGGAACCAATTAGGTGGTAAGTGTGGGGGGAGGAGGGTCTCCTGTATGTGGATTGTTACCATTACTGATTATTACAGTCATTTACAGTATATAATTAATGAGCTGGCATAATAGTGTGGTCACGAATATTTTTGCTACAAGTTTTACACAACTTTGGAATAATTCATTCGTATGGCCAGCACTGTGCTACACTTTTGAATTGATTCCAAGAACTTTAGGGGGATGGGAGGACACCAGTCATACTTAGCACAATTGCTGGAGATGATGCTAGTAGAAAGAAAATTATTGGGTAAGAAATTTTTTTTTGTTCTTTGGAAAATGGGTGTTCGGTAACTCTATGATGCAAGTGGTGGGTAAGAAATACATTTTTAGTATATTCACCATTTAAGATCCATTAAACAGATCCTTTTTTAAATAATTTAATCTTGTACAGTTTGAGTAGGTGCCTACATATATGTTCTGTGGCAATCAGTGCTCACTGAACAGGGAACATTACTAACCACTTTTTTATGTTTTAAGAATAAAACAATGAAAATCTCAGGTGTTTGGCTGGTTGAGAAACATTATTGGTTTCTAATAGGTCAGCCAGGTTCAGTTCTAGAAAGTTTAAGTTTTTGTAGTAATTGGCTTCATCATAGAAAATTAAATGCATAGCTAAAAGCTTTTGATAACTTCTTAATATAGGTCATTAATGTCTAGAGATAAAACCGCAAAAAAAATCTAAATTTAAATAAATAAAACAGCAAAGAGCTCATCCAACTGTACATTTAAGTGCAGAAGTGTCATGCTTAAGTAGGAGCTGTCAACCTATTGGATGGCTTTATCAAGAGTAGGTAAAATACATGCATCATTGTAATGGAAATGAATATAAATTGAGAGGTTATAAAACAGCCATATAAAATTAGCATCGCTTCAGTACAGGTCTCTGAGTTTAGAATTGAGTGGTAAGTGAAAGTACTAATTTAATATAACTTACTTGAAGTATTTTAGTAGTTTTAATTGAATAAAGGTAACTCTGAACTTGAATCTGCCACATGATTTAATAAGTAAGTCCAGAAGGGACAATTCTGGTCTTTTAGTCTGTCTTCCTGTATAACACAGGCTAATTATTTCCTGTTAAATTATAGCGTATCTTCCCAGAAAACATACAGTCTTGACTATAAACATTTCCACTGATGGAAAATCCAATACAACCCATAGTAAATTGTTCCAGTGGTTAATTACCTCCATTGTTGAAAATGTGGATGATGTTTCCAGTCTGAATTTCTCTAGCTTCAGCTTCTAATCAAGTATTCCTTTAATATTATCTTTGATAAGCAAAATAGAGAGCAAGGAGTTTTTCACTACAAGGCATATTTTCTAATCCCTTTAAGATTTTGTGGCTCTTCTCTCAGCCTTGTGCAGTTTTTCAAATTCTTGAATTGTGGACACCAGAACTGGATTCAATATTCCAGTAGCAGTTTAATCAGTACCAAATAGTCAATATCCCAAATCTTTTTCATTGTTGCTACTTCCAAAGATAGTCCTCTGTAAGAATGGCCTGCATTCTTTGCTCGTAGATGTATAACATTACCTTTAGCTGTACTGAAATGTATATTGCTGTGCCTAACAAAGAGAGATCTAAATCATATAATATTAGTGACTTCTCATTTTTCATCATCTACCATTCCCATTTCTGGGTAATCTGCTGACTTAGTAGTAGTTGTATATGGCTTCCCAGGCCACTGATTTAAAAATTGTTGAATTTTTGTATTGTTGAATTGTTGTAGATGCAAAAGTATGATAGTTAAATAGTTTAAGATCTCCTCTAGAAACACCCACAAAAACAATTTTCAAGTATTTGCCTGCATAAAAAGAACAATTATTCTTACTCTACTGCTACTCTACAATTACTCTAACTCTGTCCTGTCTTCTACTCTAACTCTATTGCTATCTTATCTAAGGATGTTAAGGACTAGTTGATTTATCCAATTAGTAAATGCTTATAGATTAGTCAGTTGACTAGTTGAGGCAGCAAAAGGGGTCGGGGGGGAGAAGAGGTACTTCAAAGCAGCAGCACTGCACAGCTGAGCCGGCGATCAGCTGTGTGGTGCTGCCTCTTTGAAACATCGAAGTGCTGTGGAGCCCGGGATCAGCTGGGAGTCTCCTGCTGACCCTGGGTTCCTAGTGGCATTTCCCCAGAACCTGGGATCAGCTGAGGACTCCGCAGCTGATCCCGGGTTCCACTGAAATGCTGCACGGAGCCCGGGATCAGCTGGGGAGTCCCCCACTGACCCGAGCTCCACAGTGCTGTCCCTTTGAAATTCTGTGCCGTGTTTCAAAGGGGGCAGCACTGAACAGCTGAGACTAGGATAAGCAGTGTGGCACTGCCCCTTTAAAACACTGAAGTGGCCTTTCACAGCGGGGAAGGGCTTTTGAGGGTGCAATCAGCCTGCTTCATGCCTGCCAGGTGTGAATTGTAAGACTGGCTCAACCTGCCCCTTTCCCCCTGGTTTTAAGGACAGACCTAAAGCAGACTCCATAAGGAGTCTTTTTGCTAGTCCAGTGGAAGCTGGAATCTTTTGGCAGCCTAGGTGGTGGCTAAAGAGCTGAAATCACTGGTTTGGCCTGGAGCCAGACCCATTGTAGCCAGTGGAGCGGCTGGTGGGAATGACCGGCAGGCAGCCGGCGGAGTGGCCAGCGAACTACAGGAGCAGCACAAAGGTGGCCAAGCCTCAGGCTCAAGGAGGAGAGTCATCTGGATGATTTGTCAGGGTCTGCATTGACTGGACAGAGCTGTAAGTGGGGTGTCTGAAGTGGGATATGGAGAAAGTTTGGGTAAGTTAAACTCTGTTGTGGTATTTTCCCATTTCATTAAAAGTTTCTTTTCTTCACTCAGACTCTGTGCTTGCGAGTGGGGAAGCATTGCTTTGCAGAGGTTCCCAGAGGTGTGTGAATTTCCCAGGCTACTGGGTGGGAGCTTGAGCTGGTTCTGTGTGAGATGGACCCCTAGATATTGAACCCGGCCCTGGTTGCTGCTGGGCCTACTCAGTGGAAGGGTTACACATGTAACAGCAGGGCTGGGTCCTAGAGAGGGCTGAGTGCGCTGCCTGCAGCATAGTCTGAGGGAGGAGATTGGCTGCTGGGGTCTCTGTGAAGGGGAGGGAGTAGAGGTGGAAGAACAAGTCAGGCATAGGGGCACCAGTTTAATAATCCTGCCTAGGTCACCATAAATCCGAAGGACGGCCCTGATGTAAGGCAATATGATCTGCAAATACTTTGTTTTATTTAATCAGAGATTTACATTCAAGAATATATCTGGTTACAGTGCTCTTCCTTTTAAGATTAGTTTATATCAGGGGTGGGCAAAAGCCTGTCAGTGGGCTGGATTCCACCTGCCTAGGTCTTTGATCCAGCCCACGTGGCAGTTCATGGTCCTATTGCTAGTGTGTTGCCTGGGAGCCGGGCTGTGCGAGCCCTTTCAGCTGGTTCTATTCAAAGGGCTTGCGCCTGCCAGGAGGTTGCCAGGCAATAGGTTAGCAGCAGGGCCAGGAGCTGAGAGTCCTGTTATGTGAATTTTAAGCTTCCACCCAGACAACTCTGGGAGGAGGCTAGCCCTGGCACCTCCCCTTCTGCTCCAGGTCCCTTCCATTGGCCAGAAGTCAGGGTACAGGGACCCCCAAGCTCAGCAAAACTCCTGGTAGGGTAGCTCTCAACTCCATCCTTCCGCTTGAAACCCTGCCCCTTCCTGCTTGGCCTGTGACTGCTTCCGAAATTTAAGTGGCCTCCTCTCAAAAAATTATTGCCCATTCCTGGTTTAGAGATGCTGTTTACTCCAAGAGTTTTTCTGAAGTGTGTGATTCTTTAAGACTTGATTGCAATTTAATGAAAGCCGTATTCTAGAGTATCTACTGTATCTGGACAATTGTCTTAACATTTTAAAGACAACATCTTAGTTTAAAGACAACATCTTAGTTTAAAGGTAGTTTAAACCTCTGAATTTTCCTAGTTTGGACAGGTTTTTTAGTATTGTTTTCAAATGTCAGTTTGAGGGACCTATACCAAGTGAAGAGTAATGTTACATTGTCCTGTTGTTGGTATCCTTATACATGATATCACATAGGATTTATAGTATCAGATTTTTTTCTCCCCATTTGGGCTTTAAATAGTTCAATTTATTTAGACAGCAAGAGGACAGTTAGCTAGAGCAGGTACAACAGCTCAAGTTGTGAAATATTTTTTTGCACTATTCACACTTCAGTTATTAATTCTCCTGCACTTGTTAAGTGCTGAGAACTGAATGGGATGGAGATGGCTGAATTGGGCATTAGGTGGAATTTCTCTATTTTGTTGTTTCCATTTCCATCTTTCAGTCTAACTTTACCACTTATGAGAAAATTTAAATCTGGAGAGCAATGGTTCTAGTGAACTTCAGTCTTGTGACTCTTCTTCCTTACCTGATTATTATTATTATTCCTTACCTAACCCGAGGAGCCAACCAACCACCCTGATATCCTATAGTCAGCAAATGTGTTAGCTGGGTATTTCTGCTACAGTGATTAGAAGTGAAATAATTTTAATATTAATAGAGTTGATTTAATTCTATTCCTATTACAGTGAATGCAAGGTGTTTTGTGTACCTCAGAATTATTGTTTGAAACCATTTGTGCAGTCAGGCAGAGATACTGCATAAGTTCATAATATGAAGGTTCATTTCTAAGCTTTATAATTGCAAGCTTTTTAAAAAAAAATAGATCAAATGATCAAATTCTGCAGCATAAGTTGACTCTGCAGACAGTTGAGCTTCTAGAGTGACAGCAAAGGGTTTCTTAGGATATTTACTGAACTTAGTGATGTGATTCTCAGCCACTTTTTGTAAACTGCCTTAAAGGTAAGCAATATATATGTGCTAATTATTGCTTCTAGTAGTAATAAAGGCTGGGGGATCTTGTCTGATTACACATGCATTGTAAAATATTTTAAAGGCTTTTAGCTCCAAGATTTTAACAGTATTTTAATTTAGCATTTAAATCTATACTAATTTAAATTATTTCTTGGGGAGGTAAGAAATGTTCTACAGGCAGTCCCTGGGTTACGTACAAGATAGGGACTGTAGGTTTGTTCTTAAGTTGAATTTGTATGTAAGTTGGAACTGGTACATATTGTAACCCAGGTGTCCCTGATTCAGCCGCTGCTGAAACTGACCAGTGGCTGACTACAGGAAGCCCGAGGCAGAGCTGCTTTGCCCCAGGGTTCCTGGAATCAGCCGCTGATCAGTTTCAGCAGCAGCTGACTTGGGGACACCTGGGGTAGAGCAGCTGGGGTGCTGCTGGGTTGGTCTGGTAGCGCCGACCCTTGGCACGGCGGGACCAACCCGGCAGCACCCCAGCTGCTCTGTCCCAGGCGTCCAGATTCAGCCGCTGTTGAAACTGACCAGAAGCGGCTGAATCGGACACGTCTGGGGCAGAGCAGCTGGAGTGCTGCTGGGTTGGTCTGGTAGCGCCGACCCTTGGCGCGGCGGGACCAACCCGGCAGCACCCCAGCTGCTCTACCCCAGGTGTCCCCAAGTCAGCTCCTGCTGAAACAGATCAGCGGCTGATTCCAGGAAGCCCGGGGCAGAGCAGCTGTGCCTCGAGTTTCCTGTAGTCAGCCGCTGGTCAGTTTCAGCAGCGGCTGACTTGGGGACGCCTGGGGCAGAGCAGCTGGGTTGGCCCAGTAGCACCGCACCTCGGCGCTGTGGCATCAACCCGGCAGCCCCCCAGCTGCTCTACCCCAGGCATCGGCGAGAAAAGCCTGGTCTGCTTGGGGGGGTGGGGTGCACTAGCTGCACCCCCCCCCCCAGCAGACCAGGCTTTTCTTGCCGCGGAGGACGCGGGCGGTGGGACCACCCAGATGCGCCGCGGTCCCACCGCCTGCGTCCTCCGCGGCTTTGCTCCGCGTCTCCCTGGTCTGCTGGAGGGACCTCCTCAGCAGACCAGGGAGACGCAGAGCGGCTTTTCTAGCCGCGGAGGACGCGGGCGGCGGGACCACGTGGTCCTGCCGCCCGCGTCCTCCGCGGCGAGAAAAGCCCCGTTCGTAAATAGGGATCCGACATAAGCCGGATCCACGTAACTCGGGGACTGCTGTAAATGGTTGGTGTTTTGTTTCAAGAGCATTTCTGTGCCAGTAAACACTGGATATGAGATGGAATACTTTTTCCATTTACACTCCTAATCAAGAGTACTTGACTGTAACTATGAACTGATTTGCTTACTGAATCAGGGTCAGTCGATCCTAGGGATAAGTTGGACCTATCATTCCTCAAGAGTGGAACTGGAGTGTAGGCAGACACCAGACATTTTTCATTATCTAATGCTGCTCTGGTTAGAAGACTGCTAAAATGCCAGTGCCCTGTCTATTTTACAGCTTCTAGTATTGCTATCATTAGTGGAGAATTACAGATCTGATTTTTCCTGTTGTAGACTCACTTTGAGAATACACAGGTGCAGATTTCTATAATTCTCTGTTTAAAAAATACCCTGTTTTGGCTGTAGATTCACAGCTATCAACTCACGTTAATTAAACACATCAGTTTGATATACATTGTACACAAAATACAGTTGCTTGACTGATAACTTTAAATATAAGTCCCTGGCATTTATTGAAAACATGTACAGGCAGTCCCCGGGTTACATGGATCCGACTTACATCGGATCCCTACTTACAAACGGGGTGAGGCAACCCCGCACTAGCTGCTTCCCCCCAGCAGACCAGGGAGACACGAAGCTAGCGCCCCCCCCAAGCAGACCAGGGAGACGCGGAGCGGCTTTTCTCAGCAGACACCTCAGCTTGAGAATAAAGGACTGAGGGAAGGGAGGTGTGGGAGAATAAAACTGAGCTCTGGAGAAATGTTTGGCTAGAGTCTCCCCTACAATATGAACCAGTTCTGACTTACATACAAATTCAACTTAAGAACAAACCTACAGTCCCTATCTTGTACGTAACCCGGAGACTGCCTGTAATCTTAATGGCAATCTTACATGTTATAACTGGCCGATTTGTGGCTGTTTTTGGAATAGATTCATTTATTTCTCAGCTTCTGTTTCAATCCCTGAAGTATTTAAACAGTGTGAAAGGTCAAATGTGTTGAATTCCTTTCAATAATTAAGAAACCTGGATCTTTTAAGAATTGAAACCATTTTGGAATAAACTCTACATATCAGATGCACAGTATGAAATATTTAATGGCTTGTACTATCATTCATCTGCTTTCATTGCCAAGAGGAAATTTTTTCAGAAGTTTCTTAGGAATATCAAAATATTTATATTCAGTATGTGAAAGTGTGTACAATGTGAAGGGTACATAGTGTCTTTTTCTCACCTTTATTGGTATACATATTTGCATTCATCAGGCTGATTCAGTGCTAATATTTGACCTATATTTTCCTTATTATAAAAATACTAGTTTTCAAGTTAGATCTTGAGTCTTAAAAGCTATAAATGTGAACATTAGGTAAGGCATACTGTATCAGCAAGTGACTTATCTGAACATGATTTTTTTGTTTGAGAAAAATCACAAACCCATACTGAATGAAACCAAGAATGCACCCAGCCTTTGAAAAGAAGGCTTCATAGTTTTAAAGAAATGCTGACTGTGCATAAATGTAGATATTTGGCTAGATGTAACTAATGCTGCTCAGTATTTGTGTCAGCCATGAAATTACCTAATAAATCATGGTACAATACAAAAAAAGATATTGCCTAACCTTATGGCCAGTAAATTGAGACTTCACAAATATACTTGTAAATGAAAAATTATCTTTTTTTCTTTTATGCCACTTTTTCTAGCAAAGATCATGATGGCAGCACGGGTGGTAGGGAGGATCAGTCCTCCCTTTCCTCCAACAAGTTTCAGCTCCTGGGGAACTCCTTAGCATTCCCAGGCCATCCATGAGAGATAATCTCTCCAGCATGTCCTGGTCTTGGGGCCTCCTCCAAGTGGGACTTGCCTGGTAGAATTCCAAAAGAAGCCTCCCAGGAGGCATCATTATAACGGCCTGAACAACTTCAGCTGGCTCCTCTTGACCAAAGTATCAGATCTGCTTTGAGGATCTTCAGAATAGCACATTTTCTCACCCTGTCTGGGAAAGTGAGCCCATCTCTTTCGTCGTTTTTATGAAGTTTTTAAACTTCCCCTAATAGATTATTGGTTCAAAGGTTTCCTGTTTTACCTTTCTAAGAGAAGCTGCCATGAGCCAATTTTTTTTGTTGGTATTTCTATTTGACAGTCCTGGAATTGTTGGATCTTTTATTGATTTATTAATTGAATTCAAGTAATTCTTGATCCTGTGTTTGATTTTAAACTAAGAAAAATTAACAGAGTTTTAAAGAAGTAGACCAATAAATCTGTTCTCTAAAAAGAACAAGTAGTCCTGTGGTGCCTTAGAGACTAACACAAATATATGTAGTATCATGAGCTTTCATGAGCAAAACCCACTTAATCAGATCAGCTGGAAAAAAATAAACCCGTATTTTAGAACAGAAAAAGAAGTGGTGGGAAGGGGGAGAAACCTGTTAATTGTAGGACTGGTGTTAATGAGGCTACTGAAGTGTGCTCGAAGTGTCCCATACTTAGCTTTTGATGAAAAATCAGGTGTTAAATGCAGGGAAGACTCGCTTTATAATGTGACATCCAGTTAATATCTTTGTTAAAGCCCAGGAAAACATTGTCAGATTTGGAGATGAATACCAATTCTGCACTTTCTCTGTAATTGGCTGGTGAAATTTCTTTGTAGAAGAATTGCTACTTTTAAATCCATGATTGAGTGCCCAGGCAGGTGAAAATGTTCCCGTCCTTTATGTGCTATCATTTCTAATGTCTGATTGTATCCATTTATCCTTTGTCGTAGAGACTGTCCGGTTTGGTCAATATGCATTGCAAAGGGGCATTGTTGGCACTTGATGGCATATACAACTGCACATCCTCTAATATAATATGAGTCCGTGATGTTGTGGCTTATGTTGTTAGGTCCTGTGATGGTGTTGCTTGTATAGATGTGTGGAGAGAGTTGTCAATAGGGTTTTTTGCAGGTGTAGGTTCCTCAGTGTATCTGAGGTGTGATATGTGGCTTCTGGAATGGATTTACTTCAGCTTAGGGGGTTGTCTGTAGGCAAGGATTGGCCTGTCTCCCCAGGCCTTTGAGAGTGAAGGATTGTTTTCCAGGATAGGTTGTAGATTCAGTGATGTGCTGGAGGAGTTTAAGCTGGGGGCTATAGCCAGCAAGTCTTCACTTTGATATTGTAACTTTTTGGTGTCTCTCAGTCAAACTGTTTGCTAATTGCTAGAACACAAAAAGGACAAAATTCTTAACCTTCGAAGCAGACCTCAAGTTCATGGGGACAGATACTCTGCCGCATAGTTGGCCTCAGCACCTGTTTTATGCATTACTACCCTACTGTCTCTTAACCCTGGTCTACACTAGGGAATTATTTTGAAGTAACTCCTCTTATTTCAAAATAACAAGTGGAGAGTCCACACTACCAAATCCATTACTTCAAAATGAGAGGCTGGTTATTTTGAAATTACTACTGCTTTTCATGAGGAATAATGCTTATTTCGAAATAGCAGTAGTGTGGACACTCCACTACTGCTATTCTGAAATAACTACTCCCCAGAGTAATTATTCCCCAGTGCTTCCTGTGGCTCTAAGTCAAGTTGCCTTCCACATTAAGGGAGCCTGCCTCAGACTAATTTTGAGGCTTCCCTGTAGTGTGGACATGCTTTTTAAAAACAGTTATTTTGAATACAGATTTTTCAGAGCAATGAGATTGGCCAGACTAGTGAGAAGGTGGATCAGATTGTGCATTGTTGAGGCATAATGACATCTGGCATGCCTGGAAAGAATCAAGGCACATTCTACAAGATTCATGGGCCATAACAGTGTGCACGTGCACTGCAGAGACCTATAAAGCAACCACTTAACTGTGTCTTCCCATATTATTTCTATCAAATGCTATAAGGTCACACTTGTCTCCACAGAGGCCTCCTATGACTAGAAGGTGTTTCAGGTGGCAATCCACCTATAACCTCCCCTTAACTTAAGTTGCTCTAATGGCAAGGTTGTGTTTCCTATTTTTGTATGTTCAGTTGTCAATCCCTTCCAGTCACTGGTCACTACTTCCTGCATGTGTGAGCTGCATGGTGCTGGGCTGGACTGCAGCACAGAGAATTTCATGTTCAGTCATTTCTTTAGGCTAGCAGCATCTCCCATAGTTCTGTCCATGCTGGATGGCTTTAAAGCCAAGGATCATAATTTTATTTGGATCATTGTGTGGGCAGTGGCACATCATATATAGTTAATTGTATGATGAAGTTGTTACTAATAATTTTCCAAGAGTTTGTTTCACAAACTTGGAATGAGTCATCTGACAACCCCAAGCAGGAGAAGGTGTGGGTAGCACAGGCGATGCTGCAGCTTTGAACTGCTTCCAGAAACAGCTGACAAGAGAGGAATAGCCCATGAGTTTAAGAATTATGGGAGAATGCTGTTGAAGAAAAATTGGTCAGAAATTCTCCGTTTTGTGAAGTATTCCTGATACAATGGGTATGATTTACTCTACTTAAATTATAAAATCTTCTGAGCAGTAAGCTATATCTATGATATAACTAAGTTATCTGTGATTTATCTAAGTTATATCTGTGATAGATCTCAGAGGAATATTTTAACTGAACTGATTTTCAGAATTGACACAGAATTGGATCAACTAAAACTTGCTGTATGGAATTCACTAAATTCAATCTGTTGGAAACCCTTCTTTCCTCCCCCCCCCCCCCCCCTCAAAAAAAGGAAAAAACAAATCTAACAAATCCAAAATAAAATATTTCCACTTCTCAACTCGAATATTTTAAAATGTTCTTAAATTTGGTTTAAAAAACCAGCTTGAAATCTAAACAATATTTTGTTTACAATTTTTTCACGTTGTTTTTTGAGTCAATCAGAAAATCTTTCCTTTTTCAGAGTTGTCAGACAACCAAATAATCAGTTATTTGAATACTAAAGATTTACCTGGTATTGCTGGGGTCCTTAAATCAATTTTTGTTTTTCTTGATTTGATTCATTGCTGTGGAGTGGGGCTGAGAATGATGGTTCAGTATGCAGACCGCATGGGGAGAAAGGACTACTCTGGTCCTCTCTCACTGCAGCAGCTTGGGGCCAGCTCAGAACATTTCTCTATGGCTACTACAGCTCTCGTGGACACAGCCAGGCCAGGGATGCAGGTTCCCCAGTTGGGCACGTTCATCTGCCTCCGGCTTTCCCCATCCAGAGTAAGGAATGCAGCCAACTGTGCACTTTCTGCTTGTTCTCTGATGAAGGGGAACAGCTAGCAATGTTCCCATACCTATGGGGAAGCGAAGTGTTAGGCCCCTCCCTGTCCTCACTAAAGTACACCTGGGGATTGGGAGGCTCAGTACTGGGGCAGTCTTTGATGATGGGGGGGCCTGCTAGCCCCTTTCACCTGCCTGATGATTGTCTCTCTCTTATGAGACACAATCTCATTCTGGGCACATCCTGATTTCCTGGCACAACCAAACCTTTACCTTGGTTGAAGTTATGTTAAGAGGAACATCGCATACCAAAGTTTGGTGGTCCTAGCTCTTATAGTTTAGGAGTTCTTAGATGCACAGACATGCACACACACTCTCAAATATAAATTTCTACTCAGCATGTATAGTGTACTCTATACAGTTAAACTACTGTTAAAGATTTATAAAATGAAAACAAGTTAAAATGTATAAATATTTCTGAAGCACAATGAAAGAAGGGGTTCAGTGTGCTCTTGTGAGAGATGCAGAGACTTTGTTGGTAATTCTGAAATGCCACTGATGAAAGGTTGAAGAACAGGAAGAAAAAAACCTGGGAACTTGAGCCATTAGTCAAAAAATAGATGTTTGCCAGGAGCAACCAATAGCTTACCTTTTTAGCACTTGAGACTAAAGTAGTAGTCTCTGGTTTTTGAGTTATTAGATTCAGCAACCCAGCATTCTTTCCTGAGTTATTTTTAACAGAGACTAAGGTTTGGGCCTATTTTTAATTTGTACCCTTATTTGTTCAAAGATTACTCCAAGTTTCTGATTTTGAGCTAGTTTTATCTCTGAATTAAGGAAATTGGACAATGGCCTTTTTAACTAAAGAGAAATCTGAAGACCTTTTTTGAAACAGTGAGAGGGGAAGATGGAAAGATGTAGAGTTGATAGGTGTGGTTTTCTCTGAGTTAATGTTCACATTTCAAACTTGGCTCGGATGCTTTAAGGCAGAAGAAAAGTCTGTTACATTAATTCTGTGAGAGTGGAGGGAATACTTTGTGCCGACAGTTGACTTAACAGAAGGATATTTGTCACTGCTTATCTGGGAATTAAAAAAAGGAAAACTGTGTTGGTTAGAGTTGTCAAATCCCAGTTAATCAGTTAACTGGTTAAACATTAGGTTGACCTAATGTTTAATGAACTGACCAATTAAAGCGGGATCTGTGCTTAAGCCTGCTCCAGCCCAGCTGGAGCAGCCCCTAGTACATGGGCATCCTGTGGCTGGAGCAGATCCTGCCCTTGGCAGGCGGGTGGGGAGCTGCTCCACTTTCCAACACTTACCGGCTAGCCAGAACCTGTGAGCATTACCCATTGAGGGTGATGCTTACCAGATAATTTATTAATCTGTCACATCTTAGTGTTGGTATATCTAAACGTTATTGTAATTTGCTTAAATCATTATTAGCAGTTAAAGCTTTGAAGTACATCTTTATTTCTAGCTGTAACTCCATCTGAACCAGAGCCAGTTGTGTTTTCAGCTCAGTTGCCCGCTCTAGATAGTGTTGCCACCTGTTTTTAGTTTTGTGTTGGAGAGGGCAGGCTCATGCTTGTGCCAGCAGACCTACTCCATTCTGTTTCCAAGTGAAACTTAGGATATTGCTTATTGGCATAGCTAGTAGTAGCGCTTACAGTTAAGGGGATTGGACTCGATGGCCTCTTGAGGTCCCTTCCAGTTCTAGGATTCTTTGATTCTAGGTTGTCTAGCGCTTCCAGTTATAAGACTGTGCTAATAACTTTGCCAAATTATAACAGTTTGGGCTTGAATTTTCTATACTTAATATTTACCTTAAAATGGATTCAGCAAAGACGAATTAGCCATATAGAGAAGATGATTCAGGACAAATAAAATTTTTCTATGTTGAATTCTTACCTTAGTCCATTGAAACATCTTGGTTGCCTCCTCCCCACATCATCATGCTTCAGAGCAGAAATACAACATTTGACTGACAGGTTGCCTTTGTCAGACTTTCTTTTTGCTCTTCAAGTGCTTGCTCATATATATTCCATTCAAGTGTATGCATGCTGAGTGCGTGATTATCAGAAGCTTTTGCCTTCATGGCTACCCATTGGGTCTGACGTGAAGCCCCCTGGAATGATGCTGGTGTGGTGTCCTGTGACCCTACTGACCTGTCAGCCCCTAAGTTCCTTCTTGCTGGCTACTCCGATAGAGGTGAAGGAGAGTGGGTATGGAATAGATCTGAGCAATGCATCTCAGAAAAAGATTTACAAAAGTAAGTAATCTTTTTTTAAATTACTGGAAACTTCTGTTTCTGATAGGGCGAGAAGAACAAATAAAAATAACTTTGGGCTTTCAGTCTTGTTCGTGTAGATAAAGTTCCAATAAAAAAATATGTAAACTCTCTACTGTTGTACTTTCTTCCCCACCATCCCTCTAAGTTATCAGTCTGGAAGAGTCACTACATCTGGATAATTCAGAGGACATAAAAATCAGTGACCTAGCCAAAGAACTGGATGGTTTAAATCCCAAACATCTGTATTAAAAGAACACACAAATCTTTCTCATAATTATTTCCAGTTTCACTTAGATATAACATGCCTCTGTATAACCCACTGTGCACCTTTTTGATCTTTCAGAATGCTATTTCGTATCCGTATTCTTTTATATAAATCAAGTTTTTCTTATTTACCTTAAGTATTTAAAGGAATGTGGGGATGTCTTAACTTCCTGCCGATAGATTGAGAGTGAGCTGGGAGGCAAGAGCTTTAAAATACCCAAGAACTTCAGAAAGTTAAACAGTCACTGCCTAAATTGCTAAATCTTCAGAAATAGATTCTAAATTGTTAACCGTAAAAAGAGAATGACCAAAAAATAAGCACCAATAATTCAGTGAGCTGACTTTCTAATATTTTCTCATATTCTAGTATATCAGTTTGTGGGTCTTGTAAAAAACAAATTTGTATTTTTATAGGAAACATTCTATTAATATACATACTATGAAGTTGCAGCCTCTAAATAGCCACTTGATGGAACAACTACTCAGCACTCTGAGCCATACTGTGTTTGAAGACTGTTTATTACAGTACCCTAGTAGAATGACATATTGCTTGGCAACTAGAATAAAACAGCTATCAGCTGGTGAATGTAAAGCACAGTTTGTGCCTAGTAGTTGAAGAGGTAGTTAACTCATGATGCTTGGGAGTAAAGTAGAAAATTGCTTTTTCAAGCAATTTTCTTGATCTTGTTCGTTTGTGGCTTTGCATATGTGTAGAGCAATCTTACTAGGTTTTCAAACTCAAGATTTCTGTACAGATGAAATAGCTGAGCTATTAGGTTTACTGAGATGAGGATATTAGGAGACGTATCTACTGTACTCTACATCATTAGTCATGTAACTTCTTTATGCATAAGATACCTTTTATGTTAGTGATGGGACTGTCCGACTTTCACTTGCTTATGTTAGTTGTCCATGGAGACAGATAACTTAGTTTACCTATTTTTGGATAGTTGCCTTGGAAGAGGAGAACCAGGTGCAGACCATCTTTGTGAGGTGGTTGAAGATGGTTAAGAAGTTTGCGTAGCTTCACAATGAAGTGTATAGCTAGATGGCTGCCTGGGAAAGCTTACGGGTTTTATAGCATGGCACCTTGCAATGGGCCTACCCCTGAAAATAAACCAGTTTAGTTGATCCCAGATACCATAGAGATCCTACTCACTTCAGTTTTCTGATATTTAGAGACTTACTGAGCCTCTAAGAAAGAAATCAAGGTTTCAAAGAAAGAGACCACATGCCATATCTGATTGAGCTGCTCAGATATCCACGTAGTCAAAACATCTATTTTGACAGTCTGGTTGAGGCCATTCACAGACCTGCCTCTCATCCCCAGCTACACCATTTTACAAATTTCCCTTTCTTTGGGGGCCAACTCTCTCACTTTCTATGTGCATGCGAGCATATTACATCCAACTAATGAGTATTAGAGTTCATAAGTTGTGGTTACTCTACTTATTTTACCTGCCCCCTGCCATCCCATTTCCCCGTCTCTCTTCCTAGGCCTATCACAGGAACACTTGTTGAGACAGGAAATCCCCTCCCTTCTAAGCTGAGGAACTATAGAACCAGCTCCTACTCAGCACAGGTGGAGCAATTTTACTTCCCAAAGATTTTTTGGTCCCAAAGGAAAACAGGATGGAGAATTGTAGATTTAAAACTTCTGCACAATGTTGTAAAAGCTGCTATAATTCCACCTTTGGGCACAGGTTTTTGGCCGTGGATCTGCAGGATATATATTTTCACATTGCAATTCACCCATCTCATGAAATGTTTTGGCTTCTGGTGGACCAATAATTCCAGGATTCAACAAGAAATTATTCTCAATTTCTGGGACATAAGGCAGCTTATGCCTTTGTACTACACCATGCAAAATTATGTCTTTGCTATATCCAGGGGTGATTCAGAATAGTTCACACCCTCAACAAACATTATGGGAATTAAAAAATAAAATCAGGATTATCTAGGAGTTCTGATGGAGTTCAATTACTGGCTATAATGGCCTCTGTTCCTTACTTGAGGGATTCTCAGTCTTTACCCATCTTATGATACTAAGATTCATCAAGAGTGAGAAACCGTTTTTCTTAGATCCCCCTCTATGGGGGGATCTAAACTTAGTACTGAAGTATCTTACAAGATCTCTCTTGAACTTTTTCTTTTCTTATCCTACCCTATCAGTTCTCTCTCATGAAGTATGAGACTGTCAATTGGTTGAAGAACTTTTGAAAGGTCTGTGCAGGTCTCCCCTTTTTCCATCATTTCCAGTCATTACTACAACGGGTACATCTTTGTTACGTTGGGGGCACATCTAGGAACACATCAATAAGATCAGATGGCCTACCTTGAAAACAAAGATTTGGGGAAATTGGGATTTTAAAGGCTGGATCCTCTTTTACATTTTTTTTCTCAATAAGGCTTTGTTATACTCTCATCCTAAATTGTTACCTAATTAGTCATCTGAATTTCATATCATCAAATTCATCCATCTCTCATGTGTGCACATGTTCCACAAAGACCAGGGAGGATATTACTTTGGTATCTTGGATATCTGTAGAATGGTGACATTCTCAAGCAAGCCATTTAGGAAGTTTTCCAGAGGGTCCATTTCAATTGCTGATACATCCAAAGGGTCTACCGTCTCCACACAGATTTTAGAGGTGAATTTCTGGGTGCATTATTTTTTGTCATGAATCTACAAATATACAGCCTTTTTCTAAGTTAGCCAGTCTACAAGCTTTCTTTGTCCTTTGGATGTGTTGCTTAAGCAGGTTCCAATTACGGATATTTACAAGGCTTCAGATAATACCTTCAATAATACCTTTTCCACACATTTTGGTGGTCCATTCTTTTATAGGCTCAGAGTTGATTTCTAATGCTTAATAAAGGTCAGAATAGGAAGCATAGCATATTAGCTTAATTTTCATTATGACATTTAAATTAAAAGTTTGTTGAACCTGCAGTTATAGTATCAATCTTCGGAAACATCAAAACTTGTTATGAAATAAAAAATTGCTTGCAAAGAAATTTGCGCAACTCGCAAGGCACTGTGCCATGTTTATTCCAATTACAAAGAAGTTATTTGAGCGGTCTCCCCTTGTGGGTGCTCCACTTCAGGCATACATGCTTCCTTTTGGACTGTAGTCTTGTTTTGAGTTGTGGATTCTGCACCAAAGCTCCTCCCTTCAAAAGAGGGTACTGTTCAGTAGATGCCCGAAGTGAAGCACCCATTCAGAAGACTAACACAGCTACCCCTCTGATACTAGAAGGAGGGTTACTGACTGGTACAGTAACTGGAGTTGTTTGAGGTGTGCTCTGCTGCCCACCCTTCATTCTCTCTGTTAATGTTTCTGTTGAGGGATTTTGTGGTGGTGAAGAAATTGAGTACAGTTCACTTGTGTGATCCTCTTTGGTACAGGGCAAATGGATGCTGCTACCAAAAATCTCGGATCAAAGGCTAGTGAGGTGCATGTAGGCCTGAAGTGTGTCATGAAAGCTTAAAAATTCCTCTACAAATGCTTGATTTCAGACAGAGGTGATTGTTTACAGACAACAAAATAGTAATTTTGGATTTTCAAAGCTATTCCGCAGTTTTTGGATATGTATTGTTTATAAGAACATTGTGATATTGAGGGTTAGAGCCAGAGTGCAGCGAAGATGGAGGGATAGTTGCTGTGCCCAGATGGTGAGGGCCAGTGGTGTGCAGGGGAAGTGGATGATAGATACTGGGCACTCAGAGCTAGAGTCAGGTGTGAGCTGCAGGGAGGAGGGGAAGAAGACGGATGTATGCAGGTGAGAGGTACTGTGGATGCTGCCAAGAGTTAGTCTGCTTTGCAGCATATTGAAAGAGCTAGCATCCTGCTGCTGAGTGCCCTGAAGTACATTTGTAGTTTCTGTTGACCTTACACACACTCTGTGTTTCTGCCTCAAATCTCCATCTGTAAAATGCATCTTTCACCTTGCAGAGGTTTTGTGCAAATAATCTATTTGTAAATTATTTGGATACCATAGTGATGAGTGCAATAGAAAGCCCAGGGGGAAATAATTCTTTGTTCAGAACAAGATTTGAATAGTGTGCAGCAAATAACTCCTACAGCTAGCTACATATTGCTCAGTGAGGGTAATACAAAATATTGAATAGTTGCTCATTAGTTGAATGGTGTACATTCTGTGCAGTAAATGAGTCTAGGGTTTTGTGGGGGGGAGGGGGAGGAGCATGTGAGCATGTAATTAATGACAGCATCATAATGCATACATAAAAGATGCCAAATTAAGGTTCCTCTGGTAATCCTTATTCTACAGTTTCCCAATTTTTCAGTGCTTGCTTTTTCTAACCTTAATCTTTAATTTAGTTCTGTGTGTGTAATATAAACTATGTGTAGTTTTTATATCTACAAATTTAATTGTATATTTAGCGCTGAGACCACTTTGCGTATTTCATATTCTCACTATTTTCAGTGGCTGTCTGGCATGATTTTAGTTTTGTACTACGGCAATGACTTAATAAGAGAAAATCTTTGTGTTTGTGCACATTCCTTTTAGATCACTCAGGCTCAGTCAGTCTATTTAATAATCTGCCTAGTAACTGGGGGCGATGCTTTGGTTTAAAAATGTTCTTCAGAACATAGTGTTGTGTTTGCAATTAGATTTTTTAAAATAATCATTTAATGGATTTAATTTGGTGTATAACTTAACTGCTTGCTCTTGATAGCCTTAAACCAGACTCACCAACTCAGATCTAGAAAGGGAGAGTATAGCATTTTCAGCTAATGAAATAGTGCAAAACTTTTTTTAAAGAGCTTACTGTGTTACAGGGAGATTGAGCTTTTTGGAAACACATGCCATTAGGCAGAAGTTGCAAAATGAGACAGCAGTATGTGTAGCATGTTGGTGCTATTGTGGCATGCAGAATACTATTCTCAAAGCTTTGTTACTAATATAGCTGCAAATAGAGTTAAAAATTGTTTCTTTACCACAGACATTTCTGAAAATCATAGAAGAAAGTTTTAGCTGTTTCAGTTCTTAAAACTTTCTATATATGAATCTCAACTGTTCACTGTGTAAAGTCTATAACATAAGTATATGCTTTAGTTGGGCTATCGATGCATGTAGTAAAAGATTCATGTTCTATCAACAGCACTAATATATGCCACTTGTGGCACAAGGATCATTAATTACAGAGCACTTTAAATATATCTATTGGATACAAACTTCAGTTGTTGAAATTTATTTTTCTTTTACATCATTGATACTGCTTCCCAGCCTATATGTAACTGTGAGATGAAGGCATGCATGCCAGTTTCAATACATGGACTAGCAGTAATCTTCCTGCATGTTTATTGAAAACAGTGATAAACTTCATTGAATTTGAGTTACACAAAGTGCGTGAATAACTTACATTACATTTTAAGTAGTCTATAACTGATCTTCCTACATACTTTCTTTTAAACAGTTAAACTGGTGTTCTCTGCTGTTTCCAGTTTACAGTCAATTCATTTTGCTGATTCATCCATTATTGTGATGGCTTCAGGCCAGAACTGGGTTTACAGATTAAAGACAGAGCTATAAAACTATTGGGACTCAAAAGAACGTTGGTAAATTGTTGCTGAGTGAAGGCAGCCAATGAAAGTGGATAGTTTTTTAAGTGATCCTAATTCTGCATGTGTTGAGAGAAATCTTTCCATCATAAATCGATAGTCATGTTTCAGTGAAATGGAGTCCCAGCAGTAGATGGCTATGATAGTAGGAGTGACTGTGTGCCTCTTTAATGAATATTTTGCATACTAAAAAATGCAACCCAACTAAAGTTGTATTGTGCAGCAATCAAAACAAGGTTTCATCAAAAGTTCTGTAAATGTAGACTTTTCCTGGCAAACTTGCAAAATAAACCTGCTGGGTTAAGTAATGAGACTTAAAGGAAAAAATCCAGGAAGACTTTTTCTTGCCAATGAACACTCTGGAAAGGATAATGACTGAAGATTTGGTGGTTTCTCATTTAAAAAAAAAACAAAACAAAAACTTGAACCCAATTAAGCCTTTTGTGAGGCCTATTTTTTTAAGCAGTGCAAATAGTACTTTTCCTTGATATATTTTTTACCCACTGCCTTTTCTTGTTCTCTTCTCCCCCTCTGCCCATTTTCCCTTCTTCCACCTGCACCCCGGTCTCACCTATTTACGTTGGTCCTAGACATCCAACACTCTGGTCATGTGAAGAAGTGGGCTGTGCCCACAAAAGCTCATGATACCATCTACATGTTTTGTTAGACTATAAAGTGCTACCAGACTGTTTTTGTGTGTTCAGTTTTTTCAGACTACCCCCTGATGCTTCTCTCATGTGCAACAATGTGAATTAAGAAGGCGTGAAACAGTTTGTTTTCTTCATCAAAGGAGGATGGGTGTTCAGGCTTGCTGATGGGAGGCAGAAGGCGGGGCGGGAGGAGGGGAAAGGGCAGTTGCCATAGGGTCCAGCTATTAAAAAAAAAAAAAAAAAAAAACCCACACACTTTGGATGTGAATGGAGCAAGTTCTTCTACTGTACTGTAGGCTGTTGTGTCCCTGAGTGTCGTGTTTGAACTTCAATCTCCTGGGGATAAGGGTGGAAATCTCCATTCTTCCAAACTAAAATTGCATCTTCCCTGTCCTAGAGAGATGACAGCAAATTGTGGGCATCCTTACTTGGAAGTTCTCCTTTACAGTTTCATAATATTTCTTGTAATGTTTCTTGTGCATTCTCATTCCTGAAGTGTTTATCATAAAATTAGAAGGAGCTTATTGCATTTTACCACTAACAGTTGATCTTTGAATTATATACATTCGTGGATCAAGCTGTTCATTCCATCTTCTTAAAGTTATTTCAGGGGAGGGGAGGCTATATTTAAGGCTGTTCTGTATATAATATCCAACACTTTTCTTCCCCATAGCTGTAAACACCAGCAGGTATGCTGAAAGTTATAGGATCCAGACCTATGCAGAATATGTTGAGAAAAAGCATGAAGAGAATCAGGCAAAAAGGAAGTGGACAGAAGATAGTTGGAAGGAGATGGAGAGAAAGCGATTAAAAACGCAATACACATCATACGTTCCCCACAGTCGGTATTACTGTGCTAACAGGTGAGAACTTTTCATAAGTAGTAGTAATACAGGCAGTCCCCGGGTTACGTACAAGATATAGGGACTGTAGGTTTGTTCTTAAGTTGAATTTGTATGTAAGTCGGAACTGGTACATATTGTAGGGGAAACTCGAGCCAAACATTTCTCCAGAGCTCAGTTTTATTCTCCCAAAAGCCGCTCCGTGTTTCCCTGGTCTGCTGAGGGGCGGGAGGGGGGGGCGGGGGGGTCGCTAGCTTCGTGTCTCCCTGGTCTGCTGGGGGGAAGCAGCTAGTGCGGGGTTGCTTCACCCCGTTTGTAAGTAGGGATCCGATGTAAGTCGGATCCATGTAACCCGGGGACTGCCTGTAATAATAATAGGACATTGGAAAGAAATTTTATCTTTAATTTCAACAGCTCTGGATGGCTATTCTTTGGATTTGGAAACTTAGGTGCTTTCTCTTGTGCAGTAGTCTGTGTTTTGTGGCTGACTTTGCAAGGTGCTTACCCAGGGCAATACATAATCTCTCATTCACTGGGAAACAGCCAACTGAACAATTTTAATGACAAATGCTTCTGTATAGCTAAGTGGTGAGGAAGAATGGAAGAAATTCTGTATGAGACTCCTTCATTGATCATCTACTTTTTAGGGTAGGCGTGAGGCTTCTAGGTGTTACTGTATTGTGTACTGTACTGTTATACATCATCGATGTATTTTCCTTGAAAGTCTCTGCTGCACGATTTTGTAGATTCCCTCTTAAACTTTGTAAAAATCTCAGGGAGCTGCTGACCTGACATGTTTACTGGATGGGAAGGGGATGAATAGGGAGCATGAGGTACTGGGCTTTTTCTGATTCTTTCTCCTTTTGTATGAATAATGTTGTGACTTCTAGCTCACATCATCTCCATCCATGAATGTGCTGGATTTTGCAATATGAAAAACTGGCTTCTTTTTCCACAATGAAAACATCCTTAAAAACAGGTTTTATACTTATGGTGAGTGATTATATTTAGTATAAACACAACAGAGGTGTGTTGTGTTTTGGCTGCTTGTCACACTTGGAATTGGAAAGTTTGAGAGGAATGTTTAGGAGAGATGGAAGAACACAAGAGAGTCTTTGGGGGAGTTGGCATAAGGAGTTAACCCAAAAAATTGTGTTCCGTAGTTAGGTCTTCTTTAGTATAAGAGAGCATGAATAATGAGAGAGGCTTGTTACGTTGATTTACTATAGGACTTTTAAAGGTTGAGTCCTCAGTTACTTTCTGTGAAATTAATTGATCTAGGAATAGAATTACTACAATAAAATACACTGAATTGCTGTAACACATCTTCACACAGTTTATAGTTCCTATAAGTTTAGATAATATTGGAAGGCTTTTGAGGTACTTTGATACTGCCTTGTTTAAGGATGTTAAAGTTAGATTAATCAACTAGTTGAAAAGTTGACGGAATTTCCATTGACTGTTTGATTTGTCGATAAGGGTGCTTTCACTTTTAAATGCAGCAAGAGCCTGCCTGGCTGTTGCTACATTTCAAAGGCAGAAGTGTCATGTGGCATTCTGCCTTTGAAACGATTGTAACACCGCGTAGAGCCTTTGCCAGTGGGGGACTCTCTGAGGCTCCATGCGGCACTTCCGCTTTGACATGTGCAAGAGCCCCAGCAGGGACTCTTGTACATTTCAAACGTGGAACACCACCACTACACCCCTACCCCCTCCCACGGAGCTGGGGGGAACCAGCTTTTAAGCTGGCTCCCCCTAGCCTCCTGTCCCCTCCCTCCCCCCTGCCTCTTTCTGATAGAGGCAGCAAGGTGGGGGGGAGCAACTAGTCGACTAGTGTGTCGCTCAGTAGATTAGTTGCTTACATCCCTAGCCCTGTTTACCATGAGTATCTAGATGGTTTAGGACTTCATTATTGCAGCTGAGCTTCTGTCATTGAAGATCTGCTGGACTGGGTCATGAGTCCCATAATGACAGATTTATAGCATTTTTTGTATTTTGATCTTTAAAGGGCAGAATGTATTGCATAGTCACGTATTAGTAGAATCCATGTCCCAAATTAAAGTCTACTGGCTTGAAGAGTTGATAGTGGGCTGTCTAGCAAGGAAGACTACAGATGTGACTTCTTCATGGGTACATACATTCTTTTATAGAGCAAAATATCATAACAGCCATACTGGATCAGACAAAAAGTCCATCTAGCCCAGTATCCTGTCTAGCAATGCCAGGAACTCTAGAGGGAATGAACAGAACAGGTGATCGTCAAATGAGCCATCCCCTGTCATCCATTCCCAACTTCTGACAAACAGAGGTGAGGGACACCATTCCTACCCATCCTGGATAATAGCCATTGATGGACCTATCCTCCATGAATTTATCTAGCGCTTTTTTTAACCCTATTTTAGTATTGGTCTTGGAAAGGAGTTCCACAGGTTGTTCATTGTGATATAAAATACTTCCTTTTGTTTGTTTTTAAATCTGCTACCTATTAACTTAATTTGGTGACGCCTAGTTCTTGTGTTATGAGAAGGAGTAAATAATTCTTCTTCACTTTTTCCGTACCATGTATAGACCTCTGTTGTATCCCCTCATCTTTTCCAAGCTGGAGTGTCCTAGTTTTATTAATCTGTCTTCATATGGCAGCATTCCATGCTTGGGATGTTAGTATGTAGTCATTTACATGATTAATTGATAAGCCAGGGCTTATTGGTTAATCCTACCCCTGGCTGCCCTCCCACCTCCACCCGCTGCTGCCTCTGATAGAGTCAGTAGTGTGGAGGGCGAGGTAGCTCCCTGTGTGTATCGACTCCTACGGAGCCATCTACCTTCTCTCCCCCTCGCTGCAGGCAGCAGAAGGGGCTCCCCCCAGCCTCCCCTATATGTAAACAAGTAACCACTGAAAAATTGGGCAGTTACACATTTACCAAAAAACACTTTTGATGACATCCCTATTCCATACCCCTAATCTTTTTTGTTACTCTTTTCTCAGCTTTTCCAATGCCAAGATCTTTTTGTAGATGAAGTGACCAAATCTGCAATCTGTACTCAAGAAGAGAGTGTACCATGAATTTATATAGAGGCAAAAGATATTCTCTGTCCCTTTCTTAATAATTCTCAACGTTCTGTTTGCTTTTTTGACTGATGCTGCACATTGAGTGGATGTTTTCAGAGAACTATCCATAATTACTCCAAGATCTCTTTCTTGAATGTTAACAGTTAATTTAGACACATTGTGTGCAATCAGCATGTGTCTCCATTCACATGCATGTCACTTTAGTAATACTGTTAGGAAAACAAAATGTCTTGTAGGCCATGCGTAGAACCCTGATGGGTTGCATGTGACCACAGGGCTGCAGGCAACCACCACTGTTTTTTAACCAGTTACCAGTCCATGAGGAGACCTTCCCTCTTATCCCATAACAGCCTACTTTGCTTAAAAGCTTTTGGTATAGAACATTGTCAAAGGCTATCTGGAAATCTAAGTACATGATATCCATTGGATCCCCATTAACCCACATGCTTGTTGTCTGCCTCAAAGAATTCTAGTATATTGGTGAGACATGATTTCTCTTTACAAAGAGTTATGTTGACTTTTTCTCAACAAATTATGTTCAACTTATGTGTCTGACAATTCCGTGCTTTACTGTAGTTTCAACCAATTTGCCCAGTACCGAAATTCAATTTACCGGCCTGTAAGTGCCTGGATCACCTCTGGAACCCTTTTTAAAAATTGATTTCACATTAGCTATCCACCAGTCATTTGTTACAGAAGATGATTTAAAGCAGGGGAAGAGAACCATTTTGGTATCCGGGGGTATGGGAGATCTACAAAAAAAGCAGTTAGGAGCTACACGCAAGTGAGAAGCAAAGAAAAGAAAGCCCAAACCCACATTGATGTGGCTCCCAACTGAGAAGGAGACCGATGCTCTTCACATTCCCCTCGCACATCAGAGCCTAAGAGGGCCCAGGCTAGTAGATTTTGTGTGCTCCAGCCCCATGGGGGGATGGCAAGGAGTCTGGAGCACTAGAGTGGGCTTCCCAAAGCTGGGGGGGAGTCTCAAGCCTCAGGGCCTGGATCCAGGAAATGTAGGGGCCATATCCAGCCCCCTAGGCCTTAGGTTCCCCACACCTGATTTTAAAGGGATAGGTTACAAACCAAAGTAGCTCTGTAGTTTCACTTTTCATTCTTTCTTCTGGTCCTGTGATTTATTGTTGTTTAATTTATCAACTTGTTCATAAACCACTTCTAATGACGCATCAATCTAGAACAAAACAACAAATAGTCTGGTAGCACTTTATAGACTAACAAAACATGTAGATGGTATCATGAGCTGTCCTGGGCACAGCCCACTTCTTCATACTTCAGATCTACATGTTTTGTATATTAAACCTTCTTAATCCAAGTCACTTATTCTGCCTAGCTGCACTTAGAATTTCTCATTGTGAGGCAACTACACAAATTAATGTTTGGTTAATATATTTTAATTGGTAGATAGGAGAAATGTGTACTTAAAACTTGATCATAGGAAAATTACAGTAGTAGGAAGAGTGTATGTATTAAAAATCTAACTATGGATCTGGCTGGCATATTAAAAAGCTACTAATTCAGATTTGTTAGTGAACTTGAATGGTTAATTCCACTGAAATTTTTGTTTTATTTTTTGCTTTGTGGTTTCTCTTTGCACGTATTTTGATTCTACTGTTTGTTAGAAGTGTTATTTAGGTATTGTTCATGCTGCTATAATCATTTATCAGCATTTCCATTATAAATATCAATTTATCAGGGGTTTACGACTGAACCTGATAAACTCTGCCCAGAATTAAATATGGGAAGCAAGGAGTTAGCCCAGAAATAATTTTTACAACAATATTTTTAAAAGTAGATTTATGTTATCAACCTGTTAAACTTTAATTCTAATGCAAATATATAAAGTATCAATTGTGATTAGTTTTTCCTGTACATACCTGCCATCTACATATGTACATATAAAATTAGCAGGTTAAGTAATACTTGATAATTGGCTACAGTTCATCACCAAAAGCAGCAACTTTGTTTGTAATATAGTTGTGCTAATATCAAAATGTTCCTTACTAGGGACTTAAATTTTCCCAAAGCCTTTCATATGAATTATTGATCCAATTGTATAAAATATTAATATATTTTCATATAGTTTGACATTTTCCAATGTGTGACTGGTTGTCATATAATTGTTTTTCTGGTTTGACTTTAAGGATCTCGCCTCTTAATGCGATATAAGAAAAATGTTGAAAATAACTTACCTTCTGTCCCACAAGTGCATCTCTTTTTTTGAGTGTTGTAAAAATTGACATGTGAGCTTTTGTGTTTGGGGTTGGATTCTAAAGCCCATCTGTAGATCTAAAGTCACACATTAATGCCCATTAACACTAATGGTGGTACTTACACTTATAATGAAAGCTGTCCATATTAAAAATACACCCTTCTACATAATACAAAAGGAATGAAGTTAAAAGGATAATATGGACTTAAAAAACAAATGCTTCACACTGGAAAAGTTGTTTTCTATTAATACAAAGATAAGTGAAAAGTTGGAGAAAATACTCTTCAGTGTTGTATTTGATAGCATTAATAGTTTATCACTAAATCAGCTTTCCTTGTTTCAGTGCCATTGTTTAGATTGTAAACTGCAGGATTGATTCTGACCTGTTGTGCTTTGCACAGTGCCGAGCACATTGTGCTTAGCAAATTATAAATTGCCAGTTGATGTTCATGTTAAATGCACCATTTCACATCTTTGCAAAATAGTGCTAAGCCATAGGATAAAAATTGAGACATTTTAATATTTTTATACTAAAAAGTGCCTCTTGCTCTGTTTGGCTAAGTCAACAATGCAATGCCATTTCAGGATTTGTAGCGTAGCCTTAATTCTTTAGGGTTTATTTCCCAGGTTCCTAGTCTGACTCAAATGAGATTAATGACAACCATTATAATTTCCACCAGTTTTTAAAAAATAAAAAGGTGCCGTAGTAAGAACAGGAAGGATGTATTTGAGTATATGGTTTCCGTCCCACAACAGCAATTCTGTTTAAACTAAAATATTCAGACTGAAATGCCAGTAAAGTTCAAATTCTTAGTTTTGGTGCACATAAACAGTAGCCAAGAAGTTAGTCAGAATATCTTTGTACCTTGCAAAATTGTTGTCCTCCTTCCCTGTCCCTTGGAAAGTAATTGTGGCAGCCAACAGCGAGTAGACTTTTCCTGTTCAGTATCTGAAATGGTATTGCTAAGGTGATATTTTTGTTTTTTTTAATCATCTGGCACTATAGAACCAGCATATTCTGTTACTTAACTTGAGTAATTCTGTTTGTTGTTACTAGAAATACTGTTGGAATTTAACAGTGGCCCTAAATGTTCCTAGTTTTGTGAATTGAGATCAGCTTAATTGGCTAGAAGTTAATATTAATCTCTTCACTTTGTACCACTGGCTCTCATCTGTTCAGCTTCTTTCAGGGTTGATAAAACTGCTTGAATGTGGATCAATGCACTGTGAAAGCTGGAAGAGGAAGGAATTGCATTCACTGAAGAGACTGAGAATTTCACCCGCCGTGCACACTTTCATCAGCACTGATCTGGAAGGAATAGTCTATTCCCAAAACTGGGGTCTTGATGACTAGCATTGTCCTGCCAATAGGTTTTTCTTTTCTTTAACTTGGCTTGTGATTTTATAAGAAAAACACAAGAGAACCAAAAATGATTTACCAATATATAAAGGAATAGACATTTAAAAAAATCCTCTTCAGATGGCTTCTGACTATAATTTCTATTCTTAGCTTAGATGACAGGTATATATGTACAGGGCTTGCCGAACCGCAGCAAGCCCCACTTGCCAGCCATGCTGTCTGGTGATCTGCGCATGCACAGATTGCCCGAACCCGGCTCTTCCGGGTTACAATCTACTCACCATGGGCAAGTAGATTGTATTATTTGTTGAGCCCTGTATATGTACATTTTGAAACAAACTGAAATTTTTGTGGTATTTTAAAAATTATGTACAAATTTATTCTAGGAGGCTGATGCTGTTTAGAACCTATACAGGCAGTCCCCGGGTTACGTACAAGATAGGGACTGTAGGTTTGTTCTTAAGTTGAATCTGTATGTAAGTCGGAACTGGCGTCCAGATTCAGCCGCTGCTGAAACTGACCGCCAGTTCTGACTTACATACAGAATCAACTTAAGAACCCCAAGCGTCCCCAAGTCAGCTGCTGATGAAACTGATCAGCAGCTGATTCCAGGAAGCCCGGGGCAGAGCAACTCTGCCTCGGGCTTCCCGTAGTCAGCGCTGGTCAGTTTCAGCAGCAGCTGACTTGGAGACGCCTGGGGCAGAGCAGCTGGGGTGCTGCTAGATTGCTCCAGTAGCGCCGCTCCTCAGCGCTGCTGGACCAACCCAGCAACACCCCATCTGCTCTACCCCAGGCGTCCTGATTCAGCCGCTGCTGAAACTGACCAGCAGCGGCTGAATCAGGACTCCTGGGGCAGAGCAGCTGGGGTGCTGCCGGGTTGGTCCAGTAGCGCCCAGAGCGGCGCTGCGGGACCAACCGGCAGTGCCCCAGCTGCTCTGCCACAGGCGTCTGGAGAAAAGCCTAGTCTGCTGGGGGGGAGGAGGGAGCCGTACTACCAGGAAGACGCGGGCGGTGGACCAAGACGCACCGCGGTCCCGCCGCCTGGATCCTCCGCGGCTTTGCTCCCAGTCTCCCTGGTCTGGCAAAGCCTCGGGGGAAGCCGGCAGCGGAGCAGCCCAGGCGTGCCTGGGCTGCCTCACTGCCCGAGCCCCTACGCGGCTTTGCTCCGCGTCTTTCTGGTCTGCAGACCAGGGAGACGCGGAGAAAGCCCCGGAGTACATGGGCGGCAGGACCGCGAGGTCCCGCAGTCCGTGTCCTCTGGGGCAGCCCCGTTCGTAACTGCGGATCCGACATAAGTCGGATCCGCGTAAGTCGGGGACTGCCTGTAATTGAAATTCTTAACCTGAAAATTCAGCTCTCCCTTAAAAATTTATTCTTGAGCTGAAACGCTGCATCAAGTTAGCAGTTCAGAATTTCTTTGTTAATATTGTATGAGATTATGCACAAATGCTGTGCATAATAAGAACTGGCTGGGTTCAGCTATTTTATAGAATAATATAATTGCCTATAGTAATGAAATCTAGGGCCTGTATAAGGCACATATATTTGACACGATCATGCATGGTCTGTGTTCTCAGCTGCATGTTAAACAGAAAGAAAGGTCCCTGAACTGAGGATCTGACAGATGTGTGAAAAAATTGAAGATCTGAAACCAATATACTCAAATTGAAGTTAACAATCATTGAGAACTATTCTTCTTTGAGGAATGTCCCCATGGGTGCACCGCTGTAGGTGTTTCTGTGCCCTGCACTTATTGTCGAATACTTTTAGCAGCAGTACCCTGGGTGCTGACACACATGCATAGGGCTGTCTCACTGCATAGCAAGCATACAGGCATGCGCGTTGTCAGCCATCTCAGTTTCTTCTCTACCACCCTAGGCTTGGGTTCGAACCCAACAGCTCTCTTCAACTATGGACCTCAGATGTGAGTTTTCCTATTTCCTCTCAATTATTTTACTTACCTGCCCTCCTCCCTCCACCTTTATTTTAACCTTAAAAAAAAGCCTTTCTTTTTGTTCTTGTACTTAATCCTCTGTACCAGACCTCCGGCATGCTGGACTGCCCTGGTTTCAAAAGATGCCCTCACATGCAAGCTTTCTATCCCTAATTTCTTAAAGCCATGCTCAATGCATTAGATACATGGGGGAGGATCATATACTGCAGAAATGCCACCACCACAAAAAAACCCAAAAAACCCTATCTGCAAGATCTCTGAAGGAATGGGACTGCCAAGTGAAGCTCCTCTTGATGGAAAAGTTGGTCAGACCAGCTTCAGAGCCGGAGTCCCATTCACCACCTTCCCAGAGATCTTCAACTGTGGCCTTGGAACAAGATTCCTGTTTACCACCTCAGGACCTTCCTGCAAAAAAAAAAAAAATTGCCAAGCAAGAGAACCTTACTTTGTCAGGCACCAATTGCCCTTAAAAAAGGGGGCCTTCAACTCATAAGCCTGCATTGGTATCAACAGCACCATCCTCATTGGACTGGCAGGTTCTGGGCACGTCCGGTATAGATAAGTTCCAGGGAGCTTAGACTTCAAAACTGTCTTGCGCTGTGGTAGCCTCAACCTTTTAAGGCTAAAGGACCAACAAGGCACTGGCTGAACCAATGGTGATGCAATACACCACATCATCGGTACCTGCAGAACTCATGGTGCACACTATCACCAGACTGGTACCGATGATGCATGCAGAGTCAGCACCCGTACCAACCCTGGTAATGCTGAAAGCCTTTGGCTGGACTTGAATGTACCATAGACAGATTTTGGAACATTTGGGTTGGGAAATTAATTGTACGGGGATACAAGACAGGTCTGGCCATTATTTTCAAAATGCCTTCTAGATTAGAAAACTCAATAACTTTGTATGCTGGTTGTCTTGTTATATATGCGTGATCCAGAAGCCTGATTAGAAATTAGAGGATTGTTGACTTTGGCATTTGAGCTGGAATGAAGTTTCAAACTGAACTGTGGTAGCTAACTAGCCTTGAAGTGCTTGTCAATGGTAGTCATGGTACGACTTCATGAGATCTTTTAAGAGACCCTAAGGGAGGCCTCTTGTCTCTGACTATTGAGAGGAGAATCCAGCTATTAATTGAGTCTAGGCAGCGTGTGTATTATCCTGAAGTAGAATTAAGAGCATGATGTTTAGTCATATTTTATATTTCAGTACCATTGGGTATCCCAAAAAGAAGACATTTTCAATTAAAGAGAAGTTCTGCTGAATCCACTGCCAAAATGTTTTTCACCTTGAAGCCAAAAAATACAACCAAACACACATTCCTTTAAAGGATTGTGGGGGAGCCATATTTCTTTGTCATTAAGTGTAAAATAGACATATGATATCAGGCTTTTTAATGTTTAACAAATATGTAACATTTTGGTTTATGTAAGGGTTTTTATTTAGGAATTGGTATATACTGCAACGTGAGATGTCACTTTAAATTAACAGGAAACTTGAAGCTTCATAAGCATAAATTTAGTATAATCGTCAAATGGCTTATTTAAAAAGTAATTTTGAGCAAGCATCTAATAATCAGATGCACAGTAATTGCATTACAAAATTATTCTTTGATCTAGGTAACTTTAATGATATTACACTTTTTTGCTCTAATGGCGAATTACAGTGGAATTAAAAGGTGAAACTGTCTTGTGCAGTGTAATTTCACTGCATTCTGAATAAAATGGTTGGAATTATTCTGTTCAGACCTTAGTTTTTAATCAAGTCTTGATGAATGTAGATTATATTATGGGTAAGTAGTCTATAGAGGTACAAGAGAAAGTACAGTTTTATTTTGATGTATAGATTTTTATATGCAGGTAATCTTTACGCCCTAAGACTTGATTTAAATGGATGATGGTTTCATCTCTTTTACCTAACAAATATTATTCAGATTACTTATCCAAAGAAAACATGAAAAAGTGAGCATATAGAATGTGTTAATTTCAAATACATCTCAGAGCTATAATAACTAGTTCAGTTTTCAATATCTGTTGGTGTTGCCCTGGGATTGCTTTTGTAGCTGAGTCTGAAGATGCGTTAAACTATCAGTGTCTTCATAAAATACAGTTCTCTTTGAAACTAGTTTCAATCAGTGTTTTTATGGAGCTAAAAATGTCCTGATCTTAAGAAGGGGGAAAATATAAAATATTCCTGTAAAAAGAACAGATCTAAAAAGATGAAATTGTGAATATAAGTTTTATGGAACATTGCAAGTGGACACGTTTTCTATTTTAAGACTTCATTATTTTCCAGACAATTTATGCAGTTGATGTGGTGAACTGTGATGATTACTAAAATTTATGGTTGATCCATGAATCTTTCTAATTTTAATATGCAACACCTGCTTTATTAAATACTCGTTTTGTATTCATTCTATCAGATCATGTTGTCTTGCTTTTTTAATGCTAGTTTTACAACTACCAGCACAATGGGAAAAAGAAGTATGAGCCCTATTCAAGAGGAAGCTTGCTCTGATGATATGGAAGAGAGAGAAATCCAAGGCACAGAGCTTGATGAAACAGATTGCTATGCAGAGTGTGTTCCAGAGGGAAGGAAGAGAGCCAAAAAGTTCAAAAAAGTCAAGGAAGAGCAAGATCCAACAGGTAAGAACTCTGAAGCTAAGAGTTCATTTCTATCCTTTTTCCAGTTAGACCCACCTTAACCCTAAACAGGGTACAAGTTGTCTTTTGAGTGTTAAACATTCCTTACATATATATTCCATATATATCTTAAGGTAGTGTTTTAATTTAAAGCCCATTTTGAATTGCAGACTGTGGGATTGCATTGATCAATGTTGGAAAAAAAAATGCCACAAGATAGAAACCTGAAATATCTGTCACCTAGATTTTGGGGCCTGAAAGAACTGGAGAAGTAGAGTTGGTCATTTACTATAGGATAACTTGCCGTTATAAAATAAAGGCCTCTGAGGGGATAATTTTGGTCATTTTGAGGCCTAGTGTGACCCTTGCACTTTCTTGACAGCTATGGTCATCTTAGCACCCTTTTTGTTATGGTATCAGAATTTGAAAATTCTGGTACTTGAAGCATGATTCTTCAGTTTTTCCCTAGTCGGTCCAGGAAATCTTCTGTGCATATTGTAAGACTTACTAGTTATGCAAACCTCTTGTTCTAGGTTCTTGGCTTGAGAGGATGAACTCTTATTTGTTGCATTGACACAATATAGGTTGACACATCATTGGCTGCCTTTTGTTAGCTGGTCTTCTATATTGATTGAAAATATTCTCAGCTTTTAATAAATCTGCCAGCTTCTCTGGTTACGTTCATGAACTATTTTAAAATATTATTTAGCGCTTAAATACAGTTTTAAATGTTCAAAGCACTGCACAAATGTTAACTGATTTCTTAAAATAGCATGGAAGGTAGGTTAAAAAAAATAGCATGTTACAGATGTGAAAACTGAGTTAGATAAATGAAGGGACTTTCATAATGTCTCATAAAAGCTTATGATATATAATGTATTTGTTAGTCTCTAAGGTGGTATAGCACTCCTAGTTGTTTTTTCACATCAGGTCAGTCATCTGAACTTGAGGTTTTCTGAATCTCCAACCTTGAACTCTATATTCCACACCATATTGTCCACCTCACAAAATATCCTTCAATTGGAGCACGTGGGTACACATTGTTGATCATGTTTAGTTTCCCATAATTTGAACCAGGTCATCCATAAAGATACTACATGTTCCCTCCCTATTTCCTAAAATGGCAGTGCTGATTTAATATAAGCAAACTCAGAAACTGGCTTAAAGAAGCATCTTTCCTCTCTGTCAGCAGGTAGAAGACCTCTTCACATTTTGAGCATAGTGAAGTGGGTGTTATGTTATAAACTTTTTTCTTATTACTCTGAATAAAAATTTAGAGCCCAGTAAAATATTAAATGGTAAATTTGTTACAAAGCTGCAGCACTTTAATTTGGAGTAAAAATGTGCCTTATTAAAAATATTCCTCTTTCTCTGTCTCGTAATAAACATGTTTAAGTAACTTCTGTTTTTAGGTATTTGCAATCAATTATGGATTTATTTGATAGTCTCTGGGATTAATGTAGTGTTGGGCACTTCATGAAGGCTTAAGAGCCTGTTCACAAATAGGATCAATACTAGATGACCTCCTCATTCGTTGTGTGCACTTACCTTTTGTTAATTAAGGGAACAAGAGTACTTCTTTCAAAGGCAGTAGGCTGCTGAACTGACTTGCAAAGTTTGGATATTAATAGCAGGTAATGAGTGTGTTTGTTTGCATGTACCTCTTACAAAGGAAGGTATATCGTAAGCTTATAGCGATATTGTTACTTTTGTGCTTTAAGGAACAAATCCAGCAGATGAATCTAGATGAAGCAGTAAAGTTAGAAAAATTAGGAATTGTGACAGAACCTTCCTATACAGCCTTGGTGTCATCCATTGTACTTTTTTCTTTTTATAGATATGTTTGCAGCATATAAAATATAATTGTTAAATGTAAGAAGTAATAAAGACTTTTTTCCATATTCATCCTATCAGAATTACTTAGTTTGAAACCTAACTAAGCCACTATTGCTTTGTTTTCCATATTAGTATTGGACAATCATCTGAACTGGTAGAATCTATGGACATAATTTAACCGTGGTAAACATGTCAGATCTAAACTTAGCTGGAACCTTAACAGTCGTGATGTGCACACATTTTTGCTTAACTTTTATGCAGGTGTCACATCATTACACACTTGAAAGGCAGAGTGCACTATTATGAGTATACTGGATGAAAGTAAAATGAAATATAGTCGTGGAAAGGAAATACTATTTTCTTAGTTAAGAGAACACTGCTAATGAGTTTATTCAATAACTGTACAATTTTAGTCACAGATGGCATGCCAAAATTTTCACATCATCAGAGGTTCAAGCTTTGCATATTAATCACTTTGCTTAGTGAGTAGCTTTGTGCAAATGACCTACAGTTTAAACAAATCTTTAGGTTGTATGTACAGTGTATCAAAAAGCTTTTAGGGGCCAGTACCATATTAAATACCACCCTTGATTGCTAAAGGAACTAAATGTAAGCTACCAGTGTTATGATGCTCTCATATCTGTTGGAAAGTAGAGGATGAGTAGAACATTTTAGAAAATCCACTTAATTGTAGGTTGCACAAAATCTTTTTGGTTATATACTGCCAAATTCTGGATTTGTTGAAACCGTAAAAGAGCACTTTGTTTTACCATGTAATGTAGGTATGTATGTCTTCCTTGTCTTGATATGAAGAAGTGTAAATTGAAAGTCAATTGTATTTGTGAAAAAAGACAAAAATAAATCAAAATCAACCTTTCCATGCCTCCAAAATAAGCCTAGTGCTCTGTTTAAATGAACATATCTTGTGATCTGTCTGCATCTTCCATATGGGCTCTGTTGCAAATTAGAATAAAAACTAGTTGTATCTCACACTCTATAGCACAAGGTAACTTAGGCTGTGTCTGCTCTTAAAACATTATAGTTGAAGAACTGCAGTGCTGCAGATGTTTGCTTCCGTGTATATCAGAGTTGTTGACTTGAGTCCGACTTAAGTCGCCTAGGCGACTCGACTTGAGACTCAACTCGGATTCATGGTGTGTGACTTGAGACTCGCTAATTTTGTTAAATGGACTTTTTAAAAAAATTGTCAATGCCGATATTGATGGCTTGTACAAAAGTGACTTGACATTTTTTAAATTAAGACTTGAGACTCGACTTGAGACTTGACTCGAAAGTGACTTTAGGGACTCGAGACTCGACTTGAGACTTAAACTGTAGTGACTTGAGATTCGACTTGGACTTGACAATGATGACTTGAAGACAACACTGGTGTATATATATTGAATGCCACAGTTTCCAGTAGGTAATCCACCTCTCCAGTTGCCTATTACGTATATATCAATCAGATTTCTTCTATCAACCTAGTGTTGCCTATACTTGGTGTTAGTCGACTTAATTATGTCTTATGAGGGTGTGGATTTTTCCTACCCCAAGGAACGAAGCTATGCTCGTATAGACCAGCCCTTTATATGGGTGTTCTTTCATTTGTTTTGCATATTAATGCTTTATGATTTCCACAATTTGAGTGTTTTGAAGTAAAGGTTTGAATTAGCTTGCTAGAGAACAGATTTTTGGCTTTTCAAACATCTTGTGAGTTATTTAGATATATTTGCAGGTTCATTTTTGAGCTAGTCACAATTATAATTTGATTATTAGTAATTTGGAGTGAGTGGGTCTTTCTCTGCTGATGGTGATGTAGTCTCATATTATTGCATATTACATGCAGTTATAGGGGGTACTCACTGGCAAAGCTTCTTGTTCCACTCTAGTAGCTGGTTCATGTAGAAGATAATCTACTATCATTTACTTTTTTAATTCAAGTGATAGAGGCTTATGCTGTATACCTAAAGCAGTGATACTCTGAACTCAGTGGTTCAAGTGCCAGATTAGTGATCAGCATTACCTAGGGGAGCCAAAATAGCATGAATTCATTGCTCTTTTTTGAGTGCTTGCTCATGTCCATTCCACTAGGTGTGTGTGTGTGCACCATTATCGGAAAGATTTCCCTAGCAGTATCTGTCGGGTGAGCTGTGTGTAGCCCCCTGGAGTGGTGCCGGTATGCCCGCTCATTTCCTTCTTACTTCCAGTGACAGTCATTTGAGCGACTCCCTTTTGCAGTGCAAGTGCTAGCCGAGTGGTCTTTTTCCCAGATAGTTTTTGTTCTTGTTATGGTTAGTTATAAGTAGTGCAGTTACTGTTAGTTACTTTTTGAACTTGGGAGTTTCCCCTCACATTTTATTTCCTGGGCTGGGACATGTCACAGTTGCAGAAGTTTATGTCCTGTGCAAGCTTGTGAAGTTTATGCCCAAGGGAGATCCACCCAAACTTGCCTCAAGCGTCCCATTTGTTGGAGCTTCAGACCCAGAAGCAAAAAGGAGAGAAACAATTCTCTCAAGGTCCTTTTCATGGAGGCAGCACTGTGGCCTGAAGCAGCAGAACCGGCATCAATGACATTCAACATCGCACCGGAATTGGTACAATATCTCTTGGTGCTAAAGTTGTATTTTTCTCATAGGCACCAACACCGCTCCCTGGCACATCAACTCTGGCTCCATGAATGAGTGTGTCAAGCCCAGTGCTAGTGGACTTACCCATCAGGGTGGCTTGGAGGATGTCCTTGATCTTCCCTCCATGCTTGACACATTCAAGGTTGCATGCAATCTCATTGAAATGATAGCAGCGTGCAGAGCCACTTCCTTCCACCTGCAAGCTTGATCTATACTGTGATGCTTGCCCTCCCCTTCCTAGCCCTCCCCCCCCCCCCCCCAGCAGGAAGCTGGCACTGGCGATCCAACCTCACAGGCAGGGGCACAGGGCTGGAGCACTGCCACAGATATCCCCTTGCAGGTGTGGGGGGAGCTATGAGCCCACAGACCACACTTTAAGAACCACTGCCCTACAGGCATTGCTCTCCAGGGCTGCAGGATAAGCGAGCAAACGAACATTAGCCGCTCTTTCCTCAGCCTCAAATGGTCCTTCAAGCCAGAGGTGGGGGGTTTCCCCATTGGGACCTCTTTCCCACACAGAACAATAGCAACTGTCAATGTTCTGCTCATTCATAAACCACAGCCTCATTTCCATGGCAGACACCTTTCACCTCTGATGGTTAAGCCATCTCCTTTATACCTCCTTGCCCTTTCCACTCATCCACACCGTTCTCCTAAAGATCCACCAGTACAGGGCAATGTTAATCCTGCTAGCACTGGCGTGACTGCACCAGCATTGATTCACGAAGCTGCTGGACCCTTCATTGCCCAATCCTTCTCAGTCAGGATTATACCAGGCTCCCAGCACCCCTAAACTGAGGTCCCTCCATCTCACAGCCTGAAAATTCCATGCTTGAGCCCCATCGAACTCCAGTGTTCAGACCCAGTAAGAGAGATCCTGGAAACCTGCACCATAGCCACTCACCGTAGTAGAAATGCTTTCCTTTCATAGTAATCCAGCAAAAAGGAACTGAGCAGGAGGCAGGTCGGCAAGGGCATATGTACACCACCATACCAGCACCACTCCAGGGGTCTCAACAGCTGATCAGATTGTCAAAAAAATTGACAGTCGTTCATGGGGTGTGCACATACACATATCCAGATGGACATGATCAACCCATCTTGAAGAATGGTTATGAGAGATTGGTAACCGGTTCTTCGTTTGCTATTTTTTAGATGTTGAATTCTGAATTCAAAATGAATAGCCAAGTGTTCTACATTTGGTTAATATAGTGTAAGCATCTTGATTGGTTAATAATTTAATGGGTTGATAATTAAATCATGCAGTGTTTTAATATGATGTGCAGCAGAGAGCTGTAGGAGACACACTGAAGAGCCAACTAATAGTTCCCAAACCCAAATATCTGTGTATCACTGACCAAAAGTTACAATCCTGTTGGTAACCCATAAAGAGGACAGTATAATTTCACAGAATGGAAATAGTTTTCTTCAGTTCGCTCTTTTAAAAACCTGGGACTTGACACACACCAAAGCTGTTCAAAGAACTTTAGACTGCTTGAATTTGAAACCTTTTGTTCTTCTTCGGGGATGTCCCCGTGTGTGCTCCACTATGGGTGCTGGGCTTGCCCCAGCACCGCAGACTGAAGCTTGTGATGAGCAGTGTTTGGCCGGACCACGCATGTGCCGCGGGCTCGCAGCTTTCGCGCTCTTTTCTGTCTCGCGTGGTCCGGACCCCCGCCAGTTCCTCTTCACTGCCTCAGGCTGCAGACGCTTGGTACCGCGCTCCTTAGCTCACTCGCTGAACTAGACTCCTTCTAGTTCCCCCTTGTACATACAATCCTTTTTTCTCCTTATTTTAAAAAAAAAAAGGGGGGGGGGAGACAGAACTATCGAGAGTAAGAACAGAAACTGCATACCGCTCTTACCTCCCGCCTCTCAGCTGTTTTCCCGTTGTACATAGTTGCGTTCACCTAAAAAAAAAAGTAAAAAGAGAAAAGGAACAAAGACAACAGAACAGAGACATTATCACCAAGTTACCAACATTTGAATAACTAGCTGTCTCTCTCCTGCTTCAAAAAAACAAACAAAAAAAACCACACACCCACAACGTTGCCTCAGGCTGCCAGCAAAATGTCTGCAACCGGCTTTAAAAAATGTAACTCCAGCTTCCAACAACCATTCAGAGTGCATCCGTTGCCTGGGGGAATCTCGCATCCCCCCAGAAGTGTACCATTGTACAAGACTCACCTCCAGGGCTAGAAAAGATAGAGAGGTGCCTTCGCATGCTCCTCTTTGACTAAGCCCTGCAACCACAGCAAGCTGACTCTGATCAGCAGCCACACAATGCCGGGCTTCCTCCCCCACTACGGGACTCCAAAAGAAGGCAAGGCTGTCCCCAGCGAGATCCCTGCCAGCTGCCTTTAATGGCAGGGAAAATCAAGCAGACACACCTGGGACGTCTGGCAATGTAAAGCCACGTCCCTCTGCTTCAGCGGCTCCGAAGCCTAAGCGGCCATGGGAGGCTTCCCAAACACTGGCTCCCCAGACAGCACCAGCTCAGCCGCTTCCCTTCACTCCGGCGCAGAGTGCTGAGCTGGCTCCGAGAGCAGCCTCGGATCTGACCATCATGGCACTGGCACCTCCTCTGAGTCACCGCATGGCGCCGGACTACACGGCACCGACCCGCTCCACTGCCAGCGCGGTGCCGGAGTACATGGCGCCGACTCGTTCCGCTGCCGCTGTGGCGCCGATTGCTCCTGCCCTTGAGCCACTGGAGCAGAGCAATGCAGCGGCTAGCGCTTCAGCGCATGCCGCCAGACAACCACTGCGGAGCCCTGCTCCTCTCCTGTCTCCGTGCTGCAGCTGCTCTTGCTCCCACCTCCTCTCCCCAGCACCATCCTCTCCTCTGCCGGCACTGCGATCTCCACGCCTGTCCACTCACTGGCATGGGTCTTCCCATGCCGCCTCCAGACTGCCTTCTCCGTTTCTAGCTGCTGCATCTTCTCATCGCAGGCACTACTACAGGCAGCTCTCTGCTTCTCCTGCTTCCTCCAGCATCACACATCGGCTCCTGTTCGCCCTGCTCCCCGTACCACTATCGATATTTCAGCCACTCTACCTACCATGACCACTGTTCACCGCGACATGGCACATACCAGCATGGCAACCGCTACTCCCGAGATTCACGCAGCGGGTATTCTTGCCGATCGCGATCCGCCTTTGACTATGCTTCACGCAGGCGCTCTCCAACTACGGCTCCCCTTACTCCTCCACACCATTCACCATTACCATCTCACCATCCATCAGAGCCAGTACATACCCCCTTCGCGGACCAACTTTTGGAGACTTCCATCCCAGACTCGTCCCCGCAAGATGAGGCAGTCACGCTCGGTGACAGCTCTCCACCAGATGACCTCTGTCAATTCCAACTCTTGCACACAAGAGATCCTGCTGCAGGAACTCAAAGACAAGCAACACAAGCTTTTCAGGAATCTCCAACCGCAGCATAGGTCACTTCTGGCCATTCCTCTTGATGAAGGCATCCTGGAACTGGCTGATGAAGTGTGGCATGCTCCAGCATCGGCTCTTCCGACCAACAAACAGGCCAACAGGAAATATTTCGTACCACCGAAGGGCATGGAATTCCTCTTTGCCCATCCACAGGCCAACTCCTTAGTCGTCGACGCAGCTCAACAGAGGTCTAGAGCCCCACACCTCAAACAACAGGGCTCCGACAGGGATGTAAAGAGACTTGACCTCCTGGGCAGAAAGGTCTACACTTCAGCAATGCTACTCCTTAAAATCACCAATTACTCGGTGCATCTCTCCAATCACACCTTTGATACGTTTTCACACCTCACCCCCTTCATGGATCATCTCCCTGATTCTAAGAAATCGATCCTGAGATCAGTAATCCAAGAGGGCTACACATCAGCGAGAACGTCCCTCCAAATAGCCATAGACGTCGCTGATACCGTTGCTCGCTCCACTGCTACTGCCATTATTATGCGCAGAGCTTCTTTCCTTCAAGCGGCAGGAGTTCCAAAGGAACTACAGGCCAAAGTCGAGGACTTATCCTTCGACAAGGATAAGCTCTTTGCAGAGACCACTGACTCAATCTTACACTCCTCTAAAGACTCCCGAACAACCTTGCGAACTCTGGGGATGTACATGCCCCCCCTTTAAGAGACACTGGTACTCCTCATACCAGTGCAGATATGACTACTCTTACATCAGTGGCAGCAACACCACCAGCAACAGAGGCCCTTCGACATCCAATGCTCTCGCCAGAGGCCTCAGCGACGCCAAAACCCAAATGGCAGGATGAACATGCCTCCCAACAACAAGCAACAGGTTTGATGCGTTGGTCGGGGCGAGCAGACAATCACAGGCAGCATCATGAATTGTACAACCCAGCTCTTTCACCACCGGCTGAGGCCCTTTCTACATCAATGGGCAAAAATCACTATGGACAGATGGGTCCTCGAGATTTGTTCAATCTGGCTACCCTGTCCCTTTCATAGCCATCCCACCAACCACCCCTCCCATCCCGTCCCTATCCATCCAGCTCACACGAGGTTCTTGCGCTTCGTTGTGGCAAAGGACCGCTTTCAATACAAGGTCCTCCCCTTCGGGCTATTGTCAGCCCCCAGAGTGTTTTCAAAGGTTTTATCTGTGGTCACGGCCTTCCTCAGACGCCAAGGGGTACTCCTCTTCCCTTACCTGGACGATTGCCTACTCAAGGGCCCTTCTGAACACGAGGTTTCCCACATGGTTCACCTCATGAGGCAAGTCTTTCAGTCGCTCAGACTCCTTTTCAACGAGCAAAAGTCCGTTTTGTGCCCCACTCAGAACATCGAGTTCATTGGGGCCTGCCTGGACTCACTTGCCGGCAGAGCGTACCTATTCTTACAGAGGTTTCAAGCCATCCAAGACCTCATTCATACCATCACCGTCAGCCCTACCGTTCCACTCATCACATGCCTCAGACTGATGGGCCATATGGCCGCCACAACATACATGGTGAAATACGCCAGACTACATCTGTGCGCCCTTCAGTACTGGCTGACTCTCGTATACGACCACACCAGATACGATCTCCACAGGCTGGTAACGCCGCCACCTGGCATTCTCCAATCACTCCTATGGTGGACCAGCCACACAAACCTACTGTCAGGTATACCTTTCCATTGGCAGGAGCCACTCCACGAAATCACAATGGATGCCTCCCTGCTAGGCTGGGGGGGCTCACATGGGCTCTCTCTGTCCAAGGCCAATGGTCCCCACAAGAAGCACGGCTACACATAAACCTTCTAGAGCTACGCACCGTTTTCAACGCATGCAAATCCTTCCTCATCTACATTCGAAACACCACGGTGAGGATACTCACGGACAACATCACAGCCATATATTACGTGAATCCCCAAGGCAGCGCTCGCTGCCATTCCCTATGCATGGAAGCCATCCGCTTTAGGAACTGGTGCATTCGCCACGGAATAACACCTACGGCATCCTACTTACCTGGCACCACAAACGTGTGACGGCAGATTTCCTGAGCAAACACTTCCATGTGAAGCATGAATGGGAAATGCAAGATGGCGTCCTACACGTGATCTTCCAACGTTGGGGTACTCCCTGAGTGGACCTCTTTGCAACTCCCGCAAATACAAAATGATGCAAGTACTGCACCAGGGCGGGCTTAGGCCGCGCATCCCAGGGAGACCCCTTCTGTAAGCATTTTCCCTCCATACCTCTGATCCCCCAAAGTCCTTCAGAAGCTGAAGGCAGACAGGGCAACACTAATCCTCATAGCTCCTGGCTGGCCTCGCCAGCACTGGTTTCCCTTCCTCCACCGTCTCTCCGCGCGGATACCGATCCACCTTCCGCCTCTCCACAATCTCCTCACACAAGACCGAGGACGCCTGAAACACCTCCAGATACAAATGATGAACCTAACAGCATGGTTCCTAACTGGCTGACTCCATTCGAATCCCTCTGCTCCATTCCAGTCTAGCACGTCCTAGTACACGGATGACAAACCATGAGAAAAACTTACCTTCACAAGTGGCGCAGATTCTCCACCTGGTGTACCTCAAACCACCACGATCCAACATGTCCGTCGATCCCCTCCTGACTACGCATTGCACCTAAAGAACAAAGGCCTCGCGTTAGCCTCCATCAGGGTGCACCTTGCAGCAATTTCGGCATTCACATCACGGATAGATGGCGTTTCTGTCTTCACCCATCCTACTACTAAGAGATTTCTCAAGGGCCTTACCAACATGGCCCCACCGCATGACCCAGTCCCACCGGTATGGAGCCTGGATGTAGTCCTCGATGCCCTAATGAGGCCGCCGTTCGAGCCTCTGGTGACTGTATCCTTGCATTTCCTCACTTTGAAAACCATTTTCCTGCTTGCCCTAACGTCGTCACGCAGAGTGAGCGAGCTTTCCGCCATGATGGCCACACCACCATATACAATTTTCCGTAAGGATGGAGTAGTTTTGAGACTACATGCAAGATTCATACCCAAAATCGTCTCATATTTCCATGTCAACCAACCAGTGATCCTGCCAACCTTTTTCCCGAAGCCCCACGTCTCACCACGAGAAGCGGCCCTACACTCCTTGGACACCCACAGGGCCTTAGCATTCTACATAGATCCCACTAAACCTTTCAGGCGTACGGACCACTTATTCGTCTCCTTGGCACAGAGGTCAAAGGGTCAACACCTATCTTCCCAGAGGATTTCCAATCTCGTAACCTCATGCATAATGCAATCGTACGCAGTGAAAGACTTACCCCTTCCATCCCAATCACGCGCCCACTCCACTAGAGCCATGGCCACATCTATAGCGTTTCATAGAGGGGTATCTCCGAAGGACATCTGCAGGACGGCGACCTGGTCCTCACATGAGACCTTCACCAAACACTTTTCTATTTCTCTAATCACTCGTTCAGATGGGGCAGTGGTGACTGCGGTGTTCTCCACAGCAGATAAATAGGGACTCCTTGCTCTCCTTCCATTCTGGCGACTACTGCTACGCAGTCACCCATAGTGGAGCACTCGTGGGGACATCCCCGAAGAAGAAAGCGAAGTTACCCACCTTCAGTGCAGTAACTGTCATTTGTCGAAGCAAAAACACGCTCCTCTGTGTTTAGGCAGCTAACAAGCAGCTTTATTAATTAATAAAGCACAGCATGAGCCAAACGTGGTCACAGCAGAGCCAGACCCAGTAAGGCTACTAATACAATCAATCCTAGTATCTTTATACCCTTAACCAAACAGTCTGACGTCAGGGCATCCAATTACAGAAATCCTCAATTAAATTTGGAAAAACAAAGCCTTATCAACAAGATGGCGGACAGGTGCGAGGGAGTACATCTCCTGTCCCAACCAGCCCAATTAACACATACCAATAGCCCATCCTGTAGGCCTCTTCTCACGGGGTGACAGAAAGTTCACTCTGGTCTACGTGCTTGAGAGAAAAGCTGAAATGGTTTCTGATATACAAGATGGCTTCTAGCTAAACATGAAAATGGTTTCTACAGCTTCCACAACTCCCCCCTTTTAGCCTTTTAAAGGCTAACCTTGAAACCATTTTATACCTCCATTTTCCATTAAAGTATTTATGTACATTTCTTGTTCCTTTCTCTGCTCATCCTATTTTAACATCATGAGTTCCACATTCCCTTTGGTAAGGGTCTATCTTGTGTTTTCTAGAATACAAGAAATACAGCATTTGATTAACAAGAAACAGCAATAAGCACAAAAGAAAATAGCCAATACTAAAACTACTCTTTGCAAAATCCAAGTTCCCACATGTCTAAACTAGCCTCCCAACCAATCCCAGAGGGTCCAGTCTTCCCCCTGCCTTAGGCGTTTCACAGTTCTTTTAATTTCTGAGGCATCTTCCTTTACTTCTTTGCTGGTGTCAGAAATATACCCACAGCATTTTCTTCTTACTAAGGCACAAACCCCGCTCTTACTAGCTAGGACATAGTCTAGGGCCATTCGGTTTTGGCTTTTTCTCACCCTGGCTCCTGAACCGTTACATGTCTAGCAGTACTTTCCAATTGGGGTCAAGGCTAGGCGGATATACCCTGGGTTAGTAAACTCTTTATCCTGCCAAGTATCATTTGGCTTAGTTTACTAAACAGTGTGCCATTCATTTGAGTGTTGTTTAGTGGGACTGGAATTATTGGGATGCCTCCTTCTGAATGTACTGGACTGTGAGCACATATCCAGCAACCTGTAGAATTAAATTCTTGGGAAACTTGGTTCATTAAAAGCATAAACACATTTGAACCATATAGGTTATAACTACTAAATATTAAAAATAAGATTAAGCATAAGCTTAACATGAATTGTTTGTCCAGCCTCATGCTGGCTGTTCTTCAGGACTTCGTAGTTTGCTTCACCTATCGCTGGCAGGTTCTTAGCTGGTACCTTAGCCTTGGTCTCTCAGGCTCGTCTGCTTCTGGGCCTGGATTGCCGGTACCAAGCCTGTGCTGATCCTCGTCTACTTCTGGACCTGGGTTTCTGGTACCAGGTCTGTGGTGATTCCCATCTGCTTCTGGACCTGGGTCTCCGGTACCAGGTCTGCGGTGCTCCTTGTTGGGGACAACCTCTGTAGGGACTGGAACGGGTTTGCAGTGGGATGCGTGAATCCAGGTGGGCAATCCTTCGCACTTTACAGCAGTATGGGTGGTCAGAAGGACTTGGTAGGGATCCTTTCACCTGGGTTTCAGGGCAGTCTTCCGCTGGTGAACTTTCACGCAAACCCAGTCTCCTGGTTGTAGTTTAAGGCACAGCTCAGTCGGGGCCTTAACCTGTGAATGATAAGACTGTACACACCTCATAAGTTCCTGGCAATACTTGACTATGCTTCTTTTAACGAGTGTGGCATCAGCCAGGTCAATTTCTGGGCTGCTTAACAGTCTCATAGGTTGGCCACATGCAATTTCATGTGGACTGAGTCCAGTTTTCTGATTAGGAGTGGCTCTCATGCTCATTAGGGCAATCGGGAGTGCTTCTACCCATGTTAATCCAGAGTTCTCACATATTTTAGCAAGTTTGTTCTTTAAAATCCTGTTTCATCTTTCTACTGTTTGTGCGCTCTCTAGGTGTCGTGCACAGTGCAGTGCTTGTCTGGTACAGTAGTACTTTTCCAGTTTTTTTTTTTTTTTTTTTTTTTTTTTTTTTAACAATTTGCCCAGTAAAGTGGGTACCTTTATCACTGGAGATCACAAGGTGTATTTCCCATGATGGGATGTAATAATTTAGAAGTTTCTTAGCTACTGTGATGTCATTATGTTTCCTTCAGGGATAAGCTTCTACCCATCCCAAAAACAAGCAAACAAATAACCAGCACATTATTGAAAAGCTTGACATTTAAGCAACTGAATAAAGTCCATTTGTAAATTCAGAAATGGTCCTAAAGGCGGAGGTCTGGTTGCCGGAACTGTCTTTACAGGTTTACCCACGTTGTGGGCTTGGCAGACAGGGCAAGCCAGACAGTAATCTTTGGATGCTTGGGAGAATTTGGGAGCAAAACAATTTTGTTTTAGGATTGCTACCATCCCCCCCTTTTGCCAACGTGCGACAATCTAGGGAGCACGGGGGCAAGGTGAGGTAGCAAGACCACTGGGGCAACAATGTGGCCATCAGAGCTGCACCACAAGTGGTCTGGGTGCAAGGTGCACCCTGCCAGTCTCCACTCCTGCTTTTCTGATTCTGGGGCTTGGTTTCGCAGGAGGGCCAGTTCTGAAAGAGACGGCGTAGGAGCTGGCGATGGTAGGAGAGAAGGGAAAAACAGCAGGTAGAGGAGCAGATTCCACTACATTCCAGACAGTACAAACTGCATAGCCTGCTACTAAAACTCTACTAAAATTATAAAGGCAAGAACCATTTATATAAAGCACAATATTAAGATTATTCAAGGGACTTAAATTATTCTTTCATTAGAACAACAATATTGTACACACAACGTTTGAAATACATATATCACAATCAAGATACACACAAGACAAATCTGGACAGAACACAAACTTATGTCATGACACAGAACCATGGTTTTTTTTTTTCCTTCGGTTAATTTTCATATGATATTAGCGCTTCTTGATGATCTGAAAGACAAAGAAAACATTTCTACCCCCGTCGGGGTGGCCCATTATAACTTAAAATACTGCCTAAGATCTGCTAGGGGAACTAGTTACATCTAGTTCCTTACCACTTCTATGGGTGAGTGAGCTGTAACTTTCTGAGAACAAGAGAGCTTCATCGGTACTCGTGACCTTCCACTCTCTTGAATTACCTCTGAGCTGCTAGCTTTCCTTATCAGTGGCATGCCTCAGTTTTTCTCTTGTACTGCAGACCAGGCTTATTTTATTTACTGCTACAGAAACTCTTAGAACAAGGTGCTTGCTAGTTACTATTCCAGCAAGCAAAAGGTTTTTCTTTCCTGAAAAGAATCACATGCAATGTTACAGACTTACTTATGGGGGACAGTGCTCCCCCCCTTCCAGAACAGACAGGCAGTTTGCAGACACACACAACCTTGGATCTGAAAGCAAGCCAAAGGTGCTATCAGCTCAACCTTGAACAGAAACACTGTGAAGTTTCTGGGCTTGGATTTTTTTAAACAATAATTAGGTTCCTTGGAAGACACATTTAACTCTTAGGGTGCAGGTTTTACAAATTTACAATGTATAGATTCTATTCTTTTATGCGGTTAACCAATTAAGTTTCAGTAGAATTCCTTATTTTCTCTTTAATAGATTTAACAAAGTGTCTGTAGCTAAATGTTTAACTTGACTGTTTCATTGCTAAGATGATTAAAAGAGGCTGCAAGAAACAAGTCATTTCTTAAAGCAGGTTTGTTTGTTTTTTTTCCTCCCCTTCAGGATTTGGAGGAACACTTTCTTTAAACTATTAAACTTATTTTAAACTTTGTGTTTTGCTTTGGATCGGGCAAGTTTGTTACAGGAGCCCGTGTTTTCAAAGGGAAGAGCTAATTCCTTTCAGTTATTTTTCATGTTTCCTCTCTACCTGTGTATGCGTTATAAAGAGGGATAGAGGGGTGATGTTGTGCCAGATTTTCCCCCTAAGCTTGGTTGATATGGGTGTGCAAACTGAGAATTTTTTTTTCCCACTTCTTATGCATTATTTTGGCACAGAGGTGCTGCAGCAACTTTTAAGTTACCTATCTTACTGCAGGGTGGATTTTTGCTTTTCTGAGCTTTACTTTCATCCCTCATAGCTTTAATTTTTCCTTTTTTCCAATTTGTTAAATGCTTACAGGTCCTTGGACCATTATGTAGTACACAGGGGTGCCTTTCGGCAGAGTGGGGGGTGTTTAAACTAACCCCCACTTAAACTAACTTTACACACTCCAAAGAAAGAGTCTGCCGGGTCTAGAGTGTCAGACCTTAGCAGCTCATGAAATAAGGGGAGTCGTCACTCCCTCACATATCCGCTGAGTCTCAAGGTTCAGCTGACCCCCCCCCCCTTGCGTTCAGAGCTCCCTCGTGGGAGAGCCCTGGTGCAGCTGGGATCAGCTCAAGTCTCAGACCTATGCAACGGCATTCATTCTTCACTCATTACATTCATACTCATTTTCCACACACAATTTTTTCTCCTTTTTCACATTTTTCCTATAGTTTCCACATTTAGCTGCATCTTTATTTATTGTCTAGTTCCCATGGGTTTCTATTAAGTGACGCTGCCCTAAGACACCCGGCACTTAATATCAGACTTCATTAGGATCCTATACCAGAAAACACTTATCATAAAGGCACTGGAATTCCTGTAGACTGACCTACCCCCATTTTCTGCGCGCGCTTAATTCTGTAAGACACCGAACCAAAGTCCGCCTGCTTACACCATATTCTGCAAGTCACCGAATCAGGATCCACCTGCTCGCTCTGCGAGTCACTGAATCAGGATCCGCCTGCTCGCTCTGCGAGTCACCGAATCAGAATCCGCCTGCTTGCTCTGCAAGTCACCGAAACAGGATTCGCCTGCTTGCTCTGCGAGTCACTGAATCAGGATCCGCCTGCTCGCTCTGCGAGTTACCGAATCAAGAATTCACCTGCTCGCACTGGTCCCCCCCCTTTTTGTTGCGAAGCACTGGACTCAAGGTCCACCTGCCTCGCAGGGGTTTCCGGCACCTGCCCCAGCCCGGCAGAACACCACGTCCTGGCGCCTGGAGACAGCCTGGCGGAATGGGGCACTATGGCCTGGGGTTAGCCTCAGAGGTCAGTACTACGCCCACAAATAACAGAGAGAGACAACAAAGCTTCCCCACAGTTCCGTGTGCCGAGAGAGAGTAATGGCACCACACCAGCTTTTAGCGTCCGAACACAGAGGGTCCAGCGCATGGCTGCCTCACTAGAGACACCGGTGTGCCCTTTTGGAACTGTGACACATAAGACAGGCCTAATAGACAAAGACAGACACAGACAGACAAAAATGTTAGCCGCTCCACAAAATTGAATTCCGTAGCTCCCCTTACCCCGATGGCCGGCCGTCACTCCAAATCCCAAGCCCTCAACCAGGAGATTTCGTAACAGGTATCCCCTTTACCTTCTCTTGAGCGCTCTGAGAGGTTTGGAAGTGGAGTGCCGGTCCTTCCATACGGGCAAGTGGCGCGTTAGGAATCTCGGTGGAACCTCCAAATTGTCGAAGCAAAAACACGCTCCTCTGTGTTTAGGCAGCTAACAAGCAGCTTTATTAATTAATAAAGCACAGCATGAGCCAAACGTGGTCACAGCAGAGCCAGACCCAGTAAGGCTACTAATACAATCAATCCTAGTATCTTTATACCCTTAACCAAACAGTCTGACGTCAGGGCATCCAATTACAGAAATCCTCAATTAAATTTGGAAAAACAAAGCCTTATCAACAAGATGGCGGACAGGTGCGAGGGAGTACATCTCCTGTCCCAACCAGCCCAATTAACACATACCAATAGCCCATCCTGTAGGCCTCTTCTCACGGGGTGACAGAAAGTTCACTCTGGTCTACGTGCTTGAGAGAAAAGCTGAAATGGTTTCTGATATACAAGATGGCTTCTAGCTAAACATGAAAATGGTTTCTACAGCTTCCACACATTCTTCGAGTTGGTGTCCCCGCGGGTGCTCCACTACCCGCCCACCTCCCCGCTTCAGAGTCCTCTCTCTCTCTCTGCTTTTGTCTCTTACAGACTACGAGGCGGTCTCAAGGAACTGGTGGGGGCCAGACCGCGCGAGACAGAAAAGAGCGCAAAAGCTGCGAGCCCGCGGCACATGCGCGGTCCGGCTGAACACTGCTCATTACAAGCTTCCGTGTGGGGTGCTGGAGCAAGCCCAGCACCCATAGTTGAGCACCCGCGGGGACACCACCTCAAAGAACAACAGTTACTCACCTTGGGTGCAGTAACTTCGCTTTAGAAAATATCAGAATTGCAGTTCATAGAATCATAGAATAATAGGACTGGAAGGGACCTCGAGAGGTCATCGAGTCCAGCCCCCCGCCCTCAAGGCAGGATCAAGCAACCTGAATTTGCAACCTGAATTTGACACCTCTGTACATTTGCCTTGAAATATTACAGGATTTTTTTTTTCCCATAGGACCCATGCCTCATCAATGTCCAGCATGGACAGTGCTCACTATGAGCAGCTATTTTGTTTTAGCCTCATATGTACTGTACCTTATTTACTGCACACTAGTCAAATTCTAACCTGAATACAGAATTATTTCCTTTAGACTTTCCTGTGACCCTCATTATTGTAGTATATGAATGCATCACAAATATTAATGAATTCACAACACCCCATGGAGGTGGTGGTATCTTCATTTTTGCAGATGGGCAACTGAGGTATAGAAAGATTGTCAGAATTGTGCACTGATTTTGGCTACCCAATTTCATAGAATCATAGAACTAGAAGGGACCTCAGGAGGTCATCAAGTCCAGCCCCCTGCCCCCAAGGCAGGACCAATCCCAACTAAATCAACCCAGCCAGGGCTTTGTCAAGCCGAGACTTAAACGCCTCTAGGGATGGAGATTCCCCCACCTCCCTAGGTAACCCATTCCAATACTTCAGTACCCTCCTAGTGAAATAGTTTTTCCTAATATCCAAGCTAGACCTCTTCCATTGAAACTTGAGACTGTTGCTCCTTGTTCTGCCATCTGTCACTACTGTGAACAGCCGCTCTCCATCCTCTTTGGAACCTCTTATGTGGCAGAAGTTGAAGGCTGCTATCAAATACCCCCTCACTCTTCTCTTCTGCAGACTAAATAAGCCCAAATCCCTCAGCCTCTCCTCATGGGTCACGCACTCCGGCCTCCTAATCATTTTGGTAGCCCTCTGCTGGACCCTTTTCAATGCATCCACATCTTTTCTATAGTGGGGGGCCCAGAACTGGATGCAATAATCCAGGTGTAGGTTCACCGGAGCCGAATAAAAGGGAATAATCACTGCTTTAGATCTGCTGGCAGTGCTCCTCCTAAGGCAGCCTAATATTCCATTCACCTTTTTGGCCTTATCCATGAGACCTTCCCTTATTCCTTCACACCTTTGCGTTATTCATAGACATCTCCTGGCTTTTGCCACATAAGAGGCAAGGGTTCTACAGACAAGTCTTTTTTACTAGCCCTGGTTCTTATCCAGAGCAGGTCCATCTTGGGCACAGTATATGTCAGAAATCCTGTGGAAAAAATAATATGTATTTGTATCATTGGAGACTCCATTATGCATAGAGAAAAGGAGGCAAAATTAAGGTTACAGAAATAATTTTTAATTCTGGAATTTCTTAACTTTTGAGCATGTAACTTTACAATCTTTGTTCCTTTAATTTAGTTTTTTTTATATCTAACAACATTTATACTCTGATATCATCCAGAGGCTGGCACGCTCAAAGCTCTGTTGTATTACGTGCTGTGCAAATATTGTCTGACAGGAAATAAGGCAGCAGTGTCCAGCTAGACAATTAACATTTCTATATTTCAATAAAGCATTTAACCTTAAATATAATTTAAAAAAACCTTAATTCTATTTTTTAAAGTGTTCAAAGTAATTGTGTAAGATCTACGAGCATTATTTATTTCATTTTTTAATTAAATCAAGGAACTTGTATCCTCTCAGATTACCAGAAACACTCAAGTCTTTCAGCCATGCAAATAAGGTAGTTTAATAGATCCTATTAACTTGATCTTGTGTAAACATTCCCAATCCTATTAGTGTCCATGTAATGTAGTACAGACCTCAGATTTTCAAACTGAGGCCGCAAAACTCAATTTCCATTTATAGGGTTATTTTGAATTTAAATCATAAACATGTTCAAACATCGGGCTTCTCAAATTCACAAAAGCAGAAAATGTGTAGGTTGAATTTTTCATCTCCTTTGGCTAACTGATGGTGATAAGTTTGAAAAACATGGAAGAGCTAAATATTGTCTTGAGATGTACTCTGGGAGCTGTAAAACAGAGAACCATCTTGGCATTTAAGGTTTTCAGAACTTAACTTTGATTGTGTAAGCAATTGATTTTTAAAATCATTGGGGAAATACCTTTCTTGGAGAGATCCCAGTAAGAGATCTCATAGTTTTTCTCGAGCTTTTGAAATTGAATGAGCACTGAAAAGTGTGGCATGACAAATGGTGCAGACTCTTACCTCAAGTGAATTTATACACTATAAATGTGTATAGGATTAACCTTTTTTGATTGACAATGTCAAACAATTTTTTTTAATTTCAGTGATCTGAGAAACTTGGTAGGTTAAGTGTGAAAAATACCCATATAGATTTAATGTATGAATCAATTCGTGATTAAATCAAGCATCCCATGTTGAATAAAGCCTCTTCGTGAGATGAGTTCTGAATGTGAGGTATAATATTGTCATACTATACTTCATATTCTTCCCCAGCTGACCCTGCAGGCTTGGTGTGTGCTTTGAAGAAATGGTTAACTGCAATGTATTTAGCTAATAATATCTCTTTGTCAACTTCACAGGATAAGTTCTTGTTGTTTGGTAGAGTGTATCTGTAAATGGAGCCTCATTCTTTCATGCTCCCAGTGAGACTCAGAATAGTAAGGCACATTTTAAGAATCTTGATGTCCATCTGACCATTTATTTTTCCATGGAAAAGTAACAGTATTAAAGTGTTCTTGATGCTCAACTTCTCCCACAATTTTGATACTTATTGACTATTCTTCTTATCCAAGTTTCTGGAAGCAGTTCAAAGCTGCAACATAGCTTATTCTAGCTACACCCCTTTTCCTTCCTGCCACGTGTTCTACTTTCACAGCTTCAGTTAAGTATCAATTGGCTTCACTCTCATCCTATTCTTGATTTGTTGTTAAGTGCTTTGGGGGTGGTTAAAGAATATTTTCAAGCCTACTCACTTTTCCTGGCTTGGCATCTGAGTGCATTGCAATGGTCACAGCCCTTCAGAAGGGTCCAAATGGCCCTACAGACCATACAAGTCATGACATGGGGCACAGCCATTTTAAAACATCAGCTGTAGTTGTTTAGATCAAAGTTTTCTCTTGTGCTTAATAAGGAAAGTTTACTTTGAGGTAGAGTGGCTTATCTTTTAGGGATATGATCGCTCTTGAAGTAAGACATCTCAGGTCCAGTCTTGTTAAAACACTTGATGGGATTTATGACAAGCAATGGATTCTAATCCATTGGCTACAAAGTTATCATTTTATGCCCCTGAATAGTCATAACATGTTGTAAGAGGATATCTTGTACATTCAAACTTACCAGTGAGGAGCTATTGGGGGGAGGGGAGGAAACTGAAGATATATTAGTGGCTGAGATTGAAGAAAGGCTTCAAACCTTTCTGTCAAAACCAGAACAGTAATGTTTTGGTTGCACTATTACCCTGGTTGCACTGTTTCCAAGAATGGGGAATCTTGGAAAATTTCCAAGGAAAGCTAGATAAAGTATCATCTTAAACAGCAAAAGCCTGCATGTCCTTCTGATCCATATTCTGCACCAAGAGTCTTAAGTGGCTGATAGCCTCAGTCACCATACCAGTTTTGCAGCCTGGACTCTGGATCACCTCCATGTGCATGGCTTCACAATAATATCAGGAAAGCTCTGATTCCTTTGACCAACATAATTCACCTCTGAGTGGGGACCAGTGGTTGAAGAGCTACCCATCACTAGACAGATCCAAGTTCTTCTTTGAGTGATGTCTCCATGGGTGCTCCACAGTTGGTGTCAGGCTCGACCCGGCACCACTTCTCCTCAGTTCCTTCTTCACCGCCCTTGGACAGAGATGGAGTTCAATTCTCTCCTCCTTAGCTCGTTCTGCAAGACAAAGCAGAGCCACTTTATAAGTATAGATACTCCTGAGGCACTCCGGACTCCCTTCTCTTTACACAGAAAACAAAACAAGCTGCCGCCACCAGTGCAAGCAGTCAGCGCTGCTTGTACAATTACATCTAGCTTCTGGGAGACATGCCAGACTTTCCTAAGGACAAGAGATATGGCAAATGCTGAGAATTTATGCCTGCCTCTGATGCCCACAGCAAATGTGTACGCTGTTTGGGGGACACACATGTACCTCAGAAATGTGTCTATTGCCGTAGCCTCATAACAAGAACTCACAAAGAAAGGGAGCTCACAGTGCACACGCAGTCTATGGATAGAGCCCTACACCCCCATAATTATGAAGGGGGCAATGAGGGCTCGAGCACAATTTCTCCTCAGAGCAAACCTCCAAGCCCTTCACCTCAGAGGACATGTTCAGAAACTAGACCCTCACCAGCCTGTTCTCTCCCCTCAAGAATTAGCAAAGGAGAAGAGCCAGGCACTTCAGGCACGGCAAAATCTTGAGCCTCCTCAATAAAGGGCTCAGACGCCCTTGAAACAGCCCTCAAAACCAGCTACCACAAAAAGGGCACCCAGCAAGAGCCCAGTGGTGACAGAGGCACCACTGGCATTAATGGCACCTGGCTCTCCACGGTCACTCTCAAGATCCCCGGCACATTGCCAACCTACAGCACATTTGCCCGTAGCACAGAAAACCAGCAGGGCTAGCTCCAGCTGCCCCCTAGCATTCTACACTAACTCTAGATCCCTTGGGGTCACGGCTACGCCCATGCCACCACCACGGCAATGGGTCACAAGTCTGCATTCCACCGCCATTCCTCAGGTCGCAAAACACAAGCACCACCAGGACATGACAGGGAGACTAGGACCCTGCCCCCTCTTGAGCTTTCACCACGACACTGTTCTCCATCCCCGCTATGAACAAGGGGCTCACCATGGTCAGCATCCTTATCACAATTCAGTGCCTACCACGGGGATGCAGGGAGCATGTTCTCCTTGCAGCACTCTTCCCCAGATAGGGCATGCACATGTTATGGACGATACAGACCACCACATTATCAATATCCTCCGTGGCACACTGATTGGCATTATGACACTCATCGCAGCCGATGGTTCCCCCCCCCCCCCCCCCATTGTTATTGGGCACCACAGTACATCTCCACTGCACTGCCTACATCCACAAAAAGGTCACTGCCCTCCATGCACTCAAATGCATCACATTCCCCATCTGAGGGCTCAGATCTAGAGGAAGGATGTAGAGGATGACCCTACTGTGCACTGGTCTGATATAGCACCGAATGATAATTCATGCTCCGCTCCTGATGAAGTGGTTATTCCAAATAACCCAGAACCCACTGATGATATCAAGCAATTCCAGGACTATTTAAAAGGGTGGCTACCAGTCAGGAGGTAGTTTTATCAGAGGTTCAGGAGAAATAACACAAACCCCTAAAGAATATACAGCCTTCTGCAAAGTCCAAAATTGCACTGCCTTTAGATGAAGCAATCCTCGAGGCAGCCGATGAAGTCTGGCAAAAACCTGCTGTGGCCCCTCCAACTAATAAAAGGGCCAATAGGAAGTATTTTGTTTAATCTAAAAGAATGGACTTTCTCTACCTGCACCCTCAAACAAACTCCTTAGTGGTTGACACTGCCAACCAAAGGTCCGAGAACCCACAACACAAAACACATACACAGGACAAGGACCACAAACACCTGGATGTGTTTGGGAGAAAAGTGTAGTCTTCATCAACCCTCCAGCTACATATAGTTAACTATACAGCACTGCTTGCAAATCAAGATTTTGACAATTACACGAAATTAACAACTCATGCACAATATTGCAAAGAATAAAAGACCTATCCTCAAGGCAGTCATTAAAGAGGATCACAATATATCCCGTATGGCGCTGCAAATGGCCCTGGATGTCACAGACACTGTGGCTAGGTTCACCTCAGTGTCCATGGTGATGAGACGTTCATCTTGACTGCAAGCAACGGGAGTCCCTAAGGATCTCCTGGCCAAACTAGAGGACCTGCCATTCGTCAAAGCAAAATTGTTTGCTGTAGGTACAGATAAGCACTGCATTCCAGCAAAGATTCATGCACTACCCGTTGCATATTGGGGATGTATATGCCCCCTTACCAAAGAAAATGTTACACACTGTATCAATGACAAAGACACAACCTTCGCTAGACAACACCAATACCGACTCTTTGAGCAAAACCACTTCAGACCTCGAAACCAACGAAAGAGCCCCAAACAACCACTCTTCTGCAACTCAGGCCTTGAGGCAGCACGTTTGAAGATTTGGTTGAGGGTCTGCCTGACCTACCCCCAATTACAGTACCAGGCAAGTATAATATATTTCTACAATTAGTGAGCAGCAATCATTACAGATCGGTGGGTCCTAGAAATCATTAGCTGTGGTTATTCTATCTTCTTCACGGCAATTCCTCCAACCTCACCCATCCTCTCCCTCCCCCTTGAGGGATCTCTCACGAGACGCTGCTCCACCGGGAGGTTCTACACCTTCTCAAAGTAGGAGCTGTAGAATAGGTCCCTGAGAAATGCAAAGGGAGAGGGTTTTATTCAAACTACTTTCTCACTGAAAAGAGAATAGGAGGTTGGAGACCTATCTTGGACCTGTGCCAATTAAACAAATCTTTGCAGGCAATGCTTCAAAATGGACACACTTGCCACAATAATTCCAGCACTGGACGGGGGGGATTGGTTTGCAGCTCTCGACCTTCAAGATGCGTATTTTCACATCACAATCCGTCCGCACAGAGGTGCTTCCTACGATTCATGGTAGCCTCAGACCACTTGCAATAGAGTCTTCCCGTTCAGACTCTCCTCTGCCCCCAGAATCTTTCCAAGACCCTTACGATGGCTGTGGCATATCTAAGGCGTAATGAGATCACAACATTCCCTTATCTAGATGATTGTCTTAGCCAAGGTCCCTCACAATGGACCATCAGAGATATGATCACATTCACAAAGACTACACTTCAGTCGCTAGGCTTCATTATCAATGAGCAGAAATCCATAGTATGCCCCATACAATCTTTGGAATTCATAGGGGGTCGTATAGACTCCACAAGAGCTCGAGCCTATCTCTCCAACCACTGTTTCGACAATATAAGAAACCTCGTTACGATCGTTACCACCAGGCAAACAGTAACCATCATAATTTGCTTCAAATATATGGGGCATATGGCAGCTACCACATATGTGGTCCCGCATACAAGGCTGCGTTTCCAGTGTTGGAAACAGTGGATTTCTTCAGTGTACACATCAGCCAGCCGTCAGATCCCCAGGCATGTTTTGCCTCCCCCAAAAGTCCTCAACTCCCTACAGTGGTGAACACAGGCACACAACCTCTGCAATGAGGTGCCTTTCCATTGGGACCACCCGTCCAAGCAAATTATGATGGATGCCTCACTGATGGGATGGTAACAACAGTTTGGTTGTTGTTTGCAACCAACAACAGTTTGCTCAAGGGAAATGGTCCAAAGATGAGTCAAAACTGCACATAAATCTTCTTGAGCTTTGAGCAGTCCTGAACACATGCAAGCACTTCCTCCCTTACATCCAAGACTCTTCCATGCGTATCCTCACCAACAATATGGCGATTTTTTTACATCAACCTCCAACGAGCTGCAAGATCCCAGTCGGTATGTGCAGAGGCGATCAGGCTTTGGAATTGGTGCATCCGCCACAAAATTATCCTCTCAGCAGAATACCTGCCTGGAGACAAGAACATTATGGCAGATACCCTCAGCTACAACTTCCTCACAGAACACGAGTGGGAACTACGCGACCACATCGCCCACAGGCCATTCCACCGATAGGGGTGACCACAGATAGAACTCCAAATGTTCCCAGTACTTCTCAAGAGCAGGTATAGCATATGGCTCCCTTGGCAATGTCATACTTGTCACTTGAGGGTCCCACCTATTATGCACCTTTCCACCCATTCTGCTTGTTCCCTGAGTCCGCAGGAAGATAGACGGATGGGCCCAAATTATCTTGATAGCCCCAGTCTGGCCTTGACAGACATGGTTCACATGTCTTTATCACCTGTCTCTACAACCTCCCTACTCACTTCCAAACTGCCCAGATCTGCTCTCCCAGAACCTGAAGTCAGTACTTCATCCACAACCACAAACGCTGTACCTGACGGCTTAGTACGTATCTGGTTCTCAGAAGCGGAGCAACAGTGCTCCCAACAAGTGAAAAATGTTCTACTGCATAGCAGGAGACAAACAACATGCAAGACTTACCTATAAAAGTGGCACTGGTTTACACAGTGGTGAGCACACAGAGCAATTGAACCATCCAGGGTGCCACTCTACCAAATACTGGAATACATCATGTACCTGAAACAACAAAATTTGTCAGTTTCCTCACTCCAGGTGCACATGGCCATCATTACAGCCTTCCACTCACCCATTGCTGGGTTCTCCATATTTGCATACCTCATCTCTAAAAGATTCGAAAACCCATTCTCCCCACCCCCCCTCCCGGTAGGACATAGAATTGGTCCTACACTCACTCACAAGACCACTCTTTGAACCACTGGCAACTGCACCACTTACCTTTCTTACCATGAAGGCATTGTTCCTTCTGGCAATCACTTCTGCAAGGAGGGTCAGCAAACTCGCAGCTCTCATGTCCTGGCCTCCATACATGACTTTTCACAAGCACAAGGTCATCCTGCAGCTACACCCATCCTTCTTACCCAAAGTGACCTCAGAATTCCATATCAATGAACTGATAATCCTTTCCACTTTCTATCCAAACCCATATTGTCCAGAGAAGAAGGCATATTACACACCTTGGACATCAGAAGGGTAGTTGCCTTCTATCTGGATATGACTCAGTCCTTTTGAACACCCCAGAGATTGTTGGTATCCCTGGCTGAAAGGTCCAAGGGAAAACCACTGTCTTCCCAGTGCATATCTAAGCTGATAACATCATGTATTACTACATGCTACTTGCTCCAGAATAGGGCATTACCAGCAAATCCCGAGGCCCACACTACCAGTGCTATGGCAACCTCAGCTGCTATCCCAAAGGGAGTCTCACTCCAGGGAATACACAGGCCAGCAACATGGTCATCTAATCACACCTTCATAAAGCATTACGTTATTCTATCATGCTCCACAACAAATACCGCAGTAGCCACCTTGGTTCTTGCCACAATCTGTAGCAATTGATTGAAGCCCACTGTCCATCTGAATGGGCACTGCTACACAGTCACCAACTGTGGACTACCCCCGAGGACACTTGAAGAAAGAGAAGTTACTCACTTTGTTCAGTAACTATTCTTCTTCGAGATGTGTGTCCCCGTTGGTGCTCCACTACCCACCTCCTCCCCACTTCTTCAGGCAATTATAGCAGCCCATGAAGGCATCAAAGAAGAAACAGGAGAAGCGGGCTACTTCAAAGGCAGGAGTGTTTGTGTCCCTTGCGCATGCGCAGCCCACCTGATCACTGCTCTCAAAGTCTACAATCTGTGGTGCCAGGATGGGCACCACACCAACTGTAGACCACACACGAGGACACACATCTCGCAGTAACGATTGTTCTTTGACATGAGTAACTTCTTTATCTAGGATCTATGTTTGACAATGCATGCAGGCCAACTTTAGCACAGTGTCTCTAGTCATTTGGTCTTCTGCATATGGGTCTCTCCATGGGTGAGGTCACATAGCAGGGGTAAGATGGGAGCATTCCCTGGACCAAATGCAAGATCAGTCACTGGTTCCCAATTAGATGCTAGATCTTCTAAGATGATGGACTTTCCCAGAGAACATCTACAAGGGTCTTCCCATATATCTTCCAGACACCGCTTGTGAAAGGATGCGGCACACTTGGGCCAGAGAAGGGAATCACAACATCAAAATCTTAGTTCTCTAAGTTGTTAAATTAACTTTGGGATTCCAGAACTACCTAGAAGGCAGACCTATTTGGATCCAACAGGAAAACATGACCATGGTTGCATACTAAACCAAACAGGAACAAGGAACATAACTGTACTTGCAGAAGCAGTGAAGACAAAAGAATGGTCAGACAAGACTTTCCCTTCACTGAAAGTGATAGGCATGAAAAGAGCTGAACCAAAAGACAGATGAGATTAGGTTAGTCAGCTACTTGAAGTGATGTCTGAACCCAGGAAGCTTTCACTCTGAACTCATGGATGTTCAGTCTTCCCCTCATTTTACTAGTTTTCCAGTTCCAAGAATGAAAAATGGCCAATATTCTTCACCTGTGAAGCTGACTCCAAGTCCATGGGACAAATGCTCTTATTACATAGGTAGCCTATTGGTTTGCCACATATTCTTGCCATGTCATCTCCTAGAGAAGGTGATCCAAGAAGAAGAAGAAAGGGTGACTGACAGCTGATAATTGCAGATTCCAATGACCTCTCTCTCTATCCAGTTCCAGATACTCTTCATCTGACAGCATAGCTGTTGAAAGGAAAGTGATAGGCTGAGTGCAGCTATCTTTTAAAGTTATCAGGATTCTATTTTCATCTGGGGAAGTTTCCATGCTAAAAGCCTATTCCTCCACATGGACTGAGTTTGGTCCAAGAGCTCAGCACAGACATAAGAGATCCTAGGATTCTTGCTATTCAGGATTTCCTTTAGAAAGCTGCAAATGGAACCTCTAACCCAGTATGATTGCACCTCAGTTATCAGCTCTAAGTATTGTACTATTCATAGGATCCTCTAGTTCTTTCACAGAACTTTCAGGTATCTGGATTTCTCAGATCAATCAGACTGGCTAGGTCAGAGATCAGACCTTGGAACCTCCCTTCAGGAAGTTGAAGGCTGCTATCAAATCCCCCCCCCCCCCCACTCTCTTCTCTTTTGCAGACTACATATGCCCAAATCCCTCACCTCATAGGTCATGTGCTCCAGCCCCCTAATTATTTTGGTTGCCCCCCTCTGGACCCTCTCCAATGCGTCCATATCCTTTCTGTAGTTGGGGGGCCCAGAACTGGACACAATACTCCAGAAAAACTAAAGTGTTAAACTAAAGTGAGTCAAATCTGCTGATTGTAATATGTCTAGATTACATGCAAGATTTTAAGAGCTAGCTAAGAGCTCACTGGATTGTTAATGTTCATTTTTCATACGTTTTGGAATGCTGGGACATTCCAGAAGACTGTAAAGAAGTTAATGTTGGAATAATATTTTTAAAAGGTAAATAGGAGGACCCAAGTAATTATAGGTCTCAGTCTGACATTGACCCCATGCCTGGTAATAGAGTAGCTGTTCTGGGATGTAATTAATAAATGAAGGAGAGTAATATAATGTCAATCAACAGGGGTTTATGGAAGAAATATCCTGTCAAATAACTTGATATCTTTAATGAGACTGTAAGCTTAGGTGATAAGGCAAAAGTGTTCATGTAATATACTTAAAACTTCTGTCACTTGGTACTGCATGCTATTGTGATTCAAAAAAACTAGAATAATATAAAATTAACATGGCACACTTTAAATGAATTAAAAGCTGTCTAACAGGTCTCAAAATGTAGTTTGTAAACAGGGAATAATCAAAGAGTTTTTAGTGGGGCTCCATAGGCATCCTTTGTTGGCCCCACTGTATTTTAACAACTTAATCAGTAATCTGGAAGAAAACATAGTTTGCAGCGAACACAAAAAATGGAAAAGTGGTACATTAATGAAGAAGGCACATCACTTGGCAAGCTGGACCCAAAAAACCATTATGCACTCTGTTACAGTTAAATGTACATGTATAGGACAAGGAATAAAGTATAAAGGCTGTGGGGGCTTTCTTAGGACACATTCTTAGGACACATTCATGTTAAAATTTGACACTCTCCGGGAAGGAATGAAGAAATACTCAAACTATCTTACCCATTACCAAGATAGCTTCCCCAATTATCATCTCTAATACCATTAGCTCACAGACATCCCACTCTCCCCACCTCTAATATCAATTCACAGACACTTACCTTCCTTCCTTCCTCCCCCCTCCCCCCCCCCCCGCATCCCCCTCCTGCTCTGAAATGTGATTTGTCCTTTTCATGTGTTCATTTTTTTAAATTGTATCCTTTGGTATATATGGTTGTGACTATTTTCTTCCACTATTTGATCTGAGGAAGTGGGTCTGGCCCACGAAAGCTCATTATCTTATAAACCATCTTGTTAGTCTTTAAAGTGCTACATTGTCCTGCATTTTGCTTAGGACACAGTGATTCTGAAAATGATTTGGGAGTCATGGGGTATAATCTGCTAAACATGGCCATAGTGTCAGGGAGCTCAAAAGAATGAACATGATTTTTGGGTGCTTAAAACAAAATTTGATGTAGCAGAAGAGTGATTATTTTACCTCTGTATTCAACACTGGTGTGACCATTCCTGGAATACTATATCCAATGTGGATAAACTGGAGAGGGTTCAGAGAAAAGCCACAAGAGCAATTAAAGGATTAGAAAAGCAAACCTGCCATATAATAATAGAATCAAGTAGCTAAGTCTGGTTGCTTAATGAAGAGGTGGTTAAAGAGAAAATTGATTAATCTATAATTACCCACATGGGCCACAAATATTTAATAAAGGACTTTTCAGTGCAGCAAAGATCCATGTAACATAATCCAATGGTTGAAAGTCTAAGAAAGCCAGATTCAGACTGGACATTAACCATACATTTTAAAATGTGGATAATTTAACATCAGACCAGTTTACCATGGGTAGTCGTGGATCCTCCATCACTGAAGATTTTTAAATCAAGATTGGATGTGTTCTTGGAAATATTTGTTTTTTGGTGGTGGGGGGAGTTTTATAAACTGTTATGTTGTAGATCAGATTAGATGTTCACAGTGGTCCCTTCTGGACTTGCAATTTAAGAATCTATGAATTTTATATTTGTATTTAAGAGTGGGATACCTTAACGTTATCTACAGTTTCCTAAGAGGTTCTGAGAGAGCTGCTCTATTTTATATCTAATTCCTGTAGTAAATAATAAATTATAAATCAGAAGCTAAATTTCCTGTTCGTGTTCTGAAAGTCAACAGAATGTATTAATTAAATGTCACTTTAATTCTTACTTTAATTATTCTTATCCAGAGGGTAATACTGTATCTCAAGAGCACTAAGCTCCAGAATTTCTACGTAAAATCTCATTTGCATTCTAATTCATATGAGAAACTCAACATTGAGGTTCCATTGATACTCCAGGTTATCCTTTGAGATTTTATATAAAAGCCACTTACTTATTAGAAGTACAATAGTTTCCTAGCCCTGAGAACTACTGTGAGGGTGTCTAGACTACAGGGTTTTGTCAACAAAACTACCTGCGTCTACACTACCGCCGAGTTCTGTCGACATAACGTTGTTGGAACTCAGCAGTTTTGTCGATGACAGTAAACCTAATTCTATGAGGAATAACACCTTTTGTCGACAGAACGCGTTCTTGCATCTACACTGTCCTTTGTGTCTACATTCTCGTGTCAATAAAGCGGCTTGCTTTGTTGATAGAACTGGATGTAGTCTAGACACTCTTTGGCGGCAGAAGCTTTGTTGACAGTATCTGTCAGGCTGTGTCTAGACTCCAAGCTTTTGTCGACAGACACCATACACTGCTAGCTGTAGAAAACCAAAAGTTGGATAAAATAGAGACTTTGATTATGGAGTTAGTCTGCTCCTCTCTCTCTCTCCTACTGCTGATCTTTGCAAGCCACACAGTGCTTTCAAGAAAAGTCCTAAATACAGTTTACTTGCCTACAAAGAACATATTTATCATTGAAATGTCTGGGCAGAATCGTTTTGCTGGAGACGTGGCATCTTTTGTCCAAAGTTCTCCTCATGAAAAGTGGTGAATTGGGTGTGTCTGTGTGTGCAGCTAATGAAGGCTATGCTCCTATCTTCTGAAAATGTTGCAACATCTACACATATCCACATGACCATTAATCTAATTTGTCACAGGGTTTTTTTTGTCTGATTGGGGCTTTCAAAAGCACTGCTCTAATGCATAAAGCTTTTTCAGAAATCAACAGCAGATTTCTCCAAATTCTGTTGGGTGTCTGTGTCCCTACACTAACTGCCCTTTAAAATTTTTAATGGCAAGTACATTTTTGTTGTGGTGAGACTTTGCATGGTGAAGTTGCTCCTCCCTTACTAGCATTTCTCCCTTCTTATAAGGACACTTAAAATTTGGATTTATTTTTCTTTATCCCTTATTTTGAGTTGAGAAATATCGTACGATCCACTGAACCCATTAGGTATAGGGGTGCTTTAGATATGTTTAAAAGAATACAAGATCAAAGGAGGAAAAGTCAGGACTCTTTTAGCACAAATGCATTACATAAATTAATCCATCAAAAAGTCTTCCTTACTAATGCTCATATTGATGTGGTATTGATGTAATTCTCTGTATTAATTTACACATTCTTTAACCAAACTCTCACACCATGTAAACTTTCATTTGCAGCATTAAATTTTTTTTATCTTTAGCTGAAAGGCAAAACCTTCACATAAAATCATGTATCTAACTTAAATTCAGGAATTGTCTGCTACCTTCAAAGAGAAATATACACATTCATTTACATGATTCAGCTGAGAAAGCTTGTGCTACTTAATATAGCACAGATTATGGTTTATTAAAAAGAAAATTAGGTTTATTAAATTCCTAGGTTAAAGTGAGTATTGAGTAAGAATAATTGAATCAGTGATTATTATAAATAAAACAAAAGTATTACATGTTTTTGCGACAAAACTTGATAGTATAGACATGCCTTAAGAAATTAATCTTAGAAGTCTAAAAGCTTTGTCTAAAGTAAGTTTTTGACATGAAGAAACCTCCCAGTGTCACTAGCCCCTGGAGCCATAATCCGACTGTTTTCATGCAGAAAGTACTGTGCTTTTTTTTTCTCTTCCGCAGTGATGGCTAAATAAAGGGTTTATTCTCCCTTCTTATAGTCCAGCAAACTAATGAAATGTAACCTTTGGAAGTGTCACTTACTACTTGTGCTCCAGTGTGCTGACTCTATGTAGCTTTCTCATCCTCCTGAGTCTTCCTGTTTACATCAGATGCAAATGAACTTGCATTGTATCAGGCTTATCCTGCTTAATTTACAGAAGAAATCTAGGCTGTATCTGGAGAAAAATGGTTTCTGAACCCTGCATAGGGTTACATAATTTAATGTGTACACAATTTCTTGAATAACACCCATATACACATTGTACAGTATTCCTGATGACCAGTATGATATAAGCTTTCATTTGATACCTTACACAACGTTCTTTATACGTATACTGTGACAGCAATATGTTAGGTGTAGTGAGACTGTTGGGCCTGACAGGACTTGCTGTTACAAGGTCACAGCAATGGTCACTTAGTATCTCCTGAATGTAGTTTGGAGACTTTCCCCATTACAGTTTCAAAGTCTTTAAAATGAATTAAAATATTGTATGTATTACTCTCTTTAAAAAAAAATGTAAACACAGAAAAAAGTTCCAAAGTTTTCTGGGCTTGTTTTCCATCAAAGCAATATTAACAAGACCTTAATGTTTGGCAAAAATTGAATTTTATTAGCCTTACAAAAGCTACTGAATTATCAAATCTTAAGTGTTTAGGGTTAAAATATAAAAGTTTAGAATTAACTTAAAGCAGCGATCACGTCAAAATAGTTTCAGGGTTTCATTAAAGTATGAAATAAGTTCTGAAGTTACTGTCAATGTGTAAAGCAAGGTCAAAAAAGTCCACTCTAAGTTACTTCCAAATAAGTACTGTTGTAGTGGCTTTAACACAGCACTTTATAGCTGAAAAGATTAATGGAAGCTACCAAAATGTGCTAACTCATACATATGTCTAATTCTTATTCGTAACATTTCTTACTATTCTAAATAGATGTAAATGCTGTTAACTTGGAGTGCTGTAACCTATCTTTTGTTAAAAAATATTGGCTATACCATTAATGATATGGATACCAGTGGAAAAAGTAATAACATGTACATTTTTGACAGTTTTTGTTCTTTAATAAATCATTTACGTTTTTTCTAAAAGGACTTTCCTGTTTCTTAAATTGTGAATGACAGTCCTTAAACAGAATCAAGTTAATTTACATGTTAGAGTAGGTGACACATCCTACAATGGTGCTCCTCAAATTCTGAGATAGTGACAAATAGTTGATCAGTTTATAAAATTATTTACTCTAACTCTCAAGCTTTTAAGATTTTTCTTAGTGCCACCCTTCCTTCCAGACATGACACAAAAAAACAATATTGTGCAAACATGGAATAATGTTAGATCATTCTGCCCACAGAAACGTGTTAAAAGAATTCCCTCCATTGTGTAAAAAATCCCTCTGCTACATTTGGCACTAATAGTTATTTGGAAATGAAGACCACCAGTAAAAACAATAATTTCTCTTTCCAAAATTAATTTGAAACTGAAATGCTTTATAGTTTTCAGCATTTAACTCTTGTCAACTGCCTTGAACCAGAATTGGACAGTCACAGTTGGTAGGTAAGAACTTAGTACCAGAAGATAAGACCAGTGAACCATGTAGTGCAGTATCTCATCTTTTGACAGTGACCAGCACATGATTTTTCAGAGGGAATGAACAGAATAAGGCAATTTCAAGTGATCCCCATTCTCAGTCATCCAGTGCAGCTTCTGGATGGCAAATTTAGAGACATCTAGATTATGGAGTTGTCCCTGATCATCTTAGGCCTCGTGTACTCTGGGAGTTTGTCAAACTTAGCCATGTTAGTTCAATTTTCTAAACAAGTATACATCACCGAACCTGTTTTACTGACTTTGAGTGGTTAAAGTCAATTTCTGGTGGTACTCCTTGAGATGAGTAACATTAAATTCGACCTTGTGTTGTTGACTTTGGGGTAGTTCAGAAGCAGCACTGTGAAAGTCAATGTTCTTGGATTCTAGGAAGTGACCCACAGTGCCCCCAGCTTTCAACTCTGCTGCTTTCCCAGGTACACAGGAAAATCTGAAACTTGTTTCCTTTTTGGCCAGCACGGCGAGCACACCTGACTACGAATGCCCATGGTTGAAGACAAGCTCCAGCAGGGAGCATGTAGGAGATACTGGATGAGATCGCTGTGTGGGGAGAGGAATCTGTGGAGGCAGAACTACAAAGCAGCAAAAGAAATGCTGATATCTGTTCCAAAATCGTGGTGGAAAAAGAATACAGCAGTGTCACATGAAATTAAAGGAGCTCAGGCAGGCATACCAGAAAACAAAAGACAGCCAGACAGTCTAGGTCAAAGCTGCAAACATGCTGTTTCTCTGAGCACCTGCATAGGATTCTTTTAGGAACCCTCCCAGTGTCCCAAAGCTGTCTATGAATACCACCCATGTGACTCTTCAGGCAGCCTTAGACAGCAATGAGGACGACATGGTAGATGAGAAGGGGAAAAAATGCTCAGCAGGCAAGCGAAGCATCCAATCTCACCGACAAGACCATTTTTCAGCATTGGGAGCCACTCCTCCTCCTCCCAGGACATACTGCTGTTGTACCCTGATGACAGGGAGGGCAATTCTGGTGAGTTCACATTTTTAATCCTGCCACAAGTGGGTTAAGATAACTAGATTTGATCTGTAGCAATCACTCTGTTTACACAGATGGGGCTCCCCAGAACAGTTTAATGTGTCTGGAGATAGAGCAGGAATCCTCCCTGCACATCTCTACAGGTCTGTCATAGAGGAACTCTTTCATCCTTTGCACAAGGTTTTTGGGGAGGGCTGCCTTATTCTGTCCTCTATAGGAAGACACCTTTCTATGCCAAGCCAGCAGCCAAGTGATCTTGCATCATTGTAGCATAAGGTCCCAGTTTCTGGGCACATTCAGTCAGCACCTGCTCCCTGTCATGCTCTATGATTCGGAAAAAAATGATATTGTGCATGGCAACCTGGATGAAGCAGGGGAAGCTATGGAACTGATACCACGGAGACAGTACACCTCTTAAGAGGGAGTCCCCGACCACCACCATCCGTCTTCTTTTTGGGGGTGGTGGTTGTGGAACCCCCATTACTAGGACTGTGCATCCCATGCCTTCTGGTAGATGGTGTTCCCTCCTGGTTTATTCCCTGAGAGGTCCCTGCCAAAGCGTTCTCCACTGCAGTGCCTGTGGAGAGAGCCTGAAAGCAGGAATGGGGGATACATGAGTTGGCCGCCTTCTCCTTCTAGATGTTACATGCTGCCAATTTTCTTCCTTGTCCTGTACTGCCCTGACTGGCTCTTTAGCCTGCTGTGGCTGCAGGATTAAATGCTGCCTTCTATCGAGGAAAAACAAAAGGAGAAACCATGTAGCACTTTAAATACTAACAAGATGGTTTATACGGTGATGAGCTTTCGTGGGCCAGACCCACTTCCTCAGATCACATTCTGGAAGAGAATTGCCATGACCATATATTCCAAAGGAATACAATGAAAAAAGTGAACATTTAAACTGACAAATCAGATTTAGTACAGTACAAATTTAGTACAAATCTGATTTGTCAGTTGAATAATGTTTACTTTTTTCATTGTATTCCTTTGGTATATATGGTCATGGCAGTTCTCTTCCAGAATGTGATCTGAGGAAGTGGGTCTGGCCCACGAAAGCTCATCACCGTATAAACCATCTTGTTAGTCTTTAAAGTGCTAAATAGTCGGATCTTGCAAAAACAAAAGGAAAAACTAACACGGCTACTTTTCTATTACTATTCTATCGAGGTATTCTTCATTCTCTCTGATAGAACATAGGGTCGATACTTGGGCGTCCAGTCCTCTAATTTTTTCTTCCAAAATGGTGAGCAGGTTGCACTTAGTGCAGATGAAATACCTTCTTTCTTCTGGGAGGGAAGACAAACATGGCACATGTTTGCAGGTAACAACAGAGCTATCACCATCCATACCTGCCTTCCTTTTGAGAGATTCCTCAGTTGTTATTCAGTGCCTCCCTTAAGGGTCCTATATTAGCTTCCTCCTTTATCTTGAGAACTTCCTCTCCAAACTCCCTGTTAACAGCTCCTGTTCACAAGTCCCTCATTAGCATATTTTCTGCCAAAAAAACCTTGTAGTGTAGACGTAGCCCTGGTGTCTGGCTGATCATAATTAGTGGCTAGGCACTGTTTCAGCCCTGCCACCCTGGAATAAACTTTTCCTGTTATTTCACTGATATTATGGCTGTTACAATAATAGCAATGTTGCTTTTGCTGAGATCTAACCTACTCAATAAACTGTGAAACCTTGCTTTTAAATATACAGAAGCACATTTTGTACATTCTGCAATGCTCTGCTCATCCTGGAGTTGAACTGCTCCTTACTGTGGTTCAGGCTGCCAGTGTAAGGTTTCATGAGCCACAGGAGCAAAGGGTAGACTGGGTCTCCGAGGATCCCTATTCACATTTCAACACCGCTGATGTTAATTTTCTGGCCTGAGAAGGAAATTCCAGCTTGCAACTTTTTGAAGGAATTCCTGAAGATGTGCACTTCATGCACTTTCCCCAGCCATCCCACGTTGATGTCAATGAAATGGCCCTTGTGATGCACCAGCACATGCAATACAATTGACAGGTATCCATTGCTGTTTATGTACTTTTTGGCACGGTGGTCAGGTGCCAAGATAGGGATGTGCATTCTGTCTATCACCCTATCACAGCAAAGTCATCCGTTATGTCCTGCAGGTTTCCCAGAGTCACTATTCTACCTAGCAGAAGGTATCAATTGCCCTGGCTGCTTGGATCACAGCAGCCCCCACTGTAGATTTCCCCATTCTAAATTAATTCCCAGCTGACTGGTAGCAGTCTGGTATTGCAAGTTTCTACAGAGCTATGCACTTCTCAGCTGTCAGAGCAGGTCACATTCTAGTATTGCTGTGCTTCAACATGGGGGAAAGCAATTCACAAAGTTCAGTGAAAGGGGCCTTACACATGTGAAGTTTTGCAGCCAACAATGATTGTCCCATAGCTGCATAACTATATGGTCCCACTAGACTGTGCTTGTCTTGCAGGATCAGATCAGCGTTCTACTGTCAACAGGATCAACTGCTGCCAGAATATGCCAATTGCTCCACTCGGCAGCTTCATGCATGTCTGTGTTCATAGTTTCCTCACATTCTTCCTCATTCTGGCAGCTCCTGGCTAGGCTCTGGATTTACCACAGCATAATGTGTGAGTTGTTTGCAATGCTTGCCAAGGCAGTTTGAACCTGAGCAGGATCCATGCTTGCCCTGCTATGGCAGCTGCACAGATAACCAAGGGGAAAAGGGTGCAAAAAAATTGTTTGCAATTACTTTCAAGCAGGAAGAAAGAACAAGATAAGTGCATTATGGGACGCTGATGGGGAAAAAAGCCCAGAACCATCTACTGCAATGTTTTTGTCCCATCAGGCACTAGGCCCCTAAGCAAGAATGCAAAGGGGCCACAGGAAATGTGGGATGGCTACCGACACTGTATTGTTGTCAGTCGAAGGTAGCTATGCTAATGGACAGAGCTTGACAAACGGTGGTGAAATCTTCTTGCCAGCCCTGCACTGCGCATGTGCAAGACCCGCATTGCACATGTGCGCACTGTCGGTAAACGGGGCGACCAGCTGAAATCTGCTCACCATGGGGCGAGTAGATTCAGTGATTTGTTGAACCCTGCTAATGGAGATGCATTCAATTGACCTCGTGTCCAATGAGAGCATGCAGATTCAGCTTTACAAAGTGGGGTGTTAAAAATCTGCTTTAATAAATTCAACATTATCTTGTAGTGTAGAAATCCCCTTTGCCATGTCTGGACCCTATTCTCCATTAGTTTATCTAATTTTTTAAGTCGGTTATACTTTTGGCTCTCACAACGTCTGTTAAGTTCCACAGATTGACACTGTCTTGTATGAAGAAGTATTTTCTTGTGGATTTTTTTAAACCTGCTGTCTATTAATTTAATTGGGTGACACCCAGTTCTTGTATTATGAGAAGGAATAAATAATGTTTCTCTCTTCACTTTCTGCAAATCATTCATAATTATCCGCTACCCTGCGGTAGTAATTTCTTTTCTAAGAATATTCTTTTTAATGTTGTTGCATATCCCTAATAATTTGTGTTGCCCTCTTCTATGCTTTTTTCCAGTTCTCATTCATTCATTCATTCATTCATTCATTCATTCATTCATTCATTCATTCATTCATTCATTTTTATGTTGTTAATTACTAGAACTTCACACTATTGAAGATATAGGAGTACCATGGATTTATAAAAGTAGCATTCTGTTATTTTCTGCTGTGTGTTTGTCCTTCTCCTAATGGTTCCTAGCATTGTTAGTTTTATTGACTGCTACTACACACTTAGCATATGTTTTCAGAGAACTATACACAATGATTCAAAGATATTTCTTGAGTGATAACAGATAATTTAGAACTTATTTTCTGCGTATAGTTGGAGTAATAATTTCCAATGTGCACTATTTGGCACTCATCAACATTGAATTTCACTTGCCCTTGTGTTGCCCATCATCCTGATTTGTTAGAGTCCTTTGAAACTCTTCAAAGTCAGCCCTGTACCTAACTATTTTGGGTAATTTAATACCATTTGCAAACTTTGCCACCTCGTTCTTGATCCTTGTTTCCAGATCATTTATGCAAATATTGAACAGCACATGTTGTAGTACAGCTCCTAAGAGGTAGAATAGCACTACTGACATTTTTATTCATTATAATTTAAATGCTGTTGTTGAATATGCTGCTACATCTGTTCTAATAAAATTAGAACTGATTTGCAAAATGTATAAAAATATGAATTCCTTTTACTACTTAAATGTCACTTGATGTTTGCCAGGATCATCGCTTTAGCTTAATGCATCTAGTGAGAAGGGTTTCCACTTGTCTTCCATCTTGTCTTATTTTAGTACTTGTGAGCACCCAGGCAATCAAGGCAGGGTCTGTTAAGATTCCTGTTTAAAATTATTTTCTGACTTGCTAAATCCAGCTGTGTAAACTCATTCTGAAGTAAAATACCTTTGCATAATGTGAAATAGTATGACTCAGGGTCTCTGACTGTTGGTCTAAACTGGTACCTTACAGAGTCTTTTAAAATCCCAATTTAAAAAATGTAGTAAACTTTAACCAAAAACCATCACATGTTAAGAAACTGTTCTTGAGAACGTTTTGTCTGATTGCCACGTAAACAATCAGAATTTTTTGATTGGTGATGCATGTTGTGTGTGCTGCAGTTGTAAAACCCATAAATGTCCCTCCCCCCCAAAAAAAGTTAAGACTGTAATTTAATAATTTTTCCATCATCAAAGCCTCATTTGTTTGTAAATTGTACTTTTCATAGTTCCTGCATACTTAGGATTGTGTATGTATGGCCTCCATATGTCTCGAAAGATGGTGGGGATGCAGCATTAAACTGGTCGCTTTTTGCAATGTTTTGTATGGCTCAATATACCAATGCGAGAAAGGCATGTTCGGCTGCAGTAGGTACAGCTCCATGCTGTAGTAGTGTTAGTTGTTGTCATCTGTGCTTTCCTCTTCATTCTTTTCTTGTTCTGGTTTTCTGTCAAAATCTTGTCGTAGTGCTTTGTCTTTTGCAGAGTTGTTGATGCCAAGTATTTCTGTCCATTGCCAGGTTTTCCCAGCTATCTGTGTCTATCCAAAACTTTACCAAAGCAGCTTTGCAGCCGTCCTTGAAATGGAGTTTAGGGCATCCTTTTGGTCTAGTTCCCTCTGCTAGTTCTCTGTACAAAATGTTCTTTGGGATGCAGTTATCGTCCATTCTCTTCCCGTGACCCAGTCACCGTAGCCTTCTATTATGCAGAATGGCTCCCATGCTTGATATTCCAGTTCTTTCTAATACTTTCTCATTCAGGACTTTATCTTGACATTTGATGTTCAAAATTTTGTGTAAGCAACAAAGATGGAAAGAGCTAAGTTGTTTTTCTTGGCTTGCATAGGTTGTCCATGTTTCTGATCCATAGAGAAGAACACTCAGCACACATTCTTGGTAGATAAGTATCTTTGTTCTAATTGTGAGCTTTGAGTTTGCCCATGCACATTTTGTTAGTCTTCTGAAAGTAGTAGCCACCTTTCCAATACAAATGTTAATTTCTGCATCTAATGACAAGTTACAAGTTATGGTTGAACCTAAGTAGGAAAACTTCAAAACTACTTCCAAATGGTTATTTAGCATAATACATGTTACCTTGTGCAAGGACCAGTTTTCTTAACACTAATGGTAAGAGCAAATTGTTGACAGGTTCTTGACAATTGGGCCATAAGATCCTGGAGTTTTGTTTCATTATGAGCTATAATAGCAGCAGCAGCAGCAAAGAGCAGTTCTCTGATAAGCATTTTCTTTATCTTGCTTTTCGCCTGCAGTCTAGCTAGATTGAAAAGTGATCCATCAGATCTTGTATGGAGGTAGATGCTGCCATGTGAGTTCTTGAATGCACAACTTAGGAGGACTGAGAAGAATATTCCAAATAGAATTGGAGCAAGAACACAGCTCTGCTTTACTCCTGTGTTCACCTGAAAGCTATCTGATGTATATCCATCAAACTGGATAGTAGCTCTCATATCCTCATGAAAAGCTATAATCAGCTGCAATAGTTTTGGTGGGCAGCCTATTCTCTCAACTAGAAGGTAAAGTCCTTGTCGATTAACAGTGTCGAATGCCTTTGTGAGGTCCACTAAAGAGATATAAAGTGGCATATTTTGCTCACAGCACTTCTCCTGTAGTTGGCAAAGGGAGAAGATAATATTGATGGTCGATCTTCCTGTACAAAAACCACACTATGACTCTAGATGTATGTGATTAGCCAACAGTTGGAGGTGTCTTAAGATGACTCTTACAAAAGCTTTACCTGTGATGCTAAGGAGAGAGATGCCACGATAGTTGTTACAATCTCCCTTGTCTGCTTTGTTCTTGTATGAGGGAACAATATTTGCATCTTTCATATCTTGTGGTATTTCCCCCTTTATCCAGCAATTCAGAAGGAGGTCATAAAGAGGGGGAATGAGACAGTCTTTGTTGTGCTTGAGTACTTCATTAGGAATGCAATCTATGCCTGGTGCTTTTCCTCTTGACAGTGCGTCTGTAGCATCTATCAGTTCCTGCTTGCTTGGCATGGCATCAAGTTCTTGCATTTGTTCCATAGTGGGAATCAAGTCTCCAGTTTCTGACATGTTTCGTTCCTCTGAATACGGCTCTGAATAGTGCTCAGTCAGTCTTGGCCATTTGATTGCTCTTGTTTGTAATTGAGATACCCTCCTTAGTTTTTAGGGGAGCAATCTTAGTAATGTTGGGACCTAAATCTCTCCTAAGGCCTTCATACATGATTCTTGCATTTTCTGTATCGGAGGCAACCTGGATGTTGTTGCAAATATCTATCCAGTACTGATTTATGCAGCACCTGATCTCTCTCTGGAGTAGGCCTTTTGCATGCTGTAGTTTGGCCTTCGTGCTGTCAGGTGGATTCTTGATGTATTCAAGATATGCTTCGTTCTTCTGCTTTATGAGGGGCTTCAATCTGTCAGCATTTTCCTCAAGCCAGTCCTTATTGGATGACTTTTTTGCCAAAAGCTTCACGGGCTGCTTCATAAATAGCGCTGCAAAGAGTTTGCCATGTTTCTTCAACTGATTCTGCATGTGCATTCTCTTCCCACTTTTTTGCAAAGGCTTTCGCAAAGGCTTTACATTTAGCACTATTCCTTGTGTTCACGCAGTTAATTTTTGGCTTTTTGTTCAGTGTATTTCAATGGATTTTTTTTGCTTTCAGTTTTGTTTTACTAACAATGAGGGGAATGGTCTGTGTCACAGTCAGCACTATGATAGGTACATGTGGACTTTACGCAGTTTAGGTCCTTTCTTCGCACTAAGACAAAATCTAGTTGATGCCAGTAGCCTAACCATGAGTGGCACCAAGAAACTTTCTGGCCGCCTTTTCCAGGAAAGAAGGTGTGTGTAATGCAGAGTTCATTAATAGAACAAAATTCAAGTAGCCTTTGGCCATTCTCATTCATTTTTCCAATGCCATGATGTCCCAGGCAAATAGGCCATGATGAAGTATCAGTGCCCACTCTGAAGTCTCCCAGGATGAAAAGTTGTTCACCTGATGCGATAGTATCAAAGACTTTCTGCAAGCTGTCATAAAAGTGATCTTTATTTGTGCTATTTGTTGTCAGATTTGGTGCGTAGGCACTGATGATGTTGACTGATTCAGTGAACAGTCGAAGAGTCATAATGCACTCAGATTCAGCACTAGGCATGTCTGTAGACTTGAGCAGCGAGTTGCGAATGGCAAAACCAACTCCATGCAGGCGTTTCTCATCATTTTTTTCCTTGCCAAAAAAAATGTAGTGGGGCTCTCTAATGGATCCGTAATCGGCAAGTCTAGTCTCTTGAAGGGCAGCAACATCGATGCTCAACCTGACGAGTTGTTGATCTATTAGCGCAGATTTTCTGATGATTATGGTCTTATTGTCGGAATTATTACTAAGTCCAGGACACATGGTTCTTAAGTTCCACGTTCTCAGTCTGAAATTTGAAGTTTTTCTGTTACTCCTAGGCACGTGATTTCATCTGCTTTTTGAATTTTGGTCTAGTCCCATGCTCCCAATGACCAGCGTGTCTCAGGTGGGTCAGCACCTAACTGTCCGGGGACTGCCTGCACTAGTGGAGTGCGATGACTCCTCCCACCATCGCACCATCCCTCATCCCTAATTTAGGAAGGCTTATAACCGGTATCTGCCGCTTTCTCTGTTATGACCATGCTTGATAGCAAGGATGGATGTCCTCTCCATCTTGTCTTCTGCTGCATTGCCTGGGCAGATAATATGGAGATCATGCATTGCCCAAGGACACTATCTCCCTCTCGATCCTTCCAGTTAAGCCCAAAGGAAAGGCAAAAGTCTATATGCTTGGAACTGGACTGATTGTAGAAGATGCGGGAAAACAGATTAGACACATCCTTCCTGCTAACCACCTTAGGGCCTCCGCTCCTGATTTTCTGTTTGTGTTTACTCCCATAGCCTTTGATTCTCCTGAAACTACTTGCAAAGCAGTGAGGGATTTTCTTTCAGGGGTTTCTTCCTTTAGCCTTCCACCCTCCTGGGCTAACCCACAAGGCAGTGGGAGGCGTCAGCCTTGATTGATTTAGGATTGACTGTGGAAATATAATGGTATGAATATAGATTTTTGCTTTGAGGATTTACCCTGAATTGCAAGTATAAAGCTACAACTTGTTGTATTTGTAGGTGGCTTAGTCCACTTAAATATTTTGAGATGATACTTTTTAATGTCGTAAATATCTCTTTCTTCTCTTAGGAAGCATCACAAGTGGGTCTACAGAACTCTTTGAAGTTCCCGACACATGGTAGCCAGCATCTGTATTAATAAAAATTTGAATCTGATTCAAAGCATTTGCAAGAGTATACCACTTGGAAGCCATACTTTATTTAAATAAAAAGTGGTGTGAAAAAAGAAGTATGTCTCCTGGAAATGAATTTAATTTTTTAAACTGTTGACTGAACAATCACTGTCAGTTTTATTCATGTATTAACCAGATTACAATTCTGTCTGATCATGTGAAATCTTTGTTGTCGTAAATAATGTTAGATTAAGAAACAAGACTAAATGTCTTTTGGTTACTATTATGGCATGTTCGCTGTGAAATGTACATAAAGAATCAGCACTATTATGAATTTTGTTAGGTTGTGTCCTGTATTTGAGGGGAGTTATCACACAAGTCTTCTCATCATATGTTCGGGGAATATCAGTATGCTATCAGCAGTCCTGAACAGATAAACCTCACTATTGGTTACTGCTTCCTACCAGTTACCCTGGAAACCTTACAGTGTTGCCCTTTCTGCCTAGGAGGAAGACTTCAGCCAGTATCTGTCTGGAAACTAGTCCTACACCTATACTATCCTTGTGTCCTCTTGGGAAAAAATTACGAAAAAAAATTAATGTTGGGGGGAAATGGGTTTTCTTTGCTGTTTCCACTCTTAAGTCTTGATCTGGTTTTCCATGGTTTGTGTATTTGTAAAAATGTTTTTGGAACCTGTGACAAACCTGCAAACTGCACCAGCCCTTTATTCATTATAAAGATCTGCTTTGGTAGATTTCAGAAACTTTGATATTTAACATTTTTGTATCATGGAAATAAAGACAAAAAATGTATTTCCATAAAATTAAAATTAAACATTTTCTTAGGACGCATTGTGTCTTTATTTTTCATGTCATGTATTTGACTTCTCTTATTTTGCCATTCACATATGGTGGCTTTATAAATCTGTTTCCAGCATATCATTCTAACGAATGGAGTAACTATCAGATATCTATATTTATAGTGGAGCCTGAATCCTTCTCATTTAAACACAATACAGAAATGCAATACAACACCTTTCCCATTTAAACACGATACCCTTGGAGGTATTGGGTGAAGAAAAAAAAACTTGATGATCTATAGCAGCTGCCTCAAATTCTTAAGTGTAATTTTAAATTTTTCCTGCTTGCCTTTGCTTTTAAAATATTAAATCTTGACATGTTGAAGGCAGCGTATTCATCTGACAATACAGGAGTGGACTGGCTTTTATGGGGGAAACTAGTTTCAATTTAGCATTAATGCTCCACTGCTTTGTCCAGTGAGGAAGAGTACAGGCAGTCCCCGGGTTACGTACAAGATAGGGACTGTAGGTTTGTTCTTAAGTTGAATTTGTATGTAAGTCTGAACTGGTACATATTGTAGGGGAAACTCTAGCCAAACATTTCTCCAGAGCTCAGTTTTATTCTCCCACACCTCACTTTCCTCAGTCCTTTATTCTCAAGCTGAGGTGTCTGCTGAGAGAAGCCGCTCCACGTCTCCCTGGTCTGCTGGGGGGGGCGCTAGCTTCGCGTCTCCCTGGTCTGCTGGGGGGAAGCAGCTAGTGCGGGGTTGCCTCACCCTGTTTGTAAGTAGGGATCCGATGTAAGTCGGATCCATGTAACCCGGGGACTGCCTGTATATGTGACTGCAGTTGGGGAGGTGATAGTAATGAATCTGAATGAGCTTTTGGAGCTCCCCAGGGTCTTCAGTAAGACTTAGTATGGATCACCAAGTTCTGTGTGCCTTCGGTGGCCTCAAACCACAATGAGACTTCAAATCCCTCCTCAAAGTTAGTATAATAATTGAGTAACACAATAAGAACGTATGTGGAAAGAGTTTCAGATGTTGAGAGGTACAAATTAAGATGCAGTCACAATATCTGATTTCATATCTATATTCTCTAAAAATGTGATTTTTTTCAAGAAGGCAGAGTCCTAAAATATGTGAATGGATTAAAGATAACATCGTTTGAGAAGGAGCTTACAAGTAGTGCATATATTCAAAAATAACACAGTAGTTTCATAACTTTTTAAATCATAGCAACTGTCTGAATATGGTACATTACATTTCTTCAGACTGGGCCAGATATATCAATGCATGTGCTATGAGATTTTTTTTTCAATCTGTAAAATAGTAATTGTTCTTCTAGAAATTCGGCTGGCTTTTCTGGTGGAAGCTAGCTTTAATGCTGAAAACTATTTTACTACCATATCTTCAACTATCACATTTTGTCTCGTTTGTTTAGCATTTTGGGGCAGAAACTCACTGTATGCACATTGGCATTTTGATTGGTGCTTTGAACTGCTACCGTGTGACTGCCTTTTAAAAGATAACAGTGCTTTCTTCAAGAGCTTGCTCATGTCTGTTCCATTTTAGGTGTGTATATACCCACATGCGCAGCATTGGCGATTTTTGCTTTAGGGATTGCCCCCATGCCAATTCCCCTCTTCTCCTCTGCAGTACTGCCACTGTTCTCCTTGTTGTCTGCCAATCAGTCATGTCTAGTCAGCATTCACCAGTAGACAGGCCCAGGCATTGGCAGCTTCTCCCTGGTTATGAGAGGGTGGTTCCCCCATGTAGGGAGATCCAATTCAGCACATTACCCCAGTCTCTATGATGAGACTGAGCACTAGAAACTTCTCTGCCTTCCATGGCACCGTAATGGCAGCACAGCCAATGACTGACATTTTGGCCATATTGGAGAGCTTAGGAGCCTAAAATAGTAGAACTGGAAGGGACCTCAAGAGATCACAGAGTCCAATCCCCTTCCCTCAAAGCAGGACCAAGCACCGTCTACATTATCCCTGATAGATGCCTATCTAACTGGCTCTTAAACATCTCCAATGATGGAGATTCTACAGTCTCCCTAGGCAATTTATTCTGGTGTTACTGTCTGGGAGGTTATAAAGTTTTTCCAAATGTTCAACCTAAGCCTCCCCTGCTGCAATTTAAGCCCATTGCTTTTTGTCCTATCATCAGAGGCCAAGGAGAACTATTTTTCTCCCTCCTCCCTGTGATACCCTTTTAGGTACTTGAAAATGGCTCTCATGTCCCCTCTTCTTTTTTCCAAATCAAGCAAGCCCGGTTCTTTCAGTCTTCCCTCACAGGTCATGTTTTCTATATGTTTAATCATTTTTGTTGCTCTTCTCTGGACCTTCTCCAAATCTTTCTTGAAATGTGGTGCCCAGAACTGGACACAGTACTCTAGCTGAGGCCTAATCTGTGCAGAATAAAGTGGAAGAATGACTTCTTGTGTCTTGCTCACATCACTCCTGTTAATGCATCCCAGAATCATGTTTGCTTTTCCTGCAGGAGTGTCTCACTGTTGACTCCTATTTAGATTCTGGTCCATTATGGGTGTGTCTACACAGCAGTTTTATTTTTTAATGGCTATTATTTCAAAATAATGCAAGCATCTACACAGCAATTCCGTTATTTTGAAATAACAGATGGCTTGTTTCGAAATCTGGAAACCTCATTCCACAAGTGGTGACAATGCCCCTTTCGCCATGGCTATCGGTGTCTACATTAGAGCAAATATCAACAGCTTTACTGGCACTGAGCTCAGTACGGGAAGCATGCTCTAAGGTCAGAGTGGAAGATTCAGTCCCCACTCTCAAACCTCCTTCTCCAGCAGCTGCTGAGCCCTCAGTGCTTCCACTGGCAGCGACAGCTGCCTCATCTTCTCCAGATGACATGGTTGCAGGGCCTTCCCTGGCTAGCACCCAGCTGACTTTAAAGAACATCAAATCCTTCTCAGGCAGATGTGGGGCTGGAAGTGCAGCAAATGGCTGAGCAGGAAGACACCAGTTTCAATCTCTCCTTGGTCTCCATGCACCATCCCAGGTTCGTCTCCCTGTACACAATGGGGTCTTCAAGACCCTATCCGCTGGGTCATCCACCTTGAAACAGGCCAAGAAAAAAAGCTTTGTCCCAGCCAAAGGTTTTTGGATCTTTCATATTCACCTTTTTTCCAGGCTCTCTGTTGGTGGTAGAGGCCAACAAGAAGGATTAACAGTTCGTCATTGCCTCTACGCAAGAGAACAGAAAAGCCGAGAAATGTGATTTATTTGGTAGCAAAATTATTCCACAGCCAGTTTACAATTCCAGGTGACAAGCCATCATGCCCTGCTGGGCCAATACAATTTTAATCTCTTCCAAAAGTTCTAGGACTCACATCCTCGGGGTCAGGCTCAGAAGTGTGGTACCCTGGTAGAGAAAGGGACTGCATCAGCCAGATGCTCCCTGCAATGGCATGGGACTCAGCAGCAAGAGTATTGATATGTTACAGCTCCTGTTTCCAAGCAGTGGACCTTTCCCAGGGGATGTAGGTCTCTATTCACGATCTCCCCTTTGATGGAGTTTGGCTCTTGTCTGATCAAACAGATGCCAGGCTACACAGATCGAAGGACACTAAGGGCTCGTCTACACTGGCCCCTTTTCCGGAAGGGGCATGTTAATTTCAGCTATCGTAGTAGGGAAATCCGCGGGGGATTTAAATATCCCCCGCGGCATTTAAATAAAAATGTCCGCCGCTTTTTTCCAGCTTTTAGAAAAGCCGGAAAAGAGCGTCTACACTGGCCCCGATCCTCCGGAAAAAGCGCCCTTTTCTGGAGGCTCTTATTCCTACTTCAAAGTCCTACTTCTAAAAGCCGGAAAAAAGCGGCGGACATTTTTATTTAAATGCCGCGGGGGATATTTAAATCCCCCGCGGATTTCCCTACTACGATAGCTGAAATTAACATGCCCCTTCCGGAAAAGGGGCCAGTGTAGACGTAGCCGATGGCTATCCATGACTCGTTGGGCATGTATGCCCTTCAGTCTGCCAGAAAGCAATTCTTGCCTCAGTCACTGTTCAGGCCTTGGGAAGCCTCACAGGTATCTGTGAAAAGCAGGGACACCATGTTTACACATTGCAGTCCTTCTTCCTCTCAACCACCAGCCCAACCCAGATCCACTAAGCACTCGGGGGCAGTGGAAAGGCAAAAATTACCATTCTGAACAATGCCCTAGTAAGTTGGCTGAATCCTACCTATTGTTTCTTCAACCACCTTTCCTTTAAGGCAAGGATTAAAATGGAGTGAGAAACCAGATGTAGAGCATGACTAATGGAGTTGGTGCTCTCTTCAGTGCTGAAGCAGCAGCACCCATCAGTGCTCAGTGCCCTGCCTGCACTGTCTATTAGCCGGCACCAGTTCCTATCTTCAGATCCAACCAAGAAGACCTGTAGGGGTTGGACTCCCTGTAAGAGGAAGAATAGGGCTGGGGCCCAGCTAAGACCCATGCTGGACATTTCATCTCATTCAGGAATCACTTATGCTGAGCGGTGCAGCCCATCTCATTCCTTGCTGGAAGCCTATACACGGAGGAAGGCCTCCATTAACTTCAGGTGTAGTAGACTTCTGAAGCCCTCCTGCCAATTCTGGTGCCACCCAGTCCCAGGAGTAAGCTTGCCTTGAGACCATACTGTCCTTCCTCACTCCAGTCACACCACTCCTCATCGTGGGGGGGTGTCCTGTCATTGGTGCCCACATGGGGAGGCTGGTTCAGTGGAACCCTCTCTGGTCACCAAATTCTGGGTGCCAGCAGAGGGAGTTGAGACAGTCTGCCAGCTACCTGCGAGAGCTCCTTAGAGAGGTGCTCCACCAGGCATGAATGTCAGGACCAACTTTGTGAATTGCTGGGGTGATGTTATAGTTCCCAGGATCAGTTGGAGGACAGGAACTGTGAGCCTTGTTGCTGGTCCCTGAGATGGGTATGACCATGGGCCGAGCAATCCCCTCCGAGAGACTGGTCCACAACCTCCCAGTCTTGATCCTTCAGCTGGTACAAGTCTCCTAGTGTGAGAGTTATGCTTAAAAGAAGCACACGGGGTCTTTTTCCGCGGGATAAGGCAACATGCCACATTTATTGATAATATAACAAAGTAGCATTTGCCTTTACACACACATACACATACACACACACACATGCCCTGCTGATGGAATAATTACTAGTCTGTTGCTTGGCCCAACCTATTGGCACCCGGCAGTGCCCCAGCTGCTCTGTCCCAGGCGTCCAGATTCAGCTGCTGTTGAAACTGATCAGCGGCTGATTCCAGGAAGCTGGGGGCAGAGCAGCTCTGCCTCGGGCTTCCTGTAGTCAGCCTTTGGTCAGTTTCAGCAGCGGCTGACTTGGGAACACCTGGGGCAGAGCAGCTGGGGTGCTGCCGGGTTGGTCCAGTAGCGCTGAGGAGCGATGCTGTGGGACCAACCTAGCAGCTCCCCAGCTGCTCTGCCCCAGGCGTGTCCGATTCAGCTGCTGCTGGTCAGTTTCAACAGCGGCTGAATCTGGATGCCAGTTCCGACTTACATACAAATTCAACTTAAGAACAAACCTACAGTCCCTATCTTGTATGTAACCTGGGGACTGCCTGTATAATGAAACTGGCTGTGTGTGCAGTCTTTCTTCTTCTGGAGGCAAATCACTAGTCTTATTTTTCAGAACTTACTTTGAAAAGGAAAAGGGTTAATCTTACTCCCACTCCTGATGTGTTGAGGGAATTTACTTAATCCTGTTCTTGACAAATAGATGGTTTAAGGTTATGAAGGTGAAGGGTAGAAGAGTTGGTTAAAATCCACTGTTGGAAGGTTCTGAGTGTATGCTTTGGCTGGGAAGTCTTCCACAACACATGCTTGGTTATGATCTGGTCAGGCCTGCTGTGTGATTGGATATTTTCTTTTTAGCTGAGGGTTGGCCTTAGGTGCAAACTTGGTGAAATCCTGGAGTGCCTCTGTAACTACCACAGCAAATTTGAACCTGGGATTTCTGGAGCACCATGTAGGAGCTTCTATCACTTGAGCTAACAGCCAGCTGCTTCTCAGCTTATGTTGTAGAGCTCCCTTGTTCTTTTCTTTCGCTGTAAGTGGTCTAAGTGCCACTACCTGGGACAGTGAACCATGCTAGGTGTGAGTTACAGTTGCACACCTCCAGAGCAGAGACACATCTTCCCCTGCTGCTCCTCTGGCATCTGCATTTCTGCAACCCCACAGCACCTGCCTTGGAGCCCTTGGTAGCTGCTTTCTCATATATCCCATCTCTGCAGAGCGAGGTGAGGGAGATAGGGCTCACCGGGACTGGGATGGAACTGCTGGTGGTGGCTGCTGTGTCTGAAGGAGATTTCCTTCAAACTGCTGAGTGCCATTCTCTTAAAGGGGCAGCACGCAATCTCTTACACACACTCCCTCAGCCCACATCTCTTTCACATACACCCTCCCAAAAACACACTCATGTTATTGTAGTAGTTGTTACTTGGTAGTTCCTGCAATGCTGCACATATATTCTTTGTCATTTTATTCTTTCAATGTGCTGATATTTTTTTTGATTGCTCTGTGCATATCATAACTGTATTTTTCTCCTATGCTTACATTTAAATTTGAGTAGTGCATTCTAAAAAGCCTAACCTATCCTGGGTGGAATAATTATCATGATTACTTTTATGCTTTGTCATCCATTATTTAAAGTGGCACAAATAATCGTATCCTTCTAAAACGTAACCTTATCTTCTAGTAACTGTAGCAGTATCAGTTTTAAAAACATTAGCTAAATGCATAATTTTAAACAGTAGGCAGATAATAGTTGCTTATTTTCAAATTGTACTCTTAGTTACATTTCTAAAATAACCTAAAATTTACATGGAAATAAATGCAGTTCAAATAGCAATGATGGAGTTAAATATTGAGTCATGTACATGATTGGAATCAATAAACAAATGCCAAAATAATTTTATAAATTCCCTTTCTTAATAAAAGAGAATAAAATCACATATGTTAAAATTATGGGTTTAGTAGGTCTATCAATCATACTTAACTCAAGCAATTAACTTTAAAAAATCAAAATTAAAAAATTAACCATGATTAATTGCAGTTTCTAATCTCACTGTTAAACAATAGAATACAGGCAGTCCCCGACTTACGCAGATCCGACTTAAGTCAGATCCGCACTTACGAACGGGGCTTTTCTCGCCCTGGAGCTCACGGGCGGCAGATCGCCACCCGTGTCCTCCGAGGGGAGAAAAGCTTCTCCCGATCTCCCTGGTCTGCTGGGGAGGGGGTCCAGCAAAGCCACTGGACCCCCCCAGCAGACCAGGGACACCCGAGCAAAGCCGTCCAGGCGGTAGGAGTCCCGCTGCCTGGGCGGCTTTGCTCGTTTGCCCCGGAGCAAAGCCGCCCAGGCAGCGGGATTCCCACCGCCTGGGTGGCTTTGCTCCTGTCCCCCTGGTCTGCTGGGGGGGTCCAGCAAAGCCGCTGGACCCCCCCAGCAGACCAGGGACACCCGAGCAAAGCCGCCCAGGCGGGTGGAGTCCCGCTGCCTGGGCGGCTTTGCTCGTTTGTCCCGGAGTAAAGCTGCCCAGGCGGCGGGACTCCCCCCGCCTGGGCGGCTTTGCTCCTGTCCCCCTGGTCTGCTGGCGGGGGTCCAGCAAAGCCACTGGACCCCCCCAGCAGACCAGGGACACCCGAGCAAAGCTGCCGCTTGGGCGGCTTTACTCCCGGGCAAACGAGCAAAGCCGCCCAGGCAGCGGCTTTGCTCTGGTGTCCCTGGTCTGCTGGGGGAGTCCAGCGGCTTTGCTGGACCCCCCCAGCAGACCAGGGGGACAGGAGCAAAGCCGCGGAGCACGCCCGCAGCGGGACAGCCCAGGCGCGCTTGGGCTGTCCCGCTGCGGGCGTGCTCCGCGGCTTTGCTCCTGTCCCCCTGGTCTGCTGGGGGGTGGTGCAGCTAGTGCCCCCCCCCCAGCAGACCAGGCTTTTCTTGCTTACCCCTGGGGTAGAGCAGCTGGGGGCTGCCGGGTTGGTCCCGCAGTGCCGCTCCGGACCAACCCAGCAGCACCCCAGCTGCTCTGCCACAGGCGTCCTGATTCAGCCGCTGCTGGTCAGTTTCAGCAGCGGCTGAATCAGGACACCTGGGGCAGAGCAGCTGGGGTGCTTCTGGGTTGCTCCAGTAGAGCCAAGGAGCCGCGCTACTGGAGCAACCCAGCAGCACCCCAGCTGCTCTGCCCCAGGCGTCCCCAAGTCAGCCGCTGCTGAAACTGACCAGCGGCTGACTACAGGAAGCCCCAGGCAGAGTTGCTCTGCCCCAGGCTTCCTGGAATCACCGCTGATCAGTTTCAGCAGCAGCTGACTTGGGGACGCCTGGGTTTCTTAAGTTGAATCTGTATGTAAGTCAGAACTGGCATCCAGATTCAGCCGCGGTTGAAACTGATCAGTTTCAGCAGCGGCTGACGCCAGTTCCGACTTACATACAGATTCAACTTAAGAACAAACCTACAGACCCTATCTTGTACGTAACCCGGGGACTGCCTGTACCAATTTAAATTTATTAATCATTTTTCAATTACAACACAGAATACAAAGTGTACAATGTATTTTTATTACAAATATTTACACTGTACAAATTAGAAAAGCAATAGCATTTTTTAATTCACTTCATACAAGTACAGTAGTGCAGTCTCATTTGTGAGTGTGCAACTTTCTTTTGTAAAGAGTAGCAACTTATTGTTACATAACTGCATTAAAAAATAAAACTATGTAAAACTTTAGTGCCTACAAATCCACTCAGTCTCACTTCTTTTTCTGCAAATCGCCAAGAAGACAGACAAGTTTGTTTACATTTATGGGAGATAATGCTGCCTGCATCTTATTTACAATGTCAACTGAAAATGAGAAGACTTTCATGTGGTATTTTTGCCGGCACTGCAAGGCATCTACATTGTAAACTTTCATATGCCACTTCATGCTTCGGCCACATTCCCAGAGGACACGCTTACATACTGATGACGTTAATTTTAATAAAAAGTTAATTAACATTGTGACTGAATTCCTTGGGGGAGAATTGTATGTCTCCTACTTTGTTTTACCCACATTCTGCAATATGTTGATGACCTAGCATATGTTTGTTTTAATAACACTTTCACTGCAGACTTGACAACATGCAAAGAAAGTAGCAATGTGAGATTTCTAAAGATAGATGCAGCCATTTGGCCTAAGATTTAAGAAACTGAAGTGCCTTTCAAAAATCTAAGAGGGACGAGGGTCGGAAGCATGCTTTCAGAAGTGTTAAAAGAGCAACATTCCATGTGGAAACTACAGAATCGAAACAAAAAAAACTCCACACACCTTCTGCTGGTGGCATCTTGTTCAGATAATGCAAATGAACATGTATCAGTCCACACTGCTTTGGATTGTTACTGAGCAGAACCCGTCAGCAGCATGGATGCATGTTCTCTAGAATGGTGGTTGAAGAAGCATGAAGGGAGGCATGAATCTTCAACACATCTGGCATCTAAATATCTTGCAGTGCTGGCTACAACTGTGCCATTGTCTCATTTTCAGATGACAATTGAAACAAGAAGCATCAGCATTATCTCTCATGAATGTAAACAAACTTGTCTGAGTGATTTGCTGAACAGGAAGTAGGACTGAATGGACTCTGTAGACTCTGGCTACGTCTAGACTATGGAGTTTTTCCGGCATACCGGAGGTATCCTGGAAAAACTCCGCCATATCCAGAGAACACGTCTGCTCTTTCAATATTTTTTACGTAAGAGTATATGCACTCTTTTGGAAGCCCTTTCTTCCTCATGCCATGAGGAAGAACGGCGCTTCTGAAAGAGGAGGTTTTTCTGAAATTTGTCCCAAAATAGACGGGCCAAATTTCGGAAAAACCTCTTCCAACAAAACTATTGGAAAAAGGTACGCAAATTGCAGAGCACAATTTGCATACCTTTTTCTGATAAAAAGTGGCAGTCTAGACATAGCCACAAAGACTTTAGTTTGCTTTTGAATGCAGGGAGGTTGTTTTGTACATAATTATGTATTTGTAAGTTCCTCTCTCATGATAGAGATTGCCCTATAGTACTTGTAATGGGGCAATTGAAAAATGCTAGCGCTCTTGTTTTTTACAATTCAAACATTTGTAATTAAAAATAAATATAACAAGAGCACTTTACACTGTGTTCTGTGTTCTAATTGAAATCAGTATAATTTAAAATAGAGAAATAATCCGTAATGTTTAAAGAAATGGTATGCTTTTATTGTTTAACACTGTGATCGATAATTGCAATTAGTTTTCTAATTGCTTGACAGCCTTAATTTTTGTTGGAAAACATTTGACTAAAATGGAATAGATAATGGCAGCAACAAAGAGAATGTTAGAGAAAGTAAGCAGATTTCATTTGTTTTTGTTTGTCTCTACTAAAGATAGTGTAGAAAGTATCAAAAGTGTATTTTTGATCTGATACCTCAAGGCAAGCTAGGAAGCAAGGTTGGGTAGGAAATGAGAAGACCTGACATGATCATGTTTTTTCAATCTCTTTTTATAAAACACAAACATAGCAGAATAGTTTATTCCTTTGTTATTTTGTCCACCAATTGGGCTCAATGTGTTGCACTGATTTTTCTTTTATTAATTTCTGGCACCATATCTTCTATTTTTACCTAGCATAATTTCAACAGTCCTTGGATTGTATCAACATGGCCTTTTTGGTTTAGACTAATCTGGCTTCCTTGTCTGGTTCTGTTGAATTTGTTATAAAATTAATGTTATAAACAACTTTCCTTCACACCTCAGGAACTTAGACATTCATCTGACATTTAAATTTACAATAAGGGGTACACTTTATGATAATTACAGTACCCCCATCACTTCTGCTCCCTAGACTCACCCAAGATCCTCCTAGGGCTTTTTGTCCCTCTTCTATTCCCCTCCCGAGGCTGGATGCAGTGTAGGGAGAGGAACAGAGGCACTATTAGTTACAGTGCAGAGGAGGGAGCAAAGCCACCCTAGTAGGGTTGCCAACATCTTTGCTCCACCCACGGCCTGCCCCTTCTCTGAGATTCCTGCCCTTTCTCAGGCCCTGCCCCTGCACACATTATCATGCGGGAATTGGTCCATTAAAGGCCCACTCCTGAGGCCAACTGTCCCACCGACGATGGGGGATGGGGGAGGAGGTTGCCCCAGCACCTGGCAATTCAAAAGGACCTGAGGCTCTCGGCTGCTGCCAGTGGCCAGAGCCCTAGGGCCTATCAGTTGGCTCCCGAGCATAGCGCTCCAGGCAGCACTAAGGACCAGCTGTGGGGAGGGGCCACACCACACTCCGGCAGCGCTGAGGGCCAGCTGCCCCAGTCCTGCTCATTCTGCCTGAGGCCCATGTGCCAAGAGCACAGAGACTGCCCCTCCCCACCTTGCCCAGGGGCAAGACTGTCTGCCTTCCTGAGCCCAAATCCAAATCCGCAGAGCACAACCACAGAAATGCACCTTTCCAGAGACCTATATAATCAATATGTAGAAATAGACTCCCACACCTACATACAGATACACACGTGTATTGATGCGTACACATCTAGCACCCACTAACGTGTACACTCAGAGCCATCCTTAGGCAGATGTGAGGCCCAGAACAGCCCCAGTCCCTGCTCTGCCCTGCCCCTTCCTGGCCCATTGCATCCCTTCTCCTCAAGCCCCCTCCCCAAGGGAGCTACCAGAGGACAGGAAGCAGGGCTATCTGTCTCCAAACCACTCTGCTCCCCCAAGCCTGGCTTCCAGCCATCTTGTTTGGAGAAGCGGAGCATAGTGAGCTGGGGCTGGGGCTAGGTTGCTCCACTTCCCACATGTCCCACCACTGCCGGTAAGTGTGAGAGTAGGCCTGGCCTCTGTTGCTAGTCATATGCCACCCCCGTAATCACCCATGCCTCCCTGGATACCATGAAGCCTCCCAAAGCACAGGGCCCAAGGCAGCTGCTCCAAACCATCCTATGTATTATTACAATGGGGCTACGTCTACACTGGCAGCTTCTTGTGGAAGAACAGCTGTTCTTCCGCAAAACTTGCTGGCTGTCTACACTGCACGAGAGTTCTTCCAGAAGTAAATTTACAGTCTAGCGTTGTAAAACAGGGCTTCTTCCGGAAGAGTTATTCCTCTCCCCACGAGGAATGAGCCCTCTTGTGCAAGAGTTCTTCCAGAAGAGGCCAGTGTAGACAGGCAACATGAATTTCTTGCACAAGAAGCCTCTATGGTTAAAATGGCCATCAGAGCTTTCTTTCAGAAGAGAGCATCGACACTGGCATGGATGCTCTTGCACAAAAGCACATGGCAGTGTAGATGCTCTCTTGTGGAAGAGTTTTTGCACAAGAACTCTTCCACAAAAAAGTTCTTGCGCAAGAAGCTGCCAGTGTAGACGTAGCCTTGTTGTTTAGTGCTATGGCAAAGTCCTCACTCAGGCCCCTTGCCCTGGGACACCTTCTGGTCCACAAATCAGTCAGAGACCCTCTCTGGCGCAGTCACCCGTGCCTTTTATTGTCAGTTTCCCACCACATTCTATTTACAAAGCTTTTTGGATAACAGCAAACTCAGCCAGCTTCTCCTCCTACCTGGGACACACACTCAGCCACACCCTGGCTCCTCCCTTTATTCCCTCCTCCTGACTCCTTTCACTTCCCTTCTGGCTGTCTTATCTAGCCCTCTGGCTAATGAGGCCCACATCTACTTCTAATAGCCCTTCAGGCCTGGGCTTGCTGAGCTGGTTCTAATTCACTTTTCAGCCAGGCTGTAGTGGCAGAGCTCTGGCTTAGCCAGCAGTCTGTCACGGTGCCTAGAACCACCAGCTAAGATTGGGGTCCAGGGGGCTGACATACACATAAAAAGAAAGGGTCTGCAACAAAGAGTTTATATTATGGCTAGACAGGCTGGCAAGAAATGTATGATGCATTGGCTCTTCTGCAGTTAATGGTCAATATTCACTTTTTAAAATATAATACATTTCTTTTAGAGTTCCCTTCACTTTTAAAAATTGTTATGAGATGAATACTCGCATATTTTATATCATCAATGTTTTTGTGTGCACAAGCTAGCAAAAGGAATAAAAAAGTAAAAGCGTAGGCTGCAAAATTCATTCACACAGGTGCACACATGTGACAATACATGTACCCGGTGAAGGATTTGTGGGATCACTCAACAAGTCAGGAAAATAAAGAGCTGCAAAGAGAGCTGAGAAAGCTGAGATGAGCTAGGAACAGGGAGCAGAGGCAAACTAGGGCCAGAGAACACAGAAATGAGACCTCTGAGTATATGCTAGAGCTCATGCAGGACCAAAATGACATAAGAACAGAACCAAAGGCCTCCCAGGCAGAGTTCTTTACTCCGCCCCCTGCAACATCACCATTCATGGCTGCAGAGGTGCAATTCTTTATCCAGCAACCCTTCCACTACACCCCCACACTCACAGTCTAGTGATGGTTTTTCCCCCCTATGCTCCACGCCCCAGTGAAAGCAGCTGTGAGAGCTGAATGTTAGCTCTCACAGTTGTGTGGTTTTCGAAGAACGCTTACCATCCGCTGCCACAAGACATCAAGAAAGGCAAATGTCATGCATGTTTCCATCAGGATTTATTCTGGGTTAAACAACACAAACCAATGGATCTGGCCTAAACCCTTTGATTCCATGGGAATGCCTCACTTAGAGGCAGGGAAGCAACCCCAACACACAGAAATGTCAGGCTCCCTTATAGTCAAAGTGGTTCCTCAGAGCTTCCCTGATATCGATGGCCACCCTATGTGCTCCTCTGAGAGCATGAATGTCTGGCTGTTCAAAGTGAGAGCCTAAGCACCGTGCCTCAGTGCTCCACTCTTGGGCAAAAACTGAACCCTCACTCGCACAGAAGTTATATAAGCAACAGCATATGGCCACCACCTTGGGGATATGATCCTCCGAAAGGTCCAGTCTGCAATAGAGATTCCTCCTTCTCCCTTTCAGTCTGCCAAAGGCACATTCAACAGCCATTTGGCAGCAGTTTAGCCTGTTGTTCAACTACTCCTTACTGCTGTCCAGGTGCCAGAACATAAGAACGACCATACTAGATCAGACCAAAGGTCCATCTGGCCCAGTATCCTGTCTTCCAATAGTGACCAATGCCAGATGCTCCACGGAGAGTGAACAGAACAGGTAATCATCAAGTGATCCCTCTCCTGTCATCCATTTCCAGCCTCTGACAATCAGAGGCTTGGAACAACATTCCTACCTATCCCAGCCAATAAGTATTGATGTTCTTAATCTCCATGAATTTATCTAGTTCTTTTTTGAATCCTGTTAAAGTCCTTGTCTCCACAACATCCTCTGGCAAGGAGTTCCACAGGCATAAAGAAAAACTGCTGCATAAAGAAAAACTTCCTCTTGTTTGTTTTAAACCTGCTACCTATTAATTTCATTTGGTGAGTGCATGCTAGAGCTCATGCAGTTTTTATGTTATGGAAACAAGTAAATAACTTTTCCTTATTAACTGTCTCCATATCTGTCATGATTTTATCCAGCATATCGCCCCTTAGTCTCCTTTCTTCTAATCTGAAAAGTCCCAGTCTTTTTAATCTCTCTTCAGATGACACCAATTCCACACCCCTAATCATTTTCGTTGCACTTTTCTGAACCTTTTCTAATGAGAATGTATCTTTTTTGAGATGAGACTACCACATTTAGATTCAGTATTCAAGATGTGGGTGTATCATGCATTTAGATAGAGGCAATAGGATATTCTCTGTCTTATTCTCTATCCCTTTTTAAATTATTCCTAACATTCTGTTTGCTTTTTTTGACTGCCTCTGTACATTGGTGGATGTTTTCAGAGAACTATCGACAATGACTCCAAGAGCTCTCCTTTGAGTGGTTATAGCTAAATTAGTCCCCATCATTTTGTATGTATAGTTGGGATTATTTGTATGTGTAGTTGGGAAGCCAATGTAAGGCTTCATGAGCCATGCCTGCAAGGGGTAAGCCACATCGCCTAGGATCACTATGGGCATTTCTACATCCCCCCACTGTAATATTACGGTCTAGAAAGAAAGTCGTAGCATGCAGCCTCCTGTACAGACCACTGTTTCCTGAAGATGTGTGTATCACGCAACTTTCCAGGCCACCCCGCATTTATGTCTGTAGCACCTCCTCAGTGATCCACAAGGGCTGGAATGCGAGTCTGCTCTGTGCTTCCACAGCAGTGGCAGCTCCAGTTCTACATGGCTTTGCCCGGCTCCCCAGTCTTGGCGTGCCATGTCACAATGCCTGGAGTGAGGAGCAGGGCCAGGATTAGGGTTGTAGTGCTGGGGCAGAGGGCACTGCTGCAGATAGTCAGTGCCCCTTTCGCTATTACTGCTTGTGGTTGCGAAACTTGACTCCATTGCAGCCAGGGAGAGTAGTAGTTTTCTGGCTGGGTTCTCTCAGGACTAAAGTTTCCTCCTGTGAGCAAGCACAGAAAGGAGTCTGGGAGGCAGTAGATGGAATATGTTACCCCAAAAATATTCTCACTTGAGACCACCCAGGGTTACACTAGTATAGGTTTATTTCCTCTAGGTAAAATTAAAGAGGAGAAAGCAGCCACCAAAGGTTTTAACTAAAGAAGATAGATCTCTCTCTCTGTCTCTCTCTCATACACACACACACTCTTACACAGACATATGGGTTGCAGAAGGAGCCAAGGCATGTGGATCCTGGAGGGTCTGTCTGCTCATCATGGCTGGTGAAGCTGATCAGGAGGAGAGAGACTGGAGAGGAGCTTCTCAGGAGCAGAGGAAGGAAAAATAAAGTCTCACATGTGCTTCCTCTCTTTATATAGTGTCTGAATGGCTCCTGTGACTCATTCACCTCATCATCAGGGAGCATGCCCAGACTTCCCTTTATTCAGCAGGAAGCATGCCCAGACTGTGATGACTAATTGAAATGTGCTCCATTGTTCCCAGTCTTCTTCAAACACACTCTCACACTCACACTCTCCATTCACTTAGGGGAGAATGCATCTTAGAGAAAGTTACAAGCAAGGTGGCAGAGAGTTAAAAAGATTACAAAGTTGCAGCTTACAGTAAATTTGAGAGTTACACAGATTACAAAATTTGACGAAGATCACAATGAGTTGCAGTTTAAAACCTTAGACCTTACGGTTTGGTGTAGCTTTAGAAAATCCATGTACAGGCAGTCCCCGAGTTACGCGGATCCGACTTATGTCGGATCCATACTTACGAACGGGGCTTTTCTCGCCCCGGAGGACGCGGGTGGTGGGACACGGGGGCCCCCCAGCAGACCATGGAGATGCGGAGCAAAGCCACGGAGGATGCGGGCAGCGGGACCGTGGCACGTCTGGGTGGTCCCGCCGCCCACATCCTCCACGGCTTTGCTCCGCGTCTCCCTGGTCTGCTGGGGGAGGGGGGGCGCAGCTAGTGCACCCCCCCCCCAGCAGACCAGGCTTTTCTCGCGGATGCCTGGGGTAGAGCAGCTGGGGCGCTGCTGGGTTGGTCCCGCAACGCCGCTCCTCGGCGCTACTGGACCAAACCGGCAGCACACCAGCTGCTCCGCCCCAGGCGTCCTGATTCAGCCGCTGCTGGTCAGTTTCAGAAGTGGCTGAATCAGGACGCCTGGGGCAGAGCAGCTGGGGTGCTGCCAGGTTGGTCCAGTAGCGCCGAGGAGCGGCACTACTGGACCAGTCCAACAGCACCCCAGCGCTCTGCCCCAGGCATCCCCAAGTCAGCCGCTGCTGAAACTGACCAGCGGCTGACTACAGGAAGCCGGAGGCAGAGTTGCTTCCTAGAATCATCCGCTGATCAGTTTCAGCAGCAGCTGACTTGGGGACACCTGGAACAGAGCAGCTGGGGTGCTGCCGGATTGGTCCCTGCAGCGCTGCACCTCGGCTCTGTGGGGACCAACCCGGCAGCACCCCAGCTGCTCTGTTCCAGGCGTCCAGATTCAGCCGCTGTTGAAACTGATCAGCGGCTGATTCCAGGAAGCCCGGGGCAGAGAAACTCTGCCTCCGGCTTCCTGTAGTCAGCCGCTGGTCAGTTTCAGCAGCGGCTGAATCTGGACGCCAGTTCCGACTTACGTACAAATTCAACTTAAGAACAAACCTACAGTCCCTATCTTGTACGTAACCCAGGGACTGCCTGTATATAAATCAAGTAAGCTCAGGTGGCGGCTTTTTTATGCAACAGAATACGCTGGGGATGTGGGCAGGGCTAAGGCTAATGAGCTACATTATCTAATTTAATATGTAGCCAGTAGAGGGTTCTGAAAGGGAAGTGTCATCGTGGGGCCAGAGAAACCTGGTTCAAGAGAAAGAGAGAGACTATGAGACTGCTGGTGAACAGGAGCTGCAGGTTGGAGACAAGAGCATGGGAGTTGGCTGTGGAAAGAAGACTGGCTGGAAAGCTGAGAGCGAGCCAGAAGCAGCCTGTTGCTGGCAGGGAGTGAGCAATCACTGCAGGAAGAGGATATAGGGCAGTGGGAGAGGCTGAGGCTATCTGTATAAACCTCCATTGGTCTGTCTCTTGACTTGATTTGGAATTTTTTTTGATTTTTAGAGTAGTAATTGGACCTTCAGAGATTGCCCTTTTTTTCTGGCAGCCCCAATAAAAGTAATTATGTCGTACTCACCATGTGTTTGTGGGAACCCACTGAGGGCTGCTGTATGTATTAGGACTGACTCTTGGACTTCATCACAAGTTTGTGGTATTTGGGGCTTTTCAAGAGTTCTCTCGGCTTTCTGATTTTTGCTTTTAAATTCTAGTTTTTCTCTCATCCCAAATGGCCACTCTGACTGTGTCATCAGTGGCACTTAAGTGACTGGCTGCCCTTAACAAGATGGTTGCCATTTCCCATTGGCTTTATAGGTAAAAGTGAGCCTGATGCCAAGCCTACCTCAGCCAGGATCCCTCTTTTACAGAGTAAGGGCTAAGCAAGGGACAGAAAATGCAGAGATGCTGTGACTCATACTGAGGGCAGCAGAGCATGGGAGCAGGCCAGGAAACTGAGGAGTCAGAGGCATGTAAGAGGTATGTGGGGAGGACTGTGGGAAGCAGGGCTTCAGGGGAGTGTTCCAGGCATATGCTGAACTGAAGAGGTTGCCAAGGAGGAAAATGTGGTTGGTGCGGGGACAATGTGTCATTTCTGAGGTTAAAAAAAGGGGTTATCTACGATCATTTTGACTCCATAAAACCAGACAGTTGTCAGCATAGATTAAACACTCTTAAGCTACATCTACTCTGTAGCCTTCTCCCGGAAAAACTTATGCAAATGAAGCACGGAGTGGAATATCACTGTGCTTCATTTGCATAATTAATTAGCAGCCATTTTTATGCAAGAGGCTTTTGCGCAAAAAGGAGCTTTGTAGGTGGCTCCTTTTTGTGCAAAAACCCCCTCTTGCGCAAGAGCCGTTCTTCCTCATTTTTTCAAGAAGAACAGCTCTTGCACAAGAGGGAGTTTTTGCGCAAAAAGGAGCCTTCTACACAGCTCCTTTTTACACAAAAGCCTCTTGCGCAAAAACAGCTGCTAATTAATTATGCAAATGAAGCCCAGCGATAGTCCACCCTGCGCTTCATTTGCATGAGCTTTTCCGGAAGAAGACTACAGTGTAGGCATAGCCTTACAGATTTTCTTGGATAGATGCTTCAGAAAAGAAAGATCTTAAGAAAACCTGGTCAAGTGGCAATGGTAAGTCAGGGAGGGCAAGTGAATGAAATGGGTAATAGTGAACAGATACTAGGAGAGCACGGAGGGGGAATGAGAGGGAAATGCTGCCTATTTTGTCTTGCTAAGGATCACCTCCAAGGAGTGAACCATGAGATCTGCGTGTGTTTAAGGTTACATTTTAAACTTGAGATCACTTACAAATTGAAAATAAGCAGCTTTCATTTAAATATGAGAATCAGAAAGCTGATAAAAACATTATTTGATTTAAGAAGAATAATCATTATATAATTAAAATCAGTCAAAATATAATTTTATGTTCTTTAAATATTATAGCAACATTCACTAGGAACATAGTAGTTAATATGTATATACTATTCCTTACTTGTCCTATATTTATTGACTTTATTTCTGAAGTAGGTTTTTTTATTTCATGCTAAATATTTGACATAAAAAATAATTGGCCTCTTAGGAATTAAATGTAAAATGAACTGGAATAAAAATGGCAATTAAAATCCTTACCATCAAATATTCCACTGTAGTAAACTTCCAGCATAGTGATTTATACTAGTTGAACAACTACATCATGAGTAGTGGTTTCTATAGCTTAACTTTCTATAGCTTAACTATAGTTAACCAAATATATGTATATTTAGCTATGAGTCTTTTAGACATGAGGTGTTAATCTGCAAAATATGTCTTGTGTCATGAAACCATTGTTTCTATTTGAAATAACTTAAATGTGATTTTTTTTTTGTGGTTTTACAACTGAGAGGTGTGGGGTTTCTTAAAAAACTGAAATTTGGGAATTAGTGTGTCCATGATGAGAGTATTTTTTGGAAGAAAATTTTAAGCTACAAAAATTTTAGAGATTTTCAAATGTCTGTGATGATTGGGCAGTTGATGCATGCTTGTAAAATGAGTTGCAGATCATAACCATAGGGTATAAACTTTAATTATTGTATGTTATCATTAATATCACCTACAAAACTGTCCATAGGGTTTCAAATTCTTAATGAGAATTTTGATTTTAATTGAGTTGTAGTAAAAGGAGACCAGATAATCTACCAAGAAAAAAGTATAGAAACTCCAGTGTATTAATTTAATCATAATGAATTGAGAACTCTAAATTCACAACTCCCCCTTAATGTTTTAGGTACATTTTGATCCTGCAGTATTACATTTCTTTATATTAAAAGAATGAATGGATGTTTAAATGCAATATTTTCCCCATAGGAAACAGCTGAGTTGTAGTGTACTGGATCTAATTATTCTAAAAGGAACAAAAATAACGGATAAGATATTTGACCTCTTTCTCTCCTCTGACTTTTTAGGTGTTTTGATGTGCCACCCAGGAATTACCTGGCATCTAATTGAATTCCATGGCTTTATTTAAAAATAATAAATGTTAAACAGCAAAAACACCTTCTGTACTTTTTTCTTTCAAAACACACACAGGACCACTTGGAATAATCAAAAGTCCATAGCTTCTAAAGGCCTCAGATTACTGCCATCTGAGCAGATGTCTGCAGTGAACAGAATTCCTCAAATAGCTGATTTATTTTATTCCAAAGTCTGTTTACTAGATGAGGACAAAACAGCATTTTTATAGTCAAATGTTACGTAGGCACTAGCTTTTTGAGCAAAGTTTATCTCCTACAAGGGTGCCATTTTGGGAATGAGGGAAAAGTGCTTGCATTATGTGTATTCCTCTCACATCTGGCTGGTGAAAGGAGCTCACCAACCTTACAGAAATATTGCAACACCTCCATAGTGTGACAAATAGTGTATGTCCAGACTACATGCCTCTGCCAACAGAAGCATGTAAAATAGGCTACCCGACCTAGTCGATGAAGCGGGGATTTAAACATCCCCGGCTTCATTACAATAAAAATGGCCACTGCGCTGTGCTGGCTCAGCTGATCATCGGCACAGCGCACGAGTCAAGACGCGGATCGGTCGACAAGGGAAGCCTTTGTCAACCGCTCCTGTAAACCTCGTTTATCGGTTAATCATGTAGTTGCCTACACGTTGACATCCCTACTTCCTTGGACACAGGGGGCTGTAAATTGTATCCACATACCTCTGCTGGGTCAGTTATGTTCTAAGTTGTTTTCACGCCAAAGGAAGGACAGGTGTCAGTGCTAATTTGCCCTCCCCATGGCAAGCAAATTCCCAAATTATATTCCATCTGGCATTTAGGAGGAGTCTATCCAGCAAAGGTTTCCCAGGAGATGCTGTTAGTTGAGTAAGTAACCAGTCAGTTTGACCTTGTCCTTTCCACTTGGCCCTGCCCATTTGCGAACTGCATTAGCTGATTTTCGGCTCCTCTGCAAAGTAGGTTTGCTGAGCAATTCATGCGATTCTGCCATTTTCTCCATCCAGTGGAGTCTATAGACTGGCTCATGAAAGTCTCCTATGGAGAAATCTGAAGATTGAGGCTAACCCATCATATTTTCGGTAAAGTGATAATGGCTACATATTGAAAAATTTCAGGGTTGCAAAAAGCAAACTCAGAAACAAACATTTGTGTGTAATTTGGTTGATTACACTTACCATTTTTGACAGCAGTTATCCAGTTGACTGAAGTATACAAATATTGATGTGCCCTTGCGTGTGCTATAATTTTGCAGATTTTAATTTTTTTTAAATTAGGATTACCTATTTTTCATCACTGAAAACAGAAGTATCGGGTACTCTAAACAAAAGAAACTAATACAAGAAAAGCAATCAGCAGTGTTAAGGTAGTATTTTATATACATTTCTAAAATACAGCCCAGTACCCTTTAAATAGTCTAGTGGACTTAAAGTTGGGGCATTCAGAATCAGAGTCTGATGGCAGATTTACTGCCTATATAATTAATCTTTTTATCCTTAATGAATCATTGTGCATTCTCTATCACTGATAATTTTTTATTAAGATTGGATGTTTATTCTAAAATATATGCTCTAGGAATTTGAGAGAAGTACTGTGATTTTTTTTAATATAGGAGATCAGACAAGATGATCCAGTGGTCTCCTCTGGCTCTGGAATCTTTTGAATTGATGAGCCTGTGAATTTTAGCAGGCAAGATAAGTAGTTTTCTGCTTACACCAGGGCCCATCTGTGAAGGAAGAGAAAACAGGGCTATGCAGTTAGTATTTGGACTGGGATGAGAGAGATCAAAGGAGCATAATACATAAAATACCTTTTGTTAGTTGTCCATTAAGCAATCCTCACCCCACCTCCCATTGAGCTTTTTTTTAATGATATCAGAAACAACTTTAAATACTTATTAACAGGCCAATGCTATCATCAATTCCTGGGACTTTCCATGTAATGTAAATGAAATCTCCCTCTCTGGTGTTATTACATTTTCCCCAGCAATAAAGCAACAGTTTAAAAGTGACTTTAAATCTAAAGTCTGAGAACAAGTATAAGTGAGAATTTGATGAGAACCGATCTTTAAATTGACAGATGAGGCACCACTGACAAAATGCATACTACAGTCCTACTAAACTTTGGTAATAATGCTTGATGTTGTGTGTTTAAAGAGCTGTGGTATCCTTAGCAAATATGTATGGTAGATATCACCTTATTATTGCTTGGAAAACCTATTTATTATGTCCCAATGTATCTGACCTTTTTAATTCCTCCCCAAAGTTGCATTTAACTTCAGCATCATAATATTCTCCAGTACAGCATTAAGAAACAGCTGATTATTAGTTTAAAAAGTTTTGCAATAGCATGCATACGGTTACTGCAACATAAAACAGTAACTGAGTGAGAATTGGAATGATATCTTGATTGCTGTGAGCTACAATACACAAGGAGGATGAACTAGAAAACAAGAAGGTAAAAGTTATTGTCATGTAAATGTTTCTATGAAAGCCCATTCCACTTGATAATAGCAAGAATATTAATAAGGCTATTAGACGTGGATGGTAAAATCAATTATATGCATGGAATAGATAATTATATCACTAAATGACCAGCTTGTAAGAAAGCTAATGGCCTGCGAAGTGTTAGTGCCAACAAGTATTTCAGGGATTAGTGAAATGTCATTTGAAAGCATCAGGAGGTATGCGGAGTTAGTCTGTTACAGAAAAAAACAACAAATGGTCTGGTAGAATGTTATAGATGTTCATTCCCTTTAATACTCAACACTACATTTTCATTTCTTTAATAGGATTTCATAATTGAAGTAAGTGGGATGGCTCGGAAATAGGATCTTTTCTAAAATGCTCACCATCCTAAGACTGAGGGGCCGATTGCATTTTACTCTAATGGCCATTTGCACATCTGCATGCACAAAGGTTTGTGATCCAGGCCCTGAGCCAGAATGGAGTCTAAGAAATCTGATGCCATGCTGTTTACACCATTAACAATACAGTCCGGAAGCAAATTCTGCTTCAGATTTTAACAGACAAATCTTTTTTCTATGCAATACCAGTTTACAAACCAGTGAGGTAATCCAGTACAGCAACCCTCTCCACAGCTCTCTTCCTAAAGGGAATGACAGCTAACACTAATGGGACCCCATCTGGGTGTCTGTGTTAGCATGTCTGATGCTTACATAGAAGGATCAGTGCTTTTATCAGTATCATTATCACAATTGTACATAGAGGCCTGAATTGAGATCAGGACCAGTTGTTCTAGATACCGTACACATGGTACCTGCAGGAAGAGTGTTCAGTCTTAAATATGCAAGACAATAAAGGATGGAAGAAAGGAAGTAGTATTACCCCAGATTTACAGATGGTTAATGGAGATACAGCAAGATTAATTGGCATGCCCAAGAAAGTCTCTAAACAAGGTAGGAATTGGATTCTGAACTCTGAATTCAAATTAACTTTAACCACAAAACAATACTTTCTTGCATTGCTTTATTACTCATGGCAAATAGTTAAATAAAGTTATCTAAATACAGAATATTATTCCAAATCTGTCAGGTTTTTAAAAAAATCTTTAATTTAACTAGATTCTCTTTAAAACTCCCCAGATTGTACAATAATCTGTAGTAACGCTATTTTAAGATAAAGTATTTGGGAACCTTAATGTAGAAGCCAGCAGTTCTTAGAATAAAATACTTTTTCTTTAATACATTTCCATGTCCACAGTCACTTTGTGAAAATTATGACAAAATGGAGCTATTTCTACTTAGAGGAGGAACTTCAAGAACTAAGTCTTATCTGCACAGAATTCCTAATGAACTTTTGTAAACAATTAGCACTTATTTGAAGCAGCAGCAGTCCCAGGGTACAGCTACACTGAGGGGGACGGGGGGGCGGAGGGCGGTTCAAAGAAGGTATGCAAATTGTACTCGCATTTGCATAGCTTCTTCAGATTCTTTTTCCGGAAGAGGATTTTCCAATATTTGGCCCGTCTACACATCAAATATTGGAAAATCCTTGGGCCAAATGTTGGAAAAAAACCCTCTTGGAACCTTCATTGCCTCAAGCCACATTTCTGGTGCCTGCTGACCCACCTCGAGGTGGGGGAGCACAACATCCCTGAGGTGGTTATGACATGTTGTGTCCACCACAACATTGTGGAAAGGAAAGGGGAGGTCTTCCTCCCTGGGTGGGTGGCAGACACTGGTGGCAAGGGGCAAGCCTTCATCAAGAAGCCGAGGATAGCTGCCATCCATCAGGCCCATCAGTCTGGGGTGTGCATCTGGGAGGCCCTGAGGGAGAGGTTCTCTCAAGAACCCCAGTAACTCTCCCCAGGGCCTCCTCCCTAGGGGACTCTGGCTTGTAGCTCTATCCCTTCCTCACCACAGCCCTTCCTTTTGCCCTTTCCCTGACCTCTCAATAAACACAACTGTTTGGTTTTGAAAAAAACGAAGTGTGTATTTAACTAACATTAAGAAAAGATGGGCACGGGGAGAGGGGCTTATAGACTGGAGGGGGAAGGGGGCTCAGGGCTGGAGGGGCATGGAGGGCCGCTAGATGTGTCACCTCGGGTGCAGGGACCTGGTCATACGTGGGGTGGGTGGGTCTGGGGACCACAGTGGGGTAGGCAGGAGGGGGGGCTGGAGCGGGGTCAGGGATAGCGGGGGCACAGGGAGAGGGAGCATGGGAATTACCTGGGGAGGGAGCAGAGGCATAGCAAGGGGGGCAAGTGGAGGGTGGTAGGCAGGAGCAGTGCCAGCAGGCAGGTGTGCCATCATGCACATGACGACACACATGCTGTCGCACCACTACATGAGCTGGGCCCATGTGCAGTTCTGCCCGAGTCCTTGTGGACCTTCTGCGCCAGGGTCTGCTGTATGTTGCACAGGATGCTGACATGCTGGTGCATGAGGTCTTCCTGGACCCTGGCATGCCTTCGGGTCCTCTGGGCTCTGGTGGCTGGCTGCGGTGGTGTGGCTCGCCCCTCAGTCCCGGCTGGTCCAGCTGTGGAGAACACACAGAGGGAGAGGCGGTCGGTCATCCACTCAGACACTGTTCCTGAGGCCGTGCCCTCCTCTGTGAGCAGGAACCAACAGTGCTCAGGGCAGAGGAAGGGGATGTCCTGGGAGCAAGGCCTCACAGGGGCCCCAATGTGCCCAGGGGACTGTGCTTCCCAACAAGGGAAGTGTCTGGCCACAGTGGGATTCCCTCATGGGCATCTGAGGTGCCAGGAGCAGCCTGACCCTCCCTGTGGTCCGTACACACAGAGCTGTCTGTGGGAGCAGGTGCTGCCTCGCACGTGCAGGCATGCCCCTGTGCTGTGTGCAACACTCATCAGTCTGCGTGGGGTTGTGCCTACGCCCTTGTGGCTAGTCTGCTTCCACGTGGACAGACTGCAGGACGATGTCCAGCCCGAGCAGCCCAAGCAACACTCGTCCCCATGCCCACCCCAGGTGCGCCCGCCTCCCCTGCCCAGTGTGTGTGACAAAGTGAGACCGCTCACCTGAAGATCCCTCCCAAGCATCCAAGGAGGCCTGGGAGACATCCTGGCTCACAGGCACCAGCTGCAGGGACAGGGTCACAGTCTCCGTCTCCTCCTCTGCCTCCAGCTGGCCCTGGTTCTCCCAGAGGTGTAGTGAAGATGTTATGTGCCCAGGGGCAAAGGAAAAATTTGTGCCCCGCCCCCCGTCACCACCATGTGGCAGGGCCCTGAACATGGTGCACGGCTGAGCCTGACCCTGGGAGGAGACAGGGAGGGGAACTTGTACCACATCTTTCCCCGCCCCTTACAGTTTGGGGCAGGGCTCCCACCTGCACTAACCCACTGGTGGAGATGGAGGAGGGTCGGGCTAGGAGCAGAGAGGCAGGGAGGAGGCTCTGGCTCCCAGCAGCAGGCGGAGTAGGAGCAAGCGAGTGGAGGGATGATGGGGGAGCAGGGGGGGATTAAATTGGTGCCTCCCTAGCATGGTGCCTGGGCAACTGACCCCTAAAGCCCCCATGTTATGCCACTGCTCCCCCCTCCTGCAGATCTATCATCTTATGCATATTCAAGATCAGTGAGAGCCATCCCATGCATCTGCAGTTAACGTCTGTGGCACCTGCTTCTGTGTGTCTCAATGCTGCCACATTAGTCCCCAGCTGGAGTATCGTGTCCAGTTCTAGGCACCACATTTCAGGAAAGATGTGGAGAAACTGGAGAAAGTCCACAGAAGAGCAACACAAATGATGAAAGGTCTAGAGAACATGAGCTATAAGGCAAGGCTGAAGGAATTGGGCTTGTTTAGTTTGGAAAAGAAAAGACTGAAAAAGGACATGAGAGCAGCTTTCAAGTATCTGAAAGTGTCATAAGGAGGAAGAAAAAAAATGGTTCTCCTCTGAGGATAGCATGAGAAGCAATGGGCTTAAATTGCAGCAAGGGAGATTTAGGTTTGACATTAAGAAAAACTTCCTACTTGTCAGCGGTGGGGGGAGGTTAATCACCAGAATAAATTGCCTAGAGAGGTTGTGGAATCTCCATCACTGGAAATATTTAAGAGCAGGTTAGACAGACACCTGTCAGGAATGAGCTAGGGCAACTCAATTTTGGAAGTCCTGAGGGCCACAATGATATTCACAGAACATGCTGAGGGCCTCAACTTAAGTGTGGTTGCATATACAAGCAAATATATATGCAAATACCTTTTTTCACACTGACGGGCATGAATTCAAAGATTAAGGCAAGACTACACAACACGCAGGCCTCATTTAAGTAAGTTCTGCTGATATTAATAAAATGCAACATTTACCCCATTTCCACCCATTGCTTTTCATGAGCAATGACAGTCCAAGAATTTAACTAATAAAACACATCTCAACAGAAGACCATTACATTGACTACTTTTTTGTTTTGACTCCCACCCGTGGGCTGTGTGTTGATCCCCACGTAAACCCAAACCACACCTCAGGCCGCAAACAAACCGGCTGAGGGCAGCATGTGGCCAGCGGGCCATGTGTTGAGTAGTCCTGGGTGTTTGGTCCTGCAGAGGATTGGATGCTCTAACCCAGTGGTCACTAACCAGTAGATCGGGATCTATTGGTAGATCTTGGAGCCTTTGACGGGTGATCCTGAGAGGTTTGGCTGGGAAGCTGTCAAGTGCTGGCACTTCATCTGCCACTCTAAAGCACTACTGTGCAGCTTCTGCCCTCTGCCTTGGAGTTGCTCCCCACCCGTGGGAGCCTCCTGCTTGCTATGCAGGGCATGGGAAGAAGAAGAAGAGGGGGAGGGGTGAGCCTGCCTTAGCCCCCTGCACCACAACCACCCAGAAGCCACTTGTGGTAAGCAGTGCCCAGCTGGAGCCTGCATTCCAAACCCTGGCCCCAGTCCTGAACCTCTCCTGCACCCAAAACTCCTGCCCCCGGCCTGATAAAAGTGAGGATGGGGGAGGGAGGATGGAGTAAACAGGGCGGGGCTTCAGGGAAGGGGCGGGAAGGAGGTGGGGCAAGAGTGTTTGGGTTTGAGGGTGATCTTGGATTGCACTTAAATTCAAAAAGTGATCTCATGCATTAAAAGGTTGGAGACCCCTGCTCTAACCTCTCGAGGGCCCTTCCAGCTCCAGTGTTCTGTGATTCTATACTGCCCACGTGGGGTTAGCTAGGGGCTGGTGCCTATCCATACCACCCATCCATACCTCAATGAGCCAGCCTGTGCCCTGGCCCTGGGGCGAACTGGAGCCAGCGTGCCCTAGAGAGACCCTGTAGCCACCTGTGCACCAGTGGGATTTTGGAGCCAGGCCCCTCTCTCAAGTGGATCTGGGGGTCAGGTCAGGCCCTGTTCTCTCCCACACTATGGGGTTCCAGGGGCTGCCCTATGGTGCCCCTAGGCAGGTGTCATGGCACTAGGGGAGTGAATTGAGTAGGTCCGAAGTGTTCCCCCCACAGGGCTCAGCAAGCCTGGAGGCGGGGCTGAGTGGATGGGAGAAGCGCAGGCAGGGGGTGGCTGCCGGGTATCAGTCTCTGCCCCTCGCTGCCGTTAGTTGGGCTGCACTGTCGGCTGTTGGGCAGCTCCCAGGACTGTCTCCTTTGAGCAGGGGAGGCTTGATCGCAGCATGAGCTAGCCATGGCGTGATTGCTGAAGCCCTCCCACCCTGCAGTTGTTCCCCACATTAGTCGGATTACAGCGAGCCAGGTTACTGTGCTGCGGTCACATCTTCGCTACCCATGTAGACAGCCCCTGACCCACTGGAAACTGAGCTTCTAGTTCAGCCTGGTGTGTGATCTTAGGTATGTCACAGCCCCCACTGTGCCTCAGTTTCCCCAGCTGTAAAATGGGGACAATGCTGGCCTCCTTGGGAAAGCCCTCTGAGTGCTACCAGTGGGCGGAGCGAGGGCTGGCGAGTACTAGCCTTGCCTTGGTCACACGGGCTTGGTACCATTCCAGTGGGCGGATGGTGCTGTCAGTTGCTTGATAGCACTTTGTGTCTGTATGAAATCAAATGAGATGGTCCAGTGACAGGCAGGTGACTGGCTGAAAGTCAATGGGCAGGGAACCGGGTGCCAGGCGGCGGGTCACTGGCAAATTCATCATATGGGGAAGGGGGCTCCCCACACCTCAGCTCCCAGCACTTGCAGGCGGAGTTCACAAATGACAAACTTGTCACTTCCCCGCCAGCCAAGCCATCACTTTACTCTGGGTCCTTAACATGCGCTGTCCCTTGCCTTGGCTTGGCACTGCTCCGGGGCAATTCTCTCCTAGCCCAGAATCACAAAAGTGCCCAAAAAGTGGGGTTGGGGGGCACAAGCACCCGGACCCGTGATCCTCGACCCTGCTGTTTTTGCCCCAAGGTCCCACCCACACACTGTCCCTCCCCCACCAAATGCTCCTGAGCTACCTCTTCCTCACAAGACCCACCCCACACTTGTGCTCTCCCTCTGCCATTGCCTGCCCTTACCCGCCTCTGGCCCCCGCCCCCTGCTCCGGGCCCCCTGGCCTGCCAGAAAATGGGCTGCCGCTGGAGACTGGCAGGTTTCCTACCAGCTGATGCCAGAGCCAGGCACCCCCAGCACCCTCTTCCCACAAACAAATCCCCCTCCCACAGAGCCAGGCACCCCAGTGCCCGCCCCCCCAAACCAAATCCTCCTCCCTCAGAGCCAGGCACCCCAGCATTCCCCAAACCAAATCCCCCTCCCACAGAGCCAGGCACCCCAGCATTCCCCAAACCAAATCCCCCTCCCACAGAGCCAGGCACCCCAGCATTCCCCAAACCAAATCTCCCTCCCTCAGAGCCAAGCAACTCCAGCGCCCCCCATCCCCAACCAAATTCCCCTCCCTCAGAGCCAGGCACCAGAGGAACCGTACTGGTAAATTAATCTTACTTTTAAAGTGGCTGCGTCTGCTGCCCAGCTGGCTGCCTCTTTCACAGTGTGTTCTGGGTGGCAGCACTGGTTCTGGGCAGCGGCAGTTCTGGTTCTGGCCGGCAGCACAGTGTGTTATGGGCGGCAGCAGTTCTGGCTCACTGATATAAGCATCAGATGGGCCTGCGCGGTGTGCGCTCCACTCCCACCCCAGCCCGGCGTCCCCCTAACCTGGCACCCGGTGGCAACTGCCCCTCCCTGCCTCCACGCTTCGCTACGCCTCTAGGTCCTCCTGCTCCTCCTCCACTGAGACATCCGGCCAGGCAATGATGGGGGTCTCCAGACCAGAGTCCACGAGAATGGGTGGGAAAGACGTTTCCCCACCCCCCAGGATCTGGTGGAGCTCTTGGTAATAGCGGGGGTCCTGCGCCTGAGTGCGAGTTGCACTCTCTGGCCTGGACATATCCCTTAACTGGACCTGCTCCAAGGTCCGGGGTGGGTGTCTGCACTCCGCCAGGGACTCGGCCATGCGCTCATATATGTCAGCATTGCAGCACTTGGCCCAGAGATCCTGCAATGTCTCCTCCTTGCCCCACAGATCAAGGAGGGACAGGATCTCCTGTCTGGACCAGGAGGATGTCCCTCTGGGTGGGTCCTGGGACCCCTGGGAGTGTCGCGGGGGACTTGAGGCTTGATCATGGGTAGCAAGATCTGTAGCAGGGAGAGCCACGTGGTGAGGTGCTACTTTCAGGCTGGCTTCCTGACACAGGGCTTGTCCAGGGTGCCTGCAGCTTTAAGAGGGGCCAGGAGACAGGAACTATAGAGACCTGATTACTTTGGATGGAGTGGCCACCAGAGCACCTGTGCCATTTCCTGGAGGCCTCTTCTGAAAGAAAACCCTCCCTGTCCACACGTGCCTTTTTGCGAAAGAGCTCTTTTGGAAAGAGGCTTCTTTCTTGTAGAAAGAGGCGAACCAACATCAGAAAACCCAGGACCCACACGAGGGGTCAAAGAGGCGCGCCCCGTCCTGGTCTGGTCCAGAGATCCAGTCCCTCCTCGAACTGTAGGGCGAGGAGAAGATATTACGGGATCCCCAAGCCAAGTGCAGAAATGTGGACATTTATGGTCAGATGGCTGACTCCTACCCCGGACCTTGGAACAGGTCAAGGAGCTCCGCCAGCGATATGTCCGGGACAGAGAGCGCAGCTCACACTTAGGGGCAGGTGTTCAAGATGTGAGTGTACCATGGTTTTATATAGAAGCAATAAGATATTTTCTGTCTCATTCTCTATCCCTTTTTTAATGACTCCTAACATTCTTTGCTTTTTTTAACTGCCGCTGCACATTGAGTGGATTTTTTCAGAGAACTATCCAAAATGACTCCAAAATCTTTCTCCTGAGTAGTTGTAGCCAAATTAGTCCCATCATATTGTATATATAGTTGGGATTATTTTTTCCAATGTGCATTACTTTACATTTATCAGCATTACATTTCATTTGCCATTTTGTTGCCCAATCACTTACTTTGGTGAGATCTTTTTGAAACTCTTTAGTCTGCTTTGGTCTTAACTATCTTGAGCAGTTTGGTATCATCTGCAAATTTGACCACTTCACTGTTTACCCCTTTCTCTAGATCATTTATTAATAGGTTGAATAGGATGGATCCCAGGACAGACCCTTGGGAAACCCCACTAGTTACCTCTCTCCACTCAGAAAACTTAACATTTATTCCTACCATTTGTTTCCTCTCTTTTAACCAGTTATCAAACCACAAAAGGACCTTCCCCCTTATCCCATGACAGCTTACTTTACTTAAGAGCCTTTGGTGAGGGACCATCAGAGGTGGAAAGTAACTAAGTAAAAATACTTCATTATAGTATACTTTTTTTGGAATTTGTATTTTACTCAAGTAATTCATTTTTGTGATACTTTGACTTTTACTGAAGTAGTTTTTTTTAGAAAATATTGTACTTTTTACTCCACTACAATTTCTGAAAGCGCTTAGGGTACGTCTACACTACAGCGCTAATTCGAACTAACGCATCTAGAACTAAAAACTAGTTCGAATTAGCGTTTTGCTACACTGATTGGACGCAGGGGCACATTTAAGGGCAGCTGAAACCGGTTCTGGCAGGGCATCAGGTCAGTAGTTGCTTTGTGTGGCTGCTGTCTGAGGCTATCTGAGGCTCGTGCTTAAAGGGACCCCCCTGGACAGCTGGTTCTCAACTTTTCCTGCTTGCTTGCCCACCTCGCCAAGGGACAGCAAAGCGTTGGTCTCTGTGCCCGTCTGTGTCGGTGCTTCCCTTCGGGGCCGCCGCCGCAGGTGGCAACATGGAGCCAGAGCTCGCCCTGCACCTTCTGGTGCACTTTCTGGACTTGCTGTTGCAAGCCTGCCAGCAATGGCTCGAGGCTGCCTGGCACCACCTGGTGCACGTCAGCCCCCTGCCTCTCCGCCTGGCCGCCCTGGGGGCCGTGGAGGAGCCGTGGCAGCGCCCTGGCACCAGCGTGCCCCGCCGCGTCTGGCGTCTGGACACCAGCATCGACTGGTGGGACCGCATCGTCCTGGAGCACTGGGAAGACCGACAGTGGACCCAGAAATTCAGGATGAGGAGGGACACCTTCCTGGAGCTCTGCGAGTGGCTTGCCCCTGCCCTGCAAAGAAGGGACACTCGCATGAGTGAAGTGGAGATGAATGTAGGAGATAGCTGTGTAGAGAGTCTCTGGGTTAAGCTAAAAGGGGTAAAAAACGAGGGTGATATCATGCTAGGAGTCTACTACAGGCCACCTAGCCAGGTGGAAGAGGTGGATGAGGCCTTTTTTAAACAATTAACAAAACTATCCAAAGCCCAAGATTTGGTGGTGATGGGGGACTTCAACTATCCAGACATATGTTGGGAAACTAACACAGTGAGGCACAGGCTATCCAATAAGTTTCTGGACTGCATTGGAGACAACTTTCTGTTTCAGAAGGTTGAAAAAGCTACCAGAGGAGAAGCTGTTCTGGATTTGGTTTTAACAAATAGGGAGGAACTAGTTGAGAACTTGAAAGTGGAAGACAGTATAGGGGACAGTGATCACGAAAAAATAGAGTTCATGATCTTAAGGAAAGGTAGAAGGGAGACCAGCACAATTGAGGTAATGGATTTCAGGAAGGCAGATTTTGATAAGCTCAGAGAACTTGTAGGTAAGGTCCCATGGGAAGCAAGACTGAAGGGAAAAACAACTGAGGAGAGTTGGAAGTATTTCAAAGGGACGTTGTTAAGGGCCCAAAAGCAAACAATTCCGCTGTGTAGGAAAGATAGAAAATATGGCAAAAGACCAGCTTGGCTTAACAAGGAGATCTTGCACGATCTCAAAATAAAAAAGGAGTCATATAAAAAATGGAAACTAGGACAACTAACAAAGGATGAATATAGGCAAGCAACACGGGAATGCAGGGGCAAGATTAGAAAGGCAAAGGCACAAAATGAGATCAAACTAGCTACAGGCATAAAGGGAAACAAGAAGACTTTTTATAAATACATTAAAAGCAAGAGGAAGACCAAGGACAGGGTAGGCCCACTGCTTAGTGAGGAGGGAGAAGCAGTAACAGGAAACTTGGAAATGGCGGAGATGCTCAATGACTTCTTTGTTTCGGTCTTCACCGAGAAGTCTGGAGGTGTGCCTAACGTAGTGAATACAAGCAGAGAGAGGGTAGGTTTAGAAGATAGGATTCACAAAGAACAAGTTAAAAGTCACTTAGGAAAGTTAGATGTCAGCAAGTCACCAGGTCCTGATGAAATGCATCCCAGGATACTCAAGGAGCTGATAGAGGAGGTATCTGAGCCTTTAGCTATGATCTTTGAAAAATCATGGCAGACAGGGGAGATTCCAGAAGACTGGAAAAGGGCAAATATTGTGCCCATCTATAAAAAGGGGAATAAGAACAACCCAGGAAACTACAGACCAGTCAGTTTAACGTCTGTCCCAGGGAAGATAATGGAGCAGGTAATTAAGGAAATCCTATGCAAACACTTGGAAGGTAAGTGATCGGGAATAGCCAGCATGGGTTTGTGAAGAACAAGTCATGCCAAACTAATCTGATAGCTTTCTTTGATAAGATAACGAGCCTTGTGGATAAGGGAGAAGCAGTGGATGTCATATACCTAGACTTTAGTAAGGCATTTGATACGGTCTCGCATGATATTCTTATTGATAAACTAGGCAAATATAACTTAGATAGGGCCACGATAAGGTGGGTGCATAATTGGCTAGATAACCGTAGTCAGAGAGTTGTTGTTAACGGTTCTAAATCCTGCTGGAAAGGGATAACAAGTGGAGTTCCGCAAGGGTCTGTTTTGGGACCCGTACTGTTCAATATCTTCATCAATGATGTAGATATTGGGATAGAGAGTACGCTTATTAAGTTTGCGGATGATACCAAACTGGGTGGGGTTGCGACTTCTTTGGAGGATAGGGACATAATTCAAAATGACCTTAGCAAGTTAGAGAAATGGTCAGAGGTAAACAGGATGAGGTTTAATAAAGAGAAATGCAAAGTGCTCCACTTAGGAAGGAACAATCAGTTCCATACATACAAGATGGGAAGCGACTGTCTAGGAAGGAGCATGGCAGAAAGGGATCTAGGGGTCATAGTGGACCACAAGTTGAATATGAGTCAACAGTGTGATGCTGTTGCCAAAAAAGCAAATATGATTCTAGGTTGTATCAACAGGTGTGTTGTAAGCAAAACTCGTGAAGTCATTCTGCCGCTCTACTCTGCACTAGTTAGGCCTCAGCTGGAGTACTGTGTCCAGTTCTGGGCGCCACATTTCAAGAAAGATGTGGAGAAATTGGAAAGGGTACAGAGAAGAGCGACAAGAATGATTAAAGGTCTAGAGAACATGACCTATGAAGCCAGGCTTCATGAACTGGGCTTGTTTAGTTTGGAAAAAAGAAGATTAAGGGGGGACATGATAGCGGTTTTCAAATATCTAAAAGGGTGTCACAAGGAGGAAGGAGAAAATTTGTTCCTCTTGGTTTCTGAGGACAGGACAAGGAGTAATGGGCTTAAAGTGCAGCAAGGGAGGTTTAGATTGGACATTAGGAAAAAATTCCTAACTGCCAGGGTGGTCAAATATTGGAATAAATTGCCAAGGGAGGTGGTGGAATCTCCCTCTCTGGAGATATTTAAGAACAGGTTAGATAGACATCTGTCAGGGATGGTGTAGGTGGAGCTTGGTCCTGCCTTGAGGGCGGGGGGCTGGACTCGATGACCTCTTGAGGTCCCTTCCAGTCCTATTATTCTATCATTCTATTCTATGATTCTATGATTCTATGAGACCCGCCATCCCCCTCCAGAAGCGTGTGGCCATCGCCCTCTGGAAGCTCTCCACGCCGGACAGCTACCGATCCGTCGGGAACCAGTTCAGCGTGGGGAGATCCACCGTCGGAGTGGTGCTCATGCAGGTATGGCACTCGTCGGCCACTGCGCCGGAGGGGGAGGGGGCCTACAAGGAGGGGATGGGCCGCCCCAGGGACAAAGGGGGGGCGGGAGGAGGCGAAAGCGCCCCACACTGGAGGAGTCGGTCTGTCCTGGCCGTACTACACGCCGCCAGGGGGGTTGCTTCCGGGAGTGGGGCGCGGGGCACTGCCAGGGCACGAACGCTCCCAGCCACCCAGGCGCCCCACTGATTGGCGCTTTGCTGTGTCTCTCTCCGCAGGTGGTCAAGGCCATCAACCGGGTGCTGCTCTGCAGGGTGGTCCGCCTCGCCGACCCGGAGGCCGGGGATTCGGCGCCCTCGGCTTCCCCAACTGCGGGGGGGCCATCGACGGGACGCACATCCCCATCCATGCCCCGGAACACCAGGCGTCCCGGTACATCAACCGCAAGGGGTACTTCTCCATCCTCCTGCAGGCCGTGTGTGACCATCAGGGACAGTTCCCGGACATTAATGTGGGCTGGTCCGGCAAAGCACACGACGCCCGGGTGTGCCGCAACTCCTCTGTGTGCCAGCAGCTGCAGGACGGGACCTTCTTCCCCGACCGCCACATCAGGGTCGGGGACGTGGACATCCCCGTGTGCCTGGTGGGGGATGTCGCCTACCCACTGCAGCCGTGGCTGATGAAGCCCTACACGGGGCACCTCAATCCCTCCCGCCAGGCCTTCAATGCCAGGCTGACCAGGGCCCGCATCGTGGTGGAGGGGGCCTTCGGGCGACTGAAAGCCCGCTTTCAATGCCTCCTCACCCATCTGGACCTGGCCGAGCACAACATCCCTCCCGTGGTGGCAGCATGTTGTGTGCTCCACAATTTATGTGAGAGAAAGGGGGAGGCTTTCCTGCCAGCCTGGATGGCTGAGGCTGACCGCATGGCTGGCCACTACGGTCAGCCCCACACCGCCGCCATCCGGGAAGCCCAGCGGGGGGCCGTCTGGATTCGAGAAGCCCTGCGGGAGAGATTCCTGGTGGAGGAGGAGGACTGACCTCTCCCTGTATGCCCCACTGGGGCCTTCTTCCACCCTACCCCCCTTCCCCTTTCCCCTCCCTACCTACTTTCAAATAAAGACACCTGTTTTTCAAACAAAAACGTCTTTTTATTTTACATAACTGGGGTGGGGGGAGGGAGGAAGAAGGGTGGGAGAGGGGAGGGGGAAACCTGGGATGAGGGAGCAGGAAGGGGAGGGAAGGGAGGAAGGGAAAGGAAATCTCAGGGGTGGGGGTCCGGCTGCCTCTCCCGTCTCGCAACACTGCGGGTCTGGGGGCATTGGTGAGGAATGGTTGTGGAGGGTGGGGCAGGAGGGATGGGGGGTGTGGAGGAAGCAGGAGCGGGAGCAGGAGGGGGAGCTGAGGGAGCAGGGGGAGCAGGGGGAGGAGGAGGAGCAGGGGGAGCAGGAGGGGGAGCAGGGGGAGTAGGAGCAGGAGCAGGAGGAATTGGGAAGCGGTCGAGCAGGCTCTGGAGGTGGCCTCGCAGGGCATGGCCCTGCTCCTCCAGGGCCTCCAAACTCCTCCGGCGCAGCCTCAGGTCCTCCTGGACCCAGTGGTCCTAGATACGGATCTGTTCCTCCAGGAACCGGAGGTGCTGCCTCTGGTACTCCTCTTGGTTCCTGGCTCTCCTGCTGGCCCAGGCGCGGGTGGCTGCTGCAGGCGGGGTGGTGCGCCCTGCAGTCCCAGGTGCTGCGGCTGTGGTGCAACAAGAACAGCGGTCAATTACCCCAGGGGCCCAAGTGTGTGAAACCCAGCTCCCCTCTGCAAGTCCAGGGCCCCTGCAGGATCCCCAGCTGCTGCTCCGTGGTGGGCAAGGCCCAGGCGCACGGTCCTGGGGCTCCCTCTCGCCCCAGCCCCCCGTACACATAAGGGGAGCACGATGGTACTCACATGTGGACGCCTCCCCGGCCTCGGACGACACAGGCGAGCGGCTCTGTGGGGTGCCTCGGGGGTCCCGGGTCCTGGGCAGGCTGCCGGCAGGCTCCTGGCTATCGGAGCCCTCCTCCTCCTCCTCCGCCTCCTCCTCAGTCTCTTGCAGCGGTCCCTCTGCCCCGGGGTCTATCACGTCCTGGGGGGCAGGGACGGCATGAGCCCCCAGGAGGCGGTCCAGGGCATGGAAGTGGGGGCAGGCCTCTGGGTCGGCCCCTGGCAGGCAGGCCCGGGAGTAGGACTGCCTCAGGTCCTTGATTTTGCAGCTCACCTGCTCCCGGCTGCGCTGGTGGCCCCTGGCAGTCAGGCTGTCAGCCATGCGGCCGTAGACAGCCGCGTTCCTGTGGCTAGTGTGGAGATCGTGGACATTGGAGGCTTCCCCCCGAACCTCGATGAGGTCCATGATCTCCGCACTAGACCACGCAGGCGCCCGCCTCTTGCAGCCCCGGACTGGCTCCAGGGAGCCGCCAGGCTGGTCCCGGGAAGAGGGGGAGGGCTGGGTGTCATCGGGTGGCTGGCTCATGGGTGTCAGGTGCAGGGTGTGCTGGCATGGGTGCTGGCAGCCTTGCAACTGGCACAAACTGTGTAGCCAGCCCGTGGCCCTTCAAGGGCTCCGGGGCCGGGAGGGGGGCAGTAGAGTTTCCCTGGTGTTGGCCAGAGTGGCCACCAGGGCAAGCTGGGAAGGGCTAGCTTCCCACTAGTTCGAATTAAGGGTCTACACACCCCTTAATTCGAACTAGTAAGTTCGAACTAGGCTTAATCCTCGTGGAATGAGGATTACCTATTTCGAACTAAGCGCTCCGTTAGTTCGAATTAAATTCGAACTAGCGGAGCGCTAGTGTAGCACCTATGAAAGTTAGTTCGAACTAACGTCCGTTAGTTCGAACTAACTTTGTAGTGTAGACATACCCTCTGTTACGCATTACTTTCATCACTCCACTGTCACTTGTGCAAGCCAGCATTCTGATTTGCTAAAACACAGCCACATGCTCATGGGTGCCATTTAATCATAGAATCATAGAATAATAGGACTGGAAGGGACATCAAGAGGTCATCGAGTCCAGCCCCCCGCCCTCAAGGCAGGACCAAGCTCCGTCTACAATATCTGTTCTTAAATATCTCCAGAGAGGGAGATTCCACCACCTCCCTTGGCAATTTATTCCAATATTTGACCACCCTGACAGTTAGGAATTTTTTCCTAATGTCCAATCTAAACCTCCCCTGCTGCACTTTAAGCCCATTACTCCTTGTCCTGTCCTCAGAAACCAAGAGGAACAAATTTTCTCCTTCCTCCTTGTGACACCCTTTTAGATATTTGAAAACCGCTATCATATCCCCCCTTAATCTTCTTTTTTCCAAACTAAACAAGCCCAGTTCATGAAGCCTGGCTTCATAGGTCATGTTCTCTAAACCTTTAATCATTCTTGTTGCTCTTCTCTGTACCCTTTCCAATTTCTCCACATCTTTCTTGAAATGTGGCGCCCAGAACTGGACACAGTACTCCAGCTGAGGCCTAACTAGTGCAGAGTAGAGCGGCAGAATGACTTCACGAGTTTTGCTTACAACACACCTGTTGATACAACCTAGAATCATATTTGCTTTTTTGGCAACAGCATCACACTGTTGACTCATATTCAACTTGTGGTCCACTATGACCCCTAGATCCCTTTCCGCCATGCTCCTTCCTAGACAGTCGCTTCCCATCTTGTATGTATGGAACTGATTGTTCCTTCCTAAGTGGAGCACTTTGCATTTCTCTTTATTAAACTTCATCCTGTTTACCTCTGACCATTTCTCTAACTTGCTAAGGTCATTTTGAATTATGTCACTATCCTCCAAAGAAGTTGCAACCCCACCCAGTTTGGTATCATCTGCAAACTTAATAAGCGTACTCTCTATCCCAATATCTACATCATTGATGAAGATATCGAACAGTACGGGTCCCAAAACAGACCCTTGAGGAACTCCACTTGTTATCCCTTTCCAGCAGGATTTAGAACCGTTAACAACAACTCTCTGACAACGGTTATCCAACCAATTATGCACCCACCTTATCATGGCCCTCTCTAAGTTATATTTGCCTAGTTTATCAATAAGAATATCATGCGAGACCGTATCAAATGCCTTACTAAAGTCTAGGTATATGACATCCACCGCTTCTCCCTTATCCACAAGGCTCGTTATCCTATCAAAGAAAGCTATCAGATTAGTTTGGCATGACTTGTTCTTCACAAACGCATGCTGGCTATTCCCGATCACTTTATTACCTTCCAAGTGTTTGCATATGATTTTCTTAATTACCTGCTCCATTATCTTCCCTGGGACAGACGTTAATCTGACTGGTCTGTAGTTTCCTGGGTTGTTCTTATTCCCCTTTTTATAGATGGGCACAATATTTGCCCTTTTCCAGTCTTCTGGAATCTCCCTTCTGCCATGATTTTTCAAAGATCATAGCTAAAGGCTCAGATACCTCCTCTATCAGCTCCTTGAGTATCCTGGGATGCATTTCATCAGGACCTGGTGACTTGCTGACATCTAACTTTCCTAAGTGATTTTTAACTTGTTCTTTGTGTATCCTATCTTCTAAACTTACCCTCTCTCTGCTTGTATTCACTACGTTAGGCACACCTCCAGACTTCTCGGTGAAGACCGAAACAAAGAAGTCATTGAGCATCTCTGCCATTTCCAAGTTTCCTGTTACTGCTTCTCCCTCCTCACTAAGCAGTGGGCCTACCCTGACCTTGGTCTTCCTCTTGCTTTTAATGTATTTATAAAAGGTCTTCTTGTTTCCCTTTAATGGTGGCTAAGTACCAAGTTTGAACCCCTGGATTTCATGGACTGGCTTCAAAGGCAGCTCTTGGCTTCAAAAGCAGCTCTTAACTGCAATAGAATTTGAGGGCTTGCAGCTTTGCCTTTGGGGCAGGGAGTTTGTTATAAAAAATTACTCAAAATAGTTAAGTCCAAAGCTGACTACAAAGAGTTACAAAGGGATCTCAGAAAACTAGGCAACTGGGCAACACAAAAGCAGAGGAATTAAGTGTTGATAAGTGTGGAGTATTGCACATAGAAAAGTATAATCCCAACTATGCACACAAACATGATGGGGTCTAAAATAGCTGTTACCACTCAAAAAAGATCTTGGAATCATTGTGGATAGTTCCCTGAAAACATCTGCTCAATGTGCAGTACTGACTAAAAAGCTAACTGAATACTGGGAATCATTAGGAAAGGAATAGATAGGACAGAAAATATCATATTGCCTCTATAGAAAGTTATGGTATGCCCACATCTTGAATACTGTATGCAGTCACCACATCTAAAAAAAAGATGGATTGGATTTGGAAAAGTTACAGAAAGGCCTCAGAATAGGGGTAAGGAACAGTTTAAATAATTTATTTTAAATGGAGATATTACCTATCTCATAGAACTGGAAAGGACCTTGAAAGGTCATCGAGTCCAGTCCCCTGCCTTCACAGCAAGACCAAGTACCATCCCTGGGTACAGATTTGCCCCAAACCCTGGGTTTAGCAGGCCAATGCTCAAACCACAGAGCTATCCCTTCCATATGAGGACAGACTAACAAGACTGGGACTTTTCAGCTTGGGAAAGAAATGACTAAAGGATGGGGGGGATATGTTAGAGAGCTAGAAAATCACAAATGATGTGGACTCCCACCCTCATCCCTATCCCACTCCCTGGTTTTCCGTTTGAGTGGTTATTTTTATGTGAGAATGTTTTTTACCTACTAGCTAATATTTATATGTTAAAAATAAAACATGTACGTTTAATTAATTTGTCACATGTGTAGTTCTACACTGAAATGTTATGAGGGAAATAACAGTCCCGCTGCAGCTCTGCCCTTTAAACTTAGCAAGAGCCACATGGGTCTTCTTAGCTTTAAAGGGCAGAGCCAGCATCCTGCACAAACCATGGTCAGCTGATTTCAAGCTCAGCGGGCCAGGGGCGGACTGGCCCAGCGGGACACCGGGAATTTCCCAATGGGCCGTCCTGTGAAGGCCTGGCCAAAGGGCCGGCTGGAGGCTGCTGGAGAAGGAGGGGGATTGTGATGGGGCGCTGCAGCCCCGCACTTTAAATTCCCCAGCACCGCGCACCAGCCAAGTAACGGGCATGGTGGGGCCAAGGGAGCACATGTGTGGCGTGCTCAGACGCCACACAACAGGTGAGAGGGGAGACACCTGGGTGTGGCGTGACATCACGGCCCAGAACTTTAAAAGTGCTCGGCCCAGAGTTGCACCATACGGCCCAGCTTGAGGCCCAGCAGCTGGGGCCTGATCACAGACTCCAGCCCCGCAAACTGGAAGACAGAAGGTAGGTGGGGGAGGGGGGGAATAGGAGGAAGGGGTGGGAGAGGAAGGGGTTTGTGCTGAGGAGAAGGGGACAGGTCAGGAGAAGAAAGGGGAAGGCACCAAGGGATAGGGTGGAAGAGAGACAAATGGCAGGTGGCCAAGAGGAGACTGAGGAAAAGAGCAGGAGGGGAGGTGTCAGTGGGAGGGGGGACAGGATGATGCTGGGAGAGGAGAGGGGAAGGGCATTGGGGGGTGGAGGAGGAGCTGGGATAAGGCTTGAAAGAAGGGGTGGGCATGAGGAAGGCGGGGATGGAGCAAGTCATGTGTGAGGGCACAGAGGCATGAGGGAAATGGGGGCAGAGGGTGGTGAGGGGGTGGGCATCAGGGAAAAAAGAGGGCAAAGGAGACAGGGGCAGTGAGGGAAGGGGGAGGCACAAGGAGGGTGTAGGGTTAAGGGAAGATACAGGTGCCAGGGGATTCTGGATATGAAGCAGAAGGGCAGACACCTACAGGGGAGGGACCAGCACAAGAGGAGAGAGGCAGGGCAGGTGTGTAGAGGGAGGTATTAGGAGAGGGGATGAGGAGGGGTAGCTCACATAATCAGAATGGGGCTACTGGAGGAGTGGGCACAGGGGGGAGAGAAGGACTGGTGGAGGGGGGCAGGTGTCAGGAGGGCTGAGGGCAGTGAGAAGGGCAGGAGTCCGAGTCAGAACAGCAGAGGAGGATGAGGGGTTGGGGGGCAGCAGGCACTAGGGGAGCTGATGGAGCAAGGGGAGGAGACATGGCAGCAGAGGGAAAAGATAGAGGTTTATAAGATATTTATTAATAACTTGGATGCCACAGTGGCACATCCAAACAAGCCACATGAACTCAGTATTGGTGCACAACACAAAATTCATTCTGCTCATGGGAGGAAACTCTTAAAGGGAACACTTCCCCCAGCCTCTCTGCCCCCGAGTTAATGTCACACACATTGGGTTAATGCAATTGCAGGATAGTTGCATGAGGGGGGCTTGGTGGGGGCCAAACTAATCTCTATTGGTAGGAAGATGGTGGGAAAAGTCCTTAGAGGGGTCATATGACACCTTTTACTTCTGGTCATGTGTCCATCTTGCCCCAAGAGTGTTACTTCCAGAGGCCTGGCTAATGGGAGTCAGGGGGTGTGGCTAATGGGGGTCAGGGGCGTGGTTAACAGGGGTCAAGGGTGTGGCTAATGGGGGACAAAGAGTAAATTTTTAAAAAATTCTTTGATGTGAAAAAGTGTGCCATTCTCAACCGATTTCCCAAGCCTATTCTGATTGCCAGTCTGCCCCTGCAGCTGGCTCTGTCCAGTGCACCAGAAAAGTTAATCTGGCCTGAGGCCTTGAACTTCAGTCCTCCCTGGTCCTTGGGGCTGGAGCACCAGGGGAGTGAAGAGTTTCAGTTGGGGACCACATTAGAGAAGGTTGGGGTTTCGGGGAGGATTGCAGGGAGGAATTGGCAAGCGTAGCGGCTGGGGAGGTGGGTGGAAGGGCTAGCGAGTTTAGCAAGCAGGGGGCACAGCCCACTAATGTAATTATAAAATTTTATTTTAGTGCCAAAATGAATTCAAAGAGCAGGAAAAGAACATGCACTTTTACTGAGGCTTTGCAAAAGGAATATCCTTTTTTAAAGAAAAGTGAGGATCAACACAGAACATTTTGCACCCAATGTAGTAGTGAGATAAATTTTGCTCATGGTGGGAGATTTGACATCACTGAACATATTCAATCAAAGAAACATCAGTTAGCTGTCTGTTCTGTAGCTTCCAGTGCTTCAATGAAGAAATGTATTATAAAAGATAATTCTGTGACAATAGAATTTATGGCAAAGTAAGCAGTAATTGCACATCATACTGTACAACACAATCACAGTTTCAGATCTTTAGATTGCACCTCTAATTTCTACATTGTTTGGGCCTACATTTTTATTAGCACAAACAAAAAGTGAAGCAATTGTAAAAAACATTCTTGTTCCTGAAGCTCAAAAGATTTTGCAACAGGAATTAGGTGAAACTTTGTGTCTCATTGTTATGGTAGATTCATCTAACCACAAAGATCAATAAGCTGTTCCTATCTTAGTGAGATATTTTCATGGAAGTACTGGAGTTAATGTGAAAGTTCTTGAACTTGCCATCCTGTCAGGTGAGACAAGTGGCCAGTTAAATTATTATGTTTTCTCTGTTCTGAGTCGTACCCTTTACTTCCAGTCATGTGCCCATCTCAGCCTTGGAAGTACTACTCCAGGGGTGGAACTTCCAGTGGCTGGTGGGCATAGCTAAAGGGGGTTGGAGACATGGCTAAATGGGTTTGGGAGCATGGCTAATGTGTCCCTATTTTTGGTTCAGAAAATATGGTCACTATACTTATGAATATGTATGTAACCTGTGGAACGTGTATCAGATGTGAATGCAAAATACCCAGCTATCAAGGGGCAAGCCCCCTTGATGGCCCAGAAGTCTCAAAGTTTGTGTCACTGCCCCCTCTACCAGGGCAAAGGCGACCTAGGGGCCTCGGCCACAGGGTACTCATCCCTCAACAGGGATAAATGCGGCCTGGAGGCCTAGTTCATGGGTAAGTCCCTTTTATCAGGGTAAACATGGCCTGAAAGCCTAGCTCATAGTGGCTATGTCTACACTGGCATGATTTTCCGGAAATGCTTTTAACGGAAAAGTTTTCCGTTAAAAGCATTTTCAGAAAAGTGCGTCTAGATTGGCAGGATGCTTTTCCAGAAAAGCACTTTTTCCGGAAAAGTGTCCGTGGCCAATCTAGACGCGCTTTTCCGCAAAAAAGCCCCGATCGTCATTTTCGCGATCAGGGCTTTTTTGTGGAAAACACTACTGTGCTGTCTACACTGGCCCTTTTCTGGAACAGTTTTCTGGAAAAAGACTTTTGCCCGAATGGGAGCAGCATAGTTTTTCCGGAAAAGCACTGATGATTTTACATTAGATCGTCAGTGCTTTTCCGGAAATTCAAGCGGCCAGTGTAGACAGCTGGCAAGTTTTTCCGGAAAAGCGACTGATTTTCCGGAATAACTTGCCAGTGTAGACACAGCCACTGGGTTCCCCTCCAACAGGATAAATGCAGCCTGTAGGCTTAGTTCATAGCAAAATCCCCTCTACCTGGGTAAATATGGTCTGTTGCTAAATTCAAAGCAAAGTTCCCTCTATCAGGGTGAATATGGCTTGAGATCCTAGTTCACAGCCAAGTTCTCTCTATCAGGGTGAATATGGGCTGAAGGTCTAGTCCATATAGAAGTCCCCTCTGTCAGGGTAAATATGGCCTGAAGGCCAAGTCCACAGGTAAGCCTCCCAAACTGCTAGGGAGCTGGCCTATTGTGGGGTGGAGAGGTAGAGGGACCCAGGCCCTCCCACTCCACTGGGTCCCAGCCCAGAGCCCTGTTGGCAGTGGAAGGTTCCGCTGCCTGCTCGGCAGAGATTTCTACCAAAACATGCTGAGCTCCCGGAGGACAATCCTCCGCCCTGGGCTACTTCCTACCATTCCCAGTGCACTGCTCTGCTCTCGGGGTGTTGCTTGGCAGGTCGGACACCCCCCTGATGGCCTCCTGGACAGGGCTGTTGCTGGGGCTGGGGCTGAGGTTTCTGCTCTGGAGCTCGGGTCTGAGCTCCTTCCCCTCTGGCAGTCAGCCCCAACTGAGTGGCTCCAGAGGCTTTTATACCCAGCTTCTCCTGTGAGTATGCCCAGCATGGCTGTGGGGATGGGGCCTTTTCAGCCAACTGAGCCAGGGCAACTCTCTGCTCCTCAGTGCAGAGTAGGTAGACCCCATCACACTAACCAAAAGGCAGTTTTGGATCCGTGACCTTTTAAGATAGACAAAGACCCTGCAAGCAGATACATTAACTGAGAAACAGCCAAAATCTCTCTGTCTCTTTCTCTTTCTCTTGGACAAGATGTAACATCACAGCAGAAACTTGGGACTGGCCAGAGAAAGTAAAGCCTCCTGCAGATCTGAAGGGATCTCTCAAGGAACATTATGGTCGAGTCTCTGGAAAGCTGATGCCTGGCCAGCACTCAAGCTACCTGTGAAATCAAAAGTATTCTACACCACACTTACAGACTTCGTCCAAACTGCCAGCATGAATGCGATGCATGTGTGTGAGTATCATGTGTGTGAGTGTCATGTGTGTGAGTATCTCGTGAAATGAGGAGTAACGGTAGTTTGAACTAGGAAGCCTAGTTCGAACTACCTAGTTCGTGCCCCGTGTAGCCGCGCTGCACGGGGTTCGAACCAGCGGGGTTTTAAAAATGGCGGCTCCCCGCTTATGCAAATGAAGCCCGGGAAATTTAAATCCCGGGCTTCATTTGCAAGTGCGGTATGCCTACATTACCCTCCTAGTTCGAACTAGGAGGGTAGTGTAGACATACCCTAAGATAGTTGTTAGAAACTGGTGGGTACCTGGGTGGCACACATCCGAAGAAGTGCTTGTGAAGTCAGTATTGGTGCACAAGACAAAACTCACTCTGCTCATGGATGGGAAATCTGTTCATTGAGGGAACACTGGTCCTAACCGTCATCAATTTTTTTGTAGATATGGCAAAGAAGATTTTTAAGGAAAAATTTGAAGAACTATTACGCTGCTTTGAAGATGTCCACAAGGAGTTTGTCTCAACTATAGTATATGAAGTTGCTTGTTTGAAAATCTAACAAGTGGACGATGGAAGCTGGCACCATGGGTTGATGGACATGGAATTGACCTTTCAGTACGGAAAGAGAAAATAGGGTGAGGCTAGACCATGAAGGGCCTTGAGAATGAAGACAAGGAGCTAATATTGGATGTGATAGAGTTCTGCAGATTAAAGTGAGCAATACTTTTTTAGTTGTTAGAATGCTCCATGGTCACACAGTTTGACTGTGGTCATAGACTCTAGAAGCAAAGACTTGCAGATTCCGAAACAATTATATTTGTGTGTAAGAACAGTGGAAGCCATAAATACTGGAATGTTACACCCCAGTTAAATATCTACATAGGGAATAAACATTTGATAATGGGCTCTTCAATCTAGTAGTCAAATGTTTAAGAAGATAGAATGGTTGGAAACTGAGGCTGGACAAATTCAGACTGGAAATAAAACACATTTTCAATAGTGAGAATAATTAACTGTTACAAAAGAAACAACTTGCCAGGGGCTGTGTTGCATTCTCCATCACAGGCAATTTTAAAATCAAGATAAAAGATATGCTCTCATTCAAACAGGAATTAATTCCGAGAAGTCCTTTTGACTGTGTTAGCCAAGGGGTCAGACAAGAAGATCAATTTTCTGTGTCCTTATCTGTCAATCTATGAAAGATACAAGGCCTGCTCAGAGAGAGGGGAGGCAGATCTGGCAACGGTCTAGGAGAGAAGAGGAGCCTGGGGCAAGTAATTGCAGAGGGCTAGGGCTCTGGACTGAGACGGGATAAGGAAACCAGGGGGAGGACTGGGATTCAGTTGAGGAGAGGGGAATGGAGGAATGAGTAGTGGCCAGAGAGTGAGAGGGGAAAGATAAATTAGATAAGAAGGCAGGAGGGGAAAACTCTTACTGAGATGCGAAGCGGTGTGGAGACGAGTAGGACTGGGCAGACAGGGAGAATGGAATTGGGCCAAGGAGCCAGTGGTGGCAAACAGACTGCACTGGAACAGGGAAAGGTTGGAGAGGGCAGGTCAGAAAGGTCAGAGGAGTCTGTGCCACTCAAGCATACTCCCCTTCTCAGCCTGAAACAGAATCCAAGTCTCTTTCACCATTCCTCTGTTGTCAGCAAGTATCTGTGAAACTTCTTGGCAAAGTATATGTCTCATCCCCCTCTAATTCTGGTGCCCTGGGAAAATGACATCCTGCTACTCTTGTCAGTAACTCTGTTAACTCAAGAGGCAAACTCAAGTCTGTTGATGAACCAAATGGGTATCAGTCTGATGCCTCATAATGGATTTTCTGGCTTTTGTTTGCTTTTTTTAAATAGTTGTGTAATTCATTTCCTAGGTTTGTGTTTAAGGAACATAATGGTGACAATATCCAGTACTCAAAAGTTAGTAAATGTTAGAATTAAGGTTGTCTCTGCAAACTTAGTTTTCTTAATTAAAACTGAAAAGATAAACAAAGAAGATAGTGGGTAAACAGTTTTCAAAGTCCACCTGGACCAATTCCAAATCTCCCTCTTTGGGAGAGGGAAGAAACAGAGCCCCAGGTGATCCCATAGGGTGGTGTGGTGAGAAAGGGCTAGAGGATAGTGCTGTTCTTGTTTGTATGTATGTACAATTAAATATGTACAGCACATTTTTGCGTGATAGATATGCCCCATGATTGTAGAATACTCCATTTATTTTGTTTTTAATATGGGTAGCTTTGTTCTCATTCTCAATGGAATCCGAAAGCCCTCAAGAAACTCAATACTTGACTATGTTGCTTTTCTGCTATTCTGTTTATACTGAAAATAATAATTTGAGATTTGAGGTTTCTATTTATGTTGTAGATATGAAAATCTAAGAGAAATATCACAATGACTGATCTCTATTGAGATATTCTTCATTGTTGCATTGGTGAGCTAATTATTAAACTCATACATTCAGAATAACTCCAATGAAATACAGAACTTAATTATTGTCTTTAATATTTGGAATTGATCAGATAAAAATGGTCCAATTGGCAAATGGCTTTTCAGATGAGACTGATTTTTTTCAGCTCTTTGGCAACTTCAAAGTGGTTGAAGTTTAAATGGCAATAACATAATTGTCACAGGTTATAGGCTTTTACAGGAAAATTAATCTTTAATGTAAAATGTGTTTTAAATGTGAACAGAAAAAAATTCCTTCTGTTTTTTTTTTCTTTTTTAGTGCTTTTTGATTAGAAGAGGGAGTGATTCAGGTATTTCCTGACCAGTAGTGAATTCATTACATAGGTTTGGAAACTTAGCAACCAACAGTTCTTTTCCCCTTTGATTCGATTATCTGTATTAAACTCTTATCCCTCTAGTCTCTCAAAGCAGTTTAAACTTTTGTCATGAACATACTTTAAATAAACTAGACAGTTTTTCATTTTAGCAGGAAGATTAAGAAATACATAAATGTAGCATCACATGCCAAAGAAAATAGTTATCTTGGAAATATTCTGTGAAATTGCATCTTGTTCAAGTCATATGAACATATCAATCATCTGTCAAATGTGATATTGAGAGCAACTTTGACCTGAAGATATGTATCTTTCTGTTTCACTGCATGTGATTAATATACTACGCAAGCCCATTTGATTGCTAGCTATCTTGTTCCATATTTAATTTTTCAAGATTATAATAATTTTTTGGAGAGGTTATTCACATATTGGTTTTTTCCCCAATTCTTCCAAAAATATTCTGTTTTTAAAATATACAAGAGACTACTGGAAATGAAGATGAATATTTAGGTTGCAGTTGTTGCTGGAAAAGTTTCCAAAATAGCCCCATAAGTCTGTATCAGGAAGAGGGACTATTACTAAAAAAATAATTATTATTATTAACACACACACTCGCTGTTCAAATAAAATATTACATACATTCACCAACACTCAATTATTTTGTTTTAGAATCCATAACATCAGCCTTTTCTCTTTCTCTCCCATACAGCTGCTCTCCTCAAATTAACCAAAACATTTCCTTATACTGCTCCATAGATTATTTTTTCTTTGCATACTGTCGACCCACCGAGAAACAAAAATTCTGGGAACAGAAAACGGTTCCAGGGGATTAACAAATGTCATTTGCAATGGAAAAATTTCCAAACTATTGATCTTTGCTGATTAATGTGAACTGGTGGAATATTTAAGTGAGTATTGGAAGATTAACCAAGAAAAAAGAATATTGAAGGGAAGGGCTAAAAATAGGGAAGAAAAATGGGTAGTAAGAGAATGGATATGTAAGAGAAGAGGTTTTGTAAATCCTCAGAGGTGAGATTTATCTTGCATGAGCTCTCAAGTGTCCATTAATTAATCCAATTGATTACTTATCTTTTCCATGATAGAGAACTGAGGACATCTGATTTTATTAGTTTGAAGAGAGAAGACTGATCTTCCAGTGGGATGAGGGCTTGTTTTAGATCATTTCTTATTAAGGCTGGTTTTCAAGCTTTGGAAAGTATTCTGCCAAAGCAGGATAATTTTGTTACAAGGCAATAGTGTCTATAGTGGATATGGCACAATGTAGTGACACCAGAAACATTTTGCAATTGGTTAATTTATTTGAGTAGAGTCTTGGTTCAGTGTAATACGATCTAGTTACAATTTTGTTGAGCAGTAGTGGTGGTGAAGATGTTAATATATCATTTTACAATATATTAAACAGTTTTCCATTCTTCAGGGTCTGACTGTTTTTCATTCCATATTTCTCTAAAGGTGAACCAGGATAACAGTTACCACATAGTATGGGGGCTGCTCCCAAAGATAGCAATTGTTTCCTAATGGAAAGGAGATGTGATTTTTTGATTGAGAGTCTTTGTGTAGTATTTTTTATAAAATGGGCGTGTAGTGAGGCAGAGTGGCTGCCCAGTGACCCAGAGGGGGAGGCGCCCCTACCAGAGCCCTGGTGGGCAGCATCCGGCCCCGGCACCCCACTTGACCGGAAGCCAGGAGGTGAGGCTAGGACTAGAAAAGACCAGCCTGAAAGGCCAGAGAAACCATAGGCCTCACCTGCACTCCCAAGCAGAGAGCTGAACCTGCAGGAAGCTGAGGACTGGCCCGGACGGCCGGGACCCCAGTTGGACTATGACTTGGAGGAACTATTTACCTGGCCAGAGGTTCCAGCCCTGGAGAGCACAGCAGACGGGTATAGAAGCCAGATACGTGCTGAGGGGGGGATGGAAGCAGCCCAGGGATAGATGCCAGTGATTTGCCTGAGAAGGGGTCAGCGTGTTGCGGTGAAGATCCCCGCTGACCCAGCAGCAGACTGCTCTGCTGCTGTTAGGGCCTTGGGCTAGGACAGAGTGGAGTGGGCAGATCTGCATTCCCTCTGCCGCCCCACTCCTAGGTGGTAGTTTCTCCCCTCACCTGCTCCCAGATAACAGCTTGCCTCTTCCAGAATCCTGCCTGAACAAGGGGACTGGACAGTGGGTGCTGCAATTGGAACCGTTACTGTGAATTGTTTGGTTGTTTGTTGCCCCACCCCGAAGCAGGGCCCAGGCCTAATGACTGCTACTGAGAACTGTTTGTTTATTTGCTGCCCCACCACGGACCAAGGCTGGGCCTGAGAACTGTTGGTTACTGACTGCTATCTGTGGCTGTGAACTAACATAAGGCTAAAGCCAAGCTCAGCTAATTCTCCAAAGAACTGAGTGAGTGGGTAGTGGGCTGGACTGGCCGCTCACTGACCTAGAGGGGGAGGAGCCCCTAGCAGTGCCCTATTGGGCCACAGGGAGTTGTTAGGCAGAATCAGTTCTGAACCTGGGGGGTGCTCCTAAGGTTATGTTTTATATGCTGCTTCCCAACACTAAGGACATTATCAATTTCCTAGAAAAAGAGAATTGTATTTTGCCAAAATGGGAGGTTGGTTGATGAGTTGAGAGGATTTCAGTGTTTTACAAAATATTTTAGAGGGTAGCTCAGGGCTGGGTATGATGTGGCCTGCATAACACTTTGATCCAGCCCATGGACTGCATCTGGCTGCTTTTTGTTTATATTCTGCTGCCCAGGCCACCGAATTTCCAGGCTCTGGCTCAGGCAGCAGGATCCTATTTAAATAACTCACAGCTCCTGGACACAGCGCTACCCTGGTAGGGGTTGGATCCAGGAGCCTTTTAAATTGCTGCTATTTAAAGGGCTCCCAGCCTCACCTCTACCACATTCCATGGGAGCTGCCCAGGGTAGCTGCATCTATTTAAAGGGCTCCAGGCTGAAGCTCTACCTCTGCAGGGGCCAGAGCTGTGAATCCTTTAAATTGCCACAGCAACCAAAGGCAGCTGCCAGGCAATGTGGTAGCGCCTGAGCCAGAATCTGAGAGCCTGTTGCTGTGTTTTTACTTCAAAGCCTCCGGCTCCAGACAACTCTGGGAGGAGGTTATTCCCAGCCCAGCCCCTTCTGCCCCAGGCCCTGTCCCTACCGGGGGTGGAGCTGGCCTGTGACCATGTGCCAAAATTCATTAAGTGGCCCCCTTGTGAAAATTATTGCTCACCCCCAGATTAGCTCAAGACGGGCATGTCTTTGTTAGGAAACTATTTTGAAATAACTTACTTTGAAATAATAACGCAGGAAATAACAAAATCAAAATAGCGTGTCCACACCATGGGGAAGCCTCAAAATTAGTCTGTGACAGGCTCCCTTAGGGTGTGTCTAAACTACATGGCTCCATCGATGGAGCCATGTAGATTAGGCTGATCGGCAAAGGGAAATGAAGCCGCAATTTAAATAATCGCGGCTTCATTTAAATTTAAATGGCTGCTGTGCTGAGCCGACAAACAGCTGATCAGCTGTATGTCAGCTCAGCACGCAAGTCTGGACACTCCCACGCCGCCCTGAAAGCCCTTTATCGACTTCCCCGCTATGCGTCGTAGGATGAGGTTTACCGGGGAGGTCAATAAAGGGCTTTCATGTCGGCACGGGAGCATCCAGACAAGCACGCTGAGCCAACAAACAGCTGATTAACTGTTTGTTGGCTCAGCAAGGCAGCCATTTAAATTTAAATGAAGCCGCGATTATTTAAATCGTGGCTTCATTTCCCTTTGCCGAACAAACAAATCTACATGGCTCCGTCGACGGAGCCATGTAGTTTAGACGTACCCTTAATGTAGATGCGTTACCTCGACTTAGAGCCCCAGAAAGCACTGGGAAGTAATTACTTCGAATGACTCTGGGGAGTAGTTACAGTATTTCGAAATAGCAGTGGAGTGTCCACGTGACCGCTATTTTGAAATAACCGTTATTCCTTATGGAAAGCAGAGTTATTATTTTGAAATAACTAACCCATTATTTCAAAATAACAGACTAGGTAGTGTGGATGCTCAGATTGTTATTTTGAAATAAGGGGAGTTATTTCAAATTAATTCCCTAGTGTAAGCCAGGGTGAAAAGTTTAAGATGAGAGATGATATTGGAGGTAGGTAATAGTATAAGATTTATAAGATTAAAACAAATAAGGTAATAACTGCTCATTGGTTGCAAACTATCTTTCCATGTTTCTCTTTTATAAAAAAAGATATAATGAGGACTTGTATCTGGTAGACTCAAACAACTTCTAGTGATGGCTCCTCAAGTATCTTGTATTAATACCTTGACTATTGACTTTGTCTAGGCTTTTAGCTGTAGATATATTTTTAGTCTTGGTATACTTAAGCAGCACAGTAGATTTGATGAGTCAATATGAATTTGAAATATGACCCATAAATGACGTATATAATGGTTTCCTAGGAATTAAGTTGTCTAGAATTTTTTTAATATGAGGCGATAGAAGGTTTTTTAGCTCTTATAAATTAATCCATCCTAGATTTAGGTAAAGAGTTATGAATTTGGAATATATTTTTCTTGGAGTGGAATCCTGTGTTCTCATGTGAGACTTTACGAAAGATCTCAGATTTTGACTTTTATATTTCACAAAGAATACACGAACAGGCAGAGAAAAAAAATTACCTGACTTCCTTGAAAAATGTGGTGATGAAGGTTTGTTAAGATGAAGGTTTGTGATACAACTTGACCCAGAAAACATATTCAGGATGCTGAGAGTGTCAAATATATGTAATATGAGTATGCATCTCATCACTCACACTGTCTAGAAGCAATCCCCAAACAGATAATGGATCAAGAAGACAAATTTAAAATAAAAAAAAATGAAAAGGGATTATGAAAGAATTTGTGCCATTTTCTGAGTAATCACTCCAAAAAGGATATAGAAAAGTCTTGGGAGTATTGTCTGGATAAAGAACAGATCTGGCAGCATGACATTTATATTCTATTCCCAGCTATTCTACTAATTAGATATATGACCTTGGGCAACTCACTTAATTTTTCCCATTTGTGAAAGTGGATATTTTTAAACACAGGGCTGTTAGGCCTAATGTCTATTGAATTATTTGAGATTCTGAGCTGCAAGATTCAACAGATGTGCAAAATATTACTTGTTACTGAAATTGCATTATAAATACCACTTTATTTTATAGAGCCAAATTAAAGGTAGGAAGCAAGGCCTTATTGCTAGTCATAATCAGATTTTGAACAGAAGTAGATCAACACAAGATGATAGCTGTGTTTGGGTATAAAACAGGAATGATATCCCATTTTGTGGTGGTTTTTTTATTATTATTTTTATTTTTTTGGTAGGGCTCCTTAGACTGGAGATATTGATGGTCTGCCTCTCAAATATTGTTCTGTCTTGAGTTTACTGTGCTATTTCACTAGGCTTTTTTCATAACCATTACTACATGGAGTATGGCATCTTCCATATATGAGCATATAGGGGTAATATTGAGGAGAATAAAGCCATGCAATACTGATCAGGAAAATAAGGCCAAATGCTGGCTCTCAAGCCAGTGGGAAATGGAGATTCTCTGACCTCTAAATTGGACCAGGATTCAGTTCTATGGTGATCTAGCCATGGAAATCTCACAGGCCAAGATATCAGGCAAATTACATTTGTCTAGAGCCCTAAATCACTTATGTCCTACTTTGCTTTTGTAAAATATGCATCCGTTTTGTTTTTTTAAACTTTGTTAAAATGTTAAAATTTCAGACTGATAATAAATTTAGAATTCAGTCTTTGTCATAGGGCTGTTAAAATGCTGAAAATGTTGGCGTGAATTTAATTACAGACAGATGTGCTAGTACACATGCTTCTCTGGGATCCAGACCACAGTCATATATCTGCAATTGTCTCTCACCTTGCATGTTATGAAAGATTTTTTTTTCGTCACTAGGCTGAATGTGGGAGCAGCAAGTGAGTCTCCTTGTATAGACAGCTCCATACATTCTCTTTTACAATGTCAGACACTTAATATAGTATGTGCCGTGGAATATGGAATTCTGAAAGACTGAAGAGAAGATGCACACGTTTTCAAGAAACAAGGGCCATATTTTTTAAGGGCAACTGATTTATTTATATCCCACACTGGAATGTTATAGTTGAATACAACAATAAATACTATACTTCGTTACTGCAGAAATTAATGGAAATATGCAAGCATTTGGATCTGTGCTTTTGTATACTCTAGCCCTATCTCCAGTCACAACTGTTATGACTTTTTTTGTCCCCTGCATTTTAGGCATATTTTAACATCTGTGTACAAGAATATACATCTGCATATTTTTTAATCTAACAATTACGAGCCACAGAGCACACCTTGAATGAGACAGAAACGTGTACTCCAAGTTTCAACTGTACAGCACAACAAAGTAGAATAAAACCTGACATAGTTCAAGGGATCTGTCTAATGTATCTGGTCATCAGTCAGTCATACTCACATTAGCCAGTCAGACAATAGATGATCATCTCAAAATCTTTCATTCTCACAATTCAATCTACTGGGGAAACGCTTTAATTGCTAGGAATGTATACAAGTAGACAGCGCTAGGAAATCTTGATCAACATGAATCTTTCCTGACAATATAAAGGGTGTAGGCAATTCTAAAAGGTAGATAATCTGTTTTGAGCAGACACACACTAATTAGAGAAAGAGATTATTTTTTCCCATATTTTTTTTAATCTATACCACTTCCTGTGTAGCCCTTGCTCACCACTATTTTATCTTGCTAGTTTGCTCAAAGCTGGTGTGGGGATATCCAGCTGAGCTAAAAATTCTCCTGTCATCCACACAGAAAATCCTTTGACCCATCTTTGAAGATGCTTTAAGTCCAGGCAAAATTATTCAATAGAGAGTGGGTGAGAGCCCAAGCTATGCTATTGCTCAGGCCAGAACCCACCCTTTTACAATCAGTAATATGGGTTTGGCTTTGCTCAAAACTAGACTTGGCCATAACCGTGTCAACCACTTGGGTTAACTGTGCAATGAAGGTGTACCATAAGGCTGATTTGACTCTGTAACCTTTTAGCTGCAATACAATAACTGCCAGACCCACAGGAAACTGCCCACAACTTAAACCCCTCCAACACATTATCAACAATCTACAGCCTATCCTGGAAAATGACCCCCTCACTCTCACAGGCCTTGGGGGAAAGGCCAGTCCTTGTCTACAGAAAACCCCCTAACCTCAAAGAAATTATTTCCAGTAACCACTCAGCAAACTTCCATCATAAACATCCAGGAACCCACCCTTGCAATCAGCCCGGGTGCCAACTCTGTTCACACATACACACTAGCGATTTCATCATTGAATCCAAACCACATCAGCCACTACATCAGGGGCTCATTTAACAGCGCATCCACTACCGTAAATTAGCGTCTATAAGCCATGCACATGTATTCCCCACACCCATGCATAACCCGCGGTTTTTCCTGATTTTGTAAAAAAAGTCTTAGATAACCCGCACACATGTATAGCCCACGGGAGATGAACCACGGGTACTGTTAATGAATGACAACAAGGGTAATTAACTCAGGCGTCAGGGTCTGAGCCTGTTGCACAGAAGCATTTGAGCTCCATATACAACATTGCACAACTGCCAAAGCTCAGAGTAGATGGCTGCAGCCCGACAGGGCAGACTGGCTGTGTTGCGGGAGGCTGCATGGGCAGGGAAGGTGACTGGGCGTACACCTCGCACCATCTCCAACCCTCCCCAGCTGCCTTCTGCCCATGCTGTGCACTCCCTCAGGGGTGAGCTGTCTGCCCCAGGCAGCCAGAGCCAGGAGCTGGGCAAAGGAGCTGTGTCCTTAAACAGAGCACACCCCCTCTCACAGAGAGCCAGCCACGTTCGGACAGATGCAACAGAGGGAAGAAGGTTGCAAGGTATTCCCTGACTTCTCATCCCCCTCTGCTCTGCCTGCTTGGTCCCCCTCTGCTCTGCCTGCTTGTGACAGCTGCTCAGGCTACCACAGCGATTCTGATTCAGCACCTCAATCGTCAACGAAGTAAAAAAAAACTTGTATAATGCGTGCACGAGTATAGCCCGTTGAGGGGGGTTGTAAAACATTGCATAATCTGTGGGTTATATATGCTAAAACACGGTAATTTGATCTATGACAGCAATGCCCCTCTGCCATGGGCTTTGTCTACACTACACGTTTCCTTACAAATAAGGAAGATACATCAGTAATATAGCTCCTATTGGTTGTATTCAGTTTTCTTCTAGGAGCTGAGGAGTTAATGAAATTGCAAAGTTAATTTAATTTCTTACTCTTAAATGCAGTGTGTGGTCCAACATGGATTTGAATGTATACGTACTTGTAAATCATACCTAATTTGAAGGAAAATGAGTTTAAGAGTTCACAGTCCTTTTCAGCATTAGAACAATAAACAGATATAGAGCTACATAAAAGACTGGGGGTGGGGAGTCCAGGAGACACTGGAAGTTCTAGATCCAGTCAATCCAACCCAATCTGTTTGCATTTTCCAGGCACACACTGTGGGGACACAGTGTTAGGTTCCAAAATATGAATCACAGAATGGTAAAGGACACAAGAAGAACTTACTATGTTAAAGCTCTGTATTGCTAAGAGATCTTTAACATAACAAGCAACATGGTTTAATTTTTAAAAAAATTGTGTTAAGAAAGTCCTAATATGTGAACAGAAGGGCTCAGTCTTCTCATGTTTCAGGTTTCAATATTCATCTTCACTGAAATTTAACAATGAGAATGAGTATCAAGACATGTGACTAAACACAACTGTCTTTGCTATCACAAGGCTTTTCTAATCAAACATTTTTTTAGTTAGACAATGAATTGAAAACCCCTTGTGTCCAAACCAATATTGGCTATATGGCAATGAAAGCTACCAGTGTCTCTAAAAAGCAAAGTAGATTAAAGTATCGACTGATCACTAGAAACAATTGTCTTTTTTCCCCAAGTGGATGGGAAGCAATCCTGACCATACTGCAATGCTCCAGTGGTGAAGAAAGTGGAGATAGAAAAGATTGAACATGGCTCTAAAAACTTCACTTTCAGTACGAGTAACATAATTGTTAAATTTCAAAGCTATTTTTTCCTTTAAGACTATGCAAAATGTAGATATTTTAAGCATAAAAGAATGCTTTTGAATACAGATTTTGTTCTCTTATAAGGAAGCACTGATGTTTTAAGTCACTATAAGATGTATACATGATAAATACTTTTAGCCCTAAGCACCCCTAATGAGGAAGAGGATAGGATATTACAGTCTGTTTGGAGGTAGCAAGTAATGTAGCAGCAGTGTAATGGTAATATCTGAGCTGAACTGTATGTTGTCAGGCATGCTTGTGAAAATCCCATTCCTACTCATTCAGCATTGAAAAGTAAGATCAATCACCATTTGTATGGAGTTGAACTGGGAAGAGAAAGAACCTGGAAAGGCTTCAACTTGACCTCAGAGGGATACTTGGTGCAACTATATTTTGGAAGTTTTTTGAGATGGTTGGTTTTGGTTTTCCTTTAACATATGTTTGGGGAGATCATTGGAGTGATTGGCAGAGGCCCTGGACTATTTTTCAGACAAACAGCAAGTGTTTTAGATATTGTCATGCTGGGTTGATTCTTGGGGCTTGTTTATCCTGGAGCTTTGAACTGAGTGGGGTCAAACAACAATATTAAAGCACATTTCTTCATAATGCAGATTTAGCATCTCAACTGTCCAGAACTGTGCATAATGGACAGTGGGATAATTTTGATCTGGCCACACATACTGTACTTCCTTGCAACCATGTATTATGGGACTTCTAGGCAGTTCTCCCAACCCACATAGTGATTCTTCGATGTGACTAATAGACAAAAAAGGTCAACATTTTTAAGGAACCATTAGTTCAGAGCACCCTGCTTCTCTCTGAGAAACCACATGAAATAGTTTATCCTAACTTTCCAATAGGGAAATACCATATGAGTTGCTTCTAGCTACCTTTTGAAACACACTTTGATCAGTTCACTGGTTAACAGCAATCTCAAAAGCTTCATGGAAATCCACAGAGTGAAAAAAATTTCACCACCAGCTTTACTGAAAACTTTGTAGGTGTAGGTGAAAAATGCAGTTGAACTAGTGTTATTTGCTAATGTTGATCAAATATTCAGGATTCAAGCTTAATGTTAATTTTGCAGACTAGTTAAATTAGTATTTTTTGAACTGATAATTAAGTAGATCTTCAAATTCTAAAATGACTGTGTAAATTAATAACATTGTGTGGTGAGAAGTATGGAAACAAAACTGATTAGAGATAATGAGATAAACTCAACATCTGTGAAAGCAGGTGCAATTTCAGTGACTTGAATGGATGTGTACCCTATTAGATCAGGTCAGAAATGGACCCATCATTTCTCAGTAAGTGGCTGAAACACAAAGAGAGGGACAAACACACATACACACACATTTTTTTTCTTTGTAGATTATAAACAAGAGAGAGTGAGGGATGTGTTTCTTTCCATAATTGTAACAGATGTCAGTTTCACCTCCTGGGAAAATACTGTATTTGAAATGTTGTAACTATGAAAGCTCCTATAGTTGCCAAAATAGTTTCACATTTGTAACATGAGATTTACTGGTTCGTGTGTTAACTTGAATTGGTTTGGATATATATATAATTAGAAATTATTACATAGGGTTTCAGTTGAATAATTTCTCCCAACAAGCTTAAACAAAATAGTTTCTTAACAGATTAGATTATCAAAACCAATCTACTTGAAAATTGACGGCACATTCGTTTGTTTATTTTGTTTTGTTTGTATACTTGTTTTTGATTTGCGACATATCTCAATCTCAACTATGCCAAATTTGCAAATAGAACTTTTTCCCCCCTTTGGGTGTATGCACTAAAAACAGAGTTTCTAACACAAATCAAAATAGAAATCTGTTAAACTCACAGCCTGCTAGTCCCTCGAGACCTGTTATGCAGACATTTCTCTTTCTCCCTCTCCCCGATCTTAAATGTAAACATTGTATGACACACAACCAAATTTATCAGTCTTGGTGTGTATTATTCCCTTTAATTCATGAGGTGTAACTTTCTTGTTCTTGAATTCTGGATGGTGCACAAAGTCAACAAGCGGTGGAGCTGGCACAAAGAAAGTATTTCTGGCTTCAAACAACAACTTTGTATTTCAGGGGAAAAATTAAATTTCCAAGATCCAATGTGCAGCTTTCTTTGTGAAAAGCCTTTGTCCTATAACTTGATTTTAGCACATCATTCTCCATCACATACAAGTGCTGAAACATCTATCTCACTGCTGAATTTACACAACTCTCAACATTTAATGGAACACCAGAAAATCCAGAATTTCCTTGATGTACCATTAGGGGAAAACAGGATATTTCAGATATTTCAAATATTACATATTTTAAACCTAAATTTATGAAAATGCATTATCCTGATTGAAGCTGCAAAATTTGGATGAAGATGCTGATAATCCCAAAGGCCCCTTGTTTGTTTTAATGTCTGCTTTTAATTGTAGATAAACACGGGTCTAGTCAAATAGGATAACTGACAAGCTTGGAGAGGAGTCATCTGGTAAAACTGGAATTCCTATTTTGTTTCACTAAATCTTCTGGTTTTCTTCTTTGTTCCTGTCTTTTTGTTTTCTGTTTTCACTCCACTCCTCCCCCACACCTTTAAAAAAAAGTTATGAAATAAGTGATTAGTCATGGACCTAGGGAAATCAGTGGAACTTTTGCCATTAGCTTTAGTCAGTGCAGAACCAAGCCTGAAAGCTACAATGATTATAACTATATAATTAAGCTATAACTAATTTAGTTTCCTTTTGGTATCTGTTTCTAAGTCATGAAAGCATATTTCATATTTCTATTTTCCCTGAGTCTTTAAAATTATCTTTTCATATTTTATGTAAGTTTAGTGCTTGTGAAAAGCACTATATTGATAGCCTTAACTACCTAATTTCCCTATCCACAGTCCTCGTGGACATACTGGATCTCTCTGCTATAACTTCCAGATCTAATGTTTTGTAGATTTTTTTGAGCCATTGACACCATGTCTTGAGTACTTTACAAGGTCACCAAATAATCAACAGATAGTGACCACAAATTCTCACATACAGCTACCTAAAGCAAAAAACTTCTGTAGCCTATTGTCAATTCTTTCAGCTATATGAATCCCAATATTTTAATTTATCTTTTAAAAGAAATGCAGTATATTTGATACACAGCAGAGAGCGCCTGTCCCAAATCTCACAAACTGAAAATACTCATGAATTTACAACTTTTGTTCCTGGTCTGAATTTCATGGCTCAATCCCACTGGTAATAGGCAGCATTAGCATAATCTAGAAAGCTACACTTAAACTAAATTACTTTTGAGATAAACAACTTCCTCACTTTCTTCTAACAACAGTCTAGTTTTACAACCAAATGTGTCATTCTTTGGTTAATGATGTGTGTCTGATATTCATGATAATAAACTTTGTTAGATTTCAGGTCCAGTATGGATTTCCTAACCCTTAAACTAGCTTGTCATCTCTAATCAACATTCTAATACACTGGCAGACTACAGTAGGGACTTCAGAAGCTATTAATAATCAAGCAATATCATTTAAAAACTGTACTCAGAATTAAATTTGTCAATCAGTGGAGCTGACTGTCAGAATTCTGATTTCACTAGGCAGATAGCTTAATGTTACAGTTTTACAAATTATAATAGAATCACTATCCTTGCACAGAGCATAAGACAGTTCTAATTCTATTTCTGTGTCGATCTCTGAAATTTAAGTATCCTTAGTTATTTTAGCTGTAGACAAGGACCATAGTGAATCAAGAAACATATCCCCCCTCCCCAGTTGAGTTCAGTGGCAGTATCTATATGTGCAGAAATCAGGGTAACCTTTCCCCCCCCTTCATACTGTATCAAAAGGCAAAGCTATCATGTATGTGTATGGCTGAAATAAATGATTATAAATAGGTCTAGACGCCTGTGCATTTATTCTAAGAGAAAAACCTGAAGTCCTGAAACTGAAGAAATCTAAATGTATCCCCATTTACATTACTGCTATTATAGTTACTTTAGTCAGGCCAGTCTGTAAGAGGCATTTCCTCAGATGTGACAGACATAATGTTTGTCAGCCCATCTGGGCCTGCCTCAGGTAGGTAATTTACTGTTTGTCAGTCAAGGTAACTAATCTAAGAGTTTTGTTAAATGATAGTTCTGCTTGATGCCCTACACTCAGTTTAGATTTTGCTACTATAGGGGCCCATTAATGGCTTCCTGAATTATTGATCTAATCAATTTTAGTCTCACAAATAAACAATCCAGCGTGGTCCACACCCTCATCCAGATCAACTTTTTCTTAGCTCCAATTCTTGCAACGTGTAGCACAAAGGCAGATCATGTTTCTGAATAAATTGGAAACCATTATATTTCAAACTAATTACCAGGAATACAGCTACATTCTCTACATTCTTCTTTGAGTGCTTAATAGTTTTATTAATACATTCTTCTTTGAGTGCTTAATAGTTTTATTAATATAGTTACAAGTTATGTTCCCCACCCTAAGGAATCTTCTTGTAGATCCCAGTATGGGAATTAGATTATGCACAGAATACTTGGATACTTGGAAAATCTGTGATTTCATCAATGTGGATAGTCTTGCCACTGATGCAAATCACAGTTTTTCCATGACATCCTGTTTTGCGCAATTCTTGTACATGTCCTTTCATGAATCCTCCATAAAAGATCCACCCAACATGCCGGAGGCCTTCCTCTTGTTCTTTTCATGTCTCAGGGATACCAATGGAATATAAGCGCTGCCAATCTGTTGTGTCTCAGTCTTGCTACATGGCCAATCCATCTCCTTTTCCGGTCATACATCACTTGGATGATATCATTGACACCACTTCTTGAGTGCAAATCATCAATAGTAACATGCTTTAGCCTACTTACACCCACCATACATCTTTCCATTGCTCTTTTGGTGGTTTGCAGCTTTGATTCTTCTGTAAGCATCATATTCCACGTTTTCCAGCCATACACCATTACTGGAAGGTGTTAAGAAGATGGGCTTTCATGGTGATGGGAAATTTGAAATCAGCAAAAACACTACACAGATTCCCAAAGACAATCCAACCCGGCCACCTCCTCCTGCTCAACAACTGGTCTAACTCATTGTCCCTCTTCAATGCTTGTCCAAGGTATACATATTGATCCACCAGCTCGACGGACTGTCCATCCATTTCATGATGTACTCTGAACAATATGCACTTTCTGTCCACTTCATTTTTCCAGTATGGATAATCAAACCAATCTCCTTTGCATTCTTACCAATGTCAGTGAGGAGGGTTTGCCATGTTTTGGGTTTTGACACAATTAGAATGATGTCATCTGTGAAAAGGAGCATTTGAAGAACCGCAACTTCAATCAGAAATCAATCATTGACTTCAGTCCTCCACAGGACATCTTCCAGAATGGTGGCAAACAACTTTGGCAAACAAATGTCCCCCTGCTTTACGCCTCATTTACCTTCGATGATCAAGGATCATCAAAAAGCGATTTCCATTGTTGCGTCCATCTTGGAGACTTGTATGATTCTAACATACACAGGGGAGATGCCCTGCAAAAGGAGAACACTTAAAGCTGCATTTTGTTCCACCGAGTCAAAGGCTTTTTTAAAGTCAATGAACAAGAAGCCTAATGGGATCTTGTACTCTCTATACCTTTCAGGCATCTGCATGACCACAAAAATGTGGTCCACTGTGGAGAATCCCCTATGAAAGCCTGCCTGTTCTCTTCTCATGTTTTCCTCAAGGACACCCTCAATATGGGCATTCTCATCAAGACCTTATAAAGATGAGAAAGCAGGCAGATAGGTCGATAGTTGTGAATGTCTTCTCGATCGCCGTTTTTTGGCAGAAGAACAGTTTGTAATCTCTTCCAGACTTTTGGAATTCTCCCCAAAATAGTGGGTTTTAAAAATTGGGTCTCCTGTCTCTGCTCCTTCTCAATCAGCAACAACCACCCAGACTGCCTATACCATCTTGGGAAGCATGTGTGTCTCAGTATCTGTCACTCCTTCTCTAGCCAGACCCAACAAGCATGGGAATTCCAGCTTAAAAAGCACTCAGGGAAAAGACTCTAAGGCCCTAGTCAGATTCAGACCAGAGGACAGCCTGTGCCCCATGCATCAGGCAGTATAGTAAAGGAGCTCACCTCCTAGCACAAGGCCTAACACAAGAGAGGGGGAGATTATGCTTATGAACCCTCTGTCAAAGATTCATCAGGAGAGCAGGAGATACTTTCATAAACACAAGAGCAGATTCTTCCTCTAAATCCACTCTAAACCGAGGCCTATGGTTGAACTATGTTTTCCACCAATGATCCTATGAATCTCCTTCATAAAAGACAGAAGGTGCAAAACTCACAATATCCTACCCCTTTTACATCAATCTGACCTCCTCTATTGGCCAAAAGACATTTTTAATGGGATGCCTGGTTGTTGCAAATCACTATTCAATGCCATTTTCATCAAATCCTCTTAATCTTTTGGTGGCTGTCTTAAATTCTTGTGCCACAACTGAAGTTCAAGAACAACTAATGCTGTGTCTCATCCATCTATATCATCAAAATTCTTTGCCTACCCTCTACAAAACCCAGCTCCTTGGTCATCTTCAGGATCTCTGTTTGCAAGAATTCTCCAGTCTAACATGCATGGAATGCACACATGTATGCTCACAGTGGAATAGATAGCAACCACACATTTCAAAGAATTCCTGTGACAAGGTAAGGTAATTAATTTCCCTGTTTTTCTGCCTTTCATTCAGCCACTACACTCATTAGCATAATTGTATCTTGGTAAGATTCCACCACTAAGAAGGCTCAAGATTTTAATCTTTACCCAGTATTTGTGCTGTAATGTTTTAATTAATATGGATACAATTACTTCTAAACGGTGAAATGCAGAACATGGAGTGCCGTGTTTTAAAGAGTGTAATCTTTAAAAGAGACAGTTGGTATAGTAACACAAAAGCACTATTGTCTTATGTGAGCTGAATGTAAAAGAAGTGGAAGTCTCTTAGAATCATATTCTGTTTGAATGTAGTATTTGATTTTCATAGAACTTTCTTCATAGGAGAAGTAAGAGAACCTGTATTAGTCTATTATGTAACTTTTGAGAGCTTGCCTTTCCAATCTTAATGTACTTTTAATGTAGAATTCTTTAACAAATACTTAAATATTTGTGATAGAAATGTAGCCGTGTTAGTCTGGGGTAGTTGAAGCAAAATGCAGGACAATGTAGCACTTTAAAGACTAACAAGATGGTTTATTAGATGATGAGCTTTCGTGGGCCAGACCCACTTCCTCAGATCAAATAGTGGAAGAAAGTAGTCACAACCATATATATGGTATATATGGTTGTGACTACTTTCTTCCACTATTTGATCTGAGGAAGTGGGTCTGGCCCACGAAAGCTCATCATCTAATAAACCATCTTGTTAGTCTTTAAAGTGCTACATTGTCCTGCATTTTGCTTCTGGTATATATGGTTGTGACTACTTTCTTCCACTATTTGATCTGAGGAAGTGGGTCTGGCCCACGAAAGCTCATCATCTAATAAACCATCTTGTTAGTCTTTAAAGTGCTACATTGTCCTGCATTTTGCTTTAAATATTTGTGTGTGTAATAGGCCATTTGTGTGTGTGTAATAGGCCATGCTTCTAGGATGCATTTCTTCATTCATATAGCTAGAAGCAGAATTCCTTTTTTTTAAATTTACTATATATTCAAGAGAGTTTGTGTGTATGTATGTGTGTGTCTGTTTGTTCAAGATCTCCTCCTAAACAGTAAGAGCTAAGACCACTAAATTTGGTAGGCATTTCTCACACTATTTTTACTTTGAAAAGCAATATTATTTTATAAGTGAGTGAGAAGAAGGTTTTATGACTTGCTGATCTCAAAAGGACTCTTGCTTAGTATGTGCTTAAATATAAGCTTGCTTGTTTGCTAACATTATTTTAAAGTTTGCAAGTTCACTAGATTCATCTTAATAGAACTTTATGTCAAAGTCATTAAAGAAATTGTGTGTGTATATTAAGTACAATGAAATCCTCGAAAAGTCATGGATGTATTTGTTAATTGGATTCCAGTTCTTAATTCTCTCTCACTAGAGTAAATGGCATTTGATATGTTCTGGCAAATAAAATGTAAAAATAAAATTAGGAAGGCCAAAAAAAGAATTTGAAGAACAGCTAGTCAAAGACTAAAAAATTGTTTTTAAGTACATCAGAAACAGGAAGCCGATCAGTGGGTCCACTTGACAATTGAGATCCTAAATGAGCACTCAAGGATGATAAAGACTTTGCAAAGAAACTAAATTATTTCTTTGCATTATTGTTTATATCTGAGGATGTGAGGGAGAGTCCTATGCCTGAGCTGTTCTTCTTAGGTGACAAATCTGAATATCCATTTCAGATTGAGGTATCATTAGAGGAGCTTTTGGAACAAATTGATAAACTAAACAGTAATAAGTGACCAGGGCCAGATAGTATTCAGTCAAGAGTTCTGAAGGAACCAAATGTGAAATTGAAGAACTACCTATCATTTAAATTTGCTTCTGTACCAAATGACTGGAGGAAAGCTAATATAGTGCTAACTTTTAAAAAGGGCTGCAGAGATGATCCTGGCAATTACAGACTCGTTACTCTGACTGAGACAACTGGTTGAAACTGTACGAAAGAAGATTGATAGACACATAGATGAGCGTGATTTGTTGTGGAAGAGTCAACATGATTGTAAAGGGAAATCATGCCTCACCAATCTACTGGCATTATTTGAGGGAGAGTCAATATGGACAAGGCTGATCCAGTGGATATAGTGTACTTAGATTTTCAGAAAGCCTTTGACAAGGTCCCTCACCAAAGGCTCATAAGTAAAGTAAGCTGTCATGGGATAAGAGAGAAGGTCCCCTTATGGATCAGTAACTGATTAAAGGATAGGAAACAAAGGATAGGAATAAAGGGTCAGTTTTCAGAGTGGAGAGAAGTTAACTGTGGTATCCAACAAGGTCTGTACTGGTACTGGTACTATTTAGCATATTCATAAATGAACTGGAAAATGGGATAAACAGTGAGATGGCAAAATTAGTAGGTGGTACAAAACCACTCAAAGCGGATCTCGCAAAACGGGTTGACTGGGCAACAAAATGACAGATGAAATTCAGTGTTGATAAATGTAAACTAATGCACATTGGAAAACATAATCCTAACTATACATATAAAATGATGGGTTCTAAATTAACTATCACCACTCAAGAAAGAGTCATTGTGGATTGTTCTTTGTTACTCAATGTGCAGTGACAGTCAAAAAATAGAAACAGAATGTTGGGAATCTTTAAGAATGAGAAAAAAATAAGACAGAAAAAAATCATATAGCCTCTATGTATATCCATGGTATGCCCACATCTTGAATATTGTGTGAAGATCTGGTTGCACCATCTCAATATCTATATCTATATCTATATCTATATCTATATCTATATCTATATCTATATCTATATCTATATATTTGAATTAGAAAAGTAAAACAAAAATGATTAGGAGTATGTAACAGCTTCCATATGAGGGGTCATTAATAAGACTGGAAATTTTCAGCTTGGAAAAAAGATGAGTAAGGAAGGATATGAAAAAGAAGGATATAAAATCATGACTGGTAGGGGGGAAGTGTTCTTTACTCCTTTTCATAATACAAGAACTAAGGGTCATTAAAGATGACTACACTTTTAAGTGTAGGCCTTTTAAGACTATATTTGAAAGAGAATCCTCTGAACTGTCATTCATACTTAAATTCGACATTTTACACTTAAGTTTGAATAAAGACTCTAATTATCTTACCCATTACAAAGATAGCTTCCCCAATCATCACCTCTAATATCATTAGCTCACAGACATTTACCTCCCCCCCATACCCCTTCTGTTCTGAAATTTGATTTGTCCTTTTCATATGTGTTCATTTTTTTAATTGTATCCTATGGTTGTGACAATTTTCTTCCACTATTTGATCTGAGGAAGTGGGTCTGGCCCACGAAAGCTCATCACCAATAAACCATCTTGTTAGTCTTTAAAGTGTTACATAGTCCTGTTTTTTGTTTCAGCTACACCAGACTAACACGGCTACATTTCTATCATTAAGGGTCATTAAATGTAATTAATAGGCAGAAAGTTTAAAACAAACAAAAGGAAGTATTTCTTCATACAACGCACAGTCAGATTCTGAAACTCTTTGCCAGAGGATGTTGTGAATGCCAAGATTATAACAGGGTTCAAAAAAGGAACAGATAAATCCCTAGAGGATATATCCATCAATGTCTGGCACATGCTGGGTCCAGCAGATGCGGCCTCTTGGGGACAGTGATACTTTCCCAGCCCCCATGGTATGATGGGGTGGGGGGAGGTTGGGATTTGTGTCCAGCACACGTGGCCTCCCAGGGAGAGTGCTAATAGCTTCCTCTCCTCCTTCATCCAGGTGGCTATGAGAGATAAAAGTCTTCTCCGAATCACACAGAGTGATCAGGAGCGGATGCTGACTGAATGTGCCCAGAAACCTGGGTCTTATGCTGCAGTGCTTTGTAGTTGCATGATGCCAGATCATTTACTGGTGGCTTGGCATGGGAAGGTGTCCTACCGTGGAGGACGAAATAAGTCTGACCTCCCCAACAACCTTGTGAGAAGGATCAAAGAATTCCTATGTGACAGCTTCATGGAGATGTGCAGAGAAGACACCCACTCCATTGGCAGACACACTAACAAGTTGTTCCAGGCCCCGTATGCTATGTAGGCACAGAGCGTGCTGCACATCACACCCAATTGCCTTAACCCACTAGCATTGTGAACTCACCAGAAGTACCCTCCTGGGGTTGGTGCTTGACTGGGAGACATCCAGGGAAGAGGATACTGGCTTCAGTGTGATGTAAAGATCTTGGCTCTCGTCGATCATCAGCTGACCATTCTTCTCCTTCCTCTCTGCCACCTCATGGTCCTCCATGCTCACGTCACAAGTGTCTTGGCTGAATACCATGGTCAGGCTGCAGAAGCTGGTTGGGTATCACCATCCCAGAATCACATCCAGTTGCTCATAGAAGTGGCATCTGTGAGGTGCTTCCCCAAACCATCCATTCACCTCCTTTGCCTCAGCTCCTTGATTTTGATTTGGCACTGCTGGGCATTCCTGGAATATTCTTTAGCCACTAGCTTCACCTAACTTCCACGCTATGTTTGCTGGTTCACAGTTCAGAGAGGATGGATTCCTTTCCCAATGTCTTCATGAGGTCCAAGATCTTCCAGACCCTCCATGCTGGTGCTCTTCTGTGCACCTGGGAACTGGAACCCAGGTATTTGAATTGGTTGAAGTCATGGCCACATGTGCCATGGTATGCTGATTGCTCTGACATATGCTCAACATGCTGGCCACATGGGAAATAAAATTCAGAATTTCCCAAGGCTTTTCCTTTTCAATTTGAGAGTAGTAGAGATGCAAGTTCTGGCAAGAGAGGTCAGAGTAGGGCACTGTGGGATGCCCCCCATACGCCAAGAACCTTGACTTTCTCCAGCACTGGGTCTACTTGTAAATTTAACCACACAAGATCAGGAATAGCATTACTTCTCATGAAATCAGGAGTAACCAACATCGACGTCAATGGCTTTAATGTCAATGTGACAGACTTAGTAGTGTGGACGCATCATTTAGAAAATCAACTTGATGCAGCTAAATTTGCTCTACACTCTTAGTGTAGGCCAGGTCTAACTTAAACCAAGGTCAGGGTTCATTTGTGCCTAGAAAATGGGAAGTGCTGGGAATGGGATTATTTTCCATAACATGGAAAGGGAGGAGGAAGAAAGCGGAGGGACATGAAAGGGAGGGGCACAGACAGTAGGGACCTGATACTGAGAGTGGCCATTGGGTGCAGATGCAGCACAAAGAGAGTGGCCAGAAGGGCTGAGACTCCACCATCTTGCCTGCCACCAAACTGGTTAAGGAGCCTCCTTGCCCCCAGAGCCTGACACCTCCCCAGACAGCCTGCAGGCGGGTGGGGAGTACTGCTGGAAGGAGACAGCTGGAGGGGCCAGGCTCCTCCCCCAACAGCCTGCAAGCTGTGGGATGAGATCGCTGGAAGCCAGGAGCAGCCCCTGGAGCTTGCCCCCTGACAGCCTGCATGCAGTGGGGGGAGGCAATAGAGACACCTGCAGGCTGGGGGAAGGGCAACTGAATGCCAGGTCAGTTATAGCTTGAGCAACATTGTGTACATTTGCTAATTTACAAACAGAAGAACCACAAAATAAAATGCACAGAGCAAACCATATATAGAAAATTAGTGTTTTGTGGAAGGGCTCTTTCATTTAGATATTTCATGTATTTTATCTGCAAGGAGCATCTGGTTAGAAAAGGACTTTTAAGTGTAAAACTTGAATCCAGATCCACCGATTTAGAGTTTGAGGATTTTGGATCTTGGGCTTTGGTCTGGAGCCATTTCTACATAACATGTAAGAATAGTATTAGCAACAGCCAATTCATATCATTTCTCTGGCAGCTGACATGCTGCTGTTGATTCTCTCCCAACAGAAATAAAATTAGAACTCCAGATTGTAATTGAGAGGGTTGACAATTTTCTCTTCCTGTGTCATCACCTTAAATTATCTTTCTCTTAATTTTAATGAACACCGTTTCCGGTGGGGTATGCGCCTTCTTTCTCCTTGGAAAAATAAATTGCAAAAAAAAAAAAAAAAAGAATAGTTGTGCAGCACCTAACAAAACATGTAGATGGTACCATGAGCTTTTGTGGGCACAACCCACTTCTTCAGATGAAAGCTCATGATACCATCGACAAGTTTTGTTATTCTCTATGGTGCTGCGAGACTTTTCTTTGTTTTTTAAGTTTTTCCAGTTACAAACTGACTCAGCTACCCAGTAGTTTTTTTGTAAGAAAAAAGGTGCCAGTACTCTGGGGCAAACTTGTTGAGCAAAAAAAACCACACCGCGCACTGGGGGCCAAAATGTGGTTGCGGCCCCTTTAAGAGCCACAGTGCTGTGCTTCCATCAGGAGCCGAGCCGCCCCAGGAAAACAAGTGTCATTATGTGCGGGGGAAATCCCATTTCTGTGGGCTGGGAAAATAGGTGACGGTACGCCGTTCCGGGCAGTACTGTCACAAAAAAAGGACTGCGACTACCCTTCTGAAAATGTAGTGAGTTGTTAGGTATATTAAAAATATTTAAAATGAGTTGTTTTTTGTCAGCTGATTCTGGAACTGGGGACAAGAACTCATTTATCTGGGAAAATCTAGTAATGTAGCAATTGCGCTAAGGGATTAGATAACTGGTGAATATAGTCCATTATTCTGTCTCCATTACTGATCAAGATTTTTGTGAGATTATATCTGATTTACATCAGTGTCAGTAAGAAAAGACGCTTGCCCCTTCCTTGTCTATTCTAAGTGAGAAAATGTCAATTGAAGGAGATTGTTGGTTGTCCTGTTTGAGAGTGCAACTGTAACCCACACACTTATGGGATATGGTTCACTGTCCCATACAGTAGCACTTAGACCACTTACAGCAAGAGATAAGAACAGGGGAACTCTACAACTTATGCTGAGAGCCAGCTGGCTTTATAGCTCAAGCTCTAGAGCAGGGGTGGCCAACCAGTTAGAGACGAAGAGCCAAAATAGCTGTGGATAGAGTGCAAAGAGCTACGTATTATATATTTATTTTTATATATCTATATATGTATATAGAGAGAGATAGTACACAAAATGTAGTGATAAAAATAACATTAAAGGACATTTTGGACAAAAACCAATAAAAAAGTTTCTAGTCATTTAAAAAATTCACGGACAGTCCCTAGATTTTCAGAGAACTTGACAAGGAACAAACATCAAATTAAAAAAAAACAACTTTTACAATACAGTAATATTCTCACACTAAAAAAAAGCATCCCCACCATGTATTTTAAATTTAACACTACTGCCCTATTATGTCCTGTGAGGTTTTTTTTAAATTAAACTGAACTGAGAAGTAAATTAGCACAATTTGAAGTGCTTGTTTCACTCCAGTTTGTTGATCTCTGGTATGGTTTCCTTTTTTTTTTTTTTTTAAACTTATGATGATTATGGCATTTTTATAGTTCTAAAAATTCAGGTCTGTCCCAGACTGCAAATATGAGAAGTTCAAAAACAAGAAGAGAGAGACTCATATCTCAGAATAATTGCTTCATTCTGGCAAACAATAGTCTTTGAATTTTCTTTAAAGAAACACAGTGTGAAACAGGTACATGCTGATTCTTTTTTTGCCCTGGAATTTAAATATGACATCTGTGTTTGCTGTCTTATTCTGCATCCATGAAGACTTTGAGTTTAAGGTACTTCAGCCCCCCGCTCTAATCCAATCCCCCTCCTCTCCCTCAGAGCCAGGCACCCCCAGCCCCCTATTCTAACCCAATGCCCCATCCTTCTCCCAAAGCCAGGAACTCCCAGCCCCTCGCTCTAACCCAATGTACCCACCCCTCCCCCAGAACTAGGCATTCCTAGCCTCCCTGCTCTAACCCAATCCCCCTTCCTTCCCCCAGAGCCAGGCACCCCTAACCTCCACCCCCTACCCCCACTCCAACCTAACGCCTGGGTCTCACCAGAGTCACTGCCGCCACTCACTCCGGGCGCTGGGGCATGTGTGCAGAGCGGCCGGCCATGATCAGTCTGGGTGCGCAGGTCAGAACTAGCAAGAGCCGCATTTTTGTGAACAAAGAGCCACACGTGACTTGAGAGCTGTGGGTTGGCCACCCCTGCTGTAGAGGCTCCTACACTAAGCTCCAAAGGGCTCAGGTTTGAATCGACCTTGTGGCAGTTACAAATGTGAGCTGAAGACCTCATACAAAGCACTGAAAGTGAAAAACAGCCAACATTTACAAGATGTCTGAGGCACTTGTGCACAGGCAATACATGCTCAAAGTGTTTTAACCAATGCATTTTCTGCTTAGTCAGTAGGATTACAGATGCCTATTCAGATGCCTATTAATACTGTATTAGATTTTAATTCTATATTTTCACTCACCCTTAAAGATCATACAGCACTAGTACCAATCCACCTGATATGACTGTGCTGTTTTGCTGCTTTTAGCTCATTATTACCTACCAAGTAATCCTCAGAGTTTAAAACAAAAAGCACCACATAAAAGTTCTTATAGGTTCATGGTCCATGTTTTCTTCCTCCCATTTGCCCTCTCTTTCTATCTGAAGGGCTCTCACCAGTCTGGCTTTGGAATTGCCCTCTTTACCTACAAAGAAATTGTGATAAAGTGATCTCATTGTTGATATTACCAGTTTTTTTCATTAGTTTTGAATTCTGCCAGTTAATTTTTCTACCAGCTCAATGACAGGAGTTTTGTAAGTTTGCTCTGTCCTGAGTTTTTGTAGCCAGTTTTACATTTAGTGAAGGGGAAAAGCACTGAAAGGAAAGGATAATAAGATATAAAGAGGCTTGTGCATTGAAGGTTGGTAATGAGACAAAAATTAGTTAAACCTGTACAGGCAGTCCCCGAGTTACGCGGATCCGACTTATGTCGGATCCGCACTTACAAACGGGGCTTTTCTCGCCCCGGAACTCGCGGGCGGCGGGACCACCCAGACGTGCAGTGGTCCCACCACCGCATCCTCCGGGGCGAGAAAAGCTGCTCCGGGTGTCCCTGGCCTGCTGGGGGGATCCCCAGCAGACCAAGGACACCCCGAGAAAAGCCTTGGAGGCAGCGGGGTCCCGCGCCTCTGCGGCTTTGTTCCGGAGCAAAGCCTTGGAGGCGCGGGACCCAGACGCCTCCACGGCTTTGCTCCGGGTGTCCCTGGTCTGCTGGGGACCCCCCCCCAGTGGACCAGGGACACCTGGAGCAAAGCCTTGGAGGCGCGGGACCCCGCCGCCCCCCCGGCTTTGCTCCGGGTCTCCCTGGTCTGCTGGGGGGAGGGGGCAGCTAGTGCACCCCCCCCCCCAGCAGACCAGGCTTTTGTTGTGGACGCCTGGGGTAGAGCCTCTGGGGTGCTGCCGGGTTGGTCCTGGGGGGACCTACCTGGCAGCGCCCCAGCTGTTCTGTCCCAAGCTCCAGATTCAGCCGCTGTTGAAACTGATCAGTGGCTGATTCCAGGAAGCGGGGGCAGAGCAACTCTGCCTCGGGCTTCCTGTAGTCAGCCCCTGGTCAGTTTCAGCAGCAGCGGCTAAATCTGGAGCCAGTTCCGACTTACATACAGATTCAACTTAAGAACAAACCTATAGTCCCTATCTTGTATGTAACCCGGGGACTGCCTGTACCTGGCATTAACATCTTCATTCTAGAAGGTATGTCATAGCGAGTAATTTGTATGGCTATAATACCAGCCCCATGGCTGGGTAAGGTGGAAAAAATTGGGACAGCTAGATCTTGTTGAAGCTCAGTTCAGCTGTACTTATGTGGCTTTATTTTTTTACTAATGTATTTGATTGAAAGTCTTAAGACAGAGCCACTTCCTGCAAATTTTTTTCCCCCACAACGGCTTTTGATGGTCATGATTCACCAATATGGAAACTAATCAGAGCTTGGAAGAATACTGCATGTTGGTTTGCCAACTCTTTGAAGTGCATGACAGCCAAAGCTATTTGGCCATAGTTTAAATCGAACATTGTGCTAATGTGTGATTTCCAAAGTTTCTGCCTATGATTCTTAAACAACAGAAAAATAATAGGAACGCAGTACATGCAATGTGCTCTGATGGTTTTAGTCTCAAGTGTGCATTGTAAATGCATAGAAATGAAGAGGATCAGAAAACTGTATAAGAATACATGGAGAATGCAAACTAATGCTCCTTAAAGTAAAAAGCAGTTAAGTACAACTGAGGAAGGTAAAAGGGCAGTTAATCACGGTATAGATAATATCCTTGAAAACTAAACATAGAATTATTGCTTCTTCTACATATCTGGCTCACTAGATACCCACAAAGACTTCAGAACTGGAGTTTGGTATCTAATTTATTATCTTGAAATATTTCTAAGGCATTGCAGTTTACAACAAAAGCATCAGGAGAAGGTTTCAAATTTTGTATCTTTCATTGGTCACAGTTATTTAAACCTACTGACAATAAATATGGTTTTCTGGGTATCACCATTTTTCTTAAGATGATTTTTCTGAAAACTCAGAAAAATCTTTGGGTTATTTTAAAGCTGACAAAAGGGCCAGTCATGAAGTCTAATCAGAAGAAATAGTAATAGTCAATTGCTTGCTGTCATCTATTGAGGGAAAGAAAACAAGGAAAGTCCAAGATTGGGAAAAGAGAGCTTGGGGTTATTTTGGGAGGGGGTGGGGGATGGAAGGCTTCATGTAGATGTTTGGATCTAATTGAAGCCAATTCTATACAGTTAGGCTGTGTCTAGACTGGCAAGATTTTGCACAAATACTTTTAACTGAAAAGTTTTTCTGTTAAAAGTATTTGCGCAAGAGAGCGTCTATACTGGCATGTGCCTTTGCGCAAAAGATTTGCTTTTGCGCAAAAGCATCCGTGCCCAGTGAGCAAGCTCTCTTGCACAAGAAAGCTCCAATGGCCATTTTAGCCATCGGACTTTCTTGTGCAAGAAATTAACGTGGCTGTCTACACTGGCCCTCTTGCACAAGAATACTTGCGCAAGAGGGCTTATCCCTGAGCAGGAGTATCAGAGTATTTGCGCAAGAACCACTGATTTTGTACATTACAAAGTCAGTGTTCTTGCGCAAATACTCGCGGCCAGTGTAGACAGGAGGCAAGATTTTGCGCAAAATCGGCTGCTTTTGCACAAAATCATGCCAGTCTAGACACAGTTTTATATTTTATAATACATAAATCATAGCTTTTGAGACCAGAAGAAACAGTTGTGATCATCTAGTCCTGTCCCCTTACCACAGGATACAGAATTTCATCCAATGATTCTGGCACTTAGCCAACATGGTGATGATTATTAATCATGTTTATTACAGTAGCGCCTATGGACCACAACAAAGAGTGGAGTTCCATTGTGCTAAGAACTCTACAAACAGGGAGTTTGACATTCCTTGCTCTGAACAGCTTATAGTCTACATAGACAAGACAGATGCAGAGTGGGGAAAACAGTGCAACATACGAGCACAGTGAACAGGGTCAGAGTGGTAAATGTCATATTAATTCCATGATTATTTTGGGTGGTGGGTTTAATAGTTAGGAGGTAGTTAAACTAAAGAAAACTGATGGGAGAGGGGGCATTGAGGGGAAGAGGCACATCTGAGTAGTGAAAATATGATGTGAAAGAACTGTAAGGGAGAGGGGAGAGATTTGGCGCAAATAGCCAATTAGCACAGGACAGAGAAAGTCCAGTTAAAATTGCTGAAAATTCCAGTTTTTACTCTAATCCATGATCTCTGTTATTAAAACCTTACAGGAATGATATCAAGGTTCTTCCTCCCCTGACTTTTAATCCACTTCTGCAAAGACACAGAGGCTAGGTCTACACTACAAGGTTTTTGTGCAAAAATGGCCATTTTTGCGCAAAAACCAGCGGAGCGTCCACACCTCAAGCACGTTTTTGTGCAAGAAAATCGACAGAACAGAGGGCTTTTGCTGATAGAGTTATCCCTCTCCCCATGAGGAATAACTCCTTTTTGCACTACAGCTCTTGCATAAAAAGGCAGGTGTAGATGCTCAGAAGTGGCTTTTGCACAAGAAACCCCTATTGGAAAAAGCACAGGTGCTCTGATGGCCATTCTGTGAATGACCATCAGAGCTTTCTTGTGCAAAAGTGTCCATGCAGTGTGGACGCTCTCTTGCGCAAAAGCACATCGCTTTTGCAATGTGCTTTGAGGTGTGGATGTGCTTTTGCGCAAGAACTTTATATTTAGTGCTCTTCACATACATGCTCTTCACCTTGGGTGCTCTGCTTTTGTTTGTGTAAAGAATATATGCAAGCATCAAAGTAGATTGGAATTTGGGAGGTGAGAATGAAGTTACACATTAGGGAATTGTACAGAAGTGCTGCAGCTGTTTTATATCAAATGTTATATATATTCCAACTTCTGACCTTGTTTGGACACAATCATTTCACATTACGTATGAGTCAGAAATACCAGATACATTGATGTGGCAAAAGCAAATTCCATGTTTTCCATCTGCTATCTACAATTTAATATGATCCTTGTAACAAGTCATATAAAGAAGAATCTGAGTCTATAATCCTCATACTCAAAGCTGGTAACTATCATAACACAGGTCTTTAATTCATCTTCCAAATGTTATTCATTAAGTTATACGATATATTTTAGGGGATAAGATATTTTAGGCGGATATAGGGCAGGGCGAACGGGGCGGCCGCCCCGGGCCCCGCGCTTCAAAAAGCCCTGCACATGCACCGTGGTGCCACTGCACATGCGCATGGCGTCACTGCACATGCGCCGTGGCAAAGGGGGGGCCCCGCGGAATTATGCTGCCCGGGGCCCCGCAAAACGGTCATCTGCCCCTGGATAAGACTTTACAGAACTCAGGAAGTATTGCTTTTCTACTTTCAGTATCACATTTAGCATTTCATAAACTATACTTTTAGAGCCTCTGAAAGCAGAAATTGAGGTTGTGAGCGGCAGCAAGTCTGATGAAGTGGGTCACAGTTGACCTGTTTCCTGATACAATAAGAGAAATTTATTTACACACACCTACTCACCTACTACTATTTCTGTTCAAAATAATAACTGATCCTTATTTGATAATGCTCTGTGAATGAAAGGATGTTATCCTAGTTACATATCTGAGTGGAGGCTTGAAGGAACAACTTCTGCTATTACTACCTGCACCCTTCCAAGTGTTCTTTTCTCTTTCATTGTCTAGTATATCTTCAAAGAAGAGCAGAAGGATCATCCAGAGTCCTTTTATTGCTGACAAGGGGTATGTCTACACTAGCCCTCTAGTTCGAACTAGGGAGGCTAATGTAGGCATTCGAAGTTGCAAATAAAGCCCGGGATTTAAATATTCTGGGCTTGATTTGTATCTTCCCGGCCGGTCGCCATTTTTGAAATTTACAAGTCCGGACTAACTGCCCATGTCTATACGTGGCAGGGACCCGGCTGTTCGAAATAAAGCCCTAGTTTGAACTACCTGTTATTCCAGGAGGATATAATTTATTTAATTTAAATTTCTCCTTTAATTGTTATATGTCTGAATATTAGCTCTTGCTTAGTTCAAAGTCTTTGAGGAACTTTACATGACATTTCAAAAACTGAAAAATGATTAAATACACTACAGCACTTAAAAGTGTGAATTAGAAAAATATATAATTTATCGCTATGACATTATTTTTTAAAAAGTACCTTAAATTATAGATGAGTGTGGATTGTAATCTTTAAGGTTTAATACATTTCATGCAAATTATATGTGTGATGTTGAAGAGAACTAGGAAGTTATAGCTTTTCATTTTGACTATATGTTTAGATTCATGTCTGGGCACTTATTTAAATCTGTGGATGCGAGTCATGTAAAGAAAAATCTAGGCCACAAATGCTGCAGATCCAAATTGCATTAAAATTCAGGAGTGAAAGGTTCTGAGATTTGATTTCACCCATCAACAAATGCTGTAAAAGTCAGTTTCTTGAATTCAGTTTTTGCTGTCAAAATAACATAATCAGCCAACTTTCCCATGCCATGTTTGTGACTTTGTCATTTTTACTGACCACCTTAGTTAACTGTTTAAAGTATACATGTTTGAAAGGGAAGCTGATAAACACAGAATAAAGTACAACCATAAAATTTGACACAAAAGCTAAGTCAGATTTTCAAACTTTTGTCTGTAAAATCATTTACAGTGATGATTATTTTTTCAAGTATTATCCCAACACAAGCTAGAGGAAATGGAACCCTTCACATTAACATTTACAGTTTACAGGTGAAATGCAGAAAGAAATAAAGTGCCATTGTGGACTAGTTTGATGTTACAGAATAAAATAGTCAGAATATCAAAAAACAATTAGAGAGATTTTTCAATCTGGAAGAGAAGGCCTCTAGGAAAAAACAAATACTACTTAACTTATATCTATAGACATACAAGAGCGAGACAAAAAGGATGGAGATGGAGAGAAAATAATACACATTTGTTCTTCATGCCTAAATAGCAGTTGCTTTTGCGGAAAAACTTGCCAGCTGTCTACATTGGCCGCTTGAATTTCTGCAAGAACACTGACGATCTCATGTAAGAAATCAGTGCTTCTTGCGGAAATACTATGCTGCTCCCATTCGGGCAAAACTTCTTTCGCACAAAGCTTTTGCGCAAAAGGGCCAGTGTAGACAGCTCAGATTTGTTTTGCGCAAAAAAGCCCCGATCGCGAAAATGGTGATCAGGGCTTTTTTGCGCTTTTTTTTCAGAAAAGCATCCATGCCAATCTAGACGCTCTTTTCTGCAAATGTTTTAACGGAAAAGTTTTCCGTTAAAAGCATTTGCGGAAAATCATGCCAGTCTAGAAGTAGCCAAGGAGAAGATGCCTTATTGTTATACTACAAATGTTACTGTAACAATTGAGAGCTAAGCAAAAGTTCCTGAAGCCCTTTTTATTGACTTGGTGATTTGGAAGCAGGCAACACCTTCTTGTTTGGCACCAAAAATTATTCAACAATTCAAACAATTCTCATTCAATAAATTAACCTATTTGTTGTATTTTCTCTCTCACCTTATTTGTCAGGCTTCACTGTACTTATGTGGCCTGTACTTAATGTGTACTTCATCACTGCAGTATCTGAGCACCTCCCAAGCATTTTAAAATAGGCACAATTTTTCTTTCTTTCTTTCTTTCTTTCTTTCTTTCTTTCTTTCTTTCTTTCTTTCTTTCTTTCTTTCTTTCTTTCTTTCTTTCTTTCTTTCTTTCTTTCTTTCTTTCTTTCTTTCTTTCTTTCTTTCTTTCTTTCCAGCCTATTGGAAAAAAACTGAATAGTTTACAGGGCTTTTTTGTTTGCCCACTTTGGCTATGTCTACACTGGTGGCTTCTTGCGCAAGAACATTTTGCGCAAGGGTTCTTGTGCAAGAAGTCTTGCGCAAGAACATGTCCACACTGCCATGTGCGAGCTGTGCTTTTGCTCAAGAGCATCCATGGCAGTGTGGATGCTTTCTTGTGCAAGAAAGCTCTGATGGCCATTTTAGCCATAGGGGTTTCTTGCACAAGAAGTCCCTGCCTAGCGTCCACACTGCCCTCTTGTGTAAGAGCTCCTGCGCAAAAGGGCTTACACCTGTTAAAAAAGAGTGTAACTCTTGCGCAAGATGCTCTCTCTTACCACGCCATACTGTAAATTTCCTTGTGCAACAGCAGGCAGGCAGTGTGGATGCTCTGCGGGTTCTTGCGTAAGAACAGCCATACTTGTGCAAGAAGCCTAGAGTATAGACATAGCCTGTGGGGCTACGTTTAGACTGGCCCCTTCTCCGGAAGAGGCATGCAAAGCAGGCAAGTCAGAATAGGGAAATCCACGGGGGATTTAAATATCCCCCGCGGGATTTAAATAAACATGGCCGCCGCTTTTTTTCCGGCTTGGGGAAAAGCCGGAAAAGAGCGTCTAGACTGGCGCGATCCTCCGGAATAAAGCCCTTTTCCGGAGGATCTCTTATTCCTACTTGCAAGGAATAAGAGATCCTCCGGAAAAGGGCTTTATTCCAGAGGATCGCGCCAGTCTAGACGTGATTTTCCGGCTTTTCCCCAAGCCGGGAAAAAAGCGGCGGCCATGTTTATTTAAATCCCGCGGGGGATATTTAAATCCCCCGCGGATTTCCCTATTCTGACTTGCCTGCTTTGCATGCCTCTTCCGGAGAAGGGGTCAGTCTAGACGTAGCCTGTGTGTGAGAGAAGTGGTTTAGGGAAGACTTATATGAAGGTATGAATCTTACATTCAGCACAACAAACTCCCATATCCGTACACTACATTTAGCATAATTCTCTCTCGTATAATCACTCTCTCTCTCTGCATGAGCAAGGTCACTTTTTTATGGACATCTTGACATCCAGAGCAGTTTTTTCTGTGTCTTAGTACAAGGGAAAGTGAAGTATCCAGTTAAAATTAGAGGCACCATTTAGATGGACTTTTATAGTAATTTAAGTGTCCTTTCTTATTTATGTTAAAGCTTCTCACTTGCTTGTAAATAAAATAAATCAAGGAATTAATTATCAGAAGAGGAAGAAAGGGTGGGTGTTTGATGTCTTTCATTGTCTAGAAATTTGTTAACTGAATTCCAAAAGCGTGGCAAGTCTGAAGAGATCTGCCCCGTCCCCTTTTATCGGTCATTAATGGCTGTGTATGTTGGGGACTTGTGTGTGTTTTTCTTTTGTGCTTCCTTTTTTCTTTCTACTCCATGGAAATAGATTCCAACTACAGGAACATTACCATACATCCATTAAAGCCAGATCTGGCATTTGAAACTCAGCACACTACCTTTTGTATTAAGGGTTAGATTGTGACATTTAGACATTGTGTTGAGCCAATGCAGTGCCATATTGCTGGGATATGTCTGTGTACCACCACAAAGGAATATGCTTCAGAAATTGTGCCATCATGCCTGCCTCCTCACTCATTCCTTTGGAGGCTATACTGGGTTCCAGGTGTCCTTGATATGAATTGAGAACCACAATACAAATATTATTACCCAGTGAAAAGAGCAGCAGATTTCTTCCTTCCTTACTGCATACCACCTACCAGTTAGGAAACACATTGAAATGAAAATCTCCCATGCTAACATTGCCGCAACAAAATGCTCATTCTAACTGTCTTAGCCCTCCACAAATGCCCACACAAACATATAGACTGTGCTGCATGCCTGGAATGTTGACAGATTTGGGCCATTTCAAACAAAAGGAGAATTGGGGGAAAGAGGAGGGGTGTGAATTCCAGAGCAGAAATGCTTTCATTTGCATACTGACTATATTCATAATAAATCTTATATTTGTCTTTCTTGATCATATAAGTATTGATATATCACTGATTGTATTTCAGTCATTAGTCTAATGCTGTATGTATTTAATGCTTTGAATATTGAATTGAAGTCTGTCATTATCTACAGAACTAGATTGTTTTTTCTGATCATGAATCTCCATTATCTCTTCTCTTGGCATTTAGACCGTGTTTCTATTTTGTGATCTAATTTTTTTTTTATTTAGGAATATACCAATCTTTTGTTATTTTCCTTGTTTATATGCAGTCACTTAGAAATCATACAAGTCTTACCATTACTGAATGCCATACTTTTCAACTCTACAAAAGGCTTCTCTCACTTTTGCAAAATATGCAAACATTGGACAGGGATCATTTTTACAGAAATAATGTACTTATCTCTTCAGTGTCATGTGGCAGCTTTTAAATAGTACAAAGCAAAGGTATGCAATAGTTGAGGAGGCTAACAATAACGTAATCAGTAGAAACTACAGAATTGATGCTGGTTGACAGGATGTAATCAGCAGATTGGAATTTGGTCTCTGCTCATTCTCTGCAATAGTGCCACTGAATTTGGGGTCTGATCCAAGACTATTGAAATCAATGGCTCTTAAACATATGCCCAAATCCTGAAAAGGACTTAAGGTCCTGACTCCTATTGATTTCAGGAGATAGGCTCCTAAATACCTTTGAGAATCTAGCCTTAGAGTGTGTCTACACAGCAGGCGTTAACTTGAAATGAGCTATGTCAATTGTGTAGCTTATTTAGAAATAGCTTATTTTGAAATTGGGAGCGTCTACACAGCACTTATTCTGAAATAAAGCATGCTTTCTCCAACTTCCCTTATTCCTTGTACAATGAGGGTTACAGGAGTTGGAGTAAGAAATCCTTCAGCTTGACAGTATTTCAACATTATTATGAAATCACTGTCTGCTGTGTAGTCACGGACTAAGTTATTTCAAAATAACACTAGTTATTTTGAAATAAAGTGTAGATGTACCCTTGGCTTCCCTCCAGTACGAAAAAAAAAGGGGAAGGACTTATTGGAAACCAGAGCCCTCAGGATATGTCTACACTATGTGCTTATTTTGAAATAAGCTATTTCAAAATAATAACTCTTGAAATAGCTATTTTGAAATAGTGCGTCCACACTACAAATCCCTATTGAAATAGCATAGAATTATGTTAAAATAGAATGTCCACACTGATTGGAGTCTGATTTGCATTTAAGGGCTCCCAGAAGCACTCGAGGCAGGACATCCGGAGAGCAGTCACTTCCTGTAGCTTCTGCCTGAGCAGGGTTGGCTCGAGCCACTCCGGGGCCCAAGGCAGTGGGCGCGCGACGCATGTGCGGCTCCACCCCCGGGTGCATGGTTCATGTGCGGCTCTAGCGCACTGCGCACCTTACAGCTGCAATCAGGCACTCAGTGCCTGATTGCAGCTGTAAGGGGTGCCATGTGACCCCCGGCCCCAGGCGCATGGCGCCTGATGGCAGCTGTAAGGAGCGCTGTGTGGCCGGGCGTGCGGTGCCCCTTACAGCTGCCATCAGGCGCCCCCCATAGGTTGGTGCCCCGGGCAGCTGCCCGGCTAGCCTCCCCCTTAATCTGGCCCTGCGCCTGAGGCTATCTGAGGCTCATGCTTAAAGGGGCTCCCCTCTACAGCCGTGTCTCAGATGCTTCACCTTAGCCTACCTCCTCAAGGGACAGCAAACTGTTAGCACTTAGGAATACACTTGTGAGACAAAGGTTGACCTATGATAAGATTGTATCCTCATAAATGCAGTTCCAATGGGAATAAAATAATAGGTATGTTAAACACAGGGAAAGTTAAAATTAACTTAAAAATATACATTGGTAGGTAGATGGATTAGAAGCCCTATTAGGTCTTTTTGCATCTTTAATTTTTGTGATGCTATTAAATTACACTTATGAGAGAAGAACTGTACATTATTACATAACTAAGGTCAGGAGAGATGAATGCTTAGATGAAACACATCCAAGGAACACCTAGTAATGCATGAAGTGGTGCTGGTAATTTAGCTGCTTTCTCCTCCCATTCAGTTAGTACTAAACTAATATGCCATCATATTTTTAGGAAGTAGTATACTGCAGGACAAGTACTGGGTGTTTTCTCATAACATATAAAATTACTGGCAAATACTAAGGGTACGTCTACACAACAACAGCGACATTATTTCAAAATAACTAGTGTTATTTCAAAATAAATTAGTCCACGTCTACACAACCAGAAGCTATTTCAAAATAATGTTGAAATACTGTCAAGCTGGAGGATTTCTTACTCTGACTCCTGTAACCCTCATTGTACAAAGAGTAAGGGGAGTCAGCGGAAGAGAGCTCTGTTTCGAAATAAGTATTGTGTAGATGCTCCCAGTTTTGATGCACTCCAACCAAAATCCTCACTGAGTTTTAGTAAGGGGCCAACTGCTTGCTAAATAGATACATTTCCTCTATGAGCAAATTATTGCTTTTCTTTCTTGATTTATAGAATGAGGATTAGATGGGCATCTTTGGGACAGAAATATCAATTCATGGGTGGAGAGGTGTGTGCAAATATGTATGTGATGTTTAGCACAAGGGGGCCCTGATCCTTGTTTGGGCCTATAGCTTGTACTGCAATATACATTTAAATTATACTAAGATTCCTTTATGGACAGACACAAAAGGACAGGTTATAACAGCTCTTACTCAAATAAAGAATACATGTAATAACAAGTGTCCCTGCATAAGCATTAGTGATTTCATGAATGCCTCTTTTTGGCATCTGATGTTGGGCACAAAGTTTAAAGAATTGTGCTTTTGCCAAGAAATTCATGTTTCATTTTGAATTTCTTGGCTTATGTTGGTCTGTCTTTTAATATGAGCCACTTGTAGTTTGATTGTGACTTAATATCTCAGAAAGACTAAACTGAACTCATTGAATCTTGTCACTCAGTAGAGGAGTTTCACTGATTACAGGAAAGTTTTGCCTCTGTTAAGTTGCCCAGTGTGCTAAAAGAGAACATTTAATAACCATTTCCCACAGCTTGCTGGGGTTGACAAGGTGTCTGTTCCACATGTGGCTGCTGAAAGGTTCTCTGCTATTTCAGAATGGCATTTTTTTCTGGCTCTTGCTTACAAGAAGTCTCCCTCAACTGAACTATTATTACCAAAAGAATGTGTAGTTTATAATATCTAGGAAGCTTTACAGTAAAGTATCATTAAAGGAAATCCTGTTCCAAGTAGCTCCGTCAATAACTGTTAAGGAAGAATATAGACCATTAAATAGTAATTGTTAATTGACTATGATAAAACAAGCTAAGAATGGCACTGTAGTATAAACATGTTGTATTGTTGAATGTACCTATTTATAGCCAGTTATTTCAATTTGTTGGTTGCCTACACTCTATGTATATAGGCTAATAGAGAAGTGTTTAATAAATACTTGTCACCATCTGACGCGATTGAAACTTTTTTCTAAGTGTATATTCATATTAAACAACCAGTGGGACCCCTGGACAATCAAGATGCTAAAGGAGCACTCAAAGATTATGAAGTAATTGTGGAGAAATGAAATATTTCCTACAGTCTTCATGGCTATGGATAGTGGGGAAATTCCCAAACATAAGCAAGTCTTTTTAGGTGACAAATCTGAGGCATTGTCCTAGATTGAAACATCATTGGAGGCTGGCCAGGACTTGAACACACAGCCCTATGCTCTTCAGGTGAACATGCTATCCTCTAGTCCATTCAAGATCTCACCCCACCTCCTGGGCATCCCTTATCCTGCTTTGCTAACATGGGAGCCAGCTCCAGTCCCTCAGGCAGCCTGTGTTAGCTGTCTGGCTGCTTCCAGAATGGGTGAAGGGATTCAAGCTCCTAACCCTGTGTGCTCTAGACAAATGCCCTATCCCCTAGGCCACTCCAGAACCCACCCTTCTGCCCTATATTTAGGGCATCCCCGCCCACACTCCAGACCCCTTGGCTAAGACAGAGCCTGCACCCCAAATCTCTACCCCAGCCTGGTGAAAGTGAATGAGGTTCGGGGAGGAAGGAGGATGGAGTGAACAGGGTGAGGCCTCGGAGTAGGGGTGGAGCAGGAGCGGGGCCTCCGAGAAGCGGGGCAAGGAAGCTGGGCAAGGGTACTTGGGTTTGAGGCAGATCTTACATTGCACTTACTTTGAAAAAGTGATCTTAAAGTTTAAAAGGTTGGAGAGCACTGATCTAGGCTCTGTCAGGGACTGGAAATGGGTGATGGGAGAGGGATTGCTTGAAGATTCTCTGTTCTGTTCACTCCCTCTGGGGCATTTGGGATTGGCCACTGTCAGAAGACAGGATGCTAGGCTAGAGGGACCTTTGGTCTGACCCAGTGTGACGGTTCTTATGTTCTTATGGTCTTACACACACACAAACTCTGAAAAATGAACATTAAGATTGAAAAGGCAAGTACTCCAAAGTTAGAAAATGTAGAATTAAGGTTCTCTGTGGAGATGTTTGCTGACCACATAGGAATATTTGCTGAATAATTATAGCGTACACGCAAGTAGTTTGTGAATATTTGCTATTCAAAATTCAAGCTTTGATTGAACACAGAGGAATAGAAACAACAACATGATTTTTGTAATGCTCAGATTTCAAGTGTGAATGCATGGTAAATATGCTTTTCCATTAATATGCTGCAGCATTCACTCAACAAACCTCCCCTGCATTTATTTGCTAGAGTATTTATGGAATATTGCAAACACAATTGAAGGAAATGCATTTAGAAATGTGTTTGGTATCCAATGCCTGAGTGGATTCATGCAGTGTTATAAGATGTGGACTGATGTACCGAGGTCTTTCAAAGGGACACAGACATGGGCAAAGTGAAGGCAATGAAAGGTCCCAAATAGCCATATGTGTTCCTGCCTGCTCAGGGCTAGGCCCCTGGGCTAGGCCCCCTCCTACCTGCCTTAAGCCTGCTTATTGGTCACTGAGGGGTGGGGAGTCAGACAGCTTGGCAGGGTGCTGGAGCTGGCAGCTCTGTCAGGAGGAGCTTTTTAGGGGGTTAGCCAGGGGCTGGGTTGGGAAGGTTGGGGATAAATGGCTACCCAGCACTCAGGGCTGGGGTCTGGCAATAGGAGGAGGTGGGGGAGGCACTAACCCTGGGCTATGTCACCACAATGGAAGGGACACAGGGCTGGCTCCAGTAGGCATGGAAGAGGCAGGGTTGGAGTTAGCCTTCCCAAGCCAACCATTCACTCGCTGCCCAAGGGCATAGACTCTACTATATTCAAAACATCAGTGACTATAAGAGAAAACAGCACTTCACCATCTCTTGCGGCAACAAATACAGTCATATCCCACCAACGTGAGGTGATCGAGCCAGAGAGCAAGAGTAAGAGTTGCTAAACTTGTTGATGTCAGGAACCTACTTGCAGAAGTGTGGTTTTACAGGGAAAATAGAATATATTCAAATGCTACTTAGAAAGCTACTAAATATGGCTTCTTCCAGTAAAATTGAAGTATGAGGTTTGGCAAACATCAATGAATTTCTACAAAATCTGTAATTGTGTATATAAAATACTTGGTTACATTTATGTTTCCTTTTCTATCCTTTCTCTATTTCCTCTCAACAAAACATGCTGGGAAGGGGCACATTATCATGACGGTTGTTCTGCTTCTCTATCAGTGCTTATAAAGAGAGCACTTGGGAAGAAAAAGCTGTTTAAATGGCCATGTGAGTTGCAGATAGGGGAGATAGGGACCTGAAGGAGCCCTCTTGTTTGAGTCCGTATCTCCAGCCACTGTGAGTAAGTGGACTATATGGCTATGTCTAGACTGCAAGCCTCTTTCGAAAAAGAGCATCTAGACTACAACCAGTACTTTTGAAAAAGCAAGCCGCTTTTTCAAAAGAGAGCACCCAGGCAGTCTGGATGCTCTCTTTCGAAAAAGCACAGTTTGCATGACATAGTGCCTTTTTTCGAAAGAGCACTTTCAAAAAAAAGCATTCTTCCTCGTAAAACGAGGTTTTCTGTGGTCAAAAAAACAGCCACGTTCTTTCAATTTACTTTCGAAAGAACGCGGCAGCAGTCTAGACACGGGAAGTTTTTTCGAAAAAAGGATTTTTTAAAAAAACCCTGTGGTCTAGACACACCCTATATGAGATAATGTGTTGGTGTTATAAACAGCCTGTTTTTTAAGATACTCCATCTCTATACATCTTTATCTCACCATTCTGTGGTGGGTGGGGCATCATGGCACGCTGCAATGGCTAGTGACTAGGTTGAAAAGAATTCTGAATATCTCAACGTTTAGAGGCATTAATTTTATAAGCCTATATACAAATGTGTTCTTTGAGTTTATCTGACTTTAAAGCATATTCATCCTGACATTGATGTATTGTAGCTTTGATTTTTTTCTATTCAATGTTTTATCCTTAACTCATTTAATTCACAACTAACAGACTATAGTAAGATACTATCACAAACGTTACCATGTGTGTCTTAACATTTCTTGGAATGCAACAAGCAAGTATCTGCTTATGCTTTGGATTGTGAGCTTTTGTCTGTTGCTTCTGATATTTTCTTATAGGTGGGTGAGGATGAATAGCTTACACTGGCAGAAGATTTATGAAATGATATGTTCAGTCTTTGGGAAGGTGGGAAGCTTGTTGCTTTCTCCAGTTGATCTGTTGCCATCTATATCCTCTTAGGCTATGGCTGTTGTGCGTATTCTCCCATTTTCCCCTAGATTGCATTATGTCTTAACAGAGCTACAGGTTAAACCTCTCTGGTCCAGGACTCTCTGGTCTGGCAACACTTGTGGTCCAGTGCCAGGCCAGAATGTCCTTGATCCAGAAAACTCTGGTGGCTGGGAGTGGGGACCAGCTGGGAGTCTGGCAGCAAAGGGGCTGACAGCCGGGAGTCCAACAGGGGAGCAGGAGTAGAGCTGATCCACTGGCTGGGGGGGGCCGGTGGCCTGTAGTTAGTGACTCAAAAATGCTAGTGTGATGGTGGAGATAGTGGTGGGAGGGTTCTACAGTTTTGTGCATATGGTTTAGAAATGTAGAAAGCTTGCAACTTTTGGTCTGAAGTTATCAAGTTTATGAAATATTTGCTGGACGTGTTTAGTTTATTTAATCCAGATGTTTTCATTTTAAATAGTTGAAATGTTATAGTAAATAGTCATGTAAAAAGGCTTGCAGGGGTAATGTAATCCATAGCAAGAACATGTATTAATGAAATGGACAGAGGAATCTGTACCTTCCATGGACTAAGGACATGAACGCATGTATCTTGAAGCAAGTATTGCATATAAATTACAAGGACATCTAGGATTTGAGGACTATTTTTCATATATAAATGTTACATTACAGACTAGTTTTTGTAAGGCTTATATTTGATTAATAAATATATACATGTCATTTTAGAGTCACATAAAAACCTGAGGTTTTAATTATATTTTATGGCATTTAGGATTTTAAAAAAAATAGTGGTCCACAATTAAAGTAGTGATTAGCTATCTGTGATTTTTAATTTATTAATTCTAATTTATCTATATGAAAGAATTTGCATTTATACAAGTGTTGTAGGATAAAAATTGACAGGAGAAAGGAATAAAAGGATCCCACAGCAACTAGAGATTTGCAAGGATTTGAATGTATTATGCAGATACAGACCCATGGCATATTTAACACAATATTAGCAAGAGAATCAGACATTTAAGATGGAAAAGACCTTTGGGGTCATTTTACACAGTAGCTTCTCTTCAGCCAGTGTAGGACTGTTCTCTGTGGTATGTAACAAATCTGTGACCCCTAGATACTCATGAGTTGACACTGTGTTGCATAATACAGTTACTTGGAAAACCACAGCACTAATGGAGATAGAGGAGGAGGATGTGAGTTCTAAAAAGCATCTATCCCTTCCATTTGTGCATAAGGAAACTCCTTTCATCACTGTTAGCAGTACAAGGTCTAAAGATGTGACTGGATTGTTCTGACTATATCCATATGTTGGGAAACTAACATAGCAGGGCACAGGCTATCCAATAAGTTTCTGGACTGCATTGGAGACAACTTTCTGTTTCAGAAGGTTGAAAAAGCTATCAGAGGAGAAGCTGTTCTGGATTTGATTTTAACAAATAGGGAGGAACTAGTTGAGAACTTGAAAGTGGAAGACAGTATGGGGGACAGTGATCATGAAATAATAGAGTTCATGATCTTAAGGAAAGGTAGAAGAGAGACCAGCACAATTGAGGTAATGGATTTCAGGAAGAAAGATTTTGATAAGCTCAGAAAACTTGTAGGTAAGGTCCCATGGGAAGCAAGACTGAAGGGAAAAACAACTGAGGAGAGTTGGAAGTATTTCAAAGGGACGTTGTTAAGGGCCCGAAAGCAAACAATTCTGCTGTGTAGGAAAGATAGAAAATATGGCGAAAGACCAGCTTGGCTTAACAAGGAGATCTTGCATGATCTCAAAATAAAAAAGGAGTCATACAAAAAATGGAAACTAGGACAAATAACAAAGGATGAATATAGGCAAGCAACACGGGAATGCAGGGGCAAGATTAGAAAGGCAAAGGCACAAAATGAGAGCAAACTAGCTACAGGCATAAAGGGAAACAAGAAGACCTTTTATAAATACATTAAAAGCAAGAGGAAGACCAAGGACAGGGTAGGCCCACTGCTCAGTGAGGAGGGAGAAGCAGTAACAGGAAACTTGGAAATAGCGGAGATGCTCAATGACTTCTTTGTTTCGGTCTTCACCGAGAAGTCTGGAGGTGTGCCTAACGTAGTGAATACAAGCAGAGAGAGGGTAAGTTTAGAAGATAGGATACACAAAGAACAAGTTAAAAATCACTTAGGAAAGTTAAATGTCAGCAAGTCACCAGGTCCTGATGAAATGCATCCCAGGATACTCAAGGAGCTGATAGAGGAGGTATCTGAGCCTTTAGCTATGATCTTTGAAAAATCATGGAAGACAGGGGAGATACCAGAAGACTGGAAAAGGGCAAATATTGTGCCCATCTATAAAAAGGGGAATAAGAACAACCCAGGAAACTACAGACTGATCAGTTTAACGTCTGTCCCAGGGAAGATAATGGAGCAGGTAATTAAGGAAATCATATGCAAACACTTGGAAGGTAATAAAGTGATAGGGAATAGCCAGCATGGGTTTGTGAAGAACAAGTCATGCCAAACTAATCTGATAGCTTTCTTTGATAGGATAACGAGCCTTGTGGATAAGGGAGAAGTGGTGGATGTCATATACCTAGACTTTAGTAAGGCATTTGATACGGTCTCGCATGATATTCTTATTGATAAACTAGGCAAATATAACTTAGATAGGGCCACAATAAGGTGGGTGCATAATTGGCTGGATAACCGTAGTCAGAGAGTTGTTGTTAACGGTGCTAAATGCTGCTGGAACGGGATAACAAGTGGAGTTCCGCAAGGGTCTGTTTTGGGACCCGTACTGTTCAATATCTTCATCAATGATGTAGATATTGGGATAGAGAGTACGCTTATTAAATTTGCAGATGATACCAAACTGGGTGGGGTTGCAACTTCTTTGGAGGATAGGGACATAATTCAAAATGACCTTAGCAAGTGAGAGAAATGGTCAGAGGTAAACAGGATGAAGTTTAATAAAGAGAAATGCAAAGTGCTCCACTTAGGAAGGAACAATCAGTTCCATATATACAAGATGGGAAGAGACTGTCTAGGAAGGAGCATGGCGGAAAGGGATCTAGGGGTCATAGTGGACCACAAGTTGAATATGAGTCAACAGTGTGATGCTGTTGCCAAAAAAGCAAATATGATTCTAGGTTGTATCAACAGGTGTGTTGTAAGCAAAACTCGTGAAGTCATTCTGCCACTCTACTCTGCACTAGTTAGGCCTCAGCTGGAGTACTGTGTCCAGTTTTGGGCGCCACATTTCAAGAAAGATGTGGAGAAATTGGAAACGGTACAGAGAAGAGCGACAAGAATGATTAAAGGTCTAGAGAACATGACCTATGAAGCCAGGCTTCATGAACTGGGCTTGTTTAGTTTGGAAGAAAGAAGATTAAGGGGGGACATGATAGCGGTTTTCAAATATCTAAAAGGGTGTCACAAGGGAGGAAGGAGAAAATTTGTTCCTCTTGGTTTCTGAGGACAGGACAAGGAGTAATGGGTTTAAAGTGCAGCAAAGGAGGTTTAGATTGGACATTAGGAAAAAATTCCTGTCAGGGTGGTCAAATATTGGAATAAATTGCCAAGAGAGGTGGTGGAATCTCCCTCTCTGGAGAAATTTAAGAATAGGTTAGATAGACATCTGTCAGGGATGGTGTAGACGGAGCTTGGTCCTGCCTTGAGGGCGGGGGGCTGGACTCGATGACCTCTCGAGGTCCCTTCCAGTCCTATGATTCTATGATTCTACGATTTTATTAGAGAGTATTGGTGCACGTGCACAGACACTAGGCCTATGTCTACACTGGCGGGTTATTGCGCAAAAACTGCCGTTCTTCCAGAAAGCATCCACATTGCCCGCCTGTTCTTGCTCAAGAGGATTTACAGTACAGCGTGGTAAAAGAGGGCTTCTTGCACAAGAGCTATGCTCTTTTTTAACAGGTGTAAGCCCTCTTGTGCAGGACTCTCGGACTCTCGGCAGGGATTTCTTGCGCAAGAAACCCCTATGGCTAAAATGACCATCAGAGATTTTTTGCGCAAGAGAGCATCCACACTGTCATGGATGTTCTTGTGCAAAAGCACAGCTTGCACATGGCAGTGTGGACATTTTCTTGTGCAAGAGTTTTTGCACAACACTCTATAACCAACTAGTTCTATAACTAACACTCCCAGCTATCTTTGAGATACTATTGAGTTCCTGAGAAAACTACAAAACAGATATCAGACAGTGTCACAAAGAAAAAACAGTTTCTTGCCATTTCAACCAGAAAGGGTATTGTCTCAACGACTTAACTACCTGCATCCTGCTATTTTGACACAAAACTTCAAAGAGGAACTTCTGAACTGTCATTCATACTTAAATTTGACACTTTACGACTTGGTCTCAACAAAGATGCTAATTACCTTACCCATTACAAAGATAGTTTCCCCGATTATCACCTCTAATATCATTCACTCACAGACATATGGTCATGCCAATTTTCTTCCACAATTTGATCTGAGGAAGTGGGTCTGGCCCATGAAAGCTCATCACCTAATAAACCATCTTGTTAGTCTTTTAAAGTGCTACAGAGTCCTATCTTTTGTTTCAGCTAGACCAGACTAACACGGCTGCATCTCTATTACTTTATTTTAAAGTGTGCCATAATACGAGCTTTTCTTGGCCTCCTCATAACTGATTCAGCAGGTAATTTAACCTTAAGATTAGCATTTTTCAGTATGCCAGCCTAAATGATTATGAGAGTCTGTGTATTTATATGAGTACAGTTTCCAGCAAGGTAGTATGATTCTACAGCCACACAATAACGACTTGGAAAATGAAAGCCAGTTTTTGAGAGATGTGTGTCAAATGCTAGCGATCTAAATCTATGTTTAAGCACTTAATTAAGGGGCCAGATTTATTTTCAGAGCCTCCACTGCTCCCATTATGTGATTAGCCTACTACATCCATTTGACATTAAATACAGTACATTCACACTTCAAATGGCAGAATAACACAGATGGGTGGTGACAAATGACACATTCAAAGGAGTATACAGACTTGAGCTAAAATTTCAGTGTCTATTAATTTTGATTATCTCATTTTTGCGTATGACTATCTTGACTTAAAACTTGTTTTTACAGGTCTTGGTCATTATAACAAGTTATTAAGAGAAAATATTAGAAATTCAGAAATGGTAATAGAGATATAGAATTTCAAAAGGCAGCTATGTTGCAGCTATATATTCATTCCATTTTTCCTCCCAGTTAATAGGAGGAATACATCAAAATAAACAAAAAAATATGTATTTCAGAACAGAAGTGTGGCACTGGACTTTCAATAATATGAGAAGAGTCATACATAATAATAACAACCCAACAGGCAGACTTGTTGAGACAAACACAATGGAATCATTCAGAAAAATAACAAGATGACAAGAGAGAGTCAAAAAAAGACAAGATTTTATGCACCAAATAGCGTTTTTCCATTCCCAAAGAATTTCTTCTACTCACACAAGAATTAGGAGGGAAAAATAAATAAGTCAAAACCTTCGCCTTAAGAAACCATAACTATATATTATGCTAGCAAAGCAAAGAAAATAAATAAATAAAAATATTCATGTTCAGAAGTGCTTAATGAGAAATGGTGATCTGCTGTTTAAGAAGCTCAGTGGTTTGAGCATTGGCCAGCTGACCCCAGGATTCTGAGGGGGCCATTTAGGGATCTGAGGCAAATCTGTCAGGGATGGTACCTGGTCCTGCCACAAGGGCGGGGGACTGGATTTAATGATCTCTCAAGGTTCCTTCCAGCTCTACAGCTAAGTATATCTCCATATAAAGAAAAGCCATAGCTGAAAGTGACACTGAGGGTAGATCTACACAGCACACTTTTTTCAAAATAAGCTATTTCAGATTTTTTTTCTGAAATAGCCTATTTCAAAATAGTGCGTCTATACACAAAAAACACATTGAAATATCACTTAGATATTTCGAAATAAGCATCCTCACTGATTGGATGCCAACTTGCATTTAAAGCCACTTGGAACCACTTCAGACAGGGCATCAGGATGCTGTTACTTCCTGGAGCTGCTTCCTGAGGCTATCTGAGACTAGTGCTTAAAGGGACTCCCCTGTACAGCTGCTTTCTCAGGTTCTTCTCCTGCTTGCCTACCTCTCTGCAGGCTTTTGGGGGCAGAGAGTATGCTAATGAAGCGCTCATTAGCATTTGTCACAACGTCATTTGCATATCTCTGAGGATGCTTTTTGCTCAAGAGGTTTTTGTGCAAAAACAAGCAGTGTAGATGGGTCTGTTTTGCACAAAACCCCCCTTTTGCGCAAGATCCCGTATACAGTAGAGTCCGGATTATCCGACCTTTGGTAATCCGACATTCCACTTTATCCGACATAGCCGGATAAACCCTGGGGTTCCGCGGACCATTGTCAGGGGTTCCGCGAGAAATCCCCAGCCAGCCTAGCACAGTGCGAGTATGCGGCCCCCAAGGCCAGCCGCCCCGCGCTGCCATGCCGCATGCAGCCCCTCCCCAGCTGAAGAGGCTCCAGCAGCAGCCCTTGAAAGCAAAACTAAAACCCTGCGCTGCCGCCGGCTGCCCGCCCACCATGTGACCGGGCCCGTTTCTCCTGCACCAGCTGCTGACATCCCTTGAATTGGAGTGCACGGCGGGCTATTGAGAGTCCAGCCTGAGGGTCAGAGCCTCCTGCCGGCGCCGCTTGGTGCCCATCCCTGCCTGGCCCCTTCCCTCCCTGCAGCCCCCGGGCACAGGCCAGGAGAATGGCCCCGCTCGCTGCCCCATCGCTCCGGGTGCTGCTGATGCTGCTCCTGCTGCCGCCGCCCTTCTCAGTGGCCTCCAAGCAGAACATCCCCAAAGTGATGCTGCCCTTTGCCTGGAGCACCCGCATCAACTACTGTACAGGTAATGTTCTGTACTCGGCATTATCCGTCATTTTCGTTAATCCGACCACCTGCCAGTCCCGTTCAGGTCGGATAATCAGGACTCTACTGTACCTCCTTTATTGCAGCATAAGGGATTTTGTGCAAAAGGGTTTTTTGTGCAAAAAGGACCCAACTACACTGCTTGATTTTGTGCAAAAACCTCTTGTGCAAAAAGCATCCGTGTAGAATATGCAAATGACAATGGGACAAATGCTTCATTAACATATCCTCTGCCAGCAAAAGCCAGCAGTGTAGCAGGAAGCATAAGGGATCTGTCGAAAAAGACTTTCTTTCTTGACAGATCCCCCTCAGGACTGCTGCTTTTTGCTGACAAAGTGCTGAGTCGGCAAAACGCAGTGGCCATTTTCATGCAAATTAGGTGTGGGATATTTAAATCCCTGCCTCCTTTGCAATGTCGACCTGCCTAATCTGCATCCCTCTGCCAACAGAGAGATGCAGTCTAGACATACCTTGGCAGTGCAGCCCTTCCAGCTGTACCCCCCACGATGCACCGTCGTTTCTGGTGTTTGGAAACCATTTCCAACTGGTGGGACCGGCTTGTTATGGAGTGGTGGGATGATCAGCATTGGCTCCAGAATTTCCGCATGAGGAAGGAGACCTTTCTGGAGCTATGACTGGGGTATGTGTATAAAGTGCTGGAATGAGGAACCCTAGGGAAAGCGGGGCTTAGGTGTTGGGTGGGGAAGCCCCCTTCTCTGGGTGAACATAAGAACATAAGAACGGCCGTACTGGGTCAGACCAAAGGTCCTTCTAGCCCAGTATCCTGTCTACCAACAGTGGCCAGCACCAGGTGCCCCAGAGAGGGTGGACCGAAGACAATGATCAAGCGATTTGTCTCCTGCCATCTCTCTCCAACCTCTGGCAAACAGAGGCCAAGGACACCATTTTATCCCCCGGCTAATAGCCTTTTATGGACCTAACCTCCATGGGGTTTTTCAGTCCCACAGCACACAGCCCTGCCAGGGGGTGGACTATGTAAAGGGTGGCTTTGGGTTTGGTTGGGGGGGCGGTAAAGGGGAGGTAGGCTCAGGGACCACCCACCTTCTCTGACACCCCTGTGATTCTCTGTTTGTTTGTCTGTCTCCTTCTACAGGTGGTGAGGGCCATCAACACCATCCTGCCATGCAAGATCATCCATCTCCGTGATGTGGACCCCCATCATGGCCAGCTTTGCGACCATGGGGTTCCCCAACTGCAGGGGGGCTATTGACAGCACCTCCACCCCCACCGGGTATCTGTCTACATAAACTGCAAAGGCTACTTCGCCATGGTCCTGCAGGCCCTAGTCAACCACTGTGGACAGTTTACCAACATCTACGTCGGATGGTCAGAGAAGGTGCATGACCCCAGCATCTTCAGAAACTCCAGTGTGTTCTAGAAACTGGAAGCCAGCACTTTCTTCCCCGAGCTCACCATCAGGGTCGGGGACATGGACATGTCACTGTGCCATCGTGGGAGGAACGTGGCCTACTCGCTCTTGCCCTGGCTTATGAAGCCCTACACCAGACACCTTGACCCCAGCAAGGAACTCTTTGATGCCAAGCTCAGCACTGTGCAGGGTCCACATGGTAGTGGAGGATGCCTTTGGGCCTCTCAAGGAGACGTTCAGATGCCTCCTCACCAGGCTGGACTTAAGGGAGCAGAACATTCCCCAGGTGGTGGCCGTGTGTTGTATGCTCTACTACATATGTGAGCAGAAGGGGGAGGCATTCCTCCCTGGATGGGGTGCAAAGGCAGGCCAGGTCGGTGAGGCCTTTGATTAGCTATGTACCGCTGCCATCCATCAGGCCCATCAGGTGGGGGTGTGCATCCAGGAGGCCCCGAGGGAGAGTTTCTCTCAAGGATCCTAGTGACACTCTCTTCTTGGCATCCCCACTAGGGGCCTGTGCCTTGCTGCTCTCTGTCTTTCCTTCTGCACCCCTCCCTTTCCCCCTTCCATTGCTCCCCTGCAGAGACAATAAAACTGACATTGTTTTTTTGGAAACAATCAACTGTGTGTGGTTTTTATTTGGGGTCAAAGTAACTCTGGAGGGACTAGAGAAAGAACCTGGGAGAGGAAAGTCGGGGTAGGGAAGGGGAACCTTTGAGGGGGACGTAGTGGGGAGGAAAGGCTTAGGGCTGGGAGTGGGATTGGCGCCTGGCTTGGTTGGTTCCACGGCCTCCAGTGTGAGGGTGTTAGTGACCATGAGGAGGGGGAAGGCTAGGGGAAGAAGCAGCAGGTGGAGCTGGAATGGGGTCAGGAAGAGGAGGTGGGGCAGAGACTGGCATAGAAGGTGGGGAAGGAGCGGCAGCAGAAGAGGAGCTAGCTCTGGCCAGGCGAGGAGAGACTGAATGGCTGTGCACATGGTGTGACCCTGCTGCTGCAACTCCCTCCAGGTCTCTCTTCGCAACTGCATGTCCTCTTGGAGCCTCTGGTCCAGAGTCTCATGCAGGGCCCAAAGCACGGAGATGTGCTCCCGTAGCAGTTCCTCCTGCGTCCTGTGGCACCTGTGGCTCCCAGGGTGTTGGGCAGCTTCCCCGGGTGATGTTGCGCGCCCGACTCTCCCAGCTGGTCTGGCTGTGTAGAATAAAGAGAGACGGTCAGTCATCCCTGGAGACACTGTCCCTGAAGTCTTGCCCTCACCCGTGAGCTGAGACAAACAGTTCTCAGGTCAGATGAAGGTGATGTGCTGGGAGCAAGGCCATCTGTGCCCTGGACAGCAGGCTCTTTCTTACAGAGGCCCAGATGTACTCAGAGGAGCAGGCTTTCCTGCCCCTCCCCCATCCCAGGGTCAAGCAGGCATGGCAAGTTGCCAGCCACACCGGGATCCTGTGGGCAGGAGGAGGACGATGGGCTGGCTGGGCTTGCCTCAGTGCCGTGCACATACCGGATCTGGCAGTGGTGGTGTCCCAAGGGGAAGAGGACTTGTATCTCTGGCCGCTGGAGGAGAGGGGGGTCAGGGTGTAAGTGGGGAGGGATGTGTGAGCAGCAGATGCTCCTGCAACTTGATGCTGTCCATGGGAGCAGGTGCTGCCTGGAGCATACAGGTATGTCCGGGGCTCAACAAACTGCTGTTTCGATTTCAGCTGATCGCTCCATGTGCCCCATTCACTGGTGCTGCGCACATGTGCAGTGCCAGTCTGGTGCATGCACGGTGCGGGGCTGGTGAGTAGCTCTCGCCGCAGTTTGTCGAGCCCTGGGTATGCCCATGTGCTGCGTGCAGCACTCCTGAGCATGTGCATGGCCAGGTCCCCAGCCTCCTTCTAGGGGTGGTGAAGGGTGTCCCACCCAGGTGTCAGAAGTGCGCCTGGCCTCCTCAGATCCTATGAGCAAGAGCCCAGGGGTCCTGTGGTGCAGCCTCCTGGGGCTTTGTGGCCCAGACTGGTGATGCACATGAATCCACATGCATGAACTGCAGAGTGATCTATAGGCTGAGAAGGCCACACAAAGAGCATAACCCAGACCCTCCCAGCCCACCACCTCCACCCTGTCTGTGTCATGTGCCTAAGATCACTCACCTGATGATCCTTCCCCGGCCTCAGAGGATACCTGGGACACATCCAGGCCGTGAGGTACCAGCTCAAGTATCACCGTGATGACGGTGCTGGCCACATCAGGGTCCTCCTCCTCCTTCCCGTGACTGACTCTGCCCCCCGGGTGGGTGATGACAGGCACCTCCAGCCCTGAGTCGACCACCAGGGGTGGGAAAGGGGCTGCACTGCCCCCTAGGATGTGGTGTAAGTCTTGGAAATAGGGGCAGGAGTGGGGCTCTGCTCCACAGCAGGATCTGTACTCCCTCACCTTGGAATAGGCCTGCCAGAGCTCCTTAACTTTTATCTGGACCTGCTCCTGGGTCTGGATGTGGCTCTTTGTGGCCAGGCTATTGGCCATGGAGCTGAAGATGTCAGTGTTGTGCCGTTTGGTGTGGAAATCCTGGATGTTTTCCTCCTTGCCCCACACCTCAATGAGGGCCAGGATCTCTGCCACAGACCAAGATGGCGTGCACCTCTTGCAGCACCTAGCAGGCTCCTAGGAGCCATCAGATTGCTCCCTGGGAGCAGGGGAGGGCGCTTGTGGGGCTTGAGGGTCAGTCATGATGACCCAATAATATGCTGTGGCAGCAGCAGTGTGGCTGGAGGCTGTGAGGGCTGGCTTCCTGCCACAAGCCATTACCCCTGTGGCTGCAGCTTTAAGGGCTGCAGGGGAAGAGGAACTATAGAGTCCTGAGAAGTGTGGATGGAGTGGACAGCAGGGCACCCGGGGGATTTCCTGGAGGCCCCTTATTTCAAAATAACTCCAGCTGCTGCATCCACACATGCCCTCTTCTGAAATATTCCTTGTGGCACGAGGTTTACAGATTTCGGAATAAGCTGTTATTTTGAAATAACAGAATCGGTGTGCAGACGCTCACATTGTTATTTCCAAATAATGGCCATTATTTTGAAATAACTGCTGTGTAACAGTTATAGGCAGTTTGGACCATTATTAGTCCAGAAGTTGTTTTGGGTCACTGTGTGCTCTTTTGTCAGCCTACATTTTCAGCAGAGTTTTGTCTGTGATAATTAAAAACATAACTCTGTGCTATTAGGACAGGATATATACAGCCCCCTTATGACACCTTCATCTTACCCTCACAAATCAACAGAAAGTGGATAACCCCTGTGATCTGGATATCATGAATTCTGAGTGTGATGCCCAGGCACGCACTTGTCATAGCAGCAGAAGCTGCTGCCAAACACACCCATCTGTGCTCTTTAGCTCTGCCTCTTCTTAGGAAAAGGGTTCTACTGTCTAACCCATCCATGTTAGTCTGGATGTGTGAGTGTTCAGGGCTTGCAGGATTAGATTAAGCACTGAAGCTTATATCGTAACCTCTGTGCCTCTGAACCTCGGACATTTCCCAGTTATTTGAAATGAGAATTGACCAGGATCTGATCTGTTTTAAAATCAGCATAACATTTTTATTTCAATTTTTGGAAAGTATTTTAGTGGTAGAATTTATTCTACTGTTTCGATGAGCTGCCTGCAATGCTAAAATGGATAGAAAGCCATGAAATAAAATTAATTGTTGTTTTATTAATTTTTTTATCCAGTGGTCCGTCCTTTTCTTAATTGATTATTGCCAACTTTCCACTCTCCCTTCCTAGCTTTGGGGTTACAACCTTTAAAAAACAACTTTAAAAATATTTTCTATATTTATTTCATTTTTGTGTCTTCCTGCACTTAAAAGCATTTGTCTGTGGACAGATACTCATTATCTGCCTCTTCGTTATCTCTTCATTGTTTCTTGATGGCCAGCTGCCATCTCAGCACCTTCCCTCCAGCTGTTAGTAATTTTCACTTCATGTAGTTCGAACCATGCTAGTTATTAGAAATCTCATTTGTCCTTGAAAGTGTGCAATATGCATAGAAATGAGTATGTTACCAAATTAACATATAAAACCTCTTGGAATTGATATTTCGGGACACATGATTAAGCTCATTCACTTTGTTAGTCATAGCATTCAGTTTTTATCAAGAAAGAGAAAGGGGCTGTTCTTGAGAAGAAAATACAACAGCAGAAGGTTCATGTCTAAATTAAGCCTACAAAGGCAGCAGAACAATATTAACCAACAATAGTACATGAAAGATGAGAAGCCAGAAGTCAGTTAGGAAGAGGATAGAGGCATCTGCAGTGTCCATAGGTATGTATACGTAACAATCAATGATCCAGTTGTGGCTGTGTTAAGAAGGCTGTGCATGGGGGTATAACATTGTTATGATAGCCTATCAATGCTGTTGCACTGCGATATCATTTCTCGTATCATTCATGGCAGTGATGGAAGGGGTCGGGTCCTCTCATCAACATAGCAAACTACCTACAGGGGAGATGGATTTAACTGAAGAATTCTTCTGTTGCCTTAGCACTGTCTACATCTGGAGTTAGGTTGACCTACTTCAGAATGTGTCTATACTGCAAAATTGGGTCTAATTTATTTAAGTCAACAGTTAGCCCCAGCTTTTACATAGGTGGTGCTGCATGTCCCCACTATGCACATTCAGTTGGCGGAGTGTGTCCTCATTACCAGGGCTCACATCGAGTGATGGAGTGATACCCTGTGGGAAACTATCCCACAGTTCCTGCTGCCAGTTGGAATTCTGAGTTTTGTCCTAATGCCAGATGAGACAAAAACATTTTTGCAGGTTATTTTGGGTACATGCCATCAGCCTCCCATGAGGCACTTTCTCCTTCCCCTTCTTACATCCCTGAAAGCCATGGCAAACAATAATTTTTGTGCCTTTTTTCCTATAGGTTACCCTAAAATGCCAAAGCACGGCAAGCATGGAACTTGCTCGCTCAGCCGTACACTGTTATCGTGAGCAGCGCAAACACTTCACACATTATCCTCTTACTTGCAGAGCCTAGTGCAGAGGTGCTACACGGAAGACTGTAATGCCATACAGTGTGCTGGGAGCCATGAAATGGAGCAATGCATATTTGCTGGCAGCAGTCAGGCGTGGACCTGGTGGAACTGCTTGAGCCCAGGAAACAAGCACACAGTGGTGGAACCGCATAGTTATGCAGCTATGAGATGCGGCAGTGGCTGCAGAACTTCAAAATTTATAAACCCACTTTCATGGAATCTTGCAAATTGCTTTCTGCAGCACAGCAATACCAGAATAATACCTGCTTTGACAGTTGAGAAGCAAGTGGAGATAGCCCCATGGAAGTTTGCAATGCCAGATTGGTACCAGTCAGCTGGGAAACAATTTGAAATGGAAAAATCTACTGTGGGGGCTGCTGTGATCCAAATATCCAGGGCAATCAATCCCCTTCTGCTAGGAAAAAGTGACTCTGGGAAATGTGCAGGACATAGTGGCTGACTTTGACACAGTGGGGTTCCTTAATTGTGTTGGTGCAATAGACAGAATGCATCTCTCTATCTTGGCACCAGACCACTTTGCCAAAGAGGTACTTCAGTGATCTCGCAATGCTAGTGGAGCACAAGAACCATTTCACTGACATCAACAGCATGATGAGCACATCTTTGGGAACTCCAGATTCTTCAGAAAGCTAGGAGTTGTAACTTTCTTCCCAAATTGGAAAATTACTGTTGGTGATGTTGAAATGGTGGTAAAATGTATCTTTGGGCATTTAAAAGTCTAATGGCACAGTTTATTTACTAGGTTAGACTTCAATGAAAGCAACAGTCTCATTATCATGGGTGCTTGCTGTGTGCTCCATAATATCTGTGAAACTAAGACAGGAAAGTTTCTACCAGGGTGGAGGATTGAGTCAGACTGCCTGGCTGCCAGTTTTAAGCAGCCAGACACCATGGCAATAAGAAGAGCACACTGAGGTGCACTGCATCTCCGAGAGGTTTTGAAAACCAGTTTCATGAATGACCCAATGCTGATGGGACTGTTACGTGTGTTGTTCCTTTCCAAGCTGCCCCTTGTTTGTATGTACTGCCCTATAAGCTAAGTCCTCCCTGACCACAGCGTGAACAGTGAATAAAGAGCCTATTGGACTCAATCCAAGCATTTTTCTTATGCTAAAATACACTGAATAGAGACAGCAATGAATAGTAAAGATAACCCAAGTCTAGGAGCCTATTAACACAGGGTGGGAGGGGAGGGATAAGGACACATAGCTTACAACTGCACTATCTAGCAATCTAAGCTATGGGAAATGAGAGCCTTCTGCTCCATGAACCCTCTCCTTAAGTTGAGTAGATTGGATACAGGAGCTCTTCCCTGACCTTGCATTTTGGACATCTGGGAGAGGAGGATATGGAACTTGGTGAGGAGGGCAACTGGGTGCAGCAGGACTCTGCTTGCTGTACCTCAATCAGATGCCTCCACATGTCTGTTTGCTCTCCCATAAGCCATAGTATCTCCTCCTCTGTGTTACACCCTTGCTCCCTACGTGCTTCCCTGTCCTCTTGGCTGGTGAGCATGGTCTCCAACAGTGTTGGCCTCCATGAATTGAGCTAGGCCCGGTCAGTTGCAGACAACTGCATCAAATCATAGAACATGTCTTCTCTTGTCCATTTTTTTCACTTTCTAATCTAATTTTTCCACTTTCTAACCTTTGTGCTGGTGTGTAGGAAGCACCCACAGACAAGGTTTCAGCTGCAATGGAAAAAAAACCACAAGAGGAGCCTTACAGAACATATATTTCTGAAAACAGAAGGTTAACTCGTGTAATGAATGAAACACTTCACAACAGAACATACTTTACTTTTAGGTACAAGGTCAAATGTTTTCTTTTTTTTTTTAAAAAAAAAAAAGCAGCTACCGTTAAAGTACAACACACAACAGAGCACTGATCAGCAGAATTTGCTTTGCAGGCAAGTAGGGTAAACACACAAGAAAGAATAGGAGGGATCTTTTGCTGCCACTTTTCAAACATCTGTTATTAATGACCACAAACTATGCGCCCCCCCTCCCCTTTCCCACTACAATATGGATGTTGCTTGAGTGCTTGTTAATGTGTTTGCTTTTGTGAAATAGCATCACCTAGTTAGAGTGGAGAGCCACAGTGAACTTGGCAACACCTCTATGTGTCTGAAGGTCCAAGCATTTAAGGCTGAGCCAGAGGTGAAACTAAGCTGGTGCACCACAGGATGGTGCTCCGGCAAGAAGCCAGCTAGCTGAGGAACTCAGCTGTAGCGGGAGGGGAAGGGCGCGCGTAGCCAGGCTCCCAGCAGGATGCTGTGCTCAGCAGTAGGCAGTCAGGTAGGTTAGAGGGGTTGGTTGGGGGCACCCCCACTCTGGGACTGCCCCAACACCTGCCCTTTTTCAGGGGGTGGTGGGAACTGCAGCCAGTTCCTGTTGCTTTTCCTGCTTCCTCTGACAAGAGACTGAAGGGAAGGTGCAGAACCTGCTGCATTGCTTCTCTGCTACTACCCTGGGCAGCCAGGAGCAAAAGGAACACAGCAGGCTCTGAAGTTCCCCCGGAGCCCGGTATATGCAGCTGTAGCTCCCCACCCCTGAAATGGCACCCTTACCCCCATACTCATTCCTACACACTCCTGGACCTCTGCTCTGAATTCTGCACCCCATATCTTTCCTGCTCTAAGCATCCCACCCACTAAGCCCCTGACTCTCACACTTCAACCCTCTGCCCTGAGCCTCTCCTCATACCCCCCTGTGACAGGGCACCTGCCCTGCACTGGCCCTTTAAGATCAGGACTCAGGCCCTGAGCCCGGGCTGGAAACAGAGGCCAGCTGAAGCTGTTAGGCTAGTGAGAGCCCAGCTGGCATCTATCTAGTGAAGCACAGTTGGCTTGGAGAGGCCAGCTGAAGCCATTAGGGTGAGTGAGAGCCCAGCTGGCAGCTATATAAAGAAGCAGTTTGCTTAGAGAGGGGACCAGTGAAGGGCTGACTGCAGAGGAAGCAGGAGCTCCCAGGAGGGAGACCGGCTGGGAGAGGGCCAGCCAATACTCCCCCTGGCTAGGGGTCGGCAGCAAAGCCCAAGGTTTGGAGGTGGATTGCAATGCAGCCTAGGTAAGCGGGGCAGAAGAGATAACCCCATGCCAATGATGAGCAACCTGTACAGACTGTAACTTGTCCTGAGAGGGGCTAGATGAGGACAGTCAGGGGGCACTGAGGCATGGTGGGGGAGTGCACCCATGACACCCCTTCCCCCACCAACCTTGAATCCTACATTCCCCAGCCCCTTGCCCTGAGGCCCTCACTTACTCCATCCTTCACTCCTGCACCCCTCAAGTCCACAGCCTCAACCCTTTGCTCTGAGCCCTTCATATAACCCAATCCCCTGTCCTGAACCCCTCCAACTCTGACTCCTGTACTCCCATGTCCCCAGCCTCTTGTCCTAATTCCTGCACCCCACACACAACAAAACTCTGCCCTCTGCATTCCACTCCATACACTACTTAAATTTTTACAGGTATTGTTGTAGTGCAACCGCCCCCCCCCCCCAAGTGGGTGGAGGGGGGCTTGTGATAGAACAGTACTGTAGAGAATTTAAGTAACTTTCACCCCTGGCTAAGGCAGAATATTCATATTGTGCATCTAAATATCTATGCATGGATTTTTTTGAGATGTGATTTTATAATCTTCAGCAACAACATAATGAAATATTTAAAGCAAACTTTAAACTAAGGTCCTGTAAACATACTAATGCAAACTGGTTGTCAGTAAATTCAGGTCTGGCACACTGTTAAATGGCTTCATTCTCACTTAATGGCTCTTTCACGGGTTCAATGTCATGCTAATAGATCTGGCAAGCTGGAGGGGGGGGGGGGGGTTCACTTAAATTCACAACTCCACCTGGGGGAATAGTCCACAGTTTGCAAGCTGCAATTACCTGCAGTGGGAGCCTTCAGGAGCTCTCAGTAGGACAATGGGAGTAGTTGAGCACTAAGATCCAGGAGAGGCATTGTCTTCCCTTGTCTCTTATACCTGCCACCCATGAGCTGAAGTTATGTCCGCACACAGTTGCCACAGTTATTAAATTACTTTTGCGTGTCCATACTATGCTCCTTGTGTTGGCAGTGTGTGTCCTCACCAAGACCAACAACTGTACTGTCAGTGCGAGGCATTGTGGGATGGATTCTGAAAGCCAGTAACATTCGATGTCGGCAATGCAGTGTCTACGCCAGTGTTTCTTAAACTGTATTCCATGGCACACCGGTGTGCTGTGAGGCAGTCGGAGGTGTGCTGCAGAGAACAGAATTCAAAATGGTCACCCTTAAAGGGGCAGGCAACTTTTTTTGCTCTAACTTTCTCCCTGACCCTTTCCCCCCTCAAACTTCCCCCAACCTTTTTTTCCTTATTTAAAAAAGTCTTAAAGTTTAAGAAACACTAGTCTACACTGTTGATGATTGACCTTGTCTCTACGTATCTTGTGCAGATGGAATTATTGGGTGTAGTGGCACAATTACATTAGTGGGGGCAAAATTTTAGTGTGGACACTTACAATGTTAACTGTCTTGTGTCAACCTACCTATCATGTAGACCAGACCTAAGTTTTAGTTCCATCTTTTTCAATGGCTCCTGTTGCTGTATCTATGCACTTTACAGTCTTTATCAGCCAAGTTCTTAAATTGCTACCATGAGGTATAACGACCATTCACTAATTTCACAGATAATGTTGTGCTACTCATGGTCAGTTTTTAAAGTAACAATTCACAAAGGAATTTCTTGTACCCAGGTTTCTAAGTAGAAAGCAGTTTCCCAGCTATCATATTCTTCCTTCCCACAAGTGGCATTTGGTTCCTATTTCAAGTTAGACCAAAGTCCTCAGTTCATACCCTTTTTATAGAATTTTGGACAGACTCACCTAATGCACCAGAGATGGGTCCAACCATACTTCCCTCATGGATGACTCTTATAATCACTGCATTGAAGGACACAGCTCTAGTCTTTCCCCTGCTCAGGGAAGAGTGTTAACCATCTGCCTGTAAACTTGGACTTGGTCTATATACAACCTCCACATGAAAACATCCTTACATGTTTTCTTCTGCTTTGATTCCACAAATTATATAGGGCAATGTGGTGCTATATACACACCCCATCAAAAGGATAAGGCTAGTCTGGAGAGAGGACACTGCCCAATCACCTGCAGGGTTAGTGGCCATCTCTTTAGGCTGGTCTTGGGGCAGCATGATGAGTCAGTCAGTAACCTGTGTCACTGGGCTGTGTGGCCTACTGGCCAGTCAATAAAACACCCTGGCCTCAGATCAATGCAGCTTAATAGCCAGAGTCTGACTCACCCTTGGTCCAGGGCAGTGTGGCTTAGCAGCTGGAATTTGTGATTTGGGTTAGTGCCCAGATAGGGGGACCAGGGCCCACCCTGCTCCACGGGGTCCTGAGCCAGGGCCTTGTGAGCAGCAGCTCAATCTACTGCTCGCTTTCAGTGGGGAATCCAGCTGAAACACCAATAGTACCTTGTTGGGAGAGGCTGCTCCTGCACCCTCCCTGGTAGCTTCCTACCAGGTCAGCTGGGGCATCATAGCAAGTAGCTGCTAGAACTCCCAGCTCCTCAGAAATGGCTTCTCCCTGGGGCTGATTAGTGGCCTCCTTCTTGCTCCTCCATTCTCTCTAACTGGAAAACAGGCTATTGCAGCTCAGAGCTCTGGCTGGAGGCTCTTCCTCTTCACTGGCCAGCCCAGACTCAGCTGCTCTGGCCTTTTATACTGCCCCAGCACTTGGAGCATGCCTAGGGGTGGGACATCCTCCTCCCAGAGGGTTTTTACCCCTCCATAGTGTGGGCTATGCGCACCCTGTCACAAGCAATGATAGTGTTCTAATAAATATTATATGATTGAAAAAGCTTGTTCAGCAAGCGGGGGGGGGGGGGGGGGAATGAAATAAAAAATAGCCCTCAAAGGAAATTGATTTTTAAGCTCACTGCAAGCAGTATATTTTATAATAAAAAACCACTTCAATATGAAAAATCTGCATTTTTTTTTTTCCTTTTGCTAAAAGCTCAAGTCCCGAGTGGATTCCTTTTCTCCTTGCTGACCTTGCGTCTGTCAGGGGTGTCTCTTCTCCTCAGGATAGTAAATAGACAATAGAATTAACAGGTCAAAAGGGTGACTGAAGTCTTTATCCTTCCCTTCTATCCCCGCTGCCTTTTCACTATCTTTTCTCAAGTCCTTTCTTGTCATGACTTCACATATTTCATTCATTGTTTGATCTGCACAATTGCTATATTGGCTGTACCGTCCCTTTTAAAAGCTTATAATCTTCTGGTGCCTCCCAGTATCAACCCAAGATCTAAGGCCCAGATCAACAATGGGACTTAGGCTTTATGACACTGAACATCACTATCTAATTCATAGGAATTTAGAGAAAATTCTGAGAACAGCACTGCAATCCACAAAGCCTGAGTTAGGCACCTCATCTCTCTATCGCACCTTAAACATGCGATCCATAAAGCAGGGAGCTGCCTCAACTAACCCATGAGAGATGCTGAGGAGTGGGTATGTTTACCTCTTATTTAAGTAGGTCCATTTTAATTAAATATTAATCAGGTCAGAGTGAGAATCAAGCCAGTGTCCGGTGGTGTGAGACACTTATGACAGATGTAAGATCCCTGTTCAAATGCCTTTTCCTCAGGCAGAGGGGAAACTTGAACCAGGTGTGTCTGTCTCCTCCCAAGTGAGTTCCCTAACCATTGTGGGAAGCAAAATGCAGGACAATGTAGCACTTTAAAGACTAACAAGATGATTTATTAGATGATGAGCTTTCGTGGGCCAGACCCACTTCCCCAGATCAAATAGTGGAAGAAAGTAGTCACAACCATATATACCAAAGGATACAATTAAAAAAATGAACAAATATGAAAAGGACAAATCACATTGCAGAACAGGAGGGGGGTGCGGGGGGGGGAAGGAAGGTAAGTGTCTGAATTGATGATATTAGAGGTAGGGAGAGTGGGATGTTTGTGAGTTAATGGTATTAGAGGTGATAATTGGGGAAACTGTCTTGGTAATGGGTGAGATGGACTCAACAAACACTTGAACTTTTTTGGAAAGTGTCAAATTTTAACATGAATGACAGTTCAGAGGATTCCCTTTCAAGTGCAGATGTAAAAGGTCTTTGTAGCAGAATGCAGGTGGTTAAGTCATTGAGAGAGTGTCCTTTCTGGTTAAAATGGCAAGAAACTGTTTTTCTTTGTGATCTTGTTTGATATCTGTTTTGTGGGCATTAATCCTTTAGCGAAGTGTCTGAGATGTTTGTCCAATGTACATAGCAGATGGACACTTTCGGCACATGATGGCATAGATTATATTTCTGGATGCGCAGGAATATGTGTTCTTGATCTTATAACTCGGTTAGGTCCAATAATGGTATCAGCAGAATGAATATTTGGACAAAGCTGGCAATGGGGTTTGTTGCAAGGGAAGGTACCAGGGTTGGTATTAGTGTGGTATGTCCTGTGGTTAAGAATCATCTTGAGGTTAGCTGGTTGTCTATAGGAGACTATGGGTCTGTCTCCCAGAGCCTCTTTGAGTATGGTATCCTGTTCCAGTATAGGCTGTAGTTTATTGATAATGTGTTAGACAGGTTTAAGTTGGGGGCTGTAGGTGATGACACGTGGTGTTCTCTTGTTGGTTTTCTTGGGTCTGTCTTGAAGTAGATGGTTTCTAGGTATTTGTCTGGCTCTCAACTTGCTTTTTTATTTCTCTGGGCGGGTAGTTGAGGTTTATAAATGCTTGGTAGAGATCCTGAAGCTTCTGGTCTCTGTCAGTGGGATTAGAGCAGATGCGGTTGTATCGAAGGGCTTGGCTATAGACGATGGATCGTGTGGTGTGTTCTGGATGGAAGCTGGATGCATGTAGGTAACTGTATGAGTCGGTGGGTTTTCTGTAGAGAGTGGTGTCTAATTTTCCATTGTTGATTTGTACTGTGGTGTCCAGGAAGTGGATCTCTCGTGTAGAATGGTCCAGGCTGAGGTTGATGGTGGGGTGTAGGTTGTTGAAATCTCTGTGGAATATCTCCAGTGTTTCTTGGCCATGCGTCCAGATCATAAAGATGTCATTGATGTACCGTAGGTAGAGGAGGGGTGAAAGGGGACGGGAGTTGAGGAAACGTTGTTCTAGGTCAGCCATAAAGATGTTAGCATACTGTGGGGCCATGCGTGTACCCATGGCTGTGCCACTGATCTGGAGGTATAAGTTGTTCTCACCCACAATTATTTCCAGTTTGAGAACAAGTTACATAGGTCTGCTATCAGGTTGGCAGTAGTGTCCTCTGGGATAGTGTTTCTAATTGCTTGTAATCCGTCTTCATGTGGAATGTTGGTATATAGAGCTTCTATATCCATGGTGGCAAGGATGGTATTATTGGGGAGGTTATCGATGTTTTGTAGTTTCCTTAGGAAGTCAGTAGTGTCTTGGAGATAGCTGGGGGTATTGGTTTCGAAGGGTTTGAGAAGAGTGTCTATATAGCTGGATAGACCAGTAGTGAGCGTGCCAATACCAGAGATGATGGGACGTCTGGGGTGCCCAGGTTTATGGATCTTGGGAAGTAGAGTGGGAAAGCATATGAAGGAGGGTCTGTGCTTTGGCTATGCAGATCTAAGCAACCTTTTAGCATGCAAGTTCGGCAGAGGAGCATCTATCGTCTTCTGGCTTGTGGAGTGCATCCAGCACCCTACAGTGAGCCAGAAATGCACAGATCCAGAGATACAAACACAGGTACTGTCATGGCTCAATCCCTCAACCTGCTAATCTGTGTGCAGAGATGGGGGGGGGGGGGGGGGAGCGGTTAGCAGAATAAATGCTGCAAAACCTGTCTGATTCCCAGAGGCAAATGTATTCAATCTCAGACACCCAAGACCCCAAAAACCAATACTGACTCTGTGCTGCCACCACCCAAGTGATTAGAAGAAAATATAAAATAAAAATCCTTTTTCCAGGGAGAGAGATCACTTGGGAATCTCCTCCCCGAGGTAAAGCTCTTCTCCCTACCCCAAACTCCCTTTCTCTTGGAGTTGGGAAACAGAACAATGGACTCTGGGTAAATAGGCACTTAATGCTAAGGACACAACAATCAACCAATACTGGTTAATTAAAATAAAACTCTTTTATCAAAACAAAACTACTGTTGCAATCATAGTAAATTGATTAGGTGGTAAATAGCCACAATTGACATCGACCCAGAGAAAGTCCCTGGACTGTAATCCTTATTTACAAAAGAGAAAAACATGATTTCCAAAACCCCTGACAAGGAAAACAATAAACCCTGCAGGGCTATCTATACTTTCCCTACTTATACATTTCAAGAAGTCCATTCCTGGAGAGAGAAAATGTCTCCCATCTTCCTCAATACCTGGGATAAACTGGTCTGATCTCAAACAAAAAGAGAGAAATCTCTGTCCCAGTTTGAAATTCCTATCTGCATTTTTATTGGCTAACTGCCCAACCATTCCTCTCCACCCCCCAGCTGACACCTTTGCTAGGTACCTAAGTTAACCTTAGTCACCGAGTGCTGATCAGCACTCGTGTTTGTGAGAGGTGCCTAGGGAACTTTTGCTGCAAAAGTGCAGTGGTGTTTAAAAACAGCACTTAGCCACCTAATCTCCTGATTTTTGGTTCTTAAGTATCTCTGTGAATCCATACCTACATGTAGTTGTGAACTGTTCAGTAATCAGTAGCTCACATCATGTCTCTGGCACCATCTCTAAAGCATTTTTAAATGGACCCCCTTGATTATTCAATAAATCTTCAAACTTTGAGCAAAAAATACTTACACTAACAATAAACCTTTTATATGTGAAAGCCATCCCTCTCTGTACTGTTCAGCTCTTTCTTGAAGTCACTGAATCCCTATGCTGCTGCTTCACAATGTTGCATATTTGTTTATATACAGCTGAACTGTATTTGTAGCATCACAGGAGATTCTAGAGCTGTGAGCACAGCTTGAAATTTGAATCTGTGGTGAGGTTCATGGAAACTGTGGACAGGGCACAAGTAATACCAAGACTCATGATATCTTACTTTCATGTATGGGCAAGGAAAAACCACAGACATGGGCAATCAGTCTGTATTGAGAGGTTCATTTTGTACTGCTATTGATTTTGATTATTCTGATTGTCATCAATTTATGGCCAGAATACCAGAATCCCCCTAATCATTTTTGTTCCCATTGTCTGTACTTTTCCCATTCCAATATATCCTTTTTGAGATAAGGTGACCAGAGCTGCACGCAATATTTAAGGTGTGGACATACCATGAATTTATATAGTGGCATATTTTCTGTTTTACTATCTATCACTTCCTTAATGGTTCCTGACATTCCTTTAGCTTTTTTCTTCCACAGAACACTGCATAGATATTTCCAGAGAACAATCCAGGATAACTCAAATCTTTCTAAAGCAGTAACAGCTAATTTAGACTAGATCATTTTATACGTTGGGATTGTTTTCCTGTGCTTGTTACTTTGCGTGTATCAGTGTTGAATTTCATCTGTTATTTTGTTTCCTAGTCACCCTTTGTTACTGTTCACAGTGAGCTTTGGACTTAAGTATCTTGAGTAATTTTGATGAGGAGTTCTGTGGCACCTTATCGACTAACCGATTTATTGGAGCATAAGCTTTCGTGGGTAAAGATCCACTTGGTCAGTGGAGTTTATGCTCCAATAAATCTGTTAGTCTATAAGGTGCCACAGGACTCCTCGTTGCTTTTTCAGATTCAGGCTAAGATGGCTACCCCTCTGATACTTGAGTAATTTTGTATCATCATCTGCAAACTTTGCCACCTCACTGTTTATCCTTGTTTCCAGATTATAGAATCATAGATAATTAGGGTTGTAGAGACCTGAGGAAGTCACTAGTCCAACCTCCTTCTCACAGCAAGACCAACCCCAACTAAATCATTTCAGTCAGGGCTTTGTAAAGCTTCACCCTAAAAATCTTTAAGGATGGAGACTCCACCACCTCTCTAGGCAACCCGTTCACCATCCTTCTAGTGAAATAGAATTTCTAATATCCAACTGGGATGTCCCCCACTGCAACTTGAGACCAATGCTTCTTGTTTTGTTATCTGTCACCACAGGAAATAGCCTGGCTCCATCCTCTTTGGAAATCTCCTTCAGATAGCTGAAGGCTGCTGCCAAATCCCCCCTCATTCTCTTCTGAAGATTCAGTTCCCTCAGTCTCTCCTTATAATTTATGTGCCTCAGCCCTCTAATCCTTTTCTTTGTGCTCTCTGGATTCTCTTCAGTTTGTCCACATCCTTTCTGCAGAGGGGGTTCCAATACTGGATGCAATACTTCAGATGTGGCCACATCACTGCCAAATAGATAGGAATAATCACTTCCCTAGCTCTGCCAGCAATACTCCTACTAATGCCCCTTAGTATGCTATTAGCCTTTTTGGCAACAAGGGCACGCAATTGATTTATACAGCTCATGTACTGTAATCCACACATCCTTTTCTGCACAACTGCTGCCTAACCTGCCTGACTCCAGCCATTTGGCTTTGGATATATTTCCTTTTGCAAAAATGGGCTACTGTCCCTTACAACTACACTTACCGATTTGTTTGCCAGAGTTGGAGGGAGGATTCCCTGTACGATTTAAAGTTGTTACACACTTAGACTATGTCTAGACTGGCATGATTTTGCGGAAATACTTTTAACAGAAAAGTTTTTCTGTTAAAAGTATTTCCGCAAAAGTGCGTCTAGATTGGTTCCAGAGTTATTGTTATAACAATGTGCTTTTGCACAAAAGCGCGTCTACATTGGCGGGATGCTTTTGCGCAAAAGCAGAAGCCTGGAACCATTTTGAAGGGGCAAAAGGGCACCAGCCCTTTCCAGGGGCAGGGGCTGGAGCGCCTTTGAAACACATGCTTAAAGGATCTCCCTGGACAGCCGTTTCTCTCCTGCTGCGTGCTACAGGACCTCTTGTAGGGACTGCCAGCCATAGCAGTTTTGGTGGTTGCCCTCTGCCTTTTTGGTCACCACTGCCTTTTGTCACCTAGCGCCTTTGCTTGGTTTTTTCATTTTGGTTTTTTCTGCCATGGAGCCAGGGGTGGCCATGTGCCTGCTCTGGCTCCTGCCGGCCATTTTGGAGTGCCTGCAGCTGGTGCTCCAGGCTGCTGCCCTCCTGTTCCAGGACCTGGAGGCGCAGACCGCTTTGGACTCCCTCACCAGGGAGGCCATGGTGTCCCTGTGGCATCCCCACCCCAGCATGGAGAGGCCACTGTGGAGACTGGACACCAGTACGGACTGGTGGGACTGGCTGGTCCTGGGGCAATGGGACGACCAGCAATGGCTCCATAACTTTCTCATGCGAAAGCGGACGTTCCTGGAGCTGTGTGCCTGGCTCGCCCCTGCGCTCCAGAGAGCCACCACCCGGCTGCGGGCACCCACCCCCCTCAAGGAGGTTGCCATCGCACTATGGAAGCTGGCCACCCCGGACGGCTAGTGATTGATGGCACAGTAGTTTGGGGTGGGCAGATCCACCGTTGGTGTCATTGTGATGGAGGAAAGCCCCGTGGGGAGGGTGTTGCACTCCATGCCCAGGGACAGCCAAGACTCCAGGCTGGGTTACCCAGCGTTTGGGCCATCCCTCCATTGCACAGGCCTGCTAGTGGGGGGGGGGGGGGGTTGGGGTGAGGGGACCCTGGTGGGGGGGTGGGGGGGTGAGCACACAGAGGGCATCACGGGGGGGGGGGCCAAGAGACCCTGCCTTATGTGATGTGTTTCCCCTGTGGTTCTCTGCACCCTTCTGCAGGTCATCCATGACATCCTGCTCCCAAGAGTCATCCGCCTGCACGACATGGACACTACCGTGGCTGGCTTCGCTGCCCTCGGGTTCCCCAACTGCGGAGCATCGAGCGGCCCATTTTATGAACAGGAAGGGGTACTGCTCGATCATACTCCAGGCCCTCGTGGACCACTGTGGCCGTTTCCTAGATGTTTATGCGGGCTGGTCCGGCAGGGCACACGACTCCCGCATATTATGCAACTCCGGCCTGTTGCGCAGGCTGGAGGCGGGCACCTACTTCCCCTGGTGGGAGTTTACTGTTGAGGATGTGCCTATGCCCATATGTATTCGGGGACGCAACCTCTCCCCTGGCTAATGCGGTCCTACACGGGGCGGCTGGACCAGAACCGGGCCCGGTTCAATGACCACCTCAACCGGGCCTGCAATCACGTGGAGTGCTCCTTTGGCCACTTGAAAGCCTGCTTCTGGTGTTTGCTCACCCATCTCGAGATGGTTGAGCGGTATTGTAAGAGAGGTAGTGGCTGCGTACTGCGTGCTTCATAATCTTGCGGAGCGGAGTGGGGAGGCCTTCCTCCTCGCATGGATGGCAGCCGAGGGCCAGGCCTATGAACAGCCCCACACAGCTGCCATCTGCCAGGTGCATCAGGATGGGGTGCACATCCAGGAGGCCCTGATGGACATGTTGGCCCAGGCCCCATAGTAGGGTCGCCTCTCTCTCCCCTCCCCTCCCCTCCCCTCCCCCTACTTCCCAATAAACACCAAACACAGTTTTGTTTTGAATAGAAAAAACTTGTATTATTTACAAGTGGGGAGGGGGAGGAGACCTTGAACTGGGAGGGGGAGGAGCTACTCCTGGGAGGGGTGGCCCCTGCGACTGCTCCTGCGGGGGCAGACCTGCACATGGTGGGCAGGAGCGGGAGGGGCCATTGCAGGAGGGGGCAGGAGCAGTACTAGGGGAGGGAGGGCGGGCAGGGGCATGGGAGAAGGCCATGCCATAATGGATGGCATGGCCAATGTGGGCAGTGAGGGTGGCGATCGAATCTGTCATGCGGACACACTGGACCTGGAAGGTGCCCCAGGCCTTCTGGCACCACTGCACGTCCGCCTCCACGCGCCGAGTGATGGCTGCCTCAACGTGCTCGACAGCCTGCACGTGGCGCCGAAAGAGCTGGTCCTGGTGGCGGAGCCGCTGCCTCAATGGTTGGGCAGCTGGAGGTGCTGCCGCTGCTGCAGGACTAGAGGGTCCCTGGCTTGTGCTTGGTCCCGCTGCAGGGAAGAGAAGAAAGGATGGGTCGGTCAGGCAGTCCGGCCACTGTCCCCACACCTCATGCCCTCCTCCCCTGAGCCCAGGTGACACCACAGTCGTGTGGTGTGGGCCCACTCGGTTACCCCCCCTCTCTCCTGTGTTGTATGTTTGCATACAGGACGGCCCCTGGAGTAGGGTCCTCCATGTATTGTAACCACCGGTCTGTGTCCTGGCCCTGTGGATGGCGGGAGGGCGTGTGTGTTAACCTGTGGAACTCGCTGCCATAGAACTCCCTGCTGGTGGAGGCTATGAGGCTTTGGGCTAATCAATGGTGTTTGACAGGGAGTGAGATGAATCCCCACACGGTGCCTGGGAACACATCTGGCAAATGTGGTCTGGGCTCTCAGATCCCCATCACATGGGGTGTCTCCTGGACAGAACCAGGGTGACTGGGGAGTGCACCATCCTTGCAGCAAAACTCATGTGGCCCTAGGGCTGGCCCAAGCACTCCCCCCCCCCCCTTCCCTTCCATTAGTCCTCACACACCTAGCCCAGGGCATGTGTGGCCACAGTGGGGACTTCCCTCGTGGAGCCAGCCAAGGCACCAGGAGCAGGTGAGGGGCTCAGTGGGGGCCACACTCACAGGACTGTGACACTGCGGTTTTCCCAGGAGCAGCTGGCTGTGCCTCGCAGCCAGGCATGGGACAGTGTTGCCATTCTGCATGTTCCCCCTTGCGGGATGCGGGCTCTGGCCTGGGGCCCTGGCTGGTTCCAGCCAGCATCCACCCTTCCCCCTGGTCCTGCCGGATGTGTGAGAGCAGCACGGTCCCAGGCGTGCCCTGCAGCTGCTTGCGACGGCCACATCCCGCTCAGTCACCAGGCTGCATGTGGTTGCACATGCTGCCTAATGCTACACAGAGTGCAGCTCATGTGGCCTGAGTGACGTGCTGTCCCGCTCCCCTGCCAGGCGCCTGGCTCCGCCCCCCCGCCCTTGTGAATGCAAAGTGCAACACTCACCGGTGGATCCTTCTCCAGCCTCCAAGGATGCACGGGAGACATCGGGGCTGCCGGAGGGGGCCTGCAGGGTGGCAGTGCTGGCCTCGTCCTCCGACGCACTGCTGTCTCTTTCCCCTGCCTCGGTGTTCCTGGTGATGGGGGGGGGGGGGGGGGGCGCATGCTGCTGTCCAGGGGGACGTCCGGTACCTGTGGTGCTGGCTGGCCCAGGATGGCGTGGAGCCGTTGGTAATGGGGGCAGGTGTCGGCTTCTGCCCCCTGGCCCTCGCTGGCCTGGACGTAGCCCAGGCGCAGCTCCTTTACTTTAGCCTGGACTTGCTCCAGGGTCCAGGCTGGATGGCCCTGCTGGGTGAGCGCCTGGGCCATGCGGGCAAAGATCTCCGTATTCCAGCCCCAGGAGCGGGTTTCGTGCAGGGCCTCCTCCTCCTGCCAGAGGTCCAGCAGTGCCTCCAGCTCCCCCGAGGACCAGGATGGGGCCCTTCTTTTTCTGGCCCTGGAGGCCTCCTGTGCTGGAGGTGCGGGTGGCTGATCCCCACCTGGAGCTGCCATCGTGCTTGGAGGTATCTGCTGGACGGCAGGGGCCACGTGACAGACCTCTGGCCAGAGGTCGGAGAAGGGCTCTTGCCTTGTGACCTCAGCAGCCTGCATCTGCTTTAAGGGGACTCGGGTTTCTAGGAAGTCTGGGAGCTGATTGTGGCTATGGAGCCTCCAAGCATCCACTAGGGCTTTTTTCCGTTTAGCCTGCTTTTGCGCAAAACGTCTTAGCTGCCTGGCCCTTTTGCACAAAAACATTTCTGCAAGAGGGCTTTTTCCTGAACGGGAGCATCAAAGCATTTGCGCAAGAAGCACTGATTTCGGACAGTAGAACGTCAGTGCTCTTGCGCAAAATCAAGCGGCCAGTGTAGATAGCTGGCAAGTTTTTGCTCAAAAGCAGCCGCTTTTGCGCACAATCTTGCCAGTCTAGACGCACCCATGTGGTTATAGAATCATAGGAATGTAGGACTGCAATATCATCTAATTCAGCCTCCTGTGCAGAGGCAAGACCAAGTAAAACTAGACCATCTCCAACAGATGCTTGTTTAACTTTTTTTAAGAACTCCCATGACAAGTATTTCACAACCTCCCTTGGAACTTGACTCCAGTGTTTAACTGCACTTAGAGAGAAAAAAGAGCCTAATATCTAAAATATGTTTCCATTGCTGCAGATTAAGCTAATTATTCCTCATCCGAAATCGATGGAGCAGGGAAGCAATTGATCACTGTCCTTTTTCTAATAGCCCCTTAGCATAGATTTATCAGGACCCCGCTCACTCTTCTTTTGGCAAGACTAAACATGCCCAGGCTTTTTAACCTTTCTTCAAAGGCAGGCTTTCTAAACATTTTCTAATCCATTTTTGTTGCTTGCCTGTGGACTCTCTCCCATTAGTCTACATCTTTCTTAAAATCTGGCACCCAGACCTGGACACAGCTCAGGCCTCACCAGTGCTGAGTAGAGAAGGAAAATGACCTCACATGTCATACATATGACGCTCCTGTTAATACACCCCAGTATGTTTGCCTTGTTCATAACTTCATCATGCTATTGAGTCACATTCTGTATGTGATTTATTTTGATCCCCAAATCCAGTACAGTTTTGGCTCAGGACACCAAAAGCAACAGCCTGTAGCACAGTGACTTCACCCAAACTTCCACTAGCCTGTTTTTTTTCCCATTATATTAGCCTTTTTCACAATTGCATCATATTGTTGACTCATATTCAATTTGAGATCCACTATGACCCTCACATTCTTTTCAGCAGTACTATCCTCAAGTCAGTTATTCATTTTTATAGTTGAACATTTGATTTGATTTTTCTAAGCGTAGTATTTTTCACTTATCTTTATTGAATTCCATCTTGCTGATTTCAGACTAGTTCTCCAGTTTTAGTCCATTCATCCAGAGTTTTGTAGCCCCTCTCAGCATGGTACAAGCCACAAATTTTATAAGCATATTTTTGAATCCATTCTCCAAGTCATTAATGAAGATATCGACTAGTTCTGGTAGTAGGATTGATCCCTGCAGGACCCTATTATACATATCTCCCCCCATTTGACAGCAAACCATTGATGATTACTCTCCGAGTATGATTTTCCTGCCTGTTGTGCAGCCACCTTCTAGTAATTTAATCTAGACCATATTTCCCTAGCTTGTTTATGACGATGTCGTGAGGGAGTGTGTCAAAAGCACTACTAAACTAAATATATATCATGTCTGTTGCTTTCCCCCCATCCACTAGGTCAGGAAACCTGTCAAAGAAGGAAACGAAGTTGGTTTGTCATGTTTGTTCTTGACAAACCCATGTTGACTATCCTTATAACCCTATTATCCTGTAGGTGCCCACAAATAACTTATTTAATAATTTAACCCAGTATCTTTCCATGTTTTGAAGTTAGGCTTACTGGTCTATAATACCCCAAGTCCTCTTTGCTCCCCTTATTAAAGGTATGTACTGTGTACCTTGCTCCAGTCCTCTCAGACCTCAACTATCCTCCGTAATTTCTCAAAGATTATTGCAAATGGTTCCAAGGTTGCTTCAGCTAGTTCCTTAATCTCCATAGGGTGAATTTCATCAGGTCCTGGTAATTTGAATACTGTACATCTTATATACATATTCCTCAGTTTGTTCTTTCCCTGTTTTGGTTTGCATTCCTTCCACCTTGACAATATTGTGTTCATAGGCACTGACTTCGCCTCTAGCCAGGGGGTATTCAACCCCCCATCTGCCTCAAGCTCTGCCACTCCTTCACCCCTTCCCACAAGACCCACCTCTTCCTGCCCCTGCTCTGCCCCTTCCCTGCCCCCTTCTACCCACTTCCTCCAAGTCCCAGTCCCCAACCTGCCTCTTCCCCTTCTCCTCTCCTGATTGACCCCCCTGTTCTCACTCCTGCCCCACCCTTCTGGAGCTTCCTGAACACAGCTGTTTGCAGCAGGCAGGAGGTGCTGGAAGGGAGGGGGATGAGCTGGGCTGCCAGTGGGCAAGAGGCAGTGGGGGCAGAGGGAAGTTTAGCTGCCAGTGGATGCTGAGAACCCTTTAATTTTCCCCTAGGGGTGCTTAAGCCCCAGAACACCCACAGAATCAGCACCTATGATTGTGTTAATATCTGGTCAATTTTACCTTTTCAGTAAAAACTGAAGCAAAATGGCATTAAATACCTCAGTCTCATTCATGTTTTCTGTAATTAGTTCTTCTACCCTGCAAAGTAGAAGACCTTCACTTTCCTTTGTTTTTCTTGTCCAAGTTCCTCCTAATGTATTTAGAGAACGTCTTCTTATTGCCTTTAATGTTGGGTGCTCAGTGTAACTCATGTCATGCATTATCCTTTATGGCTTTGTCCCTACATACATGTGCTGTTCTGTTGTATGCCTCCTTAGCAATTTTTTATTTTGACTTGACTCTAGATCACTTCCTCAATGATGTTAATATGTCAGGTTGCTTTTAATAATGTCTCACAAAGAAGCAAGCAAGGAGTTAAAATTTTGTCACACCTCTTAGGCATCTCTTCAAAGATCTGTTGAGAGAGGTAGCCAGAGGAGGCACTGGCTGTTATAAAGTAGCTAAATCTGAATGGCCAGAGGAGATCCACCAGGCATTGCTGACAGGCTAACAGACAGCAAGCTCCTTATTAGCAAGGCAGGGAGTGCAGAAAGGGAATGGCTGAGATGGACCAGAACATAATTCCACACATTTCCTCCCATCCATGGGCTGGGTGGGGAAGTCTCATCTTCGTGTGATTTCTGGGATATAAATTTCAACCACTTTTATTTGGGAGTTTGGATTAGTAAACTGTTTTATTTAGGGGTTCAATTGTGGACTATCTATGTGACTAGAAACCCAGCCACACAAATTCCTTTATGTTCTCAGTGCTACCGTTCAGCTGCCTTAACATGTCCTTATACTCAGATCCAAAATCAATGTCATGATCCAGCTGGTTGACTTTTGTTCTTTCTGATAAAGAAAAACCACTCACAACTAACTTGCACACTGTTAACAACTCCTATGCAGTAGATATAGAATTAGTATTTTCCTGATGAGTGACACTGGAAGCATTGGGCTTTGCATTTTTCATCTATATGCAGTCAGCTCTCTTTAGTCTCCTTCTTAGCTTCCCCATAAAAATGTTCCATGTGGTGGGGGAGAAACTACACAAAAATAAAACAAAGCCCCTGGGAACTAGTTTTGTCTTCAAGGATACATTTTTAAAACTATTTTCTAGGCCAGCTCAAACTTAACAAACTTAAGAAAAATGTGTTAAAATATGGTTATGATAGACGTGGAAAGGAAACAGTAACTGCTCTGAAAAATGACTCAGCCTTTAAAATGGCTAGATACAGAAATATATAAAATAAAATCCCTTTCCCATCCTACAAAGTCTGTATTTAAAATGCTGTTAGTCACAGTAACACAATATTCCTTGCAATCTCCACCCTACATCTATGAAAGTAAAGTTCAATAAAGTGGCCTGGAGCTATCACAAGATGGTTTAAACAACACAGCTCAAATCAAGCCTGGCTGAGAGTCAGTGATTTGAATCACCTTGTTAAATAGCAACCCAAGCAGCTCAGTCGTTTTAAATACAGCAATTACTTCTTCTTTTAAAGATGCATTTTGCTTATTCATGTATATTTATTCACTTTAATTGCCATATCTGTTTAGTTTTCAAAAAATTCCCTGTAACCTATTCAGATGATATTCCATTAGCTGATGGAACATGCAGACCCACATCTGCTGATGACGACAGTGTCTCATATTGCTTTTGAACATCTGTAGGAATTAAATTATCTTACAGAGATTTTTTTTTATAACTGCTTAAAATTAAAGCAAAATGTTAAAGAAACAGGAGCGTTAGCAGCATCCACACTCTGTTTGAGGGAAAAGGTTTCACATAGAATTTAGCTTAATAGAATGCTGCTAAAAATATAGCCATGTCCTTAGGAAGGAATGAACTAGTGAAAAGGGTTACAGGTATGGCAGGGTGATAGGCATGGATCACACTGAGAATTAGGTTCTCAGGACATACTGCAAAAAATAGGGCAGACAATTCCCCAAACTGGTGATTTATCCTATAATTAGGTTAACAAAACAAGACATTAACAACAGAGCTTCTGCAGTACCATACTGGTTAACCAGAAGCCAAACAAGTCCCCTTTATGCATTCTATTCTTTGGTACCCAGAAAAACCAGTCTAGTGTAGTGATAGTTTATTGAAAACCCAATTCAACAAAAGTGAGGTTCTACCAATCCCAAAGGATGAGACACTTACCCCCACATCAATATGCATCTCAGATCTTACCCAATATCACACTGTCAGCTAATCCTTAGTAAATTAAGAAAAGATGTAATAATAAAAGAAAATAATAGAATTAAAAAGTTGTTAGATGATATAATACAAATGACTGCAAAGTCTGTTTTCAGATTTATAACAATGATGGAATAGACTTGCAAAAGATGTAGGTAACTTCCAAAAGATTATAAGGTCCTCAGCTCATAGTTCAAGATATTCCTTTTGGTTGTAAATCCACAGTGCAGAGAATTAGGAGTAGGAAACAGGAAAAATTAAAGATGTCTTAGGTATAATTTATATCCTCTGCTATGTTCAAGGAAATTGATTACAGTCCTTTCTACAATAGCCTTTAGCATACTTGAAGACTGTTATCAAATCCTCCCCTCAGTCCTCTTTTCTCAAGACAGACCATGCCCAAGGTTTTTTTTTACTTCAGAGGCAGACTTTCTCAATCTTTAATTGTTTGTTACATTCCTCTGTCCACAGATGCCCGGAACTGCACATAGTACTTCAGCCAAAGTCTCATCATTGCTGAGTAGAGCAGGACAATTACTTCCCATGTCTTATATCAAGTGCTCCTGTTAATATACCCCAGAATGATATTAGTCTTTTTCAAAACGGCATCACATTGTTGACTCATATTCCATTTGTGATCCACTGTGACTCCCAGATCTTTTTCAGCAGTACTACCTTCAAGTCAATTATTTCTTCTTTGTAGTTGTGCATTTGATTTCAAGTGTAACATTTTGCATTATACTGAATTTCATGTTGATTTCAGACCAATTCTCCAGTTTTTCAAGTTCGTTTTGAGTTCTTCTCATCCTACAAAAGTGACGACAGCCCCTCCTAGCCAAATGCCATCAGTATATTTTATAAGCATACTCTTCACTCCATTTTACAAGTCATCAATTAAGATATTGATTAGTACCAGACCCAGGACCGACCCCCTACAGAACTCCACTAGATACATACTCCCAATTTGACAGCAAACCATTTATAACTCCTCTGGTTAGTACCGACTTTCAGCCACTTGTGCACCCATTTTATAGTAATTTAAGCTAGACATTTTTCCATGTGTCAAAAGCTTTAGTAAAATCAAGACATAGCTCATCTACTGCTACCCATCTATCCAGTAGGATAATAACCCTTAATAATATTAATATATCCTCATGATATACCAATATCCCCATTGAGTGGAGCATAGTTAACGTCTTCAAAGTGAGTTTCCTTGCTCTCAAGCATTTTCTTTGTAATTGCTATAATGTTCCTTTAATGGAATTACATGTATTTACAATTTCTTTTGCTTTCTCTCTCTCTCCCTCCCTCCCTCTCTGTTTCTTAATAGAGCATTTTGTCTGTAAACATAGAACGGCACACAACATTTATAAAAATTGCAGGGGCACCTGAAACCTTTATCAATATGGAGGTTCAAATACTTGAGAGCAGATGTAGAGCTTCATCTTTGCAATGTGTAGGCTTCACAGAGCACAAGCAAATAAACTACTATAAAGCTGAACTCAAGACTGGATTCCCTGGCACCCTAAACCATAGAAAGCTCCAGAAGAACGCAGGTTCCTTCATATCTTCAGGAAGTTCAACATCCAAAAATATAACTGACTTTTGGTAAACTCTGGTTCAGAAAATTGGTATTTCATTGTACTGTTATTGCTTCAGGGACTGCTGGAATGAAGCATTTCTGGAATTAAATGTGCAATTGTTCTTCCAACACACAGCACTGTTACACACCAGTGAAAGAGACAGCAAAGAAGAATTCTGAATGTCACTAATTAGAAGAGGGACTAGGGTACACAGAATATAATTATACAAAATGGCATTTGCCCAGGACACAAAGGATAACAAAGCTACTTTTGCAAAAAAAATGCCATGGAATCATATGACCAGAGCTGTTTAGAACTTGGAGCGTATGTGTCCAATCAGAAATGCAAATTTCAGTGAATACTGAAAGTCTGTGTTTCAAGAAAGAGCTAAAGAATATTGCTCAATCACCTCAGAATATGCTTTGAAAAGCTACAAGGACTAGGTCTAGAAAGACTGAGATTTTGAGATTTCTCCTCTGAGGAAAAGAGAAGTAATTACTTTTTCAATTGCACTTGGCTCTGTGAAATTTAATGCCATGGAGAGTATTGAGATTTGAGAGAAACCTCAAGATTCTGCTTGCCTGGAGGGCTCAGCCTGGGAAATATCATGTGTTTAATTTCCCAGGGACAGAGGTGGAAAAGAATGCAGAATTTGTTTACCTTCCAACCTCCAAGCAGAGTGGTACCAGAAAATGACTGGATGCGTAGGGTTCCATCCCATACAATAGAGTGAGGAGTTGTGTTTATCTCTCACCTGGAGTTTGTCTTCATCCTGTTTTCAACACCAGTTTTAATGTATGTAACATGAATTTACTGAAGAAAAATAAACATATCCAACAACATTCTATTTGGGCTTGTCACTGCATGATCATTCTACTCTGAATAATAATAGCATCCTATATAGGGATCATCTTTAGGATGCTGACATGTTTTTAAAATGAATTAGATACACAAATGGTGGACAAGGGATAACATTAAACCACCCTCAAAATGTAGCCACATCTAGAGAAAAATATGTCAGCTCTTTAGATATAAACATTTGGCCCAAAATTTAGGTGTTATAAAAATAAACTTCAGGAGATCAAGACAAATGTATCTATGATTTCTCTACATTTCCAAGGAAACAGGTTTGTTTGGGGTTTGTTTGTTTTGGTTTTAAACAAATGTTGCCCTGCAGTTTCCAAACCAAACATTGTAGCATCATGCTTGTGCATAAAATGCAGAAAATGAAGTTGAGTAGAAAATTATTAGAAATAAAAATGAAACTGAGAAGGCTATTTAATTGTTTTATATCTCAGAGGGGTGGCTGTGTTAGTTGGTAACTGTAAAAACAACCAGCAGTATGGTGGCACCTTAGAGACTAACAAATTTATTAGGTCATGCGCTTTGATGAATAAAACCTACTTCATCAGATGAATTGGAGTGGAAATTACAGAATTTGGAGAGGAAATTACAGAAGTATATAGTCATTGATCAAATAGCTCAATGAATTGATATATGTCATATAATATCATAAAGTATATTTAACTCTTTCCCCACCACAATCTAAGCATGAAGTGATACACTTGTATCCCTGTTTTGCTAAATATTATCTTCATCAGAAAAGTTGGAGTGGAAATTAGGAGGAGGAGGAATTTGCACTGGTGTAGCTATGGTAATGCCTAGCCACTGGGAGGCTGTAATTTAGAGCAAGCCCCTATAAATAGATAAAGCTTGACTGTGTATTTTCCCTCTACCACTTCTTCTGCACTCTCTATGCAAAAGAAGTGGTAGAGGGAAAATACACAGCTCTTTATAACTACAAGGGCTGTTTTTATGAATAAGGTTTGATTTCAACAGAATTAAGTGAGTAAAAAGAATGAATAAAAATGGTGTCAGCACAGTTGTATTGTCTTCTGTATTCTACTGAGCACTTCTGGTTTTGATTACACCCTGTATAAGGCAAAAGCCAGAACCCTAGTGCGATTAACTAAACAGAACTCAGTCCTCTGAATGCCACTGGTTGCTTCATTAAAGCATGCATTCGCTAAAATGTGTCTGGCGTGGTTTCATTCTCTGTATCCAGCTATATCTGAGAAATAATTGAGTGGGGAAGGAGATATAAGTAGATCTACTAACATAACCATGTGACATCACTCACATGTAAGTCCTTGAAAGATTGGATTGATAGAGATTTATTTTAAAAAAATGATACAAAGCATTCAAATTAAAATACAGGATTTTTAAAATGCATCTTTAATATAGAACACAAGGTAAGCAAGCAATAATATAGTAAGCTTACTTTCTGGTATAATATGAGACATTAAAATATAAAAATAAAAACTTTTTTCCCCGCAAAATAATATTTTCAGGGCAGTAAATTATAGTTCTCTAGTTCCCACCAAACATCTGCAGGCAAAAAATTTTCTCTTTCCAAATGTTGGATTTTGTTAGAGTGCATATGTAACATTGTTTTCTCTCATGATTAAACCATACTTGCCCTTTGACCCATTATTTTCAGCCCAGACCCTTGGTGCCTTGTAGGAATGAAACTTCCCACCTTTCCCTATCCCACCCCCAAAGTAAAAGGACAGCACAATTCAGGAAAAGCACTTTCAAAAACAGATTCAGATTTAATTGGAGGATCAGTGAATAGAGCAGTGTTTTCTTGGCAACAGGTAGAAAAGCTGGCAATTAATCAGCTTCTCTTGAGCTGTATTTGGCACTGTACCGCTGGATCAGGAATTTGGATTTTAGTGCCTATTTTTTATTTTTCTTCCCCCCTTCCCTCCCACTTCTTTCCTCATTATCAAACAGTTTTTTCCCTAATGGTACTGAGAGAAAATTATTTTGCATGGTTTGTTATGAAGGTGAAACTAATCATGCTGGCCATTTTAATATGTAAACATTGGTGGTGGTAGTAGTGATGGGAATACTGGACAAACACAAGCGTTATCTGATAACAAAGTACGTCAAATAAACATGAGTATGTCAGAGGCTGGAAAGGGGAAAGAAGAAATCAAAAAGAGCTCTTGACAATTAAATTAATTTAATCATCATAGTATGAGTTAATAGAAAATACACTAACTTAGCAATAAAAGAAAACCCTTTAAAAATGGAATTCTTCAGCACATCTCATCGGTATATAACTTTAAACTGCTATCTGAATGGGTAAAAATGGGCCAAAAAACCAAAACACTACAGTCAAATTAATAAAGAAAACCAAACAAACAGATGAAATGGAGTCTCTGCTAAGAAACAGAGATCCCTTTAAAAAGTTATGCATGGATAACTCCTGAACATTGACATAAAGAGAAGTTTGCTGTTGCCTTTGGTGGGACCAGGATCAGGCCCATAAAGTTAATAGATTACTGGATATACAAACCAACATTTCACATTAGTAAACAGATACATGATCTCTTCAAATCAGTATTCCTCCTTAAAGAAAATATTCTAATGCCACTGGCCCTTCACAAGGTAAACAAAACAAAATGAAACAATAGATATAGTTACCATTGCTTGATGGAAAACACCTACTTACTTCACTTATGAAGATGTCCCTTAAAGTTAGCATGAGAGTAATAGCCAATTTTGTTAACTTAGATTGTTAGAATTGTTGTTCATCATTCTAAGTTAAACTGAAGAATGAAAGAATTAATTCACAGTTTGCATTATATCAATAACAGAACTGTTAAGCATAGGCCAAAAAGGATGAACTGATTAAAATGCCACATTGAAATGACTTTTATTAAAACAATGATGCATAACTTGTATTGTCTAAACTCTGCTGTATTTTCTCCTTTACATTTATCACTCTCACTTTTCATAAGATGCTAAAATTTGTACTATCAATGATTTTCATTGTCATTAGGAAAATATTAGTAATTAAATTATACTCAAGTATCATTACTATTTATTAATATCATAATATCATCTAGAGGCCACAACTAGGTTTGGCCCCAAAATGCATGGCACTGAATCGACATATAATAAAAGACAGATCCTACCCAAAAAATTTACAGTGTAAGGCCTCTTTGCACAGAGAGACATATATCTGGATGGGCTGGATGCAAGTACAGGGAACAACCACGTATAATGCATTGCAGGATCAGACCTAAAAGAACTGGCAATCTTAAACTATTAAACAGTCTTCAATGGTTTTCCTATCTTCAGTATGAAGGGGAATTTAGAGACCAACATTCTTAGACTGATTTTTAAAATGTATCACCTGATATTCCTTATATTACCCCAGTTTTATACAGACTCCACCAAGTTCAGTCCAATTATTCCTTATTTATTCTAGAATCAATTGTACGGAGCTCTTTTTCCTTAATTTTTTAAACTAGCTGTTTGGTGTAGCCCTCATGCCATCCAGAAAGAAAAAAAAACCCCCACTCTAGAAGAGGCCTGTTTTGTATCTTAAATTCCAGATGTTCGTGCCAGATACAATGTTTTAACCCTTTGTTACAAGTTACTGAATATGGCTTATGGTGCAAGCTTGTATCATATTCATTATTATGTTTGAAATTTCTCACCCTATGCAGTTTCTAATGTAAGGTCAGAAATAAAGCACAGACAGCATAATCTTTCATAGACGTTTTCCCAAAGAATGCAAACTTGACACATTGCTAAAGTGCTGTTTAAAATCAGATTTCCAGATTTCAAAATCAGAAAGTAGGACAGCATTTGGTTAAACTAAACTCTTATGCTGTCTTTTTTTTTGCCTAATGCTGAGTTTTGGGATTTTTTTTAAACTTTTAAAGAAATGGTTAGACAGGGTTAAATAGACTTTCTCCACATTTGTGCACACATATACACTGCGTCTAGACCGGCAAGCTTTTCTGCAAAAGCGGCTGCTTTTGCAAAAAAACTTGCCAGCTGTCTACACTGGCCGCTTTGAATTTGCGCAAGAACACTGACGATCTAATGTAAGATTGTCAGTGTTCTTCCGCAAATACAATGACTCTCCTGTTCGGGAAAAAGCCCTCTTATGCAAATGCTTTTGTGCAAGAGGCCAGTGTAGACAGCTGAGAACCGTTTTGCGCAAAAAAGCCCCGATGGCGAAAATGGCGATTGGGGCTTTCTTGCGCAAAACCACGTCTAGATTGGCAAGAACACTTTTCCACAAAAAGTGCTTTTGTGCAAAAGCATCCATGCCAATCTAGACGCTCTTTTCCACAAATGCTTTTAACAGAAAAACTTTTCAGTTAAAAGTATTTGCGGAAAATCATGTCAGACTAGACGTAGCCATATAGTTTAAAACCATTTATTTTAAAAAACTTAAGAGTTAATGAAGAACAGGATGAAAAGAGTTAAGTCATCTGAAACTATAGCTTTTAAGTTTGAAAGACCAAATGCCTTGTTCTATGAGTTTTCCCTGCAGTAGTTTATTTAACTGTATGGCAATGTCAGCTGTGGGAGCTTAAAAAGGAAACAAACATTCCGTAGGAAATGACAAAGTACAGTAGTTGCTTTATTAGAAATAATACAAAACAGAACAATCATGATACACTTTACATTTCTTTTAAGTCATTGAAAGTGCTTCATGACAAACATGACTTTAGAATTTAGAAATAATAATTTACTGGGATACTAGAAATAACTAGGGCTCTTTGAGTTAGAAAGGATAAAACTTCAAACATTTTAAATGGAAAATTATAGAGCCTAAGGCAGTGGTCCCCAACACGGTGCCATGGCGCCCGCGGGGCCATTTGTGTGCGCCCGCCAAGTGCTCGGGGCTGGCCTGGCCCCGGGCACGTAGTGCATGCATCGTGCCGGAGCCAGCCCGGGCGCATGGTAAGCACAGGCCCCGGGAGCGCCGCAAATTGGTTGCTTGTGCCCCGGGCGCGCGGCGCTTGGAGGGCGAGGGGGGGCGCTGGCCCCGGGTGCGTGACACTTAGGAGGAGCGCCGGCCCGGGCGCGTGGTGCTTGGGGGTGGAGGGGGTGCCAGCCCCTGGCGTGCGGCATTTGGAGGGGGTGCCGGCCCCCGGCGCGCGGCACTTGCAGGGGGGCCCCCGCCCCCGAGCACGCGGCTATGGGGGGGCCGCCTGCCCCCGGGCATGCATGTGTCCCCGCCCTCTGGCGCCCGGCCACGCCCCCTGGCACCCGGCAGCCTCTAAAGGTTGGGGACCACTGGCCTAAGGAGTATTTTCAGCTATTATAAGCTAGAGATGATCCCAAACCTAATGCCTAAACTTGCTCACGCTTACTCCTTGTAGAATCACAGAATCATAAAGCTGAAAGAGACCTCAGGAGGTCATTGAGTCTAGCTCCCTGCCCAAAGCAAAACCAATCTCAAATAAATCAACCCAGCCAGGGCTTTGTCAAGCTGAGACTTAAAAACCTCTAGGGATGGAGATTCTACTACCTCCCTAGGGGGGCGTTGGAGATGCCTGGCTCTGAGGGAGCGGTAAGGCATTAGGTTGGGGCGGGCTGGGAGTGCCTGGCTGTAGGGGAGGGGTGAGGCATTGGGTTAGAGTAGGGGTGGGGCTGGGAGTGCCTGACTCAGGAGGAGCAGAGAGAGAGATTTGCTAATATTTTGGCTTTTATTTATTTATTTCCAAATAAAATCACAAAATGTATTGTATTAATTTTATATCAATAAATATGTCCTTGTTTGCAATCGCACAAATAATTATACCTTTATGCAAAATTTGAAACTTACAAAGTATCTCAAATTTTCACAGAAGCCTGTTCTATTTGATTAACCACTGTCTACACGTGTTTTTGTTTCCACAAATTATGTATCATAAAAAATTAAAAAGTACCTTAAATGTATATTTAAATTAAAATATATATGAGCAAATAACAACAATTTAATACATCAAATTATTGTATTATACTCAAACAAGACCTTAAAAATATTTAAAAATATACCTAAAACATAATCTACAATAATAAATAATTACAACTTTCCGATAGGACTACATTTTCTTTGGTGGCCCTGAAAGCAATCAGTTTTCATTTGTGCGGCCCTCAGTGGGCTTCGAGTTTGACATGCCTGTTCTAATCCACTGTAATTCCTAGGTCTTTTTCTGCTGAACTGCTATTTAGCCAGTAGGTCCCCAGCCTGTAACAATGCTTGGGATTCTTTTGTCCCAAGTGCAGGACTCTACACTTGTCCTTGTTGAACCTCATCAGATTTCTTTTGGCCCAATCCTCTAATCTATGTAGGTCACTCTGGACTCTATCCCTGCCCTCCAACGTATCTACCTCTCCTCCTAGCTTAGTGTCATCTGCAAACTTGCTGAGGGTGCAATCCATCCCCTCATCCAGGTCATTAATAAAGATGTTGAACAAAAACGGCCCTAGAACTGAACCTTGGGGCATAAGTAGAACCAACTGTCATCCATCCATCTATCCCAGTTTATCTGTACAACTTCTGTACACAAAGAGGGTTTGTTTAAAATGCATTCTTTCAGATCTTTTAATTTTTTCCCCTCTTTTTTCCCTTATGTTCAGTACTTGGGTTCAGAAGATATTACGGTATGTAATTTTCCAGTAATAGTCTTGTACACATATGTTATCGCTATGAAAAATGAATATGATCCATAACTCTTTTTAAAAACTATGTAACAAAGAGTTCTAGTGTTGTCTTTAAAAGGTAAATATGAAACTCTTCTCTGACTTTCCTCAAGTAATTTTAGCTGCTTGAAAGGTTAACACATTTTCAGGAGATTGTTTACTGATCTAAGTGCTTGAATTTGACTCTCTTTTACATTGTAGCAGATACAGAATAGTGTATGGGATTCGTTCATTTACATCTCCTTTCTTCAAATTTTTTTGAAAAATGAAAACTTGTAAAATGAATTTAAACATCATATGAGGCTCTTGCCAAATAGAAATTACACCAATAGAAACATGTATAAAACCCTACATATGCCATGATGCATATCTTTCCTGTTTTTTTCACAGTTGTGGAAGTTTTCCTTACAGTGTGGTTCTGTTGTGAACTTGGGAGGAGCATGATTTGGAGGAATGCCTTGCAGAAGGTGGATGTCTTCTGTTTGAACAACTCTGTAGGGGGATGAAGCTTGAAGCGGAGTGTTTTGTTCCTCCCGCACAGCACATGCACATCTCCCCAGTCACTCAAGGTAGAAATTAGCATAGTGATTTGGCTCCATATATGTAGAGCAGATGTAGCTGTTTGTTCCAGGAAAAGTCACAGAGCTCTTAGATCAATCTACTAATTTAAATCCTAAATCTGTGATTAATTAAATATCTTGTTTACCTAATATATCCATGTTCAGAACATTGTAATATGCTCAAGTCACAGAGTGAGTATGGTGTGTTTGAGGTGCAGTTCCCAGAAGCATTTTCAGAGTTCTTGCACGTGACATTTCTCAAAAGTAGGCCCAGCTTAAATTTATGAATTAGAACCCTTACTCAATTACTATTACAAGCTTGCATTTTTAATCTTTATGTCAGGCATTCACATCATGAGACATTGTTTTATACAAAATCTAGTTATATAATTGTCCTTGACTCAACACATAATATTAATTAATATTCCAAAATTATAGGAAAATTAATCATTTCTAATAGGTAGACAAGTAAGGCAAAAATTTAAAAGCACAATTCAATGGGACTTGTGTTCCTAAATCTCTTATGGAATCACAGTTAGCATGTCTAAGGCCAGTCACAAGTCACCAAATCATGAAAAAAAATATGGTTATTAACAGTGTAAACTTTAAATGGGCAATATGAGTGAAATTCATAATGCAGAGGGGTCATGAAAGATCCACTGACTTTCCGAAGGCCTTAAATCCTTTATCTTATATGAGTGATGGTAAATTTATTAATTGCTAGAGCATTCTAAGGAGCTGGATTCCAGTGACAATGAACAGACTAAAGCTGTGTCCAAAAGCCATTTTAAGACCAGCTGCAGAAGCACTTTGAACTGAAAGTGTGGCCATGGCACGAGGGCTGGGAGAATTCTCCCGCACTTTATGTAAACCACCTCTGCGAGGGGACTAGCTAATAGCGCTGTTGCCTCGTTTACACTAGTGTTTTACGGCACACTAACTTGCTGTGCTGGGGGTGTTTTTTTCACACCCCTGAGCCAGAAAGTTACAGTATTGTAAATTGCGGGTACAGACTTGGCCTAAGTGAATAGGAAGAAATCAGGGAGTGAATGGGATGGAAGGTGAAGAGATGGTTACCTATTATTACCTCCAGCAACAGGGAGGGATGTTAATAGAATCAGAGGATGGAGTCAACTTTATGCTGGAGATGGGAAGAGTCCCTTAGAACGTAGTTCAGCAAAGCACTTAAGCACATATCTAAATACATATGACTGGGGTGCTTAATGCTGTGCATATACCTACACACTTTCCTGAAACTGGATTAGATTACCTATGCACTTAAAATTAAGAACACAGTTAAGTGATTTGCCGAAGTGGGATCCTACTCGGTCATTTAAGGGCCCATTGTCACCTGGGAAGTTTCTGGCAGCAAGGCTCCAAATTCTATGGGATTACTCAAGTGTTTAAAGTTAAGCACATGCATTGCATGTTGCTCAATTAAGGCCCAATAGAGGAGGCTTGATTCAAATTATCTTGGTGCTATTTTAATGTTTTTAATTCTTTACTGAGAAGTTATTCTTTTGGGGGTCCATATTACCAGATTGCTTTTATTCTGAGCTACTTTGCTCCATTCTTTTCAGTCAACTTTTATTGGTATTGGGAAGACTTTATCCAAGATTAATTTGGGGGCCTGTTTGTTTTAATCTTGTTCTTTGTCTTCTCCTCATGTGTTCCTTTACGGGGCTTAGGTACCGAAGGAAATAATCTCACAATGAGGCATGTAAAACAGGAAGTACTATTGCCTCTACTTCACAGAAGGTCAGACTAAATTATCAAAATGGTTCCTTTTGGTCTTGGAATCCAGTGCCTATGAAGGAAATATAAGCATGAACTAAGCATGTTAATAATAATTAAGGCTGAGAGTTTATCAGAGGCAACACAAGTCACAGATTCTGTATCTTTCTGGGACCTCCGTGACTTCTGCAGTAGCCCATGTAGCTGGCCCAGGGGCTGCCTGAACATGGGCCATTTGCATCAGTTGCTGCTGGGGCAGTCTTGGGTCACTGCACTCCCTCCCCCAGGAGTTTGAGTGTGGAAGTGGGCTCAGAGTTGGAGTGCTGGAAGGGGTAAGGGCTCCAGGCAGCACTTATCTCAGGGGGCTCCCTGGCAGTGGTGACATTTTCCTCCCTCGGCTCCTAGGTGGAGGCATTGCCATACACCTCTGCATGCTGCCTCTGCCCACAGCTTCCATTGACTGTGGTTTCCAGCCAATGAGAGTTGTGGAGCTGGTGCTCTGGACAGAGTCAGCATGCAGAGCTGCCTAGCCATGCCTCCACCTAGGAGCTGAAGGAAAGGGATGTTGCTGCTTCTGGGGAAGTGCAGAGCCACGTAGGAAGTCTGGCAGTCCCCCCAATGCCAAGATTTAGTCAGGGGTATATAGTGCATGTCATAGATAGATCACAAGCTGTGAATGTTTGTTTACTACCTGTGACCAATCCATGACTTTTACTATAAGTATCTGTGTCTAAAATGTCGTCTTAATAACAATACTTAAACTGATCAGCTAATGCATTCAGCACTTTTTAAACACGGTCTTAATGTGTGAGGCTTTGTACATATTAATCAGTTAGCTTGGATAATGCCAACACTTTAGGGAAAGTTCATGATGCATACCCTGGATCACACCAAAGGAGTCCAGTGATAGAAGTAGCAAAGATCTCAGTGGTAAAAAATTGGATTTTCATATTTTCACAGAAATATTAGCGGAGACACAGAATGGAGCTATGTAGGCCTTGCTGGCAGAATGCACATATTTGATTTAGAAGCCGATCATGGTGAGCCAAGGCGTTGTGGAGTAACTGTTCTGGCAAACTGTCAGTGTCATAATGGGAAAATAATGTAAATTGCAATATATGAAGTATTCCAAAGAGGTGAATCATTGAGAGCCTGAACAACAGGAGATGAGGACTGGAACATTAATGTAAACTCTTTCATCTGCAACAACCCTGTTATCCTAAGAAGATTTTAGTCATTCTTTTGATATTCAGGAAATTGCACCTCCCAGTTTATTAATCATTTCCAGACAAGTAAAGGAATTTGTGTCTAAGTAAATGATAGTGTAATCTGACAGACAGAACACAGGCTCAGAGCAGTGAGCTCCTGCATACAAACCCCAGTTTTAATTGTGACTGTGTGGTCTTGGCCTAATCGCCTGCCTTCAGTTCTTCAGTTTCTCCATCTCTACAGTTGGAATAATGCTACTTATTTCACCTTCTCCCAAGAGTGTTGTGATGATTTATTACCTTACGTCTGTTTAGCAGTTAGTGAGAGCTGCCTTTGAAATATCTAGGACAGTTAGAAAAGTGTATCAGTAAACAGTAGTAAATCAGCCCCTGAACCTGAAGGCACTTATGCACATGCTTACCTTTAAGCATGAGTATAATTGATTTTGGTATGAATAATCATACAGTCACAGCTAAGCATGTGCTTAAGTGCTTTGCTGGATCAGGGCCTAAGTATAAAGGTGTCTGCATTAATATAAGGGCTCCACTTTCACCACTTAATTACTCCGAGGCTGAGTCTACACTTCCATTTGTAAAGTGCAGCCACGGCAGCGCTTTAGAGCAAAAGTGTGGCCACTAGGGATGTAAAGGACTAGTCGATTAGTCAACTATGCGATAAGCAAATGCTCATTGGATAGCTGACAGGGTGGTCGACTAGTCGCTTTCCCCCCTTGCTGCCTCTATCAGATAGAGGCAGCGGGTGGAGAGGGGGGAGAAAAGGGAGTACTTAAAAGTGGCAGCACCATATGGAACCCCGGGTCAACTGCTCCATGCAGAGCTGCTGCTTTGCATGCTGTGGAGAGCCCAGAATCAGGTTCCTTACGGCATTTCAAAGCGGCAGCGCCACATGGAGCACGGGGTCAGTTGGTGTCTCTTCAGCTGACCTCGGCTTCTGCACGGCGCTGTCGGTTTAAAATGTGGGGTGGAGCCCAGGATCAGCTGGGGACTCCCCAACTGACCCCAGGCTCTGCGCAGAACTTCAAAGATTCAGCCCGGGATAAGCTGGGGACTGAACCCAGGTTTCATGTTGTGTGTGTGCTTTGAAATGTACAAGAGTCCCTAGTGGGGGCTCTTGTGCACTTCAAAGAGGAAGCACAGCATGGAGCCTGGAGCCAGCGCAGAACTGAGTCCCTTACTGACCCCAGGCTACATGTGACACTTCCACTTTGAAATGTATTTCAAAGTGGAAGCGCCTGCATGGAGCCCACAGTCAGCAGGACTTCCCATTGGCCCTGGGCTCCATGTGGCATTCCAACTTTCAAATGCACAAGAGCCCCTGCTGGGGGCCCCTCACCCCCCTGCTTGGTGCCCGGCATCACCCCAGTTGCTCTGCTCCGCCGCTTCCCCGAGTCTGCCACTGCCGCTGCTGAAAGTAACGAGCGGCGGACAAGCGGTGGAGCAGAGCAGCTGGGGTGCTGCCGGGTTGGTCCCGCAGTGCTGCCCCTCACCCACCTGCTTGGCGATAACTACTGCAGTCGGAGGGGTGGGGAGCCCACTCCCTTCCCAGAAACTTTCGGCAGCTGCACGGGGCTTCCCTCGCCTTCCTGCAAAACGGCAGAGGGTTCACCTCTCACCGTGCCATTTGCCCCCTCCCTCAGCTGGACGCAGTGTGGGTCCCGGCAGACCTGTCACAGGGGTATAATCCCCTTCCCCTCTTCTCCACTTCCCTTTACCCCTTCCCTTCCCCTGGGGCTCACAGCAGCTCCAATTGTCCAGCTGGCTGGAGCACTTCTGGGTTCCAGTTGGTGCCAGACCATTGGGAGTGCTAGACCACTGGATGCTGGACAATTGTAGTTATTTCAAAATAGCAGTAGTGTAATGCTTTGTTGCTGCTATTTTGAAATAACTATTCCCCTGAGTCATTCAAATAATTACTCCACAAGTAATTACTAAGTTGAGGTAGCGCAGTCACATTAACGGAGTCTGCCGCGGACTAATTTTGAGGCTTCCTTGTAGTGTGGCTATGCTATTTCAAAATAGTTACTTCAGGAGTTATTATTTTGAAACAATTTCCTACTGCAGACATGCCCTTAGATTTTTTTAATTCTTTTTTTCATTATTTTTTCTTTTGTTTTCTGGTTATTATTGCTCTGATTATTAGTTAATGTGACATTTTTATTTACATAACATCATTTATTTCAGTACTACACACTCTACTTGTTTTTATAAATGTAAATGTCTCCATAGTGCTGTTACCTGAATATATATCACAAATAATTCAATAAAATGTATGCTTGGAATGTGGTAGATGAGGACTCTTAATCAAGCTCTCAGTCAGCTCTATTGTTGGGAAATAACAAGAGATCAAAGTTCAGGGTAATGAGAGGATGGCAGTTTTGTCTCCTGGTATTATTGATAACCTTTTTTTATGAAACCACAGAGAAGACTAGGAAGATCAATAGCTGCCTGTGTCAAAGCAAACATGTTGCTTCAGGACTAGAGATTGCTGTGTTTCCCTTTACTTTTCAGAGAAAGCTGTACATTTAATTAGCTGTAAAGCTGAGCTTCTACCAATTTCATATACAAAATAAGTATGTTCTCTGCTGTGTAATTTGACAGGCTATTTTATAGTCAGGGTGAAGAAAATAACTAGGCCCAAATTCTTAAGTTGCTCTGCATATGGAACTTCCATTGCAATATAATAGGGAGTTATTTATATGGCGTTTTCTTTCTTTCTTTCTTTCTTTCTTTCTTTCTTTCTTTCTTTCTTTCTTTCTTTCTTTCTTTCTTTCTTTCTTTCTTTCTTTCTTTCTTTCTTTCTTTCTTTCTTTCTTTCTTTCTTTCTTTCTTTCTTTTACTATAATCTGTTTTTATCTTTTCATACTTCACAAATTTGTAACCAAGAAAGAGGGGAGAAAAGCATTCAAAGATCAATAGAGTCATGAGACAGACATACTGTGTTAGGCAGGACTAAAACTTCCTTCATCTTAATCCTTATTGATAAAAGCATGTTTATTTGGAATAGCATATCTGCTGCGTGTTCTCTGTCCACTGTCTTCTAATCAGGGTCAAATGCATCTGCACTAAAGGTCATAAATGAAGAGACACACTAGTGCTTTAGTGCAACTCCAATCTCCCAAAACTAGTTGCATATCCTTTCAAGCAAGGAGAGTGAAAAACAGAATGAAGCCTCAGAAGCGGGGTGGACTTTAGAGCCTGAGTTACAGCTCCAAAAGACTGTCCATACAGCTATGGACTCAGACTGGAGGTTCGCTCACACTCATTCCAAAATGCCGTGTACAAAGACTCCAGGAGGGACTGCCAACAGGCAGAAATATGATCAATGTGTAATTTTGGTGAGCTTGTTTGTTTGTTTGTTTAAAACCATGCAGTCAAGTTTCTCACAGTTCACCAGGCAGAAATATGTGGCATGTGTTAGGCTGTGTCCAGACTCCATGCCTCCGTCGACGGAGGCATGTAGATTAGCCAGATCGGAAGAGGGAAATGAAGCCGCGATTAAAATAATCGCGGCTTCATTTAAATTTAAATGGCTGCCCCGATCTGCCGATCAGCTGTTTGTCGGCAGATCGGGAGAGTCTGGACGCGATGCCCCGACAAAGAAGCCTTTCTTCATCGACACAGGTAAGCCTGGTTTCACGAGGCTTACCTGTGTCGATGAAGAAAGGCTTCTTTGTCGGGGCATCGCGTCCAGACTCTCCCGATCTGCCGACAAACAGCTGATCGGCAGATCGGGGCAGCCATTTAAATTTAAATGAAGCCGCGATTATTTTAATCGCGGCTTCATTTCCCTCTTCCGATCTGGCTAATCTACATGCCTCCGTCGACGGAGGCATGGAGTCTGGACACAGCCACAGTGTGTTTAGAAAAGTTATAGTGGTAGTGGGTACAAAAATTGCCCAGATAGGCAAAAAGGCTGGCATGCCCTTTCCTGTGCAGTCTAAAAGGTACCATGCAAGCAAATCATAAGGGGGAGATGGAGTAAGAACATCTTCATACCAGCATATTCAAGCCCACTACTCATCACAAATACCAGAGCATCCCTTGGAGAATGGTTTAATTTGCAGATTTGTTTGAGATCTTCAATTTAAGTTACTTTTAGGGACTTGATTTGAAGGAAAACATTTCCCATGGCCACACTACTCTGCTGCATTGCACCATCTCAAATTTACTTTCTCACTCTATTCAGATCTTGTTGGCAATCCAGCTGAGCTCCAGTGAGAATAATACAAATGCTAATAATGAAAAAATAAAGAGTGCATGTACTGCATAGATTAAATTTAATTGGAGCAGCCAGAGCTTGTCCAAAAGAGTGAGAAATTTTAAAAAATTAAGTTTTAACTCATCTTCTCTGCTTTAATTTTTGTCGGAATTTAAGGGAAGGGAAAAAGGTTTTTTAGAAAACAGCAACTTTTGTACAATTTAAAATTTAGATTTAATAACTGCAGATTTTTCTTGAATTTCAGCAATCCCAAAATAAATCCTATTGTGCTAGGTCTGTGGTTGGAAATGGAGCCAGAGCACACAGCAGCTCCTGACCAACAAAATGGTCCCTTAGTTATCTTTAGGGATTCTTTTATGTGTAGTCAGTAGTACAGGAATTTCCATTTTTTAGGATCATGAACTGTAAAAACTGGAAAGTAGCACAGAACTCTTAGGGACTGTAGAAATTTTCTTGGTTTGCTTATTCTTTTATGTTTTAACTAGTAATCTTTTCAAGTACAGTACAGTGTGACAATATTTCTCATGGGTGAGATTTTAAAAGCAAAAAGTCAATGACTATTAGCCAGAATAGGTAGGAATGGTGTCTCTAGCCTCTGTTTGTCAGTACCTGGGAATAGGAGACTGGGGATGGATCATTTGATAATTACCTGTTCTGTTCAGTAACTGGAAACTGGGCTAGATGGACCATGGGTCTGACCTAGTATAACCATTCTTGTGTTCTTATTTAACTTAGGTGCCTATGTGCTTTTGAAAATCTCCTCCATACAGCCAAATCTTGGTTAACAGTTTTGCAAAATGTTCTGTGATTATCAAATAATAAAAAATCATATATATTAATAAACAGAAAAGACCTATTCACTCATCCGCATACCAATGCAAGATTGTTTCTTATAGCCTATTACGGAAATACTATTTAAACAGATGAAGACTCAAAAACCATGCAATATTTTGAGATTAGAATTGTTAGGAAACACTGTTAAAAAATTAGGGTATAATCTGAAGCAATATGTTTCTCGTTTGAACCTGTCCTATTTTCTGTCCAGAAATGTCAATGGATATTTCAAGTATAAACTGAAAGTTAACAGGGGAGCTTTTGTTTTCTTTTGTTTTTCAAATGTTGACACTTCACAAACATAAATCACCTTTTAACCTAGGCACTTCCAGTCCATGTGCTTTTGTTTATTAATTATGTTATAAAACAGGTCTGAGCTTTTTAAAAAGCATGTTATTTAAAAGAATACCATACATGAAGATTCTGATGGATCCTATTCAGCTGGGGTATGTCTACACTACAAAGTTAGTTCGAACTAACGGACGTTAGTTCGAACTAACTTTCATAGGCGCTACACTAGCGCTCCGTTAGTTCGAGAATTAAGCCTAGTTCGAACTAGCTAGTTCGAATTAAGGGGTGTGTAGCCCCTTAATTTGAACTAGTGGGAGGCTAGCCCTCCTCAGGTTTCCCTGGTGGCCACTCTGGCCAACACCAGGGAAACTCGTCTGCCCCCCTCCCGGCCCCGGGCCCCTTAAAAGGGCACGGGCTGGCTACGGTGCCCATGCCAGGTGCAAGCCTGCCAGCACCCAGCCAGCAGACCCTGCACCTGGCACGGATCGAGCCACCCACCCGATGCCTCTCAGCCCTCCTCCTCTTCCCGGGACCAGGCTGGCGGCTCCCGGGAGCTTGCCCCGGACCACAAGAGGCGGGCACCCACCTGGGCTAGTGCGGACATCGTGGACCTCGTCCACGATCTCCGCACTAGGCACAGGAAAGAGGCCGGCTTGGGCAGGAGAGCTGCCAGCCTGGCCACCCAGGAGCAGGTGTGCAAGAGAATCAAGGGGGTCCACTGAGACCCCCGACCCTGAGCCCTGAGCTTACAATGGCCGTCCTGGGTCAGACCAAAGGTCCATCTAGCCCAGTAGCCTGTCTGCCGACAGCGGCCAACCCTAAGGACCCTGGAGGGGATGGACCGAAGACAGTGACCAAGCCATTTGTCTCGTGCCATCCCTCTCCAGCCTTCCACAAACCTTGGGCAGGGACACCACTCCTACCCCCTGGATAATACCACTCCATGGACCCAACCTCCATGACTTGATCTCACTTCTCTTTAAACTCTGTTCCAGTTCTAGCCTTCACAGCCTCCTGCTGCAAGGAGTTCCACAGGTTGACTCTTTGCTTTGTGAAGAACAACTTTCTTACTAGTTTGAAGCCTGCTACCCATTCCTTTCCTTTGGTGTCCTCTAGTCCTTCTATTATGGGAACTAATGAAGAACTTTTCTTGATGCACCCTCTCCACCCCACTCATGCTTTTATAGACCTCTATCATATCCCCCCTCCGTCTACTCTTTTCTAAGCTGAGAAGTCCCAGTCTCTTTAGCCTCTCTTCATATGGGACCTGTTCCAAACCTCTGATCATTTTAGTTGCCCTCCCCTCTCCCAGCCTCTCTCTTCCCCTCTCCCACCTCCTTTTCCTAGTCTCCTGAGTTTTGTTCAATAAAGAGAGATTCTATTTTTGACCACATGTTTTCTTTATTTTGTACATCATGAAGGGGGGCTAGGGAGGGATAAGTGGAAGAAGGTGAGGGAGGAATGGGGTACGAGCACCCGATGGGGAGGACTGAGCTGGCTCTGCGGGCTTCTGGGGGTGGAAGCTCTCCTGCAGCCCCCCAATTGCTCCCTCTCCCCAGATGGCAGCCTGCGGCAAGTGCAGCCGGTCTGATAGCCGAGTGCTGTGATGTGCCCAGTGTGGGCACTCAGGGCACTCCAAGCCAGGACTGCTTTGCAAGCGGGGCACCCCTGAGAACTGTCTGTCCGGGGTGGGGGTCGGGTCCCTTTAAGCACAGCCCTCGGCTAGCCTGAGGCAGTAGCTCCACGCTCTAAGTCCTCATCTGATGCCCTGCCGGCACTGCTTCCGGCCTCCTTAACCCCGGTTCAGGGTCCACTTAATGTGGACATGCTAGTTCGAATTAGCAAAACGCTAATTCAAACTAGTTTTTTAGTCTGGATCCGTTAGTTCGAATTAGCTTAGTTTGAATTAGCGCTGTAGTGTAGATATACCCTTGGAGATTATTGATGAATTTAGAGCTAAGTGTGAAATAGACCCATCTTTCTCATATATTCCTATCATTCATGTGCGGTTTCTATTACCCCACAATGAAAGAAATTTAATATTTTTCTCCATGAGTAAATGATTTTATAGTCCACTGGTTTATATACACTAGAGCTGGATCATACTAATTAAAAATCAGACAGAACAGGGCCATGGCTAGTTTACAAATTAAGTGAAAAAGTAGCAAATTTCTGACACAATTAAAAATTATATAATCTACTTATCCACATTCCTAAACCACAATAAAATATTGTTGGAATAACACAATCTAGAAATGGAAAAAATTCAAATGTTATTAGAAAGTGAAATAGGGCATGACAACTCACTAACATCAAAGAGCCCCACTGACTTCAATAGATTTAGGTCATACTCATATTCCTCAATTGCTGATTAAAATCCAGCATAATAAATTATATTCCACTGATAATTATTTGATGGCCTATGCAAAATTAGGTTGGTGATCTCAGTTCAATATGTGGATGATAGTTATATACTTTGCAAAAATCACCATCACCCTTCCCAGGCCTCTGTGTTGGCAGTTGCAGCAAAGCCATCAAGGACTCTCAAAACATGTGGGGGTCATTGTGAATACTCAACTGAACATGAACTCCTAGTGCAATGATATGGCCAAGGGAGTTAATGCAACCCTGGGAATAACAAGGTTATTGTATTTTGTACTGAGCAATGATGACTGAAATACTGTGTTCAGTTCTGATGCCCAGAATTCAAGAAGGATTTTGATACATTGGAGAGAATTCAGAGAACAGCCATAAGAATGATTAAAGGATTAGAAACATGCCTTATAGCTATGGTGACCATATTTTCTGAACCAAAAATAGGGACACAAATTAACCACACCCTGGACACCGCTAGCTACGTACATGACCTGCATCAGGAAGTCCCATCCCTGGGGTAGTATTTTCAGGATCAAGATGGCTAGATGATCAGCAGTAAAGGATGTCAAGTGATCCCTCTAAGAACTCCTACCACCATCCTCTACCAATAGGGATAGGTTTGGGCTCTATAGTAGCCCCTCATACAACTATACTGCAATTGCATTAATCCAGGCCCCAGACCTAGGGTCTCAGGACACTGCAGCACTAGAGGTCCAACCTCGGTTCAAGATGAGATCCAGGATCCGAGACCTATTACTTTGCAGTGTAGATGCAGCCCCATTTGACCCAGGGCTTGGGAATCATCCAGAACTATCCCACAATTTCATAGGACAACTTCCTTAGTCCTCTTAATGGATGATGCTTACTGGTTCCAATTAACTGGTAATCAGAGGGGGCTGGAGCAGCTCCCCACCTGCTACAGGCAGGGGACTGCTCCAGTCTTGCAGAGGGCCCGCTGCAGACAGGGGCTGCTCTTGTCCAGAGCAGCCCCTGCCTGTGGAGAACCCGGGGGCCCCACAGGAAGGGACTGTGCCAGTGTCCAGAGCAGCCTCTCTCCAGGGGGAGTCCAGCTAGCTCTGGACAGGCCATGGTCTGGAGGAGGCTGGGAGCCAGTGGCAGCCCCAGTGTGACTGAACATTAACCAGTTAACTGATTGATGGGAATTTGCATCCCTAATGAGATGTCCTACAACTGCATTTTTTGAAGTTACTACAAAACTATCAAGTGCCCTCCATTTCCACAAGCCAGAATGACAATACTGAACTAACCATGACAATTACCGTGTCACTCTCCCCACCACTGCTTGAAGGTACATTTCCCATGAAGATCAATGGGGCTGGGCTATTTTATATGTAAAGCTACTGAGAAGCCACTGGGCTTCTTGGCACCCCCACGCCCACAGCCCAGCTGAGCCATGCACCGGTTCCCTGCACCCCCCCTCAAGCACAGTTAAGTCCCGCACTGGTTTCTGGTGCCCCTTCACAGCTCAGTTTCTCCTGATCTCCCACAACCCAGCTGAACCCCACACCTTTTCCCTGCACTCCCTTGTAGCCCAGTCTCCCCTGATTCCCCTCAGCCTAGCTGAGCCCCGTGCCTGAGTTCCCAGTGCCTCCCCCCCCTCTGCAGCCCAGCTGAGCTCTGCAGCCCAGTTCCCAGAACTCCCCCTTGCAGTCCAGCTGAGCACTGTACCCAGGTTCCTGGCACCCCCCCCACCCCAGTCCAGCTAAGCTCCACACCGGGGTTCCTGGTGCCTCCCCACCCTCCCCCACAGCCCAGCTGAGCACTGTACCTGGGTTTCCGGTGCATCCCCACTCTCCCGCAGCCCAGCTGAGCCCCACACCCGGGGTTCCCAACACCTGCCCTCCCTCGCTGCTGTCCAGCTGAGCCCCGTGCCTCTTCCCTGTGCCCCCCCCACAAATCATTTGTTTTTACGCGTTCCCAACAGATACCGCCTTCTGCTACTCCTACAGAGCAAGAAGTGTCCCTGTCTCTTATTCCCAACAATAAAGAAGGGGGAGGGGCTCACTTCACAGCTGAGCTTGGAATCTCTGGGCTTTTCAGGACATTTCAGTGCTTCACAGGGACACTGGAACAGAAGATTAAAAATCCCGGATTTTCTGGATGGATGGTCAGTGTACTTATAGCTCTAGACTCAAAGGGTATGTCTAGACTACATGTCTCTGCTGACAGAGGCATGTAAAATAGGCTACCCGACATAGTCAATGAAGCGGGGATTTAAATATCTTCGACTTCATTAAAATAAAAATGGCCGCCGCGCTGTGCTGGCTCAGCTGATCGTCAGCACAGCGTGCGAGTCAAGATGCGGATTGATCGACAGGGGAAGCCTTTGTCGACCTCTCCCTTATGCCTCATAAAATGAGGTTTACAGGAGTGGTCAACAAAGGCTTCCCCCGTCAACCGATCCACATCTTGACTCACGAGCTGTGCTGACGATCAGCTTAGCCGGCACAGCATGGTGGCCATTTTTATTTTAATGAAGCCGGGGATATTTAAATCCCCGCTTCATTGACTATGTCGGGTAGCCTATTTTACATGCCTCTGTCGGAAGAGGCATGTAGTCTAGACATACCCAAAGAGATTAGTGTTTTTAGCTTAACAAAGAGAAGCTTAAGGAATGACTTCATTACAGTTTATAAATCTCTTTATTGGGATTGTGTGATGTCCCCATCTTGGAACACATGGATACGAGAATGAGAGCTTCCCTGACAATGGAAAAGCATGTGGCGATTGCACTGAGAAAGCTGGCTGCCCAAGATGGCTACAAATTGGCCACCTATCAGTATGGAATTAGTTAGCCCAATCTTTTCACTGCGACTGTGAAACACAAATGCAGACAGTAAAACGTGGTGGTGGAATACACAATTTGAAGATTGGAGGGTGCCCTGCAACACCTTGCTACTTCAATGATGCAGCAGTTAGATGGCTATCAACTTGGGATGTATATGAAAGAAGACTAAAACCCTCAAACACAAACATGGCTACTTCTAGAGTGGCATGATTTTCTGGAAATGCTTTTAACGGAAAAGTTTTCCATTAAAAGCATTTGTGGGAAAGAGTGTCTAGACTGGCATGGACGCTTTTCTGCAAAAGCACTTTTTGCGGAAAAGCGTCCGTGCCAATCTAGACGCGGTTTTGCACAAAAAAGCCCCGATCGCCATTTTCGCGATCGGGGCTTTTTTGCGCAAAACAAATCTGAGCTGTCTAAACTGGCCCTTTTATGCAAAAGCTTTGCACAAAAGGGACTTTTGCCCGAACGAGAGCAGCATAGTATTTCCACAAGAAGCACTGATTCCAGATAGCAGGAAGTCAATGTCCTTGCGGAAATTCAAGCGGCCAGTGTAGACAGCTGGCAAGTTTTTCCGCAAAAGCACATGCTTTTGCGGAAAAACTAGCCAGTCTAGACACAATCACATATGTTTAAGTAATATCACAACTCTTATACACATAGGCTACATCTACACTGGCCCCAAATTCCGGAAAAGGGATGCAAAGCAGGTAAGTCAGCATAGGGAAATCCGCGGGGGATTTAAATATCCCCCGTGGATTTAAATAAACATGTCCGCCACTTTTTTTCCGGCTTGGGGATTTCCCTATGCTGACTTACCTGCTTTGCATCCCTTTTCCGGAATTTGGGGCCAGTGTAGACGTAGCCATATTGTAGGGAATTTATAAAAGAAGTTGACAGGAGGTCAAATTTATCCATAGCGTATCTCTTTTGACTTAAATGGATGAATTTAATTTAAGAACTTAAAATGTTTTGATTTTGTTGATTTGTATTACCAATTTAAGATTAGTTATACTGAATATAATTTGTCTGTATGTTGGTAAAATTAATACTATTGTATCGGCTGAATTATGGTATGTAAATGTTAATAAATAATAAATTATACATTAAATTTACTTCATTTTTCTAAAGAAAACCTATTATCCTTAATGACATGGTTGATACATTTCACCCCCAAAATTGTCTTTAAAGTTATCTGCGAGTTGTAAACTTTCTTTTTATTAAAGCTTTATGGAAATGGATTCTCTCTTATCAATCCTTCCCAACTTCAGTATTATTTTTTGTAATGGCACTTAGGCTTTATCTACACTGCAAAATGAGTGATAAAGCGTTTGTCATGTACAGGTGATTAAAAAAATCCTCCTGAAAGATAAAAGCTTTGCCAGTGGCAGTGTAATTGTCAGTAGAAGAACTCTTCTGCCAACAATGCGAACCTTATTTGCAGGTAACGGAAGTATTTTTTCAGCAGAAGTGCTGGCAAAGAGTGTTTACACTGCCAGCTTTTATGGACATGACCGTGTTGATGGAATCATGTCACTAAAAACTATGTGGTATAGACAAAATCTTAGGCCTTTTTTACACTGGCACGTTTTGTCACCAAAACCTGCCTTTTAGTGACAAAACAGTGAGAGCATTTACACTACAATGTGATTTTTTGGGGGGAAAACACCCAGTTTTGGTGACAATAAACTGTCAGCACTGTGAGAGACTTTTTTCTTTTCCTCTCCCTTTACTATTTACAAAGAGCCAGTGTAGACTCTGCTGTTTGTTCTGTCAAGTGAACTGACTTCCACCAGTATCCCACAATGCTTGCCCTGATGGCTGTGCTCAGTGTTTTGTGATCTCTGCTGCCCTGCAGGTGTGCATCCCTTCCCTTTTAAAGGTCTGGGAAGTATCTGACAGCTGAGTGAGCTGCTCTGTTTGGGAAACAAACAAAAAACAAATCATTGGAATGCTCCTGCTCTACACTGCTAGGAACATAGCAGCAGGAGAGACTGCTGTGCTGCTTTGACATTCCTTAGCACAGAGAACTCAGAAAGCTATGATGGAAACCCAAGAAGCACAGGGATCAGCTCTGCCTTCCCACAACAATGCACTGTGGGATGCTTACCCATATTGCTTTGCTCTATCTGTTGACAGCAATGTGGCCATGAAATTTTGACAATGGGAGGCAGAAAAACAGATTTACCAGTTTTCACTCAGTAACTTTTGCATGTCGACAGCATTTCATTGCCAAAGCTTCCCAATGTGGATATTGCCTTAGTCTTAACAATATACAATTTCTTGCATGCAGGTCTAGATCACAGCTGGAGTTTAAATTATACTGACTTCTAAAGAGAACCAAGCAAGCAGCTTTCCAGCTTACTACGTTTCTGTGGTAGAGTACAATGCATTGTTTTAGCACTCTGTTCTTCATATCTGATATTTCAGACATTTTGGTCATATCTTTCACTTTTCACTGTGCATTTTAAATTTGTGAACTTGTACTCATAATTTCCATATCCACTGGGCACTTTGCCACAGAATCAACTTTTTGTATAAATATAGAAGTGCTCTTGATTTGTTTGCTCTCTGGAATCTAAAACTTGGATTTGAGTAGCAAACTTTAGAAGCAGGATTCTGACTATTTTAACTTATAGTAGATACACACATTTCTTTCTTATGCAAATTATGTCCTTGATTTTATAACTGAGCTAAAAAGACTCCTCTCTCAAAGAACTCAATGAAGTCTAAGGGGCTGTATGGTGGATGCAGAAATCGGCATCCACGCAACCTTTTACAGGATTGGGGATTTATAAATCTTTTCTGTTGAGTAAAACCAGAAGAAGAAATGTGTTATATATGTTATATCTGACATAATCTGTTAGATGGTAATTTTGCTTATGTTCCTACAAATGTCTGTGTCACAAGTGTCAGTTTAGAAATACAGTAATTCCTCGTTTAACACTATACATGCGTTTCTGAAAATGTTTGTGCTAAGTGAAAACATGCTATGCAGGGTCAATTTTTCCATTAAAAATAATGGAAAAGGTGGGGGTTGCGTTTCAGGTGGTGGTGGCAAATTCAGTTTTTTGTTGGTGCTCGGTCATCAACATCAACATTAGATATCTAGCAACACAAGATTTCTAGCAACACAAGTTGCCACGGTTTGTTAAAATACAAAGATAAATGCGTGAGTGAGAGAAGGAGCGCTGTGACCATGTGTATTCATCCACTCATGCATTTTACCACAGTTTTCACCAACTTAGACTGCCACACAAAGTAGTCCGCCACTTGATTATTTTCGTGTTATTTTGGGGATGGTCGTGTTATTTGAAAAACGTTCCCCCCCAAAAAAATTGTGCTATTGCAAAAATGTGTTAAACGGGCACGTATTAAATGAGTAATTACTGTATAAGACGAGTAAAATATCCACTAGAGAAAAATGTTTATCAGGCATTTTGCCAGCAGAGACTGGTTTTCATACGTGAATTTAAGAAAAGTTACTCAATCCTATCAAATGTTACAAGACCCAATCTGTCTGGTGAGGGGGTCCTCATTTCACTGTGACTAAAAAGGGGAATTGATCATTCTCACTTAATAAGTAAGAGTTCATTAGTTAATAATAATGAGTTAAAAGCATGAGAAGTAAAATCTAGTAAAAATACCTGCATAATGTTATAAGCAATAAAGTAAAGAAATAATTCACAGTGCAAAAAAACCCAATCGCAAGAGTTTGCTGATGGTTAATACTGTGGTGCTATTTTTAGCATGAAGAAATCAGAGATGGATCAAATTAGCTGAAAAGTGCTAAATGAGCTTGTTAACATGTACCGGCTATCCCATTAATCTTCCCCGACAAACATTAGGAAAAGAGCCTTTTTAGAGTACATTTGCAGTAGCTTTATACAAATGTAAAAATATTAATTTAAAATTAACATTGGGAATATTTTATTTCTTTGTTTTCAAATCAGATAGCAACCATATTGCACATTTGTTTGTTCTTTATGCACATTTGGGGAAGGGGAAATAACTTTGCTTTCTTGTTACTGCAGGTGATACAGCAGTGTTTGATTTTTTATCATTTAGGAGTGAAAAACACCGTTTGAAAGTACTCAGCTTTGCTGGCTTCATATCATTTTGTGTTTCATAACACAGCTGTCTGGAATACTGGTGTATTTTTTTAAAAGATAAGGAGGAGAGAATTTAGAATACAGGCAGTCCCCGACTTACGCGGATCCGACTTACGTCGGATCCGCACTTACGAACAGAGCTTTCTCGCCCCGGAAGTCGGGGCGAGAAAGCCCCGTTCATAAGCTGCTCCGGTGCCCCTGGTCTGCTGGAGACCGTCTCCAGCAGACCAGGGGCACCGGGCGGGTTCCCGCGCTTCTGAGGCTTTGCCAGAGCAAAGCCTCAGAAGTGCGGGAACCGCCGCTGCTGCCGCTCCAGTCTGGGTGCCTGTGGTCTGCTGGGGACGGTCCCCAGCAGACCACAGGCACCCGGACTGAAGCCGCAGCCGTGGCGGGGTCCCTCGCCTCTGAGGCTTTGCCAAAGCAAAGCCTCAGAGGCGCGGCACCCCGCTGCCGCTGCGGCTCTGCTCCCCGTGTCCCTGGTCTGCTGGGGGGGGAGGGAGCACACTAGCTGCGCCCCTCCCCCCCCAGCAGACCAGGCTTTTGTTTTGGACTCTGGGGCAGAGCAGCTGGGGCGCTGCCGATTGGTCCTGCAGCGCCCGTGGGCACTACTGGACCAACCCGGCAGCACCCCAGCTGCTCTGCCCCAGGTCCTGATTCAGCCGCTGCTGGTCAGTTTCAGCAGCGGCTGAATCAGGACGTCTGGGGCAGAGCAGATGGGGTGCTGCTGGGTTGGTCCAGTAGCACCCCAGCTGCTCTGCCCCAGGCGACCCCAAGTCAGCTTCTGCTGAAACTGACCAGCGCTGACTACAGGAAGCCCCAGGCAGAGTTGCTCTGCCCCGGGCTTCCTGGAATCAGCTGCTGATCAGTTTCAGCAGCAGCTGACTTGGGGACACCTGGGGTTCTTAAGTTGATTCTGTATGTAAGTCAGAACTGGCGGTCAGTTTCAGCAGTGTCTAAATCTGGATGCCAGTTCCGACTTACATACAGATTCAACTTAAGAACAAACCTACAGTCCCTATCTTGTACGTAACCCGGGGACTGCCTGTAAGCAGAGACATGTTCTCTCTGTGTTTCCTCATTTCCTCAGTTTAATTTCTCTAACATCTTACCCACTGTGATAGGCTCTTATAAAGGAATGGAACAGACATTCCCAAAGAGTAATTAGGGTACGTCTACAGTGCATGCTTATTTCATAGAATCATAGAATCATAGGGCTGGAAGAGACCTCAGTAGGTCATCAAGTCCAGCCCCTTTCCAAAGCAGGACCAATCCCAACTAAATCAACCCAGCCAGGGCTTTGTCAAGCTGAGACTTAAAAATCTCTAGGGATGAAGATACCACCACCTCCCTAGGTAACTCATTCCAGTGCTTCACCACCCTCCTAGTGAAATAGTTTATCCTAATATCCAATCTAGAGCTTTCCCACTGTAACATGAGACAATTGCTCCTTGTTCTTCCATACATCACTACTGTGAACAGCTTCTCTCCAAACTCTTTGGAACCTCCCTTCAGGAATTTGAAGGCTGCTATCAAATCGCTCGTCACACTTCCCTTCTGCAGGCTAAATAAGCCCAAATCCCGCAGCCTCTCCTCATAGGCCATGTGCTCCAGCTCCCTCATCATCTTGGTTGCCCTCCGCTGGACCCTCTCCAATGTGTCCACATCCTTTCCATATTGGGGGGCCCAGCACTGGATGCAATACTCCAGATGTGGCCTCACCAGAGCCGAATAAAGGGGAATAATCACTTCTCTAGATCTGCTGGCAGTGCTCCTCCTAGTGCACCCTAATATGCCATTAGCCTTCTTGGCTACAAGGGAACACTGTTGACTCATGTCCAGCTTCTCATCCACTGTAATCCCCAGCCCCTTTTCTGCCGAACTGCTACTTATCCAGTCGGTCCCCAGCCTGTAACAATGCTTGGGATTCTTTCGTCCCAAGTACAGGACTCTACACTTGTCCTTTTTAAATCTTATCTGATTTCTTTTGGCACAATCCTCTAATCTGTCTAGGTCACTCTGGACCCTATCTCAGTGTATCTACCTCCCCCCCTAGTTTAGTGTCATCCACAAACTTGCTGAGGTGCAATCCATCCCCTCATCAAGTCATTAATAAAGATTTTGAATAAAACCGGCTCTAGAACCGATCCTTGGGGCACTCTGCTAGAAACTGACCGCCAACCTCTCTATCCATTTTACAGTCCATTTATCCAATCCATGCTTCCTTAACTTGCTGGCAAGAATATTGTGGGAGACCGTATCAAAAGCTTTTCTAAAGTCAAGATATATCACATCCACAGAGCCAGTTACCTCATCATAGAAACTAATCAGATTGGTTAGGCATGACTTGCCACTGGGGAATCTATGCTGACTATTCCTGATCACTTTCCCCTCTTCTAAGTGCTTCAAAATGGATTCCTTGAGGATCCCCTCCATGATTTTTCCGGGGACTGATGTAAGGCTGACTGGTCTGTGGTTCCATGGGTTGTCCTTCTTCCCTTTTTTAAAGATGGGCACTACATTTGCCTTTTTCCAGTCATCCAAAATCTCTTCCAATCTCCATTAGTTTTTAAAGATAATGGCCAAAGGCTCTGCAATGACATTTGCAAATTCCCTCAGTACCCCCGGATGCATTAAATCTGGACCCATGCATTTGTGTATCTCTAGCTTTTCTAAATAGTTCCTAATTTGTTCTTTCTCCACCAAGGGCTGCTCACCTCCTTCCCATATTGTGTTGCCTAGTGCAGTACTCTGGGAGCTGACCTTGTCTGTGAAGACAGAGTCAAAGAAAGCATTGAGTACTTCAGCTTTTCCCACATCATCTGTCACGAGGTTACCACCCCCATCCAGTAAGGACCCCACACTCTCTTTGATCACCCTCTTATTGCTAACTTTTTGAAATAAGCTATTCCAAAATAACAAATGGTCTGGTAGCACTTTATAGACTAACAAAACATGTAGATAGTATCATGAACTTTCGTGGGCACAGTCCACTTCTTCAGATAACCAGAGTTTTGAGTTTAGGATGTGAAGACTCAAAATAAATCGGAGAGAAAGGGAAGGGGGGAGGGGAAAAAAGTACAGGGGTGGGAGACAGACCATTTTGTTGTTTTTCTGTACAGACTAATTCGGCTACCCCCCCAAAAATTCTATTCCAAAATAGTTATTCTAAAACAGTTTATTTCAAAATAGCATGTCTACATTGAAGGGAAGCCCCCAAATTAGTCCAAGACAGGTTTCCCTAATGTAGACGTGCTATCTCCATTTAGAGCCAGAGGAGGCACTGGGGAGGAATAACTTAGCCCTGGTGAGGGGCTATTTCGAAATAGCAGCAATAGAGCATCTACACAAGCCTTATTTTGAAATAGCTATTTTGAAATAGGCATTATTCCTCGTAGAATGAGGCTTACAGATTTTGGAATAAGCCGTCCGTTATTTCAAAATTATTTTGAAATAATGGAATGGCTGTGTACACACTCACATTGTTATTTCAAAATAATGCTTCAGTGTAGACGTACCCTACATGATTGAACACAGGTTAGATAATGGTGTTAATCTTTTACAGAAAAAAGGTGTAAGGGAACATAAAGTTTAGTACTGTACCACACCATACCAGCAAAACACTACAGTGGTTTAAATTATTTCACCAGAGTTTTCTTTCTCTTTTACATAAGTCCTATGTCTGGAATAGTTTAAAAATGAGTAAGCCACTACATTGGCACAATTTCAGAGGGTTGTTGCATAGTTCCTGCTTGCAAGTTTGCTCTTTACAGCGATATTAGTAGAAACCTGTGCAGATACAATATTGGTATCTACATCTGCATCTGCAAAAATAATGTGCAGATCTCCACATCTATGGATGAAGATACCCATTAATATAAAGCAGATATCCACACATTTGCAGGATTATAAATTTTTTATCTGAATCTGCATCTGTAGCCGCAAAAATGAGCTGCAGATACCCACTGCCATAGACTCTAGATATGAGACTAGTACTTGATTGAATATTAACTTTCACTCAAAAAAAGAAGCAGCAGCAACTACCATCGATCTGGCTATCTGTACATTTATATAGTGTTCTTCCACGTTATTTTGAGCTATTTAATTATTTAGAGGCCCTTGAGTTCTTATTCTAGATTGCAAAATCCACTTGTTTTTAAACAAATTGGTGGAAAGATTATACTAGTGAAAGGTGCCCAGCTGGGAATATCTTTGTTTATCCATGGAATAGATACAGTGCTAGCAACAACAGGGCAGGCTTTCTCACAGGACACTGACCCAATCCTGGCATGTAGGAGCCCTTCCTACCAATAAATTATAGTTCACCAGGTACACCCCATTCAGTTACAAAGTCATAGAATCCAAGACCAGAAGGGACCATTGTGATCATCTAGTCTGACCTGTATAACACAGGCCATAGAATTTCCCCCAAATAATTCATAAAGCCTATTTTCTGGCAAAACATCCAATCTTGATTAAAAAATTGTGAGATATGGCGGATCCATAGAATGGTAAATTGTTCCAATGTTGAATTATCCTCACTTAAAATGGACAATATATTTTCAATCAGAATTTGTTGAGCTTCATCTTCCAGCCATTGGATTATGGTATACCTTTGTCTGCTAGATTTAAGAACCAATTATTAAATATTTGGTCCCACTGTAGATACTTATAGGAAAGTGTGCTGCTCCAGCCTTCCCCCAGTCAGCCAGAATCAGCCCCATGGAGAACCATGGGAGATCATGGCAGGGTGAGTTTGCACCCCTTATACACCCCGTGCACACTGGCCTCCTATCATTTGTCTCCTATCTTTTAACCAGTTATCAGTTCATGAGATGACCTTCCTTCTTATCCCATGACAGCTTACATTGCATAAGAGCCTTTGGGCAATTTCAAAAGCCAGCTGAAGACAAAGATTTGATTAATTTCTATTCCTTAAATAAATGTTCCCCCCCAAGGTGAGAATCCTTTGTTCAATCTCCCTATTGTTATGAAAAAGTACCAGATTCAAGATGGAATCCAATATCTGTAGGCATAGTCTCATGTCTTTTTAAGACCAATCATGTTTTGGTCTTACAGAAAAACTAAAACCATTCACAAGTTGTTGGTTTTAATACTGAGCAATTAAGTTTCTAAAGTATCGTTAAGAGTCCTCATTAGCACATTTAGAATAAAAAAACATATTCAAACTTCATATTCCCAAATTCACATACAAGAACGATACGTGCACAAAAGTAGGATGTACAGATTCAGCGGATTGTAACTTTAAAAATGATATGTTAAATGACCTGTTTTGTATAAAGCATGTTTGAGTTAGGCATATTCATATTCATAAGCCAATCTTCAGTAAGCATGGGGGTGATATTAAGGTTTTAATACTCAGTAACATTTCAAGCCATTTAGGCCCAGAGTTGCAAAATTTAGAAACCTAAAAATGCAGATGGGACAGAGAAGTTGGATTTAGGAGTTTAAGTCCTAGTGGAGTGTAAGTCCCACTCAGCATCTTCAAGACCCTAAATAACTTTGTGAATCTGACCCATAATTTTGTGTTTTTATTGGTACATCTTTTTGCTGGGAAGCAATGCTTTGGTGATGTCAACTCTAAATTCCTGACCAGGATTTGGGTATAACTAAAGAAAGCCTGCATGAGAAAATACATCAAAGTTTTTACACTTAGCTGAGTGTCTGCTTCAAAAGGAGTCAGTTTAATTAATGCAGGATTCTTGTAAGTATTTGTTCTGAAGTGTGTGCACATGTAAATATGTATTATTTGAAGCAAGTTGGCAAAGGGTATGGTGGAGAGCCTTAATCCATGAAGTGAATTCCACACAGAACTTTATTTTTTGCTGACTAATAACTAATAGCAACTAAGTGTTTTTCTATTGTTAACTGACAGTGATTCACTTAGGTTAATGTTTAAAGTGGCTTTGACTAAAAATGCCCCTTTTACACCATACACTTTAGTCAAGCAGATCCTTTAATTTGGTCACCAGTAAAGCAGTATATTGTGTGTAAACACACTTTGAAAAACTAAACCTCAATAGCATAGCTCCACAGAGAAATCCCTATATTGTGTGAAGGTGTTAGGGTTGTAGTGGAGAACTATAGAGAAAAATGTTTTCACGAGAAAGATTTTTATAATTAAAATATGTCAGGTTTCTGTCTCTTGTGCATAGTGTGCAATAGTGCTTCAGCATGTTACAGATGTAAATTTCAAGAAGAGCTTACTTTGCTAGTGGATATTTTGTTGACTATTCTTGCAATTTTAAAATGTGCTGGAATTCAAACTGCATACCTGAAACATATTTCTAGGCTAGCATATCAGAAGCTCTCTAGATTCAGTCCACCCACAAGAACTGAAATACTACAGAAATAGCTCTCTAATGATCAGACAATGCTCTTTATCTAGCAAAGCATGCATTTCATAATGGACCAAGTACCTTTTCCTGGCATACACAGGTTTTTCTTACTAACCAACATGCATTATAAACAGATATAAGATCCTTTACAATTGCTCTTAGTGATTCTCCTTCCATTCATGCCAGCCACACACTGATTAATTAGTAAGGCAACACTAATGCAGCAAAGCATTTATTAAAGAACGTGATTTAAAAACATGGCTGCAAATTTGCACCACCCTCCCCCACAAAAAGAAGTGAAGCCTTCTAGTAAACATGAGCATAAAGGGCTGCCTGTAGCAGTATTCTGGAAGGTTGTCAATCTTGTTTACTCATTGTGTGGTTCAGCTATCAAAGTCTAGCTCTGTTTCATAGAGGTTCTCCTCCTGGAAGTCCACCTTCCCCTTTTTATCAAACACAACATTGACATAGTCTCTGATGCTTATTTGCTAGACATTAATGAGAGGGAAAATCTCATGTGCTCCCTGCAGCAAAATGACTTTTAGCTTCTGGGACTTTCGCTTTATGGGCCGTGCAAAGACTTGGTGTGATCTTTAGTTATTTTTCCTAACTAGGTTTACATTTTCTTACTTTTGGAACACATAGTTTCATATCCTTCAAGTTCAGTGAAACCCCCAAACTCCAAAAGCTCTGTTTCACCCCGTCCTTATCACCAATCCTAACTTCTCATCATGTTAACGTGAAATCATAAATCAGCTCAGGGTCACTGAAATGTCTGTGAATCTGGTCTGGGTTTCCAGTTTTTTTAACAAGCCTTGAAAGCAGGAGAGAGAGAGAGAGAGAGATTGAGAGAGATCAGATTTCCTTCTGAGCATTCCTCCTATTTCTAAATGAGTCAGCAATTTGATACATGATTTTTAGGGTAAAACCTTTATTTCGTAAAGTGCCTGAGCCAAATACTCCAAAGAGGGATGATATCTTGAGGCAGAGCATTAAGGCAAAGATTAAGACAGAAACCCATACATTCAGAATCCCTGAGAAAGGTACAGCCAGAAAATCCTGATAACTTAGAATTTAAAAGAAGGAAAAAATTGCTCACATTATACAGTTTGAATATCTCTCATTCAGGAATGTTTAGATCCAGTATTTTGGTTTCTTCCATTATAAACACAAGGCAACTTACAAAGTTCAGATCCAGCTGCAAGTTTGAATTTGAAACCACAAATATGGTACCTTGGGTTTTAGTAAGGGCATATTTCTGATAGGGTATGTCTACACTACCCCACTAGTTCGAACTAGCGGGGTAATGTAGGCATACCGCACTTGCAAATGAAGCCCGGGATTTGAATTTCCCGGGCTTCATTTGCATAAGCGGGGAGCCGCCATTTTTAAAACCCCGCTGGTTCGAACCCCGTGCAACGCGGCTACACGGGGCACGAACTAGGAAGTTCGAACTAGGAGGGTAGTGTAGACATACCCATAGATAGTTCAGATCACAGATACATAAACACAGCAGGAATATTTGTTTTTATGCAAGGGCTTCTCTACACAAGAAAGTTTACCAGCATAATTACACTGGCATAATTATACCTCTGTGGTTATAGAGGTATCCTTGTGTGGACAGAGTGATGTTGACATGAGGAGTTAACACTGGTATGACTATAGTCATATAATTATACCTGTCTAATTTCACTCATAAATTTCCCCATATAGTGAAGTCTTACATGTAATTGTGCTTTGTCATTTTAGGAAAGATTTGGGTTTCAACCTTTCATTACTTTTCCATGTGTCATAAGCTTTTTTATGTGGTTTTTCATTTTTGTTGGCTTACTGTTGCCTACTAAAAGAATTGAACTTTGTAAATACACACTGTGTTCTTTTATACTTGTTTAAGTTAAAGTATTTATCATGTGAGTTGTACAGATGCAAGCTGTGTTTGCAATGCTTATAGGGCAGTGCAGTACCAAGGGCAGGCAGCTATTAATGGGGAAATTATGAAGCCAATCCCTATTTTTCTCATTCATTCTTTCCGTCTTTCAACTCAATAGTCAAAAAATTGTGTTGTGCATTTTGTAAATCATCTTAAGTAGTCAATTAATTCTTAGGGTGCATCTACACAACACCCTAAACTCGAAATAAGAGATGCAATTTGTGCTAATCAAATTGCGTATCTTATTTTGATTGAATTTTAAAATAGGCTATTTCAAAATTTGGTGTATCTACATAGTGCCAAATTTCAAAATAACATGCTATTTTGAGACATCCCTTAACCTTGTGGAACGAAGGTTACTGGGATGCCAAAATAGCACACCCGTTATTTCGAAAAATATTTTGAAATAACAGACGGCTTGTTAAGAAATGGGGTAGCTAGTCCAGGATAGTCATGCAGTGTAAATGTACCCTCATTGATTTTTATTCAGACATATCATAGTCTTCAATCCTTCCGCACACTCTGTGTAAGCTGGTTGCTAGACCTACACAGAGCCCCACAAAAGTCAAAATTCTTTGCAGGTGCAGCATCCCACCTGTAGACCAGATACTGCAGGGTAAGGTGATAGTGATTCTGCATAGCAGATTCCTGGATATTTAATGTGAAGGTTTCAAGGCTTTTCTGTTATCTTTTTATGTGGAACAAACTATGCCTATACATAAACTCCAACTGTCAATAAAGCTTACTTCTTATGCCTGTGTCTAAAAAGATATGATGAGTTCTTCCAATGTTTTAAAACAAAACTAAAATGAAGCTATTGCAAGTATTATTATAGTAGTTTCCAGTTAATTGGAAATGAATTTGCAATCTCTTGCTAAATTATCCATTTTTTATTTATTTTTCTTGTGATTTGGAATATGCTCATTGTTGTAGATACTTTTAAAAAATGTAGTCCTTGAACCAGTAGTGGGCAGAAGTAAAATAATTTGTTGGGATCTGAAAATCCAGAAGAAAGTGGTGTTTCATATATGGAGAATAACATTTCGGTTATATTATATTCCACTCTTCTGAATTGTGCTTTTTATTTCCCTTTCTAAAGCTTTTAATAGTCAGCACAACATATAATTGTTTTCTAGATGTCCACAGTACTTGTAAAATGAACCTAGAGTTTATAATAATGTAATTTTAAATCTTGAAAAAGAAGCCATTATGCTCCAACTATTATGGAAATCTCTTATAAATTTGCACAGGGATTAAACAATAAGGGTGTATCAAATTATCCTGTTCAATGTATAACATTTCTATAAATTTCTACAGAAACACAAAATTCTCTATTAAATGGTACGGTGCTTTTCCACTGCTAGGTGACTATTCCTTTCATTCTGCTCCTCTTTTCATATCATTTGCTGCTTTACTAGGATTACCAAAGCATTCAAAGTATTTTTATGGGGAAGTAATAAATTTACAAATACATCTCGTAAAAATATTTATCTTCAAGTGACACCCGAAAACCTAAACTCTACAGAGTGCAATTTTATGATACAGCCAATTTACTGAGGCAGTGTGATAAAAGTTCTGGTGCTAATCTTGGTTGTATGTGTTTAGAAAGAAGATCTCTCTCCTCACTGCCACTTTCTTGTGTCTGGGGGTCTCATTACTACAATAATAAATATCCTATTCCAGTCACACTGTCTAATGTGTGCCTATCAGCTGGCAAATTATTTAAGCAAATCCCCTCTGTGTCCATAATAAGGTCAATATGGAAATATTCATCTTTAAAAATTATAACTAATTAATATTTTGACTCCCATAAATTTAAAGAGCCGTAGACAATGTTAAGCAGCTCTTTTTAAACTAACTCTTTATTTCTTTTGAATCATTAGATCTGTTATAAACTTAGTAAAAACCAATTTGAGAGAACTCTTAATTCTTAATACAATTCAAATACCTGTTTGGTATTCAAAAGGATACTGTCTGTACCTAAATAATTACTATTACTATTGGGATGTATGAATACCCGCCCAAATTAAATACGTATTTAAACAGGGATGGGCACTACAGATCAATAGGGATTTATCTGGAGTAATCTGAACTGCATTATGTACTGGCTTGCAAACAGTACTGGATTTTTGCAGAAGCAAAGTAAATTACTGTTTTAAGGCCTCATATTATGTGGAGCCTCTAAATACAAAAAGGATGTGTCTACACTACAGGGTTTTTTGAAATTAAATCGAAAGTGCTCTTTCGAAAAAAGGCGTTATTGAACATGAACCGTGCTTTTTTGAAAGAGAACATCCAGATTGCCTGGGCGCTCTCTTTTGAAAAAGTGGCTCACTTTTTTGAAAGTACTAGCTGTAGTCTAGATGCTCTATTTCGAAAGAGGCTTGCAGTCTAGACATACCCAAAGTGACTAGTTTTTAGTTGTATCTTCACCTATATACCAGTATGTATGCAGATATAAACCTTTATTATTTCTATTTTCATTGTCCTTTCTGTTACAATAATACACATTTTTGGAGTAATCTCTGAGGCCTCTTAACTCTTAAACTTGACATAGTTTAGGGCCTCAGCGTGTCTTAATCCAGCCCTGTTTGCAGAAGTCCAAGTAAATAGACACTCCTCACAATATATCCTGAAGATCAACAGACTCACTTATTTCAGACTAAGTGAAAGGGCAGGTTTTAAACATGGGAATCCTTCTCTGGTAGGGTTGCCATGTGTCCGGTTTTCACCCGGACAGTCCGGTATTTGCGGGCTCCATCTCATTAAAAAAACAGGAAATACCGGACATGTGTAATGTCCAGTATTTCCTGTTTCCCTGAGACAGAAGCCCGGCGGAGACAATTTTCCCCTGCCATGTCTGGCGGGGGCGGGGAGTGAGGAGCGCGGCAGAGTCTAGCGAAGGGGAGTCGGAGGAGGCAGTTGCCGGGTGCCAAGCTAGGGGGGGTGCCGAGCTGCGGTGGGAGAGGAGTGCACGCTGCCCTGGCCCACGTGACCAGCAGAAACCAGGAGCTGGCCATGTGATGCCTCCCTCTCTCTGCAATGTGAGCCGAGGCAGCTGGGCTGGGTGGCAGGAGCAACCACTAAAAGGTCATATTGTTCCTCCATGCCTGGCTCTGTGGGAGGCATAAGGGATCTGTCGAAAAAGGCTTTCTTTCTCAAGAGATCCCCCTCTAGACTGCCGTTTTTTGCAGACAAAGTGCCATTTTTATGCAAATTAGGCACGGGATATTTAAATCCCTGCCTCATTTGCAATGTCGACCTTCCTAATCTGCATCCCTCTGCCGACAGAGGGATGCAGTCTAGACATACCCAAGGGGCCTACAGCTCAAGCACTTTTGTGGATCACAGTTGCTGCAGTATGGCAGGAGGACTACAGAGGCCTGTCAAGCAGTCGTGTACCTAGAAAAGTGGGTGAGCCCCAGGTTTCAGATAGGCTGGCAATGAGGGGAGTGGGAGAGAAGGAATGGAAGGCCTGGGCGGGCAGGAACAATTAAGAAGGCAGGAAGGTCATACAGGAGGGATCCAGTGTAGGCTTGCCAGGTGCTTTCACCCAAAATCCCGAACATGGCAGGAAGAAAACTTGGTTGAGCAAAACAAAAAAAAGGGAAAACAACAAAAAAAGACTCTCCGGGATCCTCGCTTCCCCCTGCTCACGCCAGACGCGGCAGGGGAACAATGTCCCTGCTGGCCTTCCATCCAAGATAAACAGAAAATACCAGACATTTTGCACGTTTTTTTTTACCAGACAGGGGCCAGAAATAACGGACTGTCTGGGCGAAAACCAGACACCTGGCAACCCTAATCCAGTGCCCTGTGGAGATGGGAGGAGGGGCAAGAGGGATGAATGCCACTGGAAGGGAATAGGAGGGATCTGGTACTCTGCGGGACAGGAAGGGGACAGGTGCCATGACGCCCCCCAATGTCTTATGAGAATTGGCTTATGAATATGAATATGCATAACCTGAAGATGCTTTATGCAAAACAGGTCATGTAACTTATACATGTCACAGTTATTAGGGAGCTGCATGCCTTGGTCACTAAACTCGCCAATCCCCCTCTGGCAGCTTTCATGGCCAGAGACTGTGAGAGCTATGCTCACTAACCCCCTCTCTCGGAAGGTAGGAGTCTGACCAAGGTGGAGGATGCAGGAGTGAGCTGGGGGTAGGTATCTGGCCAGGAGGGAGGGAGCAGGAGCAGGCTGGGAGTGCGGAATCACGGCTTGGAGGGTTTGGGGAGTGAGGAGTGGGGGTCTTGGTAGAGGTAGTGAGTGAGGAGACTGGGGGTGCAGGGTCTCAGCTTGGAGGAATGGGGGCTCATACCCTGAGCCCGCCCTGTTGCAGACCATTTAAAACTCCCCCATGGCACCTAAGGCAGGCATAGATTTGCTGCCGTCCCTGGGCTTGGGTGAGCAGGGTCAGGGTGCAGGGTGCACCATACACCGCAGGGGTGCATGCACCACTGAGGAGGCCGCATGTCTCCCATGACCCCAGAGCACTGGGGAGGGAAGAAGGAGGAAGCTGCGCAGCTCCCACCTCCCTGGAGCACCAGGGAGGGGGAAAGAGGGCCAGAAGAGCTGTCTGAAGTGAAACTCTGGGCAACGCTGGTGACATGATGTCACTTTGTCATCCCGCAGGAACATTTTTTTTATATATAGAGAGAGATAATCTGCTGGATCTGTATATCCTAGTTCTGAGGATAGAACAGGAAGCAATGGGCTTAAACTGAAGCAAGGGAGGTTTAGATTGGACATTAGGAAAAAGTTCCTAGCTGTGAGGGTGGTGAAACACTGGAATAAATTGCCTAAGGAGGTTGTGGAATCTCCATCTCCGGAGATATTTAAGAGTATGTTAGATAAATGTCTATCAGGGATGGTCTAGACAGTACTGGGGCTTGCCATGAGCGCAGGGGACTGGTCTAGATGGTCCCTTCCAATCCTAGTATTCTATGATTCTATGAATGTATCATTCTTGTACATGAACGAGGTGTACCGGTAGTTCGAATTAGAGCGCCTAATTCGAACTACCTTCTCTGTGCCGCATGTAGCCACGGGCATGGAGTCTGCACTAACAGGGATTTAAAAATGGCGGCGCCCGGCAAGATGCAAATGAAGCCCGGGATATTTAAATCCCAGGCTTCATTTACAACTTCGAATGCCTACATTAGCCTCCCTACTTCGAACTAGGGTGGCAGTGTAGACATACCCTAATAGACTTTTGGAGTGCCTCCATTGGCAATACTCTGGTCCATATCACCACATGGTGAGAGTCAGTGGATGTCTTGCCTAATGGTAAGAATCAGTACCAATGCCACCCAGTGGTGAGGAAACATAGCCACCTTGCTTTAGTGGCTACAGTCAATAGCAATGCCACCCAGAAGTGAGAGTCCATGACCGCCTTGCCTCTTGGCTAGCCCCAGTGTCATCCAGTGGAGAGTCAGTGGCTGCCTGCCTAGCATTAGTCTGCAATAATGTCTCCCTGTGGTGAGAGTCAGTGCCTGGGGGGAAAGGGAACCTGGGCCCACCTCGTGCCACCAACTTCCAGGGCAGGCCCTTCCAATTAATGGTCCAGACATGTGGCCTGGGGGCAGGCGCCCTTACAGCTCTATCCTGGATCACTGTCTATCCTTGCTGTTCCTCTGTCTGTGCCATGGGTCTGTCTTGCAGTCACCCTGGGCATCATTGTCTGGTCACTCTCTGGAGCATCTTCGCCTTTCTGCAGTGACTTGTCATCCTCAGACCCTGCGGTTGAAAAGCCTGCAGTAGCTTGACAGGGAATCCCAGTCTGGCCACTTGGTGCCCTTGCTGCTTCTCTGCAATGGCTGCAGCACCCAACTGTTCTCCTCTTGAGTCAGCCTAGACCAGGGGATCTCAACGGGGGGACGTGACCTTAGAGGGTCACAGGTAGTTACATGGGGGACATGAGTGATCAGTTCCATGGGTATGACAGCTCCCAGCCCCCCATTCAATTAAATCCCCCCAGGTTTTTAAATTCAGAGGTTTGCTGTGTGCAAAAAGTTTGAAACCCACTAACCTAGACTGAGCTGTTCCTTTTTGAATTCTCCCTCCACTGACATGGTTGCCTGAGTCCAGAGCAGTACCTTAATCCTTGCCACACCAGTGTGTGGTTTGTACACCCTATCACATAAGCCTACGATCTCTGGCTGAGTTACTGAAATCTTCAAATAATCATTTAAAGATGTCACATTACAAGGAATCCATTATTTACTTCAATTTGAACTTGAAAGTAACCCTGCTGTACAAGGGCCTGCCAGTTTGCCTCAGGGGAAAGTTCCTTCACAACCTCAAATATGGCAGTCAGTTTATACTCAGCACGGCAGCAAGTCCCAACAGCCAGACACTTCGGAAAGAATTGTCTGTAGTAATTCAAGGTCCTGCCTGTTTAGTTATCTATCACTGGCCATTGGGGATATTTGCGACTAGCATCCTGAGAGGATTTGGAAATTAAATAATGCAAATGTTAAATGTTGCTCTTCTCCAAGTTTCACGTTAATTCTTCACAAATTCATGACAATTTATGAAATCACACAATTGTTTCTTTACAAGTCCTCCCTCTTTCTCGTTCCTTTTCATGTGTGCATGTAAACTATTGGGATGGCATGTGTGTTGAATGAATTTGAAGATCAGAACAACATTTTTAATTCATCAGGGACATAATGTTTACTGATATTTGGAAAGATGTTTGGATTTGTGGTTTAATTAAAAGGCCTTTTGGATACTGAGCATATTTTATTACACCATCAATACAATGCTGCCTGCTATAAAACTGTGGTGCAATATGATATAACATGACATATCTCAACATGAAGAATTTTCCAAGTTTGTAATTGTATTTTTCAGTTCTAAATTTTACCCCATTAGTGTGTGAAAACAAACATAAATAAAAGAGGGCACCGAATTTGACTGTACTTTGGAATCAATGGGATTACTCCTGAAAGGAAAGTTACACATGTGTTTAAGTGTTTTCTAGCACAACAGTATTGATTCTTCTCTATTTAAATATTTAATAATTTTTAGATGGTGTGAGTGTTTTTCCATGGCTTTTAGATGGTTAACTAATTTCCATTTGGCTTCAAGATCCATTGTGAAGCAAAATCAGAAGACACTTCTTGCAGAATTTAGAGTCATTGGATCCAATGCTCTACTCCTCTGAATCGTCTGTAGTCATTTAGACCAGTGCAGAGAGCATATAAAATCTTACCATATTGATCTGGTGGCTTTGCCACTACCTCAAAGAATCATTCAATAAAATAAAAATTAGGCAACAATTTGAAAAGCATGGAAACATCAACAGCTTTTTAAAATTAAATATTAAAGTGCAGCACAATCAATATTGATATGCATGAATAAATCATAGCTTTTAATATTTAAATTACACATTAAAACTAAGCATGATCTAAACTATTATACCCCATTCAGTTTAAAAAAAAATCATTTTAAAATCTGTTTCCATTTATTTCAGGTTGCCACTATATTCAGCACTATAGAAAGATTTGAGCGTTCATACAAAATTTAGGTCCAGTGAGAAATCTATTCCCATCTAAAATTTGTTTCAAATTTTTTTTAAAAAACGAGTATTTTCTTTTTTTAAAGAAAAATAATAAAAACTACTAATTTATATCAAAATTTTAATTGACTCTATAAATATTTTACAAATTAAAATATTTGAACAAGAATTCACTGATTCTATTTAGTTATTATTTTCATATAATCACAATCTGGTCAAATACAAATATTACTAAACTCAACAAGTTATTAAATATTTCTAAGCCATATCCATACACCTGTCTTATGTTTTGCCGTATAAAAAGGGGAGAAGGAATAGTGCTGTTTTCCCTCCCTGCACAACACAGTTTTCTGGTCAGGCCTAATAAACTCAGATTTATCTAGAGGGGTGTGATGAGGTGTGCATACTGTACACTAGACCAAAATGGGTTACTACACTGGGTTGGAGGAAGTCCCACGTCCCAGCCATACTGAACATGCTCTAAGTACTGGGATAATATAAAAGGGAGTAGCTCAGCTCACTCTGGGATGAATACTGGAGAGGAAGGATCCCTACTACGGGAGCTCTAGAATTTCATAGACTCTGGCTCTTGGCCCATGCTGCCTTGTGATATGGGGGGCTACTACATAGACTTTGACATTAGGATGTACTGCCCAGTAATCAAGGTTACGTCAACACTACAGAGTTTTTTCGGAAAAACAGCTGTTTTTCTGAAAAAAAATTCACTTACGTTCACTCTACAATTGTGTTTGTTTGAAAAAAAAATCGAAAGAACAGGGTTTTTTTCCGACATTGGTAAACCTCTTTCTACAAGGAAGAAGCCTTTTTCCAAAAGAGCTCTTTTGGAAAAAGGCGTGTGAGGATGGGAAAGAAGTAGTTCTCTCGAAAGAAGAGGAAAGAGGAAAAAGCACAGGTGCCCTGGTGGCCACTCTGTTCATAGTGTTCACAGCTTAAATATGAGATAGTGTCCATTCAGTGTGCATGCTAACTTTCAAAAAAGCAGATCACTTTTTCAATGCGCTTTGGCAGTGTGGACGCTCTCTTTCAGAAGAAGTTTTTTCAGAAGATCTCTTCCAGAAAAAGCTTCTTCCAAAAGAAGCCTGCAGTCTAGACATAGCCCATAACCTTATAGACTCTAGCCACCCTCTCGGGACGTCACCCTCATGGGACAGGGTGTGCATATACCACAACATGGGGTTATCAGACCATCCATACATTATTTTTGGTTTATAGCTTCCAGAACAGGTTACATTTGCTTATAAAATCTTTTAGTCTCCTTTCTAGGGTCTGGGACAATCTAAGGCAGATCTTTAGCTGGGGTAGCTGACATATCTGCACTGAAGTAAATGGAATTATTCTGGTTTACACCAAGTGAAGATCTGGATTTTTGCAGTTTTGTGTTGGTTCAGTGGGGCCAGCCTACAGAGAAAGCAGCTCCTCATCAAAAGGAATCTATGGGTACATCTAGACTACATGTCTCTGTCGCCAGAGGCATGTAGATTAGGCTACCAGACATAGGAAAATGAAGCGGCGATTTAAATAATCGCCGCTTCATTTAAATGTACATGGCTACCGCGCTGAGCCGATCAGCTGTTTGTCGGCTCAGCGCGGTAGTCTGGACGCGTGGGTGTCGACATCAAAGGCATTTGTCGACCACCCAGGTATGCCTCCTGGGATCGCTGCTTCATTTTCCTATGCCTGGTAGCCTAATCTACATGCCTCTGGCGACAGAGGCATGTAGTCTAGATGTACCCTATGTCTTGTTTTCATTGTCCTCAAATTAAAAGAGACACTTAATCTATTTGAGGACTAATTCAGCCCTTAAAAAACTTTCCTTTTTCATGAGGGCCATTTCAGATATCAGAACCTCATTGCTTGTTTCAGGAGATTACATAACAAATTGATCTAAAACCCACCTTTTTAAAATGTCACTTTTGAGCATGTCAGTGACACTTCCCCAGGCTTTGTGGCAGCAGGTTTGTATGACATTTGATCTCTGTTCAATCCCATATAATATATTTACCCTAATTATAAACCTATCAGAGCACATGTGAGACCACTTTTATAGAATCATAGGATCATGCAACCATAGAGCTGGAAGAGACGTCAGCAGGTCATCAAGTCCAGCCCCCTGCCCAAGGCAGGACCAATCCCAATTAAATCAACCCAGCCAGCGCTTTGTCAAGCCAAGACTTAAACACAATACTTTTAGTCAGACAGTATACTTCTGTGCTGTCTAAAGGAGACAAACAACAAATTATGTATTATCTGTCCTCAAGCATTTGGATTTTTGTGTGAATCACACACACGCACAAAAAAATTCTGGAGTTCAGAGGAAAAATGTCATCTAGGTATGGGGAGTGTGTATGTGTGATAGATTTAACCCTTGCATTACCTGGAGCAAAACTATGGCATTTTGATGAAAGCCAATTTATTCTTGTAACAGGCTATTGCTCCTTCAGGCACACAGCCAGCTAAACTGGCACATTTCATATTTTTTTCTCCTCACAAGGCATTATACAGGCATACATAAATTTTGCTGCTTCAGAGCAAGAAAATCTGATGAATGCTAGTGCATCCCTGTTTTGTCATTCTGCAATCTATCTGCAGTGGCTACTAGGGATGTAAAAAAATTGTGTAAAAATGTAACCGTGTTACTGCTAAAAATTCTAGTGGCTACATGGTTACATGCCACAGTGGGCTTTGCAGTATAACTTTTAAAAGTTACACTGCAGAGCCACAGGGAAATCTCCCTGGGAGTGGAGCTGGCAGCAGAGCCTGTAGCAAAACAACAGAAACCAATAAGCTGATACTTACTGTTTAATCATTTAAATAGTTACATTTTTACTTCTCTAGTGGCTACATGTTGTATTGATTACATGTAGAGGACCAATGATATGAAATGTTAGACACTTCAGAACTGGGCTGAAGTGCATTCTTGTCTCACTGAGCAATACGAAGCCATTGGCTCATAGAAGACTTCAGAACTTGACATAAACCTTCTAAGCCTCCGAGTCACTAGAAATATTTTTATTCTGAACACTTTCAACCACAAAATATTTTTCTCCAGCTGAACTATCTCACATATCACACATAAAACATCTGGATTGCAATGAGCTTCTTTCTGATCCTACAACTCAATATACATGGATATACTCCCATGCCACTGTGGCATCCCCACAACTTTACTGGGGCTTCCCAAGGGGCCACCCATATGGAGTTCCTGAAGAGTCAGAACCTGCTTTTCTGCTTAACTTTTAACATTTTGGAAATGGCAGAAGACAGAAATGGCACAAGTTGCCATTGATGGCATAAATTACTTATTACTTATTAGTTGAAAATACCACAGACTTCATGTATGAACACTGTCTATTAACCGTCTATTAACTTCTGTGTAATCCCAAAAAATGGTCACTATAAGGTAAACATCTTGTGTTGCTACCAAGAAAACTGCTTGTATGTTCAGGGAAGCCAACATACCTGCAGAAAACACAACTTCATTCTTTCAACAAAATGCTATTCAGTGTGTCTCAGAATGCATGGAACCAAAAAAAAAAAAAAAAAAAAAAAAAGACTGCTGTTTTTCCTTCAGGACAGATACTACTGGTATGTTTACTTTCACCAAGCCATCACATTTGCATTATAGATGCTCATGAACATTCAGTTGTTGGAAGAGCAACTCTCATTCTTTTCAATAAACATCCTGTGCATGTTTCTTCTTCTGTGGTTTTGCATTAAATAAAGAAGGAAATTTTGAAAGGTCTTCTGTATATTTCCTAGTATACCCTCAGTGTGCAACCAAGGCAGAAGAGACAATTCACATATGAATAGCCAAAGGTATCCACATTCCACAGTGCCAAGCAACCATCACATCTAAGATTCACCAGCACTCCTCCCTACCCTTATCTCAGGCTTCCAAGAGGCAGAGAATTCTTAGCAAAGAACTTATAAATATCAGTAGCCCTAATTATTGATTACATCTTACTCAAGTTGCACATCTCTGTCCATCCTGCCTGTGTTCTTTTTCTAGAGACAAGGTGTGAAAATAGCGTTAATGTTTTTGGGAGAAAGGTATAATAATCTTTTTTAGCCTGAGAAAATCTTCACACTATTCTTCACAATTGTTTTAGGGCTTTCTAAAATGCATTCGTTTTCTTCTGTACATTATCCTTGTATTACTATATTATATTTATATTACTAGCAGTCTGTGTGCAGACTGAAAATGTACATAGCGCTGAGGAAACCTGGCTTTCCGGGGAAGGAATATAAAAAACCAGTGCTGACAGAATTTTTTAAAACTCTTTCAAATTTTTGTAAAATAGTTTCTCTATACATTATGTGTGGTCTAAGGGAAATGGTACAAGGGATTTATTGAGAATTAGTTGAAAGTCCTTCATGATGTTCTTGAGGCTTCCTCACTAGAAATTAATACAACCATTCCAAACTCTTTTCAATAAAACCTTTATACCACATCACTATGCACCATGTAGTTATATCTCTATTCACATTGTATTGGTATGTACTGCTTAGAAAAGATAACCAGTCTGCATTTGGGATATATGTAGAACTCTTTTAATACCATTTTACCATTGGGAAATTTGAGTTCAAGTATAGACTTGGTCACAAGTAATGGTAATGGAATAGTATCAATTTAATGTTTAAGTGCATGTTTACTCTAGGAAACTATTTCGAAATAACTAAATTTGAAATAATAACCCCCAAAATAACTATTTCAAAATTGTGTGTTCACTCTACAGGGAAGCCTCAAAATTAGTCCGAGGCAAGCTCCCTTAATGTGGACATGCTACCTCCACTTATCGCCTCAGGAAGCACTGGGAAGTAATTACTCTGAATGACTCTGGGGAGTATTTATTTTGAAATAGCAGCAGTAGAGCATCCACACTACTGCTATTTCGAAATAACTATTTCAAAATAAGTGTTATTCCCCAAAGAAAGTGGGAGTATGGATTTCAAAATAACCAGCCCATTATTTTGAAATAACAGGCTTGGTAGTGTGGACATTCTACTTACAGGCAGTCCCCGGGTTACGTACAAGATAGGGACTGTAGGTTTGTTCTTAAGTTGAATCTGTATGTAAGTCGGAACTGGCGTCCAGATTTAGCCGTTGCTGAAACTGACCGCCAGTACTGACTTACATACAGATTCAACTTAAGAACCCCAAGTCAGCTGCTGCTGAAACTGATCAGCAGCTGATTCCAGGAAGCCCGGGGCAGAGCAATTGTGCCTCGGGCTTCCTGTAGTCAGCGCTGGTCAGTTTCAGCTACGGCTGACTTGGGGACGTCTGGGGCAGAGCAACTGGGGTGCTGTTGGGTTGCTCCAGTAGCACCGCTCCTCGGCGCTACTGGACCAACCCAGCAGCACCCCAGCTGCTCTGCCCCAGGCGTCCTGATTCAGCCGCTGCTGAAACTGACCAGCAGCGGCTGAATCAGGACGCCTGGGGCAGAGCAGCTGGGGTGCTGCCGGGTTGGTCTAGTAGTGCCCAGAGCGGCGCTGCGGGACCAACCGGCAGCACCCCAGCTGCTCTGCCCCAGGGTCCACAACAAAAGCCTGGTCTGCTGGGGGGGCACACTAGCTGCGCCCCCCCCAGCAGACCAGGGACACAGGGAGCAAAGCGGCAGCGGGGGGGGTGCCTTGCCTCTGAGGCTTTGCTCTGGCGCCGGACCGTTTTGCTCCCGGTGCCCCTGGTTTGCTGGAGACGGTCCCCAGCAGACCAGGAGCACCGGGAGCAAACCCGCAGCCGCGGCGGGGTCCCCGCGCTTCTGAGGCTTTGCCAGAGTAAAGCCTCAGAAGCGCGGGACCCCCCGCGGCTGCGGATTTGCTCGCGGTGCCCCTGGTCTGCTGGGGACCATCTCCAGCAGACCAGGGACACCGCGAGCAAACCCGCAGCCGCGGCGGGGTCCCCCACTTCTGAGGCTTTGCTCTGGCAAAGCCTCAGAAGCGCGGGAACCCGCCGCAACTGTGGGTTTGCTCCCGATGCCCCTGGTCTGCTGGAGACGGTCCCCAGCAGACCAGGGGCACCGGGAGCAGCTTTTCTCGCCCCGGAGCTCGAGGTGGCTGACCGCTGCCTGTGAGCTTCGGGGCGAGAAAGCCCCGTTCGTAAGTGCGGATCCGACATAAGTCGGATCCGCATAAGTCGGGGACTGCCTGTATTATTATGAAAAATGGGAGTTATTTCAAAATAACTCCCTATTGTAGACTAGGGCTTACTGTAAAATCTAAAAAATAAACCCCAACAACAACAAAAAACAACTTCTTACATTACAGGGAAGCTATATAGCAGGGGTGTCCAAACTTTTTTCAGAGGGCCAGATTTGATGAAGTGAACATGCGTGAGGGCCGACCATTTTGCCTGACATTCTTTGAACCATTAAAATTAAATGCAAATTAACTATTTTATGCAAAGTTTATTGCAAATGGCATACTTTTTATTTCCTCACATGGATGACAAATCTAAACAGGTGTTAAATCACTCTGCCTTTCATATCTGAAGGCCAGATGAAAAAAAAATCCAGGAAGCTGAAATATATGTCAGGAACATTGTAAAGTACATTACATATTATTGGTAATAAAGGTTGTCTGTCAACTTTTAAGTTCAAAAAATATGAACAGGAACATAACACCAAGTATACATGTTGTGTCCAAATATATTTATAACTGATTTAGACCAACTGACATTAACTGAGATTTTACAATGTATTCATCTCAATACATATGGATTCGTTGGGGGCCATAAAAGATAGATATTGCCAAATTACCTGTGGGGCTGTATTAAACCGGAACACGGGCCGCAATTGGCCCCCGGGCCGGACTTTGGACATGCCTGCTATATAGGGTTCAGAGGGTAGTTGTATTAGTCTGCTTCAGCAAAAACAAGGAGTCAGGTGGCACTTTAAGGTCTAACAAATTTATTAGGGCATAAGAATTTGCAAGATACAACTCACTCCTTTTAGCCTACAGAGGTCAAATTCTGTTCTACAGTGCCTGAGTAATTCTGCAGAATTCAGTGAAATTGCATGGGTAAAATTGCAGAATTTATTGTATCAGGAACAAATGTATCACTACCAAACAATGGGGTATTCTCTATATGTTGAATGTATCACATTCAGTATAGTAAATAAGTATAGTAAATCCTATGTTGAAGCATTTACCACAGCCAGGAAGATAAACTGGCTATAGAAATAAAAGTTCTGGTAAGAACAGCAAAAAACGTTTTTCAGTGGGAGGTAGTGGGCACTGACCAATTATTTTTAATTTTTCAGCTACAGATCAAAACTCTACAGTATATTTGCATCTTTTTCAAATGACCTAATAAGCTCCAGATACAGCTCTAGTTAGTGCTTATCAATCTGTCATGCATGGTGATGTTTGTTAACTTGTAACAAGAAAATGTTTATCTTCTTGCTACATTTGAGTTAAAGAGCAGAAATGAAAGTTCTGGTGAAAAGAAGCTGGCAAATGGCCTGTATTTTAAAGGGACTTTGTTTTTCTCTGTTTTATTTTTAATTCTTACGATTTTTCTCTCCAAGATTCATTCCACAGTGATATTTTTATTACTCCGAATCCTGAAGATTGTTATCCAATAACTACTGCCAGAAGTAGAAGCATGGTCAAATAAAGAGAAGTACTGCAGTACTCCACAGTAGTGGTTCAAAAGTCTATGGATTACAATTGTGACACTGCAGTATTTTAAGTTTTTTACAATAGTATCTTCTTTTTCAGCATTATGCGGGTAATATATGGAAGCTCATATTCCTGTTCTCTGAACTTTGAATAAATGGCCAACACTAGATTTCCCATAGGTTAATTTGACATATTTCATATGTACTAAATTCATTCAAAAATTTAAAAAGGGCAAATGCATAATCCTTACTAGAGTCTAATCATTGCTGGTAACTTGAAAAACAAGAAGTTTTTTGGGGACCTTAACTACTGAACGTGCTACAAGAGTTTCTCGTGTGCTTTAAGGATTTTTACTGTGTATGCTAACAATATCAATATTTATTTAGCAGGTTGCCCTTTGGGTTTGTTGTATACGTGCTAGTTTGTTTCTGTGAATCATTACTTTTCCTTTTTAAAAAGTTGTGCAAAATAATTTTAAAAACATTAGTTTTAAGAAAGTGACAGGACCAATTAAATGTAGCTAAGGGTTGATACTCTGGTCTGTCATCATGCCCCAAATAGTCTTGTGGTCTCCAATCACTGTGGTATTTACTTTCAAAACAAGACCTTATCCTTCAGACAAGAAACCCCTGGGTAGATTTATTCCCAGCGACTACAAAGGAACTTCTGGTTGAGCACCGAGTACATGAGCAGTACTCTCTCCTACTGTATGGGCACAGGATGACTAAACGATAAGGCATCAGACTCAGGATTGAGCTTCCAGCCCTTGTGTCCCATTCCACAGCCTTGCTCCCCATTCCCCATGCTGTGTTATATCTCACTTAATACCTGGTTCTGCTCCTATTTGAATCAATGTCAAAACTCAGTGTTGACTGAGCAGGATTTGGCCTATAGTTATTGGTTCTTGGAGCAAGAATCTGCCTTTGTATGTTAGTAAAACACAATTCACACGTCACTGCATAGATATTAATGTTCTTGCTTAGGTAAGGTGTTATCCTATATTTTGCCCTGTCCCACATCATGGAGTGATATGCATGGGCAGGCTGCTGTGTCTGCATGCAGACTCAGAAATCTGCATAGGGCAGGGTCAAAGCCTTATTCTGAAATATTTGAGGTATGTTTTGGAGAGAGGTGAAGAATAATACAGCTTTAAACACTTGTCGAATTAGCCTGATCCTCCTTGGCATGGAGTACCCCTATTTTTCCTTGGTTTTGATTCCTATTGACTCCCTATTATAAGCACCATTAGTATTTGCACCTGACCCACTAATGTGGGGACATGTTCAGTGTGTAAAGAAACAGATTCACTACATGGCTCTCACTCCTCTGTACCCCTATCCCAAAACTTCTCTGCAGCTTATTATGAGAATCCACAGACATGGGCTCTGGTGTGCAGGATGTTTGCACCCCTTTACAGATTCCCTGCCTGCCCCAGGCTCTTTGTAGTGGAAAACACACTTGTTCTGCTATGGAACAATCTTCATAAAAGAAGGAGCAGGATATGCATCTTCACAAGCCTGTTATGTTAGTTTGCTCATTAGTAAAGTTGTGCATAAGCCTTTTTCAAGAGAAAACAAGGAAGATACTTTGCTGCATTTCCATAGGAGTTTAAAATTCAGGACTGATTTATTTTTCCAAACAGTATTTTAAAAACTCAAAATTTACAGCAGAACCGTAACTAATATAAAAGCACGAGAGAATTAATTGACGAAAACAATCTGAAAAAGAATTGGCAGCAATCATTGAGTGTCGTTTTTTATGATTATCTTTATAGCAAAGACATAATTTCAGAATGAATAACAGGAACAGAGAGAGTAAGGCAGCATTTTTCAAACTTCGGTTGTGGGGCCGCCAGGGTAAGCTACTGGTGGGCCTGTGTCATTTTGTTTACTTAACCTGTCCATAGCCATGGAGCCATGAGCTGCAAGGTTCTATGGCTACAGACACGCTACGCAAATGAAGCTGTGTGGGCCCACCAGTGGCTTACCCTGGCAGCCCCACGACTGAAGTTTGAAAGACGTTGGATTATGGGTATCTGCATTGATGTAAAATCTACAGATAACTAACTAATGTTTTGCAAGAGCATGATATGTTAGCGATGTACAGTAAACAGTAGAAAGGCAAAAGAGAATTGGAGCATTCAACTTATCTTTCTCCTCAAGAAAGGGAGAAAAGAAAACATCTATGCTCATTTTATGCAAGTTTTCATATATACTATTCGTAACATACCTTTTAAAACAAAGTATTGACAAAAATTATTATGCAGTATAAATAGATCCCATTTTAACAGCACAAACTTCAGCTCTGTTTTCAGTAAATACATTATTACTGTTTTTTTAGGTGTATAACATTTACTGTTGTTTACTTTTAAGAATAATATCACCACAAACAATTAAAGTAAAAGCCTATTTGATTGATTGTTTGATTGTGTGTCCTGCAACATGGCAGTGCAGTTGCAAAAATTAAAACAATACCAAAGACCTAACAATATGGATCTAAAAAACCCCAATTCCCCATTTGGAGACAGCTAAATGCCAAGCCAGTTAGGACTTCATAGATGATTAAAACCTTGCAATGCATCTACAAGCAAATGGGAGGCCACTTCAGAGCACTGATACAAAGTGATCACTTAAACCTGACAAGGCACTCTGGAAGGAAAAAAGCCATAGATAACTGGGGCAAGGTTCACAAATTTACTGAAAACTCCTAAGAACATAAGAATGTCCATAATGGGTGAGACCCAAGGTCCATCTAACCCAGTAACCTGTCTTTTGACACTGGTCAATGCCAGGCGCACCAGAAGGAATGCACAGAACAGGTAATCATCAATTCATCCACCCCCTGACACCCATTCCCTGCTTCTGACAAACAGAGGCTATTGGCACCATCCTGGGCAATAGTCATTAATGGACCCATGCTCCATGTATTTAGTTCATTTTGAACCTTGATCTTGATAACATCCTCTGGCAAGGATTTTATAGACCTCTGTCATATCCCCCCTCAGGGTGTGTCTAAACAGCAGTGTTATTTTGGCATAATGGCCGTTATTCCGAAATAACAATGTGAGTGTCTACACAGCAATTCCATTATTTTGAAATAAATTCAAAATAACAGATGGTTTATTCTGACTTCCGTAAACCTCATTCCACAAGGAATAATGCTATTTTGGAATAGCAGTAGTGTGGACACTCCACTGCTGCTTTTCGAAATAGCTCCTCCCCAAGGTGTAATTCTCCCCAGTGCCTGCTGGGGCTCTAAATCGAAGTAGCATGTCCACATTAGGGAAGCTTGCCTTGGGCTAATTTTGAGGCTTCCCTGTAGTATAAACATGCTATTTCAAAATAAGCTATTTTGGAGTATTTTTTCCATAATAACTTATTCCAAAATAAATGTACAGGGTAGACGTACCCTTAGTGTCCTCTTTTCTAAACTGAAAAGTCCCAGTCTTATTAATCTCTTCTCATATGGCAGCCATTCCAAAACCCTAATATTTATGGTTGCACTTTTCTGAACTTTTTCCAATGCCAAGATACCTTTTTTAAGAGGCGGCGACCATATCTGCATGTGGTATTCAGGATGTAGGGAGGCCATCAATTTATACAGAGGCAATAAGACTGTATTATTCTCTATTCCCTTTTTAGTGATTTCTAACATTGTATGCTTTTTTGACTGCTGCTCCATATTGAGTGAATATTTTCAGAGAACTATCCGCAATGGCTCCAAGATCTCTCTCTTCAGTGGTAATAGCTAATTTAGTCTCCATTATTTTGTACATATAATTGGGATTATGTTTTCCAATATTCATTACTTTGCATTTATCAACATTAAAATTCATCTGCCATTTTGTTGCTCTGCCACCTAGTTTTGTGAGAGCCTTTTGAAGCTCTTCATGGTCTGCTTTGGACTTAACTATCTTGAGCAGTTCAGTATCAACCGCAAATTCTGACACCTCACTGTTTACCCCATTCTCCAGATCATCTATGGATAAATAGGACTGATCACAGTACAGACCCCTATGGGACACCACTAGTTACCTCTCTCTGTTTTGAAAACTGACCATTTATTGCTACCTTTTGTTTCCTATCTTTTAAACAATTATCAATCCACTAGCCAATTAGCCCATCATAAGACGGGATTTTCAGGTCTCTCCTCCACATCGGAATTCTCTCCTGAGCCTCTGGTCTCTCGCTTCATCTCCCTCTCTCTTTCTCTCTCTTCCTCCTACTGCCTCCCCCCCCCCCAACTCTCCTCCCCCTCCTGCCTCTCACTCAGGAGACCACAGAGCCCAAATGGCCTTGTGGGCTCCACACTCCCCATGCTGCATGGGGAGCGCGGAGCCCAAACGGTCAGCCGAGCACCACGGTGGGAGGGAAAGGGGGGGTGGTGCGGTGACATTCACAGCTGGGGGCAGGGCCTAGAGCCACCATCATGCTGCACATCACCGCACCGTCTCCACGCAGCTGCTCAGCCGGGCCACCGTGGGGGAGCAAGCGTTCATTTGGGCTCCCCCGTGGCGGCCCAGCTGGGAGGCGCAGAAGTCAGCTGAACACTATGGCAAGAGGCGAAGGGGGATGGGGCAGTGACGTACACTGCCAGGCCCTGCCCCCTGGCCGTGTACATCACTGCCCCGCCCCTCTTCCCCTCCCGCGTGGCACTCAGCTGACTTCTGCGCTGCTCAGCCGGGCCGCCACAGGGGAGCCAGAGAAGCAAGCGGCGCAAGTGGCCATTTGGGCGCCGCACTCCCCATGCAGCACGGGCCACCCAGGGGGAACAGCCAGCATTTCAGCAACAGCGCCGCCCAGAGGGAACAGCCAGCATTTCGACGTTACAAACTCTCAGACACTGGGCTACTATATATATGATGAGAGGACCTTCCTCTTATCTCATGACAGCTTACTTTGCTTAAAAGCCTTTGATGAGGGACTTTCTCAAAGGCTTTCTGGAAATCTAAGTACATTATATCTACTGGATCCCCCTTTTCCACATGCTTGTTGTCCCCCTCAAAGAATTCTAGTAGATTAGTGAAGAATTATTTCCCTTTACAGAAACCATGTTGACTTTTCCCTAACAAATTCTGTTCCTCTATGTGTCTGACAATTTTGTTCTTTACTATAGTTTCAACCAATTTGCCAGGTACTGAAGTTAAACTTACTGGTTTATAATTGCCAGAATTGCCTTTAGAGCCCCTTTTCAAAATTGGTGTCACATCAGCTATTTTCCAGTCATTTGGTACAGAAGATGATTTAAAGGACAGGTTATAAGCCACCGTTTGTAGTTCTACAATTTTACATTTGAGTTCTTTCAAGACTCTTGGGTGAATGCCATCTGGTCCTGGTGACTTGCTACTGTTTAGTTTATCAATTTGTTCCAAAACCTCCTCTAATGACACCTCAATCTGGGACAATTCCTCAGCTTTGTCACCTAAAAAGAATGGCTTACGTTTGTTAATCTCCCTAGCATCCTCAGCAATGAAGACCGATGCAAAGAATTCATTTAGTTTTTCCACAATGATCTTACCATCCTTGAGTGCTCCTTTAGCTTTTTGATTGCTGAGTGGTCCCACTGGTTGTTTAGTAGACTTCCTGCTTTTTATGTATTTTTGCTATTACTACTTTTTGAATTTTTGTCTAGCTGTTCTTCATATTCCTCTTTGGCTTTCCTAATTATAGTTTTACACTTCATTTGTCAAGTTTATGCTTCTTTCTATTTTTCTCACTGAAATTTAACTTCCACTTTTAAAACAATGCCTTTTTATCTCTCACTGCTCCTTTTACTCGGTTGTTAAACCACAATGGCATGTTTTGGTTCTCTGTTTTTTAATGTGGGGCATATAATTAAGTTGAGCCTCCATTATGGTGTCTTTGAAAAGTTTCCAAGCGGCTTGCAGGGATTTTACTTTTTGCACTGTACTTTTTAATTTCTATTTAACTAACCTCCTTGTTTTTGTGTACTGCCCCTTTCTGAAATTAAATGCCACAGTATTGGGCTAATGTGGTATTTTCCCCACCATACGAATGTTACATTTAATTATGTTATGGACACTATTTCCAAGCAGTCCTGCTATATTCACCTATTGGACCAGATCCTATGCTTCACTTAGGACTAAAACAAGAATTGCCTCTCCTGTTGTGGGTTCCAGAACTAGCTGCTCCAAGAAGCAGTTATTTAAGGTGTCAAGAAAGTTTATCTCTGCATCCCGGCCTGAGGTGACATATACTCAGTCAATATGGGGATAGTTGAGTTTTTTATTTTTATAGTTTCTCTTATCTCGCTTAGCATTTCTTAGTCACTACCACTATCCTGGTCAGGTGGTCGGTAATATCCCTACTGCTATTTTCATATTATTAGAGCATGGAATTATTATCAATAAAGATTCTATAGAACAGTTTAATTAATTTAAGATTTTTACTTCAACCATCTTATTATTTAGACCTCTAATTCATAACTTGGCAGTTCCCTCCTTCTTGACTTACAGCTAGTGGTAACTGATGACTTCTCAAAATGAGGAAGCAAAACAGAGCACATTTATAGCTGTGGATAGAAACACTACATCTGAATAGGAGAAAAATCATTTCCTATACTGAGGAGCGTCCACTTTTTATTTCTCATCAGATTAGGCAGGAAGGAATAAGGGAGGAAAATAGGGATTATTCTGATGGGGCTATTACCAAACTAAATGGGAATGAAAGAGCTCAAAATGGAGCACAACATTCATCTGCAACTGAGCAGCTGGTGGAGTTTTTCCACGTGCCCAACCCAGATTATGGTGTTATCAGGAGGCAGAGCTATCAAGCAATTGCAGCTGTGGCTCAGTTTTTAAATTTTGGTATCTTTGCATTTGAAGTCTTGAAAGAGCTACAGTTGGGTTTTAGACTTCTTGGAACTGCTTATTAACAGGACAATTTGCAAAGGAGAAGCGATGAACAGAGCAGCTCCAGGAAAATATTATGGTAAAGAGCAGTCACATGAAAGCAGATGTAGTGATCTTGCTTGTGAGTGAGATTCAAATGAAAGGCTTTGCACTGTCCTGTGACTGGGCCCAGTTTTGTTCCATAGCCAAATCTTGAACCCAGTTCTTTTGAGTTTCAGAATTCATGTCCAGAGATCTTTAAAGGTGCCTAACTCCCATTTGGCCTTTAATTTCTAATCCCTGATTTGAATCTGAACCTGTTTTTGTTTACAGGTGTGCTAAAAAAACAGAATGGTATGTACTTTCCTCTGTTCTCACATGCAGCCAAAATGTTCAGGGGCAAAACTGTAATTCTCATGAGGTTTGGTACAATTTAGAAAAAAAAATCATGACATCCATTGATTTTATGAGTTCTCCGGATATTAGCAACCTGACTCTGATGTAAATTCTACCACAGATTCAACCTCTGACCCAAAGCATGGCCTGAACACGTGCTATAATCTAGATACAGTCACTGTCTCTTCTGCTGTCTCAAGTCTATAGCCTGTCTCTGTAAATAGTTATACTATGCTCATCACTGTGGAATCTGAAATCCTGAGTTAACAAAGCTTTAGTCTTCTGTTCCCAAAAGAATATGTGATATTAACATGTCAATAGAAGGGGAGAGGAAAGGTAAAGAAGCTGCTGCTTGTCCCTTTTATGAGTCTCATCTATAAAATTAACACAATAGAAACCATGAACAAATCATGTTAACTAAAGATTTCAATGATCCATTAAATTTCTTTCCTATCTAGCTGTCTTTGGTAATATTATCAACTACTAGATAAGGTCATCTGTTAGGAGTATTTGATTGCTGTTTTGTCCATAGCAAAGTAAATTACGTAAATCGTGCATAATAACTTGTTAATTTAATTCATATAATGAAATTATCTTAAATTTTAATTTGTACCTTGTTTAGACTACACACTTAAAAGTCTAAAATAAGTCAGAAAATATTGTCAGAAAAGTTTGGTTCTGAAATGCATATTTCTGTGAAATTATCTTAGAAATTTACAGCGACCCCAGGTATTTCATACACACACAAGAGTGGCAAAACATTATGTAGCTATAATTAAGATTGTTTCAGCACTATTATTCATAATTTCTGTTTGGCAAAGTATATAACACAACAGTAAAAATCCACTTAATCCAGAATCTTGGCACTGAAGGTGTTAGCCTGAGAATGAATTTGTTTATATACATTTTAAATATAAACAAACAGTCCTGTTCCAACCTGTACTTAAACTTCCAACTTTAACTGTACTTAAAGTTCTATGACTGAAAAATAAATATATACAGGAAGTCAGTAGCAGTTTGGTCTGATGACTAACTCTTTATTTTTAGAAGTTTATTGATTTTTGTTATGCATTTCTGTTTCCTTAATTCAATATCAGATTCAGTTAAAGAAAAAAAATCAGATTTTGCAGACTCTCAATACATCACAGTTAGGCAAAAGCAGGACATATGTAGGAGCCCCACTCACCTCTATGACTCCGCCCCCTTGCCCTTGCCCCTGAGGCTCTTCTCCCAAGGACCCACCACATTCCTCCCTTTCTCCCCAAAGACCCACTCCTGGTCAAGCTGGAAGCTAGAGCCAGGCATGGTAAGAGTGGCCCAGGGAGTGTTGGGGAGCTGTGGGGAGCCCCAGACACTCCATTTTCCCCACCCACGTCCTCATCCCCTGGCACATGCCACACAGGGAGGACAGAGGGTACGGGACTCCCCACCACAGCCCAGACTGTCTGGGCAGCTTTAATACTTCCTGGTTATGGCTTCTGGCCTGGCCAGGGGACAAGAGCTCAGTGGGAAGGGGAGTAGCAAGTGGTAGGGCCCATCTTAGGGCTTCCTCCACACCACTGGGAAGAGGCTGGCACCACTCCTGAGCCTTGGGCAGAAGTGGAGTGGTGCCACAGGGAATCCAGGATGAAGGCTGTGCTTGAATCGTTCAGCCTGGGGCCATGACTTAAACTCTGAATTTCAGAACTGTCTTGCCCAATTCCAGACAGGTGGCCAAACTAATCATATAACCTATCCTGCTGATTGTAGCCACATTCTAGTCCCCTGTGCAGAACACCAACCACAGCCTCTCCACTGTACCCATCAGAATTTTGGCTATTGGATCCGTATCAGTGTTGACCTACTGGCTATGCTGCCATACCCAACCTCCTCTGCTACAGTGTGTGCGGCTGCAATGGCAGATAGTGAATTTAGAGCCCTTCAGCACAGATGCTTTGCAGCCTGTGTCCTGAATGGGTTTGCCAGCCCTCCCAGACTGGCCAGGAGCCTCGCAGAGTAAGGCTTAATCTCCTGGGGTATGTCTACACTACCCCGCTAGTTCGAACTAGGGTGGTTAATGTAGGCAACCGGAGTTGCAAATGAAGCCCGGGATTTGAATTTCCTGGGCTTCATTTGCATATTGCCAGGCGCCGCCATTTTTAAATGTCCGCTAGTTCGGACTCCATGCCGCGCGGCTACACGCGGCACGGACTAGGTAGTTCGGATTAGGCTTCCTATTCCGAACTACCGTTACTCCTCATGGAACGAGGTGCACTAGAGAGGTTGTGCCTACAGGCATGGGCAGCACACAGTCTCCTGGCAGTCCCTGATTGCAGGAGCCAGATATACTAATCGCTTGTGGGAGCCACCCAAGATAAATGCTACCTGGTCAGAGCCCGCATGCTCCACATCCCATTCTCCAACCCCAGCCTTGAGCCCCACTCCTTCAACCCAACTACCTCCCAGAGCCCACATCCTGAACCCCTCCTGCACCCAACCTCCTGCCCCAGCTCTGAGCTTCCTCCCGCAGCCAAACTCTGTCACAGCCTGCACACAAAACCTTACCCCAGGCTCAGCTTGGAGCCCTTTACCGTATCCAAACTCACTCATGGAATCATAGACTCCTAGGGCTGGAAGAGACCTCAGGAGGTCATCAAGTCCAGCTCCCTGCCCAAAGCAGGAACAACCCCAACTAAATCAACCCAGCCAGGGCTTTGTCAAGCCAGAACTTAAAAGCCTCTAGGGATAGAGATTCCACCACCTCCCTAGGTAACCCATTCCAGTGCTTCACCACCCTGCTAGCCAAATAGTTTTTCCTAATATGCAACCTACACCTCCCCCACTGTAACTTGAGACCATTGCTCCTTGTTCTGCCATCTCTCCCCACTGAGAACAGCCTCTCTCCATCCTCTTTGGAACCTCCCTTTAGGAAGTTGAAGTTGCTATTAAATCCTCCCTCACTCTTCTCACCAGTCACCAGGGAGCTCACCAGTCAGGTGTGAGAGGCATGCACAGATTGCATGTACTTTCCCCTCACTTCCTTAGCATCTGGAGAACAGGATGAAAAGCAAGCCGTGTCCCAGAGCGCACAGCTGCTGCCCCCCGCCCTCCTGAAATGGCACTCATGACCGCCTCTCAAACCCCAACCTCCTATCAGAGCCTGTACCCCAGCCGCCTTCCCCACCTTGTGAAAATGAGTGAGGATGGGGGAGAGAGAGTAGGAATAAGGAAGGATGGAGTGAGAGGGGGTTGGAGAAAGGGCAGGGAAAGGGCATAGCCTTGGGAGAGGGGTGGGGCAGGGCAAATGTGTTTGAGGTGACACCCTAATTCCTCACCACTTTCTGCATTTCTTTCTGGTTCCGGTTCTGCTGCTTTGGGAACCTTCTGTTTTGCACAATTCTGGTCCTGGCGTCTAAGATTTGGCTTGCCGTCTTGAGGCACAACTACTACTGACATCACTGAGTAAAAGAATGAACCCAATTATGGTCCTGTCTACTATATGCCAGTATTTGAGAGAGTTTGTCTGTTTGTCTATTTATTCAAGAAATGTTCCAAAACTGTAAGAGCTAGTTCCACCAAATTTGGTATGCAGCCTCCTTTTATCATAATTTAAAGTAAGGTCAGGGGTTGGTTGTGCAAGGAAAATGGGATGTGCCTTAGAAAAAAGAGACAGAATCAGCAGGCAGGTGAAAGGGACTAGCTAGGGGTGTGTTCCCCTGTCTGGGAATGTCCCATCCTGAGCCTTGCATTCCCCAAGCGCCCTTTAGGAACAGCAGAGAAGGTGACATTCATATAGGGACATTAATTGCTGGTTGCTCTCTTTCATCAGGGAGCGAGGAGAAAATGCACCATTTGCTGCATTCTTCATTGTGGCTAGGGAATGTAGAGGGCAGGCGAGCTGGGCACTTTGCTCTCACTCCCTGACAGGGACAGGAAGGGGAAGAGCAAGCAGCCCAGAATCTTGAATATTGAGGGGGTGGGTGTCTTTGGCCTGTCCACCTTCTCCACCACTCCCTACACACACATACACTCAGACTCCTGTGCCCAGAGCCCTTCTTCACTCCCAACCCTGACTTTTGCACACACCCCCACACCCACAGTCTTGAGTCTCTCCTTAAACACCTGAGCAATGCAGGGTAAATGTGCTAGTAGATTCATAAAATAAATAAATGTATTTTTAAAATGACAAGTCAAGTATTAAATCAGCAATAACGTTTTAAATATCCAGATAGATATGTGAAATCCTGAGTTAGTTCTCATAATGAGTCAAGTCAATAATGCCTCTTGCAAAACTAAAGTGATATTTGTATTTAACTGTATTTACCATTTCCATTTTGTGTCTGATCTTGATTGTTTGTTCATTTTATACATCTAGTCAAAAATTTTGTATATGAGAAGCATATAATTTTTAATTCTTGTAATTTTTGGGGAAAGAATGTAAGTATCTCTTTATTTCTCATTTCTTGGGCAAATAATAGGCATTTAATAGCTATTCCATAGTAGAAATTTCAGTAGAAAAATTTACAGAAGAACATAAGAATGGCCATACTAGGTCAGACCAAAGGTCCATCCAGCCCAGTATCCTGTCTGCCAACAGTGGCCAATGCCAGGTGCCCCAGAGGGAGTGAACCGAACAGGTAATGATCAAGCGATCTCTCTCCTGCTATCCATCTCCACCCTCAGACAAACAGAGGCGAGGGACACAATTCCTTACCCATACTGGCTAATAGCCATTAATGGACTTAGCCTCCATGAATTTATCTAGTTCTCTTTTAAACCCTGTTATAGTCCTAGCCTTCACAACCTCCTCAGGCAAGGAGTTCCACAGGTTGACTGTGCGCTGTGTGAAGAAGAACTTCTTTTTATTTGTTTTAAACCTGCTGCCCATTAATTTCATTTGGTGGCCCCTATTTCTTATATTATGGGAACAAGTAAATAACTTTTCCTTATTCACTTTCTCCACACCAGCCATGATTTTATATACCTCTATTATATCCCCCTTAGTCTTCTCTTTTCCAAGCTGAAAAGTCCTAATCTCTTTAATCTCTCCTCATATGGGATCCATTCCTAACCCCTAATCAATTTAGTTGCCCTTTTCTAGTGCCAGCATATCTTTTTTGAGATGAGGAGACCACACTGGTACACAGTATTCAAGATGTGGGCATACTATGGATTTATATAAGGGCAATAAGATATTCTCCGTCTTATTCTCTATGCCTTTTTTAATGATTCCTAACATCCTGTTTGCTTTTTTGACTGCTGCTGCACACTGCGTGGATGTCTTCAGAGAACTATCCACGATGACTCCAAGATCTCTTTCCTGATTAGTTGTAGCTAAATTAGCCCCCATCATATTGTATATATAGTTGGGGTTATTTTTTCCAATGTGCATTACTTTACATTTATCCACATTGAATTTGATTTGCCAGTTTGCTGCCCAATTACTAAGCTTTGTTAGATCTTTTTGAAGTTCTTCACAGTTTGCTTTGGTTTTAACTATCTTGAGCAGTTTAGTGTCATCTGCAAACTTTGCCACCTCACTGTTTACCCCTTTCTCCAGTTCAATTTTACCTGATTCCTCTTGGTTCTAGTTAGCCAACGAATTTTTGGAATAACACAATGGGTTTGTTGATCTCTTGACCTTCTGGTCCTACAACTAAAACAGAAACCATTAAAAAGTCTAACTCCCTAGAACTTTAACTTTCTTTGCATTAAAAAAACTAACCAAATAAATGGATGACAGGAGAGGGCTCACTTGATGATTCCCTGTTCTGTTCACTCCCTCTGGGACATCTGGCATTGGCCATTGTGGGAAGACAGGACACTGGGCTACATGGACCTTTGGTGTGACCAGGGTCAGACAGGTCTGGCCATTCTTATGATCTTATATTAAACAAAAAACAAGAAAATGACATTTAATTTGTAAATATGTAAATACTATTATAGGCCTTATCCTGTGGCCTACAGACCAGGACAACTCTGTCAACTTCAGGTGTCAGTTTTGCTTCAGAATTCTGCAATCCTTTTTGGGGCAAAAATCAGACCCTAAGGTTTTTGTGACTTGCTGACAAGACAAAATATTAAAAATTCAGCCTAATCTCCTATACCTTTTTATTCTGTTCTGTGAGTTAAAATGTAAAGATACAGATTGTCAAGTCTGACAGGGTTCAGTTGCAGTTTCCCCTCTTCTCACACAAAAAGTCAGCTTTCTCTTAAGAATACACCCGCTTATCCAGAAATACAAAAGACTTTCTGAAATCCTTAATGAAAGATTACACTATGGGACCAGTGTCAAAGCAGATCAGTTTTAATGCATAAAGCAACTCAACTGTCCTTTAAATATTATTTTGACTAAGATAACCCCAAAGGACAAAACAACCAAACCAAACCAAACCAAACCAAACCATTAGTTACATTATTGTCAATGATAGTAAAGAAATACTGACCAATGTGGCTCTAAGAAAAGCCCCTCACCTTTCTGTAATAATATAGTGCTCTCCAACAGCACCTTTAAGTATATTCTCAGTTTGATGGGGGGGTCTTTGGTCAAGCATTCTGTTCTATTCAGCATTAGTGGCTTGCTGAGTGCAGTACACTCCAAAATGACTGAAACTTTCTGAATAACATTTGCAAGCTAATTAAAAGCTCTAAAAACTGCAAATAATTCTTACAGTTTTCAACTCTGTATGGGCCTCCAGCCAATCCCTAGTCATATGTTTGTAATATATATCACAAGGCCCATAGCACTCTCATATGACCTACAGTTCTGTGTCATGCCAGTTATCCAGTCCCTGTGTTTTATAGTGGAGGGAAATGGTCTTGTAGCTGCAGTACAGACTTAGCAGTCAAGAGGCTGCACTGTCACTTTCACTACTCAATTTCTGTGTGAATTTTAGGAAGTGATTTCTCCTTTTGTTGGCCCTTATTTGCAAAATGGGGGTAATAACACTTCCCTACTATAAATGGCCAGAAAATTTCCTTTGAGGTGAAATTTTAGAGCAAAGTAAGATAAAAACTCTTTAAAACTTTGTGCTCTATCTCCCCCTAATCTGATGTCTGAATTAAAAAATACATTCACTACTAACCATTTATTGGTTCTCAAATGGGCACAGGAACTGAGTACTGTACCACCAGAGTTTTCCAAGTCATGCTGATGATATACTGTGCTGTAGCAAGCAGACAAATTTAGATATATTTTAGGTTTTAGGGAAAAAAACTGGCTACTTTGTCAAAGAAACATGTAAAGGTGCAGGCTTTCGTTAAACTCCCCTTTCTAGCAGGAAAAGGTTGGTAGCCTGTAGACTGAGGGCTTCTCCCTATTATGGGGTGGATTGATGCTATCCATCTACTGGGATACTATCCATCCAATGGGAGCCGATTTAATGAGTCTAAGGAAGACCCGCTAAAACAACCAGTGATCGCTCTCCCGTTGTTTCCAAAATTCCACAAGAATAAGATGAGTAAGGAGAGTTGACAGGAGAGTTTCTCCTGCCAACCCGGCATGATGGGGATCGATGGTAAGTAGTACTACTAATGTCACTCAAATTGTGTAGTTTAGATCAACCTTTCTCATTAGTGTAGATCTGCCCACAATAAAGGATAAGGCCTCACAACTCTGCAGATCCAGAGGATCTGGATGGGCAGATGCAGAGTCCATCCAGCATGGATAACTGCATTTCCAAGCAGCCCTGCTATACCCTTTTTCCCAGAAGTAAAGCTCCAGCAGAAGCCCCTCAACGCTACGTGGTAAAAATCTGCAAGATGAGGCGCTAATAGCAACACTAGCTCTCTCTTTTCCCTAGCCAAAACCCAACAGAGCCCCCACAATTACTGTGATCTTGGAGTGTTGTGGAGGTAGCACCCTGCTACATGATTAGTGTGAGTTCTGCCCTTCCAATGGAGTAGGTGATGACCTGGGATGTAATTTCAGAGTTAACTTTCAGAGTAAATTTCTTTGCTGATTTTGCACTGTGTAAGGCCTTTAATTTTAATTTCATAATAGATTTGATGGTTTTAATAGAGGAACTACCCTGTGAATGTCTGTTGGATAAATTGCTTCAAATGTACTCTCATCAGCAACAGATTAAAACATTTTGTAAGTGGGATCAAATATAGCAAAGTAATTCAAGAACGGGCTTACTAAATTACTGAAAAATATCTGTCTCATGGAGTTAATAATCCTAAAGTTATACAGTGTGAGTTCTCATATTAAATGCAGGTAAAATTAGCCTTGCCAAACAAGTAAAGCGTGTTTTTAAACCTCATTCTTAGGGTGAAATTTATTTATTTTCCTAAGTACCATCTAAGTATCAGCATGTTCCTTGGATTTATGACTTATTATATTTGTTTATTAACAGGTGGTTGCACATCTTGCTATTTATATTTTAACCATCAGTAAACACATCTAAAAATAAAAACTAAAATAAACAAATTAAAACTCAGTGGTTTTTAAAGTGATAAACTAGGTCTTCGAGTAGTTCACACCAGGCCCAGCAACACAGAAGAATACTGCAAGAGTAATAAGGATTTTTAGGGGCATTATGATAGTGTAATGGAAACACATCTGCCCCCAAAAGTCCCTCATTTTCCCTGCGGTAATGAGCCATGCAGGAAGTGGTGAATGCTGGAGCATCGAGAGTGAAACTAAAAGGAAAAAATTCAAAAAGTTAGAACAAACATTTTTACAACAACAGTTCTAGCTTTCATAGCGTCTTGTTAGTCTACTCTGGAGGAAACTGATATGTATAAATTTCTAATTTGCCAAACACATCTTAATTCATATTTCTGGATATATTCCATGGTTCTGTTCATTCACAGACATTGGCTTCTGAATCAGGAAACTAAAATTAGGTAACATTTGAAGAAATGAAAATATGGAATAAAAAGTGCAGCTGCCCAATATAATTTCTGATTATTCTTTCACAGTTAACAAACATACAAAATACAACAGAACACCTGAATGACATCTCATCAGAGACTCTAATATTTAAGGACTGATTTTTAAACACAGCTTGATAATTAGTGGAATATATAACTTAAGCTATACAGTAGCAAATAAATAATATCTTACATTTATATCCCGTTTTGTCTAAAGGATTTAGAAGCATGTTATAAACTACAGTATGGATATTTCTGTAGCCCAGCATCTCCACATGTTCTAGTGTGTTTGGGCTACTTCTCTCCACTCTGCCATTCCCAAAGGGCACTTCAAAGTGGCAGCACCACATGTGCTGGCCACTCCCACATCTCTTACTGCCCACCAGATATTTTGCCTCTGCAGCCATGGTCAGTTAGCAATTCATTTGACTCCTGTCCTTTTTAGTTTCATTTTAATTTATTCTCATTCTTGGGAAGTGACAGGAAGCCTTCTTTCTTGTAGCCTCCTTTTTTGCTCCTTGGAGCCATCTGAGCAGTGTGGTGTTTGTAACCACCTGGAGCCTTTGCTTCAATGCCTTCCTGCTCACTCTTTCCTCCCTTTTTAGGCATGGCACAGTAGCAATGAAAGCATCACGCAAAAGTCCAAATGGGCCTCTATCTGTGAGACAGTCCCCTGCTGAACCAAGTAGTCATGACTCCAAAGAAGTAAAACCCAACCAGGAGATTCAATTCTGAACCAGGACAGGGTCTAAGGACAAATATAATTAGCATTCATAGACGAAACCCACTTCAGATGAGATGATCTTGAACTCACGAATGCTCATGATACTATATATATATAGTTAGTCAGGGTATGTCTACACTACAAAGTTAATTCGAACTAACAGATGTTAGTTCGAATTAACTTTGATAGGCACTACACATACAAACCGCTAGTTCGAACTTAATTCGAACTAGTGGAGTGCTTAATTCGAACTAAGTAAACCTCATTCTACGAGGACAAACGCCTAGTTCGAATTAAGCAGTTCGAATTAAGGGCTGTGTGGCCACTTAATTCGAACTAGTAGGAGGCTAGCCCTCCCCAGCTTTCCCTGGTGGCCACTCTGGGCACCACCAGGAAAACTAGTCTGCCCCCCTCCCGGCCCCGGAGCCCTTAAAGGGGCACGGGCCGGCTACAGTGCCCGTGCCAGGTGCAAGCCTGCCAGCACCCAGCCAGCAGACCCTGCACCTGACACGGCTCGAGCCGGCCACCCGCTGCCACCCAGCCCTCCGCCTCTTCCCGGGACCAGGCTGGCGGCTCCCGGGAGCCTGCCCGGGTCCGCAAGAGGCGGGCGCCCACCTGGTCTAGTGCGGACATCATGGACCTCATCCACAACGTCCGCACTAGCCACAGGAAAGTGGCTGTCTAGGGCAGGATACCTGCCAGCCTGGCCACTCAGGAGCAGGTTTGCATGAAAATCAGGGTGGTCCAGTGAGACCCCCAACCCCGAGCCCTGAGCTTAGAATGGCAGTACTGGGTCAGACCAAAGGTCCATCTAGCTCAGTAGCCTGTCTGCCGACAGTGGCCAACACTACGGATCCTGGAGGGGATGGACCGAAATAATGACCAAGCCATTTGTCTCATGCCATCCATCTCCAGCCTTCCACAAACAGAGGCCAGGGACACCATTTCTACTCCCTGGCTAATACCACTCCATGGACCCAACCTCCATGACTTTATATAACTTCTCTTTAAACTCTGTTCTAGTTGTAGCCTTCACAGCCTCCTGCAACAAGGAGTTCCACAGGTTGACTATTTGCTTTGTGAAGAACAACTTTCTGTTATTAGTTTGAAGCCTGCTACCCATTCATTTCATTTGGTGTCCTCTAGTCCTTCTATTATGGGAACTAATGGAGAACTTTTCTTTATGCACCCTCTCCACACCACTCATGCTTTTACAGACTTCTATCATATCCCCCCTCAGTCTCCTCTTTTCTAAGCTGAGAAGTCCCAGTCTCTTTAGCCTCTCTTCATATGGGAACTGCTCCAAACCCCTGATCATTTTAGTTGCCCTCCCCTCTCCCACCCTCTCTCTTCTCCTCTCCCACCTCCTTTTCCCAGTCTCCCCGAGTTTTGTTCAATAAAGAGAGTTTCTATTTTTGACCACACATGTCCTTTATTTTGTACATCAGGAAGGGGGGCTAGGGAGGGGTAAGTGGAAGAAGGTGAGGGAGGAATGGGGTACGAGCCCCCGATGGGGAGGACTGGGCTGGTTCTGCGGGCTCCTTGGGGTGGAAGTTCTCCTGCAGCCCCCCGATTGACCCCTTCCCCGGATGGCAGCCTGCGGCAAGTGCAGCCGGGCTGATGGCCGAGTGCTATGATGTGCCGAGTGTGGGCACTCAGGACACTCCAAGCCAGGACTACTTTGCAGGCGGGGAACCCCTGAGAACTGTCTGTCTGGGGTGGGGGTTGGGACCCTTTAAGCACAGCCCTCGGCTAGCCTGAGACAGCAGCTCCACGCTCTAAATCCTAATCTGATGCCCTGCTAGCACTGCTTCCGGCCATCCTTAACTGCTTCGGGCCAAAATGCTAATTCGAATTAAGTTAGTTCGAATTAGTGCTGTAGTGTAGACATACCCTTAGTTAGTTAGTTTATAAGGTGCCATAGGGCTATTTGTTGTTTTTAAAGTTACAAACCAACATAGCTACTCCTCTGAGACTTCTAAAGATAAGGAGGACTTCTTCATTCAGCCAGATTCTGCTGGGGTGAGGTGGGTAAGTATCCAGATAACCTGGGATTGCAAGGGCAAGAAGTTGCAGGGCTGCAAGTTCCTCCAACCCCAAGTTTAAAATGGGTTCTGAGTGCTCTGAGGAATGAAACAGGTACCTTCTTTTCTAATCTAAGCGGGAGGGCTCTGCCCTCCAGACCCCTCACCCACTCCCACAAAAGACCACACCAAGGCACCTATGTCCACAAAACATGCTAAGGAAATTCAAAACAAGCAGGAAGGGAACAGAAAAGCTGAAAATATACAAGGTTTTCATTCTCTGCCTCCCTTTCCTCCCCTTCTTCTACTGAGGAAGGGGAGCTTTTTGACTCTGCATCCAAGCAAGGCAAAGGGAAAGCACAACAAAGATCTTTTTCCCCTGAGAAGTTTGAGGCCATGTTCAAAAAGGGGATGTCCCCAGTACAGAACCAACTTGAACAGTCTCAAGAGAGCAAGCTTCATCCCTTGAATTCACAATTCCTGGGTATGCTTCCTTTGAGGTTGTAATCATGAGACAAGATCGATGAGGCCAAACACATTAACAAACTGATTTCAGGCTTTATGAGCTGGAAGCTTCAAAGAACTCTACTGCTGAAGTCCCAAATGTTTCATAGATTCCAAGGTCTGAAGGGCCCACTGTGATCATCTCTGACACCTTACAGAACACAGGCCATAGATCATACCCAAAATAACTCCTAGAGCAGATCTTTTACAGAAACATCTAATTTTGATTTAGTAATTGTTGGTAATGGAGAATCTGGTAAATTTGTTTCAGTGGTTTATTACTCTCACAGTTAAAAATGTACACCTTATTTGCAGTCAGAGGGTGCGTCTAAACTGGCATGATTTTGTGCAAAAGCAGTTGCTTTTGTGCAAAATCTTGCCGCCTGTCTACACTGGCCGCGAGTATTTGTGCAAGAACACTGACTTTGCAATGTACAAAATCAGTGGTTCTTGTGCAAATACTCCGATGCTCCCACTCAGGGATAAGCCTTCTTGCGCAAGTATTCTTGCGCAAGAGGGCCAGTGTAGACAGCCATGTTAATTTCTTGCGCAAGAAAACCCGATGGCTAAAATGGCCATCGGAACTTTCTGGCGCAAGAGAGAAACTACACTGGCACGGATGCTTTTTTGGCACAGATACCAGTATAGATGCTCTCTTGCGCAAATACTTTTAACGGAAAAACTTTTCCGTTAAAAGTATTTGCGCAAAATCATGCCAGTCTAGACGCAGCCAGAATGTGTCTAGCTTCAGCTTCCAGCCATTGAATCATGTTACATTTTTCTCTGCAAAAGTGAAGAGCCCTTTATAAATATTTATTCCCCACATAGATACTTACTCTACATCTACAATAAAGCCCAGATTGACACTCTGAGATCGATCTACCAGCAATCGATTTAGTGTCCTAATTAAAACCTGCAAAATCAACCACAGATTACTCTCCCAATCAACTGTTACTCTACTCCAGATGAGAAGAGTAAGAAAAGCTGTCTTCTGTCAACCCCTCCATTATTCGCATAACTGGTTTTGTATAGCTCAAATCCACTTTCTGCTGTATTGTGGATGTAATCTTATAGACTGTAATCAAATTCCCCCTTAACCTTATTAAGATAAATAGATTGGCTCTCTGACTTTAACACGATAAGACATGACATCTAATCATTTAATCATTCTTGTGGCTCTTCTCTGAATCTTTCCAATATATACAACCTTCTTGATTGACTCTGCTGTACCATAAGTATCTCATCAGAAGAGTGATAGAGATGTAGCCGTGTTAGTCTGGTGTAGCTGAAACAAAATACAGGACTATGTAGCACTTTAAAGACTAACAAGATGGTTTATTAGATGATGAGCTTTCGTGGGCCAGACCCACTTCCTCAGATCAAATAATGGAAGAAAATAGTCACAACCATATATACCAAAGGATACCAACATCCCACATGAAGACGGATTACAAGCTATTAGAAACACTATCCCAGAGGACACCACTGCCAACCTGGTAGCAGACCTATGTAACTTCGTTCTCACCCACAATTATTTCCAGTTTGAGAACAATTTATATCTCCAGATCAGCAGCACAGCCATGGGTACACGCATGGCCCCACAGTATGCTAATATCTTTATGGCTGACCTAGAACAACGTTTCCTCAACTCCCGTCCCCTTTTACCCCTTCTCTACTTACGCTACATCGATGACATCTTTATGATCTGGACGCATGGCCAAGAAACACTGAAGACATTCCACAGAGATTTCAACAACCTACACCCCACCATTAACCTCAGCCTGGACCATTCCACACGAGAGATCCATTTCCTGGACACCACAGTACAAATCAACAATGGAAAATTAGACACCACCCTCTACAGAAAACCCACTGACTCATACAGTTACCTACATGCTTCCAGCTCCCATCCAGCACACACCATACGATCCATCATCTATAGCCAAGCCCTTCGATACAACCGCATCTGCTCTAATCCCACAGACAGAGACCAGAAGCTTCAGGATCTCTACCAAGCATTTATAAACCTCAACTACCCACCTGGAGAAATAAAAAACCAAATTGAAAGAGCCAAACGAATACCTAGAAACCCTCTACTACAAGACAGACTCAAGAAAACCAACAATAGAACACCACTTGTCATCACCTACAGCTCCCAACTTATACCTGTCCAACACATTATCAATAGATTACAGCCTATACTGGAACAAGACACTAAACTCCAAGAAGCTCTGGGAGACAGACCCATAGTCTCCTATAGACAACCACCTAACCTCAAGATGATTCTTACCAACAACCACAGGACATACCACACTAATACCAACCCTGGTACTTTCCCTTGCAACAAATCCCGCTGCCAGCTTTGTCCACATATTCACTCTGCTGACACCATTATTGGGCCTAACCAAGTGAGTTATAAGATCAAGAACACATATTCCTGCGCCTCCAGAAATATAATCTATGCTATCATGTGCCGAAAGTGTCCGTCTGCTATGTACATTGGACAAACGTCTCAGACACTTCGGCAACGAATCAATGCCCACAAAACAGACATTAGACAGGATCACAAAGAAAAAACAGTTGCTTGTCATTTCAACCAGAAAGGACACTGTCTGAATGACCTGCTAACCTGCATCCTACTTCAGAAGACATTCAAATCTGCACTTGAAAGGGAATCCTCTGAACTGGCATTCATGCTAAAATTCGACACTCTCCACAGGGGAATTAACAAAGACTCCAATTATCTCACCCATTACAAAGATAGCTTCCCCAATTATCACCTCTAATACTATTAACTCACAGACATTTCCCCTTCCCCACCTCTAATATCATTAACTCACTGGCATTCACCTTCCTCCCCCCCCCCCCACATCCCCCTTCTGTTCTGTAATGTGATTGGTCCTTTTCATGTGTGTTCATTTTTTTAAAATTGTATCCTTTGGTATATATGGTTGTGACTATTTTCTTCCATTATTTGATCTGAGGAAGTGGGTCTGGCCCACGAAAGCTCATCATCTAATAAACCATCTTGTTAGTCTTTAAAGTGCTACATAGTCCTGCATTTTGTTTCATCAGAAGAGGTATTCTTCCCAAAAGACCCAACAAATAAAAAAATTGAGGACACTCTCAGAAAGGGTTTTGAGGTTTTCAACCATTTTCCATTTGCAGACCCCTAAAGATTTTCAAATGGAGGTACAAACCCTTTGGAAATCTAAGACATTGTCTGCAGACTCCCAAGGATCAACAAACCACAGATTGAAATTCACTGTTCTATGGCACTGACAACCTTTTGTGGATCCCTTGGTCATATGCTGTGAACCCCCAAGAAGTCTGTGGACCACACATTGAAAATCACTGACCTGTAACTCTTTCTTAATAACATCTTGAACAGCTTCCCATCCCAAGCTGCAGCTCATACAGCATAATTCAGACTCAGGAGTTTGTGCAGACATGTAGCTTTGTCATCAACATTAAGAAAACTTCACTAATTCCATCATTAGGAATATCTAACCTGGGTGTGAACATAGACACCTTGGTAACACAAATCTCTCCATCACTTAAGAGATTCCAGAAGATCAAGAATCTTACTACTTTGATATGCAGCTACAGAGGCCTATCATCATACTCTGTTCTGTATAAGTATCACTTCATGGGCAACATGACACATCAAGATCCCCCAGCTTCTGTTTTAAGTCTGGAACCACACCCATATGGAACAAGTGCAACTCCTGAACTGGATGCTCAGATCTCTAAATAGTTGGACAGAGCCAGAGAACATCCAGATGTGACAGTCCTCACAAACCACACCAGTCTGAAAGTTTGGGGAGCTCATCTGAGTCTCCAAGCTACTCAATAAACCTGGAGGAAAATGTTTTCAATGAAAATCTTATGGCGCTTAAGTGGTCAAGATAGTTCTGTAGAAGTTCCAAAGGCACCTAGAAGGAAGCCATATTCTAGTTTAGTCAGATAATACACCTATGATTTCATATATAACAAGGAGGGACAAGGAGCCATGCCTTACACACAGAACCAATGGAAATAATGGAATAGGCAGAGAAATCTCTCCTTTCACTCAACTGATTAACATTAAATGGGACTTTAACCCGAAGGCAGACTGACTCAGCATGTGCAAGTTCAACAACTTCGCGTGGTGCCTAATCAGGAGGTCTTTGATCTGATCTCACAGTCTTACTGAAAGTTCCAACAAATCATTCCTTTGAACCCATCCTCAGTATCGACTTTATTCCTGTCTATCAAAACCTATTTTCTGGTTGTCATTATGTCTTCTAGGCAAGTCTCAGAGTTGGCAGTTTTTTCAATCCAGGCACCTCCTTGTGTTCTATTTTGACAAAGTGGTGCTCAGACCACTGGAATTGTTTCTCCCTAAAGTAAACTCAAGAGCACAATATTTACTAGAATGTTGGCTGCTCTGTTCCTATTCTTCCATCCAAAATGGCAAGAGCTCAGAGTTTCTAAGTCATCTATCACTAGACAGATTGGTTTGTGTATTGTTGAGGCCTGCAAGGCATCAGATGTTCCTGTTCCAAACAAGGGAAACTCACAAGTTCCCTGGAAACCTTTTGGACAGAAATCTGAAGAGTGGCAGATGACACTTGGTCATCAGTTAACACCTTCGTCAGCCATTATGAAGTGCACTTTCTATCATCTGCAGTGTCCACCTTTGGCAGGAAGGAGATGCAGTTGGTGAAATAACATTGCCCATTCAGCAATTTTTACTGGAATAGATATCTCTTTTCTTTCCTTCTTTCTTTAACCCTCCCTACTTTTGTTCGCTGCTTGCTATTTCACAGATGTGGCAGAATTATGGACTGGAAAATAGTGAGCCTGGGCTGAAAAATGGAAAAAAAATTACCCAATAATTTCCTTTCTGTTAGCAATGTCTTCTACAATTTTACACACCCTGGATGATCTGTAAACCCAGGATCAGCTGTTTGATTGGATCATCACTTGTAAACCACCTCCACTGTTAACAGAAAGGAATATTGTCAGGTGAGAAATATTCCAATCTCCACAAAGGTAAAAGATTATTGCAACATAACACAAATGGGTAGAGAATAAACTTTTGTGAACACCTGATTTATCTTCTTGCCAAAAAAACAGGTATTACTATTGGGCTTTGTCTAGACTGGCAAGTTTTTCCGCAAAATCATCTGCTTTTGCGGAAAAACTTGCCAGCTGTCTACATTGGCCGCTTGAATTTCCGCAAAAGCACTGACGATCTCATGTAAGATTGACAGTGCTTTTGCGGAAATACTATGTTGCTCCCGTTCGGGCAAAAGTCTTTTTCTGAAAAACTTTTGCGCAAAAGGGCCAGTGTAGACAGCAGAGATTTGTTTTCCGCAAAAAAGCCCCGGTCGCGAACATGGCGATCGGGGCTTTTTTGCGGAAAAGCGCGTCTAGATTGGCCACAGACGCTTTTCCGCAAAAAGTGCTTTTGCGGAAAAGCGTCCTGCCAATCTAGATGCGCTTTTCTGAAAATGCTTTTAACAGAAAACTTTTCCGTTAAAAGCATTTCTGGAAAATCATGCCAGTGTAGATGTAGCCTTGATGTATATTAAATGGCTATGTCAAGGACAAAGGTAAAATTATAAAATAATCCATTATTAATACTACATAATAGGCAGAATTTTCTCTGAATCATTGTGCAGTAGCTTGTATACTAATTTTCCTGAATATGATGACTAAGGCTGAAAGTCTGTCATGGAGATCACAGGTTCCAGGACTCTCTGGGACATCCATGATTTCTGTACTAACTGTTGCTTGGGGTACTATGCACCCCGCAACAGTGGTGGTCCCAGGCTGCTTGCCACCCACTTCTCCGCAGCAGCAAGGATCCTGAGCCCTAGTAGCAGTAGTGGTCCCAGGCCATGTGCCATTGACCACCCCCCCTCACCAGCAGTAGGTCCTGCTGTGCTCTGTCCTTACTCCAAAGGATCCACAATGCCCTCAGAATCATAGGCTGACCTGAAGTGCTCCCTGTCCCAGACCACCCAAAATTCACTCAGAGGTATATACTACAAGTCATCAACAGGTCACAGACCATGAATTTTTGTGTACTATCCTTGACCTGTCCATGACTTTTACTAAAAATACCCCAAACTAAAACATAGCCTTAATGATGATTATCAATTCCTTCATTTCTTACTAAATGTAAGGTTGTATACACTCCCTGTGCTCTTTGTATATTCCTATCTTAAGTATAATACATTACAAAAAGTGAGTCTAATCCTGCCTTCAGGTACACAGGACTTATTATTATGATCTGACACTGGTTTTTTGCTAGTGTAACTGCATTGACTCCAGTGTAGTTACTCCTGATTTAATGCAATCAGTGTCAGGATGAAGTACAGATTTCTCTGAAATTTGTATCCATGTATCTGAGAATGGCACTGGGCACAGTGATATTGTTACAAAAGATTAGAGAATACAGAAGATTAATTACTGGGGAGAGGTTTTATAAAACTAAAAATGAAAACAAAAAAACTCAACTCCCCCCACCCCCCGCAAAACCAACTAAAAAACCCAGCAACAACTCACAACCAACCCAAAATATTATGCTATTTTTTCAAGTAATGCTGCCAGTTCAAATAATAAAAGCAAGTATACATAAAAATATATCACCAATAAAACTAGCAGCTGCAATATTTTTTCTCTCTCTTCCTGTCTGACCCACGTGAACCTACCATGAAACCTGCCAAAGAGATTTTATTCCCCCTGTGTTAAGCCAATTTAAATTTGGCCTGTCATAGAACAGGACAGATTGTTTGTTTGTTTCTAAAATTCTCCTTCCTAACCTACAGAATGGAAGGAAAAATATGACCAGCAAAGTACAGATGTCTGGCTGTTATTTTGTACCAATGAATTTAAACAGGCCCTGAATCCATTCAAGACATTCTGGCCTTCTAAACCCAAGGAGATAGAAGCTCAAAGAGAACTGTAGGTTAAATGCATACATATTAAATTACACTGGGTGAATTGTAACTTCTCCCTTCCCCTGCTGATAACCAAATTAAAATATTATACCAGCATTCATTTAAAAGCTAGAAATAGCTTTGTTTAACATTATTAACATGTATAAATGATGTAAGCATTCAAATTATAAGAAAATCACATAGGACTGCTACAGTATTTTAAAGGCCTCTTTTGATCCCATTCCAAGCAGAATAAGAAAAAACACACCATTTTAAGACACTGGAGCTTTTCTCCAGAGAGGAGTGATTCCATTCTTTTTTAGTCCAAGCCATCGCCAAGAGTGGTAACTTAAGAAGTTGCTTTTTAAACTGCCCTATCACAGAGACTCAGAAGTCACTGACAACCTTTTGAAATGTCACAATTCTTGAAACATTGTCATGTTTGGCATGTCCACATAATGAAAGTTCCCCTAAACAACAGAAGATAGGTTTTTACCTTGCATTTCTGCTCACAGCATGCTGCAGGAATGTCCTCAAACCGCCTCCCAACCCAACAATTCTGAACATATACACACACACATCTTGCCTACATAAACACTGCTCTTGCACCAAAACCTTAGTAAGCAGGAACTAGCTGGGCATGCTGGCAACAACAAAAAAAAAAAAAAAAAAAAAAAAAAAGCTGATTCTTTGTTTTTGCCATGACTGTGCCTTTTTCCTAATCCTTAACTGTCTGCATTATTTGATTGAGAAAAATATAGACACTGCACACAACAAACAGTTCACATAATCATTAATTAACTCTCCATTGGGCAAATTATGCCTTAAATAAGCTAAATTCACTAGGAGCTTTATATTCTCAAATGGCATAGTCTGATAGTCTACCCAATACAACTACTTTTTTACAGTATCTTCTCTTGTGTGTGCAAGTTCCTGGTCAGATCAGCTCTTTCTTTAAAATCTTCATTACATACTCTATAAGCCATCAACAAGCTCTAAGAATAAATTTTTATTGTGGCATAATCTGTCAAACATGAAAGCAGACATGTTTTTATAAAGGCACTGTAATATACTGTTTGTTTTTTTAAAAAGCTCATTGATATTTCAAAAGATGAGTTTGCCAAATATTTCCATATATTCATAAATATTTTTCTGTTACTCTGATGGCCAAATCCTGATGGTTATATTCATGAGAATAGTCCTGCTGTAGTCCATTAGTCTAATTGCATGAGTATGATGAGCTGAATTTGGCCCCCCAATCATACAAAAGGTAATCTGTTTCCTTGCTCTGAAAGACGACCGTGGATACCATAATAGGAAGATCGTGCTAATCTTTCAGTCTTTATGCAGACACAAATTCCATTTGCTCCAGGACACTAGTACAAAGATAGCTTCCCCAATTATCACCTCTAATATCATTAGCTCACAGACATTTACCTCCCCCCATCCCCCTTCTGTTCTGAAATGTGATTTGTCCTTTTCATATGTGTTCATTTTTTAAAAATTATATCCTTTGGTATATATGGTTGTGACAATTTTTTTCCACTATTTGATTTGAGGAAGTGGGTCTGGCCCCACGAAAGCTCATCACCTAATAAACCATCTTGTTAGTCTTTAAAGTGCCACATAGTCCTGTTTTTTGTTTCAGCTACACCAGACTAACACGGCTACATTTCTATCACTATTCTACTACTCCAGAGAAGTAAGGTTGCTGAACAACTTGCAGGGTCAGGAGTCAGGACCTATGATACTAGAACAAATCATGTCATTGCGTTCTGGTGGGGGTCTTGGGTCTGAATCTGTATCCACTAATTGTGATGCGAGTTTGCCCACTGATTCAATAGGAACAGGACTAGGCTTGGCCCTTTCACTGAGTCTCAAAGGTTTTTATTCCTCTTAAAAGTCTGCTTTGAAAGTGCTCAAGCCACACTTTTGCACTTGCAAAGATAAGTTTTTTTACTATAATTTACACACAAAAAAGTAAAGTTGTTAGGCACCTTCAAAGTTAGTAAAGTAAAAATAATTGATGTTCACGAGGGGTGATGAATATTTTTAACTTTAACAATTCAGAACAGCTCTAATTTTATATAAGCTATTTTGACTGCAAACAATAATTTTTCATAATTTATTATCTTCCATAAAATAAATTTTCTCATTTTAAATACCAAAACAAATAAATAAATTCTCCCCTGATCTTTACTTAAAGCTCAGAGTACAAAATACATCCTAGGAAATTAAGATTGAAAGTTCACATTCCATCCTACACTTGTGCCTTACAGGATAAAAAGGCATAATGATATGAGTGAAGGGGAAAGCTGCAATTTAATTTTTATTACAAGCATTTCCATGGCGTCCATCACTGTATTACTTGGGTGTCATGGGTTTGAGTACCAACTTAACATTAAAATAGAAATTGTGTGTTTATTATATTTGTTTGACAACTGAATCTATTATTTTAATATACACTGGAAACAGATAAGGTCTGCGTCTGTAGTCCTTCCTAAGGCTGTGTCTAGACTACACCTCTCTGTTGACTGAGAGATGTAGATTAGGCATGTCGAAATTGCTAATGAAGCAGGGATTTTTGAGGAATACAGGATCTGTCAAAAAGGGTTTATTTTCAACAGACTCCGTTTCGAAAAAAAAGCAGCGGCCACGTTTATGCTAATGAAGCACGGGATATTTAAATCCCTGCTTCATTAGCAATTTCGACGTGCCTAATCTACATCTCTCTGTCGACAGAGAGGTGTAGTCTAGATGTAGCCTAATGAAAAAAATTAAGTCAATGGGAGTTTTGTATGAGGAATGCCTTCAGAATTAGATTCATATTCTTAATGCTTGTTGACATCTTAGAATTTAAGTATATTCATCAAAACACACTACTTCTACATTTAGCTGAATGCTTCTCAGAAGATTATGCATGCAATCTGTGTGTTAACAATGAAAAACTAAATTAAAAATCTGTATTAAAAATCTCAAAAATATAGCTGAGTAACAAAATGCTATGCATAAGAATAATTTTCAAAACTTTTAAGGAAAAGTTGGATTGCATTGTGTGAAAAGAAATTACTGCTAAACTGTATCAGAAAATAGTTGGTTCTTAATGATCTTTGGAGAGCCTTTATACATTTTGTTCTCCACTTTATAAGTGCAAGACCCTCTAGAAGGCTAACTTTCCTTCCAACTTCCCAATTCTTGTGTCCAGGGGTGGATATAGGGCAGGACGAGCAGGGCGGCTGCCCCGGGCCCCGCGCTTCAAGAAGCCCCGCGAATGCGCCGTGTCAAAGGGGGGGCCCCACGAAATTGTGCTGCTTTGGGCCCCGCAAAATCGTCATCTGCCCCTGCTTGTGTCCTCACTTCTCAAAGTATTTCCCAAAAACCAACAGGAGTTCCACCAAGCACAGATTGAGAACATTGAGACATAACATTCATTTGACTGTAATTTAGTCATTAGCATAATTTTAAATACTTAAATGTAAAACTAGTTAAACACATCTCTAGTTAAACCTATAAGGGGACATGAAAAATGGAAGTGTTACCATTTTAATGGTATATTAAATAACAAAAGCGTTCATATTAAGTAACAGCTAAAAGGCATTGAATGTAAAATTCTGTTTTATATCTCTTTCAATAGTCCTTCCAGTCTTAAAATAAATTGATATGTGGAGTGGGGATATCTTATAACTCACATATACATGTGAGTATACATATACAGCTATCCACTTTTCCATGAAGTATTAGTATAATTCCTTCATTTAGCAAATCAATTTAGCAAATTTTACTGAGTATGCAAATCTTATAATATCAATCAAATAATCCAATTTAATCAAAGTAATCAAATAATATGCACATCTTGATAGCTTTATCTTAATAATATATCACTTTGCAAATGATGATTTACCAGGCCTTTTTAAAGGATTTTCAACTTTTCTACTAGCAAATCTTAAATAGTAAATACAAAATCAGCAGCTGAAATAAATAACTGACTACAGAATACGACAACACATAAATACATAAATCTTTTATGAGACAGATCCTCAGCTGGCATAAAAATGGAGCTATGACCATTTTAAACCAGCTGAGGATCTGTCTCTGTGTGTGTGTTCTGTACATACATACCATGACTATAATTTCTCATAAAGTTAGATAGTTTTGAACTCATTGCTTTGTATCTTAAACATAAGTTCTGTATATTCAGGACTACAAAAACCCACAGCTTTTCTATTAACAAATCTTACAGGTTTATTAGAAGCCAGTTTAAAATTGCAAATAGATGCTTGGCTAGTAAAAAATACTCTAATTTTTTTAAAGGATCTCAGTAACAAACTGCACGTAGCAGAATGGATTTGTGAATTTACAATAGCCAACACTGTAAAGTTTTATGTATATAAACACAAACACATTTAGGCCGCATCAAGATACTAATTTGAGAGAGGTGCATAAAAACCTGAAGCATTTTGAAAACAAGTTAAAGAAATGACATAAACATTGATAAGTACAGGATTTTAAAAAGTTTTAATCTTGCATTGCTAGTTTTCTATGAATAGCTTTTCTTTTAGTCAAAATTCCCTACTTTTAAATTGTAATTTTTTGGATCTCATTCAGTAACTGAGTGACAACTTGGAACTTTTTACAATAGGCTTTTACTGTTTTGTGAAAGGAAATAAGCTTTTACAACCCATATCAACAGTTAAAAAAACATTTCTTTCTGTTTAATTCCCAAATAGAAACATTTTCTACCCTTTTATTACATTCATGACAATAATAAAATTAAAATATTATTTATTTAACGTGTGTAGTGTTTTTGTACTAAGTGAAGCAATAGTGTAGCATTAGTTTACTGTCCTCTGTAAGAGCCATAATGTACAGGTTTCTTTTGCAGAACAAAGTGACCACCAAAAGCGGGACTTTGTGGGCCAGTTGGATAAAACATAAGCTCATCTCGCCCCCAAAACCCCGACTCTGGAACCACAACCTTCAGAAGGTCAATTTTTAAGTTAAATCTCTTTACAACATATGCCAAATCAGTTGAATGGTTTGGTTTTTTTTTGCTATAAATGGCTAATTTTCTGACAGCTAAAACAGGAGAACATAACCAAGTCACAATCCACATTCTCTTTGCTTACTGAAAAACAGGAAGGGCTACCAGAGGTTACTGTTTGACATTTATGCCACATGGCTTTTTTTTACTACATAATAAAACAGTATTTTCAACTTCAACTTCTTTTATAGTGCATATAAACAAATGAGAATTCATACAGAATATTATAGTAAATCATTAGACCCAGCCCAAATTATATGTTAGCAAAGATGTCTTCCTGAAGTGAAAAACAGTTTCTTGTCTGCACCATTTATTTCAGACTTAAAGTTAAAATATTTTAGTTATCTCTCATTACTGTTAGAATTTGTTAAATGCGTAGTTTGGTAGAAAATATTACTTGGTACCTTATTTAAACAGCAGAAACATTTGGATCGCTAAGTCAGCGAAACTTCCTGAAACTTGCAGTGTATTATTCCTGCAAAAGTTCTAATAACTTTGGTTATTCAGAAACATTATTGTTCAATTCAGTTAGACTACTGAAGCAGCTCACTGTGTACACTATTTTAAAATAATTGTATTCATGCATATTAAAAGTGAAAATAAATTGCATGTTAAAACACACTCTGTATTTGCTACTTTGAAGCATTAAGGTTAACAACTTTTCTGTTATTACAGAAAATAATTATACTAAGCTGAGCATTACTTTTAAACTTGGTTTTCTGTTTGTATGTAATCTTATTAACTACTGCTAGTTATATGTCTAGAATTAAGAAGTTGTGCACCTTTACTTTCTTTGCCTTTGAAGTGTTAAGATCCTTTTGTGAACATTTTCAAAAATGCCTGGGCACCCAAATCCACATTTGGATACCTGAATGGATGTCCTGGTGTTCAAAAGTACTAAGCACATATAGCTCAAGTAGGACCTGGAAGAGCTCAGCACCACTTCTGTTTAGGTGCCTAAACACTGTCTGAGGGTTCAACATTAGGTACCCAGGACTGAGAATTTTGGCCTTCCCAACCCAACTTACAAACACGTGATCTGTGTCCTGTAGCAGGGATTTTTGAATTCATGGTGGTCTATCTCTAGAATAAAAAACGAAACAACCTAGCCGGAATAAACCGTGAGGGGATAACGCCTCTAGTCCACATGGCTGTCAGCACATGTGAGCGCAGCGTCCAGGGCGGCGTGGCTAGGGAATGCCTGTATTCACAGTCTCGAAACAGCCATGTCATCAGAGGAGACATTTGCTGCTTGTACTTTTTCATGTATTGTATGGTCGAAAAGCAACGGCGCAGTCAGGGGAGTTGTCTGGGGTGTGATTTCGGGGGGCCGCGCTCGCATTGCCACACAGTCTGTACATGCAGATGCACATACATTTTTCATTGACGAGGGCGCGCGCACACGCACGCACAAAAGCCGGGGTGCAGAGGGCGAACACCCACCTCTTTCCCAGCTTAGCTGACACTTACATGCGAGCTGGGGAAGAAAAGACAGTTGGGGGCAGGCAAGGAGGCATCCTCCTCGCGAAAGGGAGACTGCAGCTGAGCGGCTGCCGAATCTCAGACACTGTCTAGCGCGTGGTCCCGAGAGACTCCGGGTGCCCTACTCTGTCTGGTGCTTCCACTGCCTGGCACTGGCAGTCCCACCTCCCAGCCACGAGCCCCGGGGGGCTGATGGCAAATGCAAAGGAGCGAGACACCCTCCCCCACCCCGTCTCCAAGCAGCAGCCCCCGAGCTCCCCTCCAGCAAAGCAGCCACCTCTCCGAGCGAGCCAGACACAAACCTCGCAGCAGTTACCATGCCCCTGCTGCCCGTCACCCCAAGCCGTGTGCTCCGGCAACCCCACACCTGCTGATCACCAAATAAAGGGAGACGTGCGTGAGCACACGCGTCTCCTCCAGCATGGGAGTCACTGACTAGCAGCAAGGTGGGGGGCGGGGGTGGTATTACAAGGCCAAGGAGGAGGTGGTCAAAAGAAAATACAACTTACCACTTGTCATTCCTGTGAGGGCGGGGAGGGAGGAAAAAGGATCCTGGGGAAAAGGCGCATCTCGCCTGTCAGTTTTCATCTTGAAAGGAGACAAACGCTCAATCTTCAAACCCTGCTCCTTCCCTTGGCAAAATCCTGACTCATTACATAAAAAGATCACACTGCCAGGCTCCCAGAAACATTTCTTCATCATGGTCACGCCACAAGCTAAACAAGAGGCCACAACAAGGGAGGTGGACGGGAGGGTAAAAAAGAGAAGGAAGAAAAACCAGGAGGCTGTAATAATAATTTCAAAATACTCTTCTTCCTTTCAAATGCAAAAAAATAAAAGCTGCAGGGGGGAAAACCCAGTAACCAGGAGCTAACCGGAGAAGATTCACTCATTGTTGCCACAGACACCTCTCTCCCCTTCCATTCCCTCTGCATGCTCATTTCTGCAACATTGTTACAAAGACATGCAGCTCTGTCACTGGAGTTGATGATCCCAGTCATTTCGCTTCCAAACTCCTTTAGGGTGCTTGTCAGAGAATATGAGGTGAAGTCGGTCCTTGTATAGGAGGTGTGAATCCAAGACCGCCTGAAAATTATTTTTTTCCCTAGAAGCTACCTCCAAATATAGTAACGAGGAAGGGGCATTCCTAGAAATTCGGGAGACGTCAGAAAGGCAAGATTTGTGAAATTCAGCTTCACGTCCTGCAGAGGGCTCCTCGCCCAAGGAGGGGAAAAAAATCAAGTGAGCAATAAAGTGCTTTTCATGCTTCTCTGATCAGATAATGGCTTAAAACAGAATAGCAAAGCACTTAACTCACATTTCTCAGATAAGATCTAGGAGTGTTATACGTGAAGGAAAGCTAATCAGTGAACTTCTTTCTGCATTTTCTAATGACGTTTATAGATGCCTTTCTTTTGTGTTTACTCCCTTCTCCAGGTGACCTTACATCATTCCCAGGCGCATGCACATATACACACATACATATTGCTGATTTCAGTGTTCATATACTTACCTACATCACATGATACAGTGATGTATTTCTAACCTGCACTGTATGTGGCATCTTGCAATACCTTATTCACTTGAATAACACTGAAGCTATTGCTGTATACATGCAAATTATTATTATTATTGCCCATATGAATAATAATTTGTATGAGAAGGCCCAGTGATGCCAGATGATTAATTCCCATTGACTTAAATGAAAGGTGAGGTGCTCAGCAACTCACAGGATCAGGCCCTAAGCACCTTGTCATTACTGAAAACACCTACTGCATTTTGTGATTAATGTACTTTTATTACACCCATTTTTCATAAATCTTTATATTTACCTTTTATTTGCTTTGTGTGTGTGTCTAATGTATGAGTCCAGTACTTAAAACCTTTATGATGTCAATCATCCCAATGAAATATTAAACTACTTTATCTACTTTAATATAACAACAATAATAATAATAATAATAATATAACAACATAGAATTATTCTTAGATTTAATTTATGTTTGAAAAGTATTTTAAGTCTCTGAAGTAAGGAATTAAAAGAGAAAAGTGTTATTACTATTATTTTTTACTAACTACATAAGGATTTCAGTGTATTCCTGATTTGTAAAACAATCTGTATTCCAACAATAGGAGTGTTTAACTTTTGTTGGTTACTTGGATTTTCATAATTAAATTCCCATGAGAGGTGTGAAATTCTTGCTTTTTTTCAAAGTTTCAATTTGATTCTGGAAATCTCCCCACTGCCACCACCAAAAGTAAATACAAAACACTGGTGTTGGAGTTTGTGCTCCTGACTTGGTTTAATTTTAATAAAAGCTTACATTTAACAAATATGTCATTACAAATGTCTTTCTCCTCTGCAGTCCTAAAAGAGGCAGAGTATGAACAGAATGTATCTGATCTACAATCTCCTTGAAGAGTGCTGTGAATTGAATAAACAATAGCATAAAAATACAGAATCCACAATTTAATAGTTCACCTATATAGTTTATATGCATAAATAGTACCTGTTTAAAAGACACATTTTAAATAATGTTTTAAAATCCAAAAAAGCATTATTTTAAGTTGGTCATACTATTTAAGTTGTGTTATTGTTGTCACTCAAATTAATGTCCTTAGGAGAATGTGGATGATTATCTGAAGTTTAGAATCTTTTGATAATTAAAAAAAGTATTTGCTGTCCTCTGTTGGTCAGACTGGTTGTCACATGTAAAATTAACTTTTTAAAGGTCTGACTTAAGCTGAGAAAAACAAGGAGAATGAGTTTAAAAACTGCTATCCAGTGCTCTTTCACCATTGTGATTGGGTAGTACATGGCATTTCAGAACATAATATAGTTTTAGTTTTACTGAAACAGTCAGAGATGCTAAAAGATAAATTAAAGAAAGGGATATATTAGCAACATGATTCCCATTAACATCAATGTACTTTGCCCTTAGAGATGCACATATTACTCTGATTCTTCACTTTCTTATGTGCCATTTACACCAGCTTGATGGGACAAATGGGCCAAGAGAAGCCTGATCAGTCCCTTGATTCTCTAATTTCCCTGATGTAGGGAAAATACCCAGCAGCTGCAAAGTTAATTCCCATGGGCAGGTGTTCCAGGACAGAAAGCACTCTAGGGCCATGTCAAAGATATGTGGCTGTGGTATTTCTAGGTCATGGCTAATTCTGCTGCTTGAGCAATTCATAGGAGTCTGTGATGGTGTGCCCACCCCCCACAAAACCTGAAAGAGTAAATTAGGAAATTAGGGGTTTCCTAGGGCCTAATTGCACATTAAGTTCCTCTGGAGGGAGGAGTTGGGTGTGATCTATAAAGAAAGGAAGTTGGCAGACTAAGAGAGGAAATGGGCATTTGCACCACTCTCCTTCCCCCCATCCCCCATACAAGAGGGAAGAGTGGGAAGCTACAAAGAGAAAGCCAGGAAGGAGTGGTAATGGCTGGGACAGTAAAAGCCTGGAGCTCTGGGGTTGAGGGTCCCTAGACTGGAAGCTAGAAGATGGGCCCAGGTTCCCTTTTCAGCCACAGGCAGTGGAGAGGTGACTGCCTAGGATAGTTTGCCTCAAAGGACTGGCAACATCCTGAACGGAGGGAGAACTTTCATGTGACTTTAATGTGATGTGGCCTGAGGGCTAAGCTATCAAGAGGAAAGCACTGCAGGCCCAAGAGGATAAAAGGGCGTGGAGTGAATGAGTGGAATGATGGACTGAGTAACTGCAGGAAAGGGTGTCCAAGTAGATGTCTAAGCTAATTCCCCATATGAGCCATAAGCAGGTGCTGTCCACTGCGGAGTGCTCCCTGTCACAGAGCCATTACTCCTAAGGCATATTATTGGACAGCATGTTGCGTTCTGTTGCCTATTTTGAAAACTGAACCATCACAAGCCCTCAGAAAAGGGAGACACATTGCCCTCCATTAGGTCCCTGCAGTAGCCACCGTACCACCACAGAAATAATCCTACCTACTCCCCTCCCCCACTGTCTTCACCGAGGGCTGTCTATGTACTTCCAAGGGCAGAAGTTAGTGGTTCTCAAACTTTTGTATTGGTGACCGCTTTCAAACAAGCCTCTGAGTGCAATCAGCCTTCTAAATTAAAAACACCTTTTTTTATATTTAACACAATTATAAATGCTGGAGGTGAAATGGAGTTTAAGTGTGGAGACTGATAGTTCTTGATGTCCCTGTAGTAACCTCATAACCTTGTGAGATCCCCAGTTTGAGCACCCTGGCCTAATGGGAGTAGTGCTTCAAAACCTGTTTTCACACTTCTTAGAAAATCTAGGTTAGTTCTTAATGAATGTTTTAAATTTTATTTTTACTTTTATTAAGCTGACTTCCTGTTGCACATATGTACATAGTAGCAAGAGATCAGTAAGAAATGAAGGGTGCTGGTTGGCTGCCTGAATTCTCTTCCAAAGGAAAAATCACAGCTCCACAAATCCTTCATAAATTACATAACAGCTAGAAAAGTCCTGACGGGTGTGAGCAATACGTTTATGAGCATATTCATATAAGAGTATCCTGGCTAACAAACCCCTTGTACACATTTTTTCACAGCCTCCTTCTTCATGCTCTCTGCAAGTTATTTCTACTCTTAGAGGAGTCTACAAAGAGGCTAGTCATGGGGCTGGGCACAGCCAATGCATATTCCTGCTTGCGGGAATATTTTGCCAGTTTAAAGCAACTTTATTTATATACATTTTTGCCTAATATCTGGGTTATATTGCACAGAGATTAGTATCCTGCTGTTTCAACTGAACTCTGCATGTTCTATATTTAATGCTAATTAAATTCAGTGTTGTTAAAATGATCTGCTCTGTCTGGTAAATATATGACTAGAAAGCATATTCTGGACTGGAAATCCAGAAAAGGGTACATAGTAGCCAAATAAAATATAAGGAAAGGAATATGCGGTTTAAACACTTACCATATTGGCAGAAGCATGGATCAGATAATTCCTCCCACAGCAGGTCTACAATTCATGACAATCACTGACAATAATCTGGTAGAAAGCCTTAATACTATGATGATCCATCAAACATTTTCTTCTATGAATTCTTTTATTTTCTTTAAGAGAACAAAATTTTGCTTTAAAGCGTGAACTATTCTTGGTCTTTTGGATGGTGCCCCCATCATGCCCCCATGCTTTATGAAGATTGGGTTATGACTATGAATATGCATAACTCAACAACTTTTTAGACAAAATACCTCATGCAACATATTAGTTTTGAAATTAAAATCTACTGAATGTGTATATCCTATTTTTGTACATGTATCATTCTTGTATGTGAAGTTAGAAATATGAAGTGTGGATCCGTTTATTATTCTAAATGTGCTAATGAGGGCCATTAATGATGCTCTGGCCATAAATGGTTCGGTGATCAAGTCAATGATATGTGAATGGTTCTATTTTCCCTCTAAGCCTGGATTGTGGTTGGTCATGCCAGGACATGTAGCCAGGCCACGTGATGCTGGAACCCATTTCGTATCTTGTACTTTTCCACTCGAAATGAGAAAAGTTTGAGCTGAACACAAGGAATTCCTACCTTGGTCATAAAGGATGTAAAGGTGGGGGAGGGGAAGAACCAAACAATAGGGGCAGTCACCAGATGCCAGGAGACTCCCGCCCACTTAGTATACTTAGTTTCTTAGTAAATTTGGTCTATTTTTGTTTATTTTAAATTAGTAATAGTAGTAGACTGTTTACTTTGATCTGATTATTTTCACTTGCAACCACTTAACGGTTCACAGTCCTGCTGGAAAGGCATAACAAGTGGGGTTTCACAGGGGTCTGTTTTTGCACTGGTTCTGTTCAATATCTTCAGCAACGATTTAGATATTGGCACGAAGAGCACACTTATTAAGTTTGAAGATGATACGAAGCTGAGAGGGGTTGCAAGTGCTTTGGAGGATAGGGTCATAATTCAAAATGATCTGGACAAACTGGAGAAATGGTCTGAGGATGAAGTTTAATAAGGAAAATGCAAAGTACTCCACTTAGGAAGGAACAATCAGTCTCACACATACAGAATGGAAAGTGACTGTCTAGGAAGGAGTACTGAAGCAAGGGATCTAGGGGTCATAGTTGACCTCAAGCTAAATATGAGTCAACAGTGTGACGCTGTTGCAAAAAAAGCAAACATAATTCTGGGATGAATTAACAGGTGTGTTATAAGCAAGACACAAGAAGTCATTCTTCCAATCAGCTCTGTGCTGATTAGGTCTCAGTTGGAGTATTGTGTCCAGTTCTGGGCACTACATTTCAAGAAAGATGTGGAGAAATTGGAGAAGGTCCAGAGAAAAGCAACAAGAATGATTAAAGATCTAGAGAACATGACCTATGAAAGAAGATTGAAATAATTGGGCTTGTTTAGTTTGGAAAGGAGAAGACTGAGGGGGGTCATGATAGCGGTTTTCAGGTCTCTGAAGAGGTATCATAAGGAGGAGGGAGAAAAATTGTTCTCCTTAGCCTTTGAGGAGAGGACAAGAAGCAATGGGCTTAAACTGCAGCAAGGGAGGTTTAGGTTGGACATTAGGTAAAACTTCCTAACTGTTAGGGTGGTGAAATACTAGAATAAGTTTCCTAGGGAGGTTGTGGAATCTCCATCTCTAGAGATACTTAAGAGCAGGTCAGACAGACATCTATCGGGGATGGTCTACACAGTACTGGGTCCTGCCATGAGGGCAGGGGAAGGACTCAATGACCAGTTGAGGTCCCTTCCAGTTCTAGTGTTCTATGATTCTATGAAATCCTACTTTTTGTACTTAATAGAACACTTATTATCAAGCCTAGTGTAAATAATTGTTACTTGGGTGGGAGTAACCACTGTATATATCTCTATTTCATTGATAAAGGAAACTGACCTTATGGGCTTTCTCCATGTAAAACTTTTACATAAGGTAAGATGGATTTATTTGGGGGGTTGGTCTCCTTTTGGGGGTTGGTTTCTTGGGTGCTGCAAATAGCCCTATAAGGGCATGTCTACACAAGAGGGCAAAAGTTGAATTAAGCTACAGAACTTGAGCTACATTAATTGCGTAGCTTAAGTCGAAATAGTTTTAATTAGGTTTTTGGCACTGTCTACACAGCAGGAAGTCAAAGGAAGAATATTCTTCCTTCGACTTCCCTTACTCCTCATAAAATGAGGGATACAGGAGTTGGAGTAAGAAGTCCTCAGCTCGCCATTATTTTGAAATAATGGCTTGCAGTGTAGACACACTCTTTGTTATTTCAGAATAACATCAGTTATCAGCTCTCCCAGAACTGAGGTGGTTCAACATCTATATTGCTCAGCGAGGGGGTGGTAACCTCATCTCTGTGCCTTGACTAGGGGAGATCAGAGCTTCTGACCCAGCAGAAAAGGGTGTGGTGGGGAACCCCAGAGGGCAAGAAGGCAGGCATAAAGAAACTAGTAACATGTACAAAAGACAGATCTATCTATCTATCTATCTATCATTATAAATATATATATATACAAATATATCAAATAGAGAAATTAATGACATGCAAAAATAAAACAATTATCCTACTCATTCTGCATAATTGTAATGCATAATTATAATGTAAAATTGAAAGTGTAATGCATGATAATGGAATTCTCCTTTAATGAGAAAATGTATGGAAGAGAACTATCAGCAGGAGCTATCGTCTGCAGCCATTAAGCTCCCCTTCTTTTTCCTCCCCATCTCACAGGGCCAGTAGAGATGCAGTGCAGAAGAAAAAACTGCAGTCCCTCCATGTGCTCCACACAGTGCAATCTATCCACGTGGTTGTGGGCATACTGCTACATTGGCTACCAGCATCCTTTCCAACTTTTTGGAGGCTTGCACAATGCAATATAATATAGCATATGAAAAAAGAAACTATTTGAATATTATACTGAAGTGCTGTTAAAAATCTGCTGCTTTAATAAAGGGCTCTTCTAATGAAATCAATGACAAAACTGTTAAGTGATTTAAATGGAAGTAGGATTGAGTCCTTTTGTCTTAGGAAATTTTAAGTATTTCTTTTGCTAAGGACCAAAAATATCAGGCAAATAAAACCAGAAATAAAGTTTTATAGCAGTAGACCTTCCCTGATAGAATGTGAAGAAACAGTGATTTGGGTGTGATATAAAAAAGGCAGCGTGATAAATTTTAAAGAGTTCAGTCTGACATGATGTAAATTAATTCTGCATGTTACTGTAGTAAGTCTGCCGTTATATTTTTTTAAATTATATCCACATGTCTTAACTACAGTTTTAATTCTTTAGTTTATATTCCACAATAGCTACATTTCTGCTATGATTTTAGAAGATCATTTTTCAATACAAAATCAATATATAATTTTAAGTGCACAGCTATGGAACCTGCCCTTGCAGCTTTACTCAGGCAAAATATCCAATGTCTTCAATGGGCATTTAGTCTGTGTAAGGCTTTCAGAATTTGGCTCTGATTTTTTAAATTTGAGTTCATGTAGGTTTCAAATCATCTTTATGATGGATAGTGGAGCTATAGGATTTCATGTACCCTTGTTACAGTCTTGCTTTTTTTATGCAGTTCTTTCAGGAGAAAAATCCATATATTTAAACAAGCACTGTATCATATCATGCAATGTACTTTAGATTTCTTACTGAGGCGATAGTGAATGAAAAACATTAGCGAATTAAAATATATAGCTTGGATTTATGTATCTCATTATTTGACGGTTAATCTTTGAAAGTAGTTGTGCACATTAAGCTCAAAAGGGCTAATTGTCAGAATGTCTCACAACTAACTTTGAAAATATTTTAAAAAGATAATCCACTCTAGAATATTTCTATGTTGCAATCCTGCATTACTTTTACACCAAAACTGCTGCTGCTATCAGACACAGTGAGAGTAAGATATTTGTATACATTCAACATAGCTAGTCCTTTACTGATATTTCTGTTATGAGGTCAGTCTAAATGTTTCATATGGGAATCATTTACATTGTATTTCAGGTGCAGAAAAGTACACCAGTAATGTGGCAACCATGCAATATGATTTTTGCTTTGTTTACATTTTAGAAAGATAATTCCACTATTTATATAAGGATTACATACACATTTAAACTGGTTTATGAAAGATTTGAGTAATGACACCACACATTTTGGCCTTGTGAAAGTTTACTCTTGATAAAAAAAGTTCTTTAAAAAAATTAAATAGTTTTATATCATTATCTGCATTCAGGTAAGCTATCAGGAGGACTATTAGCTCTCATTTGACTAAGTAGAAGTTAGCTTGAGTGTAAAAGGATAACTTTCAGGAACCCGATTTTGATAGGTTAGAGCACAGAAGTCTCCCCTGGTGTGTTGATCATGCCATTAACATCCGCCTTCCTGCTCTCTGGGCCTCTGGCTGGGCCAGAAGCTTTGGTCTTCCCCATCCAAGGAACAGGGTAGGGGTTACTGCCCTCCTGTAGGACAACACAGATGCTGAAAGGGACTTCTGTGATCTAAGCTGTCACACCTGTATTTGACACAACTTAGATTACATATCAACAACCTACTTTGGTTTGATTATCTGTATGAGACAGTAAAAGTATCACTGCAAAAAGTCAAATGTGAAATTAATAAATATCAGGGTGCATTATTATTTTTGGTCTACTAAACATATTTACCAACTAAGTTAAAAACAAATTTAACAATCTCTAATATGACTTGGGGGGAAAGAAATGTAATGACCTGAAAAAATTGTAAAGTTGTATATACAGGCAACAACATTGTAGACATACCTGAGAACAAACAAGTAAAACTGATCAAAATGAAAAGTGAAACTGACCAGATTAGTTTTACTTGTCTAGGGTGGGTAAAATGCAAATGCAAACAAATAAATAATAAATTGTGAACTGCAGCTTACCACTTCTTAAATTTGTTGTGTCACAATTACGTACACTTTAATTGCTTTGTATCTTGACGACGCAGTTTTAAACAAAATAGTTTTTAATATTTTGCAGTATTAAATAAAGCATTATATAAATCTCCTTACCAATAATAGTTCTGTTTAGTGACACAGATAAATTCATCTCACATGTTCTTTAAAAACAGAGTAAATATCAGTATTGCTGATATTTATAGGTGCTTCTTTTAGTATGATCATTAGCCAACAAATTTGATACACAACTTGTGAGAATTGCTACACATCCACACATAAGTGTACTGGAGTGTGAGAGAGGGGCGTGTGTGTGTGTGTGTGTGTGTGTGTGTGTGTGTGGTTTTCGTGGTGTTTATGTGCTTTGGATGGACCAACAATCTTCATGCTTCATTAGTCTATAAAGTGTTACCAAACCATTTGTTGTTTTTTTCTCATCTACAGTTCATAAACTTTGAGACCAATCTCATATCCCTGTTGGTGGCATCAAAAGTCCCATTCCATTCTTTATTAATTTACAAGGCAAACAAGATCAGATCCCTGGGATAATAGTCTAGAAAGAGATTGAACATTTAACTTTGCAGAAACTTGAAATCAATAAGGATCCACTAGTGTTTATGTAGAGCCAAATAAGTCTAAGAGGTCAGAGGAGTAACCCTGTGTTAGCCTATAGATATCAATGAGAATTTTAATACTGATTCCAGGAGAAGAATGCTCAAGCCCATTGAGTGCTAGTTCGTGGTGTTCTTTGTGCTCTCAACTTCTTGATACTTGTGATGTTAAATATGTTGCTTTCCTTCAGACAGAGGATGCATTTATAGAACATGCATTTATAGGCCCGAAATACGACACAGCTTGTTTTTTCTCATGGCATTTCAGTTCCTGGCTGTTGGGAATACAAGGACAAACAAGAAGGGAAAGACAACTCCCACGTGCTGTTACAACCTGCACTCAGCCTGGCGTGGGAGAGTTACCTCTCCTTATTTCCAGACCGAGTGAGAGTAGCAAGAAATTGGGGTGAAGGAAGCATTAGAATTAATTAGGAAGAGAGAAAAAACACGTAGGGAGAGAGATGTAGCAGGGCAGACTAGTACTTATAGACCTGAGCGGAACCAGAGTCAGAAGGAAAGTGACAAGAGACCAGCGCTATAGAGGCGAGAGACAGACACGAGAGGCTCTGCAAGAACAAGGACGGCAGGGTCCCTTTCACGCGGGACCCCAATAGGAGCATGCACAAGTGTCTGCAAAACGCCCATGGCAAGCTGGGATTCGGACTGATCGAGCAGGTCTTCGTGTTCCGAAGGTAGGTACTTGAGCTTAGAGTCTCCTAAAAAGGATCCCAGCAACTCCTTGCCAGAGGCCATTCGCCCTTATGATACAAGGCACGGACGGGGTTCGAACCCGTGATCTTCGGTTTACGAGACCGACGCCTTACCACTTGGCCACCGCGCCTGCGTTAAAATTCTCCGCCTGTCAGCCATGTATGCTGGCAGCACTCCCAGCCGTGGGCGTGCTCAAGATTTCGCCGAGCGCGTCTAGCAACGCCAGCCCCGCCCACTGCCAGTTGTCCGAGGACGCGCATTGGCTGGATCTGCCAGAGCGGGCGGTCGCTCGTGGCACGCGCGGGTTTCGTTGCCTCCCGAGCGCCGCGGGTGCTGGCTGGGAGCGGCGCTTTGCCGCAGTCCCCTCAGAGCCCGGGGCGTGCGGCGGGACAGGCGCGTGCTCAGCGCGGCCGGGGTAGCCCGTTCCGACCCGGAGCTGCTAGATGGCTCAGCGGGCAGGTGTGAAACCCCGCCCCCTCCTGTGGCGGGGCGGGGCGGGGCGGGGCGCGCTTCGTGCCAAGGGACGGGCGGGCGCACGCGGGGACAAACGCTTGGCTGGTGGGCGAGGGCAGCTTGGAGGCGCCTTCCGCGCCGCCCTTAGGGAGTGAGGGGCCCTCCGCCCCCACCCTGCCTCTTCCCGCCCCGCTCTGCTCTTGCCCTTCCTCCGCTCCCCCGGCTCCCCGCCCCTGCCCCGGTGCCCCCCTTTCCCGAAACCCACTCCTGGCACCAGCTCTCTGCCCCCGCGGGGGAGTGGAGCGCCCCAGGCCTAGCCCGCTGTGCTCCCCGGAGCCTGGCTCTCAGCCACATCGTTTGGGGAACCGGAGCGGGGCTGGGACCAAGCCGCTCAGCTCCCCCATGGTGTCAGGAAGCCTAGTGACCCGGCTGAGAGACAGCAGAGCAGGCTGGGTTGTTCCATTCCCCTGGGGATACTGGTGCGTGCGGGGCTAGGCCCCCTCCTGCTGGCACCGGCCCTGGTAACCCCCCATGGATGGTCCTGCAGAGCCCCCCAAAGTGTGGGGTGTGGGGCAGCTGTCCCGAACCCTCCTATGGACAGGATGGTTGCTCATGTTGCACAAGGGAGATGGCTGTGCCAGTGTAGGCCTGGGGAAGAAGAGGGAGACAGAATTTGGAGTTAAAGGGGTCTATGTTGAGGGGTTAGAATTGGGGTGGTGATGTTGAGATGCTTCCTCCTCAGTCTGCCTGGCTCAAAAGGCTGTCAGGTTTCAGTAGGGGAGGTAGGGCCTTCCTGAGTAGCTGCGGTCACAAGCATTCTGCATGGTAACTTTTATTGAATATGTGACTGTGATGTTAAATGTTCGCCAGTAGATGTCACTCTTTATAATAGCACATACAAATACATAGCACAAATCCATCTCTTTACACTGACTGATCAAGATGCTAAAGGAGCTGCAGTCAAGGGTGGTCATAGTGGAGAAACTAATGAATTCTTTGCATTGGTCTTCACAGCTGAGCATGTGAGAGAGATACCCAAACTTGAGCCATTCTTTTTAGGCAACTAATCTGTCCGATTGACTGTTGTTACAGGAGGTCTTGGAACAAAGTGATAAAATAAATTCACTTTTGTACCAAATGACTAGAACATAGCTAATGTGATGCTAATTTTAAAAGAGGTCTCCGGAGGTAATCTCAGCAATTACAGGTTGGTAAGCCTGACTTTAGTACTGGGCAAACAAGAACAGAATTGTCAGACACATAGATGAACATGATTTGTTGAGGAAGAGTTAAGGAGGTTTTTGTAAATGAAAATCATGTCTCACCAATCTACTAGATTTTTTTGAGGGAGTCAATAAGCATGTGGCTGTGATGGATCCTGTGGATATAGTGTATCTGCTATAATATAGATTTTCAGAAAGCCTTTGAGAAGAGTCTTCACCAAAGGCTCTTAAGCAAACTAAGCTGTTATGGAGTAATAGAGAAGGGCCTATCATGGATCAATAGCTGACTAAAAGATAGGAAACAAAGGATAGGTAAAAATGGTCAGTTTTCAGAATGGAGACAGCAAATTGTGCAGTCCCCTAGTGATCTGTACAGGGAACAATACTATTCGACATATTCATAAATGATCTGAAAGAAGAGGTAAATCATGAGATGGCAAAATTTGCAAATGGTACAAAAACACTCAGTGTTGTAAGTCCAAAGCAGACTGTGAAGAGCTTCAAAAGGATCTCACAAAACTGGGTGATCAGGTGACAAAATGGCAGATGAAATTCAGTATTGATTAAAAGTAAAGTAATGTACATTAGAAAATGTAACTATACATATACAATAATGGGCACTAAATTAGTTGTTAACACTTAAAGAAATCTTGGAGTCATTATGATAGTTCTCCGAAAACATACACGTGTTAAATATATACAAATGTCCAGAGGCAGTCAAAGTGAATACAGTTTTGGGAATCATTAAGAAAGTGATAGAAAATATCATGTAACTTCTATATAAATCAATGTTTAGCCTACATCTTGAATCTTGTATGCAGATATGTTTGCCCTATCTCAAAAAGATGTATTGGAATTGGAAAAGGTTCAGAAATGGCAACAATAATTATTAGGGATAGAATCCATATGAGGGGAGATTAATAGGAGTGGGGTTTTTCATCTAAAAAAAGAGATGACTTGGAGGGATATGAAAGAAGTCTATATAATCATGACAGATGTGGAGAAAGTGAATAAAGTGATATTTACTCATAACTCAATAATTAGTGGTCACCAAATTAAATTAATAGATACCAGGTTTAAAACAAACAAAAGGAAGCATTTTTTCACACAACACTCAGTCAACCTGTGGAACTTTTTGCCAGAGGATGTGAAGATTTCCAAAGGACTAGATAAGTTCATGGAGGATAGATTAATCAATAGCTATTAGCCAGGATGGACAGGGATGGTGTTATTAGCCTTTGTTTGCCAGAAGCTGGGTATGGGTGACATAGGATTGATCACTTGATGATTATCTGTTCTATTAATTCCTTATAGGACATCTCACATTGGCCACTGTTGGAAGACTGGATCCTGGACTAGAAGGACCTTTGGGCTGACCCAGAATAGCTGTTCTTATGTATCCATCGAGTCAGTTTGTATCATCTTGTTACTTTTGTACCATATTGTGAACCTGGAAATGGGGAGGGAGGTAGGGGGCTGAGAAGTTTGTAGGGGGAGGGGGCTGAGAACCTTGGAGAGGGAAGGAGCTGGGGTTGAGAGTGGCATATGACTCGGGTGCTTCTTCTGCCTCGTGTCCAGGAGCCTCGGTGACCTCGGAGGTGGAGGGGTCCTGGTGTTATGCTTATAAGAGGCACAAGGGATCTTTTTCAGGGGAGAAGGCAATATGTCGTGTTTATTAAGAAGACAGCAGAGAAGCAGTTAGCATATGCTTTATAAAGACAAACACTCACACACACACAGTCTTACAGATATTGCATAGTTACCAATCCGTCATGGTTCAAGACAGTCTTATTGGCCAGGCAAGGCTGACTGAGTGAGGAGTTGGGGTCTTTTGATCGTGATTTGATGCTCCTCCAACTCTTGGCTTGCAGAACTGAACTCAGAGTCCCATGGCAAGAGCTTCCCTTCTTATCCATATCAGTTCCATTGGAGTCTATGGGTTTGCAGTGTCATGCAGTCATCCACCCTTAGGAAGTGTTAATTTGTGTTCCTTTGATGGTGATTGTTTTTCACTCTTGGTGGGGTCTTTGCCTGTCTCCAGGGTTTGTCAATGCTGCCAATCTAATTCAGCCTCAAGACACAATGGCTGTGTCTACACTGGCATGAATTTCCGGAACTGCTTAAAACGGAATACTATTCCGTTTTCAGTTTTTCCGGAAAAGGAGCGTCTACATTGGCAAGCTGCTTTTCCGGAAAAGCCCTTTTTCCGGAAAAGCGTCTGTGGCCAATGTAGACGCGCTTTTCCGGAAAAGAGCCCCGATCGCCATTTTTGCGATCGGAGCTTTTTTCCGGAAAAGACTACTGGGCTGTCTACACTGGCCCTTTTCCAGAACAGTGTTTCGGAATAAGGACTTATGCCCGAGCGTGAGCAGAATAGTTTTTCCGGAATAGTGGCTGATTTTGTACAGTAGAGCATTGTTGCTTTTCCGGAAATTCAAGGGCCAGTGTAGACAGCTCGCAGCTTATTCCGTAAAGCGGCTAATTTTCTGGAATAAGTGGCCCAGTGTAGACACAGCCAATGGATGTTTCAAAGTTTCCACTTCTTCTTGATCACCTGGTCATTTGTGATGGCTTTCACTCACGCACCCCCTCCATTCACACCAAATAATTGTATAGCGTTCCAAACAAGATCAATAGTTACAAAGGGTACAACTTAATTGCAATACTTAACAGGGAGCAAGGCTTTGCAGTGAACATTATCTAATCATAAGAGATACAGAGAAAGAGAGAGAGAAGCTATAGAACTTATAAGCAAGTCATTATATCAAATCATTATGTATCATAATCTTATATCAGAGAGGTAGCTGTGTTAGTCTGAATCTGCAAAAGCGACGAGGAGTCCTGTGGCACCTTATAGACTAACCTTATATATTTTTTGGAGAATAAGCTTTCGTGGGCAAAGACCCAATAAAACTGTTAGTCTATAAGGTGCCATAGGACTCCTCATCATTTATAATCTTATAATCAATATCAAAATATGCATTTTTGCTACACTGGGAGAATAGGCAGAAGAGGGGGCCTAGAGCGGGGTCAGGCATGGGAGCGGGAGCAGAGACTGAGACTGGTGCCAGATAGGTCATCATCTCCCAGACGGTTGCACACATGTTGCAGCCCTGCTGCAGCAGCTCAGTCCACATCTGGGTCCACCACTGTGCGTCATCCCAGACCTTCTGGGACAGCGTCTGCTGCATGTCCTGGAGGATGGACACGTGCTCCCTCATCAGGTCCTCCTGGACCCTCTGACGCCTGCGGCTCCCCTGGAGTTGGGTGACTTGCTCGGCTGCTGTTGATCACCCCACAGTCAAGGCTGGTCTGGCTGGGGAAGAATAAAGAGTTTGATTGTGTACTCCAGGAGCATCTAAGAAGAGTCACCACCCAAGAAATGTACACATACCATTACCTTGGAAAAACAATTCAAAATGAGATCATACAATTACTGGCAACAAAAGTCAAACAGAAGATTGTGGCAGATCTGAAGTCAGCAAGATATTACTCTGTTATTCTGGACTGCACACCTGACATCAGCCATATGGAACAAATGACTTTAATGGTACGTTTTGTAACAACAGAACCTAGTGAAAATGTCCCTGTAATGGTGACTGTCAGAGAGCATTTTCTAGAATTTATTGACATGGATGATACTACAGGAGCTGGTATGACAAATGTGCTTCTTAAAAAGCTGGAAGATATGGGAATTGTGATAGCTGACATGAGAGGTCAGGGCTATGATAATGGTGCCAACATGAGAGGAAAGACCAGAGGAGTGCAGATACGGATCTGAGAGTTAAACCCTCGAGCTTTTTTTGTCCCATGCAGTTCTCATTCACTGAATTTGATGGTCAGTGATGCAGCATCAGCTTCTAGTGAGGCTGCTCAATTTTTTAATGTTATTCAAAGCATCTATGTATTTTTCTCTGCATCAGCTCATCGATGGCAAATTTTGAAGCAACATCTGGGAACATCCTTTCTGACACTGAAACCTCTGAGAGCCACATGATGGGAAAGTTGAGTGGAGGCGATAAAGCCTATCAAACACCAAATTGGGAAGACAGATGATGCCATAGTTGCCATTATGGAGGATAATGCTATGACAGGAACTGTTCATGGGAGAACAGTGGCAGAGGGAAATGGAATCACCAGAAACACACACAACTTTCAATTTCTGTGTGGCTTAGTGTTGTGGCATGACGTACTGTTTGAAATAAATGTTGTAAGCAAGAGACTCCAAGATCTTGACCTTGATATATCTGGAGCAATGGAACAACAGGACAAAGCAAAGTCATACCTACAGTCTTACCAGTCAGATGAGGGATTTCAAAACGTTCTGAAGAGTGCACAGAAGTTGGCAGAGGAACTTCACACTGAAGCTATTTTCCCACCCATTTAAGAATACAAGAGTCACTGAAGAAGAAGACATTTTGATTACGAGGCATAGGATAATCCCATAAGAGACCCAAACAACAATTCAAAGTTGAATTCTTTAACCAGGTGCTAGATTGTGCAATACAATCAGTTGAAGAATGTTGTATGCATCTCAAGGAACACAGCAGTATATTTGGGATGTTATATGATATTCCAAAACTCTTCACTATACTGTCCGAGACAGAACATCAGAAATTGCTGCCCGTCGCAGGGAGCCATAGCCTGTAATACCCTAAGGCTGGTATAGGGGGCTCTGTCTGTGAGGTGGAGTGTTTTCCATATAAGGGCATGTAAATTAATAATCTTCCCCTGCTCGCTTCACCCATTGCAGTGAAAGATCAGCCAATGGGCTGACTTGTGCTCAGGCCTGCTACTCCACCCACTGCAGCAAAAACCAACCTATGGGGTGATAAGTTCACAAGCAATAAAACAGGCAGGCAGCCCCTCTCTCACTGGGGATTCGCATCGAATGAACGCCTGGCCTGATCACCCAGACGCCTTGCACCCCCCGCTCTCGAGTCTTACTGAGCGTACTCCAAGTTGGTTGACCCGAGTGGAGATAGTTTATGAGCATGTGACCGGTACTTGTGTTCCTGCTGTCTCCAGAACTGGTATAACCCCCTCCGCCCCCGGCCATCATCCCTATCCTAATTGATTTTTTAGTTGTCCTTATTGCTTGTCAAGTGACAGTGGTTAAAAAGTTACTAAGTTAGTTTATAAATAGTTGTGGTTTAGGTTTTGTACTGTTTCCTTGTATAAAGTTGTGTAAATAATCAGCCCTATGAACAATACCAGTGTTAATTCAACTGTTCCTAACCCCTGGGCAGTTATTGGGAATTATTGTGATTTAGAAAAGCCTCAGGGAATTGTTTTGTGTTGTCTGGCAATCTGTTTAATTTTTGTTCTGATGATTGTCTGGTGCCATCAAAATAAAATCAGTTTGTGCTTTTTAAAACCCCCAGTTGTGGTCTCATCCTTTCCGGCATCCCTTCGAACCTCGTGTATTATGGGGACTGACATATACCTGAAGAAGACCTACACCAGCAATGAAGGGCACTAAAGACAGTCTTGACACACAATGACATTTCAGCAGGATCAACTCCAAAGGCTGTTCTCGAATATATGTGCACAAATAAGATGACCACCCTCTTTCCAAATGCTTTTGTTGCTCTGTGCATACTTCTAACACTTCCTGTAACAGTTGCCAGTGGAAAATGCAGCTTCTCCAAGCTGAAGTTAATAAAAACACATCTACGGTTCACAATGACACATGAGAGGCTGGTTGGCCTTGCAACCATCTCAGTAGAGCATGAGCTGGACCAGACTGTGGACCTTCAGGAAGCAGTTCAAATCTTTGCAACCAATTCAAACAGATAAAAATGCCAGTGTTTACTATGCAGACAAGAAAAGTTAAATTTGCTGTTCAGGTGTTTGAAAGTTATGTTACTTAAAATTTTTGAACAAGGCATTTTAAGTTGTTAGTTCTCCTTTATTGGGGTAGGCAGGAGAGCTGTACCACGAGAGGAGTAGAACAGGAATAATGCAGAATTGAGACCTTTCAAAGTTTTGGCCCAAGTGAAGGGGTATGGGGGCATCATTTGAGCTCCCCGCCTCAGGTGCCAAAATGTTGTGGGCCGGCCCTGTCAACACTCACATGTTCTGAAACTCCAGCATCTTCCAGAAGCTGGAAGCTAGCTCCTTCTTCCCTGATTGCACCATCGAGGTCGGGGACATGGACATGCCACTCTGTAGCGTGGGGAACATGGCCTAACCTCTGTTGCCCAGGCTCATGAAGCCCTAAACCGGCCAACTTGACCACAAAAAGGAACACTTCAATGCCAGGCTTGGCAGGGCCCGCATGGTGGTGGAGGGTGGCTTCGGGCATCTGTAGGCATGGTTCAGATGCTTCCTCAACCAGCTGGATGTTGGGGAGCGGAACATCCCATAAGTGGTGGCCATGTGTTGTGTGCTTCACAATATTTGTGAGCAGAAGGGGGAGGCATTCCTCCCAGGGTGAGGGGGAGGAAGCTGGCCAGGTCAGCAAGGATTTCAAGCAGCCACTCGCAGCCACTTCTCCAGCCTCAGAGGATGCCTGGGACACATCCAGGCCGTGGCTCCCTCTGTGCCAGCTCCCGGGTCAGCATGGTGACAGTGCTGGCCACGTCAGAGTCTTCCTCCTCTTTCTCCTTCTCCTCCTTCTCCCCATGACTGGCTCTACCCCCCAGCCGGGCGATTACCGGTGTCTCCAGCCAAGTTCACCACCAAAGGTGGGGAAGAAACTGCACCGTCCCCCAGGATGTGGTACAGCTCCTGATAGCAGGGGCCAGAGCGTGGGTCTGCCCTGGAGTGGGAGCTGCGCTCCCTCACCCTGACATATGCCTAGCAGAGCTCCTTAGCTTTCATCCAGACCTGCTCCTTAGTCCAGATGTGGCCCTTTTGAGGCCAGGCTGTTGGCCATGTGGCCATAGATTTCAGCATTGTGCCATCTGGTACGGAGATCCTGTAGGTTTTCCTCCTCGCCCCAAACCTCTATGAGGGCCAGAATCTCTGCCCCAGACCAGGACAAAGTGCACCTCTTGTGATACCTGGCAGGCTCCTAAGAGCCATCAGAATGGTCCCTGGGCGTGTGAGAGGATTCTAGGGGGGCTCAAGTGTCACTCATGCTGGCCCAATCAGTTGGTGTGGCAGCTGCAGAGAGGCTGTAGGCTGTCTGGTCCAGCTTCCTGCCACAAGCCCTTTCCCTTGTGGCTGCAGCTTTAAGGGTTGCTGGGGAAGAGGAACTATAGAGTCCCGATGAATGTGGACAGTATCCAGCAGGGCACCTGTGGGATTTCCTGGAGGCCTCTTATTTCAAAATAACTTCAGCTGTGTCATCTACACATACCTATTCAGAAATAGCTATTTCAGAACAGGTATTATTCTTTGTGGAATGAGGTTTACAGAAATTGGAATAAGCCATCCATTATTTCAAAATTATTTTGAAATTACAGAATGGCTATGTAGATGCTTGCATTGTTATTTCAAAATAACATCAGTTATTCTGAAATAACTGTGCTGTATAGACAAACTCTTAGAAATATTTATCTTTTCAATATGTCCATTTATAAACAGCTAATAAACCCAGAGTTTGGTGTTGCAATTAACAAAAGGTGCCATCTTTCTTTACACAGGAAGATATTTTTGGCAACGTTCAAAGCAAATTACCAAGGTAAGGCCATCTAAAATATTACACTCATGCCAAAATCTTGGTGATATTGCTATGTAAACAATTTATCTAATATTTAGAGCAGAGGACTAGGAACCAAGGCCTGGCTCCACAAAGGAATGTAGGCATTGTAACGCCAAGCATCACAGGGCAGTCTACACTAGGAAATTCAGTTGTTGGAAGATCAACACTTTCTCATTCCTTTCTTCTTCTGTGGCTTTGCATTAAATAAAGAAGGAAATCTTGAAAGTTCTTCTGTATATTCCCTAGTATACCCTCAGTGGGAAACCAAGGCAAAACTTTTGTAAAATAGTTTCTCTATACAATATGGAGGCACTGGGGAGGAATAACTTAGAATAGCCATAGTGAGGGGCTATTTTGAAATAGCAGCAGTGGAGCGTCTACACACACCTTATTTCAAATAGCTATTTCGGAATAGGCGCTATTCCTCATAAAATGAGGTTTACAGATTTCAGAATAAGCCATCCATTATTTTGAAATTATTTCAAGAGAACAGAATAGCTGTATAGATGCTCACATTGTTATTTAGAAATAATGCTAGTTATCTCGAAATAATGGTGCAGTGTAGACACATCCTATAAATCTATACTTGCACTCAGATTTCCAGGGGTAAAATGGTATTAAAACAGAGTTCCACATGTATCCCAAATATAAACTGGTTATGTTTTCTTAGCAGGACATACTAGTACAATATGAATAGGGACATATAACTACATAGTGCATGGTGATGTAGTATAAAGGTTTTATTGACAAGGGTTTAGAATGGTCATCTTAATCTCTGGTGAGGAAGCTACAAGAAAATCATGAAGTACTTCCAAGTAATTCTCAATACATCCCTTTATATCATAGCATCATGTATTTTGAGGCTTCCCTGTACTGTAGATGTGCTATTTCAAAATAAGCTATTTTGGAATAACTATTCCAGAATAGTGATAGAAATGTAGCTGTGTTAGTCTGGTGTAGCTGAAACAAAATACAGGACTATGTAGCACTTTAAAGACTAACAAGATGGTTTATTAGATTTTGAGCTTTCGTGGGCCAGACCCACTTCCTCAGATCAAATAGTGGAAGAAAATAGTCACAACCATCCTTTCTTTTTCTTTATATGAGAGATGGAGGAATCTTGGGGTACATCTACACTATAACACTATTTTGAAATAACTAATGCTACTCCAAAACACAGGAGCCAAGTAACACAGAAGCCAAGAAAAAGGCCCTATTGATAATTGTATGATTGTGTAAGTTAGGTTGAGCATGGAAGGACATAGGGAGGCACTGGGTACAGACTGTAAGCCAGAGGGGCGTAGCGGAACATCTCAATAAGAAACGTCTTGGTATCAACGACTCCCCAAAAAATTAATGTACACACCAACTTAGGTTCAGGACTGGGTCGAAGTTGACAGCAAGAAGGATAGTAAGTATGCCCCCCTTCTGTAAGGTAAGGTGTGGTAATTAGGTAACAGATGGTGGCAACCTGGTATGTAAAGAAGTGATGTAAATTGTTTGCACATGTCTGTAAAAGGGCACCGCAAATGGTGAGCACCAACCGACCTGGAGGAGGCGGTGCACTAGGCACCTGAAATGGCAGGTGTCATTGCCGACTTCCAAAATGCACAGTGGCTTAACATTGGCTAACCACTGTTAATATCTGTCATTTGGCAATAGGTCTGCTATGTGTTGGTACATTCTCAACGCTTGCAGAATGCACAGTGGCTTGGCATTGAGACTTTCTGATGACAACTGTTAATGCATAGCATTTGCAATAAACCTGCTTGATTGGTTTCATCCTTGCTTGAATCTGTCATTTCCAGAGGCTCTCGGAGATCTACTGTGTTGGCCCAAGTGCATGGGGTTTAACACTTTAGATAAAGGGAGTGCACACACACATGCACGCACACAGCTGAAAGTTTATCATCACTGACAGAATAGAGAACCTGTCAGGAACAAACTGGGACAACCCTGAAAGCCTGACTGACAACACTTTGTATTCATGTCCATCAATGTGAAAAGCTATTTGTATATATTTTTGCATGTACATGCAACCACACTTAAGTTGTGGACCTTGGCATGTGCTGTGAGTATCACTGTGGCTCCCAGGGCTTCCAAAATTGAGTAGTCATTTTAAAGTAATGGAAATAACATTACTCTCAGACTTGATTCTCAAAATGGTATTTTCTCACTTGTAAAAACATGTTTAAGTAAGTGAACATGTCAGGTTTGTGATTTTCTGTTTACAGTTAAATAGAAGAGATAAGTACACAGTATTTATATTGCCAATATTTGTAAACATTTGCTATTTAGCCCTAGTAATTAAGAAATCCTTTCCCCCCATGTTCCTCATGTGATGATTGAGAGAATAAAACTGATTATGGTGAATTTATGCTCTGCTGCAATATGATCTTGCTAATCATATCTGAAAGCCTGGTAGAGGGAGGAAGAAGGGAAATATGGTGCCTTCCTATTGAAATATATTTTCCACTTAGACTGTAACTAAATGCCCTTTATTGGCCACCATTGTCCACTTTCTTGTCAAGTGGCAAAAGTTTGCTTCCACACCTGGTATTTTATATCAACATACTTCCTAATCTTCACAGGAGAGTTTCATTTTTTTTGTGCCTAAAATCCTTTGTGTCTGGGTGCTGGTCAGATAATTTTCTGTAATTCTAGGCATAAATGTACCATATAGAATATGGATCTTCTGCTAAATTTCTAGAATGGAACATGCAGCTTTTCTAGTATTTACTCCTTTACAAATATCCCTATTTTCCCCCCAGAGAGTTACATTTTAAAGGCTTCCGTTTGTGTTAGGCTTTAAAATCCATATTTCAGGGAATTTGTGCCGTAGACTGGGGTGAGGAGCTTCAGGCCTGGGAGCTGGATGCAGCGCCCAGCTTGCCTGGATTCAGTCTCCAGTTTGCGTGGCTCAGCTCCCCCTCCCACTCAACCTCCAGCATTGTGGCACCCATGCTAGCACTCCAGCCCCCTTGTTGCCCTGTGCGGCTGAGCGCACAAAATCTACTAGCCTGGTCCTCCTAGGCTGTGGTGTGGGAGGGGGAATGTGGGGAGAGTCTTTATCCTTCTTGGTCAGGGGCCACATCTTTGGTGTGTGGCCCCCCGACTGATATTTCTGTGGATCAGTGGCCTCCCAACTCAAAAAAGTTTCCCCTCCCCTGCCATAGATATTTTTGTTATTCCTTTTTAGGCTATGGTGACCCAGGTGTTACCATACCATGGGTCAGGAGTTAAGAATTATTTCTGAAGGTATGTTTTTGGTTGCTTTTGCTGATTAAGATTTTGGATAGTATTTGTGAAGCATGAACAACAAATGTACACAATTTCTTTTTTTATTTAAGACACATAGCAAAAATGTTGATATCAAACATTTCCTCAGTAGCTACAATGTTGCCACTATGTACAAAATATTTGTTAAATGTACTACACATATAAAAATACAGTATGCATTACATATATACAGTACAATGTGCAAAACATATGGCATTCAAAGATATGGAATTAATCTCAGGGGTGCAAACAGCAAATACAAAGGCATCATGGTTTCTTATAGAAAGGCAATACATAAATGGACCACCCTGACTGCCTTAATTTTTATTTAATAAACTAGTGCTTAAATGAAGAGGGCTCTGCAGATTGATATCTCTTCTTTTCTTCATAAAGTGAGATGCTAAGACATAATCGTGACTATGAAAATAAGAAGAGAAACACCTATCATGCTAAGCATTATTTCTACTGCAAGCAGTACAATGAAGAAAGAAGCCATATTACTGAATACAATTTTTCAAACAAAACAGTGTGCTGTTAACATCAAAAACAACTTCAGAAATATCTACAACCTTAATTTTTAAAAACTATAACTAAGTTATGTAAGTGGATAATACTTTTGGGGACTGACTTTTTTCCTTTAACATACAAAATGCCTCCTTTGGCAACATAAATGGCAATGCTTTGGTTCCTATTATTTCATTTGAGGCTGTGTATCTTTTGACTATCTAAGCAATAATCTTACAAAAAAAATCATGGTTGTTACACTGTAGTATAAAGGTATATTTGTTACTATTCTATGTTCTTTGTTGAAACATAGCCCTCAACCAGTTATCATGATGATTGTTAAAGCAACGTTTACACACTGGATTCCATCTTATACTCACATTCCATCTTATACACTGTATAATGGAGTACCAGGATCTAATCCAGAGAGGCTACACTGCTTCTTTTTGCGCAAAAACTCCTCGTGCAAAAAGAAATGGCAGAAAATATGCTAATGATATCACAACTTATGCTAATGAGTCCCTCATTAGCATATTTTCTGCCACAAAAACTCACAGTGTAGACAAAGCCAAAATGTTTAAAAATTCCCAGACAGTGATTTAAAAATTTAATAGTTCTACAAAAGTAAAGTGTTTCAATGTGTAAGGGATCTTTATTTAAACTTCTGTGGCACTATGTTCTAATTTTTATTTTCCAGTTAAAAAAATTAGGATGTAAATCCAAATAAATGATTATGAATCAGTCAGTTTTATAAGGCTTTCCAGTTAAAATATTTTGTGATTACACTGACTCTTCTTTTGTGACTTCTAGAGCAGTCAGACAGTTTGTGCTGGGATATAAATTATGGTGTATCTCTGTTACAATATTCAGCCATGCAAATGTGCTTTGTATATTGGCGGATAGGTAAATACCAATAGAAAATATTCATATGTTGCTTATTGTAAAAACCTGCTTACCTACCTTACAGTTACCCCAATTAACTATGTTTTTATAATGATTTAAAAAAATGATTTCAGCATAGGAGTAGAAAGTTCTTCCTAAATGCTGTGGCACTTAGCTCTTTGAAGACCTGATTTACAAATACTCACTGTTGCAAATTTGGGTCCTAAAGTTGTGCAGTGAACAACTGTCATAAATTATTTCCTTCGAAAGTCTTTTAAATTTATGACAGAGATAATTAATTGTTTGGTGTTCAAGAAAAATGCATGTAAGGTTATCTTGTAAACTTACATGTCTCACTCAGTATTAAAGTGATAGAAATGTAGCCGTGTTAGTCTGGGGTAGCTGAAGCAAAATGCAGGACAATGTAGCACTTTAAAGACCAACAAGATGGTTTATTAGATGATGAGCTTTCGTGGGCCAGACCCACTTCCTCAGATCAAATAGTGGAAGAAAATAGTCACAACCATATATACCAAAGGATACAATTAAAAAAAATGAACACAAATAAACCATCTTGTTAGTCTTTAAAGTGCTACATTGTCCTGCATTTTGCTTCAGTATTAAAGGGCACTAGAAATACCAAAGAAACACTGTTTCTGAGGTAATTTAGTGATAAAAATAGTATCCTTAATTGTAACATTACCACCGATTTACTGCACTGTTCACAAGAACCATGCTTTGTTAGTCTACTTTTTTGCCAGCTTGATGAATTTGGTATCAGTGCATTCTCTTGCAAGTGCAACTGTTCTCACAAATGAGAAATACCGCTATAGTGGGAACAGTCACAAATCTGTACAGTCATTGTCAAAAGTTTGTCTTTTTATATTAACAAAATGATCATTTAAAACATGCACAAGAACATTTTCACACAATGCCAGGTATGTATGAATATGGCAAATATTGTAGCACACGTCACAACATACACTCTAAAGCAAACATATGTATGTGTGTAAAGTTTTACAATACAAGAAATTATTAATGTACAAAATCACATTTCTATTTCAAGGACATTATAATAATCCCTTAGTTTTATGTGAATTGAGCCAATATGAGTAGAAAGTAATTCCCTTCTGGTATCAGCACATTTTAGATGTATGGGATTTTATTTTCTGCACACGGACCCCTATGGATTGACTAACATTCTACATTGCCAATAAGGAATTTGTGTAGCAATATATTATACAGTATTGCCAGTATGAAGCTATATTTGCATGCACATAAAATAATTAATACAGCTTCTCCTCAAATAGAAAACTGATTTTAGTTAAAATCACCTTCATAACACTTAAACAGAAGACAAAGACAAAAGGGGCCATTTTGTTACTACCATCTTTGGTCTGTTGTCACATTGCCCACTGTACATTTTTAGTATAATATATTTTCCATACACATATAGCTACCAAACCAACTGCCTACTCCTCCAAGGTGCTGAGTGCCTTTAATCCATAAAATCTGTGGACAATCAGGAACTCGGAGGAGGCACTTAGCACCTCATAGGATCAGCCCCCAAGAGAGTGTAACCAAATGGAATGGGTAAAGGGAAGAGTATTTGTTCATTTTTTTGTCTGAAGAATCCTACCCTATTCATCAATATTAAAAGCAAAACACTGCATATAAGAAACAGTATATATATATAATACCAAAGCCAAGACAATCAAAACTTAAGGCAGACAGTTCATATGTAACATTGTACCCAAGTATTATATGCACAGCTACTCCTGGCAGTCTCTAGGCATAACAGTGAGGAATAATGATAGTATCCTATCCCTTAACTTTAAATTTCTTCATTTTTTTTAACGACAGGCATTTTCTTAGAGGTTTATGGGTTAAATCCAAACCACATGTATGAGTTGATATCTTTTCATGACTGTGTCCTTTTACAAAGTGTTTGCAAACATTTTCATATTAAGATATGTAAGTAGTTTTAAAATGGACAGCTGATCTACTCTCGAAGGTACAGACGCTAATTTAGACCCTGAGGGTATGTCTACACTACCCTGCTAGTTCGAACTAGGAGGGTAATGTAGGCATACCGCACTTGCAAATGAAGCCCGGGATTTGAATTTCCCGGGCTTCATTTGCATAAGCGGGGAGCCGCCATTTTTAAAACCCCGCTGGTTCGAACCCCGTGCAGCGCGGCTACACGGGGCTCGAACTAGGTAGTTCAGACTAGGCTTCCTATTCCGAACTACCGGTACACCTCGTGGAACCGCGCTGCACGGGGTTCGAACCAGCGGGGTTTTAAAAATGGCGGCTCCCCGCTTATGCAAATGAAGCCCGGGAAATTCAAATCCCGGGCTTCATTTGCAAGTGCGGTATGCCTACATTACCCTGCTAGTTCGAACTAGCGGGGTAGTGTAGACATACTCTATGTCTTCTATGTAATACATTATTCTGAATGTTTATGTTAGTCAACAGAATTTTGGCCAACCAGAATTAATGGCTCACACTTCAGGATAATTTAGGAAGTTTTCAGAATTTGGACTATTATAACCTAGAAGTACTAACAGCTATTTTGGTATTTATTAAAATGGTCACTGTATAGTTAACAGTAGCCATTTTTAGTTTGTTTCCAGCATTTCTTTGATAACGATGTTTAGCCCTAAAAATAGCATAAGCTTTCACAATGCTCTCTACACATTACTTGCTAAATGTTTTTTTTTATCTTAATTTTGTGGGAATATGCACGTATTAGTTACAGCAATAAAGATGAAGTTATTGTATGGGAAATGAAATAGAGTTCTAGAATATTTCGTTCCTATTTGTATCTTGTTTTCTTTTACAAAGTATTTTCAGATTGTTTTCTTAAAAGTTAGAAATTCTGCAAGGAGCAAATTAGTGGGTTGTTTTTTATTACTGCATGCCCATCACCACCTATCTAGCACACCCTCAGTAAGTACTCTTTTTTTGCTACAATCATCCATTCTAGTTTTTGAAGCATCAATCCTTTAAAAGTGTTATATTTAACATATTGAAGCTTTTCTATTTTTCATTGCTCTTGAAAAACTTTTACCTAAGATGCTCAGGGGTGGATGGGCGCATTGTTATCTTAACAGATTAAAACTGTCTATCTTATCAATACATCCTATGCATTTTGACCCTGATCCTGCAGTGGGTCTTACTCAGATCCATAAATGTTTGCAAGATCAGGACCTACAAAAACAATTTTCTGGAATTCCTCTTGTATTGTCTTGTAAACATTTTAATATCCTGAAATGATTTTTGAGATACTTGGTTAGATGAATCTCCCTAACAAATATTTCTGAAACAATGGAAGTAAACTTGGATGTTAAATATTCTTAAAATACTACAGTCTGTTGGTTTGGTGACCACTGCTACTCTACCTCCATGAAAATAAGCTGTACAAGTCACAAAGGTAAAAAGTATACAAATAACTGTCTGGTATACATGTTAAAACTTATCTATTGAATCCAAAGTGTTACTATAGAAAATTCAGTGTTTTCAATATACCTGGCCATGCTACAGTGGATTGTATGGAATTACACTTGAAATATCCCTTTGGTTACAGTTAAGTTTTTCCCTCAGGATTTAAAATTGAAATAGATTAAGAGGAGTTTTCTAAAAGTCACAGAAAATAAAAACAAAATACAACAACAACTTGAACACATTTAAAGACTCTAGACGTGAAATTTCACTGAACCAGCCAGTGCATTTAGTTGCCTTTGCCCTCAAAATGCCTCTTGATCGTGGCTCAGGCTGTCCACAGGAACAATCAAGTGCAGTGATATTTTACCTTCTCTCAAACAATGCTTACTCTTTTATTAGTACAGTAGGTTGAAATCTGATTGCATTATTTTTCATTTGTTTAAAGTCTAATCAAATGACCACAAGTTTTGCAGTTCGTTTGAGCATTATGAAGGTATCTCAATGCTATTTCCTATATACACTTTTCTCCTGCTTTCTTCTTGATGGTATTTTTCATCAATAAGTACAATCATTCTCTCTTGACCTGTGAAGTGTAATTCCCAGATGGCTCTGATCTGCATTATTGATAGAAGGGTAAAGAAACTTACTTGTATACTTCATTATAAATGCAGAATTTAGCATCAAGCATTTCTTCTTTCCAATAATTCTGTGGTAATTTACCTTAATTGCAAGCAGAATTGTGTGATAATGGATCTATACTGTAAACAAAGTCAGGTTTTCATATGCTGCACCTCTAAAGCTCAATCCCAGTGCAACTGTAGGTCTTGTGGATCTAGAAAGTCAGTGGAAAACACACTTGGGGTGGTAGAGCTCAGAGGAGTAAGCCCTGATGAGGAATTCGGCATGGTAATGTCTAACCACTCCATATTGTCTAAATTTGTATCAGAAAGATCAAGAGATAAACAGGAACTATTAGCAATGAATTGTTGGTCAGCTGTTTCCATGGGTGAATGAGCGTGATCAAGCATGCCGGAGTGATTAAGCAGCTCATTCTGAAGATCTTCAATAAGAGAAAATGATTCTCTCTCCTCACTACTGCTTGTTAGTTGAGGAATTTCATTACCTGAAGGCAAAGTTCCATCCAAGAGAGCTTCAAGTTGGTTTTCCAAACTTATAGACAAACTGTTTGTTGGTTCTAAAGACATAGGAGGTGCCATTTGGACTCGTGGGGGTGGGCGAGATACTACTGTGTTCACTGGCATTGTGGTGATATTGGCTGTAACTGGTCTCATTTTGGAAATAGGAGATGGTTCCTCTTTTATAGGGAGGGAAATCTCTGTATGAAAAAAAAGTTAAAATAAATCAATGAAAACAAAAAGGGAATACAGACCTTTCTTTCAAGATTACCTATTTTCAGATATTCAACTACTAAACACTTTTTATAACAAGACAAGGTGGGTGAGATAATATCTCACATTGCAGCCATTCTCCAACTGGTCAGGACCCCAAAATGGATCACAACCCTGTTTTGATGGGGTTCCCAAGGCTCGTGTTAGACTTGTTGGGGCCTGGAGTTGAAGCCCAAACCCAAGGGGTTCAGCAAGGCTCAAATTACAGCCCCCCCAGCCCAGGGCAGAAGCCCTCAAACTTTGGCTTCAAACCTCCCTCCCTCAGGGATTGGATTTGGGCCCTTCCACTTGCGGTGGTGGGGCTTGGGATTTGGTCTCTCTTCCTGGGATTGAGTACTAATTATTATCAGAAGGGGGTCATAGTGCAATGAAGTTTGAGAAATGCTGTCTTATTGGATCGACTTCTGTTGATGAAAGAAACAAACTTTTGAGCTTACAGAGAACACTTCTTCAGAAGATGGTCTAATGAAAGATACTGCCTAATCCACTTTGTCTATTTAGTATCCTGGGACCACCTGGCTACAATAATACTGCAAATAATTCTAACAGAAAGACACACAACACACTCTTTTAAAGTGATCTCCACAGCTCTTCTTTTCAGTAATATGTCAGCAAATTTATTTGAGGAGGCCTGACTTGAGTCCATGGTCCTTCTAAACTGAAGTGCTATGCCATACTGTATTTTACCAGTTACATAGTTACTTCACTTATTATCAAATATTACCTTAGAATAAGAGCTCACCTACAGTTGTTCCTATTAAAAGATCATTTCTATTTAAACAGTAAGGCTGTGTCTACATTGGCGCGATCTTGCGCAAAAGCGGCCACTTTTGCGCAAAAACTTGCTTCCTGTCTACACTGGCCATGAGTTCTTGTGCAAGGATGCTGACGTTCTAATGTATGAAATCAGTGCTTCTTGTGCAAGAACTCTGATTCTCCCCCTCAGGAATAAGCCCTCTTGCGCAACTGTTCTTGTGCAAGAGGCCAATGTAGGCAGGCAACATGAATTTCTTGCGCAAGAAAGCCCTATGGTTAAAATGGCCATTAGAGCTTTCTTGCGCAAGAGAGCATCTACACTGGCATGGATGCTCTTGCGCAAAAGCACATCTCTTGCGCAAATGCACATGCCAGTGTAGATGCTCTCTTCTGGAAGAGTTTTTGCTCAAGAACTCTTCCACAAAAGAGTTCTTGTGCAAGATCATGCCAGTGTAGATGTAGCCTAACTGCATAAGTTCTCGAAGAGGCAAACAGAACAATTTACATAACTTTACAAGTCATTATTATCAAGATAGTTTTTCTTAATTTTCTTGCAAAATTTACAGGATTTGGCAAATGACTCAAATGCTAGTCAAGTATTAATTTCGTACCCTCTGCTATAAATGCTTATATACATTTTTGTAAGCATAATAAAATAATGTGGTCTTCATCATATCCTATAAATTTACATTATTTGAAAGTGAGAAGCATAGAGCCATCAGCATGAATATGGTTTGGGAAGCAGCATTAGAACCATTTGTGAACATAAAACAAAGCTTGATTATTCTGTATAAAGATGTTTGAATTTTTCATAATAGCCTCAGTTGGTCATTACAAAGGTTTTATATTATGGTTAGTCTGTACAGTCAGCTGTTTTGTCTTTCAGATTTTACAATTCCTGGATTGTGTAATTCAAGTTTATTCTTAATGATTCAATTAACTTTGCCTAGCAAGAATACTGTGGATTTTAGGATATGGTTAAAATTCCAGCTAATGCCCAATAATCTTCTTTTTTTTTAAACATCTTGACACTCATCAATATCTTTATGGAAGCAACAAGAAATATTACATTGATTGTATTGCTTGCCATCAGAACATTTCCCTTTGAGTACAGTAAGCATTTCTCAACCTACAATGAATTTTATATACATTTTATGCCAAGGCTAGTTTGCAAAATTCTTCCATTTAGAGTTGCTTTCTGATTTTTAGCTTAAATGCTTACTGGAAGATTACTTATGTCACACTTTAATTTACTGGATTTAATGGGACAGGAAGTTAGCCATTAACTAATGTGTATTTCTACACATTTTATGCCTACTTTTCCAATAGATTTTTTAATGGTCATATTATGTGTTATTTGTGTACATTAGAACTGAAAATGTTATTGGAACATTGTTTATTCTGTATATATTGTCTTTTCCAGATTCTACTATGAAACATTCTGTGTGTGTCTCCTTTTCTTCCATTCTACAGAACAACAATGCTACAATACTGTTAGCAGACACGAAGAATGGTGAGAATTAGAGGGCATGTTTTCCTTAGATGGCAGATGCAAAAACTTTGCAACTGCAATTGGCTTGATGTGATATCAGTAATACACAGGACTCATGTCAGCAGAGCTAGAAACACATCAAGGATACTAACCCTGGAGATTATTATTGAATCCTATTGGAAAGAGGAAGCAACTGAAAGCTTTTACCACTTACACAAATTACCCAAAGCAAGTGACTGAAGTGGTTACCCAGGCCTGCTCACATTCTAAGATTAAGGCTGCAAGGTGTCATGAGGGAGTGAGATGTATATGAAAGAGCTCAGAAAAAGATTGTATAGAATTGTCTTTATTCTAGAGCACTGTTTCAAAAGTTTTTTGATACGAAGGACCAGCACCAGTCCATGATTCACTGAGAAACACTGTTCTGAAGAAATGGGGAGGAAACACTTTTTAGAATGATTGATGAGTGGAATATGAATAAGAAGCAGTTACTCACCTTTGTGCAGTAACGATTGTTCTTTGAGATGTGTCCCCATGAGTGCTCCACTTGTGGTATCGGGCCCGTCCCGGCGCCATGGATCGGAGACTTGCATAGCCGTACTCTGCTGGACCGCGCATGCATGAGCAGCAGCTTGCGCCGGTTGCCTTTGTTCTGTTGCACGCGGTCTGGCCCCGCTCAGTTCCTCCATCCGCCCGAGTTTCTGAAACAATAAAAAGTCAATTCCGAAGTGGGGAGGAGGGAGGGTCGTGGACCACCCACAGGGACACATCTCGAAGAACAATCGTTACTGCACGAAGGTGAGTAACATCTTCTTCTTTGAGTGGTCCCTGTGGGTGCTCCACTCGTGGTGACTTTGGAGCAATACTCCAGCGAGAAACGCGGTTCGGAATTATGGTTTCTTAACAGACGGAAGTACTGCTGTTGCCACCGATGAGTCTGAAGCCTAGTGATGCAGAATTGCATAATGTCTCATGCAAGTTTCATTGGAGGACCATGTTGCTGCCCGGCAAATGTCCCGAAACGGTACACCTCTTAAGCTGTAGACATGGCTACTGCTCTCATGGAGTGTGCTTTAGGTTGAGCCAAGAGTGGTTTATTATGTAAAGAATAGCATGTGGTAATGCATGTCACTATTAAATTCACAATGCGTTGGGATGAGAGTGGTTGATCCTTGGATCGGGCCGCCAGTGACACAATGAGACGGTCCATCCTGCGGAAATCCCGTGTTCTGTCAGTATAAAAGGCTAGTGCTCTACGGACCTCCAGGGTATGTAGAATGGCCTCACTTGATGAAGTATGCGGTTTGGGGCGGAAACAGTGGGCTCGTTGATATGAAAGTCCGAGCATATTTTAGGAAGGAATGCCGGGTGAGCTCTTAAGGTGACCGAATCTTTTGTAAATATGGTATAAGGAGGTGATGACATGAGGGCTGCAAGCTCGCTCACTCTACGTGCCGAAGTCAAAGCTAGTAAAAAGAGAGATTTAATTGTAAGCAGGTGAAGAGAAGCTGTAGCCATCGGTTCGAATTGCGGGTGCATCAACGTCTCTAGCACAATATCGAGATTCCAGGAAGGTGGTGTAGGCCTTTGTGGTGGGTTGAGATTCGTAAGACCCTTCAGGAACCGTTTTGTTATGGGGTGCAAGAACACGGAAACTCCATCTATCATGTGACGAAAGGCCATGATCGCTGCCCGGTGTGCTCATAAGGAGGCTATAGCCTTGTTGCAGTTGTAGTATATAGTTGAGTATTTTATGCAACGGTGAAAAATGTGGATCAATATAATTTTTGACACACCAGTCCACTTTCCAGAGTATGAGGCCCGTGTGGAGCTCTCCCTGCTAGACATTAGTGCATGCTTAACTGGGTCGGAGCAGAGGTTCTCGAATGTCGTGAACCACTTAGCATCCAAGCTGTCAAATGTAAGATTTTGGGTCTCAGGTGCCGAAGGGAGCCATTCCATTAGCAGGTTTGGGAAAACGGGAAGATGGTATGGGGTTTTGATCGACAGCTGATGAACTATCGAATACCATGGTTGGTGATCCCACGCTGGAGTTATGAGGATCACGTGAGCCGCATCCATGGTGATTTTCACTATAATCTTGGGTATGAGTACCACTGGTGGGAAGGCATAAAGTAATGATGTTCCTCAATGAAGGAGAAAGGTGTTTCCCAAGGAATGGTGACCTATTCCTGCCCTGGAACAATATCTCGGACATTTTGCATTGTCTTGTGTTGCAAACAGGTGTATTGATGGAAAGTCCCAATGCCAGAAGATCCGATATAGAATGTCGGTTCGGATCTCCCATTCGTGATCGTGGGGAAACTGCCTGCTTAGTGAATCTGCAATGATGCTGTTTACTCCAGGTAATTACGATGCTATAAGGAACATCTTGTTGTGGATACACCAATTCCACAAGTGAATTACTTCTGTGCAAAGAGACTGAGAACGAGCCCCGCCTTGTCTGTTGACATAGTACATCGTTGCCACATTGTCTGTGAGCACTCTGGTTGTTGTGCCCCTTATGCGCAATTTGAAATGCTTGCACACTCGAAATACTGCCCGCAGTTCTAGCATGTTGATGTGCAGCAACATTTCTACTTTGGACCATTTGCCTTGGACTGTTAGGTTGTCCATGTGGGCACCCCACTCCATAAGAGAGGCATCGGTGGTTATTTGCTTTGAAGGTTGGGAACGATGAAAGGGGACACCCTGCAACAAATTTTCCAGTTTGGTCCACCATTGCAGGTACGCCTTGACGTGTGGTGGTAGAGTCACTGATTTGTGGACACTGTGTTTTTCTGGAATGTAAATTGAAGCTATCCAGTGCTGGAGGCATCTGAAATGTAACCTCGCGTGTTGGACAACGAGAGTAGCAGTCGCCATATGGCCCATCAACTGCAAACAAATGTGTAATGGCATCATTGCAGGATGCGTGACAGTGTTTATTAGGTCTTGAATTGCATGGAAGCACTCTGCTGGTAAGTATGTGCGGGCTGCCGTTGCATCTAGCTGCGCCCCTATAAAAATCAAGTTCTGAGTTGGCTCCAGAACTGATTTTTATGTTTATAACAATGCCGAGAGACTTGAATGTCTGGATTGTTATTTTCACTGCCTTGGACACCTCTGCATGAGTGCGACCTCTGAGCAGGCAATCGTACAGATAGGGAAAAATTGTCATCCTTTCTTTGCGTAGATGAGCTACTACAACTGCCAAGGTTTTAGAAAATACCCTGGGAGTACCTGCCAGGCCAAATGGAAGCACTTTGTACTGAAAGTGTTCGTCTGCCACTGTAAAATGAAGAAATCGTCTGTGCACCACATGTATTGCAATGTAGAAATAAGCATTCTGTAGGTCGAAGACTGAGAACCAATCTCCCTCATTCAGAGCTGTTATAATTATAGCTAGGGTGACCATTTTGAAGCGTTGTTTCCGGAGGTATCAGTTTAGACCTCGTAGATCCAAGATAGGTCTCCATCCTCCATTCTTCTTTGGAGTAAGGAAATACTGAGAGTAGAACCCTTTCCCCTGGAATTCCTTGCGAACTCTCTCTATAGTTCCAATGGAGAGCAACCGATGGACCTCTTGTTTCAACTGATCTTCGTGAAATGTGTCCCTGAAGAGGGATGGGATGGGTGGGATGAGAGAAAGGGAATGGTGAGACCGGAAGCTACAATTTCCAATACCCATTTGGATGCTCCTGGGTACGAGGCTGCTGCCTATGGAAGGAGAAATCATATTGTTTTTGGGAAGTATAATAACGCCTTCATCTGAAGGGGGGTGTATACATCCCTAGTGTGCGAAACGTAGTTTGGGAATCTTTCCCTGAGTGCAGGTCCTCGTCTGTTTTGTTAGCGAAGAGCTTATGTTTATCAAAGGTAAGTTCTCAACCTTATTCTGGAGTTCCTTAGGGACTGCTGCAGATGACAACCATGAAGATCTTCTCATTGCCACACCCGTTGCAGTGACTTTTGCAGCAGTGCCCGCCACATCCATGACGATCTCCAGCGCAGCTGTGCATGCTGCGTACCCCTCTTATGCTATGGATTTGAGTAGTGGTCTTTCTGATTCAGGGAGCGGAATAATTGGAGATGCATAGTAGTAGCATCACTGATGAATACACGGTCCTTCCAAAGATATCTAATTTCTTATTATCTTTTTCTGGAATGGTATTTCTATACTGTGGCACCTTTGATCTATGTTGCACTGCATCGACCACCAATGAATTAGGTTGAGGGTGGTTAAACACAAAGTCCAAACCCTTAGAAGGGACAAAATACTTCCTATCCGCTTTTTTTTTAACTTGTTGTGGGAGTGGATGCTGGAGTCTGCCAAATTTCCTCTGCGACCTCCATGATCGCCTCATCAATGGGAAGTGCAATTCTATTGCGTTGCTTCAGGTGTAGATTTTCTAAGAGGCGGTGTTGTTTCATAGCAACATCCTCTAACCTCACCTCTTGACTCCCTGCAATGCGTTTGAACAAATTCTGAAATTGTTTCAGGTTATCTGCTGAGGAGACATCAGCTGGGATCACCGCCACCTCCGGAGAAGATGATGAGTGGTCAGTTGGTGAAGGACCCTGCTGAGGATCCTTTGGGTCTGACAGCTGACTCTCTTGGGGCTCAGTGTTCCAACTGAATTGTTGGGCTCTTCGGAGGAGGAGGCGATGACTGATTGCGTTGAGGCACTGGAGGTAAGTGAGAATCGTTAGATGAACAGCAGCATGTGTCTCTCTTGTAGCATTAGGAGGTCTGGTCATGATGAATAGGGTCATAGTATCCCCTGTGGTAATGACCGTAGTACCGCTCTGAGTGTGCTGGTGATGAATGCCTGGAAGAGAACACTATATCTTGTATAGTAGTGCTGTCTTGGTGACTGGATGGGAGACCGTGAATGATGTAGTGAGTGTCTTGGAGATGAGGACTCAGAAAGAGAGCCTCCTCTCCCTATATCTTGGCTCTCTGTAGCAGGAATAGCTAGGAGAAGAAGCTGGGCTGCCTGCCCTATTGTAATGCTGATGATGTGCTGGCAGGGAGGGGGGTGGCCCAGGTGAGAAAGCCAGGGAATTAAGCCCTGAATGCTCCATTGTCTGTTCACAGGTTTCCCCTGTGCTGCTGTGTTACTAGCCTGCAGCAGTACCGGGTTTTGTGATGCTAATGGAGCTTGCTCTGGTGCAGGCAAGCTCCCTTGTTGAATCAAAGCTGCTGGTGCTGGAGGCATCGCAGCTGCTCTTGCTGCCAGTGCCAGCTTCACAGCTGATCCTGCTGCCGGCACCGCAGGCTTCACAGCTGATCCTGCTGCCAGTGCAGGCTTCATAGCTGAGCCTGCTGCCGGCATCGCAAGCTGCACAGCTGATCCTGCTGCTGGCACCGCCAGCTTCTCAGCTGTCCCTGCTGCTGGTGCCGGCTTCACAGCTGATCCTGCTGCCCATGCTGAAGCCCTCAGTGCCAGCGATGTGGCTGTCAGTTTACGTGGCTCTGAGGGAGGCCGGTGCAGATTGTGCTCTTGGTGCCGGCTGCGGCGGTTTTTTTACGTTTGTGTCCAGCAGCCGCTGCAATCCCATTCTGGCTGCTCCTGACATGCCCAAGCCCCATTTTAAGCCCCGCCCGGTACTAAACGCCATAGGTAGAGACCAGGTTGGGGATTTTTTTGAGGCAGACGCCTCACTACCCATGCTGGGGCGCTTGTGACCCACAGAGGTAGATGGCTCAGCAGGCTGCAACGCCTTATCTATAGACAGCATCTTCAAGCGACTGTCTCTATCCTTGCAGGCTCTGGCTATCAGTTTACAGCAATGCTGACAGCGCTGAGGTACATGTGCCTCTCCCAAACAGCCGATGCACTTCTCATACCCGTGTGACACTGGCATAAGCTCTCTGCAGACCACACATTTCTTAAAGCCCAGAGACCCAGGCATCTCTCACAAGGGGCGTACCCCCACTGTGAGAAAAACAGTTTTTTTGTTTGTCTGAAAGAACACTGAACCAGAATAGAAACTGTGAAGGGTAAAAGAAACTTGCTTTGGTAAACTAAAAAGAAGTTACACACCCTGTGAAGTAACAATTGTTCTTCGAGATGTGCCCCGTAGGTGTTCCACTCTAGGTGTCAAGTCCCGTCCTGGCGCCACGGCTCGGAGATTTTTCATAGCTGTGTTCCGCCAGCTCGCGCATGCGTGCTTCCCCAGAGCGGTGTTCGCGCCTTTGATCAGCCACGCGCGAGCCGACAACTGTCAGTTCCTTTCACCCGCTCATCTGAAAGAAACAAATAAACAATTCCGGAGTGGGGAGGAAGGGCGGGTCATGGAGCACCCACAGGGCACATCTCGAAGAACAATCGTTACTTCACAGGGTGAGTAACTTCTTTTTCTTCTCTGAGTGGCCCTGTGGGTGCTCCACTCTAGGTGACTCCGGAGCAGTACCTAGGACAGAGTTAGAGCGCTTCAGAATCAAGACTACCAGCACGATTAAGTACTGCTGTAGCCACAGAAGAGTCTGAAGCAAACTGATTGACTATAGCATAGTGCTTCATAAAAGTCACATTAGAAGACCACGTTGCTGCTCTGCAAATGTCATGAAAAGACACTCCACTCAGAAAAGCTGTGGTAGTAGCAACTGCTCTAGTAAAATGCGCCCTCGGAAGAGAAGGGAGAGGCTTCCCTCGTAGCGTGTGACACATGGATATACATGAAACTATGAGCCTCAAGATGCACTGAGAAGATAGAGGTTGTCCCCTTGAACGGTGTGCTAATGATACTATCAAGCGGTCTGTCTTCCTAAAACCAATGTCAATGTAAAATGCTAAGGATCTTCTCATATCCAATGTGTGTAGCAGCACTGCTTGCATTGAGGTATGGGGTTTAGGGAAGAAACATGGTAAAACTACCGGCTCATTTATGTGGAATTCAGAAGAAACCTGTGGAATAAATGCCAGATGGGTCCTCAATGTCACTGAATCCTTGGAAAAAACTGTATATGGAGGTGAGGCCATAAAAGCTGCTATCTCACTCTAGGACTAGATCCAAGTTCCATAGAGGTGGAGGAGGTCTCCACAGAGGATGAAGGTTCGAGAGCCCCTTCAAAAACCTTTTTGTAATAGGGTGAGCAAACAAGGAGACATCCTCATCCCTATGATGGAATGCATTAATTGCTGCCAGATGTACTTGTAGAGATGCGACTGCTAGGCCATTGTCATGCAGTTGCAAGAGGTATTCTAATATACAGGGTAGAGTTGCGCAACGAGGATCTATATTGTTATCCGCGCACCATGCTTGGAATCTGGACCACTTAACTGTATAAGCTGTTCGGGTAGACTGTTTCCTACTATGCATTAACACTTCCCTGACTCACTGAGAACAGGACTGCTTGGAGTCGGTAAACCAACAAGCATCCACTCTGTGAGGTGCAGAACTTCGGGTCTCGGATGACTGAGAGATCTGTTGTCTTGGGTCAATAAATTTGGAAGAGACAGCAGAGGATATGGTACTCTCACTGACATATGGTGGAGCATTGAGAACCAAGGCTGACAAGCTAGAAGGATTACCCGAGCTTTGTCTGTGTTGATTTTCTTGAGAACCTTGGAAATTAAGACTACTGGGGGAAAGGCATATGGTAACAACTTTCCCCAGTGGAGAAGGAAGGTGTCCCTCAGGGAATTATGTCCTATTCCGGCTCTTGAACAATAGGCGGGACATTTCGAATTGTGTTCTGTCGCGAATAAATCTATCGCCGGAAACCCCCACCGGGAAAAAATACGAGTCAGCATGTCTGTGCAAATCTTCCACTCGTGGTCGTGTGGGAAACGCCTGCTGAGAGAGTCTGCTATTAAGTTGTCGACACCTGGAAGATACGAGGCTGTTAGAATGGTGTTGTTACCACACCAATTTCATAAGCAAATGCTCTCCGCACAAAGAGAACAAGACCGGGCACCTCCTTGTCTGTTGACGTAAAACATGGTTGCCACATTGTCCTTCAAAATCCTGGTAGTTGTATTCCGAATATGTAACTGAAAATGCTTGCAAGCATGGCGCACCACTCTCAACTCGAGGACATTGATATGCAGTAGCATTTCCTGTGTCGACCATCGTCCCTGGACCATGAAACTGTCCCTGTGAACCCCCCAACCCGTTAGGGAGGCATCTGTTGTTATTTGTTTTGTTGTGGGTGATGAAACGGAACACCCATGAGAAGATTGGCCGGGTTGCCCACCACGATAGGGACTCCTGGACATACTGTGGCACCACTATTGGCCTGTGAACACTGTGCTTCGCCGGAACATAAACGGTGGCCAGCCAGTGGTGGAGGCAATGAAAACGTAACCTTGCATTCTGCTCTATGACGGTGGCAGCAGCTATATGTCCTATGAACTGTAGACAAATGCGCGTGGGAATTGTCGGAGAGAATACCACAGTATGCACCAGGTCTTTGATTACCGTAAAAAGTTCCGTTGGTAAGTATGCTCATGCCGTGGTGGAATCGAGTTGTGCATCTATAAAGACGAGGTTCTGGGACGGAACTAGTGATGACATCTTCACATTTATGAGAAGGCCCAGAGCAGCAAATGTGTTAGACAGTGTTCGAACCATATGGCATGTTTCCGTAAACGTCGTGCTTCTCATGAAGCAATCGTCCAAATAGGGGAATATTGTCACTCCCAATCTATTGCGCCAATGTCGAGCAAACGTCAAACCTCTTGTTGCAGCAGTTGCTTGTGAGAGGGGTCCCTGAAGAGGGACGAGGTAGGGGGAGTGGTAGAGGAAATAGAGAGAAAGGAGATGGAGAGGCCAGACTGCACTACCTCTAGTACCCATCTGTCCGTGATGATGTCTGACCAACAATGATAAAATGACCGTAGGCGATGGTGAAAAAGATGAAGAGTCTCGTTTTCCGTGTTGATTGTGGGCAGCTGGTTTGCATCCTCGACAGACAAGTCAAATCTGCTGCTTAGTTGATGACTGACTGGTCGAACGGCACTGTTGGGGTCATTTGTGCTGAGGACGTTGTCTAGGGCATTGATTGTCGAAGGGACGTGATTGTTGTCTGGAGAAATTAAAATCATATCTTCGTTGATAAGGGAAATAACGTCTACGTTTGAAGGAGGGTGTGTACATCCCAAGTGTACATAAAGTGGTGCATGAATCCGAAGTCGCTCTCGGCAGTGGGGACTCTCTGATGGCCGCCCCAGCAGATTGTCCAGACCCCCCAGGGGTCACTTTGGAAGCCCCTGCAGACATTGTAGCTGCTGGAGGGAGGGATTGCGCTGGAGACGGCTTTGATCGCTTTGAGCCCACTGGTCCCAGGGAAGCCGCCTTCTGCTTTTGTTCAGGGGCTTTCGTGGTTGCAGGAGGGATCGGGTCAGGCTACAATGCCTTCCTGAACATCAGCATTCTTATTTTCATCTCCTGCTCCCTCCGGGCTCTTGATGTTAATTTGTGGCAATGGGTGCACTTCTCGGGGACATGAGCTTCCCCCAGGCACCTGATGCAGGTGTCATGGCCGTCAGCCGTTGGAATGGGCTCATGGCATGCCAAACATTTTTTGAATCCCGTCGATCCAGGCATTTTCAGTACGGTTACAGATTAAATGCCTGTGTAAACCCCGCGTGAATACTCGTCAATTTCAAGTTTAACACTTTGTGCAGTGCTTTATGAGAAGCGGCTTGAGAGAAAAAAACTTTTTTTTTTGAACAGAAGAACAAAGTAACAGGAACACGACTAACACTAACAATTTTAACTATTTACAGATGTAGAAACTAACTAAAACCATTTCTGAAGAGAGAACTCAGGGAGCTCAGACCTTAGGCGGTCGAGAGGAACTGATGGTTGCCGGCTCGCACGCGACTTATCAAAGGCGCCAACGCCGCACTGGGGAAACACTCATGCGTGAGCCCGCAGAACACGGCGATGAAAAATCTCCGAGCCGCAACGCTGGGATGGGACCCGACACCTAGAGTGGAGCACCCCCGGGGCCACTAGAAGAAGAATATACAGATCTGAGGAAAGGAGAACTCTGAGGGAGAGAGTGAAGCTCCGTTCCTGACCGAGGGCGGTTGGAAGGAACTGAGCAGGGCTGGACTGTGTGCAACAGATCAAAAGCAACCAGTGCGAGCTGCTGCTCGCACATGCGCAGTCCAGAAAAACACGGCTATGCAAGTCTCCGATCCATGGCGCCGGGACGGGCCCGACACCACGAGTGGAGCACCCACGGGGACCACTCGAAGAAGAAGTATATGTTTGTAAGACTCTGGATATGGGATTGTCCTTCAATAATTATCACTAGCTGGAACCTGCTACTAAACTAAAGATACCATAGTGATAAATACCCTAGAATACTTTGAACATATTTCAACTGTTCATCTTTCCCTATTGGGGAAATAGCTGAATAGCTGGGCACTGAGTGGCTTTATTGAAATAACAGTAAACCATGCCCTGACTCAGTTTAGATACTGTAATCTGATTAAAATCTTTTAATTTTTGTTTTAAATATATTAATACAAATCTTCTTTTGTTTCACATACCTGGAAATGAGAGGTGAAACCTTAATAGCTATCTAATTACAATATACAATACTATACTACTTGTATAGTAGAGATATTTTGTTACTGTCTAAAGTAGGGATGTTAAACTATGTTTATTTTTGTAAACATGTAACTGCTGAAATTTACATGTGGGGGGAGAGGCCAGGCGGGAGCCGGTGCTCCACGGAGCTGGCACACGTGGGGAGCCAGCTTAAAAGCTGACTCCCCACGCGTACTGACTCCGGCCTGCCCCCATCCCGCACTGCTGCCTCTGTATCAGAGGTAGCAGCGTGGGGGGCAGGCAGCTTCACAGGAGCTGGTGCTCATGGGGAGTAGGAGACAGCAAGGGGGCAAGTGGTTCCATGGGAGCTAGTACGCATGATACAGAGGCAGCAGGGGAGTGTATTTATGTAACCATGTGTATTAACTGATGAACCCAGGCTTATCGATGAACCATGTACACATTAACATCCCTAGTCTAAAGCAAAAGAATCACAACTGACAGCCTTCTACAGCAGCAGTTAGGTTGGGCACAGGCATGAGTGATTATTTTCCTCGGTGCTAATAGAACTTTAGTATCTGAAGTACTTTGCCTTTAGGTAGAGTATTCTTAGAGAACTGAAGAAGAAGAATAAATGCCACAGTTGGTAGCTAAATATCCACTTGCTCCAGTGGATGTAAGTGACCACATATTCTTTCTTACTATTTTCTTCCTTTTGCATTTTAACTTTGTTCTAATTCCTGTCAGTTTTTTAAATAGTTTTGTCTATACATTACACATAATGTCAATCTGACTTACCTCCACTCTTAATGAGGATATCAAAGAGATCATCCATCTGCTGACTGTGTGCATTTGAAATCTGTAACAGAGAGTATTTCTTATAATTTCTTATTCTCAGAGGGGTATCCATGTTAGTCTGTAACTTTAAAAACAACTTTAAAAAAAACGAGTAGTCCGATAGTATCATGAGCTTTCATGGACAAAACCCACTTCTTCAGATGAGATTAATAAATGGGTTTTGTCCACAAAAGATTGTGATACAAGACATATATTTTTGTTAGTCTCTAAGGTGCTACAGGACTACTCGTTTTTTTACAAGTTATTTCTTATCATGCAGATCTCAATCCAAGATGTGACTGATGCCAGCTTCCCTCAATAACACTTAGCTTGTATTATGTTCTCTATTAAAAAAAAATGACTTCATGCTCATCAATAAAAGCTGGAATAATGCCATACTTTTAAATACTTTGAATCATAATAGATGATGGTTGTCATATATGTTATAGATTTGTCACTGAGGAAGCTAACAGAAGACCAATCAGGAAAATGCAGAAAAGCAAGGAGAAGTTTATTTAAAAAATAATACAAATAATGTTGATATATTTATAACACCTATGGTTAATGGCAGGGATGGGAAATAATTGTTGATGGGGGGGGGGGGGGTCACTCCACGAATTTGGTAAGTGGTCAAAGTCCACACTATTCCATGATATTAACGGAGGAGGTACAGGGTCTGTGATGGAGGTTGGGTGCAGAAAGGAGCTTGTGGTAAGGGACTAGGGTGCAGGAGCTGGTGTGGAGTTTGGGAGAAGGAGGAGGTTATGACCTGAGGCACAGGACTGGGGTGCAAAGTCTGGAAGGGAGTATGGGTGCAGAAGAGGTTTCTGACCTGAAGGAGTGTAGGATGCAGTTGGACCAGTGTTCCCCGTAAGCTGTGTGCTTGTGTGGCTACTCAGAAAAAATTCAAATGCTGCCCAGCTGATTATCAGAGCTTCCACAGCTAGGTTTTGTGTTTCTATTGGTGATGCATAGTCACAAATGCCTCAGTGCACATAAAATTTATTCAGCACATTGATGGAAAAAATCCAAACATGGATGGAAAAGATTAGAGGGAACATTGGTTGTGACCTGGTGCAGGGGCTTAGGTTGTGGCCTTCAGCAGGAGGGGGTTGTGACCTGGGGCAAAGGATTGAGGTGCAGGGTTTGGCATGGGGTATGGATCTGGGAGTGAGGATACAGAGGGTTTAGGCTGTGACCTGGGGTAGAGGTTCATGCGGGGGGGGGGGGGGAGGGAGGGGCACAGGTTTGGTGTGTGGGAGGGGTAGGGTGCCAGGTGCAGGCTCTGGCCAGGAGATGGTTTAGGTGACTTACTTTAGGTAGCTGCAGCCCTGCAGCCCAATGGGACCCTTAAGCAGGCTCCTTGCCTGCCACGCCCCTGCTCGCTGCTGCAAACAGCTGGCTTTGGTGACCATAAACATCTCACTTGCTGCGTACTATGTCCCCCCTGGGGAATAAGCATGACCCAGATAGTTCCAGCCAGTGGGAGCTGTGAGATTGTGCTGGGGATGATGGCAGAAAATGCCTTCTCTCCTCCCCCACCAATGTCCCACTATGTCGGACACACATAGTTCCTGCAGCCAGACACTTTGAGTGGCATTTGGGACACAGGAGGCCGGGTGTTTGCCCAAGGCTCCTATTGGGGTTTGAAAGACTGGATCTGACCCATGGACTGTATGTTGATACCTCTTCAAACAGTGGCTTCTTCTATCATATAAGCACCAGCCAAGATTTGTGGGTGGTCTACTGGTTATAAATTTATTTTTAAAAAATAGAGATGAGATGTCTATAGTAATTATTACAATGAAATAGAAACAAACCAGAAGAGCATCTTCTCTTGCAACTGTTTTGAAGTCTCCTTATTGCCAACATGAATTACGTCATGGTGATACTTTAAGGCCCACTCTCCAACATGCCTCATAATAATTTCACAAAGAAATACAAACAATGGAAAGAAATAAACTGTATACTTTTCACTTGGTCATTTCAAGGTATCAAGGGTCAGACAAACTCTTTAAGAGCTGAAGAGCATCATTCGAAGGATAGTTATTGCTAGCTAGGTAACAAGGTATCAGACTTGATTTATGAGTTAACTAAGATTCTTAGTATCACACATTAATAATTTCCATCCAGCTAATATACAGCGAAACAATCAATATTTAGTAGATTTGAAATAATTGTCTCTAAAGAATAAATTCTGTTAACAGAATCATGAAAAACCCAGCCCTGGGAGTGAAGATCAATATATATATCTAAATATCAACAGGGTAAGTCCAAGCAATGGAGTGCATACAGGGAAATCTTGGCATTCAGACCAATAATAATCTATGTTAAAAGGGGAAAAAGGATCTGATAGGGTATGTCTACACTACAGCGCTAATTCAAACTAACTTAGTTCGAATTAGTTAATTCGAACTAAGCTAATTCGAACTAACGCATCTAGAACTAAAAACTAGTTCGAATTAGCGTTTTGCTAATTCGAACTAGCATGTCCACATTAAATGGACCCTGAACCAGGCTTAAGGATGGCCGGAAGCAGTGCCGGCAGGGCATCTGGTGTTGGCCAGAGTGGCCACCAGGGAAACCTGGGAAGCCTTAGCCTCCCACTAGTTCGAATTAAGGGTCTACACAGCCCTTAATTCGGACTAGCTAGTTCGAACTAGGCTTAATCCTCGTAAAATGAGGTTTACCTAGTTAGAACTAAGCGCTCCGCTAGTTCGAATTAAATTCGAACTAGCGGAGCGCTAGTGTAGCGCCTATTAAAGTTAGTTCGAACTAACATCCGTTAGTTCGAACTAACTCTGTAGTGTAGACATACCCATAGTTATTTTCCCTTATTTTGCCTACCTCTTGTTGACATGCCTGCATATTGCGGGTCTGTTTTATGGCCTCTTCATAACGTGGAGGGTCTTTTGTCTTGGTTCCTGGATTGCTGAATAGAGAGTGTTGTATGATATATGGTTGGGACTCAGCTGGTGAGTGAGGCTGTGTGAAACAACAACATAATGGACAAACAAGTTTAGCACATAGGTAAAATAAGCTATTCTTAAGGGAATTAGCTATATAAATATTAGATCTCCACTAGTTCTCCAGTCAGATAACTATCTAGTTAAAAGTTATCACATACTATATGTCTCATAGGCGTAGCTGTGTTAGTCTGTAACTGAAAAAAACATTTTACGTTTTTTTACACACTAGATTATACATTGTATGTATTCTATATGTAAAAAATTCATATTCACTCAAAACTAATTCCTCATGCTTACATTTTCTTAATAAAAAATGTAGCAACATTCTTGTGGAGAAGAGTTAGCTAATCTTACCTTATCAGGTCCATTTTGCACTGAGGAAACCTGGTTCTTTCCAGCATCAGGACTAGTGTTTGATTTCTTATTGATAAAAGGCTGTTGTAGTGGATTTTGATAGGGAAATACTGTATTTGATGTATTAGGTGGGAAAACCTGTCAAAGATTTAATATTTTGTCAACAGCTAATATTTTTATATTCACAAAGATGGTTAAACAACATTATTAAAATCATTATGGAAATTAACAGTTATTATGCTTTCTTTCTTTTGTATTTGTTTGCTAAACTTCTACACAGGAAAGTGTTTTTTCTATAACTACAGTACTTGTCTGCATTTTTCAGGGAATCAGGCAAATGAGCCTGGAGCAACTGTCAGCATTGCAGTTCCTAGAAAGAGGCTCTGACTCTGTGAAGTTAAGCCTTCACTCACCTGAAGTTTATAGAGGGGTAGCCAGGTTGGTCTATAAGTTTAAAAACAATGAGCAGTCCTGTGGCACCTTAGAAACTAAGAAATTTATTAGGTCATGAGCTTGTGTGTGTAAAATCCACTTCATCAGATGAGTTGGAGTGGAAATTACAGAATCCAGGGTATATATAACAGCAAAAAGAAGTTACTTGTCCATTGCAGGACCAGTATTAATCGCATGTCTATATCACATGCTATGAATGAGACACATCTAGCCTGACTTAATGTTGCAAGTCACAATTGACAGGAAACTTCTTTTGCTGTTATATATATATATATGCACTCTGGATTCTTTAATTTCCACTCTAATTCATCTGATGCAGTGGATTTTACACACAAAAGCTCATGATCTAATAAAATGTTAGTCTCCGAGGTGCCATAAGATTGCTTCTTGTTTCTGAATGTATAATAAACTGCTTCAGTCTGCCTGAAGAGTCTGACAAATAACTTTTGCTGAAAATTATACTTACAAAAATCTAAACTGCTTTCATCTCTGATTTTCCAGGAAGCACATGATCTAATAATGTTGTTCTTAGAGACAAATGGTTTCTGGCACATGAGAATGGAATAGTTCTTCTGAAGGCATAAAACAATTTAAAATAATATCATCACCTAGTGGCCAACCAATAAAGCACAATAGTACTAATTTCTGATTAAAACTAGTTCTTAGACAGATATAAAATCCTAGTGAATATCTATTAAAAATAGATGTCACATTAAGGGCTCCTTTTTGTAAATCAGGATTATCAAACCTACATAAATACAGTGAAGTCTATCCCTTTCAGGTAAAAAAAAAAATCTTATTTGAGAAGGTTAGCTGGTATTTGAGCACAATCAAAAGAAATAGAAAAATGGGAATAACATTTTATCCCATCAGTACAGTAATATGTGCTGTATAACAAATAAAATAGCTAGTACTAATATAGTAATTTTCTTTCATAATACTTATGTTATTAAAGTTTAAGGCCCATCAGCCCCTTTTTCCACATAGGGAAAATATGGTGCAAAGAGAAAGTTAGTGTCTAGATCCAGAAAGCTGACAGAGTCAGCAGTACAATCCCTAAAATATAAGTACCCTCAGGTGCAGTGGAATCCACAGACCCAAGTTACATACCAAGGAGCAGGATTCACACAAGATGTCATACTAAGCAGGAAGCTGCCTAAACTAGACAACAGAAAATGTCTGAAAGGGGCATGGTCTAAGTCTTGGGCCCTACAGGGAGCTGGGAACCTAACTGTGGGCTAGGGGGAGGTGCTTCCCTCCACTGTGAATTCACACCCCTGTGGATACATAGCCTGGGCATTAGCCAGATCTGGCTTTGGTGCCTTTCTTACAAAAAAAAGAAGGAAATTCATCCCTCATATGTTCTTTAGCTCAGTGTCTCCAGCTGTCACTGTTATATGGGAGACTTTGGTTCAAATTCCCAGACACTAATTTGAAACAGAATTTCCCATCACCAAGGTATATCATACGGGATCAGTCTCTCAATCTCTCCCATAGAAACTGTTCAGCAGAGCCTGGAAGCTGAGTTTCCCAAATGGGCACCCTAGTAACTAGGCAAAAGAATCATTGTTTCTAGTCCACTGCATATTTCAGTATCCAGTAAACCATGTTGTCTGACTTAGAAAGGCTATTTCAGCAAATGGTAACAAGTGCTTCAAATTACAGTATATACTAATTTCACATTTATATCTCCTCAGTAGTCACAAACCTTTCTTATCTGTTGGGCCTGACTGAGCACATAGTGTGTGACAGTATTTTGTTTTAATGGTCGACCATGCATCTGTGGTGCTGTCTGAACTAAACCAGAAGAAGAAACAGGTGCAGATACTTGCGATGAAGCCTGAATTCCTGCTTGTGACTGAGCCTAAAGAGAAATTAGATTTACACAATGACATTTAACGTTTTCGCTATTTACAATTTAGTTATGGCATAATCAATAATTCTCAACAGTAATAATGTACAATAGTCAAGAAATCACACTGTTTGAATATTGTTTCAGATTTCACAAAACTATGCAGCACAATACTTGAGTACATGAAAGTAAAATAGAAGTAGATGGGCAAACAGTTGAACTTTGGAAAAAAAAAATCCCAATACACATTTTACAAACAAACATACACGTTTTGCAAATGACCGCATTTCAAGTTATATGCTGTGATCCAGCATAGATCAGAAAATCTAAATAAGATACTTCTGAGAACCCCCTTTTTATACACCTGTTTCTTGAAACTTAAATGTAAGGTAACCCTGGCCTATCACCCTTCCATCTGCTTAATCTCCAGGCAGGGTAATTACCAAGGACATTTTAAAAAAAATCTCTGCTAGAATGCACAAAATGGACTCAAGAAAATGCCTGGCTTTGGGAAAAGAAGCTAACTGAAAAGGTTGGCTCTTGATAGTTTCCACTCAAGTTAATGCATTGTGCAATAAGTCTATTTTTACAATTATTAAGCATACTAGAAGATTTTCTCAGTGTTTCTTGGGTCCGTAACTCAAATAAGTTTTGTTTTTCTTCATTTAAATAATTGTACTTGAGTTGGGGTGGAGATGAGGGGTTCAGTATGCAGGCTGCCCCAGAGAGAGGACAACCCCAGCCTTCTCTCACTGTAACAGCTTGGGGCCAGGCGGATAAACTCTCTGAAATATATATATATATATAAAATAGATAGCTGTCCCTTTCTCCGCTCTTGCCAGCCAATGGGGTTATAGCTGACCTGGTCCCCATCTCTGGTCCCTTGCTGCCCCCCTGTGGCCATTCTACAGTATAACTCCATCCTGCTAGGCTCCTCCCTTTCCATGTTATGATAAATAATTGAATTCCAGACACATCCCATTGTCCTGACACCACCAAACCCTGACATTTCTTTAAGTTATGAGAAGAGAAACCTGCATTCCAAATTTGATGTCTTAGCTTTTACCATTAAGTAGGAGTTCTTGAACAAACAGACTCACAGACGGATGGACACAGAGACACACAAACTCTCCAAAATATATAGTAGATAAATAATACTTTTCTACTCTGTATATAAAAAGGAGTAGCATTGTTGACAATCATAATGGGCAATTTAAATGATTAAAATTAGAGAAAACATACCTGTAGCTTTATATTTCCCACTGGTAGTTGCACTGACGTGGCTGAATTAGTTCCCTGGATAGACAGTGGGAGTAGCAACTGTGTTGTTCCATGGGTAGTTAGTAAAGCTTGAGGCTGGGCAACAACTGCTGTTTGTGGCTGCCTCTGGGAACTCACATAGAGTTGAGAGATTACATTCTGTGGCTCAGCTTTGGCTAAAGGCACCTCCTGCTTGATAATGACAGCCTTTTTAGCAACTAGGTTCTGGCCACCTGTAGACACTGGCTGTCCTAAAGGCTGGCTAGCTACAGATACTGCTTGTCTTGGACTAAAACAATCAGTAAGAGTGTTTTCATCTTTGATAGCAGAATTTAATTGTTTTTGATCCAAAGTAGTTATAGAGTCAGCAGGAGATTGGGATTGCTGCTGCTGACTCCGTTTTTCAACCTCCAGTTGCATTTTCAGTATTTCCACAAGTTTCTGTTCTTGTTCCAGTTTCCGTTTGAGCTCTTCAATCTGCTTCTCTTTTTCTTGAAGCTTGCGGTCCTTTTCTGCTGCATCAAGCTCCATGCTCGAGATGCTTGCACTGGTGTGAGTCAGAGTATCTTCATTAACAGTCACTTTTACAGGTGAAGTACTTAAGAACTGGGATGGTGACATCATGGTCATCATTTCCGTGAAAGTATCTGTCATATTAGTGTCATCTGTGCTTAGACTTGATTGTTCAGAAGGAGATGGTGAATTAGACAATGGGGAACTAATGCTTTCAGTATGCGCTAACTTGAAGCCAGTTGCAGCAGACGATGTTTCTGAAGGAAAACTCCCCATTGATTTATTTAATGCTGTAACAGAGAATGCCACAGTTACCTCCCCTGTGTTACTAGTGACACCAGTAGAAGTGGTTATTGCAACCACATTATTAGTATTGATACCATTATTGTTAAGATCTTGGTAGGATTTCAGGCGCTCAATAAGATCTGTTTTAGTTCCAGACACTGGCAATCCCCTTAACTTCAACTCCATCTTCAGTTCAGCTACCTGAGGAGAAAATAAGATTTAGTATTAAAAACAGAACAAACAGCATGTTGTTTTACTTACACTGCATTCTGCTAAAATAACTTCCTTTTTAACATATCTCCTATTCATTATAGTCTAGAGAGATTCTTTATAGCAACATTTATGTAAAAATATCTATATGAACATGTTATTTATGGTTTGGTGGAAAGCCATTGTTATTGTTGTACAATGGACAAACATTTCAGATAACTCTGTAAGCACACTGCATACTTCTTTAACAAAAACAAAACTCATCTGTGAAATATGAAAGTACATAATCTCTTCACTTTGGACTGAATACTTCTGAAACAAATCTATAGTGTCTGATAAATTTGCACATTAACGGCGTGAAAACACAAAATTTGGCATGCTGAGTCACTTCCTTATGTCAGCATGAGGCAAGATTATTGGACCTATTGTTTCAGAAATTTATCAGGGGGATTGGATGACTCGGTGCATTAGTTACCATTAGTTAGAAATTGACTAAATATTACCATAGGCCACCTGGGTTTCTTTCACAAGAGTGAAAAGCATAATGAATTTAGCTATCTAACTTCTGATGGGGAGAGCCCTGGATTTTCCAATCGACTAAGCTCATACTCACTGGAGGTAAATTATGTACAGAAGGAGCAAGTTAATAAGTATGTGTTTTATATAATTCTTGCCATCAAAATTTGTATTTAGAAATAAAGGGTTACTTACCCAACAGTAGCTGTGGTATTCACATCATTCCACTCTTGGTGCACATGCACCTCATGTGCAAAAGACCATATTCTTTTGGCTAACAGTGTCTGTTAGGGCCACACCTGTACCCTAACTGCCCCCCCCCCCAACTGAGTGCATACAGGAAAAGTAGGCCCATCTGTCCCTCAATTCCTTCACCAATTCCACAGGAGAAGAACTCTGTATTCACAGGAAAGTATAATGGGGTGTGGAATCTGCATGACAACACAACTCAAAGAAGAACAGCTACTGCTAGATGACACTCTTTAGGTGAGTGTTTGTACACATAGATTCCCTTTTTGGTGACTAACAAGCAGTTTTCTGATTGGTTGGTACTGGGTACTAGGAATCCTACTTAAATAATGACTGTAGGAGAACCCTAGAAAAATTGCCATCCAATTCCTGGAAGCCAGTGTTAAAAAATAGTGGCTTGTAAATGTGTGCAGTAAATCCTGTGTAGATGTTCAATATATTTCAAATACGGGCCCTGGGCTGAGATGCAATGGAACGCTGCATCCCACCTCCCACCCCTCACCTTGGGTGGCAGGTTTTCCTCTGTCTGGGGTAAAAACCCCTGCGCTTGTTGGTTCTCTGCCAAAGCAAGGAGCCCTGTCCCCTGCTCAGCCTGAGGATAGGTCTGAGCTGCTGAACTGTTTGTACTGATTACAGCCTCACCCTGACCAAAGACCTGGGCTTATAAACTGCTGCTCAACCTGTGGCCAGGTCTGAGTCCTTAACTGTTTGTTTGTTGCCCTGCCCTGCCCCAGGGCCTGGGCTTGTAGACTACTGATCAACCTGCAGGCAAGTCTGAGCCCTTAAACTGTTTGTCTATCGCCCCAACCTGCCCATGGGCTTGGCTTTATAAACTGTTGCTCAGCCTGCAGCCAGGTCTGAGCCCTTAAACTATCTATCGCCCCACGCTAATCTAGGGCCTGGGTTTATGGAGTGCTGCTCAGCCTGCAGAGAGATCTGAGCCCTTAACTGTTTTCATATCCTGCCCTAGGCAAGGGATGGGTCATTCAACTATTGCTCGTCCCAAAGAAGGCCTGTGAACTGCTGCATGGGCCTGAGCCCTAGGACTTTTGATTACCTCACCGTGAGCTAGGGCCCAGGTACTTGGGCTATAAGCTGGAGCCCCCCCTAGACTAAGGCAGGCCAGCCCTGCAGCAGGGCCTGACAGGCCTACCAACTGGTTGGAATGCAGTGTAGCGAGGCAACATGGCCTCCCTCCAAACTGCTACCAGTACAGAAACTAACAGATTTATTAGGGCATAAGCTTTTGTGGGTAAAAAACCCACTTCATCAGATGAATTGGAGTGGAAGTTACAGAAGCAGGAGTGTGTGTGTGTGTATATATATCTATATATATATGGAAGAAGTTTCTTGTGTTAATGAGCTAATCAAGTCAGAGTGGAAATAGGTCACATCTCCACACCAAATGCTGTAAATGACCCACTTTAGTTTTCTGACTCCTCGTTTTTGTGTGATATGAATCATGAGGCAATGTGTCCTAGAAACTGAGACGTGTTATTTGGAATCCCTGGGGAGATAGGAAACTACATTTACTATATCAACTATTCTATTAGATAAAGGTTTAAGTAGGGCATTCATTGCACAGAAAAGCAGATACTGCAAGGGTGTTGTCTGACTGCCATGGGTAGTAAGAAGGAACTTAGGGATTGCTGAGTCTGTTCTGCCCTTTGTGCCCTCAGGTGTGAGCTGCAGAGGCACTTCACGTGCAGAAATGGTCTCGAAGGACACTGCTAACCAATAGGATAAAACAGTTACCTTTGGTAACTGTTGTTCTTTGAGATGTGTCGCCCATATCTATTCCAATTAGGTGTGCGCAGGATAGTGATAGTGACTGTGAAATGCTAAGGGAGATTAGAGGCTATAAAAATAAATAACTCAATAATGACTACTCCTATATTGGCTGGACACACACCAACGCAGAACAGGAAGCAGAGATAAAGTTTTTTGACACCTTAAATAACTGCTTCTTGGAGCAGCTAGAACCCACAAGAGGCGAGGTGATTCTTAATTTAGTCCTGGCCCGCTTGAAAATAGTGAGCATACTATAATTAAATTTAACATCCTTGTGGTGGGAAAAACACCACAGCAGCCTAACACTATGACATTTAATTTCAGAAAGGTGAACTACATAAAATCAAGGAAGTTAGTTAAACAGAAATTAAAAGGTACAGTGGCAAAAGTAAAATTCCTGCAGGCTGCTTGGAAACTTTTCAAAGACACCATAATATAGGCTCAACTTAAATGTATGCCCAAATTAAAAAAACACAGGAAGAAAACCAAAAAAGTGCTACTGTTGCTTAACAACCCAGTAAAAGAAGCTGTGAGAGATAAAAAGGCGTAGTTTAAAAAGTAGAAGTTAAATCCTAGTGAAGAAAATAGAAAGAAACATAAAGTCTATCCAATGAAGTGTAAAAATATAATTAGGAAGGCCCAAAAGGAATTTGAAGAGCTATCTAAAAACTTAGAAAGTAAAAGCAATTTTTTTTAAGGCTATCAGAAACAGGAAGCCTTCTAAACAATTGGACGATAGAGATTCTAAAGGTGCACTAAAGGATGATAAGATCATTGCAGAGAATTTAAATTAATACTTTGTTTCAGCGTTGACAGTTGAGGAGGTGAGGGAGAGTCCCAATGTGAGCCATTTTTTTAAGTGATTATTTGAGGAATTGTTCCAGATTGAGGTGTCATTAGAGGAAGTTGTGGAAAAAATTAATAAACTTAACAGTAACAAGTCACTAGGATTGGATGACACTCACCCAACATTTCAGAAAAAACTCAAAATGTGAAATTGCTGAACTATTAACTATGTTTTGTAACCTAGCCTTTAAATAATCTTCTGTAAAAGTGACTGGAGGATAGTTAATGAAATGACAAATTTTTAAAAGGGCTCTAGAAGTGATCCTAGCAATTACAGGGTGATAAGTCTAACCTCAGTACTGGGCAAATTGGTTGAAACTAAAGTAAAGAACAGAACTGTCAAACACATAGATGAACATATTTTGTTGGGGAAAACTCAACATGGTTTCTATAAAGGAAAAATCATGCCTTACCAATCTACTAGAATTCTTTGAGGGAGTCAATAAGCATATGGACAAAGGGGATCCAGTAGATATCATGTACTTAGATTTCCAGAAAGCATTTTACAAGATCCCTCACCAGGCTCTTAAGCAAAATAAACTGTCATGGGATAAAAGGGAAGATCTTCACATGAATTGATGACTGATTTAAAGATAGGAAACAAGGGGGAAGAATAAATAGTCAGTTTTCAGACTGGAGAGAGGTAACTAGTAGTTTCCCCCACGAGTTCATGCTGGGACCAATCATGTTCAACATATTCATAAATGATCTGAAGAGAGGGGTAAACAATGAGATTACAAAATTTGCAGGTGACACCAAACTGCTGAAGATAGTTAAGTCCAAAGCAGACTGTAAAGAGCTTCAAAAAGCTCCAAAAACGAAGTGACTGGGCAGCAAAATGGCAGATGAATTTTAATGCTGATAAATGCAAAGTAATGAAAAAATAATCCGAACTATATGTATAAAATAATGGGGACTAATTTAGTTGTTACACTCAAGAGAAAGATCTTGGAATCACTGTGGATAGTTCTGTGAAAACATACACTCAGTGCAGTAGCTGTCAGAAAAGCAAATAAGAATGTTAAAAATAATTTAAAAAGGGATAGATAATAAAACAGAGACTATCTTATTGCCTCTATATAAATCCATAGTACACCCACATCTTGAATATTGCATGTAGGTGTAGTCACCTCATCTCAAGAAAGAGATCTTGGCACTGGAAAAAGTTCAGAAAAGAGCAGCAAGAATGATTAGGGTATTGAACAGCTACCATATGAGAGATTAATAAGACTGGGACTTTTCATCTTAGAAAAGGGGAGACTAAGGGGATGGAGGTCTATAAAATCATGACAGCTGTAGAGAAAGTAAATATGGAAAAATTATTTACTTGTTTCCATAATACGAGAACTAATCGTCACCAAATGAAATGAATAGGTATCAGGTTTAAAACAAACTAAAAGTAGTATTTCTTCACAAAACACATAGTCAACCTGCGGAACTCTTTGCCAGAGGATATTGTGAAGGAATAGAGTTCAAAAAAGAACTCCATAAACTCATGGACGATAGGTCCATCAACAGCTATTAGGCAGGATGGGCAGGAACAGTGTCCTTAGACTAAGTTTGTGAAAAGCTGGGAAGGGGCAACAGGGGATGGATCACTTAGAATCATAGAATCATAGGACTGGAAGGGACCTCGAGAGGTCATCGAGTCCAGCCCCCCGCCCTCAAGGCAGGACCAAGCTCCGTCTACACCATCCCTGACAGATGTCTATCTAACCTGTTCTTAAATATCTCCAGAGAGGGAATAGTGATAGAAATGTAGCCGTGTTAGTCTGGGGTAGTTGAAGCAAAATGCAGGACGATGTAGCACTTTAAAGACTAACAAGATGGTTTATTAGATGATGAGCTTTCGTGGGCCAGACCCACTTCCTCAGATCAAATAGTGGAAGAAAGTAGTCACAACCATATATACCAAAGGATACAATTAAAAAAATGTTCATTTTTTTAATTGTATCCTTTGGTATATATGGTTGTGACTACTTTCTTCCACTATTTGATCTGAGGAAGTGGGTCTGGCCCACGAAAGCTCATCATCTAATAAACCATCTTGTTAGTCTTTAAAGTGCTACATCGTCCTGCATTTTGCTCCAGAGAGGGAGATTCTACCACCTCCCTTGGCAATTTATTCCAATATTTGACCACCCTGACAGTTAGGAATTTTTTCCTAATGTCCAATCTAAACCTCTCTTGCTGCACTTTAAGCCCATTACTCCTTGTCCTGTCCTCAGAAACCAAGAGGAACAAATTTTCTCCGTCCTCCTTGTGACACCCTTTTAGATATTTGAAAACCGCTATCATGTCCCCCCTTAATCTTCTTTTTTCCAAACTAAACAAGCCCAGTTCATGAAGCCTGGCTTCATAGGTCATGTTCTCTAGACCTTTAATCATTCTTGTCGCTCTTCTCTGTACCCTTTCCAATTTCTCCACATCTTTCTTGAAATGTGGCGCCCAGAACTGGACACAGTACTCCAGCTGAGGCCTAACTAGTGCAGAGTAGAGCGGCAGAATGACTTCACGAGTTTTGCTTACAACACACCTGTTGATACAACCTAGAATCATATTTGTTGTTTTTGCAACAGCATCACACTGTTGACTCATATTCAACTTGTGGTCCACTATGATCCCTAGATCCCTTTCCGCCATGCTCCTTCCTAGACAGTCGCTTCCCATCTTGTATGTATGGAACTGATTGTTCCTTCCTAAGTGGAGCACTTTGCATTTCTCTTTATTAAACTTCATCCTGTTTACCTCTGACCATTTCTCTAACTTGCTAAGGTCATTTTGAATTATGTCCCTATCCTCCAAAGAAGTTGCAACCCAACCCAGTTTGGTATCATCTGCAAACTTAATAAGCGTACTCTCTATCCCAATATCTATATCATTGATGAAGATATTGAACAGTATGGGTCCCAAAACAGACCCTTGCGGAACTCCACTTGTTATCCCTTTCCAGCAGCATTTAGCACTGTTAACAACAACTCTCTGACTACGGTTATCCAGCCAATTATGCACCCACCTTATCGTGGCCCTATCTAAGTTATATTTGCCTAGTTTATCAATAAGAATATCATGCGAGACCGTATCAAATGCCTTACTAAAGTCTAGGTATATGACATCCACCGCTTCTCCCTTATCCACAAGGCTCGTTATCCTATCAAAGAAAGCTATCAGATTAGTTTGGCATGACTTGTTCTTCACAAACCCATGCTGGCTATTCCCTATCACTTTATTACCTTCCAAGTGTTTGCATATGATTTCCTTAATTACCTGCTCCATTATCTTCCCTGGGACAGACGTTAAACTGATCGGTCTGTAGTTTCCTGGATTGTTCTTATTCCCCTTTTTATAGATGGGCACAATATTTGCCCTTTTCCAGTCTTCTGGAATCTCCCCTGTCTTCCATGTTTTTTCAAAGATCATAGCTAAAGGCTCAGATACCTCCTCTATCAGCTCCTTGAGTATCCTGGGATGCATTTCATCAGGACCTGGTGACTTGCTGACATCTAACTTTCCTCAGTGATTTTTAACTTGTTCTTTGTGTATCCTATCTTCTAAACTTACCCTCTCTCTGCTTGTATTCACTACGTTAGGCACACCTCCAGACTTCTCGGTGAAGACCGAAACAAAGAAGTCATTGAGCATCTCCGCTATTTCCAAGTTTCCTGTTATTGCTTCTCCCTCCTCACTGAGCAGTGGGCCTACCCTGTCCTTAGTCTTCCTCTTGCTTTTAATGTATTTATAAAAGGTCTTCTTGTTTCCCTTTATGCCTGTAGCTAGTTTGCTCTCATTTTGTGCCTTTGCCTTTCTAATCTTGCCCCTGCATTCCCGTATTGCTTGCCTATATTCATCCTTTGTTATTTGTCCTAGTTTCCATTTTTTGTATGACTCCTTTTTTATTTTGAGATCATGCAAGATCTCCTTGTTAAGCCAAGCTGGTCTTTTGCCATATTTTCTATTTTTCCTACACAGTGGAATTGTTTGCTTTTGCGCCCTTAACAACGTCCCTTTGAAATACTTCCATTACTTGATTATTACCTGTTCTGTTCATTCCCTCTGGGACATCTGGCACTGACCATGGTAGGAAGACAAGATACAATGCTAGATGGACCTTTGGTCTGCCATTCTTATGTTGCTATGTACCCTTTGCGTCAGCTGTGGAATGCCCTGAGGTGGCACTGATGCGGCACACTTTATATGACACTGCGAACCCAACTGCTCTTCTGTTTTTTCTTGCTGGCTATTCCGACAGAGGAGAAGGAAGATGGGTAGGGAATAGATGTGATCAACACATCTCAAAGAGTAAGTTACAAAAGGTGAGTAACCATTTTTCCTTCTTTGAGTGCTTGTGCATATCAATTCCAATTAGGTCCCTTAGCCGTACCCAAGAGGTGTCAGAGTCAACAAGTTGCTAGCTCGAGTGCTGCTGAGTCGAATGCTGCATCTTGCCTGATGCAAGAGCTGGGGGGGGGGGGGGAAGATCCCCTCTGGGGGTATGGCTAGACTACAGGGTTTTTTTCGGTATACCAAAAAAACTCCACCACGTCTAGGGAGTGCGTTTGCTCTTCAGCTTTTTTTTTGAGGAAGAGCAAACATGCTTTTTCAGAAGGCCCTGTATTTCTCATTCTACAAGGAAGAAGGGGGCTTTCAAAAGAGGTTTTTTTTCCCGACATTTGGCCCTGTCTAGATGGACCAAATGTTGGAAAAGCCTCTTCCGACAAAAGAATCGGAAAAAGGTAAGCAAAATGCGAATTGCATTTTCCATACCTTTTTCCAACAAATACTTGTAGTCTAGCCATACCCTGGAAGAAGTTCAAGTGCTTCTTCCTGGGTTTCAGAAGAAGGAGTTTTGTTTTTACACTTGATGGTGGCAGCTACCTCCCAACAGCAGGAAATCTGTGACCTTGGGGAATTTTTGTCAGCAGAAACTTAGAGAGCTAAGTATTTAAAGTCTCTTGAGGGCCCTCACCTTCTGCACTCAGAGAGCCAGAGTGGAGAACAACTTTGACATGGTGGCAGCACTGGTGGGATCATTTTGAACCAAGAACACAGACCTCAGGATTTTAAAAGGACACTTTTTTTCTCTTTTGCTGTTTGGACGTTTTAGGATTTTTTCCCCTTTTGCTGCCGGAGAGGGAAAAGGCAGACAGAAGGTTACATTTGCACAGCCAAAGAGTCCAAACCAAACATTTGTTTTGGTTTTTTTTCTAGCTTTCGGGGCAACTAGATAGCTAGGCTAGAATATGGCAGGGAAGCAGCCCAGTGCATGTATTCGCAGTCAGGAAGAACTGTTGTAGAGCAACAAACCTTCCCTAACCAAAACACCGAGGTGAAAACAGCCTCAGCTCAGGGCAAGATGTCCACCTCTGGCTAAGACTCGTACCACTAGGCGGAGGAACAAGAAGAGAATGTCCCTGTGAGGCCAGGGGGAAGCAACCTTGTGGGGACAGGAGCAGAGGGTGGCTGCCATGCCCTTCCCCCACCACTGTGTTCAGAGTGGGAGAGTGTCCTTAAGACAGGCAGACTTCTAACTAAGAACGAGATGGAGTTCTTCCTGCAGATGAAGTGTTTAGAAGCCAAGCAGAAGCAAAAGCGTGTAGACAGAGAGGTGGAAATGAGGCGCTCAGAAGCTGAACTGGAGAAAATGAAGAAGCTGGGCACTCCAACTATACCGACTAACTACTCTGCTTCAACTAATGCTCCACAGCCCAGGAAATACCTGGTATATAGGGTAGGCGATGATGAAGAGGCATTCTTAGGGAATTTTGAAAGGGTCTGTGTTGGGTACAACATCCCCAAAGATCAGTACCTGATGGAGCTTAGAACAGAATTCAGTGGACCCCTAACAGAAGTGGCAGTTGAAATGCTTAGGGAACACATGAATGACTATGAGCTTTTTAAACAAGAGGCCAGACTTAGGATGGGGCTCACTGCTGAACCTACCCGTCGCCGTTTTGGAGCTATAAGGTGGAAGCCAGCCATGGCATTGCCCCAATACGACTACGAGATGAAAAAGAACCATAAAGCATGGATACCAGGAGTGGGTGGCATGTAGTTTAGACACACCTAAAGTGTCAGAGTGGGGAACAGCCTTGAAACCTTCATATATTGAACAGATTTATTTACATACTTCACATTCTTTTCCTATCTGAGGGAGAGAAGTGTTGAAAAGATTAGATTACGAATGTTAAAATGCGGTTATTTTACTGAGTAATACTACTTGATTAGGTGATAAGGGAAGGCTGCTGGCTCAGTCCCGGCTCATGCTGGGACCAAACCCTGCTGCAGCTCTGCAATTTAAAAAGCAGTAGGAGCGGGCGGGGGAGGGGTGAGGAAAGGATAAGTTGCCCGGCTCCTATTGCCTTTTAAATTGCAGAGTCACAGCAGGGTTTGGTCTCGGCGTAAGCTGGGACTGAGCCAGGCTGCCTAGCCAGCTGGAGCAATACCCCCTGACTCCTCCCCCCCCCCCCACACCACCTCTCATAGAAGCAGCGGTACAGGGTGGGGGGTGGGAAAGGGGGAAGCAGCTCTGTGGAGATAGTGCTGGGGAGAACTAGCTTTTAAGATGGCTCCCCCTAGTACCAGCTCCTTTACTCTTTAACATCCCTAGATTACATAACATTTAATAAATGCTTTGGACAAGGAAAGAGCTTCTTGGCAACTCGGGAGGGAGTGCTAAAAAAACAAAAATAAAGGTTGATAGTATATGAAAATTACAAAAGCATCTCTATAAAATCTCAGAGGAAATGTAAAGTACAATTTTAATAGAAAAATAAAATCCAGGCATATGCCTGTCCGTAACATTTTGCAAGTTATAACCTTCGCTGATATTTGTACATGGACAAATCTCTCTTCATTTTTACCTTTAAGTCATCCAAGCTTGATGGAAGCGGTCCTGGTTTTCTGCTGGGAATATTACTGTTTTGCCTTGGTGTGCATGCTACTGATGTAGGTGTGCTGTTGCTCAAAGTAGTCAGTTGTATATTCCCGTTGTTATTTTGTTTGTCACTAAGAGGTCTGTACATAAAAAAAGCATAAAAATATCAGTGACCTATCATGTTATTGACTTGTAAGAGGCAGTACTGCTGAATTTAAAATTTATCCACTTAATGGCTGAAAACTCACTTTTCTGAGATGCATTAACAGCGGGATTCATAAAGTATTTTAGGTGAATTGCTTGCAGAGGAAAAGTTTGCTGGGGAGAATATACTGGTATTTTATGAAGCATACAGATAATTTTACAAGTTTATGCTTAAATCAGTTTTATTATACTACCAAAATATTAAGGAACCCTTACCTCTAAAAAGTCAACAGGATTTTTACAACACAAATGGTCTTTGTTTCAGATACCCTAGTATTTTTTCTATTAATGCAAGAAAACCACAATCAGATATCAAAAACACACGTGGAAAAATTGAAATTAACCAAAGTTCTGCTGACTAGTGCGGTAAACTAGGTAAATGGGGCGACATATACATTCCATGCATACACTTCTTTTCCTCAGTGGTATCTGTAGGGAACTAGCTCTGTTGCCTTCTGGAGTGGTGTGCACATATGCTGGTATAAGAGGTGCTGCTGGTCCCCTCCCTTCCTCAGTTATTTTTGCTGGAACTCTGACAGAGTGGAAGGAACATGGATCATTGAATGGATATGAACCACACATCTTGAAGAACTGCTCACGTCACAAGAGCTCAGGTGTTGTCAGCCACTTTCCTAGCTCGTGTCACTATCCAGGACCTTTGCAGTACACACCTTCATGATGCATTATGCCATCACCTAGCAAGCCATGGGTGACACTGGATTTGACAGAGCTGTGTTGCAATTGACACATCCATGGACTCCTACCCATCTCCGGTGGTACTGCTTGGGAGTCACCTACAGTGGAATGGACATCAGCAAGCACATGAAGAAGAAAAAATGGTTACTTATCTTTTGTAACTCTTCTTAGTATTGGTGAAGGCATTACCCACCCCAACTTGTAGCAAGTACGGATGCAATAAGTAATCAAGGACAAATCCTCTGACATTCATTCTGTCAGCTACTGCAATGAAAATTCGAGTTGATCTGAAGAAAAGCTTTGAACACTGCAGGTAAAAAGCGAGGGCATACCTGATATCTACATAGTACAGACACCTGTCTTCCTTAGAGGTATGTGGCTTTGGACAGAAAGACCAGGAAGAAGATGCCCTAGTTACCATGGAATCATGACATCCCCTTTGCCAGAAAGGCATGGTCGGGCCCCAGCTGCACTTTGTCTTTGTAAAACACTGTCTATGGGGGCACCGATGTAAGAGCTTTACTCTTGGAGACTTGCCTCACTGATGTAAAAGCGCTAAGGAATGCAAATTTCCAAGACAGATGCAAGAGAGAGCAAGAGGCTAAAGGCTCAAAAAGAGGGCTGGTAAAATTGTAAAGGACTAGATTTAGATCCCATTCAGGATACAGATCATGGACTGGAAGGAACAGTCCCTTGAAGACCCCGATTGTCATCTTGTGTGAGAATTCTGACCTTCCTTGGACGTGCAGATGGAAGGCTGATCTGGCTACCAAGTGCACCCTGACTGATGATTGTTAAGTGGCACTAATGGGTGAGAGATCCTGCTCTGAAGCCCAGTAGAAGTGCTTCCACTTCACAAGGTAGGTAGCTCTAGTGGAGGGCTTTCTACTTCAAACCTAAGTGAAGCAGCCCTGCTTTTCAGGGCTCACTCACACAGCATCCACATCATGGGAGGGAGAAAGACGAGGTTTAGTTGCAGCAACTGGCTGCGATCCTGAGACAGGAGGTCCGGATGGCCAGGAAGAGTCCAGGGGACTGCTATTGCCAAGTCCAAGAGAGTGCTGGAACCTATACTGGCAAGTTGAGGCTGGGGCGATCATGATCTTACAAAGCACCCTGCGATTAGTGGAACCGGCAGAAAAGCATACATGACAGCAGAAAGGCATCCAACAATGAGCTGCTGCTGAGGCCCTGTAAGCAAGCACAATTGGTGGCACTTGCTCTTCTGTCTGGTCATAAACAGGTCCACTTGAGGAGTCTCCCACCTCTGGAAAAACACCTGGACAAGTGCAGATTGGAGGAACCACTTGTAGTAAGGAAAAGGACCTGCTGAAGTGATGCACCAGCATATTCCAAACTTTCAGGAGGTGAGAGGCTGTTAAGTGGATGGAATGCTGTATGTAGAAGTCCCCCAGGCACAGGGCTTCCAGACAAAGGACTGAAGTACGGGTTCTAGTGTTTCCTCCAATTTTTCCAACCCCTCAGCAGAATACATTTTCTTCTGGGCACCAATGTGGAGGTGATGTGTGATACAGCATCATATTGGGGCACATAAAATTTAATTGGTGGGAGTGGGGCCAAGGGGTTCTGAGTGTTTAGGGGGCACAGGACTGGGGCAGATGGTTGGAGTGTAAGCACTCTGGCTAGGGAACAGGTTGTGGGATGGGGAGGAGGGAGGATAGGGTTCCAGATTTGGGAAGGGGCTCTGAGCTGGGGGTTGGGGTGCAGGTGGGGGTACAGGCTCTGGGCTGGAGGCATGGGCTATAGTGTGTGTGAGGGTGCTCAATGCTGGGGCAAGAGTTCAAGGTGGGCAGGGGTATGGGGCTCAGGCTTACCTGGGCAGCTCTCTGCTGGAGCAAGTGGGGAAAGATGCCCCCTCCATCTTCTCCTGCAGCTTCAACACTTAGGGAGAGATCCCTCTCACTGCTACAGCCTTGAGCCCCGGGACTTAAAGGGAAACACCTGGCATGCCAGGCAAATTAGTACTGGGCAAATTAGTCGAAACAATAGTAAAGAATAAAATTGTGAAGCATGTAGAAGAACATAATTTGTTGGACAAAAGTCAACATGGTTTCTGTAAAGGGAAATCCTGTTTTACTAATCTACTAGAAGGGGTTAACAAACATGCGGACAAGGGGGATCTAGTAGATATAGTATACTTAGATTTTTAGAAAGCCTTTGACAAGGTCCCTCACCAAAGGCTCTTGTGTAAATTACATGGCCATGGGATAAGAGGGAAGGTCCTTTCTTGGATTGAGAACTGGTTAAAAGACAGGAAACAAAGGGTAGGAATAAATGGTAAATTTTCAGATTGGAAAGGGGTAACTAGTGGTGTCCCCCAAGGGTCAGTCCTGGGACCAATCCTTTTCAATTTATTCATAAATGATCTGGAGAAAGGGTAAGCAGTGCAGTAGTAAAGTTTGCAGATGATACCAAACTGTTTAGGATAGTCAAGACAGAAGCAGACTGTGAGGGACTCCGGGTATGTCTACACTACCCCCAGTTCGAACTAGGGTGGGTAATGTAGTCATACGGAGTTGCAAATGAAGCCCGGGATTTGAATTTCCTGGGCTTCATTTACATAAAGCCGGCCGCCGCCATTTTTAAATGCCGGCTAGTTCAGACCCCGTGCCGCCGAGGTGTACAGCTAGTTCGGATTAGGAAGTCTAATCCGAACTAGCTAGTCCGTGCCGCGTGTAGCCGCGTGGCACGGGGTCCGAACTAGCCGGCTTTTAAAAATGGTGCCGGCCGGCTTTATGCAAATGAAGCCCGGGAAATTCAAATCCCGGGCTTCATTTGCAACTCCGTATGACTACATTACCCCCCCAGTTCGAACTAGGGGGGTAGTGTAGACATACCTTCCAAGAAGATCTTACCAAACTGAGTGATTGGGCAACAAAATGGCAAATGAAATTTAATGTGGATAAGTGTAAAGTAATGCACATTGGGAAAAATAACCCCAACTATACGTACAGTATGATGGGGGCTAATTTGGCTATGACAAATCAGGAAAGAGATCTTGGAGTTTTCGTGGACAGTTCTCTGAAAACTTCCACACAGTGTGCAGCGGTGGTCAAAAAGGCAAATAGAATGTTAGGAGTCATTAAAAAAGGGATAAAGAATGAGACAGAAAATATCTTATTGTCTCTATATAAAAACCATGGTACGTCCACAGCTTGGACACTGCGTACACGTGTGGTCGCCTCATCTCAAAAAAGATATTTTGGCCTTGGAAAGGGTTCAAAAAAGGGCAATAAAAATGATCAGGGGTTTGGAATGGGTCCCATATGAGGAGAGGTTAAAGCGACTGGGACTTTTCAGTTTAGAAAAGAGGAGACTGAGGGGGGATATGATAGAGGTCTATAACATCATGAGTGGCGTGGAGAGGGCCGATAAAGAAAAGTTATTTATTAGTTCCCTAAATAGAAGAACTAGAGGACACCAAATGAAATTAATGGGTAGCAGGTTTAAAACTAATAAAAGGAAGTTCTTCTTCACACAGCGTGTAGTCAACCTGTGGAACTCCTTGCCAGAGGAGGCTGTGAAGGCTAGGACTATAATAGAGTTTAAAGAGAAGCTAGATAATTTCATGGAGGTTAGGTCCATAAAAGGCTATTAGCCAGGGGATAAAATGGTGTCCTTGGCCTCTGTTTGTCAGAGGCTGGAGAGAGATGGCAGGAGACAAATTGCTTGATCATTGTCTTCGGTCCACCCTCTCTGGGGCACCTGGTGCTGGCCACTGTTGGCAGACAGAATACTGGGCTAGAAGGACCTTTGGTCTGACCCAGTATGGCCGTTCTTATGTTCAAATCTCCCTGAGCTCTCTCACGTGTATGTGAAGTGACAACTCCTCCTGCAACCTTGGGTTTTGAGGGTACCTAGGTATGCCCCCAACACCAGGGATATTGTGGACTTTGAGGCTGCAAATAGAACCCACTACATCAATTGATTTGGATTGCACCACCATTGGAGGGAGGTGAGTACCTGGGGTAGGAACATAAGGAGCCTGTCCAATGGATGTCTGGCTCTGGAATAGACTGATGACAACCATATTGGAAGCTGTAATCTTTTATGTTGGACCATGTACCCTAGCAGTCTGAGAGAGACTTGAGTTGTGATGAGCAGGTGCATGGTAATTTGGGGAAACAAATCTGACATTGCTTGGAACCTGGCTTGTAGTGTGGAAGACTTCCCTGATAAACTCTATTCTCTGAAGAGGCATCACTGTCAATTTTTGTTCATTTATCATTATGCCCAGGGCATGACAAACCCATAGCTCACAACACCTCAACACTATGCTGCACCTGTCTTTTGATGTGACCTTTGATCAGCCAGCTGTCCAGCCAGTTCGGTGACTTGTGTTGGGACCCAGAGGATCAGTGCCTGGATTTCAGTGATCTGTGATGGAAGCTTGCCTATTTGTGGGTCTCTGCTCTGGGATGCGGCTCCAGACATTGCTAGCATGGCCCTGGAGAATACTGCCTTCAGGATAGCATGTGTAGGGGCACCATAGATAGCTTTGCCCTTGATGTGGGTGGGAGGAAAGTATCTATGGGCTTCTCTTCCCATAGAATCAGTGGCATCAGGAGGGAAAAGTATTTTTTGCTGATTGCCATGCTTCTAGGGCAGATGGCACTGTAAGGTACCCTGTGCCTGCTGCTGCACCTTCAGGAGTGGGAGCCAGCTCATGGGATGGGCTAGGTTCCATCAATGAGACCACTGCCTGGCAAGGCTCCAGGAATGGTGAGAGGGCCCAAGTCAATCTGGGTTCTGCCTAAACCTTGTCCTTATTTTTTTAGGTGCCTGAGGAGCATCCCTTTCCCATGTGCTTCTTATGTCTTTTGGCCATGTGCACCGAGGACCAGGTTGCAGCCCTGCAGATATCCTATATAGGAACATGAGTTAGAAAAGCTGCTGAAAAGGCCTACAATTCAGCAGAGGGGAGACCCTTGCAAGGTCATAATACGCTGAGATACATGATGCGATCCACAATGAAATAATCTCAGCAGAGATGAGGAAATCCATTCTTTCAGCTATTGCTATGGTGGAACTCCATGCTGGTAATCATTTCCACTTTGTCAAGTACATTGCCATAGCAGAAGGTTTTCTACTGCCCAGTAAGGCTCTATGAATCTGTTATGACAAACCTGATCCTCAGTATTCAGCCATGAAGGTTCTAGGCCATCAGATGAAGAGAGGTGAATTTCGGGTGGAGCAGTTATCCATGGTCCTATGTGATCATGTCCATACCTGAACAATGAGGGAAGTTCCAACAACAATTGTGTTTAGTAAGAAGGAAATGAAAGAGCGCAGGCTTGGCAGGACCCCTTATACCAGTGCTATGAACGAGTGGCACTGAGACACTAGAGCTGAGCCAACAGAAACCACTAACGGAAAAAATTCTGGCAACTGTGCTCTGGATATGCACACACCTACATTGGAATGGACAAATGCAACCCTCATATATCAACTGCTATTACAGCAGGCAAAGCTAATCTTTGTTGTTTTAATACAAATTAAACATTTTACAGTTACAAATATTTTAATTGAAATTCCCTGCATTTCCTTTGTTAAATTTTATTCAGGGCTAAAATATTTTTGTAATGTTCCTACATATAACAGAGTGAATGGCTGAGACCACACAGTAGCGTCACTGCTTCCAAAGACAGGATACATGGCAGTTATACAAATGTCATTTGTCACTCTCCAATTATACTTTTTTAATTATCAGTTACTATGGAAGGCTGGAAAGAGAATGCTTTATTGCTGCAAATTAGATTTTCAAAAACTGGTATTGAGGGCTTATGTGCCCTAGTGATTGTTAAGCATAGGAACACTTCCAAAAGGGACATGAGGTCTTGTGGTTAAACGAGTCAATGTCCAGGTCCTTCACCAACTTCCTGTGACACTTTGCATAAATAATGTAATCCTTCTCTGCCTCTTATCTATAAAACTGAGGTAATACTTTTCTTCCTCACAGACATATTAGGAATTAATGATGTTTGTGAGTCACTCATATACTATGGTGACGGGAGAAAGTTAGGAAAATATACAACAAATGCAGAATTTGTAGGTAACGAAAAAAAAAATTAATTTCTTTAAAGGAAAATGAAAAAGTCTCACATACTTGAGTGGTGCAGGTAGAATTGTCTGGTAGTTGTAGTGTTGTTGCTGTTGGCTCAAGATCTGCAGCTGCAAAAAAAGCTGCTGCTGCTGTAGCAAACGAGCATAATTGGAGTCCATTTGTGGCTCGTTCTTCTCACCTTTCTGATCAGGTGGGATATATTGATGGTACTTCAACTTCTTTACCCTAGGTTTAGGTTCTTTGCATTTCTTGCTCCTGTGCTTGTCATTTGGGTTCTTGGGGTGGCTTTGCTATTTAGAGATAAAGTTAGAAAAAATGATAAAATAAAATAGCTATTACACAGACATCCTTACAAAGTAACTGTATGAACAAATACTATTGAGGCATAAAAGAACCTAAACTTAGGGCTGCCCCGCTGCCTCTGTTTCAGGCCCATCACAGAGAGAGGTTGCTCTGGGCCCCCCGTGAACAGGGGCTAGTGCTGCGGAGCAGCCTCTGTCCGAGGCAGGCTTGGGCTCACTGTGGAACAGCCTCTGTCTGTGGCGAGCCTGGGCCCACCGTGGATAGAGGCTGCTCCGCAGTAGCAGCCCCATGCTGCTGCCTCCATATCAGAGGCAGCAGTTCGGGGCGGCAGGCAGGAGCCAGATGCACAGGGGGCTGATTTTTAAACCGGCTCCCAGCACAGACCGGCTTCGACCTGTCACAGATACAGAGGCAACAACATGGAATAGCAGGGGGCTCCCTGGGAGTGGAGGCTGGGAGCTGAGGGTGCATTGACTGCCGGCCCTGCCTCCGGGGGCAGCATTTAGTAACTGTGTAACTGCTAAGAATTGTTATGGATGGCCCTGTCATCCAGGCCCACTTTCCTAAGACCTTTATGGAGAAGCAATCAATAAAGGCACTATACAAAATTCCATCTCTGGCAATGAGATGTTGCCAGAGTAGTTTCAGTAAAATCTTCCTTACACAGATACCCAGAATGGGACTGGAACAGAGAAAGAATCATTCATCAAAACTGGCACTGGATATTTAACCACTTATTTTTTTCAACAAATATTGGGTCATAATATTCTTAATCACTGGAGCTGCCAGATCTTAGAACAAAAGCATATTTTTACCAGACAGACAGGCAGGCAGACAAACAGATCGATGAGGGAGCACATTTTAGCCTTTTTATGATGGAAGTGCTGCCACACTCTTTCCTTAGTTCCATATACCGAGTGACAAAAATGGCCATACTGGGGCAGACCAATGGCCGTTCTAGTTTAGTATTCTGACATCCAGGCCCATTTTCTGAAAATTGGTGGTTTAGGGACACTCAGAGCTTTTAGCTATTATGGACCTCTCCTTCACAAACTTAGCTATTTTTAAAACTCAGTTATTCTTTTGGCCTTCACAATATCTCCTGGCAACAAGTTCCATAGATTGATTTGTGCCTTCCTTTTGTTAAACCAGCTGCCTCTTATTTTAACTGGGTGGCTCTTAGTTCTTGTTTTATATGAAAGAATAAAATAAATAACACTTCCCTATTCACTTTTTCCACACCAGTCATGAATTTATAGATCTCATATTCCCTCATAGTTATCTCTTTTCTAAATTAAACAGCCCCAGTCTTTTTAATCTTAGTATGGAAGCAGTTCCCATTTGCCTAATCATTCTTGCTGTGTTTCTCTGTACCTTTCCCCCATTTTAATATACCTTTTTGAGATGTGGCAATCCCCCAGAACATAAGAATGGCTATAATGGGTTAGAGCACAGATCCATCTTCTTTAAGATGTGTTGTTCATGTCCATTCCAAAAGGTGTGTGCATGTACCGTGTGCACAATCATCAGCAAGCTTCTACCCAAGCAGTAAGGATCAGGTGTCCCTCTATTGGTCCCTCTATGGCGGCATATAAATGACACTGCTGATCCCCTGCCATCTCAGTTCCTTCATGCTGGAATACTCCAACAGAAGGGAGGCAGGAGGATTTGGAATGGACATGAGCAATACATCTCAAAGAACAAGTTATCAGAAGTAGGTAACATTTTTCTTCTTCAAGTGATTACTCATGTGCATTCCAATAGGTAACTCAGCAGCAGGTGCCTTGGAGAGGGGGCCAGAGCTCATCCTATAGCTGAATGGAAAGCCCTGCCGAAAGCTGTGTCACCTCTCACCTGCTGTGTGATAGCGTAATGGGACGTGGAAGTATATACAGAGGACCAAGTTGCTGCCTTACGTATCTCCTGTCTGGAGACATGTGTGAGGAATGATGCTGAAGAAGCCTGCACTCTCATAGGTCTGGGCTACAGTAGGAGCTTAGGTTGAACTTAGCTGCATTAGGTCAATTTTCTAAACAATGAGTCCACACCACCATGTCCAGTCTATTGAACATGCTGCTGTTAAAGCTCTTTAGTACTCCTTCTTTTCACAAGGAGCAATGGTAAATGTGACGTTGCATAGTTGAATTTAGGATAGTGCAGATGCAGCACAGTGACAATTGATGTTCTTGACCTCTGGCAGGTGTCCCACAGTACTCTGCTGTGACTGCTCAGGCCAGGACTTTCAATCCCGCTGCTCTCCAGGTGTACAGGAAAAGCTCTTGGAAAGTTTGAATTTCATTTCCTGTGTGGCCAGTGTGGCAAGCAGACCTCAGAGCATGCACTGCTCCTTAGCTGCACACCTGACCATGAGTGACCAGTATCACAAGCAAGCTCCAACACGGAGCATGCAGAAGTTCATGGACCTCACTGCTGCGTGTGGGAAGAGGAATCAGTTCAGGCAGAACTACAAAGCAGCAAAAGAAAGGCAGATATCTATGCCAAGATCGCACATGGCATGGAGAAACAAGGATAGGCCAGGAATGCCCAACAGTGCCATGTGCAAATAAAGGGGCTCAGGCAGGCATTCCAGAAGACAAAGGAGGAAAGCGGACAGTCTGGGTCATTTCTGCACACATGCTGCTTCTCTGAGCAGCTGCATAGGATTCTAGGGGGGTACCCAATCAGTTTCCCAAGCCAATCTGCAGATTCCTTCCAAGAGACTCCTCTGGCAGCCTCGGGCAGCAGCGTGGAAGATAGTGTGGAGTAGGAAGAGGAGAGTAATGATCAGCAGATGAGCGGAGCATCTGATCTCACTGACAGCCAGGACCTTTTTATACCTATGGAGACAATCACCTCCTCCCAGGATGCCTCACTCCTGGGCCTTGGTGGTGGTGGAGGGGGAGGGGGATGGGGACACACTTCTGGTGAGTTCACAGTTTTAATTACGCTACAAGTGGGGTAAGACAATCGGGTACAATCTGTGGTGGCCATTCTGGCTATATAGTGGGCTGGGAAGGGTGTCCCCAGAACAGATTGTTAAGTGCCTGGAGATAGAGCAGAAATTCTCCCTGCACATCCCATAAAGCTCCCACAGAGAAACTCTTTAATTCTGCTCACAAGGTTTCTGGGGGGGTCTGCCTTATTCCATCCTCCACAATAGGACACCTTTCCATGCCAAGGTAGCAGTAAGTGATCTGGTGTCATTGCAATTCCAGAGATCACTATTGGTATTTCAACACATCCAATGTTAATTTTCCAGTCTGGGAAGAAAATTCCAGCTTGCAGCTTTCTGAAGAGACACAGAGTTCCTAAAGATGCATGTATCATGCACCTGTCCCAACCATCCCACATTGATGTTGGTGAAACGGTCCTTGTGACCCACCCGTGCCTGCAGCACTATCGAGAAGTTCCCCTTGTGGTTTATGTCCTCTTTGGCAAGGTGGTCTGGTGCGAAGATAGGAATATGCATCCTCCCCTCCATCCCCCGAAGATTTACCCACTGCGAATTGATTTTCAACTGACTGGTAGCTCTCTGAAAACGTAAGCTTCCATAGGGCTATTGCCATTTGTTTCTGAACTATTAGAGTGGGTCTCATTCTGGTATTGCTGCGCTTCAGGGTGGGGAAAGCAATTCACAAACTTCTCGATGGTCTAGCTAGCTTTCTATCCACCTTATAGTCCATTTATCCAATCCATACTTTTTTGACATGCTGGCCAGAAAACTGTGGGAGACTGTCAAAAGCTTTGCTAAAGTCAAGGTTCATCATGTCCCCCTGCCTTCCCTATATCCCCAGAGCCAATTACCTCATCAAAGAAGGCAATCAAGTTGGTCAGGCATGACTTGCCCTGGGTGAATTTATGTTGACTGTTCCTGATCATTTGTTTTAAACTTGCTGCCTATTAATTTCATTAGGTGCCCCCCTAATTCTTGTATTATGAGCAGTAAATAACACTTCTTTATTTATTTTCTCCACATTAGATGTGACTTTATAAACTTTTATCATAAGCCCCTAGACATCTCCCATCGCCTCCATATGGCAGTTGTTCTATGTTCCTAATAATTTTTGTTGCTCTTTTCTGAACCTTTTCCAATTCCAATTTACCTTTTATGAGATGAGGCAACTGCATCTGCACACAGTATTCAACATGTGGGCCAAGATGTAGAGGCAATATGGTATTTTCTGTCCTATTGGCTCCGTCCTGGGACCCATCCTATTCAACTTATTTATAAATGGTCTGGAGAAAGGGGTAAACAGTGAGGTGGTAAAATTTGCAGATGATGCCAAACAGCTCAAAATAGTTAAGACTAATGCAGATTGTGAAGAGCTTCAAAAAAACCAAACTAAGTAATTGGGCAACAAAATGGCAACTGAAATTTAATGTTGATAAACGTAAATTAATGCACATTGGAAAAAATAATTCCAACTATATATACAATATGATGGGGACTAATTTGGCTACAACTACGCAAGACAAAGATCTTGAAGTCATTTTGGATAGTTCTCTGAAAACATCCACTCAGTGTGCAGCAGCAGTCAAAAAAGTAAATAGAATGTTAGGAGTCATTAAAAAAGGGATAAAGAATGAGACAGAAAATATCTTATTGACTGTATATAAAAACCATGGTACATCCACATCTTGGACACTGCGTACACGTGTGGCCACCTCATCTCAAAAAAGATATATTGGCACTGGAAAAGGTAAGGGCAATAAAAATGATCAGGGGTTTGGAACGGATTTCCTATGAAGAGAGATTTAAAAGACTTGGAAATTTCAGCTTAGAAAAAAGGAAACTAAGTGGGGATATGCTAGAGGACTATAAAATCATGACTGGTATAGAAAAGGAAACAAGGAAAAGTTATTTACTTATTCCCACAGTGTAAGAACTAGGGGTCACCAAATGAAATTAATAGGTAGCAGGTTTAAAAGAAACAAAAGGAAGCTTTTCTTCACTCAGCGCACAGTCAACCTGTGGAACTCCTTGCCAGATGATGTTATGAAGACTAGGTCTTTAACAGGGCTCAAAAAAGAACTAGATAGATTCGTGGAGATTAGGTCCATCAATGGCTATTAGCCAGGACGCGTAGGAATGGTATCCCTAGCCTGGAAGTGGGTGACGGGAGGGATCATATGAGGATTACCTGTTGTGATCCCTCCCTCTGGGGCATCTGGTATTGGCAACTGTCGGTAAACAGAATACTGAGCTAGATGACCTTTGGTCTGATCCATTATGGCCGTTCTTATGTTCTTATCCTATCTATCCCTTTTTAAATGATCCTCAACATTCTGTTTGATTTTTTTGACTGCCACTGCACACTGAGTAGATGTTTTCTGAGAACTATACACAATAACTCCAAGATCTCTCTCTTGAGTGGTAACAGCTAAGTTAGTCCCAATCATTTTGTATGTATAGTCAGGATTATGTTTTCCAATGTGCATTACTTTGAATTTATCAACATGGTATTTCATCTATCATTTTGTTACCTACTCACCCAGTTTTCTGAGATCCTGTTGAAGCTCTTTGCAGTCTGCTTTGGACTTAACTATCTGGAGTAGTTTTGTACCCCCTGCAAATTTTGCCATCTCACTGTTTGCTCCTTTCTCCAGATCTCTTCCATATTTGCTGAATAGGACTGGTCTCAGTACATATATCCTAGGGGATAATACTATTGATCTCTCTCCATTCTAAAACTGAACATTTATTCCTACCCTTTGTTTCCCATCTTTTAAACAGTTACTGATCCATGAGAGGATCTTTCCTCTTATCCCATGACAGCTTCATCAAAAGCCTTCTGAAAATCTAAGCATTCCCCTTTGTCCACGTGCTTGTTGACTCCCTCAAAGTGTTCTAGTAAACTGATGAGGCATGACTTCCCTTTACAAAAATCATGCTGAGTTTTCTTCAACAAATTATATTCAGCTATGTTTGACAATTCTGTTCTGTACTACAACTTCTACCAGTTTGCCTGGTCGTGAAGTTAGACTTACCCTTCTGTAGTAGCCAGGATCACCTCTGGATCCTTTTTAAAAAAATTAGCATTACAGTAGCTGTCCTGCAGTCATTTGGTACAGCAGCTGATTTAAATTTCAGATTACAAACCACAGTTATCTGTATGTATGTGTATTTCAAAAGTGCTTGGTTAGGATAATTATTAACTAAACTTACAGTTGTCATCACTGATTGAAATGCTTTTTCTCAGTTACCCTATGGAAATGCCTCATAAAATTACTCCCCCAGTTAGCAGGGGATGCCCTATGCTACAATCCTTTGGAGATCACTGATCCAGCTGGCAGCAAACCAACTCTGGCTGAGGCAGGTATTTGCTGATATTTCTTCCTCATAAGAGCCTGCAAAAGGTGATTCTGGAATGAAACACGTCCACAGTTTTCCTGGGATACAATTTTCCTTTTTCCTCAAGGAAACTCATTTCTGAGGAGATAACTAAAACAAATTTCAAGTTTTCAAGCGAGGTTAACATGCAGTATGCTGTCTGTGAATGTGCAGCATACAAAGTGTTCAAAAAAACCCAGTAATTATCAGTGCCTGGTTTAGAGAGCTGCTCCAAGGAGTGCATGACTCAGGAGTATTACATTCCCCTTTCATTTAATTTTAGGAGATGGCTTTCTGAATATCTTTAATTGTGTGCAATCAGATTAATACTACCTAAAATAGGTTTATTTTCTATATTTCAAACCTGAATACTAAGAAACAAGAAACAAGTGCGACATGAGCATGTGCAAGTCTGTGAATCTCAAAGTAAAAATTATATACTGATTTTAATTGTACCCGTACTGGTGGTCCTTCAGACCCCAATAAAACTTCCTTTTGGACAAAAAAATGCCGTTGAATGAACTTTCATTTACAGTGAAAAATTAGAGGTAGTTATGCAGCAAAAAAAAGTCTGAAAAGGGAAATTATGACATATGTGCACTAATTAAATATGTGATTTTTCATTCTAGGTTATCAGGATGTGGGCAGTCATCCCTAGTGGTTAGCAGAGATCCAGGAGCTGGGCGCAGCGGTTAGAGCAGGAGTCAGCAGTCAGGAATTGGAACACAGGATCAGAACCAGTGTTAGAGGCCACATGTCAGAAAAAAGGCTTAAAACCAAAGTCGCGAACTGGAACAAGGGTCAAGGCCGGTTACCTGAAGTAAGACAAGTCTGGAGACACGGGGGAGAACTCGGCTGGAAACAGTAGACACTGGACCTATTGCAGCCATTGGCAAATGCTTTCAGTGGCTGCTGAACTACTGCTGCAGTTGCTACTATGCTTAAGAGCCAGTCTCAGGACTTTTCCAACCAATCGGCAGCATAGTCAATCAGGCAACCTATTACAGGTCAGCTGCACTCAGCAGGTTGCTTGGAGACTGGTTCTAATGCAGATCCTGATTACTGACAATCATGCCCTTTTGAGGGGGTGTTTGAAGTTGCTAACATTTTGCATAATGAGTGAGTTGGTGGTACTTCGTGGATTTCACTGAACAGCCTCTGAATGTATACCAGTATTACACAACAACACAGTACATGCCTTATAAAAGTATATGACAGTGAAGTTCATTCTGATATGTAGGGTGTCTATAATGCCTTGCACAACAACTGTGAACAGGCTCCAACAGGGAGAACTGTAGATATTTTCACACAGATAAAAACACTATGATATATTAATTTTCATTACATAGAGGATTAGAGAGAATGGATTAAAAGTAAAGACATCAAATGACTTCATTAGAACCTACCTACCTTAACCAAAGTCGGCCCAGGTTTTGCTGCAGATAGAGTATTTGTGCTTAGAGTAGTAGCAGTTGTAGAGTGTGTAGTGTGCTGCTCCGCAGTGGGGACAAGCTTTAGAAATTCGGAGCCTGTAGAGCTTAATGAGGGATACTGCTGAAAAAGAAAGAAACTTTCATTAGAATCCAACACTTCCAGAACACACCGCAAAAACACGTAAAAAAATAAAACAAATTATGACAAATCCACACACAGAAAATTAAAGATATTATAAAAAGATTAATTAGACCATCCAGTTCTCCCCCCCCCCCCCAGCCAAAACAGGACTGTTGATATATTTTATATTCTAATAAACTGTTAGTCTAATTTTACATGTCTCTTAAGTGAGGGGGTTTGCCACTGCTCCCCTTGAGAATATTCTACTGTCTTAAGACTTTCTCACTGAAGGTCATAATAATAGATCAAGCCTTTATACAGGATCATAAATTTCACTCTCTGAAAGGTTTTCCTGATACTCTGCCAAAATTTTCATCCTCTTATTTTCTTCCCATTCCCCAATTCATATCCCTTGTAACATGCCAAATCATTATTTTCTCTCTTTTGGATACTCCTTGTCTCTTAGCCACGTTCTACAAAACAACATCCATCTGCGTCAACGGATGGGGGAACTTGATGGGCAAGCAGTGAAAGGGGACCAGTCCCACTAGCCAAGAAGGGATATACTTGCCTAGGGACAATAGGCAGTTCTTCCACGTGGGAGCTGCTGGTACCCATTGGCCAGCTAGGGAGAGAGGTGCTGACTAGCCAGCATTCCCCAACTCCCAGGATTTAGCCCAGCATAGGCACAATAACAAGTCTTTTTCAGCTCTGTTCCAGCAGCTTTGCTGGGGAATAATGGGCTTGGGAGTGCAGCTCTGATGGGGGAAGAGGTGCTCAGTCTTCACAGGAAGGGAGATCAGGTCAGGATCAATGACAAGCAACAAGAGCAGAAGAGTCACAAGGGGTACGTCTAGACTACAGGCTTCTGTCGACAGAAGTTTTGTCAACAGATACTGTCGACAAAACTTCTGTCGACAAAGAGCGTCTAGACTACATTGAGTTCTGTCGACAAAGCAAGCTGCTTTGTCGACATGGTAGTGTAGACGCAAAGGACAGTTTACATGCAATAACACCTTCTGTCGACAGAAACGTTATGTCGACAGAACTCAGTGGAAATGTGGACGCAGGTATAGTTTCGTCGACAAAAGTCCTCTTTTGTCGACAAAAGTCTGTAGTCTAGACACACCCAAGAGGACGAGAGCAGCTGGGCAGAAGCCAGGACAGTTCACTGTGGAGAATCAGAGGAATGCATTTCTCCAAAATCAGGTCCTGAACCCTTTTACAGCAGGTCCATGTCACAGAGTCCAGATCTGCATTTGCAGAAAGTGAGGGTCCAAGCCTCACTGAAACGGACAAGGATGTCGAGAAGTGGGCGAGTAAGCCTGTGGCTCACTCCTGTAACCTGCCAATAGGGGAGAGGAGCTAATATGCATCAAAGAAATGTGCAGACAATTGTTTGTGTCCTGTAAAAGGCAAAATGAGCACCACTAAAAATCCAGGGCCTGCAGCCAGGCTCCATATTTACATACAGGTATGGCAGCTTCCTAATAAGTTATCCATTCAGTGCGGGACCAAGAAAAACTTTGTGGTACCGTGGTCTTGACCTAGGTAAATTTGGTATTCATTCTTTCAGGATGGGGGCAGCTGCAGAGGGTTTTGGCCTATGGCAGGAGCAGTAGGACACTGGAAATAAAATTTTACAGGACTTATATCCACCCTTATGAAAAGACGGCAGGGAATGGTAAAATCTAGCTAACCCAATGTGCTTGCTTGTTTCAGAAGTTACCCTAAATACACATTTAGATCCATGAGCGCTTTATCATAAATTGGGCCCACAAGAGGGCAGCCAGACCTCAGATATCTCTGAAGAGGCATAAAGTGGGATTGGCTCATGCCATTTCTACACATAAGGACAGACCAGGGCTAGGATCATGTGGATAATGATAGATAGATAGATAGATAGATAGATAGATAGATAGATAGATAGATAGATAGATAGATAGATAGATAGATAGATAGATAGATAGATAGATTAGATAGAAAGAAAGGGGGACAACCAAGATATTCCTCGAGAAAGAGGGTTCAATGATACCTCATAGGGACATCTCTTACAATCATCAGAGATGATGCACACCTGTCAGACGGAAGTGCTGACATATGATTACAGAATGTGCAGACACAGACTGAGCCAGTGTTAGGACTCTAGGTGGCATAGTTAGGCTGTGAATGACCAAGCTAGTCAGTGGAAGCCCCTGTGGCTGGTTTCTAGGACAGTTAAGAGATGGGCCTTGGGCTCATGTCATCAGGTAAAACTGTGGCACTTGAGGACTGAGATCCCCGCCATGCTGCACCCTCTGTGTCTCTTGCAGCAGGGAGGGTGCTAGGACTCAGAGAGATCTGGTGGGGGAGAATAGGGGAGCCTACCCACATTATAGGTTATATGATAAGGAGCCCTGGCTGTAACCCTTGCACTGGAACCAAGTACGGTACATGCATAGCTAGCACCCATCCCCTGTGGGAGGTTCTGACGGGTGGGGTCAAAGCTGATGGGGAGATGCTGGTGGGTGCTCAGCATCCACCATTTTTTAATGTGGGTGCTTGGAGCACCCCTGAATCAGCATGCTTGGGGAGAAACTAATATATTCCTCTGCTATCAGCTCTTTGAAGCCACCAACTAGAAAGGTGCACATTTATTAGTTCAAACTAGGGATGTTAAAAAGCAGGTAATTGGGTAACTGTGTAACTGCTGAAAATTTCAGAAGTTACACGGTTACATGCACCTGCAGCACAGCATAGCAACCAGCTCCCCTGGGAGCCAGTGCACGCCTGGGTGCATACCAGCTTCCATCTGCTGGTTCCATTCCTGGGGAGCCGCCCTGCACTGCTGCTTCTGTGTCAAAGGTAGCAGCATGGGGTGGCAGCCGGTTCCTACCTACCGGCCCCACTTCTGGGGAACTGGCTACTGCCCAGCGCTGCTGCCTCTGATATAGCCCAGGCTTATTGGTTAACCATGCAAACAGTTATCCTAATACATCCCTAGTCCAAACTAGATTCTCCAGGGACCAATGGACAAAGAGAGTAATAACCTGGCATTCAACTGGTCTGAACATTCCTAGTGTGGAGTGGAAGGGACAGGTGTGTTCTGAACTGAAGCTGGAATGAACAGGTAATCACAAGGGTTCCCTTTGTATAGGTTAGAGCATTGCTCCTGCCAGAGTCCATGATAGGGTTAATTCTGGTAAACCTATTAACATGTATATAGTGCATTTATCATTTTTAATGTTTTCCCTATACAGTTTTTTACCTTAGGCTGTGTCTAGACTACATCTAACTTTCGACAGAGGGATGTAAATTAGACACTTCAAAATTGCAAATGAAGCGGGGATTTAAATATCCCATGCTTCATTTGTACAGCTGCGTAATGGTCCTCTTTCGAAAAAGCGCCATTTTGAAAGTAAAACCATGGTCTAGATGCAGTTCTTTCGAAAAAGCAGGCTTTTTCGAAAGATCCTGCACTCCTCAAAAAATGAATGGAATTTTACAGAATTGGCCATCGACAAAGTTTTCTTAATAGCGCAAGGTGAAAAGCAAACATCATCCTACCTGCATGAAACAAGGTCTACACCCATCAGAGAGCAATGACACAAGGAACTAAATATAAAGCGGCACTCCTATGTAATTCCCTGGCTTAGCCAGTCAACATTTCTTTTTTTGGCTGGGGTGGGGGAGGGGTAGTACACCTTTTTATTAGTACTATTAAAAAAAACCAAGCCAAGACAAAACAAACCAACAAAAACCCCAAACAAGGCATGCAATTTCACTGATACTAGGAACCAAACTGCTCTCTCTCTCAAGCAGACATTGTGTTATCTGAATAATCCCACTGTCATGATGACAATGAGCTGAAAATTGAAAGGGCTGCTAATGATACGAAACATGGAGCTTGATGAACTCCTCATGTTTATAATAGTTCTAAATGGGATGGGGAAGCAGGAAGAGGGAAGCACAAACAGTGTCCTTCACTTTCTTGTAATGTTTTCTAATTTAACAGGTTTTAATTGAGGATTGGTTGCTACATCTCTGTTTCTTAAAAGACATACGTATAGACAATGATAAAAGAAAAAATCTCTTATTTCCCATCACAGATGTATTATTTCTGCACTTTTTCTATTCACTGAAAGTAAACATGCATCAGATTAACAGCGGATTTTGAGTAAATTAGGAAAGTACTCATTTTACATTGCTTCATCAAGCAATGCCATTCAATGTTCAGAAATTGTCTTGAAGAAAATTATTAGTAAGTGGCAGTGTTGTTATAACTAGACACATTTAAAACAACTAGGTCAAAATACCTGATCCTTACCAAATATAAACATGTTAGGAGAAAGCAAAATGACTTTTTAGTCACTACTCAATCTGCTCTAAGGGTCATAAATGTTTTAGTTCTCTAAGGCCCAGAAACACGTACAGGAGGAAGGAAACATGGGCAGGAGGAAGTCTTCAAAGAGTCCTGACTATATTTCATTGCTTTTAAAATATTCTTTATAATTTCTGTTGTAATAAAATGCAAAGTTTGTCAGAGGAACTTAACAAAGTGAAAGATCAATATCTCAAGTTCATGTTTCACAGCTGAATTTATTCTTATATTTCGAAGGAACATGAAGATAACCATCTGATTCACCCTGTCGCAGAGCTGTTTTTTACTTCTAGATGTATATATAGAAGGCTATGTCTACATTGCAGGCTTTTGCTGGAAGAGAGTAGGCTAATGAAGCGCTCATTTGCATTTGTCGTGCTGTCATTTGCATATTCTCTGCCAATGCTTTTTGCGCAAGAGGTTTTTTGCGCAAAAACAAGAAGTGTAGACGGCTCCGTTTTGCACAAAAACCCCTTTTGCAAAAGATCCTTATGCCAAAGGAGGCAGAGAACATGCAAATGTTAGCGCTACAAATGCTAATGAGCGCTTCATTAGCCTACTCTCTGCCGGCAATAGCCTGCAGTGTAAACATAGCCAAAGAGCATGAAATGCTGTGTAAAATCAGCAACCAGCTTTAAAGCCATATTTGAAGAGCTTTTCAAATCAGTTGTAAGTACTCTGTTGTTTTGTTGTTGCAGTCATGTATCTATCTAACACTTAACACTTGAATGGTTTTTGGCATACATTACTTTGATTATTTTTATTTAAGTATTCATAAGGAACCTAACTCTTCATTTACTGATCTGTTTTCATGTGGTTTGTTTTCATTTCACTCAACGCACATTACATTTTCTCCATATGGAGCCTAATTCATGTCTCAATTTGCACCCCAGGAAGCAATGCATCGTACATGATGTACACTATGAGCTGTCTCAAATAGACATGTTTTTCTTGAAGCTGATTTTTGCAACCTTTTTTGCATTTTATTGTGGCGGTGGTCAGGAAATAGGTTCAGAATAATTCCAGTTTTTCCATGTTGCAAAGTAGCTGCAATTTTATGGGTGTCATGATGACCATATTAAAAGTCAATTGCCTCAGGTTAAAAAAATAAGTGTACCAGTACAAATTGAGTTTAAACAAACAAAAAGGAAAATGTTGCAAAATGTTCAGTTTTACATTTTGTAATTTCAAGGAACACCCTGAGCTCCATATGAAGTCCCTCTGAAAATCCAGCACTAGATTATAGCTATCAACCAAAAGAGGTATTAACTAATTAATTAATACTCATTACTCGGGCCATTAAAATTGTTACCTCCTTATATCTTTCCATAACTGTAAAATAATTCGTATTCACACTGAAAATCATTATTCGTATTCACACTGAAAAATCGAAACATGTTTAAATTAGAGAAGATAATTAAGAATATATGAATGTAAACATCAGAAAAAAGTCTTTATGCACATAAAAAAAATGTGCAAGATAGCGGGTTGAATGTTTAAGTGCACCACGATCTAATAAGGATGAGGAATGTAAGCGACTACTCGAGTAGTTGACTACCCAATAAGCTTAGACTTATCAGGTAGTCAAGTGACTACTCGACTACTCATTCCCCCCAGCCCTTGCCTCCTCTGTATCAGAAGCAGCAAGAGAGGAGGGGAGGGGGGAGAGGAAGCAGGAGCTGGTGCTAGGGGAAGCTGTCTTAATAGCCCCCAGTAGTGTCTCTGCAGTGTGAGGGGGAGGGCAAGAGAAGCAGAGCCACAGATGTCCTGGAATCACTTGCACTGTGGCTCTGCATTTTAAAGGTAGTAAAGAGTCGGATGACTCTTACTGCATTTAAAAGGCAGAGCCACCACAGGGGCAGGTCTGGGACCCAGCGTAAGCCGGGATTTATGAGTCCTAGATTGTGCTGGTTTCCAGACCTACTACCACGTGGCTCTTGCTACATTTAAAAGGCAGAGGCACAGCGGTTCGGGACCCGGTGCAAGCCAGGACTGCTGAGTTCTGGTTTTTGCTGGTTACTGGACCTACCCCTGCTGAGGCTCTGTAGTACAGGCAGTCCCCGAGTTACGCGGATCCGACTTATGTCGGATCCACAGTTACGAACGGGGCCGTCTCCCTGGTCTCCAGCAGACCAGGGAGAGGAAGCAAAGCGGCGGAGCACGCGGGCAGCTGTCCGCTGCCCGCGTGTTCCGTGGCTTTTCTCCCTGTCCCCCTGGTCTGCAGACCAGGGAGACGGGGAGCAAAGCAGAGCAAAGCCGCGGAGCCCGAGGGCAGCAGGACAGCTACAGTGAGTCTGGGCTGTCCCGCTGCCCCCGTGCTCCGCGGCTTTGCTCCGGATGCCTGTGGTACAGCAGCTGGGGCGCTGCCGGTTGGTCCCGTAGCGCCGCTCTGGGCGCTACTGGACCAACCCAGCAGCACCCCAGCTGCTCTGCCCCAGGCGTCCTGATTCAGCCACTGCTGGTCAGTTTCAGCAGCAGCTGAATCAGGACGCCTGGGGCAGAGCAGCTGGGGTGCTGCTGAGTTGGTCCAGTAGCGCCAAGGAGTGGCGGCGCTACTGGACCAACCCAGCAGCATCCCAGCTGCTCTGCCCCAGGCGTCCCCAAGTCAGCCGCTGCTGAAACTGACCAGTGGCTGACTACAGGAAGCCCCTGCCCCGGGCTTCCTGGAATCAGCCGCTTATCAGTTTCAGCAGCAGCTGACTTGGGGATGCCTGGGGTTCTTAAGTTGAATCTATATGTAAGTCAGAACTGGCGTCCAGATTCAGCCGCTGTTGAAACTGATCAGTTTCAGCAGCGGCTGAATCTGGACGCCAGTTCCGACTTACATACAGATTCAACTTAAGAACAAACCTACAGTCCCTATCTTGTACGTAACCCGGGGACTGCCTGTATAAATGTAGCTGGAGCTGGGCTGCCTGCACGCATGGATTTGTAAAGAACAAAACATTTGTAAAGAACAAATCTGTAACAGCCAACATGGATTTGTAAAGTACAAATCATGTCAAACCACTCTGATAGCTTTCTTTGATAGGACAACAAGCCTTGTGGATAAGGGAAAGCGGTAGACATGGCATACCTATACTTTAGTTAAGCATTTGATTTGGTCTCGCATGACCTTCTTATACATAAACTAGCTCTACATGGGGCTACTATAAAGTGGGTGCGTAACTGGCTAAAGAACCATTCTCAGAGAGTAGTTATTAACGGTTCACAATCATGCGGTTCTGTGGGGTAGGGGTCGGCGAGGAACAGCGTGGCGTGGGGTGAACCCTCCGCCGTTTTGCTGCAGGACCAACCCAGCAGCACCCCAGCTGCTCTGCCCCATGGCTTCCCCAAGTCCGCTGCTTCTGAAACTGACGAGTGGCGGACGTGGGGAAGCGGCAGGCAAAGCAGCTGGGTTGCTGTCTGGTTTGTCCCGCAGCACCACCCCTCATCCCCCTGCTCGGCGCCCGGCAGCACCCTAGCAGCTCTGCTCCGCAGCTTCCCCAAGTCCGCCACTTGTCAGTTTCAGCAGCGGCAGCAGCGGAGTTGGAGAAGCGGCGTGGAGCAAAGCAGCTGGGGTGCTGCCGGGTGCGGAGCAGGGAGGTGAGGGGCGGCGCTGCAGGACCAACCCGGCAGCACCCCAGCTGCTCTGTTCCATGCTGCTTCCCCAAGTTCGCTGCTGGTCAGTTTCAGCTGCAGCAGCAGCAGCAGACTTGGGGAAGTGGCGCGGAGCAGCTCCAATTGTCTGGCTGGCCGGAGCACTTCTGGGTTCCAGTTGATGCCGGACTATCGGGGGTGCCGGACCACTGGATGCCAGACAATTGGAGTTTTACTGTAGTACTACTTTGAAGCTACTGAATCAAATCTACATTTGATTTTTGTACATGTATTTTTTTTAAATAAACTTAAAACCAATTATCTTATTATAGATGAGTGTAATGGTGCATCTGATAGCTTTCTTTGATAGGATAGCAAGCCTTGTGGATAAGGGGGAAGCAGTGGAATTGGTATACCTAGACTTTAGTAAAGCATTTGATACAGTCTCGCACAACCTTCTTATCAATAAACTAGGGAAATACAACCTACATGGGGCTATTATAAGGTGGGTGCCTAATTGGCTGGATAACCATTCTCAGAGAGTAGTTATTAATGGTTCACAGTCATGCTGGAAGGGCATAACAGTGGGGTTCCACAGGGGTTTGTTTTGGGACCGGTTCTGTTAAATGTCTTCATCAGTTTCAAACATACAGAATGGGAAGTGGCTGCAGGAAGGAGTACTGCAGAAAGGGATCTAGAGGTCCTAGTGGACCACAAGCTAAATGAGAGTCAACAGCAGCCGTGGGGAAGGCACGAGCCCTTTGAATAGAAGCAGTTGAAAGGGCTCGCTCCATCCTGGCTCCCAGACAATGCGCCAGAGGTGCTGGGGATGTAGCAAACCTTTTCAACTACTTCTATTTAAAGGGCTTGTCGGGAACTGCTGCACAGGGTAGATCAAAGAACTAGGCAGGCTGGATCCAGCCTGCTGACAGGCTTTTGTCCTCCCTGATCTAGATGATGCTTGGTCTTGCCATGCAGGTAGGGGACTGGATTTGATGATCTCTTGAGGTCCCTTCCAGATCTAGTGTTCTATGATTCTATGATCTGCTAGTTTTATTCTTTTTAGCATTTCAGGTTTCCTTGCTTTAACTCTTCTTTGGAGAATCTAAGTTTTATATATAATGCAAGAAAACAAATGAAAATCTAGGTTATATGAGAAACAGCAAGGTTGTTTTTGTTTCTTAACAGTGAGTATCTACCTTACTTTAAAATTATATAAATATAGAAAACAACATATTAATTAGCTCCATGATCTTTTCTGGAGACACAGCATCAGCTCCCCAGCTAATGCAGATTGTCATAGCTCCACAGAGGGTATGTCTACACTACCCTCCTAGTTCGAACTAGGAGGGTAATGTAGGCATACCACACTTGCAAATGAAGCCCGGGATTTGAATTTCCCGGGCTTCATTTGCATAAACTGGGCGCCGCCATTTTTAAAACCCCGCTGGTTCGAACCCCGTGCCGCGCGGCTACACGTGGCACGAACTAGGTAGTTCGGACTAGGCTTCCTAGTCCGAACTACCTAGTTTGTGCCGCGTGTAGCCGCGCGGCACGGGGTTCGAACGAGCAGGGATTTAAAAATGGCGGCGCCCAGTTTATGCAAATGAAGCCCGGGAAATTCAAATCCCGGGCTTCATTTGCAAGTGTGGTAAGCCTACATTACCCCGCTAGTTCGAACTAGCGGGGTAGTGTAGACATACCCTGACTGACTTCAATAGATTTACAATGGTTTATATATCTGCAGTAGCAACTGCAGTTAACCATTACTCTTATAGATGAAAAAAACTTACAAAACGAGTGGTTCTGTAGTACCTTACGGTATGTCTACACTAGCTTGTTAATTCGAGCTAGGTAGGCAAATGAGGGATTTAAATATCCCAGGCTTCATTTGCATTTTCCCAGGCGCTGCCATTTTTAAATCCCCCTTAGTCCGAACTCCGTGCCCGCGGTTACATGCGGCACGGAGTAGGTAGTTTGAATTAGGATCTCTTCACTTAATTAATCTTCCACTATTTGATCTGAGGAAGTGGATCTGGCCCACGAAAGCTCATCATCTAATAAACCATCTTGTTAGTCTTTAAAGTGCTACATAGTCCTGTATTTTGCTTCAGCTACACCAGACTAACACGGCTACATTTCCATCACTAAAATCAGAAGTTACCCAAACACTTTTTCAAGTGTAACAGCTAAGAATGGAATACTTCAGGAACCGATCTGTTTTCTCTTTTCTGTGTGAAGGAAAGTTGAGTGAATGTTGCCTACTGTATTATTTTTAAAGTACTTTCCGAATGTTTATTCATATTGACTGCAAAAGACGTTCCATATACTGTATTTGTATCCTGGATTGAGGTTTAAGGTTGATGTGATGTGAGAAAGGCCTGCAAGGTGTAGGAATCCCTCTTTCTGATTTTTTTGTTTTAAACAGAACAGCGATCTGTGGGTTTAGATTTAATATTTTATGGTTTTTGTTGCCATACTATTTTTATTATTTGTTCAATGTCCTAAGTACTACAAGGTAGGTGGAGGGACAACTATACAAAGTTATCATTGCTTTTATGAGTGTGGAGGAAGGGTACGTGGAATAAAGGGAAAAGTAAAATGCAAACCTTATATAATGGTGGGAGGCCTGGGAGGTCTTGTTCACTCCATCTGTTCCTCTACTATGTTCATACAGGCAGGAACCAAGAAGTCCCACTAGTTCATTTCTGAGTAAATCGGATTTTAACCAGCACAATCATTTAAAAAGAATTGTTTTTGACACATCGCTTAAGTTGAAGCCTGTTATTTTATCAACATGAAAAGCAGCCTACACAAACAGTACTGAGAGTTTTTAAAAGCTTAAATCAGCCTACTTTAGTTTGGTTACCTGAAGGTATTGGGTTGCTTGGCAGTGTGATAATTGAAAACTGGTGGTTAAGAGGAGGAAGTATTTCTGGAGTAATATATCGCTTAGAAAGAGGGACAGAGATGGTTGCCAGCAGGAAAGGTACAATAAATATAAATGAAAAAATAAGGGAAATAAAAGAAAGCTGAGAACACAACTAATCCTCTTTATTTGTTCCCTCCTTCTAATGTAGTATCTTTTGGCTATGTTTGGGGCCTTCAGTACCTCTCTGATCAAATATTTACTCAAACATTGATCAATAGTATCTAGAATGAGCACCATTTAAGTGAAATACCACAAATATTCACTGAAAGTTAAATATGTCATGGTAAATGTGCTTTTTTAAAAGTGCTCTCTTTACTGAAATATACTACTACAATATATAGGTTGGTGATTTGTTTCTGACATTTATAAACTGTACCTGTGTAATAGAAGTAGTGTTTGGTGTTACCGACGATGGCGAGTCACTTGTTTTTGGCTCACCAGGAGATGCTGCTGAACCCTGGGATTCCTGACTAGCAGGCTGATCTGGAGATAAAGCATCACTACTGTCTTCATCAAATGAGTAATCATCCAAAGCTTGGGGATAACTCTCTTGTCCAACTGCTAGGATGTTCACAAAAAATAAACTCTTTACTTTCAAAAGTCAATATTTAACTAGCTAGAGAAGTCAAGAAATGTTGGAACTCAACAAGCATACTATTGTTATAGCTCAATATTTTTGTACGTAAATATTATTTTTAATACAATCAAAGTCATCTTAAATGATATTCAGTGGTCCAAAAACTGGTTACTTAGAATGCATCTACACTGCACCAATAGCTCGAAATAAGCTACACAATTTGAGCTACGCCAATTGCGTTGCTTATTTTGAGTCAATTTTGAAATAGCTTATTTAAAAATTTGGCACTGTCTACACTGCATTTAATTTGAAATAAATCACTATTCCAAAACATCCCTTACTCCTTATGGAATGAGGTTTACAGGGACATTTTTGAAATAAGATACAGAATAGCTATTATAGGATACCTCCGGTATCCTGAAATAGCGCTGCAGTGTAGACGTAGGCTCAGTGTGGATGGTCTTCTCAGAAAGAATGAAAACAGTTACGTTCAGTATATCTGAGGCTACAGTGGGATGGTCCGTTAAGATGGGAGGATTAAATAAGAGTAATTTATGTAGCTTCAATTAATTTGTAATCATTTTTAATAATTAAAAGATTCTCTTGTGTAAAACAGAGTATAAACATAAGCTTTATACTCCAATCCAGTTAAAACTGGAGTTTGAATAAATACAGTATTACTTTGCTCAACTTAGTGCTAGTAGGCTGTAAGCACTATAATACATAGCTAATTAAATAATTTTTAAAATTGACCTTTACTTCACAGTTAAGATTCAAATTATTAATTTTTCATATTGCTTTACTGATAGCAGATCCACATTGTAGCTCTTCTACTCGCCTATAATTGCTTCTTTAACACTGGAGTCTACAGGAAGGATGTTCTTTTCCACCAGTTCCATAGGGCCAGGCCTCTGAGCAATCTTCTCATTCAGATCATCTGCCAGACGAGCTCTCTTCAGTTTCATCTGTGTTGCCTGCAATGAGGGTTCTGCAAATGTCTCTAAAAGAGATAAAACTTTTAATAATTCTATAAACTATTTTGTCTCATTTTAAGACCACCAAAATAGCATTTATTCTTCATGGCCATACCTTCACGCATGTCAAAAACTGTAGCACTCTGGTAAATCATTTTAGCCCTTTTCTGGAGAGTCATTTTGTTATAAAAATATCTATGTAGTCCTAACCCAGTGGTGGGCAACCTGTAGCTGGGGCTCTACCTGCGGCCCGCAGACTCCCTCAGTGCCCCACTCCCGCATGTGCCTCTCATGCACCAGAACACCAGAGCCCCACACTTCCTACTCCCCCTTCCCTCCCCGCACAGCACTTTTGGAGGAGCTGCGAATCCATCCCCACTCCTCCCTCTCCCTTTCAGATCTGGAATAACACAAATCAGCTGTTTGCGGTTTGGGAGAGAAGGGGAAAAGTGGAACCAAAGCATGAATCAGGTGATTTGTGTGCTCCAAAAGTGCTGGGAGAGAGGGGGAGGAGGTAAGTGTAGGGCTCTGGTGCACAAGAGGCGCATATGGGAGAGGGCGCATATGGGGGGGGGGGGGGGGAGCAAGTAGAACCCCTGCGGGCTGCTGTGGCCTACCTATGTGAAGGAGAGAAACTCATGTGGCCAACCACCATTCAGGTAGCACACTGCTGTCCTAACCTATCCTCAGAATTAATATTAGAAAAGAAACACTTTAAATGGATCTTATTTTTCTTGATTATAATATACACCCACAACTATTTAAATAAAACAGTTTTAAAGACTTCTTCAGACATCGCAACAATGTCTGTTTGGAACATTTTTAATAAAAGGTAAACATTTGAAAAAAGGCCAACTCAGAAAGACTTTCTGGTTTTAGGAGGCTTTCTGTTTTGTTTTTTTATGATAAATTTACTCAGCATAAAAAGATAAAATTCAAAATTTAAATTAAAAAACGTACAGCAAGTAAACAAAAGTTGTACTTAATAATAATAATAATTAATTTTATTATTAAATTATGATACTGCCTTGGGATCCCAAATTATGACCTCATTGTCGTAGGCAATCAAGAACCCTGACCCATCGTCAATTTAGGGTGCAATTTGTAGCTACAGAAGCTACACAACATAAAAAAAGTTTGTAATATTTGCTGTAAACTACAACAGACTGGCAGGATTCCAAAATGCTGTTTATTAGTACAAGCAGCTTTATCAATAGTGACCTATTAGAGAGGTAATATCAGATTTTGAATGTTTGATTACAACAAAGTCCTTTTTTCTGTTATTGAAATACAGGCAGTCCCCGGGTTACGTACAAGATAGGGACTGTAGGTTTGTTCTTAAGTTGAATCTGTATGTAAGTCGGAACTGGCGTCCAGATTCAGCCGCTGCTGAAACTGACCGCCATTTCTGACTTACATACAGATTCAACTTAAGAACCCCAAGTCAGCTGCTGCTGAAACTGATCAGCCGCTGATTCCAGGAAGCCCGGGGCAGAGCAACTGTGCCTCGGGCTTCCTGTAGTCAGCGCTGGTCAGTTTCAGCAACGGCTAACTTGGGGACGCCTGGGGCAGAGCAACTGGGGTACTGCTGGGTTGCTCCAGTAGTGCCGCTCCTCGGCGCTACTGGACCAACCCACCAGCACCCCAGCTGCTCTGCCCCAGGCGTCCTGATTCAGCCGCTGCTGAAACTGACCAGCAGCGGCTGAATCAGGACGCCTGGGGCAGGGCAGCTGGGGTGCTGCCGGGTTGGTCCAGTAGTGCCCAGAGCGGCGCTGCGGGACCAACCGGCAGCGCCCCAGCTGCTCTGCCCCAGGGTCCACAACAAAAGCCTGGTCTGCTGGGGGGGGGGCACACTAGCTGCGCCCCCCCCCAGCAGACCAGGGACACGGGGAGCAAAGCCGCAGCGGCGGGGTGCCTCGCCTCTGAGGCTTTGCTCTGGCGTGGGACCCGCTTTGCTCCCGGTGCCCCTTGTCTGCTGAAGACGGTCCCCAGCAGACCAGGGGCACCGGGAGCAAATCCGCAGCCGTGGCGGGGTCCCGCGCTTCTGAGGCTTTGCCCCGTTCGTAAGTGCGGATCTGACGTAACTCGGATCCGCGTAAGTCGGGGACTGCCTGTAAGTAAAACAACTTACAATTTCTTTCTTTTGCTAGGACCAATAAGAAGATAATACAACTTTGCATTTGACTGTAAGCAGGGGCTGAACTACTGCTTGCTATCAGCCAGCTAAAGGAAAGAGGTGCTATGGGGGTGGGTATGCTCACTCAAATTGGTTAGGAGCTTCAAGGGGGTAGCCGAGTTAGTCTGTTACAGAAAAAAAAAATGGTCTGGTAGAACTTTATAGACCAACAAAACATGTAGATGGTAACATGAGCTTTCGTGGGCACAGCCCATTTCTTCAGATGATGTGGGCTGTGCCCACGAAAACTTATGATATCAGCTACATGTTTTGTTAGTCTATAAAGTGCTACCAGACCAAATTGGTTAGCTCTGTTAACTGTTGATATGTAAATACAGCTCATGCTAGGATGGAGAAGGAATCCAAGGTGTGGTTATGTAAACCCAATTCAGCCAGGGCTGATGGAGGATCCGTTGTTAGAATGGAATGTGATGTAGTGTAACTAATTTGGGTTGTTGTGGGGGTCACAAATCATGCTACTGTACCCCGAAATGTGGGAACTGTAAAATATGACACGAGTGCTTGCAGTAGAGACACCATCATTGTAAGAGGTCTCAGATGAACAAGTCTCCCCCTTCCAGAGTTGAGTGAACTGAGTTTGGTGGTGGGAGGGAGAAGAAGGGCTTGAGACAGCCTGCTTCATGCTTGCCAGGAGTGGCTGGCGGGAACGGCGGGTGGCTGTTAGGAGTGGCAGCTGGCGGCCAGCGGAGCGTCTGGCAGGAAAGATCGGTGGGTGGCTGGCAGGAGTGGCGGCAGGCGGTGACAGCAGACCACAGGAGCAGCACAAAGGTGGCATGGCCTCAGGCTCAATGAATGGAGTCATCAGGATGTTGTGTCAGAGTCTGCACTGACTGGATAGGGCTGTAAGTGGGGTGTTTGACGTGGGGTACGGAGAAAGTTTGGGTAAATGAACAGAACCTTTACATTGTTGGACTAGTGAGCCTGTGGGGCAAAGGACATTGCTCAATCCATTTGAGCTCGGACGGTTACTTGTGAGGGGTTCGGAACTATGTTTGTGGTATTTTTCTGAGCGAATGCCATGTAACTTCTCTCCCCCTTTCATTAGAAGTTTCTTTTCTACACTCAGAGTCTGTGCTTGCGAGTGGGGAAGCATTGCTTCTCAGAGGCGCCCAGGGGTGTGTGAATTTCCCAGGCTACTGGGTGGGGGCTCGAGCCGGTTCTGTGTGAGATGGATGAAAAGGGACCCCTAGATATTGAACCCAGCCCTGGCTGCTGCTGGCACTACCTGACAGAAGGGTTACATTTTGGGGGCTCATCCAGGATCACTGGGTCAGTACCCCTCGCAAGCACACGTTGAGTGATTTGCTAAGTGGGAAATAATTGTGTTGTGTGTTTGAGGAAATTACTGTTTGTATCATGGCTAATTTGTCAGGTTTGTTGGGCCCTGGCTCAGAAGTCTCTAGCTCAGGGGCAGCAGCCTCAGCCAATGACTGGGCAGAAGCCCTGGGGCAGATATTGGAAAAATGTGTGCTGCCCTATGCTAGGGCCAGGTCCTACTGCAAGTTAAGGTTATTTCCTGGGGAAGAGGAGTTCGACACCTGGCTACAGCACACCACTGAAATGCTAGAGCAGTGGGCTGTACCAGACAGAGAAAGGCAAAGATGTTTAGTAGAGAGTCTCAGGGACCCAGCCTTAGATGTGACTTGCACCTTGAAGCTGGCTAAGCCTGAGGTCAGTGTAAAGGACTGCCTAGAGGCCCTCACTCACACCTTTGGAGCATAGAGGGCCCTGAAGACAGTTACTGTAATTTTCGCAATGCTAAGCAGTGCCGGCGAGAGAAGGTCTTGACCTATATACAGAGGTTGGAGAGGCTGCTACAGAGAGCTGTCATTAGGGGAGCAGTGACTGCTGAGCAAATGAACCAGACCAGACTGGCTCAAATTGTAAGAGGAACTCAGTATTACAGCCCAATTCTACTTTACCTCCGGCTAAGAGAATGACAGGAACACCACCCAAGTTACTCCCAGCTGATAAAAGAGGTCAGAGAGGAAGAGGAAAGGCAGACTGCCAGTGAGCTTTGGGAGGCCCAGACACCTGAGCCAGCCAGCACCGCACCCCGAGAAACAGCCGGCGTGCTGATGGCGAATGCCAGAGAAGACCTTGCCCAACAAGTTCAGGTCCTGACAGAACAGATGGCTGAGTTTCAAAGAGTCATTGACCAAGCAAGGATTTACAGGGAGAAGGAGCCTCAGGCTGTGGTGATGGAGAAGTCAGCACCTGGAGCCCCCATCCCACTCAGGCAAAGGAGGAGAGGACCGTTCTTCTGCTACCATGTGGTCAAGATGGGCACAGTGCCGCCAATTGCCAAAATGAGGAAAATCCCAGCTTAGTTTATGGAAAGCTGAGAATCAATTGTGAGAGGGTCTGGGGATAGAGGCCACCCAGGCCCACATGATTTGAAGGATCCCCCAGAAAAGACTGCTCAGCTGGGATCCCCTCAGGACTGATAGGGCCTCGAACGGAGGTCACAGTGAGGATTGAAGGGGCGGAGTGCAAAGCAGTGCTTGACACTGGATCACAGGCGACTATTATATTCCAGTCATTCTATCAACAGATGCTCAGGTACCTGCCTACCCAGCCATTGACTGGCCTTGGCCTGTGAGGTCTCAGCATGAATGAATACCCCTATGAAAGGTATGTCATAGTGCACCTGGAATTCCCTGAGGAGGTGGCAGGAGTAAAAGAAGACGTAGACTCAGCTGCCTTGATATGCCCCGACCCTAAAGGGGTCTCTGATGTGTGTGCTGATAGGGACCAAATCCAGTCTCTTCAAGGTGCTCACAGAGTACTGCAGACAACGGGCTGGGGACCAGTATTTGGACACTCTGATGATCTATACCCTTTGTGCTGAAGCCTATAGGAAAATTGAGGATGCTCAAAAGGAAATGTCTGAGGTACTGATGGGTACACTGAGGTATGTGGGCATGACCCCCTTAGTAGTGCCCGCAAGCATTGCGCAGGAAGTGCTTGTCATGACTACCTGGCTGAAGGGCAATTAAAGAGCATTTGCCGTGGTAGAACAACTGGCTGAAGGAGAGCTCCATGAAGGGGTCCTGGTCCACAGTGGAGTTATAACTCTACCAGCAGCAGCCCAGGACAAGGTCACTGTACTGATTGCTAAACAAGTCCAGAACAACACCTTACCTACCAAAGGTGATCCTTAGCCCGAGTGATTCAATCGGACTCTATTAAATATGCTGGGGATGTTACGCCCAGACCAGAAGGCATCCTGGAGCCAGCATGTTGCATTTTTGGTGCATGTCTACAATGCTACAAGGAGTGATGCTATAGGGGTCAGTCCATACTTCATGATGTTTGGACAAGAGCCAATACTACTTATAGACATATGCTTTGGAATATCAGGGGATAACGAGAGCTATGAGACACACTTGTAGTATGCCTCCCGACTAAGGGTACGTCTAGACTACATGCCTCTGGCCTCCTGGGATGAGGCATACCTGGGAGGTCGACAAATGCCTTTGATGTCGACTGTGGAGCGTCCAGACTACCGCGCTGAGCCGACAAACAGCTGATCGGCTCAGCACGGCAGCCATGTAAATTTAAATGAAGCGGCGATTATTTAAATCGCCGCTTCATTTTCCTATGCCGGGTAGTCTAATCTACATGCCTCTGTCGCTAGAGGTATGTAGTCTAGACCCTAAGAGAAAAGCCGCAGAATGCCTATCGCTTGGCTACAGTGGCTGCCTGGAAAAATGCAAGACCGTAATAAACACCGATATGATGCAGGAGTGTGCCTGAAGGAGCTCCAACCCAGGGACAGAATTCTGCTACGAAATTTGGGTGTTGCTGGCAAGCACAAGATTGCTGACAGATGGCTTACCTGGTGGTGGAAAAACTTAGAGATCTACTGGTCTATAGGATTAAACCAGAAACTGGGTCAGGGCAAGTAAAGACAGTGCATCAGAATTTTCTGCTACCTGTGGGAGAATTGGTAGGCGCCCCTTACGAAGTGGACCATGACATGGGACCTTAGCGAAAAGGGGGTGACCGGCCAAATCCACCATCCAACATGCGTGGTAGGCCCTGTGAAGCTAATCTGCCTTTACCCAGCACCTTTGAGAGTGAATCTGAAGAGGAAGATGATTCCATGCAGTATACTAGGATGAAGACCAGATTCCGAACTCCATCAGAGAGACACGGGGAGAGCGCTACTTCTTTGGCTCTGAATCCTATGGCTGAAGCATTTAGGCCTGTGGAAGACAACCCACCGTACACAACCAGACCAACCTCAGATGATGAGCTTGTCCCATCTACATCTCCAGATCTTCTGGGAGATGAACGGGCTTGTGATGACACACCTATGTCAGTGGACAGACAGAATGTTCCAGGGAATGGTGTCCCTGGTGCCTTGGACATTCCAGCATCTCAACAAGAGGTACAAAGGCGTGTGTCTGTAGAGAGGGTGCTTACACATAACTCTTCCTCAGCCCTACCCCCAGAAGAAGTCTCCAGACATAGCCAGTTTATCAATTTCATCTGCACTTCTCCAGATTATGTTTGAGTTGATGACATTTTCCCAGAACAAATATGAATGAAATGCATTAAGCTGTTGTTTTTCAACTGTGGAACTTCAAAGTAAATTATTTGGAACCTCTCCTGACAAACTCTTAACTATAAAAGGCTTAATTTTAAAATGTAATTTTGAAGGTTCTTAGATTTTTGTTGCATGCTAATTTTAATGATAAAATGCAGATGGCCTGTCAATATAAAGCATCTTGATCTGAGCGTAGAATCCAAGTTCATGTTTTGAAAACTAAAACCAGCAGACTATTTCACCAAATATAAAACTGGCTTTGGTTTTAATACTGTTTTTGTACATACAATGGGATTTCAATAATAAAACACACTAATGCAGTCCAATTCAAAAACTGATTTTATTATTTCTGAGTATTAAATTCACCTGAACAGCCGGGCAATATAACATGGAAAACTGAGCTTATTAAGGTTAATCTACTGAGCAAACCATCACTTAAAATTGTAAGACCGTTTCCTGGAGAGACTGCAACAATGTATAATGTATATACATCCCTTAGGACAGTTGTGCACAACCTTTTTGCACTTGTGACCCCTGGGAAAATTGTGGCTGAGAAAAAAAAAAGTGTGGCCCCTTTAAATGCCGCTCTGCTCGCCTGCCGCTCCTCCCACTCCTGTCGTGTGTACATCGGGTGCCAAGCTGGGAAAAGAAAATACCGGCCGGCCCAAATCATAGTGCTGTGACCCCTCCCCCCCCCCAGAAGACAGCTGCGACCCCCAAGGGGGTTGCGACCCATGGGTTGCGCACTACTGGCTTAGGAGATAGAATCACAGAATCACAGGGTTGGAAGAGACCTCGGGAGGGTCATCGACTCCAACCCCTAAAAGCAAGACCAATCAGCTGGACCAACTAAATCATCCCAGCTAGGGTTTTGTCAAGATGGGACTTGAAAACCACTGGGGATAGAGATTCCACCACCTTCCTAGTTAACCCATTCTAGTGCTTCACCACCCTTCTAGAGAAATAGTTTTTTCCTAATATCCAACCTAAACTCTCCCACTGCAACTTGAGACAATTGCTCCTCACTCTGTCATTACTGAGAACAGCCTCTCCCCATTCTATTTGGAACACTGCCCCCCCCTTCAGGTAGATTGATAATACAGCAATTAATATTAAATGATACAACACAATTTTTATTTAGGGGAAACTGTAGCTATAGAATCATCTTCCTCACAGCTGAGAAGACAGTAATGGCCAGGAATATCTTCTCTGCTATCCTTTGGTCTAAGGATAAAGAGTCCTCTCCACTCGTCATCACAGAGTTCCTGAAAGTCAATTACCTGCACAATAGATTGGCATGCAAAAGAGTCCTGCACCTTAATAAGAACAGCCCAAAACTAAAATGAACCACTCTCCTGAAAAACAGGACATAAGGCTTCTTACCTTCCAGAATATGCATTCTGACCAATTCTGATCGATCTGGTCTGCTGCGAATCTTGTGCTTCAGAAAATTTTCAGTCTAAAAAACAAATCATACCAGTGCTCATAACTACAGAATACAACAATTTGTTCATGAATACACACTTTTATGAGAATTGGCCTTATGAATATATTGCTTGGGTTACATTACTATAGCTGAGCATCACTATTTTCCATTGTTGGAGAGATTTATTTTTTGCATTGAAAATTCTTCCCTAAGAACAAAGCCATTAAAACTTTAGCATTTTTGACAAATCTTTGTATTAATGCTTAGGTTGTGATTTTATGTTTGTGATGATTAAAAGTACTTATATTGCACAATAAGAATAATTGGCAATTTACTGTGCATAGGATAAAACTTAGTCTCCCTCCTATGAATAGTTTACAAATAACAAGGATCCCATCAAATGACCCACCTTCCAGAGACTCTCTGCCTAACTCCACTTGCTTCTATGACCCAAAACACAAAGCAAGGAGACTGAAATCTAAATCTGATTGGTGTGCTTGAACTGGATTTAAGGGAACTCAGCACTCTGATGCAGCCATAAATGACTGGAGTAAGCAACACAGAAATGGCCTTTGATGTGCCTTTAAAACTCATTTTTTTCTTTACTTAAAAGTTAGTGATATCCTTTCTTCAAAGCAGTAGCCATCACTAATGAGCAAATTGCTTTTCGCCCCATGTTGGTATGTGGAGAGCCCTTTCTATGCACAACAGCACATCCCGTACAGGGGGGAGAGACAGCTGAATTATCTGAGTCACAATCCCTGTCCTAAGCAATCCATGAGCAATGAAGAGACACACTGTTCCATAAGGCAGGCCTATGCCATATTAGCACAGTTCGGACATTTGCTATTAAAATCTACTGTGCAAAGTAACATCCTTATTAATTTTCTTAAAAGGAACACATCTCTCTGGAATAACTTTAAGATCTAGATGAAAGATTTCACAGTGTAAAGTTTGCCAATTTTATGAAGTTAGGGCATGATAACTGACTCTTGTTGGATTACGCGGAGTAATTCAGGCATAACTAGCCTTGTCTTAATATCCAGATTTTTATTAAAGTTTTTAAATTATATATTTTTAATTGTCAGCTGTCCCATCTTTTATAATATCTCTTATAAAGGACATTTTTAGGAGATGTCCATTTGTCCATTATCTTCCATATAAAAGTACCAGAAGGTAGGCTGAGCCAGTATGGTACATGGCAGAAGCCCTATCAATAGCTTGATCAATTTCTATATAATTTAAGATGATTAGGAATATGATCCAGATCATATTCTTGATTCTGAAGTCAGGCAGACTGAAAATGGATCTACTCTGCATTCCACTTCTATGGAAAAACCTAAATGGAGAAGAGTTGCCTGATTTTGTGTAGTATGTAGCAATTCGTGTATCACTGGGCTCTGTCCTTTAGTGTGTCTCCATGACAACAATGGGAAGAGAAAATTAGCAAGAATTGGTGCAGGGGAATGGCCAATAAATTTTACAATACTTTTACAATGATATGAAGCTGGAGCAATCTACGGAAAAAGAAGGCAGATGCTACAATTGTTATTATAGTCTTAGAACACAAAATGTCACAATGAATAATATGATGGAGAAACTGCCCTTTACCCACATTAAGGCCATTCACAATGAAGTTTTTGCCATCAGAGTATCGACATGGATACAGCTGCATTGGTAATTAAAAACTTCAGCACAGACAAGGCCTCAGTTTCCTTGCACAAAATCTGTCCTCTCTCTCTGCTGTACTTAGAATAGGGGCTGAGAAATAGAGTATCATCACATTTAGCCCCTGTCTGGTTTCTGTGAAGAATTACAAACACTTCCACTAATCACTAAAGATTACTTTACTAATATTTACTAAAAATATTACATTTTAATTTTGGGGATTCTTCCAGAATATTGACATAAACTATTTACAATTTTAATAATATTCCCCAGACAGTCTGAGAACTAACTACCTCAACATTATTTCTGGTTTTTCGTAAGTAAACTAGTTTTCTTTTTCAAATATTAATAGTAGCCTGATACTTTTTAAAAAGTTTAAACTAGATCCCTTACCCTGGCTCGTTCCAAGCTCTTTCTCTGCTCATGGAATGCAGCTGGGCTTTTCAAAGCTGTGAGAAGAAAGAAAGAGTTAAACTGACAGGAAATGCTTTCCAAATGAAAAGTTCTAATGATTGTATTAATGACAGCCATATTGCACTCAACATTAGATCAGATGAGGAACTCATTTTACTAGACCAACATCTGACTCTTTTATTTACTTATATTTACCCAAAGATTAAATTCATACCAGAGCAGGAAGCTTCAGTGGGACTGAAGTATTGCATATTCTTTGTGCTGGCCTGCTCTGCACAGAGAAGTGATCTACCTCAAGATTATACCTCATTGTTATAAATATGTACAGGTTAAGGCTTTCTCACATGGAGAATTACTGTAGCTGATATAACATGGTACTTATATAACATAGGTATAGATTCTAAATTGGGATTTGTAGCTAAGCAAAGCTGCAAATCATGAAGGTAACCCCCCCCTCCATTTCTCATGCAAAGCACATTATAACATTTTTAAGGCACACTGTGATGCCTTAATAAAATCTAATATTTTATGTCACCCATGCGATATGCTGATGTCCCTTGGCTACTTTAGAGTACCAATAAAGTACTCTATGGCAGAATTTTATCAGCCAGCATTCAAAATACTGAAGCTGTCTATCTTTTCTACTACATTACCCTTCACTTACAATTTATTTTCTCTAATAGTAAATACAGGAATGATCATTGCACCAAACATTCACCAAACAGTTAAAGAAACTGTCTTACTAATAACTATCTGACTAATCTGTTTTTAAAAACATTGTTAAAACACAAAATATTCAAAGTAAATAACAGTTAATTTGGAAAAGCACCATAATTTTGTATTTCATTTTGAAGCAATTTTCAGAAAAATATGAACAGCCAAGGGGAAAAAATCCAGGTCAAATTTGTCTTTTTTAAAATGGCATTTCCTCACTGTCCTAATGAAGTCTGTTGATTCTCAGACTGAAGAAGAAGAAAGGTACCACCTTAGAGCCCATTCCACAGTGCTAGAAAAGTCTGCAAAATTACAGCTGAAAGCCAAGTTATGCTTAAGAGATAAGGCACAGGGGAAGATCACTGATAATCCACTATTGTACTGAAAAGGTTAAGAGGATATTACAGTGAAGCAGTCTCAGGTGTGTTGGGTAACCTCCATAGAGAAATTAGTTTCAAGAAGCCATGAAATAAATTGTGACTTTGCCAGTGAAGGCTTAAACAGTGGAATATTATCTACTATATGTTTTAGAGCGTTTGTCTGTTTGATTAAAAACTCCTCCTAAATTGTAAGAGCTAGGACCACGGAATTTGGTGTACAGCTAGCCAAAAACTCAAAAAGTAATAATAAAATGTTTGTTAAGTACATGAGAAGCAGAAAGCCTGCTAAACAACCAGTGGGGCCCCTGGATGATCGAGATACAAAAGGAACACTTAAAGACGATAAAGTCATTGCGGAGAAACAAAGTGAATTATTTGCTTCAATTTTCACGGCTGAGGATTTTAGGGAGATTCCCAAACTTGACCCATCCTTTGTAGGTGAGAAATCTGAGGACTTGTTACAGATTGAAGTGTCATTAGAGGAAGTTTTGGAATTAATTGATAAACTTAACAGTAACAAGTCACCGGGACCAGATGGCATTCACTCAAGAGTTCTGAAAGAACTCAAATGTGAAATTGAGGAACTATTAACTATGGTTTGTAACCTATCCTTTAAATCAGCTTCTATACCCAATGACTGGGAGATAGCTAATGTAACGCCAATATTTAAAAAGGGCTCTAGAGGCGATCCCGGCAATTACAGACCGGTAAGTCTAACGTCAGTAGAGGGCAAATGAGTTGAAACAATAGTAAATAATAAAATTGTCAGACACATAGAAGAACATAATTAGTTGGGCAAAAGTCCACATGGTTTCTGTAAAGGGAAATTATGTCTTACTAATCTATTAGCGTTATTTGAAGGGGTCAACAAACATGTGGACAACGGGGTTTAGTGGATATAGTGAACTTAGATTTCCAGAAAGCCTTTGACAAGGTCCCTCACCAAAGGCTCTTACGTAAATTAAGATGTCATGAGATAAGAGGGAAGATCCTTTCATGGACTGAGAACTGGTTAAAACACAGGAAACAAAGGGTAGGAACAAATGGAAAATTTTCAAAATGGAGAGGGGTAACTAGTGTTGTTCCCCAAAGATCAGTCCTAGGACCAATCCTATTCAACATATTTATAAATGATCTGGAGAAAGGGGTAAACAGTGAGGTGGCAAAGTTTGCAGATGATACTAATCTGCTCAAGATAGTTAAGACCAAAGCAGACTGTAAAGAACTTCAAAAAGATCTCACAAAACTAAGTGACTGGACAAGAAAATGGCAAATGAAATTTAATGTGGATAAATGTAAAGCAATGCACATTGGAAAAAAATAACCCCGACTATACATGCAATATGATGGGGGCTAATTTAGCTACAACTAATCAGGAAAGAGATCTTGCAGTCATCGCGGATAGTTCTCTGAAGACGTCTATGCAGTGTTTAACGGCAGTTAAAAAAGAAAACAGGATGTTAGGAATCATTAAAAAAAAGGATAGAGAATAAGATGGAAAATATCTTAGGGTATGTCTACACTGCCACCCTAGTTCGAACTAGGGTGGTAATGTAGGCAACCAGAGTTGCAAATGAAGCCCGGGATTTGAATTTCCCGGGCTTCATTTGCATCTTGCCAGGCACCGCCATTTTTAAATGTCCGCTAGTGCGGACTCCGTGCTGCGTGTAGGTAGTTCGGACTAGGCTTCACGAGGAGTAACGGTAGTTCGGACTAGGAAGCCTAGTCCGAACTACCTAGTCTGTGCCACGTGTAGCCGCGCGGCACGGAGTCCGCACTAATGGACATTTAAAAATGGCGGCGCCTGGCAAGATGCAAATGAAGCCCGGGAAATTCAAATCCCAGGCTTCATTTGCAACTCCGGTTGCCTACATTACCACCCTAGTTCGAACTGGCATTAGAAAAGGTTCAGAGAAGGGCAACTAAAATTATTAGAAAGTGAATAAGGAAAAGTTATGTATTTGTTCCCATAATATAAGAACTAGGGGCCACCAAATGAAACTAATGGGCAGCATGTTTAAAACAGATAAAAGGAAATTCTTCTTCACACAGCTCATAGTCAGTCTGTGGAACTCCTTGCCTGAGGAGGTTGTGAAGGCTAGGACTATAACAGGGTTTAAAAAAGAACTAGATAAATTCATGGAGGTTAAGTCCATTAATGGCTATTAGCCAGTATGGGTAAGGAATGGTGTCCCTAGCTTCTGTTTGTCAGAGGTTGGAGATGGATGGCAGTAAGACGTTCACTTGATCATTACCTGTTCAGTTGACTCCCTCTGGGACACCAGGCACTGGCCACTGTTGGCAAACAGAGTACTGGGCTGGATGGACCTTTGGTCTGACCCAATATGGCCGTTCTTATGTTCTTATCATTACTTAAAGCGAAATAAGGGTTTGGTTATGCCAGGAAAATGGAATGTACCTGGAATGGGATTCTCTCGCATAAAACCAAACAGAAAAGAGATAGAATCATCAAAGCAAGTACAGTTCACACAATTGATATAGCTGAGTGCATGTTGAAAGAGTGAACCAAGGTGAGATAGAAAAATTGGATGAACCAGGAACAGCACTGCTTCTGAATAAACCTTGCAGAAAAGAGATAAAATAAAGACGTTTAGAGTAGTGCTCTGTTTTGGCATTACCAGGCAACCCTGGATAAATCGGCTAGTTTATAATAATTGTAACTAATGTATTTATGTAATTTTAAAAAGATGTATTTGTTTATTGAATAAAGTGCATCAGTATTCATAATCAGAAAAATATAAGGGGGAAATATGAAAAAGGTCTATAAAATCATGACTGAAGTGGAGAAAGTGAATAAGGAAAAGTTATTTATTAGTTCCCATAACATAAGAACTAGGGGCACCAAGTGAAATTAAGAGTTAGCAGGTTTAAAACAGAGAAATGGAAGTACTTCACGCAACACACAGTCAACCTGTGGAACTCCTTGTCAGAGGATATTGTGAAAACCAGGACTTCGACAGGGTTAAAAAAAGAGCTAGATAAGTTCATGGAGACTAGGTCCATCAGTGTCTATTAGCCACAATAGGAAGGAATAGTGTCTCTAGCCTCTGTTTGTCAGAAGCTGGGAAGTGGCAACAGAGGTAGGATCACTTGATGATTACCAGTTCCGTTCATTCCCTTGTGGGGCACCTAGTATTAAACGGTGTCAGAAGACAGGATATTGGTCTAGATGGATCTTTGGTCTGAATAAGTATCGTCATTCATATGTCCTTATTTAATTTGGTTCATAATCTATGGAGTCCAGGCTTCTTTTACTAGACATTGTCAACTTCCACTGATTTTAAAAAGGGACTAAGCTAAAGATGCTAGGATGGGGATCGGGGGGCAATGTTCAATGCAGCTAGGGATGGTGGTATCAAATAGGGACGTAAGAGACTAGTTGCTCTTAATACATTTAAAAGGCTGATGAACAGCGGGGAAGACCTGGGTATCAGCTGTCCCAGGTCTGCTGGTTCCCCCCTACTGTGCGTCAGCCTTTTAAATGTATTAAGAGCCTGCCAGCTCTTAATACATTTAAAAGGCAGAGATGCAGTGGGAATAGCTCCCAAGGCCGGGAACTAAACCTGATGAGGCTCCCCCACTTAACAACTAATTGACTAATCGTTGGAAAATCCATCAACTAGTTGATAAACCAAATTTAACATCCCTAGTATCAAAGGTAACTTTAAACTTTACCTTTGAATTCTCCTAATCCAAGGGCTGCCTTCAACTTGGCTGGTTCCCACAACACAAGTTAGAACAGCCATAGACTATTTTATTTTGTTCCAGCTGCTTACGGTCCCTAAAGAATGTTATGGTATCAGTCAGGGATTGCCAGAGCATAAGACACCAAAACCAGAGCCCTCTTCTTTTTCATGGGGCATAGGGAGGTGGCAGCTTTGGAACTGGAACAGCAGCTCTGTACCCTTCAAACTCCTTGTACGCCCATCTACTATTGATTTAACTGACTTGTGGGCACCTTTGTGCTAGTGAAGCAGCCACAGATCCTAAATAAGCAAAGACCAGGGGAAAAATAGATCTTAGGACCAACTGTAGTTAGTTTACTTTAGATTACTGAAAATAGTAAGAAAAAATATACAGGCAGTCCCCGGGTTACGTACAAGATAGGGACTGTAGGTTTGTTCTTAAGTTGAATCTGTATGTAAGTCGGAACTGGCGTCCAGATTCAGCCGCTGCTGAAACTGACCGCCAGTTCTGACTTACATACAGAATCAACTTAAGAACCCCAGGCGTCCCCAAGTCAGCTGCTGCTGAAACTGATCAGCAGCTGATTCCAGGAAGCCCGGGGCAGAGCAACTCTGCCTGGGGCTTCCTGTAGTCAGCGCTGGTCAGTTTCAGCAGAAGCTGACTTGGGGACGCCTGGGGCAGAGCAGCTGGGGTGCTGCTGGGTTGCTCCAGTAGCGCCGCTCCTGGGTGCTACTGGACCAACCTAGCAGCACCCCATCTGCTCTGCCCCAGGCGTCCTGATTCAGCCGCTGCTGAAACTGACCAGCAGTGGCTGAATCAGGACCTGGGGCAGAGCAGCTGGGGTGCTGCCAGGTTGGTCCAGTAGTGCCCAGAGCGGGCGCTGCAGGACCAATCGGCAGCGCCCCAGCTGCTCTGCCCCAGAGTCCAAAACAAAAGCCTGGTCTGCTGGGGTGGGGGGGAGCACACTAGCTGCGCCCCCCCCTCCCCAGCAGACCAGGGACACGGGGAGCAGAGCCTCTGAGGCTTTGCTCTGGCAAAGCCTCAGAGGCGCAGGACCCCCCCGCGGCTGCGGCTTCAGTCCGGGAGCCTGTGGTCTGCTGGGGACGGTCCCCAGCAGACCACAGGCACCCAGATTGAAGCGGCAGCAGCGGCGGTTCCCCGCGCCTCTGAGGCTTTGCTCTGGCAAAGCCTCAGAGGCGCGGGAACCCGCCCGGTGCCCCTGGTCTGCTGGAGACGGTCTCCAGCAGACCAGGGGCACCGGAGCAGCTTACGAACGGGGCTTTCTCGCCCCGACTTACGGGGTGAGAAAGCCCCGTTCGTAAGTGCGGATCCGACATAAATCGGATCCACGTAAGTCGGGGACTGCCTGTATTTAAAAAAATACAATGTAATTATTTCAGATATTTAGCACTATAAATATAACTAAATTAACTTAGTTTTCAAACATTAGGTGATTAATAAACGCTATCTAAATGATCTACTTTTTTATAGTATAACAAAATTAATAAATAGTAATTTTGTTTTAGATTGTATCATAGAATTAGAGATCAAAATGACTTCCAGTCATTCAGTTAGCCTTATTTGTCCACTTGCTTTCACTGGTGTAATTCAGTCATTTCCAGTGAAGTAACTCACAGTTTAAAATGAAAAGAAGAATTAGTTCCAACTCTAGGGGGACCATACCATCATGGTTATTCCAAGGGTGCGGAACCTTTTCTGGATCAGGGACCACGGATCCACAGAAAAGTGTGAAGCAAAACAAAAACAGGAACAAAATCCTTTCTGACCTGGCCCCCAAGTGAGGGGGGGAAAAAAACCCTCACAGATGTGGCACTCAACTGAAAAGCAGAAAAATCCCACTCCCCTCAAGATCCAGCTCCATGGGGGAAGGTGCTGAAGCTTGGGGCTTACAGGGCCACCAGATTAATTCCTCTGGGGTTAGTAGATTTTGTGGCCCCCAAAAAGTTCTAGGATGAGGCAAAATGAGGGGCTCAGCTGTGAGAAGGGACTGGGACTAGGGAGGCAAACTCTTGGCAGGCAATAGGGTGCAGGAGAGTACTGGGGGTGGGGTACAGGAACAGGCTGGGAGGTACAGGAACAGGCTGGGAGGGTGCAAGAGTGTACTGGGATGGCAGTGTGAGATTTCGGCAGGGTGTGGGGTGCAGGAGCAGGGGAGGGGTATGGAAGAGGAAGGAAGGGAGGGCACAAGAGGTGGCAGGGATTGGGGTGTCTACCTGGTACAGCTTCTGGAATGGCACAGGGTGGCTCTGTGCAACCTGGAGCATGCAGGAACTGCCCCCCCGGCACTGCTACCATTGGCCGTGACTCCCAACCAATAAGAGCAACAGGGGCCAGTCACTGCAGAGAGTGCTTCTCTGCAGCATGCAGAGCCACTTCCTTCCCCTGCCAGGCACAGCCACGTGCCCCCTGCGTGGCTGGAGTGCTAGCTTGCCCCACTGGGGATGGTACAGGAAAGCCCCAAGTCTAGCAGGCCTAATGAAGGCTGGATCCAGCTCGTGGCCAGATCCGAGCCATGGGTTGTAGGTTTCCTATCCCTGGACTATTCAGCAGAATCATTTAGTTTACTGTCTATATCTTGTATTTTAAATACCTTTTATTAAAATTAGCTATACTTTTCCTATAGTTATTGAGTATCATCTGATGACAAAGTTACCATGACTGCTTTCCTTAAAATGTTTCATCTTTGATTATTTTATATGTGTTGAAATACAAGTTACTGTAAATAAAATTAGACTTACGTGGCATGATGCCCTGGTCCACCAGCTGTTCTCTTGTTCGTCTTTGCTGTAGCCTAAGCTGAAGTACTGGCAAAAGAAAATAGGAATAATTAATTAACATGCTATGATACTCTTCCCTATTTAAAGTTGCAGAAGAGAACAACATAAATTCTAATTAAGAAGCCAAATATTTCAACTTTAGAAATATTTTGAGTGTATTCATTCAGAAAGACACAGGACATTATATAACAGACCTGGTTACTTTTAAAAATCTTTTGTAATATTACATCTGCTCACATGTCTAGAACCCAAATCACACTGGTATTCTATAGTGATACAATATTTTTTCACCAATATTATGAGTTTTTTGATAGGGATGATAGATATCGACTAACTGAATAATTGTGTAACCACATCAAAATGTAGCAGTTATACTATTTGATAACCCTCAGGAGTGGGGCTGGCAACCAGTGGACTTCAGGCCCTACTCCTGGGGAGCTCCCTGACAACCCACACTGCTGCCTCTTTATTAAAAGCAGCAATGCAGGGAAGCAGCAGCCTCTGTCTGGGGCGTGGAAAGCTCCACATGGACATGCTGCTCTGGCATCCCATGGAGTAGCCTCTGTCCATGGTGAGCCTGGGCATACCTGCTGCCATCTCACACTGCTGCCTCCGATAAAGAAGTGCTTGTGCGTACCAGCTCCCACATGCCCCCCTCACCCTCCGTGCTTCTGCCTCTCTATCGAAGGTAGCAGGGGAGAGGTAGAGGGAGGGTAAGCGGCTCCACAGGATCTAGAGCTTGTGGCTTTTAAGCCAGCTCCCCATAGGCACCACCTCCCCCCATCCCTTGCTGCCTCTGGTATAGACTTATCAGTTAATCATGTAGTCAACTACACACTGACATCCCTATTTTTTCAGATTATTTATATACATTGTAGATTGATATTCATATTTCAAAAGAGAAGGGTATCAAATTTAAAATTAAAGAAATGACATTATATTGATTTCAATAACAAAATAAAATAAAATTTTGCATGTATATAACATTTTTTACTTGAGTATCTCAGGGTATGTCTACACTACCACCCTAGTTCGAACTAGGGTGGTAATGTAGGCAACCGGAGTTGCAAATGAAGTCCGGGATTTGAATTTCCTGGGCTTCATTTGCATCTTGCTGGGCACCGCCATTTTTAAATGTCCGTTAGTCCGCACTAGCGGACATTTAAAAATGGCAGTGCCCGGCAAGATGCAAATGAAGCCTGGGAAATTCAAATCCTGGGCTTCATTTGCAACTCCGGTTGCCTACATTACCACCCTAGTTCGAACTAGGGTGGTAGTGTAGACATACCCTCAGTGCTTTACAAAGAGGAATCCCCCATTTTAAGAACAGAAAACTGAAGAGATTAATTGCTTTCCTCATTAAGGAGACGTTTACCCTATCTCAATGACCTAATTTAAATTCTGAATAAGTCCACCATTTTGTAATTAAGAGGAAGTCCTGCCCAAATCTTAGAAGTAACTGTAACACTGCACTCCATATTCTTCATAGTGATATTATTATAAGATTATGATAGTTATGATGTATTTGTGCAAGATAAGCAATGTGAATGCCACTGGAAAGGTTTCAGAGTTGCTGAATAGGATTATCCTATTAGTATGCACGTATCACTATTTGTATCTGAACTTACAAATATTGACTATGTATCTGTGTTTCACCTGGGTAACACCCACTAGACAAGATGTTCTCAGTCTGGTTAGCTGGGTGGGGAAGATCCTATTCAAAACAAGAAGCCATTCTGGAAAAACAACAGGTCATAGGAGAAGCTCATCTCCTGCTTGGGAAGACTTCCTGAGAAGGCTACAGACAGCCTTCAAGTAATGGCTGCTATAACTCTACAAGGGGATGTGATGACACACATGTCTCTAGACCAGGAGTGGCCAAACGTTTTAGCCTGAAGGCCACACAGAATCATAGAATACTAGAACTGGAAGGGACCTTGAGAGGCCATCAAGTCCAGTCCCCTGCCCTCATGGGAGGACCAAGTATCATCTATATCATCCCTGATAGATGTCTATTTCATCTGCTCTTAAATATTTCGAGTGATGGAGATTCCACAACCTCCCAAGGCAATTTATTCCAGTGTTTAACCACCCTGACAATTAGGAAGATTTTCCTAATGTCCAACCTAAACCTCCCTTGCTGTATTTAAGACCATTGCTTCTTTTCCTATCATCAGAAGTCAAGGAGAACAATTTTTCTCCCCCATCCTCATAACACCCTTTTAGGTACTTGAAAACTGCTATTATGTCCTCTGTCTTCTCTTTTCCAAACTAATCAAGCCCAATTCTTTCAATCTTCCCTCACAGTTCATGTCTTCTAGACTTTTAATAAATTTTGTTGCTCTTCTCTTCTTTCTCTGATTTCTCTTTTTTGAAATGTGGTGCCCAGAACTGCACACGTTGGTAGAGCCTTGTGCACAGTGGTGATAACTGGAAAGTGACACAAGGGGGGCATTAGCCACATGATTGGCTCCTCATGTGACTCTTCCCCAGGTCACCCCTAGCTTGAGGGAGGGTCCACCTCTTCCCACCTGGCCCCTCTTCCCACTCCACCCCATTCCAGGCCTTGCCCTTTCCCCAAGTCTCCACCCCTTCCTGCTCCTACTCCATCTCCACCCCACCTCTTCCCACCCATTCCCCCAAGCTCCCTTGCCTGGGCATCACAGCCTGGCGAACTAGCAGGGGACCTGGAGCAAGCAGCAGGGGTCTGGCCTGACTGTACTCACCGGCAGCAGGGGCTTGGGCCATTGGCCCTAGATGGGACAGCTGTGTCAGCTGTTGGACACTTGCACACTCCCCCTATGGCATTTTGGGGAGCAGAAGGTGACTCTTTGTGACCCCTCTCCATGTGCCACCCCTGCCTGCGTGGATACAAATGTCTACTGCAGATGCGGTTATTCACTGATAGGAATCGTTTCTGCTGATCTGCAGGGCTCTACTCCCAGAAGACACTGTGGCCAAAGGAGGGGAGTATGGTGTCGCGGCTACCAGGAGCCAGAGCCCTTGGCAACTCCTCCCAAGTAGGATGATACCTCTCCAGCTAGACGCACAGCTGGGAGTAGCTGCTGGTGTGGGGCGCTGGCTCCTAGGAGCAGGGGCACCATGTTTCTCTTTTTTAGTCACAACATCTCCTGGAAATAGATCCCTGTGGATCAGCAGATACTCATTCTTCTCCACATGTAAGGAGGATCTGAATGAATGCTTCCATTGCAGCCAGCTGGAATGGGAAAGGAATCCTGGGTGTCGTTATGTTTACTCAGTTTGCTTAGATCTGCTAGGTATTCAACAGTTGTTATATAAATACAGTTCACACTGGAATGGGAAAGAAATCCCTTGTGCGGTTATGTAAATATAGTTCACCGAGTTTGCTTAAGCCTACTAGATTGTTAGACTAGTGTTTTGCCTCTTGTAACCAATTAGGCTGTTGTGGGGTCACAATGCAGGAATTGTAAGATATGACCGCCAATGCTTCCAGTTACTGGGAATGCAGAAAAGTCAGACTGGTTTAACTCAGTTCAAAGGAGAGAAACTCAGCATAAAGAATCTCGGATGGACAAGGCTTCTCTTTCCAAACTCTGTGACGTCAACTGAGGGAAAGGGCAGAGCTCTGAACCAGCAGGCTGCATGCCTCCCAGGCATGATCTGTAAGACTGGTTCAACCTATTACTCTCTCCCCCTGCCCCGCCCTGTTCTAATGATAGAGCTAAAACAGACTCCATAAGGAGTCTCTTTATTATTTTAGTGTTATTCCAGTGGATGCTGGAATCTTTTGGCTGGACTGTGCTGTGGGCGAAGAGCTGAAATCACTGAGAAGCTGAAATCACAGAGAGTTGAAATCTCTAGGTTTGGCCCACAGACAAATCCATCACAAGGCCAGCAGTGGTGAGAAGCCAGTCAGAGGAAGAGGTGGACAGTAGGGTGGCTGGTGGAGTGGCCAGTGAGCAGCTAGCCGGCGGGAGCAGTGGCAGGAACAGCACATAGATGGCATTGCCGCATACTGATGTATCTATGAACTCTGGGTCTGCACTGACTGGACAGAGCTGCGAGTGGTGTGTCTGAAGTGAGGGGAAAGCACACTATATGAGTTGAGGTTTGGACTAAAAATCTTTAAGCAAAAGACTCTGCCCTGCGGACTCCGGGAATGGTATCGTGCTTACGGGTTTTCCATTGGTTGATGATAGTTTACTGTTATTAAATAGACTGTTTCTATCTCTGACTCAGTGCTCATGAGAAGGGAAGAATTGCTTCTAAAGGCACCAGTGGATAGATTGGAATTTTCCCAGTTTACTGGGTGGGGGCTCGAGACAGTTTGGTTACATTGTTGAAAGAACCCCACTAGATACTGAACCCGGCCCTTATGGCTGCCAACTGCTACCGGCAGAAGGGTTACACACAGATAGACATTAGTATGCAGAGCTCTATACTTTGGGGTTCAGAAACTGTCTGGAGGACCAAGTAGGGCTCACCTCCAGGACACCATGCCTTCTATCCAAACTCCCTGCTCCCTGTCCCCTGACCGCCCATCTTCAGACACTGCACCTCCTATCTAACCCCCCTGCTGCCCATCCTCCAAAACTTCCCCTATCTCACCCCTCTGCTCCCCGCCCCTGACTGTTCAGGACTTTCACCCCTCACTCCCTGACCACAATGCCCAGAGCACTGGGGCTGACTGCACTAAAAAACCAACAGCAGAAACTACACTGGCTCTTTGTCACCAATAAAAGCAGGGGGAAAAATAAAAGTCTCTCATAGGGGTAGAAGAATTTTCCCCCAAAAGTGGGTGTTTTTCTTGATAAAAGTTGCATTGCAGTGTGAATGCTCTCGCTGTTTTGTCAACAAAAGGCAGTTTTTGGTGAAAAAACTCAGTAGTGTAGATCAGTGTTTCTCAACCTTTTTTAATAAAGTACCCCCTTAAAAAAATTATAAGTACCCCCAGTCCCTACAGTTTTCAGACACACAAAATTGTTTCCTACCATTGCAACACATTTGTTTAAACAACTTAATTGTAGCCGGGTGGATGATGAAATTTTTGGGTGTAAAAATTACAAAAATAATAAAGCGCTATAAAACTTAAAACAAAAATTCAGTTTTCTCCAAATTTCACTCGTGGTGATGTATCCCCCAGACTTCTCTTGAGTACCCCTAAAGTTACTTGTACCATTGGTTGAGAAGCACTGGTGCAGACAAAGCCTTAAAGATCGATTAAAACAGCACCCTGTAAAGAGCCTGATTCTGATAACAAAAACTCTGCACATACTCTTACTGACTTACATGTGATTGCTTGCATGAATAATAGCTGGTCACACCCATGCCCTTGAAAGAACCAACACTGATGTTATATTTTCAGATGCACTTAAAAGGGATTTAGAAGCACAGATTCTATTGACTTTCAAGTGTTCTATTTTTCTTCAAATAGATAATGGCAGTCTCTCTTCCACAAAAAATACTTTACAGTATTTGTTTTAAAAATATCTAATTTCTCTGCTCCTGATTTCTAACATTCATCTGTGAGAGTAGTAGTATTTTTTTCATTATATTAGCCAACATAGATAAGCACAGTTTAATTAACTTAAGAAAAAATAATATACTCATTTTCTCTCAGTAAAGCATGCCTTGATGGAGTATTTTGTGTGGTGTGGGGTCTGTAAAAAATTAATTATATTGCTGTCTCAAGATCTTCCTGATAATTTCTGGCTTTATGTTTAGGAGACACTGTTCCCAACGTACTTCATTAGGAAACAAAACAAACTATAAAGTAGTGTCCAGAACATCACAATGAATGTAATTTTAAAAAAATTATTCTGAGCACAAGTCCAGTGTTTTCAGAGTATAAAAGAGAATCAGCTTGTTTCCTCTTTCATGAAGAAGAGTGGGAGACACCCTGACTAAAACATAAAACTGAGAGTGAAAATATCTGGAGCCAATTCCAGATTTATATACAAACCTAAAAAAGAAGGATAATACCTTCCTATGTCACACAGGTATTGAGAAGGTAAGGTAATATTAAACTGGGCTACACTGCACAAGCATAAGTTATTTTTACACTGGTCTGGCACATCCACCACAAAGGTTTGCACTTAGACAAGTTACATTAATGTAGCGGCACAGGTACAAAAATATCAACATATGCCAGACCTCAGTTAATCTTTGTGAGCAGGTCTGAGACCTTCAGTTGGAAAGTGACAGAAAAATGCAACATGCTGATATTGTTAAGAACAGAAGAGTTATGTTCTAGTCCTAGCTCTGGCATTGTTGTGTGATTTTGAACAAATTACTTAGCTGTCCCATGCCTCAGTTTTCCCTTCTGTAAAATGGGGACGATAATGCAGATACACATTTCTAAAACTGCACTTTCTACAGAGCAAAAAGCTCTATGTAAAAGGTAAATATATTAATAATAATTGGAACAACATTGAAAGTGGAAGGAATTAAGGGTAACTCTGGTTTAGAGCAGTTTGTTTGGAGTGCCTCTTTCAGGTTTACAGTGTTGTTGTACAATACACTATAAGCCGATAATGACAGCTGAGACCAGAAAAAGCAAATGAAGCACCAAAACAGAATGTCACAAAATCATGTATCCGAGATGCAGTATATTAAAAATCACAACGTAGTAAATAGCATTTCCATGGCAACTTCAAAACACTTATTTCATGTAATGGAATAGACTATTGTGTCACAATAATTCTTAAATAGTAAGAGAATTAAATGTAACCATGTAAATATTTTTTCTAACAATATTCTGTTTGCATGGTTTAATTTTTATTCTTTTTTTCTCGCAGTAACATGAAGTTAAGTTGTAATATTTCACTATGAATCCTATAGTAGCAGTTTATCCAGGGATCTAGGAAATACATAGATTTTCCTTGGTATATACCAAGTGCTATTAGTTTATTACATACATTACTAAGAGATATACATTATAAACAACATTTGTTATCTAGAACATGACACACTAACAATTACTATCATGTAAAATTATTTTGAAGTTACTAGCCTGATACTACCAACTAATGTTGGTATAACTAAGTTGGGGTATGTCTACACTACCACCTTAGTTCGAACTAGGGTGGTAATGTAGGCAACCAGAGTTGCAAATGAAGCCCGGGATTTGAATTTTCCGGGCTTCATTTGCATAAAGCCGGACGCAGTCATTTTTAAATGTCCACTAGTGCGGACTCCGTGCCGCACGGCTACACGCAGCACGGACTAGGTAGTTCTGACTAGGCTTCCTAGTCCGAACTACCGTTACTCCTCGTGACGAGGAGTCCACACTAGTGGACATTTAAAAATGGCAGCACCCGGCAAGATGCAAATGAAGCCCGGGAAATTCAAATCCCGGGCTTCATTTGCAACTCCGGTTGCCTACATTACCACCCTAGTTCGAACTAGGGTGGTAGTGTAGACATACCCTTGCAGTGTTAGTAGTTACACTGTGTAGACAGCACTATATAGATGGAAGTACTTCATTAAGTGCTTCAACTGCATCATTGCAGCATTTCAAGTGTAGATTAGCTCTGAGTTACTGGTTTTTACTAGGTGATTCCACAGAACAGAAATGAATACACCTTAGCCAGGTTCAAAATTGCAGAAGATACACAATTACCTAAACACAGTAGTACTAGATAAAATAAAAACAAACCTACTGCATGACAAAGCCCTATAATATGTTTTGAAGTTTTATTTGTCAGAGGGGAATTTTAAATAGCTGAGTAGCTTGCAGAGATGTAAAAATATTTGTGAAATAAAACAATCAATAAACATTAAGCAAAATGAGAAGAAAATGAAGGTCACTTACCTGTACACAAGGGTTCTTTGAGACAGGCTCTGTATGTTTACTTTTTCGGGGTATGCACTGACCTGTGCTGTTGAATAGGGCAGCTTTGACTAGCAGGGTCTATTTGAACGTTCAAGAGCCCCCTTTCTACACCTCTCCTTTGAAGATGTTTTAAGGGCAAAGCTATAAGAAGGTGTGCAGTGTTGACATCTCAGTTCCTTCCATCACTAATACAGAGCTCTGAATCGTTAAGACTAAGGATGTTAAGGACTAGTTGACTATCTGATAAGTAAATGTTTATTGGATAGTCCAGTCGACTAGTTGATCCCCTCCTCCCCCCTTGCTGCCTCTATCAGACAGAGGCAGCAAAGTGGAGGGGGAAGGGGGGGAGAAGGTACTTCAAAGCAGCAGCGCCACCTTGGTATTTCTAAGCAGCGCCGCGAGGAGCTGACCCCGGACTCCATGCGGTGCTGTCCCTTTAAGGGGTAGCACTGCATGGAGGCCAGGGTCAGTTCCATGTGGCATTTCAAAGGGGTAGCGCCACACAGCTGAGCTGGGGATCAGCTGTGCGGTGCTGCCCCTTTGAATGGCAGTGCTGTGTGGAGCGTGGAGCTTTGAAATGCTGCACAGAACCCAGACTCCCCAGCTGACCCAGGGTTCTAAGGAAACACCACACGGAACCTGCGCTCAGCTGGGGAGTCTGTATTAATGATGGAAGGAACTGAGATGTCAACACTGCATGCCTTTTTATAGCTTTACCCTTAAAACATCTTCAAAGGTGAGGTGTAGAAAGGGGGCTCTTGAACACTTAAGTAGGCCCCGCAAAGTCCATCTCAAATGTACCCTAAGGCTGCTTCACTGCCAGTTCTTCCAGCAGAAAATATGCTAATGAGAGACTCATTAGCATAAGTAGTGCTCTCATTAGCATATTCCCTGCCATTTCTTTTTGCACAAGGAGTTTTTGCGTAAAAAGAAGCAGTATGGATTTTTTTGGCCCAAATCCCCCATTTTGCGCAAAAAAAAAAAGTTCACACTGCTTCTTTTTGCAAATGGTAATGAGATCGTGACTTATGCTAACTAGTCCTTCATTAGCATATTTTCTGCCAGAAGAACTGGCAGTGAAGATGAAGCCTAAGGGTATGTCTACACTGCCACCCTAGTTCGAACTAGGGTGGCTAATGTAGTCATTCGAACTTGCATGTTCATTTGCATGTTCATGTACTTCATTTGCATGTTCCCGGGCGCCGCCATTTTTAAATGCCCGGTAGTTCGAACTACCTGCCCGCGGCTACATGCAGCACGGGCTAGGCAGTTTGAATTAAAGCTCCTAATTTGAACTACTGTTACTCCTCCTGCAATGAGTAATGGTACATGCATGGCCCCACAATATGTTAATATCTTTATGGCTGACCTAGAACAACGTTTCCTCAACTCCTGTCCCCTTATATCCCTTCTCTACTTACGCTACATCGATGACATCTTTATGATCTGGACCCATGGCCAAGAAACACTGGAGACATTCCACAGAGATTTTAACAACGTACACTCCACCATCAATCTCAGCCTGGACCATTCTACACGAGAGATCCATTTCCTGGACACCACAGTACAAATCAGCAATGGAAAATTAGACACCACTCTCTACAGAAAACCCACTGTCTCATGTCATACAGTTACCTACATGCTTCCAGCTCCCATCCAGAACACACCATATGATCCATCATCTATAGCCAAACCCTTCGATACAACCGCATCTGCTCTAATCCCACTGACAGAGACCAGAAACTTCAGGATCTCTACCAAGCATTTATAAACCTCAACTACCCACCCGGAGAAATAAAAAAGCAAATTGAAAGAGCCAGACAAATACCTAGAAACCAACTACTTCAAGACAGACCCAAGAAAACCAACAATAGATCAACACTTGTCATCACCTACAGCCCCCAACTTAAACCTGTCCAACACATTATCAATAAACTACAGACTATCCTGGAACAGGATACTAAACTCCGAGAGGCTCTGGGAGAAAGACCCATAGTCTCCTATAGACAACCATCTAACCTCAAGATGATTCTTACCAACAACCACAGGACATACCACACTAATACCAACCCTGGTACCTTCCCTTGCAACAAACCCCGTTGCCAGCTTTGTCCACATATTCACTCTGCTGATACCATTATTGGACCTAACCAAGTGAGTTATAAGATCAAGAACACATATTCCTGCGCATCCAGAAATATAATTTATGCTATCATGTGCCGAAAGTGTCCGTCTGCTATGTACATTGGACAAACGTTTCAGATACTTTGCCAAAAGATCAATGCCTACAAAGCAGATATTAGACAAGATCACAAAGAAAAAACAGTTTCTTGCCATTTCAACTAGCAAGGACATTGTCTCAACAACTTGACTACCTGCATCCTGCTTCAAAGGCCTTTTAAGACTACACTTGAAAGAGAATCCTCTGAACTGTCATTCATGCTTAAATTCGACACTTCACACTTAAGTTTGAATAAAGACTCTAATTATCTTACCCATTACAAAGACAGCTTCCCCAATTATCACCTCTAATATCATTAGCACACAGACATTTACCTCTCCCGCACCCCCCTTCTGTTCTGAAATTTGATTTGTCCTTTTCATGTGTTCATTTTTTTAATTGTATCCTTTGGTATATATGGTTGTGACAATTTTCTTCCACTATTTGATCTGAGGAAGTGGGTCTGGCCCATGAAAGCTCATCACCTAATAAACCATCTTGTTAGTCTTTAAAGTGCTACTTAGTCCTGTTTTTGTTTCAGCTACACCAGACTAACATGGCTACAATTCTATCACCAATGATCTTTAGAGAGATTTCTCTACCTTAATCAAAAATCTTTCGCCCATGCTGTCAAATGTAACCAAAGTGGATCAAGATGGTACACTTTCCCTAGCTGCTGTAAGAAGAAGGTCCAATAACAGTGGTAGTACTTTGAAGTTTCTCTTTGAAAGAAGGAGTAAGCCTGTGTACTACTGGGGTCTCCTGCTCTTGAACAAAACTAACAGCATAAGTGCTGAACCTTGTGATAAATATTTGGAGTACCCCATACAGCTAAAATGTCCATGCTTATAATGTCTTTTAAGGACCTTTCATGTATTTAGGAGTCAGTCTGCTAACTGATTGAGGGATCTTGGTTCACACAGTGTACCATATAAACTTTATTATGAATACAGGCAGTCCCCGGGTTACGTACAAGATAGGGACTGTAGGTTTGTTCTTAAGTTGAATCTGTATGTAAGTCGGAACTGGCGTCCAGATTCAGCCGCTGCTGAAACTGACCGCCAGTTCTGACTTACATACAGAATCAACTTAAGAACCCCAAGTCAGCTGCTGCTGAAACTGATCAGCAGCTGATTCCAGGAAGCCTGGGGCAGAGCAACTCTGCCTCGGGCTTCCTGTAGTCAGCGCTGGTCAGTTTCAGCAGAAGCTGACTTGGGGACGCCTGGGGCAGAGCAGCTGGGGTTCTGCTGGGTTGCTCCAGTAGCGCCGCTCCTCGGTGCTCCTGGACCAACCCAGCAGCACCCCATCTGCTCTGCCCCAGGCGTCCTGATTCAGCCGCTGCTGAAACTGACCAGCAGCGGCTGAATCAGGACCTGGGGCAGAGCAGCTGGGGTGCTGCCGGGTTGGTCCAGTAGTGCCCAGAGCGGCGCTGCAGGACCAATCGGCAGCACCCCAGCTGCTCTGCCCCAGGGTCCGAAACAAAAGCCTGGTCTGCTGGGGGGGGGGGGCACACTAGCTGCCCCCCCCAGCAGACCAGGGACATGGGGAGCAGAGCCGCAGCGGCAGCGGGGTGCCGCGCCTCTGAGGCTTTGCTCTGGCAAAGCCTCAGAGGCGCGGGACCCCGCCGCAGCTGCAGCTTCAGTCCCGGTGCCTGTGGTCTGCTGGGGACGGTCCCCAGCAGACCACAGGCACCGGGACTGAAGCGGCAGCAGCGGCGGTTCCCCACGCTTCTGAGGCTTTGCTCTGGCTTTGGTCCCGCTTCAGTCCCGGTGCCTGTGGTCTGCTGGGGACGGTCCCCAACAGATCACAGGCACCGGGACTGAAGCGGCAGCAGCGGCGGTTCCCCACGCTTCTGAGGCTTTGCTCTGGCAAAGCCTCAGAAGCGCGGGAACCCGCCCGGTGCTCCTGGTCTGCTGGAGACGGTCTGCAGTAGACCAGGGGCACCGGAGCAGCTTACGAACGGGGCTTTCTCGCCCCGGAGCTCGCAGGTAGCAATCCACCACCTCGACCTCCGGGGCGAGAAAGCCCCGTTCGTAAGTGCGGATCCGACATAAGTCGGATCCGCATAAGTCGGGGACTGCCTGTATACCATTCCCCAAATGGAGTAGTATCCATATGGCTCAGTTCCTCCTTGCCAGATACTCCAACAGCGGGGAAGGAGAGCAGGTCATGGACTGGACATAAGCAACACATCTTGAAGAACACCAAATACAAAACAGGTAACTGTCTTCTATTCGCTGAGTGTACTTGCTCATGTCCATTATAAATTAGGTGGTTCCAAACAGTACCAATGGAGGCAGGGAGGAGTTCATGCATGTGTAGAGCATAAGACAACTCTTCTGTCATCTGCCTGTTAAGTGATGGCATAGTGCACTGTGAATGTATGGACAGAGGATCACATTGCAGCTCTAAAGATGTCATGGATGAGTATGTGTGCTAAGAAGGCTGCCAACAATGCCTGTGTTCAAGTCAAATGGGCAGTGATGAGAACCCGCAAGCTCCTAACAGGTCTTTATGCAAGATGTGATTCAGCTGGAAATTCTCTGCAAGGAAACTGGAAGGCTTGGTTCTTTCTAGGTAAAAAGCCAGAGTCCTCTAGATGCCCAGTGTGCGAAAATGTCTCTCTTCACTGGTCTTGTGTGGTTTAGGACAAAACACTGGGAGGACTATGTCCTGGTTCACATGGAAGGAAGACATCACCTTGAGAAGGAAGGTAGAGTAAGGGGGCACAACTAGACATTGTCTTTGTAAAAAAATTTGCATAGTGGTTCTGCGTTCAAGACCTTAATCTCTGAGGCTACATCTAAACAGCAGCGCTACTTTGGGATAATGTCCATTATTTCAGGTGTTAATATACTGATATAAATAGTTCTGATTCTAGAATTGGTCTCCACACTACAAAACCACAACATAATTTTGAAGGACTAAACCCAACTAAATCATTCCAGCCAGGGCTTTGTCAAGCCTCAGCTTAAAAACTTCTAAGGATGGAGATTCCACCACTTCCCTAGGCAACCCATTCCAGTACTTCATCACCCTCCTAGAAAGATAGGCTTTTTTAATATCCAATCTAGACCTCTCCACTACAACTTGACACCATTACTTCTTGTTCTGTCACCTACCACCACTGAGAATAACATAGCTCTATCCTCTTTGAACCCCCTCTTCAGGTATTTGAGGGCTGCTATCAAACCTCTCCTCCCCCCATTCTTCTCTACTGCAGACTAAGTAAGTCCTGTTTCCTCAGCCTTTCCTCACAAGTCATACACTCCAGCTCCTTTTTGTTGCCCACCACTGGACTGTCTCCAATTTCTCCACATCCTTTCTGTAGTGGGGGTTCAGCAACAGAATCTTTTCAAACCCTCTCTTTTTCTGTCACCTTCTTATGCAGATTTTACCATGAGATAAAGTGATCAGCCCATAGCTGGGCATTTTGAAGTTATTTTTTAAATAGTTAGGATAATAAAAGAGTAGCTAACATGTCAATGTACGAGAAAATTCATCTTAATTCTTCATAAGAGGGCAAGATTACATCCAATTCTAACTCTATGTCAGCTACGGAGCCATTATACTGTTGGCTCTTCACTGAAGGACTCTTTACATGGTTCAAAACATTTCTGAGGCTATGATAAAGACCATGGTCAGTGGAAGCTGATACCCTAGAAGATATAAATAGATCAGTCAAAAGTAACAATGAGAAGACTGCTGAGCTAGGCAGAATTTGTGGAAAGATAGGTTGGCAGAATTAGCCTTTAATCAGTGGAAAGAAACAGTCTCCTGGGACACAATCTCAAGGTAATTCTGTAACTCAACAACAATGTCCTTTTTAGTGACTTAAACATTAGGGTAAAATCGTGAATGTGAGAGAAGTGGATAACACAAAACAGAATGATTCCATCTATATCTAGAGTGAACAGGGTATTCTTTACAGGCAGTCCCCGAGTTACGCGGATCCGACTTACATCGGATCCGCAGTTACGAAAGGGGCCGTTCCTCTCCCTGGTCTCCAGCAGACCAGGGAGAGGAAGCAAAGCGGCGGAACACGTGGGCAGCGGACAGGGCTGTCCGCTGCCCACGCGCTCCGAGGCTTGGCTCTGCTTTGCCCCCCCCCCCCTCTGGTCTGCAGACCGGGGGGGGGGGGGGGCAAAGCAGAGCCAAGCCGCGCAGCGCCCGGCCAGCTGACAGCCTGGACGCGTCTGGGCTGTCAGCTGGCAGCGCGCTCCGTAGCTTGGCTCTGCTTTGCCCTCCCCTCCCCCTGGTCTGCAGTTTCAGCACTGGTCAGTTTCAGCAGCGGCTGAATCAGGACGCCTGGGGCAGAGCAGCTTGGGTGCTGCTGAGTTGGTCCAGTAGCGCCGAGGAGCGGCGGCGCTACTGGACCAACCCAGCAGCATCCCAGCTGCTCTGCCCCAGGCGTCCCCAAGTCAGCCGCTGCTGAAACTGACCAGTGGCTGACTACAGGAAGCCCCTGCCCCGGGCTTCCTGGAATCAGCCGCTGATCAGTTTCAGCAGCAGCTGACTTGGGGATGCCTGGGGTTCTTAAGTTGAATCTGTATGTAAGTCAGAACTGGCATCCAGATTCAGCCGCTGTTGAAACTGATCAGTTTCAGCAGCGGCTGAATCTGGACGCCAGTTCCGACTTACATACAGATTCAACTTAAGAACATACCTACAGTCCCTATCTTGTACGTAACCTGGGGACTGCCTGTATAATAAATAGCTTTACTTCTTAATTACTTTAGTCTCAACTTTTACTATTATACTTGGCAAAAACATATACAAATATATTAAATTGGAAATCTTCCCCATAACACCCATTTGTGCTATCACCAAATATATAGATTATTTCTGGACTGGAAGACTGGCATATTTGTATATTTCCTCATTGTTCCGCCCATCACCATAATGGAGTTGTTTAGTTTGGATTTTTATTGGGAAGTTTCCAGGAAAAAAAAGGAAAGAACTGACATTGCCATCTGCTAATAAAAGCAAAACCAAATAATCTCTTAAAGCTCTTAATAAGACATAAGTATTTCCTAAAATATACTTTAAAAATAGTTTTACTGAAAAGCTTTCTCTGAAAATTGTTGCTTTGCCAAAGCCTCAGTATCAGGCTGCAGTTATGAATCCTATCCTGTAACAGAGATAACATAAAAAGGCAGAAACAAGCCATATTATAGCAGTACACAGTACTAATACGCCATGGATTGAGGTAAGTACAGGTGTGTTGTGATAATATAAGACAGTGATGGGTAACTTTAGGCTAGTGACTGGGCTGTATGAGTGGCCCTCCATCTCAGAGGGCCTTATATTGATGTAACCAAGACTTTCTCCCGGGATAGGGTAGTTTTGCTAACTGCACTTAAATACCTAGAATTTGTGGGGTGTGCCAAATGAACCATAGCAGTACTTCGAGTGGGTTCAGGGGAACTTAACGTCTCTCACAGTCAATGTTGTGCGCAATCAGCACACACCTCACTTCACATACCCTTGCTTTACGTGTGTGTCATTTTAGTAATACTGTTAGAAAAAAAACCATGTGGCTGGAAACCAGAGGAATCTGGCAATTCTCTGTGTGGGAAAAGATAAACAAAATGTTTAATGGGTCACACATAGAACCCCAATGGGCTGCCGATGGTCCATGGACTGCAGGTTGTCTACCACTGCCACAAGATCAACTCCATAAGAATAGATTCTGCCAAAAGTGTTTTTGGGTTTCCATTAACTGTTGGAATTAGAGATACTTTATACTTGTCAGAAAATCAGTATAGGCTAAGCCTTCTCTGAGGTTTCAGTGTAGAATCTGTGCCCTAAATAATAAAAAGCATAACATTTTCCAGGTAGCATGAAATGATTCCTGCCAGGCAAAAATACAAAACCCACAAAATTCATTCTCTAATAATGGTTTTATTTGGGATATGATAAATTATTAACAGGAATTAAATGTTCTTTCCCCGCCTTTATTTTTTCAACTTCATGATCACATTTCATTGCCATATAATTCTGAAGCACACAGTCTACCATTCTGAGTGGATGACGGTGCTGCGTATTTGTGCATATTTTATTATAGAAGTGCCTAAGGGTATGTCTACACTACCCTGCTAGTTCGAACTAGTGGGGTAATGTAGGCATACCGCAATTGCAAATGAAGCGCGGGATTTGAATTTCCCGGGCTTCATTTGCATAAGCGGGGCGCCGCCATTTATAAATCCCCGCTCGTTCGAACCCCGTGCCGAGCGGCTACACGCGGCACGAACTAGGTAGTTCGAACTAGGCTTCCTAGTTCGAACTACCGTTACTCCTCGTGGACTAGCGGGGTAGTGTAGACATACCCTAAGAGCCTCAACCAGGATCAGGCTGATTGTGCTAGATATATAAATGAATAATAAAAGCTGTTCCCTACCTTGAAGAACGTAAAGTCTAATAGGACAAGATACAACAGGCAGAGGGAACAAGGGCAGTGAGATAAGCGAAAAAGAAGAAAGAACCCCAATTGTGTATACTGGCCAGATCTACACAACTGGATGGTTTGAGAACTTTTTTTCTCTTGTAAATGTGGCATATATGAACAGAGAAGTGGCTTTTGATTCCACTGGAAGGTAAGCACTTTAACTTGCACTGATAGGACCTAGATGTTCTGCTAAATTTGGCGTTTGGCCTTCACTGTGCTATTGGTGCAAGACAGCCATGTTTCCACACAATCTCAAGTGTGCAGCAGAGATATATTCTTGACCTAGCACTATTTCTGTCAAATTATTCTTGCCACTGCACACACCACAATCAAGGATGATTAAGAGCTGTTTACCAAACAAAACTGTGGTAACAATCCTGACTTGCTTATGAAGATGCCAGAGAATTTCAGCCCTGCCCTTCAAAATTTTCAGGATATCACACACACTATGGAGTTGCATATCTCATGGCAGAAGACCTAGGTCCAGAACTTTGGAGCTGAAGCATCAAAATCCTTGGTACAAGTGGGGTTGAACACTGTGAAGTGTATTTATGAGTCCATCTACCTAAGATTCAAGCAGAGATCAAACAGTCACAGCAAACTGGGTAGCCTTCAATAAACAGCTCATGCTGTCTACTGCATGAAGTCCATGTGTCATTTGAAGATGCAAAAACAACTCTGCCTTGAGACAAAGTTCAGGAACTCTCAAACTTTTATATTTCCTGTATTCCTAGAAGGGTCAGGAAACTGGACCTTCTAGTAGGGAGACTTGGAATGGCCAGAGACATTCCATATGCACTGTCAGTGCCAAACCCTAGCATGCCATGATCCTAGCTAGTATTGGGGTGGCCATGAGGCTTGGCATTTGTGAATTTGAATGAATAGCGAGAACTGAGTACTTTACATATCTAGTATGATGCTGTCAACTACAGTCACTCTGGCTGAAGCAAAGAACCCCACTATTTGTTGTTCTTATTGTTTTGGATGATGATGATCTTACTCTATTCAACCTAGAAACTATATGAGCAGGTGACAATGGGCATAATAGTGCCAATAGTGGATGGATAGTTGACTGATGACCAAGCCTGTTTCTGACCAGTATGTTCATGCTGTGGACAAGTTGCAAACCTAATTTAATTCATTACAGATGGTTTTGAAATATGTAAAACACATGGCCTATGTTTGTTGCTAAGTCAGCTGTTTATGACACTATGAACAACTATATGCTTCTATTTAAATTGGCAAGAATTGTGAGGAATAGCAAGATGCTCCATTTCATTTCTTTGTAGCTTAAAAATCAACATTTTTGTGTCAAGATGGGTGGTCAAAAAGTCAATTGCTTACACAGTAATGTACTGCTCCAAGGATTAGTGCTATCATCCTTGCTGTTTAATATTTACACAAATAACCAATCAGAATTCCCCTGATATGTGAAGATTCAAGTGATCTCTGCATTGCCATCCAATTGAAAGAAAAAGAGCACATTTTAGATGGATTCCTAAGCTGTACTCAGAAAACGTTGTCGTACACGGTTCTTGAATGTCAACCCTAGCAAGACACAAGTGTACTCCTTTCACTGAAACATTGTGAGACTGAGAAAAAACTTCAGATATTGTGGGATAGTACAATAATTGAGCATTAAAAGAATATAAGAATGGCCAAACTGGGTCAGACCAAAGTCCATCTACTCAAGTATCCTGTCTTCTGACAGTGACCAATGCATAGGGAATGAACGGAAGTGATCCTGTCCAGCTTCTGATGATCAGAAGCTACAGACTCAATTTAATAGCCATCGATGGACTTATCCTCCATGAAAATATCTAGTTCTTTTTTTAACCCTCTTAAAAGTCTTCACAACATCCTAAAGCAAACAGTTGACTGTGTGTTGTGTGAAGAAATACTTCCTTTTGTTTGTTTTAAACTTGCAACCTATTAATTTCATATTCTTCTGTTATGGGAATATAAATAGCTTTTCCTTCTTTACTTTTTCCACACCAGTCATGATTTTATAGACTTCTATCATACAGTGAACCCTCGTTTATCGCGGTAGATAGGTTCCAAACCCGACCGCGATAGCTGAAAATCCGCGAAGTAGGGACACCATATTTACGTATTTATTTACAGTGAGCCCTCGCTACTTCGCGGTTCGACCATCGCGGATTCACGTATATACATACGTAATGAAAAAAGTCCGCGAAGTCGTGAATCCGCGATGGTCGAACCGCGAAGTAGCGAGGGCTCACTGTATCCTCTGTTAGCTGTCTCTTTTCCAAGCTGAAAAATCCCAGTCTTCTTAATATGGTAGCCAAACCTCTAATCATGTTTGTTGTCCTTTTCTGAACTTTTTCCAGTGCCAAGATACCTGCCTTGAGATAAGTGACCACATCTGTATTCAGTATTCAAGATGTTGGCATACCATGGATTTATATAAAGGCAATAAGATATTAATAAAAGGACAGAGAATAAGACAGAGAATGATTCCTAACATTGTTTGCTTTTTTGACAGCTGCTGCACATTGAGTACGTTTTCAGAGAACTATCCACAATGATTCCAAAATCTCTCTCTTGAGCAGTAACAGTTAATTTAATCCCCATCATTTTATATGTATAATGGAGATGGTGTTTTCCAATCTGCATTACTTTGCATTTATCAACATTAAAAAAATCATCTGCCATTTTGTTGTCCAGTCACCTCATTTTGTGAGATCCTTTTGAAGCTCTTCACAGACTGCTTTGGACTTAACTATCTTGAGCAGTTTTGTATCATCTGCAAATTTTGCCACCTCACAATTTACGCTTTTCTCCAGATCATTTATGAGTATGTTACATAGGATTAGTCCCAGTACAAACCTCTGTGGCACACCAGTTGTTACCTCCCTTCATAATGAAAACTGACCATTTATTCCTACCCTTTGTTTCCTATCATTTAACCAGTTTTCAATCCATGAGAGGGCCTACCCTCTTCTCTCATGACAGCTGGTGTACTTGAGTGAAGGGAAGCCAACTTTTAAAGAGCATATCAAGAAGCTGAAAAAGTGAACTCTAGATTTTATGAACTCCAGAAACTGGCCAACACAAAATGAAGAACTGGCCACACACTACTCTGTGCAGCCAATCTCAAACTATGTTACTCAGCAGAGCACTGAGCCCCAGTATGGTCATGCTTGAGCCATTAACACAAAATTGATATTGAATTCAGTCAAGCCTGTAGGATCATAACAGGGAGTTTGAAACTTGACTCCCACATAGTAATTCCTTCCTTGGAGGAATTACACAACCATATTTCAGTAAAAATGAGAGACAAAGACAGGTGCATAATCCAAGACTTCAATTGTATGGACATATTCCACTACCCAAGAAGTGGAAGTACAGAAAGATAAGTGACAATAGTATGTCTTGGCTACAATGCTGAAGTGACTAACAATAATGATGATCACTTCCTGAATCAAGCACAGTTATCCATGTAATATCACTCATATCACAGAAAATACTCGCTCTGTCTCAAAAGTCCTGGGTCAGAATCTTAGAGTCATAGATTCCAAGGTCAGAAGGACCACTGCGATCACCTAGAACAGTGGTTCTCAACCAGAGTACAGGGCCTTCTGATAGATTGTGAGTAGGTTTCAGGAGGTCCGCCAAGCATAGTTGGTGTTAGACTGAAGCTGAAGGCCCACTATGTAGGATTGAGTCCCACCATCTGCGGCCAAAGCCTGAAGAACTTAGCTTCACAGTGTCCCCCGTGGTATGGAATCTCGGGCAACTATCCTGCCTGATACCCCATAATGCTGGCTCTGGTTTATATATCCAGAAAAACAGTTGTTTTGTCACAACTGGCCGTGAAATTTGTATAGTATGTTAGGGAAGGGGAGCCTCAGAAGGAAAAAGGCTGAGAACCCATCATCATTCTAGCCTTACCACCTTCATGACACAGGCGACAGAATCTCCCCAAAATAATTTCTAAAGTATATCTTTTAGGGAAACATTCAATCTTGATTTAAAAATTATCAGTGATGGTGAATCCACTACAAGCGTTGGTAAGTTATTTCAACCCACAAAGACCTGAAACATGTACATAATTTTAAGAATGTTATAGTACTACTAGGATGCTTACATTTAAGCATGTATATAAGTGTTTGGAGAAATAAGGCCTATATAAACCTCGCCACTGCATGAACTAGGCTAGTGAAGACAGATACAACTGTTTTATAACTTATACGATCTGACATATCTCTTCTACCATTCTGCTAATCAAGGGAATAAAGTCTCAAAACTGCCTCTGAACAAAAGCTATGAACTGAGCTGTCAGCCAAATCACTGGTTAGCTCTAGATAAAACCAGCACTTGACTGAAACATTAAAATTTGGCTTGCAGATTCTTAGTAACTCCTTTTAAATTTACTCAAAGGGAGTAAATATAGCAATCATTTAAAGAGCTACTTTCTAACAAAATCAATTGTTAACTTTATCTCATTGTTACAGAGTAATTTCTTTGGTACCTAATTAGAAAAAAAACGCAAATTATCAGAATGCCAGCCCCTCAGCTAGTGTAAAATCAGTGCAGGTCTGTCTACCAATTTCAGTGGTACTGTGCTATTTTTCAGCAGGCAAGGATCTATTCCACAGAAGTTAGAGTTTCCAGTATTAGTATCTCATTTAGTGTTAGTACATCAGGAAATCTCTATATCTAGAAAGGAATAAAGAAGATGGTGTATAGGGAACAAAAAGTTCTTTGGCAACCAAATATATAAAAAAATGCACCTTAGTGTTCTGAGATACATTTCAGTCTACTTTGTGGATTACATAAAAGTAGTTTAATTGCTCTCCATCTCCCAACAGTGAATACAGTTAAGAGTTCTCATACTGTAAGATTCAAAGATGTGCAAAAGGTTAAGAATGAACAGAAATAAAGAAAAAAAAGCACTGAGGCACATCACTTAATGCCTTACTGTTTGAATACATGGAAGCAAGCATATATAGATAGGGACAAGTTCATAATCATGAATACATCATATCATTTTATGTATGGTCTATTTAAGCATGATATTGTCTTATTTCTGGAGTAATGATAATTGTGTGAATGATAGAACTGGTGAAAATAAAAGGTACTATATTATTAATGCATCCTAAGTAGACAGACCATTATCAAAGTCAAGATTTTTAGCTGGTATGGTATTCCTGGACTGAATTGGTAATACATACATGCTATGGAAAAGAAGTCTCCAAGCAGTCATATGTAATCACTAAAACTGGAATGTAAAGAGGCCAAAAATAAATTGATAGCTGTCCTGTAGGAACAATGCTATCTATACTGATTGACAGACTTTCATCACTGCTTCTTGTCTTGAACAAAACCAGAGCTCACACTGCCCATAGTTATACTATTCACTAATTCCCAATGGTATGAATTTCAGATGGAACATACACTGTTTGGTTTTTAAAGTAAGTGGTATGAAGTGGGGCATCCATATGGCTGTTGAAAGTTCAGACTGTTTAGGGAATTTGTTATAAACACTGTAAATCTATGGGGAGGGAATACTAAAATAATGTATGTTCCTCTTAAATGATTACACTTGAGGAAAAGGCAAAAATAATCTAACATAGCTAGAAAAAAATAGGTTTTATATGCTCTCTACACAATTCTCTAATTATTTCTCCCAAAGATAAAACATCATAGATATTAACTGTTTAGATAAGAACAGAGCTGATGGAAAATGGCATTTCCAGCGTTCTGCCTTGGAAATTAATAAGAGTTCTGACAACTCTGCTGCTGCTCTGGCTGCCATGGAAACACACAGTGCTGAAAACAGGACAGATTCCTTTAAACTAATTGTTGTTCCACAAAAAAAAAAAAAACTCGGTGGTAGATTTTTTTGAGAAGGTGTTTTTTTTTTTTTTATGAAACAGAGATTAGTTCAAAGCAATTTCTCCTGCTCTGGTTGAGCCAAAGTCTCTCTAAGTGGCTGGGCATGAAATATAGAGCCACAGTAACAAGGGACACAAGATTTTCTGGTTACATCTAGCTAGCTATCCCTTCTACAGAACAGGAGTTAGGTACTTTGAAGTAACAACATACCTGTAACTGTTATTTGACATTGTAAGTGAAACATAAGACACAATGACAAATTAAAGTTATACAAAGCAGCACAGAATAGTGTAGCAAGAGGTAAGTGAATAATGTAGCTAAATAACACAAATTTTGGATTAGCTAGAATACTGAAGTCACAGTTTCAAATTCCAGGAAAGTCAAATCCATCCTTTATATAAATAGAGCAACATGTAGGTAATTCTAGTGTGTATCTACTGACTAGTATTCCCTGTATAGTGTGCGCTTGCGCAGCTGCTCAGGAGAGATTCAAATGTCACCCAGCTGATTAGCAGAGCTCTCATAGCTAGGGTTTCTGTTTCTACAGCTGGTGCCCATCCATGCCTCAGTGCACATACAAAATTATTTCATACATGGATGGAAAAAATTAGAGGGAACATTGCTTTTGACTACTACTAAAAAAAACCCCAGGGCCTGTGTGTTCTATATGGATTTTAAAGATTTTATGGTACTTTCCTAAAGAGAAGGAAAACGTCAAAATGCTGTATCATACATAATGGTGACTCTCCATCTCCAATATGCATGCCAATGGTGTGATACAATATTTATATAATTATAAAATATTTTGGAATTAAATCTTACAAATGTTTTGACTTTTCAGAGAATGTTTAATTGCTGGATATATTAAACTGAAAATTCAAAATGTAAAAAATTAGGAGGTTTGGAACAGTAGCTGTTCTTTCTGCTATTTATTATTCCATGTAGAAGCTTGTGAAGGATTATGGAATATGTTGTTTCTCATTCTGTATTACTCATCCTGTGTGTTTCCAAAGTCACAAATTTGATGATCACATTGTGTTCTTTTGGTTTCCATAGCATCCATAAATTTGATGTTAACACGGTATTCGTTTGATTTCCACTGCAGAAACACTGAATTCATTACAAAAGAAGTGCTAAACTGCCTGTGATCTGGGGAAATGCCTAGAGATGAACTGCATAGTATCTCATGGGCAATAATGAAATATATTAAAAGTTTTTGGACTCACTTCCCATCTATTATAAGCAGGGCTCGACAAATAATGCAATCTACTCGCCCATGGCGAGTAGATTGCAACCCGGAAGAGCCGGGTTTGGGCGATCTGCGCATGCGCAGATCGCCGGACAGCGCGGCTGGCAAGCGGGGCTCGCTGCAGTTCGGCGAGCCCTGATTATAAGAAATAAATAAATACATTTTGAAAATGATCTTTAATATAATAAAAATCACTAATTCACAATGAAAAAAAGCTGTCATCTTCATCTGATGGCCGTTTGTGACAAAGAAAGTTCAGCTGAGCAGACAAATACATTGATAACAGATTCGGATTCCTGGACTTATGTGTACATTAAGGTCATTTAAATGATTAGAATCAGAGTTCTCCATAGAGTTATTTATTATTATTACTACTACTACATTAATATATGCATGGCTTATCCATTTTATATACAGTTCCTTTTTTACCAGGGGGTCTGGTGTGGGACTGCAGCAGAGGTGTTGCCCCATCCCCCACCAGGGCAGCAGAAACCAGAGCAGTCCAGCAGCGTGCTCCACTCCATCCCGCTGCCCTTTCCCAGCCTTCTGCATTCAGCTTCACCATGATGGCAAGAGTGTCCTGGGGCCAGGGTGATCTGATTCCTGCTGCTGTGGTGAAGCCAAGTGCAGCTGACTTGGAAGGGGTGGCGGGCCAGGGTAGAGCAGAAGAGGGTGCTGGGTCACTCCAGCTCCCACCACCGCAGTAAGGCTGTGTCTACATTGGCATCCCTTTCCGGAAAAGGGATGCTAATGAGACACTTCGCAATTGCAAATCCGCAGGGGATTTAAATATCCCCCGCGGCATTTGCATTTACATGGCTGCCGCTTTTTTCTGGCTTGGGGATAAGCCAGAGAAAAGCGCCAGTCTAGACGTGATTCTCCGGAAAATAAGCCCTTTTCCAGAGGATCTCTTATTCCTACTTGAATAGGATCTCTCTTATTCCTACTTGAAAGTAAGAATAAGGGATCCTCCGGAAAAGGGCTTATTTTCTGGAGAATCACATCTAGACTGGCGCTTTTCTCCGGCTTATCCCCAAGCCGGAAAAAAGCGGCAGCCATGTAAATGCAAATGCCGCGGGGGATATTTAAATCCCCCGCGGATTTGCAATTGCGATGTGTCTCATTAGCATCCCTTTTCCGGAAAGGGATGCCAATGTAGACACAGCCTATGTGTGTGTGGGATAACCCCACTGCCGCCCCACACCAGGCTATCAGTAATCCCCTGGGCCGCATCCATAGGACAAGTTGAAGTGGCCGCTGTGGGGTCCTCAAAGTGCAGGGCCTAGGACAGCCATTCCAAACCGTCCTATGGATGATCTGGTTCTGCCCTTAAGGTCCAGAGAACAGGGATGGTCTTGTAGGTAAGATACAGGACTGGAACTCATCAAACCTGGGTTCAACTTCCAAACTACTACAGATGTACTCTGTGACTCTAATATGTGGTTGTGGTTTCAATCCTACAAAGACTCAGATAAGCATGATTAACTTTATGCAGAGTTATCTTGATTTAGCAAAGTACTTAAGCATATGCTTACCTTTAAAATCAATGGGAGTTAACCATGTGCTTAAAGTTACTTACATACTAAAGTGATTGCTGAATAAGAAGAGTTTCCTGAATCAGGACCCGTTAGTAGTACCGCAGTTTAGAGTCATGCTTACTGGTTAACTAGGTGACTGGTTAACCTTTCACATCCCTACTAAAATGTACAAAAGATTTTTCTATACTTATTAATTTTATATCATACTTTGACATTAATTACTGAACAATAAAAAGGGAAAATTCTATTTTATTAATCTGGTCTAAGATGCCATTTAAACTAATTTGCAAATCTACCTTGATGTTCTAGTGACAAACAAAAAGGTTCAGTTTTGGGATTGTAATTTATAACGCCACCAGGACATTTTGAGGTTATGGTAATTTATACAGTTCAGATACATAGTTTTATATTATTTTTTATGTAAATGACACTGCAAATTGTTTATTTGAACTACAATAGAACAGGATTTTCTAAAACAGGCTTATTTGACATTTACATTTTTACGCTCTTATTAAAATATAGTCTTAGGATGCGTCTACACAGCACCCTAAACTTGAAATAAGATATGCGATTTCACTACGCAAATTGCGTATCTCATCTCAAATCTATTTTGAAGTAGCTTATTTTGAAATTTGGCAGGTCTATTCAGCACCAACTTTCGAAATAATGTGCTATTTTGAGCTATCCCTTAACCCTCATGCAACGAGGTTTACTGGGATAGTAAAATAGCGCAGCTATTATTTCGAAAAATATTTTGCAATAATGGGTGGCCTGTGTAGACGAGGGGGAGCTATTTCGGGATACCTCCAGTATCCCGAAACAGCCATGCAGTGTATACATACCCTTAAACTACTTTCACCCTTCCTTACCTTGAAATCCTTTTGGATGAGTGGTTTTACAGATGGTATTCACTGATGGCCAGAACCGTGACAATTCTCACAGTAAAGCTCAGGAATGAAGAAAGTAGAGATCTGCTGGTTAGGTGATTTACTGTAATTCTAGATGTGTTAACTATCTGAATGTCCTAATGTGTTTTGCTTAAGTATGCTAAATTTTAAAATCCCAATAAAGTTAATTTCCCACTAATACAGAATATTGTGTACGTCTCCCTTTTTGATTAGTTATCCTTTAAAAAAGAAAATGTTTGTTACTAAATGTTAAAAGTTACAATGATAATGAAACCCACACTAACTGAAAAACAAGCTACTGTATAAAATAAACGACATTAGGAGTTTAGATGATGAAAATGAAATTGTTTTCTTTGCTTACAGTAACAAACACCTTACCAGATACATTTCATAGCTTCCTGTGGCAGATCAGAAGGAGGAAATCCTAACGACCCTACTTTCCTGTAAACAACTTCAAGCAGGACAACTTCCCGTCTATTATCAGGGAAAGAATTCAAGACCTAAATTCTACATTTAAATCGTGCTAGAAATTTTCATTGTATTAATAATCAAGAAATCTTTTAAAACTGTTAATGTAATTATACGGTAATATCTAATCATATAATTGTACTTCAGTATAATTGTACTTCAGCAATCTTTTTAAAAATGTCAGTAGTGCCTAAGGCACTTAGAAGATTAAATCCATTACAAGTCAATGGGAGTTAAGTTCCTAAATGACTTAAGTGCTTTTGCAAATCTGATCTTTGAATCTTTTACTGTAGAATAGCATATATAATTTATATTATAGCAGTATCTACAGGGGTCAGCTAAGCTACAAGACCCATTATGCATACTCAGAAATAAGCATACTCAGTTTTTTGCTCTGAAGAATGCACAGTCTAAATAGACAAGAGAGAAAAGGCAGAAGAAAGGCAAATAGTATTATCCACATTTAAAGAACTAAAAGTTCAGAGACCCTTCCTGCAAAAATTTATGAACACGCTTAATTTTATGCACTGCGAGTTCATTCACTGGTTAACTGGTTCCAGTTAACCAGCAACTGGTTGGGAGCTTGGGCAGCTCCCTACCTGCCTTGGGCAGGGGGTTGCTCCAGCCCCACAGGGGCCTGCTATGGACAGGAGCTGCTCTCATCCAGAGCTGCCCTTGTCAGTGGTGGCCCTGGGTGCCCCACAGAGGAGCCTCTGTTCACGGGGAGCCCAGGTGCCCCAAAGGCAATAGCTGCTCCGGTCTCCAGAGCAGCTTCTGTCTGTGGAAAGCCCAGAGCCCCGCAAGCTGGGGCTATTCCTGAGAAGCAGCCTCTGTCTGTGGAGAGTTCAGATCGCCGCAGACAGGAGCTGGTCTGGCGAGCAGCTGCAGCCACAACCCCAGTGCAGGGGCTAGGAGCCGATGGGAGCCTCACAGGTTGGGAGCTGCTCCAGCCGGACTGGAGCAGTCCTCCATCTGGGATCCCACTTCAATCAGTTATACACAAGGCACACCCAATGTTTAACCAGTGAACTGATTAACCAGGATTTAACATTCCTACTTTTTAGAGCATAATTCATTTTAAAATTTAAGCTGTCAAATGCTAAAAATTCCCAGGGGGAAGGAAGGCAAATATACAAAGATGCTGAAAAAATCTAGAAAGGAAACAAAGCAATTGGGGGAAATCTCAATTTTCAACCACATTAATATTAATGCACTTAAATTCAAGCTATAGTTGGATTCAATACTTGTGGTTTGTCACCACAATGATAGAATTACAGCCTTGTAATGTACAGATGGAAAACATTATTCTATATATTATGTGCAATTCCAGTTTAGTCAGTTTTAAAATATATAAGAATGTTATTTATAAATATGATTATTTATTAACCCATCCTATTCTTCTATTTATTGGTTCTTTCATGGCTTTTTCCTTCTTCTCTGCCTCCCCCTTATTTCCACATCGGGTGGAGTAATAACCTCAATGAAACCCTCCCTTCTTAAAAATAAGAAACATATTTTAGGTCCTTATGCTTATGGATTTCAATTCAGAAGGCACAGTTTCCAGAGGGGACAAAATGCCAGTTCTTTATCAAAGGAGCCCAGGAGCACTTTGGCTCAACTACGGATTATCCACAGAACCCAGTGGTATAAGGATAGCCAAAGCAAGAAGGCACATATGGTAGAAATTTTGTCCTTTAAAAAGGAGGGGGCTTTTTGGCTGCCAGGGGAGGGTACATGCTGGAGTCTCAATTGCAAACAATTATAAATTATGTTGAGGACCATGCATTTGAGATTGAGGAGCTGTGCTCCAGGAGCTGTGCTCTCTCAGCCGCTTCCTCCTCCTTCAGTATGGTCCAGCTATCTCCAGGTGCATAAGAGAACTGAGCACCAGCAATCTCCTTACAAAATTTCTGCTATAGCCCAATGAATGTTACTAAGACAATATTCAAGATACATATGAAGTGGCAATTCTAATAGTTGTCAGTACTGAATGATAATATTACATGCCTCGGTAGATTGCTGGACTGTTCCAAGCTAATTCATGTTATTGCTGCTTTGCCAATTAACTGCACAGCACGCAGAAGGGTTTAAAAACAATGCAAGCTTAGAGTCACAATGTATAGCTGAGAAACAAATTAAAAAACAATTATAAAACAGAAAAAAAGCAAACTATATAAATAAGTAGTGGTAATGAGAAAGCAACAGTATTCCCTGCTAAAATTGAGGAAGACACCCATCTCTGTTTAAAAATACTTAGTCCTATTCCTTTAGTTTAAAGCAATTTGTGAAATCTTTTCAAGGCACATTCTAGCATGTACCATGAACTGAACTAATGCATATAAATATCATTCTGAAAAGATCACTTATTAATTTCCTTTAGAACTTAATTAATGTTCAACAATTAGCATTTAATTGAGAGCTATTTAATAAATAATAATGAACCTGGCCTTTGAAAAGATCTGAAAGTGAAACAGAGTATTTGCATGCATGCAAAAAAATGTAGAGAATTTTAGAGCAAGCACTTACAGACTGAATCTACTGTGGCATGTCTGCAATTTTTTGCCCCCCAACCAGCAGGTAACTGACCTTCCTTGAGACTTTTCTGGCTGTTCACCTCAAGACATTCCTTATCTTTTAATGTCTCAATATCTCCAGTAGGTAAAATCTCTGGAAAGCCCTGTTGCTGCTTCTTGGAGCTATCGATCATGATGAGACTCCTTTGAATGGCAACATCCAACATAGGAAAAAGACCAATTTGCTAATCAGCAGTACAATGTTCTGTATACACTGCTGCCCAGTTTCTTCTCAAAATAATTGAGCAATTATGTCTTTAAGCAACTGAAAGCAGCCATTACTCTTTACTTCCTAGTCTGACCTACAAATACACTCAATTTGCCTGAAGCCCTTAACTCGCTTCCAGACAGAGAAACAAGAGCTTCTGAAGCTGAACTCCCAAAGCCCACCCCCTTTCCCAGACAACCACTATTCCCTCCCCTTTAGCTATCCTGGCTTCCTCCGTACTTTTATGTTTCAGTATGCAGCTTGATCATCAGAATCATCTGACAAACACTGAGTCAAGCAGTTAAAAATAAATCCAGCAGTTGCTGAAGGCGAAGCCTTTGCTGATACCTAAGATAAATAGTTGCCGTGGTCTCTCTTTCTAAACACTGCTGGAGGCTGTGGAAATACTTTATGTTGGTTGATGGTCATATTTATTACTCTTTAAGTTTCATCAATAAACGAACAGCTGAACATAATGAAAATTATGTAAAGAATGAATATTTTGCAGAAGCATATTTACTCAGCATAGCTGGAAATCTTAACAATTACAGGACAATTTGAAAGCAATTGATTTCTGCGCTACTGTTCATACTACAAAAGGTACATACTACCTATGCGACACACAGATCTTACTCTTTGTAATACATTTTTTAAAGGGCAGATTTCTATTTTTTCCTTTTTTCACTATACTCATGAGGCAATAACATTTCCCTTTTTTCCTGCACTCAGTCCAGAGCATTTCCTTCTACATGGTCTTTCTGATTTCCCATTCTCACCAGCAAGAACCTCTTTTACTTTTATATTAGTAATCAACACATCTTCTCAGTGTCAACTAGGAGGTCTTCAGGACCCCTGGAATTCTTTGGCACCTTCAGAAGTTGACTTTGTAGTAACAGCAGACTTATTTTGATGCAAATGTTAGTAAATACAATGATATTTTGCAGTAATGATGTGTTTTCTCAATTTACTGCTAGCTGCAAAATTTACACTGAACTGCAATCCTCTTGTGTGCACGTGTTTTGACACAATGAATATCCTTAAATATGCAGGTGACCAGCATAAGCAAAACTATATTTTACAACTGTGTATATTTCAATATGAGGCTAAAGGACAGGCATTTACTTAAAAAAACCACAATGTGATCAGGACTCAGGATCATTTACATTTTAAGAGGTTTGGTCATGATCTGTAATATCTTGCACTATTTCCTAAACATACTATTAATTCTAGGAACAATTTTTGTCTGTCACATAACAAAAGTGTGTGCAACTGAAAGAGTACATGTATGTTAATAAATAAGGTTAAGATTTTGTTATGGTTATTTTTGTTAGTAAAAGACACAGAGAGGGTGAATAAATAAAAATTCACATAAGCCCAAGACTGATCTGTAACTTCTACTAAAATAACTGGGAAGTAGGAAGTGGGAGGACCAGCTGACTAGGTGGGGGGGACCAAAGCACCAGCAATACAGGGAGGGGTAGGATCTCAGCAGTGGCTACAGCTAATGTTCCCTCTATTTTTTCCCATTCATGTGTGGAATTAATTTTGTTATGGAGATGACATAGGGCCAAGGAGTTCGGAGAGTAAGAGAGACTAAAAATAAGAACATTTGATATTTTAAGGATTTACTAACTTCTGGTGAATTATCCCCTCCTGAAACCCACAGTTCTCTGTTTGTACCACCACAACTTGCTTTGGAAATTATTTGATGTAATGACTAGAGAATTAACTGTATGTGTCAAATAAGGAGTATGAATTAGCCAGTCTGCTCTCTCATGAAAATAAAAATACAGAAAATGTAACATATAACATTTTAAATAGAAAAAAATAGCCTACATAAATGTCAACAATATTTAAGAATATTTTAACTATTTTACTTTTTACTTTAAGTGTTATAAAATACTTGGTATGCAAGCCATCTTCAATTACTGACAATTCTCTTTGGCCCTAACTGTGCAGGTACATAAGAACAAGTGTAACTTTTCTCACAAGTAGGCCTATTCACTTCAAAGTTATGTGCACGTGTATTTTCAGAAACTGAACTAATGTGAAAATGTTGAGGTTTAGAAGTTACTATCTATGCCACAGGAGAAAAGGTTATTTTTTCTTAATTTTGTTTTTCAAGTCTTCTTATGCTAAGCCAAAAGACACCATCTCCTTTTTTACCTGCTCATCACAATAAGAAAATAAAATAATTGGACCTTCTGAATACTAAGGCAAATATGCAATGTTTTCATAATGTAAATGGTGTGAAGACTTTTCTACTTTCTTTACTAATTATAGGAGATTTTCTTATCAAGATTAAAATTTAAAGGATCTTAGATTAAAAATATGGAATACTTTTAATAAGCAGTTTGTACTAAAGGTAAATTAACTAAATTTACTTAAGAATGCTCTTTTGCACCAAAGCATTTTTCTAATGAGTTTGGAGGTGTCTCCACAATTGTATTGAGGCCAAGGAGCCCTAATGTATCTAACTAGAGGGTTTATCCAGTTTTGCTCCGGTTCTTAACTCAAGTTCTTTTTCTTCATTTAAATCAGTGTTCTGGGGTAGGGATGGGGATGAAGGGTTCAGTATGCAGGCTGCCTCAGGGAGAGAGGACAACCCCAGCTCTCTCTCACCATTGCAGCCTAGGGCCAGGTGAGAAGTGCCTGTCCATTGTCATTGCAGCTGCAGTGGCACAGCTGGGGGATACGTGCATGTACCCCCACCTGGGGGCAGACAGGCAAGTAGACAGACAAACAGACAAACTCTCTGAAATATATAGTAGATCGCTGTTCTCTTCCCCGTGTTGGGCGAAAGGGATTCTAGCTGTCTCAGTCCCCAACACTAGCCCTTTGCTGCCCCCTGTGGTCATTCTATAGTATAACTCCCTCCTACCAGACCCTCCCTTTCTATTTTACAAGAAACAAATCGAATTCCAGGCACATCCAATTGTTTTGGCACAACCAAACCCTTACCTTGCTTTAAGTCACAATAAGAGGGAGCTGCATACCAAATTTGGTGGTCCTAGCTCTTACTGTTTAGGAAGTGTTCTTGAACAAATGGACTCACAGACGGACAGATAGACAGATGCATATTTCTAAAATATATAGTAAGAAGATGATTTATCCGGCGTTACTTGGGTCCTTAACTAAATGAATTGGGGGGGGGGTTGGAAATAAAATGAAACTGTACATACTTCATTTAAATCATTGCGCTGGGATGGGGAGGTGGTTGAGTATGCAGACTGCCCCAGAGAGAGAGAACTAACCCAGCCTCTCTCACCACAGCAGCTGGGGGCCAGATGAGAAACACCTTTCTATGGCTGCTACAGCTCCAGCTGGCAAAGCTGCGGGAGGGTGCATGTCCCCCTGCTAGTGCAGGTCCGGGTTCAATTGTTCCCTGTGCTATCCAGCCACAGTGAGGAATGCAGCAAATTGCACACTTTCTCCTTGCTCCCTGAAAAAGGGGAACAGCCAACAATATCCCCATATAAATAGGATACAAGGGAGGAGATTCAGCCCATTCTGCCCACCTACAGGGCACATGGGAGGCGGGAGGGAGGCTTGGGGCTAGGCAGTCCCGGATGGGGGAAAATGATTACCCCAGCCTGCCTCTTTCACCTTCCTGGTGATTCTGTCTCTTTTGTATGGTTTTATGAGAAGCAATCTCATTTCAGGCACACCTCATTTTCCTAGCACAACCAAACCCCTACCTTGCTTTTAGTTATGGTAAGAGGAAGCTGTATGCAAATTTAGTAGTCTTAGCTCTTACTATTTAGGAGGAGTTCTTGAACATAAAAACAGATGGACATGTACACAGAGAGACAAACTCTCTCAAATATACAGTAGACAATGGTTCACTTTGGTCTGAAACTACAAGGACAGTCCACAATTGGACAGCACAATGATTTCACTTTTCTTTCTAGGTAAAAGAGTCGAAGACTTTTCCATATACTATAATAACTGTATGATGTAGATGTTTGGTTTAATGGAAATTAAAAAGAGTAATAATTAGGGTTGCCAGGTGTCCAGTTTTGAACCACACAGTCCAGTATTTGAGCTTTCTGTTTGGGAAACAAATTGAGAAAATATAAATGAGAAAATATAAATGTCCGGTATTTTCTAAATAAGATGTAATGTAGATTATGATGTAATGTCAAATGTGTCCGGTATTTTTGTTGAAACCATCTGGCAACCCTAGCAGTAATCACATTGTTTTTTAGGAAAACCCTTGCAGCAACAAAAAGGGTTGTGCGGACTTCTGACCCAAAAGATCTTTTTGGAAAGTATGCCAAAATAGGGAAGCTATTGACATGGCCAAGACCTTAGGAGTGAATTTGGCACAATTTGGATGACTAGGAAAGTCCTTTACTATTTTCTTAAGTATTCAGCCTTAGATAGGTAGCAGATGGAAAATAAAGATCAGGTCTAAATTTCATGTATGAGAGGATATAAGCTTGTAGGGACTTCGGGAGTCTTGAAAAACATTATAATCTTGGCACTGTGATAGCTAGAAACCCTAACAGCCAACCATGACTGTGAAGAAAAATGGGTCCATCTTGTTGAAAGACTTAATTCTTCGGGTGTTTTAAAGGACCAGAAAAGTAGCTCATATAGGTTAAGCACAGAAAAGAATGCCATTAATTATTTCAGAGACAAAAAGCAGCTATGTGCACATAAATGCTTCGAAGCTGGTTCTGTCCTCTAAAAATCTGCTGTTTGCAAACTGCTTACAATAAATAGTCAAATATATTATTTAAATCACATTTTGCTTAAATGCAAAATATATAAGATCATATTAATTTGTTCTGTAATACGTCTGATTTCAGTGATTTTAGCTGTAAAAAAAACCCTTACTATACAAGAACATCCTTCATAAATACTCAATTTCCCCATTGCCCTAGTCCAAACACTCATTAAGCGTGAGAAAAAATTATGCTGCTGAAAAGCTGGGCACAGCCAAAGGAGGACTTCCAGGCAAGTAGAATACAAACATTGCTCAAGGGACCTATTTAAAAAATGGGCAAGGTCACTATATTCCTACACAAATTACAGATGTACCAGACTATTATTTTACAGATTCTTTTTTGAAATAAAATAAAATAAAGTGAACACATTATTAATTAGCTGAGTTAATAATGGAAAAATAGAGGATATAAACAAAAAAGATATAGGGGGAAATTATATGCTTTTATGTTTAAAAAAGTGTTTTAAAGTTCATTTTGATCCTGAAACAATTCCATAATGATTCATAGAACAGACTAAGAGAAAATATTATTAACAAGCAAATCTATCACAAAAAATACTATAGAGTGTTCACTTGAACTTTATGTGTCACGGTACTAAATACAGTTCTGTCATTTGTTTTTTGTTTACAGTAATTTTTCATGTGAATTAAATGCTGATGAAAGATTCCGAATTGAAATCATGGGATACTGCAAGACTTTGTCCCTAGACCAACCAAAGATTGGGCAGCAACAATCAAACCTTCTCTAAGACTTTTCTACACTGGCAAGTTTTTTTGAGGAAAAGTGCCTTTTGTTGACAAAACCGCGTGAGCGTTTACATTGCAATGTGTCTTTTTTGGGGAAAAACAGCTATTTTCATAGACACAAACTTTCAGCTCCATGAGGGAATTATTTCTTTTTCACTTTCTCTGTTAATAAACATGTAGCGTAGACACCTGGAGGCATTCTGTTGCTGATTCTGGCCTCCAAGAAGTGGCTCACAATTCCCAAGAACCTTCTCTGGTCAGCAGTTTGAACTCCACTGCCCTGCAACCAGTTGACCAGCTATCCACTCTGTCACCTTGCAAACCCTGCAAAATTTTAATCCCATTTAATCCCATTTGCTGCAAAATTTTAATCCCATTAGATGTCTTTTTATTTGAGTTCACTGCAGAGGATAACAACTGTCTGATTTCATCCACACTGTTGTTGAGGTATTTGATGTAATGCATGAGGTACACTACCTAGGACCAACCTTACAAATCATGGTGCCCTTCACAGCCTAAGCACCTGGACTCCCCTCACCACTCTTGCAAGCTGGTTCAGCATGCAGAGGTCTCATGACATCTTCCCAGGAGCCTATGCCTGGCCATCGCACCAAATGCTTCCCCGCTTGGACTGCCACAGAGCTGCTGGATCTGATCAGTGTCTGGGGTAGGGATGTTAAAATGTGTTTATTTGTGTAAACGGGTATCCGCTAACATTTTCAGCAGATACACATTTACATGTTGGAGAGAGGGGGAGATGGGAGCCAGTGCTTGTGGGGAGTCATCTTTTAAGAGGGCTCCCCACAAGCACTGGCTCCTGTTTCCCCACCACCCCACCTCTGTATCAGAGGCAGGGAGGGGCAGTCCGCTCGGCAGGAGCTGGTACATTCTGGGAGCAGGCTTCAAAGCCAGTTCCCTGTGCGTACTGGCTCCCTCCTCCACCCTTCTCCCACGCTACTGTGTCCGTATGAGAGGCAGCAGCACAGGGGGAAGGAGCTCCACAGGCGCTGGTGCTCGGTGGGAGATGGCTTTTAAACTAGTTCCCAGTAAGCACCAGCTTCTGCCCTCCCCCTGCTGCCTCTGTGGGAGGCAGCAAGGGAGAGAAACAGCACTGTAGGAGCTAGCACGTGCGGGGTGCCAGCTTAAAAGCCGGTTCTCCACACGCACCGGCTCCCGCCTCCCCTCCTTGCTGCCTCTGATGCAGGGGAGGAGGGAAGAGGTGGCAGGTTGCATGTAACCAAGAGGCCCAGGCATATCTGTTAACCATGTATTTGACTACATGCTCAAATCCCTAGTCTGGGGAGAGGAGTCTGTTCAGTCCCAGATGTAAGTGACCCATCGGAACTGGGACACTTTTTGCCACATTTCTCAATCTTCATGTGAAAAAGGATATGAGACAGACTGTACAAAGAATAAAGGACTCAGACAAGGCCATTATAAGGTCCATGAAGCAAAGTGATGCTCTGGTGCTTCACCAAAGAGCTGCCATTTCTATAAGGAGCTGGACGCTATCATCAGCAGTGACCCCACCTCTACTGCCAAGAGCCTTGTTGATGCTTTGGAGGGCAAGGAGATAGTACATGGAGCATCTAACCCAGAGGATGAAATAGCAGACAAATAGGTTGAGGTAGACAAGGATCAGGGACTCCCCCTGTGGTCACCAAGTCTATCTGGCAGTCAGAAATTGTTCTCCACTTTTGACGGATGTAGCGAGTCTGAGCAACCACTTTCTGAGGACCAGGAAGCAGGGGATGAGATGAAGAGTGAATGGCTGTGGTTTGTGGAGTGTGGGACTGAGGGCAAGAAAAAGTGGGAGGCTGGCTACGTTTTTGTGAGCTGCGGGTAGTCCTGCATAGCTAATCCATATGGCTAAGCAGCATGTTAATACTCACTGTGATCTCAATGGAATCCTGCAGAAAGAGGCTATCAAACTTTTGGAGAGGTACTTGTACATTTTCAGTTTAACATTCTATGGCAGTGATGCTTTGTCACCTCTCTTATGATAAGACAATAGCCCAGGAGTCAGCAACCTTTTCAAACCAAAGAGCCAAACTACATCAACATTCAGAACAAGTGGTCAACAAAGAGCCCTATGGGAATGCCAATTTGCATGACTGAAAATATACAACTGAATATTATTGATAACTGACGTAATGATTAATAATAGCATAAATGAAATGTACTCACATACAGGCAGTCCCTGGGTTACGTACAAGATAGGGACTGTAGGTTTGTTCTTAAGTTGAATCTGTATGTAAGTCGGAACTGGCGTCCAGATTCAGCTGCTGCCTCGGGGCAGGGGCTTCCTGTAGTCAGCCACTGGTCAGTTTCAGCAGCAGATGACTTGGGGACACCTGGGGCAGAGCAGCTGTGGTGCTGCTGGGTTGGTCTAGTAGCGCCGCCGCTCCTCGGCGCTACTGGACCAACCCAGCAGCACCCCAGCTGCTCTGCCCCAGGCGTCCTGATTCAGCCGCTGCTGAAACTGACCAGCAGTGGCTGAATCAGGACGCCTGGGGCAGAGCGGCTGGGGTGCTGCCGGGTTGGTCCAGTAGCGCCCAGAGCGGCGCTACGGGACCAACCGGCAGCGCCCCAGCTGCTGTACCACAGGCGTCTGGAGCAAAACCGCGGAGCATGGGGGCAGCGGGACAGCCCAGACGCGCCGTGGCTGTCCTGCTGCCCTCGGGTTCCGCGGCTTTGCTCTCCTTTGCTCCCCATCCCCCTGGTCTGCAGACCAGGGGGACGGGGAGCAAAGCGGCGGAACACGCGGGCAGCGGACAGCCCAGACACGTCTGGGCTGTCCGCTGCCCGCGTGTTCCGCCGCTTTGCTTCCTCTCCCTGGTCTGCTGGAGACCAGGGAGAGGGAGGGCCCCATTCGTAACTGCGGATCCGACATAAGTTGGATCCGCGTAACTCGGGGACTGCCTGTATAGGTTTGTTCTTAAGTTGAATTTGTATGTAAATCGGAACTGGCTCCAGATTCAGCCGCTGCTGCCGAAACTGACCAGGGGCTGACTACAGGAAGCTGGAGGCAGAATTGCTCTTCCCCCAGCTTCCTGGAATCAGCCACTGATCAGTTTCAACAGCGGCTGAATCTCGAGCCTGGGACAGAACAGCTGGGCTGCCAGGTAGGTCCCTGCAGGACCAACCCGGCAGCACCCCAGCTGCTCTACCCCAGGGTCCACAACAAAAGCCTGGTCTGCTGGGGGGGGGGGGGGCGGGCGCACTAGCTGCGCCCTCCCCCCCAGCAGACCAGGGATACGGGGAGCAAAGCCGCAGGGGCGGCGGGGTGCCGCGCCTCTGAGGCTTTGCCAGAGAAAAGCCTCAGAGGCGCAGGACCCCTCCGCCTTCCCGGCTTTGCTCCAGGTGTCCCTGGTCTGCTGGAGACGGTCCCCAGCAGACCAGGGGCACCCGGAGCAGCTTTTCTCGCCCCGGAGGTCGAGGTAGCGGGACCGCTGCGCTCTGGGCGGTCCCACTGCTTGCGAGCTCCGGGACGAGAAAGCCCCATTCGTAAGTGCGGATCCGACATAAGTCGGATCCGCGTAACTCGGGGACTGCCTGTACTTTATTTAATAGGACTTCTGCTGCTGCATCTTTTTGCACATTTCTTTTAAGTTTACATCATAACTGGTCAAATCCAGCTTCATGCATGCATTCAGGCTGTCTTCTGCCAATTTTATGGCAGGGGACTGGTGATATGGGGGGGGTGCAGAAACCTAGGTTGAGGTGTATGAGAGGTTCAGGGCAGGGGATCTGGGTATATGATGGACTCAAGGCACAAGGTTGGAGTGTGTGGGGGTGCAGGAGTGTTATGGCAGGGGACTAGGTATATGGGCGTATGATGGGCTCAGGATTGGTGTGGGGTGTGTGCAGGAGTGTTATGACACTGCAGCCATATGGGGGGTGGGCCCCAATTGGGGGCTTGTTCGCAAGGCTTCATTTTTAAATAAAGTGAAATATGTCCAACACAAAAGATTTCAACATTGTCTTCATTTAAGGCAGGGGCGGGGAACCTTTTTTGGTGAGGTTTTAGAGGGGGTGAGGGTGGAAGGGGGGTCTGAGTGGGAAGTAAGGTTCAGGAGCAGTCTGGGGGCAGGCTATCTGACCAGGGGACAGGAGTGGGCTGGGGGCAGGCTGTCTGGCCAGGGGGAGTGACTGAGGGGAGTGCTGGGTCTGGGCATAAGGGCTGGGGGGGCCACTTACTTGCTTTCGCACCACATGTAACAAGCCTCCCGCTGCTCCCATGTGCCAGGAAGGGGAAGCCTGCAGGAAGTGTTTCCTGGGGGAAAGAAAATGGCAGCACACAGAGCTATTTTTGGATCCTGGTTTCTGACAAGGTGGAGGAATGGAAAGAGCAGCACACAGAGCCATTTTGTTCCCCACACACTTGATCCAGCAGGGAGGCTCGGGGCTTTCTCTGCTCCCCCTCCCCTCCCCCAGGAAACCGGTGCTGCTGTTCCAGCGCTGTAGTGCCAGCACTGGCTCCCTGCTGCAGAGGGAGTTGGGGCTCCAAAAGAGCCATATCTGGCTTCCTAGTGAGCCATATTTGGCTTGCAAGCCATAGATTGCTGACCCCTGCACTAGCCCACACCATTCATCTATCACTTGTGCAGGAACCAAAGCAGAACATAGGTGGCGTACATAAGGAGTAGGACAAAAGCAACAAGCCTAGAGAGGTTGTGCTCTGGTATCCTTGCTTAATTTGGAGAGACAGGTGTCTGCCACAGTGTTACCGGTCCATGGAGAAGTGTGACATAATTAGAATTATGTTTGTTCCTGTAAAAGGAATTTTCTAGTCCTGGCTGCAGTTTCTGTTGTTGGCATGTACTGAAGCTACCACTTCTTTCTCCTCACTCACCATGATTAAGGTGCTTGCCAAGATGTGTTACTTTCAAGGGCCAGCAGAACAGTGAGTGAAAATGTTGGAAAAGGGGGTTGTAAGTGAAATGTTACAATATAGGAATCAGTGTTAACAGACACCTATTTGTGGATTGTGTTCAGTATCAGCGACCTTGGCAGCCCCATTGCACAGTGCCTCTGAGTACTTGCTACAGATAAGAAAATGCCTTCATAAAAGTAGGGAGGATTCGATCCATGAAGTGCTAAATCATTCAGTGAGTGCATACAGATGTCAGAAACAATGCTTAAAAAGCTGTGAGGACAACCAGGCCACAGACTACATGACCAGGGTGATGCAGGAATAGACAGAGATCCTCAAGTGTTTAGTGAAGCAGCACAGTGATCCAAGAAGGGTATCATCCCTCCTCCCCACAGAAGACTCAAAATTCTGTGTCCATCAATTACCCCTACAATACCCTCACATTTCTTTTCACTTTCTGGGAGCAATCATTTTGCCACGTACTCCACCCCCTCTTCCAACTTTGATTATGATACCTGAGTGTACGCACATTTGAGAGTTGTAACCCTTTCCCAGCACCTCCCTTACCAGCTCTTGGGCATGCTTTATTGCATTTCAGTGCACTGTTTTCTGGTGAATAAAGACATTTTTATAATGATTCAAGGCTTTTATTTACTATTCAACAATCTCACGGACCAATCACTGAGATCCTTAAAGGTAAGTTCTTGGCTATGTGTTGTATTGGATAGGGGGTGGAATGCCCCGTGAGCAACTGTAACAGAGGTTTATTTCAGTGCCCCTCATTTTGAAAGTGCACCTCAAAGCTTCCTTGATGTTAATAGCAGCCCTTTGAGTTCCTCTGACAGCTCTAGTGCCTGATTACCCAATCTCTGCAGACAAGTGCTATGCCTCCGTGTTCCACCTCTGAGCAAAAAATTCACACAAATTATGCAAACTGCAACAAGATGCAATGACCACAAGAATATTGTATGCAGTGAGTTCTAGCCTGCCATAGAGACACCTCCATTTGCCTTCAATCTCCCAAAGACGTATTTGACCACTGTGTGGCACCTGTTCCTTATTGCTTCCTTAAATGCTCCTTATTGCTATCTAGCTACCCCATTGTACAGTTTGATGAGCCAGTGCTGCAAGGGGTAAGCTAGGTCTCCCAGGATCACAAGGGGCATTTTCACAACCCCCACTGTAATCTTGTGGTCTGGAAAGAAAGTCTCCGCCTGCAGCTTTCTATACAGCCCAGTGTTCCTGAAGATGTATGTCATGCACCTTTCCAAACCACCACACACTGATGTCTGTGAAATATCCATAGTGATCCACAAGCACCTGCAGCACTATCAAGAAATATCCCTTCTCAGTGGCAAGGTGGGCTGGCACTAAAATTGGAATGTGTGCATCATCAATTGTACCTCCCTCCCACATGTTGGGAAATCTCATGTCCACAAAGCCAGCCCCTACGTCATGCACATTTCCCAGAATCATGATCCCATAGAAGAATGTGATTTATTGCCCTGCACATTTGCAGAAGTACAGCACCAGTGGCAGACTTCCCCATTCCAAACTGATTTGCAACTGACTGGTAGCAATTAGGAGTCACCAGTTTCTCACAACAATTACCGCGTGCTTCTCAACTGAGAGAGCAGCTCTCATTCTGGTGTCCTTTTGCCATAGTTCAGGGACCAGCTTAGCACACAGCTCCAGGAAGGAGACTTTATGCATCCTAAAGTTTTGTAACTATGGATCTTCATCCGATACTTGCATGATAATGTGATCTCAACAATTAGTGCTAGCCCAAAAGCACCACTCTACCCTGTACAATTACTCTGTGACTACCAAATGCAAGGAGAGGTTGCTGCTGTCCATATCATGCACACTATTTAGAAAATCTAGACATAGACAAATCCATAGCTCCAGATTTAATGCATCCGAGGATACTGAGGGAGTTGGCAAATTTCATTGCAGAGCATTTGGTCATTATGGGTATGTCTAGACTACATACCTCTGCTGACAGAGGCATGTAAAATAGGCTACCCAACATAGTCAATGAAGTGGGGATTTAAATATCCCCAGCTTCATTAAAATAAAAATGGCCACCGTGCTGTGCCGAGGCTTACAGGAGTGGTCGACAAAGGCTTCCCCTGTCGACCAATCTGTGTCTTGACTGACGCGTTGTGCCGACAATCAGCTGAGCCGGCACAGCGCGGTGGCCATTTTTATTATAATGAACCTGGGAATATTTAAATCCCCGCTTCATTGACTATGTCGGGTAGCCTATTTTACATGCCTCTGTTGGCAGAGGCATGTAGTCTAGACATACCTTATCATTGAAAACTTGTGGAAATCGGGAGAGTCCCGGATGATTGGAAAAAAGCAAATGTAGTGCCCATCTTTTAAAAAAGGGAACAACAATCCAGGGAACTACAGACCAGTCAACCTTAACTCAGTCCCCTGAAAAATCATGGAGGGGATCCTCAAGAAATCCATTTTGAAGCACTTGGAAGAGGGGAAAGTGTTCAGGAATAGTCAACATGGATTCACCAAGGGCAAGGCATGCCTGATTAGCTTCTATGATGAGGTAACTGGCTCTGTGGACATGGGAAAGTCAGTGGATGTGATATATGTTGACGCTAGCAAAGCTTTTGATACAGTCTCCGACAACATTCTTGGCAGCAAGCTAAGGAAGTATGGATTGGATAAATGAACTTGTAAGGTGGACAGAAAGCTGGCTAAATTGTCAGGCCCAACGGGTAATGGTCAATGGCTCGATGTCTGGTTGGCCATCGATTTCAAGTGGAGTGCCCCAACGATCAGTTCTAGGACCAGTTTTGTTCAACATCTTTATTAATGACCTGGATGAAGGGATGGATTGCAACCTCAGCAAGTTTTCGGATGACACTAAGCAAGGGAGAAAGGTAGATATGCTGGAGGGCAAGGATAGGGTCCAGAGTGACCTAGACAAATTAGAAGATTGGGCCAAAAGAAATCTGATGAGGTTCAACAAGGACAAGTACAGAGTCCTGCACTTGGGACGGAAGAATCCCAAGTACTACTATAGGCTGGGGACCGACTGGCTAAATAGCAGTTCAGCAGAAAAGGACCTGGGGATTACAGTGGATGAGAAGCTGGATATGAATCAACAGTGTACCTTGTCACCAAGAAGGCTAATGACATATTAGGGAGCATTAAGAGGAGCATTGCCAGCAGATCTAGAGAAGTTATTGTTCCCCTTTTTTTGGCACTGGTGAGGCCACATCTGGAGTATTTTTGGCACTGGTGAGGCCACTTCTGGGTCCCCCACTACACTGGATGCATTGGAGTGGGTCCAGCGAAGGGCAACCAAAATGATTAGGGGGCTGGTGCACATGACTTACGAGGAGAGACTGAGAGACTGGGCTTATTTAGTCTGCAGAAGGGAAGAATGAGGGGGGGATTTGATAGCAGCCTTCAACTTCCTGAAGGGTGGTTCCAAAGAGGCTGGAGAAAGGCTGTTCACAGTAGTGACAGATGGCAGAACAAGGAGCAATGGTTTCAAGTTACAGTGGGGGAGGACTAAGTTGGATATTAGGAAAAACTATTTCACTAGGAGGGTAATGAAGTACTGGAATGGGTTACCCTAGGGAAGTGCTGGAATCTCCATCCCTAGAGGTTTTTTAGTCTGGGCTTGACAAAGTCCTGACTGGGATGACTTAATTGGGATTGGTCCTGCTTTGGCCAGGGGGCTGGACTTGATTACCTCCTGAGGTCTCTTCCAGCACTATGATTCTATGAAATGACTATGCGGATAACTACACAGCCATTCTGTTATTTTGAAATAATTACGAAATTACAGACGGCTTATTCCAAAATCTGCAAACCTTATTCCACAAGGAATAACGCTTATTCTGAAATCACTATTTCTAAATAAGGCGTGTGGAGATGCTTCACGGCTGCTATTTCAAAATAGCCCCTCATCAGGGCCATTCTAAGTTATTCCTCCCCAGTGCCTTCTGGAGCTCTAAATCGAGATAGCACATCTACATTAGGGAAGCCTGTCTCGGACTAATTTTGAGGCTTCCCTGCAGTACAGACGTTCTATTCAAAATAAGCTGTTTCAGAATAACATATCCATACATATCCGGATATTGTAACACTAATTGGCAAGTTGTTAACAATAAAATACTTTCACACTACATTCTCATAAAACAGAAAAAACTCTTGTATATATTCAGAGCATATCCACAACTTTCCTATTGTCTGAAGTAATAGCATGTTTGCTTTTAACTAACAGGAAGCATATAAAGAAAAACAGATTGGTGAGAATAGATGACTAAATCATTTACCATGTAAAACAGTTTTCCAGAAGAAATCTACATAGATTAAAACTAGGATGGGTACACCTACTCATACTACAATTACACTTACACTTGCAGGATAGACATACCGTAAGGATATTTAAATACATAAACTAAAGAACAAAGATTGGAATTACTTCTGTGCTCCTTATCACAGAACATGTTCAATATTTTATTTCTATTTTTCTAGAGCATTTATTTTTAGAGCATTTATTCTAGGCAAGATCATGACATTGGGAGTTATTATTTGGAAGAGTGGCACATTAAAACAGATCTAAATATAATCATGAAAAATAATGTTCCCAAGATCTCCACTAAAGTCTTTATTGACCTATAATCTTGAAATGTTCCTCCTAAGTGAAGGCAGACTCAGTATTTTGATTAACTGAGGACATGTCTACACTGTGGAGAAGATCAACCCTCCAGAGGTCGATCTTCTAGCGTTTGATTTTGCAGGTATAGCGTAGCCCCCACCAGCATCCTGTACTCCTCATTCTATGATAAGTAAGGGAAGCCAATGGGAGCATGTGCTCCCATAGGCTTCCCGCAGTGTAGATGATGCAGCGGCTCAGCTTTGGTTAAGCAAAATCCAGCTACGCATTTTGCACAGGAATGTGGTGAAACAGACCTGTCTGGGACAAAAAGGGGCAATCAGGATGACTGTGACCCTGCCCTGCTAGATTTTGTGCAACACTCACCATTACCCTAGGGAGTGGTAACCTATGGCTTCACTGTCACATTACATGGCATACTTGCATTTGCCCTGGGAATTGAACAGATCTCTTGTTGGGGTCCCCCATCACATGAAAAGGTTGTGTAGCCCCATGTCATGAAGTTCCTACTCATGGTCAATCACTAAGTGTCTACTGAGGGAGTCTGTAAGCATACTCAGTATCCCTGGAAGGTAGGCTGTGGACAGGGTGATCTGTTGCTGACACACCAGTTCTGAAAGTTGAACTGCTGTACACTATGAGGCTGATCTTTCTCTCCCTTGCTTGTTGATGTAAAGGAGATCAGGACATGGTGAGAGTGGATGAATGGAAGAAATGATTTGCATGCCTTCATTAGTGACCATAATTTAATACTGATGTACATTCTGTATTGGACTGGGCCATGCCATATTGCCCATAGAGGATCTGAAATCTACTACGGATGCATCTGCAGTAATGGTCTTGTCTGGAGAAGAGGGGAGAAAGAGGATCTCCATATACACTAGTGATGTGAAAGTGTAAACAGTATATATGGAGCCCAGGCTCATCAGTTAATGTTCATAGTTACATGTAGGATCCTATTATGCACCAGTACTGGCATGCATGGGTTCCCAGGGAGATGTCTGCCACCTCATGCCGGTACCTTTGATACAGGGGCAGCAAGACAAGGAAGCATGCAGGAGCTGGTATGCACAGGGAGCCAGCTTAAAAGTCAGCTCCCCTTGTGCACTGGCTCCTGGGGAGCCGCTGGCTACTCCACATGTAATGTTTGAAATTTTTCAGCAGTTACACAGTTACTTAATTACATACACTGTAACATTCCTAATATATATATGATGAGAATTTGTCCATTACAGGAGGGAGGTCAGTATCTTGGTGGGAATTGTTAGTGTGAGGTTCATGGAATGATGGTTGGGAAGTAAACCAACTGTAGCCATTCTTGAAGGCTGCAAAGGTGAAACCTTACAAATGGAGTGATGTACATGCATACGGCCAAGTAGCTGAGTAGGGACAGGCAGAGAATCTCAGAACTGGAAGGAACTTGAGAGATCATCAAGTGCAGTCCCCTGCAGTCATGGCAGAACCAAATACCATTGGGAACAGTGGAGGGCACAGAGCCATGCGTGTCCCCAGGGAGCTAAACCAGGAAAGCACCCCCATATTTCTTACACACCCTTCCTCCTGCACACACCGCAAACTCCCACCCTACTCCTGCACCCTCCCTTCCACTCAGACTACGTGTTCCTGTACCCCACCTCCTGCCCAGATTTCACACCCTCATCCCGCTTTCTAGAAACCCCTTCCCATATACTGAGTCCCTAATTTTTGGCCTCTCTAGAGTCTATGGGGGCCAGAAAATCTAATAGATACAGCTCCCCAGAGGAGTTAATCCAGCCTGCGGTGAAGCCCTGAACCTCGGTTCATAAGAACATAAGAATGGCCATACTGGGTCAGACCAAAGGTCCATCTAGCCCAGTATCCTGTCTGCCGACAGTGGCCAGCACCAGGTGCCCCAGAGAGGGTGGACCGAAGACAATGATCAAGCGATTTGTCTCCTGCCATTCCTCTCCAGCCTCTGATAAACAGAGGCCAAGGACACCATTTTATCCCCTTGCTAATAGCCTTTTAGGGACCTAACCTCAATGAAATTATCTAGCTTCTCTTTAAACTCTATTATAGTCCTAGACTTCACAGCCTCCTCTGGCAAGGAGTTCCACAGGTTAACTACACGCTGTGTGAAGAAGAACTTTCTTTTATTAGTTTTAAACCTGCTACCTATTAATTTCATTTGGTGTCCTCTAGTTCTTCTATTTAGGAAACTAATAAATAACTTTTCTTTATCGGCCCTCTCCACACCACTCATGATTTTATATACCTCTATCATATCCCCCTTCAGTCTACTCTTTTCTAAACTGAAAAGTCCCAGTCGCTTTAACCTCTCCTCATATGGGAGCCGTTCCAAACCCCCTAATCATTTTAGTTGCCCTTTTCTGAACCCTTTCCAAGGCCAAAATATCTTTCTTGAGGTGAGGAGACCACATCTGTACACAGTATTCAAGATATGGGCGTACCATACTTTTATACAGGGGCAGTAAGATATTCTGTGTCTTATTTTCTATCCCTTTCTTAATAATTCCTAGCATCCTATTTGCCTTTTTGACCACCGCTGCACTGTGTGGAAATTTTCAGAGAACTGTCCCCGATAACTCCCAGATCTCATTCCTGATTTGTCGTAGCCAAATTAGCCCCCATCATACTGTACGTATAGTTAGGGTTATTTTTCCCCGATGTGCATTACTTTACACTTATCTACATTGAATGTCATTTGCCATTTTGTTACCCAGTCACTCAGTTTGGTGAGATCTTCTTGGAGTCCCTCATAGTCTGCTTCTGTTTTGACTATCCTAAACAGTTTGGTACCATCTGCAAACTTTACTACCTCATTGCTTACCCCTTTCTCCAGATCATTTATGAATAAGCTGAAAAGGATTGGTCCCAGGACTGACTCTTGGGGGACACCACTAGTTACCCCTCTCCATTCTGAACATTTACCATTTATTCCTACCCTTTGTTTCCTGTCTTTTATAACCAAGCCATGAAAGGACCTTCCCTCTTATCCCATGGCCATGTAATTTACACAAGAGCCTTTGGTGAGGGATCTTGTCAAAGGCTTTCTGAAAATCTAAGTATACTATATCTACTGGATCCCCCTTGTCCGCATGTTTGTTAACCCCTTCAAAGAACTCAGTTTAGTAAGACAGGATTTCCCTTTACAGAAACCATGTTGACTTTTGACCAACAAATTATGTTCTTCTACATGCTTCACAATTTTATTCTTTACTATTGTTTCGACTAATTTGCCCGGTACTGAAGTTAGACTTAGCGGTCTGTAATTGCCAGGATCGCCTCTAGAGCCCTTTTTAAATATTGGTGTCATGTTGGCTACCTTCCAGTCATTAGGTACGAAAGCCGATTTAAGGGATAGGTTACAAACCACAGATAATAGCTCAGCAATTTCCCATTTGAGTTCTTTTAGAACCTTTGGATGAATGCCATCTGGTCCCGGAGATTTGTTAACATTTAAGTTTTTCTATTTGTTCCAAAACCTCCTCTAATGACACTTCAATCTGGGACAGTACCTCAGATTCATCACCCACAAAGGACGGTGCAGATTTGGGAATCTCCCCAACGTCCTCAGCCGTGAAGACTGAAGCAAAGAAATCATTTAGTTTATCTGCAATGGCTTTATCGTCCTTGATTGCTCCTTTTAGAGCTCGATCATCTAGGGGACCCACAGGTTTTTTTAGCAGGCTTCCTGCTTCTAATGTACTTAAAAAACATTTTGCTATTTCTTTTTGAGTTTTTGGCTAGCTGTTCCTCAAAATCTTTTTTTGCTTTTCTTAGTACATTTTTACACTTGATTTGACAGTGTTTATGTTCCTTTCTATTTATCTCACTAGGATTGGACTTCCACTTCTTAAAAGGTACCTTTTTGCCCCTCACTGCTTCTTTTACATGGTGGTTAAGCCACGGTGACTCTTTTTTAGGTCTCTTGCTATGTTTTTTAACTTGGGGTATACATTTAAGTTGGGCCTCTATTATGGTGTCTTTAAAAAGTTTCCATGTAGCTTTCAGGGATTTGGCTCTAGTCACTGTGCCTTTTAATTTCTGTTTAACTAACCTCCTCATTTTTGTGTAATTCCCCTTTTTGAAATTAAATGCCAGGGTGATTAGTCCTGGATCTCCATTAGTGTTCTTCTCATCACAGGAATGTTGAATGTTATTATATTATGGTCACTATTCCCAAGCGGTTCTGTAACGGTTATTTCCTGAACCTGATCTTTCGCTCCACTCAGGACTAAATCGAGAATTGCCTCTCCCCTTGTGGGTTCCTGCACCAGCTGCTCCAAGAAGCAGTCATTTAAGCCATTGAAAAATTTTATCTCCGCTTCTCTTCCTGAGGTGACATGTATCCAGTCAATATGGGGGTAATTAAAATCCCCCATTATTATAGAGTTCTTTATTTTGGTAGCCTCTCTAATCTCCCTCAGTATTTCAATGTCAGTATCACTGTCCTGGTCAGGTGGTCGGTAATATATCCCTACTGCTAATTTCTTATTATTGGAGCATGGAATTACTACCCATAGCAATTCTATTGAACATGTTGATTCACTTAATATTTTTATTTCATTTGATTCTACATTATCTTTCACATACAGTGCCACTCCGCCACCCACCCGGCCTGCTCTATCCTTTCGATATATTTTATATCCCGGTATGATTGTGTCCCACAGATTTTCCTCATTCCACCAGGTTTCAGTGATGCCTATTATGTCAATCTCCTCATTTAATACGAGGTACTCTAGTTCATCCATCTTATTATTAGTCAGACTCCTAGCATTTGTGTACAAGCACTTTAAAAATTTGCCACTGCTTATTTGTCTGCCCTTACTTGATGCACTGGATTCCTTTGTATGTGGTTGTTTGTCTGCTCTGTCCCATGGTTTGCCCTCTCCCCTCCTCTCTTTCTGACTACAGCTTAGAGAATCTCTATCAATGGATTCTCCTCTAAGAGAAGTCTCCCTCCGATTTATGTGCATCTCCGCACCAATCGGCTTTCCCCCATCTCTTAGTTTAAAAACTGCTCTATGGCCTTTTTAATGTTTAGTGCCAGCTGTCTGGTTCCACCCTGGTTTAGGTGGAGCCCATCCTTCCTATATAGGCTCCCCGTCTCCCAAAAATGTCCCCGGTTCCTAATAAATCCAAACCCCTCTTCCCTACACCATCGTCTCATCCACGCATTGAGACTCTGAAGCTCTGCCTGCCTACCTGGCCCTGTGCGTGGAACTGGAAGCATTTCCAAGAATGCCACCATAGAGGTCCAGGATTTCAGTCTCTTTCCTAACAACCTAAATTTGGCCTCCAGGACTCTTTCCTACGTCATTGGTACCTACATGTACCACATACTATTGTGTTATTTGGTTCTCCCTCCCTCTCTCTCCCACTCTGTGAGCTGGAATGTGAGTAAACTGAGGTGTGTGTCTTTTTTCCTTCTTCTCAGTCAAGAGCCACATCTGGGGAGGGGGAGAGGGAGGGGAAGGTTTGCACGTCTCACTTTTGTGTGGACCCCAAATGATTTTTCTGAGCATCTGTGGCCCCCAACCCAAAAAAGGTTCCCCATTCCCCTCTAGACCATCCCTGACAGATGTTTGTCTAACCTGTTCTTTAAAATCTCTAGTGATGGAGATTCCACAACATCCCTAGGCAATTTATTCAAGTGTTTAACCAACATGACAGTTAGAAAGTGTTTCCTGATGTCCAACCTAAACCTCTTTTCCTATCCTCAGAGGTTAAAGAGAATGTTTTCTCCCTTCTCCTTGTAATATAACCTTTTAGGTATTTGAAAACTGTTATGTCCCCACTCTCTGTCTTCTCTTTTCTAGACTAAACAAACCCATTTTTTTTCAATCTTCCTTTGTAGGTCATGTTTTCTAAACCTTTTATCACTTTTGTTTCTCTTCCTTGAACTTTTTCTAATTTGTCCACATTTTTCCTGAAATGTGATGCCCAGAACTGGAGACAACACTCCAGTTGAGGCCTAAGCTGTGAGGAATAGAGACGAAGAATTATTTCTCATGTCTTACAACACTCTTGCTAATACATCCCAGAATTATGATTACTGTTTTTTGTTACAGTATTACACTGGTGACTCATTTTAGCTTGTGGTCCATTATGACCTTGAGATCCTTTTCCACAGCATTCCTTCGAAGGCAGTCACTTTCCATTTTGTATGTGTGTGTGAAGCCCCGCCGCCACTCCGCGACGTACTTCCAAGGTTCCCGATGCTGTGTCCCCGCACCAGTCCTCCCAGTCTTTCTTTTAGACGGCTCTATCTTCGGTTTCCCTCTCCCTTGCAAGACGGGAGGGTGTAGCCAGACACAAAACCCCATCTTGTTTTTCCACAAACACCATCTTGTTCCCCCCCCCCAGAGAGCAAGAGAAAGGCAGTCAGCCTTTGATGCCCTGGGAATGCAGGTGTGGTGCCTGTCCCTGACTCTACCATAAACAGAAACCAGACAGTAAATGGGCTAGCTGACGACCCGGGGCCTCCCGTCGCCCTGATGGCTAGTACCAGTAATTGACACGCCTGCACTGTCCCAGAGAGGAATCTTCGCCCATCACATACCAAAGGTGCCCATTATCTGCATTTTTCCCAGGTGTAAATTATGCTTTGCACCCTTCGTGGGAAACTTGGTGTTCAAAGCCATTTTTCCTAATTGGCCACTTGAAACCAGGAAGAAGCCTACATGACCCAAGGGGTATAAAAGAGGTTCAGCAGCCCACCCCATTTGAGCTCCAATCATCTATACCTGCTGGCAGGTATTGATTGTCTCCCGAGGTCTGTGGGACGCCCAACCTCGCCCTACTTCTTCCCGAGGGATTGAGAGAAAGACGCTGGCCACGCCAAGTCTGGAACGCAGGGGTGAGAATATATACCTGCTAGGTGTCTATTTTGCATGCATTTAATAAGAGCTCAGAGAACCAAAAGGGTTTCATGGTACCTGTAAGTGACTTATTAGTGTAATTTCTGTCCTGTCCTTTGTAGTGACTGTGTTATCTGTAACACAGTAGTAGCATTTAACAACTAAGTTTACCCTGTAACAATAAATAGTAACTGTTTAAGCTTTAACCTGACTCCTTCAGTTGCTGTAACAGAACCAAGCACAATTTAAAAGAACTTCAGCCGGTCATAAGGGACTCACTGCCCTGACCGTCGGCTGACAGAATTGGCGTAGTCGGCAGGATTGTGCTACTGGTTCACATACAGCAACATGAAGCCTGTCATGATAGACATGGATTTTAGTGGTATAGAGAAAGGGTTTGCCCAGGAAGGTTGGGGCAACCCAAAATGGGATAGAGAAATGTTAGAAAGGATTGGGGAAATCCTGAGGAGTTGTGGGTACAGTTCTGTAAGTATAGAACTGCCTGCAAGCTAAAGAATGGGACAAAGCCTGAGTCTGTGGAAAGGAGCCACTTTCCATTTAGCAAGGAAAACAGGATCAGGCCCAGACAAGCAGGCAGAAATGAAAAACAGGATCAGGCCCAGACAAGCAGGCAGGTAACAGATAAGATTGAAAGCCTTGTGGCAGAACTGAGAAAAAGGCAGTAAGTACTGGAAATCTAAACCCTTAAAACATACTTACAAGAGTAATATCTGAAACAAGGCCAGTTTTTATTTTAGAGATAAGAAAGTGTTTTAAAAAAAGAAACACACAGAGAATTTAAACTCTGCAGAGAATGGAGAGAATTGAGCAGTTGTGCAAATGCTAAAATGGTGTAGATAGAAAATTGTGGTTTCTTTACAGTCATTCTGAAGGAAAAATGGGCCCTTTTTCCAAAGGAATGTCTGTAAATAATCCAGGCAAATTTGACTCAAATCTGAACATTTGATTATAGATACTGCTAAAAGAACTCTAAAGGGAGGGGGTTCTATTGGAACTGAACTACCCCATTGAATAAAAAGGGAATGTAATTGTTGTACAGCTATGTAGAAATAGTGTAAGAAAGGTTCAGAGAGAATGTATGTGTATCTCTGTGTAGATATATATATATATATAGTGTAAATAATATGAAGTTTTAAGGTCCAGTAATCTTGTTTGTTTGTAGGTTTAAAACACATTGGTTTGGTAAGACCATTTTAGTCCAAGTTGTTTAATGAAGGTACAGGAAAACTGTAAGCATAAAGAAAGAGTTACACTATATGCAAAGTTTAATGTGGCTAAGTAGTGTTGTAAACAAAGATTGCACATTTTCCTGTAAACTATAGAATGAGTAAAAACTGCAAACAGACTAAAGTGCTGTGAGAGCTCCAGGAACCACACCAGGTTGTGATTTCCTTTGTGGTGCAAATGCCCTAGCTGGCAGCACAAAGAAGCTTTGCAGGTAATAGCTAAGTATTATCAGCAAACTAGCTGAGATCAGAAAGTTCAAATTGTAGCCCTCCAGAAAGAAAGAAAAAGGAGGTATTGGTATTGCTATTGCTATTTTAGTCCCAACAGGAGGTTGGGTATACTAGGAAAAGTTTAAATGTAAGCAGTTTTTTAAGAAGGCAGAGAGAAGACTGAGAAATTGGCATTTGTAAAAGATGTTACCCCTTTTAAACAAAATCTTGCAAAGGTTCGGGCATAGCCCTTGGTCTGATCAAATGTTAACTGCTGTCCATACAATTTCAGACCTAGAAAACAAATATGCTAACTATCTGTGGATATGTAAATCCTTGGCTCCAATGAAGAGGGAAACAGCTGCAGCTTAACTTCTATGGAAACCCTGTAATAAGGTGTTCTTCAAAATTGTCTGAATATAAGAATACAAATATGAAACTGCAAAAATGTAAAAGCCTCTGCTGCAGAAGGGGAGAGGTAGAAATGCATGTCCCTCAGTACCCAGACAGAGCTAGATTCCCTTAAGGATGGGTGCTGAGAGTTAAAGCAACTCTCAGATTTTTTTTTCCTTCCCTCAGGAATATGTTTAAGAAAAGGACCAGGAGGTATAAGGCTTAGTAAACAAGCTCACCCTCCTTACCAAATTAATAGTAGACAAACCTGTCTCATTGGGAAAAGTCATTTAGCATGTGAAAAAGGGAAGGCAAAAAGTTTGGAGCCCTATAGGCATAGTTGAAGGAATAAGGAAAGTAAAGCAGACATTGGAAAGTTACTAGGAATGAGACATTTTCTTTGAAAGGACAAAGCAAGTGATTTGAGGGAATGTGAAAATAAAAGGTGGACTCCATGGGAATGTGGAAAGAATTAAGCAATGGTAGTAATATGTGAAGGGAAAATCTTGTTTTAAAAATGACACCTTGTTTCTTTGCAGCCTCTTCCTTAAGCACTGTGCAAACGATCTATGCAAAGAAACAATCAAATGTAAACATTTTGTCTATGGACACTTTTGTTAAATCTGCAAAGGAAAATTAGGGATTCTACTGAAACTTAATTGGTTAACTGCATAAAGGAATGAGCTCTATATACTGTAACTCTATTTTGTGGATTTCAAATTAAATAGTTTTATTTTGTTTTGGATAATGTCCTCTTGCTTAAAATTGCAAACAGACAAGGCACAAATTGGTTAGTGCGTCTGTTGGGCATTCAACTTTTAAGGACATTTAACTTTCTAAAAACCAAATTATTAGTTTAGAAACTCAAGCTTTAAAACTTAACTGTTTTTTTTTTCAAGGCTGACTTGATAACACTTTTGGCTTGCTTTTAAATTCAACATTATATGTGAATACAGGCTGCCTGGTTATTTCAAAGGAAAGTGGACAGAGAAGGCTGCTGCTGTCTCAGCAGACTTACACTAACTCCTGTGTTATATGGGCTGGAGCCACCCAGTGGATAACTAACTGGGAAATAGGAAAGCCTGTTTGGAGATTGGAATATTGGAAATGGATATACCAGTATGCAACCCAAAATGAGTTAAGCATAGGTCATGTGGCAGCTCACCAAAAGAATAACACCCTGACTGCATAGCTAAATAACCTAGCAGATGCAGCAGTACAAATTTTTGCTGCCCAGGTGGATTGGGAATGCCTGTACATTTGGCTACATGAAACCTTGGGACACACAGAGAGCGATAAGCTGGTGTGGCCTATCACCCACAAACAAGCCAGAAATCTGGTACAAGCTTGCACCCTATGTGCTGAACTCAGAAAACATCTAACAGAAAGGCAATGATTTGCCAGGCTAAGAGATGGAAAAATACTATAGGCAACCTGGCAAGTAAATTATATTGGTACACTACCCACCAGTAAGCAAGGGTGGAAGTATGTTTTAACTGGAGTAAAAATTGTTTCAAGAATTGGTTTTGCTTACCCAACCCGATGGACAACAGGGTTGTCTACGATCATGGGACTAAACCACTTAATAGCCCTTGTCCCAACACCCCAGTTTGGGAACACAAACCCATGTACTGCACTCCTATAAGGAAAAGGAGTCTGGACAACTGCAGATGCTGGGCTAACACCAATAACCATTACTGAGGCTTGGATTGTATCCAAGACCAGCAAACCTTATGTTTTCTTACAGGAAACTGAGGCAATAGCCCTGAACAGTGCTCTAGTGGGATGGATCCCTCCCAATGCTGGTGTGGATCCGGGAAACCACCATGAACTTTTTATATATATACCGCTTGCTGTTGTAGCGCTTGCAACCACTGTTGTTAGTTACAGACTATTGAAATGAGACATGGTACTCCAACTCGCCATGGTCTTCTTCCTCATCCCAACTGCTACTGCTGTACCAGAACACCTTACTTGACTCCTCTACTGGACTGGGAATCGAGTTTGTCCCTCTCAGCCCAAATGACTGGTGAAACAAAGTGACATCTTCAGATGGGGACCAGTATGGTTCGATGACAGCGACTACCGCAATCCTCTAAATAACTCTGGGGGGAGGTTAAAGGGGGAAGCAAGGGAAGTGGCAACAAACGGTATGGGATAAGACATGCTGTAACTAAAAATGTAAAGCCTCATGGCTAGATTGTCTAGCCCAACACCTAGGACTTTCGTTAACTCCCTTCCTTCACTCTATTGTAAATACTATATTAACCATTTTACTTGTTGTAATTGCTTGCTGCATGCTTCTATGTATTGTTAGGCATTTTGTGTACACTGCTACCTCCTCTGCACAAATCTGGTATATGGCATTGGGAAGCGATCCTAATCAATCCCTTGATCCAAATTATCTGATCAGACCCTGCTGATAGGGCGATTTTAGCTTCCTCCAAGGAGGGCAAAGGGTGCTGGCATCACCGCCATCTTGCGTTCTGGGACATAGTGAGGCGTGTCAAGGGGGTGGAATGTAGCCAGACACAAAACCCCATCTTGTTTTTCCACAAACCCCATCTTGTCCCCCCCCCCCCCCCCCAGAGAGCAAGAGAAAGGCAGTCAGCCTTTGATGCCCTGGGAATGCAGGTGAGGTGCCTGTCCCTGACTCTACCATAAACAGAAACCAGACAGTAAATGGGCTAGCTGACGACCCGGGGCCTCCCGTCGCCCTGATGGCTAGTACCAGTAATTGACACGCCTGCACTGTCCCAGAGAGGAATCTTCGCCCATCACATACCAGAGGTGCCCATTGTCTGCATTTTTCCCAGGTGTAAATTATGCTTTGCACCCTTCGTGGGAAACTTGGTGTTCAAAGCCATTTTTCCTAATTGGCCACTTGAAACCAGGAAGAAGCCTACATGACCCAAGGGGTATAAAAGAGGTTCAGCAGCCCACCCCATTTGAGCTCCAATCATCTATACCTGCTGGCAGGTATTGATTGTCTCCCGAGGTCTGTGGGACGCCCAACCTCGCCCTACTTCTTCCCGAGGGATTGAGAGAATGACGCTGGCCACGCCAAGTCTGGAACGCAGGGGTGAGAATATGTACCTGCTAGGTGTCTATTTTGCATGCATTTAATAAGAGCTCAGAGAACCAAAAGGGTTTCATGGTACCTGTAAGTGACTTATTAGTGTAATTTCTGTCCTGTCCTTTGTAGTGTCTGTGTTATCTGTAACACAGTAGTAGCATTTAACAACTAAATTTACCCTGTAACAATAAATAGTAACTGTTTAAGCTTTAACCTGACTCCTTCAGTTGCTGTAACAGAACCAAGCACAATTTAAAAGAACTTCAGCCGGTCATAAGGGACTCACTGCCCTGACCGTCAGCTGACAGAGGGGAAGGGGGGCCCGGGCCCGCCCACTCTCACGGGCCCCAGCCCAGGGCCCTAAGGGTGCGGGTTCGGCTTGACCCACCCCGGCTGACGGGGTGTACACCCTTAACTCGTCAGCCCACCAGTCGTTCCTGACTCTGCCCTGGGCCGTTTCCTTCCCTTCCCGTCATCCCACCACCGGGTCCGGGGCTCCCAGCCGGGTTGCTCATCGTCTCCAATCGGGGTCCGCTCGGGGGAACTGCTGGGGACGGGCCCGCCGACTACTCTTCCAGCCGCTTATCTCCATCCACGGTGCGTTCCCCTCTTGCCTTCTCTCCGGACCGCCTTTTGAGTCTGGCGCCGGAGCCATGGCACCAGCGCGTCTCCGCCCCTCCGTCTGAACGTCGGCCCGTTGCCACGGCGGTGCGCCCCTGCTGACGTCACCCGCCCCACAACGGGACAACGCCGGTGGTTGCCTAGCCTCCCGCCCCACAACGCCTCCCGGGGGGACGCCCCCGCGTGGTGCGGACTTGCCCCGTCACAGTGTGCAACTGATTGTTCCTTTCTAAGTAGAGTACTTTGCACTTGTCCTTATTGAATTTCATCCTAATTATCTCAAACCATTTCTAGTTTGTCCAGATAATTTTGAATTATAATCCTATCTACCAAAGCACTTGCAACCCCTCCCAGTTTAGTATCATCTGCAAACTTTATAAGTGTAGTCTCTATGTCATTATTTAAGTCATTGACTAAATTATTGAATGGAACTGGACACAAAACTGATCCCTGCAGAACCCCATTCAGTATGCCCTTCTAGCATGACTGTGAACCATTGACAACTAATGTCTGGGAATGGTTATCCAGCCAGTTATGCATCCACATTATAGTAGCTCTATTGAGGTTGTATTTCCCTAATTTGTTAGTGAGAAGATCATGTGAGGTTAGTGAGGTCATCAAAAACCTTACCAAACTTAACTACTGCTTCCCCCCATGCCCAAGACTTGTTAGCTTTGTTTGACAGGGTATCAGCTTGTTTTGACAATTTGTTCTTATATGTCTTGATCATTACCTGAGGATTGCTTGCAATGTAAACTATGATATTGTTCATGGACTGGAACCTGTCTGTGCGCAAGAATGTCCTTACAATGATAATGTTCAAGGATGCCCCAACAATGTCCAAAGATTGCATGGGATAAGAACTTTTCATGTTTATGATGACTTCCAGTGAGGAAAAATTGCAAAATGCACAGAAGTCAATGTATAGCCAGTAGCTGAGGCACAGGAAAATGAGGAGTTCATAATGCCTGCTGTGAGCTGCTACTACTGAAAATAACTTGGTAAATACGTAGCAGGGGGAGGCCAAAGGTTAGTATTCTGTATTGGAAATGATTAGAGCCCACCATGAAACAGATCACCTGTGGGCAGGCTGAATGTGGACATGAACATACACATCTTTCATATTTTCATATCCACATAGCCTTTTCTAAAGATGAAATTATTGCTGCCAATGTGACCATGCAGAATTTGAGATTGTGAATGAAACAGTTGAGGTCGTGGAGATCAAGGATTTACCTTCATCCACCCATCTTTTTCAATGTGAAGAACTAAGTTGAATAAAAGCCTGTCTATTACTGCAGCAAGGAGCAAGTTCACTTGTCCATTATTATTGCACTCCAGCTGTCAAAGAGTGCTAGATAACCTCTCAAAAGAGTATTGGGTTTGGAAGATGTTGGGTTCGGAGCTTGCATCAAAAATACTGTCACGTCAAGGTCTGGGATTAGGACGCCACAGCTAGTGTGGAAGGCATAGGGAAGGGGAACATTTTAGTCCTTGCTTTTTATGGGGTGATTTGTAAGGTCTCTAGTGGTAAAGTATTTTGAAACCTCTAAATGAGCTGGCTTGGTGACAAAACTTCCTTTAAAAGACAGGCATATATATCTCCAGCAATTAAAGAATAGCCCTGGTCCTTCAGAGCATATAGGGATTTATCTGTCTTCTGTTTGAAGAGGTAAGGTCTTCAATGGCATTCTGGATATCCCCCAAAAATGCTGAGTAATGGAGCCTGGACATCCTTTGCATCGCAATGGCAGTAACCATAGCTCCAGAGGAAGCATCAGCCACATTAACAACAGATTAGTAGTTGGATCTGGCTATTAACTTCCTTTTCTCTATCAGGGTTTGGAAACAAGTATGATTCTGTTGTGGAAAGCTGTTGGTGAATTCTTTAAACTTGGCATAGTTCAGCAGATTATATTTAACCAACATTACTTAATAATTACCCATCCTGAACTAAAGATTAGATAAGAAAATCATTCTCCCCAGTTAGGCATTTACCCTGCTTGTCTACAGGAGTAAATCTGGGTTATTGTTGTCTTGACTCTTCCAAAGTGGCCTGGACCACCACTGATTTAGAAGCTGGGTGAGAGAACAGGAATTCTGAACCGTTAGCCAGCACCTAAGTTGCAAGGATATGCCACACTTCCTAATCAACTCCAGTATGGCCTTGTTGACTAGGAAGGGGTGAGGAGGAAGAACTTGTGTTTAAAGTCCTGGATCTCCATTAGCGTATTGGAAGTTCTCTGGCAACTCTGCAGAGGTCACTGCTTCATCTGTCAATGAAGATGGTAATCTGGCAACATAGTACTCCTCCTCCTCTGTTGAATCTGGAAATAAATGTGATGCTTCCTTTGGAGGAGAGGCAGATGGCAACTCCCTGGACTGAACAGATTCTAAACGGGGCACTGGTCCCAAGCTCCCTGTGGTGGGGTGACTGCCCCCACACTGGTCAGAAGGGTTAAAGCAGGCAGAAAGGGGCCTGTGCAAAACCTGGCCAATGAGGGAGAATGCTTTAAAGAGCCAACCAAAGGGTGGCTTGCCGGGGGCAGCCCTGTATATAAGGAGCTGCCCAGCAGAGAGAGTCAGCTAGTCCCTGACCAGGCAAGGTGCAGGACCTGGTTCCTGGAGAAGCAAAGCTGGGCAGGCTAAGGGATCTAGAGAGGGAGGCTCCAGCATCATACCTGCCATGCTGCTGGCCTTGCCACAAGGGCTAGGAGGGTGCAAAGGGCCTCAGGAGAAATGGTCCAGGAAACAGGAGGTAGTGAAGGGGACTAAAGGACGACAGGACAAGGCTGCTTCCAAAGTGTCTCTGGGTTGGGACCTAGAATAGTGGGTGGGCATGGGTCCTCACCTTCCCCCTTGTACTGTGTCTAGCCACCATTATTGTGTGGCCTGGAAGGACTGTGACTTGCACCTGAAGTGAGGGGCTAGATTAAGGCTGCAGTTGTCCACAGTGGCAGGCACTAGACCAAAGACTGCTGATAACCCCTGGAAGAGGGTGAGAAAACAGAGTGGTGGACAGCCAGAGGACAGTGTCCCAAAGGGGACACCTCAGTCAGGGAGCAACGTGGGTCCAAAGTCTGAACGGAGACAGAGCGGAGTGACAGATGAGACACCAGTCGAAGGGAAACACCCTGCTACCACCAGAGCTAATTCCCAGTACAGCAAGCAGGAGGTGCCACAGCAGAGAGTCAACCCTGTTCCCAATATGTGTGGCAGAAGGGTGGCTGTGAGGGTATTCAGGAAAGGTGGTGGTTGGTCTGACAGCCACAAGTATACCCTGGGAAATGGATAAGAGTGGTATGGGAGCAGCAATTCCTCCAACAGCTCTGAAACTCCCAAGGAACAAAAAAGGCTGATTCAGGTTCCACTAGGGATCTCGTGAGTGCTGCTGTAAATTGCCCTCGGGATGGGGAGATGGCAGTCATAAGCTCAGTCCTCAATGCAGATCTCTCAGAAAAGATATGAGCTCCCTGTAATGGAGGCGCCTGATGGAGGGAAGGATCCTACATCTGGGAGAGCAAAAACGTCCTCAACTGTGGCTTCTGATCTTGACCTTCTAGAATGATACAAGGGCAACACTTTCTGTCTGGGTTGTCACAGCTGGGGATAATGAGGGTACTTGGCAGTGGTCAGTTTTCATTGGTACTGGAGAGTCTTGTGAGGAAATAGGGGTGGTGATACTACTGGAGCTCAATCTGGAACTGGCAGAGTCCATCATTTCTTTGTCTTTTTTCCCTCCTATGGGAATTAACATGTCTTAAGACCTCATGGGCCAAGCTGGTGGATTGGTTCCAGGCACTTCTGATTTCTTTGACGTGGACTCAGAGGAAGAAGACTTAGTCCCATGATTACGAGAGTGTTTTCCAATCTACTGACTAGGCTCCGCCATGTGGTTTGTGGAGCTGGATTCTCTGGCACTATAGCTGAACTTTGGAGCAGAAGACATGCTCCTTGCTGATTCAGGCCAATGTACTGTGGACATTCCCCAGCCTGAGTCCACTGGGGCGTCATGGATATCCCCGCAAGACTCATGAAGTGAAAGTGCCCACACTTTCAGGGAACAACTGGGGAAGGACTGACAATACTGAGCCACAACATTGGTATCTCCCACACAGTAAAGGCAGCATTGATGGTTACCACTAACGAAGAAGGATTGTGAGCAGGAGACACAAAATTTGAAGCCTGGAGTTCTGGAAATAGTCTGGTACCTGAATGGGTCTTAGGAAGATGGGGTATGTCTACACTACCCCGCTAGTTCGAACTAGCGGGGTAATGTATGCATACCGAACTTGCTAATGAAGCCCGGGATTTGAATTTCCCGGGCTTCATTAGCATAAAGCCGGCGCCGCCATTTTTAAAAGCCGGCTAGTGCGAACCCCGTGCCGCGCGGCTACACGCGGCACGGGCTAGATAGTTCGAACTACGTAGCCATTCCGAACTATCTGTACTCTGCCAGTTCCACGAGGAGTACAGATAGTTCGGAATGGCTACGTAGTTCGAACTATCTAGCCCGTGCCGCGTGTAGCCGCGCGGCACGGGGTTCGCACTAGCCGGCTTTTAAAAATGGCGGCGCCGGCTTTATGCTAATGAAGCCCGGGAAATTCAAATCCCGGGCTTCATTAGCAAGTTCGGTATGCATACATTACCCCGCTAGTTCGAACTAGCGGGGTAGTGTAGACATACCCCTGGGGATCCCCCATAGCTAATCTAACTTTAAAAGCTTTTAAAATATTAAAACTATGAACTATTTACAACAGATTAATATTGTTCTTCAGAACTATGTCTAAGCTGATGACATAAAGGTTCTGATCTGGACGATGTGGTGGTGAGAATGAACTGAAGAGGTGGACAGTGTGCTCCACCATTTATTGCCTTAGTCAGGAACATATTTCTTATTATAATTTTAAGACTACACAAGCCTCTCACTGATCATAGATGTAAAGGCAAACAGATAGTTCAGCTGCAAAGAAGTGCCACTCACCCATCTCAGCAGCAGGAGGGAACTTGATGTCGCCAGTGCTGAGGGAGGACAGCTGCAAGACTGAGGAGTGAGACATTGATTGAAAGCTCCAAAGAGTTCCCAACAGCCAGTGGCATCTCTTCAATCAATTTCAAAGAAAGGGGAGAGGGATGCTTATTGGCTTGTATTCCCTAGCTCCAGAATATAATCTGGGTCACATGGAACTTCTTTCAGATCCATTCCAAAAGAGTGATTTTGCACTCCTGAGGCTATTTTGTCTCATTTAGTGTCCTGCTTGCTTTGTTTTGATTTTTAATAGGGCTGTCAAATTATTTAAAAAATTCTGATTAATTGCACAATTAATCGTGATTAAATGTCCAATTAATCACACTATTAAACAATAAAAGAATACCATTTTTACTATTTAGGATGTTTTCTATATTTTCAAATATAGTGATTTATATTAAAAGAGAATAAAAAGTGTACAGAGTTCACTTTATATTTTTATTACAAATATAGTATTTCATTCACCTCATACAAGTACTGTAGTAAAATCTCTGTATTGCCAAAGTACAATTTACAAAAGTAGATTTTGTTACATCACATCATTCAAAATCAAAACAATGTAAATTATGTAATAAAAATCTACATTTGTAAGCTGCACTTTCATAAAGAGATTGCACTAAAGTAGTTGTATGAGTGAACTGAAAAATATTATTTATCATTTTATAGTGCAAATATCTATAATAAACTGAACAGTGTACACTTTGTATTCTGTGTTCTAACAAATAAAAATATTTGGAAATGTAGAAAAACATTTAATACATTTCAACTGGTAATCTATTTAACAGTGCACTTAAAATTGCAATTAATCGTGATTAATTTTTTGAGTTAATCATGAGTTACCTACAAGATACAGCCATAATTTTAAACAATAGGAAGGGAATCAACTGCAATTTTAACGGGAAAAAATTCACATTTTATGTTTCCCATTGTATCATATTATACTATCATATCCTAAGATAACAGCTGTTTTGAGTGTCTGTTCTGCCTGTGCCATTATTACAAGGTTAGTGTCTGTACTATGTTACATATTTGGACTTGTGAATAGTGTCCTACCTCTTGAGAATTCTGCAAGGCTGCACAGATGGTTATCTTAAAGCTACTTTCATGTCTGCCAACACTGAAATACTTCTGTATTGGCGACACAGGAGGGATTTGTGAACTGTACTTTTTCAAGGTGCTGTGTTTTATCAGAACTGCCCATCAATGAGTATGTTAAGTGCAGAAAGGTGTTTATTAATTGATAGCAGAACTTTGCATCTCTGAAATGGAATATGGAGTAGATCACCTTTATTAAAATGAACATGAATCTGCTTACAAACATCACAGAAGTCAGGACACAATCAGAATTATATGTAAGCTACAAAGAACAATACAGTAAACTTCCAATAATCTGGCACCTTTAGGGCCTGGGGGTGCCGGATTATCAGATATGCCGGACTATCAGAAGGGGGGGGCTATGAGGAGTCTGGGGTGGGGGGGAGATGCCACCCCAAACCCCTCATAGCTCCCCCTTCTGATAGTCCGGCTCTGCCCCAAGTGTCCCCGATTCAGCCGCTGCTGGTCAGTTTCAGCAGCGGCTGAATCTGGGATGCCTGGGGCAGAGCAGCTGGGGTGCTGCCGGGTTGGTCCAGTAGCACCACCCTTCGGCGCTATGAGACCAACCCGGCAGCATCCCAGCTGCTCTTGGGGATGCCTGGGACAGAGCAGCTGGGGTGCTGCCGGGTTGGTCCCGCAGCGCCAAGGGGCAGCACTATGGAACCAACCTGGCAGCACCCCAGTTGCTCTGCCCCCAGCTTCCCCGATTCAGCTGCTGGTCAGTTTCAGCAGCAGCTGAATTGGGGAAGCTGGGCGCAGAGCAGCTCCAATTGTCCAGCAGCCAGAGCACTTCCAGGTTCCTGATGGTGCCAGACCATCAGGAGTGCCGGAGCATTGGATGCCGGACCAATGGAGTTTTACTATAAATAGTATGCACTGAGTGTGCACTGTATGAAACACCAGTCACAAATAGTGAAAAAACAAAACATGATAGTCTTTTATGCTGAGTTCAAATATAAATAAATGTCTATACCAAGAGTGCAAACAACTTTAACATACAGATGGCAGAACTTTTACTAGGCATGGTATCTGAACTTGAAACAACAGTCACAGAACTCTCATCTTCAATGGTGGAAGTTTCTCTAGTGTTCATGTTGGTTTTAATCATGTATCAGGGGTTCCCAAACTTTTTTCCCTAAGGCCCACAACATTAACAAAATTGTTAATATTTGGTTAAGATATTGATTTTTCTGTGATTTTAAAACAAAACTGCAACTTTTGAACACTATTGTGGGTTGAATTTTTAGTGTAAAATCTGATTTTCTGAATTTACAGACAACTTTATTCTCTACTAATTAGAAAAGAATCAAATATTGTAAATAAAAATATAAAACAACCATTATAATAAAACACTCTGAAAAACCAGGTACTCATCTGAGCTGGTAAAGAAGAATCTAAACTTAAAGAAAGCATTTGCTTTCCATTTTCCGTATTGTTTTGGCTGGCTCATTTTAAGTAGCTGTACATGGTCTGGGACTTTCATTATCTTCTTCACCAGTGCACCCTTCTCATGAGAATGGCCATACTGGGTCAGACCACAGGTCCATCTAGCCCAGTATCCTATCTGCCAACAGTGGCCAATACTATATGCCCTAGAGGGAGAGAACACAACAGGTAATCCTCGTGTAATCCCTCTCTTGTCATCCATTTCCAGACAAAAAGGGGCTAGGAACACCATTCCTACCCATCCTGGCAAATAGCCATTTATGGACTTAACCTGCATGAATCTATCTAGCTCTTTTTTGAGCCCTGTTAAAGTCCTAGTCTTCACAACATCCTCTGGCAAGGAGTTCCACAGGCTGACTGTGCGCTGAGTGAAAAAAAAACTTCCTTGTTTATTTTAAACCTGCTACCTATTAATTTCATTTGGAGACTTCCTAGTTCTTATACTATGGAAACAAGTACATAACTTTTCCTTATTCACTTTTTCCACACCAGTCATGATTTTACAGACCTCTATCATATCCCCCCTTAGCCCCCTCTTTTCTAAACTGAAAAGTCTAAGTCTTTTTAATCTCTCTTCACATGGGACCCGTTCCAAACCCCTAATCATTTTTGTTGCCTTTTCTGAACCTTTTCCAATACCAATGTATCTTTTTGAGATGAGGCAACCACATCTGTAAGTAGTATTCAAGATGTGGGCATATCATGGTTTTATATAGAGGCAATAAAATATTCTCTGTCTTATTCTCTATACCTTTTGTAAATTATTCCTAACATTCTATTTGCTTTTTTGACTGCTGCTGCACATTAAAAGGATGTTTTCAGAGAACTAGCCACAATGACTCCAAGATCTCTCTCTTGAGTAGTTGTAGCTAAATTAGTCCCCATCATATTGTACATATAGTTGGGATTATTTTTTCCCATGTGTATTACTTTACATTTATCAACATTAAATTTCATTTCCCATTTGTTGCTCAAGTACTTAATTTGGTGAGATCTTTTTGAAGCTCTTCACAGTCTGCTTTGGTCTTAACTATCTTGAACAGTTTGGTATCACCTACAAATACTGCCACCTCACTGTTTACCCGTTTCTCTAGATCATTTATAAATAAGTTAAATAGGATTGGTCCCAAGATAGACCCTTGTGGGACCCCATTAGTTACCTCTCTCCACTCAGAAAACTGACCATTTATTCCTACCCTTTGTTTCCTGTCTTTTAACCAGTTATCAATCCATGAAAGGACCTTCCCTCTTATCCCATGACAACTTACTTTGCTTAAAAACCTTTAGTGAGGGACCTTGTCAAAGGTTTTCTGGAAATCTAAGTATACTATATCCACGGGAGCCCCCTTGTCCATGTTTGTTGGCCCCCTCAAAAAACTCTAGCAGATTAGTAAGGCATGAATTCCTTTTAAAGAAACCATGTTGACTTTTCCCTCAACAAATTATATTCATCTATGTTATTCTTTACTATAGTTTTAACTAATTTGAGTGGTACTCACATTAGACTTACTGGTCTGTAATTGCTGAATCACCTCTAGAGCCCTTTTTAAATCATGGCATCATATTAGCTATCTTCTAGTCATTAGGTATAGAAGCTGATTTAAAGGATAGGTTACAAACCACAGTTAATAGTTCTGAAATTTAACGTTTGAGTTCTTTCAGAACTTGGGTGAATGCCATCTGATCCTGGTAACTTGTTACTCTTAAGTTTATCAATTTGTTCCAAAACCTCCTCCAATGACACCTCATTGGGACAGTTCCTCAGATTTGTCACCTAAAAAGAATGGCTCAAGTTTGGGAATCTCCCCAATATCCTCAGCCATGAAGGCTGAAGCAAAGAATTCATTTAGCTTCTCCGCTATTATCTTTGAGTGCTCCTTTAGCATCTTGATTGTTCAAGGGCATCCCAGTTGTTTAGCAGGCTTCCTGCTTCTGATGTACTTAAAAAGCATTTTGCTATTACTTTCCGAGTTTTTAACTAGCTGTTCTTCAAACTCCTTTTTGGCTTTTCTTATATATTTTACAATTAATCTGGCAAAGCTTTCTATTTTCCTCACTAGGATTTGACTTCCGCTTTTTAAAAGATACCTTTTTATCTCTCACTGCTTCTTTTACTTGGTTGTTAAGCCATGGTGACACTTTTTTCGTTCTCTTACTGTGTTTTTTTAATTTGGGGGTATGCTTTTAATATGGGGTATACATGTCTCATATTTGAAAAATAAATTGATCCATGTCAGTTTGAAAAACTGCTTGTGTTTTTTTACAGCAGTAAATGGTGGAGTGTGTGTAAACTGCCAGGATACCCTATAGTGAACCTCACTGTTGTACTTGCAAGAATGAACCTTGATGTACAAGCAGCCTTTTTTTTTAATAAAGTTTTTCTATACTCTGTCCAATACATACAGCTCAAAACATTACATTTATATAGCTTTTACTGAGATTACGTAAGTGGAGTTAAAGATTTACTAAGAGCTTGACTAGAGAATGCAGTTGCCCCAACAGCCCACCTTTGGGATGCAGCCCACAATTCCCTAACATACTGCACATACTACAAATACTTGGTCTATATAGTGTTCTCCACAAAGGAGGACTGAAATCTCCAATTGTAACACACTGGTAGTGCCACAGCACTGTAAAGCACTGTAAGCTATCTTTGGGTGTGTCGAGACTACAGGGTTTTGTTGACAAAAGTGGACTTTTGTCGACAAAACTATACCTGCGTCTACACTGCCGCTGAGTTCTGTCAACATAACGTCGACTGAACTCAGCAGTTTTGTCGATGGCTGTAAATCTCATTCTACGAGGAATAACGCCATTTGTTAACAGAACTCTGTCGACAGAAGGCGTTATTGCATCTACACTGTCCTTTGCGCTTACACTGTCATGTCAACAAAGCAAGCCGCTTTGTTGACTGAACTGGATGTAGTCCAGACGCGCTTTGTCGACAGAAGCTTTGTCGACTGTATCTGTTGACAAAACTTCTGTCGACAAAAGCCTGTAGTCTAGACGTACCCATAATGGTATGTTTGACTGTGAAAAGCTACACCACTGAGGAAAATGGCATCTGCTAATGACAATTATCACAGCCAATTATTTAATTCATTATGGCATGACTAATCTAAATACCTGCTCTTTTTATATTATGTGTCTCAGGCTGTGCTTATATAATTACACAGGGAAAGCAAATGACACATTCTTTCTCTTGAAGCATCTTGCGCCTATAGTCCCAATCTGTAGATGGATTTCCCCCTGTTTGAAAAAATAAAGCTGTGGTACAAAACAAAGACAATAATAGCTTCCATTTAAATAAGAATTTTTTATGCCCTTGTACTCTGTTCTCTAGCGAAAAATGCAATCACAAACAGATCAAAAAAGTTTAACAACTAATTTAAATTCACAGTTTTACGTAATTTATTTATTCTGTAAATGATGTGTTTGAAAGTGTCCTTAGTTTATTTTCATTTCTTTTTCTAGGTCCTGTCATGTAGCATTCTATGCACCCTTGAAGTCCATATCTATATCTGTCAACTCTAGATTCTGAAGTAGAAAATTGGAAATTATATGGCCTATTTTTCCATGAACCAATTACATTTTAAAATATTGGATTATCAGACACTATATTAATACTCGATACATGACAATTAAAGAAAATGACAAATAAATACTTAACATTCTCTCTTACCACTAACATTCCTGAAGACAAACAAATGCTCTCTTTTTCATTCTGCAATACCATGGCCTACAGAAATGTCATTACTAGAAAGAGGAGAGACCTATTAGAGGTTCTCCAGAAACACATAAATACAGGAAATAATAAAGCATCATTATCTCAGTAATGCATCCCAGTCTGGAAGTAAGAGCATGGCTAGCCTCAGTTTTATGCATCAATGATTTCATCAATGAAAGCATTAATAATTGTGAGCAGTTTTATAGTTTAATTAAAAAAGAAAGTAAATGAACAAACAATCAGTTCATCAAAATGGATATGGAATCCATTCCCCTTTCCCTGCCCTCCAATTGTACAAACAAACAAAAACAAAAAAGAGAGCTATTGCTCAAACTGGACAGAATTCAAACAATGTAGGGTAGGTTAAAAATATATGGCTATTACATTCACATTAGGCTTGGATGAACTTTCCCTCCAGGTATATTAATTTATTTAATCTTGCTTTTAATGTCACAGGATTTGTTAGTCAAATTTGGAAGCACTAATTCAACACAAGAGCGATAAGGAAACATTTCATGCAGTAACTTTTCACAGTCATAAGAAAATAGTACTCAAAGTATTCTTAATGTACTAAAACTATTGCTTTTCACTCAGTCATGTAGACAACCACACTTCATATTCTACTTTGTTTCAGTAATGATGAATAACAAACTATCTCCTTTGAAGATTCCTACACATTGTTGTGAAAGCAAATAGTGAGTATATTATTTAAGAATTTTATCCAACCTCTGCTTTGTGTGTGCTTAATAATATTATTGAATATTTTGTTTTAAAGACAACTATAAAACTATTAAATAATAAAACCTTAACCCAGACTTTTTAGATTTATCTTCAAATATTATATACTGCAGATAATTTGTTTGAGATTCATATTCCTTCTGGTACTAGAATATTCAATGTTCAACTTCTCCATTTGGTTTTTTTTTTTTCAGTTAAAAGGCCTTTGATGAATTATCCGTGTTAAAAAAACAAAACAAAGAACAACTAACAAAACCCTTTCAGTGAGGTGATCAATGACTAGATTTTCAAAAAGAGGTCAGTTCTCATTTAGAGCTTGCCTACACCTGAAACACAACAGTGGCACAGCTACGCCACTATAATGCTTCAGTGTAGACTAGGAACAAAATAGTGTAACTGTTTAAATGGTTAACTGACAAGCATGAGCTTGTTACCGTAACAGTTACATGCTGGCTCTTGACCCTGCCCCCCAGCTGCCACCCCACATTGCTGTATCAGAGCCTGCAATTTGGGTGGTAGCCAACTCCCTGAGAGTAGGGCTGGGAGCAGGACTGGAAGCCAGTACGTGATGGGAATTGTATCAGAGGCAGCAGTGCAGGGCAGAAGCAGGCTCCCTGGGAGCAGGGGGAGCATGTGGGAGCTGGTGCACGATGGGAATCTTTTAAAAATCGTATCCTGAAGAGCTTGCAGCGCAGCCAGCTCCCCAGGAGTGGGTACCCCACTTGCACTGGCTTCCAGCTCTGGAGTATAAGCTTTATACTGCAGAGCCTGCAGCCTGTAACCACTGAGATTTTCAGCAGTTAAAGGGTTTCCTACCTGACCGCTTTTTAACTTCCCTAGTGTAGACACCACCTATCCATTGGCATAGGTAATCCACCTCTAAGAGGCAGCTGCTAGATCAACAGAAGAATTTGTCCATTGACCTAGCAGTGTCTACACAAGAGCTCAAGTTGTTTTAACTATATCACTTAGATAAGTAAATTTTTCACACCTCTGAACAATGGGTCGGTCAATCTAATTTTCTAGCATTGACCAGCTCATAGGTGGTCTGATTTTTAGAAGTACTCACCTAACAGCTCCCATGGAGATTTGGAAAGTATGATCACAGACTAGATGGGTAAGTGAGAAATACTGAAAATGTACTGTAGTAATAGAATATTGTGTGGTATAGGACTGGTGTACACTAGAAAATTAGAGTGACCCAGCTACATCACTCAAGGGTATGAAAAATCCATATCCCTGACTGACAGAATTAACTGAGCTAAGTTTCTGAAGCACAGAATCATAGAATCCTAAGGCTGGAAGAGGCCTCAGGAGGTCATTGAGTCCAGCCCCCTGCCCAAAGCAGGACCAACCCACTAAATCATCCCGGCCAGGGCTTTGTCAAGCCAGAACATAAAACCTCTAGGGATGGAGATTCTACCACCTCCCTAGCTAACCCATTCTAGTGCTTAACCACCTTCCTAGTGAAATTGTTTTTTGTAATATCCAACCTTCATCTCCACCACCACTGCAACTTGAGCCCATTGCTCCTCATTCTGCCATCTGTCACTACTGAGAACAGCTTCTCTCCATCCTCTTTGGAACCACCCTTCATAAAGTTTGAAGGGTGCTAACAAATCCCCCCTCACTCTTCTCTTCTGTAGACTAAACAAGCCCAAATCCCTCGGCCTCTCCTTGTAGGTCACATGCTCCATCCCCCTAATCCAGGGATGGGGAACCTTTTTTGGCTTGAGGGCCACTGATCCACAGGAAAATCGGTCAGGGGCAGCACACAAAAACCTCTCACTAACGTGGTGCGTGACAGAAGGAGAAAGACAGTCCTCACATTCCCCTTGCACACTCAAGTCTGGGGGAGGCCAGCCTAGTAGATTTTGTGTGATATAGCCTCATTGTAGGGCAGCGGGGGGGGGAGGGGGGGGCTGGAGCATCAGCACAGGCTCCCCAATATGGACAGGGCCCTGTACCTCAGGGGCCAGATCCAGGCAAGCTGGGGGCCGCATCCAGCCCCTGGGTCTGAAATTCCCCACCCCCGCCCTAATCATTTTTGTTGCCCTCTGTTGGACCCTCTCCAATGTGTCCACATCCTTTCTATAGAGGGGGGCCCAGAAATGGACGCAATACTCCAGATGTGGTCTTATCAGTGCCCAAAAAAGGGGAATAATCACTTCTCTAAATCTGCTGGAAATGCTCCTCCTAATGCACCCTCATATGCCATTAGCCTTCTTGGCTACAAGGTACACTTTTTACTCATATCCAGCTTCTCATCCACTGTAATCCCCAGGTCCTTTTCTGTGAAACTACTGCTTAGGCAGTCGCAACCCAGTCTGTAACAATGCTTGGGATTCTTCCATCCTAAGTGCAGGACTCTACACTTGTCCTTGTTAAACCTCATCAGATTTCTTTTGGCCCAATCCTCCAATTTGTCTAGGTCACTCTGGACCCTATCCCTGCCCTCCAATACATCTACGTCTCCCTGTAGCATAGTGTCTTCTGCAAACTTGTTGAGGGTGCAATCCATCCCCTCATCCAGGTTATTAATAAAGATGTTGAACAGAACCAACCCTAGAACTGAACCTTGAGGCACATCCCTTGAAACTGACCACCAACTAGGCAGCGAGTCATTGATCACTAAAGAGAGGTAGGTTAGCATAGGTAGTGTCTACACTGAATCACTGCTGCTTAGCAATACAAGTGTAGACAAGCCTTAAGTATGCTGATCCTATGCTGTACCATCACACCTCAGCTCATAATGAATTGCTGGTCAACTGTTTTAAAAAGGTATAGCCCATTCTTATTGATACAGTAGCTTTTTAAGAAATAGGAGTACACCCATTTCAGAGAGCAAAATTGTCAATCTAGGATTTTTCACTTCTAATTTTATCTAGGATCTAAACTGGGCCTATGTGCATCTAAGGATAGACTGTCATCAGAGGTATAACTGCAGCATGTGTAGATTTACCCAAGCTAACCTCAATCTAGCTAGCTTGATTGCCCATAGCAATGAAGTCATGGCAGCGTGGACTTCTGTGCTAGCTAGCTGCTCAAGCACCCATAGTACAGAAGGGTTTTTTACAGCTATTAGTACTTGGATTGGCTAGATTAAAGCTAGATCAAATGTGTCTACACAAACTGCTGTGACACCGTTGACTGCGATGTAGACATACAATATATCTGCATTTGTTAATAAAAAAGCACTGCCTCAAAGAGTTGCAAACCTGAAACACTCTTCCTATCAATTCAAATCCCTGCAGGGTAGAATGATGCCTCACATGCTCCTATTCAGCTAACTTTACTAGTCTTGTGATACATGAGCTTTATTGTAGCCATATCAGCAAGATAGATATCAAGATGAGGTGATATATTTTATTGGATCATCTTCTGTTGGTAGAAAGAAGCTTTGGAGCATATATAGAGCTCCTCTTCAGAGCTGGGAAATATACTGAGTGGGTAATATCTACAATGTAATAAATGAGTAGCAGGTAACAAGTGTAGGTGTACCATTAAGGCGTGGGATTATTCTAGCATTGAAGAAGATTCAAAGATATTTAGATGGCCCTTTCATGAGGAGATCTACTTTTGTGATAAAATTGCCTGCACCAAACAAGGAAACTCTAAGGCTATATTGAAGGGGGAGGTCAACTTAAGATACACAACTCCAGCTATGTTAATTACGTAATTGGAGTCAACGTATCTTAAATCATGTTTTCTCACAGTCCACACATTGTGACCTGGGGCTTGGGTTCTGACCTAAGGCAGGAAGGATTGTGACCTGGGACAGGAATTGAGGTGCAGGGTCTGGAAGGCGGTATGGGTGTAGGAGACCGTGCAGAAGGGTTGGGTTGTGACCTGGGGTAAGGAAGCGGGGTGCCAGGTGCAAAAGGCGCGTGTGTTAAGTGGCTCCCTGCTAGCAGCCTAACAGGACCCTTGAGCTGGCTCCCTGCCTGTTGTGGCTGTAGGGCCACGTGCATCCCTTTGGTGGGGCTCTCTACGTGCTTGCGATAGACACATGGGCAGTGTGAAAAAAACCCTTCTCTGGGGCACATGAAATGCAAAGAGGCACATGGACCCCACAGCCAGCTGCTTTGAGCAGCATACCGGGACATGGGAACCACAGAGCCTGTTCGAGGCTGCCTCTGGTCTACAAAATGATCGCGGGCCATTTTTTGCCTGCCCCTGCTGTAGGAGCTCTCAGTGAAATTCATGAAAAATTTGCTAATTAAAGGATGACCTATATCTAGATGTATACATAGATAAATATATAGATAAAAACATCACACACACACACACACACACACACACAGATGAGGTGTGCAGAGGGAAAAGAGATTTGCATCATATCAACAATCTAAGGAAAATTGTTCTCTCAGATACATGTGATATGAGATACATATAAAAGGAATAAGAACCATCCCATGTATCTGAAAAAACAATTTTACTTAGTTCTTTGATATAAAGTGAATGTCTTTTCCGTCTACACACCGCAAATATCCTTTTCTTCTAGGAAATTTATCTATGCCACAACTGGTTTCTTAAGGAGTTCTAATGGAGAATCAGGATATTTAAGACACTGTTAAATGACAGAGTTCAGGTTAGCAATTTTAAAAAAGCAATACAATCTCAAACAATGCTGTATAAAACATAAATTAGTGGTTATGCTTTTATGTGTCCAAAGATCTTAATTTAATATCAGATACAAGGCAGGTGTTAATCATAGAATCATAGAATACTAGGACTGGAAGGGACCTCGAGAGGTCATCGAGTCCAGTCCCCTGTCCTCATGGCAGGACCCAGTACTGTCTAGACCATCCTTGATAGACATTTATCTAACCTGTTCTTAAATATCTCCAGAGACGGAGATTCCACAACCTCCCTAGGTAATTTATTCCAGTGTTTAACCACCCTGACGGTTAGAAACTTTTTCCTAATATCCAACCTAAACCTCCCTTGCTGCAATTTAAGCCCATTGCTTCTTGTTCTATCCTCAGACGCCAGGAAGAACAAGTTTTCTCCCTCCTCCTTGTGACACTCTTTTAGATACCTGAAAACCACTATCACGTCCCCTCTCAATATTCTCTTTTCCAAACTAAACAAGCCCAGTTCTTTCGGCCTTCTTTCATGGGTCATGTTCTCTAGACCTTTCATAGAATCATAGAATAATAGGACTGGAAGGGACCTCAAGAGGTCATCGAGTCCAGCCCCCCGCCCTCAAGGCAGGACCAAGCTCCACCTACACCATCCCTGACAGATGTCTATCTAACCTGTTCTTAAATATCTCCAGAGATGGAGATTCCACCACCTCCCTTGGCAATTTATTCCAATATTTGACCACCCTGACAGTTAGGAATTTTTTCCTAATGTCCAATCTAAACCTCCCCTGCTGCACTTTAAGCCCATTACTCCTTGTCCTGTCCTCAGAAACCAAGAGGAACAAATTTTCTCCTTCCTCCTTGTGACACCCTTTTAGATATTTGAAAACCGCTATCATGTCCCCCCTTAATCTTCTTTTTTCCAAACTAAACAAGCCCAGTTCATGAAGCCTGGCTTCATAGGTCATGTTCTCTAGACCTTTAATCATTCTTGTCGCTCTTCTCTGTACCCTTTCCAATTTCTCCACATCTTTCTTGAAATGTGGCGCCCAGAACTGGACACAGTACTCTAACTGAGGCCTAACTAGTGCAGAGTAGAGCGGCAGAATGACTTCACGAGTTTTGCTTACAACACACCTGTTGATACAACCTAGAATCATATTTGCTTTTTTTGCAACAGCATCACACTGTTGACTCATATTCAACTTGTGGTCCACTATGACCCCTAGATCCCTTTCTGCCATGCTCCTTCCTAGACAGGCACACACTCACACCACAGCTTGTACTCTCACCGGGTAGCCTCTTCGGCGGTGGGGTCGCTTTGCTCTCCCTCTTCAACTCCCCTGTCTGCAGTCCCCTGTCCGCTTCGCTCCCCTGGTCGCACTGCTCTGGCTTTTTAAAGCCTGCTTGCCTAGGTCAGGCCTGCCCCCTTCTGAGTCACACAGGGGAAGGCTGAGCCTGAGGCTAATCAGAGGCAATCAAGGGAACAATGGCAGGCTCTCAGTCTCAACTGCCACAGAAGCTGAAACTGAAACTGCTAGCACTCACCTGGAATCAGACTCTCAATTCACACTTCAAACTGTAAAATTCAAACAGTCAGGCACAGGCACACACTCACACCACAGCTTGTACTCTCACCGGGTAGCCTCTTCGGCGGTGGGGTCGCTTTGCTCTCCCTCTTCAACTCCCCTGTCTGCAGTCCCCTGTCCCCTGTCCGCTTCGTTAATGAGTGACTTTCCCCAACAAGTAAGATTTGTTTCTAGCAATATCACTTTCAACATTTTTGGTTGTTTGTTTGTCTGTTTTTGTTTTTTATAGAATTAAATTGAATTGAATACCACATTCATTTTCAGCAAAACATTTAGTTATCCACTTGGAATTTCTGGAAACAAAATCCAAAATAAGACATTATGGTCAAGAGATCTCTGTGAAAAAAAACATACTTTCCATATCTTCTATAATTACTTAAATGTCAAAACCAATAGCATAGGATTGTTTCATATATGCTTGATGCCCTAAGCAGAGTCAGTTATAAATCACATCTCCCATCTTAATCTCTTCACAATAAGCAGATAATAAAAGGGGGAAAAAAATCTATAAATCAGATCAGAGTGACAGAGAGTTTGTTTAGAAGTTTACCAAATGGAATGACCCTGCTGGAATCCCTTCAAGTAGCCTGTGAAAATGTCAGAATATATTCCCTTTAAGAGGTCAAAGTCTCTAGAGAGCTCTGAGTTTTGGCCTGTATGGCTTTTCACATGCTTTAATATTTGAAAATTGTTCCTTGTAGACACTGACTGATATCCTGGGAATGCTAGGATTGTGGGAACTGGCAGTACCAGTGACAAAGGCAGACTTAATGGGAAATCAGTACCTACTTAGTTTACTCTCTCAACCCGTAGTAGATAATATTCAAATGCTTGGGGGAGAGGAGATTTTTACACATTATCTGTCATTTGTTTTCCTACAGACATTTGTTTTCCTATTCGTTCAAAACACTGAAAGTAACTTCAGAGAACAAAAAGAGAAGAAAATAATAATGCTTGCAACATTTTGCATTTCTACAAGGATTTAAATTTAGGATTATAAATCCTAGTACACTTTGTTTCAAGCATTACAGTAGAATATCTTCATTTTTAATTTCTCAGAATGATAAAAAATTACTAGGGGGCTGCCCCCTGCTCACTACGCTTGCCAATGCCCCGCTCTCTATCCCTGACCTCCCCCCTCCCGTTCACTACATTCACCAATGCCCCTCCCCCGCCAGCTGCTTTTGTGGCCAGAGCGCCTGATGACATCATTCTGTTGCGTGGCAGCAATTTTTTTTTTTTATATATAGAGACAGACAAAGACTTTCCACATACTCTTGCATTCATAGCACACTTTTAAAGTTTGATTTAGATATACATTTCATTTTAAAATGTTTGCCTCAAAGCTAACAGTGATATTCACTATTATGGATGTTAAGAAACGAGTAATTCTTTAATCATGTAGTTGACAAAAATTTTGTCAACTACACTATTAGTCAATAAGGGGTTAGCATTGCTGCCACTCAATCCCAGCTCCTGCAGAGTCCGGCAACTACCCCTCCTGTGGCTCTGCACTACAAGCACTAAGAGCCAGTGTGGAGGCAGGCTGGCTCAGTCCTGGCTTGTGCCAGGACCTGGCATCAACCCCTGCTGAGGTTCTGCCGGCGCAGGGGTTGATGCTGGGTCCCAGCACGAGCTGGGACTGAGTCAGCCTGCTCACATGCCAGTTCAGAAATTTACTTGTGGGGGAAAGTAAATAATAGTCAATAGTCAATAGTTAATAACATTAATTTATAAGCACTCACTTATTGGTTAATCTTTTATTCAAGTACACTATTACATCTCTAATTTCTATAAAATATAAACTTAAACTAAAAAAAAATCATTCAACATATTGAATCAAAACATTTTAACTGTATATCTACAGAATACAAATATCCTCATAACAGTATTCATTATATACTTTCTTCACAGATTTCAGCTTTTTATTAAAAAGTCTAAGGCCAAATTAATAGAACAAATTACAGGAATAGAGAACCACAGGGGTAGCCGAGTTAGTCTGTACAGAATAAACTTAAAAAACAACAAAGTTTTTATTCTATTTGTTGTTTTTTTAGGAATAGAAAATATCTGTTATCCAGATTCTCATTACTTTCAGTTTAGTGACTCTGGTGTGCCTCACAACATCTGCAATTTGAGAATGTCACCAGGTTTTCTAGAATAAACTATTTTCATCTGTTGCCTATTTATTGATTAGAACAGACAGACTAGGTTTCCTCTTTTTCTGTTTATCCCCTTGTACTGTCTTGCTAGTAAGAATCGTTGATGGTTAACAATCCCATTAATTTCTCTATGTATGCTTAATATAATCATGGTTGTTAAAAATCAATTTTTTTTATTAAAAAAATAAATTTTAGATTTTTCTAATTTAAATCAGATTTTTTAAAATTATTAATAAAATACTAAATTTCTCATTTGAAAAAAGGAAAGTTACTCACCTCATGCAGTAACGATGGTTCTTTGAGATGGGTGTTGGCTCGTTCCAGCACTGTAGATCAGAGACTTTTTCAACAGTATCCAGGCAGGCCACACATGCGCAAAAGCGGTGTGCACTAATCGCACCCCTGGAGTTTGCGAGCATAGCCCGACTCCCCTCAGTTTCTTCATGAACCCCCCGTTGCCTGAGTTGTGAAGCTGAAGAAGACAGTAGGAGAGTGAGTAATGGAGCACCCACAGGGGGGACATATCTCAAAGAACTGTCATTACTGCACAAGGTGAGTAACTTTACTTTCTTCTTCGAGTAATGTCCCTGTGGGTGCTCCACTGTTTGCTACTACCTAGCAGCATCCCACAGATGGTAGATGGGCTTCGGCTGGGTTCTATGTGCTGATGATATAACTGAGTGGATTACTGCAGAACTCATGTCTGCTGTAGCCAAAATTGCATAATGTTTCATGAAAGTGTGATTGGAGGACCAGGCAGTGGCTTGACATATGTTTGTGAGTGGAACTCCTTTCAAGAAGGCTGTTGATGGTGCACGTGGAGTGTGCCCTAGGAGGCATGGACAGTGGAGTATCCTGAAGGGAGTAACATTGGAGGATATATGATGTAACTAATTTAGAAATCCTCTGGGACGAGAGTGACATTCTCTTCGAACACTCTGCCAGTAAAATGAACAAAGTGTGTGACTTCTGGAAGGACCGCGTACAGTCTATATAGAAAGATAATGCTCTGCAAACATCTAGTGTGTGCAGAATAGCCTCCTCTCGAGAAGTGTGAGGCTTTGGGTGAAAGGTTGGAAGTACTATGGGTTCACTGATATGGAAGTCAGAACAAACTTTGGGGAGGAAGAAAGGGTGGGGACGTAAAATGACTATCTTCCTGGAAGATGTTGTAAGGGAGCGATGCTGTTAGAGCAGCGAGTTCGCTGACATATCTTGCCGACATGATGGCAAGTAGGAAAACAGTCTTTAAGGTTAATAATTGTAGTGAACACTTAGCCATTGCTTCAAACCGTGGTCTGGATAGTGCATACAGTACTAGTTCCAGATTCCAAGTGGAAGGAATCAGTCTACGGGGTGGGTGTAGGTTGTGCCACCGTTTTAGGAATCTGTGAGATTTGATGGTCAAATATAGAGAAAACCTCTACAGGTGGGTGAAATGCTGCGAGGGAGGCTACGTGCACTGTTGCCAGAGCCATGTAGATTAGTTTACTAGACATACCCAAATGAAGCGGTGATTTAAATAATCGCCGCTTCATTTATCGGCTCAGCGCGCTAGTCTGGACGCTCCATGGTCGACATCAAAGGCATTTGTCGACTGCCCCATTATGCTTCGTGGAATGAGGTTTACTGGGGCGGTCGCAAATGCCTTTGATGTCGACCACGGAGTACTCTGAAGATGAGTGGGATAGGTGGAAATGAATACAGAAGGTGAGTATTCAATGAAATGAGGAGAGCATCCCCCAAAGATCCAGACCCCATGCCCGCTCTGGAGCAGTAACGAGGGAGTTTGGTATTGTGCTCTGTGGCAAAGAGATTTATGAGTGGCCAGCCCCATTGGCGGCAAATGTCATGGAGGATCATGGTATGTATTTCACACTAGCGCTCTGTCATAAAGTTGCGGCTGAGTGAATCATTCTTGATGCCAGGTAGGTATGACGCAGAGATGGTAATATTGTGCTGGATGTATCAATTCCATAAGTGCACTGCTTCTGCACAATAGGTGTGGGAACGTGCACCCCCTTGACAGCTGATGTATACATCATTGCAACGTTGTCTGTAAAAATACGGATTGTGGAATCGAGAATGTATTGCCAGAATTGTTTACAGGCATTGTGTACTTCTTGAAGCTTGATGTGATGTGCAGCTTGGATTCATTGGCAGACCACCTGCCTTGTGCAACATGATGTTGAAAACGGGTTCCCATGCCAAAGTGGTAATCTTTAAAAACAATAGGAAACTAGCAGGTCTTGGTCTTTGGCTGGCCAAGAGAATGAACCAAAGACCCCATGGAGAGGGAGACCCTGGTTTGAAGGATTAGCTGGAAAAGGAACAGTTTTAGCGTGAGTTCGTACTAAACTTGTACTGAGGATTTAGTGTTACAATCAGCTAAGCATTTTCTGTTATTTTAAGTTGGTAACCTACTTTGCTCTGTCTGTTCTCACTTATTACCACTTGAATCTTGCTACTTGTACTTAATAAAATCACTTTTATTTACTATCAAGCCCGTGTAAATAACTGTTACCTGTGGAAGCCACCAGTGTGCATGTCCCCACTTTCGTTGCTTACCCCCCGAAAGGGGACTTACTGAAATAATTCATTTGGGGTATGTCTACACTACCCCGCTAGTTCGAACTAGAGGGGTAATGTAGGCATACCGCACTTGCAAATGAAGCCCGGGATTTGAATTTCCCGGGCTTCATTTGCATAAGCGGGGAGCCGCCATTTTTAAAACCCCGCTGGTTCGAACCCCGTGCAGCGCGGCTACACGGGGCTCGAACTAGGTAGTTTGAACTAGGCTTCCTATTCCGAACTACCGGTACAGGTAGTACCGAGGTGTACCGGTAGTTCGGAATAGGAAGCCTAGTTCGAACTACCTAGTTCGAGCCCCGTGTAGCCGCGCTGCACGGGGTTCAAACCAGCGGGGTTTTAAAAATGGCGGCTCCCCGCTTATGCAAATGAAGCCCGGGAAATTCAAATCCCGGGCTTCATTTGCAAGTGCGGTATGCCTACATTACCCCGCTAGTTCGAACTAGCGGGTAGTGTAGACATACCCTTGGGGTTCTGATCCCATTTGGGGAGTGGTATCCCAGGAAGCTGGGCCCCAAACCGTTTTTTCCTTAGACCTGAAGAGGTTCAGTGTCTGTACTGCTTTTTGGGGAGCAGTGATCTCAGCTCTGTGCTTTGGCTGGGAGAGACCAGAGGAGCTGGCCCAGCAGGACAGAGTGGTGAGAACAGGAAGGCGAGTGGCAGTGGCCTTGCCAGCACTCTGGGAAATACCCCCAAGGGGTCTTCTGTGACTACACCCCATTACAATCTCTAATCCACACCCCCTATCCAATGACGAGTGGCAATTTCAGATTGCAGTTTGCCCCTGTGCAGGAGCTAGATGACAACTGGCAGTGGGTCACTGAGTCAAGGTGGGCACAGAAGATTGGGGTTCTCTAGGAGGAGAGGACCCCAGAGCATAGGGGCACTGCTGTGGAGCAGTGCTGCAAGGAAAGCAGCAGAGAAGACAGGTAACTAAGGGCAAGACACCAGTCAATAGTGGGTGCCCCAGGGCTGGAAGAGCTAATTCCTGAGGAGACCAGCAGGAGGTGCCATGATGGTGAGTTGAACCATAATAAGACACAGACATGCTGTGTACACATTTATTCTATTTAAGGCCCAGAAGATATACCATATTTCTCTTTAAGTATCCTTATACTTCTCAAGTTACTTTGGGTAACTTCCCTGGCTAAATAAAAACTCATACAAAATTTAATATTCTAATTTGGAAACTGAATATTCAATATTCTCAATATTTACCAATATGTATTGAAAAAGAAGAGAAATTTACCAAGTAGAAAAAGGTGATGAGCTACACATTTCTGAGGTCCATCATGCTTTAAAATAATTATGACTCCATTTCATAATGAATACTACCGTACATCTTAATTCAAACCTAACTTCCTATGCTTGCTGTAGTAGTGGAAACACATTTCCACTTAGCTTTCATGACAACATAAACAATGAGGAAAGATACTGGAAACATTCTTAAACTGTAAATCTCATTTGTTCTATAATGTTCATCCTTAAACTAGCCTGTGAAATCATCCTTATACTTTAAAACTCAAGTTTAAATTAGGGATGTTAGATAGTGTGTAAGAAATTGTTACTCACCTTGTGCAGTAACATCTATTCTTCGAGATGTGTGTCCCTGTGGGTGCTCCACTACAGGTGTCGGGCTCGTCCCAGTGCCACAAACCGGAAAGTTTTCACCAGCAGTAGCCCCCTCCGGAGAACCACGCATGCGCAGAGCGTCCCGTGGCATTTGCACCTATTCTGCGTCGTGCAGTCTGACTCGCCAGTTCCTCCTAGCCGGAACATCTGAAACAGAGAAAGACAGAGCTCTGAAGCAGGGAGGAGGGCGGGTCATGGAGCACCCACGGGGACACACATCTCGAAGAACAGATGTTATTGCACAAGGTAAGTAACAATTTCTTCTTCTTCGAGTGATGTCCCCGTGGGTGCTCCACTACAGGTGAGTATGAAGCAGTCACCCAAACAGCTGGTCGTGCTTCGGAATTATCTGAGCACAGAAGAAAGAACTGCCTGAGCGACTGCTATGTCTGCAGCTTTGAGACAGTCAAGGGCATAATGTCGAGCAAACGTGGATGAGGACGACCATGTTGCTGCACGGCATATGTCATGTAGCAGGACGTTCTTTAAAAATGCTGTGGAGGCAGCCATGCTCCTGGTTGAGTGTGCTGTTGGTGGACAGGGTAGGGGCCTGCCCCTGAGGGTGTAGCAGCGAGTGATGCAGTTAACGATATGCGACGATATACGTTGTGACGACAGTTGATGACCTTTAGAGCGGGTCACCACTGATAATAGTAATCATGGAGACTTCCGGAAGGGACGTGTTCTGTCCAAATAGAATGCCAACGCCCTTCTGACGTCTAATGTATGCCAGCGGGCTTCCTCAGGTGTAGCATGTAGCTTGGGGTAGAAGGTAGGAAAGACCATAGGCTCATTGACGTGGAATGACGAATTAACCTTTCGCACGAAGGCTGGGTGACATCTCAGTGAGACGCCCTGCTGAGTGAATACTGTATAGGGAGGATCGGCGGAGAGTGCCGCGAGCTCGGAGACTCGTCGGGCTGAAGTGATCGCAAGGAGAAAGGCAACTTTAATAGTGAGAGTCTGTAAATCACAAGTTGTGATTGGTTCAAATGGTGGACGGGTAAGAGTGTCCAGTACATGGGTAAGGTCCCATGGTTCCGAGATAGGCCTATGCGGTGGGTAGAGATTGGAAATACCCTTAAAGAACCTCTTCGTAAGTGGATGAGAGAAGACGGAAAAACCCTCTATCGGAGCGTGGAAGGCCGAAATCGCCGCCAAATGTACTCTTAGGGAAGCGACTGCCAAGCCTTGCGAATGTAAATGGAGTATATAGTCTAGGATGCATTGGATACGTGCTTTGAGAGGATCGATGGTTTGTGATTGGCACCAAGTATAGAAGCGACGCCACTTGTAGAGGTAAGATCTCTGAGTGCTGTGACGTCTGCTTTGTACCAGTACGTCTCTGACTTCTTGGGAGCAGGTTAGCTCTAGGCCTTGGAGCCAGTTAGGAACCAAGCTGTCAGATGCAAACGGTTGATGTTCGGATGGAGAAGATTGCCGCGTTGTTGCGAGATCAAGTTGCTCAGCTGTGGAAGTCGTTGAGGTCTGGATAGCGACATCTGCATGAGTTGCGTCAGCCATGTCTGGCAAGGTCAGAAGGGAGCCACCAGGATTACTGTCGCTGCGTCGGATAGTATTTTCCCTATTACTCGGGGTATCAGTGGAATCAGGGGAAAGGCGTATAGGAGATATGTTCCCCAATTGAGCAGGAAGGCATCTCCTATCGATTGGCTGCCTATGCCCACTCTTGAGCAGTAAGCACGACATTTCTTGTTGTCACGAGTGGCAAAGAGATCGATTTCTGGGTAGCCCCATAACTGAAACAGATCGTGGGCTATGTAGTCGAGGAGTCCCCATTCGTGTTGGGATTGGAAGGATCTGCTGAGTGCATCTGCAATTGTATTGACCTTGCCGGGGAGATAGGAGGCTGTGAGTGTGATACTGTGGCGAATTGCCCAGTTCCAAAGCGCACTGATTCCGCACACAAGGTCCTGGATCTGGCTCCGCCCTGTTGATTGATGTAGTATACAGTGCATATGTTGTCCGTAAGGACCTGTAGTGTGGTTCCCTGGATCTGGTGGACGAAGTGGCGGCAAGCGTTGAAAACTGCTCTGAGCTCCAGGAAGTTTATATGGAGTAGGGATTCCTGGTGGGACCACAAGCCTTGAACCCGATGTTGTAGTATATGTGCTCCACAGCCTACAAGAGATGCATCCGTGGTAAGCTGGATTGACGGGGGTTGAGTCCGGAAGGGGACACCAGCAAGAGTATTGACAGGGTGAAGCCACTATGCGACCGAGTCCCTGACGTGGGCAGGAACAGGCGTGAGCCTGTTGATATTGGTAATACCGGGTCTGTAGGTTGCGAGAAGCCAATGTTGCAGGCACCGCATGCGAAGGCGAGCGTGGGCTATGACATACGTATTGGAGGCCATGTGGCCTAACAGTTTCAGGCAGGGGAGGTATGAGACTGCCAGGGCAGTAAGCAGGATGCTCGATAGGTCTCGGATGGCATGGGCTCTGTCTATGGGTAGGTATGCCATAGCGGTTGTAGAATCTAGTCTAGCTCCAATGAATTCAATGGACTGGGCCGGAACCAGAGAAGATTTTGGTAGATTGATGATTAGTCCAAGAGTCTCGAAGATACCTCTTGTAGCGGTAACTGCAGTCTTGGCCTCTTGCATCGAGGGGGCCGTAAGGAGGCAGTCGTCGAGATAGGGAAAGATGGTGATGCCGGCTCGACGAAGGTACGCAGCTACGACTGCCAGGGTCTTCGAAAACACTCGTGGGGCTGCGGATAGGCCAAAGGGGAGCACCGCGTATTGGTAATGATCATTGCCCACGGTAAAGTGTAGAAATCTCCTGTGAGCTGGATGGACGGCAATATGGAAGTATGCGTCCTGTAGACTGAGGGATGCAAACCAATCCACTTTGTGTAGTGCTGAGATGATGGAGCCCAAAGTAACCATTTTGAATTTCTGTCTTCGCAGGTGGCGGTTGAGGCCGCGAAGATCCAGGATTGGTCTCCATCCGCCAGACTTCTTCTCGGTGAGGAAGTACCGGGAATAGAAGCCTCTGCCTTGGAACTCAGAAGGAACTACTTCTACCGCACCTATGGTAAGTAGGTGCATGACCTCCTGACGTAACAGAAATTCGTGAGAGGGGTCCCTGAAAAAGGATGGGGATGGGGGGTTGGTGGGAGGTAGAGTGGAGAAGGGAGACTCCAATAGGGGGATGGTACGCAGACCCTCGACAAGGGCGTCAAACTTGCTGCCGCTGTTGTTGTTGATTCTGATGCTTATTAGGCTGTTGGCAGCGACGTTGGGGGCGCTGCCTTTGTTTATGTTGGTCGTAGGGCCTGAAGCGTTGGGTGGAATAATAAGAAGAAGGCCTTTGTCTGTTATACGGCCATGCTCTCCTGCGCCTGAAAGGCGGAGTGTACATCCCGAGGGTTCTAAACGTAGTTCAGGAGTCTTTTCCGGAATGGAACACTTGATCCGTGTTCTGGGCAAACAAGGAGGCTCGATCAAATGGAAGGTCCTCCACCTTGGGCTGTAGATCTTTTGGCACAGAAGCAAGGTGGAGCCAAGAGGCACGTCGCATTACGACCGATGTCGCTGTAGTGCGGGAAGCCGAGTCGGCAATATCCAGAGATATCTGGAGTGCATTACGGGCTGTTGTATAACCCTCCTGCACAATGGATTTCAGTACATCCCTTTTGGAGTCTGGCAGATGTTGTATCAAAGGCACCAACTTCGAGTAATTATCAAAGTCGTGGTTAGCAAGTTGGGCGGAGTAGTTGGTCATCCTCAGTGTGGCTGATGCCGACGTATATACCTTCCTGCCGAGCAAGTCCAGACACTTAACTTCCTTGTCCGCAGCAGAGTTTCTCGATTGCACAGACTTCACCTTTTGCTGGGCTGCATCGACGACGATGGAATTAGGGGCGGGGTGAGTAAAAAGAAATTCTGCGTCTTTGGCGTCAACAAAGTATTTCCTGTCTGTGTGTTTATTGCTAGGGGGCACGGATGCCGGGGTTTGCCAGATGTCATTAGCTACTTCAAGGATAGCGGCATCGAAAGGGAGAGCTAGTTTCGATTTGTTGGATTGTTGTAAGTTTCTGAGGAGGGCATGCTGCTTCTGTGGCGCCTCGGAAGTACGTAGGTTTTGTGAATATGCTACCCGTTTAAAAAGCTCATGGAATTGTTTGTAATCATTCACGAGAGAGGGTTCGTCATTGAACACCGCATCGTCCGGGGAAGAGGAAGAGACATCTGTTGGAGAAGCCATGGGCTGTTGCTCTGCTACAGGTGACTGAGTGATATCGTCATGTGGGGCAGAGGCTGTTGAGGCATCACCAGTAGGCGTTGGTGGGTGTTGAGCCGGCGGGATAGAGTCCTGAGTCATTGGTCGTGGTGAGTATAATTGCTGCTGCTCTGGAGACGAGGTTGAGCATCTTGTGACAGAACGTGAACGATCACGATGGGGCGAGGTATACATACGATAACGAGAGTCACGGTGTGAATATTGCGGAGAGTAAGAAGTGACGCTCCTGTAGCGATAGTAACGGGAGCGAGGGGGAGATCACGGGGATTGTGAGCGGTGTGAATGGTGATATGGAGATCTCGAGTAGTATGTACGGTAGTAACACGGCAGTGTAATAGATTGCCTCGGAGATCTGTAGTAACGGTGCGTAGGAGAATAACCGTAATGGTGGTCCCTCCATCTTTGGCAAGGTGAGAGCAATGGCTCAGGGGAAAACACCGCCCTGTCGGGACTGGGGGAAGGTGTACGGGGATGGTGAGTCTTCCTTTGCGCCTTAGTCGGTACCCCCATGGATGGGGGAGCCCTGGGGATTGGACTACCCGGAATGGAGATGACTGAGGCAAAGTCAGAAACTTCCTCCGGGAGGCGTGGTGACCGAAGTGCGGAGGATGGGGATGGTGGTGCCGTATCATCCCCTGAGCCGTGGGGTTGTGGGCCCGTAGGGACTGGCGCCGAAGCAACGGACGGTGCTGGTTCAGCCGCACACAATGGGTGGTCGGTGCGGGCCGGTGCAGGCGTGCCTTGTATGTGCGGCGTAGCCGCATCCCCAGGTCTTGAATGGGGGCGGGTTGACCTGGGTACCGAGTGCTTTCTCGGCGCCGTCTCCAGTGTCTGCACTGGTTGTGGCTTAGTCTTCGGTGCCTGCTTAGGCTTCGGTGCCGGGTCGACTCTCGGTGCTGGGTTAGTCTGAGAGTCTTCAAGAGGCAACGGTGCCGAGTGTCTCGGTGCCGAGGACTGCACCGTATCTGGCTGCGGTGCCGCTCGGAGACTCGGTGCCGCAGATGATGGTGCCGATTCCGGACGACCTGGCGGGACCGAGAGCACTGAGAGTGCGGGGCTTGGCGCTGACGTACTACGGGCTTTGGGTAACTTGTCCACTTTCTGCGTGGGAGGGTAGCCCGATGAGCCTCGTGTCTCTCCTGCACTTAGGCTCCTGGATGGAGTGGAGCTTTTTCCCTCCCTGGACTTATGCAGGGCTGAAGCTTCCCGTTCTTCTACTGACGGGGGCTGAAGCGCCTTATTGAAGAGTAGCATCTTCAGGCGCATTTCTCTGTCCCGCCTCGCCCGTGCGGTCAACTTGGAACAGTGACCGCATTTCTGGGGGATGTGGCCCTCTCCCAGGCAGCGAATACAGTGGGAGTGGCCATCGGAGACCGGCATGGAGTCACCGCACGAAGCACATTTCTTAAAGCCAGGAGAGCTGGACATGTTTAGTGCGGCGGTCTCCGGGGGAAGAAAGAACTTGAGGAGCTGATCGGAGCGGCCCTCAGAGGTTATAACGGCAAGAGAAATTTTTTATTTTTTTTAACTATTAACTACTAACTAACTAACTAAGATAATAACTGACTAACACTATGTAGGAAGGGGCTAACTGGGAAAGAACAAACGATACGATTTCTCCTCAGGAGAGGAGCATGTTCCAAGTCCGTCTGCGGCCGTAGACGGTTAGGAGGAACTGGCGAGTTGGACCGCGCAACGCAGAAAAGGCGCGAACTCCACGGGACACTCTGCGCATGTGCAGTCCTCCAGAGGGGGCTACTGCTGGCGAAAACTTTCCGGTTTGCGGCGCCAGGACGAGCCCGACACCTGTAGTGGAGCACCCACGGGGACATCACTCGAAGAAGAACTGAATAGTCATGCAACTGCACCAAATGTTAGCAGTTACAGGACTACTCAATAGTCCCCACGGGTGGGGCCAGCAGCTAGCGTGCTCCCGGCCCCACTCCCAGAAAGACCCTCTGCTGCCTCTCTATCAGAGGCAACAGAGCGAGGTGACATGTGAAGCCCATCTAAAAACTCCTGCCTGCCACCCCATGCTGCTGTCTGATAGCAGCTTCGGTCCTCAGGGAGCTTGGAAACCCCATAGGGGCTGCAGCTGCAGAGCAGCCTCTGTCTGAGGTAGGCCCAGGGTCACTGCAGACAGAGGCTACTCCATGGGATGCCAGAACATCCCCCATCCACAGGGTGCTTGGACACCCCTCCCCCGTCCCCACAGAAAGGGGCTGTTGCTGTGGAGCAGCCTCCCCTTCCCCACCCTGCTGCCCCAGTGGTAGGGCAGGCAGCACCATGGAGCCAGTGCTAGGGGGAATCAGCTTTTAAATTGGTTTTCCCCATCACCGGCTCCCTGTCTGCCCTCCCTACTCCCCTCTGTAGAAGGCAGCAAGTGAGGGGGCAGGCGGGTCCATGGAGCCAGCATGCCTCACCCTCTGTGCTGCTGCCTCTCTTTGGGTATGTCTATACAGCAAAGTTGTTTCGAAATAACTTTTCTAGTGTCTACACAGCCAAACCGTTATTTTGAAATTAAATCGAAATAGCGGAGCGCTTATTTCGAATTTGGTAAACCTCATTTTACAAGGAATAATGCCAAATTTGAAATAGCTAATTCGAAATAAGCGCTGTGTAGATGCTTATTTCGAAATAGGGGGCTTCCAGCCCTTCCCAGGGTGCCCTAGTGGCCACTCTGGGCACAACCAGGAAAACTTCCTCTCCTCTCCCCCAGCCCCGGAGCCCTTAAAGGGGCAGACTCTGGCCACAGAGCCTGTGCCAGCTCCAGGTCTGCCAGCACAGAGCCAGCAGTCGCTGCCCCTGACACAGTGGCCCCACCATGAGCCAGGCAGCCAGCCCTCCACTGCTCTCTGGGCCCAGTCCCCCAGCTCCCAGGAGACTGCCAGGGGCCGAAGAAGGCAGGCACCTTCCTAGTCCAGTATGGAGATCATGAACCTAATTGAGGTTTTGGAGGAGGCCTCCAACGTCCATGATCTCCGCACTAGATGGAGGAATGCGGCCATCTACAGATGGATGGCTGACAGCCTGACCACCAAAGGGCACATGCACACCCAGGAGCAGGCGCGCATGAAAATTAAGGAGCTGAGGCAGGCCTATGCTAGGGCCACAGGAGGCAGCACCCAAACAGGGGCAGACACCTGCCTATTTTGATGCCCTGGACCGCATCCTGGGGTGGCGGGACAATCTGTGCCACCCCAGGGTCTTCGATCCTGGAGCAGAGGGCCCTGACCAGGGCGTGGAGGAGGAGCACCAGGAGCTGCAGGAGCCCAGAGGGAACATGACACGCAGCCAGGACCCCTGAGCCATCCCAGCAGATGAGGAGGCACAGACCGTCCCGCCCCCCCAGTGTCATCCGGGGAGGCAACAACATGTGAGTGCCTTCACTGTCCCCTTATTGGGGGCAGGGAGGGAGACCAGGGACCGCACGCATGGGCCTTGCTTACCACGGACCACGCAGCAACCTGTGCATGTGTGAGCATGTGTCATGCCACCCCTGGGCACGTGGCCCCAGCTGGCTGCCACACAGGGGCCCTGGCCTGTTAGCCACACACGTGTGTGAAGAGACATGACATGCTCCTGACTCCAGGGTGGGACACAACGGGACGCCCTCCCTCCACACGGCCATTCTACAGAGAGGCAGAGGACATCTTCCCCCCACTTCACACACACTATACACAGCACAGAGGCATGGGTACATCTCGGGGCAGCTCCCACTCCCAGGGATAGCCGGACATTCCGAAGATGGCCTGTGTGCAAGCACATAGGTTCTGATGGTGCAGGGAACGGTCATCTTCACCTTGCAGAGGGGGGCAGGGCTTCACCTTCTGTGTCCCTAGGGATAACCGACCACTTCTCTTGTTTCTCTACAGCCGCACCAGCTGTGCGTTCAGGGCGCACCACCCCGCCCGGGACATGCTCCCGCACCTGAGGGCTCTGCAGGACCACCCGTGCAGTGCAGGGGTACTGACAGCAACACGTGGGGGCACTGTGAGCCCTGCACCGTACCTCCAGAACTGGGTACAAGAAGACCTGGAGCTCTGGCGGGAGTAGCTTGCCCAGGGCCGTGCTATCTGCCAACACCTGCAGACCCTGGTGCAGAGCGTGCTGCCTCCTGCCACTCCAGCACCTGCTGCCTCCCCAGCTACCACTCCTTCTCCCCCTCCCGCTTCTCCTTTCACACCCTCCTCATTCTCCATCCCTCCTTCCCCCTGTTTCCCCGGGGATGCCAAGGCCCCGCATCCGCAGTGCTGGGAGACAGTTGGCCCAGTGAGACCCCCACCCCTGAACTTCCCCTCCCCCTTCTTCCCCTTGCTTCCCCCTTCCAGCTCCCTCCTCCCAGGTTTCACCCTCCCCTCTCCCACCCTCTCTCCTCCCTTCTCCCATCTTCTTTCCCCAGTCTCACCAGAGTTTAATTCCCCCTCTCCCCCAGTTTGTTAAATAAGACAGTTCATGTTTATGAAAAAATGTGTATTTTATTTTACATCAGGAAGGGGGCCGGGGGGGGGGGGGGGGGTAAGTGGAAGGCCGTAAGGGAGGAATGAGGCACAAGCCCCCAGTGGGGCAGACCAGGGAGACTGTTAGTGCTCCTCAGGGTGAAAGCTCTCCCACAGGGCCTCCTGGATACTGACACCCCCCTGATAGACCTTCCGGAAGGCAGCCTGCATCAAGTGCAGCCAGGCTCACAGCAACACGTCCAAGAGAAGCACCAGTACGCCAGCAACAGCTCTGGCTCCATGTTGCAGAGTGCTGTGATGTCCTGAGTGAGAGCAACCAGAGCACGCCAAGACAAAAATGCTTTGCTGTCCCTCATCGAGATAGACAAGCAAGCAAGGAAATGTGAGAATCGGCTGTCCGGGGTTGAGGGGGACCCTTTAAGCAGAGACCTCAGTTAGCCGCAGGCAGCAGCCCCACACAGTAAGTCCTGACCTGGTGCCCTGCCGGAACTGTTTCCAGCCAGCCTTAAATGCGATTCACAGTCTACTCAGTGTGGACGCACTATTTCGAAATAGCAAAACACTATTTTGAAATGCATTTTGTGGTAGACGTATTATTTCAAAATAACTTATTTCGAATTAACTATTTTGAAATAACGCTCTAGTATAGACATACCCCATGAGGGACAGCAGCGCAACGTGGGAAGGCACCAACTCCCACTTTCCCGGCCCCCTCTGCCTCTGATACAGAGATTACAATGGGGGGAATGCATGTAGTCAAGCCCAGGCTTATCGGTTTATTGTGTAGTTGTCCACACATTAACATCCCTAGTTTACATTCCACTAATTTTTCAACAAAAATAATTTTTTGAAATAACTATCTTCAGTTGCTTGGGTATGCTATGCACCCAAGGAGGAAACAGCTTTGATTAACTCACACTTAACACTTTGCATTTGTTGAAGATACAGTTTTCGTTCATGTAAACAAAAAGCCACATTTTATGTGCATTAGCCAACATTTTCAAGGTTGGGTGTTTAAAATTAGTTATAGTAAATGAAGTTGTTCACGATATGTTTCATAACAAAGAAAAATAACATGCATTACTTTGAAATGGTTATCAGACACATAAATGGAAATCTGACATATTTCACTCGAGTAATTAGAACATTATCTCCACTTATAAAAAAAATACACATTTCTGCACAACAAAGTAGGACAGCTCTGCCTCTAACTTGTTTTGTACTCACCATTCTTCCGTTCATTGAGGGGAGGTAAGTATTGGCTGGGCTGCAATGAGAGTTCCTGAAATTCATGAGCAACTGCTTCACTATGAGGACTAGGAGCAAGGTGTGTTAATGATCCTGAATCATCCTCAATGTCTGCTGTCCCTAAGTGGTCCATTGTGTTCAGGCAACTGGCCTCTTAATTACAGCACACCTATTAATCTGGGAAGGGAAAAAAAAGAGAAAAATATAAAGACACAATGCAGCTATATGTAATCATTCAGTATTCAGAACAATTATTTAATGTTTAAGATGATATGAGGCTTCAAATATTTTATCACTAATGACAAATCTGCAGATCTCCTTCATAAAACCTTCTTCATACCAAATAAATAAAACCAATGGTGAATGGTTTCTTAATATAAAGCTCATGTAGGTTGTTTGCTTCCTGATTTTCAGTTGCTAATTTTTTTAAAAAAAGTTAATATACACACACATTTTCTTAACATTACCTTTTCACATGAACAATTTTTGTAGGGGGCACAGGAATGTTTCATAATTGAAAAGACGACGGGAGACTGTCCACACAACACTCCACATCAAAATCATAGTTCACATTTTGAAAGAGGTTGAGAATCCCTCATCCAAGTTATTGCTATTTACCCACTGCACATATTTTATATCTGCAAAGATTTATCACGTTGTCAGTTACGCTTTGACTTTTTTGTAAAGGAGACCTTCGAAGGACTTTTAAAAAAGTTATTTAAAAGTCACACACACTTTTTTGGGGGGGAGGGGGGCTGCTGCTTTATGATACATAAAACACAGAAATTGTTTTTCTGCTTCTCATTTGACTTGAGGCATATCTACATTACAAACTTTGGTGAAATTACATTGACATATAGCCAAAGTTTGTATATTGCTTACATGCATGCGCATTTGCGTCAGCACAGCACGCGCTCACCAGCAGTGTTTGTGTCAAAGCAAAATGTTGGTATTCCAATGTGCTATACACCAGCATCTGGCACAATGTCTTTGGGGAAGTTTTCAGTGTATTGTAGAATAGAAAAGACTTGTCATGGCATCTCCAGGAACTAGGAACTTCCCATGAATTCTTGGAAAACCACACAAATCAAACTAAGAGCTTCCATGAACATCCCAGCATACAACATTCTCCATCTTATAATGCCATTTATATCCCAATAATGTGTGTGCCTTTTTAAAAAACCATCTCACAAACCTCAACAGCACTTTTTGGTATCTGCCATCTCTGACAGAAACAAGCAGTCTGAAGAGTTCTACACTATTCTTATGAACTCTGTAAATGCAGGACACATAATTCTCCTGTATTTGCAGATGTGCAACGAGTACTAATGGGGGACAATGACTTTTTCCAAGACTGTTTTTGACAGCACACAATGAATATAATTCAAGGTAGCCGTTGGCACTTATGGAGCAGCTACAGACCTTAAATCACCACTTCTGGGCCCAAGAAACTATCACTGACTGGTGAGATTACATCTGGGTGAAAAAAACAGCCCCATGGGTATAGCTGCCATTTGTGTTCTGAATATTATCTGAGGCAAAAGGGACCAGGTGCCTATTGCCTTTGAACAGCCAAACACAAAGGACACTTCAAGAGCTCAATGTGGCTATTGCGAGGGGAGGGGGTTGAAAGAGCATTTTTACAGTCAGTTGAAGTCATGTACTGTACAGTACTGTTTTCTGGGCCTACCACTTTGGGTGCTGATCAGAACTGTGTACTGCTTGCTGTACATTTATAAATATGACTATTTTCCTGTACCTAAGAATTGTGCTGCTTTGACTATTGCTGTGCATTCTGCCTTATTTGTTGTGAACTAATAATGATAACGTGATGCTCCAAAACAGAACTTTACTGAGTATAGAAAAACAATGTATCAAATATTTAAGCAACATAATACAAATTAACATAAATTAACAGAACTTTAAAATAGGAAAGGGAATGAATATTTTGATCCATTTGTGTGTACACATGTAGTCCATTGTGGCTACCCACGCATCAACAGTGGTCCTCCCAGGTCACTGGATAAGAATACATGATTTTCCTTGCTGTCCCTCCCTGGCCATCAAAGTGGTAGGGATTAAGATGTGGCCTATGGTGCCACATTGTAAATTATAGTGTTTAAGAAACAGCAACTATGGAGTTTTCCAAAGACTTTAAAGATTTAAAGTCTTAGATTTTTGGTCAACCAGGGTCTGCAGTATTTGGGTTTGTGGCCTGAGAAGACTTGATGCATTCTTATGTCCTGATGTATTTTCCCTCTCCTCTTCCTGCTTGAATTACTGGGCCTGTCTCCTATTCTCTTTTAACTTCTCCATGCTGTTGGTCATACTGGCCATCCAAGCCCTTTGCTCACAGTCCAGTTTGTCACAGAACATATCCTTCCAACTCCTGCTCATGTGGGTCAGGCATTCCGTGGGTGTAGAAGGTGAGCACCTCTCAAGGCAGCAATGCCAGAAGCTGCTGATAAAAACAGACAGATGTGCCATTGGATTTACAGTTACCATGGAAAAGGGAAAATAAGTTTCCAAACTTCCTTCTCTTATTCCCATAAACACTTTCAATAAGAAATGCTTATTGACACTACAGCTTTGGATCACTATGGTACAGCACCACTCTCTAGCCCCAGCCACAGTGAGTAGCCATCCAGGATGGTTATACTACTTGCCTGTTTACTGCAAAGATTCCAGCTAAACTCACTGCAGAATAGCATACAAAGAAAGGAGGAAACCATCTATAGAAACTTTTGGGAGAGGATTGTGAAGTATCACCATGAAAGTTTCATCAAGATGTCTCAGAACAAAATGGTCATCTCCATGTACATAAATCAAGTGTTCCACGTGCCACCCTGCTCCATATACCAACAGGATAATGAAAAGTGGGTGCCAACTCTCTTTCTGTCCTACTTCTACCTCTTCCTGTATGAGTAAAACAATGAAAAAGTGATAGTTTCGTCATGATAACTTGCGAGTAGAGCTGGGAACCGTCTTAAAATTTAAAGATCGTAAGGAAAAATGCATGCACACACTTACCCAAGTTTCCTTCCCCTTCATTAGGCTCATCCATACTTGCATGATGGAAATGGCTAAACTGTGGTGAGTCTCAAATGAGTCCTGCCTCATGGCATGGCTGAAACCCCATGCAGTTTCTTCCTCCCTTATCCTTACTCACTGATCTCTCGGTCTTCCCAGAGATATGAACAGTGGTATGAAAGGTGCTGGTGAGTCTCCATCAAGTATGGTACACAGCTCATTTGTAAGAGAGGCAGGTCTGCAGCTCTGCACCAGATCTATTAGCAGCCTATCTTGCCTTGTACTATGCCTCGTAAGTTTCCTTCACTCACTTTCACAAGGCATTACTGCTGATCCCTGTCATACTCTTTGCCTGCATCCCCTGGGCAATTTATTTATAAATCTCCATATTTCTATGGGTGGTCCATAGTGGTGCTATACAGCCTCTTCATCATAGGCCCAAAGATCCAATACCTCCTGCCTTCTCCAGGCAGGTATGAATCTAGTGCGTGGAACTGGCATGGCTGGCTGGGAAGCTGCACACAACAAGGGAGAGCTTCTACATATGCTCACCAAGGTGGCCAACTGAAGACAAGGAATTTCAAACACACACGCAGGGTTTTAAAGCACGCACGCATGTGTGTATGTGGTTTGCAGTCTTTATGATTCTCAAGCAGTGGATTCTCAATCTGTGATCAAAGATTTCAGTCTCATTGAGGGACAGCTATTGGAGGACTGTAGCATAGATATCAGCCTCCTCTGGGCACAGGAGGGTGCTCAGCTCCATGCTTTGTCCCAGACCCCTCCCTTACCTGACCTATTCCTGAAGCTTCCACCTCTGCCCTGTCCCACCTCTACCCCCTGTTCCTGCAAGTCCCCACCCCTATCCCGACCTACCCTTCCCCTTGAGCATGCCCTAACCCTGCACCCCCCCTTCCCCCCTTCTTCCCACAGCTGCTTGCGCACTCTAAAACAGCTGACTGCAGCAGGTGGTAGGCACTGGGAGGAAGGGGGAGGAGTTGACTGGTAGGGCCACCAGCTGGCAAGAGGCACTGGGAGATGGGGGGAACTGTCTGCCAGTGGGTGCTAATTTTTGTGTGTGGATATACTATCCACGGAGCACCCATTGCGTCGGTGCCTATGAATACAGGTGATATAGCATCTAACATTCAGTGGATCAACCTCAGTAGATCAAGTATGGCTGCGCATTAGTAAAGGAAGGGGCTTTACTGCACTACTATAATGAAACACATCATCTGGAGACAAATGTAAGTGTTGACACATGCACAAATATGTCACTGCAAAGCAACTTACATCAACCTAACCTTATAAGAAAAGCCATAAAAACTATAAAGCATGTCCACTCTGGTTTTTCCCTGAATTTGCTGGAAGAATTTGGAGGAAGGGCTCAGCTGTTTACTGTGAACTTTTACATCTTTATTGAAAGAGTTGCACAACTAAACTTTTATCAAGACAACTTTTCTGCTACGTGCTCATTAGATAGTGGAGTTAATTAGGCATTGACAACAAAAATGTTAAATAGGCTTACTTAAAAATCCCTTTCCCTCTCAATTGGCTCTGCTTTTAATTTCTTGCTATGTCATAATTTCTTATTCTAGCATGGAAAATTCCAGAAGAGACAACAGAAGTTCCAATGTTTAAAAAAAAAAAAAAAAAAAAATCCAACCCTCTCATGCTATTTTACATAATAAAAAGGTAAAACCAGGACTTTCTTTCTTTGCAATTCCTTATATTAGGAATGATGCTTAGAAGCCTCATGAACTAAAATCGTCCCCCACTATACTATTTCAAATAACAATCAAATGGTAACAACTGATATCGTTAAAATTCCTAAACCAGTTTCCATTTTAATGTCATTTTTTCACTTGCTTTTAACTTTCTAAAACTGTCACTTTTGGACTTTTTTTTCCTCTCTCCCTTTCTGTGCTTGTGTGTATGCGCATGTCTTTGTGTAAAGTGGAGCAAAATCCCTTTAGCCTTTCTTGAGTCCTGAAAAGGTGAAAAAATACAGACTTATTGTAATTTTAAAACATTGTTAACCTCTTTTCCCTACATAGAACTCAACTCCATAGTTCTCCATAGTTCTCAGTGAATAACTCAGAAATACAGCTGGATAATAATGTTATAGGGCATATTAAAAAAATCACTAACTTTTTTTTGAATGTCAGTACATATTATCTATCCCCAGTGATGGATGCATTGTATAATATTAGCTAGCAATATTGAAGACCATAAGACTCTTTGAAAGTTGTAGTGGATCCTATTTAAGTGAGCATACAGACTTCAAATACATAAAACTGATTCTCCTATGTTAAATAAAGGTGAGTTAATCTCACTGATAGTGTACAGCATGTAATACTTTAAATTTGTGAAACATCCTCCAAAAAAACTGAACTCCTCTTAAGAACAAAAACAGGAGGAGAAATTTTATTAGACGTCACATAACACTTCACATTCTCAAAACACTGTATACAGACTAGCTAATGAATCCACAGTAGCTCTGTATTATGGAAAAAGCTGTGTGCATGAAAAACTACAAAGTCAATAATTTTATGGTGACTACAGCAGCTACTCATTGAACAATATTCTACAAATGCTAAATGTTCATTTGGAGTTCAATTCAGCATAAACATAAAATTCAATCTGAAAAATAAAAATAATCTGGACAGACCACAATGGTTATGCCAACCTCCCAAGAACTCAATGGGACACCAAGTATAATAGTCCTCCCTAGTTTATTTTTTGCCAAGCAGCAGCAATATCCAAGCAAACAACAGAAGAAAGCACAATTTGGCATTCACCACACTATTCATACTGTTCACCTCAATGAAGCATAGATGACAAGTTCTATTCAACCACATGTAGCACTTTGTGGAATTTTAAATGTGTTATTTTGCATATTTACAGTAAAACTGCATATAATCAAATTTCAATTTTAAACACATATGCCAATTTAGCACTGCTGAAAAGCAACCCTGGTGCATGAAGCCCTCTGTTTATCTACTCTACAAATCTAGCCTTCTCATACATTCTGCCAGCATGTCTCAACCTTAATCATGTGAAGTGACTCTTGTAATGAGGATTATAGCTAATCACAGAACAAGGTCAACTTTTCCCTTTCAAAATCTTAAAGCAAACTGAAATCATTACAGGACTACATGCTTTGAGACACATTCCTAAAGGGAAAGGGGGCAACAAGGAGATAATGGGGCACATGAGAGCAATGAGGAAAGCTGGCTCATCAGGAAATGACAGCTCATAGGAAAAACAGGGACACAAACTAATTTGGGGAGAGAAGCGCTAAAGGGGGGCAAGTGGGAAACTCAGGATCTAATGGGAATAACGGAACCAGGGACTTCTAAGAGCCATGGTTGAAGAGGATCTAATAGATATAATAGGTTGAGGACAGGCATAGACTTTGACCAGTTGCATAGATGAATCTAATTGGTATAAAAAAGAAAGGGGACCTCAACTCACCCACCTCCCCACACAGACTTTCTGAGGTCCCATTACCACAACTGACCGTCACACTTTGTGTAAACTCACAAATTTAGCAGAGGCATCTAGAACAACATGAGCTATGGAAACTATTTCAAGAAGTCCTCTCCCCTTTGCTCGTCTCCCATATTAATTTACTTACTTGCAGCTTTTATTTTGATGTATATGAAAACAAAAGAAGGGGAGATGAATAACTTTTCAGAGTCTGCAGGGCTCTCATGTCAGAATTAACAGTATGTAAAGGAAGTTCCAAGAGCATCTATCAAATCTGTAAGAAGCTTAAGTTTACTTTGAAAGCTTCAATTTTTCATTTTCATTTTGTGCATTTTCCTTTTTGGGGTCAGGTTTTTTATATTAAGATTCTAACTTACTTCATTTGAATTGATCACAAGTTATTTCTAACATGCTTTTACATCCAGTAACTGTCAGTTTTAAACAGGTGGAATGTCTTGTGATTAAGGTGATAGGTGACTAAGGTGTAAGACTGGGAATTGGGAGACTGGTCTTATACTCCCAACTCTGTCACAAACACCCTGTGACAGTTTGGGCAAGTCCTTTCATATATATATATATACACATATACACACACAGACACACAGACACACACATACATACCTCATTTACCCATCTGTAAAACAAGGGGTGCAATTTAGCTCACCCGAGAATTATGAACAACTCACTAGAGCTTGTTAAACACTACCTAGTTATTCTACATGGACCTTGTCTCTGGAGTATCTGAACACTTCTCCATCTTCCTATGGAAGGTACTTCAGAAATACTAAATATTACTATTACTGAAATTTTTACATAAATCATAATTTGGTGTTCCTTAAGTACTACATTTTCATACTATTGTGGTAAGTTTCCAAAAACTATTCCTAACCCCAAAATCTACAAATTCGTTTTAAAACAACAAACAACAACAACAACAAAGTACAACAAAAAACCTCTCCTTGCATATAAAAATGTTATTTGACAAATTATTATTTTTCTCAAAATAAAATGTGATGGAGGATGTGGGGGGGGGGGGGGGGAGGGAACCCAAAGAATTAGTATCAGTAGCTTTGTTACAATGAACTGTGGAGAGATGAAAAAAAAAACCCACACCCACCACCACATACTGTAATTTCATAACTTGTAAAGAAGAAATATACAAAGGAATTTTACTTTTATGGAGGAAAATTTCCTAGTGAAAGAAAATAATGTGTCGGATATCTGGAAAATCCACCACCTTTGAAAGATCAAATGGAGCTCTACTCCTTTATATGTTGGTACATTTCCCCTCTCCCCCAAATATTTAAAATCTCAGAAGTATCTGAGATTATTTCTTGTCACAGGGCAATATTGGCCCTTTCAGAAAGAGCTGCCAAAGAACAGGGTGCTACGTATGTTCCTGGAAGGAAGCTGTAGATGGTTTCTGAGGGAAGGCTGAAGGCAGGGAAGAAGCCAAAAGGGTTTACAGGCTGACTTTCCCAAGCCAGAGAACCAGGGCCAGAGGACTGAAGATAAGAGCAACACAAGGAGCTGTCTGCTAATTTCTAAACCGGAGAGCCAAAACCATGGACTGGAGAGTGCTGAAGTCAAAGAAGAAACAGAAGGCTGAAGAACTGGACCCACAGGAATACTTTGCTCTCCTGCCAAGGATGATTTCCCAGCAGAAAAGCTATGAGGGTACCTGTTTGGAAGGAAGAGGTTACACTCCAGGTGTAAAGGTTGGGGTTGTGGTCCTAGCAGACGGATAGAAAAGGATTGATAAGGATCATAGGTATGGTGAAAGATGCAACTGTGTGGTTTGCTCTTTGGAATGGACTACAGAATGTGCAACTTTAAGGACTCTCTCACCATGATGATAAATGGATTGTTTGGGGAATTTTGATGGATTATATTGCACAAGGTGTTTTTTTTAAATGAACTGGCGCCAAGGAACATATTATTGAGTTCACAGAGAATGTTGTGGAGTCTTTAGCATATCAGAGACACAACAGAGGCAGGTGAACTAAGTCATTCGTGATCTGCTGCAGGAAGACGCTGCAGGAAGACACTTCAGGTAGAACTGCTCAATAGGAGTACAATGAAATCCATCATCAGATTGCTGAACAATCCCAAAGTTTAAGAAAATTCAAACAGGGTTAAAACTTACAATTTCAAGGATGTGGAAATGGACTGTTTTTCTAATTCAGTAAGTCCATGCTGATATGCAGCAAAAGTGTTCTTAATTCTTTAATTATGCTTTATTTTTTATATGTATAGTTACATAAATATACTTTTCCAAAGGACATACCTTTATAAAATGTATAAATCCACTAACAAACATCAAGGGATACCTTGAATAGCTCTATTACAAAAAATGAAATGTAACTTATCCCACAATAATGGGATCCCACAATAACTCATCTCATAATCCCATAAAGGGGCACCAAGCAATTAATATTAAAATCTTTGTTCCCACAGAAAATTTGAGTAAAAGAACAAGCTAAGTGCTGGGAGCATCCCACTTCCTAACTTAAGGTAGGATGTGAAGTGCTTACTTAGTTTCCTTGCTCTGGCATAATACAGCTGATATGATGCTGAGGTCTCTTCCAGTTCTATGATTCTATGATACTCTGCACCCTACTGTGTTGCTCTGTGCCATTTGTTGTGGACCCGCTTGGCCGTGTCCCTGCTATCTGTTCATCTCATCTACATGAAGTTACCTTTTCTCTACTTTTTCATGCCTTCTGGCTGTAAAGTTCTGAGGGACTGTCCTTACCAGAGTTCACACCACCGTGCTTAGGTTTTATAAAAGATTTCAGCCTCAACTTTTTATTTCTTGGATTTAATAACTTTATCTAAGGCAATATTTACACACACAAGTTATACTTTTTTCACCATACTAATACAATCCCCTAGCATGGAAGCAGCTAAACCTGTAGAGCTTAATCCTGTATGAGAAAGGAGCTAAATTACATCAATACCAATATAATGATTTTAGTTTAAAAAAAGAGTCATGCCCCCAAATTTAAATAGTTACACTTGTATAAAATCTTTCTGTAGAAGCCAGGCCTCAGACTCTTAAAATACAAATTATGATTATTTTCTATTTCTTAAAAACAGAGAGTAAAAAGAGATCCACATGACTTTCTAAAGTGCTATTTAACATTGTAACTAAGTATTATAAACTAATCCTTAAATTTGTGTGTATTAGTTCAAATACTACACCAAAGACTCGTCCCCACTTCGAGGCTCAAGTGGGATCAATATTAATCTTTTGACTTCTTGGAGAAACGCTGCTAGACTGTTACATGACTCTTACTTAGGGAAGTCAACTCAGAGAACTGGGGCTTGCCTGAGTCTTAGAAATTGCAATACCTTACCTGGCTCATCCTTACCTCCAAAGATTATGTGTTTCACAGATCGGCTTTCTGACTCCTGGAAAGTCTCCCATAGTTAGTCAGTGTTCTACCAGCTGCATCTGCTATCACAGATTACAAAGGGACAGGCTCACTCTCTCATTTTTAGAAGCCCCCATGGGAAAGACACAAGCTAAGGACCAAGACCCATACTTGAATAGGGAGCTGGCAGAGAGCATGATTCCCTCCACTCCTGAAAAAATCAGGGCTGCTCATCATTATCACAGCAGTTATTCTCTGCCCATGAGTTTGAGGAATTGTCCACAGTATCACCATTACAATCACCAGGCCCTATTTAGCTCTGAAAGTTGCCAAGAAGAAATCTAATATTTAAATTGTGGTCAACCATCTTGTCCCCACATTTTTTATCACCATAATCAGAAAGGAGAGATGGGAAGATAAACTGCAAATGATTATTGAAAGGCAGTGGCGGCAGGGGGGAGAGACACTTAAATCACAGAAGTCTAGTAAAATTGGGACTCTCTGCTCCACAGAGTAAGTCCCAGAACTAGAAAAGCTAAAGGTGATATATCATAATTACTGAGGCATGGCTAGAATACAGGAAAATCTTGCAAGATACCTGTCTCCAATTTTGTTTGACGCAATTCAGTAGGTGGTCTTAATGTTTTAAGTATGTACTAACATTCACCCAGGAGAAAAAGAAACTAACATAAAGAATAAAAAAAAGAAAACTTGAGGGGACAAAAATACAGAAAAAAATACATGAATAAAGAAGAAGAATGTTGAAGAAAAACAGAGATATCTATGACAGATAAAACCACACTGTGCATTAAAATTTTTTGATCATTCTCTTAATCTAAAAATGGGGTGAATAATATTAAAGATAAAAATCACAGGGCAATATCCACATAATTACATATTAAATTAACCTCATTTATTTACTAAAATAAACATATGTTTACAGTATTTCAGTTAGTATTCATAACTCCTTTGTTTGGAATTAATACCCTTAATCAAACATATAACAGAGTTCTAAATCTCTTTTGCCTTCAAATTTGATATTTTAGTCTTGTGAAGCAAATTTTCTCTCTGCTTCCCACCTACTACAGTGCACATTACAGTATTATGTAAGTAATCACAGTATTATTTATTTCCCATTATAGAATCCTAGGGCTGGAAGAGACGTTGGGAGGTCACCGAGTCCAACCCCCTGCCCAAAGCAGGGTCGACCCCAACTAAATCATCCCAGCCAGGGCTCTCTCAAGTCAGGACTTAAAAACCTCTAGGGATGAAGATTCTACCACTTCCCTAGGTAAACCATTCCAGTGCTTCACCACCCTCCCAGTAAAATAGTTTTTTCTAATATTCAACCTAGATCTCCCCCACTGCAACCTGAGACCATTGCTCCTCGTTCTGCCATCTTTCTCTACTGAGAACAGCCCCTCTCCAGCCTCTCTGAAATTTCCCTTCAGGTAGTTAAAGGCTGCTATCAAATCCCCCCTCATTTTTCTCTTCTGTAAACTAAACAAGCCCAAAACCCTCAGCCTCTTTTCATAAGTCATGTGCTCCAGCCCCCTGATCATTTTTGTTGCCCTCTGTTGGACTTTCTCCAATGCATCCACATCCTTCCTGTAATGGGGGGGGGGGGGGGCAAGAACTGGATGCAGTACTCCAGATGTGGCCTCACCAGTGCCGAACAAAGGGAAATAATCACTTTCTTAGATCTGCTGGCAATGCTCTTCCTAACGCACCCTATATGCCATTAGTCTTCTTGGCTACAAGGGCATATTGTTGACGCTATCTTAAATCGAATTAATTTTTTTTTTAAATAGTACTGTATTAAAAGTCTGAATTATCAGATTCCAACTTCAAAAGTATTTTCTGGCCTCAAATTCAGTTATATTAACAGGAATCTTGGCTAACAATTTTAAAATACCTCAGTGGAGCTATACTTTAGAACTGAGTTCAGTATTGATTCAATTTTTCAGTTATTTATTTTCGCAACTGATGCTTTTAAATAGAAGTCAGATAAACTAATGAATGAAATTTAGACTGGCCCATATTTTCTCATCTGGGTGAATGGGCATAGGGGTTTCCTCAGCATGTGATACAAGGCATTACAATCACCCTCACCTTTCTGATGGAAGAGTAATAACTCAACAAAATCTCAGAGTTACATCTATCTTGGACATTTATTCTTAGGTGACAATGGGGTTCAATGATGCTTATTGCATGCTTTCATTGCTAGCTAAGCTGTAAAAGAATGCTATATAAATCATTCTAAATTCTGTTATTCATTAGAAAATCAACTTCATATTTGTACTTACACTAGGATTTAAACGTCTGTAAACAGTCCTTGGAAAACATCTGTATCATCCCACATGCATGTTATTTAGAACCCATTTCTCCCTCTCTCTCGCTAAACATTTCCTATGGGAGGACAGAGTGACATCATCAGGCCATCTGCATCCTCATGCCGCACTGCTACCTGCCTCCGCACTCAGCTGCTTGCTGTGGCCAGTCTTGGTGCCATCCTCTCCGGGAGTGGGCTGCTCCAGCTCTGGCTCCCACTTCAAGCCCTGAGAGTCCCCTCTGTCATTCAAGCCGGATCCCTCACCTCCCCGTGCTGCGCTGGATCCCCTCTGCATCCAAGCTTAACCCGCTCCCCACCTAATTCCCCCAGGCCATGCCGGGTCCCCTCTGCCATACGAGCCTGACCACTCCCCACACGCACACCCCCCCCCCCAGGCTGTACCGGGTCCCCTCCATCATCTAAGCCCGAACCCTCGTTACTGGGCCATCCCTCATCCCCTCCGCCATCCTAGCCTGACTCTCCCTCCCTAGGCAGCTCCACGTCCACTCCAAGATCTGAGCCTGGCCCCCCACCCAGCCCCATCACGCCTTCTGCAGAGACCCCACACCCCAGCCCACTCCTGCCCCCTATCCCCAGCCAGAAACGTACCCCCAGCCCACTCCTGCTCCCTCCCTCCTGACCAGATGCCTATCCTGTGGGGGAGGGGAAGAGGGGTGGGAGGGGTTGGTGAGCGTAGCGAGCAGGGGGCAAAGAAAAAAAAAACTTGAAAACCGTAAAAGAATGCACTTAGCATGGACGGCACATTGTAGGCTGGGGGATGCTGTGCCTCCCCAAACAGCCTGGCATGGTCCTCCTACCCATGCTCAGCCCCCAGATACCTTCCTACTATTCCTTTGTCCTGCTTGCTCTTCCCTAACCCATGCTTGCAGAAGCAGGCCAGCACAGCACTGGGGATCAGAGTGGCTGGCACTGGGACCATACCACCTGCCTGGCAGTCGGGGCTCTGTGGTGTGACTGAGGGCCCACCAGGGCACTGTAGTCGGGGGCACTCTGGTGCACTTTTGCAGAGGAGCTTTAGCAGAAGAGAAGGATGAGGCCTCAGGCAGAATGGGAGAAGCTGAGGCCTTCCCAACACTCAGCTCACCAGCTGCCCAGGGCACAAAGCACGTGGCACTTAAAGCCAAAGTAATGCACTTGAACTAAAGAAATAAAGAACAGGATTAAATCCACAGCAGTTTATTGAAAAAAGCCACCAAGGAACATAAGAAAAACTTAGAAATAGCAAGGCAGAAAAAAAGACTTATCAAAACTAATCCAACCAGTTTATCATGTCCTGCAGACCAAAATGATAAAAATAAGTGTTTGTTTCCTCTCTGACATCCAGCTACAGGCAGTCCCCGGGTTACGTACAAGATAGGGACTGTAGGTTTGTTCTTAAGTTGAATCTGTATGTAAGTCGGAACTGGCGTCCAGATTCAGCCGCTGCTGAAACTGACCGCCAGTTCTGACTTACATACAGATTCAACTTAAGAACCCCAAGTCAGCTGCTGCTGAAACTGATCAGCAGCTGATTCCAGGAAGCCCGGGGCAGAGCAACTGTGCTTCGGGCTTCCTGTAGTCAGCGCTGGTCAGTTTCAGCAACGGCTGACTTGGGGACGTCTGGGGCAGAGCAGCTGGGGTGCTGCTGGGTTGGTCCAGTAGCACCGCTCCTCGGCGCTACTGGACCAACCCAGCAGCACCCCAGCTGCTCTGCCCCACGAGTCCTGATTCAGCCGCTGCTGAAACTGACCAGCAGCGGCTGAATCAGGACGCCTGGGGCAGAGCAGTTGGGGTGCTGCCGGGTTGGTCCAGTAGAGCCCAGAGCGGCACTGCGGGACCAACCAGCAGTGCCCCAGCTGCTCTGCCCCAGGGTCCACAACAAAACCCTGGTCTGCTGGGGGGGGGCACACTAGCTGCGCCCCCCCCAGCAGACCAGGGACATAGGGAGCAAAGCGGCAGCGGGGGGGTGCCTCGCCTCTGAGGCTTTGCTCTGGCGCCGGACCGCTTTGCTCTGGCGCCGGACCGCTTTGCTCCCGGTGCCCCTGGTTTGCTGGAGATGGTCCCCAGCAGACCAGGGGCACCGGGAGCAAACCCGCAGCCGTGGCGGGGTCCCCGCCCTTCTGAGGCTTTCCCAGAGCAACGCCTCAGAAGCGCGGGACCCCCCGCTGCTGCGGGTTCGCTCGCGGTGTCCCTGGTCTGCTGGAGACGGTCCCCAGCAGACCAGGGGCACCGGGAGGAGCTTTTCTCGCCCCAGAGCTCGAGGTGGCTGACCGCTGCCTGTGAGCTCCGGGGCGAGAAAGCCCCATTCGTAAGTGCAGATCCGACATAAGTCGGATCCACGTAAGTCGGGGACTGCCTGTACTTCATAACCGAAAAATGTACTTTACATCAAACAAAACCACATTCATTTTCAATCTCTGACAAGCAATTTTTAAAAGCATCTTCTTTTGCTTAACAATTTTGCTAGTACAGTATTCATTGAAGTTGCATAGAAATATTTATCTGAGATTTAGCATATTTTGCTGAGCGGTATTATTTGTATTGTAGCTGCAAGTCAACCCACAGGGACTGAGACTTCATGGCACCAGACCCTATATAAATACATAATAAATGAGTGTGATAGTTTTGTTTTTAAAAAGTATTTTTATAAAAGCCATTTCTTATGACCGTAACCCAGCTGAACAGGTTCTTGTAGAGCTAATTAGCACAGCACTGTGACTCATTAGAAAGATTAATTTTGACAAAAAACATCTCAGTCAAGAGAACAGTGAGATAACAGTTAAAGAAAATTGGAAAAACCTGCAAATGCAACACTAAAGCACAGGAGCAGATATAAGTATATAGATGGGAAAAAGTTGATTAAACAGAGAAAAAGGAACATGGGAATGAAAGAAACTGACTGGTAATTCTCAAAATCACCGTTTCAAAAGAAAACAGACTCAAACGCTTAAAACAAATCATTCTAGTCCTTAATCAGGTGTCCAGTTTTGAAGAAAAATATGTATATTTGTGATGGCAGCTTACAATATATATAATCTGTGCTGGCACCTCAGTCATTTTCTCACATACTGTTCACCAACAACAATAAACTATATCCACAGTAAAACAAGTCCACCTGCATCATCCTTTCCTTTTGAATTATCCAAATCATCCCTCATCAAATTGAGAGTGGGTCTTATGAACAAATTTAGTTGTTACATAATTTCTCAAAACCTATACTGGTAAATGAGGCATGGTTAAAAAACCACCTACTTATGACAGACTCTGGGGGTGTATCATTTAGAAAGCTTTTCTTTTTGTACTCTTATGACTCATCTATCCCTCTCAGGATTTTGTTCTTTTACTGTTGCTCATTTTCTCTAGATTACAGTCAAAATGTTCTTCCACTCCTTCATAATTCGCCCACAATTCACCAATTACTACTACAATGGTTCTAGAACTATATGTGGCAAAGTGGGGTTTTATTCACCTTGTTATGTTGCATGTGAGTCAGCATGAGAACCTCAGTTTCCCTAGGTAAAGCATCAAAGCCTAGATGGTGATGGGAATTGGGTATGTGACTTATACTGAGGCCCTCAGGGCAGGTGAGCTTAATACCAATGTGGACACAAGAACAAATGGATATAAGCTGGCTAGTAGGAAGTTTAGACTTGAGATCAGACGAAGGTTTCTAACCATTAGAGGAGTGAGGTTCTGGAACGGCCTTCCAAGGGAAGTAGTGGGGGCAAAAGATCTATCTGGTTTCAAGATTAAACTAGATGGGTTTATGAAGGGGATGGTTTGATGAGATAACAGGATCTTGGTAACTAATTGTCCATTCATTCTCAGTGGGAATAGGTCAATGGAGGAATGATAGGAGTTACTATAGAAAACTTTCTGGGTGTCTGGCTGATGAGTCTTGCCCACATGCTCAAGGTTTAGCTGATCGCCATATTTGGGGTCGGGAAGGAATTTTCCTCCAGGGTAGATTGGCAGAGGCCCTAGAGGTTTTTCGCCTTCCTCTGTAGCATGGGGTACAGATCACAGCTAGAGGATTCTCTGCATCTTGGGGTCTTCAAAGTATTTGAAGGCTTCAATATCTGAGATATAAGTGAGAGGATTATTCTGGGAGGGGTGGGTGAGATTCTGTGGCCTGCACTGTGCAGGGGGTCAGACTAGATGATCATAATGGTCCCTTCTGACCTTAAAGTCTATGAGCCTATGAGGTGAGCCTGCCCAGCTGCCTTCATGTAAACAATGTCTGATGCCCTTTATAATCTGAGCCCCAGGAGGGAGTGTGTGACCAGGTGACACTTTTTTCCTGGGAAGCAGGACGAAGGTCGGAGGAGCAACAGGCCTGGCTGGGGCCAAGCATCTGGAGGCAGGTTAGTTGTCGGTGGACTTGGAGTGCAGGGAGAGGCCATGGCTCGGGGTTCCCTCCACCTTCCAAGATGGACTTTACTGAATGCTTCCTGTTTTCTGTGCTGACAAGCAGTGTTTTACACTGCATCACTATCTACTAATAAGCCCTCCGTTTTACAATGCTTTCTCAGCGACACTATTGACTGCAGACTTGGGGAAGCTGTCGGGTCTTTACATCCGAGAAGCCCTACCTGGGTGGACTCGCTAAGGGGAGTGCACACTGTGGATGGGTGTATTGAATGCTCTGAAGTCAGACTCAGGAAGGTTGAAGCTGTGTGAGCTTCCTACCTTGGCATCAGTGTGCCCAGAGGGAAGAGGCACACTACCCCAGAATGCTGACTGGTTTCATATCACACCATTTTAGAACATCACCCCACATTTCCATACAACTGGTGGCTACAGATGTGAAAGGCTCATCGTTTGAAAGCCTGATCTTATCGGTTAACCTCCCCATGAGCACCGGCTTCTGCCTGCCCCTTGCATATTAACATGTAATTGCTGAAAATTTCAGCCGTTACATGGTCACAAAAAAACACAAATTTTAACATCCTTATTCTGGGGTGGGGCTGGGGATGAGGGGTTCAGTAAGCAGGCTGCCCAGGGAAGAAAGGACTACCCCAGCCCACTCTCTTCGCAGCAGCTTGGGACCGTGGTGCAAAGCACCTTTGCATGGCTGTTGCAGCTCCAGCGGGCACAGCCAAGGGAGGAGTGATGTCCTCCAGCTGCCCGCTCATTCATCTGCCCCCCTGCACCCCACAGCCAGAGTGAAGAATGCAGCAAACTGTGCCCTTTCCTCTCACTCCCTGATGAAGGGGAACAGCCAGCAATTTTCATTCAAATCTGTCTCTTTTCTGTATTTTATGAGAAGCAATCCCATTCCAAGCACACCCCATTTTCCTGGCACAACAACTAAATCCTTACTTTGTTTTAAGTTACGGTAAGAGGAAGCTGCATACCCAATGTGGTGGTCCTAGCTCTTACCATTTAAGAGGTGTTCTTGAACAGACAGATACATAGACAGACTCATGCAAAGACAAAATCTCTCAAATATATAATAGATGTATAGTTTTCTTTATTTTCTGCAGTTACAACTGGTCTCTTAAACTGAGATTACTTAGATTTAAGTACATTAATTTACAATCTTTTATACTCCCCACCCATCTGTTCTGAGCTTTTAGGAAGTATAACTTTCCAAACTCTCATACTATTTCCTGACATTATATTCTCCTCAAACTCCCAGCCCCCATCCAGATTAAGTGAATTATTAGCTCTAAACAAGTATTTTCAGAGAAGAACTATATGGAGTCCATTTGTGCACCCCGCAAATACAATATCAGATACTTTTAATCAGCAGCATATGTTGAGGCCATGCCTAAGTCCCAAAATATCCTTGTACACCCCCATCTGAAGGCATAAAGAATGGAGTGGTCCCACTAAACCCTCAGTTTCTTTATAGAATCATAGAATACTAGAACTGGAAGGGACCTTGAGAGCATAGGCATGCGTACGGGGTGTGCCGGGTGTGCCCAGGCACACCCTAATGTCTCAGGCGGCTAACGGCTGCTGGAGGAGGAGGGGGATTTGAGACGGGGAGCCGCAGACTCTTACTTTCCCTGCAGCCATGCAGCCATCTATGGGGCACTTTGGGGCAGAAAGACCATGTGTGCGGCGGAAGCAGCTGGGGCCCGACCACAGATGCCGGCCCGAGCCATTTTCGTGCCCCAGACCCCGCCCAGCCCGGCAGCACCGCACAGCGCCCCTTCTGCGCCCAGGGTTCCGGCCTCGTCCGCACAGCACCGCATGGCGCCCCTTCTCCACCCGGGGCCTCATCCCCGTCCTCGGCCCCGCTCATCCCGGCAGCACTGCGCAGCACCCCCTCTGCACCCAGGGCTCCAGCCTCGTCCTCGGCCCCGTCCCCGCATCATCGCGCGGTGCCCCTTCTGTGCCCAGGGCCCCGGCCCCGTTCTCGTCCTTGGCCCCGGCCCCGGCCCCAGCCCCACCTGGCCTGGCAGCACCGGGCAGTACCCCTTCTGCGCCTGGGGCTTCATCCCGGCCTTGTGTTCGGCCCCGCCCAGCCCAGCAACACCACGCGGCGCCCCTTAAAGTGAAGCGCCCTGGGCTAGGACCTGGCCGGTATGTAGCTTGGGCTGGCTCTGACTCCAGCCATGCAAACTTAGCCGAAGGGAAGGGAAGAGAAGGGGAAAAAACAGGGGGCAGGTGTGGGAGAGGAAGGGGCTTGTACTGAGGGGAGGGGGGCAGGTCAGGAGAAGAAAGGGGAAGGAACCAAGGGACAGGATGGAGGAGAAATGCCAAGGGGCAAAGTGGAGACAATGAGGAAAAGGGCAGGAGGGGCGGTAACAGAGGGAGGGGGATCAGGGTGATGCTGGGAGAGGAGAGGGTAAGGGCACTGGAGGTTAGAGTGGGGAGGAAGAAGTGCTGGGAGAAGGCTTGAAAGAAGGGGTGGGCATGAAGAAGGCAGGGATGGAGCAAGACATGTATGAGGGCACAGGGGCATGAGGGTGGTGAGGGGGTGGGCATCAGGGAAAAAGAGGGCAAAGGGAGCAGAGGCAGTGAGGGAAGGGGGAGACACCAGGAGGGTGCAGGGGTAAGGGAAAGTGCAGGTGCCAGGGGATTCTGGGGTGAAGCAGAAGGGCAGACACTTGCTGGGGAGGGATCAGCACCAGAGGAGAGAGGCAGGGCAGATGTGTAGAGGGAGGTGTTAGGAGAGAGGATGAGGAGGGGTAGCTCACATGATCAGAGTGGAGCTACTGGAGGAGTGGGCACAGGGGGGAGAGAAGGGCTGGTGGAGGGGGGCAGGTCTCAGGAAGGCTGAGGGCAGTGAGAAGGGCAGGAGTCAGGACAGCAGAGGAAGATGAGGAGTTGGGGGGCAGCAGGCACCAGGGGAGCTGATGGAGCAAGGGGAGACATGGCAGCAGAGGGAAAAGGTAGAAGTTTATAAGATATTTATTAATAACTTGGGTGCCACAGTGGCACATCCAAACAAGCCACATTAACTCAGTATTGGTGCACAACACAAAATTCATTCTGCTCATGGGAGGAAACTCTTAGAGGGAACACTTTCCCCAGCCTCTCTGTCCCCGAGTTAATGTCACACACATTGGGTTAATGCAATTGCAGGATAGTTGCAGGAGGGAGGTTTGGTGGAGGCCAAATTAATACCTATTGGTAGGAGGATAGTGGGAAAATTCCTTGGGGAAGGAGGGGGGTCACATGACACCTTTTATTTCTGGTCATGTGTCCATCTTATCCCAAGAGTTACCTCCAGAGGTGTGGCCATTGGGGTCAGGGTGTGGCCAATAGGGGTCAGGGGCGTGGTTAACAGGGGTCAGGGATGTGGCTAATGGGGGTCAGAGTACATTTTTAAAAAATTCTTTGGATGCACACCCTAATGAAATGTGCTGTGCGTGCCTATGCTCGAGAGATCATCAAGTCCAGTCCCCTGCCCCCTTTGGCCAGCTAATGGGGCAATCGTGAAATCCATACTATTGACTGAGCTGCGTCCATTGTCCTGGGTACAAATACTATGTGGCTCAAAGGCTATGTGGCTACTGAGAACTATTAATATACTTCATTCAACAATATGACTCGGATGCCTTCATATCTTATCTGAGTCTGTAGTCTTTGGGGACTCTTTTAAAGTCTATTATGCTAGCTACCCGTGTAGAATTGGCATGGTATACTGACAGAGCACACAAAAACACATAGCTGAACATTCATCATCACTGATGGAGCAGGAGACCTGTCAAGATGCCACACCAGTGAATCCTGAATTTACTGTATTGCTGTCCTGAACTACTACAATGGCAAGTTATGAAATCCATACACACGGACTCTCTCAATGAACTACAAAAGGTAAGTATACTGTCTTTGATTGACTTTCCACATGGATTCCACTTCTGGTGACTAACAAACAGCCTGCCCATCCCCTGACATTTTGCATGCTCCTCTCTTTGTTGCCTCCTGAACAGCTTGCTCTCTCTCTGTCCACGCCCCCACTCCTCCCAGCCCTGCTGCTCCTCCATAAACCTCCCATGGGATGAGTCTTGCTCATAGAGAACCAGCCCCTGGCAGGAATGCTCAACTCACCTACAGTCTGCATGGTAGGCTTCTTCCTTCCCTGCTGCCTCTGGTAAGGCTAGGATCCCAGGAAAGACCCTCCTGCACGAGGCACTGTCCAAGAGGAGCCAAGCCCTGCCTGTGCCAACACCACCCAGAGCCCAGCCCAACCCAGCCATAGGAGAGCCTCTCCAACCCTCAGATAAACACTGGAGTGGAGAAGTGATTTCCAGCCTATTTAGGTCTTCAATTTGCTCTGTAACAGCTGCCCAAGCAGGGGCTTAGCCACCCAGTTCATCCCTCCACTGCCTCACTCAGCCTGGACTAGACTCAGGGAGCATGGGGCTTTGTGACCAAGGCAGCCACCACATGCGGCACTGCTCCTCTTGCAGGAGATGCCCTCAACTGCTGAACCATCTCTAGCTGAGCTCAACAGCCACTTAAGCTCCAGTAGTCATGTTCCTAGGAGCACTAGTGCCCCATGCCGCCTTAAAGTTTAACCCCTTCCTGCCTGCACTACAGTCAGAGGCAGGAAGCTCTTGGGATATGTCAATGGCCAGCAGACTGGAGGTATTAGTCACCTTTTTGCACTGTGCAGGCAGGAACTGACAGGAGCTGCTTTCAAGCCATATTGGGAAGGAGGGGGGGGGAAGGGGAAAGGATGAGCTCTATAAAGACATGGGCCAGGGCAGCAGCCCTCTCTCGATGGTTTTGATGCTCTAATGTGAATCCAGGCACTGGTGGTCAGGACAAGACCCCTCATGTCTTCCCAGCACATATCACCTCTGCTAACATGTAGTTGCGTGTATGCTTAGAGGTGGGCACTAGGACACCTGCTTGAACAGCGATTGGAAGAAACTCTATCAAAGTGACTCTCTCATCAGTGAGGGTATGTCTACACTACAGCACTAATTCGAACTAACTTAATTCGAATTAGTTCATTCGAACTAAGCTAATTCGAACTAGTGCATCTAGACCTAAAAACTAGTTCGAATTAGCATTTTGCTAATTCGAACTAGCATGTCCACATTGAGTGGATCCTGAACCGAGGTTAAGGATGGCCGGAAGCAGTGCCGGCAGGGCATCAGATTAGGACTTAGAGCGTGGAGCTGCTGTCTCAGGCTAGCCGAGGGCTGTGCTTAAAGGGACCCGATCCCTACCCCGAACAGACAGTTCTCAGGGGTTCCCTGCTTGCAAAGCAGACCTGGCTTGGAGTGCCCTGAGTGCCCACACTCGGCACATCACAACACTCGGCCATCAGCCTGGCTGCACTTGCCGCAGGCTGCCATCCGGGAGAGCTTCCACCCCGAGGAGCCCGCTGAGCCACCCCAGTCCTCCCCATTGGGGGCTCGAACCCCATTCCTCCCTCACCCCCTTCCACTTACCCCTCCCTAGCCCCCCTTCCTGATGTACAAAATAAAGGACACGTGTGTTCAAAAATAGAAACTCTCTTTATTGAACAAAACTCGTGGAGACTGGGAAAAGGAGGTGGGAGAGGGGAAGAGAGAGGGTGGGAGAGGGGAGGGCAACTAAAACGATCAGGGGTTTGGAACAGGTCCCAAATAAAGAGAGGCTAAAGAGACTGGGACTTTTCAGCTTAGAAAAGAGGAGACTGAGGGGGGATATGATAGAGGTCTATAAAAGCACGAGTGGTGTGGAGAGGGTGCATAAAGAAAAGTTCTTCATTAGTTCCCATAATAGAAGGACTAGAGGACACCAAATGAAATTAATGGGTAGCAGGCTTCAAACTAATAAAAGAAAGTTCTTCTTCACAAAGCAAATAGTCAACCTGTGGAACTCCTTGCTGCAGGAGGCTGTGAAGGCTAAAACTAGAACAGAGTTTAAAGAGAAGTTAGATAAAGTCATGGAGGTTGGGTCCATGGAGTGGTATCAGCCAGGGGGTAGAAATGGTGTCTTTGGCCTCTGTTTGTGGAAGGCTGGAGATGGATGGCAAGAGACAAATGGCTTGGTCATTGTCTTCGGTCCATCCCCTCCAGGGTCTCTAGTGTTGGCCACTGTCGGCAAACAGGCTACTGGGCTATATGGACCTTTGGTCTGACCCAGTATTGCCATTCTAAGCTCAGGGCTCAGGGTCGGGGGTCTCACTGGACCATCCTGATTTTCTTGCAAACCTGTTCCTGGGTGGCCAGGCTGGCAGCTATCCTGCCCTAGACGGCCATCTTCCTGGGCCTAGTGCGGAGGTCGTGGATGAGGTCCACGATCTCCGCACTAGACCAGGTGGGCGCCCGCCTCTTGCGGACCTGGGCAGGCTCCCGGGAACCGCCAGACTGGTCCCGGGAAGAGGTGGAGGGCTGGGTGGCTGGTTCGTGCCGTGCCAGGTTTATGGTCTGCTGGCTGGGTGCTGGCAGGCTTGCACCTAGTATGGGCACAGTAGCCAGACCGTGCCCCTTTAAGGGCTCCGGGGCCGGGAGGGGGGGCAGACGAGTTTCCCTGGTGGTGCCCAGAGTGGCCACCAGGGAAAGCTGGGGAGGGCTAGCCTCCCACTAGTTCGAATTAAGTGGCTACACAGCCCTTAATTCGAACTACTTAATTCGAACTAGGCGTTAGTTCTCGTAGAATGAGGTTTACCTAGTTCGAATTAAGCGCTCCGCTAGTTCGAATTAAGTTCGAACTAGCAGTTTGCCTGTGTAGAGCCTATCAAAGTTAATTCGAACTAAGATGTTAGTTCGAATTAACTTTGTAGTGTAGACATACCCTAAGTCTTTACCAGAAAAGTTTCTTGTAAAATGTGGGTACTGAACTCCATGCAGGTGTTCCATAAATTTCAGAAATAGGGATGTTATTCGAACAGGTAGCAGAAGCCACCCAAGTTCCAGGGAAATGACTGTAATCTGTCTGTTGGATCTAACATGTCCCATAGCACATTTTTAAGGTTACTTAAGAGTCTAGATGGGTTTCTGAACAATTTTGTCTTAAGGCAGTGTGGCATTGCCCATACTACACTAACTATATGAAGTTCAGTTTCCCATGGCACTGAAGTGTGGAGAAGAATACTGGAAAATAAATGAACTAGTTCAAATAGAATTCCAGAAACAATTTTGGATGGGAACATAGGATGAGACCTGCAAATTATCCTATTCGTATGAGAAAGAAAAAAGACCAGCCATCTCATATACCTTTCCAGATGAAGATTGCCTACTAAAAAGGTACTCTTCATTCATAAGTGTTATAACGAAATAAGAAAAATTAGTAAATATATTTTTAAAACCAACAGGCAAACTAACAGCTAACTGCAACTGAGAAAAACAGGTGAACACTGCCTCACTGTTAGAGGTGACAGGAAGTTGCTGAGAGGCATTTAGGCCAGCTCTGCCCTTTATGCCCTTATATGGCAAGAGGAGCTACACACGAGGACTTCTGAGGCACAAGTAAAATGAATGTTACTAGCCTAAAGATTCTGATCATGCGCACACAGCTGCATGTGCACTAGGAATGGAATTCATGTAGACAATCACTTCAAGGGGAACCAATAGATATTGTATGTCCCCTGGCCCAGTAACCTCAGTAGCAATACACATAAGACTGTTCCTGTCCCCAAGGAGAGAGAGAGAATCCTTAACTCAACTGTCCACACATTCAATTCTGTTCCCCTGGCCTCATCATTAATTCTTTCAGAAAGCACACTTTATTTCTTATGCAAGTAACGAAGAATGGTGTATGCCAAAAAAAGCTAGAAAAAGGACATGACTAATACAATCATATTTCTCTCATCACTCTCTACCTCTCCCCCCAGTAACACAAACTTAGTACTATAATCTACAGATTATCAATAACATGAAAATTAGAAAGTAGAAAAGACAGAACCCAGGTATATCTGAGCATAATGTCATCCGTCCAAGAAGTACCTTACCTTTGCCCCTTTACTTTCACATGTTCCCCTGACTGATAATAGAACCCCATTAGATTCCACATGAAAGAAGTTTAAAACATTTTTGCTAAATGAATGATTTTTCAGTAGCATGCTCATTTGCTATAAAGTTATTTAAGTAGCCTAAACCACCCTTTTGGTTTAGTTGTTTAGAAAAGTGGTCCGTGGTCCATATGTTCACAATAGACATGGAAAAAGTTAGTCTTTAAGCCATACATGGCTGTCAGATCTTCATGGAGATAGTTAATAGAGTATTATACTCCAATTATGAAGGGGGACAGATTTTACTATGGATCATATATGAACAATAATGTGTAAGATGTTTTATTGTTTGTCTTATGAGATCAGGAAACGCAGTACTTCTGTCAATGGCAGAGTGGGAGAAGAGTCACCGTTCACAGAAGAGCAAGATGACTTCTTTCATGGACAGTATGGACATATGGCCAGTTGTTAATGGTAAGACAGAGAAAAGCAGTTGGGAGAAAGAGTACAGTTTTAAGACTGGTGTTGACACATACTGACAGTTGGCAAATATTTTTGAGTCTACTTTACACTAAGAATATTCAAATACTCATTATTTAAAGAAAATAACTTCTTAAATTAGCCTTATCAAAATAATTATTAGAGATTATTTATACAAATCTGACATTTCAAAGGGTTTTTTTATATGCAACTTTACAAAAACAAATAGAACACTTAAGAAAAATGAAGTAGACTTATCAAAGTAGACTTTTTGTCTAATATCTAGACTAAGGCTAAGGCTGCTGTGCCTTAGAAGATTAATGCATTTCTATGTTTTTCCGGGGCAATATGGAGGATACATCATATTATTTTATCATCATTCAAGAATTGTGATCATCACAAACTACTTCAGTATAAGACAAGTCTTAAATTTCCCCAGGACAGCCTCCCTCTAACTTCCAGCTACCTTAACTCACTCTTCACCACCAAATTTCTAAATATAACAGTTACATTGCTTGGACTCCAACTAAATCATATGAACAGAAGAGAACAAGCTGTTCATTACTTCAATATGACAAAAACAAAATATAGCTGGAAAATGATTACCTTAAACCTTATCCAATAATTATGGATTAAAAAGTAGAAAAACACTTTTCAAATGTGTATTTGATTTTAATGTCACCCCTTTTAAAGACTCCTACTATGTTCCCCTGTTCTCTCAATACTCAAAAAATAAAGTTATAAGAAACTTGTGGATATATTTTTTTAAAAATAGGCACAATTATTATTAATGAGAGCAGGGTATGGACCACTTCACTTTTAATTCTAAAAGGCCTGAACAGTACCAACATAATGAACACCTACTATGAATGTGAAAATCAGAGCTTTATTTCAAGCGTAAGAAACTAATCCAGCCCTTTAGTATAAAGAATACTACATTTTATATAGAACAGCAGTTGAAATAACAGTGCCTTCATTTAAAAAACACTTCAGGCTATACTTAATACACATTGTGACAACTATAGAAAACAAAAAGGTGTGTCAAAATGTTATATTTTATACATAAAAAGATAGCACATATGCTTCCCCTTTCTGTTTTATTTGAATTCTCTTACATTCTGAAGAATTACTTTATATTTTCCATCTGCATCCACATGTTTATTCTGACTGCTAACTTTTATCTGCTTAAGCATAAAAGTATATTCATATCTCATAACATTCTCCTACTCAGTACTGAGATATTAATATGGGGAAAACATACAAACATTTTTAAAGTTTCTGTGCTGTCTTATAATAGCTATTCATGAGTAATTCAGATAAACAGTGAGTTTGTCTTAAATCAGATAGATTAATATGACAGGTTGCACTTCATTGCCTAGCTTTGTCAGGTTTTATTTTTGTTTTGTTTTTTGAGATATCTGAAAGTGTTTTAAGCTACATATAATGTTGTTCCATTCTGAATTTTAAAAGTTTCTGTATATAAAACATTGAAACACATATTAACAAAAGTGTAAAAGGCATGTGGCATTTAAGACAAATTTATAGGCTCTATTCAGCCTCCCAACAAAAATAAGGATTTCCTGGTGTTTTTCCACACAATCAGACAAAACTGACAAAAAGTAAAATGGAGACTAGAACAAACAGCACCTACAGAATCCAAAATCATTATGAATGTTTCAGTTTTTAGCTTCTACCAGCACAATTATTTTCCTGTTTATACATTCTGGAAATTCTTTAAAAGATTACTAGTAATATTTCTTTTAATCTAGCTGACAATGGTACAGCAACTGTGTCTTAGTGATGACAAAAACCGATGTACCATATAGGAAGGTTACATAAGCATTCTCACAGACTGAATGTGGGTTCAATGATAAAGACAAGGACTTATTTTATTTTTAAGCCAGGGTCTTTTATCTTTAAAAGAACAATGTATATTTTCTGGGCAACATATTAAAAGGGGAAAAAACACAGATCCTGCATGCTTGATATACTAACATGCATATTTTTTCACCGAAAACCATTAGTGCACTGTAGCATTGCCAGTTATCACACAGTGTGCTATAGATTCACATTCTAGTTTACCATAGAGTCTCTATGTAGAAAAGCCACACTTAAGGGCACATTTTTTTCCAATTTTCAACAGTATTTGTGGATAGTTTGTATCATGGGTCTCAAATTCAATTTACCTTATGACCAGTGCCAATCCTCAAATCCTCCTAGTGGGCCAGTAGTCACCCCTCTCTGGCAGGGCTCCCGGGGGAAGGGGGGGGAAGGACAGCGAGGAGGACGACGCACACGTCTCCCTGCATCTCCTAGCCCCTCCTTTCAGCCCACATACTCCCTTCCCTCCCTCCCTCTGGATCCCTCAGCTCCACCTGCTACCCGTGGGCAATTTAAATCCTGCACTGAGGGCCCTCGGTGCGGCTTCCCGCTGCTATCTCTGTGCCACTGCCAGCACGTTCATGTGGCCTGGTGGAGGTGTGTGCAGAGCTGTCTCATCCATAGGATGGTTCGGCATAGCCACCCCGGGACGGGATGATTCCCCATACTCAGGTTAGCCCACGGGGCCCTGGGCGCATTGGGTACAGCAAAAGGGTTCAAGCCCATTGTAAGCTGTGCACTTCGGCAGCGACCCAGGAGAGATTCAGGTGCCGCCAAGCTGATTAGCACAGCGCCCACAGCTGCCACCATGTGTTTCTAGTGGTAGTGTACATCTGCACATGCCTCAGTGCACAGAACAAAATATATCCCACACATGGAAAAAATTAGTGGTGAGATTGGTTCTGTCCTCCCACTGACAGTGGTGGTGCAAGCTGTGGGGAAGCAGAGCTATGCAACAGCCTGCTCTACTTTGCCTCCATCTCTCAAGCCAGCCCACAATGGGGCTGAGGAACTCATGACCAGACTGGCCTGGAGATGGTGGAGCAGAGCAGAGGCTGCTGCGCTGCTCCACTTCCCTGACTCTGTGGTGAGTGAAGGGGCTACAACTACTCAAGAGAAAGATTTTGGAGTCATTGTGGATAGTTCTCTGAAAACATCCGTTCAATATGCAGCAGCAGTCAAAAAAGCAAATAGAATGTTAGGAATCATTAAAAAGGGATAGAGAATAAGACAGAAAACATCTTATTGCCTCTATATAAAACCATGGTACGCCCATATCTTGAATACTGTGTACAGATGTGGTCGCCTCATCTCAAAAAAGATATACTGGCATTGGAAAAGGTTTAGAAAAGGGCAACAAAAATTAGGAGGGGTTTGGAACAGGTCCCATATGAAGAGAGATTTAAAAACTTGGAGTTTTCAGCTTAGAAAAGAGGAGACTAAGTGAATAAGGAAAAGTTATTTACTTGTTCCCACAATAAAAGAACTAGGGGTCGCCAAATGAAATTAATAGGCAGCAAGTTTAAAATAAACAAGCGGAAGTTGTTCTTCACTCAGCGCACAGTCAACCTGTGAAACTCCTTGCCAGAGGATGAGGTGAAGGACAGAACTTTAACAGGGTTCAAAAAAGAGCTAGATAGAGTCATGGAGGCTAGGTCCATCAATGGCTATTAGCCAGGATAGGTAGAAATGGTATCCGTAGCATCTGTTTCTCTGGAGGTGGGTGACGGGAGGGATCATGTGAGGATTACCTGTTGTGATCCCTCCCTCTGGGGCATCTGGTATTGGCCACTGTCAGGAGACAGGATACTGGGCTAGATGGACCTTTGGTCTGACCAGTATAGCCGTTCTTATATAAACTGATAACTTCTGATCTTTGGATCAACAGCTATAAAATAATACATGAAAAATGGCTTGCCAAAATAAACTTTTCACCAAAAAATAAGAGAAAAAGAGGTTAAGCAAACATTTTCTTTTGTCATATTACAAGGACAGCTAAAACAAAATGTGTGGAGTGCCCGTCTGCCCTGGTACACTATTCAATAAAACATTAAAAATATTCATGTAGCTATCAATACAGCAGCAGAGTAAACAAATACTTGATTCAATTTTTCCCAATTATTGCCATAATTTCAATAACAATCCTCTTCTTATTAAAACCTTCAGGAAAATTCCTATTGATGTCAGTGGGCTGGATTAGTCCTAAAGTAATGGGATCATGACTAGGGCCCTAACCAAATTCACAATAGGGATGTTAAATTTAGATTACTTAACCAATCAAATAGTTGATGGCATTTCCATCAACTGTTTGATTAAGGGAGCCTCTGCCTTTGAACTGTAGCAACAATCCTGTTGGGCTACTGTTCAAAAACAGAAGCCCTGCAGGGAGCGTAAGACTAGCAGGGGACTCCCCCGCTGGCCCAGTGCTCTCTACAGTGCCTGAGCCTTTGAAATGTAGAAGAGCCCAGGGACCCTTGTACATTGCAAAAGCTCAGGCACTGTAGAGAGCACTGGGCCAGTGGGGGAGTCCTGCGGTCCTTGTGAGGCTTCTGCTTTTGAAATGTAGAAGAGTGCCTGGGCTTTTCTACATTTCAAAGGCTCAGGCACAGCAGGGAGGCACAGGGCTGGCCGGGAAGTCTCCCTTTGGTCCCACGCTCCCAGCAGTGCCTCAGCCTTTGAAACGTACATTTCAAAAGGAAGCCCCGCAGAAAGTACCGGACTCCCCGCTGGTCCCACACTCCCTTTGGTGCCCCAGTGGGGCTCTTGTACATTCAAAAGCAGAAGCCCCGCAGGGAACGTGGAACCAATGGAGGACTCCCACTGTGGCTCTTGTACATTTAAAAAGCAGAATCGTAGCAGAAGTGGCGCAAGCGGAGACTGCTTCAGTCCCTGCTTGCTCTGTTTCCACTGTGCCTCTACCTTCTTCTCCCCCCCCCCCGCAGAAATGGTGCTCTCTAGACGTTTAATCATTTTTGTTTCTCATTTTGCTTTTGGTGAGGAGAAGTGTGTTGCTATCATTTTCTGAAAGCTCTCTACTACTTGTCAGTAGCTACCTGGTTTGATGTTGGCAGATCAAATGCAGTGCCTTTTACCATGGAGGTCTGTGAAGAAGAGGATCCAATGCATAAGATGTTATTGATGACCTATCATAGTTTAAGTCCCCATAGTTTAGTTTAGGTACAGTGCTATTTAACTGCACATGTGCCTATTTTTTCCAAATAAAGACTTTTTATTATATTATTATTATTATTATTATTTTCCAACAAAGATTTTATCAACAGAAAGAATTATTTCTTCATGGCGCTGCAAAGCCTGGCTGATCACAGCAGGTGAAATTTAATAGTGCAAAATAATGCACAGGAACTAATATGAATTTTTGCTATAAACTGGGGATTTATAGGTTGGTAGCTACAAAGGAGGAAAAAGATGCCACCAATGTGATACAATTGTGAAAAAAGAGTTAATGTATTCTTAGGATGCACCCAGCAAGGTATTTCCAGTAAAACCAGGGAAATATTAGTACCATTATACAAGGCACTGATGAGACTTCATCTAGAACAATGTGCAATTCTGGTCTCCCATATTTAAAAAAAATGAATTTAAATTGCAACAGGTGTGGAGAAATGCTACTCGAATGATCACAGGAACGAAAAACCCACCTTAAGAGAGGGGATTCAAAGAGCTTAGCTTGTTTCATCTAACAAAAAAAAGGCTATGGGGAGATATGATTGCTCTCTATAAATACAGGGAGGGAGAGGAATTATTTAAGATGAGCACCAATGCTGACAAGAACAAATGGATATAAACTGGGCATCAACAAATTTAGGCTTAAAATTAGACAAAGGTTTCAAACCATCCGAGGAGTAAAAATCAGGAAGTGCTTTCCAAGGGGAGCAGTGGGGACAAAAACACTGGCTTCAAGAGTAAATTTGATAAGCTTATGGAATGATGATATGATGAAACTATCAATTGTGAGACTATGTACAATGGCAAATAGCTAATCTGCAACTGCTAGTAGCAAATATCTCCAATGGCCAGTGATAGGACACAAATGGAGAGGGCTCTGAGTTATTACAGAGAATTCTTCCTCGAGTGTCTGAATGCTGGGTCTTGCCAAAATTTGAGGTTGGGAAAGAATTTTTTGGTGGCATCAGATTGGCAGAGATTCTAGGGATTTTTGCAGGTATATTCTACAGTAAACTGTGGATTCTCTGTAACTTGAAGACTTTAAATCTTGATTTGAAGATTTAAGGAATTCAACAAGAGATTGTGTGTCCATTACAGGAGTGAGTGGATGAAGTTCTGTGGCATGCAAACTTGCAGGAGGTCAAACTAGAGTACAATGATGGTCCCTTTTGTCCTTGAAGTCTTTAAATCTATGGTTCAGCAATATTAAAGTGGGACAGCCTGCAAAGATCCATGATGTGAGGATACTTAGAAACACAAGACTGTCTTCTGGAATGAGCAAGGGAACATTTGCTCCTTACAACAACATTGCAAACATTAACACGATGATAATACCACTTCATTTTGGGAGGCACAGCTTATCCTCTACTTCTCCAGTGTACTCAACTCTACACAGGATGCTTGGGAAAGAGAGAAAAGCAGATTAACTTTACCTTGATAACTTGTAGAGAGTCGGTGGAATGTACTTTTAGAAGTCTAAATGGGAAAAAGTTAGATGTTTCTCATTATTATGTACCTTGTATGAATAGTGGCTGTTGTATTTTGTACAACATCTGTGAGACCAAGGGAGAATTCCTGGATGATGAATAGTTCTGCTCCCCTCTCTAGCAACTATCCAAGGCAATTTCAATATGGCTGCCCACATGGGCTTCTTGTATAATGTCTTTATCTGCTCAGTTTTACAGATCTTAGCTACCTTGATAATTCTTCTTCTGGTCAGTCTCCATAGCATACGTGGGATCAAGGGAACAGTTTAAGTGCTTTCCATTTTCCCTGTGGCACTATCCACCACATCAGCTTTGGAATCAGTGATCAAAAATATGATGTAGCGCCTCATATTATGGGCAGGTAGTGGGGAGCATTACTGGAGGTCCTGTTACGGTCCATTGTTTTCATGTATCTCTGTCAGAACTCTTTTGCTTTCAGTTGGCATGGGACCTGCTCCAGGAGTACCTACTCACTTTTACTGTTTCTGGTAGTGCCCTCTAGATGTCTTCACTCTGATAATTCTTATCTAGACAGGACTGCCTGCATGTATTCAAAGATGAAAATCTACTCAGCAGTAGTATTGAATTATTGGAAAGGGGAACTCCTGGCTGCTTGCCAACATTTAAACACAGAGGCTATATCCAGTGCAGGTGAATCAGAGAAGTAGAGGACAGACAGGAATCAAGACAGTTTAATCCTGCTGTGAAGTGGTACAGTGTGTGATACTATTTAATGGACTGCCATCAACACAGTAGTTAGGAACTGATCCATGTAAATATTAGACAAACTCATTGTGAAGTTACTTCTCTTCTAAGGATAATTTCTTACTATGTCCTAAAATATTAAATAAATCAATTTGAAAATACGCTTAATGTGCACATAAGGCGCTTTAAAAGTGCACTAACTATAGAATGTATTATCCTCCCATGGAGAAAACTATCCCAGAGATGGCAATACAGGCAGTCCCCGACTTACGTCGGATCCCTACATACGAACGGGCTTTTCTCGCCCCGGAGGAAGGGGGCAGCAGGACCGCCCAGACGCGCTGCGCTCCCGCCGCCTGCGTACTCCGCAGTGAGAAATGCTGCTCCGTGTCTCCCTGGTCTTCGGGGGAGAGGGGGGCGCAGCTAGTGCGCCCCCCCCCAGCAGACCAGACTTTTCTCACCGTGAGAGACACGGGCGGTCCAGCCGACCGCGTCCTCCGCGGCGAGAAAAGCCGCTCCGCGTCTCCCTGGTCTGCTGGGGGGGCCACCCCAGCAGACCAGAGAGATGCAGAGCAAAGCCGTGGAGGACTCGGGCGGCGGGACCACGGGGCATCTTGGCGGTCCTGCCGCTCGCGTCCTCCACGGTTTTGCTCCGTGTCTCCCTGATCTGCTGGGGTGGCCCCCTCAGCAGACCAGAGAGACGCAGAGCGGCTTTTCTCGCCGCGGAGGACGCGGGCGGCTGGACCGCCTGTGTCCTTCGCGGCGAGAAAAGTCTGGTCTGCTGGGGGGGGGGGGGGGGGGCGCACTAGCTGCGCCCCCCCCCCCCCCCCCCGCAGCAGACCAGGGAGACGCGGGCGGCGGGACTGCCGAGACGCGCCGGTCCCGCCGCCCGCATCCTCCGCGGCTTTGCTCCGTGTCTCCCTGGTCTGCTGGGGTGGCCCCCTCAGCAGACCAGGGAGACGCGGAGCAGCTTTTCTCGCCGCGGAGGACACGGGCGGCTGGACCGCCCGTGTCCTTCACGGCGAGAAAAGCCTGGTCTGCTGAGGGGGGGGCGCACTAGCTAGCTAGTGCACCCCCTCCTCCCACCTCCGCAGCAGACCAGGCTTTTCTCGCGGACGCCTGGGGTAGAGCAGCTGGGGTGCTGCCGGGTTGGTCCTGCAACGCCGTTCCTTGGCGCTACTGGACCAACCCGGCAGCACCCCAGCTGCTCTGCCCCAGGCGTCCCCAAGTCAGCCGCTGCTGAAACTGACCAGCGGCTGACTACAGGAAGCCCGAGGCAGAGCTGGTCTGTCTCAGGCTTCCTGAAGTCAGCCGCTGGTCAGTTTCAGCAGGGCTGACTTGGGGACGCCTGGGGTAGAGCAGCTGGGGTGCTGCCGGGTTGGTCCCCGCAGCACCAAGGTGCAGCGCTGCAGGGACCTACCGGGCAGCGCCCCAGCTGCTCTGTCCCAGGCATCCAGATTCAGTCGCTGTTGAAACTGATCAGCGGCTGATTACAGGAAGCCCGGGGCAGAGCAGCTCTGCCTCGGGCTTCCTGTAGTCAGCCGCTGGTCAGTTTCAACAGTGGCTGAATCTGGACGCCAGTTCCGACTTACATACAAATTCAACTTAAGAACAAACCTACAGTCCCCATCTTGTACGTAACCCGGGGACTGCCTGTACTGCTTTGGTAACGGTTGAGTGGATTTTGTGGATTTTGCCCAACTGAAGCTACATTACTTGAAAAGGATGTAAAATATCAAAAGGTAACCTATATGAACAATCAAACAAATAAAAAGGCATGTATAACAAATAAAATTGAAAAGCTAGCAATGTATTTTTATTAGCAATATTTAGGTCTACACTAGAAATCAATTCATGATTGAGGAACATAAAAATACTTAATATTAAAGCAAGCATTTTATAGTTCACTTTTAACTACTGAAAATAGTTGGCTATGAGAAATCAGATAAAATATAGTAAGACAGTATATGAGCAATTAGGAATGTCCTCCTTGTAGAACAAAATTATTATATAAATAATTAAATTATATAAAATGTTCCACTTGCAGGGAAAACAAACAAACTACACACATACACACACACCATCTATAAATGAATCTATTATATTTTCAGACAGGAACGTGCAAACATACACTAAGAATTTACGCTCAAAATTCTGTTACTTAATCTAATTTGGGACACCATTACTTTCTAAAACTTTACTACATATTTAGATTCCAAACCTACACAGGTATAAGCATATATTTAACTTATACACTGTAAGCAGTGTCAGAAATCAGATGGATTGCTCAGAGTGAATAAAATTAAACCTGTACTCAAGTCTTTGCAGGATTCGGGCTTCAATATACAACTCAAAGTTAACAGTATACATACAACAGAATATTTTCTTTACAAAATAAGTGTACTAAGTAACTGTGTGGGTGATGCAGAGTGCCACTGAACAAAGGATTAGATCAGGGGTCAGCAACCTATGGCACACATGCTATATGTGGCACACAAGCAAATTTTCTGTGGCATATGGGGCAGGAGCTCAGCCTCGTGAGCCTCAGGATTGCTGTGTAGCTGCAGGCTGGAGTACCAGCTCTGGCTTCCTGGTGGGAGGGGGACACGAGCGGCATGGCACAGGGCTGTGGCTACTCCGTGTCCCTGTGACTGTTCCTGCCTGGCCATGCAGCTCCCAGGAGCTATGGGGTTAATCACCCGTGTCCCTGCCTGGCCATGCAGCTCCCACCCACACTACAGGCTCCGTGCTACAGGTCACAAGCTGCAGCCAGCTCCCTAGGGTGGTGGGGCCTGGGCTGCGCTGCTCACCACAGGCTGTGTGCAGGAGTTGGGAGCCCCTTCCTCAGGCCCCCACTGTACCTAGCCGGGCTGGAACCAGCCCCGAGCAGCCCCGGACTCTGCCCACCTCAACCCCAGAGCTGCAGCCTGCAGGTGAGGGTCAAATCCTGGCAAAGGGTTGGGCCAGGCGGATAAGTGACTCTGCCTCCCTGGCCCCTCCACACCCAGTGTTGCTGCCCTGCCAATGAGTGCGCTGGGAGCACAAGGATGTGGGAAAAGGAAAGGGGTGAAGCAGGATTCTGGGGCATGATGGGAGGGGACAGGGATTGCACTGAGGGGCCTGGGGCGATGCAGGGGAACAGGTTGGTGGGGGGAGGATCTCATGGGGCAGAGGGAAGATGTAAGAGGGGATACAATTTTACTTTGCAGAAGCTGCACTTTCCTTTACTCCCCACTTCTTTGCCTCCCTCCCTAACTAGCTATTTGGCTGCATTCTCACCCTCCCACCTTTTCTGCGTTACTTATGCAATCCCCTCCCGCCCCCAAACTCTTTCATGAAACCCTACACACCTCATCTTCTCCTGTCACTGTACTCCCTTCCAGACCCTGCCCTCCTCACCCTGTCCTGCACCCCACCTGCATCCCTATATCCCACTTGATGGCAGCCCTGTCTCACAAATTGAACCCCTCATTTTTGTTCCCACTCCAGAGCCTAAGGGGGTCCACAAAATCCACAAACTCTGGAACCCCATAAAAGTAAATCTGGCCCATAGGAAACCCTGAACCTCAGTCTTCCCTGTCCCTTCCCCTCACTTGTGTGGTGGAATGCAAAAAGAGTGAGGTGTCTCAGTTAGAGGCCACATCAGTGAGCATTTGGGGTTTTTGAAGGAGTTTTTTTGCTTCTCAATTGTGTGGTCCTCAACAGATTTTTGTGTGGGTCAGTGGCCCCTGACCCAAAAAAGGTTCCCCACCCTGGCCATGAATAAAGAAAACATTGAAACCTTTTGTGTTGGACATAAATTAATATTTTACTTTATTTAAAATTAAGTTTGATAAATTAACATGAGAAACTTAAAATGCTTAATCTGTTTAATAATTTAAATGAAACCATTCTTTCTAGCTGTAGCACTAGCAAAATGGCTCAGGTATAATTATGTAATTAACAATGAGTTTCCATTAGAAACTGGTGGTCCACAGAAAGGTTTATATTGACCCAGGTGGTCCATGGGGCGAGTGGTGTAGAGCGCCTCTCCTCCCCTCCAAGGAGAGTGGCACAGTCCATGGACGAAGAGTAAAATCTTGGCACACCACTTCAGAAAGGTTGCCGACCCCTGGATTAGATGATAGAGAACTGGCTAGAACCTATATCACCCATGTTAAGGGACTGGAGGTTTCAAGAAGGATATGTTTTTGTAAAGGAAGTCAACTTTTTTTTAAGTGTTCACTGAACTCTTTTGGAACACAGACAACCTTCACTTTTTTTAAATAGTTTTCTGTTTATGAATTTTTATAAGGTTTGATTAGAAAATTGGACAAAACTTAATGTAATGCTTTATTAGATTAAACTAAGTCTTCAACATCTGTTTCTCATTTTGGCCCTTACTGCAAAGATTTTTTTTTTTTTTTTTTACCACTATGGACTGTAAAAGTATAACGGATGCTGTCCCTAGCCTGTGTTTGTCAGAAACTAAAAATGAGTGACAGGGAATGGATTACTTGATAGTTACCTGTTCTGTTCTTTTCCACTTGGGCACCTGGAACTGGCTACTTAAGGAAGACAGGATACTGGGCTCAATGGACCTTTGGTCTGACCCAGTATGGCCATTTTAATGTTCTTAAGGAAAAGAGTCACATAAATATATGTATATGGGTTTGTTGCTCTGGAGCATGCATTGCTGATTTTCTCGTGTTTAAGGCATCACATTAATAACCTTCGCTATATGCTCCTCCAGGATATGAGGTTTTGTGGATAATCCTAAGAAAAGCTCAACTTTAATAAATGTTTAAATAATAGAACCTTCTATTTTATGAACAGTGGTTTGAAACCTCAGACTTATAAAATGTTTGATGCTGTAGGTAGGGAACTTTTTTTTAAACTGGTGTTCACTGACCCCCGTGCCCTCCCCCCAAAAATCATTCTGTGGCCTGACAAAAACAAACAAACAACCAACAAAAAACCCAAACACAAAAAATCACAAACCTGACTGGCCTGACCTCTGATTAACAAACAAAATATATCTTACAGGCCTGGCCCCCAAGAAACAAAATAAAAAAGCAACAAATCTCAGTGGTCTGTCCCCTGAGGGGACATACAAACATACACCATAGCTCTGCAAGTAAATTTTTTAGTAGGCTGGCTCAGTCCTGGTATCAACTCCCGCTATAACTCTGCTTTATTAAGGAGCTGGGGAACCGGTGTGTAGTCCCAGATCCCGCCAGGTCCAAGCATCCACCTCCTGTAGTAGTTCAGGATAACAATGTAGTACATTCAGGATTCACTGGTTTGGTGTCCTGACTGGTCTCTTGCTCCATCAGTGATGATAAACGTTCAGCTGTGTGCGTTTTTGTATGCTCCCTCAGTATATCATGACAGCTCTGTGCACACAGCTAGCATAACAGACTTAAAGAGAGCCCCCAAAGACCACAGACTCAAATATGATTTGAAGGCACCCAACTCAGGTTAATTGTTGAATGAAATACATTGTTGGTAATAATAGTCGTTGGTAGCCAGACAGCCTCTGAGCCCCTATGCATTTGTACCCGTGACAATGGAAAAAGCTCAGTCAATAGTATGGATTGACTATTTCCTCCCTACACCGGACAAAGAGTTAAGCTAAGGCACCCCAACATTTATAGATGAAGAAAATGTATGATACACACCTTATGTATCATCTTGTACATTAGCGACACATTTGGTATCTCCCCTTGTACTTTCCTCCAAAGCATTCCTATTCACCACCCATTGTTATGTTTTCACTCCTGTTGTTTTAAACTATTTTATTATGTATTAAGTTGGGGCATCCTTGTACTTTCCTGGTGGAACGTATTGACACATTTCATGTGCTTTTAGCAGTGCTAGCAGTTCTAGTGCTGAGAGACACTGACTTGCAGGCAAACATTTGCTTTTGACAAGGCCTGTCTGTTACTCATTACAGAACTCTTGGTTACTTTGGTTCAGGCACCAGGCTCTCTCTTTTTTTAAACCCCCGGTGAGACTCTGCATTACTGAGAGACTAGGGAGCCGGTGTGCAGGGAGGCTGGCTCATGCTGGTTCCCGGCATCAACCACCACTGCATCTCTGCATTAATAGTAGGTATATTACCTATCGATTAATGTAATAGTCGAGTAACTGCATGAAATCTTTGCAGTTATTCGACTATTCTATAGTTCCCGGAGTTGAGGCTGACAGCCAGTGCAATCTGGCCCTACTCCTGGGGAGTCCCCTGCCACTCTATGCTGCTTCCTCTGTATCAGAGGTAGCAGCAGGGGGTGACAGGCGGGAGCCAATCACCAACGGGAGCCAATTAAAAAACTCATTCTCCTCACAAACTGGCAGCCTACCACCCTGCACTAACTCTCATACAAAGGCAGCAGGCGCAGGGTGGCAGCAGCTCCTGTTTGCAGGGGGTCCCAGCTCCCCTGGGGCATGCCAAGGCAGGGAAACTTAGAGAGGGTGGAACACAAGCACCAAAAATTTTGTTTGAAAATAAAAGGAAAATGTACATGCTTTATTTAAATGATTTTTTCAACGCAGTGTTATTTTGATTAAATTAATTTTTATTTGGATTTATTTTAAAAAAAGGATTCTTTAAATGAGAATTCCATCATTTGTTTTTTAATTCATCCCTATAAACTCTTATGAGTTGCTATGTTTTTAAAAAAAAGGTATAATCAATGTGATTTGCAATAACATTTTCTTCTAGTTTTCAAACCTTAAGCATTGATTTAGCGGTTACAAAACAGAGCACTATTCCAGTTTTCTTGGTTTTCTCTCTTTTCTGTAAGTTTTATTGATAAGCAATCCTACTGCAGGTTCATCCCATTTTTCTGGCTCATCTTGGTTCAGTCCAGAGCTGAAACTAATTTCTTACAAATACTGTTCTATCATAATCTCCCCAGGGGTCCCCTCAGGACAGGAGGTTGGGAGGTGTCAGGGTGTGAGGAGCTCAGGGCAGTGTCTTGGGAATGTGGGGGATGAGGACAGGGGGAAGGTGTGGGGATGCAGGAGTCAGGGTTGGGGGTAAGGAGAGGTTCATGGCAGAGGTAGGGGTGTGTGTGTGTGTGTGCGTGCGTGTGTGTGTGTGTGTGTGTGTGTACACCAAAGCCCCAACCCCCCAGATATGTGCTTGTTCTTCCCCTTCCTGTCGCTGTCATGGAGCAAGAGCAAAGTGTACAGCTTGTCTGCCCCCTGCATCAGTCAGAGTAAGGAATGCAGCAAACTGTGCATTTTCCCCTCTCTCCTTGACAGTGATGAATGGGAATAGCCAGAGGATAGAGCTTCACTCCTCCCCTGCACCCTTCCTAACGAGCGCCTGAGGAGTGGGAGGCTGGGGCAGTGGAGCAAACCCACTGCCAGCCGCTTTCACCTGCCTGGTGACTGTCTCTTTTCTGTTTGGTTTTATGAGAGGCAATCCCATTCCAGGCACATCGCATTTTCCTGGCACAACAATACTCTTACGTCACTTTAACTTATAAGAGGAAATTGTATACCAAATTTGGTGGTTCTAGCTCTTACCATTTAGAAGGATTTCTTGAACAGATAAGTCTTTTATCTACTATATATTTTAGAGTTTAAGTATGCTGCTGCCTAAAATGGTCAGCTTCCCAGCTCCAGCACTCTTGTATTAATCAATTTTATTTTTATTTTTGTAACAGGTAATGGATTAAGATGCAAATTAGAATGCATCTCAAGCTACTTGTGAAGCATATAACAAGCCTTGATACTTAGAATTAGGATATGAAAAGCTAATGGGGTGATGATTACCGGTTGCAGTTAACTGGAGGGGGTTGGAGCAGCTCCCCGCCTGCCAGAGGCAGGGGGCTGCTCAAGGCCCACAGGGCCTGCTGCAGACAGGGGCTGCTTCAGCCATCTAGAGCAGCCCTGTCTGCAGTGAGCCCGGGCACATCGCAGACAGGGGCTGCTCCAGAAAGCCAGAGCAGCCCCTGCCTCAGATATGGGGGCGGGGAGGAGGGTGCTTGCTCCAGCCTGGCCATGGCAGACAGGGGAGCTGTTCCAGCTCACCCATAATGTTTAACCAGTTAACCAATTAAATTGGATTTTACATCCCTAACTATACTATCCTGAGGATACTAATAACTTTTGTTGTCTATGATCTCATACGTTAACACAAGATAAAAATACAACAAATGTAGTTTTTGTTTTGTTTGTGTTTCACAATTCAGTGTGAAGCCTTAGAGGGAGCATAACTAGATTTATCGTCTATTGTGCTGCTTTTGGCACCATGCCCAGATTTATTCCAGCTTTCAAAACAATGTTCAGTTAATGGCTTTAGTCATTAATACGTAGCCAACTGCCCAAATATTACGTATGTTAAAATTCTATGCACTGAGTGCAATCATTACACATATTCATTTTAGTGCACAACTGATAATATTAACATCTGGATTTAACTAGGATATCTGAAACTATTTGCTTTGGAGCTTAAGGATATTAAAGAGCTTCATGGTGGTGGTTTAAAACAGAGCCTTCACAAGCCCACAGAAAGAGGTTACAGTTGTCCGAATCTTCATCACAGAAAGAAGTGGTCAAGTTTGTACGACTTAATGAACACCATACTGTTTTCATTTATTCCCTGGGTTACTGAAAGCTATCTTGAACTTCATCTGATGAAGAACAGCTTCAGAACCAGTGCTAGAATGTCTAATTCATTGCATTCAATAGAGCATGTAACTATTTTATTTAGAGACACAGAGATGAAAGATGACCCATGGTTGCCAACTGCAAATACAAATAGGCTTAATTTAGATTGTTAATTCTTTCCTAGGCATGATACTGGTTGCTGCCTGGCACACAGCTAATGAAGCAGCAGACACACTTATTTCAGAGAAATAAAGATCAAAGGACAGATATTCTTCTTGGTTTTGCCAATTATAATCAAACCAGCTGTTCTCTAAACAGCTGGAAGGCAGTCAGACTTCTTAGTACAGGATAATTGCAGTCCTCTTATCTAACCTTCACCCTCAGGGTGTTCACAGTTGCTTTGCTTTTGCCTAATGTTGCAGCCTCAGGAAGAGATGGAAGCAATGAGGGTAGGATATGGAAAACTTCATGGAATAGGCAATGGTTGGACAGTCAGAGTAAAAAGGGGAAGAGTACTCACTGGGGGACACAGAAACAATCCCTCTTCTTCAGACACTTTATCGACTCATTGGCCTGCTGAGAAAGAAGGGAGGTGACTAGTCACTTGCTCATCCCTTTTGTAAATGTTAACCCCAGCTATGGACACATGGAGCCTTGTTTTGTTCTATTTCAGCAGCCCTCCCCCACACTCCGTAACTGTAGAGTCGGAGCTGTGTCTTGCAGATACAGTGGACACAAACAATCAACCTGTTTTAGGGGTAGGAAAAAAAACTGTATTCCTTTTGGGGCCAAACTGCCATAGGCATAGTGTTGGCGGTTTTTTTAAACTCTCCTCACAGCATCCTGGCGGCACACTTAGGTTAACTAGTAATGGTATTTAATAGTTCATGGTTGTACTTGGTAGGGGCATTAGTTTGTTGTAACTTGGGGCCAGTTTCCAGATTGTTTAAAAGGCTAAATGAAATGGCTTCTAGAAATAAAAAGACCAGGTATTTTGATGGGTCTTGTGGCTATGTGGGATAGGCAGAGGTCCTCATCTCTTTAGTATATGCTATTCTGTTCATGGTCAGCAGCAGCAACATTCAGAAAAGCAAGCTGAATTCTAGCAACAGACTAAGAAAGTCTGCTCCATATTATGGGGTACATGGTGGCAGCTCTGTAACCTTCTCCCTCTAGCCACTTCAAACGGCTGGCCTGTGAGATTATGAGTGGCAGGGCAAGCAGTGCCCTTCTCTGTGTTACATTTAATAATATTGCAGCTGCCATTTAAAATCTGTCCCTGTGTTATGTCCAGATCAAGCACCAGATCACGAACTAGGAACGAGGAATAGGAAGCCTAGTCTGAACTAACTAGTTCGTGCCGCGTGTAGCTGCGGGGCACGGAGTCCGAACTAGCGGACATTTAAAAATGGCGGTGCCCGGCAACATGCAAATGAAGCCCGGGAAATTCAAATCCCGGGCTTCATTTGCAACTCCGGTTAACTACATTACCACCCTAGTTCGAACTAGGGTAGTAGTGTAGACATACCCTGACTGTGTATTATGTACTCACTGGCTTTAAAGCAGTGGTTCCCAAGAGTTGGGCGGCAGACCAGCACTGAGTCGCAAAGCCCTGCATGCCAAACCGTGCTATACTGCCAGGTCACACCCACAGCTAGGCTCTACCAGGGAATACAGCAGTGATCCTTGTAAGATGTGCGCTGCGGGTGCACCCCAAGAATTTGAGGCCCACCCGACTGCTTAGCTGTTCTGGGGCAGGCCACATGGCCGGCAGCTGCCCCGCCCCAGGAGCAGCAGGGCAACCACCCTAGTTTCAGCCCTTCCTCAGGGCTGGAGCTGCAGGCCACATGTTGGGGGCCAGCGGCTGCTCCGGCAGCCCCACCTGGGTCCAGGGCCACGTGTCAGGTGGCAGCTGCTCTGGTGGTCCTGGCCAGGGCCAGAGCTGGAGCAGCGGGCCACATAACCAGAGCCAAGGCATCAAGGAAGCAAGGTGATGGGATTACGTGGGCAGGTGGGGCAGGGCACGACGTGCAGGCAGCCTGAGGTCCATGTGCAAGGAGAGTTGCTGCAGGGCAAGTCTCCAGAGCTGAGGAGGAGGCTGGCCCCTCATGAACTCAATACGGACCCCAGCTCTGCCAGGCTGCACTGTGAAGGGGTGAGTGCAGCTCCCACCCACGCCCTGTCCTGGCCAGCAGGAGAGGCTCGGGAGCTGCCAGGTCCAACATGGACCTGGAGTCTGGTGGTGCGATTCTCCCACAAAGTGCCACTACCAGGGGCCACAGTTGGGAAAATGCCAAGCCGTTAATCTCTGTGCAACCGCACCCCGCCCCCACCCGTCCATGTGCTGGGACCTGCCACTTTCTGCCCAAGTCCCCTCATGAGTCACTCCAAACAGCTTCCTTCCCCTCTCCCAGCTCTCAAACATAAAGTAACAAAACTACTAAAAAGGGGTGAAATGTGAGGGGACAATATTAACAGTGGATATTAAATTGCTCAAGATACTTAAGCTCAAAGCTGACTGGAAAGTTACAAGGCTCTCACAAAACTGGATGGGATGGGTAACAAAATGGCAGATGACATTCGATATTGATGTATGGCTATTTCTCAGAGAATTATCTGCTCAATGTCGAGTGGTAGTCAAAAAAGCTAACAATGTTAGGAACCATTAATAAAACAATTGATAAGACAGAAAAATATCATAATGCCACTACATAAATCCATGGTACATCCACATGTTGAACACTGCACACTTCTGGTTGCTTACTTTCAAAAGCAAGGTATTAAAATTGAAAAAGGTACAGAACAGCTTCCCTATGAGAAGAAATTAAGACGGCACATATTTCAGCTTAGAGAAGAGATGATGAAAGGGGGATATAAGAGTCTATGGATTCATGCATGGTACAAAGAAATGAATAAGGAAGTGTTATTTACCTTTTCACAACGCAAGAATCAGAAGGCAACCAATGAAATTAATAGGCAGCAGGGTTAAAACAAACATAAGGATATTTGGCAAAAAAACATTCAAAACATACACTTTTAATCTAGAACAGTGTTTTCCAATTTTGTTTGGCCACGGAACCCTTTTAAACTCAAAAGAATTTTGCGGAACCCCTAATAACAGTCTAATATATGGATCTGAAAAAGTAGACTACAAATAAATAAGGATAACAAACAAATGCTAAACAAGGTCATAAGATCAACATTTAGTTTTACTGCACATATTTCAAAACACAAATCACAGAATATTATTTTTTTTAAAATCATAAAATGTTATTGTAATGGAATTTTCTTACTGAATGCTTATTTTCACTTCACAGAACCCTAGGGTTCCGCAGAACACCATTTGGGAAACACTGATCTAGAACTTGAACTTTCCTGAAGTTTCTTCAGCTGGTAAATGTCATCTACACACACAGTTTCAGTGATTAAGTACAATCTTGGTTTGTATGCATGCCACATAACTTTGCATGAATACAGAACATAATACTATAATAAGGTCTAACACGATACACTTTAACATTCCACATAAAAATCTTCTTTTTCTCTTGCCAAGCTGGTCTATGTCCATGCTCATTCCACTTTTTCATCCTGTACCTTATACTCTATCAAAGCTTCCCCCCTCCCTCCCGGTTCAAAAGTAGTTCTGCCTGTCATGCATACCTTGCATGAAGAAATGTATAGCGAAAGTGGGGAAGAGGGGAAGTAGTTGTATAGAACTTTTGCTATAACTGACAGTTGGGTTGATTCTGAGACACTGCTTTAGGGAGGGACAGATTTGGGAACTTGGTATTAAATATTTCCTTTTTAGGTATCTACCCATACCTAGTTGCCTAGATTTGGGAGACTTATGGAATCTGTTCAGTCTAGTAGGAACAACAGAATTCTCACCTTAAAATCTCTCAGAAGCTGGAATTTAAAAGGAAAGATGTTGATGCTTACACTCTGGCACTTTTGCTATGACTACAGGTGGAATGTGTGACAAAATATAATACATATGCACAAACTAATAGGAATTGCATATGTAAATCCCTTTAACACTGAAAAAAATCTCAATCATTTTTAGGAATATGGGTATTACATTTAACATTAATGCAACTATATGAAGATCTTGCTAATTACTCATATTTAACAACTTTGACTTTTACCCTGTAATCAGATCTGTGCAAAAGGTCCCAGATGTAAATTTATAAGTAGCGGCTTACCAAATTCACAGCCATGAAAAATGTGTTATGGCCCATGAAAATATGTTTCCCTTGTGAAATTTGCCAGGGAGGGGCAGAACTACAGGTGCCCCAGCCAGGTTTCTTCCCATGTACCCAGGCTACAGCTGCTAGTCCTGGCAGGACTGGAGAGGGACAGGATTTCCTCTTTTCCTGCAAAGGCTGCTCCAGGAACCAGGTCAGACCAGCCCTTAAAACCTCCCCCAGCTGCAACAAGCTCTGCAATCACACCCCACTTCCTGCCCCATTGCTCCTTGGACTCAGGTGTGGTGGGGAAGAGGGGAAGAAGGGTCACTGTACAGTCATCAACTGCAGACCTTCTACAAGATTCTGGGTCCCTTGCTCCCAGCCTTGCCCTTCCAGGCACACCACTAAGGGGCTAAAGGGGCCTCATGTTGGCTCAAGGGGCAGGGACCACAGACACCCATGTCCACAGGAACCCAAAAAAGTGATGACATCCTCCCATACTTCCAATCCTCACATCTGTGCTGTTCACTGCTCTCTGGCTACCTAACTCTAGAGGCAGCATCTCTGTCAGCAGCAGCACAGAAGGATAGCAATAGTACCTCTCTCCCTACAATAACTTGCAACATCGCACCGTCAACCGTTTTTGAGGTTATAACACCATAAAATTTCAGATGTAAATATATTAAATGATCATGAAATAACAGACCATGGATTTGGTAGGGTACTAATAAGAGCATGAATTTGCTTTGGTTAGTGATTCATGAGTCTTGACAGTTATGTACATTTTTTTAAAATGTTTGTGAAAGTTAAAGTTTTTAAATTATTATTATTGTCCCTACAAGTGAAAGAAGAGATAGATGTCTAAAGGTACAAGGCTAAGAAAAGGGTAATGAAGATAGTAGCACGTGGGCTTCAATGGTTAGCAAAAGGAGTTGGGGAAGGGGGATGAGAATCTCTAGAGTACTATTTTCTCCCTTTTGTCCCCAAATATTTAGATAACCTAAACTACAATTTTCAAAATAAACATACTTTCCTTTTCTACCTGTTACACTGTAATGGACTTTTATCATTCCACTGAACAAGAATCCATCTTGATTGCTGAAGTGTTTTGCAAAATAAGATCTTTGATTTACTGCATGTTTAATTCAAATAAATCCTAAACATGGTCTGAATATACAAACACTTACCTCTCACATTCTTGCATTGATTAATTTAATAGCATTTTACCAATTAGAGATGGAAAAGACTTATAATTTCGCAGCCACCATAAACTTGAAGGAGTAAGCTTATTTTCTAGTGTTCTAGTCAGCCTAATTTTAAATAGCTAATTTATTTACCCTTCCTCAGACATAGCCCAATTTTGAAAGATAGAGCACCTCCTGCAAGGTATTGGGCATCCTCAATTCCCATATATTGTTTTGTAAATTGGTGTAAAAAAACCTGCATTGACTGTCTCAATTTCTGAATATAAATTATGCCACACAAAAACATGTTATTTAGTAGTAGCCAAGTATTTGGGATCAGGAAACTTCAAAAAAAAAATTAGACTGAACACCAAACATTAAAACAGAACTTCACTGAGTGCCAAATGTAGCTACTGCAGAGGCTGCCAAAATAACAGTTTTATTAATTCAAAAGTTGGGCATTTTTCCATCTGAAGGGGAAACTTATATAACATTAAGGCAGAGCCACAGCTCCCCATACATATCAAATAAATGAAAATACATATTGTACACACAGTATCGAGTAATCAAACATTGTCATTTCTAAATATTTTACATATATTAATGAGAGCTGAGCAAATCATGTGTGATAATTTTGAAGTGTTTTTACTGTTTATGAAAAATCCAAGAATGGATAGTTTCTCAAATTTATTTCATTATTCAATACATTATTCTTTGGAGTTTGTATACAGTATAACTTGCTATTTAAGCTGAACTGCTAGTTGCAAATACTCACCAAAAAAATCACATAATATTGTTTACCTTCAATTTTTGGATGACTGTAATTTGTACAGTTTGTTTTTTTTAAATAAAAGGTAAATTTATTAAAAATAAACAAAAGTAATACAAGCATGGGTAAGGCAAATTGTTTTAACAAATGTATGTGTGGGAATCTTTTGTAACAATTATTTATATTCTTTCTTCTATGCCAAGAATCCTAAAATCTTTCACAAATTTTAAGCTGCTTTACACCTACATACAAATGTGCTGCAAATACATTATCTATTTCACATACAATGCTGATTAATCAAATCCCCAATTGCAAAAAAGTCCAAGGATCTCAAATCATATCAGAAATAATTAAGTCTTTCAGAAAACCCAGTGAAAAGGTAGTTATTATTAACCCTTTCATGAGTAATTAAGGCATTTGAAAATGTGACTTGGAAATCAGGGTCAGATTACCTTAAACAAGCCAAACATCTCTCTTCCATTCATGGTTTTCAAGGCTAATCAGTGTTAATATGATCACCTGGTCAAACTTGTATATCCAAGGTCATATTTTTCACCCAATGATTTCTGAATCTAGTCCAGCAATCTATTGTCAAATTAGAGCATAAAGGGCTTTTCTACATGAGGAAATTTACTGGCAAAGTTTTAAGTGCCACATCTGAAAAATGCATAAATGAAAGCAGAAAAAACCCCACTCTTATTCCAGACAAAGGGAAGAAGGGGCTATATTTGTGCACCTATATTACTATAGCAATATCTCTATAATTATGCTACTCAGTTTCCCTTTATAGACAAGCCCTGTTTATCTGACAGAAATAGTGCACCATCTGAGCTGGTGCTAGTCAGATTCCCAAAGGCCCATTGCCCCCAACCCAGAACCCAGTGAAACGGGCTCCATTTTCAGGGGGCTGCTGCTTTGACACGGGAAACAGGCTCTTTTGGGCACTGCATCCTGGCACTTGTCCATGGCCGGGGTGGCAGGTTTGCTGCCCCCCACCTCCACAGGCCTTTGTACATGGCCTCCCGGTAGAAAGCAGCCACCTCTGGCGGGAGATGCAGCAGCTTCAGCAAGCGCCAGGCAAGCTCCCTTGCTGCCACTCACAGCCCTCAGTGCCAATGCCAGACACGCTGCCTTCCCCTAACCTATGGGCAGGGCACGTCGCCCAGCGACTGCTACCACCTCTTACTAAGGGGAGGGGAATAAATAATCCCCCCGCCCTCAGCTACCGCACAGCCTGTCACGTGATGTACCCTCCCCCGCGGACCCCATATGGAAGCACCCAGCAGCTGCTGCCCGTCCGCCCCTCACTCACCCTTTCTCGTCGTCGCCGCGGACATGTGCTCTCGCGAGCGTTGCGGCGAGACTTGTCTCGGCCGCAGATTGCGCGCACAGACCGTTGGCTTGCGGCAGAAGGGCGGGGGAGTCTGTGCGCGCGTTCCTGGCTGCGGCCGCCTCGCACGTGTGGGTGGCAGAGGAGAGGCAAGGGCACTTTCTCCATCCGGGTCCTTTTCTTTCCTCTTGCGGGACCGCCGGCTTGAGCGGGGAGGGCGGCTGCGTCCAGGGCCCGATTAACGCTCCTGGGGGCCCAGGCAGGGCTGCTGATTGGGGATAGGGCCAAAATGCGGGGCTCAGCGTGCAGCTCGAGGCAGGCGGGGGATGCGGGCTCTGGCGCGGGGCTGGAGAAGAGGGACGGGGGCGCAGGAGGGGCTGGGGCTAAGGGATTTGGAGGGTGAGAGGGGGCTCAGGGCAGGAGGTGAAGGTGCGAGGTTTGGGCAGGAGTTGGGCTGTGAAAGGGGGTCTGAGGGAGGGTACAGATGGGATGGGGGTGCAGCTGCTTACCCAGGACAGCGCCCTTTGATGTCAAAGGGGGCCACTCTCACCGCTCACAGTGGCCAGGAATAGGAGCTCTGGGGGCTGCCAACAGCTGAGGGCATTTCAGGGTCAGCTTCCTGATGTGTCAAGTATCAGAGGGGTAGCCCTGTTAGTCTGAATCTGCAAAAGCGGCGAGGAGTCCCGTGGCACCTTATAGACTAACGGAAGCTTATGCTCCAACACTTCGGTTAGTCTATAAGGTGCCACAGAACTCCTCGCCGCTCTTCCTGATGTGGTGCTCTGCACAGTGATGTAGCTTCAGTGTTCTTGCACAAATACTATGATGCTCCCGCTCAGGGATAAGCCCTCTTGTGCAAATGCTTTTGCGCAAGAGGGCCAATGTAGACAGGCAAAACTGTTTTGCTCAAAAAAGCCCTAATGGCGAAAATGGTGATTGGGGCTTTCTTGCGCAAAACTGCGTCTAGATTGGCACAGACGCTTTTCTGCAAAAAGTGCTTTTGCGGAAAAGCGTCCGTGCCAATCTAGATGCCCTTTTCCGCAAATGCTTTTAACGGAAAAACTTTTCCGTTAAAAGCATTTGCGGAAAATCATGCCAGTCTAGACGCAGCCTGGGAGTACCAGTCATGGAGCTGAAGCCAACTGCTAAGCACTGCTTAAAAACCAAAAGTCTGTGGGACAGAGACCATTATGATGCAGTTGTCTGATGCTACAGTATCACAAAATATGTACAAACATGAAAGAAAGCAAACTATTAGTCATTTACATTTTAAAATTAAAAAATAATATGGGCAAAGTTAATTTTTTGCATCAGTCTTTCTATGACAACAGACATTATTTCAAGTGCCTTTATCATGTGAATGTGGCCTTAAATGCAGACTGAAGTCTAAAGACAAAATCATAAAACAAATTGAGAAATTTAGTATTATTAATTCACCATTGCTAGTTAATTTTACAAATTAATATTAACCAAGGATTTGGCATAACAAAATTAATGCATTATGTTGAGTGACATGGAAGATTGCCTGTATTTTGTGAGATTTTATTCTAAATTGATTTGGATCCTGTGATTCCTCCTATTACATGGGGTAACAGAGAAGGAGAGAAATTGGGTAACAAAGTGCCTCCTCACCCTGCAGAAAGTAAGACAATACAGCATGACATACTCCCCACTTCCCTTAGTCCTGGTCTTCACTATGGAGGTATTTCAAAATAATAACAAGGGGAGCATCCACACTACCACACCCGTTATTTGAAAATAAGAGGCTGGTTATTTTGAAATAACTTCTGCTTTCCACGAGGAATAACACTTATTTTGAAATAGTGTTAGTGTGGATGCTCCACTGTTGCTATTTTGAAATAATACTCCGCAGAGTATTATTCCAAGTAATTACTCTCTAGTGCTTTTTGGTGCTCTAAGCTGAGGTAGCACATCCACATTAAGGAAGCCTGCCTCGGACTAATTACAAGGCTTCCCCTTAGAATGGACATGCTATTTTGAAATTATTATTTTGCAAATTATTTTGAAATAAGTTAATTCAAAATAATGTCCTAATGTAGACATATCCTTAGATACCACAAAGTTAGATGTCATGTAAAATCCTTATATACATAGGCTGCGTCTACACTGGCATGATTTTGCACAAATACGGAAAAGTTTTTCTATTAAAAGTATTTGCACAAGAGACCGTCTATACTGGCATGTACCTTTGCGCAAAAGCATCAGTGCCAGTGTAGACGCTCTTGCGCAAGAAAGCTCCAACAGCCATTTTAGCCATCGGGCTTTCTTGCGCAAGAAATTAACTTGGCTGTTTACACTGGCCCTCTTGTGCAAGAATACTTGCGCAAGAAGGCTTATCCCTGAGCGGGAGATTCGGAGTATTTGCACAAGAACCACTGATTTTGTACAGTACAAAGTCAGTGTTCTTGCGCAAATACTCGTGGCCAGTGTAGACAAGCGGCAAGATTTTGTACAAAAACGGCCGCTTTTGCACAAAATCTTGCCAGTCTAGATGCACCCATAGAGTTCTGTGGGCTTTTTGGAGTGGATCTGGAGATTTAGTCTGTAGGCATTCTCCCTTCATGACTACACAGATTTCCAAATTTAAAATCCAAGCTTCTGTGATTTTTCTGGCACAGCTACAAAGGAATGACATAGTATTGGCATACCAAGACAGGTTCCCAGAAGTTAACAGATCCACAGAGCAATGTGTAGACCTAGGGATGCACAAAGTTGCAAAAAGAGTACTCTAAGGAACTTCTGTCTCTGCAAATTTAGTGGTATATATTAGGGATGTTAATGATTGGGCATTTGTGTAAACATGTAAATGCTGGAAATGTAGCAGTTACACGTTTACACACGGTGGGAGGGGGCAGGCAGGAGCTGGTGCAGGAGTCTCTGTGGAAGTCAGCAGGGGGCGGCTTCATGGAGCTGGCATGTGCGGAGAGCCAGCTTAAAAGCCGGTTCCCCCTGCCCTGTGATGTTGACTCTGGGAGGCAGCAAGGGGCAGGTAGGTAGCTTTGAGAAGTCAACGTGTGGAGAGGTGGCTTAAAAGTCAGCTCCCCATGCATATCACAGGCAGCAATGGGAGAAGTGCATGTAGTGAATAGGATTAACTGATAAACCCAGGTTTATTGGTTAATCATGTAATCGACTACATATTAACATCCTTAGTATACATCCCATAAACATCCTTTCCAAGGGGACATTAAGAGGAAATTAAAGATAGTCTTACATATTAGCCTGGGCACTCTGTCCCCATTACCTACCGTGGAGGACAGCTATGACATTGGCCTTTAGTTGCATGGAATTAATAAAACAGGAGTATTGAAATTTGATAGATATTTTATCATATTGATGTTAGAATACAAGCTACCACAATTAAAAGACAATTTACAGTATATTAGGCTTATTTTAAGCGAAATCATCAAGGGAATTCCAAACTTCTTGAAAAATATCATTTTAAAAGTCTCACCCTGTTGAACATTAATATCCTGCTAGATTGTATATGCTATCATTATATATGAAGTTACGAGGTATTACTGAAAAATATTGTGAAACTGGGAACTCCCATTGTTGGCCTTTCAAGTACAACAATGGAAAAGGCAAACAGCAGTCAAAGAAAGAATCAGCTGTTCCGGGAACTGTACACAATAGAGTCTTCTCACAGAGATAACAAAGACAATGGAGACCACCTGCCAGTGGTCCCAGACCAGGATATGGTCAGGATCTATGACCTTGCTTGTGTCATCTCTCAGGGTGAGACACTGCTTGCTTCAAATTCTGTTTAGCTTGTAGAACTCAAACTGCTAATTTAATTTGTTTCTTAAAGTAATCAACTCTTATTTCTATGCATGCTACTTATAATCACTTCAAATCTGTCTATCAGTGGCTAATAGATCTGTTTCCTGTTTTACCTAAAATAGGGTATTTTGGTTGAAGTGCTTGGGAAATCTCAGTTCAGTTTACAAAGGCTAGTCTGTTTCCTCCACACATTGAAGGAACTGTGGACTGGGTACTGAACTTAAACTGATCATATTTTTGGCCAGTGCTAGATGGTACAGTTCTGGGGTCTAATGGCAATGAGCAGAGGAATTGGTTGGAACCTCTACTGTTGGCTAATGAATGGATGAGAAAGCATTCATGTAACTCAAATGGGTATGTCCCTACCTGTAGATGTCAGTGTATGTATAGTACCTGCCAGAGGTTTGTGTCTTGACATAGCATCACAGGGCAACAGGGATACCCCAGGTTGGTAGGACAGAAGGCTCAGTGATTGCTCAATCTAGGATGCACCCCAGGAACTTCTGTCACAATAATCTCCAGAGTATTTTAGAAAACTAGAGTCAGAAAAACTTACATTCCTGCAGAAAAAGAGCATCTTTCCTCTAAACAAGCCAATTTAGGAAGGCAGGGAAGCGGGGAGGTTGGGTGGAAGGAAAATGGAAATCACTTATGGGAGACCAGGAAAAAAGCATGGTGAAAATATGTTGCTTACTTAATCCATACAGAAAGCAGCAAGAAGGCAGCACAAGAACTGATATTCATGCCCCAGAATTGTAGTACATACAATACCCCCTCCTGTATTTGTTCCTTCTGTTATCTGTTCTAGAGAAGGCAATAGAAAGCCGATTGGTGCGGAGATGCACATAAATCAGAGGGAGACTTCTCTTAGAGGAGAATCCATTGATAGAGATTCTCTAAGCTGTAGTCAGAAAGAGAGGAGGGGAGAGGGAAAACCATGGGCCAGAGCAGACAAACAACCGCATACAAAGGAATCCACTGCATCAGGGAAGGGAAGACAAATAACCAGTGGCAAATTTCGAAAGTGCTTGTACACAAATGCTAGGAGTCTGACTAATAAGATGGGTGAACTAGAGTACCTCGTATTAAATGAGGAGATTGACATAATAGGCATCACTGAAACCTGGTGGAATGAGGAAAATCTGTGGGACATAATCATACCGGGATATAAAATATATCGAAAGGATAGAGCAGGCCGGGTGGGTGGCGGAGTGGCACTGTATGTGAAAGATAATGTAGAATCAAATGAAATAAAAATAGTAAGTGAATCAACATGTTCAATAGAATCGCTATGGATAGTAATTCCATGCTCCAATAATAAGAAATTAGCAGTAGGGATATATTACCGACCATCTGACCAGGACAGCGATACTGACATTGAAATGCTGAGGGAGATTAGAGAGGCTACCAAAATAAAGAACTCTATAATGATGGGGGATTTTAATTACCCCCATATTGACTGGATACATGTCACCTCAGGAAGAGAAGCGGAGATAAAATTTCTCAATGGCTTAAATGACTGCTTCTTGGAGCAGCTAGTGCAGGAACCCACAAGGGGAGAGGCAATTCTCGATTTAGTCCTGAGTGGAGTGCAGGATCAGGTCCAGGATATAACCGTTACTGGACCGCTTGGGAATAGTGACCATAATATAATAACATTCAACATTCCTGTGGTGGGAAGAGCACCTCAGCAGTCCAGCACCCTGGCATTTAATTTCAAAAAGGGGAATTACACAAAAATGAGGAGGTTAGTTAAACAGAAATTAAAAGGCACAGTGACTAGAGCCAAATCCCTGAAAGCTGCATGGAAACTTTTTAAAGACACCATAATTGAGGCCCAACTTAACTGTATACCCCAAATTAAAAAACATAGCAAGAGACCTAAAAAAGAGTCACCATGGCTTAACCACCATGTAAAAGAAGCAGTGAGGGACAAAAAGGTATCTTTTAAGAAGTGGAAGTCCAATCCTAGTGAGATAAAAAGAAAGGAACATAAACACTAAAATCAAGTGTAAAAATGTAATAAAGCAAAAAAAGATTTTGAGGAACAGCTAGCCAAAAACTCAAAAAGAAATAACAAAATGTTTTTTAAGTACATTAGAAGCAGGAAGCCTGCTAAAAAACCTGTGGGTCCCCTAGATGATCGAGCTATAAAAGGAGCAATCAAGAACAATAAAGCCATTGCGGAGAAACTAAATGATTTCTTTGCTTCAGTCTTAACGGCTGAGGACGTTGGGGAGATTCCTGAATCTGCACCGTCCTTTGTGGGTGATGAATCTGAGGAACTGTCCCGGATTGAAGTGTCATTAGAGGAGGTTTTGGAACAAATAGAAAAACTTAATGTTAACAAATCTCCGGGACCAGATGGCATTCATCCAAGGGTTCTAAAAGAACTCAAATGGGAAATTGCTGAACTATTGTCTGTGGTTTGTAACCTATCCCTTAAATCGGCTTCCGTACCTAATGACTGGAAGGTAGCCAACGTGACACCAATATTTAAAAAGGGCTCTAGAGGCGATCCTGGCAATTACAGACCGGTAAGTCTAACTTCAGTACCGGGCAAATTAGTCGAAACAATAGTAAAGAATAAAATTGTGAAGCATGTAGAAGAACATAATTTATTGGACAAAAGTCAACATGGTTTCTATAAAGGGAAGTCCTGTCTTACTAATCTGTTAGAGTTCTTTGAAGGGGTTAACAAACGTGCGGAAAGGGGGATCCAGTAGATATAGTATACTTGGATTTTCAGAAAGCCTTTGACAAGGTCCCTCACCAAAGGCTCTTGTGTAAATTACATGGCCATGGGATAAGAGGGAAGGTCCTTTCTTGGATTGAGAACTGGTTAAAAGACAGGAAACAAAGGGTAGGAATAAATGGTAAATTTTCAGATTGGAGAGGTGCTGTACCCCAAGGGTCAGTCCTGGGACCAATCCTTTTCAACTTATTCGTAAATGATCTGGAGAAAGGGGTAAGCAGTGATGTAGTAAAGTTTGCAGATGATACCAAACTGTTTAGGATAGTCAAGACAGAAGCAGACTGTGAGGGACTCCCAGAAGATCTCACCAAACTGAGTGATTGGGCAACAAAATGGCAAATGAAATTTAATGTGGATAAGTGTAAAGTAATGCACATCGGGAAAAATAACCCCAACTATACGTACAGTATGATGGGGGCTAATTTGGCTACAACGAATCAGGAAAGAGATCTTGGAGTTTTCATGGACAGTTCTCTGAAAACTTCCACACAGTGTGCAACGGCGGTCAAAAAGGCAAATAGGATGATAGGCATTATTAAGAAAGGGATAGAAAATAAGACCCAGAATATCTTACTGCCCCTGCATAAAACTATGATACGCCCACATCTTGAATAGTGTGTACAGATGTGGTCTCCTCACCTCAAGAAAGATATTTTGGCCTTGGAAAGGGTTCAGAAAAGGGCAACTAAAATGATTAGGGGGTTTGGAACGGGTCCCATATGAGGAGAGGTTAAAGCGACTGGGACTTTTCAGTTTAGAAAAGAGGAGACTGAGGGGGGATATGATAGAGGTATATAAAATCATGAGTGGTGTGGAGAGGGCCGATAAAGAAAAGTTATTAGTTCCCTAAATAGAAGAACTAGAGGACACCAAATGAAATTAATGGGTAGCAGGTTTAAAACTAATAAAAGAAAGTTCTTCTTCACACAGCGTGTAGTCAACCTGTGGAACTCCTTGCCAGAGGAGGCTGTGAAGGCTAGGACTAAAATAGAGTTTAAAGAGAAGCTAGATAATTTCATGGAGGTTAGGTCCATAAAAGGCTATTAGCCAGGGGATAAAATGGTGTCCTTGGCCTCTGTTTGTCAGAGGCTGGAGAGAGATGGCAGGAGACAAATCGCTTGATCATTGTCTTCGGTCCACCCTCTCTGGGGCACCTGGTGATGGCCACTGTCGGTAGACAGGATACTGGGCTAGATGGACCTTTGGTCTGACCCAGTATGGCCGTTCTTATGTTCTTATCCCATAAACGATGAAGCATAAACGGTCTCATTTTACAAAATTTCATGTTTACATGGGGCTAGTAACAAATGGAATTGATTAAGAAAGTTATATGACAATCTTAATAAGATATATACTACAGTAGAACCTCATTTATGAACACAGCGTTATAAAGTATACAATCAGGCAGCAGCAGAGACAAAACAAAAAAAGCAATTGCAGTTCAGTACTGTGTTTAATGTAAACTACTAAAAAAAAGAAAGGGAAAAGAAAAATAAGGAAATTGTGTTTGTGCTTGTTTCATTTAAATTCGTATGGTTAAAAGCAACATTTTTCTACTACATAGTAAAGTTTCAAAGCTGTACTAAATCAACATTCAGCTGTAAACTTTTGGAAAAAAATCCCATAACATTTTGTGCGAGTTATGAACAACCTCTATTCCCGAAGTGTTCATAACGCTGATACTATAGTCATTGAATTAAACCTTTAAAACAATTGGCATACAGAAAAAGAAAAATACAGAATAATCTGGAGCTATTAACTCCAGTGTGAGCTACATAAAAATGCAAACCAAGAGAATATCTGTTTGAAATCAGCATTGGAGAAAATTACAGAAGATGGTTGGATAGGTATAATGAATGACAGATTGCAAGGCTACAGCAAAAATGGTCAACATGATGGTTGGAATTAAGATGAGAGGTAATAATCTGTCTGGCCTCATTCAAAGAAGCTGTGTACAATTTTGAGCACTTAATTCTACTATTAATAAAGCATCAGTATCCAAAAATGAGCAACAGAAGATAAAGGGCTAACTTGTCCACCATGAGCTCTCTTCATTGAAAGAGATGGTGATGCCATTGCAAGGAAGCAATGTGATCCTGTGCTGTTCCATCTAGACTGTTCCAAATTATGCTAATAGGGCAGGAGAAGCAGAGATCTGCCACATCCCCAGGCTATTTTAAGGTGAGGAGCCAGCTCTATGCCAGCTGAGAGTTGTTTGCACCACGTGATCAGTACAAAGAGAATGGAACATAAATTAGAATCTGACCTACAGATCTGACAATTCTCAGAATTATGAGGAAAGGTTAAAGGAATTTAAGATTCATAAAAGTAAAGGCAATGGAGAGAGATTATAGTTCTATACAAATCAACGAGTGAAAATAATACAGGAAAAAAGTGAAAAGTTATTCAAGACCTAAACTTAAAAGTAGCATGGGACAAGGGAACTGGGGAACATTTGTAAGGGGTAAACATGGCAAGATAGCAGAGACGCATGTGTAGGAAAACTGCAGAAAGAGGAACAGAACATATGGGAGGAGAAAAATTAATTAAGATAAGAAGTAGATTGTATGAATAATTTCAGAAGTGTCTCCACTCTGTTAGAGAAGGGCAATAACCACACTGGCTGTGTCTACACTGGCAAGTTTTTCCTCAAAACCAGCTGCTTTTGCGGAAAAACTTGCCAGCTGTCTACAATGGCCGCTTGAATTTCCGCAAGAACACTAACGATCTCATGTAAGAAATCAGTGCTTCTTGTGGAAATACTATGCTGCTCCCATTCGGGCAAAAGTCCTTTTGCGCAAAAGGGCCAGTGTAGACAGCTCAGATTTGTTTTGCGCAAAAAGCCCTGATCACGAAAATGGTGATTGGGGCTTTTTTGCGCAAAAGTGTGTCTAGATTGGCACGGATGCTTTTCCGCAAAAAGTGCTTTTGCAGAAAAGCGTCCATGCCAGTCTAGACGCTCTTTTCCGTTAAAAGCATTTGCGGAAAATCATGCCAGTCTAGATGTAGCCACTGTGTAATTTAAGTACCATTAACAAACTGCGGGATTGTCTATACCACACAGTTTTGTTGACAAAACAGTGGACATGTACACACTACAATGCCCCTTCTGCTGACAAAGCTTCCCTTTTTAGCCAACAAAATAAAACCACCTCAAGAAGAGGTGCAGAGTTTTTTACAGCGAAGTTATATGAACAAAGTGTCAATGAAGACACCACACTTGGTTATGTTGCTATAAATGTCCGCCAGGAGTTGTCCCACAATGCCCACCCTGATCACTCTGGTCAGCAGTTCAAACTCTGCCGCCTTGCATCCAGGTACACAGGCATCCACTCCTCCCCCTTTACAGGTCCAGACATTTTTGAAATTTCACTTCCTGTTCGATTGGTGGGACAACTCATATTGTATCTCACTATCTGACCAGGGCATTTCCATATGGCAAATGTTCTCCCACTTGGAGCACTCCTGAATTGTTGGTTCTGCTTGCACTGTGGGGAGAGGGTGCTGTGCAAATCCCAGTTCTGTTTCGGCCCAAGTTTAATGCCTATGAGCAGATTTTTCATGGCTTGTTGGATAAGGGCTATAAATGGGACGGTCAAACCATCACTCTGATGCTGTGCCAAAGACCTGCCACTATATAAGGAGCTAGATGACATCCTTGTCAGTTACCCCAACTCCAAGAGCTCCATGGATAATTTGGTAGGGCTTCAGGCAGTGGATGAGATGAGTCAGAACTTCTTTTTCTCTCCTCTGCAGTCCATCTCTGGCATTCATGTAGGTGAAGAGAGCTCTGGTAAGTGATCTTTTTTAGTTGATGCTGTTTTGTAATATGCAGTTCTTCTCTGTATATTCTAGAAGTGGGTGATAGAATAGAAATGTACAAGACTTGCTATGTTTGAACATGCTCCACATTCCCCTGGGCAGTTAAGCAGCATAGCTAATCCATACTGAGGTTTCACAAGATTCCTCCAGAGAACAAACCCATCTATTTCAAACACATTGTCAAGAGTCAAAGACCTTCAAAGCAGGATGTGATTAATGGCCCTGCATATTTGAGTTAACACTGCCTCAGCAGCCAACTTCCCAACTCCAAACTGATTCATGATTGACTGATTGCAGTATGGAGTCACCAGCTTCCACACATGCTCAGCACATGTTTCTCCAACAAGAGGCAGCTCTCATTCTGGTATCCTTGTGCAGCAGAGTAAGGATGAGTTCTGCATACAATTCCAAGAAGGTGGCTTTTCACTTCAGAAAGTTCTGTTACCACTTCTCAGCATCCCAGGCCTGTATAATGATGCAATCCCACCACTCCATGCTTGTTTTCTTAGCTCAAAAGTTTCTGCTGACCCTCTTTAGCTGCTCTGTGAATGCTGAAAGCAATCTGGTGTTGTTTATTTCCATGGCATGCAGCAGGTCAGGCAATTCTGATTCCAGTTCAGACTGGAAGCTCATGATGCATTGTATGACCATCTGCGACGTGTTCATAACAGTGACCACAACATTAGAGAACAGTGAGGGATCCATCCCTTTCAGACAGAGATGTCAGGCACACAGTAAATGGAAGCCATTGAAAAATGCTATGAAATTCAGTCAGAAGCCCAGGGAATTCTGGGACAGAAAGGACTGCATGATGGGATATTGAGCTTGCACTCATGATATAATGCAATCCACTCTGTCTTCCCGCAACTCCTACCAGCAGAAGACGGCAAGTTGCTTCCCACAATGTACTGCTCTCACTGTCGATGCTAGAGCAGCAAATGTGGACATGCTTTGCCAAAGAAGGAGCCTACTGTGAACGTGTCACACAATTTGGGGACACACAACTCTGTAGTGTAGGACAAAGTGGATACATAACAGCTCATCTTATTACACACTTGGAGCTTAATCATTCTGAAAGCGGAGAAACAACAAAAGAGAAAAAAGCTGGTTAGCAGTTTTAATTAACACAATGCTAGTACATTGTTTCAACAAAAGCACGGTGATACTAGTCAAGATATAACCAGGAAGTGAAACCAAGAGTATATTTAAATATGCAAATAACTATTCAAAAACAGTTAGTCCCACAAAATCATTCAATGGAAACTGTCCAATTCAAAACAATAGCACTAATCTTCCAGGCGCCACCTTTCCTGTCTTGGGCATGAATACATACAATACTTCTTTACTTTAATTTCTCTGTATTGAGAAAAAAATCAATATTTGCTTCCAAGAATAATAATAATCTTTATAAATCCTTACTTAAAATAGAAGTTAGAAAAATGGGCAAAAGTAGAATGCCCTTGATAGGATTATATTAGTTTCCAAAGAATATGGACTTGACTATAAATACATTAAAAGCAAGAGGAAGACCAAGGACAGGGTAGGCCCACTGCTCAGTGAGGAGGGAGAAGCAGTAACAGGAAACTTGGAAATGGCGGAGATGCTCAATGACTTCTTTGTTTCGGTCTTCACCGAGAAGTCTGGAGGTGTGCCTAACGTAGTTAATACAAGCAGAGAGAGGGTAAGTTTAGAAGATAGGATACACAAAGAACAAGTTAAAAATCACTTAGGAAAGTTAGATGTCAGCAAGTCACCAGGTCCTGATGAAATGCATCCCAGGATACTCAAGGAGCTGATAGAGGAGGTATCTGAGCCTTTAGCTATGATCTTTGAAAAATCATGGAAGACAGGGGAGATACCAGAAGACTGGAAAAGGGCAAATATTGTGCCCATCTATAAAAAGGGGAATAAGAACAACCCAGGAAACTACAGACCGGTCAGTTTAACGTCTGTCCCAGGGAAGATAATGGAGCAGGTAATTAAGGAAATCATATGCAAACACTTGGAAGGTAATAAAGTGATAGGGAATAGCCAGCATGGGTTTGTGAAGAACAAGTCATGCCAAACTAATCTGATAGCTTTCTTTGATAGGATAACGAGCCTTGTGGATAAGGGAGAAGCGGTGGATGTCATATACCTAGACTTTAGTAAGGCATTTGATACGGTCTCGCATGATATTCTTATTGATAAACTAGGCAAATATAACTTAGATAGGGCCACGATAAGGTGGGTGCATAATTGGCTGGATAACCGTAGTCAGAGAGTTGTTAACGGTGCTAAATCCTGCTGGAAAGGGATAACAAGTGGAGTTCCGCAAGGGTCTGTTTTGGGACCCGTACTGTTCAATATCTTCATCAATGATGTAGATATTGGGATAGAGAGTACGCTTATTAAGTTTGCAGATGATACCAAACTGGGTGGGGTTGCAACTTCTTTGGAGGATAGGGACATAATTCAAAATGACCTTAGCAAGTGAGAGAAATGGTCAGAGGTAAACAGGATGAAGTTTAATAAAGAGAAATGCAAAGTGCTCCACTTAGGAAGGAACAATCAGTTCCATACATACAAGATGGGAAGCGACTGTCTAGGAAGGAGCATGGCAGAAAGGAATCTAGGGGTCATAGTGGACCACAAGTTGAATATGAGTCAACAGTGTGATGCTGTTGCAAAAAAAGCAAATATGATTCTAGGTTGTATCAACAGGTGTGTTGTAAGCAAAACTCGTGAAGTCATTCTGCCGCTCTACTCTGCACTAGTTAGGCCTCAGCTGGAGTACTGTGTCCAGTTCTGGGCGCCACATTTCAAGAAAGATGTGGAGAAATTGGAAAGGGTACAGAGAAGAGCGACAAGAATGATTAAAGGTCTAGAGAACATGATCTATGAAGCCAGGCTTCATGAACTGGGCCTGTTTAGTTTGGAAAAAAGAAGATTAAGGGGGGACATGATAGCGGTTTTCAAATATCTAAAAGGGTGTCACAAGGAGGACGGAGAAAATTTGTTCCTCTTGGTTTCTGAGGACAGGATAAGGAGTAATGGGCTTAAAGTGCAGCAAGGGAGGTTTAGATTGGACATTAAGAAAAAATTCCTAACTGCCAGGGTGGTCAAATATTGGAATAAATTGCCAAGGGAGGTGGTGGCATCTCCCTCTCTGGAGATATTTAAGAACAGGTTAGATAGATATCTGTCAGGGATGGTGTAGACGGAGCTTGGTCCTGGTTTGAGGGCGGGGGGCTGGTCTCGATGACCTCTCGAGGTCCCTTCCAGTCCTATGAATCTATGATTTTATGATAACAAACTGCCCAAATTCAAGCACACATGAAAATGTACTCACAACTACATAACTGAATTTCTGCAACTCAGATTAAAAAAATCAGAATTTTTGAAATTCTCCCTTCACTCAGCTATATTGTAGAGATTGTACTGTCTTTTTTTCATGTGGCTTCTTTCTTTCCTTCATCACTGTAGACCAAGAAGAGGAAGCTGAAAATTAGATCCTCCATAACTGCATAAACTATTTGTTTCCACAATGTTACTCAGCATGCAATTTTGACTCTACCTCTGTTCCATATTAAGTACACTATTAGAATCTCACTTGCCAAATCTATGCTGCAGCTTATCATTTTACTAGCAAAGGGTCTATAGTTTACATAGATTGAACTCTCATTGAAATCAAAGGCATTTTTTCTTTCACTGAGGGTATGTCTACACTATAGAGTTTTGTTGGAAAAATGGCCGTTTTTCCAACAAAACCTGAGTTATATCCACACTGCAATTGCATTCTTCCGAAAGTAAATTGAAAGAACAGAGGGGGTTTTCCGGCACTGGTAATCCTTTTTCTACGAGGAAGAAGCTGTTTTCTGAAAGAGCTTTTTCAGAAAAAGGTGCGTGCGGACGGGGAAGAGGGAGTTCTTTCGAAAGCAGAGGAAAGAGAAAAAGCACAGGTGCCCTGGTGGCCACTCTGTCCATAGTAATCACAGCTGAAATTCAAGATAGCGTCCATTCAGTGTGAACGCTATCTTTCAAAAAAGCAGATCGCTTTTTCAATGCGCTTTTGTGTGTGGACGCTCTCTTTCAGAAGAAATTTCTTCAAAAGCTCTCTTCTGAAAAAAGGTTCTTCCAAAAGAAGTCTGCAGTCTAGACATAGCCTGAATCAGCTTACCTTTAGTGGGATGCTCTATTTGCGTAAGTTTCACTGCTGTCTAATACAGACAGAAATGTGTTCTACAGACTGCAAGAGCATATCACCTCTTGGCCCATCTGAAGAGCATAACACCAACAATTCTCTCTTTTTAATCTCCAGGCTTATAGAGGAGCAGCACAATTTGGCCATAAGTGAGAGAGTCAGTTTGAAACAAAGAAGGAAAATGACTTATAATGTCTTCTATTAGGATCATATATTCCTATATATTAGGAAATATATTTTAGTGCAATATATATATATATATATATATATATATATATATATATATATATATATTAGTGCACTGTAAAAGAGGAAAATTGGTCCAGGGATCTGATTATCTGCAAGTAAACTGTGATATCTGATTACTTGTAAGTAAATTGTGGAAAAAGGGGATCGTATTATTCAGAGCACAATAAAAAAAGTCTTCACTAAATCACTGGATAAATTATTATTGATAAGCTGTATGCTGTCTTATTTCCAATCTATTCAATTAAAAAACAGCTGTTACAGGAAGAAAGGGCCAAATTAATCTCTAGAGTAATTCTACTGAATTCACTAGTTACAGTTAGAATGAATTTAGACTTCATATCCTAAAATAGTTTGTTCAGAATCATTTTGTAAACAATTTTAGAATTTCCACTTCCAGTTTAGGTCATGTTGACCTGTATCACATACTGCACACTGGATGTCATCAGTGACTTCACGAATGATTTTATTTGACATACTAACATACTAAAGGAGTTTTGTCATATAGGACATGCGACAAGTATTTAAAGTTGCATGCTGAGGTTTGGAATCAGTTTCTGTGGGACAAAACCAAGAGGGGCCAACAGATGCAACAGAATATTTCAGCAATAACTTCAAGAATATTACAATGGAGAGCCCGTGACTTGTACTATGCCCTTTGTTCAATAAGAAATCAAAGCAGATGTTGTCTTAGTATTTTTCCAGTACAATAGCCAAAAGAAAACAAAATATGTCACACACATGTTAATGTTTAAAACAAAGATTACAATTCATGATAAAACAAAAGCTGGTTGTTACAAAATTAAGTAATAGTACTGGTAATCACAGTAAAGTTAATCAAATATAGTACAACAGAATACATTTATTTTAAGGTTCAAACAAAACATTCTCAGGAAATAGATTTTCTTAATGAAGTTTAAATTGTACATCCTCCATTCATTTTTGATGTTTGAATGTTAATGATGATAAACCAAAGAGTTTCTTTCTCTAATACTTTTCAGTGCTCCTCAGATTGAAAAAATATTTAATTGGAATAAAAACTTTAAAAATATACAACGAGAAAACAGAATATTTTAGTTTCAAATAAACCAACAAACCAAAAATGACTACAGACATATAAAACCAGGAGATTTGAAGTTTGAAGTCGAACCTTCCTGGGTTCAAGAAGAAAGGGGTTTTCTTTTGTTTCATTTGATGGTGGCAGCCTATTTCTCAAGACCAGGGAATCTGTGATGTTGGGGAGCTTTTAAGCAGAATCCTATAGAGGCAGGGTACTTTTAAGTTGTCGGAGTGCCAGAGTGGGGAACAGACTTGACAGAGGTCAACAAGCATGTGGACAAGGGTAATCTGGTGGATATAGTCTACTTAGATTTCCAGAAAGCCTTTGACAAGTCCCTCATCAAAGGCCCCTAAGCAAAGTAAGTTGTCATGGGATAAAAGGGAAGGTCCTCTCATGGAATGATAACTAGCTAAAGGATAGGAAACAAAGGATAGGAATAAATTGTCAGTTTTCAGAATGGAGAGAGGTGGTGTCCCCTAAAGGGTCTGTACTGGGACCAATACTAGTCAATATATTCACAAATGATCTGGAGAAAAGGGTAAACAGTAAGGTTGCACAATTTGCAGATGATACTAAACTGCTCTAGAGAGCGAAGTCCAAAGCAGACTGTGAAGAGCTTCAGAATGTTCTCACAAAATGACAAATGAAATTCCATGTTGATAAGTGTAAAATAATGCATATTAGAAAACATCCAAATTATATGCATAAAATGATGAGGACTAAATTAGCTGCACCACTCAGGAGATAGATCTTAGAATCACTGTGGATAATAATCTGAAAAGTTACGCTCAATGTGCAGTGGTAGTCAAAAAGCAAATGTTGGGAATCATTAAGAACAGGATAGAGAATAAGGCAGATAATATCTTATTGCCTCTATATAAATCCACATTATGCTCACATCTTGAATACTGCATTGAGATGTGGTCACCTCATCTCAAAAAAGATACCTTAGCATTGAAAAAAGTTCAGAAAAGAGCAATGAAAATATTAGGGTTGCAATATGAGGAGAGATTAATAGGTCTTTGAAAAGAGATGACTAAGAGAGGATATGATAGAGGTCTATAAAATCATGACTGGCATGGAAAAGTGAATAGAGTTATTTACTCATTTCCATAACACAATAACTAGAGGTCACCTAATGAAATTAATAAGTAGCAGATTTAAAACAAATAAACAATGCACAATCTGTGAAAGACTTTGCCAGAGGATGTTGTGAAGGCCAAGACTATAACATGTTTAAAAAAAGAACTAGATAAATTCATGGAGGATAGCTCCATCAATGACTATTAGACAGGATGTTTCTAGCCTCTCTTTGTCAGAATGTGGGAATGGGTGACAGGAGAATGAATTATTTGACAATTACCTGTTCTGTTCATTCCCTTTGTGTTGTTGCTAGATGGACCTCTGGTCTGACCCAGTATAGCTGCTCTATATTCTTATGTTCTCTGCTCCTCCCTCTTCAAATTGTTTCAGGTTGAAGTTTTTCAAAAATGTCAGTAAACTGAAAAGCCCCCCCAAATTGCTTTGGTTGAATAAAATCTTTTGTTAAAAATGTGGGTGCTTAATGATGGTCTTTAAAAAATGCAGTTAAAGGAAATGCCAAAAGGCAATTCAAACAGAAAAAATGCAACATTTAATTTCAAAATGTCAAAACAAAATTATTCAGTTTTGCCCCAACACAAACAACTGACTCCTTTCACCATAAAAAGTTTCAGATGAAATATTGTGCCCCCATCTTTCCTCTTCGTCTTTCAGAATATTTTCTAGACTCCTCTATTTCCTACAAATTCCTCTGTCTCCTCACATGCCTTTGAGACTCTGTATTTCAAAGCTCTTCCCCAAAATTTCAGTCTCTTATGCCATTACTCTCCTCTAGTCTTTCCTCTTTCTTTTTCCAAAATCATCTAACTTTCTCCCTGTTGTTCTCTGATCCTCAAAATATCTCTCGGCCCAGTATCTCTCATGTCTCAAAAATCCTTCTATCCCTAAATTCTGATCTAATCTGCCACATCGTATTTGGATCCCTGCAAGGGGCCTTTTTACATGATGTCCAGAGTGCTACGTTTTACGTAGTTCCATGTGTGGTATTTTATACAGACTAGGTAGTGTTATAATTTACATATAACCATACATTTCAGCTTCTGATCAATACATCTTGCCCTAAGTCAATGGTGGGGCTGGTACATATCTTCACAAAAAAGTTAGTTAATGGCTTGGGTTGGGAAACGATTAAGAGATGCTGGGCAAATGGGTACTGGACAGTGGGGATTCTTGAAATGGGAGGCATTTGAAAGGTAGTGAGATTGCTGGAGTGGGTTTATGCTAAGGTATCTTGATACTGTCTAGCAAGCCAAAGGGTCATATTGTCCAGAAAGTAGCTAGGTATTATCTGGGGATAACTGGGATAGGCAGGTGCTTGCTGTCTGGAAAGGTTTCTAGGATCTTTAGGAAAGAGTTCTATTTAGAGAGCTAAGAGGAGGGAGGGAAGTAGTAATTCGAGTTTGGCTAAGATACCTTGGGGCTAGTTGTGTGTGCTTTTACCTGTTACCATGGCTAGCCCCTGCCACTGCTGGACTTCTGATTTTTTCCTGCTGGGAGCACTAGGAAAAAACCCAGCAACCTCCCTTGTAGACCTGCCTCAGCACCTTCCAGTTGCCCCATAAGGCAGAAAAGCAGAAGTGCGTTCAAATGCCTTTTGCTTCCACACTATACAGCTGTATGTGTGAGGATAGATTAAACAAAGCGGACAGCCAAGTGCATGACATTGGCAGTCCTAGGTCATTATTCCTATATCCTCTCTATAAATGAGAATACTCAGGGATATAGAAATTAATAATAGCAGAGCAGGGGGAAAAGATGCCATATCTCTTGGGCCCAGAAACTTTGATGTATCCACTAAATATGTCTACCTGCTGTCTGGGAGAGTTCTTTCCCTGAAACCATAAGATATATTACTCCCTAGATTGTGCAACAATTCAGAAAGACAAGCACCCCCCTTACTCTCTAAGGCCACAAGCCAGGCCCCATTATAAAAATTTCACTTAACTGTGTCAAAGTGAAAATGCTTTGTCAAAAGCTTTCTACTTTAATTAGAGATTGTCTCAATACGAACAGCTCATGCTCTGAAACAGTTACTCATTCACTCTAACCTAGTGGTTCCCAAACTTTTTGGCATCATGCTCCCCTTTTTGATTTTTGAAAAACCCTCATGCCCCCCCCCCTAAAATAGCAGCAAAAAAAAAAAAAGGAACTGAACAGGGCAGCAAAACTTGATGGGGAGAGGGAGGCTGGGTCACCTCGCGCCCCCCCTGGAATTTCTTCACGCCCCTCAGTTTGGGAACCCAGGCTCTCACCTGTACTTTTATTGACTACTATGATGAATTTTACTTTTTGAGAACACTTGGGAATCAAATGCAGCAACACGTTTTCTGAGTGATCATGTCAGGTTTGGAACACATATAGGCATAGCTTGCGAGTTGCATTCCTAGTATAACCTATGAGTTCTTGGGATGGACTCTAGGTATTGTTTTTAACCTTTGAAGCACTTCTTGGGTCAAAGATTTCTGGGACTACCTGTTTCTCAAATCAGAAGAAACATTTGCTGTAAACAAGGAAGAAATGTTATTAAAACCCTCAGCTCTAAATGAGTTCCCTCAATTCGTTTTCAAGAACCAAGATTTTTTAACTGGTTGTTTATGCTGCAGATTCATACTCTTTTCCAGACGTTTGAGAAGAGGGAGGGAATAGGGAGTTTTTATTTAGTTTTGGATCCTTGGCTGCTAGCTATTTACTTTTGATGGAATGAGCAGTCTAATTTGGTACATAGAACAATGATTTGAAATTGGTACTTTTACTTTTTGTCAGAGTGCCAGGGCAATTGAAAGAATGAGTACAATTAGTTCACCATCACCCTGGGCAAAATTTTGAGGTTTTATTCTGGCAAACTCACATCAGTGTCCAACAGTCTAAATGAGAGGTGCAGTTTGATCTTTTCCCTATGTGATGCAAGTACAATTTCTCCTATAGACTATCATCCTGCACACCGCAAAGAATTAATTTTAGACAACAAGAATTGTGGGGACCTGCATGTCTTGTAGTTTCATGTCCACACTCAGGCATTCCTGCCTCACTGTGCTTGTGGAATCAGAGAACTCTTGTCATGGAAGATGCAGATATCCCAGTGCTTATCTTATTGTGCTGTAGAAGATTTTAAAATGTAAGTGCCACACAAACCTGGCATAACAACTGTTTAAAATATAAAAATAGCAGATGCGGTGGAGGCTGCTATTCTTTTTTGTAAGTCAAGCGCTGTGACTAAAGAGAGCTGCTTAGCAACAGATGGAGAAAATTAGAAGATGATTACATCATTTCTCTCGCTGCAAATTAGGAGTTACAATATTCATTTCCAATCTTCACTGGAAAAAGGGCAGCAGGTCCTTTAAGCACAATTCCTTCCCTTGCCCCACTCCGGGTATGTCTACACTACCCTCCTAATTCGAACTAGGAGGATAATTCAGGCATACCGCACTTGCAAATGAAGCCTGGGATTTGAATTTCCCGGGCTTCATTTGCATGAAGCCGGACAGCGCCATTTTTAAATGCCGGCAGTTCGAACCCCGTGCCGCGCGGCTACACGCGGCATGGAGTAGCTAGTTTGGATTAGGCTTCCTAATCCGAACTAGCTGTACTCCTCATTCCACGAGGAGTACAGCTAGTTCAGATTAGGAAGCCTAATCCGAACTAGCTACTCCGTGCCACATGTAGCCGCGTGGCACGGGGTTCAAACTGCCGGCATTTAAAAATGGCGCCGGCCGGCTTCATGCAAATGAAGCCCGGGAAATTCAAATCCCGGGCTTCATTTGCAAGTGCGGTATGCCTACATTACCCTCCTAGTTTGAATTAGAAGGGTAGTGTAGACATACCCTCCTTTATCCAGAGGCATTGCACCAAACAGCTGGCCCATGCCAGTAACAGATTACTTCCCCTGGGGTACATCTAGACTACACCTCTCTGTCGACAGAGAGATGTAGATTAGGCAGGTCGAAATTGCTAATGAGGCAGGGATTTAAATATCCTGCGCTTCATTATCATAAACATGGCTGCCGCTTTATTTCAAAACGGAACTTTTTCAGAAAAAACGGCAGTCTAAACGCAGATCTTTCAAAAATAAAGCCTTTTTCGACAGAACCTGTAAACCTCATTTTTTGAGGAATACAGGATCTGTTGAAAAAGTCTTTATTTTCAAAAGATCTGCATCTAGACTGCCGTTTTTTTTAAAAAAGCTCCGTTTTGGAAAAAAGCGGCAGACATGTTTATGCTTATGAAGCATGTGATATTTAAATCCCTGCTTCCTTAGCAATTTTGACCTGCCTAATCTACATCTCTCTGTCGACAGAGAGGTGTAGTCTAGACACAGCCTAGGTGTCCACATTCATTTAACTGAGCTTGCTAGAGCCAACGGTTCATCAGTTTGTTGTGCTTGCTTAGCCTGGAGGCAGGTCACCTCTGTGCCATGGTCATGGATAATCCTTTGAGAGATGGCAAACTGCAGTCTTCACCAGTGATAATCAACTACTCGTGCCCTAGCTCCTCCCACACATCTTCCTTTCAGATCTTGGGTACAAAAATAAAAAGAGTGATTGATCACGACAATTTCACTCATATGAATTGCAAACACAGACTGCTAATAGCGAGTTTGGAGAGGGAGTTCTCCTGGTGAAGGGGTAAGCTAATACAGGACCTGTGAGGGAAGGGGCTGTCTGTAGTGTGTGTTTGTGTTTGGGGGGTTTCTTGCTGTTTGCTGAGCTTGTGTTTGGCTGTTTGGGGTTTTTCTCCCCCTTTCTTTCCCCTCCTTCCACTGAGTATATGTTGTGGCTGGCAGGTGGAAGTTGTGAGCTTCTAATTAGGGTTTGAAATCTAGAAGCCTCTGTTCATTGGTTGAGCTTTAATCAAGCAGTGGGCTATCAAGAGTCCAAGGCTTTATAAAGGAGTGAATCAGTGACCAGGGAGCTTGCAAACAGGGACTACTACCAGGGAGTTTGGAGAGGGAGTTGGAAAGGGGGCGAGATACACTCACCATTCTTTAAAATCTTTTTGCTACACTCCTGCCCTTCAAGGAGGCATTGAATAACATCTGAGGAATTTCTCAGAAGGAATGCAGGTATGGATAGTGATAGGTCTGCTGTTGTTACCTGAACAGCATGTCCCATGTTTGTCTTCCTCCCGGAAGAAAGAAGGGATTTAATCTGCACTAAGAGCAAGCTGGTCGACATTTTGGAAGAAAAACTTCGGGGACTTGAGGCCCAAGTATCGACCCTATGTTCCATCAGAGAGGATGAAGACTTCCTCAGTAGAAGGCAGCATTTAATCCAGCAGGCACTGCAGGCTGAAGAGCCAGTCAGGGCAGTACAGGATAAGGAAGAAAACTGGCAGCATATAACCTGTAGAAGAAGAAGAAGGCCAACTCAGGTCTCCCCCATTCCTGTTGAGGTAAGTAACTGCTTTCAGGCTCTCCCCACAGGCACAGAAGTGGAGAATGCTGTGGCGGGGACCTCTCAGGGAAGAAATCAGAAGGGAACACCATCTACCAGAAGGCAAGGGATGTGTAGTCCTAGGAATGGGGGTTCCACAACCACCGCCCCCAAAAGAAGATGACGGGTGGTGGTGGTCAGGGACTCCCTCTTAAGAGGGACTGAGTCATTCATGTGCAGTCCAGACCTGCAATCTCGAGAAGTGTGCTGCTTACCAGTACCTCGCACTCAGGATGTGACAGTGTCTTCCAAAACTGATTAAACCTTCACATCGGTACCCCTTCCTGCTTCTCCATGTTCCCTGTCGACCAATCCGCATCTTGACTGACGCACTGTGCCAACGATCAGCTGAGCCGGCACAGTGAGGCGGCCATTTTTATTTTAATGAAGCAGGGGATATTTAAATCCCTGCTTCATTGACTATGTCGGGTAGTCTAATTTACATGCCTCGGTTGGCAGAGGCATGTAGTCTAGACATACCCTACGAATGCTTGGATCTCCAGTATTTAGAGGGAGAAAAGCCTGTTGAGAGTCTATGGGTTAAATTTAGAGGTGGAAACAACAGGGACGCTGTTGTGGTTGGTGTCTGCTATATAGACCACCAGATCAGGTGGATGCGGCTTTCTTTGGACAACTGAGAAAAGCTTCCAGATTGCAGACCCTGGTTCTCTTGGGGGACTTTAATCACTCTGACATCTGTTGGGAGACCAATACAGCAATTCACAGACAATCCAGGAAGTTTTTGGAGAATGTTGGGGATAACTTCTTGGTACAAATGCTGTAGGAACTGACCAAGGGCCATGTGCAGCTTGACCTGCTGCTCACAAACAGGAAGGAACTAGTAGGGGAAGTAGAGGTGGGTGACCACCTGAGAAGCAGTAATGATGAGATGGAAGATTTCAGGATCCTGACCAAAGGAAGAAAGGACAGTATCAAAATACACACACTGAACTTCAAAAAAGCAGAGTTTCACTCCCGCAGAGAACTGATAGGCAGGATTCCCTGGGATGCTTACGTGAAGGGGAAAAGAGTCCAGGAGAGCTGGAAGTATTTTAAAGAAGCCTTATTAAAGGCACAGGAAGAAACCATCCTGATGCGCAGCAAGAAAAGCAAATATGGTAGACAACCAGATTGGCTTACCAGGGACATCCTTGGTGAGCTTAAACACAAAATGGAAGCTTACAAGAAGTGGAAACTTGCACAGATGACTAGGGAGGAGTATAAATATATTGCTCGAGAATGCAAGGGAGTTATCAGAAAGGTGAAAGTGCAATTGGAATTGTAGTTAGCTAGGGATGTGAAAGATAACAAGAAAGGTTTCTACAGGCATGTTAGCAATAAGAGGGTGATTAGAGAAGGTGTGGGGCCCTTACTGGATGAGGGAGGTAACCTAGTGACAGATAATGTGGGGAAAGCTCAAGTACTCAATGCTTTCTATGCCTCTGTCTTCACGGACAAGGTCAGCTCCCAGACTAATGCACTATACAATGCAGTATGGGAAGAAGGTGGACAGCCTTTGGTGGGGAAAGAATGAGTTAGGAACTATTTAGAAAAGCTAAACATACACAAATTCATGGGCCCGAATTTAATGCATCTGAGGGTACTGAGGGAGTTGGCAAATGTCATTGCGGAGCCTTTGGCCATTATCTTTGAAAACTCGTGGAGATGTCAGGTTGGCGGTGGGTTTTTAGCAGAGTGCCCTAAGGATTTGTTCTTGGACCAGTTTTGTTCAACATCTTTATTAATTACTTGCATGAGGAGATGTATTGCACCCTCAGCAAGTTTGCAGATGACACTAAGCTAGGGGGAGAGGCAGATATGCTAGAGGGCAGGGATAGGGTCCAGAGTACCTGGACTGATTAGAGGATTGGGCCAAAAGAAATCTGATGAGGTTCAACACGGACAAGTGTAGAGTCCTGCACTTGCGACGGAAAAATCCCAAGCATAGTTACAGGCTGGGGACCGACTGGCTAAGTAGCAGTTCTGCAGAAAAGGACCTGGAGATTACAATGGATGAGAAGCTGAACATGAGTCAACAGTGTGCCCTTGTAGCCAAGAGGGCTAATGGAATATTAGGGTGCATTAGGAGGAACATTACCTACAGATCCAGGGAAGAGATTATTCCCCTTTATTCGGCTTTGGTGAGGCCATATAAAAACAAAAGAACATAACAATGGCCATACTGGGTCAGACCAAAGGTCCATCCAGCCCAGTACCCTGTCTGCCAACAGTGGCCAATGCCAGGTGCCCCAGAGGGAGTGAATCGAACAGGTAATGATCAATTGATCTCTCTCCTGCCATCCTTCTCTACCCTCTGACAAACAGAGGCTAGGGACACCATTCCTTACCCATACTGGCTGGTAGCCATATTTGGACGTAACCTCCATGAAATTATCTAGTTCTCTTTTAAACCCTGTTATAGTCCTAGCCTTCACAACCTCATCAGACAAGGAGTTCCACAGATTGACTATGGACTGTGTGAAGAAGAACTTCCTTTTGTTTTAAACCTGCTGCCCATTAGTTTCATTTGGTGGCCCCTAGTTCTTATATTATGGGAACAAGTAAATAACTTTTCCTTATTCACTTTCTCCACACCACTCATGATTTTATAGACCTCTATCATATCCCTCTTTAGTCTCCTTTTTTCCAAGCTGAAAAGTCCCAGTCTCTTTAATCTCTCCTCATATGGGAGCCGTTCCAAATCCCTAATCATTTTAATTGCCCTTCTCTGAACCTTTTCTAATGTCAGTATATCTTCTTTGAGATGAGGAGACCATACCTGTATGCAGTATTCAAGATGTGGGCGTACCATGGATTTATATAAGGGCAATAAGATATTCTCTGTCTTATTCTTTATCCCTTTTTTAATGATTCCTAACATCCTGTTTGCTTTTTTGACTGCCGCTGCACACTGCGTGGACATCTTCAGAGAACTATTGACGATGACTCCCAGATCTTTCCTGATTAGTTGTAGCTAAATTAGTCCCCATCATATTGTATGTATAGTCGGGGTTATTTTTTTTCCAACGTGCATTGCTTTACATTTATCCACATTAAATTTAATTTGCCATTTTGTTGCGCAGTAACTTAGTTTGGTGAGATCTTTTTGAAGTTCTTCCCAGTCTGCTTTGGTCTTAACTACTTCGAGCAGTTTAGTAGTGTCTGCAAACTTTGCCTCCTCACTGTTTACCCCTTTCTCCAGATCATTTATGAATAAGTTGAATAGGATTGGTCCTAGGACTGACCCTTAGTTACCCCTCTACATTCTGAAAATTTACCATTTATTCCTATCCTTTGTTTTCTGTCTTTTAACCAGTTCTCAGTCCATGAAAGGCTCTTCTGTCTTATCCCATGACAACTTTATTTACTTAAGAGCCTTTGGTGAGGGACCTTGCCAAAGGCTTTCTGGAAATCTAAGTACACTATATCTACAGGATCCCTCTTGTCCAAATGTTTGTTGACCCCTTCAAATAACTCTAATAGATTGGTAAGACATGATTTCCTTTTACAGAAACCATGTTGACTTTTGCCCAACAAATTATGTTCTTCTATGTTTGACAATTTTATTGTTTCAACTCATTTGCCCGGTACTTACATTGGACTTACCGGTCTGTAATTGCTGGGATCGCCTCTAGAGCCCTTTTTAAATATTTGTGTTACATTAGCTAACTTCCAGTCATTAGATAAAGAAGCTGATTTAAAGGACAGGTTACAAACCATAGTTAATAGTTCCTCAATTTCACATTTGAGTTCTTTCAGAACTCTTGGGTGAATGCCATCTGGTCCCAGTGACTTGTTGCTGTTAAGTGTATCAATTAATTCCAAAACCTTCTCTAATGACACTTCAATATGTGACAAATCCTCAGATTTGTCACCAACAGAGAACGCGTCAGGTTTGGGAATCTCCCTAACATCCTCAGCCATGAAGACTGAAGCAAAGAATTCATTTACTTTCTCATCTAGAGTATTGTGTCCAGTTCTGAGACCCCCACTATGAAAAGGATGTGCACACATTGGAGGGGATCCAGTGCAGGGAAACCAAAATGATTAGTGGGCTGGAGCACATAACCGATGAGGAGAGACTGAGGGATTTGGGTTTGTTTAGTCTGTAGAAGAGAAGAGTGAGCGAGGATTTGATAGCAGCCTTTAACTTCCTGAAGGGAGGCTCCAAAGAGGATGGAGAAAGGCTGTTCACAGTAGTGACAAATGGCAGAACAAGGAGCAATGGTCTCAAGTTACAGTGGGAGAGTTCTAGGTTGGATATTAGGAAAAACTATTTCACTAGGAGGGTGGTGAAACACTGGAATGTGTTCCCTAGGGAGGTGGTGGAATCTCCATCCCTAGAGGTTTTTAAGTTTTGGCTTGACAAAGCCCTGGCTGTGTTGATTTAATTGGGATTGGTCCTGCCTTGGGCATGGGGCTGGACTTGATGACCTCCTGAGGTCTCTTCCAGCTCTTTGATTCTATGATTTCACGTAGAATCATAGAATCATCTACAATAAGGCAAAATTGCTTTTGCTCAATAATTTGATTTTACTTAACATATTATAAAGATACAAAATTGAAAACCTTTGTTTTAGGAAAACCAACAAATTATCCCCAGAATATGACATTTGGCAAGAATTATATTATACTAAAAATTTGGGCTTCAATTACTCCTAGCTTGAGTCTGTGTATTTGTAGAGTACGGGTGGGCAATCATTTTTTACTGGGGGCCACTTTGGAAATTTTTGAAGTGGCCCCGGGCCACACAGAAAGGGGCGGGACATTGAGCGGAAAGGGTGTGGCCAAGATTTTTCTGGATTACCTACCCCCAGACAATGATTGGTCTGTGGGTGCATTGTCTGGGGGTGAAGAAGTGCCTTTGTCCCCACCCCACATTCCCCCAAGGTGCCCATGCCCCTGGCATGGAAGGATACTTCCCTCACTCCCCTGCTCCTAGGCCAGTTAGGGCCTGGAGAACATGCAAACCCTCCTCTGCTCTCCCTCCCGTCCCTTGCGAGCAAAATACCATGTGTTCCTGGCAGGGCGGGAGGAGGCTGTGTGCTCTCCCGCCCCCAGGCCCTATTTGGCCTGGGGGCGGGGACGCAGCAGGGTCTCCGCAGGCTGGATCCAGCCCGTGAAGGCCGTTTTCCCCACCCCTGGTGTAGAGTATCATTAAAAATTTGTCTGACATCTAATTTATTATTTGTAAATACTGTCTGTGTAAACCTAGATTTTGAAACACCTGTAAATAATGTCAGTCACATTTCTAGGTGTGTATTAAGTGTGTATACTTAGTCATAACACTCATTTTCACAAATCAGCTTAGGAAGCAGTGATCTGCATGAATGTGTAAATTCACCTCAGCACAAAATGCTCAAGGCACTCTGCACTTCTCAATGCTGGTTAGGAGTTAGTCTTAAATAGGGTGGAGTCTCTCTCTAGGGTGGTGAATTTTGGCTTTATAGTGTAAATTTAGCACATTTAAACAAATTACAAGTGTAAATTAGATAATTACATTGTTTTAGCTCTAAGTTTATATCCAAAGCAAGACCTTGAGCCAGGGTTTCTTTTTATTTTTTTGTCAAATGCAAAGCTGAGAAAGTTAAAATGCTTACGCATGTTGTCAATTAATACCAGATAATTCTAAAAAGGAATGACAGAACGCATTCATACTGCCAGAGGAAAACATTCTCATGGAAAAAAACCACATTTTTTTCAAGTTCTAATTACTCTACGAATAAAAACATTTTCTATAAAGCCTCTGTTTTATCTATGAATTGTTAATCAGCCGAGTGTCTCTTCAGTCTACAACAGCTGCTTTGGAACAAACATCTCTCTGCTATACAAAAGGGGAGAAACCTCTCATAACAAATGAAAAGGCATTTACTGATATGTTAACAAAGAAGAATAGCAGTATGGGGATCTATGAAAGAATCCATGGTTAAAATATTCTTCAGTCTTACAGTTTGACTTGTGAGAAGTACAGGCTCAAGGAGATGGATTAAGAGTATTATCAATATGTGTCTTCAATTTATATTCTAATCCTCTGCCCGTAATCATTCTAAATACTACAGGATATCGTGTATTTTTGATGTTTCATTACTAAAAATAAGTAAGAGAAAGGCAGAATATAGGGGACGCCTCTGAGTATTTCAGCAAGCTGGACTCATTTGTGGAGAGGAACAATCAACACTTAGGTCTTATCTTTGCTACAAAATATTATGTTAGAACTTGCGCTTGAAAAGTCACGTTAACCAGGATGCTAAATATAACTCTCTAGTCAGTATAGTCAAGGACAACTGGAGTACAGCATTGTGCCAGCTAGTCCTGGTTAAACCCTCGTCCTAATAGTGAAGACAAGGCATTAAAGATTAAATCCTGCTGTTGGTTATATGTGTGGGGCTCCCCTTGAAGCCAATATACAAATAATTTATCCCTTAGTGGCAGAAGGCAATATTCTCCTTTTGCCCCTTTTATAAATATCAGTTGGAATTTAGACTAGCAATGAATTAATTGAGAAAAATGCCTACAGAATAGGATAGAGAAAATGCTTAATTTTCACTGCTGACTGGATGCCCACAGAACAGAAGTCTGTGTGACTCCAGTACTACTGCTTGAGGGGACAGACATGGTAGGACCATATAGTGAAAGCAGGTGACTGAATTTTGTTCTTCGATCTTCTGTTTCAACAGTCAAAACATAAGTATGGCCATATTGGGGTCAGATCAAAGGTCTGTGTAACTCAGTGTCCTATCTTCTGACAGTGGCCAAAGCCAGGTGCTTCAGAGAGAATGAACAGAACATTCTCGTTCCTATCTTCCGGCAAACTGAAGCCATGAACACCATCTCTGCCCATCCTGGCTAGTAGCCATTGATGGACCTAACCTTCATGAATTTATCTAGTTCTTTTTTGAACCCTATTATAATCTTGGCCTTCACAATGTCCTCTGGCAAAGAGTTCCACAGGTTGACTGTATGTTATGTGAAGAAATACCATAAATTAGCGTATATAACCTGCACTCGAGTATAACCCGCACTCGTGTATAACCTGCGGCTTTTCCTGATTGTGTAGAACAAGTCTTAGATAACCTGCAGACAAGTATAACCTGTGGGTTCTATACGCTAATTCACGGTGATTGCACAGACCAGCTGCCAGCGGGGGGAACAGAGAGCACAGTGCAGGCGCACTGGCTGGCCTGCAGGAGGGGAGCCGCACTTGCCCCCAAGCTGCGCACAGCGGTAGCCAGGCGGAACCCACCCTCCTCCGGGCGGGAGAATGGAGAGCACAGAGCAGGCTTGTGAGTAAAAATAAGCTTGTATACCCCGCGCACATGTATACCCTGGGGGGAGGAAGGGTTGTAAAAACATGTATAATCCGCGGGTTATAAACTATTTTATGGGTACTTCCTTTTGTTTTAAATCCTCTGCCTGTTAATTTAATTTGGTGATCCCTAGTTCTTATGTTATAAGTAAATAATTTTTCCTTATTTACTTTCTCCACACCAGTCATGATTTTATAAACCTCTATCATATCCCTCTTTGATCATCTATTTTCCAAGCTGCGAAGTCTCGGTTTTATTCATCTCTCTTCATATTGAAAGTCTTTAAGGGTATTCTTAACTCTTTTATATTTTAATTAATGCACAAATGTTTCAAGCCTCACATCTTTAAAATGAATATTAGTGAATTCATAACTTACTGATTATACCTAGCTGCACCCACAGAGACTCCTCAATTTAGCTCAATTTAGCAACTGCAATGGGGAGGAAAACTCAGATCACCATCCCAAATAACCCTTGTACATATGATGCCCTCTCATAACCAAAACTACCTCACGGCTAATGGCTAGCTGAACAGCTGTTTCTTTCACTGTCACCTGCATGTCAGTAAACAAAGACTCTGATCAAATGACCATGGAAGGAAACTGTAGAGACAGAACCACAGTTTTCCCCAGACCAGGTGGCACATGGCCCTAGACTTCCTGGCTCTGGAGGATGGGCACAGACTTCCTGGCCCCAGAACATGGGGAGGGGCAGATGGCCTCAGCCTCAGAGCACAGGAGGGAAGGATGGGCAGAACATGGCCAGGGAGCATGGTGGAGAAGGTGGCGTGCAGCCCTAGGGCACATTGAGGGGAAGGTGGTGTGCTGCCTGCAGCACAGTGGTGGGAAGGGTGGTGCATGAGCCCAGACTCCCTGGCTCCAGAGCACAGGAGGCAGAGGGTGGCAGCCTCAGAAGAGGGGGAAGGAAGGGCAGGTGGTGCATTGTATTGGAGCACAGGGAAGGCAGGCACCACCCCTGGTGACAGCCCGGGCACCCTTAGAAGACTAGAGGGAGTCACACAGAAGAGGGGTGGGAGGTTGGGGCCTGGTAGCACGAGCAGTAGGTGAAGCTCCCCAGCCTGCTGTCCTACACAAACTCCACCCCTGCTCTGCCCAAGCCCTGCTGCCTCTCCACTCTCCTTCTTCTCTTCCCTCCCCCTTTCTGCTCACCCCTTCCAGCCAAATCCCTGAACCAAAACGTAGCAAATGACATTTGGAAAAAAGCACTCTTCTAAAATTTCTTTCTAAAGAAATTTCTGTCTAAATGGAGCATCTGTCCACTGCATGCCAGATTGTGAAGTCTGGACATGAAGAACATAAAAGCACTAAATTTGGGAATAAAAAATGTCAGTCACAGATTTTTGATATACCCTGAAGTTTGTCAGAAATTTACTTTCAAACACTTTGTCAGAAGGGCAAATTAGCTGTCCTGCTGAATACCACATTAAATATTATGGAATACTTGATGAAAGTCTTCTCTGTTTTACATTTTCTTAATCAGTATTTTTAAATGTACTGTTAAGCCTTCATAAAGTAATCATTGCAGATTACTACATATTTAACACTCTTTAACAAAATCATTATTTTAAATTAATCAGAGTGTTTTAGCATGTTCATAACAAAGTTCATTGCTTTTAGAAAAAGGGAACACTAATTCATTTTGTGATCTCCATAATCATTGACATGTTTATGAAATTTCACCATATGTTTATTTTAAAAATATGCTTTCAAAGATTTTAGGCATTATAAAGGATTTTATATCTTATTAAAGGACAGATTTTGGTGGAGAGTTCTCTTAAAAATAGTTCATCAAATAGTCAGAAGTAAAGAAAGGGAAACTTATTTGCCCTGCTATCTGGAAGAAAGGGAATGTTGTCCCTTTAAGGGCTATTTTCAACAGAGGGATGAAAGAAGAATAGGAATGGATAGAAAGGAGAGGAAGACTTCAGAAGCAAATTTTTGTACATAGTAAATAAAACTGATTTTTAGATAAGGGTGGTCTTTTGAAGAATTAATTTTAAAAATTATGTCTGAAGAGCCAAGCATTTAAGTCTAAACCAGAATACTCAAGATTGCACATCTAAAAATCTATGCAAGGATTTTTTAGAGATGTCATTTTATAATCTTCAGGAACAAACTAATGAAATGTTTAAAGCAAATTTTAAGTTCCTGTAGACATAGTAATGCACAACTGACTTTGTCAGTAAATTCAGAAACAGAGGCTAAGTCTACACTGGGACTTTATAGCACTGTAACTTTCTGCCAGGGCTGGCCTTACCATGAGGTGAACTGAGGTGGCCGCTTCAGGTGCCAGACCGGGGGGCGGGGCGCCACTAGGACCCAGAGAATTGATACCTTTCAAAGTTTTGGCCCAAGTGAGGGGCCATGGGGGCATCATTTGAGCTCCCCACCTCAAGTGCCAAAATGTTGTGGGCCGGCCCTGCTTTCTGCCTGTTAAATGGTTTCATTATCACTTAATGGCTCTTTCATGGGTTCAATGTTATGCTAATAAATCTGGAAAACTGGAAGGCTTTTTACTTTGCAATTAATAGATCCACTCTGGGGGAAGATTCACCAGTCTGCAACAGCTTGCTGTGGGAGCTTTCAGGAACTGTCAGAATAAGGGGAGAAGTTGAGCGCTAAGACCCAGGGAACGCCTCCTCTTCCTCTTATATCTGTGGCCCAAGTCTGGCTTTTTGGAAACCCATTGCCTTTCCCTGGCTTTGATATCTGCTGTCCATGAATGTATAAAAGCACCTTAGCTGATGATAGGTTGCCAGTGGGTGGTTTCAGTGGGGCCAACCAGCCTCACTGGGCCCTTAGACAAGGCAGGGAGGGGCCTGCTCTGTGCTTCTGGAAGGGCTGGGACCTTGGGCAGAATGGCAGGGCCTGAGGTGGAATGGGTGGGAGTGGGGCTGAAGCTAGAAAGCCCACGTGGAGTGTGTCACACCTCACCTAGGTAGCCCTCAGTGCCGTCTGGAGCATATGACCTGGCACTCCAGCAGAGATTTAAACAGCTCTGGCCGCTGTTGCTACCTTAATAGCAGCAATAGCCGCAGAAACTCCAGGCCCTTTTGCATTGCCAGGCCTTGGGGCAGTTGCCCCCTTTGACCACTGCCATCAGTAGGCCTGGGTGGTTTACATCTTGTTGCTGTCAGTCAATCATAACCAATAGGTTACAATCAAGATCAACGTCAGGAAGCTGTTGAAATTAGGTGAAAGTACTAAGTGGCCTACCTCACAAAGACCAGCCTACATCTCCAGCCAAAATAAAGGCACATCCAAGACTACTGAGACTTTGAACTATGCGGGCAGAGGCTTAGCTGGGTCTTTTGGGGATAAGAGGGTGTGGGTGTTAATGAGAAGCAGAAAGAAAGTCAAACAGATGCAGCCTGAAAGAATGATTTGGGGTTAAGGTGCCAGCTGAAAAAGGCTTGGACTTGTTAACAAGGACACTATCTACCACATTTTGATTCCTCCTGCATGCAGGGAAACAGGGACTTTGCACATGCTTGCTAAATAAGCAAAATTCCCATCGAAGTAATCCCTCAGTCACCTATTTCTCTTCATAACTTAAATAATCTGCAATCCCTCAAAGCAGACACAACTCTACCTAATTTCCTATCAAATATTCTTCCAAGAATCACCTGTTTTGTCTAGATTTAACCTCAATCAACTCACCTTTCTTTAGGTCTCTGTTTTAATCAGTTTCTGAGAAAGTAGATGACAATGCAATTTTGGTCATTCCATCAGATTAATGATGACAGTGGAGGCTGAAACCTTTGGACATCCAGTAGTAGAGGTAACCACCTACATTCACAATACGCTAGCATTCCAGGCCCACCTTTCAAATATTCACACCTTACAGGGAAAGGATAAAGTGACAACTGAGCATAGGTGGTGGGAGGCACAGTCCTCCTCTGCTGAATGAAGAGGCACAGCTTGCCTACTTCTTCCTGTCTTACCTAAGCAGCTTTCCTCCCACCAATCCTCTATTCCTACCCTCCCACTCTTTTTTTCAGTCTACTTTTAAACCCTGTTCATAAGATATCCAGATTCTTCATATTGTATATAAATTTAACAATAATGAATTATGTACCTAATTGCTGCGCTGAGCATCCAAATTAAAGGTTTCCATGTCCTGATAATGCCCACCTATCTGAAAGTTAAGCATTACACATTAGAATCCCTGTGTCAGCTCTGGAAGTTTTTGTAATCAAATAAGACTTCAATCTTGATGAGATGATTGCATTCTCTCTCTCTCTCTCGGTTGATTCTTTATGCCCTTACCCAGTTTTAAGACAATCTTTATTCAAACAAATCATCCATTGTAGTCAATGGACATGTTAGCTAAAGACTGGGTCAGAATAGACATATTTTGACTTGCTTTGGGATCTGCCTGCTCATACCTCTACAGAGTCCCATTGATCTGAATGGAGCTTCATAAGGACAAAATGGTTACTTTTTTCTTGTAACTGTTGTATTTTAAAGATGCATTGCTCATATCTATTCCCATTAGCCATGCACACAGCTTGCCCAAAACCTATCAGAAGATTTTCCCAAGCAGCTACCCATCGGGATGGCTGTGGAGCCCTCTGGCGAGGTGCTTGTATGTTGCTCTCTCTATGGCCCTCTTGACCAGACCTACCTTCAGTCCTTTCTTGCTGGCAACTCTGACAGATGGGAAAGTGGGTGGGAGTGGAACAGATATGAGCAACACATCTCAAAGACAACCGTTATGAGAAGGTGAGTATCCGATTTTTCTTCTTCATATGTTCATTCATATCACTTCCAGTTAGGTAATTCCCAAGCTTCACCTAGGAGGTGAGGTCAGAGTCAAAGAATTGATGACTGAAGCACCATCTTGCCAAAAACTGCATTATCTCTGGCTTGATGAATGGTGGCATAATTCAATGTAAAACTGCACACAGAAGAACAAGTTGCTCCTCTACAGAGCTCCTGAAATGGGACCTGAACCAGAAACTCAGACGAAGAGGCATGGGCCCTTATGGAGTGTAATGTTAGATGGTGGAACTTTGGTTAGATTGTAACATATATAGAATACATAATCCAAGATGAAATGCGTTGTGAAGGCACTAAAAGCCCCTTCATTCTATCTGCTACTGCAACGAATAGCTGCATTTCTGAATGGCTTTGTGTGCTAAACGTACAAGGCCAGTGCTCTTCTGATGTCCAGGGAATGTAGCCTCTGTTCACCCAGGCTGTTCTGAGGCTTTGGATAAAAGATAGGTAGGAAGATGTCCTGACTCGTATGAAAGTGAGACCACTTTAGGGAGGAAGGCCGGGTGGGGTCTAAGTTGAATTTTGTCTTTATGGAAGATGGTATAAGGTGGCTCTGATGTCAAGGCCCATAACTCTGATACTTGTTGAGTTGAGGTGATAGCCACCAGAAAGGCCACTTCCAATGACAAATAAAGAAGTGAGCATGTTTTCAGAGGTTCAAATGGGGGGCCATAAGGTGGAAGAGGACCAGGGTAAGATCCCATGTCAGGGTGGTTTGTCTGAATGGTGATGAAGTCTTTCCAGGCCTTTCAGGAAGCACCAGATGGTGGAGCTGGCGAATACTGAACAACTGGACTCACCAGGGCGGAAAGCCAAAATGGCCAGCAGGCGGACTTTGAGTGATGATTTCAAAAGTCCCTGTTGTTTTTCAAACACATGAAATGGAAGCCTGGAATGGTTCTACCTGGAGTGATTCTACTGAGAGAACTAGCAAACAAATCTTTTCCATTTCACCAGGAAATCCTAGTGAGGGTGTTCAGCACATCCTAGTGCATGTGATCCCAGTGAGGGTGTTCAGCTGTGAGGAGCATGTACGTTGCTCTAAGCAGGGGTGCTCTACCAGATTTTACCACAAAGCCTGCAGATCATGAGGTGGAAGGACTGTAGGCCCAGGCAATGGAGCTGACCATGATCCTGTGATGGGGTCAGGGGAAGCAGCAGCTGCACTGGCTGCTGGATTGATAGGTCCAGAAGGACAATGTACTAGCGCTGGTGGGCCTAAATGAGAGCCACCAGCATTATGTCCACTCTGTCCCTGTGGATCTTGAGGAGCACTTTGTGTATCAGAGGGAATAGTGGGACAGTGCATAACAGGCCCATGAGAGCATGAATGCATCTGTGATCAAATATGAGCTGTGGTTCAAGGTACAACACACCAGACCTTTACTGATGGTCCATGTGGTGAACAAGTTAATCTGGGGGAAACCTCCACTACTGAAAGATCATGTGGAAGATGTCTGGGTGTAGTGACTTTTTGTGGGTGAAGATACATATGCTCAGCCAAACAACCAGCTGGTTCTGAACCCCAGAAGGTTCAGGCCTCCAAGAGAATAGCATGGGCTATGCAAAACTCCCAGAGTTGGAGGGCTTCCTGACAGAGAGGGTGATAAGCATGCTCCACCTTGTTTGTTGATATAAAACATGGTGGTCAGATTGTCTGTCATCACCACCACTCAATGCCCCTGGAGGTGAGGTAGAAATGCCTGGAACACAAGCGGAACTGCCCCGAGTTCCCTGACATTGATGTGAAGGGACATCTATGCTTCCCATAAGTCCTGAATCATCAGATTGCCAAGGTATGCTTGTCAACCCATAGGGGTCCCATCTGTGTCCAGGGTTAGAGTGGGTTGAGGGCTGTGGAAGGGTACTCCTCCTTATACTAGCTGCAAGTCTAGCCACCTCTGAAATGATTTGCAGACATGTTGAGGAATTGTCACGTTCATGTCTAGCTGTTGCAACTCAGATGGTACACTGAAGTGAACCACGCTTGCATGGGACTGAGTCAGTCTGGCATGAGGGTCCACATACGTACAGGCAACCATGTGTCCTGAGATTCTGAAACATTGCCATGCTATGGCAGTGGGGAACGTGGTCAGGACTATAATCCTTTGTAATATTGCCACAGATTGTGGTTCAGGCAAGAACACTCTTTCTTGAATCGCACCCAGGATCTCTCCAATAAATCTCTCTATTATTTGAGTTGGAAGGAAGCCAGACTTGCTGTCACTGAGCGTGAGGCCCACCTGGGCAAACATAGTCCCAACCAAGTGAATCTGTGCTTCTATTTGCTAGTCAGAACAACCTCTGAGAAGCCAATAATGCAGGTAAGGATAGACCTATACCTGGTAATGGCGGAGGAAGGCTGTTACAACTGCCATGCACTTGGTGAAGATGTGAGGTGCAATAGGCAGCCCAAATGGAAGGGCTATGAACTGAGAGCATATGTTGTTCACCATGAACTGAAGATATTGCTTGTGGACTGGACTGGACTGAACTGATGGTCAGTAAATGTCCTTCATGTTGAGGGCAGCGTACCAGTCCCTTGGATCTAATCAGGGGATGAGGGAGACCATATGGAATTTCAGGTTGACCACAAACTTGTTGAGCTTGCACAAATCTAGAATGGGTCAAATGTCCCTTGGCTGTGGAGATGAGGAAATATTGGGGAGTAAAATCCCCTACCCCTGAGGAACCTCCTCAACTGCTCCTAATGTAAGGAGTATCAGGAGTTGCTTGTGAGAAGGGTCACTGTAGAGAGACAGGAAAGGAGGGTAGGAGGAAGAGAAAGAGAAAGAGCAGAATTGGATAGAATATCCCACTTCTATCATGCAAAGTACCCAACAGTCTGAGATGCACAGTAAAAGAGGGATAGACAATTAAGGAAGGAAGGAGAAAGATCTGGGGAATTGGCTGGAATTCCATCCTTGTGCACAGCTTAAAAAAAGCTGTTTAGACCTCGAGGAAGACTTAGACTGTCCTTGACCTGTCCAGGGTCTGGAGGGATACGACCACTGTTGAGTGGCCTGCTGCTTAAATGGCTTCTGCTGGATAGCCAGGGTATGCATGCCCAGGGACTACACAGTGTTGTGAGACTCCTTCAAGCTGTGGAGTCTGGAGTGAGTTTGTTCAGCCAACAACCCGGTCCCATCAAACTGGACATCTTGTATGGTTTGCTGAACTTCCAGAAGTAAACCAGAAGTCTGGACAGTGCCTGGCAGTGGTGAAGTGGTGGCTTGTCTCTGTCGGTGGGAGACTTCTGCATCATCATTTCAATAAGGTCCCTGATGGCCTCAAAAGTATGAAGGGTGAACAGCACTGCCACTTCCTTCACCTGTAGTCTCGTAGAACCCAGCAGGATGGGGCTTCCTGGAGAGTCCTGAGCCTGTGTGGCTAATGCTGCGAGGCTTGATGGTCTCATGCCCAAGGGCCCTTCATCCTTACTGTCCTTAGCTGAAGACACAGGCAGGATGGTAACCAGTGCCGGCAGAACCCCCTTTGTGTGTCTGGTGCACATAGCAGGGGAATGAGAATAGTGCTGGAGAGCGGTGATGCCGATGTTGCGGTGCCAAATCCTTTCTTGGTGCCACTTCGGAAACCACCAGAGGAGTGCTCAGGACTGAGATGCCCAGCACCAGGTCCCCTTCACTCTGCCCCTGCTCTTGCTCCATCTCACCCACACACAACTCCTTCCCTTGAGCCTTGCCCCTGTTCCAGCCCCACTCCATCTCTTCCTGCCCCTGCTCTGGACTCTCCCCAACCCCCCTCCCCTGAGTGACATGACCTGGGAGACTGGCAGGGAGCCTGGTGCCAGCAGCAAGGGTCAGGTCCACCCCTACACTCATGAGTAGCAGCAGGAAGTTGAGCCACCCAGCCCCAGCTCTATTTCCCCACCACTGCTGGTGAGTACGGATGGTGGTTCCATTGCTTCCCACAAGCCCCCGTCCCAGCAATGTGGCTGGTAGTTGGGTTGCTCCACTTCCTGCTGCTGTTGGTGAGAACAGGGGACCTGACCCCTGCTGCCTCCCTGCCCTGCTCCTGACCCTGTAGCCCTGACTACCCTCATCCCCAGGAACGGGGCCACATCCTCTGTGGGGTGCAGTTGGCCAGGCTGTGTAGGGCACCAAAACTCTCAGGGATAACCCTGCATGCACGCGGTGCACACACCCACCTAATTGGAAGAAGAAACATAGGTTTGTGTTGATGGATTTTGATGAAGTATTAGAGCCCTAGTAAAACTAAGATTAATAAAGCATTGCACCTCAAAGTAAGGAGTCAGATGCAGGAACAGGAAAGATGGGTTTCTGATTAAGATACAAAACCAGAAGTCATTATCTAGGATCTTTCTCATTGTCTTGGCCTGTCACCTTAGGCATGGACCTTGGTTTGTCACCACTTTACCTCTCAGTTCTTCAGATTACCATCTGTGAGAAAGGAAAAATAATACAGGGATATCTGAGATTTATTTCATTTGTGTGTGTAAAGTACTGAGATTTTTTAGATGGAAGATGCTATAGAACTCCAAAGTATTATTGTATTACATCCCCAGCACAACGCAATTTCTGAATAGGTTTTCTAAAGAATTTCCAATGGTCATAATTATTTCTGATAAAATATATCTTCAATCATCAAGACTAAAATATGAAATAGAACTTGTCATCTTGTTAAACCTTGTATATGTGTATTGTTCTAAAGATGATAGTGTCTCAGTGGCAATCTGTCATTCCCACACTGGGATTTTCTACAACCTAACCTAGAGGATTTCCCTGAGAATTATTTGTTTTATAAAGGGATAGTCCTAAATTTATGTATCCAATTAAAGTTCTTATAACCCATGCAGTTTTGCGGGATAAGGCATACTTCTAGTACTTGCATTTCAGAGACATAAAACACCAAACTACTGTGCTCCAATGGAAACTTAAATTACATTCACAATTAGTAACACTGAGACAATATCTACAGAAGTTTGAAATTCTGCCCAGAGAAACAAGTCCATATTCACTGTATGACTAATGTAAATAATGTCTAAAGATAGATTCTCCTTCAAGGCCATTACAGTTATCTTTCCAAAAATATTTGTAAAAGAAAACAATCACATTTTATTCCACAAGCCAACCAGCTCTACCAACATACAATGAAGTTAGGTTTAATTCAAACTAAAATCAGGATTAAATGTATATATTAGATCCTAGCCAGAAAAAAACATCAATAAATTTAGCTGAAGGGACAAGTAGAGAACTATCTAATGTCTAATTTAGTTGGCAAAAGTTACTCTTGATGAAAAATATCAACATGATAAAAGGTAAACAACCAGACTATCTACTCTTTGCAAGATAATTAATTTGTCTTCACAGAATTGGTTTATGAAATGTTCTTTTAGATTAAAATAAAACCTAAATTAACCACAATGTTTAAAAAACTTGCCCTTCATTTCCACTGTGTGGGTGGATTCTCAAAGACTTTAAGGCCAAAAGGGACCATCATGATCAGCTTGACTTCCTGCACTTTGCAAGACACAAGTTCAGCCACCCACTCCTGTAAAAGATTAATTTAGAAAGCTTCATACATCATGGCTGTCAGGTCCAAAACTGTATCTGTCTTAAAAATGGTATCACTGTGAAGATGCATCTAATACTTTGCGTGACTTTTAACTACAGTTTGTACAACCTGAAGGTAATAAGTCAGGGGTCTGCATAGATGACAGACACACTTATAAGAGTGAACATGCACAGCAAACTGCTCTTTTGGGTCCCTTTTTCTGAGCAGTCAGGCCAAATAAAACGTGCAAGGACTTTGCACTTTAGAGCTTCTGGAAGAGTACGAGTTCTGTAACCTATCTACATGTTAGCATTCTACTAATTGGTTAGCTTAGGGTACATCTACATTTGCTCCCTAGTTCGAACTAGGGATACAAATGTAGGCGACTGAAATGTGGTCAAAAAATGAGAAGTAATGTTAGTTCGAACCAAGGGGTTTGGTTCGAACTAACGCGTCCCAGCTCGCATTTTCCCTTTTGAAACAGCTGTTGAGCGGAGTAACGTGCCGGCGAGATCATGCTAATGAAGCGCGGGATATTTAAATCCCCACTTCATTAGCGATTTCTGTCGCCTACATTTGCATCCCTAGTTTGAACTAGGGAGCAAGTATAGACGTATCCTTAGAAAAACCTTTTTGGCTTGTGTAACTTGCAGCATATACACCAGGTAACAAAAATGTAAACACTAACTAGTTACAGGCAGCAAAAGAAATACAGATACATATAGGGAGTGCGGATTTATACTTTTCTGTCATGTTGCTATAGTATACAATGGTTTTAGAAGTATGAGTGTATATGAGGGGTGGGAGATTGCTGCTGGTAGCACTTTTCTTTTTCCTACCTTCTGCTATGAAGTGTTTAGTTGGCAACTTCCCTGCAGAACCTTGCTGATTGTCTAAGGAATGCTTATTCATTCTGGACCCAATTCTACTGCTCACCACAGGTACTGACTTTTATTCACCTCCCTCCCTTCAATGCCTCCCACACTGATTGGCGCCCTGCCCCACAGGCAGCTCCCGAGCACCCATGGACTCAACCCCTGTGGCTACTCATTCTCACATTCAGTAGTCCCTTCGTTCCGAGAGATCCAGCTGAAATCTGCAGTTCTATTTACAGCAAAAGTACTACTCATCACGAAGGGATAATAAAATAAGGGCTTTTATAACCAAAGCTCCACACTCCTTAAAGGCTTCAACTGTGGGGCCAAAAGAGAATCTAGTTTGACCTCCTGTATAACACACACTATAAAGCTTCCCGAAAATAACTCCTAGAGCACACCTATTAAAAAGCATACAATCTTGATTTTAAAATGACCAGTTACAGAGAATTCTCCATGACTAAGGCTACATTTGTGTTATAGGTATTTTTAGTAGAAGTCGTGGACAAGTCACAGGCAGTAAACAAAAATTCATGGTCCATGACATACTATATATTCCTAACTAAATCTTGGAGAACGGGGGGGGGGGGGGGGGGGCTAGAATTGCCACAGTATGCTCGGGAGGGGAGCAGCCAAGGTTCTAGCACATGGCTCATTGAGTAGTGCTGCCAGGAGGGTGGGTTGGGAGGACTGGCAAACTGTCTGCCTGGCTTCTTGCAGCTTCCCAGAAGCAGTCACATTCCCCTTCCTCAGCTCCTAAGCGGAGGCGTGGCCAGATGGCTTCACATGTTGCCTCTGCCCAGAGTGCCCAGCGCTATAGCTCCTTTTGGCCAGGAACCACAGCAATTGGAGCTGTCGTGTGGAAGAATATGTCACCATTTCTGGAGAGCCCCCTGAGGCAAGCGCTGCCCAGAACCTTACCTCTTCTTGCTTCCCAATACCAGCCCTGAGCCTCTTCCCACACCCAATCTCCTACTACCTCTGGTGGAAGGTAGCACAGTGGCCTGAGACTGCCCTAGTAGTGGCTGGTGCAGCTGACCCACGGGCTGCCTGAGCTTCTCAAGTGGCCCCCAAGGTCAGCCACAAAGCCTGCAGCAGAAGTCACAGAGGTCCCTGAAAGTCATTGAATCCATGATTTCCATGACAAACTCGCAGCCTTGTCCATGCCAATGCTATATTGTTCCAAACGTTAATTACTCTGACTTAAAATTTATGTCTTATTTCCAGTCTGAATTTGTCAGTAGATCATGTTAAACCTTTCTCTGCTAGCGCGAAGAGCCCATTATTAAATACTAGAAGATTTACCTGGTGTTGCTTGGGTCCTTAACTCGATTAATTTTTTTTCTTCATTTAAATCATTGCTCTGGGCTGGGGTTGGGAATGCAGGCTTCAGTGTTCAGGCTACCCTGGGAACAGAGGAATACCCCAGCACCCTCTTACTGCAGCAGCTTGGGGCTAGGTGAGAAGTGTCTGTCTATGACCATGCACCTCCAGAGGGCACAGCTGGTGGAGGAGTGCATGTCTCCTGGCAATGGCAGCTCCAGGTTTGTCTGCCCCCTGTGCCCCACAACCAGAGTGAGGAATGCAGCAATCTGTGCACTTTCCTCTTGCTCCCTGATAAAGGAGAACTGTCAGCAATGTTTCTGTATCAATCAGGGAAGGGCGGGGGGAAGCTTCAGTCCCCCACCCTTTTTAAAGGGCACTTGGGGTGGGAGTGGAAGGCTCAGGGCTGGGACAGTCCTGCATGGGGGTTTTCACCCTCAGCTAACCCCTTTCAGCTGCCTGGTGATTCGGTCTTTTTTTCTGTATGGTTTTCTGATAAGCAGTCCCATTCTGAACACATCCCATTTTCCTGGCACAACCAAACCCTTCATTGGATTTAAGTTATAAGTGGAAGCTGTATACCAAATGTGGTGGTCCTAGCTCTTACCACTTAGGAGGAGTTCTTGAACAAAGACGATGACAGATGCACTCTCAGAGATATAGTAGATTTATTCCCAATGCAGATACCTATAGACCAGAGATGGGCAATAATTTTTGGTTGGGGGGGGCAGTCCAAGATTTTGGAAAGTAGTCAAGGACTGCACTTTTCTGTGGATGAGGTGTAGGGTTTGGGATGGTGCAGAAGGGTAAGAGACTGGGGTGCAGGAGAGATGGTGTGAGGTCTGAAAGGGAGTTTGGTTGAAGGAGAGGATTGTGATATATTATCATTTATATATATATATATATATAGGTATATCTCCATATATTTTATCTCATAGAACTGGAAGGGACCTTGAGAGGTCATCAGGTCTAGTCCCCTGCCTACACAGCAGGACCAAGTACTGTCCCTGACAAGTTTACCGCAGATCCATAAGTAGCCTCCTCAAGGGTTGAACTCACAACCCTGGGTTTAGCAGACCAATGCTCAAACCACTGAGCTATCCCTCTTCCTCCCCCCTGCCAGAATCCTCTCCTGCACTCAGACCGCTTTCTAGAGCCTGCATCCAAATCTCCTGCCCCCTGCCAGTCCCCTGGGGAAGGAGATTTGGATGCAGACTCTGGAAAGGGGTCTGGGTGCAGGAGAGGATTCTGGCCTGGGGGAGGGGTGCAGGAGAGGGTCCAGAGCCTGGGAGGGAGTTGTGACCTGGTGCAAAGGGTTTGGATGGTAACCTGGGGGAGGGAGTTGTGGTGTGGGAGAGGTAGGGGTGCCAGAGGCAGGCTCTGGCTAGGAGGTGCTTACCTAAGGGTCTCCCAGCCAACAGCCCTGCAGCACCTCCAAAGAAGGCTGGGCTCCCTGCCTGCTGCAGCCCCAGATTGCTAAAAATGTAGGCTGCTCCCTCTATGTGGCTCTCAGCTCCAGGAAGGGGAGAGGCTTGCGCTGCCCCTGTCCTCCAGGCCAATCTCTCAGCTCATATTGTCTGGTTGTTTCTGGTCAATAGGAGCTGAGGATTGGGCGGGGGCGGGCAGATCACATGAACCCTCTCCCTCCCTCCAGAGCAAAGAGGTACATGGAGCAGCCCTCTACTTAAATCAGCGGCGGCTGCATGCCTGAGGGTCCTGGCAGAGTGTCAATGGGCTGGATCCAGTGGCTTAGCAGACTGGATCCAGCCCACAAGAGCAGCGGCAGATATAGGGCAGGGCGAGCGGGATGGCTGCCCCGGGCCCCGCACTGCAATAGGCCCCACGCCAAGTCGCCGCACAGGGCCCAAACAGCCGCTTGCTCCCACGTGGTAGCCCGGCTGAGCGGCGCAGAACTCAGCAGAACACCACAGCGGGAGGCGAAGGCCATGACAGAGGCTCCAGGTCCCATCCCCTGGCCGTGAACATCACTGCCCTGCCCCCCTTTGCCTCCTGCTGTGGCGCTCAGCTGAGTTCTGCGCCGCTCAGCCGGGCCGCTGCGTAGGAGCAAGCAGCACAAGCGGCTGTTTGGGCTCTGCGAGTGAGAGGCAGGAGAGGGAGGACTAAGGAGAAGAGAAAGAGAGAGTGAGGCAGGAGGGGAAGGAAACTTAAATACAAATGAAAATTTTAAATTATTAATGCAGAATTTTGTTTAAGAATGACTTACAATATAACAAAAATAAAAATTATCCAACTAAATTAAGTTTCCATCAAATTTACTCAATTCACATTTAATATGAAAATAGCTTTCAATTTGTGCATTTGATGCCTTTTTTCTATTTTATCTTCAAAGGGGGGCCATGTGAAATTGTGCTGCCCTGGGTCCCGCAAAACTCTCATCCGCCCCTGCACAAGAGGTATCTTGCCCACCCCTACAAAAGAGCAATGGTTCTCAAAGCTTTTGGCCCATGGCTTACCCGGCTCAATGCAAATCTTTCTGCAGACCACCAGCTGCTAATGAAAACTCACTGTTAATTATATAATTATGCCTGAACCATTTTGCTAGTGTTACAGCTAGGAAGACTGGGTTTATTTAACCAGTAAGAAAGGAAATATTTATCAAAATTATTAAACAGATTAAGGGCTTTAACTTTCTCATGTTTATTGAAAATGAAACTTGGTGAACTAATAAAATATTACATTTATGTCCAACACAAAAGATTTCAATGTTCTCTTTATTTATGGCCAGGGTGGGGAACCTATTTTTGGGTCAGGGTGGGGAACCTATTTTCTGAATCACAGAAAAATCAGTCGCGGACCACAAAAGTGAAAAGCATAAAAATCCCCTCCAACCCTGCCCCCAGTTCTCAATGATGTGGCTCCCCCCAACTGACACACATCACTCCCTGGGCTCTCCAGCCCTATGGGGGAGGGAAAGACAAGGAGGACTGGCATTCAGGGCCTCCCATAGGCCGGATTAACTCTTCTGGGGTTCCAGAGTTAGTGAATTTTGTGAACCCTCCTAGGTTCTGGGGTGGGGCCAAAAATGAGAGTTTCAATGTGCGGGACAGGGCTGTCTGAGTGGGATTGGGATCAAGGTGCAGGATCTGGGCAGAGGGGGTGAGGGTGCAAGGTCTGGGTGAAGGAGCAGGCTGGGAATAGGGTGTCTGGCTAGTGAGAGAGGGTAGGAGCAAGGGTGGATGCATGACAGGAAGGGGGAGGGACACACGGTTCCCAGCACCATGTCCCAGGCACAGCCTCCTCCTGCTCCTATTGGCTGGAATCCAGCCAATGGGAACAGCAGGGAAAGCCTCTAGGCAGCACATCTATGCACAGCTGTTTCCCCAACCTTGTTGTGGGGGGGAGGGAGTGTGGCTGGAGCACCAGTGCTGGCTTCCTGCGGTAGGTGGAAGGAGGGGCGACTGAGCTCGAGCGGTGGCCTATTTGTAAGGTATCCATGGACAAACCCAGTTTGAGAACCACTGATCTAGACTATCTCTGACAGTTGTTTGTCTAGCCTGCTCTTAAAAATCTACAATGATGGAGGTTCCACAACCTCCCTAGGCAATTTACTCCCATGCTTAACCACCCTGACAGTTAGGAAGCTTTTCCTAATGTCCAACCTAAACCTCCCTTGCTGCCATTTAAGCCCATTGCTTCTTGTCCTATCCTCAGATGTTGAAAGAGAATAATTTTTCCTCTCTCCTCGATACTTGAAAACTCACTATCTTCCCCTTAGTCTTCTCTTTTCTAGACTAAACAAGTCAATTTCTTTCAAACTCCCTTCATAGGTCATGTTTTCTAGATCTTTAATCATTTTTGTTGCTCTTCTCTGGACTTCTTCCAATTTGTGCACATCTTTTGTGAAATGTGGTGCCCAGAACTGGACACAGTACTCCAGTTGAGGCCTAATCAATGTGGAATAGAGCACAGCTACTTCCTGTTTCCCTTTTGGCTTGATAGTATGTTATTGACCAGTAGCTTCAGCAAAGGATTAGAAGCCATGTTTTCCTGAGTTCCAATGCTTGATAAGCTTGGTTACTAACACACGGTGTTAGGCAAACCATGGCAAAACTGGTCCCTAAGTAACCTCCAAGCATGGCTATTCATTTGAGCAGGGAATATTCACTGTACCAGTTGCAGATTCAGGCTCTGAATACCTCTGCTTTAATTTCCCTGTATGTAAAATGAGTATATTACTCGCACCCTCATATGCCATCATCAGGATTAGTTAATGTTCGCAAAACATATTGAAAGTCAAATTCTGCTTTCAGTAACACCTGGGTAGTTTGTTTAAATTAGATGGGTGCCATTGAGAGGAGATTTTATCCCAATCACTGCAAAGTACCATTATCTAGTCTCTTTAAATTAACTTCTTTCAATATCAAGATATTAGACAACTCCCAATCAGGCAATAATAATGAAAAAACCAACACCACCACAGGATTTGAGTGAAATACCCCATACTGCTCTGCAGAGTAGTTATCTAATAAATCTCCCTAAGCAATGCATAATTCTGATGACATTATCTATTCTGTTTATACAGACCAAGACAAACATAAAGGGAACCATATAAATGTCTGATGCATTAGATGAAAAATACAATTGAGCAAAGTTAGGAGGGAAAGCCTCAAATGGGCTATTGCAGTCAATGAAAAGTAAACAGAATAATTCTAAGTGACAAAAAAGTAGTCAACTGTACCCAAATAAATATTTTTGTCAGTCTTACTATGTAAATAATGACATGGCTTATCAGATTTCGAATTAAAAAAACCTCCAGTTCTAACTGTAGTCACATAAAACAACATACATACAGTACCTTGAGAAAAATCTGATTGCAGTCTCCACTAATTGATTGAGACCATCTGAAAGAAAGTATTTATTTCTCTTCTGTATGGAAGGAGCTTCTTGTTCTATATGAATCTGGCCTTAGTTTCAATATTACCAAGTTTTACATTCAATAAGCAAAGCATTCAGGAGGACCCGTATATGTACAATGCTGTCCCTCATGCTTTTTCCTTGAAATACTATACTATTCCTAAACTTACATTCAGACAAAAGACTGCTCAACATTGGACAAAACTACTTCTAAAAACAGAGGAAAACATGGCTCTTATTTGCAGGAACAGTCTGACTGTTCTGGGATCATCTTCAGAATTACCTCATTATTTATTCTTGGTGCAGTCCACAAATTAAACAGTTTCTATATATAAAATGGGGATGGGCTTAGCTTACTTTATCAGGGGTCATTAGATTCTGAAAATTGCACAGGCTCAAGTTACACAGCACAGCACATCACGTGTTTTAGTATGTACTGTTGTTTTACTTTACCAAAATTCACAACTGAGGGTTGGTAATAGAGGGAAGTGAAATATCCTGCTGGATATGAGTCAGCACTCATGTGTCTGTGACATTTCAGCATCTACTATCAGGGACTACTGACAGAATTACTGGACTCCTGTCCAAGATGGGGAAGAGGTGGGGCCTTGGGCAGAAGGGGCAGGGTTGAGGCTAGACTCTTCCCAGCAAGCCCTTCCGTGCTGCCCCACTTGGGGCTCTGGCGGTGATTTAAAGGGCCTAATACTCTGCAGCACTTGGGAGCCCCATACCCTTTTAAATCAAGGGCTCCAAAGCAGCTTCCCTTTTTGCCCACTCCTGTCAGCAGCCCTGTCTACTATTGTAAACTTCCAAACCCAAACCACTTGAAATATCTGTCAGAGCAATAGGAAATAGAAAAAAAATCACACCACTTTAAACGCCCATTGAACTTTGTGAGAATCTCAAATCCCTTTATAAACTTTAAACAAATATTTCTGTAAGGTACAATATTACTGTTACAAAGAGAAAGAGAACCCAGGCTCTGACTGGCCATCTTAAAGAAGAATTTCTGGACAATTGCATCATGAAAAAAGGCAGCCAGAGTGAATGCAGAGAGTAGCAAACAGGGAAGCAGCCAACAAGGGATTGTGCTTGAAAACATCCGAGGAGCTCAGGGAAGTGTGGCTTTTGGGGGGCTGTGTTGTGAGCTGGTGGGGGTGAGTAGCAAAGTGTTTGTCTGTTGGTGAGCATTTGTTTGACTGTGTGTTTGGCGGTTTGAAAAGAGCTGCAGTTTCAAAAGAGCGGCAGTTGGAAAGTTTGAAAAGTGTGAATTTGGAGTGCTTTGTTCCAGGTGGGCCTTCGGGGTATTAGAGGCAAGGCTTTGAGCCGGGCCTAGTCTCAACCTTATAAAAAGGCAGCCAGAACAAATGCAGAGACCAGCCAACTGGGGAGTTTAGCGGGGAATTTGCCCTGGGGGAAGCCCCATAGTATTTTCCTTGAATTTTTATTTTTTGCTCTTCTGCCTTTCAAGGAGGCATTTTAAAACATCTGAGGAATCTCTCAGAAGGAAGGCAGGTATGGACAGTGATAAGTCTGCTGTTGTCACCAGCATAGCATGTACCATGTTTATCTTCCTCCCGGAAGATAGAAGGGATTTAATCTGAACTAAGTGCAAGCTGGTTACCATTTTGGAAGAAAAAATTAGAGGACTTGAGGCCCAAGTATCAACCCTATGTTCCATCAGAAAAGATGAAGACTTCCTCAATAGAAGGCAGCATTTAGTCTTGCAGACATAGCAGGCTGAAGAGCCAGTGAGGGCAGTACAGGACAAGGAAGAAAACTGGCAGCATGTAACCTCTAGAAGAAGAAGGCTAACTCAAGTATCCCCCATTCCTGTAGAGGTAAGTAACCACTTTCAGGCTTTCTGCACAGGTACTGCGGTGGAGAATGCTTTGTCAGAGATCTCTCAGGGAAGAAATCAGAGGACACACCATCTACTGAAAAGCATGGGATGCATAGTCCTAGGGATGTGGGTTCCACGACCACCACCCCAAAAGAAGAAGACTGGTGGTGGTGGTCGGGGACTCCCTCGTAAGAGGGACGGAGTCATCCATCTGCCGTCCAGACCTGGAATCTTGAGAAGTGTGCTGCTTACCAGAAGCTAGACTTAAGGACGTGGCGGGTCACAGCAGTAGCACTCAGAAGAAGGATCAAGGAATTTGAAGCGCAAGTGGTGTTCTCGTCCATCCTCCCTATTGAAGGAAAAGGTCCAGGTAGGGATCGTCAAATTGAGGAAGTAAATACATGGTTGCGCAGGTGGTGTCGGAGAGAGGGCTTTTATTTCTTCGACCATAGAACTCTGTTCCAGGCACAAGGATTACTGGGAAGAGATGGGATCCACCTAACCAACAGAGGAAAGAGCATCTTCATGGGCAGGTTTGCAAACCTAGTGAGGAGGGCTTTAAACTAGGTTTGTTGGGGATGGTGACCAAAGCCTTGAGGTAAGTGGGGAAGGGGATTACCGGGAAGAAGATCGGGAGAGATCCTGGATGATTGGAAAAACACAAATGTAGTGCCCATCTTTAAAAAAGGAAAGAAGGACAATCCAGAGAACTACAGACCAGTCAGCCTTACCTCAGTCCCTGGAAAATTCATGGAGGGGATCCTCAAGGAACCCATTTTGAAGCACTTAAAAGAGGGGAATGTGATCAGGAATAGTCAGCATGGATTCGCGAAGGGCAAGTCGTACCTGACCAATCTGATTAGCTTCTGTGATGAAGTAACTGGCTCTGTGGACATGGGGAAGTCAGCGGATGTGATATACCTTGACGTCAGCAAAGCTTTTTATACAGTCTCCCACAATATTCTTGCCAGCAAGTTAAGGAAATATGGATTGGATAAATGGACGGTAAGATGGATAGAAAGCTGGCTAGACTGTCGGGCCCAATGGGTAGTGATTAACATCTTGATGTCAGGTTTTTAGCGAAGTGCCCTAAGGATCGGTTCTAAGGCTGGTTTTGTTCAACATCTTTATTAATGACCTGGATGAGGGGATGGATTGCACCCTCAGCAAGTTTGCAGATGACACTAAGCTAGGGGGAGAGGTAGATATGCTGGAGGGCAGGAATAGGTCCAGAGTGACCTAGACAGGTTAGAGGATTGGGCCAAAAGAAATCTGATGAGGTTCAACAAGGACAAGAGCAGAGTCCTGCACTTGGGACGGAAGGATCCCAAGCATTGTTAAAGGCTGGGGACTGACTAGCTAAGTAGCAGTTCTGCAGAAAAGGACCTAGGAATTACAGTGGATAAGAAGCTGGATATGAGTCAACAGTGTGCCCTTGTAGCCAAGAAGGCTAATGGCATATTAGGGTATTAGGAGGAGCCTTGCCAGCAGTCTAGAGAAGTGATTATTCCCCTTTAATTTGGCTCTGGTGAGGCCACATCTAGAGTATTGTGTTCAGTTCTGGGCCCCCCACTATAGAAAGGATGTGGACGCATTGGAGAGGATCCAGCAGAGGGCAACCAAAATGATTAGGGGGCTGGAGCATATGACCTACGAAGAGAGGCGGAGGGATTTGGGTTTATTTAGTCTGCAGAAGAGAAGAGTGAGGCAGGATTTGATAGCAGCCTTCAACTTCTTGAAAGGAGGTTCCAAAGAGGATGAAGAGAGTCTGTTCTCAGTAGTGACAGATGGCAGAACAAGGAGCAATGATCTCAAGTTGCAGTGGCGGAGGTCTAGGCTGGATATTAGGAAAAACTATTTCACTAGGAGGGTGGTAAAGCACTGTAATGGGTTACCTTAGGGAGGTGATGAAATCTCCTTCCCTAGAGGTATTTAAGTCTTGGCTTGACAAAGCCCTGGCTGGGTTGATTTAGTTGGGATTGGTCCTGCTTTGAGCAGGGGGCTGGACTTGATCACCTCCTAAAGTATCTTCCAGTCCTATGATTCTAAACCAAGGATATAGAATCATAGAATCATAGAATAATAGGACTGGAAGGGACCTCAAGAGGTCATCGAGTCCAGCCCCCTGCCCTCAAGGCAGGACCAAGCTCCACCTACACCATCCCTGACAGATGTCTATCTAACCTGTTCTTAAATATCTCCAGAGAGGGAGATTCCACCACCTCCCTTGGCAATTTATTCCAATATTTGACCACCCTGACAGTTAGGAATTTTTTCCTAATGTCCAATCTAAACCTCCCCTGCTGCACTTTAAGCCCATTACTCCTTGTCCTGCCCTCAGAAACCAAGAGGAACAAATTTTCTCCTTCCTCCTTGTGATACCCTTTTAGATATTTGAAAACCGCTATCATGTCCCCCCTTAATCTTCTTTTTTCCAAACTAAACAAGCCCAGTTCATGAAGCCTGGCTTCATAGGTCATGTTCTCTAAACCTTTAATCATTCTTGTCGCTCTTCTCTGTACCCTTTCCAATTTCTCCACATCTTTCTTGAAATGTGGCGCCCAGAACTGGACACAGTACTCCAGCTGAGGCCTAACTAGTGCAGAGTAGAGCGGCAGAATGACTTCACGAGTTTTGCTTACAACACACCTGTTGATACAACCTAGAATCATATTTGCTTTTTTGGCAACAGCATCACACTGTTGACTCATATTCAACTTGTGGTCCACTATGACCCCTAGATCCCTTTCTGCCATGCTCCTTCCTAGAATCTGAGATACATCGAGGATATTTTCATTCTCTAGACAGATTACTTAAACTCCTTCACAGATTTACACCACAGCTTCAGGAGCATACGTTGAACTCTCTGGGGCACAGGTACTTTCATTTTTTTCTCAGTGGTGCTCAACCTCCACTGTTCCATGTAGCATTGGTCCCACCCTGCCAAGGCCCTGCCCTTGTTCCATCTCTTCCCTCCTTAATCCACCTCCTCCCCTGAGAACCGTTCCCTACTCTGCCCCTTCCCCAAGGCCTCCCATGAGAGGTCGAACAACTGATCGATGGCCATGTCAAACAGCTATGACTGGTCGGTGCTGAGCACTCTCTATTTTTCCCCCAAGGGTACTTGAGCTCTGGAGCATTCCCCGAGTCACCACCAATGCTCTGATTGAAAGTTTTATCCTTTTTATATTTGTATTTTTAGGTTTAATAATGTAGCAACATAAGGTAACATATTATTACATTTAAATTAAGCCCTTCAGTAAGATATATATATTAAAGTTTCGTAAGTAAATAGACAGGATATTGTGTCTATGTTAATGAGATTAGAAATATTGAAGGCCCAGGCCTTCGATGTGAATTGTTTTGCTTTTGCTTTTGCTCAATATAAAACAATACTGTTTACTTTCGAAGGATTTTGTGAAAGACTGTTTGTGTGAATGAGATAACGTGTGAAGGTCATCATTAGAGCCAGATGGTCAGAGAGAAGGGGGGCAATGCAGGTGAAGACAAATTGTAAAAGACAGACCATGAAAAAACATATCGGCATCAGAAGAATCATGAGTGCATACCCACAGTCAAGAATTGATCGGATTGGCAGATTGATGGCTCTAAAGGTGAAGGCATCCCTAAAAACAACTGATTAACAATCCAGGACAGGATGAGCCTTTTGTTGATGTTAATCATTCCCCAAACATCTCCAAGATAACAGTAACTGGTCACAGACTGACACAGCGGAATCCATTGATTTCAACAGAGAAAAGGATTATAAAAGCAGGGTGCTTTGCTATGGAACTTTGGGTTTGTCTTGCCACCAACTCCAGAGGAACATTGGATCGATCAATGGACAAAGGCCCTGCTCTCCCTCTGTGATCAATCTGGCTGGCCACTAGATTGATATAGACTCTGGACTGGTAACTATAACATCATCTGGCGGGACTGTGTGTATGGTGTTTATGTGTGTGAGTGATTGAAAACCATATGCAACTGTTGTATTCTCAATAAATGCAGCGTACTGCCTTTTCCCCTATAAAAGATCTCGTGTGCTTCGTTTAAGTAGAGTACTCCAAAAATGGTGACCTACAGACATCTAAACACAAAAAAACCCTTGGATCACCACACCTACCATCATAGCTTCAATAACCACCCCCAACACAAAGAAATCTGCTAACTACAGCCAGACACTCATATCACAGAATATAGTCCGAGTACCAAGCCTGGGATATACATCATAACACTGTCAAAACTGCCTTCACCACACAGGCTATGTCTAGACTGCAAGCCTCTTTCGAAAGAGGCTCTTTCGAAAGATACTTTCGAAAGAGCCTCTTTCGAAAGAGAGCGTCTAGACTGCATGTTGAACTTTCGAAAAAGCGGCTTGCTTTTTCGAAAGAAAGCATCCAGTGAGTCTGGATGCTCTCTTTCGAAGAAGCCCTATTTACATTGAAGAACGCCTTCTTTCGAAAGAGGAACTTTCGAAAGAAGGCGTTCTTCCTCGTGAAATGAGGTTTACCGCCATCGAAAGAAAAGCCGCGTTCTTTCGATTTAATTTCGAAAGAACGCGGCTTGAGTCTGGACGCAGGGGAAGTTTTTTCGGAAAAAGGCTACTTTTCCTGAAAAATCCCCTGAGTCTGGACACAGCCACAAAGGCATCCCACCAGAGAAGTAGATCACATCATGAAGTGGGCCAACCAAATACTCCAAGAGAACCTGCTTCAATACAGAAACACTCCCCTTCCCCCCAATTGCAAATCACTACTAGTCATCTACCATCCCATACTGGAACCCATATGGGGTATCATTGAACAACTATAACCCACACTTTATGGGGACCCTGACCTGTAACAAACCTTCCCCAAACTCTTTCTTCTGGCATTCAAACCCCTTCCCTCTGCCCTCTCCATGCTCTTCATCAGAAGCAAGAGCCTCCCAGATCAAGCCACACTAACTCAAAGCAAAACCAAACAGCCCTGTGGCATCTTAATGACTAACAGATTTATTTGGGCATAAGCTTTCATGGGTAAAAAGCCCACTTTGTCAGCAAGCCTATGACCAAATAAATCTGTTAGGGTATGTGTACACTACAAAGTTAATTCGAACTAACAGACGTTAGTTCGAATTAACTTTGATAGGCGCTACACTAGCACTCCGCTAGTTCGAACTTAATTCGAACTAGGTAAACCTCATTTTACGAGGACTAACGCCTAGTTCGAATTAGCTAGTTCAAATTAAGGGCTGTGTAGCCACTTAATTCGAACTAGTGGGAGGCTAGCCCTCCCCAGCTTTCCCTGGTGGCCACTCTGGGCACCACCAGGGAAACTCGTCTGCCCCCCTCCAGGCCCCGGAGCCCTTAAAGGGGCACGGGCTGGCTACAGTGCCGGTGCCAGGTGCAAGCCTGCCAGCACCCAGCCAGCAGTCCCTGCACCTGGCACGGCTCGAGCCAGCTACCCGCTGCCACCCAGCCCTCCGCCTCTTCCCGGGACCAGGCTGGCGGCTCACGGGAGCCTGCCCGGGTCCGCAAGAGGCAGGCGCCCGTCTGGTCTAGTGCGGAGATCGTGGACCTCAGCCACGACCTCCACACTAGACACAGGAAAGTGGCCGTCTAGGGCAGGATAGCTGCCAGCCTGGCCACCCAGGAGCAGGTGTGCATGAAAATCAAGGTGGTCCACTGAGACCCCCGATCCTGGGCCCTGAGCTTAGAATGGCCGTACTGGGTCAGACCAAAGGTCCATCTAGCTCAGTAGCCTGTCTGTCAACAGCGGCCAACACTAGGGACCCTGGAGGGGATGGACCAAAGACAATGACCAAGCCCTTTGTCTCGTGCCATCCATCTCCAGCCTTCTACAAACAGAGGCCAGGGACACCATTTCTACCCCCTGGCTAATAGCACTCCACGGACCCAACCTCCATGACTTTATCTCACTTCTCTTTAAACTCTGTTCTAGTTGTAGCCTTCACAGCCTCCTGCAGCAAGGAGTTCCACAGGTTGACTATTTGCTTTGTGAAGAAGAACTTTCTGTTATTATTTTGAAGCCTGCTACCCATTCATTTCATTTGGTGTCCTCTAGTCCTTCTATTATGGAAACTAATGAAGAACTTTTCTTTATGCACCCTCTCCACACCACTCATGCTTTTATAGACCTCTATCATATCCCCCCTCAGTCTCCTCTTTTCTAAGCTGAGAACTCCCAGTCTCTTTAGCCTCTCTTCATATGGGACCTGTTCTAAACCCCTCATATTGTAGTTGCCCTCCCCTTTTCCACCCTCTCTCTTCCCCTCTCCCACCTCCTTTTCCCAGTCTCCACGAGTTTTGTTCAATAAAGAGAGTTTCTATTTTTGAACACACGTGTCCTTTATTTTGTACATCAGGAAGGGGGGCTAGGGAGGGGTAAGTGGAAGGAGGTGAGGGAGGAATGGGGTACGAGCCCCTGATGGGGAGGACTGGGGTGGCTCTGCAGGCTTCTCGGGGTGGAAGCTCTCCTGAAGCCCCTTGATTGACCCCCCCTCCGGATGGCAGCCTGCGGCAAGTGCAGCCGGGCTGATGGCCGAGTGCTGTGATGTGCCGAGTGTGGGCACTCAGGGCACTCCAAGCCAGGACTGCTTTGCAAGCGGGGAACCCCTGAGAACTGTCTGTCCGGGGTGGGGGTCGGGTCCCTTTAAGCACAGCCCTCGGCTAGCCTGAGGCAGCAGCTCCACACTGTAAGTCCTAATCTGATGCCCTGCCGGCACTGCTTCCGGCCATCCTTAACCTCAGTTCAGGTTCCACTCAGTGTGGACATGCTAGCTCGAATTAGCAAAACGCTAATTCGAACTAATTTTTTAGTCTAGATGCACTAGTTCGAATTAGCTTAGTTTGAATTAACTAATTCGAACTAAGTTAGTTCGAATTAGTGCTGTAGTGTAGACACACCCCTAGTCATAAAGGTGGCACGGGGTTCCTCGTTGTTTTTGCAGATACAGACTAACACGGCTTCCCCTCTGTAAATCAAAGCAGCACCAGATCCTGCCAAAAACAACAAACGTAAAGCCTACAAACATCTCTCCACTGCTACAATGATCAACATCCACCCTACACCTATGGGTCCTACACTTGCGCATCAAAACGTGGTGTTACCTTATTTAGTGCACTAAATGCCCGCAACAACTATGTGAGTAAAACCAGATAGTCCCTACATTCTCAAATGAACTCACATAGGAAAATGATAAAGACAAGAATACCACACTGCCTGCGGGTGGACACGCTGCACAAAGTGATTACTCTGTAATCACTCAGTCCCAATCCTCAAAGGAAACCTGCACAACACTTTCACCAGATGAGCCTCGGAGCTTAAATTTATAACTTTGCTAGACACTTAAAATAATAATGACTACAATCTGTAACCCACTAATCCCCCTTCTTGTCCTATGACTTCAAGGCAGGGCAGCCAAGAGACTTCTTGGGCCCCTGGGCAAGATGGGGAGGGGCTCAAGCAGAAGGAGAGGGACTGAGGTTAACCTCCTCCAGCTAGCCCTTCAGTGCTGAAGGGAGTATGTCACCTGGAGCTCTGACAGTGATTTTAAGGGTGGCAGCAATGGACAGGACCCCCTGGGCCCTTTTAAATCACTGGGCGCGGGTGCAGCTCTCCCCTTTGCCTCTGCTCCTAACAGCAGGCCTGCTACAAGGGTGTTAATGGATCACTTTACTTTAGAATATGTCCAAACTACTTATGCTGAACTAATCTGTTCCATCTTATATTTAGCTAAGATGCTGCCTCTCCCAGATCTGAGGAAAAGCTCCGTCTCTATCACAAACAGAAATATAAGATATTACCTCACCCATCTTGTCTGGCTAAAAACTATCACATCATCAGTTTCTGCTATTTACAACTTTATATTTAAATACTAATGCCTGCAATGATGTGAAGTAGTCAAGTCATACATAGAAATCCCTTGACACTCTGGCTAACTATCTACATCCTGATTGGCTGTATCTGGGTTCAGTAAAACTATACTCATCTTGCATTAAATAGCACATGCTTCACTTAGAGCTAAATTGAAGAGTACTTGAAAACTCCAACCAGTACAGAACATAGCTACTTGCTTATTTAGCAGTGATTGCCACATGGGACATAATTAATTTCCAATTTGATTTTAAAATTCAGAGTCTTGATTTTTTTTCTCTCTCTTTTTTTTCCTCTCTCTCGATTTTTTTCCTGCAGGACGACAGAGTGACATCATCGTGTCACTCTGCCCCCAGCTCCAGGCAACACCTCGGGCCCTTACATCACTCACTCACCAGGGAGAGGAGAGTGTCATCCTAGGCTGTTACCACCAGCTCCTGCTCCCAACCTCTGGGCCCAACCACCTTCTGCACTGAGCAGCCTCTTCTTCCGTAGCCTACAGACCCGCCTTGCGCCACACTACCGTCACCGCTGGCTGGACCAAGCCCAGAATGCACACCCCTAACTTCTCCCCAAGTGGCCTCTTCCCCTGCAGCCTTACCAGCTGCAGCCCCTCTTCGTGCCATGCTACCGTTGCTGCTGGCCACCTGGGCCTGGCCCTGGCTGCCTTTACCATCATCACCAGCCACCCGGGACTGCTGCTGGCTGCCTTTCCCACTGACCGGCTTCTTCCCCTGCAGCCCCTTCTTGTGCCACCCCCAACTCTCTCACTCACACCCCCAAGCCAAGACCCTGCACCCAGCCTGCTCAATCACTGCCCTGCCAAGACCATGTACCCCCAGCCCGCTCACTCACTACCCAGACGAGACTGCGCACCTCATACCCCCTTACACAACCACGAGGGTGAAGCGTTGGCGCTGGCTTCCTGTGGGCATAGGGGGAAGTCCTGAGGCTCCCTGCGCACTGCCGCTTCCCTTCTCCCTTCCATGGCTGGGGGAATAGCAGCGCAGGGATGTGTTTCAAGGAGGATTTTCCCACTGCTGTTTCCCCAGCCGGGGGAGGGGGAAGGGAAGTGGCAGCGCACAGGGAGCCTCAGGGCTTTCTCTCTCCCTCCCGCAGGAAGCCAGCACTGGCGCTCCAACCTTACAGGGGCAGGGGCTGAGCTGGTGAGTGAGGGGGCTGGGAGAGCAGGGTCTCGGTAGGGCAGTGAGTGAGGGGACTGGGAATAAAGGGGTCTTGGCTTGGGGGGTGAGGCTGGAGCACCAAATGTGGGCTCCCAGCACACCCCTGGCCTGTTCATTCACCACCCTGCCAAGTTTCTGCCCCCCCCCCAGCTCCCTCATATCCCCTCTGCCAACACCCCACACTCCAGCCCCCTCATTCACGCCCTTCGCTGAGATCCCGTCCCCTCAACTCCCTCACTGACCACCCTGCCAAGACCTCACACCCCCTCCACCAAGACCCTGCCCCCTCCTCCCTGGCCAGACACCCACCCCCAATCTGCACCTGCCTCCTTCCCCCTGCCCAGACATCATGGCCCCAGCCCAAATACTTACCCTCAGAGAGAGGGTGGGTTGGCAAGTGTAGCTCTCATGCTCTCTGGCTGCAAAAGCCACCAGAGAGAGGGGGGTTGGCGAGTGTAGCGAGCTGGGGACGCAGCCCCCTAGTTTTTGTACATAAAGCTTTACATCGTTTGGTCTTCTTCTCCCCTTTTGGCTCAGAAGCCCTGCTGGTTTCTGTAGGCATTTTGGGCTTAGGAATTCTTCTTGACTTGAGATAAAGTGGTGTTATTTCCTCAGACCTATTCAACATCATACCAAAATTAATAGATTGTCCATAATATTATCCTTCCCCTTGTACCTTGAATTCTTTGATGGGTAGTGAAATAGATAACGATATTGACACTTAAAATACCACAAAACATCCGAGTTTAGCATTTATTTCAGTAAATGAATGGAGCAAGTCAGACTTCTCACAGATACTGTTCTAAATTCTGAAAATGCAAGCAGATCTTACGGTGTCATTTACAGTCACATTATTCATGTTTTTGAGAGTTTCTTGGCAACAGAAACAACTAAAGACTAATTTAAAACCCAAAAAGTAAACAGATTCTGGAGAACAAGGTGGCAGGATAACTAAAGTAAATGTTTGTGTGCTCTACCGCCACATACCAGTCTAGTCAGAACCCTGAAATAATGTTTATAATTTACAAAGGAAAAATTCTTACTGCTGACTTTGAACAGTGGTTTCATGTTATCATATTGTTACAGTGCATTAAATGTGAAATAGATCCTCAGAACTTTGTTATACATAGAAGAATGCTTTGAAGGTTTGATTATTTCCAGGGTTGTGAATACTTTATAGAAACACTTATTGTAATTCCATTATAATCAGGCTCAGTCTGGTTTCAGTCTACTTTCAAAATGAAAAAAAAAATCAGATGTATAGCTTAAAGGAACTGCCAACCTGCTGTTCTGCATTCTCTACATGTCAATTTTCCCACTGTGATTATGCCCAGGACTATGAACTAAGTGAAAATGAAGCATAATACATTTTTGATCCATGTCTCCAATGTTAAATATTGGAGACAGCTCCATTGAGTTAATCCTGTGAGGAGCTAAACCCCTTCTGTGAGTGCTCTGTAGGAAGTAGTGTGCACTTTGCAAGATCAGCCAGTTTGACATCTGAATTTCTAAACAATGTTTATGATGGCTAATTAGCTATTTTATGTGTTTATCATACTGCCTATAATGGAATACAATGCACATGGAAGAGGGAGACTTTGGGACAGTCCACCATTTCCATGATTCCTTACGAAAGATCCTTTCAAGATTTTTCAGTGGCACCTTTTAGTTAAGTGCTCAACTCAGGGACTGCCATTCCACTTTAAACATTTTGCTCCGTCAGCACATGGTGAAACAGTATTCATACAGCAATGGTCTCACTGAGGGAAGACAATGAGACAAGGAAACTGAACAAAATAAATTGGGGTTGTAGCACACAAGTAAAAATGTAAGAAAGATCAACAAAGTTTAGAAAGAAATAAGCAGAAGTCATGGAATATAGTAGAGGAACTGTAAACTATTACTTAACTAGCAAGTGAGACCTGTTGTTGACTGGGCAAAGTCATTTTGTGTGGATTACGCTTCTAGGAAAATTCAAGAAATTAAATATATGTAATAGAATTTTTTATTAATGTGCTTACAAAAGGGTAAAAGAACAGTTTTAAATTTGTAGGATTTCAACTTCAAACATTATTTTATTGAATAATTACCATTTATAATAAGTTTGAATCAAACTCATAAAGCTTACATTACTCTTTCCATAACTAATTTGAATTATTTTGTGATTTGTAACAGTAAACATTTTCTATGCACTAAAATAGCAGTTAAATAGGTGACTTGATTTTAATTTTGTTATGATTAGAGTTTTTAAAAATATATGCTAATAGTCATGACCTTTTTTCAATGAAAACCAAAAATAATTATTTAAATATTTCACCTAGAATATTCTGATGTAGAAAGTAGTGTATTCAGCTAATTTAAGTGGCAGAGTTGTTTACGTAAAATTTGATATCTGTAGGTAATCACAAGGACTTTATTTTGCACAAACAAATCCACAAATGCACACTTCAAAATATATAAGATTCAGCGCTAAATGATGTCCCAGAGTGTGACACACAATAGGCCTCCATTGCAGCTGTTACATTCTCTTACTGTAGATCCTTGTAACATCCCATTAATCTAAGTTTCTGAGAGGGGTCACCGTATTAGTCTGTAACTGAAAAAACACGAGTGGTCCTGTAGCACCTTAGAAATTAACAAAAAATGTAGATGGTATCATAAGCTTTCGTGGGCACAACCCACTTCATCAGATGAATGGAGCAAGGGGTCCAGAGATACAAATAAATATGTTTATGTATCTGCTATTTGTTTGTACCATCTACATTTATTGTTAGTCTCTGATGTGCTGCAGGACCACTTGTTTTTTTAAGATTAATCTAAGTGGACATTCTGTAGAAAACAGCTGACAGAACATACATGTCTCCTGTGGGAATAACAAAAGGACTGAATGGGAAAAAAGTAGAGCTGAGCAAACAAATTAGATTAATCTATTTGAAAAATGTTACTTTTTGGGGCCAAGGGTTAGTGCACAGAAATTCCTGAACAAAAAATATAGTATTTTCAAAGTTAGTCATTTGCCTGTTCCTTCAGTATGCAAACACTGCGTGCAGACAATTCAGTACAGCTTGAGACATGCATCTGAAATTTGAATCCACGTGTGTAACAAAAGGCACATGTAATATAATTTCTGCTTATTGACAAGAAGACACATCAGTATATCACCAAGAAAGCATCAATCAGAATTATACACTTAAAGATACAAAATGAAATCCATGTTCTAGTCTTGCTAGTCAAGTTCTACAGGACTGAAGTATGTGCTTAAGTGCTTTGCAGAATTGGGGTTTATGTAAGCAAAAAAGTGATTAAATATAGTTATTGGTTGAAAATGTTAAGACTTTAAAGAGTAGTACCCTTTAAAAACTAGTTTCACAATATATTTACATAAGATGCTTTTGGTATTACAGTAGAATTTTCAAAATCTCTTACAGCAGTAGTCTAATTCTATTCCCATTGAGTGCTTTTGAAAATCTTACTCTAAACAACCAGGTGTAAAATTTGATTTCATATAGAGTTCCCATATAAAATGGCATTTAGTAGGAAACAGAAGGGATATATATCATCTTCGTTTGAATCACTATAAACAGAGTAGTGAATGCATTATGAAGATGTTATGGGGCTTTGCTATACAGACACCTATTTGTTTATAGCAGTGGTTCTCAAACTTTTTGGCCCATGGCCCTCCTGGCTCAATGCAAACCTTTCCATGGATGATCAGTTGCTAATGGAAACTCACCATTAATTACATAATTATACCCAAGCCATTTTGCTAGTGCTGCAACTAGGGAGAAGGGTTTAATTTAACCAGTAAAAAAGGAAATACGAAATTATTAAACAGAATAAGTGCTTTAATTTTCCCACGTTAGTTTATCAAACTTCATTTTAAATAAAGTAAAATATTAATTTATGTTAAACACAAAACCCCACCTTTTCTTTATTTATGGCAGGGGTGGGGAACCTTTTTTGGGGTTGGGGACCACTGATCCACAGAAAACTTAGTTGGGGATCACACAAGTGAAAAGCAAAAAAAAAAAAAAAAAAACCTTTCAAAAATCCCCAACTCTCATTGATGTGGGTCCCAACTGAGACATTTCATTCCTCTAATGCTCCAGCCCCACTGGGGGAGGAGGAGGGACAGAGAGGACTTAGTTCAGGGCTTCCCATAGGCCAGATTTACTCTTCTGGGTTTCCAGGGTTAGTGGAGTTTGTGGACAAAAATGTGGGGTTCAGTGCGTGGGACAGGGCTGCCAGCAAGATGGATGGGAGTGCAGGATCTGGGCAGCAGGTGGGATGCAGGAGGGAGTGAGGATACAAGGTTTAGGTGGGAGGTGTGGTGCAGAAAGGGATAAGGGTGCGAGATCTGGATGAGAGGTAGGGTGTAAAAGCAGGCAGGGAGTAGGTTGTCTGGCCAGGGGGAAGGGTGCAGGAGCAAGCTGGGGGTGCAGGGTCTCCACAGGGGTGTGTGTGTAGGAGGGAGTTGGGAGGTGGGCATGGGGGGTGAGGGAGGACACACTTACTTGCCTTCGCTCCCTGTGCTGCTCCCAGGCACGGCCTACCACTGCTCCCATTAGCTGGATTCTGGCTAACACGTGCAGCAGGGAAAGCCTCCAGGCAGCGCGCATCTGTGTACTGCTGTTTTCCCAGCCAGGGGACGGGGAGTGGGAGCACTTCTTCCCTGTGAGCTGGACCGTGCAGTGAGGATTGGGGCTTTCTCTCCAACCCCCACTGAGAAGCTGGCAATGGTGCTCTAATCTCGCAGAGAGAGATAAGGCGAGGCTGGAGTGCCAGCACCGGCTCCCCATTGTGGGGGTGGGGGGGAGGAGGGAGGGAAGAAGGGAAACTGAGATCCAACCGTGGACCACCTGGAAGGCGGCCGTGGACCACAAGTTTCTTTCCTCTCTCATTGAGTTGAAGTACTCAATGCTTTTTTTGTCTCTATCTTCACAGACAAGATCAGCTCCCAGACTACTGCAGTAGGCAACACAGTATAGACAGGAGGTGGGCAGCCATCGGTGGAGAAAGAACAGGTTAAGAGCTATTTGGAAAACTTAGACAGATTCAAATCCATGGGGCCAAATTTAATGCATCTGAGGGTACTGAGGGAGTTTGCAAATGTCATTGCAGAGCCTTTGTCCATTATCTTTAAAAATTCGTGGAGATTGGGAGAGGTGCCGGCTGAATGGAAAATGACAAACGTAGTGCCCATCTTTAAAAAAGGGAAGAAGGATGATCCAGGGAGCTACAGACCAGTCAGCCTCACCTCAGTCCCCGGAAAAACCGTGGAGGGGATCCTCAAGAAATCCATTTTGAAGCACTTGGAAAAGGGGAAAGTGATCAGGAATAGTCAACATGGATTCACAAAGGGCAAGTCATGCCTGACCAATCTGATTAGCTTCTATGATGAGGTAACTGGCTCTGTGGACATGGGGAAGTCAGTTGATGTGATATACCTTGACTTTTGGAAAGCTTTTGATATGGTCTCCCACAATATTCTTGCCAGGGAATATGGATTGGATAAATGGACTGTAAGGTGGTAGGAAGCTGGCTAGACTGTCAGGCCCAATGGCTAGTGATCAACGGCTTGATGTCAGGTTGGCAGTCAGTTTGTAGCGGAGTGCCCCAAGGGTCTGTTCTAGGACCGGTTTTGTTCAACAGCTTTATTAATGACCTGGATGACAGGATGGATTGCACCCTCAGCAAGTTTACGGATGACACTAAGCTAGGGGGAGAGGTAGATACGCTGGAGGGCAGGATAGGATCCAGAGTGACCTAGATAAATTGGACCAAAAGAAGTCTGATGAGGTTCAACAAGGACAAGTGTAGAGTCCTGCACTTGGGACAGAAGAATCCCAAGCATTGTTACAGGCTGAGGACCAACTGGCTAAGTAGGAGTATGGCAGAAAAGGACCTAGGGATTTCAGTGGATGAAAATCTGGATATGAGTCAACAGTGTGCTCTTATAGCCAGGAAGGCTAATGGCATATTAGATTGCATTAGCAGGAGCATTGCCAGCAGATTTAGAAAAGTTATTATTCCCCTTTATTCGACTCTGGTGAGGCCACATCTGGAGTATTTCGTCCAGTTCTGGGCCCCTACCTATAGAAAGGACGTGATTGCATTGGAGAGGGCAACCAAATGATTAGGGGGCTGGAGCACATGACCTATGAGGAGAGGCTGAGTGATTTGTGCTTATTTAGTCCGCAGAAGAGAAAAGTGAGGGGGGATTTGATAGCAGCCTTCAACTTCCTGAAGGGAGGTTCCAAAGAAGACGGAGAGAGACTGTTCACAGTAGTGACGGATGGCAGAACAAGGAGCAATGGTCTCATGTTACAGTGGGAAAGCTCTAGATTGGATATTAGGATAAACTATTTCACTAGGAGGGTGGTGAAACACTGGAATGGGTTACCTAAGGAGACGGTGGAATCTCCCTAGAGATTTTAAGTCTCGGCTTGACAAAGCCCTGGCTGGGATTATTTAGTTGGGATTGGTCCTGCCTTGGCCAAGGGGCTGGACTTGAAGAGCTCCTGAGGTCTCTACCAGCTCTATAATTCTGTAATTCCTGGAGGCAGGTTCCAAAGAGAATGGAGAGAATTTAATACAAAGCTGTTCTGAGTAGTACCGGATGGCAGAACAAGGATCAATGGTGTCACATTACAGTGGGGGAGGTCTAGGTTGGATATGAGGAAAAACTATTTCACTAGGAGGGTGGTGAAGCACTGGGATGGGTTACCTAGGGAGGTGGTGGAGTCTCTATCCCTAGAGGTTTTTAAGTCCCAGCTTGACAAAACCTGGCTTGGGATGAGTTAGAGTCAGTCCTGCTTTGGGCAGGGGGCTGGACTCGACCTCCTGAGGTCTCTTCCAGCCCTGAGATTCTATGATTGTCCACCTGCCCTGCCCCACCTCCAGTGAACACACTTCCACCAAATTCCCTATCTCACATTCTCATTCTTCACTTGTGTATATTTAGTTCTGGGAGAAGAGGTTGCATTGCTGTGTTAGTCTCATTTGCGAAACAAAGAGCAGAAGCAATCGACTGGGAGATGGGGTCTGTTTCTTCTTGATTAGAAGGAGAGTAGGTGGTATGCTTCAAAGGCTGAGGAAAAAGATGACGTTCAGTGAGAAGACCTACAGAAAACTTAACCTTGCAAATACAGATGGGAAACTCTTATAGATGGGACCACTGCCAAATGAATATAGGTCAAATTTGCAACATAAATACCAATGTCCTTTTAAAACACAATTTTAGATCATAAAAAGCTGCTAAATTAATAGGGTTGGGTGTTGAAGGGAAACTTTTGCCATGTTTGAGTCACAGCAAAATTAACATATATGCTGCCTATTTTAATACATTGTAGCACCATTTTCTGTTGAGACAATAACAAATCACCATAGCAGCGCAGTAGCCCTGGTTACTGTAAGATCAGTACAACGAAAGAACTCTGTTGGTTGAGGATTGGCTAGCTAAACTGCAGAATATTTGCTCTCAGTTACCAAGGCAACATTGCTAAGCACATTTTTTACCTCAAATTTAATACAAAGAAGCTTGTAAAATGCAGATTAAAACTGAAATGGAGATGTGTAGTTTGTTCATTAGAATCAACTTATATCAAGGACTCAGATCTACACTCCTAATATTTTGTAACCAAAACAAAGTACAGCTTTAAAATGCATTTGAACATTCCCTCATACAAACTTAACATATCTGATCTGTCAGTTTATACAGCTCTCTCTCTCTCCCATTCTAATTTAGATGCAATTAACTTAGCTAGAAAAACATATATTTTGCAGGCTCCTCTACTAGATGGCATTAATATAGCAAATAATAAAAGAGAAAAGAGTTGTTAATGCTAAACTGCTTCATTTCAGAAGAGTTCCTCTCCCTCTATGCAGCAGCAGCTTTGCTGAGCTTCCTTCATGCATATCAACCAAGTTAAGTTGCAGTAAATTAGGAAAAACACATAAAGGCAATAGAAGTTTATGCAAACACTAGCCCACAAGCAAAGACAGTGTGTTTTTAATCATCCCTTACCATAGTCTGTTCCTTCTGAGAGCCTCACTGAGGAAACAAACCAATTAGGAGGTCCAGTTTTGTTCCCCCTGAAGCCAATAAAAGGATATCTAGATCTAAACTCCAGCCAACTATAGTAGGAAGGGAGCCTGAAACATAAGTCCTTATGTTAAAGGCCTAGTATGAGGCAGAAATTGCTCACAGAATCTGGCAAGAACAGGGTTAATATTGTAAAGAAGTGATAGTCACAAAGTACTTATGCAAAACATCCCAGTAATAAAGATGCAAAACAATCCCTAAGGACGAAAGGAATACACTGACCCCCTCTAACTAGCAACACTGGGGGCAATAACTTTGGCAGAGGGGCTATGCTAACTTGTTTGTATTGGAGTATAAAGATGCATCTCAGAGGGACTATCTTTGTCTGGCTGAGGGAGGAAGAGAAAGGCCTGCCATTCACTGAGCCGGTCCAGTGTTACAGGGATACATGTATTAGTGATCCAGAGTCTGCAGGGTTCTAGTACTGTGCTTCATCAACAGTAAACCTTGCTGAGTGCCTTCATCCCTTGTGGACATTGGATGCCTCACTCAAGGTCTGGCGTGCCAGTTGTTTGTGCAAGGATGGGGTGGCACAAAGAGAGAACACATGCACATGCAGCCAAACATCTATCAACATCTAACCACAACAACTTAGCAGCCAATTAGATTGCATTTGGAGTTATAGATAGTCTCAGTAGGTTTCTGGGTGAAATTTCATGGAGTGGCCAAATTGCCTAACTTCTCCTCTCACCTCTTTGGTCTTGGGGTATGTTTGCACCGCAATTAAATGTCCACAGCTGGGCCATGTTCGCTGACTCCAAATCATAGACATTGGGTGGTGAAGATGTAAAACTGCAATGTAAATATTAATGCCCAAGGTCCCAGAACTTAGCATGAATATCTACACTGAAATTTTACAGCCCCCTCAGCCATATCAGATGATGTCATCCACCTAATGTGGGTTTAATTGCAGTGTAGACATATTCCTTATTTAGAGGTGAGAAATAACTTGGGATATTCTTCCCTTCTTCCAATAGTTGGAGATTTTTTTCAATCTGTTTTCTTTTACACTGTAGAGCATGTAACACTTTATAATGTATATATCTTCACATCTCATCTTGACAAAAAAAAGCATTACTGCTTACAGGAGTTACCCAAATATTCTATGCTAGAGGCTTTAGAAGACTTACTTAACACTCTAGCAAGTTAGCATAGTTATCAGTTTAACAGATGGAAACCTGAGCAATTACTCACATTTATCTTTTTCCTCTCCTCATTATTGAAGAGAAAGGGCTCCCTGTCGTTGGAATTTGAAAGAAAAAAAGGAAACAGAAATAAAACATCAGAAATTGGAAGGGCCATTGCCAGTACAGTGAATGTCATCTGTGTGAAACAAAATACAGGGCTATGTAGCACTTTAAAGACTAACAAGATGGTTTATTAGGTGATGAGCTTTCGTGGGCCAGACCCACTTCCTCAGATCAAATAATGGAAGAAAATAGTCACAACCATATATACCAAAGGATACAATTTAAAAAAATGAACACATATGAAAAGGACAAATCAAATTTCAGAACAGAAGGGGATTGCGGGGGGGGGGGGCATCTGTGTTTTATTCCTGGCTTTCTCCTTAACCAACTGTGCTAAAGGGTAATGGGTACATCATCTAAGTCTAAAATGTGTAACTTTGGTAACAGACATTTGTAAAATGATTTGAGGTCCAAGGATAAAACGGGTTGTACAACTGCAAATGATGAAAATATGTTCCATACCTAGACAAATTAGATTTTCATTGTGAAACAAACACCTCACAGCTGTTTAATATCTAGACTTACATCAAAGAGAAAGTGATTTCATTAATTTGAAATCATGTTGGCAGTCATCCAAATTATGACCACAGTAGCAGAAGCACATCAATGAGGCATAATTAGCTTTTATTTTATACTACAGAATTCCAGGAAGACATCATGGCTTCAGGACCTTACAAATTTTTCTGAAGTTGAATATTGTAGAAACCATATTAATAGATTAAAATCCATTTAGGTTCAGTCACTGGGAGAATATCAGGCATCCAGTTTTTTTATAACAGCATGTAACAGAATCATTATAAAAGGGTAAACATTTTCATTATAAACTTTGCTATTAGGGATTTTACACGTAACTGGAAAAAAATGAGGCCTGAAGACTAGCACTGAAAAATAAAATGGTCATATGAGTCAGACAAATGGTCTGTTCAACCCCGTATCTTGACTTTTGACAGAGTCAATGCCAGAAGCTTCAGAGCAAATGAACAGAAAAGACAATTTCAAGTGATCTGTCCCCTGTAATCTACTTCCAGCTTCTGGCAAACAGAGGCTAGTGACACTCAGAGCAGTGCTGCATCACTGCTCATCCTGGCTTATAATCATTGGACCTATTGTCCAGGAACTTACCTTGTTCTTTTTTTTTAACCTTTTAAGGAGTCATATAAAAAAGGAGTCATATAAAAAATGGAAACTAGGACAACTAACAAAGGATGAATATAGGCAAGCAACAGGGGAATGCAGGGGCAAGATCAGAAAGGCAAAGGCACAAAATGAGATCAAACTAGCTACAGGTATAAAGGGAAACAAGAAGACCTTTTATAAATACATTAAAAGCAAGAGGAAGACCAGGGACAGGGTAGGCCCACTGCTTAGTGAGGAGGGAGAAGCAGTAACAGGAAACTTGGAAATGGCAGAGATGCTCAATGACTTCTTTGTTTCGGTCTTCACCGAGAAGTCTGGAGGTGTGCCTAACGTAGTGAATACAAGCAGAGAGAGGGTAAGTTTAGAAGATAGGATACACAAAGAACAAGTTAAAAATCACTTAGGAAAGTTAGATGTCAGCAAGTCACCAGGTCCTGATAAAATGCATCCCAGGATACTCAAGGAGCTGATAGAGGAGGTATCTGAGCCTTTAGCTATGATCTTTGAAAAATCATGGCAGACAGGGGAGATTCCAGAAGACTGGAAAAGGGCAAATATTGTGCCCATCTATAAAAAGGGGAATAAGAACAACCCAGGAAACTACAGACTGGTCAGTTTAACGTCTGTCCCAGGGAAGATAATGGGGCAGGTAATTAAGGAAATCATATGCAAACACTTGGAAGGTAATAAAGTGATAGGGAATAGCCAGCATGGGTTTGTGAAGAACAAGTCATGCCAAACTAATCTGATAGCTTTCTTTGATAGGTTAACGAGCCATGTGGATAAGGGAGAAGCGGTGGATGTCATATACCTAGACTTTAGTAAGGCATTTGATACGGTCTCGCATGATATTCTTATTGATAAACTAGGCAAATATAACTTAGATAGGGCCACGATAAGGTGGGTGCATAATTGGCTGGATAACCGTAGTCAGAGAGTTGTTGTTAACGGTTCTAAATCCTGCTGGAAAGGGATAACAAGTGGAGTTCCTCAAGGGTCTGTTTTGGGACCCATACTGTTCAATATCTTCATCAATGATGTAGATATTGGGATAGAGAGTACGCTTATTAAGTTTGCAGATGATACCAAACTGGGTGGGGTTGCAACTTCTTTGGAGGATAGGGACATAATTCAAAATGACCTTAGCAAGTGAGAGAAATGGTCAGAGGTAAACAGGATGAAGTTTAATAAAGAGAAATGCAAAGTGCTCCACTTAGGAAGGAACAATCAGTTCCATACATACAAGATGGGAAGCGACTGTCTAGGAAGGAGCATGGCGGAAAGGGATCTAGGGGTCATAGTGGACCACAAGTTGAATATGATGCTGTTGCAAAAAAAGCAAATATGATTCTAGGTTGTATCAACAGGTGTGTTGTAAGCAAAACTCGTGAAGTCATTCTGCCGCTCTACTCTGCACTAGTTAGGCCTCAGCTGGAGTACTGTGTCCAGTTCTGGGCGCCACATTTCAAGAAAGATGTGGAGAAATTGGAAAGGGTACAGAGAAGAGCGACAAGAATGATTAAAGGTTTAGAGAACATGACCTATGAAGCCAGGCTTCATGAACTGGGCTTGTTTAGTTTGGAAAAAAGAAGATTAAGGGGGGACATGATAGCGGTTTTCAAATATCTAAAAGGGTGTCACAAGGAGGAAGGAGAAAATTTGTTCCTCTTGGTTTCTGAGGACAGGACAAGGAGTAATGGGCTTAAAGTGCAGCAGGGGAGGTTTAGATTGGACATTAGGAAAAAATTCCTAACTGTCAGGGTGGTCAAATATTGGAATAAATTGCCAAGGGAGGTGGTGGAATCTCCCTCTCTGGAGATATTTAAGAACAGGTTAGATAGACATCTGTCAGGGATGGTGTAGACGGAGCTTGGTCCTGCCTTGAGGGCGGGGGGCTGGACCTCTCGAGGTCCCTTCCAGTCCTATGATTCTATGATTCTATGATTGTAATTTTGGCCTTCACAACATACCATGAAAAGAATAACCACATACAGGCAAATTCTCTAACAGTAATAATGGCCGTACTGGATCAGACCAAAGGTCCATCTAGCCCAGTATCCTGTCTGCTAACAGTGGCCAATACCAGATACCACAGAAGGAGGGATCACAACAGGTAATCCTCAAGTGAGCCCTCACCTGTCACCCATTTACAGACAGAGGCTAGGGACACCATTCCTACCCATCCGGGCTAATAGTCATTGATGGACCTGACCTCCATGAATCTATCTAGCTCTTTTTTTTAAACACTGTTAGGGTATGTCTACACTACAAAGTTAATTTGAAATAACAGCCGTTATTTTGAATTAACTTCCAGCGTCTACACAGCCAAATGGCTATTCTTGCGGTTTGCACTTATTCTTGTGAAGCACTTATTTCAAATTTGATAAACCTCATTCTACGAGGAATAACACCAAATTTGAAATAGCTAATTCAAAATAAGTGCTGTGTAGACACTTATTTCAAATTAGGGGGCCTCCAGCCCTTCCCGCTTTCCCCTGGTGGCCACTCTGGGTACAACCAGGGAAACTCCTCTCCTCTCCCCCAGCCTCGGGGCCCTTAAAGGGGTAGAGTCTGGCCACTGGGCACGTGTGAAAGCTAGGCCTGCCAGCAGCCGCAGCCCCTCACCCAGTGGCTGCACAATGCTATCTAGTGACAGCCAGCAATCCCCCGGCCAGTCCCCCAGCACCTAGGGGCTAGCCAGGGGCCATAGATGGTGTACACCCTCGTGGACTAGTGGGGAGATCATGGACCTGCTTGAGGTTTGGGGGGAGGCCGCGTTGCAGCCACCATGGCCAGGAAAGGCCACAAGCGCACCCAGGAGCAGGTGCGCCTCAAAATTAGAGTTGCAGCAGGCATACGTCAGGGCCACCAGGGGAGGCACCGCAGCAAGGGCTGACACCTGCCCCTACTTCCCCGCCCTCGACCGAATCCTGGGGGGTGGGGCAGTCTGCGCCATCCCGGGGGGCAATGAGCCTGGAGCTGAGAGCCCTGACCCAGGCACAGCAGAGGAGCCACCACCAGTTGTCCTGGCACCAGAGTTGGCACGGTCCTCCGGGGAGGCCACATTAGGTAAGTGCCAGCACTGTCCCCTACCCAGGGGGGAGGTAGGGAGGGAGACCAGGGACTGCGCGTGTGGGCCATGCCTCCCACGGATCACGCAGCCACCTGTGCATGTGCGGACACACGCTGTGCTACCCTCGGGCAGGTGTCTCCAGCTGCTTGCCACACAGGGGCCATGGCCCGATAGCCACACGTGTGTGTGAAGAGACCCAACATGCTTCTGACCTCGGGGCGGGACACAGCAGGATGCCCTCCCTTCACACGTCCCCTCTACACAGGGGCAGGGGACATCTCCCTCCCCCCCGCCCCAGCTGCACTATACGCAACACAGAGGCACAGGTGTGGTCTCGGGGCAGCTCCCACTCCCGGACAGAGCCGGACATGCCGACCATGGCCTCTGTGCAAGAACATCGGCTTTGCAGGGTGGTGCAGGGCACAGTTGCTCTCACTTCACAAGGCGGGGCTGGGCATCATCCACTGTCTCCAGGGAGAACTGACCACTTCTCTTCTTTCTCAGCAGCCACACCAGCTGCTCGTGCAGGGTGCACTGCCCTGCCCGAGACATGCTCCCGCACCCATGGCCTCAGCAGGACCACCACTACATGGCAGGGGTACAAAGAGCAACACCTGCAGGCCCTGCAAGCCCAGACCCAGATCATGGAGCTGTGGGCACAGGACGACCGGGAGTTCCAGCGGGAGCGTGCTGCCCCATGCCAGTCCTGTGCCTGCTGCCCCTCCAGCTATTGTTCCTCTCCCACTCCTGCCCCCCCTCCTACCTCTTCCTCCTCAACCTCCACACCCCCCATCTCTACCTCCGCACCCTCCTCCCCAGCCCCCCGGGGATGCCGAGGCTCCCTCCCCCGTAGTGCTGGGAAGCAGTTGGCCTGGTGAGACCCCTCCCCCTTCTTTCCCTTGCTTCCCCCATCCAGCTCCCTCCTTCCAGTTTTCCCCCTCCCCTCTCCCACCCTCTCTCCTGCCTCTCCCGTCTCCTTTCCCCAGTCTCCCCAGAACTCAGCAGTTTTGTCGACGCTGGTAAACCTCATTTTACGAGGCATAACGCCTTGTGTCGACAGAGTTTCTGTCGACAGAAGGTGTTATTGCATGTAAACTGTCCTTTGCGGCTACACTACCATGTCGGCAAAGCAGCTTGCTTTGTCGACAGAACTGAATGTAGTGTAGACGCTCTTTGTTGACAGAAGTTTTGTCGACAGTATCTGTCGACAAAACTTCTGTCGACAAAAGCCTGTAGTCTAGACATACCCTAAGTCCGACCCTGATGCTCTGCCGGCACTGGTTCTGGCCAGCCTTACCTTTGATTCAGGGTCCACTCAATGTGGACATGCTATTTCGAATTAGAAAAATGCTATTTCAAATTAGTTTTTGTGTCTAGATGCACTAATTCGAATTAGCTTATTTCAAATTAACTAATTTGAAATAAGTTAATTCGAAATAGCACTGTGGTGTAGACATACCCTTACAGTTCTAGTCTTCGTCACATCCCCTAGAAGGTAACAGTCATCTGTTACTTTTGCTTGCACAATGTTTTAGTATGACACATGGAGAATGTATTAATAGCCCTATTTCTTTGTTATTTGCTTTATGGGCAACCTTGTCATCCAAGAATTGGAATCCTGCATGAATGAAATAGTTTGGAGACACAAACACCCATAAAATGTACTTTTGTTTTGTTTTATGATGTTTAAGAGAAGATCTTGAGTCAGATAAAGGAGAATCCATTTATTTGAACTTCCTACTCTTTAGCTCTTTGTCAATGTCACTTTCTTATTAGAAAGTGACTGGAAATTAGTAACAAACATAGCTGTCAGGTAGAAATGGGGGAGTGGGCAGGAAAAAAATGATACCTCTAGAGCCTTGTGAGCATACAAAATTTGTATTTACATCCTATTTGCAAGGATTATCTGCAGGTGCAGATATAAAGTGGATACCTTTAGATTTGCAGGGTTCTAGAGACAATATTTGTATCTGCCTCCAATCCCAAACCTACAAAAATGGTCCATGGATATAAAGTGGATATCCGTGGATTTGTATGACTGGACACACATCTAACCAGGATATGTCCTAATGTAGACACATCTATATCAGGAAAAGTCCTTCTGCCAGCATTGTTATTTCATTTGGGGAAAGAGAGTAAGTTAGATTGCAACCTCCTCAAGCTCAGGGTGGAAGGCTTTGTCTGGACAGGAGACAGAGCAGTGGCTCCTTTAAGGACTCATTTTCCCTTAGGGACTAAAAGGTAATGGCTGGGAAGCAGGTGGAAAATATCACAGGAAATGGAGGAGAGGAGGGATAGCTAAGCCTCTAAAAAGCTGGGGGAGGTTATTTTAATCTTATCCCTCAACCAGACCTCTTTAGGGCTTGTCTCTACTTACTGGGAAATCAAAGCTGCAGAGATCAAGCTCCTGGGGTTCGACTGATCAGGTCCAATAAAAACCCACTAAATTGATTGCTCATGGTGCCCCCATCAACTCCAGTACTACACTGGGTCACAAGGAGTAAGGGGAGAGTATTTCCTGTCAACCTCCTGCAATGGGGACACCACGGAAACTTGACCTAAGGTACATAGACTCCAGCTATGTCATTCATATAGGTGGAGTTGCACATCTTAGGCTGACTTACTTCTCTAATGGAGACTTGGCCTAACACCTATACTGACTAGGTACTTATTCCATAAGTGTTCTGGTCCCCTGATAAACTGGATAGGGAAGAGACTATGGCAGAGGTGGGCAAAAGAGCCTTTGTGGGCCGGATCTGGCCCGCAGAGGCCCTGCTGCTCCCCCATCCCCAGGCCAATTAAGGCCTGGAGGCACAGGAGCATGCAAAGCCTCCTCCTGCCCTGCCAGGAGCACGTGGTGCTTTAAGCGCCATGCGCTGCTCGCAGGGTGGGGGGGAGAGCAGAAGAGGCTTTGCACACTCCCCCACCCCATGCCAATCAGGGCCTGGGGGCAGGGGAGCTGCGTGAAGCTTCCTTCGCCCTTCCCCGGCCCTGCAAGGAGCCAGCAGCACTTCAAAGGGCCACATGCTTCTTGCAGGATGGGAGGAGACTTCCCGCACTCCCCTCGCCCCAGTCCCTGATTGGTCTGGGCGTGGGGAAGCATGCCAAGCGTCTTCTAGGGCATGGGCGCCTAGTGGGAAGAGGGGCAAAGGGTCTCTCCCACTCCCAGACCAATCATGGTCTGGGGCGGAGTAGCCCCGCCTCTTCCCATTTAAGCCCCACCCCTTCCAGGGTGGCCCGGGGCTACTTCAAACATTTTTGAATTGGCCCCCGGGCAAAAATGGTTGCCCACCCCTGAACTATGGAGAAGACATCCCTTAAAGACACTGGTCAGCAGAGGTTAAAGGCTTCTAATGTTTGGTACAGTGAGGAGACAATCCCCTTTTACACTCATCTGTGGGGAGTGTGATCTCATCCTAGCAATGGGCTGGGAACCAGCTGTGAAGAGGTGGAGGAGCTGGTAGCTGGAAATGATTAAAGAATCATGAATAGCACTTTATGAATTATTGCCAGTAGTTGCCTGATTAGCTAAATTAATACAGTTGTAGTGTAATTAAACCACAGCCCTTGCATCTTGTCTTTTTTTCTTGCATTGCGAAGACATTGGCAACCTCCCACCCCTCAGAAGTATAACTTGCTGGTATTGCTCCACCAGAAAAGCCCCATCCATAGACAAACCCTAAAACACAATGTGGAATAAGATTGCATCAGCCAGCTACTAACTCATCTCCAACTAGCTCACTCTTATAGAAATATGTTCTACATTATCCACATTTCTAGATGTATAATGCTCTTCAAAAATGAGGGAGTTAGAATTCAGAGACTCCCAGACTAAAGGCAAGTTTAATCATTTTAAGTGCACAATATACAAAGAAAAAGTATTAGGCACAGGTAAGAACTTACCTAAATTAATTCCTTGTAAAAAAAAACAACCTTAATTTATGGGGAAAATTACAGAATAAGGTATTCAGGGCAAGGAACATGTCTAAGGATATATCTAGAAACGAATACAGTTGGATCCAGACTGTGGCCTTCAGGTCCTCTCAGAGAATGACAGGCTCCCTGTCCAGCCCCAGCTCTAGGCCCCGACTTATCTAACTTCTCATCCAGAGGGTCTTACTAAAAAAATCTGAAAACGAACACTTGAGACATTTATTTAGTAACAATTAAGTCATTATACCAATAACATGGTATATTAAAATGTAACTTTAATTGTAAGTTTACACTGCAAGCAAAACTCTTCATTTTAGGAATGTTCTTCAGCTTTGTTATGTGGAAACTCATTTATAATTGAAGAAAAATCTAATTTACTTGCAACATCAGCGTTAAGCATTGCGAGCCCATTCAAATGCTCTTGTCCTATTGTAGAAGGATGATAGTTCTTTGTTTTAACACATTGAATGTATATTCACCTGAAGTCACTGATTCAGGGAGACTGACAAAAATATGTAATGCAATTGTAAATTTGGAAATACAGTCAACAAGCCAAGAACGAATGTTTCTTGAAGCAGTTCTTTTGGCTTGCAGTCTGATTTAAAGTTGGTGGAATGTATGTTTCAAGAGACTCTCGTCACAGAGATCTCTTAAAATTTTGTTATTGTACCCTTGTTGAAACTGTTCAGCCACTGAATAGAGATCTTCATCACTCCCAAAATCCAAAAAGGGTACAAATGTGTCGCAGTGACTCAAATCAATGTAAAGTAATAGAGATATAGCCGTGTTAGTCTGATCTTGGTAAAACAAAAGGAAAAAAAATTTGTAGCACTTTAAAGACTAACAAGATAGTTTATTAAGTGATGAGCTTTTGTGGGGCAGACCCACTTCTTCAGATCATATTCTGAAAGTGAATTGGCATGACCATATATAAGAAAGGAAAACAATGAAGAAAGTAAACAGATTATAAACTAACAAATCAGCTACTAGAACAGAAGATGGGGGCGAGGGGCAAGAGAGACAAAAGGAAGGTGGAAATAGCTTATTGTAAGTCAATAAGTGGCTAATCTGGAGTTACTACAACTATCAATAGGTGGGGAAGCTGTCTTTGTAATGTGTAAGGTAATTAGCATCTTTATTAAGGCCCATTCGCAACATGTCAAATTTAAGCATAAATACAAGTTCTGAAGTCTTCCTCTGTAATCTGGTGTTAAAGTCTCCTTGAAGTAAGATGCATGTTTTCAGGTCTTTAAGGGAATGGCCAGTTAGATGTGTAAGACCTGATTTGATGGAGTCAGTAATAACCCTCTGTCCCACCCCAAAATTGACTAAATAGTGCCTTTTTGCATCAGATTGAGAAGTTAGGCTGCGATTGGTGGTAAATGCAGATGAAATGGCAATACCCTGTGCTACTGATTTGGACTCGTAAAGGATAGTGTCCCATTGACCACAAATCTTTTGAATATCTTTAAGAAGTCATTCAATGTTATCCCTTTCAGGGTATGTCTACACTACAGAGTTTTTTTTTTGAAAAATGGCTGTTTTTCTGAAAAAATTTCAATTACATCCACACTGAAATTGCATTCTTCTGAAAAAAAATCGAAACAGAGGGTTTTTTCCAACATTGGTAATCCTCATTCTACAAGGAAAACGGTGTGTGAGGATGGGGAAGAGGAAGTTCTTTCAAAAGCAGAGGAAAGAGGAAAAAACGCAGGTGCTCTGGTGGCCACTCCGTCTGTAGTAATCACAGCTGAAATGAGACATAGCATCCACACTGAACAGATGCTATCTTTCGAAAAAGCAGATTGCTTTTTCGATGTGCTTTTGCAGTGTGGACACTCTCTTTCGGAAAAAGTTTTTCTGGAAGATCTCTTCTGGAAAAGCTTCTTCTGAAAACAGCCTGAAGTCTAGACATAGCTTCAACATTCATGTAGCATTGCATGCTTCAATCACAAGATTAGTTTCGTGGATCATTTTTAGTAGCTTCATGCTTCATGCACATGGACCACAGTAAAATGCATTCAAATTTGGATGTATAGTTCTGAATTTATTTAAGCTCATTGTGAGCCTGTGCTGTGAGTGTAAGAGATATAAGTGCACTTAAAGCTTCTCTCAGAGTCCAAATGCTGTGCAACTGGATTAACGCCATCAATTCATGCTGGCCATCTTATTGTCGACATGCCGTGAAGGGAAACAGGCAGATGCTGCTTCCAAATTTCCCACTTTTGAGGATTGCTACTAAAGAGGTTATACAATTGCTGGATTATTCCAAAGTATGTAATTGCTTCCTTGCATGATTCAGCGTAATCAACGCTAACAAGATTTAGTGTGTGGTTACCACAACCGGACAAAATAGTTTGGAATTTGTTCAAGAAGGACTGCTTGTACACCGTTGTTCTTCCCAGCCATATTGGATCCATTGTCATAGGCTTGATCAATGCAGACTTGAAAATGTAATTTGAAGACTCCCAGAATTTTTAATACACAAGCAGAAATTTCTTTTCTATTTTGGGGTGTGAGTGTGAAATTTTCAAACAAAATGAATCATTCTTCAACTGAAATCTCTGAACTTTCTGAAATTTTAACATATCAAACAAACCAAGGTTGTCTGTTTTTTATGGAGCTGCATCAATAATAAATGAAAAGTACTTTGCATGTCATATCTCTTCAAGAATTGTTTGAACAAGTGTCCCACACTGCTCAATAAACACGCTTTATATTCTGGTAGACAGATAATGGACTTGCATACGTTTTCTGTTCTCTTGTGATTCATGAACATGCTTAACATGGCCTGATAAAAGTGGGTCATACTTGTTAAGAAGCTCAAGTATACCAAGAAAGTTTCCAGTTGTAGGTTATTTATATGTTGACTGGAACCAAACAAAGCCAATCCCCGTTCAGAAAGAAAAAGAATGACATTCAATATGCACTCAAGGAGGGATTTTTCCATGTCAGTTTCTGTGTTTATTTCACTCAGGAGTAAGTTTTCAATTGAACTGTCAGCTAGTGCTGCTCTACTAGCTGATTTCAATGTAACAGTTATGTGCTACTGAAGTTTCATGTGTGGGTATTCAATCTGTCAACTTCCTCCAACTTCTACTGATGCTTCAACCAGATGGACCTGGCAGTACTGCTGCATTTGAAGTATTACTGTTAAAAATGAAACAGGGTACACAGTCCAGAGCCTGCTTTTCCATGCTCCAGCAGAATCAGTCTCTCGTGTATATCTCTCCATTTGGAAACGTTTTTGTCAGATGAGTGGGAAAAGCATAAGTTTTAGCATCTTTTGGTATATTACTTGGAATCTGAAAACAACTAACTGAGAAATGATTGCATTTGAGCAACATTGTTCTTATCAGGTCCAATATCAGGTTCTGATGCCACTTTTACAAGGCGTCCTGTGCTCGTCATAAGATTTTGCTTTTGATGCATAGCATCTCCAAGGTCCTCATTTTCTGTCTGCAGTCTCTAAATTGAGTGTAGATTCAGCATCTATCTCCACTGTTGGCATTTCTGAGTTGATTAATTACCTCCTCATTTTGAGGCAGAGGCATTGAAATGTCATTTGTGGGTACAAAGTTTTCATCATCAGAACTGGAAGTGTCACTATCAGTATGGTCACCTTCTAATGGCTGAGGCATCTTTTCTATGAGAGATGATGTTATTGGCTTTAAACTCTTAACTGCTGCTTCACTCTGTTGCTTTCCCCAATCTCTTACTTCCACCACTTTCAAATTGTCACTTCATTTTTATAAAGGTTTTTTTTTAAAAACACAGGAACACAATAAATTAATTCGCTAAAGGTTATACAAAATTGTGATTGTATATCAATTCACAATTCATATTATATAACAGTGGTTTGGGGGTGTTATTTAGGGTGCATATCAAAGTGTGTGTTTGTCTGTGAGCATTTGTTTGACTGTGTGTGGTGGTTTGAAAAGAGCGGCAGTTGGAAAGTTTGAAAAGTGTGAATTGGGAGGGCTTTGTTCCAAGTAGGCCTTCAGCAGCAGATTGGATTAGAGGCAAGACTTTGAGCTGGACCTAGCCTCAGTCTTATAAAAAGGCAGCCAGAGAGAACGTAGCAAGGAGCCAACAGAGCAGGAGCCAATAGGGGAGTTTACCTGGGAGTTTACCCTACACAGTGTTTGATGGTCTTTTCCTTACTTTTTTTCTCTTCTGCCCTTCCATTCCATCTGAGGAATCTCTCTGAAGGAAGGCAGGTATGGATAGTGATAAGTCTGCTGTTGTTACCTGCACAGCAAGTACCATGTTTGTCTTACTCCCAGAAGATAAAAGGCATTTCATCTGCACTAAGTGCAAGCTGCTCATCAATTTAGAAGAAAAGAATTAGAGGTCTTGAGGCCCAAGTATCAACCCTATGTGCCATCAGAGAAGATAAAGACTTCCTTGATAGAAGGCAACATTTAATCCTGCAGACACAGCATGCTGAAAAGCCAGTGAGGGCAGTACAGGACAAGGAAGAAAACTGGCAGCATGTAACCTCTAAGAGAAGACGACCAACTCAGGTATCTTCTATACCTGTAGAGGTAACTAACTACTTTCAGGCTCCCTGCACAGACACGCTCCCTGGAGAGTGCTTTGGCAGGGACTTCTCAGGGAAGAAATCAGAAGGAGACCCCATGTACCAGAAGGCATGGGATGCTTAGCCCTAGGGATGGGGGTTCCACGACCCCCCCCCGCAAAAGACGACAATGGGAGGTGGTGGTCGGGGACTCCCTCCTAAGAGGGACTGAGTCATCCATCTGCCATCCAGACCTGGAATCTTGAGAAGTGTGCTGCTTTATGAGGTGCTAGAATTAAGGACGTGGCCAAGAATGACCTTGAGCTGGTCACAGCAGATTATGTAGCATTGGGAAGTAGGATCAAGGAATTTGAAGCACAAGTGGTGTTCTCGTCCATCCTCCCTGTTGAAGGAAAAGGTCCAGGTAGGGATCGTCGAATTGAGGAAGTAAATACATGGTTGCGCATATGGTGTCGCATGGTGTCGGAGAGAGGGCTTTGATTTCTTCTACCATAGGACTCTGATCCGGGCACAAGGATTACTGGGAAGAGATGGGATCCACCTAACCAAGAGAGGAAAGAGCATCATCATGGGCAGGTTTGCAAGCCTAGTGAGGAGGGCTTTAAACTAGGTTTGTTGGGGATGGTGACCAAAGCCTTGAGGTAAGTGGGGAAGGGGATTACCAGGAAGAAGATCGGGAGAGATCCTGGATGATTGGAAAAAGGCAAACGTAGTGCCCATCTTTAAAAAAGGGAAGGACGACAATTCAAGGAACTACAGACCAGTCAGCCGTACCTCAGTCCCCAGAAAAATCAGAGGGGATCCTCAAGGAATCCATCTTGAAGCACTTGAAAGAGGGGAAAGTGATCAGGAATAGTCTACATGGATTCACCAAGGGCAAGTCATGCCTGACCAATCTGATTAGCTTCTATGATGAGGTAACTAGCTCTGCGTTTATGGGAAAGCCAGTGGATGTGATATACCTTGACTTTAGCAAAGCTTTTGATACGGTCTCCCACAATATTCTTGCCAGCAAGTTAAGGGAATGTTGATTAGATAAATGGACTGTAAAATGGACAGAAAGCTGGCCAGATTGTTGGGCCCAACAGGTAGTGATCAATGGCTTGATGTCAGGTTGGCGGTCGGTTTCTAGAGGAGTGCCCCAAGGATCAGTTCTAGGACCGGTTTTGTTCAACAGCTTTATTAATGACCTGGATGAAGAGATGGATTGCACCCTCAGCAAGTTCGCAGATGACACTAAGCTAGGGGGAGAGGTAGATATGCTGGAGGGCAGGGATGGGGTGCAGAGCGACCTGGACTGATTAGAGGATTGGGTCAAAAGAAATCTGATGAGGTTCAACAAGGACAAGTGCAGAGTCCTGCACTTGGCATGGAAGAATCCCAAGCATTGTTACAGGTTGGGGACCAAGTGGCTGAGTAGCAGTTCTGCAGAAAAGGATCTGGGGATTACAGTGGATGAGAAGCTGGATATGAGTCAACAGTGTGCCATTATAGCCAAGTAGGCTAATGGCATATTAAGTTGCATTAGGAGGAGCATTGCCAGCAGATCTAGAGAAGTGATTATTCTCCTTTAATTTGACTCTGGTGAGGCCACATCTAGAGTATTGTGTCCAGTTCTGGGCTCCCCCACTATTGAAAGGATGTGGACGCATTGGAGAGGGCAACCAAAATGATTAGGGGGCTGGAGCACATGACCTATGAAAAGAGGCTGAGCGATTTGGGTTTATTTAATCTGCAGAAGTGAAAGGTAAGGGGGGATTTGATAGCAGCCTTCAAGCTTCCTGAAGGAAGGTTCCAAAGAAGATGGAGAGAGGCTGTTCACAGTAGTGACAGATAGCAGAACAAGGAGCAATGGTCTCAAGTTAGAGGTGATAATTGGGGAAGCTATCTTTGTAATGGGTAAGATAATTGATGTCTTTGTTTAAGCTTAAATGTAAAGTGTCTAATTTAAGCAGGAATGACACTTCAGAGGATTCTCTTTCAAGTGTAGTCTTAAAAGGTCTTTGAAGCAGGATGCAGGTAATCAAGTCATTGAGACAATCTTTTAAGACTACACTTGAGAATTTAAGCATGAATGAGTTCAGAGGATTCTCCCTTCGTTTTAAATTTGATTTGTCCTTTTCATGTGTGTTCATTTTTTTAATTGTATCCTTTGGTATATATGGTTGTGACAATTTTATTCCACTATTTGACCTGAGGAAGTGGGTCTGGCCCACGAAAGCACATCACCTAATAAACTATCTTGTTAGTCTTTAGAGTGCTACATAGTCCTGTTTTTTGTTTAATCACAGAAGCTACTCCAGTCACACAGATGAAAACTTGGATGTGACCAAAAGATTGGCAAAGGCCCAAGGTCCCACAATGATTTAAATCAAGTCTTTGCAGGTATATATAGCTTCTTTGGTTGTCTCTTTTATAACTGCAAGGTGTATAATAAATGGAAATGACTTGGTAGAAAAATGTTAAAATTTGAGTCCCCTTTGTCCCATGAGGCCTGAGAAAAATAAGGCCTGTATGTAACTATGTGTAATCGTCCCCTTAAAGGCCACCCCGAGTTTGGGTGGGTAGTCGTCCTATATTGGAGGTTTACCCTGCGGTCGGCCTCCTGGCCACAGCGTATCTCTCGTATTTTAGGCGTGATCCAAGCCTGCACGGATCCCAGGGGACCGGGAAGGGGGCTCGGGCCCTCCCTCTCTCCAAGCCCCGACCCAGGGCCCTAAGACTGGGACGTGCGACCCATGTCAGTGGAGGGGGTCAAGATTCCCCAAACCCTCCACTTGCGGGGTTCGCGGCCCCGCCCTGGGTCCCTTCTTCCTGGTCGGTCCTCCACCAGCTCCCCCAGCATGGGGATAAACTTACCCTCCGTCTTCTACTCCGGAGGGCTTCTAGTGGCCTGGGCCTCTCTGGGCCTGGACTCCTTGTTAAGGCCTGGGGTTCCTCCCAGGGCCGAGCACTCCCCCCTCTTTTGAATTCCCCACCGGTCGGCGTCTTGGGCCGACGTCACTTCCGTGTCCGTGGCCCCGCCTTCCTTGGCGTCCCGGCCGGCGCCCCTGGTGACGTCACGGGGAGACGTCGGACTGTGCTGTGGGCTGACGGCTGTGCCGTCGCTCGGCGCAGTTCTCTGGCTCTCGGTGGCGTGCCCCTAGCCGCCTAATCCCCCCTCCGGACCTTCGCCCCCCGCCTTGATGTCCATCCCAGTGCGGGGTAGAGCGGGTGGCCCACCTGCCCCGTCACACTATGTTACAAATAAATAATAGTGTACCAATACTAAATGCTAGTTTTCATTAAAAAACACAGAAGTCCACTATAAACTAATGCTAAATTCACTCTACAGAAACAACAACAAAAAATTTAAATATTAAGCGAATATTATACTTGATTTACTCATACCACCTGTGATTTTCATTACTGTATCACTGTAAAAGTCCTGTACTTTCACTATGTGCAATTGGAGAAACATGGGGGAGCTGATCCAGCAAACTGGCAGTACAATTAATGACAGTTCCTGTACTGCCTTAGCGATACATACTTAGAGAATATATAGATGGGCATCCTAGTTTTGAAGCTTGTTCCACTATTTACTTTTCTGAAGGAGTAGGCATGATAAACTTTCATGACATACGTAACCATAGAATCATAGAATACTAGGACTGGAAGGGACCTCGAGAGGTCATCCACTCCAGTCATCTGCCCTCATGGCAGGACCAAATACTGTCTAGACCATCCCAGACAGACGTTTATCTAACCTGCTCTTAAATATCTCCAGAGATGGAGATTCCACAACCTCCCTGGGCAATTTATTCCAGTGTTTGACTACCCTGACAGTTAGGAACATTTTCCCTAATGTCCAACCTAAACTTCCCCTGCTGCAGTTTAAGCCCATTGCTTCTTGTTCTATCCCCAGAGGCTAAGACGAACGAGTTTTCTCCCTCCTCCTTATGACATCCTTTTAGATACCTGAAAACTGCTATCATATCTCCCCTCAATCTTCTCTTTTCTAAACTAAACAAACCCAATTCTTTCAGCCTTCCTTCATAGGTCATGTTCTCTAGACCTTTAATCAATTTTGTTGCTCTTCTCTGGACCCTCTCTAATTTCTCCACCTCTTTCTTGAAATGCGGTGCCCAGAACTGGACACAATACTCCAACTGAGGCCTAACCAGCAAAGAGTAGAGTGGAAGAATGACTTCTTGTGTCTTGCTCATAAGACACCTGTTAATGCATCCCAGAATTATGTTTGCTTTTTTTGCAACAGTGTCACTGTTGAATCATATTTCGCTTGAGGTCTACTATAACCCCTAGATCCCTTTCTGCTGTACTCCTTTCTAGACAGCCACTTTCCATTCTGAATGTGTGAAACTGATTGTCCCTTCCTAAGTAATCTTTATAAGAAGATTAATAGACATGACTTTTCTTGTCTTACAACCACCTGTGAGATTCAGGATAATTAACAGCACCTTCTTAAGATTACCAGCTAAAGAGCTTTACATTTAGCCATGAAAGAATATCTTTTCATACCAAGGCGAAAAAGTTAGCCTGTTAGGTCTCTAAAAAGCTACGTAAAGGAATTCAGAACCACATTTCCCGAAATCCTGCAGACCCCTGTAATAACTAATCAAATGGGATGACAGAAGCACAACATTATAACTGCAAAATTTTAGTTTTTGGTTTATTTCACTTAGAATCAAAACATATTTAATGTTGAATTCGATATTAATAGAATACAATTTTCCATGTGAAGGCCTGCAATAAATAGTAAACTTAGAAGAATCCCTGAATGAAGCATTTAATGACAAATTGTCTGGTAACTTAAATACTTATGTATATAAACACTAAATGACAACGCACAGTAAAAATCATGAGCCTACAAATGTCAAACTACAGTAACTGTATACATTTTTCTGTACTGTAGAACATACAAGTTTCAAATCAGTGAATTCAATCAAATCCATATTTTGTAAATGTTAAGTATTAATGCTTAATGATTGGAAGATGCATATACCCCTGCAAAAGCAGGCTCTGATTAGGGATGTTAGAAATCAAGTAATTGTGTAAACTGCAACAATTCTTAGCAGTTACACAGTTACTAAAATGCTCCCCATGAGGGTGGGGTGGGCAGCTATCAGTTCCCAGCCCCACTCTTGAGGAGCCCCTCGTCACCCTGCACAGCAGCACCTGTGTGAGGGGGCCCCACAAGCTCCCAGCGGAAGGAGGCTGTTTCAGAATTCCACAGAGCAGCAAGCCCTTGGGATGCCTGAGCAACTTCTGTCCTCAGGGAGTCCGGGGCTGCTGCCATCCTGCGCTGCTGTCTCTGATATAGAGGCAGCAGCATGGGGCAGCAGTTAGGAGCCAGTTTTCAAACTGGCTCCCCGCACGTACCAGTTCCTGCCTGCTGCCTCTGCACCGGCGGCAGGTGGCTCCCCTTGTGCTCTTCATTTAAAACTCAGACCGGTGGGCTGGGACTGAGCTAGCCTGCCAGGCTGAGTTTTAAATGCAGAGCACGTTGGCGGGGGTCCTGTTGTGATTTACTGGGACCATTTATTGGTTAAAACAGTTTGCCAGGTAACTGCTAACATCCCTAGCTCTGGTATGCAACTGTCATTTCAAAGCTCTGCACGGAACGTACAAGTGACAAAGAAATTACTCCAGACATTTTCTTTTCCTATTCTGTGCTACATAAAAAATGCTAAAAAGTCAGTTCTCAGCTGACAAGTTGTAGTAGCACTGAATGAATATACATATTGTCCATTCAAGGCACACAAGTGCAAAGTATTAAGACATTTAACAGAGGGAAGATTTTAAAAAAACTTCACTTTTCAAGAGAATTTTTACTTTGGAACAATCATTTTATATGCTAGGAAAAAATATTTATATGAAACAAAAAAAATCAACAAACCCAAGAGGCTGCCGCTTTTATGTAATCATATTTATGACCAAAACAAACACTTCTGATAGGAGTTTAAAACCTAAGGATTGTCAATTAATGAGCTATCCACATAATTTTTCTTTAAACAGAGGTACAGGATTATGCACATTTTAACAGCTGCTCCACTACGAATGGAAGAGCTGTAATTTGGGGAATTCACATCATGTTGATAGACAGGGTGGTTGATGGATATCAAGGGAAAAAGCAACATATTGTGCAAGATGACACATGTATTCCACCAATAATTGAACACATCTTCACTTATGTAAGACAGAATGCACATGTCTATAGCCAGTTTCTCTTGTTTTAAGAGATTCTTCTTCATCCTTTAGTGCTTATGGTAGGTCCTAAGACATTCTTCATTTAAAGCTGTACTACTCCAGAGTTAAAGACACGAGGGAGAACAAAATGATGCACTAATGAATGCTGTTTAGAGACAACTCTTGTACACAAAACTTGTTTTCAACAAATAAGGCCTTGGAAATGTTGAAATTTCATGGAAATGTCTATACCAAGGGTGGGCAAAATATAGCTTGTGGACTGGCTTTGGCCTGCCAAGCTTTTGGATCCCACCTGTAGCCCGCCAGAAACTTCAGGCAGGCTCTCTGCTTACTGCAACCCCAAGTCACTCAAAGAGGCCAGCTTCTTGCACCAGGTGCCTCTAAGTGCTGCCCGTTGGGCTCCTGGCCAGGAATCATAGAATTCCAGGGCTGGAAGAGACCTCAGGAGGTCATCAAGTCCAACCCCCTACCCAAAGCAGGAACAACCCCAACTAAATCACCCCAGCCAGGGCTTTGTCAAGCCAGGACTTAAAAACCACTAGGGATGGAGATTCCATTCACCATCGCTCTAGGTAATCAGTGCTTTACTACCCTCTTAGTGAGGAGTCTGCTAGGGAAGCACCTCCTGGCCAGAGCCTGCATCTGGACTCCACCTCCTCCCCAACTCCTTGCCCCAGATCACACACCCACACCCTCTGCACCCCTTCAACTCCCCCACTCCAGATCCACAAATCCCTCCCAGATCCTGCAACCACTTCTACACCTCTCTCCCAGATCAGAATCCTCTCCTGCATTCATACTCTCTCCCAGGCCCTGCACCCCAATCCCTTACCCCAGGTCACAACCTCCTCCTTCACCCAAACTCCCTCTCAGACCCTACACCCTCTCCTCTACCCCAAGCTCCCTTCCAAGCCCAACCTCCATCCCAGAGCCTGCACCCCTCCCCAAAGAAAAAAAAAAGTGTGCCCTTGACCACTTACGTAAACCTTGGAGTGCCCCCCCATCAAAAATTATTGCCCCTTGCCTATATCAAGAGAAAATGAATTTCTAATAAACTTTAGCAATATACTATTTAAGGGACAACACCTGTATGGCCTAATTAATCATCTTTTAGTTTTTCCTTGAGAAATGGCCTCTGCATAGGATACATGAATGAAGTCATAAAGCTGCTTAGCATTGACAGCGTTACCCAGAATTTCTGAGATTTTATCCTGTGACAGAGTTACTAGCTCTGAAATGCTCTCAACATGGTTCATTAAGGCATGGCAATTTTTGGCATTTACACCTGGTATTTTTAATAAAAAGTCCTGTGGGCCAGGGTTATACTTGTCCGACTCAGGAACGATTTCAGAATCTGCAGTGATGGCCATTGCTATTGCTGCATCAGGCTGTGGCCGGCTCTGTTTCAACTCCTCAAACAACTCAGCAGTGACATGTGGAGACGGACACCACAAAATACGTAGTCTTGGGAAATGAAGTGTAAGAAGGGTGAGTTTAGAGGTAACATCATTACTGCAAATCTCTTGATGTAGAGAGCCTCGTGACATGAGAGAGAAAGATTTGTTAGGGTCGAATTCTATCAAAAGAATTGGTCGCTTATAATACCGAGACATAGAAATACATTGGGAGTAAAGCCTCCCATTATTTAAGGAACCGATCAAATCGCTGATACTCTTCCGCTCCACACAGATATCAGGGGTGAGAATGTAATCTCCAACTTCCAACGTAACAGGTTCAATGTCAATACCACGACGATGAATCAGAGATGGAAGCTCACTGCGAAATTCTCGCATATCCACTATTATAGTTTGTTGAACACTCTTCTGCTCCTGTCCACCTAATGAACAAACAGTTTATAGTGAATCTCTCATGTGTGTGACCTAATTCAGACTATACCTATTTATCTATATCTAAACATACTGCTGCATTTTGCAGAAGACAACACAATTAAAATTCTTCAAAGACTTTAATAAAATATCCACGTTCAGTGTCTGTCATTTATATAACATTAGAAAAATCCTACAAACCAATATGTAATATAGTTTGAAAATTAGGGTATTCATGCCACATTTAGATTACTGGGGTATTTCATAAGCCTCTAATTGAAAAAACCCACTTTAGGATATTTTCAGTGCTTTCAAAGTGTATGGATACCACGCATTCACCCCAGAGATTCCAAATTTAGTGCAGGATTTTACTATGCCATTGAATCAACTTGCCACCAATTTAACAAAACAACACAAAACTAGTCTGCACCTACTAGACAAAATTTTACAATGCAGCAGCATTAAGCATTGAAAATCATATAAGAAGATCTTGCAAGATCTGTGAGTCTTATGAGAGGAATTTAAAACTATAGAAAATAGCTACTGAATGATGATGGTTCAACTGGTTGATAATGAGCATTTTTATTCATCTGTAAATAAAAATCTATTTAAACACATTGGGAAAATTTAGGCAAAAAAGTTGTACTCAAGGAAAATAATGTTTTCCTTACACTTTAAAAAGCATGGAACATTGAAAATGTAGTATGAAGCTGCACATATTTACTCCTAGCATTTGCCACCCAAATTGGATTGTTTATCATATTACAGATGTATTTGGGCGTTTCCATATTTACAGGAGCTTCAGAGGATAGCTGAGCTAGTCTGTTACAGAAAAAACAACAACAAATGGTTTGGTTGCACTTTATAGACTAACAACACATGTAGATGGTATCATGAGCTTTTGTGGGCACAGCCCACTTCTTCAAATGACCGGAGCTATACGTAGGGGATTTGAAAACTCAAAATAAATTGGAGAGGGGAAGAAGAGGGAGGAGAAAAAGAAAAAAAGGAAAAAGGAAAGGGTGAGAGAGACAGGGCATCATTAAGTATCTGGAGAATGGGTACTTAAACCTAAGCAGATCAAAGTAAATAGACAGATGCTAAGACCTAGAATACTCCTAGTATACTCAAGAAGCCAATAGAGGAGGTATCTGAGCCTCTAGCTATCATCTTTGGAAAATCATGGGAGACAGGAGAGATTCCAGAGGACTGGAAAAGGGCAAATATAGTGCCCATCTATAAAAAGGGAAATAAGAACAACCCAGGAAACTACAGACCAGTTGGTTTAACTTCTGTGCCAGGGAAGATAATGGAGCAAGTAATTAAGGAAATCATCTGTAAACACTTGGAAAGTGGCAAGGTGATAAGGAACAGCCAGCATGGATTTGTAAAGAACAAATCATGTCAAACCAATGCTAGCTTTCTTTAATAGGATAACGAGTCTTGTGGATAAGGGAGAAGCGGTGGATGTGGTATACCTAGACTTTAGTAAGGCGTCTGATACGGTCTCGCATGATATTCTTATCAATAAACAAGGTAAATACAACTTAGATGAGGCTACTATAAGGTGGGTGCCTAACTGGCTGGAAAACCGTACTCAGAGAGTAGTTATTAATGGTTCACAATCCTGCTGGAAAGGCATAACAAGTGGGGTTCCGCAGGGGTCTGTTTTGGGACCTGCTCTGTTCAATATCTTCATCAACGATTTAGATATTGGTATAGAAAGTACGCTTATTAAGTCTGCAGATGATACCAAGCTGGGAGGGGTTGCGACTAATCTGGAGGATAGGGTTAGAATTCAAAATGACCTGGACAAATTGGAGAAATGGTCTGAGGTAAATAGGATGAAGTTTAATAAAGACAAGTGCAAAGTGCTCCACTTAGGAAAGAACAATCAGTTTCATACATACAGAATGGGAAGCAACTGTCTGGGAAGGAGTACGGCAGAAAGGGATCTAGGGGTTATAGTAGACCACAATTTGAATACGAGTCAGCAGTGTGATGCTGTTGCAAAGAAAGCAAACATGATTCTCGGATGCATTAACAGGTGTGTTATGAGCAAGACACGAGAAGTTATTCTTCCGCTCTACTCTGCGCTGGTTAGGCCTCAATTGGAGTATTGTGTTCAGTTCTGGGCACCGCATTTCAAGAAAGATGTGGAGAAATTGGAGAAGGTCCAGAGAAGAGCAACGAGAATGATTAAAGGTCTAGAGAACATGACCTATGAGGGAAGGCTGAAGGAATTAGGTTTGTTTAGTTTAGAAAAGAGAAGATTGAGGGGAGACATGATAGCAGTTTTCAGATATCTAAAAGGGTGTCATAAGGAGGAGGGAGAAAACTCGTTCGTCTTGGCCTCTGAGGATAGAACAAGAAGCAATGGGCTGAAGCTGCAGCAAGGGAGGTTTAGGTTGGACATTAGGAAAAAGTTCCTAACTGTCAGGGTAGTCAAACACTGGAATAAATTGCCCAGGGAGGTTGTGGAATCTCCATCTGTGGAGATATTTAAGAGTAGGTTAGATAAATGTCTATCAGGGATGGTCTAGACAGTATTTGGTCCTGCCATGAGGGCAGGGGACTGGACTCGATGACCTCTCAAGGTCCCTTCCAGTCCTAGTATTCTAAGACGACAGTAAGGATACCACTCTCAGAGTTGTTAGCACCTTCAGTGGTTATGAAGTAGGTCGTGTCCTAGCCAGCCAATATCTCGATTGAGTCCATTATCCTGTGAATTGAATTTGTGGATGAAGTGTGATTCCACAAATTCAATTCACATGCTAATGGACCCAGTCGAGATATTGGCTGGCTAGGACACTACCTACTTCATAACCACTGAAGGTGCTAACAGCTCTGAGAGTGATATCCTTCCTATCTTAGCATCTATCTATTTACTTTGATCTGCTTAGGTTTAAGTACCCATTCTCCAGATACTTAATGATGCCCTGTCTCACACCCTCCTTCCTTTTTCTCCCCCCTTTCCTATTTATTTCGAGTTTTCATATCCCCCACTCATAACTCCAGTCATCTGAAGAAGTGGGCTGTGCCCACGAACACGATACCATCTACATGTTATATTTGCAGGAGGACAAGATCCCACCCTTGAATATAAACAAGTTTGGCTCAAGAGCTGGTGTAGATGGGCTGGTGAAGATAAAAATGATGGAAAGCTAAGTGAAAGTAGTAAGTTTTAAGGAGAGATTTAAAAGAAAAAAAGTCATGCTGTTTGTCACACAAATTAACGTCCCAGGTGTGGGTGGAAGGTGGTCAGTATGAAAGAAAGTGGGAGGAGACAAATGAAGCATAATGGAGAACAGATTAGGCAGAGCATATGGCAAAAGAGGGAATGATGAAGGAAATGAAAGCCAAGATGTAGGTGGGGCAGAGCTGTGAAGATGATGGCGGGGCAAACATGAGAAGAAGGAATTTGAATTTCTAAGAAAAGGTGAGAAAAAAAACCAGGAGAGATTGAAACATGGACAAACAGTTTTAGTGGCAGCAAAAGAAAGATTTTTTTTTTCTTCTTCATAGAAATCTCCTTCCTTTTGCAACCACCAGAGAATGTTTGCCTCTTATTTGATTCACTTCATTGGCTTTTTCTCTCCTTTGAAGAAACTTGTGACACACCCAAAATTAAGGAATACATTTGTTTTTGAGGCTAATACTAACCCTTAATCTTCCATCAATTGAGCTGTCAGTTGGCTATAATTTGCACATTTATTAGGTATGGGCTGAATTCTGCTTACTGTAAGACGCAGACCTTTCAACCAAGTTTTTGGACATTCATATTAGTTTCCTAATGTATTTTCATTTTTCTACTTTCTAAGTAGTATGTTTGTGTTCAGTTTGCAAATTAAACCTACTGCCTACAAGTCAATGGGAGTTATGCACACCTATTTAAAGTAAAGAAGGCCTGATGACTCTGCTTTAAAAGGACAGAGTCATTTTAAACCAGGAGTGGGGAACCTAAGGCCTGGGGATCGAATTCGCCCCCGGCTTGTCTGGATCCAGCTCCCGAGGCTTACGGCCCCCTCCCAGCATCAGGGAGCTGGCGCTGACACTACAGCCCTGCAGCCCCACAATCTCCTACAAAGGGCTGAAGTGCCAGCACCAGCTCCCTGTTGAGGGGAAGGGGAAATGAAGAGAGGGCTCATGGGCCAGATTCAAGCAAGCTGGGTTCAGATCCAACCCACTGGTGGGAGAAGGAAGTGGCTCCTGCACCCCCTCTTACTCAGACCCCCACCCCACTTTGCTCCTGCACTCTCCCACTCTTAGCCTGCTTCTGCACACTACTGCCCTCCCAGACCCACCAACCCGCACCTGCTGCTGCACCCTCCCTGCTGCCCAGACCCCACACTCCAAGCCTTCTTTCTGGCAGCCACCCTTCCCACACACCAATCCCCTCATTTTTGGCCCCATCCCAGAGCTCACTTTTGTGTGGCCTCTGACTCATTTTTCTGTTTCTGTCAGCAGCTCCTGATCCTAAAAAGGTTCTTCATCCCTGTTTTAAACCCTCCTCTTTCTTAAGTCTTTACAGAACAGGCATCCTTTACTCTGACTAAAACGGACAGGCCTCCTTACAGAGTCAGTTAGTAGAGCCAGTTTCTCAGTCAGAGGAGTTGTTGGATGGAGGCCCACGGCACTGCTTCCTGCCACCTTTGAAAGCTTATAGCACTGCTTCTACTGCACTTCTAAACATTACTAGCCCAGGCGACTACAGTGACTCCTTATAAGGCAATGAGGACATTTAAGCCACAAACCTGGCTCTGCACATAAACTGGACCAAATTTAGCCCCAGAGCAAGTGAACGCTAAGCTAGGGGAAGGGGTGATACGCTGGAGAGCAGGGACAGAATCCAGACAAGTGTAGAATCTTGCACTTGGGATGGAAGAATGCCAAGCATTGTTACAGGCTAGAGTAGCAGTTCTGCAGAAAAGGACCTGGGGATTACAGTGGATGAGAAACTGGATATGAGTCAACAGTGTGCCCTTGTAACCAAGAAGGCTAACGGTAAATTAGGTTGCGTTAGGAGAATTGCCAGCAGATCTAGAGAAGTGATTATTACTCTTTATTTGGCTCTGGTGAGGCCACATCTGGAATACTGTGTCCAGTTCTGGGCCCCCAACTAGTGAAAGGATGTGGACGCATTGGAGAGGATCCAGCAGAGGGCGACCAAAATGATTAGGGGGCTGGAGTGCATGACCTCTGAGGAGAGACAGAGGGATTTGGGTTTGTTTAGTCTGCAGAAGAGAATAGTGAGGGGGAATATGATAGCAGCCTTCAACTTCCCGAAGGGGGATTCCAAAGAGGATGGAGAAAGGCTGTTCTCAGAAGTGACAGATGGCAGAACAAGCAGCAACGGTCTCAAGTTACAGTGGGAGAGATCTAGGTTGGATATTAGGAAAAACTATTTCACTAGGAGGGTGGTGAAGCACTGGAATGGGTTACCTAGGGAGGTGGTGGAATCTCCATCCCTAGAGGTGTTTAAGTCTTGGCTTGACAAAGCCGTGGCTGGGTTGATTTAGTTGGTATAGGTCCTTTTTTGGGCAGGGGGCTGGACTTGATGACCTCCTGAGATCTCCTCCAGCTCTATGATTCTAACTCAACTAACAGAGACTACAGATAACCCAACAGAGATTATTTTTCGCCTATGTATTTTTAAATGGTCTGTCAGGTATCTTGGAGCATTATGTGAGGCTCTACAAAAAAAATCTTAATGGCACCCAAAGGAATACTAGGAACTTTATAAACACAAAATAAAACAGATTGTTATCCCGAAACACGTGCAGTCTAAGTAGATGACACACATAGGTATTCAGAGATGGGATAAGACATAAGATGTCATAGCAAGAATTTGGTTACAGGGGGTCCCAGTTATAAGTTGCCTCGATATGGTTTCACATATATGTCATCAATTAAGGAAACTAAAATCATTATATGTTGTATGGATACACTCAAGTCTTTTTCAAGGGACCAAAAGCCAGCAACGTAGGTGAGTTTAGTTTAAAAAATGTGGCTCTTGCTGGTGCTGTTCATGACCAGCCTTTCAGTGCACGGGCCCCAGCGTGTGCTCATGGCCAGCCACTCAGCGCATGAGCCCTAGCGCCTGGAGGGGACAGTGCGGGGCAGTAGCAGCGGCGGCTCCGGGACCCTGGTATTAGGTTAGAGTGGGGGGAGGGGCTAAGGGTGCCTGGCTCGAGGAGAGGGGAGTGGAGGGGATGTAGGTATAGGTTATAGGTACATTATATGTATATACACGTATGTGAACTGAATGTGTTGGGAACGCATCTCAAGCTTCCTTATGGGTATTCATTCCCCTTTATAAGCTGTTCTGCTGTAAGTTGCATTATTTAGGAACGTAATCTGGACTTATAATGGAGACCCCCTGTACTTTGATCCTCCTCCACCTATTTCTTTTCTAGCCTTATTAATTGATCTTTTAGTTAGTTAACTTCTGCATGTCTTTTATAAATTTGAGCCTTTCATTAGAATCCTCAACTTCTTCTAGCTGCTTAAGAAAAGGCCAAAAGCTTTCGTTCTTACTGGAGCACCCTTTGTGTTCACTCTCCTCCCTGCCTCAATTTATGTGAAACAGATGCATCTTGCTCTTGTGGAAAGATATGGCTACCACTCCCATTCTATTTCTTATAATGAGAGAGAAGGGACAAATTCTTTTGCCCATTGAAATCAATTGGGAGTTTTACTATTACTTTAAAGACTGGAAGACTGAGTTTGTAACAGTTTGAAATGTTACACCAGTACATTGCACGTCATAACATCTTTCCTCTTGTCCAGGAATACTCTACAGTACTTAGCAACAAAGATGATTAGATTTACTACATGACATTGCTACAGCGATCCATGGTACTCCATTTTCATCGCTAAAGGGCACAGTGCACTGATTTTGTAGCACTACCTAGACACGGAAGAAAAAGATCTGCTAGACCATTAAGATGATGCATGACAGATTCCTGAAATAACAATACGCCAGAATTTTCTGTTAAGCACCTCTCATCATATAACCCAAAGCCCTACAAATAGTTCCAGGAATTGTTAGAACTCACCTGCTTTGCGTGTGTCAGTAGAAACAGTTGCAGAAGTAGAATCTCTTACTAGATCAAAGTTGGTTTCATCTCTGCCTTCTCTTTCCTCAGGGATAACCATGCTGGCCTTCTCCCTGAAGAATTATTAACAGAAAATAATAGCATTTGGAATTACTTGCCTGGATTTTGAAGAATAAATGTATGGCAAATACAGCAAAATATCTGGCTAAACAGCAGTACAGAACTAACGTAGTTTAGTACTGCCTGCAAATTTGATCAGAATTACAATTTATTTTATCGTCCAGATCGTTAAGAACCAGATTCTGCTATCCTTATAGATCACGAATACAGGTCAAACCTCTAAAATCTGGGATTCTCTGGTCCAGCAACATGTGTGTTCTGCATGACCACAGATGTTCAAGAATCAGAGACACTCAGTGTACTGTAGGGCAGTGGGGGCCTGGTGCACGGGCGGATGGGCTGTGAGGGGGGAGCCAGGAGCTAGTGCACAGCTCAGCTGGGCTGCAGGAGCCAATGTGCATCTCAGCTCGGCTCGGGGGTGGGGATGCACCAGGAGCTGGTGTGTGGCTCAGCTGGGCTGAGGAGGGGCCAGGAAGCCCAGTGGAAGGGATGTGGGGGCAGGGGAGGGAGGGGAGGAGAAAGAGGGTATGCATTGCAGCAGGGGGCCTGAAATGACTTCCTCTGGTCTGGAAAATCCCTCATCTGGGACCAGTCAGGTCCCGAAGGTGCCAGACCAGGGAGGTCCAACCTGTAGTAATTTACTCTGTCAGCAGCCTCATCTTGATTTGTGTGGGATTCCTCCTGCAACATGGGACTAAATACACTTAACATTTGCATAATCTATCCCTGAGTATCAGCACAAACATTGAACTCTGTGATAATATGTACTATCCCAAAATAATTTTAATGTTCTCTCCCTCCTATGAAAATATTATACAAAGCCATGAAAACCCCATACATTGCTTGGTATCTTGCAAAACTTATTATTGCAGAACCAAGAAAATAATTTAAGATAGTCTCCCATATAGTACTGGTACATAACTGTAACTATCATACAAAAGGCTGCTTGAGCCTGTTAAATGGGCAAGCAGGTGTATCAGAAGAGGACATTGCCATTACGGCAGTTCTCAAGAAAAGACTCGCTGCTTAATGCAAAAAAACCTAGTAAAATGGGAAGCGTCCACAAATATTTAAGTAAATAAAAAAAATATATATTTAAGATGTGGAGATTAAAAAATGAAAAACAAACAGATAAAGTACAAAAAAGCTAGCAAGCTACTTTAAGTTACCGAATGAGTTTTTCAAAAGCTTCTTTTTCTTTCCTCAGAACAGTGAGATAGCGCTGTTCTTCTGTTGATCCTCCATATATAAGGAAGTAAACTCTGTAGGTCAGGAAACAATGTACTTCAGGTCACAAAATACAAAATTTTATCCCGAAACCAACATGAACATCAATATTTGAGAAAATTAGTTTTATGTGCTTGAAAAAATTGACTACAAATAGATTCCATTCATTCCACTTCCACTAAAGTTAAACTGATCAAAATGTATCTCTTAGAGTTCTTCTATCCAAACATCTCTTTTTCCAAAATATGGATAAGTATTAGATAAACTCCGGACTTCAACTGGAGTGGACAAGTCAGTTCCCTACTCAGAGCTAGTTTACAAAACAAGCTTGTCATTTTAAAAAAGCAAGGAGCAAATAAAAATGGAGAGGTTATATTGTATCTTCCTTGCAGTTATAAACATTCTTCTGAGAAGACTGCATGTAAAATAAACAGGTGAGAATACTTTAAATAAAGCCCAATGAAAGAATATAAGTTACAAGAACAACAACTGAGATTTTAGTAGAACTTGTCTGTACAAGGGAATCAATGGGTCCGCTTTTGCAGAAAAGTGTCACATTTACCACGGCCATCAAGTATTGCATAAACATGCACAAGTTAAGTTTCTATTTTATAAACATGCACATAATCAACTCATATGGATTCTACTGGGATAGCTGTAATTAGTCTGAAATACCACCCCCTTACTTTGGCCTTATCTTAGTATTAGACATACACTCATTTCTCTGGGAGGTGTACACATATTTATACCTCTACACTAACTTGAACATTACAAGCTGTATTGCTAACTTTACAAATACAAGGTGAAAATTGAATTTTTACATAAACACATTTACCAGCTAAGTGTATAATTATAATTACACAGAATATATGTGTACAACAAATTAATGATACCTCAGTGATAATGTATTTATAGAAATATATCAATAGAAATATTTATAATAATTTAACTGTAATCCCTTGTACATGCCAGTATAATGATAGCGACTGTGTGTGTACGTATACACACACACACACACACACACACACTATATATATATATATTTAATTATGTATGCACTACCATACATAGAACAATTCCTGTGAATCTAAGGGCTTGTTTACATGGGGAGTTCTGGAATAGCTGCTTAATTTGGAAGTGGATTATATTAATTGGAATAAGCAATTCTAGTTCAAGAATAAGAGTGTCAAGGAGTTAATCCAAGAGTTTAATCCTCTTTAAATACACACCCTACGTTACCGCAGATTAACTTTCAAGGTTAGACTAGGATTTACTGTATGTAAGAAGTCAAGCAGTCATGCAAATCAAGATTATTGCACTAGCTCAAGTGTAAACCAGGTTATAATATATGTAACTGATTACTGGTGTATTGATAAATTGTTAAAGCAGGGGTGAAATCCACTGCAAAAAATACTTTAAGAAGGGTCAAGTACAATCTACATTTTTTATTTTAAACTAAAAAAAAAAAAAAAAAAAAAAAAGGAGAGAGAGAAAAACTAAAAGCCATTAATTGATTTTCTGGGTTAACTTCCAAAAGACCTCAACAATTCACAGTTTGTTTTTGGTCTTGATTTTTAAAGAGCTAAAATTAGTGCAACTGAATTATGCTATTACCAAATCAACTTGCCTCAAGGGCTTCCCAGGCCTGCTTGCCTTGTAGATTTCCAGCTGCCGCACAAAAGTTAGTTCTGCATCATATAGCACTACATATCTTGGTTCAACTTCATGCAATACCCGAGAGAGAGCATAAGGGTCACTACAACCCTGCAAAGGATGAATGATAGTTAGGGGGGATTTGAAGATACCATAATAAGCATCTGATGATAAGTTTAGGTGGAAATCATCAGGTCTGGTTTTGTCAATACTGATTTCTTGGCTGCTGCTTAATTCTTTGTAGCCTTCCATCTCTTCTCCTATGTTTTCCTCCTCTGTTTTCCCCATCATTTGGGTTAGAGTCCAGTCTTGTTTCTTCATTAATTTTCTTTGTTTTGAAGAGGCTTCAACTTTGGCTTTTTTGGCTTGAGGTTCTTTGTCCAATCTGGCATTTCCTTTGGCCCTCACAGCTTTTCTATCCTTGATCCATGCTTCGCCAGCTCTCTCATCCTTCCCAAAAGTTTTGTTATAAAGCCTCATTAAAAGAGCCTCTGCTCCAGCAGTAATATACTCTCTGAGCTGTGCGCAAGTTCGGTCATCACTGGCACAAATAAGCACTTGCCCTGCAATCAAGAAATAATATTATGTTTATAATTTGTTACACTCCACTGTTTTATATCCAAATTCAAAAATCTTCTTGGACGAAGATATAAATTATTTTAAAATGATCTCAGGAGTATGCTTGCCAAATGTCTTCACACTTTTTAGTAGTAGTTGCTCTGGAATTTTGGGGACAAGTCTAAGTTGCATGATTTTTTTGTTTTGAACTGAACAAAATCCAAGCACAGAAAGTCAATGAAAGTTCACTGTTCTTTACTCCTAAACTGTCAGAATCAGAAGTGTTTTTCTTGTGACTAACTGAAATGAGACAGATGTAGCATATATTGTAACATATAATTGCACTATGGAATGCAATAAAAAGCAAAACCACATTAACTGAGCCTGTTCTAATTTTCAGTTTTTTTCCATCTGCATTCATAATCCCAGAACACACAAAAGTGCACAGTGCTATTGACGTTTGGAGTCCCTGAATGGCTCACTCTTTTTGCAGACCGAAGCATCCCCTCAAGCTGGTTCAGTTGGACTCCTACCTCAGCTGAGAGTGGGCCAGCTGATGCTGCCATAAGAGCACCAGAGAAAGCGAGAAAAAAAGAGCACTTGTGCTCCTATTGTCTCCTGATAGAATTTGATAGTTTATGGGAAAAGTAGAGATGAGAGAGTAAAGGAGCTAGTCAGAAGCAACTATGCCCGCTTTCCTCCCCACAATCCAGCACTTCCAGCAACTGGAGGGTAGAGGGGTGTCAAGTAAAATGCCACACACTCAGAATGAACATAAGAACGGTCATACTGGATCAAACCAAAGGTCTATCTAGCCCAGTATTCTCTCTCCTCCAGTGGCCAATGCCAGATGCCCCAGAGGCAGTGAACAGAACAAGTAATCATCCAGTGACCCCTCTCCTGGCATCCATTTCCAGCCTTTGATTCTGACAAACAAAGGCTAGGGACACCATTCGAAGTTTCACAAGATGGAATGAGGTCTGACTCAATTACACCGGATTTTAAACCTGTTGCAAGATCATGGTGTCTTCCCAAATCTAGAAAAGCAGCTACACTCCTACGGAGTGCGAATGAGTTGGGTTTGGAGGATTTCCTAAAGGGGAATTCTATCTTGTAGTGTTTAAAAATGTTGTGGGTCTTCCTCGTCAGAGGGCTGGAGTATGTACAGCCACTACAGGCTAATGAATAAGGGTGTATGGGTGACCTTAACTGAATACTGGCATCCTCTGTATGTTTGTGTTTGGATTTTTTGAGGATAAAGTGGAAGATTAACTTTAATTGTCAAGGGTAATGTCTGCCTCCTCTCTCTCTCTCTTTTGTGGAGAAAGCTATTCTCAAGGATATGGGGGATGAAATTAGTCTTTCATCCTTAATTTCAGGTTAATTAAGTGCTTTGTCTGGGAAAGAAGTTATTTTCCACATAGATCCTCCACCTCATACTTAACAAGAAATTGTAGAGGAATGTTTTCACCTCAGGAACCTTTGTTGGGAGCCACTTTATTAGCTGTACTTTATTAGCCACTTTATTAGCTCTTTGAAAAACAGATATGTTTGTAGCAAGATACAATTAACTTTGCAAAGCCTACATAACTATTGCATCCCTTCTTTGATATTTGACTATATGTACAAACTATTAGATATGGCGAAGCAAAGAGTCTGCTTGTCCAGGAAATCTCTTCATCTAGGTATATTATGGGTGGGATTTATAAAAGCACTTTACATGATTTAGTATCACAAGTTCCATTAAAACTCAATGGATATCTATGCTTGGTTGGCTTCCGAGAATTTTTTTAAGGCAGGCACGCTCCCAACGTGTAGGTATTCCACCAGTAGAGTCCCAGTATGCATTCTAAATCTCCTCCAAGTGGCACTGCATAGAGTTGCTCCTTAAAGTATTGTGTGGCTAAGGGCCTGTAAGAGGCTCTGAAAAGGAGCAGAATGCGCTCCCATCAGGAAGAACAAAGAGGGGGGAAAAGAAACATCTGGAGGAAGTCACTAGGGCTAGTGAGACATCAGAAAGGAAATGAAAATAAGAAAACGGACAGTGAAAAGATAAAATTGTGGCAACCATAGCATCAGAGTATGGTGGTACAGAGCCAGAATGCCCAGGTGCCAATCATAAAGGAGTAGTCAACAAAAAATGTTGGTTGCAACACTGATTAAGTTTGTTATAGACTTTAATGTAGGGGTGGGCAAAAGGATGTCCACAAGACGGATCCAGCCTGCCAAACAAGTGGATCCAGCCCGTGGAGACCTGGCTGCTCACCCGCCCGCAGGCCAATCAGGGCCTGGGCGAGAGGGGAGTACATGAAGTTTCCTTCCCCTGACTGGCCTAGGGGCGGGGGAGCACGGGAAGTCTCCTCCCTCGCAAGGGGGGCATGGACACCTAGGGAGAATCTGGGGGTGGGGGCAAAGGTGCTCCTCTACCCCCAGACCAATCTGGGGGTATCCTGGTCCCACCCCTTCTGCTTGAGGCCCCACCTCTTCCAGTGCACTTTAAAATTTTCTGCTGTAATGTGTTAATGTGTTCAAAGGCACATTCACAGAGATTCTCTCAAATATTATACGTCTATTACATCGGTAAAATATATTTCAGAAATATAATCAGTTCTGTTCTCAAAAAAAAAAAAGATTAACCCAATGAAAAAACATAGCTAGACTCTGATAATTTACAGATTTTCATATTCTCTCACCTGGCCCACCAAGATCCTCACTGTTATTGTTCTCCATTTCAATCTCTTTCAATACTTCTCTTAAGGCTTCCCACTTTGGATTGTTTTCTAAAACCAGTTCCCTTTTCAGTTCTGAAATACAACAAATTAGAATTAATTTAATATAGCAGCTTTCATACAGTCAACATACTCATATGAACTTCAAAATAATGGATCGTCACAGAGAGGTGTGGATAATGTAATGGATCTTGGCAAATTCAACCATAACCCCCATTTACAACTTGTTATGCTGGGGGATGAAGGAAGAAAACAGTTATATAAACCTATTTATAGACATGGATGAATGCTATTCTGAAGCAAAGTTAAACATGCATATAAAACCTCTTTAATGATGTTCACTTTTATAACTGACTAAACACACACTTAGTTAAAATGAAAATAACCTCAGACTAATAAACTAAACATCTTTGTGGCTCAAGAACGGTACCACGGGGCCTCCTCCCGTGACCTGCTGTGAAACCTGTGCAAGTCACTTTACCTCCCTGTGCCTTTGCTTTCTCTCCCATTCTTTGCCTTGTCTATTGTAATCTCTCTACTGCTAAAATGATCTCTCCGTATATTAGTACAGCACCTCGCACTAGAGTCCTTATCTCAGTTCGGGTATCTGGGATATATTGTAGTACAAATATACAAAACATTAGATACAGCATGGTTTTGTAAACTTAACTAAGGAATCAGTGAATTCATGTATTCCTTCTGAGGAAAGTAATGAACTTATCTTTTTCAGTGTACTAGGCTAGAACTTCTGACTTATAATTAGCAACAGCATGGAGTAAATTCACGTCTCTAGGTAACTGGAGCATACTTTGCCCCTAGAGCTCTTTACAAACTACTAACAGTACCCAGAAGGCTTTCCTTTATATCACAAAATACTTTACACAAGTGGAAAAAGCACAGCTCTCCCACTTTTACAGATGGAAATCTAACATTTACTGACAGAGTAACTTGGCTGAAGAAGATTTTTTGAAGGGATCGTTTAGCTAATATATGTCAGAATAAAGACAAATTAATTGAATTTGAGTTTTCAGTTCACAAAGAGGTCAGCATTCAAAATGCTCTGATACCTTTTTCCTCTTTTATGTCCATTTTTTCAGATACTTTGCTTTTCTTACTTATTTTGTCATCTGGAATATGATAAACTCTTGCTCGAGCATTTACAAACATTGAAGTACTAGAGTCAAGAAATAGCCATCCTAAAGGTGGAGAAAGACAATATTAACACTTAATTAGTAATTTGCAACAATGCCCACGTCAACCCCCTCAAAAGAAGAAAGCCCAAAATCTTCCATCTGAAACAGCTGTGCTGTATGCTCATTATATAATTGCCGTCTTTGCAAGATATAAAAATGCAAATTTCTGATGATTTTTCATACATTAAGTAACAGCAGTTAAGTAGGAGGGTGAAAGCATTAACTGTCAATAAAACCTCCGTCCTTATGGCTAAGTACATAAGCTTGATTGGAGACTTTAGTATGGAATTTTGATTTTTTTTTTTAAATCAAGGTTTCACTCATGTGTTAACTTCTAGAATGTTGTTCACCGCATACCTGAATTCTGACCAAATGCTTTTTCAGTTGCTCTCAATGACTCCACAAGGTTAAGAAAAGTGACACAGTCATACTGAGTTAGATATTGTAGCAAAGAACATAATATCTTTAAATCCTGAACCAAAGATTTGGTCTTAGCTCCAAGTTGGTGCCAAAGAGGATCTAAATAGTGACGAATTGTCTAGAAAAATAAATTGAAAAGTTATGTGTAACAAACGCATACTGCAACAATTTACACAGGAATACATCAGTACAGCCTCATAAAACTAAGACCAAACCTGACCCCAAATGCAGGATCCCTCCTACTCTGCAGCAGTAGTACCTGTGTTGTTACCCGGAACTCGGGATAGCAGCCACATTCAAATTTGACCTGCTCACTTTTTTGTCATTATGACAGAAGATTGGCCAGCTTAAATCCAAGTGGCACTGGGGACATACACACTGAATGTTTCCATTGATTTTCACAGAGATTATAGAATCACAGAACTGGAAGAGACCTTGAGAGGTCATCAATTCCAATCCCCTGCACTCATAGCAGAACCATGCACTATCTTCTAGAAATCTAGACCATCCCTGACAGGTGTTCGTCTAACCTGCTCTTAAAATCTCCAATAAAGGAGATTCCACAAACTTTCTCGGCAATATTCCAGTATTTAGCCATCCTGACAGTTAGGAAGCTCTTCTGAATGCCCAACTTAACCTTCCCTTGCTGCAATTTAAGCCCATTGCTGCTTCTCCTGTTGTCAGATGTTAAGGAGAATTTTTCTCCCTCCTCCTTGTAACAATCTTTTAGATACTTAAAAACCTTATGCCTCCTCTTGGTCTTCTCTTTTCTACACTAAACAAACCCAGTTCTTTCAAGTCTTCCCTCATAGGCAGGGCTCGACAAATAATACAATCTACTCGCGCATGGCGAGTAGATTGTAACCCAGAAGAGCCAGGTTCGGCGAGCCCTGGTCATAGGTCATGCTTTCTAGACCTCTATTTTTCTTGCTCTTTAACTGAACTTTCTTCAGTTTGTCCACATTTAACCTGGCTCTTCGCACATACCTGGAGCCTGAATGTAACAATGAACGTTAACTGATTAACAGTTTACATGGGTTAAACTTACACATCCCTAGAAATTATCCTTAATGAATTTCATCCTATGTACTTCAGTCCATTCTTCGAGTTGGTCTAGAACATTCTGGGATTATAATCCTGTCCTACAAAGCTCTTGCAATCCCTACCAGCTTGGTATCATCCGCACACTTTAAGTGCACTCTCTATGCATTACCTAAATCATTGTTGATGACATTGAACAGAACTGAACCCCATTTGTTATGCCCTTCCAGCATAGTTGAGAACGATTGATAACTACTCTCTGGGCATGCTTATACAACCAGTTATGCACCCACTTCATAGCAGCTCTATCTAGGTCAGGGATGGGCAATCACCCCTGCTGCGGCCAGGCAATGTGTTAGGGTACGTCTAGACTACATGCCTCTGTCGCCAGAGGCATGTAGATTAGGCTACCAGACATAGGAAAATGAAGCAGCGATTTAAATAATCGCCGCTTCAGTTAAATTTACACGGCTGCCGCGCTGAGCCGACAAACAGCTGATCAGCTGTTTGTCGGCTCAGCGCGATAGTCTGGACGCGCGGGTGTCGACATCAAAGGTATTTGTCGACCACCCAGGTATACCTCATCCCAGGAGGCATACCTGGGTGGTCAACAAATACCTTTGATGTCGACACCCGCGCGTCCAGACTATCGCGCTGAGCCGACAAACAGCTGATCAGCTGTTTGTCGGCTCAGCGCGGCAGCCATGTAAATTTAAATGAAGCGGCAATTATTTAAATCGCTGCTTCATTTTCCTATGTCTGGTAGCCTAATCTACATGCCTCTGGCGACAGAGGCATGTAGTCTAGACGTACCCTTAGGGAGTGGGGCTGGGAGCAGCTGCATGGGCCGGAAGAAAGTGAGGTGACAGCCCTCTGACAAGCTCTTGCCCAGCCCTGATCTAGGTTGTATTTCCATAGTTTACTCAAGCTTAGATCATGGATGGGCACCACGAATAGTGGGTGGGTAGCATGAGTGGCCCTCCTTCACCTCAGTGGGCTGCAGCAGACTGCTGGGGTTCCACCTTTGCTGCCACCCCCCCATCCTCCTGTCTGTCTCCTCTTCCCCACGTGACTCTCGCAGACTGGGACACCAGAGCCCTGAACTCACCTGCTCCTCCTCCTTCTCCCAGCAGTTCGAGTGCACAAATTGTCAGATTCACACCCCATCTCTGCTCCTCCCCCGCCCTTGCAGAGCTGGAACGCAGCGAACAGTTGATTTGTGGTGTTCCAACTAGGGATGTGAATGACTACTCAACTACCCGATAAGCAAATGCCTATTGGATAGTCGATGCACTAATCGACTAGTCGCTTCCCCCCCACACTTGCTATCAGAAAGAGGCAGCAAAGGGAGGGGAGGAGAGGCAAAGAGGAAGGGATGCTTGAAAGAGGCAGAGCCACATGGAGTCTGGGGTCAGCCCCAGATTTGAAAGGCTTTGAAATGCCACAGGGAGCACAGGGCCAGCGGGAGACTGCTTGAGTCTGGCCCCGTGCTCCCCAGCGCTTTCGCCTTTGAAGTGTACTTTTGCCTGCTACACTTCAGGAAACGTCCTTATCAACTAATTGAATATTCAATGCAAATTGCATCAACTATTCGATTAGCCAATTAATCTAAATTTAACATCCCTAGTTCCAGCTCTGGGAGGAAGGGGGAGGAGTGGGGATGGAGAGCAAATCAGGCAATTAGCAGCTCCTCCAAAAGCGCTATGAAGGAAGGGAGAGGTGTAGGAAGTGCGGGGCTCTGATGTTCCAGGGCACAAGGAAGGCAGCCAAGGGGGTCTGTGGGCCATAGGTGGAGCCCCAGTGGACTGAATATGGCACACACGTTGCCCGTCTGGTTTAGATATACCAGATCTACCACTTCTCCTTCATCCACAAGAATTGTTACCCTATTGGACAAAGCTATCAGGTGTGTTTGACATGATTTGCTCTTGACACATCCACGCTGTTACTTATGTCCTTATTATCTTCTGGATGGTTCCAAAGTGATTGCTTAATTACTTGCTCCATTACCTTTCCTGGTACAGAAGCTAACTGGTCAGTAATTACCCAGGTTGTCCTTATTTCTCTTTTTCAAGAAGGGCACTCTATTTGCCTTTTTCCCTCTCCCGCAGCAGCCTCTTATTGTCATGGGATAAGAGGGAAGATCCTTTCATGGACTGATAACTGGTTAAAGGACAGGAAACAAAGGGTAGGAATAAATTATACGTTTTCAGAGTGGAGAGAGGTAACTAGTGGGGTCCCCCCCCAATGGTCTGTCCTGGGACCAATACTATTCAACTTATTTATAAATGATCTGGAGAAGGGGGTAAACAGTAAGGCTATGTCTACGCTACAGAGAAAAAACTTGAATTACATCCACGCAGCAATCGTGTTCTTTCAAAAGAAAAATCAAAAGAACAGAGGGGCTTTTTCCGATATTGGTAAAACTCTTTCTACGAGGAAGAAGCCTTTTTCAGAAAGAGCTCTTCTGGAAAAAGTTGTGTGTGGATGGGGAAGAGGGAGTTCTTTCAAAAGACGACAAAAGAGGAAAAAGCACAGGTGCCCTGGTGGCCACTTTGTCTATAGTAATCACAGCTGAAATGCAAGACAGTGTCTATTCAGTGTGGATGCTATCTTTTGAAAAAGCAGATCGCTTTTTTGATGCACTTTGGCTGTGTAGATGCTTTCTTTTGGGAGAAGTTTTTTCAGAAGATCTCTTCTGGAAAAGCTTCTTCCAAAAGAAGCCTGTAGTCTAGACATAGCCTGAGCTGGCAAAATTTGCAGAAGATACTAAACTGCTCAAGATAGTTAAGACCAATGCTGACTGCGAAGAGCTTCAAGAGGCTCTCGCCAAACTAAGTGGACAACAAAATGGCACATGAAATTTAATGTTGATAAATGTAAAGTAATGCATATTGGAAAAAATAACCTCAACTATACATACAATATGATGGGAACAAATTTAGCTACAACTACTCAAGCGAAAGATCTTGGAGTCATCATGGAGAAAACTGAAAACATCCACTCAATGTGAAGCAGCAGTCAAAAAAAGCAGAGAATGTTAGGAATCATTAAAAAAAAAAAAAAAAAGGATAGAGAATAAGACAGAGAATATCTTAATGCCTCTATATAAACCCTTGGTATGCCCACATCGTGAATACAGTGTACAGGTGTGGTCGCCTCATCTCAAAAGACATACTGGCATTGAAAAAGGTTCAGAAAAGGGCAACAAAAAAATATTAGGGGCTTGGGAAGGGTCTCATATGAAGAGATATTAAAAAGACCTAGTCTTTTAAGTTTAGAAAAAGAGGAGATTAAGGGGGGACATGATAGAGGTCTATCAAATCCCAACTGGTGTAGAAAAAGTGAATAAGGAAAAAGTTATTTAACTTGTTCCCATAATATAAGACCTAGGAAGTCACAAAATGAAATTAATATGTAGCAGGTTTAAAACAAACAAACAGAAGTTTTTCTTCACTCAGTACACAGTCAACCTGTGGGACTAGGTCTTTAATAGGGCTCAAAAAAGAGCTAGATAGATTCATGGAGGTTAGGTCCATCAATGGCTATTAGCAAGGCTCGACAAACCGTGGAGAAATCCACTCGCTAGTCCCGAACCGTGCATGCGCCAGACCAGCACTGCGCCTGCACGCACCGCTGATGAACGGGGCCACCGGCTGAAATCTACTTGCCACAGGCAAGTAGATACATGGATTTGTTGAGCCCTGGCTATTAGCCAGGATGAGTAGGAATGGTGTCCTTAGCTTCTGTTTGTCTGGAACTGAACGACAAGACAGGAATCATGTGATAACTATCAGTTGTGCTCAGTCCCTCTGGGGCAGCTGGCATTGGCCGCTGTTGGCAGCCAAGATACTGGGCTGGACGGACCTTTTGTCTGACCCAGTGTGGCTGTTCTTATGAGCTTGGACCCCCCGCAAACAGGGGCTGCCGCCATCCCGCACTGCTGCCTTCGTATCAGAGGTAGCAGTGCAGGGTGGCAGGGAGCTTCCCGGGAGAGAGGCCGGAAGCACACTGGCTGCCAGCCCACCCCCGGGAATTATAGAATAGTCAAGTAACTGATAAGAATTCATATAGTTACTCAACTATTCAATTCAGTACACTATTCAATTACCCAATATAACATTCCCTATTGTATTTAGTGTAGATTTTCTCCAAATAAACCATAGCTGCTGGGAAAGGGAGAGACACAAACATACATACATGCATACTTATGTAATTTCACTTGAGCTGGCCTATAGCTTAATATTCAGTACACTATTGGTCAAAGAAGAAAGCACTATAATACCATCACATTTTCAGAACAGTTGAGCATCCTAGAGATGGGTGATTTCAGTATTTTCGTAAAACAAAAACCTTCTCTACCAGAAGCCAGAAAGCCTCATGTTAACATAAAAAGCAGAGATAATGAATTTAAGTAAATTGTCACAAAGTGAATGATCAAGTATGTGGCTGGACTCTGAAAAAGTACACCAACCAAGCTGCAAATTTACTACCAATGACAATATAAAATTTGGTTAATAACATACAGTAAATGGACACAAAACAAATACACCAGGGTATACGTTGCTTTCTTTGCATAGCAAGAGATCCTACTCATAAGAATATGCACATGTTGTCACGAAAGTACGGTATACTTTATTAGATAATGTTTAAGTAACCGTGTAGCTGCACAAAATTAATCAGTTCCAGTTACAAAAATACTCGCTATGGCAGGGCTGGCAGATAGCGCACTCCTGGCTCCTAGCCCCACTCTTGGAACCTCCTGACACCCTGCACTGCTGCCTCTGTATAAGAGACAACAGTGCGGGGTGACAGGTGGAGCCGGTCTGCGAGGGGAACCAATTTAAGTTAGCTCTCCCCAGCACTGGCTTCTGCCTACTCCCCGTGCTGCTGCCTCAGTGTAAAGCAGCCAGAGTAGGCAGCTCCATGGGAACAAGCGCGTGCCAGAAGCTGACTTAAAAGCTGGTTCTTGCCTCCCCCCCACCTCTTGCTGCCTCTGATACAGAGGCAGCAAGAGAGTGTGCATGTGCATGAAGTCGTTTGGATTATAAAATAAACCCAGGCTTATTTGTTAATCATTTAAACAACTATAGGCTAACATCCCTAACTGTCTCTTGCTTACTATTATGGGCATATTCTGAGCAGAAACTGTACAGACATCTTAAAATTCTATAATGCTAGAGTGAGTAAAGCAAAATATTTTACTGAACCAAATTCTGCTGGTTCAAGAGACAAGCTTTGGGATCTTCTTCCACCTTGTCTCACTAATATTCTGGGACCAACACAGCTACAACACAGCATTCATTAGTACGCAGTAACAGATGGTAACTATAAACTTTAGTTTCCCATCTGATATAGCTAACTACAAAAATAAGTCTTTAAACATAATAAAGATTAAATAGTTTAGCTACATGGAAATAATTTAGCCTTTAATATGTTAAAATTGCCTATTAGCATTATATTAGCTCTTGTTAAGGAGAAAGACCTCAAGGTACTAAACAAACAGACCAAAAAGATGGTCCCTGCCCCAAAAATCTAACATTACAATGGCAACAACACACAATCAACACTACAGATTACTACAGTTCTTAATTTGCAATGGATATACTGAAAGGTGAGGTTTTAAATTGCTTCTAATTTTTTTCAGAATTATAACAGTACATTATTGTAGAGAACGCTTACTAGTAAAATGGCATGCATTCTTTACAGTTACATCATAGCAACCAAAATTTACCTTGTCAAACGGTTTTCCAATAGCATTTTCTAATGATAAATCTTCTACTTCAAGAGCTGGGTTATAGCGTTTGAGTTCCCTCAGACACACATTGAGGATATCCAGTATAGAGGTCTGGATGGTGAGCATAGCAGGGGTCATGGATACATGTATTTCCACCACTTCAGGTTTGTGTTTCTCTAAAAATGAATTCACTGCTATATGAAACCTAGGGAGAAAATAGCGTATAATTTATATGCGCAGTACAGAACCCTTACAGGTTTAGTGCCACAATTATTTAATCTATCTATATATTTTAGAAATGTGCATATGTCCGAGTGTTTGTTCGTGAACTCCTTCTAAACTATAAGAACTATGAACACCAAATTTGGTATGCAGCTTCCTCTTACCCTAACATAAAGCAAGGTCAAGGTTTGATTGTTCCAGGACAATGGGATGTGCCTGGAACTCAATTGTTTCTCTCAAAATGGAAAGGGAGGGGTCTGGTAAGGAGAGAGTTAAACTGTGAATGACCACAGGAGACAGCAAGTGCCCCAGCTGAAAGCCACTGGTTAGCAGTAGCATACACCATGGCTTGCCCTGAGGAGCAGCTACCAGTTGCTATGCAGCCCCACAGGGAGCACTGTGGGCTGTTCTCTGTGCCCACCACTCCAGAGGTGGCATCAGGGCAAAACCAGTGGCCAGGATGTGCACCCCTCCACCCTTCTGCTCCAGGATGGCCTAGGAAAAAGCCAGGAGCCAGGACTTTCATCACCCCCCCCCGCTCCAACCCAGACCCAGGCAATGCCAGATATGTCTTCTAGTAAATTCACATAAGATAAGGTTTGGAATCAGCGCAAATTAAATCACCAAGCTAACTGAAAAATATCCTGTGTTCTAGAGAAGCAAGGGTAGTTGCCAATGTATACAATCAGTCAAGAGAAGCTATGCTTTGATCACAAACGTATTAATTCCTATTGTCAAGTATCAGTAGGGCAACAAAGCTCATAACACATAAGGAAATGGAGAATTACTGGATTATACACTAGAAGCCCAGTTATCAGGTCTAATCAAAACTCCATATAAACTGGAGAATGGGAAAATACAATGCTGCAGCACCATCTATTGGCTACAAAAAAAGATCATGCATTTCTGGCCATGGAGTCCTGGCTCTTCTGTAAATATGGAGAGCCAGTTAAGTGGAGTTATACTGTATTCCACAGAATAACTATGGATGGGTGAAATCCTGCAATCCAGTGGAAAGGAAAAATCCCCTGGAGCAGGTAGAAGAAAATTATATCTAAATCCTGTATAGCCCAAAAATCCACCAACCAATCCTGCAGAACCCCAGCCCTCCATATAAGTAACAGGACCCCCTTATATTACTCCTTTTGGCTATTCTGTGTCCCTGTACATTCAAGAGAATTAATGTTTATAATGGAGTATGGCATGAGGAGCAGCTGCTCAAATTGTGTGCACCCCACCCTGCCCCAAACTTAAGAACACATTTTTCTGATCCATTGGGGCTCCAGTTTTCAGAACGGATTCCATGATTTAGGAGAGAGAAACATTTTACATGGCCATTGCTCACCTTTTTGTGCCGCAATTAAGCCCATTTCTGCTCTTCTCTACAACTAAAACAAAAGCTTTTCAAGATACTGCTGAAAGTGGCATGTGATAGAACAAAGAAGGAAAAGATGAGTGGACTACTTGACAAGGGAGGGCTAAATGAAGAAACAGTAAAGTGGAGTACAACAGATGACTTTCCTGACCAATGGAAAAAAATATTTTCTGCATTTTCAGTGTTCATTGTCTCACCTGGAACTAGATAAGAGGTTCGGATTCTATTTTGGGCTTTGCATTATGAGACCTAATGCAAGTCAAACTGTGTGCTTCAAAGTCAGATGTTATATAAACATTTAAAAGAAGATCTTAGCTTTCGATTTAGAGCTGCATGTTGAAAACATAAACCTATGAAAAACTAGTACAATCCAAAAAAAATAAGACAGTTAATAAAACACACTGCAAAGTATCAAGACCCCTTACCTTGGCCATAGATAAAGTTTCCGTACAAAGAGATTTCTCATCACTCTTTCCACATGACAAAAGCCAGTATTAAATGCAATGGCATTGTCTGAAAAAGCTTTGATAAACCCTTCCTTGTTTTTCTGGCGATAGAGTCGCAAGATAAATGCTTCCTGACAAGACTCAATGATTCTGTGTGCTTTGTATACCAAAATGCCTGGAAAAATAAGAGGTTTTCAAGTTATGCAAATGAAGTTAAAATACTGTGTGTATTTTTTCCACAAGAATGTTTTAGTATTTTCATGTTTTGCCAATTAGACAGCAAGAAAAATTCTTCTATCATATGCTGCAATCATGTAGGTAGGACCAGTCTAAACAATTCTTAAACTCCCCAAAATATCCCCTCCCCCTGAATACTACAGCTTTCTTCATGAGGCATCTTTATACAAAATACACTAATACGGAAGTGGAAAGGAGACAAAAACGGAAAACAGTAGAGCTTAACTTGGATTCCTAAGAGTTACATGAGAAAATTTTGGATGTTAACTTAAGCATAAATTTAAAATGCTGGTAAGTTAGAAGTTATCACAGAATTATCAGACTAAGGCATTTTAAAAGGTCAAATTTATCTATAAAATGTTGTTATAGAATTGAAATACCTCGTGACATTTTATTCAAGTTTCTCTAATCAAAGGACTTCTGGAGATATTTCTTGAGCATTTTTTCTATGATTTTCAAAGCTATATGGATTTGAATGTAAGAAGGACCCACTATGACTCTAGTCTGATTTTCTGCAAAATACAGGGCATAGAATTTCACCAAGGCAATGTCTACGCTACCAAAAATGGTATATTTAACAAGGGTTATTAAAATGCTGGTTATCTGAGGGTCCCATCAACCTAGGAAAAACCAATGGACAATAACAGTAAAACTCAAGTTTTTAATATTGGTAGTTTTGTAGTGTAAGGCAGTTGGTCTCACATTTCTATTTTGAGTTAAAGATGATTAGTACTTCTTAAATAAAAAAAATTGTTAAGCCAATCATGGTAAACCAAGCCTGTGTGCCTGAAGATGTGACAGTATTGTGGCTGGGGGCAATGCCGGTTAACAGAGTGCTGGATAACAAAGATTTCACTGTAAAAAGTCTCTTTTCCTAGTGAAGATAAAGCCAGATAAGCTATAATATAACTTTTAGAACATCTAGCTCTTGGTTAAAGGACTTAAAGCTCCACAGATTCCACAACATCCATTAATCACTCTCCCATTTAAAACTACTGCATCTTCTTTCTAGTGTGAGTTTGACTGCTTTAAGCTTCCAATCAAACTTTATTAGTAATGATTTTATATTTTCTTCCAGTTGATTGATAAAGACACTGAATAGCACAGGACTAAGGACCCATAGGAACCTACTAGAAATGCTGCCACAGGATTCCCACTTGAGACTTTGGGGTGTTGGGATAAACAATTGGATGTTTTCTCTAAAAGATTTGCTCTAGTTCAGCCATAGCTATGGGAGTTGAAACAGGAATTAATTCAGGTTAAGTCCTCTGGCCTGTATTATGCAGGAGTTCAGACTAGATCTCAATCTAAGCATAGATTATAAGGCCTTCTAAATTTATAATCTATACTTAGATTGTAAAATATACAATTTTTTCCATAAGAGAAACATTTACATTGTTTACATGTCTAGATATATTAGATATATCAAAAAATGAACTTCACATACTTTTTTCTCTAGAATTATTCCAACTTTTCCCTTATACCAAATACCATTTCTAATATTCCACAGATGTGTATAGCAAGAAAAAAAAAGCTATGGTCAAGGGAGTGAACAGCATAAAAAAATACTGGGTCATAAATGATCAGCAAAGGATTAAATTGGTGTGCTTTTGGGTTTTTTCCCCCCCTCTACAGAAGGCCTAAAAAGACAGAAGTTAGGAGGTTCTTATTCTTCAAACTAGAAACATAAAATATGTCGGGACTCATCTATCCTGGTTTTGTGGTAGGACTTCACATAGTAGGAGCTCTCCCTAGTTTACTGAATGAATGGAATATTGAATCTGTATAAAAGAATCACTTTCTCCAAAGTGATCATTAAACAGTTATGCACTAACATAATCTAGAATTTTTATGTCTAGCTAAAAATTCTTTCCCCTTCCAATTGTAGGAGTCTTGTAATTATTTAACTAGTTCTTCAATCGCTGTCTTCTAGGACAGACAACATCTGAAATTCGAATAGTAATAAAGACAGCAGAACCCCCCCCAACTCTCAAGTTTAAATTATATAAAGCAGTATAAAAAGCCACAAACTTTTAAAATCACCTTTAACACTGACATTTCATACCATTAGCATTAATTTACTGCACAGAATATTCTTCTATCATCCAAGATGTTTCAGGACAAAAAAAGCCTTCTTATAAAAAGCAGCATATAGTAAGAATATGTAATGAGTTAGGATTGTGATCTTGAATAACTTATTATTGCATAAAAGAATGGCATGTACGTTTGATTAACCTATCAAAAATAAAATTTACAATTTCCAAAGAGCTTAATGGAAAATAGTTCTCCACATTTAATTCATTCTCTAAATAAGGAAATGCAGTCAGTTTGAATTAGGGGTGCTAACATGTAACCTGTTCACTAACCAGCATCTCAGCCAGGCTCGAGTAGCCCCACGCCCAGCACAGGCAGACGTTGCTCCAGCCTGGCCAGGCCTATTGCACTGTGCCACAGCAGGCCTGAGTAGGCTATGGCACAGTGGGCCCTCCTGGGAACAGATTAACTTTTTAACCAGTATTTTACATTCTTACTCTGAATTGTTATATTTCTTACAGCAATGGAATATTTTAATAGTTATACATTTTTTTCCAAAGTGTTTACTTTGAAAAGACATGAGCATGGATTACCAAGATTTTAATAATAATGCTTAAAATTTCAAACTTTGTAGCTTAAAATTAAAAGAAAGCTTTTAGCAAAAAAAGCCAGTAAATGAAACACGACAACAGCTATACATTTCTTCTGTGTTACTGCAACTTTCCCAAGGCCTAATTCTTCAGTCTTTACACTGGACTACCTATACAAAAAGGTTGCAAAACTGTGTGTAGAGGTAAAACAAAAGAAGAATAAATAGAAAACTCTTAACTTACCTTCACTAAACTCTTACCGGTAATAAGATTTGAAGGAATTCTATCAGTCAGGAAATCCACCACAAGAATTCTACTTGTTGCAAAGAGGACTCCACCTTGTGTGTAAACTTCATATCTACAGTTGTTTGTAATTTCATTAGTAACACGTCGAGGAAGATGAACAACTCCATCTGACCTCAGTTGATCAATAAAATACTCCTAAAACAAAACACAATATTTCACAAGAGTAAGTGCTTTTAATAAGATGCAAAACCCCAGATATTTATTTATTGTTGATTTTTTGGGAGCTGCCATAAAAAAAAAAAATCTACATACCAGTCATGAGTACATGCAATAAATATTTTTCCGGTCATGTATTATGGGTAACATTTTGAAAACTTCCAAGTGACTGAACAGCCTGTCTTAATTTTAAAAATAACTTAGATAATTAGAAGGACTGTCTTTCTGTTCTGTTTATACAGTGATTATCACAATGGGGTCCTTATCTATGAGTGGTTCTACTATCACAATACAAAGAATGCATTTCACTACACAGCTGCATTTGAGCAGAGAATAAAGTGACCTGCTTGTGCAGTCTACCTATCTCTTGTTAACAAAAGAGTTTTAGGATCTTCACGATGAAAAGCCCTATATAAATAAGGTCACAATCACATTACTTTGTGGTTATATATTATGATACTACATTTGTATGGGACTCCTCATTCTGAAGGATCTCACAGGTCTTAAAAGAGAGATACACAGACTGAGACTTTATCTGCACCAACACTTTCGTTGGTCAGGGGTGTGAAAAAAACCACACTCTTGATCAACTTAAGTTTCACCGGCAAAAGTGCTGGTGTGGACAGCACTATCAGCAGGACAGGTTCTCTTGATGGCACAGATAATACAGCTAATTGGGGTAGTATAATTTTGTTAGCAAGGAAGCAAAATGCAGCTATATGAGAAACCTTATAGTGGCATAGCTGTTCTGCTCATAAGGTATGTAGTGGAGACACAGCCTGAATCAATGGTTTTCAATCTTTTTTGATTTGTGGATCTCTAAATTTTTTGAATGGAGGTGTGGATGACTTTGGAAATCTTAAGACAAAATCTACAGACTACTGGACAAACAAGAGTCACTTTATTCTATACTGATATCAAACTGTGTGGTGAAATGTAGTAACTAATTAATAGCAAGCAGCATCGTTACACAACATAAAAGGATAAGAAGAATATTTATTCAACTAAAACTGAAGGGGAAATCTCCATGGGTAGAATGCAATTACCTGGCTTTAGAACATTTCTACTCTTGGAAACTGCCACTCTACTCATCCAAGGAACTAGGTTTTGCCCACAAGAGCTCATGATACTATATATTTGTTAGTCTCTAAGGTGCTACAGGACTACTTATTGTTTCTTTAAAGTTACAGAGTAAAATGGCTACCCTTCTGAGACTTTTTTACAAATGTTTACAGATAGTTAGTAAGTCAGGTAGCTAACGGAAAAACAAAGTTTTTATTTGATTGTTCCCTAGTACTTGGGCATAGTATTTGCCCAATTCCGTTCAACATATGTCTCTACCAGTGAAACACAGACTTCAATAACCATGGACCAAAATAGGTATGAAATAGTGTAGTTGAGTAATAGATAAGCAAAAGCTTTAGGTTAATACTATAGACTACACGCATTTCCCTCTCTCCCCATACCCCCTCCAGTAAATTTTTTAGCAGGCTGGCCAGCAACCTATCCCTGCTGTGGCTCTGCATTTAAAGTGTATTAGGAGCTCGGTGGGCAGGCAGCCTAGCTCAGTTCCGGCTCACGTCAGATCCAGGAGCTCAGACTCCCCCTTAAACGGGCTGCTGCCACCCTGTGCTGCTGCCTCTTTATCAGAGGCAGCAGCACAGGGTGACAGGCAGCTGGTCCACAAAGGGAGGTGGTTTTCAAACTGTCTCTCCTTGCAGACCAGTTTCCACTTGGCACCTTGTGCTGCTGCCTCTGGCAGGGGGCTCCTTGGGAGTGAGGCTGCCAGCCCTGCCCCAGGGACTATAGAATAGCTGACTAACCGATAAGCATACAGGAGGTTACACACCTAGTCAATTAACAGATATTTAACATCCCAACCAAAACCTACAAGAACTGTCAACTCTTAGAGATGCAGCCCTGTTAGTTCTGTCTTTTCTTTCAGCTAGACCAGACTGTGTAGCACTTTAAAGACTAACAAGATAGTTTATTAGGTGATGAGCATTTGTGGGCCAGACCCACTTCCTCAGATCAATATGTGGAAGAAAATCGGCACAACTATATATACCAAAGTGATACAATCAAAAAAATGAACGCATGTGAAATTGACAAATCATTTTTTTTGATTGTATCACTTTGGTAGATATGGTTGTGCCGATTTTCTTCCACATATTGATCTGAGGAAGTGGGTCTGGCCCACGAACGCTCATCACCTAATAAACCATCTTGTTAGTCTTTAAAGTGCTACATTGTCCTGTATTTTGTTTCAGTCAACTCCAGCGGCACAGTCTCTCTCCCACCACGCACCTGAGGCGTCGGTTCACTGCCGGCTCCTCAAGCCAACTCCCCCTCCCCACCACAACCAGTTCCAGCGCCACGCTGGTCGATATGCCAGGTCTGGAAACGGGCCGCCCCCTGACAGGCCCGAGGAAGGCGAAGGCGCTGCGCAGAGGGGGACACGCGGGACGGGGTGGGCAGGAGGCGGGTGTGTGGGGGAAGGGTTTCAATCGCTCCCCGGGAGGGGGACTGACCTCGTTCCCCGCCCCCGGGAGAGGGAGGTGGGGGCAGGTCGGCGCAGTCTCCCCCGCCCCCAGGCAGCGACTCGCCCCGGGCAGCAGCCCCCGCCCGGCGGCCCTCACCTCCTCGGCGGGGCTGGTGTTGAGCACTAGCACCAGGCTGGCCGGCTCGCAGTAGAGGCGCAGGAAGCGCAGCAGGATGCGGTCGATGCCCAGGCCGCGGGCGCAGATCACCAGCCCGTCCTGGTGGAAGAGATCCAGGAAAACCTGGTTCTCGTGCTCCAGCGGCGCCGCCATGGCGGGCTGGGCGGACTAGGGAGAGCGGAGCATGCGCATTAGCTGCAGCGAAGCCGCTGCCCTCAACCCAACGCCAGGCGAAGGCTCCGAGTGCTAGCGCCGCCTGCAGGCTACAAGAGCCGCAGGGCAGCAGCCCAGCTCCCCCGCCCCGTGGGACGCACTCAAGGTGCCCAAGGGTCTCACTCTCCCCCGCCTGCTTTAGCCGGGGCCGTCGGAGGCGGCGGTAGCTCTGCAAAGCCCCCAGCTGTGAGCCTGAACGAGCCGAGGGCGAGGAGCCGTCCCTAAAGGAGAAGGGAGGCAAGTGACTCACTGCCCCAAGCCACCCTCGGGAGCTGAGATCCGTCCAGTCTCCTTGCAGCGAGGGCACCCCCGAGGTTCAGGAGACAGGTCCCAAGGGCACAACTGTTTTAACGATGAAACCCTGGCCTTGGGGTTTGGAATAATTTACGGGTAGGAGACTCCTCACAGCGTCTCTGTGAGAGGGGAAGAGAGTGAATGAAGCTATTCATACCAAGGGAGGAATTACTGCAAGCCGGAGCCCTCCTAAGTATGCCCCCGGTGCCCACCTCTCCGCCTCACGTTGGCAGCAAGTTGCAGAGTTAAGAAGCCGTTCACACCCCTTGAAGCTATTGTTTCAGCCTATTTGCTTGCTTAGCCACGCATGTTGGGTCATATTTTCAAGTTTTTCTTTGCATCTATGGTGGGCTTTTAAGGAAAATTGAGATTCTGCTTTTCTCTTGTGACACCAGTTTATAGAGCCCTGGGCCAACAGTTCTTGTGCCTTAATCCAGCACTGGCTTCAGTCTCTGACCTAGGGAGAGGCAACTCCTCAGACTGTTCTACAAGAGTAAAGGGAGACTCCTCCCTCACCCCCCAAGAACTGCCTTTAAGGGTGGGTGAGTGGAAAGGAGACTTCTTTAGTGTTGTCACAAAACTTAACATGGTGAGGAGTAAGGGGAAGTTATAACTTTACCTACAATCTCCTGCAATATAAGTTAAACTTCCTAGATCTTCTGCAAATTTCTCTCAGTTGTGAAGGCATCCTCTTGTGCAAGGCTCTGTCTGGGAGTATGGGAAAAGAGAACTCTGACTTAGAGGCTATGTCTACATTACGGAATTTTTCTGGGATACTGGAGGTATCCTGGAAAAACTCCGCTGTGTCCATGGAACGCGTCTGCTCTTCCAACATTTTTTGCAGAAGAACAGATGTGCTCTTTCGGAAGCCCTGTAAACCTCATTTCATGAGGAAGAAGGGCTCTTCTGAAAGAGGAGGTTTTTCTGAAATTTGGCCAAGTGTAGATGGGCCAAATTTCAGAAAAGCCTCTTTCGAAAAATCAATTGGAAAAAGGTATGCAAATTGCAGAGCTCAATTTGCATACCTTTTTCCAAAAAAGAAGTGTAGTGTAGACATAGCCATAGAGTCATGACCCAAGCTCCTCTGAGCTGATGGAAAACCAACACACATTATCCTACAGCTCCTTCTGAAAGTGTAGGAGAGGCCTCACATCTCCCATATTTGAAGAGGGAAGTAACATCCAAGATTGCCCCAAGTTTACCTCTTTCTTCTTCCTTTGGGTATCATTTATTTACCAGACCTGCTGGATCAATGTCTGCTGTGATCTGGCAAATCCCCTCTAGAATTGTGTATTCCAAACTGTTGCAAATTACCGGATTTGTGGTAAATGGGATTTGTTTTATTAAAAAAACCCACCTCTACTCAGTTTTCTCAGGTTATTTCCAAACCATACTCCATGTATTTAATTTACATATTAATACAGATGCACTTGCTTTTGATTACAACAATATGGCTTTTTTTGTTATTGGGCCTATGCTGCAGTAGATGATAATTTAAATTAAGGAATAGCAGCCTTCAGCTACCTGAAGAGAGATTCTGAAGAGGATGGAGCCAGCCTATTCTCTGTGGTGGCAGATGACAGAACAAGAAGCAATGGTCTCAATTTGCAGCGTAGGAAGTGTTGGTTGGCTATTAGGAAAAAATACTTCTCTAGGAGAGTGGTGAAGCACTGGAATGGGTTGCCTAGAGAGATGGTGGATTCTCTATCCCAGTGTTTCTTAACCTTTTTTCTATAAAGTACCCCTTTAAAATTTGTTTTAAGTACCCCCAGTATCTACAGTTTTCAGACACACACAATTTTTTTTTCTACCATTGCATCACATTTGTTTAAACAACTTAATCGTAGCCAGGTGGACAATGAAATTTTTGGGTGTAAAAATACAAAAATAATAAAACTTAAAAGAAAAATTCAGTTTTCTACAAATTTCAGTTGCGTTGACGTACCCCCTCCTCCCAGACTTCTCTTGAGTACCTGTAAGGGTACTTGTACCACTGGTTGAGAAACACTGCTCTATCCTTAGAGGTTTTTAAGGCAAGTCTTGACAAATTCCTGGCAGTAATGATTTATTTGGAGTGAGTTCTGGTTTGAGGAGGGGGTTGGACTAGATGACCTCCTGAAGTCTCTTCCAAACCTAATATTTTTTTATAGTGTAAACAGAGATACAGTGTGGAAATCTGGAATTCTGATGAAACTTATCTATGTTATAAAGATATTTTACACTAACTCCGGGCTGCATGCGGTGTGCTTGCTTTGAAATGTACAAGAGTCCCCCAGCGGCAGTTCTTGTGCATTTCAAAGCCATGGAATCCACAGTCAGTGGGGGACTCTGCTGACCCTGGGCGCCACGGCGCTGCCCCTTCAAAACGCTGAGGCAAGGTTTGGAGCCTTGCTGGGGTGGCCTCCCTGGCTAGACTGGTGGCAGTAAGGATGTTAAATTGCAGTTAATTGACTAGTCGGGTAGTCAATGGAATTTCCATCGATTACTTGACTAGTCGATAGGCACTTCCACATTCCTCCAACTGGGGCTCTTGTACATTTCAAAGAAGGCATGCGGAACACTGCATGTAGCCCTGGGCCAGCAGGAAGTCCCACTGACCCCGGGCTGCACGCAGGCAGTGCCTGCTTTGAAATTTACCAGAGTCCCCAGCGGGGGCTCTTGTGCATTTCAAAGCCATGGAGTCTGGGGTCAGTGAGGGACTCTTAGTAATGCTGAGGCAGCATTTCAAAGGGGCAACGCCATGGAGTCCTGGGTCAGCTGACTCCCCAGCTGACCCCAGCTTCCACACGGCATTTCCCCAGAACCTGGGGTCAGCTGGGAGTCTCCTGCTGACCCTGGGCTCCATGGCGCTGCCACTTTGAACGCTGCTTCAGTGCTTCAAAAGGGCAGCAACGCACAACTGAGCCGTGGATCAGCTGTGCGATGGCTGCCCCTTTGAAACACTGCCTTGGGGTTTCAAAGCAACAGCTCTGTACAGCTGATCCCCGGCTCAGCTGTGCAGTTCTGCCACTTTGAAGTACCCCTTCTTCCCCTCCCCCTCCTCCTTTGCTGCCTCTATCTGATAGAGGCAGCAAGGGAGGGGGAATCGACTAGTCGACTGAGTATTCAATAAGCATTTGCTTATCAGATAGTCGACTAGTCCTTAACATCCTTAGGTGGCAGTGGGGGCTAGGAGCTCAGCTGGCCCAGTTGTAGGGGGCAGGCATTGACCTCCTCTGATCCAGAAAACTCCCTTTTTTGGGACCAGTCAGATCCTGAGGCTGCCAGATGTGGAAAGGCCAACCTTTACTTTCTTTCTTAAATAAATCAATTAGTTTTAAATGTAAAACTTGTTTTCATAAACTCTCTTTTTGTTATGTATCAAGTAATGTTGTTTTAAAAAAAGCTGAAATTGAATTTCCATCCAAATGGAGTTAATGTAAATCACAGATAAAAAAGCATCATCTAGTAAATAAGAAACGTATCATTCACCATTTTCTAACACAATTAAAAAGTAAAAAATTAAAAATCTGAATAAATAAATGTATATTGAGCCATATAATTGCTTAAATGTGCATAGACATAGTGTATCCCACTGTTAGCAAAAAGAAGTTCTCAATTTAGTGTAAAGCGTATATTATTTATTTTTACCCTGCCTCTCTATTTAAAATAGTGATAGAAATGTAGCCGTGTTAGTCTGGTGTAGCTGAAACAAAATACAGGACTATGTAGCACTTTAAAGACTAACAAGATGGTTTATTAGATGATGAGCTTTCGTGGGCCAGACCCACTTCCTCAGATCAAATAGTGGAAGAAAATAGTCACAACCATATACAGGCAGTCCCCGGGTTACATACAAGATAGGGACTGTAGGTTTCTTCTTAAGTTGAATCTGTATGTAAGTCGGAACTGGCATCCAGATTCAGCCACTGCTGAAACTGACCGCCAGTTCTGATTTACATACAGAATCAACTTAAGAACCCCAAGCGTCCCCAAGTCAGCTGCTGCTGAAACTGATCAGCAGCTGATTCCAGGATATACATATAATGAGTATTCGTTAAAACTTGAGCAGCCGCATTCTGGACCAGTTGTTGCTTCCAAAGACTCTTCAAAGGCAGCTCCACGTAGAGCCCATTGCAATAATACAATTGGGATGTGACAAGAGCATGAATCACTGTAGTCAAGTTGTTCTTATTCAGGAAGGGTCACAGCTGGTGGATCAGCCAAAGCTGCCCGAAAGCACTCCTGGCCACTGAAGAAATCTGATTTTCAAATGTTAAAAAAGGGTCCGGGAGGATTCCCAAGTTGTGTACCTGTTCTTTCAGGGGGAGTGTGAACTGTTCAGAACAGGTAACACACCACATTCCCAGACAGGTGGCTTCCTGATCCACAGGACCTCGGTCTTATCTGGATTCAGCTTCAGCCTATTCGACCTCATCCAGTTCCTCACTACCTCCAGACACTGGTTCAGATTGATTGCTGCCATTGGAATCCGGCTAATGGAAGCAGCATGAGGCCGTGCCTGGGACACTGTGCTGGAAGTGGTGCAAAAGCAAGTAAGTGGACCCTGCACCCCCAAGTCAAGACCCTGCATCCCCACCCCCCACTCACCGCCTCCACTGAGACACTGTATCCCTGCCCCCTCACTCAGACCCCCCAAGCTGAGAGCCCACCCTCCCACCCCCTCACATACCTCCACTGAGAACTCACACCCCCAGCCCACTCCTGCATCCTCCTCCCTGACCAAACACCTACACCCTGGCTGCTCCTGCACCCTCCCCTTTGCCCCACATGCTATCTCCATCCTGTTCCTGCACCCTCCCTCCTGGGTAGGCACCCTATTCCCAGACTTTTCCTGGACACCCCTTTGTTCCCACACCCTACCACCAGCCTGTTCCTGCACCCTCCCTTGCTCCTGCACCTCCCCCTTGGCCAGATACCCTACCCACAGCCTGCTCCTGCACCCTCTCTCCTGGACAGACTCTGCACCCTCCCTTACCCTTCTCCCTCTCCCAGCCAGACACCCTACTCCCAACCAGCTCCCATACCCACCTCCAACCTAGACCTCACCCCCCTCCTGAACTCCTGCCCAGATCATAGAATCATAGGGCTGGAAGAGACCTTAGCAGGTCATTGATTCCAGCCCCCTTCCCAAAGCAGGACCAATCCCAACTAAATCAACCCAGCCAGGGCTTTGTCAAGCTGGGATTTAAAAACCTCTAGGGATGGAAATTCTACCACCTCCCTAGGTAACCCATTCCAGTATTTCACCACCCTCCTAGTGAAATAGCTTTTCCTAATATCCAACCTACACCTCTCCCACAGTAACTTGAAATCATTGCTCCTTGTTTTGCCATCTGTCACTACTGTGAACAGCCTTTCTCCATCCTCTTTGGAAGCTCCCTTCAGGAAGTTGAAGGCTGCTATCAAATCCCCCCTCACTCTTCTCTTCTGCAGACTAAATAAGCCCAAATCCCTCAGACTCTCTTCATAGGTCATGTGCTCCAGCCCCCTAATCATTTTGGTTGCCCTCTGCTTGACCTTCTTCAATGCGTCAACATCCTTTCTATTGTGGGGGGCCCAGAACTGGACATAATACTCCAGATGTGGCCTCACCAGAGCCGAATAAAGAGGAAAATAACTTCTCTAGATTTGCTGGAAATACTCCTCCTAATGCACCCTAATATGCCATTAGCCTACTTGGCTACAAGGGCACACTGTTGACTCATATCCAGCTTCTCATCCACTGAAATCCCTAGGTCCTTTTCTGCCATACTCCTACTTAGCCAGTTGGTCCCCAGCCTGTAACAATGCTTGGGATTCTTCTGTCCCAAGTGCAGGACTCTGCACTTGTCCTTGTTAAACCTCATCAGATTTCTTGGTGCCCAATCCTCCAATTTGTCTAGGTCACTCTGGACCCTATCCCTGCCCTCCAATGTATCTATCTCTCCCTGTAGCTTAGTGTCATGTGCAAACTTGCTGAGGGTGCAATCCATCCCCTTATCCAGGTCATTAATAAAGATGTTGAACAAAACCAGTCCTAGAACTGATCCTTGGGGCACTGCACTTGAAACTGACCACCAACCTGACATTGAGATGTTGATGACTACCTGTTGGACCCAACAGTGTAGCCAGCTTCCTACCACCTTGCAGTCCATTTATCCAATCCATATTTCCTTAACTTGCTGGCAAGAATATTATCATAGAATCATAGAACACTAGAACTGGAAGGGACCTTGTGAGGTCATCGAGTCCAGTTCCCTGCCCTCACAGCAGGACCCAGGACCCTCTAGACCATCCCTGATAGATGCTAATCTAGATGCTCTTAAATATCTCCAGAGATGGAGATTCTATAACCACCCTTATTCCAGTGTTTAATTATCCTGACAATTAGGAAGTTTTCCCAAATGTCCACCCTAAACCTCCCTTGCTGCATTGCTTCTTGTCCTATTATCAGAGGCCACGAAGAACAATTTTCCCCCCTCTTCCCTGTGACACCTTTTTAAGAACCTGAAAACTGGTATCATGTCTCCCCTCAGTCTTCTCCTTTCCAAATGAAACAATCCCAATTCTTTCAGTCTTCCTACATACGTGATGTTCTCTAGACTTTTAATCATTCTTGTTGCTCTTCTCTGGACCTTCTCCAATTTCTCCACATCTTTCTTGAAATGTGGTGCCCAGAACTGGACACAATACTCCAATTGAGGCCTAATCAGAGCAAACTAGAGTGGAAGAATGACTTATGTCATACGCACAACACTCCTGTGAATGCACCCCAGAATCATGTTTGTTTTTTAGGTAACAGCATCACACTGTTGACACATATGAGGCTTGTGGTCCACTCTGAGCCCTAGATCTCTTTCTACAGTACTCCTTCCTAGAGAGTCACTTCCCATTCTGTATGTGTGAAACAAATTGTTCCTTCCTAAGTGGAGTACTTTGCATTTGTCTTTATTAAACTCCCTCCTATTTACTTTAGACTTTTTCTCCAGTTTGTCCAGATCATTTTGATTTATGACCTTATCCTCCAAAACAGTTGCAACCCCTTCCAGCTTCGTATCATCTCCAAACTTAATAAGTGTATTCTCTATGCCAATATCTAAATCATTGATGAAGATATTGAACAGAATCAGTCCCAAAATAGACCCCTGTTATGCCCTTCCAGCAGGATTCTGAACCATCAATAACTGTTCTCTGAGAATGATTATCCAGCCAGTTATGCACCCATCTTATTGTAACCCCATCTAAGTTGTATTCCCTAGTTTATTGAAAGGAAGATCATGCAAGACTGTATCAAATGCCTTATTACATAATGGCTACGTCTACACTGGCATGATTTTCCGAAAAAAGTTTTCCGTTAAAAGCATTTTCGGAAAAGCACGTCTAGATTGGTAGGATGCTTTTCTGCAAAAGCACTTTTTGTGGAAAAGCGTCTGTAGCCAATCTAGACGCGGTTTTCCACAAAAAAGCCCCGATCGCCATTTTCACGATCGGGGCTTTTTTGCGGAAAACAGTACTGTGCTGTTTACACTGGCCCTCTTGCGCAAATGATTTGCGCAAGAAGGCTTTTGCCCGAACAGGAGCAGCACAGTATTTCCGCAAGAACACTGACGATCTTACATGAGATCGTCAGTGTTCTTGTGGAAATTCTAATGGCTAGTGTAGACAGCTGGCAAGTTTTTCCGCAAAATCATATGATTTTGCAGAAAAATTTGCCAGTCTAGACACAGCCTTTAGGTATACCACATCCACCGCTTCTCCCTTATCCACAAGACTCATTATCAAATCAAAGAAGGCTATCAGATTGGTTTGACATGATTTGTTCTTTGCAAATCCATACTGGCTGTTACCTATCACCTTATTATCTTCTAGGTATTTGCAGAAGAATTCCCGAATTACTTGTTCCATTATCTTTCCTGGCACAGAAGTTAAACTGACTGGTCTGTAGTTTCCTGGGTAATTCTTATTTCCCTTTTTATAGATGGGCACTATATTTGCCCTATTCCAGTCTTCTGGACTCTCTCCTGTCTTCCATAATTTTTCAAAGATGATAGCTAAAGGCTCAGATACCTCCTTTATCAGCTCCTTGAGTTTTTGTGGGAGATTATATCAAAAGCTTTGCTGAAGTCAAGGTATATTACATCCAGGGTATGTCTACACTACAAAGTTAATTCGAACTAACGGACGTTAGTTCGAATTAACTTTGATAGGCGCTACACTAGCGCTCCGCTAGTTCGAACTTAATTCGAACTAGCGGAGCGCTTAGTTCGAACTAGGTAAACCTCATTCTACGAGGACTAAGCCTAGTTCGAACTTACTAGTTCGAATTAAGGGGTGTGTAGCCCCTTAATTCGAACTAGTGGGAGGCTAGCCCTCCCCAACTTTCCCTGGTGGCCACTCTGGCCAACACCAGGGAAACTCGTCTGACCCCCTCCCGGCGCCGGAGTCCTTAAAGGGGCATGGGCTGGCTATGGTGCCCGTGCCAGGTGCAAGCCTGCCAGCACCCAGCTAGCAAACCCTGCACCTGGCATGGCTCGAGCCAGCCACCCGATGCCCGCCAGCCCTCCCCCTCTTCCCAGGATCAGGCTGGCGGCTCCTGGGAGCTTGCCTGGGACCGCAAGAGGCGGGCACCCGCCTGGTCTAGTGCTGACATCGTGGACCTCGTCCACGACCTCCGCACTAGGCACAGGAAAGTGGCCGTCTAGGGCAGGAGAGCTGCCAGCCTGGCCACCCTGGAGCAGGTGTGCATGAAAATCAAGGTGGTCCACTGAGACCCCCGACCCTGAGCCCTGAGCTTACAATGGCCATACTGGGTCAGACCAAAGGTCCATCTAGCCCAATAGCCTGTCTGCCGACAGCGGCCAACCCTAGGGCCCCTGGAGGGGATGGACCAAAGACAGTGACCAAGCCATTTGTCTCGTGCCATCCCTCTCCAGCCTTCCACAAACTTTGGGCAGGGACACCACTCCTACCCCCTGGCTAATAGCACTCCATGGACCCAACCTCCATGACTTTATCTCACTTCTCTTTAAACTCTGTTCTAGTTGTAGCCTTCACAGCCTCCTGCAGCAAGGAGTTCCACAGGTTGACTCTTTGCTTTCTGAAGAACAACTTTCTCTTACTAGTTTGAAGCCTGCTACCCATTCCTTTCCTTTGGTGTCCTCTAGTCCTTCTATTATGGGAACTAATGAAGAACTTTTCTTGATGCACCCTCTCCACCCCACTCATGCTTTTATAGACCTCTGTCCTATCCCCCCTCAGTCTCCTCTTTTCTAAACTGAAAAGTCCCAGTCTCTTTAGCCTCTCTTCATATGGGACCTGTTCCAAACCTCTGATCATTTTAGTTGCCCTCCCTTTTCCCACCCTCTCTCTTCCCCTCTCCCACCTCCTTTTCCCAGTCTCCCCCAGTTTTGTTCAATAAAGAGAGATTCTATTTTTGACCACACGTTTTCTTTATTTTGTACATCAGGAAGGGGGGCTAGGGAAGGGTAAGTGGAAGGAGGTGAGGGAGGAATGGGGTACGAGCCCCCGATGGGGAGGACTGGGCTGGCTCTGTGGGCTTCTGGGGGTAGAAGCTCTCCTGCAGCCCCCCAATTGTCCCCTCTCCCCAGATGGCAGCCTGCGGCAAGTGCAGCCAGTCTGATGGCCGAGTGCTGTGATGTGCCCAGTGTGGGCACTCAGGGCACTCCAAGCCAGGACTGCTTTGCAAGCGGGGCACCCCTGAGAACTGTCTGTCCGGGGTGGGGGTTGGGACCCTTTAAGCACAGCCCTTGGCTAGCCTGATGCAGCAGCTCCACACTCTAAGTCCTCATCTGATGCCCTTCCAGCACTGCTTCCAGCCATCCTTAACCCCAGTTCAGGGTTCACTTAATGTGGACATGCTAGTTCGAATTAGCAAAACGCTAATTCGAACTAGTTTTTTAGTCTGGATCCGTTTGAATTAGCTTATTTTGAATTAACTAATTCGAACTAAGTTAGTTCGAATTAGTGCTGTAGTGTAGACATACCCCCACTGTCTTCTCCGTGTCCACAGAGCCAGTTACCTGATCATAGAAGCTAATCAGATTGGTCAGGCATGACTTGCCCTTGGTGAATCCATGTTGACTATTCCCGATCACTTTCCCCTCTTCCAAGTGCTTCAAAATGGATTCCTCGAGGAGCCCCTCCATGATTTTTCTGGGGACTGAGGTAAGGCTGATTGGTCTGTAGTTCCCTGAATTGTCCTTCTTCCCTTTTTAAAAGATGGGCACTACATTTGCCTTTTTCTGATCATCTGGGATCTCTCCTGATCTCCATGAGTTTTCAAAGATAATGGAGACATTTGCCAATTCCGTTAGTACCCTCAGATACACAAAACCATGGGTCTGGATTTAATGTATGTTTAACTTTTCTAAATAGTTCTTAACCTGTTCTTTCTCCACCCAGGGCTGCTCACCTCCTTCCTATCCTGCGTTGCCTTGTGTAGTAGTCTGGGAGCTGACCTGGTCTGTGAAGACAGAGGCAAAAAAGATATTGAATATTTCAGCTTTCCCCACACCATCTGTCACTAGGGGCACATCTAGACTGCCTGCAGCTTTTGAAAGAAGATATGTAAACTTGGTGTGAATTTCCATATCTTCTTCCAATCCCATTTTTGGAAGATTTTTTTTCGAGGGAAAAAAAAAAGCAGTCAAGACGTTCTTTCAAAAAAACCCAAAAACTCCTTTTCGAAAGAACCCTGTACATCTCATTTTTTTAGGAAGAAAGGTTCTTTTGGCAAAGAGTTGTTTTTTTTAAAGAACTGTGTCTAGATTGCTTTTTTTTCAAAAAAAAAAACCCTCTTCCAAAAATGGGATAAAAAGAAGATATGCAAATTTGTGCCAAATTTGCATATCTTCTTTCGCAAGTCAAGGAAAATCTAGATGTGCCCCAGGTTACCTCCCTCATCCAGTAAGGGCCCCATACTCTCTCTGATCACCCTCTTATTGCTAACATGCCTGTAGAAACCTTTCTTGCTACCCTTCACATCCAGTACTAGCTGCAATTCCAGTTGTGCTTTTGCCTTCCTGATTACTCCCTTGCATTCTTGGGCAATATATTTATATTCCTCCCTAGTCATCTGTCCAAGTTTCCATGTCTTATAAGCTTCCTTTTTGTGTTTAAGCTTGCCAAGGATTTCCCTGGTAAGCCAATCTGGTCGCCTATATTTGCTTTTTTGCACCCCCATCCCTATCCCGCTCTCTAACAGCTCTGTCCCACACACTGAACCCCTCATTTTTGGCTTAAGTGGGGCCCAGAGCTTAGGTGGGGCCCACAAAATCCATTATCCCTGGAACCCCAGAAGAGTTAATCTGGCCTGAGGCCTTGAACCTCTGTCGTTCTCTGCCCCCACCACCCCCACACACATGCACCATGTGGCTGGAGATGGGAGTGAGGTGTGTTAGTTGGGGACTACATCAGTGAGGTATGGGGATTTTTGGATGGGTTTTTTTGGTTTGTTTTTTTACTTATCACTTGTTTGGTCCCTGACTGTTTTTTCTGTGGGTCATTGGCCCCTGATCCTAAAAAGGTTCTCCACCCCTGCCATGAATAAAGACAATGTTGAAACCTTTTGTGGTGAATATGCTATTTTACTTTATTTCATATGAAGCCTGGCCAACATGTCCCCAATTGGGGTCCAGTCCCCATCTAGCTGCATTGTCCTGTTCATGGCCCCAATCCTAGGGCAGGCCCGATGGTCTAGCCCCCATCTGGTCACAGGAAGAGCTGGTTGTGGCCACTTTCCTGCTTCAGCATGGGTAGGAGGAGAGGCTATGATCTGTCTGCGGTGATCCTGGCCTGGCCCCTCATCCAGCCACTGCTGCCCAGGTGCAGTAGTCCAGCCTCAGCCAGGTAAGGTAATCTGGCTCCAGGGCTCCCCAACCACAAACTCTGTTTCCCACCCTCAGAATCGTGTCCTGATGCCTGTACCTTCCACACACGCCAACCTGCTGCCCTGAGCCCCTCGTACACCAACTGTGACTCCTACTCCTGCACCAGCACATCCACAAACTGCACCCCCATTAGCAGCAGAAGTCCCATTAAATAAAGTCTGAGAGTACAATCTTTCATTTATGCTATTATTAAAGATCATATCAATTATCAATAATATTAAACTGCATATTTTCAGTTATTCAAATGGGCATTCTTATATGGCTCTTTGTTTACCACTTGTTCTGAATTTTGATGTAGTTTGGCTCTTTGGTTTGGAAAGGGTGCTGACTGCTGGGTTACAGGAAGATAATTGCTTGCATCTGTGCAGAACCCAGTGTGTTTGATACAGGCCACATCTATATTTGAGAGAGTTTGTTCAAGAGCTCCTCATAATCTATAAGAGCTAGGACCACAAAATTTGGCTTCCTCTTATCATAACTTCCTCTTATCATAACTCATTCCTCTTCCAGATTCTTCTTATCATAACTTAAAACAAGGTAGGGGTTTGGTTGTGCCAGGAGAATGGGATGTGCCTGAAATGACATTGGTTTTGTGAGAAGCATACAGAAAAGAGACAGGATCGCCAGACAGATGAAAGGAGCTGCCTGAGGTGTGCCCCCTCAACCCTCATCAGGAAGCAATGAACCTTTCACCCTTCATGCACCGTTTAGGGATGGGGAGGGGGAAGACGTTCTTCTCCATAATTCATATGGAAACATTGCTGACTCTTCCCCTTCATCAGGGAGCAAGGGGAAAGTTCATGTTTTTCTGCATTCCTCACTCTGGCTGTAAACTGTAGGAGGCAGATAAACTTGCCCCAGCTAGGGAACATGCACTCCCTCCCTGGCTGTGCCCTCTGGACTTGCAACAGCTATGGAGAGGTGCTTCTCACCTGGCCCAAGCTGCTGTGGTGAGAGAGGGCTGAGGTAGTCTTCTCTCTGGGCTAGCCTGCATACTGAACCCTCATTCCCAGCTCCACCCCACAGCAATGATTCAAATGAAGCATGTACATTTTCACTGTATTTTCCAAAAAACAAAAAATAATTGAATTAAGGATCCGAGCAATGCTGGGTAAATCTAGCAATATATAAACCAAATAATAAAAAAGTAAATGTTGAGCCATTCTTTCAATGTTGTTTTAATCTCTTTTTATGATGAAGAATAGAGACTTGCAAATATGTGGATATCCACTATATACCTGTGAGAATCTGCATCAATGGATGTCAGTGCGGATATCTGTGACTCATTTTTGTGCATTCAAATGTGGATGCAGACACAAATTTTGTATCAGTGCAGAGGGATAGTGAAGAGGCCAAAAATGGAATGCATTGTGTCATTCAATTTTAATAACATTGTATAGTATCCTTAGATACTTCCATTTGAAGCTTCTAACTTGTGTCTGATCATGTTAGAAATGTTTGTTTTCAGAGTATCTGCTGAATTTTGGTTTGTATAATCTAAACTGAGAAAAGTCTTCTGATCAGAAGATTACTTTGAAACAGCTTTGCTCCAGAGCCATTACTTAATTTACACACATATTGCTTCCTGATCTCATGAGATCATTCCAAACAATGGATCCCAGTTTCATTATAAACAGTAAATTATAGATTTTTATATATGCTCTGTTCATTCTGGATACCACCCACAACCATACAGCATGAAAGTACAGGCTTTAAATACTGCCTTAACATGTGAGTACATGCATATGAAACAGACATATTTCCAAATGTGAAGTAGTGAGTTTATTCTTCTGCCACTAAAAGTATTTAAATAGGGGTATAGGAACTTTATATTTAGTCTATTCAGCAGGACACTAATGATATCTTTTTCAATATAGTGTAAAATGATGGAGAAATGTTGGAAGTACTGTCCAGTGTCATTTAGGACTTATATTCAGCTATTTCCCTTGGTCTGTTTGTGTTAGAAAACAGATACTTTCCAAAATGGTCCAGATACAGTAGTGGACTAATTTAAAGGCATGAGCATTTCACATGACTATATTGGACATTACATATTCTTTCTTAATTAGCTCAAGTATAGTACTACGGAATGGCTTGTTAGAACATTATAGTTGTTATGTTCATCTATGGATTTAACCACTAGAGGGCTGTCATTTGCCAGATTTGTTAGAGTAATATCTGGGACTAAATTAATTTTTGTGTTCTCTTTTTTATAATTATTTTAAAAGAAATGAATTATTTTCATTATTTATTATTATTATTATTATTATTATTTTACTTTATTATTTAACCTGTTTTAAACTATCAGTGTACTATATTATTTTTTTAAAAGTAGTAGTAAGGAAAAAGAACAGATGAAGTGGTAAAAGCAAATTCTATCTATCTATCTATCTATCTATCTATCTATCTATCTATCTATCTATCTATCTATCTATCTATCTATCTATCTATCTATCTCTAAAACATTGAAACCTCTAAAGTAAAGCTCATTTTGAATGCAGACAGTAAACATTTTCATTAATAGCTATATTAGATTAATTAGACACGAACCAAAAAAATACCAGACTAATGTATTAATTCATATTGCACATACAGATGTATACAAAAATAGCTAATAGAATTTCAGTACATTTTAGAGTTTATGCAGTTTTAAGTACATAACAGAGGGGTCAAAGCTTGTGAGTATTCCCATGGGGAGTGACATCTTTGAAGTTAAATGTGTTACTGTCAAGCCTTTCTCTTTTAAGTATCAGATTTTATATTTCTTATTAGTATTGAATTAATAGATTTCTAGCAATTACATATATGGCTGACTAGCATGCTTCAGGGAACTGATGGGCAGGATCCCCTGGGAGGCTAATATGAGGGGGAAAGGAATCCAGGAGAGAGTGTTAAGAATAAGGAGCATGTTAACTAATTCTGACAGTGCTGTATCCATAAATAAGAATATTCAAAGCAAGGTTAAATCAGCAATTACATTTAAAAGGTTTTTTTACTTTTCATATGCTGGTCTTATTTTCTTATCCATCCCAGAACATGCGTTTTCCCCATGTTTCTTAAATATGTGCACTTTTTAAACAGTGAAATTATGCTTAATTAATTTGAATTTCATGCTTGTAAAAGTGCTAGATTGATAGTCGTGTGTACTGAACACCTCGTTTTAACTATACAATAAATATGAAGTACAGAGAACAATAGTTTCAGAGTGTTCAGAAAGTCCCACCAATGTACATAACACTGGACATTTACATATCCATTGGGTTTTGGCTTCCCTGCTAAGAGAGCCAATGTGATTGCCTATAAGTGAAAAAATCTGGCAATTGTGTTTTTATGGGAAAATGTAGTCACTGGGCTAAGATCACAGAATTCCATTGAAATGGCTAATGTCTTTATGGCGGTGCCGCGATCACCTAAGAAGCCCCATGAAGGCCTGTCTGCACAGTGCTTTGTACGACACTAGACTGGTTTCAAACTAATGTCATCAGCAAGACAGGTTAGGTAGTTCATTACTAGTGTACCAAGGCTTGTATCCACTTACTCAAGCAGTGGCACCTTAAAAATGCCTAAATAGCAGTATTTTACCTCATGACATTAACATTCTATAAAGATGAGATCACCTGCATAGTAATGTTATATGAGTCAATTGAAGATAGGGTTATTATCTGGATCAGTAATTACTGGGGAAATCAAAGAAAAATGTTAATCTTTAACACTCGTCTTTGCTTGAAGATATGTGCTTTTGACGACTAATTGTTTTTATATTTTTGACTTTTGACAAGTTATTAATCATTACAAAAGGAGAAGAAAAGATGTAAGCAAGAAGCTGAGAATAAAAGTAAATTACCTACACGCCTGTGTAATGACAACAGTCTCTCTTGAAAACTGATAACAGTTCTTATATATTATGCAATTAACCTTTTGTTACTGATTTGCAAAGAGCTGAGGAAGGCCTCCAATAAGAAAAATAGTATTTTAGTCAGACAAGCTTTGCAGAGCTTATTTCACATTCTTTTAAAATTTAGTAGACATTTCTTTTGTAGTTCCTTTCACCTCCCTATCTGGGGAAAATTCATTATCAGAGCTTAGTACTTCCAGCAGAGAGAATGGGGTGAGTGGTTCTTTGTGAAGTTGATTTAAAACAACTGTCTTCATGCAGCTACTAAAATATTTCCGTTTTCCTGTACAAATGCCAGCTTTAAGCAGCAAAACCCAAATCATCTATACAAGGGCCCTATCATGCTCCTATTGAAGTCAGTGAGAGTTTTCCTGCTGACTTCTGTAGTAGATGCTCTAAACCAGAACAGAGATGTTTCAGTGTTGCTGTCAGGTGTATAAATAGCTCTAATGTTCCCAAGGCCAGCCATTGATCAAATTGTGCTCCAGGTCAGGAGCATCTCTGGCATCCCCGCCTCATTTGTTAAACTTTTGAATACCTTATTTTTATTGCATTTGTAGCCCATTTCACAACTTTGAATGATTTGCATTCATAATGTATTGTTTTTATATAAGATGATAAATTTGTACAGTAGACCAGTGAAACTATTTATTCATGTCATATATGAGCAAATAAAAATAATTTCTGTTATGCTTATAGAAAATTTTAAGAGTAACTGAAATATACTAACACCAACATCAAATGGACAGTAGTTCAAAAGGTTGCTTTTCGTACCTTTGCCCTTGGGAACTGAAGCACAGTGTCAGAGAGATTCAAAGACTGGTTAATGGCATTTTCAAGTAATAAAATAGCAAGTGATGTGAGTCTTTTATTGGTCATCATCAATCGAAGATATATTGTAATGAGCCTTAGCTTTGAAAAGCTATGCTCACTACCAGTGTTCCCTCTAAGATTTTCCAACCATGAGCAGAGTGAGTTTTGGCTTGTGCACCAATATTGAGGTCATGTGCACTGGTTTGGATATGTGCCACCTTGGTACCCAATTTATTCACACACACATTCCCGGCTGCTGGAGCAGAATTCCCTCCCCCCCCCCCCCCCGCCCCATGCAGCATGTCCTGTTCACAGCTGCCGGAGCAGACCCTTCCACCCCTCCATGTGGTCTGTCGTGTTTCCAGGCACCGGGGCAGACCCAGCCGCCCTCCACCCCAAATGGCCATGTAGCAGGTCCTGGTCCTGACCCCGGTCGCCAGAGCAGGTCTTGGTCTCCCCTGTCCCATGGCAGCCCGGGCCACCGGAGCAGGCCTCCCTACCCACCACGTGGCTGCAGCAGGTCTCAGCCCCCCCAACATAGAGGCTTCTTCACCACACGATCTCAGCTGGCCCCACCTACTGAAACAGCTGCCTGCTGTGCAAGTGCTGCTGAGCGGCTCTCCAGAGGAGGTAGGAGGGGGAAGAATTTTTTGTGCATGGCCACAGAGGTGCACACTTTAGCAGGAACTATGCTCACGGATGTTGCCAGACCAAAGAGTCCCAGTTTTGGGAGGTCCAACCTATAGTGTTCCTTACTGGGATATAGACAGTAAACAAGTCATCCTGTAAATGACATCTTTTCATTATGACTAATGTCAGGAGTGCAGTCCATTATTATGGCATAGTACTTTGCTTTGACAAGTCATGTCAAGTTATCAAGCAGCTTCCTTGCCGTAAGGTTGGTCAATTTATTTTTAATTGTTTTGCTGCAGTAACAGTTCATAGCTTCTTTGCAAACTACTTGGCATAGATGATCACACATGACATCATTTTATTTCCCAAGAAGCTCTACCCAGCTACTGAAATTGCTATTATGTTCTGTAAACAACTTATCTGATGAGCCCTGGAAAGCCAAATTATTCTTTACAAGAAAGAGTGTAATTGAGATAAGATGCTCAGTTCTTCTACTGCTGTTTTTACATTAATAATGTCTGTTTTTCCTGTATGTATGCTTTTATTCAGCTTGAGCCTGGATTCAACTTCTATCCATTTGGAGTATATTGTAAAATGGCTGGGTGACTTTTCATTTTGCTTTAGAGCATCAGTTAAGTTATGCCAGTAATTATACCCTGAAAGTGCCTGCATTAGGCAGAAAAAAACTAATAAGCATTTTAATTATATTTACAGAAACCAATATTGTAGGAGGGGTTTCGCATGGGAATTTCATCCACCCTCTAGATTTCCCTGAACTCCACAGGCATGGTACCCCATTTTTATTGGACAAGTCATACCATTCCCTTTCAAAATAAAGGGAAATGCACTCTAATTAAACCTCTTCCTTTCCTTATTCCTCAACTTCAGGCCAAACTGTAAATCTCCATGGTGGTCCACCCTCTTCCAAAAATCTGTGTTTCGTAATGTATCAGGTTTGCAAATTACTCACTCTGTTCTTAGTAACACATTTGCTAACTGTTTTCAGTTTACCAAAGTCAGAAAAGGGATGCTGCTATAGGGCCATTAAGAATTTGGTTGACAGAAGCACCTGGAGGTGGTGAGATCTTGCCAGCTATGCATTGGAGGGATGAAACTCCCTGCAACAAGCTGATTCCTTTACTTGATTCCAATGCCTGGAATGTGTTCTGGGGTTATTGGATGTGGGAGGAACTGTTGCAGAGATTTTTCCCTTAGCGTCATTTATTGGGGGATGTCATTTTAACCCTGGGAAACATCACTGAGTCCCTCATGACTAAGCTGGTAACTAGGGTAAAAATCATTCTTTCAGGGAGAAGGGGCAAGCCTGTGGCCAAGTTCAGCATACCCTTGCCTACCTTATAACCCTTTTGGAGGATGCTGCTAGGGACTATGGCTTGTGGTATTAGAGGAGACCAATGTGGCCTAGAGATGAACGGAGTAGTGAGCATTTAGGGCCACCTGGCACACAACCCTGGGGAAATGCACACTAACCCGATGTATCCTCAGCATCAAGAGTGTTGCTACAGGGAAATTGGACTTCAGCCATCCTCCTACAGTCTGGGTTTGAGGTGGGTACAGATGGAAATGGTTGCAAGAATCAGTATGGCAAGTCCAAGTTGCTGGGGAAAACAACATTCAAGTTTTAGTAGCATACCTCTGACCCTATCTGCAAATGGGTTTATATGGTCCAGAACTTGGGACAGTCACAAGAACCACCACCCATCTTTGCAGCTTTCTGATCTTGGGAATGACTAAAGGTTGGTTTGGTTCAGGGCTATCTAAAATTGTCTATGTTGCCTTCGTGAGACCATTATACCTTCTGGACATCACTGGAACACAAATAACCCAATCTAGTTGCTCCTTAAATTAACAGATGGAGGAAGGGGAAAGGGCCATGTATATGAGATTACCCCATATCAGAGGAGTCCTCAAATAAGGGGATAGTGTGCCCTTTTCTCCCCATTTGCTACGCAGGATTTAATCAAAACTGTTAGAAGGACTCAGAGAGGTCTACAGACTTGCTGGGCACCTGGGCAACTGCCCTTTTGCCCCACACTCCCAACCCCATCAGTGAGCTTGGAAGAACTTAACAAATATCCTTGTGGATTTAAGAGACTGGGGTACTAGCTTGTTGGCCTACTAACCTACAGTGTCCCATTAAATAAATGAGATGTACAAACCTCACATTAGACGTTAGATTAGATTATGAGATATATCTGTTAAGACATGGCTGGCAGTGTTCTAGAAGATTTGAGGGAAATGTATGTGACAGGGTGAGGTCACAGAAAACTCTTTCGGGGTGATTCCTTGGGTGCTGACAAAGCCACTGCCACTTGCCTTCCAGCTCTGGGATTTCTCACTACCTTCTCCTGCGGGGCCAGTTCCCTGGTCTCCCCCAGCCAAGGCACAGAGCTGAGATTGCTGCCCCCTCGCCTCTGAGGAGCAGTACAGATGCTGAAACTCTCCAGTTCTGAGGAAAATGCAGTTTGGGGGCCAGATTCCTAGGAGACCACTCCCCAAATGGAATCAGAACCTGAAATAAATCATTTGGGTAAGCCCCTTTTAACAATGAAAGGAGGATGTTCACACTGATTGCCCCTCCCCAGGTAACAATTATTTACACTGGGCTTGAGAGTAAATAAAAGTGATTTTATTAAGTACAAGCAGTAGGATTTAAGTGGTAATAAGTGAAAACAGGCAGAGCAAAGTAGATTACAAATTTAAAATAACAGAAAACACTTAGCGACGAGGAGTCCTGTGGCACCTTATAGACTAACTGAAGTGTAGGAGCATAAGCTTTCGTGGGCAAAGACCCACTTCGTCAGATGCATCTGACGAAGTGGGTCTTTGCCCACGAAAGCTTATGCTCCTACACTTCAGTTAGTCTATAAGGTGCCACAGGACTCCTCGTCGCTTTTGCAGATTCAGACTAACACGGCTACCCCTCTGATAGAAAACACTTAGCTAATTCTAACACTAAAACCTCAGTACGAACTTATTACAAACTCACCCTAAAACTGTTCTTGTCCCAGCTAAGCCTTCAAACCCAGGGAAGTCTCCTTTTCCCTGGGGTCCTTAGTTATCCTCCTAGGTGTGCCACACCAGCTGAAGAGAAACTCCTAGCTTCCTATTGTTTTATAGATACCACCTTTTCATGGACAATTAGTTGGTTCACCCCTACCAGTTGGAATGGACATCTGACTTCCTAAGACCAACCACTCACTGCTAAGACTGAAAGGTCAAAAGAGGAGTTCACAGTTGATCATTTAGACATTGACGGTAACACCCTTGATGGCTCTCATTTGCACATTTAAAATCATAAACCATTCCATACTCCGTGGGTGCATCTAGACTGGCAAGATTTTGCACAAAAGCAGCTGCTTTTGCACAAAAACTTGCCAGCTGTCTACACTGGCTGCTTGAATTTGTGCAAGAGCACTGACTTTGTAATGTACAAAATCGGTGCTTCTTGCGCAAATACTTTCACGCTCCCGCTCAGGAAAAAGCCCTCTTGCACAAGAATACTTGCTCAAGAGGGCCAGTGTAGACAGGGAAGAATTGTTTTGCGCAAAAAAGCCCCGATGGCTAAAATGGCGATCAGGGCTTTCTTGCGCAAAATCGCGTCTAGACTGGCCACGGATGCTTTTGTGCAAAAGCATCTGTGCCAATCTAGATGCGCTTTTGCGGAAATAGTTTTAACAGAAAAAATTTTCCATTAAAAGTATTTCCGCAAAATCATGCCAGTCTAGATGCAGCCCATCTCTCTAACTTCACACATAAGAATGATACATTCACCAGAATAAGATATAGAGACCCCAAAGATTAAGAAAATGAAGATTGATAAAGGTCACATGAGGCAATTTGTCCCAAGCATCTTTGAGTTATATATATTTGTGTCCATAAGTCCATTTCATAAAGCAGGGGATGGGGTCCGTCACAATGTAGTTCTCAGAAACTATTAAAAGTTCCATGAGATTCTACAAAGGTCCAGTTACATTCTAGGAGGTTAGTGAAAAATGAATCGCTGTGCAGAATACCTGAAATGTGTTATTTCAGATATTTTGTTTTCCATTTTGTCACTAACAACAAAAACATCACCTTGAGCCCAGCACCCCAAAAGCTTGGCTCTCCAGGAAGTCTCCTGGGCCATCTGCTCCAGGCCAGGCTCTGACTGTGCCTGACAACTGATACAAACACATTCTCAGGGAGAGCAATACAGTTTTGAAAAATTAGTATTTTAAGACTTAAATATACAGACACATTCAAAAATAAAAATGTGCTTTGTAAAATGCTGGTGAAGCAGCCAAATGTGACACAGATGTTTCTTCTGTGATTGCTCTGTAAGCAAGTCTTTGATAGCATTATTTAGTCATCCAATCATGCATTCCCTAACACAAGCAGTTCTCACTCAGGCAAGTAATCTCATTGACTTCTATGAATTATAAAAAGGTGAGTGGACCCAGCACTTCAACCTAATTCTTCCAGGCACTTCCACCTGTTTCTCATAGACTTAAATGTCTTCTATTGGTTAGCAATTGTAGGTTACATTTTTGAAAACCTTAGTGCCAATCCTGCAAGCCTTTTATTCATGGCAGTAGTCTCACTGATAACAATGTGATTCTTCCTATCAGAATTAAGTACTTGAAATAATGAGTTTTCCTGCATGGCTGTACTAGTTTTCTGCTTCCAAGTCAAATAGGAACAGTATAAGCTCTTTTTGTTCTTTTTCTGATGATTGATGTAACTTTACCTGAACTTTGACCTCCACTTCATCCTTCATCCTGAACTAATGTATTTGTACTGATTACAGTTTGTACCCTGTTGCCTATTTTGCTTATCTGTAGGCTCCTGATTCAATTTTTTAAGCCAGTGAAAAGTAATTCTTATTATGAATCCAAGATCTTATTCATATTTTCAAATAATCTCTTTCATTCTACTAATAAGCCTCCCTGCCCATGGCATGGTTTGAAGCTAGATTTAATATTGCCAGTAGAGAGAAAAAGAGCAGCAGAGCTGCTGGAGAATAGAGACAAATGTGGTTCAAAGCCATCTTTGCAGCTTTCTGATCTTGGGGACAACTGAGGGTTGGTTTAGTTTGGTTCAGGGCTATGTAAAATTGTCTACGTTGACTTCATGAGATCATTATGCCTGCTGGACATCACTGGAACACAAATAACCCAATCTAGTTGCTCCTTAAATTAACAGATGGAGGAAGGAGAAAGCGCCATGCATATGAGATTACCCCATATCAGAGGAGTCCTCAAATAAGGGGATAGTGTGCCCTTTTCTCCCCATTTGCTACGCAGTATTTAATCAAAACTGTTGGAAGGAGAGGACTACAGACTTGCTGGGCCCCTGGGCAACTGCTCCTTTTGCACCACACTCCCAACCCCATCAGTGAGCTTGGAAGAACTTAACAAATATCCTCATGGATTTAAGAGACTGGGGTACTAGCTTGTTGGCCCACTAACCTACAGTGTCCCATTAAATAAATTAGATGTACAAATCTCACATTAGTCTTTAGATTAGATTATTTTTGTACAGCATAGCTCATGCTGCATTGAATATGACAAATCAAAATAATTATACCACATCTTATCTAAATTTTATTTGCATATCCATTAAAACAATATTTAATCAAATGTGTAAGGACTAGAATTTAGGAATTGGAACCATGTCAAATTTTGTTCTGCAAGTTGTTGACCATCCTTAGGAAGTCATTTGAAATTAAAATGATCACAGTTTTAGCTGTGCAGGACAGAGCAGCCTTTACTGTTACCTTAAATTTTAGACACCAGTTATGTTACCTACAACTTTGTCTAAACTTAACAAAAGGTTAACAAGATTGTAGCCCATCCGAGAGGAATTTCCAGGAATTTCTAGGGGGCTTGCCTCCTCTCCCAGAGGGCTCCCTGGAGCAAGCTCATTTTGCTGAACCGTGAAGGGACACAGATACAGACTTCTGCTCAAGGATGGACACACAAACAGTAAAGGCTACGTCTAGACTGGCCCCTTCTCCGGAAGAGGCATACAAAGCAGGCAAGTCAGAATAGGGAAATCCGTGGGGGATTTAAATATCCCCCGCGGGATTTAAATAAACATGGCCGCCGCTTTTTTTCCGGCTTGGGGAAAAGCCAGAAAAGATCGTCTAGGAAGAGCGTCTTGCAAGTAGGAATAAGAGATCCTCCGGAAAAGGGCTTTATTCCGGAGGATCGCGCCAGTCTAGACGCTATTTTCTGGCTTTTCCCCAAGCCGGGAAAAAAGCGGCGGCCATGTTTATTTAAATCCCACGGGGGATATTTAAATCCCCCCCCCCCCCCCCCCCCCCGGATTTCCCTATTCTGACTTGCCTGCTTTGCATGCCTCTTCCGGAGAAGGGGCCAGTCTAGACGTAGCATAATTCTTCGAAAACAAGATAATCATTTATTTAAAGAAAGAAGTGGTTATAAAGTATTTAAGAAAGCACGAAAGGATTCATAGAACTTAGGAAAATGTAACAGAATTCCCTTTAAGGATTAAAATAATACACCAAAATAAAAGACAGGATATGTCTGGACTGCGGGCTTCTTTCAGAAGAAGCTTTTCTGGAAGAGATCTTCTGAAAAAACGTCTTCTGAAAGAGAGTGTCCACACAGCAAAAGCGCATCATAAAAGAGATCTGCTTTTTCGAAAGATAGCATCCATTCAGCGTGGATGCTATCTCACATTTAAGCTGTGATTACTCCTAGAAAGAGGTTTACCAATGTCAGCAAAACCCTTCTGTTCTTTTGATTTTCTTTTGAAAGAACATGATTGCAGTGTGGACGTAACTGAAGTTTTTTTCGGAAAAATGGCCATTTTTCTGAAAAAACTCTGTAGTGTAGACATAGTCACAGAGTACATAGGATAGTTATCACATACAGGAAATACAGTGGTTTCAATGTAATAAGCATAGAGGTTCCATAAATACAAAGGTCTTTTACAACATAACCACATACTTAACATGATGTGATGTATGCAGCCTCTCACAAACCCATATGAGAAACTATTACTGTATTACAGATTAAAACAGGTGCCTAACATTACTACTTAATAATTAACATTTAATATTTAACATCCTGTAAGTGCTGGCCAGGTGGCTACAAGACAGGTGGGGGAAAACTCATTCAAGGTGCAGGCATCCATCTTTATTAACAGACAAACCCCATATTCTGTTAGGGTATGTCTACACTACAGTGCTAATTCGAACTAATGGATCCAGACTAAAAAATTCGCGTTTTGCTAATTCGAACTAGCATGTCCACATTAAGTGGACCCTGAACCGGGGTTAAGGATGGCCGGAAGCAGTGCCGGCAGGGCATCAGATGAGGACTTAGAGCGTGGAGCTGCTGTCTCAGGCTAGCCGAGGGCTGTGCTTAAAGGGACCCGACCCCCACCCCGGACAGACAGTTCTCAGGGGTGCCCCACTTGCAAAGCAGTCCTGGCTTGAAGTGCCCTGAGTGCCCACACTCGGCACATCACAGCACTCGGCCATCAGACCGGCTGCACATGCCGCAGGCTGCCATCTGGGGAGAGGAGGCAATTGGGGGGCTGCAGGACATCTTCCACCCCCAGAAGCCCGCAGAGCCAGCCCAGTCCTCCCCATTGAGGGCTCGTACCCCATTCCTCCCTCACCTCCTTCCACTTACCCTTCCCTAGCCCCCCTTCCTGATGTACAAAATAAAGAAAACGTGTGGTCAAAAATAGAATCTCTCTTTATTGAACAAAACTGGGGGAGACTGGGAAAAGGAGGTGGGAGAGGGGAAGAGAGAGGGTGGGAGAGGGGAGGGCAACTAAAATGATCAGAGGTTTGGAACAGGTCCCATATGAAGAGAGGCTAAAGAGACTGGGACTTTTCAGTTTAGAAAAGAGGAGACTGAGGGGGGATATGATAGAGGTCTATAAAAGCATGAGTGGGGTGGAGAGGGTGCATCAAGAAAAGTTTTTCATTAGTTCCCATAATAGAAGGACTAGAGGACACCAAAGGAAAGGAATGGGTAGCAGGCTTCAAACTAGTAAGAGAAAGTTGTTCTTCAGAAAGCAAAGAGTCAACCTGTGGAACTCCTTGCTGCAGGAGGCTGTGAAGGCTACAACTAGAACAGAGTTTAAAGAGAAGTGAGATAAAGTCATGGATGTTGGGTCCATGGAGTGCTATTAGCCAGGGGGTAGGAGTGGTGTCCCTGCCCAAAGTTTGTGGAAGGCTGGAGAGGGATGGCACGAGACAAATGGCTTGGTCACTGTCTTTGGTCCATCCCCTCCAGGGGCCCTAGGGTTGGCCGCTGTCGGCAGACAGGCTACTGGGCTAGATGGACCTTTGGTCTGACCCAGTACGGCCATTGTAAGCTCAGGGCTCAGGGTCGGGGGTCTCAGTGGACCATCTTGATTTTCATGCACACCTGCTCCAGGGTGGCCAGGCTGGCAGCTATCCTGCCCTGGACGACCACTTTCCTGTGCCTAGTGTGGAGGTCATGGATGAGGTCCACGATGTCCGCACTAGACCAGGCGGGTGCCCGCCTCTTGCGGTCCCGGGCAAGCTCCCGGTAGCCGCCAGCCTGGTCCCGGGAAGAGGGGGAGGGCTGGGGGGCATCGGGTGGCTGGCTCGAGCCGTGCCAGGTGCAGGGTCTGCTAGCTGGATGCTGGCAGGCTTGCACCTGGCACGTGCACCGTAGCCAGCCCGTGCCCCTTTAAGGGCTCCGGGGCCGGGAGGGGGGCAGACGAGTTTCCCTGGTGTTGGCCAGAGTGGCCACCAGGGAAAGCTGGGGAGGGCTAGCCTCCCACTAGTTCGAATTAAGGGGCTACACACCCCTTAATTCGAACTAGTAAATTCGAACTAGGCTTAGTCCTCGTAGAATGAGGTTTACCTAGTTCGAACTAAGCGCTCCGCTAGTTCGAATTAAGTTCGAACTAGCGGAGCGCTAGTGTAGCGCCTATCAAAGTTAATTCGAACTAACGTCCGTTAGTTCGAATTAACTTTGTAGTGTAGACATGCCCTTAGATATCAGATAAAAAGGAGATCAGATTTACTCTCTTAATTTAAATTTCCCTGGTTTGTCAAGAGGTCTTTTTGCTCTGTCTGAAATCTTTAGGAAGTGTGATTTCTTAACTGGGGCTTCTGCTCCATGGTGGTGGCAGTGGTGAGTGCTGTGGGAGGGGTGGCTGTTGCCAAGGCAATTTTGAAATTCTGCTACTGCTACTGCTTTTCAGGCTGTTCTGTTTTCTTCTTCATGTGTCTTGCAGATCTGCTCTTCTTAAAGATCCCAAACCCACTACAAGTTGAGGCTTGCTGTCTGTTGGCCTTGTATGCTGGTTGCTCTCTTAAGGTCTGTTCATTAGCATATTTGCTCAACCAGTCAGATTCCTAAAATTAGTGTAATTAGCTTAGTCCTAGAACTTTCCCCTGTGTAGCTTCTCGAAATTCATGTATTGTTACATGTACTCACATTTTTTTGTCTGTTAGTCTCTTATGCTAACACTTTTAAGCTCTTCCTCCTGACACCATTTTGTCTGCTAGAATTTTCCACTGCCTAAATTTGATCCACATCATCCTCATGGCTGCCATTTGGGTCAGCTATGTTGGATTGTCTAGATTTAAATTAACATTAATTTCTACCTAATTAGAGCCTTAATCTTAAAACTATTGTCTTATTTATTCCAAGGGTCCTGATACCATCACCACTCTTTTTATGTTCAATTAAGAGAAATGTCACTTTACAAAATTTAAACCCTTTCTGAAGTTTTTATTGAAGCTTTCGTTAAGAAGCTTTTATTGAGGTATCTCAGAATGTTTAAAGCAAAGTCTCTTGTTATATTACTAATGCTGCTTCACTGTAGCTTTGCTGTCCTTCTAAAGGCCTCCATGTAGTTCTATTTAAGGCATCAGGAATGCTGACTGTTATACATATGGATACACATTGAAACTGATCTCACTGAATTCCCAAGCTAATGACAACTTATTTTCCCATTGACTGTTAGTGAATCAGTGAACCAGCTAAGAAGTGGTCCTGATGATGATTAACAGGCAGAGATCATGAGAAGATGTAATTCATGATATATTATTACAGGGCTCCATTTCCAAAGTGTTTGTAAAATAGTATTTCTGGTGACATATGGCATAGGGAGAATACTTGATAGTGTGATATGGCATCAAGGTCTATTGACCCTGTTTTTTGGATGACCTACATGACTTGTGGCTTTGCCATTTATGAGTAATACAGTCATTCTGAATTCATGCACATAAAACAATTACACCATACCAACATGGATTTTCAGTGCAGATGCACAAATGCTTGAAAGTTTAATTAGAGAAAGTTGATTTATACAGTACTCAGATAGTAAATATAATCTTCCATGGTATATTCTTCAGGCTTTTCATTTTGCCTAACCCTGTTTCTGAACATAAATTCCCACGGGGCCAGCTGCATTTAATACATTCATCTACTTGAGATCTTAATCACTTATTTTGATGAGCTATCTCCAAGTAGATTTATCTTTTAACTATCAGCATATTAGCTCCTAAACTCATTAGCAAAAGAATTGTAAGACACTAGCAACTCTGAAGTCCTGCAGTTAATACTATCAAAATTATTTCACATCAGTACGGTGACAGAAATCTCTCTCTAGTGAGTATGCTCCATCCGCTAGTAATAATGAGCTGTTGTTTCTAAATTTATTTATTCAGATGGACAAACAATTACAAAGGAGGATAATGATCATCAGTGATTAAAGGTTAATACTACAGTAGCAACATAGTCACAATTTTAATGTTAATTATGAAAGTTCCCCATAAAAGTAAGTTTTTTATTAAATATTGACATTTACTTTAAGATCAACAAAATTAGAGGGTTTTCTGTACACTTTCCAGAATATTTACTGACACTTTCCATAGTTGATATCTTCCTGAAAATGATGTTTTCCCCAAGTTTGAGTAAAGACCATTCGCATGATTTTTCATTAAGGAAAGTAAACAGGTACTTTTCTCACCATAAATAAAAGTCTAAATTTGCTTTTTAAGTAATATACTACAGCCAAAATAGCTGAAGTCTCCAACATGAAACTTAGGATGGATATAGTAAAGTGGGGACAAGTACCTTTGCTTGCTTAAAAAGATCATGATAAAAATCAGTTAAGTAGTAGGGGAAGCTCTATGCATAGGGCTCTTGAACTGGGTGTTAAAAGACATGGGTTTAATCCCATCTCTGCCACTGATATGATATGTGATCCTAAGTAAATCGCTTTAGGCTACAGCCATAAAGGGATTTAGGCATCTCCAGTGTTCCCTGTAAGATCAGCACTTAAGTGGCTACCCAGCAGAGATTCAAATGTCACCAGATGATTACCAGAGGCATGGTCTGTACTGGAGCAGAAGGTTGAGCTATGATATGCAACTTCAGCTACGCTAATTGCGTAGCTGGAGTCAACAGATCTTAAATCAATGTCCACACAGTGGGTGGCTGATGGGAGCAAAATGCTCCCATCAGCTTCCCTTACACTTTGTGAGGAGCAGGAGTACTGGCACTGAGGGGGACACCCTGGCTGAGTCTAGACTGGTATGATTTTGTGGAAATCAGTGAGAGGAGCGATTTGAACCATCATCGCCCATATGCAGGATAAGTCCTCTAATCACTGGATTAAGGATTATAAAGTGGGTACCATAATGGTGCTAGGGATGCTACACCATGTTAGGGATGCTACACCATGCCTTGATGTAGTAACACAAACCTCAGATGCATGGTTTCCTACATCAGCACTTCTACTATAAAACTGTTCCCACATTCAAGGGATACCAGTAACAGCACCACTACCACCTTTCTCCCTTAAAAAAAAAAGAGCTTATATATCTAACTTGGTCAAATCATGGCTGTGAATCGCAACAGTGGAGATAAATTTCTCATGGCTTGGACTTTGGTGCCTAAAACCTTTTAGTGGCAGGGCTTAGGACCCACTCCACTCCTCAACATTTGTTATTGGCTAATTCAGACAGCTCCCCTCTGTGTGCACTGGCTTTTGTGGATCCCATTCTTATGCACCAAACTTGCTTCATGCATTGTATAGTGAGCCTGGGTGCCTAACTCATGGCCATGGCACCAGCTAGGTGGCAGGGCACCTAAACTCAGGATTGCAATGCCTAATGTTTAAGTTCCCTATGTGGATCTAGCCCTTCTGTGCCTTTTTTTGCATCTAGGGACTGCTTCAATACAAAATAACAGTGAGTGTACTCAAAGTGCTTGCTGATATGTTTAACAGTCTAATAAAATATTACTTTCTCTATGACATCATAATTTAACTTTAGGCTTCAGTTCTAAGGTGAAATTTCTGCCCTTCTGATCATTAGGCTCTTTTGATGCCTCTGCTGACTTCCCAAAGACCATTGCAGAGGTTGGATCCCCACATGATTCCTGTTATTTACCAGCTATTTAACACTATTTTAAAATAATAATAACATTTCCAGACAGAAAGTATTTATTAGACAGAAACTGAGAAGAAGAAAATGGAGTGGTTGTAATTTTAATTTACTTCCCACAGTTAGATTGCTAGAAACTTAATAATATTGAAATCTTGCCATTTAAAATATAGACATTCATAGTTAAAATACCCTGAACAACCTTAACCCTGACTCATATTTCCTCCACTCTGTATATTTTCTATGAAAAGGATTATTTGTGCCTGTGGAAAGAATCTTAGCATCACAGTTATTTTCCAACCTATAACAACCTCTTGTAGGCCCGGCACGCCTATAGTAAGGACACGGAACTTCGTATTTGTGAAATTGAGTGCCCAGAAGTTTTAATAATCTCCTATTGTAGACATGGCCTAAGAATTTAATAGAAACAAAGTAACTCTGCAATTATGCAATTTAGATAATTTTTATAGCAGTTGGACTGCAGAAACTGGCTCAAATTTATGCTGATAAAGTTACAGGACATGAGAGAAAAATATTATTTATAGCTGTCCTTTCATGTTTTCCTGAGTAGCAGAACAGTTGTAAAATGTAAAAATAATAGTTGTAGATATATGAACTTATGAATACTCAAACTCACAGACTGAGCTTCGCAAGTTTTTGATTAAGTCTATCAACTTCATACAAAATATACATTGGCTTTCAAAACATCCTGCAGAGGGAAAAAATGAGGTTGGTATGTAAATCTTAAGAGCTTGCATTATAGCTGGTAGGAGAATCAGGTAGATTTGTAAGGAAATTGTTATACCTTAGACTGTGATGATTAATTGCAATTATGGTATGCATTTACTTATGCAACTCTCATTGGGATAGACCAACATACTTATTGCTCTTAAAACATGTTCCCAGGAGCAAACATTTTGTATTTGAAGAAAACAATCACCAAAAACATACCTTTACATGAAGTACAGAACAGTGATATTACATTGGTGTAATACATTTGTAAGTTTTTTTGATCAGTGCAGTTAAATCAGAAGTGATAATTATGTTTAACTTCACTGTTAAAAATCATTGCTCTTTTACTATTTAGTATAACACAACAGTCTTACACCTGCTTTTTTAGTACTGTAATTTTTTTCCTGAAGCATATTATCAAATTTAATTTTATGCAATAAGAACGTAATTTTATTAGGAAAGGAACTAACAGGACAATTAAAAACCTTTTCATATTAATTTGTAAGCTATGAATGTGAAATTATTGTATTGTATGATTGACTTGTCTAATTAGAGTGCTTGTTCTAACCTGTTAGTGAAAACGAATATCGCTGGCAGTGTAGATCACTTTGATAATAGGTTACTTAACACCTTAATAGCTGAAGGTAATTGCAGTTTCTTGTTTGAAATAATATTCTGAGTTTTGCAGCTAAGATAATTGATACTTCACTAATTTGACCTTCCCTTGCCCCCCAAGAAAAATGTAAAGCTCATATTCATAAACATGCCAGTTAGAAATTTTTAGAGGTCTTGCAGGTTTAGTTGCATAATACATATTGCATAGACAGCTAGGCTTTGTCTACACTGCAGGGATTTTACGCAAGAAGCCTTTTGCGGAACAGGTCTTCCGCAAAACCTTCTTGTGCAAAAGCTCATCCAGACCTTAAAGTGCATCGCAAAAGTGATTTGGTTTTGCACAAGAGAGTGTCCACACTGCATGAATGCTCGAATGCTCTTGCGCAAGAAAACTCTGATGGCCATTCACAGAATGGCCATCAGAGCACTTGTGCTTTTGCCAATAAAGAGACATAGGGTATGTCTACACTACCCCGCTAGTTCGAATTAGCGGGGTAATGTATGCATACCGAACTTGCTAATGAAGCCCGGGATTTGAATTTCCCGGGCTTCATTAGCATAAAGCTGGCTCCGCCATTTTTAAAAGCCGGCTAGTGCGAACTACGTAGCCATTCCGATCTATCTGTACACCTCGTTCCACCCGATGCCCCCCAGCCCTCCCCCTCTTCCCGGGACCAGGCTGGCGGCTCCCGGGAGCTTGCCCGGGACCGCGAGAGGCGGGCACCCACCTGGGCTACTGCGGACATCGTGGACCTCGTCCACGATCTCCGCACTAGGCACAGGAAAGTGGCCAGCTAGGGCAGGAGAACTGCCAGCCTGGCCACCCAGGAGCAGGTGTGCATGAAAATCAAGGGGGTCCACTGAGACCCCTGACCCTGAGCCCAGAGCTTACAATGGCCGTACTGGGTCAGACCAAAGGTCCATCTAGCCCAATAGCCTGTCTGCCGACAGCGGCCAACCCTAGGGACCCTGGAGGGGATGGACCGAAGACAGTGACCAAGCCATTTGTCTCGTGCCGTCCCTCTCCAGCCTTCCACAAACTTTGGGCAGGGACACCACTCCTACCCCCTGGCTAATAGCACTCCATGGACCCAACCTTCATGACTTGATCTCACGTCCCTTTAAACTCTGTTCGAGTTCTAGCCTTCACAGCCTCTTGCAGCAAGGAGTGCCACAGGTTGACTCTTTGCTTTGTGAAGAACAACTTTCTGTTACTAGTTTGAAGCCTGCTACCCATTCCTTTCCTTTGGTGTCCTCTAGTCCTTCTTTATGGGAACTAATGAAGAACTTTTCTTGATGCACCCTCTCCACCCAACTCCTGCTTTTAGAGACCTCTATCCTGTCCCCCCTCCGTCTCCTCTTTTCTAAGCTGAAAAGTCCCAGTCTCTTTAGCCTCTCTTAATATGGGACCTGTTCCCAACCCCTGATCATTGTAGTTGCCCTCCCCTCTCCCACCTCCTTTTCCCAGTCTCCCCCAGTTTTGTTCAATAAAGACAGATTCCATTTTTGAACACAATTGTCCTTTATTTTGTACATCAAGAAAAGGGGCTAGGGAAGGGTAAGTGGAAGGAGGTGAGGGAGGAATGGGGTACGAGCCCCTGATGGGGAGGACTGGGCTGGCTCTGAGGGCTTCTGGGTGTGGAAGGTCTCCTGCAGCCCCGCAATTGCTCCCTCTCCCCAGATGGCAGCCTGCGGCAAGCTGATGGCCGAGTGGTGTGATGTGCCCAATGTGGGTACTCAGGGTACTCCAAGCCAGGACTGCTTTGCAAGCGGGGTACCCCTGAGAACTGTCTGTCTGGGGTGGGGGTCAGGACCATTTAAGCGCAGCCCTCGGCTAGCCCGAGACAGCATCTCCATGCTCTAAGTCCTTCTCTGATGCCCTGCCGGCACTGCTTCCGGCCAGCCTTAAGCCCGGTTCAGGGTCCACTTAATATGGACATGCTAGTTCGAATTAGCAAAACGCTAATTCGAATTAGTTTTTAGTTCTAGACGCGTTAGTTCGAATTAGCTTAGTTCGAATTAACTAATTCGAACTAAGTTAGTTCGAATTAACGTTGTAGTGTAGACATACCCTGAGAGATTTGTTTGCTTGCAGAGTCTGAGGGATGTGCTGGCTGCAAGCATGGAGCCTCTCAGCTCCCATTGGCTGGGATCAGTGAACAACAGCCAATGGGAGCTGAAAGGATGTGTTGGTCGCCTTGACCACCTATAGAATCATAGAAACACAGAATCATAGAGTTGGAGTAGACTTTGGGAGGTCACCAAGTCCAACCCCCTGCCCAAAGCAGGATCTATCCTAACTAAATCATCCCAGCCAGGGCTTTACCAAGCCACGCTTTAAAAACATGAAGGGATGGAGATTCCACCACCTCCCTAGGTGCTCCAGTACTTCACCACCCTCCTAGTAAAATAGTCAAATCTGCATGAGCCTGGCCCCAACCATGTATCTTCCCATGCTGAACTGGTTCCTGATGGAGTGGTAACTGACTGGCATGGTGAGCTTCCATAGTGCAATGGTGATTTGCTTCTGCAAATCTCATCCAGGTGTCCTGTCACCTGAGGGCAGGGGAGAGCCACTCGCAGAGCTCTAGGAAGGTGGCCTTCTGCATGCGGAAGTTCTGGAGCCACTTCTGGGTGTTTATTCATCCTCAGACCATTTCTCCAGTTTATCTAGATAATTTTGAATTATAACCCTATCCTCCAAAGCACTTGCAATTCCTTCCAGCTTGGTATCGTCCGCAAACTTTATGGCTACGTCTACACTGGCCCCTTCTTCGGAATAGCCATGCTAATTTAGAACTTTGGAATAGGGAAATGCGCGGGGGATTTAAATATCCCCCGCGGGATTTAAATAAACATGGCCGCCGCTTTTTTTCCAGCTTGGGGAAAAGCCGGAAAAGAGCGTCCAGACTGGCGTGATCCTCCGGAATAAAGCCCTATTCCGGAGGATCTCTTATTCCTACTTGAAATAGGGCTTTATTCCGAAGAAGGGGCCAGTGTAGACACAGCCTATAGGTATATTTGCTGTGCCAGGGGTGGCCAACCCATTTAACAAAGAGAGCCAAAACAGCGGCAGAAAAAATGTGAAGAGCTGCACCAGAATTGTCAAGTACAAAAATGCCCCTCAGAACAGAATTGTCGAGCAAAAACAACAAAAAAATATTTTTTCTTAAAAGGAGGCTACCCCTTTAAGACGGCCGCCATCTTGGGCACTATTTTTTTAAACCCCGCAGCTGGTTTACTGACCCAGTAAGCACAGGGAAGCCGGAGGCTGGGGGGGAGAGGGTGAGGCAGCTGGAGGGGGGAGGGGCTGTTGGGGGAGGCGCAGGAGTGGCTTTGTGAGCCGCACTTTTGGGGGGCAAGAGCCACATGTGGCTTGTGAGCCGTGGGCTGCCCACAGCTGCTCTATGCCATCATCTAAATGATGAAGATATTGAACAGAATCGGTTCTAAACCTCATCCCTGCAGAACCCCACTTGTTATACCCTTCCAGCATGACTGTGAACTATTGATAGCTACTCTCTGAGAATGGTTATCCCACCAGTTATGCATCCACCTTATAATAGCCCCATCTTGGCTGTATTTCCCTAGTTTATTGATAAGAAGGTCATGCTTTACTAAAGTCTAGGTATGCCATATTTAACACTTCTCCCTGATCCACAAGGCTTGTTATCCTATCAAAGAAAGCTATCAGGTTTGACATGATTTGTTCTTTACACATTTGTGCTGACTGTTACTTATATCCTTATTTGCTACATTATTTTTCCTGGCACAGAAGTTAAGCTGACTGGTCTGTAGTTTGCTGGGTTGTCATTTTCCATTTATAAATAGGTACTATATTTGCTCTTTTCCAGTCTTCTGGAATCTCTCCCATCTTCCATGACTTTTCAAAGATGATGGCTAATGGCTCAGAAACCACCTCAATCAGCTCCTTGAGTATTCTAGGATGCATTTCATCAGCCCCTGTCGACTTGAACATATCTAACTTTTCTAAATAATTTTTAACTTTCTCTTTTCCTATTTTAACTTTGAACCTACCTCCTTTTCTCCAACATTCATTATTGTAGGCATCTAGTAACCACCAACCTTCTTGTTGAAAACCAAAACAAAGACGTCATTAAGCATCTCTGCCATTTCCACATTTTCTGTTATTGTTATTCCTTCTTCATTGAGCAGTGAACCTATCTTGTCCTTGGTCTTCCTCTTGCTTCTAATATATTTGTAGAATGTTTTCTTGTTATCCTTTAAGTCTCTAGCTAGATTGAGCTCATTTTGTGCTATTTCCTTATTCCTGTTGAATTGGTATCCAATTTTCTCTTTTTGATTTTTTAGACAATGGCTTGTTCTTATGTAGTCCTAAGAGAACATAGAGAAATCAATTGCATATTGTAAACTGTAGAACTGATTTTTTGCCTTCCCCTTGTGTTCATTGTTTCAAGGGTGGGTTTTGTCTTTCTTAAGAAAGCCAAAAAGTCCAGGTTTTCTCCTGTTTAGCACTTTTTGGCCAAATTTTTTGATCAGGAAAGTGAGTCAAGGGATGGTCTATAATCTCCAGGTGCATTATAAGCTCCAGAGCATCATATGGTGGCAAAAAATGAAATATTCTGTTTTCGCATTTAAATGAATAGGAGAACTATTGAATAATGATTTTCAGAGGTTTTTTTCTGTTCATTCTGACTGTTGTAATTTCTTCTTTGCCTTGTCATGGGTGACAAGGACAAGTGGTCATGAAATGGGTTCTCTTGGGGAAGTTCCAGAGAAAAGATAAAACCAAACATTTTGGAGTTTCTGAAGGAGCTTTGCTTGTTGTAGCTAACTGTAAAAAAACTCTTAGGTTTCCTGATAGCTGACTTAATTTGCTTGGTTGTTTTAATATTGTGACATTTTGAGGACAATTTGATAACAACCCCATAACTGGAAAATATTCAGTGCAAAACTATTTGAATATAAGCAATTCTCAGTTCAGGGCAGATTACACTTGGTTGTTCTGCAGGTTTGTAAAGAGGAAGAGGGAGGAAGCATTCCTTCAGAGCAGCCTGCATAGAATATTTGCACTCACTGGGCTCTTCAGTATGGAAGGACTTTTTTCCTATTCTGCAACACATCCTAGGGGAGGGAGAAAAGAAATGATGGTGTTGACACCACCCTTCACAACACTGGGAAGGAGAGCAGATCAAACTGTACATCCAGAAAGGAAGTATAAAGTACTCTCTGAGGGGATAGAGTACTATTGGTACTTCTGCAATACTAGGTAGCTGTACTTCTGCCCTGAGAAGTAACTTGTGTTCTGTTGTAGGTGATACTAGAAAATCTAACACCTTTCTTGTGTATTTCAGGAAGAGCATTTTTTAGTAACTGAAGCTATAACATAGCACATTGACCTGACCTCTAGCTGTATGATGCTGCTGACCTCTGTGTTGCTGACCTCTAACTGTAAAACACTGATACCTCTGTGGCCTTTGGCAAGTTACTTTAGTGGCTACCTCAGCTTCAAAATCTAAGAAGGTAGACATAATCCTTACTTAACTTTGCAAGGGTGTCATAAGGGTTAATTAGCTAATGTTAGTAAAGAACTTTGAAAATGAAAAGTGCTGTAGACAAGGCTATGATTTAGTCATGGGTATTTTTAGTAAAGGTCACGATCATGTCATGGGCAATAAACAAAAAGGCACAGTCTGTGACCTGTAAAAGGCTTGTACTATAAATACCCCTAACTAAATCTTAAGTTCTCTGTTGGGGGCACTGTGGCATATGCTGCTGCACCTAAGGAAGACAACTTGGGGAACCCCCACCCCTCATCGGAGGTTGACCGGAGGCCCCTCCACACTGCTGCTGCTCTGGGCTGCGGGCAGCTCAGGGTGCCACTGTTTCTCCTGGACTGCTGCTCTTGGGCAGCACCCAGGACCAGCTGCCTGGGGCCACTGCAGAAGTCACGGAGGTGCCAGAAAGTCACAGAATCCATGACATCCATAATCAGAGTTGTCCCATCCATAGGCAGCCACCCGAGGCCCTGTGTGCCTCAGCAATCCTGTAGATAGGACTTGTGAGGCCCAGGGAAGCCTGGGGCATTACCTGAGAGGCCTGGTGCAAGGTGACAGCAGGGATTGTCGTCCCTGCACTTACTGCAGCAGCAGGAGTTGGAGAGACCTGGCCCTGGTACCAGCGCACTCCGCTCTTTCAAGTCCTGCATCACTCAGGGGAGAAGAGGGGAACAGGCTGGGAATGGAGTGTTCCACTTCCTGCTACTGCAGGGAAGCGAAGTGCAGTAGGTTGGGAGATGGGTGGTGGGCAGACGCAGTGAGTGAGGGGGGTTGACCACTTCTGCTGCTCCATGCCAGGCCCTCCCAGCAATCCCTTGGGTCCTGTAGCTCAGGGAAGGGGTTTGGGGGAAGCAGTGCAATGGGAGCAGAGTAGGGGCAGGAAGAGGTGGAGTGGGGGTGGCTCTGGGCCTCACACCTGGGGAAAGGAGTGGTTTGCTCAAATCCCTCACCCCTTGGGATGGCACTGTCCATGATCTCCGTGAAAGACTTGCAGCCTTAGTTATAGACTGTACAGTAAATGATAAGTGTTTGATATGAATATTCATTCCTTGTATTTCATCTCCATCTGACCAAATGACACATACTTTTTATTCATTTTATTCACAGAAAAAAACATTACCTTAAAATAACCAGTCTCTAAAAATCAGAATTTAGCTTTTCAGTTTTTGAGAATAATATGTCAGCATCAATTAAACTGATATCAGGTATCTTATGGATGGGTTTGCTTGTTGTCTGAACTTAAAAAAAACAGTTGGGAAAAAATGACAGTTCTGATTTCCATTTATTATCTACCAGATGCTGTACAGCTGTCTTACTGATGGGCATTCCCATAACATAATAATGATTTTTTTGCTGCTTTTCCCTTACTTCTTATTGTCCCTTTGAAGTTCTGTGGTTTATAAGGTGTCAAGTAACTACAGCATTTAGAATTTTTTTTAGAATTCCCTGATTTGAAACTCTATATGCAGTTCACAAATAATATCTACGAAGACGAAACTGTGCATCTTCAACACAAATGTGAAGAGTGTGCTCTTGTATGGATGTGAGACCTGGCATACTAAAAAGTTTTCAAATCACAAGCTACAGACATTCATAAACAGATGCTTGAGGTACATCTTTCACATCAAATGGCAAGACTTTGTCACAACTGAGGAGCTTTGGAACAGAGCAGGACAAGAACCACTTGACATTCAAATCAAAAAAAGAAAGTGGGGATGGTTAGGCCACACTCTCAGAAAACCATCATCCAGCATAGTCTGTCAAGCTCTCATATGGAATCCAGAAGGAAAATGCAAAAGAGGAAGATCTCGGATAATGTGGAGAAGATCTACTAAGATTCAAGGACAACAACTGGGGTACTCCTAGAGTCAGCTAGAAGTTTTGTCTCAACACAGAGTGAAGTGGAGGAGACTTGTAGATGACCTATGCTCCACTGGGAGTACAAGGGTTTAACAAGAAGATTTGAAAGGCTGTCTAAGAGGCAGCATTTTTTGGCTTCATCTTACTTTTGTTTGTTATTTTGTTAAACTGATTTTGCACATCTTCTCTCTTCACTCTTTTGTCATCATGTACCAGGCTAGCTCCATAATTGAATGTCTGATAACCAGGCTTTCCTAATTTCTTATTAGAAATTCCCTCCTCTTTGCCTATTGAACATTATTTTTACATACATATCTGAGCTAATTTGCAAGGATTATTGTCTAGAAATCCAAGGCTGATTTCTAGAGCATGATTTAGAAGTTCATCTAACAAATCTTTCTTTTACTCAGAGAAGCTATTTCTTTGAAAAAATCTCCCTTCACCTCATTTTCCTTCCCTCATATTAGCTTTGATAAATTAATACCAGGTCATTTTGATGGATGAAATTTACAAGCTAGTGAGACAATACTTAATATTGCAACTTAACAATAACATCAATTTAGCAGCTAACTAGTGCTGCACTAAATTGTTTGCCCTTCTGGAGAGTTTAAGCAGCACAGATTTCTTTGTTGACTATTTGCATTTTGTCTAGTGTGGTTGCTTCCTAGTGAACCTGACAGCTCAATATAATATATTTCCCTCTTAAAAATCTTAGTAAAACCATCACCTCATTCTTCAAGCCCTTCCTTTGAGCTCACCCTGTCCATAAAGCAGACAAAAAACTAAAAACTGGTAATGACTAAACATAGGTTCTGGAAGGAGTGCAAGATATGTGTGGAAGAAACCAAAATTTGAGGGGTGTTGCAACCCTGTGCATCAGCTCACGATGCCTATAAAGTTTCTTGGGGTTTCCCATATTTATGGTGGGAATTGTGCGCAATTTCACTTCTGTTTTTATGTTTTTTTATGTAATGTTATTTTTCAATATGGATGCAAGATGACGTTTATAGTAGTAAAGGCTTGAACTCCATTTTGGAGCCCATTCTTTACGGTCAATTCCTGCCAACATTCTAAGTCAGCTGAGGGTGGTGTTACCTTACGAGTTCATGCCACAGAACATATAAAAGGGACTGCATGCACTGATATAGCTGCTGTCCCCCATCAGGGCAGCAATGGAGTTTCTTAGTGCAGGCATCACACCAGAACCTGATATTAGACTTCGACAACACCACTTGTTGAGAGACTCTGTAAGGGTATGTCTACACTACCCTCCTAATTCGAACTAGGAGGGTAATGTAGGCATACCACACTTACAAATGAAGCCCGGGATTTGAATTTCCCGGGCTTCATTTGCATGAAGCCGGCCGGCACCATTTTTAAATGCCGGCAGTTCGAACCCCGTGCCGCGCGGCTACACGCGGCACGGAGTAGCTAGTTCGGATTAGGCTTCCTAATCCGAACTAGCTGTACTCCTTGTGGAATGAGGAGTACAGCTAGTTCGGATTAGGAAACCTAATCCAAACTAGCTACTCCGTGCCGCGTGTAGCCGTGCGGCATGGGGTTCGAACTGCCGGCATTTAAAAATGGTGCCGGCCGGCTTCATGCAAATGAAGCACGGGAAATTCAAATCCCGGGCTTCATTTGCAAGTGCGGTATGCCTACATTACCCTCCTAGTTGGAATTAGGAGGGTAGTGTAGACATACCCTAATTACCTGGCTTCTTGTTCATGAACATCATCATTCTAAAGGATGAGAAGGTGACTTTGCAATTAGTTCAAGATCTATTGATCTCCTGCTTCAGCAGTCAAAAGCCAGATGCATCACCGCTCCAGATTTGCTGTAACGGTCCATCATTCACCAGTGAGCTACACCTGCAACGAGAGACAATAATTTACTTTTGGGCAGTTTATCTTTTATTGTATTTTGGCCAAGGGAGCAGGGTTAGAGGGTCTGGGTTACATACCTATCTGAAATCTATTCAATAAGTTGATGTTTGATGTCCCTTATTAGATCCCTCTTGCTGTAACTTTCCCTTAATAAATCTCTTTTCTCTTTATGTTTTATTCTAATCTATTCTTTAGTTCAACTGCAACATGGGAAGGACACACATTGTTTTCTAAATCTCATGGTTGTTAGATGCTGGTAGGAATAAAGAACTTGCAATTTCATATAAGTCAGAGTGAGATATATTTTATCTTAACTTTACATCATAGTATTATCTTTTGGTAACAAAGTAACTCACTCAAATTTGTCCTGGCCATCCCTCCTTCATGCTAGCAAGGAAGGGGCTCTGTTGTCATGCCATCCAGCACCAATCGGGGCCAAAGAAAGGGAGGATCTGGCTCCCCTTCTTGTGTCCCTTCCAAGTTCAGGCTTTCAAAAATGTGGAGGTGGGAACATAACTGTGATGCATTGAATCCCACTTTTGGGGTACCACCTGATGGATTGGGATCCAATTGAGCTCATCTGTTCCACCAGTCTGGGCTCCCCACCCTGTGCTACTGCACCCAGCTCTCAAGCCACCTCTAAAACACACACACACACACACTGAGGGAGTGAGAGACCCTGCTGTAGAATCACACAGAATCTGCAATCAACTCCATATGGGAAGACTCAGCTCAAAGATGGCTGAGCACTCAAGTGTACATGCCCTCTGGAGTGTGAACCCCAAATTATATTGTCTTGCACTTATAGAAATCAATACAGCATCAGCTCATGAAAATGTGCAGGAAGATATGCACAGCTTTTTGCCCTCCCCTTTCTCCAGTTATGAATTGCACAAACTGGGTTTCAGAATAAACAAAAAACCCAAGTTTGTTAACTACAAAGGGTAAATTGTAAGTGATTATAAGGGATAGAAAACAGAACAGAGCAGATTACGGAGCAAATGAAACAAAACATGTAAACAAAGCTGAATACGTAAAATAAATTGGCTACAAATAGTAATTTCTCATCCTAAATGTTGTTTAAGTAGGTTGCAGGGTCTCTTGAAGGTAATGGCCCCCTTCCCAGTTTAAAACTCTAGGTATAGGCTGACCTTTCTCACCTGGGCTCAACTCCCCTCCCCTCCCCTTCCCCATTACTTCCTTTTTTTCTTCAGGAGTTTTTAGTAGTCTTCCAACATGAGTAGGAAGGCAGTGGGTAAGAGCCAGGATTAACTTACACCCCAGCCTTAAAAAAGGATTTAGATATGGCAGGAATACTTTGTTTCTTAGTTTGATTCTCACCCCCAGAAGCCCACCATGGGGTCTAGTACCAGGTGACAGGATGAGATAACTTTGCAATGTCAAGTCAGCATCCCAGGAAACTTTTCAGGAATGAGGGAACTTAGCTTATTATTCACAGTCCTCTTGTCCTTCCTAATGGCCCATCAGGCTGAGTGCATACTTTCCCCCCATGTGTAAACCACAGTTGTGATTGTTACTTAATCAGTACTTCTAACATCAGATACAGCAAGGATATGGGTATACAAAGAGGATAATCACAGACAGTAAATCGTAACCTGTCCAGTGATACCTCACAACCCATCTAGCACAAAACATAACTTAGTGATGCCATATTTATATTTTAATATCTCTATGAAGAATATAGGATGCATAACCCCCTTTGTTTTAAAAAGGAGAACAATGGCTGTTCACTCTCATCTTGTTTCTGATGCTTGTGGCTAAACAGGTAGCAATTTGTGATTGTGGATATTGATTGGCTACAGCTTTTGCACAGAGCTAGTCTTGATTAATGCATCCCACTCTCTCTATTCTTGTCTATTTACTCCACCTTTTCTGCCTTGTCTTTCTTACATTGTAAGCTCTTTCATATGGGAACTGTCATAAGCTCGAGGCCTCTCGTTATTTCTTTGTGAGGGAAAGGGACAAGTTTAGAGCATAGGTTTCTCAGCAGCCTGCTAGTTCACATCCTGTGACACTTAGTATAAGCTGATCCTTGCTGACAAGCATCCAAGTCATTTACATGGCCTCAGAGATGGAAAACGTTAAGTATATAAACATATGCAATGGGTTTTGATCATGTTTTGAGCTCCCAATTGAAGAATAGGTGGGATTTTTTTTCTTAGACTAGCTATAATTTGATCAAGTTTAATTTATTCAATAGTAATGTTTAGCTTAGTTTGAGTTTCTCATTGGAGGAATGTTGCTATAAATAATAAATACCAGTTTATCATATGAGTCACGGAACTTCATGAAGTCAAATAAACGAACAGTGAACCCCAGATTCTGAGTTTCCCCTGAGACATCTCTGTCCAGTGTCCAGCACCTTTACTGAATGTTAAACTCTTAGCTCCTTTAGGGTACGTCTACACAGCAAGTCCGTTATTTCGAAATAAATTTGAAATAATGGGCTTCATACTCCAATTTCTGTAAACCTCATTGTATGAGGAGTAAGGGAAGTTGGAGGAAGAGTGCTCTATTTCAAAATAACTGCTGTGTAGACATGCCCAATTTCAAAATAAGCTATTTCAATTTAAGATATGCAATTAGCATAGCTCAAGTTGCATAGCTTATTTCGAGATTAGCCCTGCTGTGTAGACATACCCTTAGAGACTGTACACTGAAGACTATTACCTTAACTGGGGCTAGCCCACTCTTCCCTTCAGTCAGTGTACTGAATTGGTTTACAGCAGTGATGGGCAGCCTGTCACAAGTGAGTAGGCCACATGAGTGACCCACCTTCATCTCAGTGGACCACGAGATTGTTGTAACCAAGATGGTCTTCTGGGATAGGATTGTTTGGCTAACTGCTCTGACGTACCTCGAAGTTGTAGAGTGTGCTGATTGAACCATAGCATCGTATTGGATGCAGAGGAAGTTCACGGCTCTTACGGTGTTGTGTACAATAAGCACGTACCTTACTTCATGTGTCCTCACTTTACACATGTGTCAGTTTAATAATATTGGTAGGAGAAAAACTATGCAAAAAGAAATTACTGGAATCTGGGAACCCTGTCTGTGGGCAATGGTAAAGAAAATGTCTCGCGGGCCACACAAAGAACTCTGAAGGGCCACATACGGCCCATAGGCCACAGGTTGCCCATCACTGGTTTACAGTAAAAGTAAAACAAAAGGACACAGGATAAAGTGATACCAAGCATAAGTCATAAAGAAAGGAGTAAAAGCAAAAAGAAGCAAAAACGTATTTCTGAGGTCTTGTCTACACTACCAAGTTTTGTTGACAAATCTTATGCTGAAATGCAAAAGTCAACGCAACAAAAATAATCAAAAGGTGTCCATGCTTGCTCCCTCTGTTGACAGATCTTGTCCACGTGGTGGGTACCATCATCGTCAGTGTGAGCAATGCCTCGTGTGTATGTATCTCACAGTGCAATGTTGTGGGAAGGCAGAGCTGATTACTGTGCGTCTTGGGATTCCCTCCAGAGTTCTCCCACAGCTTCCTCAGCTGCCGGGAGTGACATCATGAGCAGCTTTGTGAGCGCTCAGATGTCAAAGCAGTGCAGCAGTCTCTTTCTTTCTCTGCCCCTCCCCAGCAACAATCTGTCTACCACTGTGTTCCTAGTGCAGGGCAGAACAGGAACATTCCAATGATTTACTTTTTGTTCCCCAAATAGGGCAGCACATTCAGGAGTCAGATACTTCTCAGAGCTTTGAAAGGGGAGGGACCCCTGCCTGCAGGGCAGCAAAAGTCAAAACACTGAGCACAGCCATCAGAGCAGGCATTGTGGGATATTGGGGAAAGCTAGTTCTGTTGATGATTAAGGGTTTGGAACAGTTCCCATAGGAGGAAAAATTAAAAAGACTTGGACTTTTCAGCTTAGAAAAGAGGAAACTAAGGGAGGATATGATAGATATCTATAAAACCCTAAGTTTTTCTTCACTCAGCACACAGTCAACCTGTGGAACTCCTTGCCAGAGGATGTGGGGAAGTCTAGGACTCTTACAGGGTTCAAACAAGAGCTAGACAGATTCATGGAGGTTAGGTCCATCAATGGCTATTAGCCAGGATAGGTAGGAATGGTGTCCCTAGCTTCTGTTTGTCTGGATATCGGTGACAGGAAACGGATAACGGGAGGATTATCTGTTGTGTTTCCTCCCTCTGGGCCATCTGTCATTGGCCCCTATAGGCAGATAGGATACTGGGCTAGATGGACCAATGGTCTGACCCAGTATGACCATTCATATGTTCTTAAAAAAACCCAGCAGAGTCTATACTGGCTCTTTGTTGACAGTAAAAGAAGGGTGAAAGACAAAAACCATCTCATAGGGATGGAAGGTTTTTGTCACCAAAACTGATTGTTTTTCCCAACAAAAGTTGCATTGCAGTGTGAATACTGTCACTTTTTTAAACTTGTAAAAGTCCTAGACTTCCCTACATCCCCTGGCCAGGAGTTCCACAGGTGGATTCTGTGCTAAGTGAAGAAAAACTTCCTTTTGTTTGTTTTAAAACTGCTGCCTATTAATTTCATTTGGTGACTCCTAATGAAAAAAGGGCAGTTTTTGTTGATAAAACTTGGTAGTGTAGACTGGGCCTAACACTAAAACCTGACAACAAATTAGACTCTCTTGTTTTCACAAGTTTTTCTCACCAGCAACATAGGGGGCTATGGGACAAAAGGTCATGTGCCTCCCCCCCCAATGCCATAGCAGAAGCGGGCAGGAGGCAAGCAGCAGAGTGGCAGAGACATCCCATCCATTGGATGGTTCAGGACAACTGCCCTGAGCACTGAACTTTGGGAGGCCCCATGGGGCCCAGAGTGTCTCAGGGGATAGCAGGAGGCCTGGCATTGTCAGTAGGAGTTGGGCTTGCCCCTTCACTCGCTGGTGGTGGGAAGAGGTGCAACCCAGTCCCAGTCTACTTTGCTCCCCCAACTCCAAGTCATGTTGCTTGATGAACAGACTGGTTGGACGGGGTGAAACTTCTCCTCACGCTCGTTAGTGGTGGGAAGTGGAGTGACATGGCTGGGAGCCAGGGGAGTTGGGTGGGGCTCGGTTGCTCCACTTTCCACCACTGCCTGTGAATGTGGAAGGGGCCTGATGCCAAATGCCCTGCTAGTCCCCTGCTCTGCATCACTCTGGGGAGAGGGATTAGGGGAAGAGGCTGGGTGGGGTAAGGGCAGAGCAGGGGTGGGGGGTTGTAGGAAGAGGTAGAGTGGGAGTGAGGACAGGGTTGAGCTGGGATGAGGAGGGGGCAGAGCAGGGGAAAAGGCAGTGCCTGAGGTGGAGGTGGAGGGGTTATCCTGGCCCCACACGTTTCTAGCGATGGCGCTTTCCTGGGCTAGTGGTGGCATGGGGCGGAGTCACATGGGGGAGGTCACATGGCTGGTGCCTCCCTTGTATCACTCCTCAGAAGTTGTCTTTCCCTCAAATTGCCTTATTCCTTTGTATCTTCAGGTGAAGGATTAATTAGTTCAGTCCCCCCCCTTTTTTTATCGACCAGTAAACCTTTGAAATATATTCTCAAATAGAGTTAATTTTCTCCTGCTAGAAAAAATGCAATATAAATTAAACATTCAGATTTTGTGATGTTCATTTCAGCTCTGCTAGAGACATTTATATTTCACATGTAATGAAGGACCTTGGCTATATGCAGAAGCTTACAGACAGACATGTTACACAGTGATGTGATAACATTTAGATGACTGCTTGAGTCAGGAATCTCGGGGATCAAGGCTTTAAAAAAAATCTAATAAAAACAACAGTTTGTAAATGAGAAATTAAATAATACACATTTTTCAACTCCTCCCATTGCTCATGGGAGCCTCACACCATCTTTATTCTGCTCCCTAACAGGGAATCACTTTCATAAAAGAAGGAACCTTTAGATTTTCCAATAATGGTTGAGCATTATCTGCTCTAAAATAAAAAAGGCACTTACGGAAGAAAAAGTTTTAAATCATCATAAGATAAACAGGAAAACTGCTATAGACTAGAATTATAATAGACTACAATGCAATTAACAACAGAATTAAACTAACAATGTGAACTGTCATAGACATAGCTTGAAATACTATGAAGCAAGTGGGAAATGACTATTGTGCCTACTTAGAAAGTTAGACTAGGCTTGCTAATTTTATTGCAACAGCACAAAATGAGAAATCATAGTGAATTATATAACAGGAAGGAATCCACAAAGAATTCTAGTAGTGGTTAGAAATGTATCGTACATAGAAGAAAAAGTTGTATAAGACTTTCCCAAGAAAGTTACTCTTTTTTTCTTCAGGGAAGAAGAGGTCAGTTTCTTAAAGTTGTTTCCCATGTGGAACTGCTAAGTAAGTCCTCTAAGGGCACGTCTATACAGCCGAGTTATTTTAAATAATGTCCGTACTTCCGAAATAACTTTATGCACTGTCTACACAAGAAGACCGTTATTTCAAAATAAATTTGAAATAATGGGCTTCTTATTCTGACTTCTTGTAAACCTCATTGTATGAGGATTAAGGAAGTCAGCAGTATAGTGATTTATTTTAAAATAAGTGCTGAATAGACAGCGCCAAATGTCAAAATAATTTCTGCAGTTTGCACAGCCCAAATTGTGTTGCTTATTTCGAAGTATGCGCTCCTGTGTGGTTGTACCCTAAGGGTTTTTGTTCATCCTACACTGTGAACACTGTGATTAAATCTCAGTGGAAATTCAGGTGCATTTCAAGAGAAGTGCATGTGTCTATCAAGGAGAATAAGTGTCTACGAATATGTTAAAAGTAACCTTTAAATCTATTGATCACCAAGAAACAAAAACAAAGTTCAAAGCTGAAATGTGAAACATTATACGTTACTGTCAATTTGACAGGGATAATTCAATAAACCACAAGAAAAATCAATTTCAAAGTATATATATAACACATTCTGATATACAAGAGTCACAGAAACAGAATATGAAAGACATGATGATTTTTTTTCTAGCAACTGATGTAATGAGATACATGAAAAGTTCTAAAGAATATAGATATGCTTTGAAGAAGTATTGTGGCCAAATAATGGGAATGTTTATGATCTGCACAAGTATAGTTCTTCCCTATGCTTTCTCTGCTTGTTGATGCTGTTCTATTACATTAAGGGGAATTCAAGCGTAGTGTGGTAGGTGTTATCTACCAGCTCTGTGTTCTTGGGGAACCAGCACGTAATACTTATGAAAGACCTCCCGCAACCCAAGACTCTGCTTGAACCTACAGAAACTGACTTACTGCCATTATGAGCTCCCTCAAAGGAACAGTGCCCAGGAGTGATCAGTTCCTATTGTCTAGCCTAAACAAAACAACTTACTTCCTTGAACCTTTAATTTACCCATAAACAAATCTAGTGTTCCTTCTTGAACCATTGTTTCCCCACACAAACCTTTACCCTACATTCAAGTTAAGTGTTCTGATGCCTGGGTGTAAATTCTGCATCAGTTCCATTGGGACTTCATCTTCCCCTGACTGATCATGCTGGGTGCTCTGCTCTGCCTGTCAGTCTTTAAAGTGCTACATAGTTTTTCCTTTTGTTTTAGCAAGATCAGACTAACACAGCTACCTCTCTATTACTATTCTGCCTGTCTTCAAACACTCTGGACCACTAGCTACCATCATTATCTGGGAACCCTGACCAATTCAAGCTTCATGGAGTGGTGAAATCTCTCTCTCTCTCTCTCTTTCTCTTCTTCTCCCTCTCCCTAAGTAAAGCCTCCTGACTTACGTGATTAGTTATGGTTTGCTGGCCTTATTTTTTGCAATCAGATTTAAGTTAGATTTGATATTGTAACTATTTTGTTTGTCTGGCTCCCCTTGTATGGTTACTACCTGGAAATAAATAATTTTCATAGATGAGCTGGTTGCTTTTCTCTCTGGGTATGTCTACATTTCATTCCTCTATCTAGAAAGGAATGCAAATGCAGACATCCGAAACTGCAAATGAAGCGGGGATTTAAATATCCCGCACTTCTTTTGCATAATCATGCACTGCCCTGACCATCGGCTGACAGGGCGGGGCCGAGAAGGGATGCGTGACCTCCGGCGGGACGTTTAAAAGCCGCGCCGTAGCCATAGCAAGGAGGAGGATGCTGGGGAGGCAATTCCTCCCCCACCCGACTGAGATGGGAAGCCGGGACTCCAGAGGAACCATGGGACGGACTCTCACATATCCCCAACAGTGAGGCTGATGGATCGAGGCCGAGAACCGCTGGTTCGGGGGAGGCTAGGAAGCAGCCCGGGGCAGGGCCGTACTGGTGCCCATGGGCTGACGCGTTACGGGTCCCCCTAGCCACCCTCTTTTTCCCTCCATGTAGCACACAATGTTGGATTGGATGTTACAAGGGGGGTTCCTGTCTGGCCACACGCCCCTGGTGTTGCCAGCATCCCTACATAGGGCCGCAGGAGGTGGGGTTCCGTCCTGGCATCCCCTGCCTGGGGCGTGCACGTCCGGGCTGGCCTGTCGACTGGTGCGGTTTGCCGCGGCTGCGGAACTCTGCTCTGTGCTGGGCTTGGGGGATGTGGTGCTCTGGCGGCATGTCAACTGGGCAGCACTTCCCGGGCTTTCTGTCGGGGCCGGAGCCGCTACCCTCTCCCCCCCAGCTAGTGCGCGTTGCCTCTGGCCCGTCACACCCACTTCATTTGCAATTTCAGGTGTCTGCATTTGCATTCCTCTCTCTCAAGAGAGGAATAAAATGTAGACATACCCTCCCTGTTTCCCTCTGTCTCTCCCACACCTCTTGCGGGGTGTTATTTGTAGTTTCCCCATTCACTTTGCAATAATGCTCCTTGTAACTAAGCTAAAGATCCCTGTAGCACCCAAAAATCGTATCACGTTTGCTCATCAAGTGGGTTACTAACAGAATGGCTGTGATGTGAAAGTGGGGTTAGGGAAGTGCTTCCCCCACTCACCCTGGGAGCAACTGAACAGTGCACACTGGCTGCCCCAGAGCTGGAGCTGGCTCTAGCACTCGGAAGGCAGGATAAGGGATGCCCAGAAGGTAGGTAAGTGGGGTGCGTTGTGGAGTGGCCTAAGGGCTAGGGCATTTGCCAGAAGAGGGCAGAGTTGGGGGGCTCGAGTCAACACCCACCCCCCACCCTGGGAGCAGCCAAATAGCCAACACAGGCTGCCCCAGGGCTGGAGCTAGCAACTGCATTAGGAAAGCAGCATAAGGGACACCCCGGAAGGTAGGGAGGTGCAGTACGTTCCAGAGTGAAATCTTTAATTAAGAATATAAAAAAATGGGGGATTACAGAAAAAAAGAAGCTTATTTAGGTTGCCATAATTCACACTTTGAATGTTGTAGGAAAGTTGTTTATAAACAGCTCCAGATAAAAATGCCAATTATGAGGCCAGTATAAATTTGTAGGTGGATTTTTTTATTTATAATGGAAACTTATTTGCATTTGTAAAAATGGAAAGATCACTATAGCTTCTTAGCAATCTAAGAGAAATATCAGTGTCAGAAGAGAGGTTGAAGCGTGGAAGTTCATTATTGCAGACATGGTAACATTAGAGAAGGAACTGAATCAAAGCTTTACAATCAAACAGACCTGGAACACTTCCTTAGTTGTTGAATTAAGGCAGAGGACACTATTTTAGAGAGTTTGTATCGAGGACAGTTTTGTGTCGAGTCATAGTAAGATAACTATCTGGGCCATCAGCTCACTATCACTAGGCATTATACTTGTACATTCTTCTTAGTGTGCACAATGCTAGATGTGAAAATGAGAAGCAAGCTTGCAGCATAACAGATTCTAATCCAAATACTCTCCCTAAAGTTGCATAAGGGAAGGAACAAGATCTTGTGGCAATCAGGAGGACTGACAGACTTGGTAGGCCCCTGGGCAAGATGGGGTTGAAGGCCCAGTTCTATTCAGTCAGAACAGGCGGGGCCTTGGGTGGAAGGGGATGGGGCAGTCAGTCCTCCGCGCCACCCAGAGCATTCTGCATCCCCCTTCCCCCTGAGGCCAGCCCTTAGCGCTGCCCAGATTGCAATGCCCTGCCCCCCAGCCTAGCCCTTAGTGCTGCCTGGAGTGCACCATGCAGTGCTCCAGCAGCAATTTGAAAGGCCTGGGGCTCTGGCTGCTGCCTCTCCTGCTATAGCAGCAGTAGCAACCAGGAGCCCCAGGCCCTTTTGAATAGCCAGGCCCTGGGACAACTGCCCCCTTTGCATCCCCGGATCGGTGGGCCTGGTCATCATGTTGGAGTGCCTAATCTCCTCACTTGTGGCAATGTGTACCCCACAATTTGGAGGACTGTGTTATAGTCTTCTCCAGCTACATGCACCCATAAAAATTGAGTTACATAGATTTTATATGCTATCTTAGAGTATGAATTATGCATTGCATTAGTGATTTATGTAAGACTCAGTAAGTTTCCAACTGTCAGAAATGTGTTTTTTCTCCACTTTTTCTAGAAAGCTGCAAAATAAATGCCATCAACTAAAAAAATGACATTTCAGGCTGAATATTTTTGCTGACTATTAAATAAACTTAAGATTCCTATCACTAAAAGTGACTTCAGGGAGAAAAAAATTATCTTTTTGTAGTTTTATGTTATGCATTTGACAGCACTTCCTGTATTTCCAGTTTCATCCTTTCTGTTATCTCAGTCAGTTTGAGTGTTTTGTGTACAGCAAGAAGGAAGAGAAAATGTTTAAAAAATAGGAAGGTGTGACTGTAAACCACAAAATGTGGTGGGCAATGGCTGAAGTCTCAGGCAGGTGAAAGTACTTCTTACTCATTTTGGAAACTAATAAAATTTCAAATTCAGGGTGACTCTTCAGTGGGAAAACAACAATACTTTCTGATTGCTACAGAAATACAAATATCTGTTCTGACACTACAAGAAAATACTCCCCTCCAAAGAAAAGGCTCAGTAGTACTGAAGTTAGGCCAGTCACTAATGGCTGGATAAAGTAAACAGTTTGTAAACACCATCCACCATCTCAGTTTCAGTGAGAGAAAACCCTGGGAACCAAAGTCTTAAACTTTAAATATGCTGAGTTTTGTTTTAATTCTATTTTTGAAGATCCTAGATTGTATTTTCTTTACTTTTTCCCTAGGGAGGAATTAGATACCCCCCTCCAGATGTGTATATGTCCCTTCTGGGGACTGAGCAATATATATAGACAAAAAAAGTTAATTGGCTTTTAAAAAAACAGATCACAAAATTTTAAAGCAAAAAAATATTCTTTTAATTCTTCTGGGTATAACACAGAGTTGGAGACAAAGTTATAAGCTTTCAGGAATGTACAGAGACTCCTAAAGGTCTTAAAACTTGGGTACCATCCTTCAAAAAAAATACAGTACACTTGGAAAGATGTAATCTTTACTTCTATGATTTTTGTTAGTATCAAGCTAAAGGGAAATGACTTAGGGGAACTCTTCTGTGTATGAATGGAATATGAAAGCAGCATTTTCCTCTCTACAGAATTGAAAGATGCTAGTTTTGTACTCTGAGGAATCTCTTTCTGCTGAGCCTTAGTTTTCTCCACCCTCATTTTTGTTTTTGCAGTAATGATTTTTTGTGGGTAAGTGAAATAATAAAGATTCAGTGAATTACAATGCAGTCAGGGAATACACTATTTTCTTAGCCCAAATAAGTGCAAATTTTCAAGAAATACAGAGTCTAACTTGAGCAGAACTCCATACTGGGAAATCATTTTCTACATTTGAACTCTTCCCTTAACCCTCACCTCATCTTGGGTGTCTCAATGATAGAATAAGATGAGACTTGTTTCCAGCTTCTGATCTAATATGTTGTTCTTTTTGGATCTATATGATTGCCATCCTCAGTTTATTTAATGTTAACATTTTATTTAATTTTAATGTTTAATTTGAATAGCTTTGCTCAGGTTAAATAGCGGTAGGATGAAACAACTGATTAAATGTTCTGTGAATGTCTTTGGAAACATTACACTTTTTAATGTGTGAAATATTGATATTTTAACAGAAAAAATTCCAGAAATAACTTCTGCATCCTTGGCTATGTCTCCACTACAGAGTTTTTTTCGAAAAAAAGGTCAATTTTTCCGAAAAAATGTCACTTACGTCCACACTGCAATTGCATTCTTTTGAAAGAAAATTGAAAGAACAGAGGGGTTTTGCTGACATTGGTAAACCTCTTTCTACGAGGAAGAAGCCTTTTTCGGAAAGAGCTCTTTCGGAAAAAGGAGTGTGTGGACGGGAAAGAGGTAGTCCTGTGAAAAGAAGAGGAAAGAGGAAAAAGCACAGGTGCCCTGGTGGCCACTCCGTCCATAGTAATCACAGTTTAAATGCAAGATAGCATCCACACTGAATGGACACTATATTTTGAAAAAGCAGATCGCTTTTTTGATGCGCTTTTGCTGTGTAGATGCTCTCTTTCAGAAGACGTTTTTTCAGAAGATCTCTTCTAGAAAAGCTTCTTCCGAAAGAAGCTTGCAGTCTAGATATAGCCCTTCTTTCACCAGTTGTTTTTATCTAGACAGAAGGGCCTGCAATTATTTCTCATTTTAATCTCTTCCCTTCCCATTCATATATTTTTCTTGTCGTTCAAAAGCTATAATTTGACTCTGGCAATTATCTTAATTTATAAGAGGGTATAAATTATTGGAGGGCATAAAGTTGGTGGAGATACAAAATGGCTACAGTGACAATTATGGGAAGAGGGCCATTAGGGAATGGCACAATGATGCAAATGGCCAGTACTTGTCAGAAACTGGTTGTGGCCATGGTAGCCTGGAAAATCTTGCAACCAAGCCTCTGTGAAGTCTCAGTAGGAGTAAGAGGAGACTCACCCCAGCAGAAATTTCACAGAAAGAGAGGAGCAGTGCAGTTCTTCAGGAGTAAATTACCTCTGGGGTGCAAGGGTGTTTGCTTCTATGGGGATGTTTAATGTATACCTTCCTGCACTGGATTTTCCAAATGAATCCCACTGATTATACACAGATGCAATTGGTGTTCATAGCCATTACAGCTAAAACCTCTGGCTATTCTTGCAACTTTCTCTAATACTTCACTGGTGGGTAGAGTAGATGCCACCAGCTGTTAAGGATTCTGCTGTCATGCTTTAGGTCAGGGTTACTCAACTTAAGAAGCTCCAGGGGTTACAATGATACTCTCAGCATATGCCAAGGCCGCAACTTAAGTTTGGTTGCATATACATGCAAATAGCTTCTTTCACACTGACGGGCATGAATACAAAGATTAAGGCAAGACTACACAACACACAGGCCCCATTTAAGTCAGTTCTGCTGATATTAATAAAATGCAATATTTACCTGATTTCCACCCACATGACAGCACTTTTAATGAGCAATGACAGTCCAGGAATTTAACTACTAAAATGCATGTCAACAGAAGACCATTATATTGACTCGCCATTTTGGAGTGTGTTCCCAGTGGAGGCCATGTTCAAAGGATCCCACCTGCAGGCCGCATGTTGAGCCTTGAGTAAACCCAAACTGCACCATGGGCCACAAACACACAGACCCTGGGCTGCGCACAGGCCGCATGTTGATTAGCCCTGCTTTAGGTCAATGGTACCTCTCAGCTTCACTGATATATGTTGTGGAACTTGAAATCCCTCAGTCCATTTCTTCCCATTTCTAAAAAAATCACCTACAAATCCAATTTTTGGATTGTTATTCCAAAAATTATATTATTTTTGGCAACCATTTTACGTCCTTATCCTCCTGCTTCCCCTTGTCACGTTCAGCTGCTTGAATTTTCATTTTTTGTCCTTTGTGTCCGTTCTGTTTTTAGAGCAGAAGTTTCCAAAGCACTCAGTTAAAGTAGCTTCCATTTAAATTAAGTTAAACTTCCATTGATTTCAAGGGGAACAAAGTTAGGCCAGTGCTGAGTGCTTTTGAAAATCAGTTAGATTGTACAGTGCAATGAGCGGCCTGGTGGGAGGTTGGTTAATTCTTTTATTTTTATTATTAGAAAAAAACCATCCTAATGTAATCCATTGTAAAGGAGGCAAACAGATTGGATGCTTTGAAACATTTAATAAACTGTCAAGGTTTTATCAATTTTTAATGATAAAAAACCCTCTAAAGGAAAAAACAACTTTATTTTTGTACACTAACACTCTGTTTAGTTCGGTTAAAGTCTCTCAGGGCCATTTTGTAACATCAAGCACGCCTGATACAAGCAAAAAAAGAGGGCAGATTTAGTTTAATCAATTGAGTTTCTTTTTAGAAATGATGCATTTCTGTGCTTTTCATACCAGTGAATACTTCTGATGTTCCCCATTGTACAAGCCATACATACATAGGAGTCACGTCATGTACTGCTAGTGCAGCCACCAGTGAACAGCACATAGCAACTCCAGAAAATTATTGAAGAAATAATTCTGGCTGGTGTTAATGACAGCCATCAATCATAGACCCGGTATAGAAGTCAGTAATGTACTAAACAAAATTCTGATTATATGAAAGAGTAATTGAAAGCTAGGGATGTTAGATAGCATATAATTATATAGTTGTGTAACTGAATCAAAATATCAGTTACACGGCAATTCAATAGTCCCCAGATGTGGGGCAGCAGCCAGTGCGCTCCCAGCCCCACCCCCAGGGCGCCTCTAGCAGGAGCAAGAGCCCAAGGTTGCAGGCGGGAGCCGGACAACGTGGAGAGCTGGTTTAAAATCCGTCTTCCTGTGCTCCCGCATGCCGTCCTGCTCGAAGGTGGGGGGAATGCATGTAGTCAACAGAATTAACTGGTAAGTGTAGTCATCTACATATTGACATCCCTGTTAAAAGCTCCATTGTTTAGCTGAGACAATAGAAGCCACTGCCAGTGGCATTGACCATCATGGCCAGGCCTGAGTAAAGGCTAAGCCATATGGCCCAAGGGTGTTCTGTGGCAGGGAACCCGACAACATGTTTGTGTATGGAGGGGTGCTTCTAGGGGGTGGTGTTTATGTGTGTGTGTGTTACGTCCCTCTCCCAGAAGTGGCAGGGCCTTGGGCAGATGGGGCAGAGCCAGGGGCAGGGCCTACAGAACAGTATTGCTTCCCCCACCCTCTGGCCCTTAGAAACACATGGAGAATGTGGTGTGGTGCTCAGGCAGAGATTTAAAGGGTCCAGGGCTCCAGACACTGCCGCTGCCATTGCCACAGTAACAGTGGCCAGGAGATCTGGGCCCCTTTGAATTTCCTTACAAATTCAGAAGCTGGAACATTGATTTGGCTAAAGCGGAATGTGTTTGTGTATGTGAAAGGAACCAGAAACCAGGGAGCGTGGTCAATTGTCTAATCCCACAAACCCAAACACCCTTGTCCTGCCCCATCTCTTCCCTCAGGCCCCTTCTCCTAGGCCTCATTCCACACCTCTGCCTTCCATTGCTCACTCTCCCCCAGCTCACTCACTTTCACTGGTCTGGGGAAGAGGCTTGGAGTGTGGGAGGAGGTGTGGGCTCTGAGTTGCGGCTGAGGGACTTGAAGGGGCTCTGGGATGAACTTGGGGCAGTAGGCTGTGGGGCAGGGGTGTGAGCTCTGCTAGGGGTTTTGGATGCAGGAGGCAGCTCAGGGCTGGGGCAGGAGGTTTGGGGGCAGGAGGGGGTGTATGGTGCTGGCTCTGAGAGGGGGCTCAGGGTTTGGGTGCAGGCTCTGGGAGGGGACCGAGGTAAGTGGTTGGGGTGTAGACGAGAGTGCAGGCTTTGGGAAGGAGTGTGGGGTGCTGGAGAGAGTTCAGGGCAGGAGCAAGGGGTTGAGATATGGGAGGGGATGTAGGCTGTGGGAGAAGGCTTGGGGTGGGGGTTAATGCAGGATGGGATGTGGGTGTGGGGGTGTTGGAGTGGGCTGGGGGAAGGAGTTTGGGTAGGGGGCTGGCTTAAGGCTTGGGCAGTTCTGGATGTGGGATGCTGGCTCTGGGAGGGGGCTGAGGGCTGGAGTAGGAGGTTGGGCTGCAGGAGAGGGTGTGGGCTCCGGCCAGCTGGCACTTACCTCAGGTGGCTCCCTGTTGGCAGCACAGCATGGCTAAGGCAGGCTCCCTACCTGCCCTGCCCCACACTGCTCCCAGAAGTGGCCAGCATGTCTATCAGTGACCCCAGTGCGGGGAGGAATAGGTGGCTCTGCATGCTGCCCCAGTCTCATGCACCACCACTGAAGCTTCCATTGGCCACAGTTCTCCACTTCTGGCCAATGGGAGTTGGGGTGGGGGAAGGGGTGGAGCTTCCTGCAGGGGAGGACAGTGTTGAATGTTCAGTCATGCCATAGTTTCCCCTAACTCTAATCCCTGTCAAATGTGCATAGGAGAACAGGGTCCCTCATTTGCCTGTGAGTTTGCTGTGACTTCATCAGCCTGTGCTTCAATCTGATTTTTTTGCTCAAATCCTGACTCAGAGGATCACTTCTTTCATTCAGAGACATATGTATAATTTTCCTTCTTAAGTAGGAGGCTTTGTTTGAATTTATTAATTTGTTTGGTATGAAAGCCTGTTTCCGATAATCATAGTAATCAGTCTGTGCGAGAGCTAAAACTCAAAATTTTCTTTTCAGTATATTGGTCAAACAAAAGTTAATACCACATGTTCCAATTTTATGTGTATAATAGATACACCAATGATGAATTCAGATAAGCACAATCATAACAAGGAACAATATGAGTCAACACCCATGCTGTACTGCTTCTTGCAATACTAGTGTTTAGATGGTAATAATTCCTTTGCAAAAGTCATTTTGAATGCTAGATACTGTTTTGTGTTTGTGTATGGGTGTGTAGGTGGGGCCTATGCTTATAGCCTAGAGTACTAGCAGAAGGGTAGTAACAGAGAGAAGAGAAGCAAATGTCATATCCATCCCTTTAAGGAATAAGCCTTTGCATAGAACATTTCTTTGTAGCTCCAGTGTACAGGGCATCCTGACAAAGACTTTCTTCAGAGTGGCCCCAAAAGAGAGCAAAATGCCAAAGCAAGAACAGCCTAATTCAGAGAAGGAGGAAGGGAGAGGAAGGAGGAAAGGAAATAAACAGGCCTTTGAAGGCCTAGATGCTCAGCACAGGGTGTGGGCTATATCTCCTTAGTCCGGTAGCCACCTCTATACTTGCTGGCTGTGGCTCTGAAGATGCTGTCTGCCAGATAGGGACTGTCAAAGCACAACATGTGCAGGGGGACTAGTGTCGGAGTTGGCCGATTCAGCTCTAAACCACCTGGAGAATTTCAACTGATCAGGCTCAGGGAGGCTTTTGTTTCTTTGGCTTGGTGGCAGCAGACGGGGTGGCAGCAGTTGATACAAGGCAGTCAATTTTCCAAAATTTCTTTGCTGTCTAGCCTAAGCTTGGTCATCGAAACTGTTCGACTTTATTTCTTCAATTTGCCAGGGAGGAGGAGAAAAGGAGGACATCCTCAGGATATCTTCCTCCAGCTTATTACGCCTTGCCATTTATATCTCTGCCTTATTTAGTCCAGATAGGGATCCTCTTTTCCAGCAAGTGGGTAGGGAAGCTTTTTTGAGGTGGAGTAGGCAATATGCCTGGTTCTTTTGGTAAACAAGGCAAGGCTTAACTGCCTGACTTAGGCCATGGCAATGCTAGAAAGTTTGGCCAACAAAAACTTTTGTCATCTTACAGATGGAGACAAAATGGTACAGCTCATGCACACTTAACTGTTTGTGCTGGTTTTGCTGGTCCTCATTGTGAAAGTGTGGTCTGGCAAAAGACACAGGGGGTAGGCGTTCTAAGGTACGTCTACACAGCAGGGAAAAATAAGAATTAGGCTATGCATCTTGAGCTATGTCAATTACATTGTTGAAGTCGAAATAATTTAATTCACCTTTTGGCGCTGTCTGCACATCAGGAAGTTGAAGGAAGAGCACTCTTCTTTTGACTTTCCTTACTCTTCAGAAATGAGGATTACAGGTGTCGGTTACAAGAGTGAGAGTAAGAAGTCCTCCAGCTTGCCGTTGTTTTGAAATAATGGCTTGCAGTGTAGACATGCTCTTTGTTACAGTATTTCGGAATAACATCATATTTATGAGATGCTATAGTTGTCTGCTCACAAAAGTGGGCTAAATGTGCTTTTAAATGTGAGCTTCCAGGAAAGTGAGAATTTCCAAAACAGAACAGGAGGCGTGCTTCTGGCTACCTGAACCCTTATGCCGCAGAGTTCAGAATTGTGATCAGGGCAGCCCAAAGACGGGCAATGCAAGACTGCTGTTGGATGACTATTATTTTCACTTATACACATGAGGCAACATCCACACTGGCATACAGCCAATGGAAAATGTCTGCTGAGGACTTGTGTTTGGGGATCTGGTGCTATCTGTGCTGTAGAAAAAGCTGGATTTTCTCAGACGGAATCAAATTTGTGTCTGAATGCATTACAAAAGGCAACTTCTTTTGACCAACCTTGTTGCAAAACCAGGCCTCTGTCTACAATATGTGTACTCCTTAATAGGTTATATCTACACTGCAATTCTATTTCAGGATAACGGAGTATCCCAAAATAGCTATCCCACATCTTCAGAGCAAGCCCATCATTTCAAAATATGACGGGCTCGCTATTCTGACATCCCTGTAAACCTCGTTCCATGATGAGTAAGGGACGCTTCAGAATAGCGGGTTATTTGTAAATTTGGCGCTGTGTAAACAGCGCCAAATTATGAAATAAGCTATTTTGAAATGAGATCGAAATAAGATATGCAATTATCTTATTTCAAGCTACGGTGCAGTGTAGATGCAGCCCAGGGACACAAGTCATTGTTGATGCTGATAGCAACATGATAATTTAAAAAAAATCAGACATCTCACTTACCTGGATTTATGTAGTTTTGGAACAACCTTTATAGGGAAAACAATCTCCCAGATCATGTATAATGGCAAATATATAAAGGTTACTCCATTATTCTGCTTTGAATTTTGGCTATTTCTGTAAGTAACAATTGAAATTACAGGGACCACGATCTGGGTAATTAGATCACATGACTTCAGGCTGTTAGCTGATCACTGAAGGAGTCAGAAATTAACAGCTCATGCATATTTCTCTCTCTTTATGTTTCAGAAGAGAACCAAGCTTTTCACAAATCTATCAAAACAGGCAAAGCAAGACCATTTGCTTAAAAAAATTAAACGCTGAATTAGACTGAAGTTAATATGGTTTTGCAACATAAGAGTTATGTTACCAGGACCTTCATTCTGAAAATGAGAACATTTGACAAAAAGCCAAATGGATTTATATTTGTATGGGTCAAAAGGAGAACTATGAAATGGTAATGTCAATGTCATACATAAGCAAGTGCAACAGAAGATATATATAAAAATGTTAATGAAATCTATTTGGTTATGCCCACATGGGATACAAAGCAGAGCCAGAGTTTGCAAATAAGGTCACCTTTTTAAAATAAAAAAGCAAGCATGAAATACTGTTTATAAACAGTGGTGTTAAAAAAAAGCATACGAAGTGTGAGCTGGCAGTAAATCAAAGTGTTAGCTTTGTATGCAAACTTTGGCATTATGACAGTCTAGTAGACAACGAGGCACTCAAAGAATGAAAAGCAGGTGGTTAATGTTTGAAATGCAATGTTATTTCTGAAATAGTCTTTGAGGTTGCAGCCTTCTTGAAACTTAAAAGCTTTTAATATATTTTGGGGAGGATAGGAAAAAAAACCATGTCAGTTTGTCAAAGTAACATTACTTTGATGTCATCTCACAATACTCACTATGTGCATAACCTGTCTTCTAAATGTATTCAGCTAACCTTAGTCTTACAAATTTTAAATGAATTACAATGAAAAAATCTTTAAAATACTTTAGCTTGGTTGGGAGTGGCTGCAATCAGCTGTAATTCATCAGTAGCAGATTATTGAGAGGGAGCAAAAAATGAAACTTAAAATATTTGTGGTTATTAAATACTTTAATGAAGTACAAATAAAATAAAACCAATAGGAACTATTTTACTGTTTTTGACATCAACATATGAAAGCTACACAATATTCTTATTGGATTGCCATTTGTACAGATAATAGCACATTGTTACTTGGATCTTGGCAACATTAAGGACGGTTGCAGTCATAGATAAATTTGGAGGCTTTGGACTTGCCTTCTTCAACTACATAAACATCAGCGTACACATATCTTGAAAACAAATGAAATTGCTTATATTATCCTGCATATGTGCTGGTAATCCAAGCTCTCCAGCAATCAACATTTAATAGGAATGTAAGTGGCTAGTCAAGTAGCCTAGACTTATCAGATAGTTTAGTCACTACTGGAATAGTCACTTCTTACTCTCCTTGCTGCAGCAAGGGTGGGGGGAAGGTGGGAGGGGGAGCAGGAGCCACTGTTGTGGGGAGCCAGCTTAAAATCTAGTTCCCCCCTGCACTGTCTCCACGGGGGAGACGGGGGAAGGAGGGGGGGAAGGGAGAGACAGGGGAGGCAGAGGCTCAGCTGGGAACCAGGTGCAAGCTGTGACAGCTGAGTCCCAGGTGGCTCCTACTACATTTAAGAGAGCCACAGCGAGGTCAGCTCCCAGGGAGATGCAGCTCTTCAGTTCTCCCCCTTATCGACTAATCGAGTAGTCAATGGAAATTCCATCGGCTACTTGATTAGCTGATTAAACGCAATTTAACATCCTCAGTTTAAAATGTAGTTTTTGTCTAAACAAAATAAAAAAAATAGCACTACTGTCTGTTAAAACTGTAGTGGTTTTGTTGCTTCTTAGGCTCTATTTGGGAAGCCTAGAGAAAGTGATTCCTCAACATACGTTGAAAGAAAAAGTCTGGAAAAAATTGTTTTCTTGCCTTGTAATTTTCCTATGATTTTATGAATTTCGAAGTGCTTTAGGCAACCCTGCATATTTGTTCTGCCATTATATCATGAGGTTGCCTCTCTGATATTTTAAGTCAAGCAAGCTGAAATGATTAAAGTCGTTTTCATAGTAATGACAATTACCTAAGCGTACTTAGAACTCCTCCCGCTTTTTTCTGTTATTTTGTAAATTAGTGCTTGGATGGTATAAGTGGTAGATTTTGTGTTTATTTAGTCATTTGGATAGAATTATAGAAATATAGGACTGGAAAAATCCCTAAGATCAGTCCCATGCACTGAGATGAAGTAAACTTGGATCATCTCTGAAAAATGGTTGTCCAACCTGTTCTTAAAAACTGCCAATGATGGGGATTCTACAACCTCTCTTGGAAAGAAAAAATCATTGCTGAACTGCTTGATTAGTTCGAAAGCTTTCCCCAATATTTAACCTAAAATCTCCTTTGCTGTAGATTAAGCCCATTATATTTTGTTCTATCTTCAGTGGACATGGAGAATAATAGATTACTCTCCAATTTATAACAGCCCTTAACATATTTGAAGATTTATCAGGTTTCTCCTCGATCTTCTTTGCTCAAGACTAAACATGTCCAATTTTTTCATCTTTTCATCAAAGGTCAGACCTTTTATCATTTTTGTTGCTCTCAATTTGTTCACATCTTTCTTAAACATAGCAACCACAAACCAGACACACTGTTCCAGCTGAGGCCTCAGGAGAGCTGAATGGACAGTTATCTTCCATGTCTGACATATGGCCTTCCTATTAATAGACCAGAATGACAGTAGCCTTTTTTGTAATTACATCTCATGTTTGCTCATATTTAATTTGTGACTCACTGTTACACCTGGATCCTATTCATCAGCACTACTGCCTAGCCAGTTACTTCCCATTCTGTTCTTATGTATTTAATTTTTCTTTTCTAAGTGAACAATTTGAAGTAATAACACTCAGGAAGCTGCAAGACTCCCATTGACTTCACTGAGCTTTTGAATCATGGCCATAAAAGTGAAGAATTATGATCAAGGTCCATTTTGGTCAATTTCACAGGATTTCAAAAATTGTGAATTTCATGATTTCAGCTATTTAAATCTGAAATTTCACTCTTGTAATTTTAAGGGTCTTAATCCAAAAAGAAGTTGTGGGAGGGTCAGGAGGTTATTGTAGAGTGAGGGCCTGCAGTACGTCTGCCTTGCTTTTGTACTGCTGCTGAGCAACTGAAGCAAGGTGGCTGCTGGCCGGGAGCACAGCTCTGAAGGCAGAGTCACCAGCAGCAGCTGTGAAGAAGTAGGAATGGCATGGTATGGTATTGCCACTCTTCTTTTCTGTTACCTGCAGAGCTGGGTCCCCAGTCAGCAACCCCCACTCTCTGGACACCTAGGGTATGTCTAAACTACATGGCTCCATCGACGGAGCCATGTAGATTTGTTGTTTTGGCAAAGTCAAATAAAGCCACGATTTAAATGATCGCGGCTTCATTTAAATTTACATGGCTGCCGCGCTGAGCCGACAAACAGCTGATCAGCTATTTGTCGGCTCAGCGCGCTAGTCTGGACGCTCCCCTGCCAACATCAAAGCCCTTTGTCGGCAGCCCCGGTAAACCTCATCCCACGAGGAATAACGGGGCTGCCGACAAAGGGCTTTGATGTTGGCAGGGGAGCGTCCAGACTAGCGCGCTGAGCGGACAAACAGCTGATCAGGTGTTTGTCGGCTCAGCGCGGCAGCCATGTAAATTTAAATGAAGCCGCGATCATTTAAATCGCGGCTTCATTTGACTTTGCCTATGTGTCTAATCTACATGCCTCTGACGACAGAGGCATGTAGTCTAGACACAGCCCTACTGTCTCTGACAGTGTCTGACTTTCCAGATGTCCAATTCTGAAAGCAGCACAAAGGGTAAGTATGGCGGCATCACATCCCCTCCTTCCCATAAAATAAACTTGTGATCCTCCCTTCAACTCCCTTTTGGGTCAGGACCTGCAGTCTGAGAAATGCTGATATTTCCTTTAAAATATACACTTAAAAGACCAGATTTCATAACAATGAGGAAAAAATAACAATGACTGAACTACACCTATTCAATATTAATCAGCATTTCATCTTCCCTATTGGTCTCACTACCCTCCAAACTGGTAAAACCTGCTTTTAATGAAGGAATTTGAACAAAACTGAAATCACTGTGATGTTAACTATAAGATCCAGTATGTCCATAAATGTAGTCAACTTAGGAGCTTTGGATGGCCAAAAATACTATAATAAACACCAAGGTAGGGACTAGATATGGGCCAGATTTATTCCTCATGTAACTATAATGAAGTCAGTGGAGTTACATCAGACATGATTGGAACCTAAGAATTAAAAGACTATTTTATTTATTCATTTATGTAGGTAACACATAGATTCAGAACTTCCAGTTAAACAATCAAAAGGAGTTACTATTCCACATTTATTTAAACTAACTTTGGTTTAAAACTCTTATTAAAATATATATTTTATTTTTCCTCAATATCTTGGCCAAATATTTCTCCCCATATGTATTGCTTCATACATTCTATTAGAGAACAGGCATGACATGCCATCTTCTTGCTAACTGTTTGTTTCAGAAACCATTTGGGAATAAATTAGCAGTGGTTCTCCTCATGCCATATTCACCCTCCACATTGCTTATGGAAGGATGCCTATTGTGTGAAGGGGAGTTCCAGCTAGGTAGATCTCTTCCCCTAGCTCTGCAGTGGTCTGCTGGTTTTAGATTTGGCAAATTTGAAGGGAACAGGCAGATGACATAAAGTGGCTTGGGAATTTCCTGTATTCTTCCTGCCCCCTGTTGCAAAACTGCTAGAGATTCTGGTAAAATATAACACAAAATATAACAGACTAACTCAGCTAGCCCTCTGAAGCTTATCTACTCTCTGTCTCTTTTTTCTTCCTCCCCTCTATTTTTTCCCTTCTCCCCCTCTCCCTCCTTCCCTTATTTATTCTTAGATCTGGACTTCCTACACTTTGGTCATCTGAAGAAGTGGGTTGTGCCCACAAAAGCTCATGATACCATCTACTTGTTTTGTTAGTCTTTAAGGTGCTACAAGACTATTTGTTGTTTTTTAAGTTTTTCCTGTTACGGACTCACTCGGCTATCACTCTGAAGATTTATATCTATGTAGTCAAGGATGGGGGTCTAATTCTTTCCCTCCCATAACATTTACAAATTGTTGTGTAGATTATTTAATAGCTTTGATCTTGAGGGGGAGGGTTGCATCAGTTATCGCTCATATGGTGTCCAACACTTGTATATTGTGAGCTGATATTTATTATTGAGTAATATCTTACTTTGTTCTGCTGTGACAGGTGTAAAATTCAGCCAGTTAATGATGAATGGGTGGAGAGACAGCTAGAGATAGCTGGTACCAAAAATGAATTTTTAAAATGTTTATAAAATTGTACACCTTTAAGCTTTCCCCCTTTCCCTCATCTTTCATATGCCACATGTTTGATGCACACATTTGCTCCAGTTCTATGCTGTTTTTCTTCCCAAGTGTCCTACTTTTCTGATGTGTTTTGGATGTGCCTGGAATGCATGATTATATCCATTATATTCATTGTTTTCTAAATACTGCTGGCATATAAGGTGTAACAGAGAACTAATGTGCAAAGTTATACTTGCATTACTTCTGAAAAGGGAAAGAAAAACAACCTATTTAAATTAGTACTGAAGCCATTTCAGCATTGTAGTTCATTGGGGGCATGTGCAGACAAGGACAAAAGGCACACACATTCTTTATGCCAACATAAAAACTATTAGCATATTGCACCAGATTTCTTTCTCACATTTTTTCAAGTTGAATCCTGTGCATTTTTAAATGTGGTCTTTGCCCACGAAAGCTTATGCTCCTACACTTCAGTTAGTCTATAAGGTGCCACAGGACTCCTCGCCATTTTTAAAATGAATCACTTTCTCCTGGGATGTCATTGTAGCACGGTACTTAGAACCCTATTCTTCAATTGTGGATGCTCTTATCTTGCCCTCCCTTCCCCTGCAAATCTCCAGCATCACTTTTGGGGTATGTCTACACTACACGCTTATTTTGAAATAAGATATTTTGGAATAATAACTCCCCAAATATCTATTTTGAAATAGTGCGTCCACTCTACAAATGCCCATCACAGAATTATGTCGAAATAGCACATCTACACTGATTGGAGCCTGAATTGCATTTAAGGCCACCCAGAAGCACTCCAGCAGGGCATCTGGAGGAGCAATCACTGCCTGTAGCTGTTGCCTGAGGCTATCTGAGGCTCATGCTTAAAGGAGCTCTCCTCTACAGCCATGTCTCAGTCTCTTCTCCATTGCCCATCTGCTTGAGGGACAGCAAACTCTCCTCACTGCATGCTCCAGTTGTCCTTGCAGACCCCATGGCACTTCTGCCATGGAGCTGGACCTGCTGCAAAGCACTCGCTGGCTCTTAGACCTCCTGCTGCACCTCCTGGTGCAGTTACTGCAGGCAGCCCACGTGGCACTGCAAGACCAGGACCAGCAGCTCACTCTGGGGCATCTCCTCACCCCACTCCACTTGCTTCTCATATACCACAGCCCCTCCCACCCTGCCCTGCACACTGTGCACTGCTGCTTCGGGTGCCAGGACATCATTTCCGACAGGTAGGACCGGATTGTCATGAGTGGCGGAAAGAACAGCACTGCCTCCAGAACTTCTGCATGCAGGACACCTTCCTGGAGTGGTGCAAGTGGCTCATCCCTGCCCTCAGGTGACAAGACACCCACATGGGACCTGTCACCCCCCTCCAGAAGTGTGTCGCCATCCCTATTTGGAAGCTCGTCGCGCTGGACAGCTAACACACTGTCGGTAACCAGTTCAGTGTGGGGAGATCGACTGTCGGGCTATGTTCTGGCAGGTATAATTCTCTTGCTATTGTCCCAGGAGGGTGGTGATGCACTGGAATGGTGTTCCCTAGAGAAGAGGGGTTGGTGGACTCTCCCTCCCTGAAAGTTTTTCAGTCCCACCTTCACAAAGCCCTGCTGGGGATGGGGTTGCTCCTTCAGTGGGAAGGGGCTTGTGCTCAGGGCTCTCTCAAGGGCTCTGGCAACCTTGTGTTTCTCTGTATCCTCTCACAGGTAGTGAGGGCCATCAATGCCATTGTGCTTCCCAGGGTCATCACCCTGGGCAACGCTGACCCCATTGTCAGTGGGTTTGCTGCCGTGAGCTTCCCCCACTGCAGGGAGGGGGCATTAATGGCACCCAAATCCCCATCTGGACTCCCAGTCACCGGACCTCTGATTACATCAACTGGAAGGAGTACTTCTCAGTAATGCTGCAGGCCCTCATGGAGCACAGGGGCTACTTCACAAACATTAAGGTCAGGTGGTTGGGGAAGGTGAACGACACCCGCATCTTTAGGAACTGCAGCCTCTTCCAGAAGATGCACACCAGTACTTTTTCCCTGGCCACACCATAAGGGTCAGGGATATGGACATGCCTATATGCAGGGCTTGACAAGCAGCGGCGAGCCCTGCTCGCCAGCCACACGGTTTGGCATGCTGCGCATGTGCAGACTGTCGGGGCGGATAATAATTTTGCGGGGCCCAGGGCTGCGCCGTGGGGCCTGGGGAGGCACAATTTTGCACATGCGCCTCCGCAGCAGCCGACTGGAAGTAGCGTTTCGCGCATGCGCCTTGGCAGCAGCCAACCGGAAGTAGAGTGTGTGGGGTGCTTGCATGGGGCCTATGGAAGCGCGGGGCCCGGAGCAGCCGTCCCGCTCACCCTGTCCTATATCTGCTGCTGCAGACTGTGCTGCAGCGCCGTGCCAGGCCCTAATTGTCGAGCCCTGCCTATATGCATTGTGGGCAACACAGCCTACACCTGGTTCCCCTGGCTAATGAAGCTGTCCTAAGGGGTTTACTAATGTTTCCTATACCTAGCCAGGTATCGGGTGGTCAGCCAATAACAATGCAGACAGGAATTTCAAACTGAAAAAGAGGGTTTTTTCCCTCTCTCTTCTTTGCTTGAGATTCAGAGCAGTTTTCTTTCAAGTACTGAGGGAGATGGGAGATGGGAGATGCTCCTCGCTCCAAGAACAGACTTCTTACAATGTGTAAATAGGGAAAAGTTTAGCTAGTCCATCAGGATTTATTGTTTTCCTTGTTTGGGGATGGGGAAATAATGTCTGAGCTTGTTAAGTCATTTTTTTCCTTTTGTAACTAAGTCTTCTGCCCTGGGATTTTCCCTGAGTATCTATGTAAAATGGGGTATTTTTCCATCTAGCCAATTCACTATGCTTGCAACTGTAGCTTTGTTTTGACAATAAAAGTTTGTTCTTTTCTCTAATTAGCTGGTATTGGTTGATTTTTGTGTCCTGAAAGGTCCATCTGTGTGTATCTGCATGCCTGACTGAGGGGTCAACTACCACAGACTGCAGCTTGTTTTTCCTTTTTTCTTTTTAAACTCTTTTGGGGAAAAAGAGCTTCGGGTACCCCTGGAATTGGTTTCAAGTGTCCACCCTATTTGTGGGTTCAAAAGCACTTGATGGTGGCAGTGGATTCCCCAAAATCTGGGTATTAGGGTTTTTTGGGGGAAGTTTTTGTATCAGAGCCTTTAGAGGCAAGGTTTTGGAGTGCTCTTGAAGGCCCCCAACTCCTGCATTCATCATGCTAGAGTGGGGAGCAGCCTTGACAGAAGCCCTACATAGGACACCTGGATCCCACCAAGGAACGGTTCAATGTCAGGCTGAGCAGGTGCCACATCATGGTGGAGGGTACCTTTGGCTGTTTGAAGGGGAGGTCCTGGTGTCTCCTCACCTATCTGGACCTCGGCAAAAGGAACATCTCGCAGGTGGTGGCAGACTGCTGTGTCCTGTACAACCTGTGCAAGAACAAAGGGGAGATGTTCCTGCCAAGGTAGGGGGAGAGGCTGAGCAGCTCCCCAGGACCTTGGAGCAGTTGTGCACCGCTGCCATCCAGAAAGCCCATCAGGGGGCTGTGCACATCTGGGAGGCCCTGAGGGAGAGTTTCAGACAAGGCCAGTTGTGATACTCTCCCCTGGGCCTCCCTACACGAGGCCTCTGCATTGTCCCTCTTGCCAGGTGGTGCAGTGCAGCTCCTGGTCAGTGTGGTGCTCCTCCAAGTCAGCATCCCACTTCTGCTCCTGGCACTCAAGACACCGCTGCAGGGCATGCAGGCAGGCAATACGTTCCTACTCCAGGTCCTCACAGGGTCATCTGCATCAGCGGCTCTCGCAGGGTTGGGAGAATGGCACGGGTGGTGGTGGACGTGCCTCACTCACAGCTGGTCCAGCTGTGAAGAAAAGTGAGAAGGGCAGTCATCCCAGTAGACACTGCATGGAGCCTATCCCTCATCTCCGAGCCAGCAATGAAAGGTCTCCATTCAGATGATGTTGATGTGCTTTGAGTAAGGCCATCTGTGGCCTAGGCAGCAGGAGAACAGATGTCCTAGAGGAGCCTCACTACCCCCATGTCCCAGGGACAAGCAGACATGAGAAAGTGCTGGCCAGGCCAGAAGCCTGTGGGCAGCAGGGGGGCAAATAGGTGGCTTGCCTTCCCTCTGTGACATGCATGCAACCACATGCATTCTATGCCTGCCTGCTGGAGGAGCGGGGGGAGAGTTTTGTGAGAGGTGTGTGTGAGCGGCAGATGCTGCTTGCTGGGGAGGGTGCTACTGGGGTCCCCTCTTCATCCTCTCCCCACTAGGCGCTCCTGCAGGGGATCTATGTCCTCCACCTTGCCACTCTTGACCGGGAGAGGATGTTGCACCGAATGTGCAGGTATGAGCCCATGTCATATGCAGCACTGCTGTGTGTGTCCACAATCCCAGCCTCCTTCGTGGTGGCTTGTATTGGGAAGGCATTCCACCATGGAGTCAGGAGTAAGGCAGGCCTCTCCAGAAACCCTGAAAGCAGGAGCAAAACAGTCTCACGTGGCTGTCTGTTCCAGACTGGCACTCGATGTGAACCCATGTGCACAGGCTGCTATGTGATCCCCAGGCCGAGAAGGCCAAGGGAGGAGCGCACAGCCCCTCACCACCCACTGCCTACTCCTGTGTTCTGTGTTTGTCTAGGGAAAATAATGGAACTCACTTGATTTGCCTTCACTGGTTTTTTCTGAGCCCTGGGCAACATCCTGGGTGGGAGGTATTGGCTCCAGGGACAGGATGACCTCCTGGCTGGTGGGCACCATGTCCTGGATGGCCTCATCTTTCTCCTCCTGCTCCTCGTCCTTCTCATCCACAGCCCTCCCTTCTGGGAGGCTCAGAACAGGTATCTCCAGGCCAGCGTCCATGACCTACCAGGATGCTGTGCAGCTGCCCATGAAAGCAGTAAGTCTGGTGTGCCACTCCTGAACAGGAACTGTGTTCCCTGGCCTTTGTGTAGGACTGCCCAAGTTCTTTGATTTTCATGTGCACCTGCTTCTGGGTGAAAACGTGGCCCTCCTCGCTCAGGCTTGCGGCCATCCGGCTGTAAACATCTGTGTTCCTGCACCTGGTGCAGAGATCCTGCAAGCTGGCCTCTTCTTCCAAGACCTCAGGATCTCTGCACCAGACCAGGAAGGGTCCCTCTTCTTTTGCTCCTGGGCAGGAGCTTGGGAGCTGGCTGCTGACTTGCTAGCAGCCGTATGGGGCTATGGCAGCACATAAGGGTCCTGCTTTGTGGCACAGGGCTGGCTAGGCCAGTGTGGTACCACAAGCAGTTTTCCTTCTGGCTGCAGTTTTAACGGCTGCATGGGTATGTCTACACTACAGCGCTAATTCGAACTAACGCATCCAGACTAAAAAACTAGTTTGAATTAGCGTTTTGCTAATTCGAACTAGCATGTCCACACAGAGTGGACCCTGAACTAGGGTTAAGGCTGGCCGGAAGCAGTGCCAGCAGGACGTCAGATGAGGACTTAGAGCGTGGAGATGCTGTCTCAGGCTAGCCGAGGGCTGTGCTTAAAGGGACCCGACCCCCACCCCGGACAGACAGTTCTCAGGGGTGCCCCGCTTGCAAAGCAGTCCTGGCTTGGAGTGCCCGGAGTACCCACACTGGGCACATCACACCACTTGGCCATCAGACCGGCTGCACTTGCCGCAGGCTGCCATCTGGGGAGAGGGGGCAATTGGGGGGCTGCAGGAGAGATTCCACCCCCAGAAGCCCTCAGAGCCAGCCCAGTCCTCCCCATCGGGGGCTCGTACCCCATTCCTCCCTCACCTCCTTCCACTTACCCCTCCCTAGCCCCCCTTCCTGATGTACAAAATAAAGGACAATTGTGTTCAAAAATAGAATCTCTCTTTATTGAACAAAACTGGGGGAGACTGGGAAAAGGAGGTGGGAGAGGGGAAGAGAGAGGCTGGGAGAGGGGAGGGCAACTAAAATGATCAGGGGTTTGGAACAGGTCCCATATGAAGAGAGGCTAAAGAGACTGGGACTTTTCAGTTTAGAAAAGAGGAGATAGAGGGGGGATATGATAGAGGTCTAGAAAAGCATGAGTGGGGTGGAGAGGGTGCATACAGAAAAGTTCTTCATTAGTTCCCATAATAGAAGGACTAGAGGACACCAAAGGAAAGGAATGGGTAGCAGGCTTCAAACGAATAACAGAAAGTTCTTCTTCACAAAGCAAATAGTCAACGTGTGGAACTCCTTGCTGCAGGAGGCTGTGAAGGCTAGAACTAGAACAGAGTTTAACACATTAAACGAGGTATACAGGAGCAAAAGTGCGTCCAAACCTCAAAAACACACCGCAAAAGCGATGTGCTATTGCACAAGAGAGCATCCACACTGCATGAACACTCTTGCACAAGAAAGCTCTGATGGCTTTTTCTGACAGGCTCTTTTTGCTCAAGAAACCGCTGCGGAGCGTCCACACACCCCTTTTTGTGCAAGAGTTGTAGTGCAAAAAGGAGTTATTCCTCGTAGGGAGAGGAATAACTCTACCGGCAAAGCCTTCTGTCCTGTTGATTTCCTGTTTTGGGGGTTTTGGAGAGGGGTTCTCAAAAACACACTTGAGGTGGGGACGCTCCGCTGCTTTTCATGCAAAAATGGCTGGTTTTGCAGAAAACCCTGGTAGTGTAGACATAGCCTCGGGCTATGTCTAGACTACGGGGTTTTTGCGGGATAGTAGAGGTATCCCACAAAAACCCCTCCATATCCAAGGAACGTGTTTCCTCTTCCGCTTTTTTTCACGGAAGAGTAAACGCACTCTTTCGGGGAGCCCTGTATACCTCGTTTAATGAGGCATAAGGGCTCCACTGAAAGAGAAGGCTTTTTCTAGACAGGGCCAAATGGCAGAAAAGCCTCTTCCAAAAAAAAAAAAAAAAAAAGCGGAAAAAGCTACGCAAAATGCAGAATCCTCTTAGGGTTTTTTACAATTTCAGTCTTGGATGTTGATTTGCTCCAAATAATCAATTTAATAATTGCTTATCGGTTACTGGCAAGGGTTTGCACTTATTGCTCACTGATTATTTTGGGGAACTGCAAAATCTGTACATGTCTTAAATCACACTTGACATTTCAATTGGGTGCGTTCCTGGCCCTCATCTCATTGAATAGCCAGATCCCTGGCATTACCAATTTCTTAATGTGTGAATAAATGGACCAGAGCCCCAGTTTCAGTCAATCAGGATCTCAGCCCTAGAATACCTGGAAATTGCAAAATTCACGAGTGAGGCTCCAAACCCAGATCAATCTTTTGGCTCCACCCAAAGCTCAGGAAAATCCCCCTCCACCCTGATCTGCACTGTCTCAGTTACTTTACTCCATTGCTGGAAGTTACTATTGGACCCAGTTCTAGCAGCCCCCGGGGAAAGAGCTGGAGTGGATGAGGGATGTGAGTCCATACAACAGTGGGAGCACAAGCTATGTCCTTTCTCGCCAAAGCTGAGCCAGTATCTCTGCAGACACTGCCAAGAACCAATTCTTCCTGCACAGTGACACAGGCCAGAGCTGGGACTGGCACAAAAAAGGAAAATGGTTTACTGAGAAGTGTGCCATTTGTTACCTTAAATTTATTATAGAAATATTGTTGTTACAAATTGGTACTTCCTGCAATGCCTGGTGATTCTGCTGCTTTTCTGTATGGTTTTATGCATCCCTGTACAAACTGGGAGGGGAGGGAGCTTCAGCTCCTCCCTCCTCCCTTCCCTTCCCCGACAACCAAACCCTTACATTGCTTTAAGTTGTGACAATAGAAAATGGCACATTAAATTTGGTGACACTAGCTCTTACTGCTTAGGAGGAGTTGTGGAACAGACAGACAAATATATAGGAGCTTTCTAGATTTTGTTTTTACTGGTGGTTAACATCTGCACATACTTAAATGCACCCACTGCATTGCTCACCTGGATGAAAAAAGTAAGAGGGAACATGCCAGCAGATGGGCAGTGCTGTCCTTGAGATGTCAGGGGGACTGGTCCTAGGGGACCCATTATCTATTCTGGAATTGTTGTCAGTGGTCCTGCTTAACTGAGTGGAGACTAAAAATTAAAGAAACAATGCTGTAAAATGTTACAGCAGTATCTGCAATACAATCAGACTGAAATAAGTAAAAACGATGCTCATGACCTTTAAAGATACACAAAGTTTTTAAGTCTCCTTCCTCCTCCTTCCTCCCCTCCCTCCCCACGCCGTTCTACATAGAATGCCTTAATACCAATTAGCAGTCATTACTTACCCATAGGAAATAAAACAGCAAGCTCATTATACCCTGGATTTTATCCTTGACTTTCTTTTTAAGTTTATATTTTAAAACTACTCAGAAAACTGCAGCTGCATGAAATGTTGAGGCCTAATCCTGCATCCATAATCAATTTGGTGAAATCCTTGGTGAGCTTAAACACAAAAAGGAAGCTTACAAGAAGTGGAAACTTGGACAGAGGACTAGGGAGGAGCATAAATATATTGCTCGAGCATGCAGGGGTGTATCAGGAAGGCCAAAGTGCAATTGGAATTGCAGCTAGCAAGGGATGGGAAGGGTAACAAGAAAGGTTTCCACAGGCATGTTAACATTAAGAGGGTGGTCAGGGAAGGTGTGGGACTCTTACCGGATGAGGGAGGTAACCTAGTGACAGATGATGTAAGAAAAGCTGAAGTATTCAATGCTTTTGTTTCCCTCTATCTTCACAGACAAGGTCAGCTCCCAGACTACTGCACTAGGCAACACAGTATGGGAAGGAAGCAGGCAACCCTCAGTAGAGAAAGAACAGACTAACAACTATTTAGAAAAGTTACACAAATCCACAGGGACATCTTTTAAAAAGGGAATCTACAAACCGGTCAGCCTCACCTCAGTCGCCAGAACAATCATGGAGGGGATCCTCAAGGAATCCATTTTGAAGCACTTGGAAGAGAGAAAAGTGATCAGGAGAAGTCAACATGGATTCATGCCTGACCAATTTGATTGCCTTCTATGGCAAAGAAACCGGCTCCATGGATATGGGGAAAGAAGTGGATGTGATATACCTTGACTTTAGCAAGCCTTTTGATACGGTCTCCCACAATATCCTTGCCAGCAAGTTAAGGGACTATGGATTGGGTACATGGACTGTGAGATAGAAAACTGGCTAGACTGTCGGGCCCAATGGGTAGTGATCAAGAGCTCGATGTCAGTTTCTAGTGGAGTGCCCCAAGGATCTGTTCTACAACCGGTTTTGTTGAACATTTTTATTAATGACTTGGATGAGGGAATGGATTGCACCCTTAGCAAGTTTGCAGATGACACTAACCTAGGGAGAGAGAGAGATACACTGGAGGGCAAGGATAGAGTCCAGAGTAATGTGGACAGATTAGAGGATAGGGTCAAAAGAAATCTGATGAGGTTCAACAAGGACAAGTGTAGAGTCCTGCACTTGGGACGGAAGAATCCCAAGCATTGTTACAGGCTGGGGACCAACTGGCTAAGTAGCAGTTCTGCAGAAAAATATCTTGGGATTACAGTGGATGAGAAGCTGGATATGAGTCAACAGTGTGCCCTTGTAGCCAAGAAGGCTAATGGCATATTAGGGTGCACTAATAGAAGCATTGCCAACAGATCTAGAGAAGTGATTATTCCCCTTTGTTCAGCACTGGTGAGGCCACATCTACAGTATTGTGTCCAATTCTGGGCCTCCCATTATAGAAAGGATGTGGATGCATTGGAGAAAGTCCAGCAGAGGACAACAAAAATGATTAGGGGGCTGGAGCACTTGACTTACGAGGAGAAGCTGAGGGATTTGGGCTTATTTAGTCTACAGAAGAGAAGAGTGAGAGGGGCTTTGATAGCAGCCTTCAACTACCTGAAGGTGGGGGGCTCCAAAGAGATGGAGCTAGGCTATTCTGTTATGACAGATGACAGAACAAGGACCATTAGTATCAAGTTGTAGTGGAGGAGGTCTAGATTGTGTATTAGGGAAAATTATTTTATTTGGAATGTGGTGAAGCACTGCAATGGGTTACCTAGGGAGGTGGTGAAATCTCCATCCCTAGAGATTTTTAAGTCCCATCTTGACAAATCCCTGGATGGGATTATTTAGTTGGGGTAGGTCTTGCTTTGGGCAAGTGGTTGGATTCAATGACCTCCTCAGGATACTTCTAACCCTATGATTCTAATTTAATTTTTAATCATCTTCAATGTTAGCAGGATTCGTCCTTCCTCACTGGTTTCTTCAAAGTCAGATGTTTGGCTGAATGAAGAGATTTCTCTTTTCTCTTATAGTTACTCTTGAAAACAAATTCCCACAATAATTTCTTACCATAACAAGAGATCTTGAAAGTTCTAGTGTTTTCTGTTTTTTCTGATCACACACAAAGCAGCTCATATCGAAAATACTGAAGCCTTGTCTTCAGGATCATATGAAAGTTATACGTCTGCTAAATTTGGAGACCTCTTTCCCTATAATGACCTCAGAAGCTTGAGGCAAAACCATTAGCTCCAAACTCTGCCCTCAGATATGCATACATAACATCCATTGAGTGCAATAAGAGTTGTGTGTATATTTCTGATTTGGAGAATTTGATGTAGTCTAGTCTCAAGTTTTTGCACAATGTCATTACACATTACTGGGAGTCAGTCAGTGATACCAATGGGAATTCCACATGTGGATCTAGGGTGGTACAAGGCTCAGAATTCTTTCAAGAATGAAACTTTTGAAAAAGTCTCAAAGTCAGTGGCATTTGCTAAATCTCTCATAGCAATAGTTTAAATAGAAGACCTTTCGAAATGTAGTTGATTTCATAATAAATAGCTTAGGGTATGTCTACACTACAGCGCTAATTCGAACTAACTTAGTTCGAATTAGTTAATTCGAACTAAGCTAATTCGAACTAACGCGTCTAGAACTAAAATCTAGTTCGAATTAGCGTTTTGCTAATTCAAACTAGCATGTCCACATTAAGTGGACCCTGAACCAGGCTTAAGGATGGCCGGAAGCAGTGCCGGCAGGGCATCAGAGGAGGACTTAGAGCGTGGAGATGCTGTCTCAGGCTAGCCGAGGGCTGTGCTTAAAGGGTCCCGACCCCCACCCCGGACAGACAGTTCTCAGGGGTGCCCCGCTTGAAAACCAGTCCTGGCTTGGAGTGCCCACACTGGGCACATCACACCACTCAGCCATCAGCCCGGCTGCACTTGCCGCAGGCTGCCATCTGGGGAGAGGGGGCAATTGGGGGGCTGCAGGAGAGCTTCCACCCCCAGAAGCCCACAGAGCCAGCCCAGTCCTCCCCATCGGGGGCTCGTGCCCCATTCCTCCCTCACCTCCTTCCACTTACCCTTCCCTAGCCCCTTTTCTTGATGTACAAAATAAAGGACAATTGTGTTCAAAAATGGAATCTGTCTTTATTGAACAAAACTGGGGGAGACTGGGAAAAGGAGGTGGGAGAGGGGAAGAGAGAGGCTGGGAGGGGGAGGGCAACTACAATGATCAGGGGTTGGGAACAGGTCCCATATGAAGAGAGGCTAAAGAAACTGGGACTTTTCAGTTTAGAAAAGAGGAGACGGAGGGGGGACAGGATAGAGGTCTCTAAAAGCAGGAGTGGGGTGGAGAGGGTGCATACAGAAAAGTTCTTCATTAGTTCCCATAAAGAAGGACTAGAGGACACCAAAGGAAAGGAATGGGTAGCAGGCTTCAAACTAGTAAAAGAAAGTTCTTCTTCACAAAGCAAAGAGTCAACCTGTGGAACTCCTTGCTGCAGGAGGCTGTGAAGGCTAGAACTAGAACAGAGTTGAAAGGGAAGTGAGATCAAGTGATGGAGGTTGGGTCCATAGAGTGGTATTAGCCAGGGGGTAGGAGTGGTGTCCCTGGCCAAAGTTTGTGGAAGGCCAACCCTAGAGACCCAGGAGGGGATGGACCGAAGACAGTGACCAAGCCATTTGTCTTGTGCCATCCCTCTCCAGCCTTCCACAAACCTTGGGCAGGGACACCACTCCTACCCCCTGGCTAACAGCACTCCATGGACCCAACCTCCATGACTTGATCTCACGTCCCTTTAAACTCTGTTCTAGTTGTAGCCTTCACAGCCTCCTGCAGCAAGAAGTTCCACAGGTTGACTCTTTGCTTTGTGAAGAAGAACTTTCTTTTACTAGTTTGAAGCCTGCTACCCATTCCTTTCCTTTGGTGTCCTCTAGTCCTTCTTTATGGGAACTAATGAAGAACTTTACTGTATGCACCCTCTCCACCCAACTCCTGCTTTTAGAGACCTCTATCCTGTCCCCCCTCCGTCTCCTCTTTTCTAAGCTAAAAAGTCCCAGTCTCTTTAGCCTCTCTTCGTATGGGACCTGTTCCCAACTACTGATCATTGTAGTTGCCCTCCCCGCTCCCATCCTCTCTCTTCCCCTCTCCCACCTCCTTTTCCCAGTCTCCCCGAGTTTTGTTCAATAAAGACAGATTCCATTTTTGAACACAATTGTCCTTTATTTTGTACATCAAGAAAAGGGGCTAGGGAAGGGTAAGTGGAAGGAGGTGAGGGAGGAATGGGGTACGAGCCCCCGATGGGGAGGACTGAGCTGGCTCTGTGGGCTTCTGGGTGTGGAAGTTCTCCTGCAGCCCCCCAATTGCCCCCTCTCCCCAGATGGCAGCCTGCGGCAAGTGCAGCCGGGCTGATGGCCAAGTGGTGTGATGTGCCCAGTGTGGGTACTCCGGGCACTCCAAGCCAGGACTGGTTTGCAAGCGGGGCACCCCTGAGAACTGTCTGTCCGGGGTGGGGGTCGGGACCCTTTAAGCGCAGCCCTCGGCTAGCCTGAGACAGCATCTCCACGCTCTAAGTCCTCCTCTGATGCCCTGCCGGCACTGCTTCCGGCCATCCTTAAGCCTGGTTCAGGGTCCACTTAATGTGGACATGCTAGTTCGAATTAGCAAAACGCTAGTTTGCACTAGTTTTTAGGTCTAGACGTGTTAGTTCGAATTAGCGCTGTAGTGTAGACGTACCCCCAGAGAGGAATGGACAACCGCCACACCACCACAAAGCCCAGGTTTTAACCTGAAGGCCCTAATCTGGGAGGCAGCTGTCTCGTTTAGGTGCTAAGATGATGACTTAAGTTCCCAAATACTTGTCATAAACACTGTTTGACTTTCGAACACTTTAATACTGAATGGGGCACTCCCCTATAGGAGCCCAAATTTGAAAACCAAGCACCCAGGTGAAAGATGTTGCCACTACAAAGGTCATGTAAGGCTTTTGGGGTGATTCAGTCTTGAGTTCTCAGTTGAAAAAAGTCTCCCCAGAGAATGGTTCCAGTTACCTAAGGTACCAGCCACTCTTGCTTCATCGAGGGGTTGAAACTGGACAATGTAGACCTCAAAGTGACGGGTTGGAAAGCGAAGGGTGGTCAGACCACTGATTCAGCCAATTTTCAACCTAGACCTATTCCATCTGCAAGATTTCTCTAGAGCCCCTACAACAGGGTAAAGCTATACTCCTTTTCCCACTGGGGCTGAGTGCGATAAACCAAACCATGCACTCAGTCCTTGAACACCAAATAACTTTATTTTAGGATAATTTAAATGAAAAATAATAATTACATTGTTCTTTGTAAAATTATGCAAATTTAGTAGCCTCTTAACATTGGGGAAGAGCAATGGAAAAGGAAGAGCAAACTGCACAGACGGGAAGTTCCGTCACTAAAAGGACATGTTCGGTGCCAGCACTTAAGGAGTATGTTGATAGCTATGTGTGGAACTTCTGACTGTGAAATATTTTAAAGGCGTTTTTGTTTAATCTAACATGCTTAGCTTTTGAAGCAATATTTCACAACTCAAGCCTTACTGAATGTGTGATATTGCAGACATTGCAGATGCTTCAGTCATTGACTTCCATGGCAGTTTTGACAGTAGGAGCCCCACCCTGTGTGAAGCTGAGAAAGGAAGACCTGGACTGCCACTGTCATCCTTGACTGCTGACATTGGGAGTCCCTGCTCTTAGTCCCAGATACTGGCTATCAGCCCCGGTCTCTACTCTCATCCCGGTCTAGGCTACGGGATAAGTTCGTATTAAGATACTCAACTTCAGCTGAGTTAATTGCATGCTTAAGTCCAAGTATCTTAACTCAACTTTCGGTGCTGTCCACACTGTGGGAAGTCAAAGGGAGCTCACTCTCCCTTTGACTTCCCTTACTCCTTGTAAAAGCAAGACTACCAGCATCGATGGGCGCACCCCTTTCAGTTTGAATTTGTGTGTCTTCACTAGACCTGCTAATTTGAACCCCAGAAGATTGACTGTGGGTGCTTCCATCTTATTTGTAGTGTAGACATGGCCTCAGACCTAAGCATAGGTGCTGGAACGTAGGGCACTGGGTGTGCAGTTGCATCCCCTGGCTTGAGATAGTTTCCATCATTTACAGGGTTTACAGTTTGGATCAATGATCTCAGCACTAATGTTCCCTCTAATTTTTTTAATGTTTGTGTGGAATAAATCTTGCTATGTGCACCAAGGCATGTATACAGGTGTACCACCAGAAGAAACACATGCTGCCAGATGTGGGTGCTGTAAGTGCTCAGCTAATCAGCTGGGAAGCATTTAACTCTCTTGTGGATGGCCACCCAAGTGTTCAGCGTATAAGGGACATTGTTCAGAACCCCACTTTACAAATTGTTACAGAAATCTTGGCCAACAACAGGATTCCCTACTCCCAGTTCTGGGCTCCTGCTCATAGCCCAGGCTGCCGACAACAGGAGTACCTGATCTCAGTCACAGGCAGCTGGCAGGGGAAAAGCATAGAAAAGCAATAACTGGCCTTATTACAGTCCATTATTACTTTTCCATGATTTCTCATGGCTTGTCTGCAGCTCAGCTGCAATTTTTTAAACAAGCATCCTGCAATTTAAGTAGACCCTTACTCATGACCCCATTTGCTACTCTTCATTATCCTCCAAAAGAGAAATAGGAGGTTCTTAGAAAACCCTTGAGCACTGATTAAAGACCTTCAAAAATCACAGAGTGATGTTCATCATATTTCTGCATATTAAAGCAAGAGCACTTATAACTGGATGCCACTGAAGTCTACCAGGTATTTATCTTTTAATTCATGCTGTCTTAGGGTGCGATCTTTGATTCCTTGTGTAACCAAAGCTCTCATCTAGGTTAATAGACATTGGAGCTACCTTGGGATTTCAGTAGTAGGCCCTTAATGCTCCACATAAAATATCCTTGTATTGGAGAAGGAAATGAGTGGAACAGGACAGGTCCTGGTACAATAGGTGGTCCATTATCTGGCTTTCCAACCAGAATTCCCTTACTAAAAATGGAATATCTACTTATAACTTTTACTAACCCTCAAAAAGGAAATATTGTCCAATTTCTGATTCAATGTTTTGGTAATAGTTGAAGTTTAATGGCAATAAGTAATATAAGGAGATGGGTGAAGGAAAATTGAGTGACCAAACTATTGACACCTATTAACGTAATTTGACTTTTCATATCTAGCCAGACTGAAACTCAACAAGATTGTGACTTAAAAGCAACTGAATAAGTTTGAAGTATTTGCACCTGTTTGTGCTTTCTATTTACTATTCTTTTTGTTTTGTTTCTAATTAATATAATTTCAAACCAATATTTAAAGACTTCAATAATAACTGCATCTTTAGTGTACAAATGGCCTTTTAAAATGTTGAATACTTGACCCTTCCTCACAAATCATAAGGACATTTCTGAAAATTATACTGGGAGGAATTGATGGGCTTGATCATGGGATGTTGGTAGCCAATGTGGGTAGCAATTGAAAGACACTATGATATAAATTCTCTTTGAAGACCAATATGAAATGAATTGATGGTATCAATCCATGTTATAATGAAGAGAGTCCATGTCACAAAAACCCCATCATAATTGGCACTAATGTGGCATCCTTGTTGGTAGGTTCTGCAGAGCAGTCTAAGGACTGACCAGGTAAGGAGAATGAACAACTGCAGCCTTCATTTTCAGAGGGGGAGCCTGGTCAGAACTGGCTGCTGTTCATGGGGGACGTGTGAACCTAGAACTGCCATTGGCCTGAGTTGTGTCTGTTCTATGCATAAACAAACGACAGGGCTGTCAGTGTGTTATCTTTCAGCAGCACAAAAGCACTTAGGCCATGTCTACACTGGGAAACTATTTCAAAATTACTAAATTCAACTTAAGAACTCCCAATTTAACAAATTCAAACTAGCATGTTCTCGCTATGGGGAAGCATTGAAATAAGTCTGAGACAAGCTCCCTTAATGAGAATACACTACCTCAGGCTTAGAGAACTAGGAAGCACTCTGCAGAGCTGTGGGAGGCCTCCTGGAGGCCAATAAGTTTGAATTGTGGCACTGGAGTGTCCACACTACCGTTATTTCGAAATGACTATTTTGGAATTGGCCTTACTCCTCATGAAAAGCAAAGCTCAAATTCCACAGCTTGTTATTGCAAAATAATGGGCTTGGTAGTGTGGATGTCCCACTTACAAATTCGACCTGTGTGTGTGTGTTTGTGGGGGGGAGGGGCGGTTACTTCAGAATAAGGTCCTAATGTAGACCAGAGCTTAAAGATTTTTCAAAAATGCCAAAAGTTAATACTATTCTTTAAACTTTCTACAGATCCAGAATTTCTGTTCAGGAAACAGGATATTTTTCTTGCAAAGTCATTGCTAGAGTTACTGCTCTGACTTGTACCTGGGAGGGGGCATTGGCAGAATGTATCTCAGCATGGGAGATGAAACCAGTGGAGTGAATCAGTGATGAATAGTCTCGGTCAATTCCTCATAATGTGAGGGAATGTTCAGTGAGGAGTAAGAATCAAGAGACCATTCCAGAAATTGTTTTGTCCTTCATTTTGGAGATCTTGACACACTAGAGCCACAAAAACACAGATTTTTCATAGCGTTCTAAGGATTTTTTCACCTTGACTGTGTATTTGGTTATGAACAGAGATAGCTTTGAATTTTGGGGGACAGAGAAGGCAATGCAATAAGAATAGCTACCAGCTGGGTTTTGTTCTGTAATCTTTTTAAGAACACTGCTGTGACTGACACAATAAACTTGCTTTGTTTTGGGGGATGGTGAGGTGGCTGACTGAAATAAAAACAGTCCTGTTTGAATTGAATCACCCCGGAACTTGTGAATCTGAACACTGACATTCATCATGCAGATCTGGTGAATGTGAGCACCAGCAGAAGCTCCAGTGCACGCCTCCTTCTTCACTCACTTAAGGCTTCTGGTTCTCACACTGAGAATTAATTAAAAACTAATTTTTAAAATTGTTGCTATCAGTTATCCTTTCAATTAAATAAGAAGACTTGAGGGAAATGTTTGTGGTCACTTGTGGCCACTCATGCATCTCTCTTTGTAAATTAATAGGAAATATATTCCCACAGATACCTGCAAATGCTCCTGTGAGTCATGCTGCTTACTGTTTTTCAGCAGACATCTGTGGTAATGAGCTAGGTTAATCTGTTAGTGAAAAACTGAGACACAGAACTTGGTGAAAAATGTGTTCTGCCCCCAAGTACACAGTACAATTCCAAAAACCCATCTCTCCCTCTTAATGTCTTATAATGGATTACATGTTAATGGCCAGTGACCTTTTTCCATTTAATAGGACTCCATTGATCAATGTCTTTTTAGACATATTCTTCCAATGAGTAATCTAGGTAGTTAACAAATTATGTAAAAGGCCTCCAGATAGTATAGCAATGGATACCATAGAAATGTGAGTGTGAATAGTGGTTCAATACATTCAAAATTCATATTTTTCAATTTCTGATTTTTTTAGTCATCCTGGGTTAGTAGCAAGACTTATTGATAGAGCTGGATTATTTTTTTGACCAAAGAATGTTTTTGGCTAAAATATGAGATTCAGGTTAAACAAAACATTTCACTGGTTCATTTTAATGTTGCTGATATTAAAAACAACAACAAAACAACTAAAAATAACCCAGACCCAAAAGTTGAGATATGTCATTTCAATATCTTCAAAATGCAATGTTTCAACTTTTCAATTAAAAATAATTTGTGATTTTGAATTTACCTGTCATTTAAAAAATTAAAAGAAAACCCAAAACTGAAACAAAAAATTAGGGAGAATGACTGGTGTGTAGTATACACTGAATTGTGAACAAAAGCTAAGAGCAAAAGGGATTTCTGGTCTTTGTGTTCTCTAAAACGACCTTCAGAGGAAATAATGAGTTTTTCACTTGTTATTTATTTATGGGTTGTATAAAAGGCTTGGAAGATTTTCCCAATAAAATTTTTTCCTCCAGCTTTTTTTAGGGTTTTTTCTGTTTTTATATTAGAAATTGTCTCCTCCCTCCTCTCCTAGTTTCAGCAGGGGGCTCTTTTTGGAAGATCAGAGTGCTAGAGGGTGAATGACATTAGAGATCAAAGTGAATAAATATTATTGTGAATGGAAATGATAAAGTTTTAAGATTTTGGCTTAGGACCTATTTAATTGTAATGGTTATAAAATAGTCACAAGAAAGTAGCTTAAAGTTTCACCGCCCTTCAAATAAAGTCCAAGAACACTCCTTGTCTGAGTTTTCTATCTGAGATCTCCATTGAAAACAGGAATTTAATGTTCTTACTGATTCTGGGATTTAAAAGCCTCAGAAAAAAATTCTTAAGCTTTTGAACTATAAAGTCTTGGGTGCAGGGACAGTCATTTACTTCATGTATGTACAGTGACTAGCATAATGAAGCACTGCTTTGGGTGTCTTCTAGGTACTATGAGAATACAAACATTACTTAATGTCACAAATCTCTCCAGCCTTGTTTATATAAAGAAGTAAAAAGGACACAATTCTTTTTTTTCTTTGCAAGACACTTTTAAAATAATAGTTTGTACTCCTCATATAACCTTCTGTAACAGGTTATAAACCTGATGCTTTTAATAGTAATAATATTAACTAGCATGACCCTGTGCAGGTGCAGGTGCACAAATCCGCATGAGAATACATGTGACCTCTTGTGCTCTAAGAGAGACTGAAGCTGTCTCCACACTTCAGATGAGATAGCAAAAAAGATGCAGCATCATGGCTACTCTTATCTGTGAACTAGCCATGATACCAGCCTGTGTGATGGAGTGCATATTGTACCCAGTAATATATTGGGTGATGTTTGAATTCTTGATGTACTGGGCCTCCTGGAGCTGTTACTGTGACACAGAGATGCTTTGAATAGTCTACAATGCAAGATCGGTTCAAAGCCACAGTTGGCTCCAGAACCTGCAGTAATGTCTGACGAGACACAAGGCTTGAACCAGCAAGAAGCTAAGCATTTCATGTGATGTGACTTCTGTCATATAGTTACCCCATTGAGCTCAATGGAATCTGTGTATACAACTTGAGTCCTCTGATTTAGATGGAATGAGAGAAACTCTGCTGCACTGTATTCCTGCCCTCTAAAAGGACTGTGATTACTCAGTGCTGAGAAGAACAATCAGGCTAATAATCTATTCTTTTCATTGCTGATATTATATGGCATGCTTACAGAGATTGCTTTTTGGAGGAATTCAGTCATTTACATCAGAAAGAGAAGGAAGGGAAAGAAAACTGAGCAGATGGGACTTTGCATCACTAAGGTGAAATATAAATTGTTAAAATATAGATTTGGTTGAGAGAAACATCTGTACAAACTGGGACAAACAAATACAAATTGAAAAAACCTCAGACAAACTATTTCCTCTGCTTTCTGAAGTGGCATAATTTACACAAATCCTTGCTTTCTGGAAAAAAATATCCGCAGTAGGTAACATTTTGTCTCATACACCTAAAAACCCCAGATATATAAGTCTGATTTGAGACCCAAACTGAGCACAATACATATAAACTTTATTTATCTTCCACAAGATGGAGCTGTATGATTTGTGCTTTTGGACAAAATTCACTCCATTGGCAAATGGTCTTTTGGTTATAGTACAAGGACAGAACAATCACTATGATCCATCTTTCCTTTCTCACTATTATGCTAACAAGTTGTTGAAATTTTATTCTAGATGGCCAGAAGATGGGAACTAAACTTACTGATAGTTTTAGCAAGATGGCTTCTGAATCTTAAAAAGATAATTGTTTATTTAAAGAGGAAAGGAAATCTATATCCTTTTATATAGCAGACCAGAATGAATTTCCTTGTGTGTAGTGTTCTCTCAATTGTCCTTCTTTATGTACTTTGGTGATGACTCTGCATTGCAGATTTCTTTGGAATATGAGTCTTGTAAAAAATGTTTTTGTAGTGTACAGATTGCCATATACAAGGTTGTGTCTGCTGTCAGAGTCATGTGAAGATACTGGGACCAAATAATAGAACTGAATACCACGTTGTTTAATTACTCATAGATGTATATGCTTTCTATTACATTTAATTTATTTTCTCCAATTTGTGTTTAATTTTTTGGTTACTTTATTTGTACTTCTGTCTAGTGGTTTTGCACACTCAGGGCTTGTCGCTCCTAAAATAGTTACTACAGCCTAGTTAATTTAGCTCGAGTGAAAGGGCCATTCTGGGTATTTTTATACAATGGCTGGAAGGTGTGATTCGCAGCTCAGACAGCCGTACAGATTCTAGGTCTGTCTGAACGAAAAATAACAGTGTGGCCTGGGTAGAAGAGATGGTGGCTCAGGTTAGCCACACAAATGGAACCTGCCTGACCCGCTAGGTATGCGTAGGTAGCCCAAGCTGCTGCCCATGCCATCACAGTCACACTACTATTTTTAGTATACTAGCTAATACATATGTCTACTAGTGCTGGGAATCGTACCTCCAAGCTACTGTTTAGGCATACATACTATGAAACAAGCTACACAGTGATTGGATTAGCAGTTAATGAATTGTGTTAGTCAAGCTGCAGTCTGTGGCTGCATCAACACTGCATTATGAGCTTGAGCTTCAACCAGAACCTCCAAATGGGCCATCTAGCTGGAATTTAAAGCCTCGCTGAATTCAAAAGTGTCGGAGGAGTAGCCGAGTTATTCTGTCACTGGAAAATCTTGAAAAACAACAAATAGTCCAGCAGCATTTAAAAACTAACAAAACCTGTAGATGGTATCATGAGCTTTCATGGTACAACCCACTTCTTCAGATGAATGGAGTATTAAAAGTCCAGATAAAAAAAACACCCAAACAAACCCCACTCAAAACCTCACAAAATAAACAAACACACCTCAACCCCCCCCCCCAAATACCACATATTTTGTTAGTCTTTAAAATACTACTAGACTATTAATTGTTTTTCAAATTTTTCCACTTAATTCAACTGGTTGTGGGTGGGTGGGAGTTGGGTTAGAGACAACTCTTGATTTATACATCAAGGTAACACGTCAATGAAGACTGTCTCTGTTACTATATATTGTTTCTTAGACTATGCCTATCCAGAAATAAAAAACCCACACCTGGCCTGTGAGTGTGGAGGTTTCCAGGGCTTGGGCTTGGGATCCTCTAGCCTGAGCCTGAGTGTCTACACAATTTTTAGCCAGTGATAGCCATGTTTTGGGTTTTTTTAATGCCTGTATAGACATACCCTGAGTGACTAGAGCAGGGGTGTCCAAACTTTTTTCAAAGCGGGCCAGATTTGATGAAGTGAACATGCATGAGGGCCGACCATTTTGCCTGACATTCTTTGAACCATTAAAATTAAATGCAAATTAACTATTTTATGCAAAGTTTATTGCAAACGGCATACTTTTCATTTCGTCACATGATGACAAATCTAAACAGGTGTTAAATCACTCTGCCTTTCATATCTGAAGGCCAGATGAAAAAAAAAATCCAGGACGCTGAAATATATGTCAGGAACATTGTAAAGTACATTACATATTATTGGTAATAAAGGTTGTCTGTCAACTTTTAAGTTCAAAAAATATGAACAGGAACATAACACCAAGTATATATGTTGTGTCCAAATATATTTATAACTGATTTAGACCAACTGACATTAACTGAGATTTTACAATGTATTCATCTCAATACATATGGATTCGTTGGGGGCCATAAAAGATAGATATTGCCAAATTACCTGTGGGGCCGTATTAAACCGGAACACGGGCCGCAATTGGCCCGCGGGCCGAACTTTGGACATGCCTGGACTAGAGGCTCCAGAGAGATTGAAATTCCATTGTTTACAGACACACTCTTCCCTGAACAAACACAATTCTTTCCTCAAAGAATTTATCTTCTAAATAGACAAGATACGTGCCTAGAGAAAACATCTATTATATTCATTTTGCAGATTGGGATCTAAGGCTCAAAAGTGACAATTTAATTGCCAAATTTCACACAGGAAGTATGTGGAAAAGCTGGGAATTAAAACCAGCTTTTCTGAGTCCCATGGCAAAACATTAACCACAAGACTTCTTCTACCCATTATTGGAAAATATTTCCTTTCTCTGTTCAGGAATTAATATAGCACTCTTAAGGAAAGATCTTACAAGTACACTGTTATAAAGCTAGCTGTAAACTTAAATATGGACACCAAGAAAACAATTATGAAGAAAACTTCAATTATGTTTTCATCCTCTTGGAAGATTGCTTAAAACTCCCTTACCCCAGGCTACACTAGGAGATAAGTTTGAATTAAGATACACAACCTCAGCTATGTTAATTGCATAGCTAAAGTCAAAGTATCTTAACTTGAATTTTGGAATTGTCCACACTGAGGGAAGTTGAAAGGAGCACACACATCCTCTACCTGTCCATTAAACTCTGAGGCTGTGTCTAGACTGGCCACTTTTTCTGGAAAAGCAGGTGCTTCCGGAAAAACTTGCCAGCTGTCTACACTGGCCGCTTGAATTTCCGGAAAAGCACTGACAATCTCATGTAAGATCGTCAGTGATTTTCTGGAAATGCTATGCTGCTCCCGTTCGGGCAAAAGTCTTTTTCCAAAAGACTTTTGCACAAAAGGGCCAGTGTAGACAGCACAGTACTGTTTTCTGCAAAAAAGCTCCGAACACGAAAATGGCGATCGGGGCTTTTTTGCATAAAAGCGCGTCTAGATTGGCCATGGACGCTTTTCCGGAAAAAGTGCTTTTGTGGAAAGCATCGTGCCAATTTAGACGTGCTGTTCTGAAAATGCTTTTAAAACATTTCCGGAAAATCATGCCAGTGTAGACATAGCGTGAGACATTTCCATACTTGTGTCAACTTCTGAACTTCATGATCAGCTTCCACAATTAAACATTACAGACAACTAAATACAAGAAATCTTTATTATTTATTTATTTATTTATTTAGCTAAAATATTTTTACCTCGCCTCTCTATTTAAAATATTTGAAGCGGCTTACACAATTTTTAAAACACAGGCACTCAGACATCGCAGATCATGCTTTGAGGAGAAAGTTTGTGACATACATCTTAACACACTCAAAGTTGCCTTCACTGAACAAGGACATTCCACCAGACATTCCACCAGAGAACGAGATTGCCTCATAGGACAGGATGCTCAAAAAGCCCATGACAACCTGCTTCAGTACACCCCTTCCACACTCCTATTTGTCACCTACCACCCCACACTGGAAACGATCCAATATCATCAAACAACTACAACTTAGACTCACTGGGGATCCCATCCTGTAAGAAATCTTTCCTGAACCCCTCTTCTGGGCTTCAAACAACTCCCAGCCTCTCCAAGCTCATCATCAGAAGCAAGCTCCTCACAGACCAGGAGGCACCAACTCGAAGTGGCACCAAACCTTGTCAGAACAACAGATGCAAAACCTGTTGTCATGGCTCCTTCCCCACTCTGGCATGAAAAATGCACAAGTGGGGGCCAGCAAGTGTACCCCAAAGCCTTATCTACCAGGCTTCGGTATAAAACTTCCCCCAAAATCTTAAAAACCTAGATCTTGGGGATAAAACTTCCGCTGTCACCAGCCAAATGTTGATAAAGAAATCAGGGGAAAGATCATTTGGGAAATCTCACCCCTAAAATAAAAATCAGGGCACACAATTAACCACTGCCAGGTTAATAAAAAGAAAAGAAAGAACTTTTATTATTACAACAATATTCCTGTTGCAAGCATAATGACTAGATAGGAAGGTAACAAAATATACTTATGGAGAAACTCCATGGGCCTAGAACTTAGTTACAAAGAAAAGCCAAAACATCTTTTAAACAGTGCCAGATCTCAGATCCCATACCCAACCCTTAAAACAATAAAGCTTAACGAAACTATCTAAACTTTACCCTACTTACAGAAAATGAAGAATGGTGTCTTGGAGAGAGAGAGACATGCTTGTCCCTCTCTGTAGCTGCAGAGAACACACCCAGAGAGACAAAAGGGAGAAAGGAAAAAAACCAAATTCCTTTGTCCCAGTTTGAAAGTCCCACCTACATTCCTACTGGTCACTCCACCTGGCTAGGTGTAGTTAACCCCTTAATCCCCAGGCTGCTGGCTAACCCTCATAATCATAACACCTGTAGTCATATTTCTATCACACTGCAACGATTCAGACCTCCCCCCTTGTTGCAAGATCCATGGATCCTAGATGTGCCTATCACAATATGTAGTATACCTCATTCAATACACTAAATACTTTAATAACAACTATGTGGGTGAAACCAATCACTACACTTTCAGATGAATTCACATAGGACAATGACAGAAAACCATGATGTCACCTATGGGTGAATCCTTTTCACAAAGCAATTACTCTATATCTGATCTATCAATCCTCATCCCCAGAGGAAACCTGTGCAATACTTTGAAAAGACAAGCCTGGGAGCTTAAATTATTTACACTGCTAGACACTAAAAATCATGGACCGAACAGAGAGGCTGGATTTATGGCTTATTACAACAATCTGTTACCCACTAACCCCCACTTTTTGTCCTTTGACTACAGAGGTGTTAATAGACCACTCTATCTTGAAAGGCCTTTGAAATTTATGGTAACCTATAACAGTCTTTTCCACCTTGCAGTTTGCTGTGATGGTGGAAGAATCTTTATCAGACCTGAACAAGACCTCTGTGTTCCTCAAAAGATTGTCTCTCACAAACAGAAAGTTGGTCCAAGATGTAAGACAGGGATCTGAAGAAATGCTTGCAATGCAGCCAGCTGAAGTTGTTTAGCTCTGTAAGATAATTAACTGTTGATATGTAAATACAGCTCATGCTGGGATGGGAAAGGAATCCAGGGCGTGGTTATGTAAATCCAATTCAGCCAGGCCTGATGGAGGATCAGTTGTTAGAATGGAATTTGATGTATTGTAACTAATTTGGGCTGTTGTGGGGGTCATAAATCATGCTACCCCTAAATGTGGGAACTGTAAAATATGACACGAGTGCTTGCAGGAGAGACACCATCATTGTAAGAGGTCTCAGATGAACAAGCCTCCCCCTTCCAGAGATGAGTGTGTTGGGAATGATTCTGGATACACTGGGTGCTGGTGAAAGCAAGCAGAGGATTTATTGGTTCACACAGTTAGTGGAGTACCCATCAGAGGGTTAGTCTGATGAGCACTAACTTAACCAAAACATACATTAGATTATATAGGTAACAGATTGATGGAAAGGATGTGATTTGATAGGTCTAGCAGCGGAAATAAGATATGCACATCAGCCAATGAACTACAAAAATTACACAGTATCTCTGCCCATTGCCAATTAAGCATGTAATCACTGAGGGTATGTCTACACTACAGCGCTAATTTGAACTAACTTAGTTTGAATTAGTTAATTCGAACTCAGCTAATTCGAACTAACGCATCTAGAACTAAAAACTAGTTCGAATTAGCGTTTTGCTAATTCGAACTAGCGCGTCCACACTGATTGGACGCAGGGGAGCATTTAAGGGCAGCTGAAACCGGTTCTGGCAGGGCATCAGGTCAGTAGTTGCATTGTGTGGCTGCTGTCTGAGGCTATCTGAGGCTCGTGCTTAAAGGGACCCCCCCGGACAGCCGGTTCTCAGCTTTTCCTGCTTGCTTGCCCACCTCGCCGAGGGACAGCAAAGCGTTGGTCTCTGTGCCAGTGTGTATCGGTGCTTCCCTTCGGGGACGCCGCCGCAGGTGGCAACATGGAGCCAGAGCTCGCCCTGAACCTTCTGGTGCATTTTCTGGACTTGCTGCTGCAAGCCTGCCAGCAATGGCTCGAGGCTGCCTGGCACCACCTGGTGCATGTCAGCCCCCTGCCTCTCCACCTGGCCGCCCTGGGGGCCATGGAGGAGCCGCGGCGGCGCCCCGGCACCGGCGTGCCCCGCCGCATCTGGCGTCTGGACACCAGCAGTGACTGGTGGGACCGCATCGTCCTGGAGCGCTGGGACGACCGACAGTGGACCCAGAACTTCAGGATGAGGAGGGACACCTTCCTGGAGATCTGCAAGTGGCTCGCCCCTGCTCTGCGCAGAAGGGACACTCGCATGAGGCCCGCCATCCTCCTCCAGAAGCGGGTGGCCATTGCCCTCTGGAAGCTCTCCACGCCGAACAGCTACCTATCCGTCGGGAACCAGTTCAGCGTGGGGAGATCCACAGTCGGAGCGGTGCTCATGCAGGTACGGCACTCTTCAGCAACTGCGCCAGGGAGGAAGGGGGGCTGCAAGGAGGGGATGGGCCGTCCCAGGGAGAAAGGGGGGACGGGAGGAGGCGAAAGTGCCCCGCACCGGAGGGGTCAGGCTGTCCCGCCTGTACTACATGCCGCCAGAGGGCTTGCTTCCGGGAGTGGGGCGCGGGGCACTGCTAGGGCATGAATGCTCCCACCCACCCGGGCGCCCCACTGATTGGCGCTTTGCTGTGTCTCTCCGCAGGTGGTCAAGGCCATCAACCGAGTGCTGCTCCGCAGGGTGGTCTGCCTCGCCGACCCGGACGCCGTTATCTGGGGATTCGGCACCCTTGGCTTCCCCAACTGTGGGGGGGGCCATCGATGGGACGCACCTCCCCATCCGTGCCCCGGAACACCAGGCGTCCCGGTACATCAACCGCAAGGGGTACTTCTCCATCCTCCTGCAGGCCGTGTGTGACCACCGGGGACAGTTCACAGACATTAATGTGGGCTGGTCTGGCAAAGCACACGACGCCCGGGTGTACCGCAACTCCTCCGTGTGCCAGCGGCTGCAGGACGGGATCTTCTACCCCGACCGCCACATCAGGGTCGGGGACGTGAACATGCCTGTGTGCCTGGTGGGGGATGCCGCCTACCCACTGCAGCCGTGGCTGATGAAGCCCTACACGGGGCACCTCAATCCCTCCCGCCAGGCCTTCAATGCCAGGCTGACCAGGGCCCGCATCGTGGTGGAGGGGGCCTTCGGGCGACTGAAAGCCCGCTTTCGATGCCTCCTCACCCGTCTGGACCTGGCCGAGCACAACATCCCTCCCGTGGTGGCACCATGTTGTGTGCTCCACAATTTATGTGGGAGAAAGGGGGAGGCTTTCCTGCCAGCCTGGATGGCTGAGGCTGACCGCATGGCTGGCCACTACGGTCAGCCCCGCACCGCCGCCGTCCGGGAAGCCCAGCGGGGGGCCGTCCGGATCCGGGAAGCCCTGTGGGAGAGCTTCCTGGTGGAGGAGGAGGACTGACCTCTCCCTTGCATGCCCCACTGGGGCCTTCTTCCACCCTACCCACCTTCCCCTTTCCCCTCCCTACCTACTGTCAAATAAAGACACCTGTTTTTCAAACAAAAACGTCTTTTTATTTAACATAACTGGGGTGGGGGAGGGAGGAAGGAGGGTGGGAGAGGGAAGGGGGAAACCTGGGACGAGGGAGCTGGAAGGGGAGGGAAGGGAGGAAGGGAAAGGAAAGCTCAGGGGTGGGGGTCCGGCTGCCTCTCCTGTCTTGCAACACTGCGGGTCCGGGGGCGTTGGTGGGGAATGGTTGTGGAGGGTGGGGCAGGAGGGACGGGGGGTGTGGAGGAAGCAGGAGCGGGAGCAGGAGGGGGAGCAGGGGGAGCAGGGAGAGCAGGAGCAGGAGAAGGGGGAGCAGGAGCAGGAGCCGGAGCAGGAGGAATTGGGAAACGGTCGAGCAGGCTCTGGAGGTGGCCTCGCAGGGCACGGCCCTGCTGCTCCAGTGCCTCCAAGCTCCTCCGGCGCAACCTCAGGTCCTCCTGGACCCAGTGGTCCTGGATGCAGAGCTGGTGCTCCAGGAACTGGAGGTGCCGCCTCTGGTAGTCCTCTTGGTTCGTGGCTCTCCTGCTGGCCCGGGCGCGGGCGGCTGCTGCAGGCGGGGTGGTGCGCCCTGCAGGCCCAGGTGCTGCGGCTGTGGCGAAACATGAACAGCGGTCAATTACCCCAGGGGCCCAGGTGTGTGAAACCCAGCTCCCCTCTGCAAGGCCAGGGCCCCTGCAGGATCCCCAGCTGCTGCTCCGTGGTGGGCAAGGCCCAGGCGCATGGTCCCTGGGCTCCCTCTCGCCCCAGCCCCCCGTACACATAAGGGGAGCATGATGGTACTCACATGTGGACGCCTCCCCGGCCTCGGACGACACAGGTGAGTAGCTCTGTGGGATGCCTCGGGGGTCCCGGGTCTTGGGCAGGCTGCCGGCAGGCTCCTGGCTCTCGGAGCCCTCCTCCTCCACCTCCGTGTCTGGGAGCGGTCCCTCTGTCCCGGGGTCTATCACCTCCCGGGGGGCAGGGACGGCATGAGCCCCCAGGATGCGGCCCAGAGCCTGGAAGTGGGGGCACGCCTCCGGGTCGGCCCCTGGCAGGCAGGCCCGGAAGTAGGACTGCCGCAGGTCCTTGATTTTGCAGCGCACCTGCTCCCGGCTGCGCTGGTGGCCTCTGGCGGCCAGGCTGGCAGCCATGCAGCCGTAGACTGCCGCATTCCTGTGGCTAGTGCGGAGATCGTGGACATTGGAGGCTTCCCCCCAAACCTGGATGAGGTCCACGATCTCCGCCCTAGACCACGCGGGGGCCCGCCTCTTGTGGCCCTGGGCAGGCTCCTGGGAGCCGCCAGGCTGATCCCGGGAAGAGGGGGAGGGTTGGGGGGCATCCAGTTGCTGGCTCATGGGGTGTCAGCTGCTGGGTGTGCTGGCACGGGTGCTGGCAGCCTTGCAACTGGCACAAACCCCGTAGCCAGCCCGTGGCCTTTAAGGGCTCCGGGGCCGGGAGGGGGGCAGTAGAGTTTCCCTGGTGTTGGCCAGAGTGGCCACCAGGGAAAGCTGGGGAGGACTAGCCTCCCACTAGTTCGAATTAAGGGGCTACACAGCCCTTAATTCGAACTAGTAAGTTCGAACTAGGCTTAATCCTCGTGGAATGAGGTTTTCCTAGTTCGAACTAAGTGCTCCGTTAGTTCGAATTAAATTCGAACTAGCGGAGCGCTAGTGTAGCGCCTATGAAAGTTAGTTTGAACTAACGTCCATTAGTTCGAACTAACTTTGTAGTGTAGACATACCCTAATACAGGTAGTTATTCCTAACAGGCTAATTGAGCCAACATAAACATGATGGAAGCCCCAAAATGGACATGTCGGTGTCAATTTGTTTTGCTGAAATTGTGATGTCTATTGCGAGATGACTTCATCCTTGTGTTGGCACAGTCCTTGGGTACGTCTACACTACAGCGCTAGTTCGAACTAACTTCCACCCCCAGAAGCCCGCAGAGCCAGCCCAGTCCTCCCCATCGGGGGCTCGTACCCCATTCCTCCCTCACCTCCTTCCACTTACCATTCCCTAGCCCCTTTTCTTGATGTACAAAATAAAGGACAATTGTGTTCAAAAATGGAATCTGTCTTTATTGAACAAAACTCGGGGAGACTGGGAAAAGGAGGTGGGAGAGGGGAAGAGAAAGGCTGGGAGAGGGGAGGGCAACTAACATGATCAGGGGTTGGGAACAGGTCCCAGATGAAGAAAGGCTACAGAGACTGGGACTGTTCAGCTTAGAAAAGAGGAGACGGAGGGGGGACAGGATAGAGGTCTCTAAAAGCAGGGGTTGGGTGGAGAGGGTGCATTCAGAAAAGTTCTTCCTGAGTTCCCATAAGAAGGACTAGAGGACACCAAAGGAAAGGAATGGGTAGCAGGCTTCAAACTAGTAATAGAAAGTTGTTCTTGACAAAGCAAATAGTTAACCTGCGGAACTCCTTGCTGCAGGAGGCTGGGAAGGCTACAACTAGAACAGAGTTTAAAGGGACGTGAGATCAAGTCTTGGAGGTTGGGTCCATGGAGTGGTCTTAGCCAGGGGGTAGGAGTGGTGTCCCTGCCCAAAGTTTGTGGAAGGCTGGAGAGGGATGGCACGAGACAAATGGCTTGGTCACTGTCTTCGGTCCATCCCCTCCAGGGTCCCTAGGGTTGGCCGCTGTCGGCAGACAGGCTACTGGGCTAGATGGACCTTTGGTCTGACCCAGTACGGCCATTGTAAGCTCAGGGCTCAGGGTCGGGGGTCTCAGTGGACCACCTTGATTTTCATGCACACCTCCTCCTGGGTGGCCAGGCTGGCAGCTCTCCTGCCCTAGATGGCCACTTTCCTGTGCCTAGTGCGGAGATCGTGGACGAGGTCCACGATGTCCGCACTAGCCCAGGAAGGTGCCCGCCTCTTGCAAGCTCCAACAATAGCAAAAGATGCAGTATAGTAGCCCACCAACTACTTTTCCCTAACTTGTTTGTGGCAACAGTTGCAGGAAAAGATGATTTTACTGTATGACAATTTGCTTTCACCTCCTGAGGAGAACCAGTTAACAACAGATGACAGCAAGGTGGTCTCCATGATCTTAACTCTAATATGCTTTTTGTTATACTGGGCCAATCTGTCTTTTAGACTTTTAAAACAGAACTGCAGAAAAGTACTACTGCAGCAATACAGTTGACAGGAGAGATCATATGGTTAGTGTCTGAAAGTCACTGAATCTAAGACAACATTTTACAGTGCTGCCAAGGCTAGGGAAGATGTCTAAAATCAAAATGTTCTTGACATAAATTGTGCCAAGACACTGAACAAAAGAACAAATCCTTCCCTGGCTTTGAGGAAGAAGTTGAAGAGACCAACAAAAGGGATTTTACACAAATCTTCCCTATGCTTTTAGCAGAGGTACAACTCTGTACCAGTCCATACTCCTTGCTGCGCATAATGGGCTCAGTCTAATTCATAATAATTTTGTAACTTTGTCCTCTTATTCCTCCTATGCTGTTATCTATCATCAGTCTGGCAACTGGGGTAGCAGAAAGAACCAGTAAGACACTCAACTGGGAGCCTTAGATTCTATTCATTCCTCTTCCACCAGCCTTTTGTATGTCTTTGGACAACCAATTGTATCTATTTTTGTCTCTGTTTCCTCATCTGTAAAATGGTAACTCCATCTTCTTTAGAAGGGCTGAGATTCATGGTTGAAAAATGCTAAGAATTATGACTTGTCATATTTGCCTTTTCTTAAATTATAAAGACTGCAATCTGGGAACATATAATATTTGCTCTGCAAAATGACAGGGATATTTTGGGTATTTTAGTGTAGTGGATTGTTATTAATAATATAATTAAATTATGGTCCTCCTAAATAAATATTCATTTTTATTTAGGCTGATAATATATTTATATGTAGCTGATTTATTCGAAATATAATTTCTTTCCTATTACTTAATTTTCTTACATATACATTTTAATATTCTTTATTCCTTTGAAGTCAACAGAAGTTTTGTCACTGATTTTGATGGGAGCCAGGCTGTGCCAATTGACAATATTTTGGTGGTATATAAATTAGATCCTCACTGTATCTGGATTATATAGACTGAATTATTTATATTATATGACTATGTGTATGTGTGTCACAAATGTTTACAGATTATTCATAATAGGAAATGTGTCAATTCTACAAAAAGACATTTGCAACCCTTAGTATGCACCATGTAACTATTTCCCTCCCAAGAATCTAAAATATTAAAACATATTTGGTTGAGATATTCTTGAAAGATTTTCAGAAATGGATTATTCACATGAATCATGTGAGTTGAATTGCATCCCATGAGGGAAAGCATGAAAGGTGAAAGGGCAACATTACTAGCCAACTGGTACAGTACTTGTGTCCCACCAATAAACAAGATTATAAATTAAACACAAGAGCAGTTAGAAGTGTGAAGTTCATAGTGTGAAAAGGAGGCATGTAATAACAGGGAATGCTACTGAAACAACTTAAATAATCAAGTGAAGGTGCTTTATTTGCAGGTAAGTATAGTGCAGCCCACACACTTCAATCAAGCCAGCGGTAGGCTTTAATAAGCAATAATAAAGTGTGAAAGGTGGCTTTCTGAGAAGGGTGGAAAGATGCATGTGTTTATTGCTTATAATTATGTATCCAATAAACACAAACCAAAATAGAAGCACCATGTTGCCTTGTATTATGCCACCCAAGCACTGTGGTACCCCACTGTGTGTAACTAACAAATGAGTTGGCATCTTTGTCTGATAATCTCTGGAAGTACTTACATCAAGAATTGAAAATTTGATAACCTGGGTAATGCAAACACAAAAGAGTAGTTGGTTTTTACATCCTGCATGTTCTGGCAGAGTTTTAGGCTGTATAGTTAACAGAAGAGTATCTGCCTAATAAGAGACAGGGCAGCATGCTGGAAGATGTTTAAAACAACGTCCTTGTTTATTTTTGACCTGTTTTATTTGGGAACTCTGTTTTAGGTTTTCACATTGTGATGAGTATTTCCATACTTATTGGGCTTACTAATTGCAGGTTTTACTTAGAGTATTCCTATGTACATGAAACAATATTGTATTGTTCACTAATCATTTACCTAAAATAACTCAATATTTTCTCTAGTTACTTAATCTTAAAGCTTGTTGAGAAAATTACACCAGGATATCTTGAATCAGTTTTTAAACAGATAGGCTACGTCTAGACTGGCCACAAATTCCGGAAAAGGGATGCAAATCAGGTAAGTCAGCATCGGGAAATCCGCGGGGGATTTAAATATCCCCCGCGGATTTAAATAAACATGTCCGCCGCTTTTTTTCCGGCTTGGGGAAAAGCCGGAAAAAAAGCATCTAGACTGGCGCGATCCTCCGGAATAAAGCCCTTTTCCGGAGGATCTCTTATTCTTTCAAGTAGGAATAAGAGATCCTCCGGAAAAGGGCTTTATTCCAGAGGATCGCGCCAGTCTAGACGCTTTTTTCCGGCTTTTACCCAAGCCGTAAAAAAAGCGGCGGACGTGTTTATTTAAATCCGCGGGGATATTTAAATCCCCCGCGGATTTCCCTATTCTGACTTACCTGCTTTGCATGACTTTTCCGTAATTTGGGGCCAGTGTAGACGTAGCCTATGTGTTGGGGGAAGGGTGTGTGAACGGCAGAGGCCACTTGCTGGAGAGAGTGCTTTTGAGGTCCATTCTCTCCTCCCACTTCCACCCCCCCTCCCGCTCTGGCAGGTTCACATGTAGGGGATTGGTCTCCTCTGAATTGCTGTGCTTGACCAGGAGTGGATGCTGCCCAGGTATGGACATGAGCCTGTGCCGTGTGCGGCACTGCTGTGTATTTCCATGACCCCAGTTTCCTTAGTGGTGCTTTGTCATGGGAAGGTGTCCCACCACAGTCCAGAGTAAGGCAGGCCTCCCCAGGAATTTTGTGAGAATGAGCGAGGGGTTTCTGTGTGAGAGCGTCATGGAGCAGAGTTCTCCAGTCTGGAACTCCATGTGTACACATGAGAACAGGCTGTTGTGTGGCCCTCAAGTTGAGTAGGCTGAGAGAGGAGCATGCAGCCCCTCACAGCACCTCGCTTGTAGATAGGGAAAGTTATAGATCTCTTCTGAAGTACTCGCCTCGAGTTCCTCTGAAGTCTAAGAGATATCCTTGGGAGGGGAGGACAGTCATCTCCAGCATGAGGAGCAGGTCCTGGCTAGTAGGCATGGCATCCTCCTACTCCTCCTCATCCTCCTCCACACCACCCTCCTACAGGCTGATGTCAGGCGTGTCTTGGCTGGACTCAACAATGATGGTGGGGGATGTGAACAACTCCCCTCCCAGGATGGCATCCAGTTGGTCATAGTACCGGAAGCTGTGTAGTGCCACCCCGGAGTGACTGCTCTGCTCCCTGACCTTGTGGTAGGCCTGCTGGAGTACTTTGATCTTCATCCAGCACTGGTCCAGGGTCCGGGTGTGCCCTTGTTGGCCAGGCTGGCAGTGATCCAGCTATAGATTTTGTCATTCCTTTTTTTGGTGTGGAGATGCTGGAGGTTGGTCTTTTTCCCCCCAGACCTTGATGAGGTCCAGGAGCTCCATACCAGTCCAGGCCGGAGCTCACCTGAGTCCCTGGGCAGTAACAGCTGATGGAGCAGCAGGAGTGCTGGCAGCCATGGGAGGGTCTGAGGGAGCAGGGGCATTGCTCATGCCAGCCTTGTATGGTGCTGTCTCACAGGGGGCTTTCAAAGCTGTTCATGTGTGAGAAGCCCTTCTCCTGCTCCCAGGACTTTTAAGATCTGCAGGAGGAGCAGAATAGTTAAAATCCCAGGCACGGCCAGAGTGGTAGGAACTGCAGCTGTGAGAGGCCTCTCAAGGCTAATTATTTTGAATTAGCAGCACTGGAGCATCCACACTAAGGCTATTTCAAAATAACTATTTCAAAATTAGCATTATTCCCAGAGGAAAATGGGGGTACAGATTTCAAAATAAGCAGCCTGTTATTTCAAAATAATGGGCTTGGTAGTGTGAATGCTGCACTTATTAATTTGACCGAAGGGGGGTGATTTTGAAATAATGGCTTAGAGTACATCAGGATCTTGAGTATTCTAGAATGCATTTCATCAGGACCTGGTTACTTGAAGACATGTGACTTGTCTAAGTAATTTTTAACATGTTCTTTCCTTATTTTAGCTTTTGATTCTTCCCCATTTTCCCTGGTAGTCACTCTGGTATCTACTTGGTGAAAATGGAAAAAAAAGTCATTAAGCACCTTTGCCATTTACACATTTTCTGTTGCTGTTTCTCCCCTCTTCACTGAGTAATTGTCTTACCCTGTCCTTGGTTTTTCTCTTGCTTCTAATTGTAGAATGTTTTCTTGTTACCTTTTATGACTTGAGCTAGTTTAGGCTTGGTTTGTGTCAGGGCCTTTCTAACTTTGCCCCCACATACTTGTGATATTTGTTTATATTCATCCTTTGTAATTTGAAAATTGTAACACTTAATATTTTCATATTCTTATTAATCATAGGCTTTAGTATATTAGAAAATGGTGACTGCTATTTTGCTCATTTACTAGATAATTAACATTGTGCTCACGATTTGTGTCAAGCTTTATTAAGATGATAACTGGCATTTTATTAAATTCACAAAACAACATATAAAATGTATTTTCATTGAACAAAACAACCATAAATATTTTGGATACCTCAATGTGGCTTATCAAAACATGTTTCTCATTTAGAACTAAATGATTTATTAAATGGGGATTAACTGCAGTCAGTGAATTAAACTGTTTATTTCAGGACACTCTGAGAAAAATGTGAAATATGCCTAAATGACAGTGGCTGGAGCTTACTCACATAAGTCTCTTGAAAATGAGACAATCTCCTAAATTACTTAGTCTGACCTATTGTACCATGTTTGTGAACCTTGACCTCAAAAGTTAAGATCAAGGGGAAAACATGTTTATAGAGAAATGCGGTCTTCAGCTCTCTTTTTGATGGAGGCTTGATGATTCGGCATATTTATTTTTTACTAGGAGGCTATGCCCCCAGCTTGCTGCACTTGCCAATGCCTCTCTCATAGGCGGCAGGCAACCCCGGCTCTCCCCCCTGGACACCGGAGAGGGATGGGCTGTGGCTGCGCCAATCTAGGTCCCTTCTCCGTCTACCCCATCAGCCCAGGTCCCTTCTCCGTCTACCCCACCAGCCCGGGTCCCTTGTCTCTCCTGCCTCACCAGCGTGGGTCCCTTCTCCCAACCCCTCCCCCCACACCAGCCCGTGTTCTGCTTCTACCTCCCACCCTCCATGAGCCAGGGTCCCTTCTCCCTCCCCCACCTCCATTAGGCTTGGTCCCGTCTCCCTTCCATGCCAGCCTGGGCCCCCTTTCCTCCACATGAGCCCTGGTCCCTTCTTTCCCCCTTCCCTGCCAGCCTTGGCCCCTTCTCCCCCTCATGAGCGAGGGTCCCTTCTCCTTCCCACTCCACCAGGCTGGGCCCTTTCTCTCCCCGTCCCCAGTCCTAAGCCCCCACCCCTCCTGGATGTGGCACACTCCAGGCCCGGCTCTAAACCTGGTGGCTGGGGAGGCACAGGGGTGCCTGGTGCCCTGCATGGGGCGCAGCGAGGTGCAGGTAGTGCATGTACACATGATACTCCAGGGTACTGAAGCCTGCAGAGGTGGGGAAAGCAGCAGTGCAGGCAGCAGCTGTCCTGAGCTCTTTTCTGTGTGGTCCCACTTGAGCTGTTCATTGTCCCAACCCTGGCTGCAGGGCCTAGGGCTGCCCGTCTGCCTGCCAGGAGTGGAAGGGAAGGAGTAGACAGGTTGGTGTGGCAGCTCCCCTGGTTGCTCTGGCAGCCACAGTAAGTGCAGCCACTGGGAGAGGTGAGTTTCCACAAGGGCAGCTGGACAGTCAGGCACAGTGTTCCGGCTCCCCAAGAGCCCGCTGCTGGCACATAAGCCTGGCTGCGAGCCCTGCTCCCAGCACCTCTCTGCTGTCCTGAGCACTGTACCCTCCTCCTGCCACCGCTGGGCTGCCACAGCTGCAATATGGGGTCTGCCGGCTACTGTGCCATGTTTCTTGGACTGAAAGCCCCGTGGGATGGGGGAGATGGGAGGGCAGGATGCAGAGGGATGTGAGGTCATCACTCAGTCATCCCGCAGGAATTTTTTTTTAAAATATAGAGAGAGATTTAAATGTTTTAAGAGATTATAAATTTAGGCCTTAACATATTTTATAGAAAGACAGGATTTCATTTGAAATAGGTTTATTTTTAAAAATAAAATCTTATAATTTAAATAACAAAAAAATTCATTTAATTTTTTTTATTTACCCTGAAAACCAATGTTAGCTGCTTGGAAGGCAGAGCTACTGGCCGCAGCAGCATAGAAGTAAGGATAGAAGAAGGTTATGGCATTGTCACCCTTACTCCTGCACTGCTGCCTGTCGAGCTGGGAGAGGAGGGAGGGCAGGTCAGTCAGCAGCTGCCGGTCTCTGTCCGACTCTGAAAGCAGCAGTGCACAATTAATGGTGGCAATACCATGACTCCCTTAAGATCCCATTGCAACCTCATTTTGGGTCAGGACCCCCACTGTGACAAATGCTGGTCTCTCTCATCGAAGCTGTATAATATAGAGTAAAAGCAGACAACCCTCCCCCGCCAGTTTTCATGGTGGGAGACCAGATTTCACTATCTGTGATGCATCTTTCATGGTCATTAATTTGGTAGGGCCTTACTTATGTGGCAATACATTCAAAATACTATTTTCCAATCTAATCAGCTGATCCTCTAGCAGTTGTAGTGCTGTCTGAATGTCACACATACAACTGGAATATCAGTAACTTCCTGCAACTAACTGTAAGGCTAAAGAATAGTTTAATTGTTAACAACATACCAGATGAAATAATGGTATTTTATTTGAAGACTTGTCTGCAATGCACTCTCACTTTGAGGAGGCCTTAGTAGCGACAGGGAATTCTGGCCATACCCACAGAATGGGTAACTGTACCCTAGAGAGCAGGGACTCTGTGAAAGACTAAATAAATAAATATAATGGAGGGTGCCTATTTCCTAGAATTGGAAGGGACCTTGAAAGGTCATAGAGTCCAGTCCCCTGCCTTCACAGCAGGACCAAGTACCATCCCTGATGAATTTTTGCCCCAAATGGCCTCCACAAGGATTGAACTCACAACTCTGGGTTTAGCAGGCCAGTGCTCAAAGCACTGAGCTATCCCTCCCCTAATGGGTTATAGTGCAAAAACACCTGAATATGAGCTCTCAGCACAAAGCTTTGGCAAAAAAGGGATAACTGACCCCTGGATATATACAGGGGAATAGTGAGAAGGAACATAGGTGATGTCACCTCTGTGCATGGCATTGGTGAGACTGTACTGGAATTCTTTAAAAAGATGTTGACAAACTGGAGAGGGTGCAGAAAACAGACACATGAATTATTCTAGGGCTCAAGAAAATGTTTTACTCTGAGAGATTTAAAGAGCACAATCTGTTTAGTTGATCAAAAAGACTGAGAAATGAAAATTTCAATTCATAAGTATCTTCATGGTGAAAAACTGCTGAACACCAAAGAATTATTTAATCTTGTAGAGAAGGGAATAAAGAAAATCAATGGTAAGAAGCTAAAGCCAATTCAAATTAGAAATAAACAACAGATTTTTAAGTGAGGGTAACTAACCATTGGAACAAATTATGAAAGGAAGGATGGTATGGATTCCCATCTTTTTACTGCATCATCTTTCTGGAAATGATACTATAGCCAAACACAATGGCTGCGTCTAGACTGGCATGATTTTGCGGCAATACTTTTAACGGAAAAGTTTTTCTGTTAAAAGTATTTCCGCAAAAGAGCATCTAGATTGGTATGGATGCTTTTGCACAAAAAGTGCTTTTGCGCAAAAGCATCCGTGCCCAGTATAGACGCACTTTTGCACAAGAAAGCTCCGATTGCCATTTTAGCCATCGGGCTTTCTTGCGCAAAAAATTAAGGTGCCTGTCTACACTGGCCCTCTTGCACAAGTATTCTTGCACAAGAGGGCTTATCCCTGAGTGGGAGCATCAAAGTATTTGCACAAGAAGCACTGAATTCTTACATTAGAATGTCAGTGCTCTTGCGCAAATTCAAGCGGCCAGCGTAGACAGCTGGCAAGTTTTTGCGCAAAAGCAAGTGCTTTTGCACAAAATCTTGCCAGTCTAGATGCACCCAAGGGCTACATCTAGACTGGCATGATTTTCCGCAAATGCTTTTAACGGAAAAGTTTTTCCGTTAAAAGCATTTACGGAAAAGGGCGTCTAGATTGGCATGGAAAAAGCACTTTTTGCGAAAAAGTGTCCATGCCAATCTAGACGTGCTTTTATGCAAAAAAGCCCCGATCACCATTTTCACCATCAGGGCTTTTTTGCGCAAAACATATCTGAGCTGTCTACCCTGGCCCTTTTGCGGAAAAGCTTTGCGCAGAAGGGACTTTTGCCCGAACGGGAGCAGCATAATATTTCTGCAAGAAGCACTGATTTCAGACAGTAGGAAGTCAGTGTTCTTGTGGAAATTCAAGCGGCCAGTGTAGACAGCTGACAAGTTTTTCTGCAAAAGCAGCTGCTTTTGTGGAAAAACTTGCCAGCCTAGACACAGCCAAGGTGTCGGGTTCAGTACGGGGGATAACTGGCTGAATATATTGGCTCACTAGAAGATTTACCCGGCATTGCTCATGTCCTTAACTCAAATAAGTTTTGTTTTTCTTCATTTAAATCATTATTCTGGGGAGGGGCTGGGGTATTCAGGCTATCCTGTGGCAAGAGGCCCTCTGCCACTGCAACAGCTTGGTTCCAGGTGAGAAGTGCCTGTTCATGGAAACTGCAGTGGCACACTGGGGGAGGGGTGCATGTCCCTTTGCTGAGCGACAAATAGACACATAATCAGACAAGCTCTCTGAAATATATAGTGGATAATCCCCTTCTCCACTGCTGGCTCCTGCTGTCCTGGTCTCTATCTCTGGCCCCTTGCTGCCCCCTATGGTCATTCTACATGTAACTCTCTCCTCCCAGACATTACCCTTTCCACTGTGCAAGAAACAATCAAATTCCAGGCACAACCCATTGTGTTGGCATATCCAAACCTTGACCTTTCTTAAATTATGAACGGAGGAAGCTGCAGTCACAGTATTGGGTTTTAAAGTGAGTAGGCAGATCATTGATGCACCCACTTGTGTGTGTTTGCCTCAAATTCAGTGCAAAGTGAGCCATGTGAGGTGTCAAATGAAAGCTTATGCTTTGCTGATTCTGACTAGGCTACTCATGTACTTGTATGATCTGCGTGTGTAATGTTATGGATATGCACGTTGCATTTATATTTTAAATGTTTTCTACTATGAGGGGCAGTTGCTCAATGCTGTATGGACAATGGCTTTTAAAGGTTGCCAATTGACACCTGAGGAGCACACAGTGGCTCTTTGCCTGAGAAGGACACACCTGGATACTCCATGGCTCCTTGCCTAAAGAAGGACATAGTCTGGTTTGGTGGTAATGTGATCAGCTCTATTTTGGGAAGACCCAGAACCCGGGAGAACAATGGATTTCCCTCCACGTGGACAGGATTATAAAAGGATCCTGAGGGTGCCTCCATCTTTGTCTTTGCTCATTTGCCAAGGACAGAGGACCCAGAAGGAGTCGTGGACCCATCCTAACAGCGGATGTACACCAACTGGCAGGTTGTTATATCTCTGCTAAGAGCCTGCATCAAGAACTTGGTGATTGATGTATGTAATATATTTGCAATCTTTCTCTCAACCTTTTCTTTACTTTATTAATAAACCTTTAGATATTAGATTCTAAAGGATTGGCACAGCATGCTCTTTTGGGTAAGATCTCAGGTATAAATTGACTCGGGACTGTGGCTGGTCCTTTGGGATTGGGAGAACCTGTTTCAGAGTTAATGAGGTTGGTTTTTATAACCTCTCACCTGTGTAAAGTGGGGTGCTGGTTGTGGAATAGGTAATGCTGGGGTATCTAAGGGGGTTGCTTATGAGACTTCTTGCTGGCTAGCGTGGGAGCTGAAGAATTCTGTTACTGGTTGGATGCCTAATAGGGAGAACCCCAGTCTTGAGCTATAAGTAGCACTGGTTCTGAGCAATTTGCCCTGATTTGACACTCTCAGCAGTGCTCCAGACATCCTGTTATATTACAGCTGCATATCAAATTTGGTGGTCTTAGCTCTTACCCTTTAGGAAGAGTTCTTGAACAGACTCACAGACATATGGACAGACAGATGCACATTTCTAAAATATATAGTAAAGATGATATACAGGAGATTAGAATAGATTGTCTAATCATCCCTTCTGGCCTTAAAATCTATGAATCTACTAAGCGACTTATTTTGATACTCATTTCATTTATAGCACAGCACACATTTATCTTTAATGTGACTCTTTGTCCTAGTTTACACTACAGACATATGTCAGTATAACTGCGTTGCTCAGGGATATTGAAACTGCACACTTTGGCTGTGTCTAGACTACATGCCTCTGTCGTCAGAGGCATGTAGATTTGTTGTTTTGGCAAAGTCAAATGAAGCCACGATTTAAATGATCGCGGCTTCATTTAAATTTACATGGCTGCCGCGCTGAGCGGACAAACAGCTAATCAGCTGTTTGTCCGCTCAGCGCGGCAGCCATGTAAATTTAAATGAAGCCGCGATCATTGAAATCGCGGCTTCATTTGACTTTGCCAAAACAACAAATCTACATGGCTCCGTCGACGGAGCCATGTAGTTTAGACGTACCCTTTGAGTGATGCAGTTATATCAGCTGAACTCCTGGTGTAGATAGCATTATGTTGACAGGAGAGTTTCTCCCACTGGCATACCTACTGCCTCTCCGGGAGGTGAAGCACGTAAGCTGACATGAGAAGCTTTGTGGCTGGCATAAGTAGCATCTTCACTAAGCACTACTGTGGTGCAGCTGCGCCGTTGCATCACTGTAAGCGAAGAGAAGCCCTTTCTGCCCTTACTTACATATTTCAGAGACATGTACATTGCCTTTATTTTCTTCAATTATTGATTATTATAGGCTAAGGTTTTCAAGGGGGCTTATTTGAGTTAGATTGCAAGTGTCATTGAAATTCAATGAATTAGATACCTAAATCCATTAAGTGCTTCTGACAATCCCAATTGTAGTTACTTTTGGGGGGTAACACCTGTTATCCCCACAAATTCTCCCATTCCACTTCAGTGCATTCAAACATTAACTCCACATTTTACCTCTGCTGGAAAAGTGTCATCCTACAATTCACATTAAAGCAGCCTCACAGTCTTCTCTTTTTTCTAATGGAGTTAACTTTATGAATCAAGGACAACAACAAGGAGGAAGGAAAGAGAATTGGGAGGTTGATGTTCTCTCTAATCTCTTCCATCCATGTGCACCCAGGCATATGTGAATGTGCATCACCAGTAGGAAAAAAAAGCTAGCTGTGGGCACCCTGCTAATCACCTGGGCAGCATTTGAATCTCTTCTGAATGGCTGCACAAGTGCACAGCTACAGGGAACATTGCTGGTGGTGAGAGTTGGGCAGAAAAATAGAATCCTGGTTCACGACAAAAAATGAGAGTTGAAATGTGTTTATGTTCAGAACTGGGATGAAGAAGAGAACTTTTGATTTTTTTTCTAAAATAAAATCGTATACACAGCTGTACCTCACAGCAGTTCCTCGCCCCCATAGCTTTTAGGCCAGAAGGGGCAATCTATTCTGACCTCCTGTATATCATGAGTAAGTAAATTTAAACAGTTACCCCCATACTGAACTCAATAACTTGTGTTTGGCTACAACATAATTTCAATAAACGTGATGCAGACTTGATTTAAAGATCTCAAGAGATGGGAACCCATACCATCCTCCCCTTCATAATTTGTTCCAATGATTAATCATTCTCACTTAAAATAGTATATCTCTCTGTCCCTCCCATCCCCATAGCTTTTAGGCCAATGTTTAGGGCACGTACCTGAGGCGTGAAAGATCCAGGGTCAACTTTCTGCTCTGTCTGATTTGAAGAAGGGGTTTGCATCAATTCTCTCATGTTCCTGTCAAGTGCCCTAACTGCTGGGCTACTGGCTATTCTGTATGCTCAATCCCTGAGTTTGGACTGAAATTTGAGAAATTTTCTTAAGTAAAGCTTTATTGAAATGTATCAATTCCTTCAAAATATTTCAGACTTGATCAATTTTCAGACCAAAAAACCCCTCTCAAAACCCCAATCCCCACCCCCCCAGCCCTCAACCTAGTAAATCTAGTAGTAATAGCTCTGAGCTCAGTTCTATCAGGTGACCATACTTTGTGGCTGTGTCTACACTGGCGTGATCTTCCGCAAAAGCGGCCACTCTTGTGCAAAAACTTGCTGCCTGTCTACACTGGCCGCATGTTCTTGCGCAAGTAAGCTGACATTCTAATGTATGAAATCAGGGCTTCTTGCACCAGAACTCTGATGCTCCCATTCAGGAATAAGCCCGTTTGCGCAACTGTTCTTGCGGAAGAGGCCAGTGTAGACAGGCAACATGAATTTCTTGCGCAAGAAAGCCCTATGGTTAAAATGGCCATCAGAGTTTTCTTGCACAAGAGAGCGTCTACACTGGCATGGATGCTCTTGCGCAAAAGCACATCCCTTGTGCAAAAGTACATGCCAGTGTAGACACACTCTTCTGGAAGAGTTTTTGCAGAAGAACTCTTCAGCAAAAGAGTTTTTGCGTGAGAACATAATCATTTGTGCATAGACGCAGCCTGCGTTTAGTGAATAAAGGGTATGATTTTGCAAGGTGCCAAGTACTCTTAATGCTCCCTACTTCCCTTGAGGATATGGTGAATTTTTTCAAATGTCTGGTCTCTGTTGTATTCATATATTCTTTCCCTGTATCTTCAGTTTCTTACTGTGACCCATTTATTTTTAATCCCCTCTCTGTACCTTTGTGCAAACTCCGTTCACCAAGTTACCTCATTTGTGCCCTTATCTATATACTCTCCATTCTAAACCCCCAATTAAGAGATTCTCATGCACAAATTACAATAACCTAAACTATTACTTATTGTTTGCTTAGTCTCCTAAAATGTGCTTTTATCCATTTGTTCTAACAGATCTGTTCTCTTCTGTTACTGCCTACATGCAGCTGTTCTTATTTTACACCAGGTTGTTATTTTTCTTACTGGACTGTTTTTGTGGCCTTGGGCTTTTATTTGTGAGCTTGTCTTGTTGTGAGAGGAGTGTGTGTGCACCTGATTTACTGCATAACAAACAGCTTTCTCTAGCCTCTCTGCTTTACCCTGTTCTCTCCATAGGCCAAGTTTTATTTACACATCAGACACAGGAACCCTTTTTTGATCAGCAAAATCTGAAATGCTGTATCAGCACAAAACCAAACACTAGTAAAAATTCCCTTATATTTTATAACATAACATTATTTAGCATATATTTAACTAACAGCTTGACTAGCTCAGTTTTCAAATATGCTTTACAGTCTGCCTTCTAATTTTTATAGTTTGTTCATCACTGTGAATTGTGAGTGCTTTTTGACCCTCTTGTAGGTGGTAAGATGACAATCTCTCTCCCTCCTTTCATTGTGGCTGCACATTTTTCTTTTGTTTAGAAATTTATAGGAACATTTAGAAAAAATGTAGTGTACAAACCCATTTCCTTTTCCATAGAATAGTGTACCATATATATCATTGTACAGCTAATACTTGATCAGCTTCAGAAGTTGATCTCTTGATATGTCCCAAACGATCTGCAAATACTGTGAAAATGTAATGAAATGTGTCAGTTTAGAATAGAATGTCCCTGCTGAGCATCAAGGCTGTGTCTCCAGGAGCTATCTAGCCATTGTGTTAGAACTGCAGGCTCATGAATGTTTTAGTTTGAACAAATACAGAACCCTTCAAGTTCTGTTCTTTATATACTCAGTTGGCTGGGGGAATATGCTGCAGGGTTACTTGGCCATCTATTATAATATATAGCTGAGCTTTCCCTCATCTCTGCATTATTCTCTTACACAGGGGATAATATTAGGTTTTCCTCTCCCTATTATAAAATGCTCTTGCCTGTTTAAAATCCTGGAACTTGAATACTTTGTAGATGTCTAATTAGCATTATAAAAAGACATAAGAATCCTTGGAGAATGGTGGTTCCTTCTGAAACAGCAATGCCTAGTTTCCTGTTGAGATTCATTCACAAACATAAACTAAATTAATAATTTTATTTTAATTTTTAACTATATGTTACCTTCCCTTTAGTAGAAAGATGAAAGTTCAGTCTTAGGGATCCAACTGGTAAATGTTGCTGCACATAAGAACTTGATACCAATGTGATATACATAGGCTTGGCAGAATTTAATATTTGTTTTTTTATTGCTTAAATTGGTAATATCAGTGTTTGCTTATAAGCATATCCAAATTATATCAATTTAAATTTTCACAGTAATGCAAAGTTGAGAGGGATCACACATTTAAAGACAATAGATTCTGAAAAAAGTTAAAACTTTATAACTGTTAAAACACAAACCATCAGTATTACATCTCAAATATACAAAATATTATGACCAAGCTTCCACCAAATTTTCATAGGTCCTGTACTTCCTGGCAGATTTTCTTGCCTCGGAGGCTCACAGCAGCCCACAATTTTAGGCACCATGCCTAGAGCTTTAGTTTGCTGAGCTCTTTTCACCATGGCTGAGTCTAGACTGGAAAGTTTTTCCGCAAAATCATCTGCTTTTGCGGAAAAACTTGCCAGCTGTCTACACTGGCCGCTTGAATTTCCGGAAAAGCACTGATGATCTCATGTAAGATCGTCAGTGCTTTTCCGGAAATACTATGCTGCTCCTGTTTGGGCAAAAGTCTTTTTCCAAAAGACTTGCACAAAAGGGCCAGTGTAGACAGCACAGTAGTGTTTTCCGCAAAAAAAAACCCGATCGTGAAAATGGCAATCGGGGCTTTTTTGCAGAAAACCGCGTCTAGATTGGCCACAGACTCTTTTCTGCAAAAAGTGCTTTTGTGGAAAAGCATCCTGCCAATCTAGATGTGCTTTTCCGAAAATGCTTTTAACAGAAAAGTTTTCCATTAAAAGCATTTTTGGAAAATCATGCCAGTGTAGACATAGCCCATCAGCCAGCATATGGTAAAACAGAGAATAAATTCCACAGCCCTTTTCTCTGAGTGGAAATGGGGAGGTGGGTATTGGGCGGGGAGAGAACCTGGGCCCACCTTCTACTCCAGGTTCTATCCCAGAGCCCTGTAATAGTAGCTGCTATGTGAGTCCCCAATACCCACTATATGACAGCTCAAAGATCCCTGGCTACTTCTCCACACCTTTCCCAGCACCTTCCTTCTCTCTGGTTCATGTTCCTGTGTGCAGTTGTTGTCTCCATTCCTCCATCTTCTCAGCTATATGCACATGCCCTAACTGTTGGCAAAGCTCCTTTTATAGCCACTATGAACTAGTTTTCTTAACTACCCCCCCCCCCCGCTCCCCCGATAGACTCTGTTGGTTCTAAACCAGCCCCTCTCTATTACTCTGGGAACAGAGATCTCTTTAATGCGAGGCTTATATATCTCCCTGCACTACTTTTTTATCGCCCTCTGCTCTGATGGTGTCACAACATATAGCCTTAAATCAAACCCTAATAAGGTCTCAAGCAGCCATTTTCTTAGCCGACAGTACATATATAGATTACTAATGGAAATATCTTTATTTGTATACATGACTTGAAATTTACGTTTATCAACAATAATCAAATCCTTTCAAGCCTATGTATACAACAGAAGGAAGAGTATGAGGACATTTCTATAAATGTAAGGAAGTGTCATTGTTCCCAGAGCACAGACTGAATCTTTCCTGTGGATGATTCAGCTGTATATTTATAATCCAAAAACCTTTCATGGGTTTCTAGGTGTGACCTCAAGTTCTGGGAGTGTAGGACTGGCACTTTTTTCTACAAGGTGTAACAACTCTTTACAAAATATAAAAGCTGATTGCCTGGTCATTGTTAGAAAATTACCCTTAATTATCTCTTAGAAAATTGGAAAGTTAATTTCCACTTCATCTGCAAGATTATCTAGTTGTGATCATTAGTAAGGTCTGATAAGATCTTCATATATGATGAAATAAACCTTCAATAAAAGTGAAGATTGCTTGAGAACATTTTGTATGGCTACATATTCTTCCAAGCTGCAATGTTTGTAACCTCCAAAATTCCTTTATTTAAACAGGGTGGGGAGCAGAGTAAAATATTTAGGCCAACCATCTGTGCACTTTCAATTATCTTCTGCTTCCTGTATCTTCAGTAAAGGAAGGATCTCTGTGTTTTCTGTAGGATAGGTTTCATTTGAGCCTTTCTCCCTCCAGGCTTCATGATGCATTTAATTTCTGTTGGTCCAGTTCTAGATGAGACTCCTTTTTAATATTACAATTATTCTGGCATTAGGTTACTATAGAACGGCATAGGTTCTATACATCAAGTAGTGGTTTTCTAACACTCCTAAGTCTTAGCAGCCTATGGCTATTAGTAATTCCTTTGTAGTGCTTTTAACAAAAGATCTTGTAGTGCTTTACAAATAAGGTAAGTATCATTATCCTCATGTTACAAAGATGGAACCTAATGAACAGCTAGGAGGCACTCAGGACATGTGTAGTCTGCAGACTCATTTTGAAATGACAAGGTGAGCATCCACGCAGAAAACCCATTTTTTTCAAAATTATTTCAAAATAATGGGCTTGCTAAAGCGAAATAACAACTCCTCATTCAGCAAGGAATAAGGACTATTTCAAAATTACTATTTCAAAATAGCAGTGCAGCTGTGCTTATTTTGAAATAATTGGCCTCCAGTACTTCTCACAGCTGCCCTGGTGGCCACTCTGTCCACACCCTTCCAAATCGATAGCTTCCCTTCACCTACAGGCTTTAAAGCTTCAGCCAGAAGGGAAAGCACGTGTGGCACCACACCAGCCCTGCTAGTCCCATGCCACACAGCACCCTTTGTTGCTGCTATGGCAGACTCCAGCACTCCCTCTGAGCCCCCCATGGCTGTAAGTCAGCCTACAGCCACCTCTGAAGCCCCTGCCTGGGGATGAAAGAGGGCACCATTGTGAACTGGTGTGGAGATCCTGGATCCCATTGAGGTCTGGGGGGGGAGGAGACCAACATCCAGGATCTCTACACTAAGAGGAGAAATACCAGGTCTATAGTCAGATGCCCATCAGCCTGGCCCAGAAAGTGGACAGCTGGAACCCGGACCAGGTCTGTATGAAAATTAAGCAGCTCTGGCAGACCTACACAAAGGACAGGGAGCAAAGTTCATGCTTTGGGTGGCACCCCCAATACTGCCAGCAGCTGGATGCTATCCTGGGAGGGGGTCAGGTCGTGGACTCTGGCCTGGCCATGCTCATCATCAGCCTCTATGAAGGTGGGGCTGTGGAGGAGGAGGAGACAACAATGAGGAGAAGGAAGAGGAGGCCATCATGAACACCATGCCAACCATTCTAGAGGTGGTCATCTCCCTGGAGCTAGAACCCCCTCCCATGATTCTCCCAGTTCTCGGACGAGGCCAGGGAAGGCCCTTCAGGTGAGTTCCATTACTTTCCTTAGACCCACACACGGGAAGGCAGTGGGCAGTGAGGGGCTGCGTGCTCCTTGCTTGTCCCTCTCAGCCTGTGGCTCACATAACAGCCTGTGCATGTGGAGCACCAAGCCAGAGCAGACAGCCACATGAGGGTGTCATACAGGAACATTTCACTTCTTCTTACAAGGACTCCGTGGTGGGACACCTTTCCACAACAAGCCACCACTAGGGAGTCTGGGGTTAGGGAAACACACAGCGGTGCGGCACACAGCATACGGTCATGCCCTCACTCTCGCCCAGCATCTGGTCCTGGGCAAGTGTGGTGAGGCGGAGGACACTGATCCTCTGCATGAGAGCCTGCTGGTGGGAGGAGGAGGAGAGGACGCCAGTCGTTCCCTCCCTGCAAGCAGCATCTGCTGCTCACACACACCTCCCCCCTGCCTTTTCCAGAGGGCAGGAATAGCAGTTCTTTCTGTGCAGGATGCTGGCACTGCCAGACCCGACATGTGCAGAACATAGAAGGAAGCTGAGCCACCCTGTCCCACCCCCCCACTGCCTACAGGCTCTCAGCCTGGTCAGCACCTTCCCATGGCTGCTTGCCCCTGGGACGTGGGGGTAGTGAGGCTCCCCATGGATGTTCATGCCCCTGCAGGAAATTGCCCTCTGCCTAGGCAGTAGATGGCTTTGCTTGAAGCACATCACCATTGTCTGACCCAGCCCTTCAGTGTCAACTCACAGATTAGGGCTAGGTTTCATGCACACTGTTTCCTGGGATAACTGCCCTTGTCTCTTTTCTTCACAGCTGGACCAGCTGTGAGTGTGGTGCATCCACCACCTCCTATGCTATCAGCATGACCCTGCGAAAGCTGTAGGCGGAGACAACCCTAGGATGACCTGGCGAGGGAACACCTCAAGTGCCTGCATGCCCTCCAGTGGAATTTCAAGTGGAGGAGCAGGGGCAGCTCACCAACCTGGAGGAGTGCTGTGCCGACCCGGAGCTGCATGCACCATCTAGGAGCAGCTGTCCCAGCAGCATGACTATTGTGCATTGTGTTCCACAGCACTGTGGAGTGTTTGCTCACCACCATTGAGTGCTTCCATGGCCACCCTTCAGCACCTGCTCTCCCCCCACATCCCTCCAGCATCTGCACCTGCCCTTGTCCCTGCCCCCTAACTCCCCCCCAGGGCTGCTGAGGGCCACAAACATGAGGTGGTGTGACCCCATCGGGCAACCAAAGTGCCCAAGGCAGGCCTCAGCCCCAGTGCCAGCCCCAGACCTCAGGCACTCTGTCCCTGTCCTCCCCACACCAAGTTTCTTTCACCAGTCCCTTCCCATTACTTAATTCCCCAAATGAAAATCATTGAGTTTATTGTTCCAAAACACAAAGTCTGGTTTATTTTATCTGCGAGGGAGGAAGAAGTGGGGAAGGGAAGGGTGGAGGAGGAAAAGCACAGAGGGGCAATGCACAGGGCTCTTTTGGGGAGGCTGAGGGAGTCTTACACGTAGCCTTAGCTGCAACTCTTCCCTCAGGACCTCCAGATGCACACAGCCCTTGGATAAGCTTGTTGGATGGCTGCAGTGGCCAGCTGCTCATAAGCCATGGTAGGGTGCTATGCCTCTCTCCCCCACCTTAGCAGGAAAGTCTCCCCTTTGTCCTCACACAGGTTGTGGAGAATACAGTAGGCTGCCACCAACTGGGGGATGTTACAGTCCAGAATCTCCTTTTGAGGCAGCAGAAGGCACCCTTCACTACAATGTGGCACCTGCTGAGCTTAGTGTTGTACTATTCTTTGGAGGGGTCCAGGTGTCCTGTGTAGGGCTTCATTGGCCATGGGAGCAAGTGGTAGGCTACATCACCCACAATGCAGATGGGCATGTCCATGTCCCTGATGATGTGGCCAGGGAAAAAAGTGCCAGTGTGCATCCCCTGGAACAGGCTGGAGTTCTGGAATCTGCGGTCATCACGTGCCTTCTCCAACCACCTGATGTTAATGTCTGTGAAGTGTCCCCAGTAGTCTATGAGTGCCTGCAGGACCATTGAAAAGTACCCCTTCCTATTTATATAGTTGGAGGCCCAGTGGTTGGGAGGCCAGGATGGGGATGTGGGTGCCATCAGTGCCCCCTCCCCCGGCCATTTAAGGAAGCCCATGGTGGCAAAGCTGGTGATGATAGGGTTGATGTTGCCCAGGGTGATGACACTCCCCCGCAGACTGGCATTGATGGCCCTCACCACCTGTAAAAACCTAGAAACACAGGGTTGCAGGAGCCCTTGGGAGGTACCCAAGCCCCTTCCTCAGCAGGAGCAACCCCATATGCCCCATCCCTAGCAGGGCTTTGTGAAGTTGGGACTGCAACACCTCTAGGGATGAAGATTCCACCTCCTACCCCAGGGAAGCCATTGCAGTTACCCCATCACTCCTGGGATAATAGCAAGAGAGTCATACCTGCAGTCATACCCCCATAGTCAATCTTCCCACACTGGACCGGTTCTCCACAGAGTGGCAGGTGTCAGCGTGGCAAGCTTCCAAAGTGCAATGCTGATCTGCTTCTGGAAGAGGATGGCGGGTTTCTTGTGGGTGTCTTGTCACTGGAGGGCAGGGGTGAGCCACTCGCACAGCTCTAGGGAGGTGTCCTCCTGCATGTGGAAGTTCTTGAGCCATTGCTGGTTATCCCAGCAGGTCTGGCTCCATGGTAGAAGTGCTGTGGCATCTGCAAAGATAACTAGAACATGCGGTGTGAGTTTGCTCTCCCTCAAGGAACTAGGCAACCGAGAAGGGTCTGAGACACAGCTGTAGAGGGGAGCCCCTTTAAGCCCAATTCTCAAATAGCCTCAGGAAGCAGCTATGGGAAGTGACTGCTGTCCTGAAGCCCTGTCCATAGTGCTTCCAGGGGCATTAAATGTGATTTAGGCTTCAGTGAGTGTGGCTGTGCCGTTTTGATATAGATCTTTGCTATTTCAATAGGGATTTGTAGTGTGGACACATTATTTCAAAATAGTTATTTCGGGAGTTATTATTTTGAAAAAACTTTGTGGTATAGACAAATCCTCCAGTACTACAGAGATGGGGATAGTATAAGAAACTAGATAGAACAAAATGGAAATATAGCACCAAATTAATTCTGTGTCTCTCAAAGAACATACCAGGCCAACAGATCAATTCTCAAATTGTACATAGCTAGCTAATTGTATGGCGGGTAGGCTTTGTGTATTCTCAATGTTCAACATTTTAGTAACATGACACCATTACTAGTTATGGGATTAGACTAGCCACAGCCATAAAGATGAAATGAAAACTATAGAGTATCCCGTTCGTTTTTTATATTTCTTATAACTTTTTTCCATTTCATATTACAGATTCATTTCCTGTTTATCTCCTATACTGTCTTGCCTTCTCTAAGGATTTTATGATAAATTCATGACAGTAGGGAAAAAAGTATTTATAACTTCTATTTTAATTGAAACAGTGGGGAATTAGGATTAAAAATGTGGGAATTGTGCCACTTGCTGTAAGGTGATAACTTAAGACCAGTTCTCTTTTATAACTATTATAACAATTAACATTGTGACGGACCCGGCGGGGTCCGCACTAGAGGAGGGAGCGGGACTCCCCCCCCCTCGGGAGAAACCGCGCGCCGCAAGCGGCGCGCCGACCGGCATCGCAGCCCCGGAGTTGGGGCAGCGGCAAGCCCAACCCGGGGCACCCCGCTGGGAGCGGGGCAGGGCGCGGGCCGCGCGGAAGCAGCCAGCCCGTCCGCCCCGGCTGGCGGCTTTGAACGGGGCACGGGCCCACGCTGGGGCAAGGATGGGGGCGGCGGCGGCGCACGGACGGGGCGGAACGCCCAGACGTCACTCCCCGGCGCCCATAAAGATGGCAGCCGGGCAGACGGACGGGGGGGCAGGAGCGAGGAGGCGACGACCCTGGCTTCCAGGGGCACCAAGGGCTCGGCCCCCGGGGTGACCAGGAAGGACGGAGTCAGCAGCTGGCGACTCGCGCTGGGACGCACCCGGAGACTTCGGCGCGGTGAGTGCACCCCAATCAGCCCCATCGCCGGGGCGGACAAGTAGGGAGTGGAAGGAGCCCGAGGCAGGGCCCTTTTGGCGCCCGTGGGCGGAGGAGTTGGGGGCTGCCGCCCCATCCGCCGTGGAGGGCGACGTTTAGACGCCAACTCCACTTAGGGCCTCGGGCTGGGACCCGGTGGTGAGGGAGGGCCCGGGTCCCCCACTCCCCAACCCATCCTACAACCCTTAAGAGCCGGAAGCAAGGCGGACGGCGCCAGCCGCAGAATCGGGCACGGGTCAGGACCACAACCCCTGCCCCCCAGAGACACCACGAATACCCCCCTCCCCCTCTGGCCGGAGGAGGGGGCCGGAACTCGGGGTTCGCCGAACCCTCTCGGCCACCCCTGGTCGAGAGGTGATCGCACCCCCTCCCCAGTCGACCCCGCCAACAAGCCAAGGGGCTGGGGACAAGGAGAATAAAGAAGGCGGTGGGTCTGCGGAGCCCCGCCCTCGGCTCTACGCTAAGCCAAAAATAGGGGGCGCGAGGTGCTCGCACCCGTAAATCCGTCACACTGGTGGAGAACATGGGCATGTGTTAACTAGTATCCCCCACAGACGAACGAGGTCGAGAGCATCGGGCTATCCCCGATTCAGAAGACGCGGGGGAACCGGAAGAAGCGATGGAACCCCGCCAATTCCTGGAGTGGTTCGAAGGGAACCAACGACTGCAGAACCAGGCTCAGCAGGAACAACAGACTCAGTTGATCCAGCAGCTGACAAGCCAGTTCCAAGAGCACCAGCGGCAACTAGTTCAGGAACTCGCAGCTCAGCAAAATCAGTGGCGACAAACCGTAGAAAGAAGATGGGGGGCAACGGGGGGAGGACCCAATGGGGCCGGGGAAGGACCCAACCTACCCCTGCGGCTCAGCAAGTTGGGCCCGCAGGATGACCCCGAAGCCTTCCTCACAACCTTTGAACGGGTGGCAACAGTGGCCCGCTGGCCGCCGGAACAATGGGCCACCCTGCTGGCCCCCTACTTGAGCGGGCCCGCCCAACTGGCCTACCGCAGCCTGGCGGTCACCGATGCCTTGAACTACTACAAAGTCCGAGAGGCAATATTGGACCAGCTAGGACACTCACCGGAGACCTGCCGGCAGCGGTTCCGGCAGGAGGGGTTCAAGGCGGGAGACAGACCGCGGGCAGTGGCCCAGCGTCTGCGGGAATGGGCCAACCGGTGGCTGGAGCCCGAACAGAAGACGGGCCTACAAGTCACCGAGATGATTGTAATGGAACAATTCATACACATCTTACCCCGAGAAGGACAGCGATGGGTCCGGCGGAACCGGCCCACAACCCTACAGGAGGCAGTGAACCTAATGGAGGCACACCTCCTAGCGGAGCAAGAGGAGGGAGGCGTCAGATGAGAGGCGTTACCCGGCACGAAGGTAGGGGGGCCCCGGATCGGGGGGAAGCCCATAGGGAAGGAACCGGCCCTGGAGCCACGCCGTACGCGGGACAATATCCCCCGCTTAGCTCCGGTGTGGTCGCCCCCGCCCCCGGAGAGAACTAGCGGGGACGAGCCGCCGGAGAAGGTGCCGAGAGAGGCCCGGGCCGGGACCCGCGGCCCCTGCTTTCAGTGCGGACAGATGGGCCACTTTAAGCGAGAATGCACCTTAATGGACTGTACCCTGAACCAAGGGGAGGGAGCCAGCCCGGCGGGGGACCAGGCCGACGAGGGAAACCAAGTCGTGCGAGACATGATGGTGGAAGGGCAGCCGGTCAGAGCCCTGGTGGACTCTGGGTCATCGGTGACGCTCGTCCGGGCTGACCTCATCCCCCCCCGATGGCCGGAAGGGGAGCCAGTCTGGATGAGATGTGTCCACGGGGACACCCGCGCCTACCCCACCGTCCAGGTCCACCTGAGTGGGGGCGGGCAGGACCGGCTGTGGCGGGTGGGGAAGGCCCAGACCTTGCCATACCCCCTCCTCATAGGGCGAGACTGGCCCGGGTTTGGAGCCTTGCTTCAGGGCCCGGTTGCCCCCACGGGCCGAGGGGGAGCCACGGAATCCCGGGGGGTGTGCCGCGACGAGGAACTCCGCGGCAAGGCCGCCTGCTTGGAGATAGAGGCAGCCCCGGACTTCATGACGGAGCAGAGGATGGATCCCACCCTACAGAATGCCTGGGACCAAGCCGGGGTGCCGGAAGACCCGGAGCAAGGCCCGGAGGGGCCGCTGCAAGGACCCCGATTCCAGGTATGGGAGGACCACTTATACCAGGTTTCAGAGGGAAAAAGGGGGGAAATGCAAAAACAGCTGGTAGTTCCCACCTGATTCCGCCGGGAAGTACTGGAACTGGGGCATGCGAACCCCTGGGCGGGCCACCTCGGGCGCGAAAAAACGTTAGAACGGGTTTTACAGCGATTCTACTGGCCGGGGGTCTTCCGGGCGGTGCAGGATTTTTGCGCATCGTGCCCCGAGTGCCAGAAGACGGCCCCCGCGCGGGTGCCGAAGGCCCCCCTGGTGCCCCTCCCCGTAGTAGGGACTCCGTTCGAGCGGGTGGCCATGGACTTGGTGGGACCCTTGGAGCCATCAGGGAGGGGGCACCGTTTTATTATGGTAGTAATAGACTACGCCACCCGATACCCGGAGGCAGTCCCGCTGAGGAATGCAAAGGCCCCGACCCTGGCCCGGGAACTCTTGCGGATTTTTTCCCGAGTGGGACTGCCACAGGCGATCCTCACGGATCAAGGACCTAACGTCACCTCCCGGCTGATGAAAGAACTGTGCGCACTGCTGAAGATCAAACGACTGCAAACGTCAGTCTACCACCCGCAGACGGACGGTTTAGTCGAGCGATTTAACCAGACGCTCAAAGGTATGCTGCGGCGGTTCGTGCAAGAAGACCCCCGGGGCTGGGACCTAATGCTCCCGAGCCTCCTATTTGCGGTGCGAGAGGTCCCCCAGGCGTCGACCGGCTTCTCTCCGTTCGAGTTGCTATACGGCCGGCGGCCCCGCGGGATCCTCGATCTCCTGAGGGAGGGCTGGGAGCAACCGACGGGGTCAGGGCGGGGGACGGTCCATTACATCACCCAACTGAGGGAGAAGTTAAGCCGGCTGGGCGAATACGCCCGATTAAACCTCGAAAATAGCCAGAGACGCCAAGTAAAGTATTACGATGCCCACGCACGCCAACGGGTTTTCCACCCGGGGGACCGAGTCATGCTGCTCCTCCCCACGACAGAATCCAAACTACTAGCGCAGTGGCAGGGACCCTTCGAAGTGGTTAAGAGAGTGGGGGAGGTGGATTATGAAGTGCGGCTAACAGGCCGCAGGCAAGGGACGCAGCTCTTCCACGTCAACCTACTAAAGAAATGGGTACCCCGAGAGGCCCTGCTAATCGCACCGCCCTCCGAAGGAGAGGACCTGGGTCCCTGGGGGGGGCAAGAAGGCGAAAAGACCGAGCTCTTGTGGGATCCGGAGCTGACACCTCCCCAACAGGGACAGCTGAAAGAAATGCTCCGGGGACACCAAGCGACCCTGATGACCAGGCCGGGCTGTACGATGCTGGGGCTACACTGGATTATAACCGAGGAAGGCCGGACTGTGCGGGAGCCCATACGCCCTCTACCCCGAAAAATGTGGGACACGGTCAAACAGGAGCTGCAGCAGATGCGACAGTGGGGGGTGATCGAGGAATCGACCAGCGAATGGCGCAGCCCGATCGTCTTGGTCCCCAAACCCGACGGCGCCACCCGATTCTGTATAGACTTCAGAAAGGTAAACTCCGTGTCCCGGTTCGACGCTTACCCGATGCCAAGGGTGGACGAACTGCTGGAGCGACTCGGGCAGGCGGCCTACATAACAACCCTAGATTTGTCAAAGGGCTATTGGCAGATCCCCCTGGACCCCGTGGCACGGGAAAAAACAGCCTTCTCGACACCCTTCGGATTATTCCAGTTTCGGACCATGCCTTTCGGCCTCCACGGGGCGGCAGCGACATTCCAAAGGGTGATGGACCGGGTACTGACACCCCATCAGGAATACGCTGCCGCATACATCGACGACATTGTCATCTATAGCCCCACATGGGGAGAACACCTAAAGCACGTCGATGCTGTACTGACAGCCCTGGGTAAGGCGGGCCTCACGGCCAACCCCCGTAAATGCCACTTCGCTCAACGGGAGGTCTCTTACCTGGGGTATGCAGTAGGACGGGGGAAGTTGAAACCAATTTACAGCAAGGTACAAGCCCTGAAAGACTACCCCATCCCCACAACCAAAAAACAGATTCGCCAGTTCCTGGGACTGGCCGGATACTATCGGCGATTTGTGCCCCAATTCGCCTCACTGGCAGCCCCATTAACGGAGCTGATAAGGAATACAGAACCGACCAGGGTGAGGTGGAACCCACAGGCAGAGCTCGCTTTTCGGGCCTTAAAAGACAATCTAGCCTCCGCCCCAGTGCTGAGGCAGCCAAACTTTGACAAACCATTTATCCTTTACACAGATGCCTCGGAGGTGGGACTCGGGGCGGTACTAGCCCAAGAGGAACAAGGCGCGGACCAGACGGTCCTCTACCTCAGTTGAAAACTGCTGCCACGAGAGAGGGCATACGCCACGATAGAGAAGGAGGCACTTGCGGTGAAATGGGCGATTGACACTTTACGGTATTATTTGTGGGGGAATAAATTTAAGTTGGTGACTGATCACGCACCCTTGGTTTGGTTGAACTCTATGAAAGAGACAAACGCCCGTATAATGCGGTGGTACCTGGCCTTGCAGCCGTACTGTTCTGAGGTGGTGCATCGGCCGGGGGCGACCCACCAGAACGCAGACTTTTTCTCCCGAATCGGGGAACAGTCTCCACCCGGGGCGCGCCTCTCCAAGGGGGGGAGGTGTGTGACGGACCCGGCGGGGTCCGCACTAGAGGAGGGAGCGGGACTCCCCCCCCCTCGGGAGAAACCGCGCGCCGCAAGCGGCGCGCCGACCGGCATCGCAGCCCCAGAGTTGGGGCAGCGGCAAGCCCAACCCGGGGCACCCCGCCGGGAGCGGGGGAGGGCGCGGGCCGCGCGGAAGCAGCCAGCCCGCCCGCCCCGGCGGGCGGCTTTGAACGGGGCACGGGACCATGCTGGGGCAAGGGCGGGGGCGGCGGCGGCGCACGGACGGGGCGGAACGCCCAGACGTCACTCCCCGGCGCCCATAAAGATGGCAGCCGGGCAGATGGACGGGGGGGCAGGAGCGAGGAGGCGACGACCCTGGCTTCCAGGGGCACCAAGGGCTCGGCCCCCGGGGTGACCAGGAAGGACGGAGTCAGCAGCTGGCGACTCGCGCTGGGACGCACCCGGAGACTTCGGCGCGGTGAGTGCACCCCAATCAGCCCCATCGCCGGGGCGGACAAGTAGGGAGTGGAAGGAGCCCGAGGCAGGGCCCTTTTGGCGCCCGTGGGCGGAGGAGTTGGGGGCTGCCGCCCCATCCGCCATGGAGGGCGACGTTTAGATGCCAACTCCACTTAGGGCCTCGGGCTGGGACCCGGTGGTGAGGGAGGGCCCGGGTCCCCCACTCCCCCACCCTTCCTACAACCCTTAAGAGCCGGAAGCAAGGCGGACGGCGCCAGCCGCAGAATCGGGCACGGGTCAGGACCACAACCCCTGCCCCCCAGAGACACCACGAACACCCCCCCCCCTCCGGCCGGAGGAGGGGGCCGGAACTCGGGGTTCGCCGAACCCTCTCGGCCACCCCTGGTCGAGAGGTGATCGCACCCCCTCCCCAGTCGACCCCGCCAACAAGCCAAGGGGCTGGGGACAAGGAGAATAAAGAAGGCGGTGGGTCCGCGGAGCCCCGCCCTCGGCTCTACGCTAAGCCAAAAAGAGGGGGCACGAGGTGCTCGCACCCGTAAATCCGTCACAAACATGTTTTCTTCTGACATTCTGGTCATCTACAGCAGAAATAGAGTACACTACAGGGCTGCATCTAGACTGGCAAGTTTTTCTGCAAAAGCGGTAGCTTTTGCGGAAAAACTTGCCAGCTGTCTACGCTGGCCGCTTGAATTTCCGCAAGAACACTGACGATCTCATGTAAGATTGATAGTGTTCTTGTGGAAATACTATGCTGCTCCCGCTTGGGCAAAAGCCCTCTTGCGCAAATGCTTTTGCGTAAGAAGGCCAGTGTAGACAACGCGGTATTGTTTTGCGCAAAAAAGCCCCGATCGCAAAAATGGTGATCAGGGCTTTCTTGCGCAAAACCACGTCTAGATTGGCATGGACGCTTTTCTGCAAAAAGTGCTTTTGCGGAAAAGCATCTGTGCCAATCTAGACGCTCTTTTCCACAAATGCTTTTAATGGAAAAACTTTTCCGTTAAAAGCATTTGTGGAAAATCATGCCAGTCTAGACGTAGCAGAGGTTTTTTTTCCAGAAAACCCATCATTTTTTTCTAAAAAGCCTCACTTACGTCCACCCTGCAATTGTGTTCTTTCAAAAAAAATCGAAAGAACAGAGAGGCTTTCCTGACATTGGGTAGACCTATTTCTACAAGGAAGAACGCCTTTTCTGAAAGAGGTCTTTGGAAAAAGGCATGTGTGGATGTGGAAGAGGGAGCTCTTTCAATAGAAGAGGAAAGAGGAAAAAGGAAAAAGCACAGGTGCCCTGGTGGCCATTCCACCCATAGTAATCACAGCTTACATGTGAGATAGTGTCCATTCAGTGTGGACGCTATCTGTCATAAAAGCAGATCGCTTTTTTGATGCACTTTGGTAGTGTGGACACCCTCTTTTGAAAGACGTTTTTTCTGAAGATCTCTTCGGGTGTGTCGGACGGGGGAAGTTGAAACCAATTTACAGCAAGGTACAAGCCCTGAAAGACTACCCCATCCCCACAACCAAAAAACAGATTCGCCAGTTCCTGGGACTGGCCGGATACTATCGGCGATTTGTGCCCCAATTCGCCTCACTGGCAGCCCCATTAACGGAGCTGATAAGGAATACAGAACCGACCAGGGTGAGGTGGAACCCACAGGCAGAGCTCGCTTTTCGGGCCTTAAAAGACAATCTAGCCTCCGCCCCAGTGCTGAGGCAGCCAAACTTTGACAAACCATTTATCCTTTACACAGATGCCTCGGAGGTGGGACTCGGGGCGGTACTAGCCCAAGAGGAACAAGGCGCGGACCAGACGGTCCTCTACCTCAGTTGAAAACTGCTGCCACGAGAGAGGGCATACGCCACGATAGAGAAGGAGGCACTTGCGGTGAAATGGGCGATTGACACTTTACGGTATTATTTGTGGGGGAATAAATTTAAGTTGGTGACTGATCACGCACCCTTGGTTTGGTTGAACTCTATGAAAGAGACAAACGCCCGTATAATGCGGTGGTACCTGGCCTTGCAGCCGTACTGTTCTGAGGTGGTGCATCGGCCGGGGGCGACCCACCAGAACGCAGACTTTTTCTCCCGAATCGGGGAACAGTCTCCACCCGGGGCGCGCCTCTCCAAGGGGGGGAGGTGTGTGACGGACCCGGCGGGGTCCGCACTAGAGGAGGGAGCGGGACTCCCCCCCCCTCGGGAGAAACCGCGCGCCGCAAGCGGCGCGCCGACCGGCATCGCAGCCCCAGAGTTGGGGCAGCGGCAAGCCCAACCCGGGGCACCCCGCCGGGAGCGGGGGAGGGCGCGGGCCGCGCGGAAGCAGCCAGCCCGCCCGCCCCGGCGGGCGGCTTTGAACGGGGCACGGGACCATGCTGGGGCAAGGGCGGGGGCGGCGGCGGCGCACGGACGGGGCGGAACGCCCAGACGTCACTCCCCGGCGCCCATAAAGATGGCAGCCGGGCAGACGGACGGGGGGGCAGGAGCGAGGAGGCGACGACCCTGGCTTCCAGGGGCACCAAGGGCTCGGCCCCCGGGGTGACCAGGAAGGACGGAGTCAGCAGCTGGCGACTCGCGCTGGGACGCACCCGGAGACTTCGGCGCGGTGAGTGCACCCCAATCAGCCCCATCGCCGGGGCGGACAAGTAGGGAGTGGAAGGAGCCCGAGGCAGGGCCCTTTTGGCGCCCGTGGGCGGAGGAGTTGGGGGCTGCCGCCCCATCCGCCATGGAGGGCGACGTTTAGATGCCAACTCCACTTAGGGCCTCGGGCTGGGACCCGGTGGTGAGGGAGGGCCCGGGTCCCCCACTCCCCCACCCTTCCTACAACCCTTAAGAGCCGGAAGCAAGGCGGACGGCGCCAGCCGCAGAATCGGGCACGGGTCAGGACCACAACCCCTGCCCCCCAGAGACACCACGAACACCCCCCCCCCTCCGGCCGGAGGAGGGGGCCGGAACTCGGGGTTCGCCGAACCCTCTCGGCCACCCCTGGTCGAGAGGTGATCGCACCCCCTCCCCAGTCGACCCCGCCAACAAGCCAAGGGGCTGGGGACAAGGAGAATAAAGAAGGCGGTGGGTCCGCGGAGCCCCGCCCTCGGCTCTACGCTAAGCCAAAAAGAGGGGGCACGAGGTGCTCGCACCCGTAAATCCGTCACAAACATGTTTTCTTCTGACATTCTGGTCATCTACAGCAGAAATAGAGTACACTACAGGGCTGCATCTAGACTGGCAAGTTTTTCTGCAAAAGCGGTAGCTTTTGCGGAAAAACTTGCCAGCTGTCTACGCTGGCCGCTTGAATTTCCGCAAGAACACTGACGATCTCATGTAAGATTGATAGTGTTCTTGTGGAAATACTATGCTGCTCCCGCTTGGGCAAAAGCCCTCTTGCGCAAATGCTTTTGCGTAAGAAGGCCAGTGTAGACAACGCGGTATTGTTTTGCGCAAAAAAGCCCCGATCGCAAAAATGGTGATCAGGGCTTTCTTGCGCAAAACCACGTCTAGATTGGCATGGACGCTTTTCTGCAAAAAGTGCTTTTGCGGAAAAGCATCTGTGCCAATCTAGACGCTCTTTTCCACAAATGCTTTTAATGGAAAAACTTTTCCGTTAAAAGCATTTGTGGAAAATCATGCCAGTCTAGACGTAGCAGAGGTTTTTTTTCCAGAAAACCCATCATTTTTTTCTAAAAAGCCTCACTTACGTCCACCCTGCAATTGTGTTCTTTCAAAAAAAATCGAAAGAACAGAGAGGCTTTCCTGACATTGGGTAGACCTATTTCTACAAGGAAGAACGCCTTTTCTGAAAGAGGTCTTTGGAAAAAGGCATGTGTGGATGTGGAAGAGGGAGCTCTTTCAATAGAAGAGGAAAGAGGAAAAAGGAAAAAGCACAGGTGCCCTGGTGGCCATTCCACCCATAGTAATCACAGCTTACATGTGAGATAGTGTCCATTCAGTGTGGACGCTATCTGTCATAAAAGCAGATCGCTTTTTTGATGCACTTTGGTAGTGTGGACACCCTCTTTTGAAAGACGTTTTTTCTGAAGATCTCTTCGGGTGTGTCTAAACTACATGGCTCCGTCGATGGAGCCATGTAGATTAGGCTAATCAGCAGAGGGAAATGAAGCCGTGATTTAAATAATTGTGGCTTCATTTAAATTTAAATGGCTGCCACGCTTTGCCGACCAGCTGATGATCAGATATTTGTCGGCAGATCGGGGCAGTCTGGACGCGCTGCGGTTGACAAGGAAGCCTTTGTCCAGTGCGCAGGTATGTCTCATGAAACCAGGTTTACCTGTGCCGGTCAACAAAGGCTTCCTTGTCGACCGCAGCACATCCAGACTGCCCCGATCTGTCGACAAACAGCTGATCATCAGCTGGTCGGCAAAGTGCGACAGCCATTTAAATTTAAATGAAGCCGCAATTATTTAAATCGCGGCTTCATTTCCCTCTGCCGATCAGCCTAATCTACATGGCTCCATCGATGGAGCCATGTAGTTTAGACACACCCTTCTGGAAAATCTTCCTAAAGAAGCCTGCAGTCTAGATATAGCCATAGAGAACCAGTTCAGAAAAATTAACAGTGATTAAATGGTGTCCATCTTTGTCCATTTCCATAGCTGAACTCTAAGCAAACATTTTCCACAGTACAGAAACATATGTGGTTTTCTCTCTGCTCTTTGTTTCCAGTCAACATTGGATTAGAAATACTTTTGCAGGAGATGAGGCAGATGTTCTGGAATTCTTAGCTAAGATTTTCAATGGGTGCCAAAAATTAAGCTCCAAAGCTCACTTTAAAAAGCCTAAATAAGTGGCCTTATTTTCAGAAGTATTGAACATACAGTGGCCCTCACAAACATCCATGGAAGCCACTAGTTACTCAGCACCCTTGAAAATCAAACACATTATTTAGATGCTTTTAACAGAGCAGGCTACTTGCTCACTCTGGGGTCCCAAACAGTCTTTGATGTTTTTTGATAATGAACACGTCCATGCATTTTTATTTATGTTACCACCAGCACAACTGCCATGCCTGACTTGAACTTCTACCTATGATGTCCTTCAGTTCTCAGCCTTTTCTGCGGGGAGAGGGAGAAAGAGAGGAAGCCATCTCACAAGACAGAGATTTTGCTTCCCCTGGGCTCTACTAATCCTCTCCTTCACTGCCTTTCTGTGTTTTTTAACTGCCTTACCCTCTGTTGGGATAAGGAACCCCTTACCTCATCAGCAGGGCCAAAATATCTCTCCTATAGGCCAGGGGCTATTCGATTTTGTGGGGCTCCTGGAGGTTTGGAGTGTGGGCTCAGGCCTGGGATGTGGGAGGGAGTGCAGGTGGGGTAGGTGAGCTTGGGCAGGCACGGGTAGGATGGGGTTGAGATGTGAGCTCTTAGGGTGTGTCTAGACTACCTAGTTTTGTCGACAAAAGTGGACTTTTGTCGACAAAACAATACCAGCGTCTACACTACCGCGGAGTTCTGTCGACATAACGTCGACAGAACTCCGCGGTTTTGTCGACGCTGGTATACCTCATTTTACGAGGCATAACACTTTCTGTCGACAGAACTCTGTCGACAGAAGGTGTTATTGCCTGTAACACTGCGTCCAGACTACGGAGTTCTGTCGACAAAGCAGCTTGCTTTGTCGACAGAACTCCATGTGTCTGGACGCAAATTGTCGACGGAAGTTTTGTCGACAGTATCTGTCGACAAAACTTCCGTCGACAAAACGCGGTAGTCTAGACGTACCCTTAGTGAGAGTTTGGGTGTGGGAAGGGGCTTTGGACTGGAGTACAGGGTTGGGGTGCAGGAGGAGCTGTGGGATGCAGGCTTTGGCCAGGAGGCACTTACCTTCGGCTGCACCTGGTTGGTGGCACAACAGAACTAAGGAAGAATCCCTGGTCCATGCTGCTGTGCTCCCAAGATGGTTGGCACATCTGGCCCATAGGCAAAGGAGTCATGATGCTCTGCATGGTGCATGCTGCCCATCTCACAGGCACTGTAGGCGCTGCCTCCGCAGTTCCCATAGGCCGTGGTTGCTGGTCAATGAGAGCTGTGGAGATGGTTCTGGGAGCATGGGCAGCCCTCAGAGATTCCCTGTATGCCCATTGCCTCGGTGTTGCAGGGGCATAACAGCGAGTGGGCTCTAGCCAAGGCTCAGGGACTGGTGTTCTGTCTGTGATGAAGAGTCTTGCTGTGGGCTGGATAAAAAGAATTAGCAGGGCTGCATCTGTCCTGTGGGGCCATCCTTGGCCTGAAGCCATGGCCTGCAGCCCCTGCAATCCCTGCTTCAGTCTGGCCCTGCTCATCAGTCCACAATCTGACTATGAGTGTTTCACCATTTAGTCCTATTGGGGGGTAGTTAGTGCCTCAGAGTGTGTCTGCATAGTAATAAAACATCTGCATTTGGCCAGTGTCAGATACGTCAGGCTTGGGCTCCAGACTATAAAATTGCTGCATGAGGGCTTGGGGTCTGTTACCATCAAGAGTAATTCTCGGGTCTGACATGGGGTTCTCTAAGTACAAAACACGCTGCACCTGTATCTGTCAAACACAAGCAATTTATTTCCAGTCAGATTTCAGCTGTACCCCTTAAAAGAACAACATGATGGGAAAAGTGGCTCTTACATCCTTTCTACAAGCTGGGGACCCCATTCAACTGCGGACGAGTGGGAGGTCATCTAGGCTTCTGAGGTACCGGAACCAGAGTCCATCGGTGAGGTCCAAATTGCCATACTGTTGTGCAGCTTATATACAGGTTTTCATCCTGTTTTGCAGTTTGGAACTTTCTGGGGGTTACTTATCACTTGTTACAGTATGGCTTGGCCGTTGACTATTGATTTGGTACTGCTCGTCCTTTGACCGTGTTTACATGATTAATACATCTGGTTAAACAAGATTGTTATATGTTCCTGTCCTTTCTCCTACTCTTATTTATAACTTATTTTCATTACAATGGCACCACTGCCTATCTTAAATGGCATGTGTTCCTGAAGGGTTGTTTCTGTCTCATCAGCTATAGTAGGTGGGGGGACAATGTGCCTCACCACGCCTATGCTTTCACATACAAAATTCTTTCGCAATTAACCCCTACATGGTGGAACCTGAGTCCTGGGAAATTTCAAGGGAGGAGGGTGTCACGAGTTCCCCCCACCTGTTGTGGGGGCAGGCACCCCGGCTGAGCCGGGGCGTCGAGTGTCTCTACCTGGCATCCGGTTAGTCTGACCCAGACTGGGCCACCGGCCGTGAGTGATCCTTTTGTCTCCTCCTCCACTTATGGCGGGAAAAGGGGAAGGGGGTCCGGGACCGTCCGGGCCCACCCTCGCTCCGGACCCCGACCCAGAGCCCTAAGGTGAGGTCAGCGTCCTCACACAACGGAGGGGGTGTCTAACCCCAAACCCTCTGTTCACGGGTTCCACAGCCCCACTCTGGGCCACTTCTTCCCCCCCCTTAGGGCAGCGACCTTACCCTCCTGGATCCTGCCCGTCGGGGTCCCTTACCCGGCTCGGCCTCCGTTGGCCACCTCCCTCCCCTCCGTGTCCTCCCCAGCCCTCTTTTAAACTACCCGCCATCGGCCACTGGCTCCGCCCCCCCCCGCCACGTCCTCAGCGTCCGGAGGCCGTGCCCCTGGCGCGGAGACGTCACTGACGTCATCAGCCGGCGCCAGGGTTTGTCCTCCCCGCCCTTCACCGCCCGTGCCAGCCATGCCGGCGTTGCTCCCGCCCGTCCGCGTCTCCGGGCTCTCCCCACGGGCTCTGGGGTCGGGCGGGGCGCGGCCACGCCAGACGCCGCCCCGTCACACACCTCCACCCTTAGACTCCCCCCTATACTTGCCACCCCTTCGCCCGCTCGGTCCGGTATTCGGGACAAACTGTCAGCGTTCGCATTAGCGGTACCAGGCCGATGCTTTATTTCAAACTGATATGGCTGAAGGCTCAGGTACCAGTGCAGTATCCTGGGGTTCGTTTCCTTCATTGTGCAGATCCATTGGAGTGGTGCATGGTCCGTCACCAGCGTGAACTTGTCCCCTAGGAGAAAATACCGAAGAGCATCAATGGCCCATTTCACCGCTAGGGCTTCCTTTTCAATAGTCGCATGCCCTTTTTCTCTGGGGAAGAGTTTCCGACTCAAGTACAAGGTAGGGTTTTCTTCCCCCCTTCCTCCTGGGTCAACACGGCCCCTAGCCCCGTCTCTGAGGCGTCCGTTTGCAAAATAAAGGGTTTTTTGAAATCAGGTTGAGACAGTACTGGGGCGGTTATGAGCCGCTGCTTGAGCTGTCTAAAGGCCTCCTCACAGGGTTGTGTCCATCTTACCCTCTGGGGTTGCTCTTTGCGCGTGAGGTCCGTGAGGGGTGCAGCTAGTGCTGCAAAATTCGCCACGAACCTCCTATAATATCCCGCTAACCCTAAGAACTGCCGCACTTGCCTTTTTGTTGTGGGGGCGGGATAATCCCGCACGGCCCGTACCTTGTCCAGCAGGGGTACGTCTAAACTACGTGGCTCCGTCGACGGAGCCATGTAGATTTGTTGTTTTGGCAAAGTCAAATGAAGCCGCGATTTAAATGATCGCGGCTTCATTTACATTTACATGGCTGCCGCGCTGAGCCGACAAACAGCCGATCAGCTGTTTGTCCACTCAGCGCGCTAGTCTGGACGCTCCCCTGCCGACATCAAAGCCCTTTGTCGGCAGCCCCGTTATTCCTCGTGGGATGAGGTTTACCGGGGCTGCCGACAAAGGGCTTTGATGTCGGCAGGGGAGCGTCCAGACTAGCGCGCTGAGCGGACAAACAGCTGATCAGCTGTTTGTCGGCTCAGGGCGGCAGCCATATAAATTTAAATGAAGCCACGATCATTTAAATCGCGGCTTCATTTGACTTTGCCTATGTGTCTAATCTATATGCCTCTGCCGACAGAGGCATGTAGTCTAGACACAGCCCAGTGGTTTAAGCTGCCCCCGTCCTACCGTGTACCCTAGGTAAGACACTTCGGATTTTCTGAACTGGCATTTCTTGGGGTTCGCCATTAATCTGGCTTCCCGTAATGCCCCGAGCACCGCCGCTATGTGTCGTAGGTGTTGATCCCAAGTTTCGCTAAAGACGATGATGTCATCTATGTAAGCTGCGGCGTACTCTTGGTGTTCTCTCAGTATTTGGTTCATTAGTCTCTGAAAGGTCGCAGCTGCCCCATGCAGACCAAAGGGCATTGCAGTAAACTGATATAGCCCGAACGGGGTTGCAAAGGCTGTCTTGGCTTGGGCTTCGGGAGCTAGCGGGATCTGCCAGTACCCTTTGGTTAGGCCTATAGTGGACAGGTACCTGGCTCGCCCCACCCGATCTAACAGTTCGTCTATCCGGGGCATTGGATATGCGTCAAAGCGGGATATAGCATTGACTTTCCGAAAATCTATACAGAACCGGGTCGACCCGTCGGTTTTTGGGACCAGCACAATCGGGCTTCTCCAGTCGCTATGGGACTCCTCTATCACCCCCCATTCCTGGCACGGAGATGTCAGTGACGTCATCAGCCGGCACCAGGGTTTGTCCTCCCCGCCCTTCACCGCCCGTGCCGGCCATGCCGGCGTTGCTCCCACCTGTCCGCGTCTCCGGGCTCTGGGGTCGGTCAGGGTGCGGGGCACGGCCGTGCCGGATGCCGCCCCGTTACAGAGGGTCCCAGAACTTGAGCACTGGCTTGAAACCAAATATCTACACTCATTTTATGAAGGGGGGGGAACCTTTGGCATGCCAGCTGCATGCCCTTCATCCAGATTAGTTGTTGGCAGGCTGCCAGAAGGTTTGTTTACCTGGGTATCCACAAGCAAAGCTCCTCGTAGCTTCCAGTGGCTGTGGTTTACTGTTCCTGGCCAACGGGAGCTGCAAGAAGTGGTGCAGGCTGGGCCACTGCTTCCTGCAGCTCCCGTTGGTCAGCAATGGCAAACCAAGGCCATTGAGGGTATGTCTAGACTACAGATCTCTGTCAGAGTTTCCAACAAAACCTGAGTTACTGCAACCTCATTCTTTCGACAGTAAATCGAAAGAACAGAGGGATTTTTGCACAATTGGTAATCCTCATTCTACGAGGAAGAAGCCTTTTTGCAAAAAGGCATGTGTGGACGGGGAAGAGAGAGTTTTTTTGGAAGAAGAGGGAAAAGGAAAAAACACAAGTGCCCTGGTGGCCATTCTGTCCATAGCCATCACTGCTTACATCGAGCTCACGCCCAAGCAGTCTGGACACTATCTTTTGAAAAAGCGCATCGCTTTTTCCATGTGCTTTTGCAGTGTGGACACTCTCTTGTGCAAGAAGTTTTTTCAGAAGCTATCTTCCGAAAAAAGCTTCTTGCGCAAAAAGCCTGTAGTCTAGACGTAGCCTGGGAACTGAAGGGCTCTGTGCCTGAAGATGCTCAGGTAAACAAACCATCTGGTGGCCCGCCAGCAGCTGTGGAGAGCATGTGGCCCACAGGCAGGAGGTTTCCCATCTTTGCTTTATATTCCTGCTTTCCTAGCCCTGCAGGCCCAAGTCAGCTGACATGAGTCCACTGCTGGGCTGTGTCTACACTGGCACCCTTTTCCGTAAAAGGGATGCTAACGAGACACTTCGGAATTGCAAATTCCACGGGGGATTTAAATCTCCCCCGCGGCATTTGCATGAACATGGCTGCCGCTTTTTTCCGGCTCGGGGTTTTGCCGGAGAAAAGCGCCGGTCTAGATGGGATCTTGCAAAAAATAAGCCCTTTTCTGGAAGATCCCTTATTCCTCCTTGAAAGTAGGAATAAGAGATCCTCCGGAAAAGGCTTTATTTTCCGGAGAATCACGTCTAGACTGGCGCTTTTCTCCAGCTTATCTCCAAGCCGGAAAAAAGCGGCAGCCATGTTAATGCAAATACCACGGGGGATATTTAAATCCCCCGCGGATTTGCCTATTCCAAAGTGCTACATTAGCATCCCTTTTCCGGAAGGGATGCCAGTGTAGACACAGCCCTGGTGTTTTATTGTAGTGTAGACATGCGCCACATGACCAGAGTATTGGATCAGTTCCTAGCTCTGAGCACTCTGTCACAGCACTTTTATATTTTAAGGGACTAACATTTCAGATACTTTTTTTAAAAAAAATCTTGTCCTTAATTGGAAAAGCTTGTTCTCATAGGATGTTTCAATCCAGGTATACTGTTAAGAGTTTCCAGATAGAATTTTTAGAAATGCTCAGTTGGCTTAATTCTGTTACACTGAAGTCAAAGAGTTTTAGGATCAACTTCTCTAGGAATAGAAAGAGGCCAATGCTGAGAGCTTTTGAAAATACTAATTTTGAATAGTCCAGATAAGCATTTGATACCTGTTTGCATCTCTCAATGAAAACAAAACTTGGAACCATTTGAGGTTCAACCATCATTTATCCTTAAGGCCTGAGATTTTGAGCTCATTTCTGTATGTTGGTCTTCTTTCTGGTAGCAGAACAGACTGGTATTTTCAATATCTGTTATTTTATTTTATATCCCTCAGATGTTCTATATCACAGGTAACTAGGGTTTACCAACTTACTGAAACAATGGGCTTGCCTTTGATTCAGTACAATTTAACATCAGTAAAAATGCTTTCTTTTCTTGTAATGAGGAACCCTTGAAGCAAATTAATGTACAGGAAGCAGAGCTCAGACATGTAAATTAAGTTAAAATTGCTATGTGATTATTTCGTTTTATATGAGAAGGAGAAAATGTTTTCATAATAATCAATGCAGCACTGTTTACAGGAGAAATAGAATAGAAAGAATGAGCACAATTTGAAGCATCTGAAGAATGTTCTGATTACTGAGCAAATACACATCATACCAGGCAGCACAGATGAATTATGGATGACAATTCCACAAATGCAAAAGGAAAAAAAGAGAAATAAATAAAAAGAAACTAAAACTGGGCAGCTTTTACCTAGAAGAAATGTTAAGTCTTTGTCTTATCTTAGAACTTGTAGGCTACGTCTACATTGTGCATTATTGCGCAAGAAGATATGAAAATGAGGCATGGCGATGAATATTACCATGGCTCATTTGCAGACCTAATGAGCCGCCATTTTGCTCAAGGGGTTTTTGCGCAAGAAGAAGCAGTCTACATTGCTCCTTCTTGTGCAAAACCCCCCTCTTGCACAAGAACCATTCTGCCGCTTATTATTCATCGCCGTGCCTCATTTGCATATCTTCTTGCACAACAATGCACAATGTAGACATAGCCATATATAAGGAGGAGTTCCTGAACAAATGGACTCGCAGACAGACACACAGACGGACACACTCTAATATATATATGTACACATACATATTAGAGCGCGTCTGTCTGTCTGTGAGGTTATATCTACACTAGCCCTCTAGTTCGAACTAGGGTGGCTAATGTAGGCATTCAAACTTGCAAATGAAGCCGGGGATTCAAATATCCCGGGCTTCATTTGCATGTTCCCGGGCGGGCGCCATTTTTAAATCCCCTTAGTTCGAACTGACTGCCCGCGGCTATGCGCGGCAGTCAGAAGTTAATCCGAACTAAGTCCTTAGTTCAGATTAACTGTTACACCTCATTGCTGCTAGCTAGGCCCATCTCAAAGTCTTGCTTCTAATCCAATCAGCCCCTGAAGGACCACCTGGAACAAAGTGGGCACTTTTCAAACTGCCGCTCTTTTCAAACGGCCAGACACATAGTCAAACAAATGCTCAGAGACAGACAAACACTTTGATATTCACCCCAGTAACTCACAACACAGCCCCCCCAAAAGCCACACTTACTTGAGCTCCTCTCTGATGTTTCCCAGGCAAACTCCTTTGTTGGCTGCTCCCCTGTTTGCTGCTCTATCAGGCTCCTCATTCCTTCAGAAGTGCCTGGCATTAGCCACTTTTGGAAGACAAGATGTTGGGCTAGATGGGCCATTGGCTATAGGGCTGTTCTTTTGTTCTAATCGTAGATATGTGGGGAGCTCCAGCAGAATGATTCAAATGGCAATAGCAACCTCACTCAAACTGCAGGCCCTCTAGGAAAGAAAGGTCACTCATCACATTCACCAATGATATTTTGCTGGAAAGTGATTTTTCCCTTTGTAGTAGCAGGAATGAGATGGGAATTGCATTTGGATACATCTTTTGCTTTGTCACCATTTCACTATTTTTGCATACCTTCATGTATTGCTTGTTAATGATAGCAGTCGAATAAGTAAGCCCTTTTTTCAATTACAAAATTAATTGCTAACCAGCTCTGGTTTCTGTGTATCATTTCAATATTGGCAAGTATTTGCTGATTTATTGATATGAATATATTTCAACCTATGTAAAAGATTTGACTTCAACTGTTCACACTCATGTGATGTGTTGCATGTTATTTATTCTGTATTATCAGTGACACTTTTGAAGCAGGAGAATGTGTAGAGGACAATTATTTACTAACACATATCCTTTTTCTGAATCCTATCTTTTGTGACAATATTTATGGAACTTTCCATATCCATGATAATTTTAATGAATAAACCAGCTATTACTTGAATTCTCATGATAGATGAATAATGTGATCCCATTACTAAAACAGTTGAGTGAAGTTGCCACACTTCACAAAAATATTCGAAGTGATATTTCTTTCAATCAGCTCCATTATTGGTAATTTGGTTTTCTTGTTATATTTATTAAACTCTTTCAGTGAGGTGCTGCACTGTTAATTTATTCCAGACCTATGCTGAGTCAGTGTCTGTCGCTTGTTTAGATGGAAAGTACCAGAATGGTAATGACATCTTTTATATATTATTCTGGGAGTAGGGAACAGGTTATATGTCACATTTTGCATAAAGCATATTTGAGTTAGGCATATTTATATTAAAACATGTTTCTATTAAGGATATGCATTTATAATATCATAAATATAATTTCCAGCTTGAATCAATAACTTTTGGGCTGGCTGCTTTTGAACTATCTGGATTATTGATAACATTTGTTTATTTGGAGTAAAATTATTAGCTTTTAGCCAGGAACCTGGAGAATAATTAGGCTGAAGGAACTACCATATCTTATCAGAGGAGAAAACTTCAGTTATATTCATGTTTTGGATAAGTAAACATTTATTGTGGTTGAAGGGTAAAGGTGAAAGTAAGCTGGTGCACCCTGATGTGGTGCACAGGTAAGAGTATGGCTGGCTGGGGTTGGGAAAACCAGGAAGAAACACTTGAACTTCTTCCCAAGGGGTACCCCAAGCTCTTTTGCCACAAGAAAGCTAGAAAAAGGAAATAAAAACCACAGAAAACAAACCATCTCCCTGATAGCTGACCTTTCACGCTAGGCATACACACATAAACCCCCTGTTACCTTCCAGGACACAAGAATCAAATCATGGCCTTAAAAAAGGTGATTTTATTAACAAAACAAAGATATACTTGATAAAGCATACTTGGTTGCTAGGTGTTACAGAGCAACTGAAGAAAGAGCAGATTAAAACACAGAAAAAATGGTATCTCTGGGCACATCTTGGCTATGTCTACACTGCAGGCTTTTTGCGCAAGAACAGCTGCTCTTGCGCAAAACCTTGCAGAGCGTCTACACTGCACGCATGTTATAGCATAAGTAAATTTACAGTAAAGCGTTGGAAAACAGGGCTTCTTGTGCAAGAGTTATTCCTCTCCCCATGAGGAATAAACCCTCTTGCACAAGAATTCTTCCACAAAAAGACAGTGTAGACAGACAACAGGGGTTTCTTGCGCAAGAAAGCCTTATGGCTAAAATGGCTATCAGAGTTTTCTTGTGCAAGAGAGCATCCATACTGCCATGGACACTCTTGTGCAAAAGCACATCTTTTCCACAAAAGCACATGGCAGTGTGGACGCTTTCTTGTGCAAGAACTATTGCACAAGAACTCTTGTGCAAAACTGTTTTTACGCAAGAAGTGTGCAGTGTAGACATAGCTCTTGGCTGTGTCTACATTGGCACCCTTTTCCAGAAAAGGGATGCTAATGAGACCAGTCGGAATTGCAAATGCCGCGGGGGGATTTAAATGTCCCTCGCGGCATTTGCATGAACATGGCTGCCGCTTTTTTCCGGCTCAGGGCTTTGCCGGAGAAAAGCACCAGTCTAGACGGGATCTTTCGGAAAATAAAGCCATTTCCGGAAGATCCCTTATTCCTCTTAAAATCAGGAATATGGGATCTTCCGGAAAAGGCTTTATTTTCCGAAAGATCCCATCTAGCCTGGCGCTTTTCTCCGGCAAAACCCCGAGCAGGAAAAAAGCGGCAGCCATGTTCATGCAAATGCCGTGGGGGATATTTAAATCCCCCGCGGCATTTGCAATTCCAACTGGTCTCATTAGCATCCCTTTTCCGGAAAAGCGTGCCAATGTAGATACAGCCAACAGGTATAGTGAATGTGGGGAGGGAGGCACATGGATTTCACATAGGAAAGTTTAACCAAACAGCAAAATAAAGAAAAATAACCTGATAGCAACTAAATACATATTTTCCCTCTACTCACGATCTGAACTGTACTTCAAGGCCCAGTCCATTCCAATGCCCAATATTTCTTGTAGGCATGGTAATTCCTTTTGATACTCCATCTTGCTTCCTCCAGCTGCTAACTTAGAACTCCCACACATAGAGAAACAGCAAGGTATAGGTATATATTTACAATTAAAATTTCAGCACTGTATTCCATTGGTTCTTCTGACTTTCTACCGACAGCCTTAGCTACCAGTTTAACCCTTTTGTCACTGAGTGCTGACCAGCACTCCTCCTATCCAGTAGATATGGGCTTTAATATTTTTTACTTTTACAATGGAAAAAGTTGTTCATTTGGCTACACATCCAGATGCAATGCTGATCATGTATTATACACATGCTAAATGTAGGCTATTTTGTATTTCACGGGAGTTCATCAAATACAAAAATGTGCAGAAATGTTTTTTATTAGCAATGCATTTATATTTTGGATTAAGTATTTTCCCTCTGGTGTGAAGACTGAATATACTGTATATACATTATACTGTATAGACTGTATCACTGGGATGCATGTCATAAACCCAAACCAATGACAGAATGCAGGGAAAAATAAGAAGGTATCAATATAATTTTTTTTGTACTTTGTGATCTCAAAGCTTTTTTTAAAAATAACATTGTGGAGTTAAGTCAGCATAAAATGACTTGAAGTGTTGACATTTTAGGTTTAGAATGCAGCTCTCATTTTGCTCCAATAGAGCACAAGAGCTTTCAATTATTGTGACCTGATGATTCTTGTTAGTAGGTTTCTGAATGTGCACGAGATAGAGTTCTTCCTGCCAGATATAGGCACTCCTGTAAAGGACTCAATGTACAGAATAAGCTTTTTTGTGGGATGGCCTAATAGTGCAGTAGCAGTTCCCTGTGGAGCTGTGTGAGACATACAAGTATAGTCAGATAAGCTTTTGCAGAGGCCAGCCAGCAGTACCACAAATATGGCACACCCAGCCTTAAGGATTGGGGAAGAAAAAGCATAATTTTTCTCTGCGTTTGTGCTTTATAAGAGCCTAAGAATAGTCACATGATTAGGGGAAGCCTTTATGTTATGCTCCATTATCCAAACGCATATTAAGGGATAAAAATGACAAAAGCTTTGCAGTTTTAACTCTTTTCCATTCCTGCCAAATGAAAATGGTGAAAATAATAATATTCCACATGTAAACACTAAACTCTTCACACACACACACACACACATGTGTGTGTGTGTGTGTGTATATATATATATATATACACACAACATATATATTAGCTTTATTTGTCTCATGTCCCTTTTCTGTCTCTGCCCATGTGGAATTAGTGGCTTATATAATTTTCCTTCTCTTTTAAAAGGTGCTAAGCGATGTTCAGAATTGTTCTCCCCTCACCACTTCATTTGGGGAGGCACAGTCAGTATTATATTGCAGGCTTATTCTAATGAACATGGGATAATGCAGATCAATTCTTTAACCTGATATGAAAATCAATTTTTAATGGAAAATTAAAATTCTGTGTTACTTTAAAAATAATATGTCAGTTTTACAAGTGTAGGGATCGAAGGCCTTGTCAAACTGAGGTTGAAGATAATATGGAAACACTATTATTTAAAGGACTCCTATACCGTGTAATTAGGAAAGTCATTTTCAACATGTTTTCATTAAGAAACTATGATGTCAAAAGTTTTGTTACTGACTGCATTCAACATCCGCAGATGAAAGAAATCTTAGGGTATGTCTACAGTTGCAGCCTAATTCGAACTAGGGCTGCAAATGTAGGCATTCGGAATTGCAAATCAAGCCCAGGATTTAAATATCCCGCACTTGATTTGCATCTTCCCGGCTAGGTGCCATTTTTTTTTTGAAATTTACAAGCCCGAAGTAACTGCCCATGTCTACATGCGGCAGTGAAACAGGCGTTCGAAATAAAGCCCTAGTTCAAATTAGCTGTTAAACCTCATTGCAGGAGGGATAACAAGTAGTTCGAACTTGGGCCTTATTTCGAACGCCCGTTTCACTGCCGCATGTAGACGCGGGCAGTTTCTTTGGGCTTGTACATTTCAAAAACTGTGGTAGGAAGAAATATTTATCAGATAATGTTAGTGGTCTTGGAGCTGAAATAAGTTCCCAGGATACATCTGGCTAAATTCTGTGCATATACTACCTGACTCCTGACTGCAACAAATGGGATACTATGCTGTAAATTTTCCCCAAATCTGACTGTACATAATGATTTAGGCATTTTCAAGCTTTGTATATTTGAATCAACAGTAAAAGCAAACAGTTGTCAAGTGACTGATTAGTAATACTTTGCAGCTTTAATATTTATAAACAATAATGCCTGTATACAAAACCTTACTCTTTTGGATAGAAGCATAGTAGATTTTCCCAGCCCATACTTTCCATCCCAGGAGAAATAATTGGCCTGTTTATAGTCTAGATTATCCAAATGATCTTGGTTATTTTCCATAACCAGCTACTGTATGAATATCCAAACTAGTCTTGAATTACGTGATGCTAGCCACTGGCACTGCTTTTGGGCAGAATGTTTCACATTCTAGTCCACCTCATGGTGAAAAAAGCCCTTCTCCATGTTTTGCTGCAAACTCTCCTATTTTTCTTTGTTGGATATTGTGTTGAAAAGGCACCACATAGACAATACTGGAGAATGAATCCTCTTCATCCACAGGATACTTACAACACAGCCACAGAATGTAGCCAGATGTATCCTGACATTATTTTTAAAGCAACATGGGAAGGAGAACAATTATGGCCATCAAGCCTGGCCGGGAGAAGGAGGGGCAACAAGGGAGGACAGGAAGACAATTTTGCCCACCCTGTAGCAAGGTGCAGGGAGGGGGACTGGATAGGTGAGGGGCCAACCAGGGAGGGAGCTAAATTGGCAAGCAGCAACAGCAGCAGCAGCAGCAGCAGCAGGGACACAGCAAGCTGGGTTGGGTGTTCTCTGCAGAGCAGGGCTGGCTCCCCTCTTGGAGCAGGTGGCTGGAGAAATCTGCAGGCTGAGAGCCTATGTGACTGCAATTCCAGCCTTGTGTCTGTGCCATGCAGGTTCAGGGGCAGGCTGCTAAGGAGGCTCCCTGCTATTCTGCCTTCCTAGCTACCCTGGAACCTGCCTGAACCACACTAACTCCCACAGCAACCCCATGTGCAAATTGGAAGCAGGGAGGCAGAGAGGGAGGCCCAGCACAGCCCTAGTGCTGGGTAGCAGAGACTCCCTCTGCCTTACAAACCAGATGCCCATGCTGGTGGATCCTGCACCCTTGAGAAAACCTGTTTTAGGATGCACATGGGGAGTGGTGACCCCCTCACTCACTTCTGTATTACACACAGAGCATGGTGGGGATCAGGCTTCAGCCTTGGGTGTAGTGGAGGACGCCGCGATTTGGGGCTTCTCTCTGGGATGAGGAAAGGGCACTTTGAGGATCAAGGCTTCAGCTGTGGGCGGAGGGCCATACCTGGAATTGGAGCTGCAGCCTGTGGAGAAGGGGCATGCTGGGCACTAGGGCTTCAACCTGGGCTGTGCTGAGAATTTGGGGTGGGGCACCATGGATCAGGGCTTCAGCCTGTAGTATTGGGATGTTGGGCGGGGGGAGGGTACTGTGGATCAGGACTTTAGCCTTGGTGGTGATGGGCATTCAAGGGGAGTGCTATGGACCAGGGCTTCAGCCTGAGGGGTGCTGGGAATTCAGCGTGGGAGGGGCTGCCAGGGATTGAGATTTCAGCCCCCCATCTGGTGCCAGGAATCAGAGCTTAGGCCCCCTAGTCTGCAAGTGCTGGCAGATGCCCCTCCCCCTTGAGAAACTCTGCTTTAGGGTGCACATGGAGGGGTGATACACATCACTTACTTACCCCCCTCCCTACACACTCTTACCCCCCCACCACACACAGGGTGGTCTCTCTTCCTATTGGCTTCATATCTTTCTGCCTGTATGCCCTGCCTGAAGGCACCATCTGCTGGCCACTGCCTACCCACATTCACCCACCAGCCACAAACAGGAGGCTGCTGCAGTTGCCCTGACTGACCAGCTGGGGGAGTGCTGGAACAGAAAATATGGAACAATTTTCCTTGTTTTTTTTTTCTAAAGGCTAGACATGGGCTTAAATAAGGGGCTGTCCCATTAAAAATGGAATGCAAGACTACCCTCCATATAAGTACATTTTCCAGCTCTGGAGTTGTTTGTACTGACAACTAGAAGAAAGAGAAGAAATGATGAAAGAAATGTATAAAATACCATTCATTTTTCTAGTGCCACATCCTTTGCCACCCTTTCTGCAAAAGAAAAGGCAATATACGGAACAATATATTGCACACACAAACAAATCTTTTATATTAGCCTTAACAATTGTATGAACCTCCACATCTTTATTATTTGAAATTATTTTCTTGTTCATGCTAAATAGGATGTATTTCTTTATCCCTCTCTAAAAGCAAAATCAAACATTAATGTAGATAGATTATTTCAGAGCCTGGAAATGGCTCATGAACATGAAAACCATAAAGGTAGTCTTCCCAGAAATGAGCACACAATTAGTCTCCATATAATAATATCTAGAAGCAAGAAAACTATTGTCAAGATTTGGTAAAAGTAGTCACTTCTGCAGCTGAACACATTTTCAGTCATAAAAGATTTTCAACTAAATACTGGAAGGAAAGTGCTATCCATATTTATGCTTCATTAAATAAGCATCAGGAGTCCTGAAAAAACGAAAAAGAAAATTGCAACTTTATCATCACTTATCAACATGAAGGGTACAGCAGTAAATGCTAGAACCTACCAGAGAGAATGTACTTCCTTTAAACCATACCAACCAAGTCAAGTAAACAGCATTAAAATAAGAGCAAGAGTAATCCCCATTTTGCAGTTTGTAGAAGAATATCTCACAAGTGTACAATATCAACAGTGCTCAAATGTACTTTTGTGTTTTGATGGAGGGGATTAAAATAATTGCCAATGCAGTATATTGCCATTTTCAGTATAAAAACAAGACAATCAAATGTTTCTCCCCTTCCTAATTTGGGTATGTTCTTTTTAAATCAGTGACATGCAGTTGGCTGGCCTGACATTTTACTGTGATAATGATGAACAGAGTAGTGCTGTTTCTATACTGCTGAAAGTGTCCTGGACCTCCACTGAGCATATGATGCCATATTTCAAGATAGAGCAAGCCCATCATTCTGCCCCCTGGTACTGAGGCAGAAGCAGAGAGAATCTGTATGTTGACTCTGGTCCCATCTCAGAGGCATCTGATGAGTCTAGTACCTTGGACAGATGTCAGCACCACTGGTTTCCACTCTGGATATTAGGCAGCAACATATTGGCTGTGTCTGTCTGTCCCCGATTCATGTCTTCCCCAAACCATCTGACAGCAGTGGCATCATCTACAGTGTCCTCAGCTCCCATGGAATGGTTACAAACTTATTATTTTTGGTGATACCATTGCTGTAAAACTGTTTACCCATCATGCACTCATGTTGTCTGTTTTCTGCTTGGCATCGAGGGCATCGGTGAGACAGACAGAAACCTTGGTACTGATGCTGACTATGGCACAAGTCTGCATCTGCTGGCCCGGGACCAGCTTTGTTTTCAATACTGATGCCTCTTTTGGGCCCAGTTCGAGGCTGGCACACCATTCAAGGAGCTATTGACTCTTTCTTTGGTACCAATGCATAGTTAGGTTGGGCTATGGATAACAATGGATGTTTGGTGGCCCATTAAGGGTGATCCCCACCACAATCAAGCTGTTCAAAGGGATCCTCACAATCAAACCCCTTCCCCATTTCAATGGGAGTCCAAATGCACCTCCTGGATCCCCAAACCAGCATGGCAGAGTCTTGAGCAGATTTTTAAGCAGACACTTCCAGGGGAATCAGTAGTTGGAACTCAATACTTTGGTCTTTCACAGAAACTGCCAAGTCTGGTGCCTTCTGGAGAGAGATTTTTGTAACACTGAGCCATGCAAAATGTCATTCTTTGCTCTGTGTGAGAAGTCAGTCACAATTCTATGGGAGATGCATTGTTAGCTCCCTGGCTGCACACTCTTCTTTATGCTTACTTCTGGATGCCACTGATCCTCAAGACCATGATCAAGGGGAAGCCATATTGCAAGCAGTGGCCATCATCATAGCACCATCTAGGCTGAGACAAGTTAGGTACCTGGACCTGCTTCACCTCTTCATGGAGGGATCTTTTCATCCCCCTCTCAGAATGGATCTTCTGACACAGAATTTGAACACCCCCAGCCCACCTCCATACCTCAAGGCCTCATTTCTTTATTGTTCTCAGCAGAGGTGATGTGGTGGGGAAGCACATGGGCTCACATGCACCCGAAGGTTTGCTGGCTCCACTTGGTCATACAGCATGGCCAGGCCTCTCCCTGCATGGCAGCTGCTAGAGTTGACAAGCTGGGAGATGCATCCATGGGGACAGGCAACAACAAACAGGTGGAAGCTGCAGAGAGGAGCCACTGAGGGTCAGAGAGTAGGTGTATGAACCTTTGAACTGTGCACCCCCATGGTCACCAGTCGCCTCTGGTTCTCAGGTACAGAGTTGGACTGTTCTCCTGAAGGTCAGACTAGCCTCTTAAGCAGGAAAAAATGTGAGTAGTCCTGAGGTACTTGGTTTATTTTAAAAGTTACAGATTAACATAGCTACCTCTCTGAGGGTATGTCTAGACTGCATCCCTATGTCGGCAGAGGGATGCAGATTAGGCAGGTTGACATTGCAAATGAGGCAGGGATTTAAATATCCCGTGCCTAATTTGCATAAAAATGGCCTCTGTGTTTTGCCAACTCAGCACTTTGCAAGGAGGTTTACAGGTTCTGTTGAAAAAGGCTTTCTTTATCGACAGATCCACCTCTAGACTGCCGCTTTTTGCCAACAAAGTGCTGAGTTGACACTGTAGAAAGCCAGCCACATGTAAAATGTTCCTGCAGAATTGGAAATACTTCCACATCCACTGCTTTTGCCATTCTATGTCCGCTTTTGACTCTTCCCTCTAGGAGGATCTGGATTACTTAGAATCCTAGGGCTGGAAGAGACCTCAGGAGGTCATCAAGTACAGCCCCCTGCCCAAGGCAGGACCAATCCCAACTAAGGCAACCCAGCCAGGGCTTTGTCAAGCCCAGACTAAAAGACCTCTAGGGATGGCGATTCCACCACCTCCCTAGGCAATCCATTCCAGTACTTTACCACCCTCCTAGTGAAATAGTTTTTCCTAATATCCAACCTAGACCTCCCCCACTGTACTTACTAGACCTAAAGACACAAGGACTATCAATGAGCTTGGACAGGGTACATCTGGCCATTACTGGTCTAATGTCCTCCTGAAAGGTTTTCTGTATTCATCAACCCTACTCCATACATGTTCCTTAGAGGCTTACCTAATCTATTTTCTTGTGCTGAGAATCCCACATCACTCTGGTACCTTTTCCTTGTCATGCAAATACATCTTCCTTCCCACTGAGAAAATAAATATGTTGTCCTAAGAGGAAAAGGAAAAATAAAGACTTTTATAATAAATAGATAGTAGCAATGCTGTACATAACTAAATGTTGTAATATAACATCATCAACAATGTATAGCAAGAAATGGAGAATCCTGTGGCACCTTGAAGATTAACAGATATATCTGGGCATAAGCTTTTGTAGGTAAAAACCACTTTGTCAGATGCATGGAGGGGAAATCACAAAGGTAGGTAAATAAATCTGTTAGTCTTTAAGTTGCTACGGGATTCCTCATTGTTTTTTCTTACTAAACAGGGTAATTTAAAAGTAACCCTAGCTCCCAATATGCAAATACTCTTCCCTTTGAATTTTTTCTTCTATTAACAATGCAAGTTCCAGATTTCTGAATTAACCGTAGACTGACACTATTTTTGGGCATAACCAAAGATACTGTAAAATTCATCTGAAACTGACCTTTTCCCTTTTTAATCTTACCAGCCATCCCCATTCTACTATATAAGGCATTTGCTGCAAAATTCATGAAACTACAGCAGGCAAAATCTGCATGTTCCATAACAGGCTGAATTAACAGGAGAAATTAAGTCTGAGAGAGGTAGAGTTCCATGGTCTGGTTGTATCAGGGTGGATGCAGACTTTACACAAACAGGCTGTAGTTAACCTCCCTTTTCTGTAGAGCTATTTTTGACAGCCTGGCCTTTATTATAGAACCTGCTCCTAAACATAATCCTCACAGAAAACATAGTGGCATCTTCTGGCAGCCTCCAACTTTGCATGCTAAGGACTAAATACAATGATGCTATTGGCATCAATACTGTTATCTTGTAACATGATGTAAGCCCCACTGTTTTGTGAAAGTTTACGTTTTACAAGCATACTGTTTGTATACATCCATCAAATAGAAAGGCAGACCAGTGTGATAATTTGAATCACCTGATACCTGCCATCAGGATAAGCATATCCATAAAGTTCATTTGTAGAAACACTCTCCTTTCAATTATATAAATCATTTGGCTAGTTTTCTAAACCAATGTAGAGAGCTAGCTGCATCTGTAATGTCTGATTATTCTGCCTCGCTGTTTCCCCTCTCCCCAGACATATGGTAATACATTGAGGCTGCAGGATTTGCTGTAGGTCTTCAGAGAGGATTTGTGGCACTTTCCTCATGATGATTCCCTAACAGGTGCTTTGTCTTAGCATCTGGCAATGAAACAGGATGATTTTCAGGAAAACTAGGTGATGACAAACCTGTCTTTATACCTCATGTACCATCATCTTTTTTTTCCTTCCTCTCTTATTCCAGGTTTATGGCCCTCAGCTTTTATTCAATATATTTATTAGTTGCTATTTTGACAACTAATTAAAGGCTATTATACCAATACCATGAAAGTCAGATTTTTGTAAAAATTACTTGTTCTGAAGGTTAAGTTCTCATTCTTCTTTTGAATATAATTTCCACCTTTTTGTGCATTAAAATTGACATATCAAAGGGAGAACTATTCCACATAAACATGAGAAGCCTCACTTTGAAGTTTTGGGAGTACAAGTCCCAGGAGTTACAGAATTATTGTGTGTTTATGTGTGTGCGTGCATTGAAAGGGGACTGTTTCCATTTAACAAGATCTCCTGGACCTTACGGGTATGTATACACAGCCTGTGGAAGTCTCCCAGCCAGGGCTTACTGACATGTGGGTCTCACTGGCCCTACAGCTCTGCAAATAGCTTTGCAGACATTACTTTGAAGTTCAGAGCCCAAGCAAAAAGCTTAGCATGAGCCTCTGTAGCCAAGGTTTATTGACCCATGCTGGGAGGCTTGTTTCTACAGGAAGTTAACACATATCTTTAAAGATCAGGAGGCTTGTGCCAGCTCACCTAGCTAAATTATCAGACACAGCTGGAAAAGAGTCACATGTTCCCTAAAAACGTCCCAAAGGGCTCAATTGAAGGGGGTTGTAGAAGAGAGGTTACTAGATCCCATGACTACTCCTGAAGTACAGGGTGGGGAGATTCAGAATGAAAGGCCTCTGAGTTCCAAGCAGCCTGCATTGATTGACTTTTGTGTAACATTGAAAGTTTTGGTTGAATTAATAATATGACAGCCTGGAGAATGGGCCTGAAACACTGGGTGTAGCCATTTGTCCATTCTGGACTGTGGGGACAGGCCAGCACCTCACCCATATAGCCAGGCCTTGGAACTGAGAGGAAACTGAGACAGCTGCTAGCCAAAACCAAACCAGGTAGGTGGTGTTGCCACAGACCCCAAATCTTACAGCATAGCACACAATTCTCCATAGTCCTGGTCTCTCCTCTTAGGGGCAGACTCTGTTGTGGTATGGGGAGGGTTATGGGTAACTCAGGCCTGCTCACAACACTGGATTCCATCCAAGGGTCCCTAAGACAGTGGCAACAGACAGGGTTTCCTCTGCTCCCAGTCTGGTAGCTTCTTACCTGGGCCACTTCCCCAAATGATCCTTCCCAGTACCTTTTCTCTGGTATCTTAGCATGTCCACCCTGCTCCTCCATAGCACTGTGCCTTGCTCGCAGACCTCAGCTCTCACCCAGTGCACTTCCTCGCTCTCAGATCTTGGGCTTCTGCTTCTCTGCATAAAAACAAGTCCCAGAAGGCCTTAATGGGCTGCAGCTGCTCTGATTAGCCTGCTGCTTCTGGCAAGCTCTTAACTGGCCCCAAGTGCCTGCCTGATTATGTTACACTAAGCTTGGCCCTGTTTACCCAGGGAAGAAGAAAGAGGCATGCAGATTTGTTTACTCGCATAGGGAAATGAAGCGGCAATTTAAATAATCGCCGCTTCATTTAAATTTAAATGGCTGACATGCTGTGCCAATCAGCTGTTTGTTGGCTCAGCGCGCTAGTCTGGATGCTCCGCTGTTGACATCAAAGGCATTTGTCAACCTCCCCGGTAAACCTCCTCCCACAAGGCATACCAGGGAGGTCGACAAATTCCTTTGATGTCGACCGCGGAGCATCCAGACTAGCACGCTGAGCCGACAAACAGCTGATCGGCACAGCGCGGCAGTCATTTCAATTTAAATGAAGCGGCAATTATTTAAATTGCTGCTTCAATGCCCTATGCGAGTAAACAAATCTGCATGCCTCTTTCTTCTTCCCTGGGTAAACAGGGCCAAGCTCAGCAGAGGCATGTAGTCTAGACACACCCCCAGAGCCCAGCATACCTGCCCTCCATTAAAGTGGGGCAGCCAACTGGTCTGGGTCTATCACAGGTTCTTTATTACAATTGTATTCAGACTAGCCCTCCCTTCAGTTTATAGTTACATACAGAGACAACTTAAGTTGTTTGTGGAAAAATAATTGTATATTAAAAACAATTCCAAGAATCTTTTATGTGAGCTCCCCAACTGACTCTTGAAGAATGAACATTTTAATTTGCCCCTTAATTTGTCATGTAGACTCTGTTAGAGATGCAGTAGGGCAGGCAACTTCACCTAAGAAAGCTAGGTGTTTCCATCTAGATTGCGTTGCTATTTCAGGATACTTAAAGTATCCTGAAATAGCAATGCTGTTGTCTTTAAAAGTGCCCACTATTTCCCGAACTAGCAGGCATGCCATTCTGGTGGCCCTGTAGCATTAAGGGATTTGTCGGAATAGTGCCTTATTTTGAAATTTGGCGCAGGCTACACAGCGCCAAATTTCAAAATAAACACTTTTGACTTACTCAGAATAAGCTACGCAATTTGCATAGCGCAAATTGAGTAGCCTATTCCAACAGAAGGGTGCTGTCTAGACACACCCCTTGATACTTATGAATATAATCAGTGGCAGGTTTCTTGCTCACATAATTTTTAACTTGCCACTAGGGTGCAGAAATTAAATATGTGATATATTTTCCAGAAATTCCCTTCCCTTCCCCGTCTCTTGTTTGCAACTAAGTTATTGTTCCGTTTGATTTGATGTGAATCCAAACGATTTCTGCAGATCTTTTGACATTTTTTCTTAAATTGCTAGTTTCTCTTTGTTCTCTGCATGCCACTTACCCCTTTTTAGGTTTCTTTGATTTTTTTTTATTTATGCTTGCCTGTTACTATTTCTTACATATTTTTTTCTTTCTTGTGTAATCTACTTCCCTATTGGAGCTTAGTTATTTTGCATTCAGATCCATAACTTGGAGTCTCATTATCCTTGTGCCCTTCCCCATCCGCAACCCCAAAAGACTCCAGGAATAGAATCAGTGATAGCAGAATAGATTTTTGCCTGAGCGATCATGTGTGTGTCGGCTTTGCAAGTATCAATCTGTGGATCCTCTCTATGAGCATGATTGAATAGCCTGTGCATCTGAATAATAGTAGATTGCCTTTATTTGTAAAGTGTTTATGATTTCTTACTGTAATTTATTTTAATAAAAGTGAAAAAGAACCACTGTGCAGGCTACTTGGTTGCAAATCACCGTTTTCCAACATGTAGGGGATCAGTTTTGGGGTCTGAGCTTGCCTCCATTAAAGTCAATGTGATATAGCTGTTTACTCTGCGCTAGTTAGGCCTCAGCTGGAGTACTGTGTCCAGTTCTGGGCGCCACATTTCAAGAAAGATGTGAAGAAATTGGAAAGGGTACAGAGAAGAGCGACAAGAATGATTAAAGGTCTAGAGAACATGACCTATGAAGCCAGGCTTCATGAACTGGGCTTGTTTAGTTTGGAAAAAAGAAGATTAAGGGGGGACATGATAGCGGTTTTCAAATATCTAAAAGGGTGTCACAAGGAGGAAGGAGAAAATTTGTTCCTCTTGGTTTCTGAGGACAGGACAAGGAGTAATGGGCTTAAAGTGCAGCAGGGGAGGTTTAGATTGGACATTAGGAAAAAATTCCTAACTGTCAGGGTGGTCAAATATTGGAATAAATTGCCAAGGGAGGTGGTGGAATCTCCCTCTCTGGAGATATTTAAGAACAGGTTGGATAGACATCTGTCAGGGATGGTGTAGACGGAGCTTGGTCCTGCCTTGAGGGCGGGGGGCTGGACTCGATGACCTCTTGAGGTCCCTTCCAGTCCTATTATTCTATGATTCTATGATACTTCATTGGGAACAACATCAGGTACAAATATTATGCTTAGTGTTGGATGCTCATGCACCTGCTGCACTTGAGTTAGGATTATTTTATCCAGCAGTGTTCATTGGGGCCTCAGCTGATTCCTGGGTGTCCCAGTGCTTTTAACCAGTTAGTCATTAGCCATCCAAGAAGAGCCAGAAATTTCTAAAGAGACCATCTCCCTTCTCTACCACATTTTCTTACTCGCCTGTGCTGTCATCAAAGAAGCAAATTTAACTCCTTGGTCAGGAGAGGTGAAGAGCTTGATCAGTCTCATTATATCCCCTGCATTTGAGAACCATGTATTTTAGTTCTGTAGGGTGTGGAACACCATTATCCCTGTGTCCTGGAAATCATAGACAGGAGCTATTCTACCCAATTCCAGAGCATCTGCAGGGGTGGTGAGATGATATTCAAATGTCCAAGTCTGACATTCTTCAGTGGTCACCAACCAGGAGACCGGGATCTACTGGTAGATCTTGGAACCTGAGAGGTTTGGCTGGGAGGCTGTCACGTGCTAGCTCTTCATCTGCCCCTCTCAGCACTGCTGTGCTGCTCCTGCCCTCTGCCTTGGAGGTGCCCCTCACCCCTGGGAGCCTTCTGCTTGCTGTGCAGGGCACAGGAAGAATAGGAGAGGGTGATGATGTCAGGGTGCCCCTCCCTCCACCTTGTATCCCCTCTCCACAGAGTAGAGGGGGGCAGGGATGGAGAGAGTTTGCTGGCTACTTTGGGAGTGGAGCAGGGTCAGGGTAGGGATACCTTAATCCACTGAGCCGCCACCGAGAAGCTACCTGGGGTAAGCAGTGCCCAGCTGGAGCTTGCATCCCAAACCCCAGCCCCAGTCTTGAACCCCTCTGCACCCCAAACCTCTGATAAAAGTGAGTGAGGATGGGAGAGGGAGGATGGAGTGAGCAGGGGCAGGGCCTCAGAGAAGGATCAGGAAGGAGGCGGGGCAAGGGTGTTTGGGTTTGAGGTAAATCTTGAATTGCACTTAAATTCAAAAAGTGATCTTATGCTTTAAAAAGGTTGGAGACCCCTGCTCTAGATGTATGTGCACTCTGGCCTCTTCTATGACTCTGACAGCAATCACCTTCTACAGGGGACTGTAGGTTATGATAGTGACTTCTCTCATCTCAGCGATTGCCTGCCTCACAGAAGAACATCCAGGCTTTAAACTTCCCCAGACTAAACGGTTTGCATTGAACCATTTCAGAACATCACACTGCAGATGCTGTAATATTTTACATCTCTGGAAGAAGAAAGACAATACACTATGTCACTGTAGACACCAGTTAGAAACTATGGTCCACATTGTAAATCAGTGCCTACTTTGACTGTTAGACTTATTCCATATCACTCATGAAGCTGATCACTGATTCAGTAATTTGGTCTTGGTTACTTGAACTTGCCACCTCTTTTACCACACAAAAGAAAAAAAATTCTATTACTGAGCAGCCAACAATCTACGGCCCTCTAATTAGGTGTTCATTATCATAGTTGGGGTATTGCACCCACAGAGATTGATTATTTTGATTCTATTTCCAACTTTTATGGTTCTTAATTAGAAGAAAAGAGGAAAAAAGAGAAAATGGAACTTTTACAATGAGTTACTTCAAAAGCTGCATTAAACCAACTATTATGTGATCATAAAAAAGGACATGATGGGAAATTAGATTCTTCAAATAATATGCCAATCACATTTTCCCCCTAGTTTGGCAGAAGAAGTTGCATTTTGCTGTAGGTTTTCTGTGTATATTCACAGCATGTGTTGTCTGGTGGTGTAATTTTCACAACTGAACCCATTTCTGTTTTCTGTTGCACATCTGGTGACTGTAGGACTTAATTTTAATATTTCTAATGAAGTGTGCTGGTTTTCTCTGCTATAGATAGAACCAGGACACAGAAGCCAAAGAATCCTTTTATTTGCTTTTCTATAAGCAATGGGCAGAACATTTCAAATATAAAATGGAAAATCCCAATTAACCATGGCTAAGGATCTTTTTTTATAGGAGACCAGTCCTCTACCCTTTCATCTCAGATAAGCTTGGAAATCTGGTATCTCTCATGAGCTCCCATCTTGTGTATATCTGAAAAAGGACCCACATCCCATTCCCAGCAACATAGAATCACAAGGATTAGGATTCTTTTGGATATTTTCCTCCTACAAAATCCTCCTTGCAGGGATGTTCTCTTTAAAAGTATTTCTTCTTAATTTGCATATATGACGTGCTTTTGATAATTTTCAAATGTATTTATAAAGCACTTTAAAAGTTTCTCTTTACATCACTGTCCATATCTCTTTTCCTAGTGTGATGCACAAATGTTCCATTATCAGTTTATCTCCCTCACTCCAAATCAAACCACAATCCCAGGTTTGTTATTCTGCGATGCCACGTACACAGAGTGTTACCATCGCGTCAACTTGTTGTCAGTGCTGTGAGCAATTTTTCTGTTAAATGCTGAAACAATATATGGAGAGTGTAATAATCACAGGAGCTTTTTGGAAGATTTAAGATTTGATTTGAGATGGGAGAGGATATTAAAGTTTCTGACCAACTATTTCTATCAAGCCATGTTCAGCTAATCAGATATTCAGACTCGCCCATGCCTCAAAAAAAAAAAAAAAATAAAAAAAAATGAGAAATCTCACTTTTAGTAAAAAGCATCAGCCAACTCACCTTGCTGGATTGCTTCACTCGAAAAAGATCTAGTCACGTACATGGACACTATAATGATTGTCTCTAAGCACACCTCTCCCCCTCGATATTTACATATTTATTCCCATGGGTGCTCAGTACCATCTGAAAATAAGGCCTCTTATAAGGTGTCTCAAGTTGGGCACTCTAAAATGGAGGCACCCAGAATCACTTGTCACTCCTGAAAATCTTGACCAAAAATATCAAATCCATAATTTCGAACTAGGGATGCAAATGTAAGTGACCGAAATTGATAATGAAGCGGGGATTTAAATATCCACTCAACTCCACTCAACAGCTGTTTTGAAAGTGAAAGTGTGCGCCGGGACGTGTTAGTTTGAACCAAACCTCTTGGTTAGAACTAACATTACTCCTTAAAAAATTAGGAGTAATGTTGGTTCTAACCAAGGGGTTTGATTCAAACTAACATGTCCGGGTGCGCACTTTCACTTTCGAAACAGCTGTTGAGTGGAGTAACGTGCCAACGAGATCATGCTAATGAAGCACGGGATATTTAAATCCCCGCTTCATTAGCAATTTTGGTCGCCTACATTTGCATCCCTAGTTTGAACTAGGGAGCAAGTATAGACGTACCCTGAGAAAGGAACTGAGAGCAAAAATCATGTGAAAACTGGGGAAAGAATACTGTGTCATTTACAGGTGTACCACCAAGGAATTCAAATGTTTGTAAGATTTTTTGGTTATTTTTAAAATAGTGTGAAAATAAACCTCTGTGATGAATAACTTGATGTGGAATTGAGGTGTAACTGATAAAGTGAAAATACAAAGCAAAATTAGGAAAAACACCTTCATTTTAGTTATGATACAATATGATCTATTTCTTTCCTTGTACTCAAAGCTGTCATTTTCCAGGGGCCTTGATCTGTGGCTTTGAGAAGTGGTAATGGCCAAGACCACAGGATTCCAACCCTGTCAGACCTGCCATAGGTCTTTTCTCACAGAGATAGGCTGCCATTGCTGCTTTGGAGAGACTCACAGTTCCTGAAAATGTAAGATCTGCTCAGTATCTTTCAGGGGTGTAATCATGAAGGCCAAAGTGCAATTGGAATTGCAGCTAGCAAAGGAGGGAAGGGTAACAAGAAAGGTTTCTACAGGCATATTAGCAATAAGAGGGGGTCAGGGAAGGTGTGGGGCCCTTCCTGGATGAAGGAAGTAACCTAGTGACAGATGATGTGGGAAAAGCTGAAGTACTCAATGCTTTCTTTGCCTCTGTCTTCACAGATAAGATCAGCTCCCAGACTATTGCACTAGGTAACACAGTATGGGAAGGAGGTGGGTAGCCCTTGGTGGAGAAAGAACAGGTTAGGAAATAAAACAAACAAACTAAAACAACAACAAAACAATGAATAGTCCTGCAGCACCTTAGAGACTAACAAAAAATGAAGATGATATCACGAGCTTAAGAAGTATTTAGAAAAGTTGGACATACACAGATCCATGGGGTCTAATGCATCCAAGAGTACTGAGAAAGTTATCTGATGTAACTGTGGAGCCATTGGCCATTATCTTTGAAAACTCATGGCAATTGCGGGAGGTCCTGTACAATTGGAAAAAGGCAAATGTAGTGCCCATCTTTACAAAAGGGAAGAAGGACAATCCAGGGAACTATAGACTGGTCAGCCTCACCTCAATCCCCAGAAAAATCATGGAGGGGATCCTCAAGGAATCCATTTTGAAGCACTTGGAAGAGGGAAAAGTGATCAGGAATAGTCAACATGAATTCACCAAGGGCAAGTCATACCTGATCAACCTCAGGGCCGGATTAAGGGGGAGGGGCTAGCCGGGCAGCTTCCTGGGGCGCCAACCAATGAGGGGCACCTGATGGCAGCTGTAAGAAGCTCCATGTTCCCGGGGCTGGGGGACGTGCAGTGCCCCTTAGAGCTGACATCAGGCACCACGCAGCCCCCAGCCCCGGGAACGTGGTTCCCCTTACAGCTGCAATCAGGCACCGCACGCCCGATTGCAGTTGTAAGGGGTGCAGCGCACCGGGGGCGGGGCTGCACATGCATTGTGAGCCCACTGCTCGGGGTGCAGGAATGACTCGAGCCGGCCCTGATCAACCTGACTGTCTTCTATGACAGGGGGTTGGATTTGATGACCTCCTGACGTCTCTTCTAACCCTATGATTCTATGATTCTAAGATTTAAAAGCAGCTGTAAAACACGGAGGGAGGACTGTTGATATAGCATCTCTTGCAGGGTCTGTCAACTCACCCCATACCTGGGATGTGGTTGCTTAAAGAACTCTGCTGAGTGTCACTGCTGCTGTGGTAACCAAAGATCCTGGCATCCCCTCAGAATCACAGTGATCAGCAAAAGAGAAGAGTCCATCACCCAGAATGGAAGAAGGAAGAGTAATTCTTAGGCTGGGTCTTGGAAAAACTGATGTTCCAAAAAAAATGTACCACTGAGTATAGCCCTACAGTGCGATTGGGATCCTGGGTTCCACTGCCATAATATCAGGTGAAATGTGCTTTGTTGGAGACAGCATTGCATTAGCCAAAAAACCAAACTGTGATAATTTGGAAGAAAACACTAAATCTCGCATCAGTTTGCCAAAGGTAGCCTATTTGGGAAATCACTACCGTAAATTAGCGTATATAAACCACACTCGTGTATAACCCGCACATGTGCATAACCCGTGGTTTTTCCTGAACAAGTAAAAAAAGTTTTAGATAACCTGAGGATGTGTATAACCCGCGGGTTATATACGCTACTTTAAGGCAATTGCACATACTTTATACCAGTGGGGGGAACATAGAGCGCAGCGCAGGCAAGCTGGCCGGCCTGCAGCAGGGGAGCTGCACTCACGCCCAGGCTCCGCGCAGCAGCAGCAGCTAGGCGTAACCCACCCTCCTCCAGGAGGAGGGAACGGAGACCGCAGTGCAGATGAGTAAAAATAAACTTGTATACCCCGTGGACATGTATATCTCGCGGGGGGTGGGGGGAGGAGGGGTTGTAAAAACGTGTATAACCCACAGATTATATACACTAAAAGATAGTAATTATTTTGTTTGAGCTTCTCTTTCCTGTATAGGTTTATCTCCCTCAATCCAAATCAGGTGTGGTACACCTGCTCAAGTCAGGTCAGAGAATCAACCTCACGTGCTTTGTTATTCTGTGATGCTACATATGCACAGTGTTACCATTGTGTGAGCTTGTTGTCAATGCTGTAAGCAGTTTTTCTGAGAAATATTTCTCAAATAATAATAAACCTAACATATAAATAACTTCAATGCTATGTTTCAAAGTTCTAAAAACAGTGGTTATGTGATTTACAGATTAGTTTTTAAAAACAACTTATTACAATTATTAAAATAATTCAGTCCTTTTAAAAGCAAAATTATGGCGCAGTTTGTTTTGACGTTCTGTATGATAGACACATGACAGCAGTTTGTAATAAATAGAATTTCAGCAATATAAAGCAAGTATTTCTTTCTTAAATGAAAGTTTTAAATTCTTAAACTTAAACACAGGATAGAAAAAGGTTTTATGTTTACTAAATCAGGAGTTAAAGTATTTGTACATGGATTAAGCAAGGTTGTTTTATTCTTTTAGTGGTAAAATTGTCTGAATTCCATAATAGTAGGGGACTGTGCCCCCTGCTCTCTATGCTCATCAACCCCCCTCTCACTGACAGCTTTCTTAGCCAGGGAGTGTGAGAGTTACACTCACCAACCCCTGTCTCTCTGGGGGTAGGTGTCTGCCTGGGGGGAGGGTGCAGGAGCCGGCTGGGGATAGGTGTCTGGCCACGGGCTTGCATGAAGGAGCAGGCTGGTGTGTGAGGGGGCTGGTGGTGTGGGGTCCTGGCAGGGTGGTGAGTGAGCAGGCTGGAGGTGCGAAGTCTCCCCAGAGTGGTGGATGAGCGGGATGGGGGTTTGGGGTCTCAGCAGACTAATACCGTTTGAGCTAAAAGCCAGCTGGCTCTCAACCCATGTTGTAAAGGTCTCTTGTTCTTATCTGTTGCTGTGGTCTAGGTGCCATTGCAGGGGACAGTGAACCACACTAGAGCTATGTTTACACTGCACAGTATTTGTGTAAAAACAGCTGTTTTTGCATAAAAACTCGCAGAGCTTCCACACTACAAGTGTGTTTTTGTTCAAGAAAAAGTACAGTAGATTATCAAAAGACAGGGCTTTTTGTGCAAGAGTTACTCCTCTTTCTATGAGGAAAAAGGCATGTGTGGATGGACAACAGGGGTTTCTTGCACAAGAAACCTCTATCGGAAAAAGCACAGGTGCTCTGATGGCCATTCTGTGCGTCCAGGGCAGTGTGGATGCTCTCTTGAGCAAAAGCACCTCTCTTCCACAAACGCACATGGGAGTGTGGAGGCGCTCTTGCGCAAAAACTTTTTGCGGAAGATCTCTTCTGCAAAAAGTACTTGCATAAGAATCCTGCAGTGTAGATGTAGCTTAGGTGTGTGGGTTACATATGGCAGGGTCTTGGCAGGGTGCTGAGTGAGTGGTCTGGGGCCCTGCTGGCGCTCCACCCTGCCCCCGCAGCCCAACCCTGCGCCCCCATCCTCTCACTCATATCCCTGCCGAGCAGCGGGAAAAGCCTCCTTGGAGCACATCCCTGCACTGCTGTTTCCCCCACTGGGGGAGGGAGAAGGGACGTGCAGGGGGCCTTGGGGCTTTCTCCTCCCCCTGCTAGAAACTGGTGCTGGCACCTGCCTTATGGGCTCCGCCCTGCCTCTTCAGTCCCCCAGCCACCCCTCATTCCCTGCCCACACGCCTCTGGCCTATCTACACAGACTCATGAGGAGGTCGTGCAGCCAAAGGGGTGTGGCAGGACTGCAGGCAGGGGGACTCTGAGGGGAAATCGGTGGCCGCGCCACCCTGACCTTGGCAGCAGGAGGCAGCAGGCAGGATTGACGGGCCTGCCCCTAACCTTCCTCCATGGGATGGGTGTGTTCCTCCTCTTGGGCTTTTGTTTTGTTTTGATTTTTCTTGCACATGTCAAGTGCACTCTGCATTCCCGGAATTCCAGGGCTGTGACTTAGCACTCGGCAGCAGCACCAGCCCCATGCCACACACAGGTACTCCCCCACGCTCTGGCTCCATGGCCACTGCCTCTCTCGGGACAACAGTCCCCTCTATTCCTTCCCTCACCCTAGCAGGCTGCAGCGGGAACCCACAGCTCCTCTCCCTGTTTGCAAGATCCCTCCCTGCCAAACTTCCTGCCTCTGCCTCCTCAAACTCCTTCAAACTTTCCCAGCAGAGACAAGATTAGGTGGTGGGGGTGGTGCCTGTGGATGCAGAGTAACATGATGTCATCATTCTGGCATACCACAGGACACGTTTTTTATAGAGAGATATTAAACCAACCTCCTTTTTTTTTCAAGTCACGTGGAAGAATTGTGTCTCTTGTAGGATCTGCTGGATCTAAGGTTTTTTTAGGTGGAAGCAGGATAATAATGGACGAAACAATGCAGGAGCAGGTGGGAATGGGAGTGGAACAGGAGGGGGATTAAAAATATAGACCCATGTAGGTATATACTGTGGACATTTCTGGATCTTTGGTTACTGGGACCCCAGTACTGGCTAATAAAACCACTCCATGTATTGAGAAGATGTCTGTTAAATAACCAGCAGTGCCACCGAAATCAGCAACAGATCCAATGCCTCAGATGTACAAGGATTCTAAGGTCAAGCTGAAATAGTCATCAGTATCTACTTCCACTGCCAGCAGAGAAGGGCGCATGGATCGTTCTTTGATACTGTCTCTAGTACCACCTGACATACTAACTCCTGAGGATCATTATCCAGAGTCCAGACTCCTTTTCTACAAGGATCTTTGGATCCTAGAAGGACCTGAGTCACTGTTGCTTCAGGGCACTGACAAGTACTTTGTACCAGGACTGACTTTTCTCTCAGAATTGATCTACTCTCTGGTACTGACATAGTCACCACAGAAGCGGCCTCCCAGTACTACATGTCCTCCAATATCATCTCACCAGTCAACCAAGACCAGACCTCTGGTACCAATGCATTACCAGATCCTCTTTGGCCACTCAGTACTAGGTATGTGAATGGGTAACTAATTAACCAGTTACCCAGTAAGAGTCACCCTTATTAAGCATCAGCCTTACCAGGTGATACGTAAAAGGTAATGGTTAATTGTCTACCTGAGAACAGCCCCTGCCCACAGCCTGCCATGGGTGGAGGTCTTCTCCAGCCTCATTGGGCCCCCAAAGAGGGCCAACAACGAGAAGCCCACTCTATGTGGCTGGGGTTTGGAGCTGAGAGCTGACAGTTAGCTCCATGCAGCTGTGGCTGGGAGCTGGCAGCCAGCTTGCTAGTTCGAACTATCTAGCCCGTGCCGCGTGTAGCCGCGCGGCACGGGGTTCGAACAAGCCGGCATTTAAAAATGGCGCCGGCCGGCTTATGCAAATGAAGCCCGGGAAATTCAAATCCCGGGCTTCATTTGCAAGTGCGGTATGCCTACATTACCACCCTAGTTCGAACTAGGGTGGTAGTGTAGACATACCCTTAAAGAGGAACAAAAGCCATCAGGGGAAGAACACCACCAATTTCCCACAAATCCTCATCACCAGATGAAGCTATGTCCCCTCCCACTCCATCATTACAGATGATTTCCCTTCTGCCTTGGAGTTTTCCTACTGGACTTTCATGGTTCACAAAGAAGTGGTGTATTGGCAGATCCTTTTCCTTCTATACATCCTTGTGGTGTAGCATGAGGATATTTAAGTGCAAACTGCAGACACTGCTGACAAAAATCCCTGATTAACGTTGCATGGACCTGTGCACATCCTGAAGTGGAACACCGGTTACTGTACAAGGTAATTAATTGTTTCTTCAGTTTCCTGGCCAGCTCTGCCTAAAACAGACCCTCAGGATGAGGAGAGTTCAGAGGTATCATTAAGCTACATCTTGACTGCATTCGAGGATTAGGATTTATACCTGTTCAACCTTAATTTGCCACCTTTCTGCGTATGCCTTATAGTAATCCTTAACAGCACAAAATATTATGATCACATGCTATTTCTCCCACAGGATGCCTAGCTTGTTCAATGCACAGGATGGATGGTGTCCACTGAATGAGCAGCTATTCATTTTCTTTATTCTTATTATGAATTATGTGGCCTTATGCTTTATTGCATGTGATCCCGAGGCAGAGATTCTGCAGGGAAAAGAAGCTATCATGTAACTAAAGACTGTGCATTTTGCATATGCCGAGAGGGGCTGAATTAAGATTGCACAGGAAACCTTAATTCTTGTGTTTCCTAACTTGTGGGCATGACAGAGCAACCTCACAATTCTTTTAACATAGCGTTTAGTGTGTTCTCTCATTTTGAAGTGAGCTGTGCCCACAAAAGCTCATGATACCATCTACATGCTTTGTTAGTCTATAAAGTGCTATCAGACCATTTGCTGTTTTTTTCTGTAACAGACTAATTCGGCTACCTCCTGAAGCTCCTGGAGCCTTACTGATTTCCATATGTTTCATCATCCGAGTCAGAACCTTTAAATCCCTAGTACTGAGTTCTGCCAATGATCTATCAGTTACTCTGTAGTAGGCTGTCATCCTCTCCCTTAGCCAGTCACTAGAGATGAGGCATAACATTTTGCCTGTGGCTATTTGCTGACAGAAGAGGGGGGTTGAGATTCAGGAATCCTGTTTTCTATTCTGAGGAAAGTGTGCTCTAGTGACTGAGTCCCATTTGTCCTCCTCCTAGGCCAGCATCAATCTCCCCACCCTTCAGCTCCTTGTCCAAGTCTCCCAACTTCCTAAATACCCAAGCTCAGCTTCTTACCCCTCTCCATTAGTCAGAATGCATCTTCCTTCCATTTCACATTGCCTAGGAGCCAGTTTGGGGAGCACTGAGAATATAAATAAGACAGTCTGCCTGCATCCATTCCAGTGCAGTTGGAATTGTTAGAGACTTTAGATGCTATTGTAACACATCTATTCTGAGCATTAATGAACTGAGACTTTCAGAGACTCAGAACTTGGTCAATTTGGGGCAGATTTTCACAGGAGAAGCAAATGGCATATTCTTGATACTAGGATGTCTCCCTCCCAAATTTAAAGCCCTTTCTCAGCATGGAGATGCTAGAGCTTCTCAATGAAATGACTGTTAGGCCATATCTATACTAGAAGAAGTTCGATGCTGCCTCAATCAATCTTCTGGGGTTTGAATTAGTTGATCTAGTGAACACCCGCTAATTAAAACTGAAAGGGAGACCCCGTCGATGCCGGTACTCTTGCTTAGTCCGAACTACCTAGTCCGAACTACCTAGTTCGTGCCCCGTGTAGCCGCGCTGCACGGGGTTCGAACCAGCGGGGTTTTAAAAATGGCGGCTCCCCGCTTATGCAAATGAAGCCCGGGAAATTCAAATCCCGGGCTTCATTTGCAAGTGCGGTATGCCTACATTACCCTCCTAGTTTGAACTAGGAGGGTAGCGTAGACATACCTGGAGAGAGTTGTGTTAAATCAGGGTAATGGGGTAGTTATCTTGGCAGGAGCAAAAATTAAGTGTAGAGCCATCTACAACTAAGCTGACATAAGCTGCCTTTCACCAATATAACAGTGTAGTTACACCAGGCCTGTTACTCACTGTTCTGTGGACACAATAGTGGACTGTGAAAAAAGAAAAAAAAAAAGGCAGAAGCAAAACTCAGTTTAATTGTCAGCAGTTCAACTGATGACACTTTCACAGCATTAATCTACTTGGGAAACTAGATTGAAAAAACAAACAAATCTGCCTCTTCTATCTAAATGCTAAGTGCCAGGGAAGTAGGAGATTCTTTTTATTTTTAATTGAATAAAGAGTATTAATTCCTGTTGATTGTAGTAAATACTGGCAATGACTTAGTGCTTCCAACTATAACATTAACTAGCAGATTTGCCTTTCCTAAATACACATAGCGCACTTTTAAAATCTCTTCCTGATGGTTATATTTAATATCAAAATAGCACAGCTGTATTAGGTGTAGCTGGGTCTACTTAAGACAATAATAGTTTTCGCTGTTCACTTAAATGAGTGAAACTTGGAGTCCCCTACTTGTATATCCCTTTTTCACAGAAGAAAAAGGACAGCCTTAAGGAAGAAATGGAATAGATTCAGGAGATTTATATTTTATTTGTATCTCTTCCATGGATTTCATATTTGACTGTAGGCAAGCCATTCAAATCAGCACTTTTAAGTTAAAGTGACTAAAGCTAGGCACTTAAATGATCTGATATTCAGAGGCACAGAGAATTGAAATTAAGGGAAATTGCACATGTATATTAAGCTCCTTACTTCATTCTCTAAATATGAATTTAGATGCTCAACTCCAGGTTCTCAAGTTTGAAAATGTTAGTCAAAAGCTGTTTTTCCGATCCCCATATTAAAATGAAGATGCAGATGTCTTTCATGAGGGTGTTGAAGTTTAATTCATCAATGCAAAGAGTTTTGAGCATAGTAGGTGAAATATGCTATGTTAGGGCAAAATATTATTTATCATTTTATTACATATCATAAATCAATATGCATTTTCTTGAATTTTTCCCTCACATGCCATTGGTGTTTCCAAGGTGATAGACTGCAGGATAGTTATTGATATTGTAGTACTCGCAAAATGACACACATAAAATAAAGGAGCATTATTACTGCAGTGTTCCATCTACAACAGTTGGGCAGCACATATTTTTGTGACTTAGCACCTGCTGCAGATGGCAAATCAAGTTCAGGCTCCTGAGTTCCAAAGAACTCAATCTATGGCTCCAGGGCCACACTAATTAGATAAATAATTTTAATAAAATAACACCCACAGCATGACTCATGGATTATTACACAGTGTGCTCTGTTGTCTAGGCTAATGGGGTTGCTCCTTCAGCTTTGGGGCACAAGTTTGTTTTATTAATATTAAAAATGGAATTCTTTTTGCTTTCACACACTGGCATACATGCAGAGCCACTCAATAGTGGCCATGTTATCTGACTCTTGAAACATTGTTTTGGTGTTTGAATAACATCCATTAGAGTTTCTTATTTAAACTGACAACATTCTTCATCTTACATGGTACTATGTCTCATGGCTTCCAAATGCATAAGATATGCATCAAAGATAAATGTTCAGTTTAGTGTGTAAATAAAAAGAATATGGAATGGAGTGTTAATGGAAACTGCATGCCCAATTCCCAAGGCACAATTATGAAAATGTACTCTTAAGTGATACTGCAGACTATTAATATTGTATCACAGCAATAATATAGCTTGCACTTTTCATACAAAATCCCCACAAGGAATGAAGTCATCCCTCAGCAGTGCTTCTTATTGCCTGATAACATACCTCTGAGAAAATTAACCTCTTCACAACCACTCTTTACTCCATCTTATCAAAGAGATAAACAAAAGACCACCAAAGATGGTGGTTATAATGAAAGACTCTGAATTCTGATGAATAGTCAGTGGACCACAGACATAGAGGGAGAATGGCTTCAATGCCCATTGATTAGGGCACACCCCTAGAATGTAGGAGACACACGCTCAAGTCACTTTTTAGTTATTTATACACTAGAAGTTTTATGTGGCATTGTTCGGGTCCTTAGTTATTTTTTTAAAATAAAATGAAAATGTACATGCTTCTCCTGGATTGCTGCTTTGGATGAGGGGTTCAGTGTGCAGTTTGCCCCGGGGAGAGAGGACTACCTCAGCTCTCTCTCACCACAGCAGTATGGAGCCTGGTGAAAAGCATCTCTCCATAGCTGCTGCAGCTCTTGCAGACACAGCTGGGGCAAGGGCGCATGTCCACCAACTGGGGCAAGTTCAGGTCCAGGTTCATCTGCTCCCTGTGCTTCCCAGCCGGAGTGAGGAATGCAGCAAACTCTGCACTTTCCTCTGGCTCCCTGGTGAAGGGGAATAGCCAGCAACATCCCTGTACGAAATGGGAGTGGGAGTGGCGCTTCTGTCCTTCTTTCTCTAATGGGTATCTGGGAGGAGGGAAACTTGGGAGTGGGATGGCCCTGTATGTCACAACCAAATCCTTACCTTGCTTTAAATTCTTATAAGAGGAAGCTGTACACCGAATTTAGTGGTCCTAGCTCTTACCATTTAGGAAGAGTTCTTGAACAAACAGGCAGACACACAGACAGACACATATACAGACGTACGAACTCTCTCAAATATATAGTAAATAGTAGAATAGACTCAACAAGAGAGATTGAGAGTATGCTGAACCAGAATACCCAATAGCTCATTAAAAGTAAGGAGCCCCAAGATCAAATCCTTTCTCCACATCAAGCTGAAAGGGACTTTGAGCCCCGGTGTCCCACATTCCAGTGAATGCTCAAGCACTGAGCAAAAAGTTATAAGGAGACCACCACCACCTCTCATTGCTGCTTTTGTAGCCGTTTTGTGAGTAGCATCTAAGTCCTGAAAATTTTCTAAAGGACTGAAACTATTTGGCAGATTCTTTTCAAATTTGAGAAGAATTCCAGGTTAGCCAAAACTACATATTTGGTGAATACACTATTTGTCTGAAAATTTTCACTCGCCTCTAGGGCTGATGTGTAGCTCCCACATGCCTGATGGAAGACAGAACATCTGAGAATATTATTGTGCTAGACATGCTCAGGAATGTGGCTATGACAGAGTGATTTCCAAAGTATTTATTCTTAGGGCATGTCTACACTAGGAAGTTATTTTGAAATAACTAAATTTGAAATAATAACTCCCAAAATAATACAATCAAAATAGTGTTATTCCCTGAGGAAAGCAGGAGTCCAGATTTCAAAATAGTGGTAATGTTGGTGGTGTGGACACTCTGCTTATTATTTCAAAATAAGATGGGTTATTTCAAAATCACTCCCTAGTGTAGACCAGGACTTACTGGCCTTTCAATAAAGAATGGTGAGCCAAATTCTCTCCTTCATTAGAATAATTCATGCAAGAGGATGTAAACTACCTAATTATTAGCTCTGGTAGGATTATTCCATAGAGGCAAGAGTTAGTGGACACCAGTGGGGTTTGTTTAATGCTGAAAAAGACATTTAAGAAAATTATGACAATAGACAAAATGAAAAGAGTGGGCAAGACACACAATGAAGTTCTATTATATCAAGATTCATTTGATATAATCAGTGTGTCATAGTATTTTTAATGTAATAAAATAGCATTGGGGGATTCCCACAAGAAGTGGGTGTGGAAGGATGTAGGAATGTGTTTTTACTTGTACTTCCTCTAACTGGAAGGAAGATCAATCTTGTGGCTTGGGACTGAAAAGTCTGGAATCCATGCCTTAATAGCATGATCTTGGATAGCAGCTTAATTTCTCTGGCTTCAGTATCTTTAAGGATTTGTCTACATGGTGTGATAACATACTTTATCGGGGTGCGATTATTAAAGCGCACTAACATGTGGCACATTAATTGATCTGTTTTAATATAGCGCTGTTTGAAATAGTATGTTAAAATTCATTTGAGAACCTGTCGTTCACACTGTTAGGGTCTACACAGGCGAATTAATGTGCAACACATTAGCACACTTCAGAAATCACAGCCCCGCTGTGTAGCCAAGCCCTATGCTCTAATGATGAGCCCAGAATATTTATTTTGAAGAGGTGTGGTGATGTCTAATCCATTAATATTTGTGAAGTGCTTTGAAACCTGTGGTGGGGAGGTGCTTGTAGAAGTGTAAAGTTTTATTATTGTTACCAGGTTATCAATTTGGGTGCTTCTGCAAAAACACAACCTGAACAACCATTCTGCTGCTTGCACTTACAAAGTATTGATTTAGCAATAATACAGATTCATCTTCTGAAATAATGTAAAAAGCTGTTTACAAGTCTGCAAGCAACGTTCAGTGTCTGCAACTGTTTCCATGGAATAGAATCAGCACTTAGATACCAGGTGCCCTAGAAATACCTGAGAGAAAGAGATGTTGCTATGGAAGCCATTCTATTTCTTGATGCACCGTCTATTTTCCAGCTTAGAAAAACTTGGGAACTTCACCCAGTCAAGCTGTTTTTGGCTGAAATTCTTTTCTGAGAAATATTGTAGATCAGAGACATAGCTTGAGTTGCTGGGAACTCCATGGGGCTTAGGGAGAAGGAATCCTCTCTTTCAAGCTGTGGAGTGGCTCCCGAGCTGCTTTGCAGCCACTTACTGAAGTTCTGAGGTTGCAGTAGCTTCTGTATCGCCTGTGCTAAACTCTGAAAGGGCAAAGGCGGCACTGGATTCACTGGGTTCAAGCCTAATTCCATTACACACTGCTTCTTGACCATGGGAAAAATAATTTAATTTCTGCGCTTCAGTTGCCTATATGTGAAATGGGAACATTAATATTTACTTTCTCCCACCCTGCCTCACTAGTCTTAGACCAGGGGTTCTCAAACTTCATTGCACAGAGATTCCCTTCTGACCACCAAAATTAATTCATGACTCCAGGATGGGGGACTGAAGCCTGAGCTTGCCTAAACTCTGCTGCCCCAGGGTCTGTGGGCAAAGTCAAAACTGCATCACTCTAGACAGGGGGCCTAAGATGAAGCACCAGGGGTTCAGCTCCAGACATGGAGCCCACAACCTGAGCCCTGCCACCCTCAGGCTTTGGCTTCAGCCCTAAGCAGTGACACTCGGATTTCACCCCAGGCTCAAGCAAGTCGAAGGGTGTATCTACACTGCAGGGCTCATCGTGAAATAAGCTACCCAAATTGAGCTACGTCAATCGCGTAACTTATTTCAAAATAGGGAGTGTCTACACAGCACTTATTTCAACATAGAGCACTCTTCCTCCAACTTCCCGTATTCCTCATACAATGAGGGCTACAGTAGTCAGAGTAAGAAGTCCTCCAGCTTGACATTATTTTGACACTATTTCAAAATAATTGCCTGCTTTGTAGACGTGGACTAAGTTATTTCGGAATAGTGCTAATTATTTCAAATTAGTGTTACAATGTAGACGTACCCTATATCAGCCCTGGGGACTCCATTTAAAGGGGGTCCCAATCCACAGTTTAAAGACCACTAACCAATGTTCCCTTGAATCTTTTCCATCCATGTGTGGAATGGTTTTTTTTATGTGCACAAGGCATGTGTGAATGTGCACCACCAGTAGAAATACAAACCTAGCTGTGGGCGCTCTGCTTTTCAGCTGGGTGACACCTGAAACTCCCCTGAGCAGCTGCACAAGCAGGGAATACTACCACTATCTTATACTATAAGCTTTCCAGGGAAGGAATTCTCCCTTGCTATACGTTTGGAACAGTACCTCACATGATAGGCCCCTGACTTTGGCTGAGGCCCATCAGAGCTACTGGATTATAATGTAAATATAAATATATGCTAAAATATAAATAGGGTACAAGAAGTGGTGGATCCTTTCCTCTCCTGCACTTCTATTCTTTCCCATATGGAGCTGAACTTGGGGTGCTGGAGGTGCAGCAGCTTAAAGTGGTTTCCATTATATACAGGGCTTACAGTTGAGTTCAAGGACTCTCAGGGTGCATCTACACAGCACCCTGAACTTGAAATTGTGTATCTTATTTCAAATCTATTTCGAAATAACTTATTTTGAAATTTGGCGCATCTATAGAACACCACATTTTGAAATAACGTGCAATTTTAAACCATCCCTTATCTCTCGTGCAACGAGGTTTACTGGGATGCTGAAATAACGCGCCCATTATTTTGACAAATACTTTGAAATACCGGGTGGCTTGTGTAAATGTGGGATAGCTATTTTGGGATATATCTTGTATCCTGAAATAGCCGTGCAGTGTAGTCATACCCTCAGCATCCCTACTATATAAATTGTCCCAGTGCTCCTGCTCCTTCCTACCCTGTCTGTCATTGGTTTCCCTGCAAGGTAATGTGCAGTGGGGTGTTGTAATCCTTTTTCCACAAGGGATATAAACCTCTCGTGAACCCTTCTCAAATTCTGTTCTTCTCTGGTGCAGTGGAACCCTCCACAGATGCACAGGAAAGGTCAGGATTTTTTAGTGCACTCTAATCTCTGCTAGTTTTGTGGCCACTTAAGTGGGAAAAGAGAGTAAATCTGCATCATTCATCATGGGTTTGAGACTGTCCCCTCTACAGGGCTTGCTCTCTCCAGGAAGGTGATGAGGTCAGAGAAACTGATGGCACTGTGGTAGTGGAGGATATTCAGCACCTTCCAGGAGGTGCACTGCAAGCATCAGTTTTCAGAGATGACGGAATACTGTATAATCACTGTTGAAAGATACAGTTCACTCATGGTGTGGACTTGATGGGATACACATGGTATGAGTGGGTGAAACCTTGTCTTGGGTTGAGTTAAAACCTAGCCAAAAATAATATGTGAAAGCACCCTTCATAAAAGATAATTGTGAGACAATTAAGGGGTCTTACCTAAAGCAAGGCCTAATCGAGCCTGTCCAGGAGTTTTTGATTATGTGGATGGAGGGTCTTTTTGTGGAATATTACTGAGACAGGACTTTGTAAATATTTTATAAATAAACAAAGCTGAATTAAAAATAAACCAGACTCCCCCCCAGTTTCTGTTTACAAGTGGAATATCCCCAAGAGCCCAAATGTTGACTAGCTGCAAGAGTCAAAATGGAGCAATGTAGTTATCTAAATATATGGCTGGCAATATAGGAGAAACTTGTTGGTTTCCAGTTATATGAGAAACTATGGAGCTCTGTATGTCGGAAAATGCTATAATTAATTAACTAGACCATGGGGAAATTAACTAAAATTTATTTTCATTTTGTCCTTTCAAATAAAAGTTGGCTTTACCAATTAACTAATTTTAAGAATACTGAGTACAGTAATACAGAAATCACTTTGGCAGACCAGAGGTTGACAGCTTTTGCTAATAATATAAATGAAGGGGATTTGGGGAGGATAGTGATTCATCATATCCTGTTTGACAGTGATTTTCTTTAAAAGATTTAAAGAATATAACTGCAAACTGGTTAATGGTTTAAAATGTCTTGTGTGCTGCTAAGCAGCTTGGCAGATCACAAATGTTATCATAAAATGAGCACTTAGTGTCACTGAATTAATGACTTTTTAACATAGTTAACTCAGTACTAATTTTGCAAGTATAAAGTGGTGATTTGCAAGGGCAAATCATTGGAAGACCCATGACTATGTATTTTCTGTTCATTCAGTCCAGGATTCCAAAGGTGAGTGGGTACAGAATGTACCATGTGTACTATTACTTCCGTCAGTGGAGAATTTCTATAGCTCATTGTGTATGAAAATGTGTGAAATAGAATCTTGGCATATCCATGCTACCCCATAAGGCTGCCTAAATAAGTTTCATGTTCTGCAGCATAAGCAGCAGAGAAAATACATTCTAATGGCAATTTTAGCCCCCTGCTGAGAGAAAGCAGCTGTAGTGGCATCTCACTAGAGGGTCTTAGATTCTCACGATGTAGCCCATTATGAGTAGTGCCAACACCATGATAGCATCTTTCAATGCCATATTAGACCTCAGAGAGGAATCTACTAAGGAACAAAGAGCAGGAGGGAGACTGTGAACCAATACCGAGTCTATATCTGGCTAAGACGAAGGGGTATATGCTGTGGCAAGGTCCTCCCTCTGGGCCCTCGCCCTGAGACACCTTCTTTGTCCACAAATCAGCCAGGGTATGTCTACACTACAAAGTTAGTTCGAACTAACGGACGTTAGTTCGAACTAACTTTAATAGGTGCTACACTAGCGCTCCGCTAGTTCGAATTTGAATCGAACTAGCGGAGCGCTTAGTTCGAACTAGGTAAACCTCATTTTACGAGGACTAACGCCTAGTTCGAACTAGCTAGTTCGAACTAAGGGCTGTGTAGCCCTTTAGTTCGAACTAGTGGGAGGCTAGCCCTCCCCAGGTTTCCCTGGTGGCCACTCTGGCCAACACCAGGGAAACTCTATGCCCCCCTCCCGGCCCTGGACACCTTAAAGGGGCACGGGCTGGCTACGGTGCCCGTGCCAGGTGCAAGCCTGACAGCACCCAGCTAGCAGACCCTGCACCTGGCACGGCACAGAGCCACCCACCCGATGCCCCCCAGCCCACCCCCTCTTGCCGGGACCAGGCTGGCGGCTCCCGGGAGTTTGCCCTGGACTGCAAGAGGCGGGCACCTTCCTGGGCTAGTGCGGACATCGTGGACCTCGTCCACGATCTCCGCACTAGGCACAGGAAAGTGGCCGTCTAGGGCAGGAGAGCTGCCAGCCTGGCCACCCAGGAGCAGGTGTGCATGAAAATCAAGGGGGTCCACTGAGACCCCCGACACTGAGCCCTGAGCTTACAATGGCCGTCCTGGGTCAGACCAAAGGTCCATCTAGCCCAGTAGCCTGTCTGCCAACAGCGGCCAACCCTAGGGACCCTGGAGGGGATGGACCGAAGACAATGACCAAGCCATTTGTCTCGTGCCATCCCTCTCCAGCCTTCCACAAACTTTGGGCAGGGACACCACTCCTACCCTCTGGCTAATAGGACTCCATGGACCCAACCTCCATGACTTGATCTCACTTCCCTTTAAACTCTGTTCTAGTTGTAGCCTTCACAGCCTCCTGCAGCAAGGAGTTCCACAGGTTAACTATTTGCTTTGTCAAGAAGAACAACTTTCTCTTACTAGTTTGAAGCCTGCTACCCATTCCTTTCCTTTGGTGTCCTCTTGTCCTTCTTTATGGGAACTCAGGAAGAACTTTTCTCAATGCACCCTCTCCACCCAACCCCTTCTTTTAGAGACCTCTATCCTGTCCCCCTCCGTCTCCTCTTTTCTAAGTTGAACAGTCCCAGTCTCTGTAGCCTCTCTTCATCTGGGACCTGTTCCCAACCCCTGATCATGTTAGTTGCCCTCCCCTCTCCCAGCCTTTCTCTTCCCCTCTCCCACCTCCTTTTCCCAGTCTCCCCCAGTTTTTTTTCAATAAAGACAGAGTCAATGTTGGAAGAAACGTTATCTTTATTTTGTACATCAATAAGAAGGGGGGCTAAGGAAGGGTAAGTGGAAGGAGGTGAGGGAGGAATGGGGTACGAGCCCCCAATGGGGAGGACTGGGCTGGCTCTGCGGGCTTCTGGGGGTGGAAGCTCTCCTGCAGCCCCCCAATTACTCCCTCTCCCCAGATGGCAGCCTGCGGCAAGTGCAGCTGGGCTGATGGCCGAGTGGTGTGATGTGCCCAGTGTGGGCACTCAGGGCACTCCAAGCCAGAACTTCTTTGCAAGCGGGGCACCCCTTAGAACTGTGTGTCCGGGGTGGGGGTCGGGACCCTTTAAGCGCAGCCCTCGGCTAGCCTGAGACAGCATCTCCATGCTCTAAGTCCTCCTTTTATGCCCTGCCGGCACTGCTTCCGGCCATCCTTAAGCCCTGTTCAGAGTCCACTCAATGTGGACTTGCTAGTTTGAACTAGCAAAACGCTAGTTCGAACTAGTTTTTAGTTCTAGATGCGTTAGTTCGAACTAGCTTAGTTCGAATTAACTAATTCGAACTAAGTTAGTTCGAACTAGCGCTGTAGTGTAGACGTACCCCCAGAGACACTTTCTGGTGCAGTAACCATTGCCTTTTATTGTCAGCTTCTCACCACCTTCTATTTACAGAGTTTTGGAGTACAGCAAACTCAGCCAGCCTTGCCATCTACCTGGGAGGAAACACACTCAGCCATGTCCTGGCTCCTCCCTTTTCATTTCCCCTCTGGCTGCCTTATCTAGCCCTCTGGCTAATGAGGCCCACAGCTGCTTCTATTAGCCCTTCAGGCCTGGGCTTGCTCAGCTGTCTTCAATTGGCCTTCTCAGCCAGGCTGCAGTGGCAGAGCTCTGGCTTAGCTAGCAGTCTGTCACAGTGCTTATTTAATATTCATGATAATCCTGTTCAATTAAATGTTCTACCCATAGTTACATCTTTTTATAATGGTGTTTGCAGCTTTGAGTATATAAAAGCTATGCATACTTTTTAAGAAGAGGGAAAAATCCTGGAAAAATCCTGAAACCCAACACCGAAGTTTGAAAGAAGCAGTCTGTTAAGATCAGTCTCTAGAAAACAATCAGGACTGATTTTTGTAGCACAGACATATGTGTGTCACAGGGCTGAATTCTGGCAAATACAGAGCAAGTTATGTAACTTTCCTCCAAAATGGCTATCTGCAGTATCCACACTGGCTGTGTCTAGGCTGGCAAGTTTTTCCGCAAAAGCATTCGCTTTTGCGGAAAAACTTGCCAGGTGTCTACACTGTCCACTTGAATTTCCGCAAGAACACTGACGATCTCATGTAAGAAATCAGTGCTTCTTGCAGAAATACTATGCTGCTCCCGTTCGGGCAAAAGTCCTTTTGCTCAAAAGCTTTTGCGCAAAAGGGCCAGTGTAGACAGCTCAGATTTGTTTTGCGCAAAAAAGCCCCGATTGCGAAAATGGCGATAGGGGCTTTTTTGCGCAAATGCGCATCTAGATTGGCACGGACGCTTTTCCGCAAAAAGCGCTTTTGCGGAAAAGCGTCCATGCCAATCTAGACGCTCTTTTCCGCAAATGCTTTTAACGGAAAACTTTTCCGTTAAACGCATTTGCGGAAAATCATGCCAGTCTAGACGTAGCCACTGAGTAACCTATACTTGCTCAGGAAAGTAATGGTTCTTATGGAAACTGTATACTGCAGCTGTTGGATCAGGTCACAGGTGCATTCACTAGTGAACTGTGACTCCAGCAGAAGGCCGTACTCCATTGCATCTCTTACATCTCTTGCTGCAGATGGACTAAAGCAAGGTCTACATTACAAAAACTTATATCCGTATAACTATGTTGCTTGAGGGTGTGGAAAATCAACATCCCCGAGGAACACAATTATACAGACCTTATCCCCAGTGTAGACAGCGCTGTGTCAACAGCAGAGCTTCTCTTGTTGCCATAGCTACTGTCTTTTGAGGAAGTGGATCAACAACACCAATGGATGAAGCTCTCCTGTTGGCACAGTAGCATCTTCACTGCAGTGCTACAGTGGCACAGTTGCACTGCTGCAGTGTTATATATATTGACTTTCCCTAAGAAGCAGTGTCACTGGAAAATTTCACTGGGCAGGCAAGAGTCAAGGCATGTCTACACTAAGACATTATTTTGAAATAACCAAATTTGAAGCAATAACTCCCCAAATAACTATTCTGAAATAAGCTTATTCCCCCAGGAAAGCAGGAGTACAGATTTTGAAATAACAGGCTTGATACTGTGGACGCGTCACTTTTTTTTTCAAAATTAGGGGGTTTATTTTGAAATAACTCCGTAGTGTAGACCAGGGATCAGTGTCCAATGTCTTGCACTCCTGCTGTGGGCTGAGTGTTTGCTAATACATTGCTTTGGCTAGAATTTGTTATGTAAATCTACAGCTATGTAGGGTGAGAGCTGTGTGAGAGACATACAATGAAATACAGAAATGCAACTGTCTGTTTTTTGTTCACAGTGAGTAAATTCCACTTGAGACAAGCTTAGTGCAGTTCCTGCCTATGTCAGCAGACATTTTGCTCCACCTGGTGTTGATGCTGAAACAATAAAGGTCTTGGTTTGGGACTAAGCTGAGATAACACACAGAAACCCTGCATATAGCTAGTAGAGGCATTGATTGAGTATTTAATGGGATAAGTGTTGAAAGTCATTTTGAAGTCTAACTGCCATGACAAATTTAGCTCTGAAGTCAGTGGAGATTGTACTGGCAGAACTAAGCAGAATTTGGATCCCCTTCATTGTGAAGAACTTGTGAGCTTTGAAATAATGGAGTTCTTACATTGGGCCAGGCTATATTTGACTTCAACGTCTCTTTGAAGCTTTTGATTTTTTGGCATCATGTATAAGTGAAAAAGCTATAGAGTCAGGTTTTCAGACCTGAATTTTCAAACCACATTTCACCTGAGGCCAATCAGTTAGGCTATGTCTACACGGTAGCATTATTTTAGAATAACTAACATCTGCACTGCCAGCCTTTATTTTGAAATAATGGCGAGCTGAAGGACTTCTTACTCCAACTCCTGTAACCCTCATTTCACGAGGAGTAAGGAAAGTTGAAGGACGAGTGTTCTTCCTTTGACTTCCTGCTGTGTAGACAGCAACAAAAGCCAAAATAAGCTATTTCAACTTAAGCTATGCAATTGACGTAGCTCAAGTGGCATAGCTTAATTTGACTTTTTTCCCTGCTGTGTAGACACGCCCTTAGACAGCTAAGTCCATGATTTGAGGTGCAGTCAGGAATTTAGATATCTAAATAGCTAAGCTGTGGGCACAAATGATTGACACATTAATTCACATTTACATACCGTGCTATGTAACAATGCAGAAAGACAGGTGGGCTTGCTAATATATGAAGGGCATTCCCAGTTGTAAACCACAAGAACTGGAGGATTTGCTAAGATGTTTGGCAAGATGAATAATAAGAGATGATCCTCGTATCTTATGGCACTCCTGTGGCAGCAGGTCTGTCTCTGATGCCCATCATTGTTGTGTTTGGGTGCATGCTTTGCTGTTCTAAATACAGCAAAAATATTTCAAAAGTTATGATAGACCAGAGCCTCAAGCAAGGCAGAAATCTGTATCAGGTTTGTAAGAATACTAAACATTCACCAGGCTGCACAAGGGAATTACTTACAATTCAGTGGAGCATTTGCACTGTGTGTGTATTTTGGGGAAAGGAGCCTGTTACCGTTTTTAAGGCAATAAGATACCAACAAGATTTTTAAAATCTTCTTCTGTTCTCAGTGCCTTAGGCACCACAGCTCTATGTCTTACCATATGGTTATGAATATTACGTAAATCATATCATACTCTAGCTGCAATACTGAGCTATGTATCTGATTTACCACTTATTAAAGTAGTTTGAAATAGTACCTTTTTATCTAACTGAGGAATTCTGAAGTTTAGTGTGTATTTAATAGGTGTGCCCTCTGGACCTAGTTTATAATACTTGATGGCACAAATAGCAAAAATTCTAGTGCAAAAGACATAATTTGTATGAGGCAACACTTGAATGAATTTTGTGGGATAGTTAAAATAGAGATATATTCTTAGGCTAACTTGTATGTTATGTGCTTCTTTCCAGTACAGTGACTTTTAAATCATAATAGGGAGAGGGCAATTTCTTGAAATTGTCCCCTCCAGTAGCAGGCCTTCCTGAACCAGAGATTGCTCTTGTGTTATTTCTATGGTGGGCTTGTGACGTGGACTGTGGAGCATTAAACTCAGTTTTACCTGTGACCAAAAGGATGATTTGGACACACATCATATTTTACCCACTGGGGCCAAATATTACCAATGTATCTCATGTCCACAGGCCTTTGGAAATGTCTTCCTCCTGTAGAAGCCCAACTGTGATATCTTTTAATGTGTGCTGTATGGCCCTCTTATGCTTCCTCACCCATACAGAGGGTATGTCTAGACTGTCAGCAGAGGGATGCAGATTAGGCAGGTCAACATTGCAAATGAGGCAGGGATTTAAATATCCCATGCCTAATTTGCATAAAATGGCCGCAGCATTTACTGACTCAACACTTTGTCGGCAAAAAGTGGCAGTCTCGAGGGGGATCTGTCGAGAAAAGAGGGATAAGGGAGCTGCCAAAAAAGGCTTTCTTTCTCAACAGAGCCCATTCTAGACTGCCACTTTTTGCCGACAAAGTGCTGAATCCGCAAAACGCGGCAGCCATTTTTATACAAATTAGGCACAGGATATTTAAATCCCTGCCTCATTTGCAATGTTGACCTGCCTAATCTGCATCTCTCTGCCAACAGAGGGATGCAGTCTAGACATACCCAGAGATGGGTGATAGGTAGGGGCAAGCTCCAGGATCCACCCAACCTCCCTACCTTCAGTGGGTCCCTTATCCTGCCTTCCTAATTCAGAAGCCAGCTCCATCCCTGGAGCATCCTGTGTTGGCTTTCCTGGTTGTGCCAAGGCTAGGTGGGACTCAAACTGTTTTGGGACAGAGGTTAATTTATATATTGTTATATTTAGGTTGTCATTGGGCTATTTGAGTTGATCTGGGGGAATAAAGGAAAGAGCTCTTTTCTTTAGCATGTTTTCAAGATTCTCAAGTGCATGCAGAATTTTGGGTAAAGGCTCTCTCTTTGAAGAATATCAAATACCAAAAAAGTCAATTTGGTATTGAGGGAAATGAAGGAAGAATATCTTGGATAGCTTTTCTTAACTACAAAGTGACAGGTGATCAGAGGATGCTCGAAGGGTGTCAGTGGGTTGGTATCATATGCTCTTTCATGTTACTATGTGCAATATCACCAACCCACATTTTATCAGATAGGTGTCATGGCTGCATTTGTATGTTTGGTTGGATGTATATCTGTAAAATTCACTTTCAGTTTCAGTCGTTTTCCATTTTTTAAGTTGTAAACTGAGATTTTCAGTTAGCCAAAGGGAGTTACACTTCCTACTTCCATTAAAAGTCAATTGGTATTAAAGGGCCTAAAACTCATATAAACTGTTTTGAAAATCCCAACCATGCTCAGTACCAATGGTTCTCTCTCCGTTATGTACTGAAGTGCAGGAAATGTTGATTTAATAAGAGAGAGAGAGTTCCTATTATTACCGAAGATTTAAAACATCCCAAACCCATAACTAAAATGGTTTGTGATTTTATTCTTTCCCCAAAAAAGTGTTTTAAAAATGCATATTTAATCCAGTAGCACTTGTCGGTTAGATGAGACAAATAATGTTTGACAGCAAAGTAGATATTTTATGATTTGCAGGCCAGCAATTGTAATGAAAACAACTTGACTTTTCCCCCTATAAATAATTAAAGTTATGAAGCGTGCACACACATGTATTTTCCAGATGCATAAGCATCCAACAGAAAGGACTGTTTTGTGATATGAAAAGATGCTGAGCCAAGCTGGACTGAATGCACTCACTGAACTAACTTAATTCTGTATAGGGAGCAGATGCTAAATAACAAAATGGTGTGGAATGGGCAAGAGAAGGAACAGGCAAATAAACAAGGCTCAGGAGAGGGAGTATGAAGCATTTAATTTGGACAAAATCTGGGAAACATATGTCCTAAATGTGGAGGTTGAATATTCCTTGATGTGAATGTGATGTACAGATGCTGGCAGCACATTTCCTCCTGAAGCAAAAATAACATTAGTTTATTTTGATAGCAACGAGTCTGCCTCATCTGAGTCTTTTTCCACTTCATATACAGCATTAATCACTACTGCAGTCCATGGCCCGGTTCTTTGCTCAGGAGCATAGTCAGTTTCTATCTAAACAGATCAAGTTGTGCTCGGGTAGCAACTGCTGTTCAGCAGTCCTCAGATATTTCTCTTGGCTTGGAAGTTTGTTTATAACAAGGGAGAGAAAAAGCCTAAAATTAAAAAGCTCAAATAATAGAATCATAGGCTACGTCTAGACTGGCCCCTTCTCCGGAAGAGGCATGCAAAGCAGGCAAGTCAGAATAGGGAAATCCGCGTAGGGTTTAAGTATCCCCCGCGGGATTTAAATAAACATGGCCACCGCTTTTTTTCCGGCTTGGGGAAAAGCCGGAAAAGAGCGTCTAGACTGGCGCGATCCTCCGGAATAAAGCCCTTTTCCGGAGGATCTCTTATTCCTACTTGCAAGAGATCCTCCGGAAAAGGGCTTTATTCCAGAGGATCGCGCCAGTCTAGACGCTCTTTTCCGGCTTTTCCCCAAGCCGGAAAAAAAGCGGCGGCCATGTTTATTTAAATCCCGCGGGGGATATTTAAACCCCCCGTGGATTTCCCTATTCTGACTTGCCTGCTTTGCACGCCTCTTCCGAAGAAGGGGCCAGTCTAGACGTAGCCATAGAGTCATAGGGTTGGAAGAGACCTCAGGAGGTCATTGAGTCCAGCCCCCTGATAAAAGTAGGACCAGCCCCAACTAAATCATCCCACACAGGGCTTTGTCATGCCTGGCCTTAAAAACCTCTACAGATGGAGATTTCCCCCCACACTACGTAACCCATTCCAGTGCTTCACCACCCTCCTAGTGAAATAATTTTCCCGCTAGCAAATTTCTCTCTTCTACTATCTAACTTCACTCTTCTCTTCTGCAGACTAAATAAGACCACTTCCCTAAGCCTATCCTCATAAGTCATGTACTACAACTCCTTTATCATTTGTGTTGCACCCTGTTGGACTCCCTCCAATTTGTCCACATCCTTTCTGTAGAGGAAGGCCCAAAGCTCAATGCAATACTCCAGGGCTACATCTAGACTGGCATGATTTTCCAGAAATGCTTTTAATGGAAAAGTTTTCCGTTAAAAGCATTTTTGGAACAGAGCGTCTAGATTGGCACGGATGCTTTTCTGCAAAAGCACTTTTTGCGGAAAAGAGTCCGTGCCAATCTAGACTCGCTTTTCCACAAAAAAGCCCCGATCACCATTTTTGCGATCAGGGCTTTTTTGTGGAAAACAAATCTGAGCTGTCTACACTGGCCCTTTTGCACAAAAGTTTTGCACAAAAGGACTTTTGCCTGAACAGGAGCAGCATAGTATTTCCACAAGAACACTGACAATCTTACATGAGATCGTCAGTGCTTTTGCGGAAATTCAAGCGGCCAGTGTAGACAGCTGGCAAGTTTTTCCGGAAAAGTTGCTGATTTTCTGGAAAAACTAGTCAGTCTAGACACAGCCCAGATGTGGCCTCATTAGTACAGAATTGAAGGGAATAGTCACATCCCTCAGCCTCTTCTTATAGGTCATGTGCTCCACCCCCTAACCATTTTGGTTGCCCTCCACTGGACCCTTTCCAATCTATCCATGTCCTTTCTGTAGTGTGGGGCCCAGAACTGGATGCAGTACTCCAGATGTGGCCTCACCAGTGCAGAATAAAGGGGAATAATCACTTCTCTAGATCTGCTGGCAATGCTCCTACTAATACAACCCAATATACCCTTAGCTTTCTTGGCTACAAGGGCACACTGTTAATTCATATCCAGCTTCTCATCGACGGTAATCCCCAGGTCTTTTTCTGCCAAACTACTGCTTACCCAGTTGGTCCCCAGCCTGTAGCAGTGCTTGGGATTCTTCTGTCTCAAGTACAAGGCTATGCACTTGTCCTTGTTGAATATCATCAGATTTCTTTTACCGCAATCCTCTAATTTATCTAGATTACTCTGGACCCTATCCCTAACCTCCAGAGTATATATCTCTCCCCGTAGCTCAGTGTCATCTGCAAACCTTCTGAGGGTGCAATTCATCCCCTCATCCAGTTCATTAATAAAGATATTGAACAAAACCTGTCCTAGAATTGACCCTTGGGACACGCCGCTTGATACCGAACACTACCCAGATGTCAAGCCGTTGTTCAATACCCATTGAGCCCAATAATCTAGCCAGCTTCCTATCCACCATACAATCCATGTATCCAATCCATATTTCCTTAACTTACTGGCAAGAATACTGTGGGAGACTATATCAGCATAACTACCACCTTTTCCATATCTACAGAGCCTGTTACCTTGGCTACGGCTACACTGTAGCCTTCTTCTGGAAAAGCTTATGCAAATGAAGCATGGTGTGGAATATCACTGTGCTTCATTTGCATAATTAATCAGCAGCCACTTTTGAGCAAGAGACTTTTCCGCAAAAAGAAGCTGTGTAGACGGCTCCTTTTTGTGCAAACCCCCCCTGTTGTGCAAGAGCCTTTCTTCCTCATTTTTTCAGGAATAACGACTCTTATGCAAGAGGGAGGTTTTGCACAAAAAGGCACCGTCTACACAGCTCCTTTCTGTGCAAAAGCCTCTTGTGTAAAAGTGGCTGCTGATTAATTATGCAAATGAAGTATGATGATATTTCATTTGAGGCTTCATTTGCATAAGCTTTTCCGGAAAAAGGCTACAGTGTATCCTTAGGCTGAGTCATAGAAGGCAATCAGGTTGGTCAGGCATGATTTACCCTTGGGCTATGTCTAGACTACATCCCTTTTTCATAAAAGGGATGTAAATTAGATGTATCGCAATTGCTAATGAAGCAGGGATTTAAATCTCCCCCGCTTCATTAGCATAAAAATGTCTGCCGCTTTTTTTCAGCATGGAGCTTTGCTGGAAAAAAGCGCCAGTCTAGATGCTGATCTTGAGGAAAATAAAGCCTTTTCTGAAAGATCCCTTATTTCCCGCAAGATCAGTGTCTAGACTGGGGCTTTTTCCCAGCAAAGCTCCGTGCTGAAAAAAAGTGGCAGCCATTTTTATGCTAATGAAGCAGGGGAGATTTAAATCCCCGCTTCATTAGCAATTGCGATACGTCTAATTTACATCCCTTTTACGAAAAAGGGATGTGGTCTAGACATAGCCTGGTGAATCCATGTTGACTATTCCTGATCACTTTCTTCTCTTCCAAGTGCTTCAAAATGGATTCTTGAGGATCCCCTTTGTGATTTTTCTGGGGACTAATGTGAGGCTGTAGTTCCCTATATTGACCTTCCCTTTTTAAAATATGGACACTACATTTGCCTTTTCTGCAAAACTGCTGCTTAGCTAGTTGGTCCCCAGCAGTGCATAGGAATCTTCCATCCTAAGTGCAGGACTCTGAACTTCTTCAGATACACATGGTTGGTTGACCACATTATACAAAGAACTAATCTTAGGTGAAATTTATTCCATTTATGTCAAATGTTCTGCATCTTCACATTTGAGGCCATATTATTAATGTCAGTGATACAGTGAATAAGCCACTGGACTGGAACTCAGGAGAATTGGGTTCTGTTCATGGTTTTGTTGCTAAACTTGGGGAACCATTTCCCATTTTTGTGAGCCCTTTTCACCATTTGACTGCTTAGATTGTGAACTCTCAGGAGCCCAGACTATATCTTACTGTGTTTCTAAATAATATCAGTAGACCAGGCCCCCAATGTTAGAATCCTGGCCATTAAGTTAGTACAAATAATACTGGACCAGGTTTTGGTGGCAGGATTTTGTGGAAATGCAGTTCTGCTGTGATAAGGGAAGGTTAAACAGGCACCTTCATATTCAACAGATCAATCCCCTGATTCTCTTCAGTCACATTTGCTCACTTTATCGGCTGAAATAATTTTTTTATTGCCTTTCACATCCCTCACCGTTACAATACCAATACAGCTGCAGGTGGGGGAACTGGAGTCTTTTTCATCTTGTGCATCAGTAAATCTGTTTACAAATTTCCAAATCAGTACTTAGCTGAAAGCAATGGAATTGCACAGGTGTCTGTGAGGAGTATAATTTGAAGAGAAGGATCACTGGAAAGGCATTGTATAATGCAAGATGCATAGCTGTGCCTGTAGGACTTCAGATATTGTATGATGGCAGGAAACCCCTTGATTCTCAGATCTCCAGCTGAGTTTTCAGGATGGGCAGTGAGAAACTTTTTATATGTTAGCAGCTTGAGTGTAAGGAGTAACCTTAAATATGGAACCAATAATGCTATTTATGCAGAGTCATTTTTCAGAGTAGAACCTCGTTTTCAGTGTGGACTGTAATCAATATTGATTTCATTCAGTTCTCCCCAAATATTGTTGATTTGAAAAGTAGAAGAAAAAGTTTAGAAATCCAATGTTCTGCAGAAAATTGGCTTCCCTCAGATGATCAGTAGCACAACTGTTTTTCAGTATCTTGCTGAAACTTACAGGACAGTTTGTTGTTCGTTTATGACACAATCTTTTTGTACATCTGTTAAATTTGGTGTTGCACAGCTCATGGGTATTGAGTTTGTGTGGTGTTGTACTAGGGTAAATGAGGACAGAATGAGGTTGCTGGTCTCTCACCCTTATATTTGAATTGTCTGACTTGCGATCCTTAGACTCGTAATGATTTTTGACATTATTTTTGTGTCACAGAGCATATTTTCCACTAGGAACAAACTGGGTGCACTGGAGCTGTCCCAGGTCCTTGAGAATATTAAAAATCAGAATTATTCTGTGCTCTCCCCACCCCTGTAGAACATTTCATACTTTATGTGGTCATGTGGCCCTTTTGCCAAAGCTTTCAAATTAGGATAAATCCCCATCTACTTATAATTAAGATAAATAAATGTATGCTGCAGACATTTAAAAACATATATATTCACCATGTAATTGGCTGACTGCTTCAAATTCTTGAGTAACCACATCAGGTAATTTCACAGGTTCATTGTAATAAAAATCCACAAATATCCATAAAAATGAGCAGTACCCTCATACTAAATTTGCTGTATCTGGTGCTTTTCATTTTTTTTAAATTGCTAGTTATTAGTAGAGGCTAGGCTGTATTATCAACTAAGAGCTTGACAAATTTCTTTAATTAAGAATTTGTATGATATCGGAAGGGTTATGCCTTCAAATTATAAATTCCTAACCTTCTTTTCATTAGTCAAGCCAAGATTCCTTTTCAAGTTCTCTGAAGATAAACACACTCTTGCATGTCAGGATTTCAGCCCTAAATAAAGTTTTATTTATTAATAAAAACTCACTACAAACAGATTTAAAATAAAACTGCTGACGCAACCTTAACCATCACAGCACAATTAGTTTAGCTACAATTCTGGTGTAATCCCAAAACAGTAACAAAGAAAATTGCCATGTCAATTATATTCCATCTGTGCTCTGTACAAAAATGTCCTGAGTATAACCCTTTATATAGGACAATATCCTTCTTAGTCAATTCTTTTTCCAGTATCATAATAATGTATAACTTTTAAAAAATAAATTAAAAGTTTAGGAAAAGAAAATCTGTAATTGGCAAAAATTGGTTATGTAAAGACAGAAATCAAGGCTCAGCTTGATAAATTTTAAGGCAATTATTTAAAACATGCCATAGAATGCATTGTATACTTCAAAGGTAGCTTGGGCAGCATAGCATTTATTAATATATGAAGTTACTTTTATGGTCCTACTCACCATAATACAGTAGACTTCCGATAATGCGACACCTTTGGGACCTAGGTGCTGCCGGATTATTGGATATGCCGATATATCGGGAGGTACTCTGGTGGGGGGGCTGTGACAGGTCTGCTGGACCTGCACTGCATCCAGGGCGGTGGGTGGGGAATGGTGTGGCAAGGGGCGAACCCTCTGCCGTTTTGCAGGAAGGCGGGGGAAGCCCCGTGCTGCTGCCGAGAGTTTCCGGGAGGGGAGGGGAGCGGGCTCCCCACCCCCAAGACTGCAGTAGTTATCCCCAAGCAGGGGAGTGAGGGGCAGCGCTGCGGGACCAACCTGGCAGCACCCCAGCTGCTCTGCTCTGCAGCTTCCTCAAGTCTGCCGCTCGTCAGTTTCAGCAGCGACAGCAGCAGACTTGGGAAAGCGGTGTGGAACAGAGCAGCTGGGTTGCTGCCCGGTTGGTCCCGCAGTGCCGCCCCTCATCCCCCTGCTCGGCACCCAGCAGCACCCCAGCTGCTCTGCTCTGCAGCTTCCCCAAGTCCGCCGCTCGTCACTTTCAGCAGCGGCAGCGGTGGACGTGGGGAAGCGGCGCGGATCAGCTCCAATTGTCCGGCTGGCCGGAGCACTTCCAGGTTTCAGTTGGTGCCAGACTACTGGATGCCGGACAATTGGAGTTTTACTGTATTTGTGCAGCGCTGTGAATAATAATTTTTCTATTGTGTTGATTTACTACTAAAAACACATCTAAGAAATGATGGCAAAATGGGAAGCTAAGTTTGTTTCAGTTAATTCTTCTCCTCCTCCCCCCCGCCCCATTAAACATGTGTAAGATTCTCATAAGCATGTTTAGTTGCATCTCAGCACGCTTAAGGTACATATACACAGCAGCATTATTTTGGAATAACTGTTATTTCAAAATAACAAAGTGTGCATTTACACAGCAAGCCATTATTTTGAAATTATGTTGATCTGTAAGTCTTCTTCCTGTGACTCCTGTAACCCTCATTTTACTAGGAGTAGGGGAAGTTGAAGGAAGAGTGCGTCCACACTGCACCGTTTTCCCAAAATAATGGCCATTATTCCGGAAAAAAAATACTAGCATCCACACAGCAATTGCATTATTTTGAAAGAAAATCAAAATAACAGAGGGCTTTTTCTGATATTGGTAAACCTCATTTCACAGGGAATAACACCTCTTCCAAAAAAGCTCTTTCAGAAGACGGTGTGTGTGTGGACGCTCTATGGCTGCTACGTCGAAATAGCTCCTCACCATTCTAAAGTTATTCCTTGAGATAGTGAGTGTTCTCAACATTTTTTATAAAGTACTCCTTTGAAAAAAATTAAACGTACCCCCAGTCCTCCCACTCTAACCCAATGCACCCACCCCTCCCCAAGAGCCTAGCACCCCAGCCACTCTGCTGTAACCTAATGCCCCTCCCCCCAGAGCCAGGCACCGGATGGATGGTAACCCTACCTTTGAAGTGCCTGCTTCTGCCACCTGGCCCTGCCTTGGCAGCTTGACTGCAGGGAGCAAGTGGCCCACCAGTGCCAGGCTTGCAGCGTGGGGCTATGTACTCCCTCCTCAGCCTGGTGCCCACCCTAGCATGGCGCCCGGGGGCAACTGCCCCCCCCCCCACTATGCAATTGATGCAGGGGGGTCCTTTGGAGCAAAGCTTATTGTGCCACTTCACCACCTTTTACCTGCTTTCTGCAGCACCACGGGGAAGGACATGTGGTACTGAGCTGCTGGCGGGGGTAGGGGTAATGCGCGTCTCCAGGTTCAGCCGCTCTCTCTGCCGGAGCACCCCAGCGAGGCTGTTGGAGAGGAAATGAACTAGAAGAGGTGGCCGTGGAAGTGATTTTTTTTCTCCCCACCCAAATGTGCTACCCAAGTTGAAACTGCCCTGAGTCTCACCAGAGCTGTCGCCACTGCAGCCGTGTGCTTTTCCCACCAGTGCTGGTGCATGTGTGCAGAGCGGCTGTTAATGTCCGGGCACATGGCTCTGAACATTCAATTTGACAGGTACGTGCTGCCGCCCCCTCCTCTATCCCTTTTGCAGGGCAAAATCCCGGACATTTTTTGCCAAATTTCACTTATGTTGATGTAGCCCCCAGACTTCTCTCATGTACCCCTAAGAGTACATGTACCACTGGTTGAGAAACACTGAGATAGCACATCCACATTAGGTGAGCATGCCTTGGACTAATTTTAAGGACACTCTATTTTGAAATAAGCTATTACGGAAGATAACTTCCAGAATAGCTTTTTCCAAAATAAGCTTGCAGTGTAGACATACCTGAAGAGTGTTCTTCCTTCAGCTTCCTGCCAAAGGCCGAATTAAGCTATTTCAACTTCAGTTACGCAATTGAAGTTGTGAAGCTTACTTCGACTTTTGCCCTGCTGTGTAGACGTGTCCTTAGAAATGTATTTCTATAGGATTTACAAAGATGAGTGCTCCGATAAGTTTGTGTGTGTGTTTGCGCAGAACAAGGCACTAAAGTCTATTTTAATTGAACTAGGTGCTCCTAAATAGATTTTGCAGTGCAGTAGAATATTTGGAGATATGGACAGGAAAGAGGAGAGAACTGTGAAACAGGACTTTCTGGCTTTCGTTTCTCTAAATATGGGCAACTATCTGAGCTTTCTGACTCACTTTCCTCATTTTCATACTGATGATAAATTGTATTTTCCTTCCTGAAGAAATGATGTAGATATTAATAAGTCAATATTTGCAGAGTGTTTATGGTAAAAAAGATGCTCTGTAAGTCCTGAGTATTATTAAAAAGGGCATGAATGAGACATTTAAGTTAATAAAATATAATTGTGAGAAAAAGCAAGTTCTGAAAGGTGTGACAATTATAGTTTCCCTGGAAACAAAGATTTAGCAGCAGACAAGATTAATATTCATTCCAGAACTGACATTGGCAACAGGATGACTGAAATATTTCTGTAAGGATGAAGAGCATTGGCTCCAAAATATTTGGCATAATAGGATTTTTCATTACAGTTGGACATTCATGCTGTTGTTTTCCAACAGATTTCCTGGGGAAAAACATAAATCAACCATATACTCTGCCCATATACTCAGTGGAACACTTCTCAATAGTCTGGCTACATCTAGACTGCAGGCTTCTTTCGGGAGAAGCTTTTTATGGAAGATCTCTTCTGAAAATACTTCCAAAAGAGCTCTTCCACACACAAAAGCACATCGAAAAAGTGATCTGCTTTTTTGAAAGAGAGCTTCCAGACTGATTGGACACTCTCTCTCATAAAAGGCCACCCAGAACGACTTCAGCCAGGGCTTTAGGTCACCAGTTACTTCTAAGTGCTGGTGCTGGAGCCTTTCAGGGTATGTCTACACTACAGCACTAATTCGAACTAACTTAATTCGAATTAGTTAATTCGAACTAAGCTAACTCGAATTAGTGCATCTAGACCTAAAAACTAATTTGAATTAGCGTTTTGCTAATTCGAACTAGCATGTCCACATTGAGTGGACCCTGAACCGAAGTTAAGGCTGGCCGGAACCAGTGCCGGCAGGGCATCAGGTTAGGACTAAGGGTATGTCTACACTACCACCCTACTTCGAACTAGGGTGGTTAATCTAGGCAACCGGAGTTGCAAATGAAGCCCGGGATTTGAATTTCCCGGGCTTCATTTGCATATTGTTGGGCGACGCCATTTTTAAATGTCCGCTAGTTCGGACTCCGTCCCCGAGGCTACACGCAGCATGAACTAGGTAGTTCGGATTAGGCTTTCTATTCTGAACTACCTCGTTCCACGAGGAGTAACGGTAGTTTGGAATAGGAAGCCTAATCCGAACTACCTAGTTCGTGCCACGTGTAGCCACGGGCACGGAGTCCGAACTAGCGGACATTTAAAAATGGCCGTGCCCGGCAAGATGCAAATGAAGCCCAGGAAATTCAAATCCCGGGCTTCATTTGCAACTCTGGTCGCCTACATTAACCACCCTAGTTCGAAGTAGGGTGGTAGTGTAGACATACCCTTAGAGTGTGGAGCTGCTGCCTCAGGCTAGCCAAGGGCTGTGCTTAAAGAGACCCGACCCACACCCTGGACAGACAGTTCTCAGGGTTCTCCGCTTGCTTGTCTAACTCGATGAGGGACAGCAAAGCTGTCTTGGAGTGACCTGAGTGCCCTCACTCGGCACATCTCAGCACTCGGCCATCAGCCCGGCTGCACTTGCCGCAGGCTGCCATCCGGGGTGGGAGGGTGCTTGTGAATGCCAGGGAGGTCTCGGGGAGCTTGAGGCTTGGCCATGGGTGGCAATGCTTGTGGCAGGAAGAGCAATGTGGTAGGATGCTGCTCTCAGGCCAGCTTCCTGCCACAAGTCTTGTCCAGGGTGCCTGCAGCTTTAAGAGCTGGCAGGAGACAGGAACTATAGAGTTGTGATTAGGATGGATGGAGTGTCCACAGGGCATTTGTGTTATTTCCTGGAGGCCTCTTCTTTCAAAAGAAAACCTTCCTCCCTATCCACACATACGTTTTTGTGAAAGAGCTCTTTTGGAAAAATGCTTCTTTCTTGTAGAAAGAGGATTACCAATGTCGGAAAAACCCCTCTGTTCTTTCAATTTACTTTTGAAAGAACATGATTGCAGTGTGAATATAACTCAGGTTTTGTTGGAAAATCCGCTGTTTTTCTCACAAAACTCTGTAGTGTAGACATACCCTCTGAGTGGCCAAAAAGGGGTGCTCAACTGGAGCTGTGACCTCATGCAAATCACCATGGTATTTGAAACGCCTAGTCAGAAAAGCACTTAAATCCATGCTTAAGTCCCATTAAATACATACTTAAAGCTAACTGCATATTTTAATTCTATCCTGAATCAGGACTAATAACACAGGGTGGCTACGTCTACACTGGCCCCTTTTTCGGAAGGGGCATGCTAATTTTGAAAGTGGGAATAGGGAAATCCGCGCGGGATTTAAATATCCCCCGCGGATTTAAATAAACATGTCCGCCGCTTTTTTCCGGCTTGGGGAAAAGCCGGAAAAAAAGCGTCTAGACTGGCTCGATCCTCCGGAATAAAGCCCCTTCCAAGTAGGAATAAGAGATCCTCCGGAATAGGGCTTTATTCCGGAGGATCGGGCCAGTCTAGACGCTTTTTTTCCGGCTTTTCCCCAAGCCGGAAAAAAAGCGGCGGACATGTTTATTTAAATCCGCGGGGGATATTTAAATCCCCCGCGGATTTCCTTATTCCCACTTTCAAAATTAGCATGCCCCTTCCGAAAAAGGGGCCAGTGTAGACGTAGCCGGTATGTCTAAACTACAGTGCTAATTCGAACTAACTTAGTTAATTCGAACTAAGCTAATTCGAACTAACGCATCCAGACTAAAAAACTAGTTCGAATTAGCGTTTTGCTAATTCGAAATAGCATGTCCACATTAAGTGGACCCTGAATTGGGGTTAAGGTTGACCGGAAGCAGTGCCGGCAGGGCATCAGATAAGGACTTAGAGTGTGGAGCTGCTGCCTCAGGCTAGCCGAGGGCTGTGCTTAAAGGGACCCGACCCCCACCCCGGACAGACAGTTCTCAGGGGTGCCCTGCTTGCAAAGCAGTCCTGGCTTGGAGTGCCCTGAGTGCCCACACTGGGCACATCACAGAACTCGGGCATCAGACCGGCTGCACTTGCCGCAGGCTGCCATCTGGGGAGAGGGGGCAATTGGGGGGCTGCAGGAGAGCTTCCACCCCCAGAAGCCCGCAGAGCCAGCCCAGTCCTCCCCATCGGGGGATCGTACCCCATTCCTCCCTCACCTCCTTTCACTTACCCTTCCCTAGCCCCCTTTCCTGATGTACAAAATAAAGAAAACGTGTGGTCAAAAATAGAATCTCTCTTTATTGAACAAAACTCGGGGAGACTGGGAAAAGGAGGTGGGAGAGGGGAAGAGAGAGAGTGGGAGAAGAGAGGGCAACTAAAATAGAAGGACTAGAGGACACCAAAGGAAAGGAATGGGTAGCAGGCTTCAAACTAGTAACAGAAAGTTGTTCTTCACAAAGCAAAGTCAACCTGTGGAACTACTTGCTGCAGGAGGCTGTGAAGGCTACAACTAGAACAGAGTTTAAAGAGAAGTGAGATAAAGTGATGGAGGTTGGGTCCATGGAGTGGTATTAGCCAGGGGGTAGGAGTGGTGTCCCTGCCCAAAGTTTGTGGAAGGCTGGAGAGGAATGGCACGAGACAAATGGCTTGGTCACTGTCTTCGGTCCATCCCCTCCAGTGCCCCTAGGGTTGGCCGCTGTCGGCAGACAGGTTACTGGGCTAGATGGACCTTTGGTCTGACCCAGTACGGCCACTGTAAGCTCAGGGCTCAGGGTCGGGGGTCTCAGTGGACAACCTTGCTTTTCATGCACACCTGCTCCAGGGTGGCCAGGCTGGCATCTCTCCTGCCCTAGGCTTTCCTGTGCTTTGTGCGGAGATCGTGGACGAGGTCCACGATGTCCGCACTAGACCAGGCGGGTGCCCGCCTCTTGCGGTCCCGGGCAAGCTCCCGAGAGCCGCCAGCCTGGTCCCGGGAAGAGGGGGAGGGCTGGGGGGCATCGGGTGGCTGGCTCGAGCCGTGCCAGGTGCAGGGTCTGCTAGCTGGGTGCTGGCAGGCTTGCACCTGGCATGGGCATCGTAGCCAGCCCGTACCCCTTTAAGGGGTCCGGGGCCGGGAGGGGGGCAATCGAGTTTCCCTGGTGTTGGTCAGAGTGGCCACCAGGGAAAGTTGGGGAGGGCTAGCCTCCCACTAGTTCGAATTAAGGGTCTACACACCCCTTAATTCGAACTAGTAAGTTCGAACTAGGCTTAGTCCTCGTAGAATGAGGTTTACCTAGTTCGAACTAAGCGCTCCGCTAGTTCGAATTAAGTTCGAACTAGCGGAGCGCTAGTGTAGCGCCTATCAAAGTTAATTCGAACTAACGTCCATTAGTTCAAATTAACTTTGTAGTGTAGACATACCCACAGAGAAATGTCATGGTGCTAAATCTTGTTCTCAAGCCATATCTGTTTTTCAAGACTGCGGTACTATTCTTTATCTAACAGAACAGATGATTACCTAACCACCTGGCCCTAATTCCTGACAATATATATGGTATTTGTGTTACATACTGTTACCCATAGGGTCTCAGAAGGTAGCCATATTAGTCAGTAACTTTAAAAAAACCGCGTATTCCTGTGACACCTTAGAGGCTAACAAAAATATATATAGTATTATGAGCTTACCCATAGGATGCACCCTGTTCTTTGACATTAATGTACTGTTTAGTTTCTATTTCAGACTGTTACACATTCTGTCCCACTTATAATTTAAATGTAAATTGTATAAAAATTCAATAAAACATATTCACAAGACAACACAAGTGCCACAAAGCAACCAAGAGTGTCTAATGACCTGCTGAATACAGAGTTCCCGTGTTGTATATTGACATGCACTTTCCTAACACTGTAATATTCTGGGACTGAACCTTACCCTATCAGTAAGAGAGAGCTGATAAATGGTTCTAGCAACATAGACTGTGACAATAGCAGTTAGAGTTATTGTGCAAAAGCATTTTGAATGTTGAGGTAAACTCTTTTTTTTTCTTTTGCTGAACTTGCAAAAGGAAAAGAAAAAGCTGGCAGTTAAAATGTTTCTCGGTACAGTTGTATGAGTTTTTGGCATGAATAAGAGTAGCTTTCACAAGAGAAACTGTGCATGGTGAAAATGAAATGTGTGTATTGCCCCGAGGGGAGAACCAACATTCAAAGGATGAATTCTGCTTGATGTGACATATTTTCTCAGAACTGATTTCTAGCCATGGGATTAGCAACATTGAGTCACAGACAGAAATATTTGGAGAGAGGGATATGTTAACTGTCTTAGGAGAAACATCTGGAGAAATGCTGCAAAAATGTGTTTTTTGGTGGCAAATTAACACCCGAGGGCTGATTCTCCACTGCTTTGCACACTATATAGTCATTAACACCCACATAAGAGCCAGGATAATTTGATCTATTTTCTGGTTTTGCCCACTTCACATTTATGTAAATGAGAATGTGCAAGCATGAAGAATCAGTCCCCGTGGAGTATTGCTGTACTATAGCTCTGTTTCAGAGAGAGGTTAAATAACTTTGCAAAGCTATTTGAAGTATGTCAGTGTCAGAGCATCGCAATGGGGCCCTGGTCCATGACTGTAGTTCCTAACCACCAGCACAGTACAAACAAATAATAGAAACCAAGAGTTCCTGGGACAAATGGATAGTTCCTTGCCATTTGCTCAGACCATTACACAAACAGCTGTCTAGTGTCTTGCATTTGGAAGCACATATTTTCAGTTTTTATACCTTTGCAGAGAGAATAACAGTCTGGGAAGCAGCTTGTGGATGGTGAATCTAACAGTAACAGCTGGAAGCAAGATCATCCTCATTCCTTTTACCAGAACTAACATAGCTTTGCAATTCCATTGCATGAGGTGGCAGGCACAAAGCAAAAACTAAGGGTAAATGCTACTGGCTGTCATGGCAAACACTTAAGAGGAAAGGAACTGAGGGTACTTGTAATGTCAGAGCAAGGACTTCAGCCTGCCATGGCTATAGCATCTGTAATTGGCAATCACCAGTTTTCTTTCTTTTACTCCACCCATCCCCTATTAGTTCCAGATGCAGCAGTGGCAGTTGATGGTTTATCTTCTTCACAAAAAGCTTCCTTTTATTGCAGTATGCCACCATTACCAGGACTGGAGGGAAGCCACTTCTCTCTTAATCTGTAGCCTATGAGGAAGAAGCACATAAATTGCTCTGCAGCATAATTTGTATTGGTAGTTTCTCCTTATTTGTGGGACAGGCATCATCAGTCATCTTCAGGGAGTCTGAGTCAGGCCTGGCTTTTGTGTCATCCCTGCTGGTAACATTGTTTATAGATACGGGCTGTGTAGACTTAAATGTCAAAAGCCAAGAAGGAAAGGCAAAGAGGAGAGTACTGCAGATGCCTTTTCTGCAATAGAGGAAAGAAGATCTTTAAAATGTACTTAGTAACCTTTGTGGTGAATGCTTGGAGAAGGTCTTGAATGGGAATCTTTGGGCCTTAATTGCCTTATTATTGCTGAAGAAGGCATCAGAGTTGAGGACTATTGTGAAGACTTTTTCCTGAGCTAAAGTTCTTCAGGGCACAGTTTCCAAAGGAAATTAGGGTATTTAGCTCCTCAGTCTCCTGTAGCTTAAGTGGAAGTCCTTTGGCTAAATCCTATGAATCTGAAACCCAGATCTGCAGAGCTGCTAGCAGTGGACTGTTCAACATCAGCTATAACCAGCTCGTGCTTCACCACCACCACCTATTGTGGACACAGACACAGGAAGTCTTGCCTCAAAGGATCTGCCTCATCGGTCTGGATTGGCACCCTGCCATATAAACCCAAGAGACAGTCCAGGAAGTGTCCAGGATCGTGTGCAGGTCTCCTGTAACTAGCACAACCATTAGTTATCTCTATTCTTGAACTCCTGGCTTTGACCTTCTCCTGACTTGGACTCTGAAACTTCACTGCGATTCTAATTGTTGGTATCGATCTAGACATGGAACTTGATTACGAACTCCTGTGCTACTCTCAGCCTCATTTTTGACCCTGCTCTTACTCTTGGTCCTGACTGCCCTTGTTAAGATCCTGACAGTAGCTGTGGGAACCCCAACCCTATTATCATATGTCTGTTAAAACCTCTTACAAAAATCATAGAATCATAGAATAATAGGGCTGGAAGAGACCTCAGGAGGTCATCAAGTCCAGCCCCCTGCTCAAAGCAGGACCAATCCCAACTAAATCAACCAAACCAGGGCTTTGTCAAGCTGAGACTTAAAAACCTCTAGGGATGGAGAGTCCACCACCTCCCTAGGTAACCCATTCCAGTGCTTCACCACCCACCTAGTGAAATAGTTTTTCCTAATATCCTAAAATCCCAGGCTGTGTCTACACTGCACCCCTTTTCCGGAAAAGGGATACAGATTAGACACATTGGAATAGCAAAATCCGCGGGGGATTTAAATATCCCCCGCGGCATTTGCATTTACATGGCTGCCGCTTTTTTCCGACTTGGGGATAAGCCGGAGAAAAGCGCCAGTCTAGACGTGATTCTCCGGAAAATAAGCCCTTTTCCGAAGGATCTCTTATTCCTACTTTCAAGTAGGAGTTTCCACTCCCACTCATCTAATGAAGTGTGTTTTACCATGAACGCTCATCATTCTATATATTTTGTTAATCTCAAAGATGCAACAGGACTACTCATTTCTTTTAAAGTTACAGACTAACATGACTACACCTTTGAGTATTTTTAATTAGTTAGGCATAAACATCAGAGTTACATCTAGACTGCACTCCTTTTTCAACAGAGGCTTTGTCGACAGATACTCCGTCGACAAAACCCTGTAGTCCAGACACACCCCAGGTGTCCTTCCAGTGTTTGGTAAATAACATCCAGAGACAGTTTAGATGCCCAGAAAAATCTAAGTGTAGTGTGTATCTACGAGAAGATGCAAGACAACAATATGAGCTGGATGTAAGCATTACAAGAAGGGCAAATAATCAGAGGCAGAGGCGTTACACTATACCTGCAAGAATCCATAGAATCAAACAAGAAAGCATTTCTGAGTGCAGAGAACCACACAATAGAATGCATATGGGTAAAAATTCCAAGTCATAGGAATAGCCACTCTTAGAGGAATTCAAACACTCAGTCCATGTCTACACTAGGAAATGATTTCCAATTTACTAAATTCGACTTATGGACTCCCGATTTAACAAACTTGAACTTGCGTGTCCTTATAATGGGGAAGCATTGAAATTAGTCTAAAATAGCATGTCCACATTTAATGGATCCTGCCTTGGACTTAGAGCCCCCAGAAGCACTCTGGGAAGTGAACCCGGAGGGCAGATACGTCCTGTGGCTACTTAGTTTGACAAACTGCAACAGGTGCTTACAGGGCTCCTTTCCATGCCTGCATCTCACAAGACACTCCTCCACTGCCTTCCGCATCGCAGGATACAGTGGACACATGCCTTGTCATGCTCTGGTTGCCCATGCGGATGCCATAGTCCAAACTACTTAGTGGTGGCTTGGCATGGGAAGGTGTCCTATCATGGAGGCCGGATTAAAGCAGGCCTCTCTAGGAACCTTGTGAGAAGGATCGAGGGGTTCCTGTGTGAGAGTGTCATGGAGCTCAGTGCTCCGGACTGGCATTACATCTGCAGACACATGAACAAGCTATTCTGCAATCCCCACACCGAGTTTGCTGATAGAGGAGTACACAGTCACTTGCAGCCCATTGCTGGACCCTGCTTATAGATAAAGTTAGAAAACTCACCAGAAGTGCCCTCTCTGGGGTCATTGGAAGCCTGAGGTGGGGAGCGGGGGAATGGCTCCAAGGTGAGGAGCAACTCCTGGCTCTTGAAAATCATTGCCTGGCTGGCCGCATCTTCCTCCTCCATGTTGTCATCCTCTTCTGCCACCCCACCTTCCTACAGGCTGATGCAAGGTTATCCAGCTGCTCATAATAGTGACAGATATGAGGTGCCACCCCAGAGCATCTGCTATGCTCCCTGCCATTCTGGTAGGCCTGGCACAGCTCTTTTATTTTGAGCCTGCACTGCTCCAGGTTCCTGATGTGGCCTTCCTCTGCCAGGCTGGAGGTGATCCTGCCATAAATGTTGGTGTTCCTCTCCTTGGTTCAGATATCCTGGAGGTTGAACTCCTCCCCGCACACCTTGATGAGGTACAGGATCTCCATAGCAGTCCAGGCTGAAGCTTTTCTGCATCCTTGTAGAATGGAGGCTGTGGAAGAAGAAGAGCTGGAAGCCATTGGAGTATCTGATGGGATATTGGGGGTATTCATATCTTCGTTTGCTGCTCTCTCACACAAGGCTCACGATGCTGGCCACATGGGACAGGCCCTTCTCCTGTTCCCTGGACTTTTAGAGCACTGCAGGAGGAGGAGAGCAGTGGCAGCACCACAGCTGACAGCTGTGGGAGATTTCCAGAGGCAAATTAGTTTGAATTAGAAGCACTGGAGCATCCACAGTAATGTTATTTCAGACCTACAAGTTTGGAATTAGTGTTATTTCTCATGAAAAGCAGGAGTACAGAGTTCAAATTCCACAGCTCCTTATTTTGGAATATCAGGCTTGGTGTGGATATACTGCTTACAAATTCAAACTGGGGACGGGGGTTATTTTGGACTAAGGTCCTATTGTAGACCAGGTCCTAGAGACTAACAAAAATATATAGAATCATGGATTTTCATGGGTAAATCCATCAGATGAGTTAGAGTGAAAATAACAGAAAAAGCAGTTATCTGTCAACTGTAGGAACCATGTTAATGAAGATAATTAAGTAAAGCTGGATGTGTCCCTTTCATAGCTTTTGATGTGAAAATGTGAATTTCAAAGATAAGGGAAATTGCCTTTGTAATGCATTCACCAATTAATATTTTTATTCAAGCCCAAGTTGACAGTGTCAGATCTGTAAATGAATTTCAGTTCAGCAGTCTCTCTCTGTAATTGGATGGTACAGTACTTTTAAATCCATTATTGAATGTCCATGCAGGTTAAAATGTTCCCTCAAAGGTGCATGTGTGTTATCATTTCTGAGGTCTGATTTGTGTCCATTTATCCTTTTCTCTCAGGGTACGTCTACAGTAGCCCCCTAGATCGATCTAGGGAGGCTAATGAGGGTGACTGAAATTGCAAATCAAGCCCGGGATTTAAATATCCTGCTTGATTTGCATGTTCCCGTCTGGTCACCATTTTAGAAATTGACTAGCCCGAAGTAACTAACCGCATCTACACGCGGCAGTGAAACGGGATTCCGATTTAAAGCTCCTAAATCGAATTAGCTGGTAAACCTCATTGCAGGAGGAATAAAATGGCAACTGGACGGGAACATGCAAATCAAGCTCGGAATATTTAAATCCCAGGCTTGATTTGCAATTTCCGTTGCCCTCATTAGCCTCCCTACATCGATCAGGGGGGCTAGTGTAGATTTACCCTCAGAGACTGTCCAGTTTGACCAATATACATGACAGAGGGGTATTGCTGGCACTCAGTGACGTATATCACATTAGAAGTTGGGCAGCTGTACAAGTCCCTGATGTTTCGGTTTATGTGGTTAGGTCCTGTGATGGTATTGATTGTATTGATATGTGGACAGAGTTGGCAACAGGGTTTGTTGAAGGAGTAGGTTCCTGGGTGAGTGTATCTGAGGTGTTATGTGTGGCTGCTGATGAATATTTGCTTCAGGTCAGGGGGTTGTCCGTAGACAAGGACTAGCCTGTCTCCCAAGGTCTGTCAGAGTGAGGGATCATTTTCCAGGATAGGTTGTAGATTATCAAAGATATGCTGGAAGGGTTTAAGCTGGGGCCTGTAGGTGATAACCGGTGGTATTCTGTTATTTTCCTTGTTGGCCCACGGTTGTGTACAACAATGTAAATCTAGAGTAATTAAGTTGAAGTCAGCAGAGTTATATACTAGTGTAAGTGAAGGATAAATGATGCCCAGGAAGCAATGGGCTGAATAGCCCCAGTATGTCCATGGACTTCCTACAGTATCTTGCTACTTAAACCTGTTGATGCTCACATTTTATAAAAGTGAAGTAACTTCACTATACTGCATTATACCAGGGAAAAATTAGAGTGAGTGCTTGTCTCTTTCTCAGAGAGGTAAAAATCTAAGGATGCAATTTCAGTTTCCAGCAACTTGGTGGACAGGGGCAAGTTCTGATCTCATTTACAGAAGTATGAATCTGATGCTACTTCACTGTAGTTCTCCAGATTGACACGGATATCTCTGAAATCAGATTTTTGCCCATTATCTTGTGCCATTCAATATAACAAATCTAAGAACAAAGAAAGAACAATTTAGTGTTCACATAAAAATGGGAACTCACCTCACTTGAACATGGTAGCTCTCAAGATCACAATTTGCACATAAGACAAAATTCATTTGGCAGCACAGCCCATCACACTTGCTTATCAGAGGTGGCAGACTAATGGAGAAAACATGATATTCAAATCAGTGATTTGTTAAAGAACATGGCATACAAAAATTCCACATTAATGGAATAGTAACAATTGACTGCTTAGTTTTGACCAATCAACTTGTGCTGCACAATGAGGCTTTTCGGTTGCATACCAATTTTATCCTAATTAATCCATAATCAGAGTTAGGTGAGTTGGATAGTGAAATGATTTCCTGCTTGGAGAATTAAAGAAGATGCACTTGGAATTCCTCCTACATGTGAACAGTTATCATTACTGAAATCTATGAATCTGTTTTTATGGTCATTATTTTTTACTAAAATGATATATTTGTGTTGTAGTCTGTGAAGTTGTTTATACACCACATGCAAACTGTTAAGTGAAATACAGATGGAAAGGCTGTGATTTCAAGATATTATGACTGCAGTGTTCATAAATTCAGTTGATAATGTACAAGCCCAGCATGCAAGGCTTTATTAAGTTGGCTTTCATTGCTATTATAAAGAGGTGATAGAAGAGAAGCTGTGAATTAACATTTTCTCCCAAACCAAGCAGAGGACTCTAAGGATCTGAGTTGTTATTTGCAGAAGACAAATGATGGGTGTCCCTGGAGCAAGGCCTTGTAATGTGCAAGGAAAACAGTCTTATCAATGTAACTGTTTTCTCTTTATTCCCAGAACAGATGACAAAGGCAGGTGCCATGTAAACATTCACATCAGGGTTTCACCCTAAAAGGAAAATACAAATAATTCCCGTGATTCCTGGAAAATATGTGTTGGTGTTAAATACAAATTATGATTTTAAGAGAAAATGTTCACTGGCTTATAATGTGCTTTAGTAAAATTACATATTGGCTTATTATTGGTTTAAAGGAATAAGTCTTAAAGGGGTATTTCAGATTCTATACACTATGGCTACATCTACACTGCAGGCTTCTTGTGCAAGAACGGCCGTTCTTCCTCAAGAACATGTGGAGTGTCTACCCTGCACGTACGTTCTTGCGCAAGTAAATTTACAGTAAAGAGTCAGAACAGAGGGCTTCTTGCGCCAGTGTTATTCTTCTCCCCACGAGGAATAAGCCCTCTTGTGCAAGAGCTCTTCTGCAAAAAGGCAGTGTGGACGGGCAACTGGGGGTTCTTGCGCAAGAAAACCCTATGGCTAAAATGGCCATCAGAGCCTTCTTGAGCAAGAGAGCATCCACACTGCCATGGACGCTCTTGTGCAAAAGCACATCTCTTGCGGAAAAGCACATGGCAGTGTGGACGTTCTCTTGCGCAAAGTATTTAGCACAAAACTATTCTTGAGCAAGAAGCCTGCAGTGTAGATGTAGCCTATAAGAACATATCAGATCCACTTGCTGACCCAAATAGTTTTGGGTGTAGGCAATACCTTACAGAAGACTTTGCTCAGGATTACAGAATATTTTTCATTATTTAATTGAATTTGCTTCATGTGTCTACTCACCTTTTCTGTTTGTTTCCTCGAATATTCTGAAAAAGCAGTTTATTGGCAGAAATATTTGTGGAAACTCTTTAAGTAGAATATTTAATTTAATTCAGAAAAAATGATTTTGAATTAATAAATTTGAATATTAATACAGAAAACCACATTCTTAGAATTAGTCATATCTAAGGAGCAGAAACAAACTATGTCATCTGACTCCCACTTCTCTATCATAATTTATTGCAACATTTCTCAAATTGGGGATCTGGATCTAAAAAGTGTTTGCTAGTCTATTGTGTCTGTGTGTGGGGGGTGGGATTAGGAGATTTGTGAATCACAAAAATATTGCAGTAAAGTTTAGATCCTTTGTATTACATTAAATCACTTAATAGCTAACCTGTGACAATATGAAGCCAGATCTCCTGCTGAGTTTTACTGTATAGCTTTTTATCTCTGGTAGAAGACTCAACCTTCTTCTTTGTTTTACTGGCCAGCTATAAGTGGTTGTGTCACTTCTGAAAGCATCAGCTTTGTTGTCATGAAATGTGATGTGCCAAATTTGTAGCTAGGGCTAGATGTCCAGTTTTTGACAGGAACACCTGATCAAAAAGGGCCCTTGGTGGCTCTGTTAAAAGCCCAGTCGGCAGCACAGCAGGGCTAAGGCAGGTTTTCTACCTGCTGTGGCTCCGCATGGCTACCAGAAGCAGCAGCATGTCACCCCCCACCTCAGCTCCTACATGTAAGGGCAGTCAGGGGGCTCCACATGCTCTCCCCACCCCAGGTGCCTGCTCTGCAGCTCCCATTGGCTGCAAACAGCAACCTGTGGATGGAGCAATGCCCAGAGCTGTGTAGTTGCACCTCCACATAAGAGCCAAAGCAGGGATGTGCTGCAGCTTTCAGGAGCTGCTTGAGATAACTGCCACCAGCAGCCTACTCCCCTTACCCCCTCCCAAGCCCAACCTCCTGCCCCAGCCCTGATCTCCCTCCTGCCCTCTGAACCCTTTTGATTCTAGCCCAGAGTCCTCTCTAGCACCCCAGATCCCTCATTCCCAGCCCTACCCTCAGCAGGAGCCCTCACTTTCCTCCCATTCCACCCCTGCACGCCAGCCCTGGTCCTCCTCCCACTGTCTGAATCCCTCTGTCCCAGCCTGAATCACCCTCCTCCATGACAAATCCCTTATTCTCAGTCCCACCCCAGAGTCTGCACCCTCAGCCATACCCTTCCCAGCCTCCCACATGCCACCCCTGCCTCAGCCCAGAGCCCCCTCCCAGTGAACGTACATATTTCCTCTCCTGTATATATGATGGCTCCACCCCCAAGCACAGATACCCCTCCTACACCTCAATCCTATAATCTCTGATCCCACCTCACAGCCCTCACCCCCAGCCAGAGTCCTCACCCCTTTTCACATCCCAACTCACTGCCTTCTCACACACTGAACTCCTCATTTCTGGCCACACTCTGGATCCTGCACCCTCAGCTGGAACCGACAGCCCCTTCTCACCAGCTTGGTGAAAATGAGAGTGTGAGGGAGGGTTTGGAGAGCAAGCAATGGGAGAGGGGAAGGAGTGAGCAGGGGCGGGGCCTCAGACGAGGGACAGGACAGGGACAAGGCAAGGATGTTTGGTTTTCTGCAAGTAGAAAGTTGGCAATCCTATTTGTAGATGGCACTTCCTCAGTGTAGCTGGGAAAATAATTTGCCAAAATAAAAAAATACACAAAACTCTAATCTCTGAAGTAAAACCAATGGACCAGTTTTAGTGTATGTGGCACTAAACACAACAATTTGTTGTATGTGGGAGCTGAAGATGACATAGATGGTGGAGTCAGGATTTCTAAGTATGGCAACCCCTCCCTCCCAAAACCCCCCAGAAAATACTGCAGTTCTTATTTGGCATTTGAATTTAAGTACACTGGCTCAAAAAACAATCCAAGTCCCCAGTGAGTTTTGTGCAGTGAAGTTTTGGCCAACAATAGCCGAAAACCAAATAAGCTCCAGCTACATTTACAAACAAATCATCCTACATATGTGGAGAAGTCTGTAGAATTTTTTGAAATAAAACTTCATGAACGTGATCAACCCTCCCTTCCCCTCATTATACATAAATCAGAAATGGTGACAATCAAAACTCTGGATGCACTTTATGCAGTTTCACTTTTAATTGCCAGGTCAAAGAAACCTGACGCCATCGCCAAATCTCTTGTTCTTCCTGCAGCTAAACAAATGTGTGAGATTAGGATTGGCAAAGATGCTACTACTCAGCGGAGCTCTATTCCACTCTCAAATGATACAGTGAGTTGTCATATTGTCAATATGTCCCATGACATAGGAGAGCAAGTGGTGGAAATGATTAAAAAGAGCAAATTCTTTTCCTTACAGATTGATGAAGCCACCATGTTTCAGAGGCAGCATAGTTACTGGTCTGTTTGGCACATTTGGGAAAACACAGTAAAAGCACTGCCGACATATACTACAGGAGAGGAAATATTTGAGTTCCTCAACATCTTTATAGCAGGGAAGACATTAACTGGAATAGCTATGTAGGGATCTGCACTGGTGCCATGAAAGCTATGTCTAGTACCAAGAGGGAACTTGTCAGCGGACGTAAAGAAGTGGCTGCAGAAGTCCAGGGACACATTGCATGATTCACAGGGAGGCTCTTGCTGGTAGGAACATGGATCCCTACTGCAAATCAATTTTGAGACAGGCTGTATCAAGCATTCATTTTATTAAAGCAAAGCTGCTGAATTCCCAACTCCTTACAAGTGTCTGTGGAGAAATGGGATCAGCACACCAGCTCTCATTATTGCACACAGAGATTCACTGGCTGTCACGGGGAAGAGTTTTAACCCATCTGTTTGAATTGAGATTTGAGGTACATTTTCTTAATCTTAAATGTTAAGATTAATGCCTTTATAGATCTGGAGTGTGTTAGCTGCCAGTAGCGGCATTGTCTTCAGAGCTGCATAGCTGGTGAGTGGCAGCTGCTGGCCAGGGTGTTCATGTCTGTATTGCGGGAGAACTATTTTTTAAATCTTGTTCCTACATCAACTGACAATACCTACTCCCACTCCTACCGGCTCCTGCATTTTTTGTTGAATTTTTACTGCGTCCCCTCTATGATGGTAGCTAAATTCCAGTCCTGCTGCTGGGTGGAGCCCTTGCAAAACAAAACAATGGAAGGAGGGAGCCACTGGAGACGTTTGTGTGCTACTGCCTTACACTATACCCTATTCGATAGATATGAAGCAATAGTCAAGTCAGGAAATGTGGATTTGTGATGGTTGCCTTGTCTTAACCCAGCAGATTGGCACAATTACAATAGTGCTGGAAGAAATGCCATCCGTCCAATCAAAATGCTGTGTTCTCAAGCAATCACAGGGCTGGAAGTCCTGAATCCATACCACTGAACTGCTGTGAGGTCTTTCGCAAGTCACTTCTCTGCAGCATTATCCCCAGATGTCACAGATAGATAATACTCTCCTATTTTCTGGGATTTTATGAGGATTCATTAGTTGTTGTTTGTATAGTGCATTGAACAAACACTAATAAAATAAATAAGTAAAGCTCCTCTTTCCTGGGTGATAAATGCTCAGATAACACAACAGTGAAGATAGTATGAACAGTAATAATAAAAGTCCAATGTTTTCAATGTTGAACAATCTCCCAGAAATCTCATCCAATGACATCACCATTGGGAGATATTAAAGAACATCTCTCTACACTCTGAGCTCAGTTTTTGAAATGTTTTGCTGATTGAGACCTAACTGCTTTTAGTGGGATGAGAAACTCGTTTGACTACCAGTTATCTCCAAATTCAAATCTCACCTTGAAAACTCAAGAGGAATTGACTGACATCTCCTGTGATTCAATTCTGAGGCAGCAATTCCAATCCCAGCCCCTGGCTCATTTCCAGTTTTCCTTTGAAGCAGACTATCCTATCAAACTACTGCAAGTAAAGTGCTTGTCCCATTTGCAGCCACTTACTTATGTGAATCTGGTTTCTCAGCTTTGATGTACTTAAATACTGGGCAAAATGGAATGTGCAGGATTATTTAAGGGTCTGCTTCAGTTCCCTACAGCTGCAATTGAAAAAATTGTTTGCTTCAAAACATCTGCTCTCCTTGTGTTAAGTTTCCAGATATTTATTTGTTTGCAGTTGCATATAAAGCCACTAACCTTGGATAATGTTATGATTATTGCTACAATCACTGGAAAAGGCTTCTAGCTCCCCAAACTCTATCTTTTCGTGATATTTTTAGCAAAACATGTAGAGAAGAAATGCACATTTGGGGTTAATTTTTTTATTTTCATGCTATTACATACTAATATACATGAGATTTCTGTTTGTGGTCTGATCACATTGGAATTTAAATCCCATGGAGCCTTCTTGGGATTAGACAGAACATTACCAATTTCTCAATCCTCTACTATTGACATCTATTCATTATCAGTAGGCTGCAAAACAGCTACCCACTCTTCTTGTGTTTCATGTGCTCATATTTTCCTAAACATTTTCAAGGTATGCCTCTGATCAAAAGTGAAAATTAGAGATAGATTCCTTGAGCTCTTCTTGAGTCTGGGAATGAAAAACAAGTATTTCATTCATTTTAAAAAAAATCTTGCACCATTTGGAGAATGTCTGGTTTCACTTTATCTAGGTCCTCCATATGGGGCTATTATAAATTGGCTGTAACAGTTTTAAGTGTGAACTTTGACTCTTTTATAAATAATGTAGGAATACATTTTACACTTCTTGGGCCATATCCTCGGTTGGCATAGATTGTGTAGCTCTATTGATTTACTCTGGTTGAAGATTTGGTTCACTCTATAGATATAGTCATCTTTGACTTGTCTTCTGCTTTTGACTTAATGGTGCTATTGATTTAAAAACAAACACACAAAAAGAAAAAAACAGCTGACTCCAGATGAGTATATAATAAGTCTCTACTGTTTCTTTGTGAGCATATCTACCCGAGCAGTTACTGTGTGGCAAATTGGGGCATAAATCTACAGCGCTCCAGTGTGTAATGCTCTTACAGTTATTGTGGACCCTACTGCTGAACACAAAGAGTTCTTGAGTATGTGCATTGACATACAGTACTATTGTTTGAAACCACAGCCTGTCAGTGGGCCTTAGAGAACTTTTTGTGTGAAGCAGCAGGGTCCTCACAGATGGTGAGTACGTAGCACCCTGGAATGCTGTAGATATACAGCCCAGCTTGCCACTCATAAGTGCCCTGTTGTGTTTAGAGCTATGCAAATCTCTGTGATTATGGTTTGCAAGACTGAATTCTGCTGGCTCCATTAATTTGCACCCCTAATTCTTGATTTGACTAATGAGTTCCAATACTCTCAGCAAAATCCATGTGAGCCCCCCAAATTATGCATATGTTAGAACAGACATTATAAATCCCCTCTCTAAGTAGGTCCAGCAGGAAGGTCTCTTGAAACTCCACAGGGAAGATTAGGAAAATAGAGGGAAGGGCTCTGATGAAATGCCACAGGTTTGTTTCCAACTTGATTCTTGTTCTTTTGAAAGGTTGTGAAATGGAAGTTAAAGTAAATTTCAGGTTTATAATTCACCTGAAATCTCAGGTAAATTTCAGATTTATAATTCACCAGAAGTCTGTCTAAAATCCATTGGAACTTTCTCATTTTCTCACTGAAATAAAGTTTTCCTTTGCCAATAGGATGGGGAAGACTGTGAAAGCATGTGTCCCCCCAAAATCTTTTTCAGTTAACCTTAGTTGCAATGGTGCATTTTGTCTGTAAGGGTATGTCTACACTACCCCGCTAGTTCGAACTAGCGGGGTAATGTATGCATACCGAACTTGCTAATGAAGCCCGGGATTTGAATTTCCCGGGCTTCATTAGCATAAAGCCGGCTCCGCCATTTTTAAAAGCCGGCTAGTGTGAACCCCGTGCCGCGCGGCTACACGCGGCACGGGCTAGATAGTTCGAACTACGTAGTTATTCCGATGCTGTCCCATTACTTAGGTTTTAATACTACAGCTATTTGGCTGTCGAGTACATGATTTAGTTCTATCCATGAACGTCAATGTCCCAGAGGGGAATGCATCTTTGTATGGTGGGTCTGAAACCGTCTCCATCTCATCTCCATGTACGCAAGAGCAATTCAACTTTAGAATGATTATCTTTGATGACAACTCAAGATTAGATTTCAGACAGGATCTCTATCCAGAAACTACACATTCAACTGCTTTTAGGTAAAACAATATCAGTTGATGTCATCGGCCATGTACTTTGTTGGAAGTTCTGTGTTGTTAGGTGGACACTCACCCTGTGTTAGATTATTACTGACCCATGTTGATAGGTACTTGTTTAAGCCACAGGTCCCATTTTGTTAGTAATCTTGCTGGAATTGCAATGCATTGTTCCCAGAGCATCCATTCTGGGCACTCATTTTTAACTTTTGTAGACTATTCTTGGAGCCATGATGAATTGATGTAATTTGGTTTCCTACTGTGACAACACAAATACTATACCCACATTTATTTGCAGCTTATATCAAATTCTGATTATTACAGCTGATTTACTGTCTAGTTTAATTGTTATTGGTTGTTACAAGTAAATGACACACAAAGGGGAATATGGAAAAATGAGGTGGATGCTTGCTTGAGAGAAAATCCAAAATCATGCTGAGGGAAAGCAAGAAAATCATGTGTACAGTAAATTCAAAAAAACCAGAAGAGAATAATAATTGAGGACGCTACCAACAAAAATGGTTTGAATGGAATTTGTGAGGAAAAGCCCCTTAAATATCAAATGGTCAGAAAACACTATCAGCTCTCTGAAATAAGAAGACAGAGCTAACTTTGTGAGTAAGTTGTAAGGGCAGAATAAGCATATCTTCTCTCTTTATTCCTCTCATCTTTCCCAGTTTCATGCTTTTAGTACTGGATGTCCTTGTCCCTTTTCTTGCAGTTAATTTTCATTACAGATATGTAACATGCAAAAGAAATGCAGAGCCCAACACCAGAAGCTTCCTGTCCGTTAAGAACTTAAAACCTGTGACTTGGGAAAGGCATTTGCTCCACTGCTCTTTAGTTCAGTAGCTACATATATCATTATCTTTTTGTCACTTCACTTCTCAATGTAATCTGGCAAGAATACATTGAGGGCACTCTTGCTTTTTGTATCTAAGTATATTCTACAATACTCAGCATAAAAATCTAACATACACTCTTTTGTTTAAGTTCCATGTAATAATTACACGTCATTATTTTATACTTAGTGTACTTGTCAAAACAATGCTACGATACTTTGAATTAGAAAATATTTAGGTAGCTCTAAAGTAACCAAGGACCGATTACTTCATGCTCATTTTGTCTGCATAATATAAATATAAACAGGGCTCAATCTCTAAGGGTAGGGGGATAAAGTAAATAGGGGTCCACTTCTCCCCACATTCTAGTAGCATTGCAGGGTCTCTCCTGGTCCACAAGTCCCATTTCAAAAGGCTGTCTATAACGTAGAGGGCTCAGTGGTTTGTGGCATGTGATGAGTATAATATGAATGCCTGGGGAGAGAGATTTTGCTGGTCAGAGGATTAAGAAAAAGCATCCTGAAAATATCTAGATATGATAATCCTACTTTAGTCTATAAAGCTTTGTAGTAGCAGATACACATGGTAGAACCTCTGCTTTCCATCTGGGTACTAGCCAGCAGATATGGTTCACTGAATCTATTGAAATAATAGATTTGATTAAATAACTCAGAGGGGTAGTCCTGTTAGTCTGTAACTAAAAAAAACCCTTAAAAAACAACAATGGTTCTGTAGGGCCATCCAAAACAATAATTGCATAATAAAGAACAGTTTTGTGAGTAGAGCAGATTGAATATAAAGAGTGATTTGGGAATATTTTTGTGAAAAAATGTGAGGAGTTTGCCCCATTGTTATTTGTGGGATTAGATGTTAATGCTCTTAACTTTGAGTGTGTACTTTAGTGGGTCCTACTGAAGAGGCATACGGGCATTAGATCAGACTCTTTTGAACAGCAGTGTCTCTCAGGGCAGTGCATGCACTCTGCGCTGCCTCACGCTCCCATATAAGGTCAAAACAGGCAGGAGGGCCAGGATCCTCATTCCATTCCCTCTTGCCAGATAGAACCTTACAAGTGTCCCACTCACTAGTTCTTAACTCTGGCTAAATCTCTCAAAACTCTTAAAAAGTCTTTAGAAACTCCTTTGATCTACTGAGATAAACCTGCTGTGAGCATCCTTGTCCATTCTGAACTGAATTTGATGGTTGGACTCCTCTTTATATTCCCTTGTATGAGGCTTTTCAACATGATAGGCCAAGATTTTCAACTCCATAGACAGTTGATGGGGATTTAGTGCTTAAATCACTTCTGAAAATGAGACTTAGGTTCCTAAAACACTTAGGAAAGCCTCAATACCTTTACAAATCGGACCTTAGTGTTTTTCCACAAGGACAAACTATGTACAGCCACTGGAGGCACATCTACCAAGCACATTGCCAAGGGCTGAAAATAAGGGGCAGCTTAAAACACTTGGGTCAACTTCTCCAACACTGTGCCCAGAATTGGCAATGCCCTCCTCAGTATCAGTGTCTGTAGCAGATGATTCACTTATGAAAGAACAAAGATAGCCATGCCACCAAAACACCTGCTGGTACCAAGACAGACCTTGGTACTGGGAGAGCTGTAGTCCTTACCATTGCCCATGCAAGTGGTTCATTCCTCCTCTACCTCACCAGTGTATATATTCTTGCTGTCCTTGAGCAGGAAACCCTCTCCTCTATGATCTGTGATTAATGTCACAAAGAGGCCTCCTTACTCTCCTTATAGGACCAAATCATCATCTTGACAGGAATGGCTTAGGTCAACACTATATTAGACATGTCAGGCATGGTCCTATTGGTCTTACTAGGACCACAATCTCATACCTCTAGGAGCCAGTCTCTACGTTCAAGAAAAAGGATGAGACTATTTTCCCCTCTGCTTTTGCGGTCAGACAGTGGGCCACCAAAAATAAAAGATTTAGGGACTGAGCAACATCAGCATGATGCTTCACCACCAAAAGACCTCTCATCACCACAACCTAATTAAATGATATTGGCACCAGATGATTTCAATTCCTTCTGGTAGCTCCTCATCAAATTCTAAAGATAGAAATATTAGTGTTATTGGAAAAGCCTCATAAATTGTTTGATATTTTGACGATTGCCTGCCCAACCAGAATTGCCCCTTCCTATAAGGACTCACTAACAACAGCATCACAAAGAACTGGAGTTACGATAGGGTAAGTAATTGTTCTTTCACTGAATACAAATTTTTATTCTTAATAAATTTAAGCTTAGTGAATTTAATCTGAATGAATGTTTATTCAAAATTTGTGCCAGAAAGTGTACTATGCATTATTTTCCATTGTCCAGTTTTGAAAACATTTTGATCGTTAATTTAATAGTGGAAATAATACAATGTGATTTAAGTAACCAATCAGACACCAGAAATTATGAACTCAGGCTATGTCTAGACTGCAAGCCTCTTTCGAAAGAGAGCGTCTAGACTGCACGCGGAACTTTCAAAAAAGCAAGCCGCTTTTTCGAAAGAAAGCAGCAAGTGAGTCTGGATGCTCTCTTTCTAAAAAGCCCTGTTTGCTTTCAAGAACGCCTTTTTTCGAAAGAGCACTTTCGAAAAAAGGCGTTCTTCCTCGTGTAATTAGGTTTACCGCCGTCGAAAGAAAAGCCGCGTTCTTTCGATTTAATTTCAAAAGAACGTGGCTGTAGTCTAGACGCAGGTGAAGTTTTTTCGAAAAAAGACTACTTTTTTAGAAAAAAAACCCGAGTCTGGACACAGCCGGAGTGTGTAGTTCCTGAGCAAGCCATAGGCTGAAACTGGTGTGCAAAAGCTATTTAAGGAAACTCTTAAAATAACAGTTGCATTAGAACAGGGCTGGACAAAATATGGCTCAGGGGCCAGATCCGGCCCACCAAGCCACCAGATCCGGCCCGCAGACCACTCTGCTGGGACGCTCAAGCATGCAGCTGCTGCGGTTTAAAACACAGTCCCTGCGGCTCTCTGCTCTGCAGAGAGGGGGAGGCTTTGTGTGATCTCCCGCCCTCAGCCCTATCCTCAGCTCCTATTGGCCAGAAACAACCGTCCAAAAAGAACTGACCTCAGCCAATCTCTCAGCTTCTATTGGCTGGAAACAGCCAGCCAATGGGAACTGAGAGATTGGCCTGAGAGCCTGGGGCAGCCCGATTTGAGAGCTGCATGGAGGGAGCAGCCTGCAGTTTCAAGAGGAGCTGCAGCAGGCAGGGAGCGTGGCCTGCCTTGGGGTGCTGCAGCCTGCTTGCCAGTAGACACTTAGGTAAACTCCTCCCAGCCAGCGCCTGTCTCTGGTACCCCAACGCCTCCTACACCCCAACTCCCTCCCCCAGATCATCATGCCCCAGGTGACAACCCCTGTCCCAGGTGACAACTCCCTCCCAAAGCCTGTACCCGCTCCTACAACCCTCCCCCAGGCCAGAATCCTCTCCTGCACCCACACGCCCTCCCAGACCCTATACCACAATCTCCTGACCCAGTTCACAACCCCCTCCTTACACAAACACCCTCTCAGACTCTACACCATCTCCTGCACCCCTGTCCCTTACTCCATGAGCCCTTTTGCACCCAACCTCCAATCTAGACCTTGCACCTCCTCCACAGAAAAGTGCTGCCCTTGACTGCTTACTAAAATCTTGGAGTGGCCTCACATCAAAAATTATTGCCCACCCATGCATTAGAAGAAATAAGGATTGGTATGAAAATGTTTTGTGAAAAGAAAAGACTTATTTGCAATGGATAATGAGAGAAGGCCTAATTGATATCACTACTGAAAAGTGAAGCGTTTTTATCCGAGTATATGAAAAGGAGCTGCCCCTGTTAAGGTATTTTAAAGCTGAGAGTTATATTGCATAAATTAGTATCTAAGAATGTAAAATATATTATATTGCAATTTATGGACATCATCTGTATGTTTATGACCTGCATGAGTTCTAGCTGCAGTCTAAAATTGAGGAACCTAATTATACTGCTTCCATAGTGTTCATCCTTTTCTCATGCATTGGGAAGGTATGATTTTGCACTGTAATCAATGAGGCTAATAACTGGGAGAAGTATATATATTGGTACAAACAGGCAGTGGATTAACACTTTCTTGTAGGTTTTAGGAGTTAGACTGCCACTAGGACTAAGAAGTCTCTGGGAATGCAAAACCTCTTCACTGCTGCTGAGCTGTTCAGACGTTAGACAACAGTAAAATTACAAAACATATCTATCATATTGCAGGTTTACAAATACGAATCTCACAGCAGGACCATAATGCTCCCAGCTAGAGACGGGCTAAGAATGAAAAGCACCACATCAAAATCCCTCTAAAGAGCTGAGCTGCCTGACTCCCTGACTAACAGCCTGCAACAACCCTTCCCCCCCACTCCCTCTCCCAGAAAAGCATGCGGGTCAGATATTGAACAGCCACGGAACTTACCCAGAAACAACTACTTAGGATTGAAGCAAGTAAGCACCATCAATATAATATGAAGAAAGAAAAAAATGTTTTAAAAAAACCTATGAACAGCAGAGAAGATGAGATAAAGGGAGAGTGCAGAACAGTATGCTCTTTGTAACTGAGTCTGAGGAGGAGGAATAGAAAGCTTTATAGCTTTGGGTTCAGGGAATGCTTTTCAGTGATGTCATCCCATCTCAGATTGAATATTCTTGCTAATAAGTAGGAAATTATGTAAACAGTGCTACAAAGCACCCTTTTTATTGTACCATTCCTAGCTCTGCTGTATGAACTTTAATGGCTTTCCTTTACATTATAGATGGAGTGCCACGTACTGCAGATAGAACAGCAGAGCTTTACTTACTGATGCCAGCTTTCAGTTCTTTGCAAGAAAGTCAGCTGGCACATGCAAGCGTTCAGCAGCACATTTTCATGAATTTAGAGATTCCTAAGCCAGAAGGGGCTATTGTGGTCATCTAATCTGACCTCCTGTATAACATAGTCAAGAGAATGTCACCAAAATACTTCCTAAAGCCTATCTTTTAGAAAAACATTCAATCTTGATTTTAAAATGGCCAGTGATGGGAAATCCATTGAGATCCTTGGTAAATTGTTCCAGTGGTTAATCACCCTCCATGTTAAAAAAATTAAGACTCATTTCTAGTTTGAATTTGTCTGGCTTCAACCTCCAGCCATTGGATCATGTTATATGTTTCTCTGCTAGATTGGAGAGCCCATTATCAAATATTTGCTCTCTATATAGGTATTTATGGACTTGTAATCAAGTCGCCACTTAATCTCCTCTTTGTTAATTTAAATAGATTGAGTTCCTTGAGTCTGAAACTGAAAGGCCAGTTTTCTTTAATGAGTCTCATGGGTCTTCTCTGAATTTTCTCCAATTCACCAACACCCTTCTTGAATAGTAGATGCTAGAGCTGCACACAGAATTCCAACAGAAGTCATACTAGAGTCAAATACACAGACAAAATAATCTATATGTGATCCCCTGTTTATGCATCCATGGATTGCAAAAGCCCTTTTGACCACAGCTTTGCATGGGGAACTCATGTTTATCTGATTATTCACCACAACCCCCACATCTTTTTAAGAATCTTCTATCCTGTAAGAACCCATGTTTATTCATAGCAGCATACAGTTACATTTAGCCACAATAAAACACATAGGCTACGTCTAGACTACATCCCTTTTTCGTAAAAGGGATGTAAATTAGACGTATCGCAATTGCTAATGAAGCAGGGATTTAAATCTCCCCCACTTCATTAGCATAAAAATGGCTGCCGCTTTTTTTCCGCCCGGAGCTTTGTCGGAAAAAAGCACCAGTCTAGACGCCGATCTTGCAAAAAATAAAGCCTTTTCCAAAAGATCCCTTATCCCTCTATGAAATAAGGGAGATTTAAATCCCCACTTCATTAGCAATTGCGATACGTCTAATTTACATCCCTTTTACGAAAAAGGGATGTAGTCTAGACGTAGCCATACTGTTTGCTTGTGCTCATGTTACAAAGTGATCCATTCTGTATCAGTGACCTACCCTCTTCATAGTTTATCCTTTCCCCAATTTTTGTGTCAATATCCATTTTATCAATGATGATTTTATTTTTTCTTCCAGTTCATTGATTAAAAATGTTAAATACACGAGGGCCAAGAACTGATCCCAGCGGGGGTCCTACTAGACGCACCTGTTTAACAATGGTTCCCTGTTTATAGTTACATTTAGAGACTTATCAGCTAGCCAGCATTTAATATGTTCCATGTTAATGTAATATCACTCTACAACAGGCTGAAACTCTCTAAACTGGGACTCCCTAATGTGGCAACATCCATGGTCCTTCCATGGAGTCCTGGTGGAAGGCTAGAGGCAGGAGCCCTGCAGATGCTGGGCTGGTTGCAGGGGGACCGGTGGCTGGGAGCAGGGTGACCGGAGTGCCAGCAAGCTTTGGTGGGGCAGCAGTCTGCCCTGGAGGGGCTGGGGCCCCAGATCAGCCACATCAGAGCTGGTGGGACTGGAAGCCCTGGTGATAGGGCTGCAATCAGCCATGGTGCAGCTGGGAGCCCCATCAGTGGGACTGCAGGCTGCTGTGGTAGGGCTGGCAGGGCCAGGAGCCTGGCATCGCAGCAGGGTCAGTGGCAGAGGGGGAGTGGGCAGGGAGGCCAGTGGTTAGGCCAGGAGGACCTGGAATAGGGGGCCAGAAATTACCTCTCCTGTTCTGGCAAAATCCCTCGTTCAGGACCAGTCAGGTTCTGAGGGTGCCAGACCAGGGGAGGCTAGCCTTTGTTTTTAATCAAAATGTCATTTGGTGCCAAGTTAAAAGTCTTACAGAAGTCCAAATCTATGACATCAGTACTATTACCCTTATCATCCAACTTCTAATCTTATCAAGAAAAAATAACAAGTTAATTTGACATGATCTATTTTCCATAAACCCATTTTGACTGGCATTAATTGTATTGTTTTCCTGTAATTCTTTATTTGGTCCTACATCAGCTGCTTCAATATGCTTGGAATTAATGCCAGACTTCTACCAGTCTCATTCAGGATGCAACTAGCTGGCTCACTTTCCTCCTGGTTTCCAGAGTCTTCCTTGCTCTTGTGACTACTTGAATATTTACATTTGCTGCACATTTAAGCACCTAATGCTAAATGGACATGCCAGGTAAAGGAATTGGAAATAAAATAATCTTGGCTGTCTGCACAGACAACTTCATTATCCTTCCCCAGATTTCCAAAATCTTGAGGCTGAGAATAAGCATGAAAAATGTAATCTCCAAGTTTTAGGGGGCCTAAAAGCCCATACTATAACTATTACAAAAAGTGGAGCTTTGCCTCTGGTTTTAAGGTTATCATATACAATTGCAAAACAGTTTAAAAATAAGATGCACAAAGTAATTAATCCATAAAGTGCTCTCAAATCATTTAGTAGTTTGAAGATACGAGTATTTGAGATGGCAGCCTTTAACCTTGAAAATGTGTCATATAGATATCCATCGATTGATTTTTCTCAGAAGTTTTTTTTTGTTATGTATTATTTATGTAATAATGGCTTGAAAAGAGAATTTAATGAAGTCCCTCCTAAAATTGCCTCTCATGCAGGTGCATATTTAGACAATGGAGTCTATTATAATGCCTCTGGAACTGTATTGTTTCAATGTTGCACACCATATAGAGTGTTCTGTTTTTAAAAAAATCTTTAAGCATCCCATACCTATATAAGAAATTCATGTTTTACAGTATATTTTGCCTAATTTTTTTGACTTGTCATAAGTAAATAACAAAGAGAGTGATTAGTCCAACTGTGATCTATACCATAATATATTACTATCTATCTTAAATATAGGGAGTTGGAGAGTTTTCCCTCTGTTTTGTGTAATCAGACAATGTGCTGCCATAATCTTTTATTAAAAAACCTTCTGTGAAATGGCCTTATGCAGACAGAGTCTGCTCTTGAGAAAACAACTTTATGGAAATGTGTTTTTTTAAACAGGAACTATGGAAAATAATTACTATTCCTTAAAAAATATATTCATGCTACCAATGACTGCTTATGCTGTTGGAGTGTCAGCTTCTTCTTAGTGTGGGTATCAGGGCTCTGTTGTTTTCCATCCATACTACCAAAATGTCAGTCTTATAACATACTTCAAAGCTATGCAATAGTTTGTGGAAGCACTATGATGATTATTCAGCGTGCTTATGCCTGAACAGTCACCTTTAACAATTTCTGCCATCTGTCTGGATGGGTTTCCGCTTTCTCAGGTTGGATCAACTCTGGGTTCCCCAAATGAAGTTAGTGTAGTCAATGTATGAGCTGTTGTCCTATTTTAAAATATAATATATATATATTTCACTGATTTTATGTTATTAAAAGCTGTGCCAAACTTATATTGGTCATCTGTTGAATACATCCACTTATGTCTCTTGTGGGCTGCTATGGTAACAAGATGTGTTGTTTTTATAGCATCAGAAATAATGGATTGAGGTTGCTGCAAAATGCTTTCAATATGTACCTACTGCAAAGTTCAATGTTAAGCAGTATATTGACTCATGCAGTGGGTCTCATTTCTGTGCTGGGTTTTCTTCACTTTTTTTAAATCAAGGGTGCCTTGTGGAAGAGTCTCTGTACATCTCTTACTAAAACCAACCATTTCCTGGGATCTGGTTGTATTAACAAAAAGGGTGTTCCAAAACATCACATAAAACCCAGCCTCTGCTTTTCCCTCAGGCTTGGCTGATGCTATGATTCTTTTCCCCAGCCTAAACATTTGCTCTTTCCCTCAAGACCTGTCTGTCCTATGTTCTAGCTTCCTCTGCCAAAGGCTATTCCCATCTCCCGAATAATAAACAGAAGTTAACCTGCGGTTCTCCACACCATTCCAATATTTCTGCCATCAAAATTAGGCAGTTTATATTTACTTGGAACCACAAATTGCTTTGAGAGATGAGTTAATGAAAGGGGTATCTGGAGTGCTCTAATGCTTTAAATAGCAATATATATATATGTATGTATGTATGTATGTATGTATGTCGCTGTTGTAAAACTCTGCTGGATTCTAAACTGCAAAATCATCATAAAACTTGCTCCCAAACCCTGAAAATTATGACCTTTGACATCTCAGCTCTTATTGTCATCCGTCATATTTGCTCCTATAGCTTATGTGAGCTGCCAACTCAGTGCAAAGACTGCACAGATTCCCTTCTCTACTCAGTCTCTCTCATTCCCTGTAGCAAAAAACTGACATTTATGGTGAACAACATTTGACCTCTGTCTGCATTTAAAGTGGAATGCAGCAGCAGCAGAAAGTGCAGTGTCCATCACCATTGTGGATCAGCTCCTGTCATCCTGTTAATGCAAGCAGAATGAAGAGAAGTGATGGTTAGGCAGGGCATTGTGATTTGTCTAACAAGTCCATTATGGAGCTTCTTCTGCCTCCTGCTCCTGGGGTTCTCCACCTTTTACTTTTTGAGCCCCATCCCCAACATGCCATAAAACCTCTATGGCTCACCAGTGTCACAACTGGTTTTCTGCATATACAAATGAGGGACATTAGGGGGCTCCATGCCACAGGGGTTCCTACAAAGCTAAGTTGCTCAGACTTCAGCTTCAGCCCCAGGTGGCAGGGCTGGGAGTCCCAGGCTTCAGCTTCACACAGCAGGGTTTCAACTTTCTTCCATAGGCACCAGCAAGTGTAACACGGGCCGTGGTTGGTGGCCAACCTGAAACCCACTAGCAACCCTCCAGGTGGCCCTCAAGCCTACTCCCTGGTTATCTCCGTTATCAGTAGAGGTAACACATTGCACTACCCAAAGTAGAGGGTGGATTTGGGGGAGCTCGGCACAGATTGACATTCTTTGGCAGTTTCCTGCTTGCCATTGTGAAGTATGTGGATGGTAGCAGGATAACAACAGGCTAGAACAGGGGGAGAAATGAAGCTGTGGACCTGTTGGTTTTTTAATCCTCTTTTTCTTGTCCCCTGGACGAGAGATGGTGCTACAGTGATAACAGAAATCATCTCTACAGTCTGGGGTAAGAAATCCTTTCCCACTTCCCTTATTTCCTGTTGAGGCTGGGGCAGGCCCTAATCCTTAGTCTAATATCCTGTGTTATGGTTGATAGGCTACTCAACATAGTACTGTTGCTTTGGAATTTGCAATAGGAATGTATACTATCCCCCCTGAGGCCTCAGAATAGCTCTTCCCTGGCAAATCTTTCATCTGCAAAAGCTATTTTGTTGAATTAACTCCTATGAATGATCTGTAAAGTTGAAGTGGTAGTAAGCTTGGGTATGTCTAGACAGTGGGGCTATCCCGAAATAGCTACTGGAATGGGTTACCTAGGGAGGTGGTGGAATCTCCATCCCTAGAGGTTTTTAAGTCTTGGCTTAACAAAGCCCTGGCTGGGTTGATTTAATTGGGATTGGTCCTGCTTTGGGCAGGGGGCTGGACTTGTTGACCTCCTGAGGTCTCTTTCAGCTCTATGATTCTATGACTTTGTTGTGTGTGTGTGTGTATCCCAGTGGTAGGACTTTCTTAAGAGCAGTTTCTGAGGCTCTTCTGCCAAATATATTTTTAATTGTTGAAACTATCTTGTTGCTAGCTTTGAGCTGTACCCTTGGTTAAACTTGCACTCGTAGAGAGTGTCAATACAAGAGATATGCACCTCCTAAATAGTCAAAATAGTCTTTGTTCTGGCCTTCTGCACACAGGCAATTTTACCCATAAGGAACATCTGCAGACAACTGGTTAAAGTGCTTGCAAGTAATTTTACAGTGAGCTACAATCTGTATTTAAATTGAATAAATTTTATTCCATCTCTTTTTGCCAGGAAATTTTAATGGCAAAAATGACTAAGCAACATTATTGTTTTTAATGTCTTCTTCATTTTAATCATTATAGCATTATTTATGACATCACTTAGCCACTTCATCATTTTAGCTAGTATTAAGGCTTAAAATGACAACAAGAGTGATGGATAGCATATATTAACTTTTAAGAAAATATATTTCATTTCAATTCTGTTTGATACCTTCATCAGTTCTCAGTTAATAGAAGAATGTATTCTGTTACATCACTGTAAATCTTTTACAAATATATTTAGTCATAAACAGCGTTGTATGAAAATTGTTACCAAAATATTCTATTTAAAAGGACGCTGCCTGTGTTTTTGTTGTTTTTTTAAATTATCATCTCTTAAAAATAAAATCTTCACTTGTTTCTTTTCCACATGATTTTACTATTAACATTTTTTTTAAATAGTTTGTAATGGGTTTGAAAATCTCATGCCCTCTCCAAAAGTCAGGACCTTGAGCAGTTTTGCTGTGAGCTCTCAAAACCTAAGCAATCCCTGAATAATTCAGTACTTGGGTGGGAGAATATTGCGGTAGTACCAAAAGTGATTCAGTAGGTGGCATTTTCCTTTTAATTGGTACTAGACCAATGCCCAGCATAATTTTAATACTTTTGCTAGAGTTGCTATCTTCTAAGTAAAACCTAAAACTGCTGGCCATTGAAAAAAATTAATTATTCTGTCTTTTCCTGCAATAATGGAACTGTTATGGCCAAAACATGGGCCATATACCCAATTACTTCCTTTTTACCTAAATTCCTACCTTTTCCTTTGAAGATGGTATTTTTACTTTATTACCACCAGTAGAATTGTGTTGTGCAGTATTGCTATCCTCCATTGAATAACTGATGTTTTCTACCGCAGAAATGGCTTCATTAAGTGCTATGTGAAATAATTTCTGCATAATAATATTCACTCTATAGCATTTTTACAAAAATTAATAAATGTTAACTTCATTTTGCATTTGGAGAAGCTGAGACAGGTTAATTTACTTACCTAATGCTCTGGAAGGTCAAATCTCAGCTCATGTTGTAAGGGAGGACTTCTTCCCATTTACATTTTTTTTCTGAGGCTACGTCTAGACTTCAGGTTTCTTTCGGAAGAAGCTTTTCTGGAAGAGATCATCTGGAAAAACGTCTTCAGAAAGAGTGCATCCACACTGGCTAACTGGATCGAAAAAGTGATCTGCTTTTTTGAAAGATAGCGTCCACACTGAATGGATGCTCTCTCACATAAAAGGCCACCCGGAACCACTTCAGCCAGGGCTTTAGATCACCAGTTATTTCCGAGAGCTGGTGCTGGTGCAGAGACACACGCTTAAAGGGACCCCCTGGACAGCTGTTTCTCTGCTTCTGCTGCGTGTTTACCTACCTCTTCGAGGGACAGCAAAGCTCTCGCAGTGCATCCTGTGGTTGGCCTGTTTTTTTTGGACGCCACAGCTTTTCTCTTGGTGCCATTGAACCAGAGCTGCCTCTGCCCATGCGATGGCCCCACACGGCCATGCTGCAGTTTCTGCAGCATTTTGTGCCAGCTGCCTTCCTGGTCCTGACCAAACCCGACCCCAAGGTCAGTCTAGGGTCCCTCTCTCTGGATGTGGGAGCAACACCCTTGCAACCGCAAATCGCTGTGGAGAGCTGTGTCTGGAAGCTGGACACCAGCTCCAACTGGTGGGACTGGCTGGTTATGGAGTGGTAGGATGACCAGCAGTGGCTCCAAAACTTCCGAATGCAAAAGGCCATCTTTCTGGAGATGTGTGCCTGGCTTGCTCCTGCCTCCCGACAATGCGACACCCACCTTCGGCCCACCGTGCCCCTGGGTCGCCATCGCTGTTTGGAAGCTCACTGCCCCAAATAGTTACCAGTTGGTGGGCAACCAGTTTGGCGTAGGGAAGTCCACTGTTGGGGCCCTCCTCATGGAGGCAGGGCACTCTCAGGATGCAATCCCTGCAGGGGGAGGGGGAGTCCTGGGAAAGGGGGAGCCTCGGGAAAGCGGGGGCTATGGATGGCAATGCCTATGGAAGGGAGAGCTGCGCATTCAGGGTGTTGCTCTCAGGCCAGCTTCCTGCCACAAGGCTTGTCCAGGGTGCCTGCAGCTTTTAGAGAGGCCAGGAGACAGGAACTATTGAGTCTGGATTACTTCGGATGGAGTGGCCTGTGTTATTTCCTGGAGGCCTCTTCTTTCAAAAGAAAACCCTCTTCCCCGTCCACACACTCCTTTTTCTGAAAGATCTCTTTTGGAAAAAGACATCTTCCGTGTAGAAAAAGGTTTACCAATGCCAGTAAAACCCCTCTGTTCTTTCGATTTTCTTTCAAAAGAATGCAATTGTAGTGTGGACATAATTGAAGGGTGGTTTTTTTCTGGAAAAACAGCTCTTTTTCCGAAAAAACACTGTAGTGTAGACATACCCTGAGCAAGGAAATCTTTGCAAGAAATTACTGCAGTACCATCGGGGGACCTCAAATATACACATTGATTGCTGCAAATACTAAGCACATTTATAATTTCACTTCTCTTAATTGTTTGCAGGTTTGGGAACATTTTTCTGCTGGAGCAATTAATAATGGTTAGACTCTGGTTGACATCGTTAGCCACTTTACAATAGTTTAATGATAAATCACATATGGCCCTAAACTACTGTGCAGTAGTTATTCAAGATTCATGTAAATACTGAAGATATTCCAAGCATTTTATTCCTATGATTGAGAATTAACCTTTTTCTACTAGGCTCATTGCTGCGATATCTTGGTACCATGATGGTTCAATACATTTAATGATAAGTACAGATAAAAGCTTTTCAGTACTTTTTAATTCTGAAAAAGTGTGAATAAAGTATCACAGTACCACTGTGCTAAAATAATTTACCACATTTGCAGAATTTTCATTTTTGTAAACAGTGCCACATTTACGGTGCAAATCTTTCTTCAGTTACTCTTGGATGATGGCATAATGTTGTAACTGAGGGTACATCTAGACTACATGCCTCCGTCGACGGAGGCATGTAGATTAGCCAGATCGGCAGAGGGAAATGAAGCCGCGATTAAAATAATCGCGGCTTCATTTAAATTTAAATGGCTGCCCCGCTCTGCCGATCAGCTGTTTGTCGGCAGATCGGGGCAGTCTGGACGTGACGCGCCGACAAAGAAGCCTTTCTTGATCGGCACAGGTAAACCTGGTTTCACGAGGCATACCTGTGCCGATCAAGAAAGGCTTCTTTGTCGGCGCGTCGTGTCCAGACTGCCCCGATCTGCCGACAAACAGCTGATCGGCAGAGCGGGGCAGCCATTTAAATTTAAATGAAGCCGCGATTATTTTAATCGCGGCTTCATTTCCCTCTGCCGATCTGGCTAATCTACATGCCTCCGTCGACGGAGGCATGTAGTCTAGACACACCCTGAGACAAAAAGAGATGCTGAATATAGGAACACCTTCCTCATTTTACAAAAAGAGATACAAATTTTACATTTTCCAGAAATGTACACAGCTCCTCAGGGACTCCAGACAGCACCTTTGGAGCCACTTGAAGCTATATGTATGGTGCTGGAGGCAGCTCTTGTCAGTGGAGGTGGCTGTGGTATTTTGTCACCGGGGCACTACCCATTGAAACTCCTGCCCAGGTGGGTCATGGGAAGTTTGGGATTCCATAGGCAGAGAATGTGTTCCTGACCTAGGTTCCCAAAGGTGTGCTTTTGACGCAGGACTGTGGGAAGCAAGGATAGAAAGATAGGCTTGTCAGGCAGCTGGTGGTTATCTTGGGCTGACCTGAGATATATTAGACACTTGTCTCATTCGCTTTCTGAGAAAATCTTCACTTTCTTTAATGCAGGAGTTATTGTCTCAGCATTCTGCTATCCTTCCTCAACTGGTATGGAGGAGGGAGACTTATTGGAGGAGTCACTAGACACTCCTTCTTCTCAGGCAGCAATAGCTGCCACTGACACTTTCTATTCCACAGCCACTGAAATCTCCATGGTAATGGCTCTCTCCTGTAGAGTTCAGTCCATTTTGTCAGTGTTTCTGAGAAATAATCTAATAGCTTGTAACTGCAAGCCAGCAGTGTGATTGACCTGTACCACTGAGGCTTCTTGTGACAATGCCAAATGTGGCAAGTCAGTGTGGCAGTGTCTTTTCCGATGATCCAAAGTCCCTCCACTCATAAGAGAACTCCCCTGGAATGTATATGTGCACAATCACTTGAAGGATGAAAAATTGTTTACTTAACTATATTGTGTGTTTTGTTCTCTGAGATGTGTTATGCACATATACATTTCCTGAACCTCCCACATTCCCCACTATTTCAGACATTATATAAAATGGTGCAAAAGAATAAAGAGGGAGATGGTGACCATACCGCTTTTGTGCCTTCATTTGAGAGTACACACAGAGCAGAAATGTGTGCAGCACTTGGTGGTACTTCTGGCAAAAAGTCTCTGAGTTCACTGGGTATGCACATACCTACAGTGGAAATTTACATGTGCACAATGCAGCTCAAAGAATAACATTCTGCATGCAGGAAAGTAACTCCTTTTAAATCACTTCCATTTTACAGAGGGAAAACTGAAATCCACAGCTTAAGTGACTTGCCCAGTATGACCCAGGAAGATTGTGGCAGAGCTATATATGGCAATTCTGCTTCACAAAAGTTAGCATGTTACAGAGAACACTCCTGCTCTCAATTTGCAAAATTTGTGAAACCCCAGTGACTCATCCAGTAATGAGTGCTATATATCAATCTGTCACTATATGTCAGCATAAATGTGTAAGTAGTGCACTCTGGACATACATTAATACGATATTCTTACCGTGTATCATAAGGGTACCTCCTTCTCTCTGCCACACACTGAGCAAAGGGATTTTCTCTCTTACTGTCACAGATGAGATCTGAGTACCCTTATCAGAATGGTCACAGGCGTTTACCTTAAACTTTAAAACGACATTATTTTATTTTCACTTATAGTAGAAAATGGGAATGTGCATTGAATAAAAGGAAACCATATGAAAAGCTAATCAAAGTATTGTTTCTTGATGCAAATATTCCCTGCTTGATATACCTTTATACCACCCATTGGTTCTAATATTACATTTTAACTTAGTTATAATTGCAATTCTACCTTTTCAGCATAGGAAAAAGAAATTCAGTGCTGAATAAACTGCATAAGAGGGACAGGTATTTCCCTCCTATTTATCATGTTGTTATAATTTCATCAGTGTGCCAGGGCTCACTTGCAATTTCACTGATGGGTGGAATACATAATCTCTCATTCATTTAGATGAAAAGTACCTTTTTTGCTTTTTGTTTAGCATATAGCATACAAACCCCTTTCTCCTGCCAACTTGAAAATTAAGGAAAAATTAATCTAGAATTATGTAATCACTTTTGCTGTGAAGTTTTAATTATTTCACTCACTGGGTTAAGGTAAAGAAAAAGGTCAGGTCCTTGGAATAGATCTGACAAAATATAAGTAGAAGTTTAAAAATTGCCAATCTTTTAAAGGCAATGCAGTAAAACAGTGATTCCAATCAACTAATAATCCAGTTCAGAATTTGAGTCCATCCCAATGCATTATATAGTCCACTTCAGAGTATCACTAGTGTTGGTAGGAAGATTGTAATATGAGAGGGGGAATTAAAATTAAGACATGAATTAAGCCAGCAAACAGCCGTGGAGGGGATACAGTGAAGAAAGGACAAAGGCTAGGTAGCAACTCCACCAAAACCAGGAAGAAGGTTTGAACTATTTACTTTCAGGCCTGGAACACAAGATGATACCACTTGTGCTAGCAGACTAATCTTGTTAGTAGGTGACTATTCTTCTGTGGGTCAGCCACAGATGACAAGGAAGAGGAGGGCCATGTAACCCTCTGACCCTCATGGGTCAGTTAGTTTATGTCTATGCTACCAGGTTATTTCAAAATAAGTTATTTTGAAATAATAACTCCCGAAATAACTATTTTGAAATATTCCTTTTCACAAGCAGGAGTTATTATTTTGAAATAACCAGCCCTTTTTTTCAAAATAACAGACTTGAATAACAGTGTGGATGCTCTGCTTATTATTTTGAAATAATGGGAATTATTTCAAAATAGCTCCCCAGTGGAGACATTCCCTGAGGGTGCATCTACACAGCACTGTAACTCGAGATAAGATACGCAATTTGATTTATGCAAGATGAGTGTCTTATTTCGATGATATTTTGAAATTGCTTATTTCATCTTTTGGCACTGTCTACATAGAGCCAAACTGCAAAATAAAGCGCTATTCTAAAATGTCCCTTATGCCTCGTTGAATGAGGTTTACAGGAACATCAGAATAGCGAACCCAAAATAACAGGCTTACTGTGAAGACACTGGATAGCTATTTCGGGATACTCCAGTATTCCAAAATAATGTTTCAGTGTTGACATACCCTTGCAATAATAAATCCCCATATTCATCTTGATAGCAGAATTAAATGAAGATTCCCTCTTGTTATGTCCACTTGCTTCTTGACATAATGATACTTGAGTAAGGCACTGACTGGTTTCTGGTGGCGTCAAAGACACACTGAAACCATGGAGGCTCTAGGAGGGCGCAGGATCAAAGACTATATGTTGAATTAAACATCTTTGATGTTGCCTTCCCTCCCTAGCTGCAGAGGGGCACTTGACAGAGTTTGTTTTGTAAAGATAAGACTGCCATATTTAAAAGTAAAGGCTCTATGAAGTGACTGACACTGGTAGATAATGCCATATTACTCTACTGAGAATGCATTTTAAGGATATTAATGGATGACTTTTATATAAAGCACAGTACAAATCCACTTAAAAATTCTTCCTGTGTGATAATGGAAGTGGGTAGTGTACAAATGCTAGTAGAGAACACATATAATTTATTTCAAATCTCAAAGATATCAGAATAATCTCAAAATGGTTTAAGTGATGGTGGCTGTGAAGAAGCTTAGACACATCTTTAAAATATACCTTTTGATTGTTAAACAGACAGATTGGTTAAAATCCAGAGTTCTAGCTTCTGTAGTTGAACTGTTAGTAAGGGTAAGAACTGCTAGCACACGAATGCAATTGTATGCAAATTATGGTACTTTGTACATCAGTTGAAGCTTATAATGAATTTGTAGTAACTTTTCTTTACAGGGTTGGTGGAAAGAAGCCAGCTGCTCTCTGGCAAACACACATAAGCAGCTGTCATCAGTAGAGTCCTTGCTTGTGTTGCCACAAACTATTGCATGGAATTTATGGAAACTTAGCAGGAAACTTTAAATATGAATATATCTTTGCTCTCTTTTAAGTGTGTGATCCCTGCTATTTTCCTCTTGATTATGCATAAAACTATCTGGTTGCTGTTTGACTTAAACATCAAATACAAGGACTGAACACTTAAATTGGTTTTTTAATACTGTTCATTCATCCACAGAATATACTGTGTGGTTTGCCTGACTTGATGGTGTGTCAGAGAAGGATCCTGTGGAGGCAAAAGGAAGCTCCAGCAACTCAAAGGTTGTTCACCACTCAGTTTGCACAGTCCCTTTCCACTGGTGTTGGACATATTTCTGGAGGTATCATCACATGACATACTCTTTAATTAAAGATTAATTTTTAATTCCTGGAGACTCCAGGGCAATCCTGGGGGGTTGGCAACCTTATATTCCATATTGCATAGGTGCCGGGGCTTAGTTCTGGCAAACCCTGACACGCCTAAAGAGGGTGGGAAGAGAGGGAGTAGAGACTTAGGCCAGATCTACACTAAAGGGAAAGTTTGAATCAAGACGTACAACTCCAGCTATATTAATTATGTAGCTGTAGTCGACGTACCTTGATTCAAGTTTCCCTGCTGTCCCCACAGTGGAGATGCCGATGGGAGGAAATCCTCCCTTTAGCTTCCCTTGCTCCTCACAGGAGCAGGAGTACTGGCTGCCAACAGAGCCACTCTCTGAGTTTGATTTAATGGGTCTTTATTAGACCCACTAAATTGAACTTCAGAAGATCCATCGTGGCAGCGTCATTCTTCCCCGGAGTGAAAACATGGCCTTAGTTTGGCCTTCCATGGTCTTGCCTCATGAACTGAACTACTGTGTGGATGACAGTTTGCTGCTGGTATTAGAGAGATGCAAATTACAACCACCCTGTGCCTGAAAGGAAGGGGGAAATAAGCTGGGAATTGACACTTACAGAGGTGTCTCGGAGTCACAATTCTCTCCTCCCCCCATTTTCTGGGATGGCATGGCTTATGCGCTCCTCCTTGCTCAAAGCAGTGCATAGAAGCTTCATCTAGCCCAAAGCTTGTTGTAGTCCTGAATGTTTATTGTCAAGCATTTAAGAATAGCCAGAGAATCCCTGATCTCTTTTCAGAAAACAGATCTTATGTATTTACATTATATTTTGTTATAAAGCAAAGCTTCTTATTTCAGTATTCAATCTCCTCTCTCATATTAATTTGAAGAGAAGGGAGAGAATTTTCACTTATGTTGAACAGTACTTTACAGTATGAAAGCCAGTTTCATTTCAGTGGAAGTACTTGCAAAGTAAGGTACATATCAGTGGCAGAATCTGGCCCTCTTAGGCCATGTCTACACGAGGAAACTATTTTGAAATTAGTAAATATGACTTAATAACTCCCAATTTAACAAATTCAAACTAGCATATCCACACTACATGAAGCCTCAAAATTAATCTGAGGCAGGCTCCATTAATATGGAAGTGTTACCTCAGACTTAGAGCCCCAGGAAGCACCAGGGAGTAATTAGTTCGAATTACTCTGGGGAGTAATTAGTTCAAATTAGTGGCACCAGAGTGTCCACACTACCGTTATTTTAAAATAACTATTTTGAACTTAGTGATACTCCTGATGAAAAGCAGGAGTATAGATTCAAATTCCACAGCCTGTTATATAGAAATAATGGGCTTGGTAGTGTGGATGCTTTGTTTATAAACTTGACCAGAGGGAGAGTTATTTTGAAATAAAGTCCTGATGTAGACCAAAGCTTATACTAGTAATTCTCAAAAGTTGTAACATAGGGTACGTCTAGACTACATGCCTCTGTCGCCAGAGGCATGTAGATTAGGCTACCAGACATAGTAAAATGAAGCGGCAATTTAAATAATCGCTGCTTCATTTAAATTTACATGGCTGCCGCACTGAGCCGACAAACAGCTGATCAGCTTTACCTTTAGGTGGTCAACAAATACCAGGAGGTTTACCTGGGTGGTCGACGAATACCTTTGATGTCGACACCCGCGCTAATCAGCTGTTTGTCGGCTCAGCGTGGCAGCCATGTAAATTTAAATGAAGCGGCGATTATTTAAATCGCCGCTTCATTTTACTATGTCTGGTAGCCTAATCTACATGCCTCTGGCGACAGAGGCATGTAGTCTAGACGTACCCTTAGTATCTTTCTTTACACCTGTGATTACCTGATTTTCCTTTAGAGGGGACAGTTTCCTCTGTGGGCAGCCACAGGCCTTTGATATCTGGGTTCTAGTTTCAGCCTTTCCACAGGTATATTGGGTGTATATCTTCACTGCTGGGCTCACTTGTGCTTTTACTCATGTGCTGCCCCTAGCTGCCCTCCTGTTCCTCCCACCTCCCAGACACACACAATCACCTCACACAGGTTTAGTGATACTTTCAGTCCATGTCAGTTGGTTTGTCTGAGGCTGCAGGCTAATATTCAGAGGCTGGGCTAGTGACCTGCTGTTTTGCAGTGAGGAAGCGGCCTATATCACTTGAGTACCCATAGTCTACCGTTGCCTTAGATATTCCCACACCGTACTGGCAAAAATCATAATAGAACAGTTTAGTTTATTGCAGCACAAAGAATCCCATGGCATCTGACCTGAGGGCTATGTCTAGACTGCAGGCTTCTTCCGGAAGAAGCTTTTCCGGAAGAGATCTTCTGGAAAAACATATTTAGAAAAAGACGGTCCACACAGCAAAAATGCATTGAAAAAGTAATCTGCTTTTTTGGACGCTATCTTGCATTTAAGTTGTGATTACTATGGATGGAGTGGCCACCAGGGCACCTGTGCTTTTTCCTAGAGGCCTCTTCTTTCGAAAAAATCTCCTCTTCCCTGTCTGCACAAGCCTTTTTCCGAAAGAACTCTTGGAAAAAGGCTTCTTCCTTGTAGAAAGAGGTTTACCGCTGTTGGAAAACCCCCTGCGTTCTTTCGACTTTCTATCAAAATAATGCAATTGCAGTGTGGATGTAAGTATAGCTTTTTCCAAAAACCAGCCATTTTTCCAGAAAAAGTCTGCAGTGTGGACGTATCCTTGAAGTCCCAGTGACACCCTGGAGGATGTACAGCACCAGTATGGATACAGTAACTCATCTTTGCAGTGTGGTTGCTCATACTTGGGCTAGGTTAATTATGGAGTTCAGTCTGAGTGTTGACAATCAAAGTTAACTCTATAATGAAGACCTATCGGCTGTGTCTGCACTGCACCCCTTTTCCGGAAAAGGGATGCAGATTAGACACATCAGAATAGCAAAATCCACGGGGGATTTAAATATCCCCCGCGGTATTTGCATTTACATGGCTGCCGCTTTTTTCCGGCTTGGGGATAAGCCGGAGAAAAGCGCCAGTCTAGACATGATTCTCCGGAAAATAAGCCCTTTTCCGGAGGATCTCTTATTCCTACTTGAAAGTAGGAATCTCTTGAAAGTTAAATATCTCTTGATATTTAAATCCCCCATGGATTTTGCTATTCCGAAGTGTCTAATCTGCATCCCTTTTCCGGAAAAGGGGTGCAGTGTAGACACAGCCATCCTGTGTGATCATGGGCCAATCTGTTATTTTCCTGCTCCATTTTGCCATCTAAAATTAGGACAATACTAGTTCCTTATCTCAAGGGATGTTCACTGATGTTTATAAAGCACATTGTGATCCTCTGATGGAAAGAATTAGCCTGTTCTCTTGATAAGAGAAAAGTTTTGAGTAGTTAGTTAAAATTCTGACAGTTTCCCTCCTACCAAAGACAGTCAAACCTAGCACAACTCCACACAGAGAATCCTATTACTTAAACAAAGTATTAAAGCACTTTTCATTGTTACACTTAGTGAATCACAATTTTGTTTTATGCTTCCTTCTGCTGGAGCACTGGCATAATTTTAAGAAGCAGCTACTTTAATGGGATTAAGCCTATTGAGCAAAATAATATCTGTGGTGTTCATGGTAACAGCATGTCATTGCTCTTTTGTTCCTGTTCTCCTGTTCTCCTTCTTCAAAATCTGACCTATAATCAGTTTTCTTTTCATGCTTATCTACAGTATTATTACTTTATGCAAAGTCACATCATCCCTTTTCATTAGAGAGAAAATTTATAGTGTGAAGAATTACAAGAAAAGAGAATAATATATGCTTCTCGTGATATAACTACTCTCCCTTCAGTCTCCACCCGTTTTGATGATAATGACATCTCTAATCACCTTCTTTTGTGGTCTCTTTTCTGGAAACAGTAATGTTCTAAAAGTAAGTTAGTTCTTTACAACCTGCAACATGCCCTGAATCCTGGAAGAGCTCTGCTAACATGGACTCATGAACTTTCATGCTATAAATAGGCCACCCAGCTTTATCAAAACAAGCTGAAAAAGCTGTTTCAAAATGAGGCTGAAAACAAGCAAATCCCTAAAATACCCCAATGCATGTGACTGGATCCCCTGGGGTGCATTCTGTGGGCCTACTGCATCCTCTTGATGTCTATACTGTCCCCTTGTGGCTGCTCTTGCTTCATGCTTTTTACCCTACATTCCTTCTCATGCCCTCATGGCTTCCCATGCCCTTGTGCATCCGCCTGCCTCCAATACCTTCCCTTACCCTTTACCCTCTTTTGGGCAAGCTTAAACACAAAAAGGAAGAGGAGGAAACTTGGACAGATGACTAGGGAGGAGTATAAATCTATTGCTCAAGAATGCAGGGGAGTAATCAGGAAGGCAAAAGTACAATTGGAATTGCAGCTAGCAACGGGTATGAAGGATATCAAAAAAGGTTTCTATAGGCATGTTAACAATAAGAGGGTGATCAGAGAGGGTGGAGGGCCCTTACTGGATGAGGGAGGTAACCTAGTGACAGATTATGTGGGAAAAGCTGAAGTACTCAACGCTTTCTTTGCCTCTGTCTTCGGGGACAAGGTCAGCTCTCAGACTTCTACAATAGGCAACTCAGTATGGGAAGGAGATGGGCAGCCCTTGGTGGAGAAAGAACAGGTTAAGAAATATTTAGACATACACAAATCCATGGGTCTGGATTTAATGCATTCTAGGGTAGTGAGGGAGTTGGCAAATGTCATTACAGAGCCTTTGGCCATTATCTTGAAAACTCGTGGAGATCGGGAGAGATCCCGGATGATTGGAAAATGGAAAATGTAGAGCCCATCTTCAAAAAAGGGAAGAAGGACAATCCAGGGAACTACAGACCAGTCAGTCTTACCTCAGTCCCCAGAAAAATCATGGAGGGGATCCTTAAGGAATCCATTTTGAAGCACTTGGAAGAGGGGAATGTGATCAGGAATAGTTAACATGGATTCACAAAGGGCAAGTCATGCCTGACCAAAATGATCAGCTTCTATGATGAAGTAACTGGCTCTATGGACATGGGGAAGTCAGTGGATGTGGCATACCTTGACTTTAGCAAAGCTTTTGATACGGTCTCCCACAATATTCTTGCCAGCAAGTTAAGGAAATATGGATTGGATAAATGGACTGTAAGGTGGACAGAAAGCTGGCTAGATTATCAGGCCCAATGGGTAGTGATCAATGGCTTGATGTCAGGTTGGCGGTCTCAAGCGGAGTGCCCCAAGGATCGATTTTAGGGCCGGTTTTGTTCAACATCTTTATTAATGACCTGGATAAGGGAATGGATTGCACCCTCAGCAAATTTGCGGATGACACGAGGCTGGGGAGGAGAGGAGGAGGCAAATACACTGGAGGACAGGAATAGAGTCCAGTGTGACCTAGATAGATTAGAAAATTGGGCCAAAAGAAATCTGATGAGGTTCAACAAGGACAAGTACAGAGTCCTGCACTTGGGGCAGAAGAATCCCAAGCAGTGTTACAGCCTGGGGCCTAGCTGGCTAGGTAGCATTTCAGCAGAAAAGAACCTGGGGATTATAGTGGATGAGAAGCTGGATATGAGTCAATGGTGTGCCTTTGTAGCCAAGAAAGCCAATGGCAAGTTAGGGTGCATTAGAAGGAGCATTGCCAGCAGATCTAGAGAAGTGATTATTCCCCTTTAGTCTGCACTGGTGCGGCCACATCTGGAATACTGCATCCAGATCTGGGCCCCTCACTATAGAAAGGATGTGGACACATTGGAGAGGGTCCAGTGGAGGGCGACCAAAATGATCAGGGGGCTGGAGCACATGACCTATGAGGAGAGACTGAGGCTGTGTCTACATTGGCATGATTTTGTGCAAAAGCAAGTGCTTTTGCGCGAAAACTTGCTGCCTGTCTACACTGGCCACGAGTTCTTGCGCAAGAACACTGACGTTCTAACGTATGAAATCAGTGCTTCTTGATCAAGAACTATGATGCTCCTGCTCAGGAATAAGCCCTCTTGCGCAACTGTTCTTGCTCAAGAGGCCAATGTAGACAGGCAACATGAATTTCTTGCGCAAGAAAGCCTGATGGTTAAAATGGCCATTGGAGCTTTCTTGCTAGAGAGTGTCTACACTGGCACTGATGCTCTTGTGCAAAAGCACATCTTTTGCGCAAAGGCACATGCAGTGTAGATGCTCTCTTGTGCAAATACTCTAACGCAAAAACTCCTGTGTTAAAGAGTATTTGGGCAAAATCTTGCCAATGTAGACATAGCCTGAGGGATTTGGGTTTGTTTAGTCTGCAGCTGAGAAGAGTGAAGGGGGATTTGATAGCAGCCTTCAGCTTCCTGAAGTGAGGTTCCAAAGAAGATGGAGAGATGCTATTCTCAGTAGTGACAGATGGCAGAACAAGGAGCAATGGTCTCAAGTTACAGTGGAGGAGGTCTCGGTTGGATATTAGGAAAAACTATTTCACCAGGAGGATGGTGAAGCACTGGAATGGGTTACCTAGGAAGGTGGTGGAATCTCCATACCTAGAGGTTTTTAAGTCTCAGCTTGACACAGCCCTGGCTGGGTTGATGTAGTTGCTTTGGGTCTTGCTTTGGGTAGGGAGCTGGACTCGATGACCTCCTGATGTCTATTCCAGCCTCAGGATTCTATGATTATATGATTTTATGTCTCCCAGTTTAAAGTCTTCCAGCACTCCCTTGCCTGACAGCACTGTCTTCCTTTCTAAGGAATCAGACTTCCTGGTAAGTTCTCAACAAGCATTTTTCATTCCTAGATACACATTGCAAAGCAGAACTCTGTATCATCAGCCACCAATATCTTATGTGAGGAAACCCTATGAATTTCCAGAGCACTTTTTTGTCCTCCTGTCATTTCTTATGGGAAATACTTAGCGTGTAATACAGAATGTTGAGCTTTCTTTAGCTGGGATATGTTCTTTGCTAAATACTGTAGGTTTTTAGAGGAGTCATTTCTTCGGCTTTTTCTCTCATATATTTTGCAAGACTCCTCCCATAATGAGATCCTCTCAGAAACAGCAGTAGCATTTTTTTTTCAGTGGTAAAAAGAGGCTGACTTGAATTCTTAATAGCATAGCCTGCTGAGCTGGCTGGAGTTGAGACGATGTAATAATAATCTGCTGATTTTTAGCCACCTCATTTGTTATTCTTTTCTACAAAAATGAATACAAGTGTAATTCAATCTACATTAGTACAAGTTATTGTCATTATTTTCATCAGCTAACATAAAGATGTCTCTGATCTTGCCTTGATTTCTTTCTATGTCCAGGGTATGTAATTTTTATCTGGAAAGAGAGAGAGAGAGAAAATTCAGAAGGGAAAAAAGAAGGGGGAGAGAGAAATCAGTGCAGATGTAACTTGTTTCAATTATTCAGGATTCCCATAGCTATTTATTCGCTCACTCCCAAGATGCTGTTTGTTTTCTGAACTCTGGGGAATCAGCTGATTTTAGTCTTGCCTTGGAATAAATGAAGGCTGGAGTTAAGAGCAGCAATCACATTGGAAAACAGGAAGTAACAAAATGTAACTTGTTCAAGAATAATTATATACAATAAAATGTAACATTTCTACAACTTTAGAAGCAACTTTTTAATCTTAAGAAAACATTGCCTATCTGTGAATGTTAGCACTGCTGTGAGATTGGTAGTTTTCACATAAGTAAGTGCCTTGTTCATAATCATTCAGATTGCAACATTTTGTCCTTTTCTTTACCCTAGAGCAAAATGTAGCATGATTACTTAATTTAATTTGGTAGCACTCCAGGGAGAAATAACTGGTGTGGTAAACTTTCCACTGCTCTTCCTGTGTATTGGTGACTGATACCAACTAAGCCACTGAATTACAGGACTATATAATCTGGCATTTATAAAAGATGTGAACAGTTATTTTATAGAATTAGGAGAGCATATACAAAACAAATTGATATGTAGTTTTTACCATCACTATATTAAGGATATTATGAAAAGCAGAACCAATGCCTGGAGTCCTAATTCATGCCCATATTTCACCATTCATTTACATGTAGAACTCCTGAGACTACTCATATATGCTAGGGTATGTCTACACTACAGCGCTAATTCGAACTAACGTATCCAGACTAAAAAACTAGTTCGAATTCGCGATTTGCTAATTCGAACTAGCATGTCCACATTAAGTGGACCCTGAACTGGGGTTAAGGATGGCCGGAAGCAGTGCTGGCAGGGCATCAGATGAGGACTTAGGGAATGTCTACACTACCCCGCTAGTTCAAACTAGCGGGGTAATGTAGGCATACCGCACTTGCAAATGAAGCCCGGGATTTGAAGTTCCCGGGCTTCATTTGCATAAGCCGGCCGGCGCCATTTTTAAATGCCGGCTTGTTCGAACCCCGTGGAACGAGGTGTACAGATAGTTCGAACTAGCAAGCCATTCCGAACTATCTGTACACCTCGTTCCACGAGGTTCGAACAAGCCGGCATTTAAAAATGGCGCCGGCCGGCTTATGCAAATGAAGCCCGGGAAATTCAAATCCCGGGCTTCATTTGCAAGTGCGGTATGCCTACATTACCAGCCTAGTTCGAACTAGGGTGGTAGTGTAGACATACCCTTAGAGTGTGGAGCTGCTGTCTCAGGCTAGCTGAGGGCTGTGCTTAAAGGGACCCGACCCCCACCCCGGACAGACAGTTGTCAGGGGTGCCCCGCTTGCAAACCAGTCCTGGCTTGGATTGCCCGGAGTACCCACACTGGGCACATCACAGCACTCGGCCATCAGACCGGCTGCACTTGCCGCAGGCTGCCATCTGGGGAGAGGCGGCAATTGGGGGGCTGCAGGAGAGCTTCCACGCCCAGAAACCCGCAGAGCCAGCCCAGTCCTCCCCATCGGGGGCTCGTGCCCCATTCCTCCCTCACCTCCTTCCACTTACCTCTCCCTAGCCCCCCTTCCTGATGTACTAAATAAAGGACAATTGTGTTCAAAAATAGAATCTCTCTTTATTGAACAAAACTGGGGGAGACTGGGAAAAGGAGGTGGGAGAGGGGAAGAGAGAGGGTAAGAGAGGGGAGGGCAACTAAAATGATGAGGGGTTTGGAACAGGTCCCATATGAAGAGAAGCTAAAGAGACTGGGACTTTTCAGCTTAGAATAGAGGAGATGGAGGGAGGATATGATAGAGGTCTATAAAAGCATGAGTGGGGTGGAGAGGGTGCATACAGAAAAGTTCATCATTAGTTCCCATAATAGAAGGACTAGAGGACACCAAAGGAAAGGAATGGGTAGCAGGCTTCAAACTAGTAACGTAAGTTCTTCTTCACAAAGCAAAGAGTCAACCTGTGGAACTCCTTGCTGCAGGAGGCTGTGAAGGCTAGAACTAGAACAGAGTTTAAAGAGAAGTGAGATAAAGTGATGGAGGTTGGGTCCATTGAGTGGTATTAGCCAGGGGGTAGGAGTGGTGTCCCTGCCCAAAGTTTGTGGAAGGCTGGAGATGGATGGCACGAGACAAATGGCTTGGTCACTATCTTCGGTCCATCCCCTCCAGGGTCCCTAGGGTTGGCCGCTGTCGGCAGACAGGCTACTGGGCTGGATGGACCTTTGGTCTGACCCAGTATGGACATTGTAAGCTCAGGGCTCAGGGTCGGGGTCTCAGTGGACCCCCTTGATTTTCATGCACACCTGCTCCTCGGTGGCCAGGCTGGCAGCTCTCGTGCCCTAGACGGCTACTTTCCTGTGCCTAGTGCGGAGGTCGTGGACGAGGTCCACGATGTCCGCACTAGACCAGGCGGGTGTCCGCCTCTTGCGGTCCCGGGCAAGCTCCCGGGAGCCGCCAGCCTGGTTCCGGGAAGAGGGGGAGGGCTGGGGGACATCGGGTGGCTGGCTCGAGCCGTGCCAGGTTCAGGGTCTGCTAGCTGGGTGCTGGCAGGCTTGCACCTGGCACGGGCATCGTAGCCAGCCCGTACCCCTTTAAGGGGTCCAGGGCCGGGAGGGGGGCAATAGAGTTTCCCTGGTGTTGGCCAGAATGGCCACCAGGGAAAACTGGGGAGGGCTAGCCTCCCACTAGTTCGAATTAAGGGGCTACACACCCCTTAATTCGAACTAGTAAGTTCGAACTAGGCTTAGTCCTTGTAGAATGAGGTTTACCTAGTTCAAACTAAGCGCTCCGCTAGTTCGAATTAAGTTCGAACTAGCGGAGCGCTTGTGTAGCGCCTATCAAAGTTAATTAGAACTAACGTCCGTTAGTTCGAATTAACTTTGTAGTGTAGACATACCCCTAGTGTTTTAGCATTTGCAAGATTGGTGCCTAAGAAATGACTATCTGAGTTAGGAATTTAGGATTTGTTCATGTATGTGTTAGATTTCAGAAAATCAGGAATCACTTTACAGGCTACCATCTGCTATGACGGCAGGACATGCCAATGACAGACATGAGGAAAAGACCAGATTACACAGCTCTTTGTGAAAAAAGATTTTATAATGACGTTTCCATTATCCTGACACACAACCCTTATTCTGTAACCCATACTCAACTTGAGTTCTGCAGTACTTACTCGTAGGAACTGTCCTACAGGTCAGACTTCTCTTGTCCGGCACCCTCGGGACCTGACCCATCCTCAAGGTGAGCATTTGCCAGATATGGAGAGGTCCCCTGCCACTGGCCTCCCAGGACACTCACCCTCCCTGCAGCTGGCTCTGCTCCAGCCCCACTGCCACTAGGCTCCAGCCTACAGTGCTAGGACTTGGGCTCTGGCCTGCTGGGCCTCCCCAGGATGGAGCTCCCCAGCCTCTGCGGCCCTACTTCTGCCCTGTCTGACTGGGGATCCCTGCCAGGGTCGGGGCTCAGCTGTCCCACTGCTGCCCTGCTGGCCAGGGCTCCCTGGGGACAGGACTTGCTGGCTGCTCTGCTTTTGCCACTCACGGGTACTGCTACTAGCTCTCCAACCTCTGCAGCCCCACTTCTCCTTCACCTGACTGGAGATCCCCACCAGGGATGGGGCTCACCTGTCCCGCTGCTGCCTCACCTAGCTGGGGCTTCCCAGGGATGGAGCTCACCAGATGCATGGCCCCACTTCTCCCCCACCCGATCAGAGCTCCCTAGGCACAGGATTCACACTCCTGGGCTCTGGGGGCTCTCTGATCCAGCAACAACCATGGTCCTGCCAGACCACAGATATTGCCAGACCAGAGAATCCCAGATTTTGGAGGTTCAACCTGTACTAAGTTATAAATGAAGGTTACAGAACATGCCCACTGTGAGTAACCACTTGCAACTAATGATAAACCCAGACTTTGGATCTGATCACATCCCAACTCTGAAATTCAGAATTCGTTCTAAATTTCCCAGGTCAGTTCAATGTTTCCTTGCAACACACAAACACTGCATAATGTTACTGCTTGTTTCATTGTTTCCACAGTCACCATTCATTTTAGCCACTGGTTCTAGCAATATATAGTGTAAAAGATGTTGCAGAATTCTGCTGCTGTACCATAAAAGTTGGAGAAGTGAAGGAAGTAATCTAAATGTCCGTTTTCAGTTAGAAGAACTTACTCTAACTGTATCAGACATGTTTCCAATTCGGTTTGGAGGTACTAGGAAAGATGAGTGAAAGTTCAGGTCTTTTTTACCTAGATTGATTTATCCATTCCTAATTTTCAAGTGGAATCCTTTGAGAAACTTCAGCATGCTCTTGTTCTTCCACAGAGACTGGTTCATCTTATTTGGAACCAATTTATTTTCAATGGGACCTACTATCTATCCTGATAAAATTTCCCACTGTGTTGATCTATGGGCTGAATTGCTGATTTGATAAAATGTTATGAAAAAGTAATTTATCTCCCCAAAATAAAGGTCAAGTTCCTGCCAAATTTCATGAAAGTAACTGTTCTCTAGCTACAGAAAAAAAGCAGAAAAGTAAAATCGAAAGCTAGTAAAATATTTCATAGAAAATACCTGGTTTAACTAGTTGGTTAAATAAGACACTTATCCTTTTCAGAAGTGTAGCCATTCTTTACTTGTTGTAAGCATATGCTAATTTCAAAGGTTTTGTTCTTTTGGTAGTTATTATTTTATGTATATACTGCCAAGAAAGGAAATAAAAGTTTCTACATACCTAGGTTTTAACCTTAAATATATTTGTCACAGTTTTAAAAATAAAGATTCCTGCTAATTACTCTTTCAGATCCCTTAATGCTCACATAGAATGTGACAAATAGCTATTGTACTACAGATGATGAAATATATCGTGTGCTGTGTGCATGTTAATTTAACATGTGTATGAGGGCAGACCAGCCAAATTCTGCATTCAGGGAAATACAATAATGACATGGAAGAAATGATGAGTTAATTTTGTTGCAATGATGAGATCATGTATCATTTCCTACAAGAACCAGAAGAGGGGAGAGAGTAATGATTGGGGCTACTTTAACCATAATAGTCACAATGACATTGGAATTTGAGCAGGATGGAGGAGGATGACCTCAATTTATATCCAGCTGTGTAGATATTGTATGGGACATTCCTCAGTAACACTGAAACTTTGCTGGTAACAGTGAAAGGCACAATCTTGCTGTCATGGATGTCAGTGGCAAAACTCTCAATAATGATGGGAAAGGGTCTGGGACTCTCATGGATCCCTTGTGTGACCAAAATTCCTGCTCATGCCAATGGAAGACTTGGCTGTGTAAGGAGTATGGGATCAGGTCACAGGTCCAATCTTAACAACATCTCAGTGTATGCTAGGATACATATAAATACAAATGTGTTCTTCACCCTTCTGTAGCGGGATGGGGTCAGGCCAGATGGCTACAGGAGAGTGGTTTTTATGGTTTCTGGGAAGCTACCAGACCCTCCCTCCACCTTTGGGGAGGATTCACTCGGCCTGAGAACTCAATTACTTGGGTTAACTATAAAGAAAACAAGGGTCAAAACAAGGGACACAAGTAGAGAATCCTGGACAGGGCCCACCACTTCTCAAAGTCATCAAGGGATAAAAGAACAAAAGCAGGCCTCACAGTCGCAGGCCCCCTGCTCTTTAGGATGTGCATTACTAAATAAGTGTGGGGGAAAGTACAGCCAGAACCTTAATGAGAGGTTCTGGAGGAGCCAGAAGAGGGATTGCAGCCTGCTGCACTGAAGGTATATATCTCATATATCCCATAGCACAGAAAGGAGAGGTTTGGTGAACTGCTCTAGGTACATGTCCATGCTTATGGCTCCATGTAGGAGTTGCCAACTGATATCCCCAATGGGCTGCGGAACTAAGGTACAAAATGGCCCAGCAGGGTTCCCCACCTTCTAGCATTGGTAAAAGGACCAGCCATCTCATGTCCAGGTGGGACACAAGTGTAGGGAAATGAAGCGTGTGAAGCACGAACATTCACAGATGGCCCTGACAAAAGCTCTGGAGTCCTGACATGGTGAAGTGGACCAACGCAGCAGGGAAGGCAGATCTGCAGACAGCCTCTGCAGTAACCCCGCACTTATAGCTCTGGTGTTTAATGAAAAATGAATTCTGTGGACAGACCCATCTGAAGTAGGATTGGGAGCTGTCCTAGCACAGATGTCAGAGATGAAGAACACCTGATCTCTGCAGGAAACTCCGCCTGTGAGAGCAGAAATATGCAGTGGTCAAGAGAGAATGCCTCACCATAAAGTGAGCCAGGGAAACACTGCATTCCTACCTACTGGGCCAAGAGTTTACCCTGGTGACTGACCATGCATCTCTCCAGTAGATGCAGTGAAACCAAGAGAGGTGGCTAGATGGTTCCTGTCCCTACAGCCTTTCAATTCACCATACCATACTGGGCTGGAAGCTGCCCCAGCAATGCAGATGGCCTGTCATGGATACATTGCCTGACAACCCAAGTTACCCAGCCCTAGGGTGACCGTCCGTCCTGTTTTTAATGGGACAGTCCCTTACTTAAACTCTCTGAAAGCATCCCTCCTTTAAAAAAAACCCAAACAAAAGAGCAAATTGTCCCCTATGTTGCACAGCAGGGATTGGCCATTTAAAGAGCCGGTTGGGACAGCTCGGGCAGGCTCTTTAAACAGAGCCTGCGTGCTGGGCAGCATACATGCTGTCCCTGGCGTGTGTTGTTGCCAGCAGCCCTGAGAAAAAGCCAGAGGTTCTCTTACAGTGTTGCCAGTTTCCTAGCCGCAGTGCCCCCACACAGATGGCCCACAGCTCCCTTATGGCAGCAGGTAAGGTAGATAACCAAGTCCTGGGGCTCCCCCACTCTCCCCCTTCCACCTGCAGCCCTAATTCCTAAATCCTGCCTGCCCCCAAGCCCTCTTATCTCCCTGCCCTAACTCCTGCACCCCCACACCAGCCTCCTGCCCTTCCCCACATACCCCCAGCCCTGACTCCTGCAGCTCCCCATCACTACTACCAGCCCTCACATTACTAGCCCACTGTGGAGCACAGCAAGATGAGGTCAAGGCGGATACTGCAAAAGAGCAGTAACTACTTAACTGTAAATATATATTTGAATTGTTTACCTATTTTAGTTATAATAATGCAATATGTCTTTTTAATAGATGCTCAGTCAACTTAATGTTCTTTTGAATGTTTTCACTGCATTGTTCTGATTGATTGCCATTGAATATGAGTAATTTTACCAGGTGTCCTGCATATGACATAGGTAAATATGGTCACCCTATGCAACCCCATGATGTTGAGTATGGGGGGGGAGAGAGGGATATGTGTCTCTTTTTGCCTATGCTGGCCCATTATGAGGATGGTGTTTGTGGCCTTGGGGAAAGTATGTAAAGCAAGGGCCACCAGGAGCCTCTGGAGCGAGCAGTCTGTCTGAAAAGCATAGGATCCACCAAGGCAGAGGAGGAGTTTTGTCACAATAGCTTATTTCATACATGTTTCTCAAAACTGTTGTATAAACAATATTCTGTTCTCTATTTTAGTCATGGAAACTGAATCAGTGGCTTAGGTGTTTTTGCTGACAGCACACAGAGTGTCAGTGGCAGACTGGTATAGTGATCGCATAAAAAACATTTCCATTTCTATGAGCAAAATTTTCTCTCCTTTTACAAAATTTAAGATAAAATGCTGACTCTTTAAAATGTTTTTAAACAGTCACACTGTATTTTCATTCACTTCTTATAATTACAGAGTATTATATTGTATTAGTAATACAGGAGAGTTTCCTTTAGAATGTGAAAGATTGCTTACTGGTACTCATATATGTCATCCCGTCTGCTAGGGGAAGGCCTTGGCCTTTCAGGCCAGGTCTACACTCAGCCTGGAAGGTCAGGTTAAGGTACGCAACTCCAGCTACATAAAAAATACGTAGCTGGAGTCAGCTTACCTTAAACTGAGCTTGGTGCCATCTTCACAGAGAGAGGCCAATGGGAGCAAACACTCCTGTCAGATTTCCTTACTCCTCAGGATTGGGAGGAATACTGGCACTGACTGGAGCCGCTTTCAGCATTTGATTTAGTGGGTCTTAGCTAGACCCCTAAACTGAAGATTGATCTCCAGCATGGCTAGTGAAGATGTGGCATAAGTGTACTTTTACCTTCAAGAGTGGCTTTTTCAGATGGATTTGCTGGGTTTCACATTCACTGAGCTTTGTGGGTTCACATGTCAGATTTGCCCTATAAACAGATAAATAGATGAGTTTTGATTTTGTTTTTGTTCTTCCCAGTGGTAAAACCCACGTGCTCATCTTGTGCTTTGACAGTTAAGCTGGTTTCTCTTCACGGCTAACAATGATATGGTTATTCTTTAGAACCAAGTGACGCTTTCTGCCACTTGGGCATATAAAGGATCTGTTACTGTATTGACTCTTCCCATAACTGACTAATACAGCATAGGTAAATTGCATGCAAGAGTAATCCATTATACTCATCCTGGTACTGCAAAAGCCATATATTCTCAGAATAGCTGTATGATACTAGCTCTAATTGCCATTATAATAGGGATTTCAGTCAGTTCTTAAAGCATGAAGAATACCCTTAGGGTATGTCTAGACTACATGGCTCCGTTGACGGAGCCATGTAAACTAGTTTACCCAGCATAGGCAAAGAAGTGGGGATTTAAATAATTCCCTCTTCATTAAAATAAACATGGCCGGCACGCTGTGCTGACGATCAGCTGATCTGGCACAGCGCAGCAGTCTAGACGTGGATCTGTTGGCTGGGGAAGCCTTTGCTGACCGATCTCTTATGCCTCATGAAACGAGGTTTACAGGATCGGTCGGCAAAGGCTTCCCCAGCCAACAGATCCACGTCTAGACTGCTGCGCTGTGCCAGATCAGCTGATTGTTGGCACAGCGTGGCGGCCATGTTTATTTTAATGAAGCGGGGATTATTTAAATCCCCCGCTTCTTTGCCTATGCTGGGTAAACTAGTTTACATGGCTCCGTCGACAGAGCCATGTAGTCTAGACATACCCTTACTGAGGTTCACTGCAGTGCCAGATTTATGCACAAAGTAAGTGAATTACAGTTTAGGGCCTCAGATTATGAGAGGCCTCTAAATTAAAAATAAATTACTAGTTTTTAGTTGCATCTTTGCCCATGCACTAGTTTATATGCAAATATAAAACTTTATTATTTCTATTTTCATTGTCCTTTCTGTTAGAATGATACACATTTTTTGGTAATGCTATGGGGCCCCTTAACTTGACATATTTCAGCATGTCTTAATCTGGCCTTGCTCATAATGATGAGTAGGTGGGAACTGATCAGTGCTTTAATGCTAGCTGTGATCAATGAATCTTGAATAAGATTGATCATGCTCATTAACCTTGTGTATCTCCCTGAGAGAAGATGTATGGATGCTACACTAGGTGCTGTTTGTTTTACTTTGTTACTAACTTGCATTTCATCAGAAATGATGCTTAATTGGATTAAAATGTTTTGGTCATCAGAATTACTTTAATACTAAAAAACACTTCATTTTTCCCAACCTTATTCTCAGAAATGGCTGAAACATTTTGACTGATACTTTCCAAAAACAAAACAACAACAACGACAAAGTAGACATCCACTATGGTAAAAGTCAGCCCAAACAATTAATGTAAAGTTATAATCAAATAACAGAAGAAGTTAGGTAACCATAATAATATGGCGTGCTTACCCATTCTTCTGAAAGAAAATGTGTGTGTATACAATTACCTGGACTATAAGGGTAAATCTACACAGCAACATTATTTTGGAATAACTGACGTTATTTTGAAATAACAAAAAGTGTGTCTACACTGCAAGCCATTATTTTAAAAAAATGGCAATCTAGAGAACTTCTTTCTTTCATTTCACAAGGAGTAAGGGAAGTTGAAGGCAGAGTGACTTCCTGCTGTGTAGACAGCACCAAAAGCTGAGTTAAGCTATTTCAACTTAAGCTACACAATCGATGTTGTTCAAGTTGTGTAGCTTATTCCGACTATAGCCCTGCTGTGTAGAGGTACCCTAAAAGAATTGTTCTCCTGAGTAGCAAAGTAGAGATACAGCTTCTGCCAGTTGTTCAACTGAAAGATGGGTTTTTTGTCAATTCCTGGCTCCCTTGCAGGATTTATAGTAATGGGAGCTCCCCTTCCTTTGCATAAGAAATTCCCCTTAACAGATGTTCTTTCTTCTTGGCTAGGTGGTGAGAATTGTTCTTTTTTGTTCCAGACTACTTTTAAGCACTTTCCACATTATAAACTCTGTAGGACTGTCAATGCTCTATAGAGCATAAATATAAATAGCCGAAGGATCAAGTTAATATTGTGCTTTCTTTTTACATATAAGGACCTGAAGTACAGAGGGGTTAAGTGACTTGCCCCAGGTCACACACAGAATCAATAGCACAGTTGGGAACTGAATCCAGGTCTCCTGAATCACATTCTATTGCCATAACCACAGGACCAGCCTTTCCCATGCATAATAATAGCCTATCACTGAACACTTGAACTGTAGCTGCAGTGATATATTTATGCTGGTTCATCTTTCTATGTCATATAAATATATTTTTACAATATCAATTTGGGAACAAATGGAGTTGATTTAAATAGTTCATTACATTTTATTGATAAAATAGAGAAACGGCAATTCATAATAGAGATTTCCATGTAAAAGGAATATACATGGGTTCATTATGGCAAAACATTATGATTTTTTCCCCACAACTTTGCATATAGAATACAAATTGGGAAACCTGCCAGAATTAATGTTATTGTTTAACTTCAGGAGAAGTTTGAATTGTAGTAGCAGCAATACAGCTTCCAAAATTCAACAAGTACAAATGCCTGGAATATTATTTTTTTGTTTCACATAATACCAGATAATTTCACAAAGATGTTACAGCACTAAACATAAGTCTGCACGATAAAGGTCATGCTGGTCAACACAGACAGCTATTGACACGTAAAAGACCTGAAGGTAGAATAACAGCAAACAAGGTAGAATAACAGCAAACATGTACTTACCAAGTGATGGATTATCTTCTTGGTGTAAACATGAAGGAAAATCATTATGGCACAAGCAGTTTTGTCATGCTTGGCGAAGCTACATTTGATGGATAGAACCTTCAGTGAAGAACCTATAAGGAATTGATTATTGCCCTGAATGAACCTAGAGTGAGTCCATCACTAAGGAACTCCAGTCACCATTAATGCTCAGCAGCTTGTCTCCCTTTGCTTTGTGCTTACATGGTAAATGATTTTGACTCTGAATAACTTAAAAACAATTTGGATTGATTATTCAGCAGCCAAATTAATTACCCAATAAACACAGCTTTAAGCAGTGGACCATTTTTGTTTTTGGTCTTGGGAGCATTCTGTACAATATTAGTGTGGCAGTAAAAAAAAGGGAAAGCAAACAAAAAACATGTAGAAGAAAATAAAGAACAAAATAAGCAAGATTGTAACTGTGTCATGGAGTCGCTCTCAGATGGATCTTCTTCACTAGTCATGCTGACTGTTGCCATTGAGAAGTGGCACTTACAGTAGATGGATCCTCCCTGGTGTTTGTGGCATATATGCTAGTACAGATTGGACAGGAGAGTGTTTCATTTTTGTATTTCCCAGTTAGTCAGCAGGAAATACACTTTTGGAGGGAAGGGAACGAGTCAACCAGTTTTGGAGAAAGAGGCATTTATTTTCCTCCATGGACTCTAGCCAAATCACTCTTCTTATTCTCTGTCCTCCTTATTTCTGAGTCAATATTAGGGTGCCCATTCACAACTAACTTGAGGCATATCTACACTGGGGAGTTATCCCCTTATTTCAAAATAACAAGGTGAGCGTCCATGCAACAAGCCCATTATTTTGAAATAGTGGGCTTGTTATTTCAAAATAATAACCCAAGCTTTTGATGAGGAATAATACCTATTTCAAAATTGTTATTTTGAAATAGTATCAGTGTGGGGACACAGCTGTTGTTATTTTGAAATAATTGGCCTCTAAAGGCCTCCCACAGCTACCCTTGGGTATGTCTATACAGGCAGTCCCCAAGTTAGGCGGATCCGACTTATGTCGGATCCACAGTTACGAACAGGGATTTTCTCGCCCCGGAGGACTGGAGTGGCGGGACGCCTGGTCCCGCCGCCCGCCTCCTCCGGGGTAAGAAAAGCTGCTCCCCGTCTCCCTGGTCTGCTGGGGGAGCCAGCAGACCAGGGAGACGGGGAGCAAAGCAGCGGAGGACCCGGGCCGGACCCGCGGCGCTGATCTGGAAGCGCCGCGGGTCTGGCCCAGGTCCTCCGCGGCTTTGCTCCGCGTCTCCCTGGTCTGCTGGGGGGGGACGCAGCTAGTGCCTCCCCCCAGCAGACCAGGGAGACGTGGAGCAAAGCCCAGGGCCTGTGGTAGAGCAGGTGGGGCGCTGCCGGTTGGTCCCGCAGCACCGCTCCTTGGCGCTACTGGACCAACCCGGCAGTACCCCAGCTGCTCTGCCCCGGGAGTCCTGATTCAGCCGCTGCTGATTCAACTTAAGAACAAACCTACAGTCCCTATCTTGTACGTAACCCGGGGACTGCCTGTATTTCCTCCCTATCTTGAGGTAAGGATGCAAATGTAGTGTACCAAAATTGCTAATGAAACGCGGGATTTAAATATCCCACGCTTAATTAGCATAATCGCATCCGGCTGCCATTTTGAAATTGCATTATTGCGAAATAAAACGCCCTGTATAGCAGTGTTATTTTGAGAGAAAACCCTTCTCTCGAAATAACTGTTAATCCTCATACAATGAGGTGCACATGGAGCACTCAGTCCCATGACGCTCTCACACAGAAACCCCTTGTTCCTTTTCATAAGGTTCCTGCACAGGCCTGCCGTGCTCCGGACTCCATGGTGGGATATATTCCTACCACAACCCACTGCTAAGGAGGATGGGGTCACAAACACATGCAGCCATGCCACACATGACACAGGCTCATGCCTGCACTTGGGCAGCATCTGCTCCCAGTCAAGTGTGGGGATGTGGAGGTAACTTATTCCCTGCGTGGGAGCCTGCTGGGGGAGGAAGAGGAAGCAGCCCCAGTAGAACTCTCTCTGGGAAAGCAGCCTCTACCACTCACACACATCTCCCCCCTATCCCCTTCCAGCAAGCAGGGATAGACGTTCTCTCTCTGCTGGATTCTGCCACTGCCAGACCTGGCGTGTGAGGGACATAGAAAAAAGCTGAGCCACCCTGTACCTGAGCCTCCCACCCGCAGGCTCCTGGCCTGGCCGGCACATTTCCATGCCTGCTTGTCCCTGGGGTGTTGGGTTATTGATGCTCCCCTGGGATGCCCGTGCCCCTGCAGGACAGTGCCTGCTATGTAGGCAACAGATGGCACTGTGCTTGAAGTTGGGGGGGTTCATGGAATGGCAGCGGTTCCCGGCTGCTCAAAAGCCCTGACCAGCCATTCAGACTCTGCCTCCCACCCACTCTCTCCCTTGTTCTCGCATATGTTGTGGAGCACACAGCAGGCCGCTGCTACCCAGGGGATGTTCCGATTACTGAGGTCCAGGTTGGAGCCTCCCCTTGAAGTGGCCAAAGGCACTTTCCACAGTTATGTGGCACCTGCTGAGCCTGTTGTTGAAGGTGTCCTGTGTAGGGCTTAACAAGCCAGGGAAGCAAGGGGCGGGCTGCATTGCCCATGATGCCCATGAGTATGTCTGCCTTCCTGACCTCGATGGTGCAGTCAGGGAAAACAGACCTGGCATGCATTCTGTGGTGGAGTTCCTGAAGATGTGGGTGTTGTGCACCTTTCCCCAACCACCCAAAAGGTCCATGAGGTCCTGAATGATTTCAGCATGATTGAAAAGTACCCATTCCAATTGATATAGTTGGAGACCCAGTGGTCAGAAGCCAGAATGGGGATGTGGGTGTCCTCAATGGCCTCTTTCCCCCACCCCCCACACTTGGGAAAGTCGATGGCAGCAGAGCAAGTGATGATGGGGTCGATGTTGCCCAGGGTGATGACCCACCACAGGAGGATGGTCTTGATGGACTCCACAAGCTATAGAATCATAGGAAAATAGAATCACAGGAAAATAGAATCACAGGGTTGCATGAGCCCTCCGGAGGTCACCAAGTCCAACCCCCTCCCCAAAGCGGGAGCAACATGAACTAACAGTATGATCTGAAGAAGTGGGTCTGCCCCACAAAAGCTCTTAAACCATCTTGTTAGTCTTTAAAGTGCTACATGACTGGGTTTTTTTGTTTTGTGTTGTGTTGTGTTGTGTTTAACCATCCCAGGCAGGGCTTTGTGAAGCCAGAACTGAAAAATCTCTAGGGATGGAGATTCTACCTCTTCCCTCAGGAACCCATTCCAGTGCTTCACCACCATCCTAGTAAAATAGTAAAAGTATCAAACCTGCATGAGCAGAGCCCCAACCGTGGATCTCCCCACAGTAAACTGGTTTAATAGGTAGCAGGTTTAAAACAAACAAAAGGAAGTTTTTCTTCATGCAGCACACTGTCAACCTGTGGAACTTCTTGCCAGAGGATGTTGTGAAGATTAGGCCTTTAACAGGGTTCAAAAAAGAGCCAGATAAATTTGTGGAAGTTAGGTCTATCAATGGCTATTAGCTAGGATGGGTAGTAATGGTGTCCTTAGACTCTGTTTGTCTGGAAATGGATGACAGGAGGGGGATCATGTGATGATTACCTGTTGTGTTCACTCCCTCTGGGGCATCTGTCATTGGCCACTGTCAGTACAAAGGACACTGGGCTAGGTAGACCTTTGGTCTAACCCAGTATGGCCGTTCTTATTTTCCAAAGGAGTGGTAGCTGTCTGGCACGGCGAGCTTCCACAGTGCTATGGTGATGCACTTCTGCAGGGGAATGGTGGGTCTCATGTGGGTGTCTTGTTGCCAGAGTTCAAGCGCAAGCCACTTGCAGATTTTCCGGAAATCACTGACATGATTTTCCGGAAATGCTTTTAATGGAAAAGTTTTCCATTAAAAGCATTTTCGGAACAGAGCGTCTAGATTGGCACGGACGCTTTTCCGCAAAAGCACTTTTTGCGGCAAAGTGCCCGTGCCAATCTAGACGCACTTTTCCGCAAAAAAGCCCCGATCGCCATTTTCACGATCAGGGCTTTTTTGTGGAAAACAAATCTGAGCTGTCTACAGTGGCCCTTTTGTGCAAAAGCTTTGCACAAAAGGGACTTTTGCCCGAACGGGAACAGAATAGTATTTCCGCAAGAAGCACTGATTTCTTACAGTAGGAAGTCAGTGCTTTTGCGGAAATTCAAGCGGCCAGTGTAGACAGCTGGCAAGTTTTTCTGGAAAAGCAGCTGATTTTCCGGAAAAACTGGCCATTCTAGACACAGCTAAGAAGTAATCAAAATCCTCTCCTAGATGCAAATTTGGTTTTCTGAGTCAGTTGAAAGTGTAGAACAAAAGTGTTTGTACAACATATGTTTTTGATGTAGTAACAATAGAGTCATTCAAAACAGTCAGGATTTGGAAATATCTGCAGTGTATTGAAAAGGACATATGTAGTTTATAAGTGGAAACTGAGAAATGAATTCAATACACAAAGTTGTTAGTGAACTTTAAACACAATGCCCCCTCCTCCCCATCTAAAAATATTTTAATGATCTTGTTAAACTAAAATCCTGAGGCATAAATTTTCCTAGGAAGTCACACAGTATATAGCAATAGTAATAGTAATATATATATATATATGTAAAAGATAGCTCTAATTCCTGCAAATTGAAGACCTAATCTGTTTCCCTTTTGGGTATGAAAAACATATCAACACCATTGTAATGTGTCTACTAATCTGAACAGTGAAGTGCCAAGAATGTATGTGCCTCTGTGTAGTGAATGAGAATAAAGTCCCTGAAGATTCAATTGGAACTGAAACTGTTTAATGTTGAAGCCGTGAATGTCTCATTGATTTAAACATAGAACAGGTGATGCAATAAAAAACCTGCATGTTAGCATCCCCTAAAGAGGTAAGAAACAATAACAAACACTTCTATGGTTGCTAAAATAAGGACTAACAAACAGCAGCATGCAGGCATTTTCTGTTGTTCTGAAACCTAAATCCACTGGAAAGATTAGGCTCTTGATTGATTAAAGCAAAATGGAATGTTTAACATATATAATTAACAAACTAGGGAAATGTACTCAAGCTGCAATTACTGTCAGGTGGGTGTGTAACTGGTTGAAGGACCATACTCAATGTTTTGCTGTAAAAAATGGGAGGATGACTCTTACGGGGTTCCACAGGGTTCTGTCCTCAGTCTTTTGCTATTCAATCTTTAATCTTTTCATTAATAGCTTTGATGATGGAGCAGAGAGTATGCCTATAACACTGGCAGATGATACCAAGCAGGAAGGGGTTGCTAGCACCTTGGAGGACAGGATTAGAATTCACCATGACCTTAAGAAATTGAAGAATTGGTCTGAAATCAACAAGATGAAATTCAATAAAGACAAATGTGACGTACTACACTAAGCAAAGAATAATCAAATACACAAATGTAAAATGGAGATAACTAGGGAGTTGGTAATACTACTGAAAAGGATCTGCTGGTTATAGTGGATCACAAGGTGATGCAGTGGTAAAAAGACTAATACTGCTCTGGAATTCATTAACTGGAGTGTTGCATGTAAGACAGGAGGCAATTGTCTTACTCCCTTTAGCACTGGTATACTCATCTGAAGTACTGTGTCTAGTTTTGGATGCCACACTGTAAGAAAGATGCAGCCAAATCAGAGAGAATACAGAGAAGAGCAACAAAAATGATAAAAAGTTTAGTTTTGAGAAAAGAAGACTAGGTGAGGGGGTTGACTTGATAACAGTTTTTATATATGGTAATGGCTGATACAAAGAGAACAGTGTTCAACTGTCCTCCTTTTCCAATGAAGGTAGGTCAAGAAATAATGGACTTAGTCATAGCAAGGGAAAGTTAGGTTATATTTGAGAAATCCTTGCTAATTGTAAGGAGAGTTAACTACTGGACTAGACTCCCAAGGGAGGTTTTTAACAAACTTCTGTCAGTGATAGTCTAGGTTTAATTGGTCCTACCTAAACTCAGGTGGTTGAGTTGTTTTCCTCTGAAGGTCACATCCAGACCAACATTCTTGTGATAAATGTCTGCCATTCCCTTCCACCTAATACATTTCAGAGACAAGGAACAACAAGGAATATAGGTGAAGTACATTAGAAGATTTTGCACCATTAGGAATGATTGTTGTGACCTATTTTACCTGTTTTTATTTGGTTTCGAAGCATGGCTTAATGAATATTTCAGAAACCGAAACATGTGGCAATAGGAAAAACCAGGGAAATGGCTCAAATACTGACATATGCTTGTCACTGATCAGGAATTTTCTGAAATCTTGCCTGTACTGATCATTATGTTAGACCTGTTTCCTCATCTTTCTTTCCTCCTTCTCTTTTAAATTGACAGTCTCAATTCTTGGATTTTGGTGCAAGTTGTTATCCTTGCACTTTACTGAGTTAAATGATATAGATCATAGGTGGACAATCTATGGTCCAAAAGCCTCATCCAGATCATCAAGTTAATCCACCCCTCAAGTTTAACTCCAGGGAACAGGGTGGGGAGCTTGCCCCACTCCAGTGCTCCTGCTGGGGAGCAGGGTCAAGGGCTTAAAACATGGTTCCTGGAAGCAAGAGCAGTGAGAGGGCTCTGCATGCTGCTACCTCTCCGAATGCAGGCTCTGCAGCTCCCATTGGCTGGGAACCATAGCCAATGGGAGCTGTGGGGACAGTGCCTGTGGATGGGACAGTGTGCAAAGCCACCTACCCCCACCTCCGTGTGGTAGCTGGAGGGTGGAGAGCCACTGCTTCTGGAGCCACTTCAGGTAAGTACCACCTGAATCCTGCACCCCTGAGTTCCCCTTTGCCCCAGCTCTGACCTTCCTCCCAGCCTCCAAACCCTTGCATCCCAGCAGAGAGCACCCTCTGGCAACCCAAACCCCTTATCCTCTACCCCAGAGTCCTTACCCCCAGCCAAATCCTCATCCCCACACCCGAATTCTTGCTTGAGCCCTTATTCCCCTTCCACCCCAAACTCTATCATCTCAGTCCAGAGCACCTTTCTGCACCCCAAACTCCTCATCCCCAGCCTGACCCTAGAGCCTTTACCCACAGCCAGAGCCCACCACCCCATGTGCCTCAATTCCATGCCCTGGCCAAGAGCCCACATCGGCCCTTCAAACCTCTTGATCCTATCACCTCACACACCCTGAAGTCCTCATTTCTGGACCCACCCCAGAGCTCGTACCCCCTCTTGCATCCCAAATTCCCAATTTTGTGAGCATTCATGGCCCTCTACACAATTTCCAAGACATTGCTCTCAGGCCAAAAATTTGCCATCCACGCTATAGATAATGGTGGCTTTAGCACAAAAGACTTCAGTTGTGGAGAGGTGGAAGGCAAATGAAATGATGAGACCAAAAATACCCCAGACTGCAAAATTGTCAAAATTGATCCTAAGTTAACATCATCTATCATTAAAATATAATTTTATCCAATTGTGGCTACTTTTTCAAGAAGAATTGGGTTATTCTCATTTTTCTCAAAAATATCTTGAGGAAATGTATAAAGGTTACTGAATAATTACACTAACTCTATTACCTGGGCAAATAATTAAAATATTAGCTAAATGATGTATCTTATCTCAAAATCCGTGAAATTATTCAACTAATTTTATCTTCATTGCTGTAGTTATGAGCTTAAAAACTCTGTCAGTCATGCAAATGGGGAGAAAGGGTACCTCAAACTAGTGTTCTCTCTGATTCTTTCACTTATCCTCTGTCAGAACAGGGAAAATCTTCCATCTATCTCTGTTACAGTGCATAGCATGTCTGATATATTGTTCAGTTTGTGAGAGAAACTCATTTCATATTTGGTCAATGGGCATAAGTCAATCAATTATATACTGGACTAACTGGGATTTTTTCCAGAGTATGTTAGTATTCATATTTCTTGGAAACTGCAAAAATTGCAGCAAAAAAATGTCCTAATTTAAATGAAAGAAGACCAATCAAACCTATTCTACAGCCCTAAGTGTAAGGTCCAAATCTGCCACTGTTATTTATGTTAATAAAATAAGTTATTCTGGAAAAACAATCCTAGCATCCACACTGCCATTTCAATAGAAAGTCGAAATAACGGGTGTTTTTTTCTGATAGCGGTAAACCTCAATTCACGAGGAATAAGCTTTTTTCCAAAAAAGCATTGTCAGAAAAGGCTGTGCGTGGACGCAGAAGAGGGAGTTATTTTGAAAAAAGAGGCCTCCAAGAAATAGCACAGGTGCCCTGCTGGCCACTCCATCCACACTTATCACAACTCTATAATTCCTGTTTCCAGGCAGCTCTTAAAGCTGCAGACACAGGGGACAGGACTTGTGGCAAGAAGCTGACCCTGAGAGCTTCCAGCCTCAGCATAGCTCACAGTGCCACACATCTGGGCACCATGTCTGAGCCACAAGTCCCCCAAGAGTCCCCTGTCCATCCCAGGGATCATGCACAGGGCTTCCAGGACCCTGTCGGGGGCTGCAAAAGGTGTGTGCCACCCTGGTCTGGGGTGGAGATCCTGGCCCTCCTGGAGGTATGGGGCAACGAGGAGAATATCTCGGATCTCAACTTCAGACAGCACAATGCTTGGCCATGAAGGGCCACACCAGGAGTCTGGAGCAGGTCTGGAGCAAGGTTAAAGAGCTCCGGCAGGTCTATGCCAGAGTGAGGGAGTGCAGCTCATCCTCTGGGGCAGGACCCTACTCCTGCCACTATTATGACAAACTCCACCGCATCCCCTTCCCCACCCCTGGTGGTGAACTCGGGTCTGGAAACACCCGTTGCCACCCGCCTGGCGGTCCCAGCACCTTGGGGAGGAAGAGGAAAAGGAGGAGGAGGAAATGACCAGCACTGTGACTGCACTCACATTGGAGCCAGTACCCCACAGCCTGGGTGTCTCCTAGGCATCCTCCAAGTCCGGGGAGGGATCATAAGGTCAGTGCTCTTCGTTTTTCACACACACAGAGTGGGAGTGGTGGGCGCTGAAGGGCTGTGGTGTGATCATCGCTCAGCTTTCTCAGTCTGGTCATCGAGCAGCAGTCAGTGCACATGGATGACGTGCAGCACCAGTCTGCACCACAGCCCCAGGAGGAAGCACTGGATCACCCCTGGGCTCCTGCTCACATGCTCTGGGGAGGCTGCCCACACTTCTGACCCCCTACGTGGGGGTGCCCTCCCAGCATCAGCCACAGCTGGAAGGAGGCTGGGGACAAGGGCACATGCATGCAAGCACACAGACTCTGGTGTGCTGCACAGTGCACATGGGCATGCCTACATGCTAGAGGCAGCACACCTTCCTGGGGACAGTGCAGGTGTGTATGCAGCCCCGATGGAAGCTCATGGCCCCTCTCCTGGCCATTGGATCCCAGTGTGGCTGGCCATTTCCCTTGCTTGCATGTCTCTGGGACATGGGGTTGGGGGCAGGAGGCATAGTCCCCTAGGGACCTCTGGACCCCTGTAAGACAGGGCTGGCTGTCCAGGCCACACATGGCCTTGCTCCTGGGACATCACTCTCAGCTCACTGATGAGGGCAAGGCCTCAGGGACAGTGTCTCCAGGCATGACTGAGCAGCTCTCTTTATTCTCCACAGCTGGACCACCCGTGACTGTGGGGTGATCACCTGCAGAGCCTGCTGCCTGACTGGGGGAGCCTCAGGGGTTGGAGGGTCCAGGAGGACCTCATGAGGGAGTACGTGTCATGCAGCAGATGCTGGCCCAGAAGGTCCGGAATGGCACACAGTGGCGGGCCCAGATGTGGTCTGAGCTGCTGCGGTAGGGCTGCAACATGTATGTGACCGTCCGGGAGATGATGACCTACTCCAGTTCCTGCTCCAATCTCCGCTCCCCCTCCCATGCCTGACCCTGCTCTATGCCTCCCTCCTGCCTATCTCCCTATCCTCCCAGGACAGGCTTCATCAGTAATAGCATTAGGGGGTAGGCCTCGTCCCCCATGATGCACAGTGGAATCTTAACATCCCCAACCTTGATGCTGTGCTTGGGGAAGAAAGCGCCAGCTTCTGGTACAGGCTGGAGTTGCAGAAGACATGGGTGTTGTGCACCTTCCTTGACCAGCCGTCGAAAATGTCTGTGAACTGTCCGCGGTAGTCGACCAGGGCCTCAGGACCATTGAAAAGTACTCCTTGCGATTAATGTACTGTGCTGCCTGGTGGTCAGGGGCCTGGATGAGAATGTGGGTTCCATCAATAGCACCCCCACAGCTGGGGAAGCCCAGGGCTGCAAATCCAATGACAATGGGGTCCAAGTCACCCAGGCAGATGACCTTGCACGTCAGGACAGTATTTATGGACCTCACCACCTGCAGAAGAAGACAAAGACACAAAACAGAATCAAAGGGGCTGCCTGAGCCCTTGGGAGTTCCCCGAACCTCTATGAGGCCACCCCCTCCTCCCTGCAGGGCTGTGTGAGGGCGGGACTGCAGAACCCCTGAGGACAGAGGGTGTGTGGACACTAACAGGGGTTTCTTGCACAAAAAGAGACTATCAGAAAAAGCACAGGTGCTCTGATAGCCATTCTATGAATGGCCATCAGAACTTTCTTGCGCAAGAGTGTCCATACAGTGTGGACGCTCTCTTGTGCAAAAGCACATCACTTTTGTGATGCGCTTTTGAGGTGTGGACGCGCTTTGGCGCAAGAAGTTTTTGTGAAAGATCTCTTCCGCAAAAAGCTTCTTGTGCAAAAACCCTGCAGTGTAGACAAAGCCTCAGAGAGGTAGGCAAGCAATCAGAAGAACCTGAGAAACATCTGTCCAGGGGGGTCCCTTTAAGCACACATCTCAGATAGCCTTATGCAGCAGCACCCAGAAGCAACTGCTGACCTAATGCCTTACCTGAACTGGTTCTGTGTGGCCTAAAAATGCAAGATAGCATCCAATCAGTGTGGACGCTATCTTTCAAAATAGCACATCGCTATTTCGTTGTGCTTTTTGCATGTGGATGCCCTATTTCGAAATAAGCTGGAAAAGCTTATTCTAAAAAAAGCTTGCAGTGTAGACATAACCTCAGTCTCTGAAGATTACTCTCCAAGAACATAGTTTCTCAGGGTATATCTACACTACAGCGTTATTTTGAAATATCTTATTTCGAAATAGTTATTTTAAAATAGCTTATTTTGAAATAACGCATCTACACACAAAATGCATTTTGAAATAGAATCTGGCCATTTCAAAATAGCACATCCATGTTGCATAAAAAAGCAAAGTCTGGGCATGCTCTCTGATGATGAGGTGAATGAGTCACAGGAGCTATTCAGACACTATATAAAGAGAAGGAGTAAGTGTGAGACTCCCTCTTTTTCCTTCCTCTGCTCTTGAGAAACTCCTCTCCAGTGTCTTTCCTCCTGACCAGCTTCCCCAGCCATGATAAGCAGACAGACCCTCCAGGATCCACAGGCCTTGGCTCCTTCTGCAACCCATAGGTCTGTGTAAGTTTGAGTGCCGGAATAATAATATATGGAGATATACCTATCTCATAGAACTGGAAGGGACCTCAAGAGGTCATCAAGTCCAGTCCCCTGCCTTCATGGCAGGACCAAGTACCATCCCTGACAGATTTGCTCCACATCCCTAAATGGCCCTTTCAAGGATTGAGCTCATAACCCCATGTTTAGGAAGCTAAAGCTCAAACCACTGAGCTATCCCTCCCCCATAGGTTTGAATTAGTGCGAATGAGTGAATGAATGTGTGTGCTTGCTTGTCTATGTGTGTGTGTGTGTGTGAGAGCGAGTTCTATCTTCTTTAGTTTAAACCTTTGGTGGCTACTTACTCCTCTTTAGTTTTACCTAGTGGAAATAAACCCATAGTAGTGTAACCCTGGTTGGTCTCCAGTGAGAATATTTTTGGGGTAACAGTCCACACTGATAGGACGCTGAATCGCATTTAAGGCCGGCCTGAACCAGGTCCGGCAAGGCATCAGGTCAGGTGTTACTTTGTGTGGCTGTTGCCTGAGGCTATCTGAGGCCTGTGCTTAAAGGGACCCTCCCTGGACAGCCAGTTCTCAGCTTTCCCTGCTTGCTTGCCTACCTCGATGTGGGACAGCAAAACATTTTGTCTCTGCATGCTCTGGTTGCCCTCACTCGGGACACCACAGCACTCTGCAACATGGAGCCAGAGCTGCCCCTGGGCACTCTGGTGCTTCTCGTGGATGCGTTGCTGTGAGCCTGGCTGCACTTTCTGCAGGCTGCCAACTGGGAGGTCCATTGGGGGGATGTCGGTACCCAGGAGGCCCTGTGGGAGAGCTTCCAGCCTGAGGAGCACTAGGAGCCTCCCTGCTCTGCCTCACTAGGGGATTGTGCCTCATTCCTCCCTCATTTCCTTCGACTTACCCCTCCCTAACTCCCCTTCCTGATGTCAAATAAAATACATGTTTTTTCATGAACACAAACTCTCTTTATTTAACACAACTGGAGGGGGGGAATGAAACTCAAGTGAGACTGGAGAAAGGAGGTGGGAGAGGCGAGAAGAGAGGGTGGGAGAGGGATGGGGAAACCTGGGAGGAGGGAGCTGGAAGGGGGAAGCAAGGGGAAGAAGAAGGAGGGGAAGTTCAGGGCTCAGGGTTGTGGGTCTTGCCGGACCAATTTGATTTTCATACAAACCTGCTCCTGGGTTCGCATTTGGCCTTTGGTGGCCAGGCTGGCAGCTATCCTGCCATAGACGGCCGCATTTCTCCGTCTAGTGCAGAGATCATGGACGTTGGGGGCATCCCCCCCAAACCTGAAAAAGGTCCAAGATCTCCACCCTGGACCAGGAAGGCGCCCGCCTTCTCTGGGCCCTGGCAGGCTCCTGGGAGCTGGCAGACTGCTCCTGGGGAGCAGTAGAGGGCTGGCTGCCAGTGGCTTGCTGGCTCATGTTTTGGGGCCACTGGGTCAGGGGCAGTGACTGCTGGCTCTGGGATGCCAGGCTTGGAGCTGGCACAGGCACTATGGCCAGAGTCAACTCTTTTAAGGGCGCCAGGGAGGCGGAGAGAGAGGAGTGTTCTTGGTTGAAGTTGGAGTGCCCCGGGCACCCTGGGAAGGCTGGAGGCCCCACTTATTTTGAAATAGCTATTTTGAATTTGGTATTATTCCTCGTGTAATGAGGTTTATCCAATTCAAAATAAGCGCTCTGCTATTTTGAATTAATTTGAATTTGAAATTAATGGTTAGTGGTTTGGCTGTGTAGACGCTAGTAAAGTTATTTCGAAATAACTTTGCTGTGTAGACATACCCTCAGTAATACCATCTGAATTTAATCCATTTGGCACCACTACTGGACAGATCCCATTTGTGCCTTCCAGAAAGACTAGCAGTGTTGCCTGATAACACAAGAAAGATACTGAAGTCTATTCCTGGAGTAAAAACTATTTGAGATTATATTCTGTTAGTGCCAAGCCACGCATACTGGCAAAATATCCCTATTGGGTTTTTGTAGAGATTTAGTTTTCTGCTGGAAGTGTCCTTAAAATTAATTCTGTTTTTCAGATAATCAGGTATTGAACCTTGGAAACTTCATTTTAATTGGGATATAAATTAAATGTATTTCAGAGATCTAATAGGATCCGGGTAACAATGTGAACTCATTTGATTATTTTTATTTGTTTTAAGGACGAATTTTGTAGTACATTTTAGGTTTACATTGCAACATCTCTTTACAATTTTAAAACTTCTTCTTACATTAAAGGGAATAAACTAATTCCAGCAAAATATGCTTTATGTATGTGTGTGCTACCTAAAAATGTCAAAAGTACTATTATATTTTATCAGGTGTAACAACATTTTAAGAGGATAGGACTGATCTGACAAGGCATTTTCATATTGAGAAATGAATGCTCAAAATAAGAAAACACACCATTTAGAAAGTTAATGAATCATTTCTATAAAACAAGTGCTTGCTGGAAATGCAATAGAAGAATTTTATATGGAAGGGGTTCTATAATCTTCTGAAGTGCTCTAATATTTTAGCCTTTGTTCCTTTACTTTGATTTTATAAATGAGGAAAAAAATCTATTTTCTTTGTTTTTTAACTAGAGTTGAATAAGAAGGACCAGATGTTAAAAGAACATGACAAGTTTTTAGGTTAAACCAATTTAAATACTTTCAATGTGTAATTCACTGAATTCCACTGAAGTTATCCAACCATTTTATAATCTTTCAAATGTGTAATCAAAGTAAATCCATTTTTGATAAGTCCTGATAATGTAAGAATGGGACTAAACTTTATATTACAATTCTGATTTCTAGAATGTTCACCCACAGTGGTGAAAAAATGTATTTTCTCACATTCTCTCACTAATAGCCATTTTTATAAGGGGATACAGAATTACTTGCATTAAATCAAGAATTTGTCTGGAAGCACAGCTTACACCTAGTTTGCAAGCCCAGAAAAGACATTTGTTTATGATTTTATGTGAGGTAGCATCTGTTTCTGCTGTGAATCGTGACAAATTCTCAGGGTGGTGGTGACCAAAGCCCTGCAGTAAATGAGGAAGTGGAATATTGGGAAAAAACACAAGGAGGAGGGTGCAACGGGGGAAGTCTCCTGTTGCATATTAAGAAAGTAGAGCACTTGGCTAATTATCTTAGGTACCTGTACACAAATGGAAGAAGCCTGGGAAACAGGAAGAATTGGACTTCCTGGCACAATCAACGAACTGTGATCTGATTAGATTAATAGAAACTTGGTGTGGTAACTCATATGACTGGAGCACTCTCATGAATGGGTATAAAAGGTTCAGGAAGGATAGGCGGGAGAGAAAAGGTAGAGGAGTTGCGCTATATGTAAGGGTATGTCTACACTACCCTCCTAGTTCGAACTAGGAGGGTAATGTAGGCATACCGCACTTGCAAATGAAGCCCGGGATTTGAATTTCCTGGGCTTCATTTGCATAAGCGGGGAGCCACCATTTTTAAATCCCCACTGGTTCTAACCCCATGCAGTGCGGCTACACGGGGCTCGAACTAGGTAGTTCGGACTAGGGTGCCTATTCCGAACTACCGGTACACCTCATTTCACGAGGAGTAACGGTAGTTCGGAATAGGAACCTAGTCCGAACTACCTAGTTCGTGCCCCGTGTAGCCGTGCTGCACGGGGTTCGAACCAGCGGGGATTTAAAAATGGCGGCTCCCCGCTTATGCAAATGAAGCCCGGGAAATTCAAATCCCGGGCTTCATTTGCAAGTGCGGTATGCCTACATTATCCCGCTAGTTCGAACTAGCGAGGTAGTGTAGACATACCCTAAGAGAGTAGTGTGGTTGCTCTGAGCTCTTGTATGAAACTGAAGAAAAGCCTGTTGAAAGTCTTTGGGTTAAGATTAGAGGCAAGAGCAACAAGAGTGATGTTGTGATGGGCATCTGCCATAGACTGCAGCCGGTCAGACACGCCTCCCCCCCCCACACACACTGGTGTCTAGGTGGCTCAACACACTTCCCTGCTTTCCCCCTTCTCTTGACCCTGGCTTTCTTAGATAAAATTTATGTTAGGGTGTCAAGGCCAATTATGCCAGATGGTTGCTTAGAAACCATATTGCTTAATGTATGCTTATGAATATGCATGTAGCCTATGGAATGAGTGAGGAAGTGTGAATGAGAAACACCCAGTTGTAAGGCAATCTAGGATTTATAACCTTTTCAGGCAAGAAAGGGCCATGCAAAGTGTAACAACACACCAAGCCTGAAGGCGGCCAAGAAGAAGTAGAGCCCTCCTGCAGATCCGTAGTGACCTCCAGGGACCCTCGTCGCCTTAATGGTTGATCTCCGGGAAGCTGACACCTGGCCAGCTACTTGTGAAATCAGAAGTAATCTATGCCACAACTGTAGCCTGCCTCCAAACTGCCAATATGAATGTGAGGTGTGTGTATGTAAGTATTTCCATACCCTTAAGAATCTATGCTAACAAACAAGCTTCAGTGCTGCTTGATTTCACCCTTTGTTTGGTTATTCCTTGGCTGAGTCTGAAGGCAACACAGACCACCAGACCAGGAGAATGAGGTAGATGAGGCTTTCTTCAGAAATTAAAAGAAGTTTCCAGATCACAGGCCCTGGTTCTCATGGGTTCAGTCAGGAAGTTTTTGAAGAGTTTTGAGGACAAATTCGTGGTGCAAGTGCTGAAGGAATCAACTTGGGGTCATGCGTGCTTGACCTGCTGCTCACAAACAGTGAAGATTTGGTAGGGAAAGTAGAAGTTGGTGGTAACCATGAGGTGGCTGAATTCAGGATCCTGACAAAAGGAAGAAAGGAGAGCAGCAGAACAGGGACCCTGGCCTTCAGATAAGTAGACTTTGACTCCCTCAAGGAACTGATGGACAGAATCACTTGGGAGGCTAATAGGAGAAGGAAAGAAATCCAAGAGAGCTAGCTGTATTTTAAAGAAGCCTTATTGAGGGCACAGGAACAAACCATCTAAATGTGCAGAAAGAATAGCAAATATGGTTTGGTTTAACAGAGAAATCTTTGATGAGCTTAAACACAAGAAAGGAAGCTTACAAGAAGTGCAATCTTGGACAGATGACTAGGGAGGAGTATAAAAACATTGCTCAAGAATGCAGATGTGTAATCAGGAAGGCCAAATTGAATCTGGAGTTGCAGCTACAAGAGATGTGACTGATAACAAGAAAGGTTTCTATGGTTATATTAGCAACAAGAAGAAGGGGAAGGCAACCTATTGACAGATGATGTGAGAAATACTCAATGTTTTTTTTTTGCTTCCATCTTCACAGACAAGGTCAGCTCGCAGACTGCTGCTCCTCAAACTTGCAGGCACCAGCAGGATACCTGGACTTAGGACAGGACACACAGCACAAACAAATTATCCACCCCTCTCCCAATTCACCCCATGACACAGCACAAACAAAATCACCACCTGTCTCCCAACTCACCTCATGACACAGTACAGTGAAACCTTTAGTATCCAGCACTCTGTTAACCAGAAAACTTTGTAAACTTGAGTTTTACTATTATTGTCCATTGGCTTTTCCTAGGTTGATGGGACCCTCAGATAACCAGAATGTTTAGATAACCGGAACGCCCTAATCCCCAAGCATGACGGATTACACAGGCTTTACTGTACAAACTCCCCTCACATCAACTTCACCCCAATGCTAGCACCCTCCCACCCTCTCTTTCTCCCACCTAACCCATGCAGTCAGCCTCTTACCTGCCCACTCCTTTCCCAGCCCGGGAGGTTTGAGGAGAGTGCTGGATTTCAGTCTCTGCCTCCCTCTCTCTCCTCCCCCAGACAAAACTCTCCAAACTCCCCTCGCCAATTACTCCCTCCCTCTCTCCTCCTCACCCTCCCACTCCCTCCAACCATTTATTCCATCCGTATCTCCCTTTCTTATCTGCCCTCCTCCGTTTCAAGCAGGCGGCACCTCTATTTGAAGCTACTGCTGAGCGAGATGCCACTCCCCCTGCTGGTGAGCTGATTCCCCTGCCTGCACGGGAGCTCTGAACCTCTGCGCAGGGCTCAGAAAACAGCTGTGCAGCCACATAGTCACACAGTTTAAAGGGAACTTAGCTTGAGGAGTGTGGGGGCGTACGCTGCCCCACCTCCCTGTGGGGTGGGACGGGGACATGTAGTTGGCTTGGCTCTGATAGGAGGCAGGGCATCAAAGACATAGTTTTCATTTTTAAACCTGAATTCTTTTGAGTTTGCTCACTTAACTTACAACTTTAATATAATTTTATATGTATGTTCTAAAATGCAAGAGGCCCTTCTTGTTTGTCAATTTTTGGGTGATTTACTCACCTATCTAGACTGAAGGCCTGACAGTTTTAGTTTTGTTCTACAGCTAACAGCACACGTTCCCATATGGTAATAAGGAGATTTGAAAGCTAGAGACTGGTCTTTGGATGCCTCCCAAAGGTAGCCTATATAATAATATATGTGTTACAGCCAGCAAATGCTATAGAGTATGGGATTCCAGCCAGAACAATTACTTTCCATTCCAGATATACTTGCCCAGGCAATTCTATTTAGGGCTGTTCCTCCTCAAAGAGCAAATTACTTATAAATATTTATGTGCTATAGATAAAAATATTTGACTAAACATTTATCTTAATTTTACTATCTCACCAAAAGACATGGGACAGCCCTTCTAGCAAGGGAAAAATACAATATGGCTTTAAGTGTGTGACTTACTAAAATGAATCTATTGCCTGAATCTTTCAAGTGAACCTTTTGATAGCTCAGAACAAGATGATATGTTCACTGGAAATCATGGGGCTGGATAGCTTAGTGTCAACTTTTTGGTTCACTAAGACTGATGGCATGTTTGCAAACTTCTCATCTGGGTCTGAAGCCTGGTCACACTGAAGCCAAAATTCCTACTGGCTTCAAATATGTCAAAGCCAATGTGACAAAGTTCCTATTGCTTCAGGCTTTGGCCTTTGTACTCGAAGTCTCCCATCTGTGAGCCAAGTCACAGTGAGAACAATCCTGTTGTCTTTATACAGATAAATACCCCTGTTTTAGTGACTGGGGGTATACTTCCTACCAAGACCAATATAAGATTCTAGGAGAAACTTACACAATGGTTGATTGTGTAAAGTGCTGAAGTCCATAGGCATTCAGGACACAGCATCTACGGAAATCGGGTGCAAGAACAGAAGAGGTGGTTACTTCCTGGTTCCTTAGAATGCATTTGTATCATTTCATACATGGGCTGCCCATAGTCTGACCATAGTGAAACATCTAAAGAAAGTTTTCCATTGGGGTATGCTGGTCAGGGGGGCTGACAGACTTGCTGGGCCCTTATGCAAGGTGGGAGGGGCCCAGCTCCATGCTCCTGGAGGTGGCAGGGCCTTGGGCAGAAAGGGCAGGGCTGGGGCTAGCCTCCCCCTGGCAACTCTTCAGAACTCCAAGGCTATTTCTACACTGGTGGATTCTTGTGCAAGAACATCGGTTCTTGCACAAGAACCCGCAGAGAGTACACACTGCCTGCCCGCTTTTGTGCAAGAAGATTTACAGTATGGTGTCAGAAGGCAGGGTTTCTTGCGCAAGAGCTACACTCCTTTCTAACAAGTATAAGCCCTCTTCTGCAAGAGCTCTTGTGCAAAAGAGTAGTGTGGACACGTGGCAGGGGTTTCTTGAGCAAGAAAGCCCTATAGCTAAAATTACCATCAGAACGTTCTTGCGCAAGAGAACATCCACACTGCCATGGATGCTCTTGTGCAAAAGCACATGGCAGTGTGGACGTGTTCTTGCACAAGAGTTCTTGCACAAGGATTCTTGTGCAAGATGTTCTTGTGCAAGGACCTGCCAATGTGGACATAGCCCCAAAGTGCACTAGCACTGGTGGCCTTTGGGAGCCCAGGCCCTTTTGAATCAAAGCGCCTTGGGGCAATTGCGCTCTTTTCCCCCCTCTCCTGTCAGTGGGTCTGATGCTGGCAAATGACTAAATTTACTATGTACCACTAACTCTGCATGAATATTTTATAATACATACGATGAATATCATTTGTTATCAATTTCTCTTGGACAAAGGACAAACATTAAATGTCTAAACATTGACATGCACAGACACTACTTATATAAGTAGCTTTCAGTGATTGCAAATAGGTATTTGTTAAGTGTGCATAGTTAGCTAGGAAGCAGAAAGAAAGTGTTATTGATGTAAGTGGCTCTCAAATTACTTCACTGCTGTTGATTAGGAAAATGTAAAGTAGACTTGTAGCAAGAACACATTGGTGCTCTGGAAATGTTCTTATTAAATAGGACACAAACAAGAAAAGATGGCTTGAGCAGTCAAACAGCAGTATAATTAAAAAAGATGGAAAACATTTATTAGGGCATCTAGCCAATGTCTTGGCCAATCCAGATACTTTCCAGACTTTATTCTCCAGTGCTTAGTGCAGGCCAGATTTAAAAGAGTTGACGACATTTATTGGGCAAACCACAACATAACAGTCTGAATTACAGTAATGCCTATGTACTTCAATCAAGATTTGAGTCCAACTCTGTTAGATAGTGCACTTACTGGTACACAAAGCAGTTGCTGGCATGATGCGTTTATAATTTAAGCAGACAAGAGGAATATAGTACCAGGCCCACTGATGGGGTGTGTGTGTGGTGGGGACGGGGGGACGGGGGAAAGGGGGAGAGCGATTCAAAAAGTCATTAGGGCTTCTGGTTGCGACTGCTGCAGCAGCTGGAGCTTTGAGCCCTTTAAATCACCATTGGAGATGGACATGGTGCACTCCAAGCAGCTCTGAGTGCTTCCTGGGGCTGGGAAGCAGTATGCCGCAGGCGGCACTGAGGGCTGGCTGTCCCAGTCCTGCCCCATTCATCCAAGGCTTTGCCCCTTCCAGGAGTGTGGAGCCGTCCCCTCCATCTTGCCCAGGGGCCTGACAAAAATGTCCCCCTGCTGGGGATGTAAAATTTCGATTAGTCGATAAGGGCACTTACGCCTTTGAAGTGTAGCAACTGCCCCCAGGTTGTTGGTACACTTCAAAAGTGAAAGCGCTGTGGTGACCACTGGGCCAGTGGGGGACTCAGCAGTTCCCCAGTGGCCCTGTGCTCCCCACAGCGTTTCAAGGCAACAGCGCCACATGGAGCCCAGGGTCAGTGGGGGCAGGCTTCATTCGACGTGCCACTTTGAAATACCACATGCAGCCTAGGGCCAGCTGGGGACCCTGGGCTGCACTCGGCATTTCAAAGCGGCAACACCACTTGGATCCTGGGGTCTATCCCTGGATACCACATGGTGCTGCCGCTTTGAAGCACCCCCTCGTCTTCTCCCTCTTTGCTGCCTCTTTCTGATAGAGACAGCAAGGGGAGGGAAAGCGACTAGTCGACTAGCCTGTCAACTATCTGCTAAGCAGTTGTTTATCGTCTAGTCAACTCATCAACTAGTCGTTCACATCCCTACCCCCTGCATAGTGCAATTTTCCTCATGTCACAATTCAGAGTAACTGCAGCTGTATTCCCCTTGCATTGTCCCTCCAGGGCACCCACTCTGGATTTGTGCATCCTCAGCCACCATCTTTCTTGGATACAAACTCAAGTATCTCTCCCTCTTGACTGGGGTTTTTATAAGCTGCACAGTTCTCTGCCTATATGCAGTATTTTCAGCAAGCCAGATTGCCTGAACAAGTAAGCTTTTGTGCTTTGCTTTCTTTAAAGGCTAAAAAACAGTGTAATTGCATGTTACAAGTGTTTACAAGTTATTACATAGCTCTTTACAAGCAAATACCTTTATTCTGAAGATGAAAGTGTTACAGAGAAGACATTAAAAACAATAAAATAATCTACAGTCATACTAAAACCTTATCGGAGGTCACCCCAACTTCAGTCTCTGGCATTGAGAGATGTCAGTTCTTCAAAACATGCAATTTTTTTTCCTGTGGTTACAAATTCATAATTCTCTCAGATTCAGAACCCAAACAATCCTGAATAGCTCAATTTCCCCTTTGATCTTGTCTTTATGTAATAAACAATGGCTAACTCCTCCAGGCATAGTTTCAGAAAGCTGAGTTTTTGCCTAACCAGAGAAAACCAGGAAAACCACTTAACAATCTTGTCTGGCACAATGAATTCCTTTGAACTTCCAGGTCTCATATCTGTTACATCTCCCCCCTACATCGGTTATATAAAATCACAGTCTATGTTAGTGCATAAGCTATTTATTGAATTAAGTTTATTTGGAGTTCATTGTATTAAAGTCTCCTAAAGGTATTGCAGGAAATTGTTACAGTATTTGTGCTTATGATTAATTGCATATGTTCTTATGTATCACACCTTGTTTTATAGAGGGGAACTGAGGGTGTGTCTAAACTACACCCCTCTGCAGACAGAGGGATGTAGATTAGGCACATTGCTATTGCAAATGAAGCGGGGATTTAAATATCCCTCACTTCATTTGAATAAAAATGGCCACCACTTTTTGTGGATGCGTCACTTTGCCGGCAAAAAGTGGCAGTCTAGACAGGGATCAGTCAACAAGGAAAGCCTTTTCCAACCGATCCTGTATACCTCGTTGCATGAGGCATAAAGGATTGGTTGGAAAAGGCTTTCCTTGTCGACCGATCCCCATCTGGACTGCTGCTTTTTGCCGGCAAAGTGCCGCGTCATCAAAAATTGGCGGCCATTTTTATTAAAATGAAAAGTGGAATATTTAAATCCCTGCTTCCTTTGCAATAGAGATGTGCCTAATCTACATCCCTCTGTCGGCAGAGGGGTGTAGTTTAGGCACACCCTGGCTGTGTCCAGACTCAGGGGGTTTTTCGAAAAAAATAGCCTTTTTCGAAAAAACATCACGCGTTCTTTCAAAATTAAATCGAAAGAACGCGGCTTTTCTTTCGACGGCAGTAAACCTCATTTCATGAGGAAGAACGCCTGTTTTCGAAAGTGCTCTTTTGAAAAAAGGCGTTCTTGAATGCCAACAGGGCTTTTTAGAAAGAGAGCATCCAGACTCACCCGCTGCTTTCTGTCGAAAAAGCGGCTTGCTTTTTCGAAAGTACTGCTTGCAGTCTAGATGCTCTTTTTTGAAAGAGGCTTGCAGTCTAGACATAGCCCCTGAGGCACAGAGAGATTAAGACCACCCATTGTCTCTAATGGAATCTTGTTATTATCCTGATAAAGGTTTTATTTTATGAATAAGATAAGTAGCTCATCTGTGTTAGTAAAAAATAATTGAGATTTTGGGGGTGAATATGCTGTTTGTGACATCTGGATTCTGCTGCCTTTGTGAAGTGCTCTTTTATATCTTAGATCTGCTTTAGAAATGGATTTTTTCATAGAGTCATGACTCGGTGAATGGGGGTATTGGGAATTAGATCATTTCCCACCTACCTGACTTGAAATTAGGTGTGTGTGGGATGATACACTGACATTGAACAATTCAGTATGTTTATTGCTAGGCACTGACACCATGGAGAAGTTTCACAGACAGTGAGGAACAGAGGTTTAACAGCCAAATGCCTGTTTCATTGGCCCTTCCGTGTTGTTAGTCTTCAGCTATTTTGTGCTTTATAGTATAAGAAGAAAACTACAGCAGCTGCTCTGAGTTATTCAGCAAATGAGTAAAAATAAATAAATAAAACTCAACTATCTATAGGCGAGCATATCAAATTCAGCTATGGTAAAACTTTAAATATTCACGAATAATTCTGGCATACACTTCAGACATATTGAACTATAAAGTCATGTCTTCAGGTATATCTCTGAGTAATGCTCATTTTAAAGTTTCAGTGTTGCTGTCAAATATTGAATCCTTTGATTTTTAATTGAAAATGTTCACCTTGAGAGACTGTTATATCTTCCTTGCTTGAAGATAAATTTTAGGACTTTATTTCTTTGAAGTATGTGTTTTATAGCAATAATAGATGCTGTATTCCATAATGTCATCGGTGCCCCTGTCCATTTCTTCTGAAAGATTTCCCCAGAATAATAAAGGGAGGTTGATGTTACTTTAAATGCTCAATAGAATGTTCAAATGCCTTTTGGTTGCCATGCTGTGGAATTCATTGTAAACTGTTGTTCATGATGCAGCACACAGCCCCTCTGAGGTGGTAGTAAACCTGTTAATAAGTGTCAAATGAAAACTGGATATGATAAATGGCTCTGGTTACTTTGCTGTTATCACTAGCAGCAATTCTATCATGTAAATTTTTTTAAAGTGAATTTAATGTCTGTGAAAACCACTTTGAAGAGTGATGTCTCCTCTACATAAAAACCAAAACAGGGCAACATCAGCACAATTCCCAAGAAATGCCAATTAGTGATTATCCTCATGCCCTGCAATGTAAGAAGTTAGTTCACCAGGCCCAGTTCACCTTGGCCTCTTGTCTGAGATTACAATAACTAGCTTCTTTGTTGGCAAAGAGAAGGCTGGCTTGTTATATGGACACCTGTCTACTAAGAACAGGGCTGAGATCACTGAACTGCTACCAGCTGGACACTATTTCCAGCCACTTCTGATGTGGATCCTGATTTGCATTTGCTGGCACAGAGAGTTGATAATTGCATCTTTCTACTGTGGCCTTCTTTGCTGCATCTCTGCTGGAATACACCCTGAAGGAGAGGAGCCTGCTGTGGATTTAGAAGCCATTTTCCCCTTCTGGTTTCTTCATGACACTGAAAGTTCAGGGATGTTGTGTGAGGCTGTTCTTGAAGGATATGTACTTTAGACTAGAAACACATTGCTAGGACTCTTCAGAAAAAGACTGTTCTTTGAACATTTTCAGGATAGCTTTTTGGAGTTGAGAAGTTCATGTAAAATTTAATTAATCTATGACATTTTTGGTTTTTATAAACTTATCCTGATCTTTGAACCTTTCGAGATGTACTCATCCTTAAAGATGAGCTGGAGTTCGTTGGTGCTAGGGATCTGAGCCACAGTATTTTGTGAGATTTTGCAGGCAAATTGTTGAAGACTTTTTTTATTGTTGGCAGTTTATTTTTCTGTGTGTAAAGTGTCAGCTCCCCCAAAAAGTTTATTTTTCTCATCTTGTTTTGACATCTTTCATTATCACTGTTTATGTGTATAAGGCTTTAAGACTCAGACTGGAGAAAGAGTTGACCTGAAGTAACCATCAGATGTGATGAAGAATTGTGTTGGAGAAACTATTTGATTATTTTCATTTCTGCACAGATGAAAGGACCAAAGTCACATGCATAGTATGTATGCCCAAATAAGACAGAACTGGGTGGAAATCCAGGATTAGTACTGATTGCTAGCCCTTTATTTATACTTCTGCTTGCTTGGAACTAAATGTAAACAAGTATATTAGTACTGAAAATCCATTTTTGTGGATAAATATAATTTTCATCATTTTATAAAACAGACACATTTTAGATTTGTTTCAGATATATTGTACAACTTCTGTAGACAGCCCTATTTTAGAAAAAAAATCTGTTCACAAATGCATTCATGCATTCATGTCCGCTAGTACAGCTAGTAGGAGTGAGAAAGAAGCATCAGGCCTGTTTTCTCAAGAGATTGCAAAGATTCATTATAGAAATGAATGCATGTATGTTGAGAGGTTTTGGCAGCTATAGATAAGTATATGGATACAAATATTTTGGGGAAAATGTAAAACCTGATGATATTTATTGAGGTCCCAATCCAGAGTAGGGGTATGAATTCTCAGATCAGAAAACCGCCATATATTCATATTGAAATTATCATCTAGCTGCCAAGAACTGCCCTTCCATCGCCAACCTCTGTTTGCCAAATGTAATTCCTCTTTTTTGTTACTTTTTTATAAAGGGTTTTGCAGAAATAAAAGATAATCCATATTAACCAAACTTCCCAAGCTGTTTTTTTTTCTTGCAGAGAGAAAAACTAACCACTGAGTGGATACAGGCTGCAGTTCGGGAAAGCACTTAAACATATGCTGATGTTCCATTGACATGCTTAAAGTTAAGGATTATATTAGTAGTAGTTCTATTATTGTGGTTACCATCAGTCAGAGACCCCATTATGCTCTGTACTGAGCAAACATATAACAAAAAGACATCTCTTGCCCCAGAGTTGTTATATTCTAATTAAAGACTGAAGGTTTCAAGAAACACACAAGAGAGAACACAAGGAAACAATGAGACATAAAACAAATATAATAAAATACTGATTAGTGTCTCTACATCCCTTGTATTTCTTCTGAAAGTATTGTAGACAGTTGTATTCTTCACTTGGCTATTACATTTGATTTGTGCCCAAAAGGCCAGTTTTCCAATGGTACCTGTTAACCGGCTTCTTCTGGAAGTCCCAGAGTAATCGTGAATTTGGCTGCAGATTCCTCTACATTTCTTCAAGTGAAGAAGGTCTAAATTTATGAGACAGGTAAATGAAAAAATACATAAAGTTTATAGATTTACCTAAGTGTGCACAAGGCAGCATTATTTGTTCTGCTTTGAAATCAGATTTCTATACCAAATTCAGTAATAATTGGTCAAAGTCCAAATGCACATGTATTGTAAAGAGAAAGCAAGGTAGCTTATTAAAACTTTAGCACTGTTATTGAACATCAAGCCTTCATTTGTCATGCATGCATACAGAAATTATGCACGGTAGCTAGACAATATAAGACAGATGATGTATGATTTCTAATGAAAAACATTATATGCAATGTTCTAATTATATTAATCCTGCTGTAGGTGCTCATCTGAGTTGTTAACCAGCTAGAAAAAATTACAGGCCTCATATGTACAGATTAAAAGTGTTCAGTAGTTCAATTTTTATTTGAAACCTTGTTTGTGATTATAAAGTATAGGTAGGACCTCCCTTGTCTAGTATCCTCATGACCTGACTGGTCCTGATCAAGGGGATTTGCTGAATGAGGAGAGGTCCCTCCCTACATGGCCCATGCTACCCCCAGCTAGGACTCCAGATGAGCCCCACTGCTGCCTGCCTGGCCATGGCTTCCCAGGATGGAGCTCTGTGGCTGCTGAGGCTGCATGGCGGTTGGGGCTTCTGGGGCTGCGGCAACCACGGCTCTGCAGCCACTGCCAGCCCCCTGCTACTGCCCAGCAGCAGGGGCCAGAACTCACTGCTGCACCCCTTCCCTCAACACGTGGCTCCTGGCTGAGTTGCACCCTCCTGCGCCCCCACTCCTGCCCTGTGGCCCGACCTCCTTATACCTGGACTTTGTGGTCCAGGAACATCTGTGGTCCTGCTGGATTACAGATGTTGCCAGACTAGAGAGTCCCAGTTAAGGGAGCTACAACTTGTACATCAACTGTCTTAAATGCTTTTCAATGTTTTATCTTCCATGTGTCTTTGCAAGTTCAGGAATTGTTATTGGACAGCTTGGTATTTGATCTGACCTTGTTAAGATTATAATCATGCTGATCATTGTTTTGATTTTCTGTACATTCTCCCTTTGTCTCTCAGAGGAGGACTTGGCAGGACTCCAAGGCTATGTCTACACTACAACGTTATTTTGAAATAATAACTCCTGAAATAATGATTGTGAAATACTACGTCCACACTCAGAATCCCCATCGGAATTAGCACAGATCTACATCGAAATAGCACACCCACACTCATTGGAGCCTGAATCACGTTTAAAGCCACCCAGAAGCACTCCAGGCAGGGTATCAGGACAGCAGTCACTTCCTGGAGCTGCTGCCTGAGGCTGTTTGAAGCTTGTGCTTAAAGGGGCTCCCCTCTACAGCCATGTCTCACCTTTGCCTATCCCCCTGAGGGACTGCAAACACCATAGCACATGCTCTGGTTGCCCTTGTGGATTCCACAACCATGGAGCCTGACTGCAGTGAGCCTCGCTGGAGAGGTGGCTCAGCAGGGGAGGTGTATGTGGGATGGAGCAGCTCTGCGCTCCCTGGAAGCAAGACCCCGGCAAGGGGTGGGTGGAGGTAAAGAGGGTGGTGGCCCTTGCCCGGGAGTTGCTGTGGAACTTGTAGGCATGGGGGGGTGAACAAACTGGAAATCACTTTCCCCACTGCCACTCCAGAGCTAAGCTGAGGGGTGGAGACGCTTCCCTGTGCCAGCACTGTGCAGGGCTTAGCACATGCAGAGCTCAACTCCTCTTGGCCAGTGCCCCAGGCTGGGAGATCTTAGTCTTTTCTGGGGTGCTGGCCCAGCTGGGGGCAGGGAGGAGCCTGCCAGCCAATGCCGCTAGTGAGCTGAGAGCTCTGATGAGGAGCTGGTTCTCAGCACAAAGCTGGAAGGAGGTTGCACCTGCTGGTGGGGGTGGATACAGGAGTGTTAACTGGCCATTTCACCTTGACTGGTCTCTTAGGCTGTGTCTAGACTACATGGCTCCATCAATGGAGCCATGTAGATTGGGGTTGTAGGCAAAGGCAAATGAAGCCGCGATTTAAATGATCACGGCTTCATTTAAATTTACATGGCTGCCGTGCTGAGCCGATCAGCTGTTTGTCGGCTCAGCGCGGCAGCCATGTAAATTTAAATGAAGCCGCGATCATTTAAATTGCGGTTTCATTTGCCTTTGCCAAAAAAACAAATCTACATGGCTCCGTCGACGGAGCCATGTAGTCTAGACATACCCTTACAGTATGTGCTACATATCTGTGCTTAAAAATCAGTTTCACCTTGTATTTAGCTGTTACGCTGGGTACTTTGCCAGACCTGAAGAAGATCTCTGCATGATCTCTGCATTCTTTTGCCAACAGAATATGGTCCAATAAAAAGTTCTACTTCACCCACATTGTCTATAACAACATGACACATCACATACCTAACTAGTGCATAAGGAACAACAAACTTTTCTGGATATGACAGCTCACTCTGTGCCGTATTATTGGTATAGGATAAGATAATGCAGAAATAATAGAAAAATGAAAAATATGAAAACAGATTAAAAAAATAAAAAATCCATGGGAAACTGAATTTAATTCTAGTTATTTCTCTCATATAGGATACCTGATAAAATTACGCATATTCGAGTGAGTTCAATGGCAATCAATACACAGAATAAATGTTCAAATTAGCTTCAAGATGACTGAGTCCCTGTTGAAAGGAAATACTGCATAGCTGGTGTCTTTTTACTTACCTTCTTTAAAAGGTGACACACGCAGATATTCCCATACACCTCTCTCACAGGGAAAGGGGTGACTGAGCAACCTAAACCAACCCTCCTCCCTCCATGCCTGGCTGGGCTCCCAGGATGGACCCCCATCTCCTGTTACTTGTCACTGCATCTTCTCAAAGCAACATGTGGGGGCCACACAGGGTGACGGACCTCATTCCCCAGACATTTGTCAGAGATCACACCAGAACATGACAAGCAGCAGCTTTTGGCACTGCGCAGGAGGGAAGGGATGGGAGCTCCTTCCAGCTGAAAGATATGGGTGTGGGTGTGGGTGTAGGGATGACTTGGCCTGTATTTTTCAAGAGGTCATCTCTTCCCTCCCCCCAACCTCTATGGCTAGAAGCAGTTTCTCCCTGCATACCACCCTACTGTGCAAGCTGCAGGGCTGGATTAAGACCTTTGAAGACCTAAACACTGAAAAGATTATGGTGCCCCCCATATGTAATTCAAAATAAAAACAATACTATACCATAAAATCTCTTTTTTTTTGGTGCCCCTGCTTTGCTGGTGCCCTAAGCATGTGCTTAGTCTGCCTATTGGGTAATCCAGCCCTGGTGCGAGGGGATACAGAGGAGCAGCAGGGCTGGTGTGGGGAGGAGAGGTTAACCGGTACAGCAGGGAGAAGACAATGAGAGAGGAAGCATGTAAAGAGCTAATGGGTGTGCAGCAAAAGTGACAAGTAATTAGACACCACGGCAAGCCTTCAGAGCAAACTAGTCTTGCATACCCCCATTGTTAGCCACTAGACACCTCCCACTCACTGCTGGTAGGTGGATGCCTGGCAAGCAAGGATCTGGCCAGCAGTAGAACCCACAGTACTAATGGGAGGGGAGAGACAGAAAATATAGGACAATTTTCCCATTAAAAAAAAAGTAGGGATGTGCATAGGAGGGGTTAAAAATGGGGCTGTCCCTTTAAAAACAGGGCATCTATTTTACTCGGATTTCATGACATTTTCTGCTTTCGTCAAAACAATATTTTCCAAAACTACTTAGAAGACTCAACTCTAATTCTCAAATTATCTAACTTCATTATTTTAAGGAATAAAATGGGAGTATATTTCAAAAGAGCCATTTTGTTCACTCCTATTTTAGTCTGTACTGGGCATTTTTCTGTTATGTCACTGTTCACTCCATAGCTGTAGGCACAATTCTGTATGCTTTGCTTAGGAAAAACTAAAAACATAGAGCCTTTTTTCACTCAAAAAAATCCTATGAACATTCTGCCTAAATAAGTAAAACAGAAGGATTTGGTCCAATGAGAGTTTTATTTGAACCAAAAATGCGGCTTGGGATCTAAGCCTTTTTCTAATATAGTCAAGCAAGGAGAAGTTAGGAGCAAAATGTTTGCTGTAATCTTTTACCTTGGCTACAGTAAAAGGAACAAGAGTACAGCTGATAACTGCTCTTTTAAAGATTTGGTATACTAGGATGCTAAGCTTAGAATGGCACCAGCTACTTCTCTAGCACTGCTTGCATGATGCAGTCTGTACCTCGTGATTTGTAATGTGTGACATTTTTTAGAGCTTATCAAAATGGTTTGAATTTTGATTTTTTTAATGAAAATTTCCATCCCAATTTTGACAAAAGGGGAAAACTAACTAAATATTTGTGAAAGTGTTCATCCAAACTAGAATTCATATGATGAAGTTAATGTTTATGGAAACAATGAATACTACATGTATTCTAAGGATGCCTTTCATCACAGTTTTCAAAATATCTTTTTAGAGGTTATTTTAAAATAATATTTTATTACTCTATTGATGAACTTTTAGAAACAGAGCACATTTAGAAACATAAAAGACTTGAAAGTGTAATTTGATAAGTGTGTCAAAAGTTGACAGTCTTTCTCCTGCACGTCTTTTTTAAGCTTTATTTGACAGTCATTTTTATATAGCATCTGACACATTCAGTCTTCCTGCTGTAGCTTTTTTTATATCTCTGAAATCATTTCAGTCTCTGTTTTTAAACTACATATAAAATATTTGATCAATTCATTATAATTTCTCTTCCTAGCCACATACAATTGATGTTACCTTATTTGAATATTCTAAACAACTAATCATCCATTTATGTTCATCTTGACTTTTTGTCTCTGGGTGTCTCTTCAAACTGGTTGGAAATCAGAATTTCCGCTCTGTGGGGAATTCCAACTATTTGACATTTGTTTTGAATTGGAATGCATAGGGTGGAATTAGGCTCTACAGAGCACAAAGTGCACAGAAGGATAGGATCCCAGCCTTGGTCTACACTAGGACCTTATTTCAAAATAACCCCCCCCAAGGCCGAATTTATAAGCAGTGCGTCCACACTACCAAGGCTGTTATTTCAAAGTAATGGGCCACAAAATTCGATCTATGCACTCCTGATTTTCATAAGGAGTAATGCTAATTCCAAAATAGTAATTTTGAAATAACATTAGTGTGGACATTCTGGACCCACTAATTCAAAATGATTGGCCTCTGAAGGCCTCCTGCAGCTGCAGCTCTGACCGCTCTGGTCACACCAGGCATCTCCAATGCTCTCCTCCTGTGGAGCTCTGAAAGTCCCGGGAAAAGGAGCAGGGCTTCTTGCATATGGCCAGCTGCACAAGCACCATGTGAGTGACAGGACCCAAGAGACTGATGAGCAACCCCAGTGCTCCCTGGGAGCCTCCGATTGCTGCCAGCACTTTTGCTGCTCTCACAGCCTCCACTGCCTAGGGACACAGAAGAGCTCTGGCCTGGACTGGTGTGGACCTCATTTGGGTGTGAGGGGAGGAGTCCAACCTCCAGGATCTCTGCACCAAGAAGTGCAATGTCGACATCTATGGCAGGGTTGTCACTAGCTTGGCTGGAAAAGGTCACAGCAGGACTCTAGAGCTATGTCAGCTGAAAATAAAAGAGCTGCACCAGGCCTACCACAAGGTCAATGGAGGGATGATAGAAGTTACTACAGAGAACTTTCTGGGTGTCTGGCTGGTGAGTCTTGCCCACATGCTCAGGGTTTAGCTGATTGCCATATTTGGGGTCAGGAAGGAATTTTTCTCCAGGGTAGATTGGCAGAGACCCTGGAGGTTTTTTGCCTTCCTCCATAGCATGGGATACAGATCACAGCTGGAGGATTCTCTGCATCTTGGGGTCTTCAAACTATTTGAAGGCTTCAATATCTGAGATATAGGTGAGAGGATTATTCTAGGAGGGGATGGGTGAGATTCTGTGGCCTGTACTGTACAGGGGGTCAGACTAGATGATCATAATGGTCCCATCTGACCTTAAAGTCTATGAGTCTATGAGCAGAGCAGATGGTCTGGAGTGACACCGCACCCAGGCTGCTATTTTGAGTAGCTGGATGCCATCCTGGGAAGGGGGGCAGTTACCTTTCCCGCCATTGTCGTCGAGTCCGGCAAAGACACACCTGGCTGGACTGCATTAGGGTGGGATGGGTGAGGAGGAGGAGGTCAGCCAGGCAACCATGCCCGCAAGCCAGAAGCTCCTCCTCACCTTGGAGATGGTCTCCTCCCCCCGCCCACCAGGATATCTCCCACACTTCTGATGATCTTGGAGTGGGCACTTCTGGAGAGTTCCCTACATTCCCTATCTACACGTGAGTTCAAGCAACCAGAACACAAATTGGCAAGTGCTCTTTTCTGGCCTGTGAGGGGGGAGGCAGTGGAGGATCGGCTTGTGAGATGTGGCCATAGAGAGGAGCCCCTGTAAGTGTAACCCACACACCTAGTGTGGTTACTGAGTACTGCAAGTGGCACCTAGACCACTGCAACAGTTAAGCTCATGAGACCTCTACAGCATGGGCTGGGAGCCAGCTGGCTTTTAGCTCAGAGGCTCCCTATAGTCAGCTCCCGAGGTCCCAAGTTCAAATCCACCTTGGTGGTGATTACATAAGCACATGTCACAGCTTTCCAGACCAAGTAGCCCACAGGGAGTATCTGCAATGCTGGTGCCCACCCCAGAGTGCTTCCGAGGACTTTAAGTCCAACGCATGCTCCATTCCATATGTATATACTAATTCTGAGGCTTCCCCATAGTGAGGACATGCTAGTTTGAATTTGTTAAATCGGGAGTTCTTAAGTTGAATTTACTAATTTTGAAATGGTTTCCTAGTGTAGACATGATCCTATAGATTTATAACCTGACATGCCATGCACTAAGTCTCTGTCATGCACTCTGCCATGCACTAAGTCTCTTAAATATTACCAGAATTTTGGCCCAAATCTCTTTCTCAATACAACATTCTTATTAAAATAATTCAGTTACTCTAAGAAGTCTCAGAGGGGTAGCCATGTGGAAACAGATTAACAAGTACCTGGAAATCACCTACTTTCAGACAGACCCAACAAGGAAAATAATAGAACACCACTGATCATCATCTGTAGCCCCCAGCTTAAACCCCTCCAGTGCATCATTGACAAACTACAACCTACCCTGGAAAATGACCGCTCACTCTCACAGACTTCAGGAGACAGGACAGTTCTCAACTATATACAACCCTCTAACTTGAAACAAATACTTACCAGCAGCCACAAACAACACCACAGAAACCCTCACCCAGGAACCTACCCCTGCAACAAACTCTGTTGCCAACTCTGTCCATACATTTATACAAGCAACACCATCACAGGACCTAACCTCATAAGCCACAAAATCATGGCTTATGTACATGTACATCCTCCTTATGTACAACAACTATACATCCTCCTATGTGATATATGCATTTTAATGCCAACGATGCCCCTCTGCCATGTATATTTGGCCAAATCAGTCAGTCTCTATGCCAAAGGATAAATGGATAACCATCAGACATCATGAACTGTAATACACATAATGCTGTGGGGAAACACTTATTTTTTTAACGTCCTTGGACATTCAGCAATGTATTTAAAAGTAGCCATTCTTCTACGAAGGAATTTTATCACCCAATTATTGAGGAAGACTGCTGAACTGGAATTTATTTATAAATTTGACACTGTCAACCTGGGCTTGAATAAAGATATTAACTGCGTTTAATATTAAAATTAAATGCTTTACAAAGGCAATTTCCCCTGCTTTTGATATTCACATTTACACATCAAAAGCTATAAATGGGACACACCCAGCTTGACTCAATTAGCGTCATTAGCACTACAATTGTACTACAATTGAAAATTAACTGCTTTTGCTGTTATATATACTCTGGATTCTGTAATTTCCACTCCAGATCATCTGATGAAGTGGGTTTTATCCATGGAAGCTCATGGTGTACTATAATTGTTAGTCTTTAAAGTACCACAGGACTAGTCATTGTTTTTTTAGTTACTCTAAGAACTCAGAAAGGACTTCAAGAGTGGGCCCATACAGAATAAGTTTACAATGCTAACAAATATGCCAAGCAAACATAACAATAGGTAGTGCCATCAATCCCGTTAATAGACATAATTCAAAATTGATTACCTTCATTCCTTGATAGGCATGAAATACAAAATTGTGTTATAGTAAATCATAAGGGTCTGTGTATTCAATCCACTCACACAACTGCTGCTGCCATCAAGGACTTTACTGAATACAGTTTTTAGGGTATAAGAGAAATAAATGTGAAAAATAACTGGTTTGGGACTAAGAATTTGAAAAATGTAGCATTTAGCACAAATCTATTCTTGGTGTTGGACTAGGAATAGAATATTACTTGGAGCAAAGTAATAAAGCAATGTCTGATTACATTTAGTGTAGAAAGAAGAAAGGGAAAGTTAATTCTATTACTACTAAACAGAAGAATGATTATTATGACTTACATTTATAGACTGGCTTTCAACCCTAAGGATTCCAAAGTATATACTCAAACGTTATATAGTAAGAATTTCTTCACACCTCTTTGCATTGACATCTAGCAACTGCTTATAATAACACTACACAAAAGCTGATGAAAAGAGAAAAGTACTTGACTCAATGGTAACCATAGAGTTAATTTTAGATAAATAGAATGTAATTACTTGAGTTTCAATTTGAGCAGGACACAACAGTTAATACTGATTACTATTATGAACAATATGATGGGATCTTTAATAATGATGAATAGTTTAAAAAAAAACCCTCAGGGAAAAGCCATAAATGGTGTCCTTTTAGATTTTATATGGATAATATCCAGCATTTTTTGGTGGTGATTTATTTATTCTTTCTTGGTTTGGCTGACATGTATCAGTGAGTGAGATTGAGAACTGAAAGTTCATCAGTTATTTGAAACTGAAATGCTTTTAGCTAAATGCCAGGGTAAAATGAGTAGCTCTCTGCCTGAGAAGGTCAATACCAGAATTATTCATCTTCTGTTAGTAAAGTTAGGCCTCAAAATGATTATCAATTCCCCTCTATTTCTTCTCCATGTTATCAAATCAGCCTTCCATTCTCTTAGAAATGCAGTTCATGTGAAACATCACCATTTACATGCTGATGTATGCAGTGTGCCTTAATTCATGCTTTGCAGATTTCATTGTTATATTTGACTCCTTCAAAGCACTTTCAGAATGTAGCTCTTCCTCTGAAAAGATGGGCACTAAAATCCATATACACTTCACTCCTGTCCTTAAGTCACTTTGTTGATTGTTTTTGAAACTCCAAATTTATGTCAGAATTTCATTAAGATTTATTGTGCCAGACTCTGAAATGACTTTTGGACCTGCACTGATAGGACAGGGTACTTTGCCATCAGGATAGATGAGTCCTAATGCAGCTGCCGTAATAGAAGAAGAATTCAAATGAGTTTAGAATTAGAATGTATACCTCCTTTTGACTCTTCCTCAAGAAAAAGAGAAAAATGAATCATATGTTACCTTCTTTAAGCCCCCAGGCTATGTCTAGACTATACCTCTCTGTCCACAGAGAAATGTAGATTAGGCACATCGAAATTGCTAATGAAGCAGGGATTTAAATATCCTGTGCTTCATTAGCATAAACATGGCCGCCACTTTTTTTTTCGAAACGGAGCTTTTTTGGAACCCCCCCCCCCCCGCCGCAATCTAGACACGGATCTGTAGAAAATAAACCCTTTTTTGACAGATCCTGTAAACCTCAGGATCTGTCAAAAAAGGATTTATTTTTGACAGATCCATGTCTAGACTGCCATTTTGGTTTTTTTCCAAAAAAGCTCCATTTAGAAAAAAAAGCGGCAGCCATGTTTATGCTAATGAAGAGTGGGATATTTAAATCCCTGTTTCATTAGCAATTTCGATGTGCTAATCTACAGCTCTTTGTCGAAAGAGAGCTGTTGTCTAGACACAACCCTAGTGGTATTCTCTGTCCTCCTTGCCACTCTTCTCTGTCATTCCTTGCCACTCTCCCTTTCAGCTTATTGAGTGTTTATCCTCCTGCCTGGGCTGTTTTCTGGTCACATTTATTGGCAACCTTCCACATGAGTATGGCAGATGTTTAGAAGAGAAAACCATTAAGCAGTGGGAATAGTAAAAGGAGAAGTGGAAGACCGCAGGAGAGAGGAAAGAGAAAGGATAAATAATTATCTATTAAAATTGCTTGTGCAGACTTCAGAGGGGTGCTGTAATTCACTGAAGTCTTGCAAGAAGAAGCAGATGTTATAGAGAGGAAAGCTGTGAATAAATAAGGGTAACAGGGGAAGTAAGAGGGAGGCTCTGAGAGGCTGGTAGGAGTTGAAGGAGGATTTTAAGCAGCCAGTAGAGCCAAGAGAGAATAGCTGACAATAGGAGAGGGGAATTAAAGGGCTTGTCTACACTGTGAGGAAAAAACAAAAAACAAAAACAAAATCAATAGGAACAAGTCTCAGAGACTTGAGTCAGTCAACTTAGACACTCCTTTACCATGGCTGAGAGCCTGAGTTCCAGCCCATATGCAGGCACAGTGGTGTGAAAGGTGCCAACCTTCCCCCCCGCCCTTGGTCCCTCAAGTAAGCAGTAGTGTGCTGCACGAGCCTCCCTCCCCCATGCTCTGGCAGGCTGGAGGAAGGCTGGGGCTGATTTTCCCTCTTACTTGGAAGACCATGGGACGTGCATTCCCACCTTTGCAGCCCACATTTACCAAACAACCCCCCCCTTCCCGCCCCCCAAAAATTCTGCATATGGGCCTGAGATGAGAATGATGAGACCTGGAGCAGGAATATTTAAACTGCTATTTTTAGCTCAGGGCATCAAGTCATTTAAACCTGGGCCCAGAGACTTGCTGCTGTGGGATTTTTGTTTTCGTTCTGCAGTGATGAGATGCAGATGAGGAAAACGAAAGAAAGAAATGGGGTCGCTGAAAAAGTATCTCAGAAAGGATAGTGAAATGGAAGAAACATAAATGGGGCAATGGCCTGAGAGCTCAGAAAGAGGACTAGAGTGGTAGGGAGTATCTGAAAAGTACTCAGGGAAGCTGAGAGCAGACCAAGTGATCAGAGCTGATAAAGAAGCAATGAAGCTTGCTAGAGAATTGCAGAGGAATTGGGAACAGCAGTAGAGCTGTATAAAGGGATTGCAATGGCTCAGAAAAATCCTTTGCAAACACTCTAGCTAGCTCCTATTTTACAGATTCCAAGTTGACTTAGAACACTTGCCATGGCTCATCGCAAGTTTGTTCCTTTTTTCCTTCAGTCTTCTTCTTGCTATATTTATTCCTACGTTAGTCTAACTTTTGCTACATTACTTTCATATAAGGTTCTTGTTTGATGTCTTATTTATGAGATGTCAGGCTTCACAAAATAATTTAATAAATGTGATTATCTATTCCAAACATATAGGAGAATATCTCTTTACCATTAATTTATTTTAAACAGTTGTGTTGTGTTAGTTATTTCCTGTAATAATATCTGTTCCCTTTTACTTGTGTGGGTCTTTCCTTTCCATAAGTTTTACATTATTTGATTTTTGTTCATATCACCATATATTATAGGTAGGCCCGGGTAGCTCTGCCTTATACTGAGGTGTTCCATCATTTCCCATTAGAATACACTATTTTCAGTTGCTTAGAACTTTGCCAGCTTTATTTTTTTTTGTTAAAATATTCCAACGTGAGTGTTGGAATAAGCTGCAAGCCTACTTGCACGAGGAGTAACGGTAGTTCGAATTAGAAAGCCTAATTCGAACTACCTACTCCGTGCCGCGTGTAGCCGCGGGCACGGAGTCCGAACTACCGGGATTTAAAAATGGCGGCGCCCGGCAAGATGCAAATGAAGCCCGGGATATTTAAATCCCGGGATTCATTTGCAACTTCGATTGACTACATTAACCACCCTTGTTCGAACTGGGGTGGTAGTGTAGACATACCCAGGGAGTGGATGGGGAGGGCTGGGAATAGCTAAGGATGGAGGCTGGAAGTATGTGGGAGTGGGGACTGAGAATGAAGTAGACTGGGATGGGGAGTTTTAAGGCATGAAACTAGGGCTTATTGGGCAAGGAGCCGAGGAGTAAGATCAGAAGCTGGAGGAATGGAGACTGGGACTAACGAGGTGAGGAGAATAGGACTGGGATGAGGATGCAGCTGGGGTATGGCTAGAAACTAGTTGGGGTGGGGCAGAAGAGTCTATTCTCACTAGGTAGAACACTTACTAGTAAGTCCTGGAATGGAACTCAAAATCCATGAGTCTCACCTTTCTTTTCCTTTCACTTCATTTCTGTGTAATCTACTGTCAAAGTGACTCATTTTCCTCTAGCACACATTAATTTAGGGTCTAACAACCTATTGCTGGTATGAATTACTTCAGTAACTTGATTTGCAGAAGTCCCTACAGAGGACTTAAATGTTCGACCCCAATGACAAACCATGTGGGTGTCAAAAACTTAATAATCAACAAATAGCAGCACTTTAGAGATTAAAAAGAACATGAAGATAGTATCATGAGCTTTTGTGGGCACAATTCACTTCTTCAGATGCAATATAAAATTACACGAGAAATTATGTTAAAAGAACATTAATATAGCAAAGTCAAGCACTTGACAATTAGGATAATTCAAGAATTAAAGTTGCAGGTGCAACTTTAATTCAGACCCCTTCTGTGTATGAATTATGACACAGTCTTTAATTACATGATCATTTACTATTTTTTTTCTGTCCTGCTCTGGGGATAAATCAGAGTTGTGTACTGAATGAGGCTGTTATGTGTAAAATCCCTAGTACATTTGTTACAAAAAAAATATGGTGTTTTTCTGAATAATACAGGATATTACAGGAAATAGAGGACAATCTGAAAGGACAAATTAAAGCCACCCTGAAGAACTAGGTTCTGTCTTTCCTTCTACCACAAAGTTCCTGAGCAATGCTCAGCAAGTCATGTAAACAAATCTTTAAACAGGTGGTCAGTAACGTCATGTTCTTCATTTTCTTGGTGCCCCACTTGATATTCTGGGAGTCTGACTTGCAGAAGTGCCAAGTACCCCTTGCTGCTGCTGAAGTCAATGGTGCTGTGCTTTGAACATATAAGATGGAATATAATACCATATAACCTAAAAAAATCATGTCCAAGGTGTCCCAAAGTAAACAAAAAATTGGTTTGTATTTTTGACCACATCTCCGTGCCTCAGTTTGCCCTTGTAAATGGGGCTAAAACCCATCATCCAACAGAGATGTTCTGAAAATAAATTCATTGTTTGTGAAGTACTCAGGGGTGGTCCTAGACTAGCTGCCAGCAACTGGCACCCTAGGTGAACGATGCAATCGGCATCCCCACCTCCAAACCCCTCCATGATATTGCGCCACCATTTGGCTCCCCATTTAACTTGGTGCCTTAGGCGACTGCCTAGTTCGTCTATATGGACAGGCCGCCCCGGAAGTACTTGGATACTGCAATGATGAGCACGACAGAAAATGCTCATTTTTTGCACTGAATGAGGCAGGGGACTTGTGGAAAAATTAGCAGTGTAATTTATAGTGTATCATAGTACGCATGCCCAAATAGGCTGAATTAAGGTTGCACCAACTCCCTTAATTCTGGCATCTCCTAACTATCGGGTACTTGATTTTCCAATTTTAATAATGATCTTTTCTCATGGGTTTGTTATTGTTTGTTGTTCCAAGTCATTAGATATAGGAATGGGAGCATTTTAATTACATTTACTGTTTCAACTTGAATAGATTTTTCATTGCTTGCCTACTGTATTAATTAGGTTCAGTGAGTGAATTATCCCCCTTCTGCCGTGTTTCTGAGGAACTCAGTAAGAAAACATTCTAGTGGACACATTAATGAAATGAAGTGTGTTTTGATGCATGAGTGAGCTTGAGAATCACACTGAAGAAAACAAATGATATTTTTACTTTACACATTCATTTAGACAGAATCATCACCCTAACTGATTATCAGAGAGAAGCTGAGTGCTGGTCCATTTTCATTCCTGGTCTAACTCAAATAATTTAATGGTCTGAATCAGACCAGCGTGTTATCTTTGACAAACTCAACAGCATAGCTCCAAATACCCATGTATGTGATGCATGTATGCTGTCTGCTGAGTAGGAAAGTTTCTCTGAAAGCATGTCACTATAAGGTAATTCCATGAAAGGCAATAATTCAGTAAAGTTTTTGTGAGGCTGTCACTAGTACTGTGTGAGTCAAAAACCATGTACAACTTGCCAAGCATTGTATTTTGTTGGGAACTCCAAGCCCCAGCCTTTGTTTGACAGGATTGCATCTTCTTCAAAATATTCATCACTTACGCACTTCCTATCAACTGTCCTGTCCTTCCTAAGAGTCTCCTGCAACTTATCTTTCACAGGATTCATCTGTACATGCATCTGACGAAGTGGGTCTTTGCCCACGAAAGCTTATGCTCTAACACTTCAGTTAGTCTACAAGGTGCCACAGGACTCCTTGCCGCTTTTGCAGATTCAGACTAACATGGCTACCCCTCTGATACTTGACAGGATTCATTTTGCAACTCCTGTCCCCTCCCTTTTCAATGCTACTGCCTGGCAGAAGAGGGTCATCAAGTCCTTTCTCAGATTCCTGGGTATGCTCTGTTAATCACTCCACACATTTTTTATGTTTACAGTGGTCACCCAGTTGGTTGACCTGTCCCTCTGAATTGCAGGGACTTTGAATGACAGGGTCCTGCTTTCTTTATACTGAGCCTGCAGCTTCTTGTACCACAAGCTCCTTAATATGGTAAAAAGAGATGTTCTGGCCAAAAGTCACTTTAAAACTAGTTTAAATATTACAAGGTTATCCAGGTCAATGCAGACACTTAAGGTGTGTCTAGACTACAGGAATTTTTCACAAAAAGAGGCCTTTTTTCAAAAAATCTTTACCTGCGTCTAGACTTCTGCCGCGTTCTGTTGACAGTAAATCGAAAGAATTCAGCGGTTTTGTCTACGGCAGTAAACCTTGTTTTACGAGGAATAACGCTATTTTCGACAGAGATCTGTGGAAAAAAGGTATGTGTGGACACGGGGAAGATTTTTTTCTTGAAAATAAAGGTCTCCTGGAAGAAGCCCTGGTAGACATTCCTTGCCAGACCTTTCACCTCTATTGTTCCTGCCTGTAGCCAACTTTTAAAGGCACAGGCACCCAGGAGTAGCATTGTGACAGCAAGCCAGGACCCTGGCTGCTCGGCTCTTGCTGGTAGGCCCACTCAGAGCCATGTCCCAGGCACAAGGCCCCCCCAAAATCCCCCTGCCCCTTCCAGAGACATATCCCTGCACCAAGCCAGGGGCACCAAGCGCCGGGCACTCTCATGGTCTGGGCCAGAAATCCAAGCCCTCTTGGAGCTCTGGTCCAAGGAGGAGTCTCTGCAGGCCCTGCAGTCCAGGAGGAGAAATGTGGACATTTATGCCCGAATGGCTGATGGCCTTGCAAAGAAAGGCAATCACCCCCGCATACTAGATCAAGTCAGAGCAAAGGTCAAGGAGCTGCATCAGGGGTACGTTAAGGCCCGTGAGTGCAGCTCCTGCTCTGGGGAAGCAGCACACTATTGTGTGTATTATGAGGACCTGGACCAGATCCTGGGGGGAGGGGAACCCCTGTATCTAGAGAAGGTTGTGGAGTCTGGGATGGAGACACCTATGCGGCAGTGGCCGCAGCTCCAGGATGACATCACTGAGGACCAGCAGCTCCAAGTTGAGGAGGAGGAGGACACCAGGAGCACAGTGACTCTCACCCAAGAGCTGGACACCCAGATGCAGGAGGCCTCCCAGACAACTTCAGACACTGGGGAGGGAACATCAGGTAAGTGCTGTGAAGGTCCAACACACCCAGGGCAGGGGAGGTGGGAGCAAAGTGGATGGTGCGGTACTGTGACGTGTCATGCTGATCACCGCCTGCAGGGGCGCCACTCATGGCTGACCACAGGGAGAGCTGTCCTATCCCTTCACCCGCATGTGTGCGAGGCACCACCTGCTCCTGCAGACAGTGATGCCAGGTGCAGACATGGGTTGGGGGCCCTGGTATTGCCACACAGCTTCAGGTCTCTCAGCAATCTGTGGGAACCCCAACTGTGGCCTGACACTTGTCTGTGCTGCTTGACCATGGTGTGTGTGTGGGGTGGGAAGAGAGGCAGGATGGTGGCCTGTGCTCCTTCTGGGTTCCAGGGAGGCTGTGGCTACTGGCCAGGCCGCACAATGCCTTGCTGAGAGCACATGAGCATCCCCTGAGCCTAGGTCAGGCACTGACTGCTGAGAAGGAGGGCATGCCCTCTCCGGGAAAGTGTGAGCATGCATGATTGATGACTTGTCCCTCTTCTCCTCCACAGCTGGGCCAGCTGTCCAGAAGGGGTGTGCCACACCTGTCTCACCACCCAGACAGCTGCATGGAACCCGTTGGCACTGGTGCACATACTGGACCTGACACGCCAGCACATCTCGGTCCTGCAAGGGATGCAGGAGACATTTATGCAGAGGATGCAGGCAGAGGCAGAGTTCGTCCAGCAGCGCACTGCAATTTGCACTGCTATCTGGGAAGCGATGGCCTTCGCAGGTCCTGTCACTGTTCCTGCTTCTCCTGCTCATCCTGCCCCCTCACTTCCTGCCCCCCCTCAATCCCTGCCATCCCAGACCCAGGTGCAGCCCCATCTTCTGGCCAGCCCCCTACTGTCCCAGCCCATATGCATGGCCGTCTCCGAGCAGGCCCCTGTACCTGAGGTGGCAGGAGCTCTTCATCCAAGCGGTACAATGTAGCCAGACAGGAATCCCCCCTGTAACATCCATCTTTGTTTGCCTGGAAGCATACAGGGCACACAGAGCAGTAAAATCAGCATAGTCTTTGAAAGCCTTGACAGGAGGCCCAGATATGCTAGCTCACCCAGTGACCCTGGACAACTGTAAGCAGAGATAAGAGGGTGGTTGAACTAATCACTGGTGAAGAGGCTGCCGAGGAGTGCCCTTGACTGAAACCCATATTGATACGATCACCCACTCATCCGGGGGGGGGGGGGGGGAGGAGGAATCTCCTGCCCAGCAAAGAATGTCCAATACTCCTAATTTAGATCTCTCTCTCTTACAAGTGTAAATTATTTGAAACTCCCTTGTGAGAACTGGCGCCACAAAGACAGACCTGTACAATTTGGCATCTTAGATAAGAAAGAGGATATGGGTCCCTAGGGGTATAAAGATGGGTCCAGCAGCACACTCACTCTGAGTGTTGATCTGCCATCTACCTGCTGGCCGGGTTAGGTGTTTGAATTCCCAAGGTTCAATGGGGACACCCACCTCTCATTCGTCTTTCCGAGGAACTGAGGGACCGACCCTGGCCTGACCCGCTGGAGTCGAGAGGCACGGAAGGTGGTAAAAATTATACCTGTATGTGTCCTTTGTTTAAGTATATACATAGTATTAGAGCTCTTTAAAGATTAAGCTGTCACTTGGTACCATTATTTTCTATCTTCCTTTTCCTTTGTAACCATTTTAAGATCTATATTTGCTAGCAGTTAAGAAGTAGAGCAATAGCCATTGTAACCACATGCTTTATAAGCCTTGTTAATAAACCTGTAACTGGTTAAGTTTTAACCTGACTCCTTCAGTTGCTGTAACAGAACCAAGCACAATTTAAAAGGACTCCAGCCGGTCATAAGGGACAGATACAGGCAGAGCTGGGCGTTTGGATAATGTCACTTCCAGAGGACAGATCCGTGGGGCATCTCTCAGCCTTCCTGAGGCTGCCCGCTGCAAAGGGATCATGTATCCTAGTAGTCAAAATCTGAGGTGTAATAAGCTCTCCCTGTAAACTCCGGGGTGTCTTTCAGCCTGTTGGCTGCCCGCTGCGATGGGACCCCGGTCCTAGCGGTTAAAGACACGGACGTTAAACTTTGGGGCGTCTGTCAGCCTATTGGCTGCCCGCCGAGGGACCCCAGTCCTAGCGGTCAAAGACACGGATGTTAAACTTCTCGGGGCGCCCATCAGCCTCCATAGGCTGCCCGCTGCAACGGGACCTTGCGTCCCAGCAGCTGAAGACTCGGGTGTAACACACACACACACACACTGCCCTGACCATCGGCTGACACACCCTCAGACCTGAGCCTCCCACCCCCCTTGCAGGTTTACATCCCCCTTCCCAACAGTGAGAGTCAGTAAGGGAAGCACTTTAATTTGTTAACAAACAGTTTATTTTCCTTTACAAAAGACGTACCCTTAGAGTGTGTCTACATTGCACTGTTATTTCAAGATAACTAGCATTTCAAATTAACAATGCAAGGGTCTACACTGCCATTCTGTTATTTTGAAATAATTTAAAAATAATAGACATCTTATTCCAAAATCTGTAAAGCTCATTCTATGAGGAATTCTGCCTATTCTGAAATAGCTATTTCAAAATAATGCGTGTGTAGATGCTTCACTGCTGCCATTTTGAATAGCACCTCATGAGGGTCAATTCTAAGTTATTTCTCCCCAGTGCCTCCTCGGGCTCTAAACTGAGATATCATGTCTATATTAGGGAAGCCTTCCTTGGACTAATGTTGAGGCTTCCCTGCAGTGTAGATGTGCTATTTCGAAATAACTATTCCATGAAAACTTATTTCAAAATAAGCATGCAGTGTAAACATACCCTTAGAAAATAATCAATGGCAATTCAATCAATATTATTTTATGTCATACAATAATTAAAAGGGCAAAGGCTGATTTAAAAAAAATTGTGAGCTAAAGTGATTGAAGTTAGGATGCATAAAGAAGCACTGATTGTTTAGTGGTGTCAGTGAATGGAGGAAACTGTTCAGATGTGCTGGTTTAATCTCTGGGACTTTTGACTGAGGTGCATAGTATGTCTTGACTTGTTATGCTGGTTTGTCATTAGCTGGTGCTGACTTCATTTAACACAGTATATTTCCATTCTTGTAAAAGTGTAACTATGATTCCTGGATAACAAAGGGAATGTACATTTAAAGTAATTAATAGGGAGGGTCTAATTAATTTAGTCTAATTTAAAACCTACTTGAATTCTAATATTACTGGTTTCACATTCTTCTTAGGAAAGATTGTGGAAAGGGAGCAGAGGCAGGGGAAAAATGAGAGTAAAGTGGAGAATGGAAGAAGAGATCAAGCAGAAAGGATAATAAATATATTGAAATGGGAAAAGAGGAAGTCTGAGAAAAAATATAGTGGAAATTAAATACAGTAAGTCAGACTCTTAGCTTGTGTAAATGCTGTTCAGTGGAGCTTGATTTACACTAACTAGGGATCTTGCCCTGTATATGCACATTGTGTCTATGAATATGCATAAATGTGCTTTATACGCCCCATATACATGTGCTTTATACACCCCATATACAAGGTATTTGCTTGTGCCAAGCAGGCTTCTGATGGCACTGATGGGTATTTCATAGAATCATAGAATACTAGAGCTGGAAGGGACATCAAGAGATCACCAAGTCCAATCCCCTGCCCTCACGCCAGGACCAAGCACTGTCTAGTCTAGAACAAAATATAGGACTATGTAGCACTTTAAAGACTAACAAGATGGTTTATTAGATGATGAGCTTTCGTGGGCCAGACCCACTTCCTCAGATCAAATAATGGAAGAAAATAGTCACAACCATATATACCAAAGGATACAATTTAAAAAAAATTAACACACATGAGGTGTCTGTCTACCCTGCTCTTAAATATCTCCAGCGATGGAGATTCTACAACAAATTGCCCTAAGCAATTTATTCCAGTGTTTAACCATCCTGAAGGTTAATGTTCCTAATGATGCCACAAACTTCCCTTTCACTAGACGTTGCTTTTTTGTTGTTGATGATGATGAAGAAAGAACTCTGAACATCATGACGTGCTCATCCTGAGAAACAGCATATGTACATGTGCACCAACAGGCAATCCTGACGTCAAAAACTCCTCTTGCCATTCAGAAAAGAACCATCCATTTTACATAAACTCAGTGTTAACTGAACTTACCTTACAGGGCAGGAAATCTTCCACAGATACTGAGAAATGTTAAAGGGCCAGTACTCCAAATATTATCAGATCTTTGGACTAAGCAGAGCTCTTGGAAATATTGGTGGCTGACTCCCCTGATTATAAACAGGTGTTCAGTTTTCCCAAACTTTGATATAGCAACAGGGGGCTTGGCGCATAACATTTTAAACTTTTACTAATAATTTACTGTGCGTATTTGGAGGAAAGTTGGTAGACTGGATGTACACAAATCCTATCACTATGTCCATTGGTAAGGATAGCAGCATGAAGTATTTGGAAGGATCCAAACCTAACTTATCTGGAACCCCCTGAAGAACATGAGTTTGATTTGGATAACAAGATTTGGATAAGATCTGGCCAATCTAAGTTGTATTGCACGCTCATTTTCCTAAAGGGGACTGCTGTATTACTCTACATAGTGAGAGCTTTCATACAGGTTGTGACTTTTTTGTGATTGCTCATATTATGCAAATAGAACTGAAATGCTTCTTTGCCTTGTCTGGTTGCTGGAAAAAAAATATCCACACATCCTCAGTGGAATGCAAGAAAGCAACTGAACCAAAATGATGTACAGTGCTCACAAAAGCTCATTTTCCAAGGAGATAAAAGGGATTGGAGAGTAAACTGTGACTTGTTGCTAGCTGCAGCCTTAAAGCAAGAAACCAAAATTAAAGAAGCTAGGGCAAGGCCAGAGGCATTGAAAACAAATTGTAACAATACTGCTCCAAGAATAGAGGAGCTCACATGGAGTTTGCGACCTGGTGTAATCACTACTAGTTTCTTGCTACTGTCTTACAAGTTTTTAATGAATGTTCCACTGAAGAATGGCCACACAATTGTAGCTGTGCCTCCCAATACCTTTTGACATTAACACTTTTTGAATTTCAAATCAAAGCTTCTGCAGTCTTTATTGTATTTTGGTTTTATTCAGGAATTAATTAAGGTTGTTTTCCTCTCCCCCTCAACTATACATGGGCGAAACAAATGAGAAGGCAAAGCAGCTGGTGCACTAAGCTTCTGAAAGGTAGTTGTGTTAATCTGTTTCTGCAAAAAACAACAAGAAGTTTGGCGGCACTTTAAAGACTAATAAATGTATTAAGGTATCAGTGCATAAGTGCCACTGAACTGCTTGTTGGTGCTCTAGGCTCTGTCAACTCATGTATGAGCAAAACAAAACAAAGTGTTTAATTGTTAAATATCTGATAGTCACTGTGGAGAACATGGAGTATTCTGTATTTTTATAAAAATTGTGACTCGGTTTACCCTCTCTCTACTTGTTTGGTCTCAAGGAATTAATTTCTTACCAGAGACACAGTTGGTGTTCCAGAGACAGGGAGAAGCACCTTATTGTCTGTCTTGAAATGGGACAGTTGTTAAAGACCATCAACAACTCAACAAGTCTCACCATAAATAGTAGAAGAGTGGAGTAGCTGCAATTTGGGTAGGACCAGTTCTCCCTCAACTTGTTTGCAGGAAGAGTAGGGCTCAAATAAATAGAAAATCCCACAAGAGGGAACAAAGGAACCAGGAGTTAATGTTAGATTTAAAAACTCAAAGGCTAAAGAGAGGAAGGAGCACAATGGGGTACCAAACTTTCTGAGGGAGAGGGAACTTTTCATGGGCGGATTGGTTGAAGCACAAGGAAGCTGCACAGATGATAAAGAAAGAGGTAGGGAATGATATGCAGGTGGATTTTTATTTGCCTACATCTGTATATATTTTGTGCCATTTAAAGAAAAGAGTGTTGCTTAAGAAATCCCCGTGCAAGGTCAGTGTCTCTGCCTCAACTGTCATGCCTTCCTACAGGCTTGAACTCTAAAGGAGATTGCCCACTAGAGTGGAGCTCTAGGGAAGATGTGCCTAAGTAACTGGTAACTGCAAGGGAAGGGGAAGGAAGTTTAACCCCAGTCTGAGGACCAAGGACAGCTGGACCTCAGCATCCCACTTCTGATGAGGCATAAGGGATTGGTCGGAAAAGGTGTTCCTTGTTGACCGATCCTCATCTAGACTGATGCTTTTTGCCAGCAAAGTACAGCGTCGGCAAAAAGTGGCGGCCATTTTTATTCAAATGAAGCATGGGATATTTAAATCCCCGCTTCATTTGCAATAGCAATGAGCCTAATCTACATCCCTCTGTCGGCAGAGGGGTGTAGTTTAGACACACCCACACTGTTGCCATGATATATGCCCTAAAGGTGACATGTAGTATATCCTTGGAAAATTAAAGCCTTGATAGTCATTAATATTCTTGCATATTGTATGTCTGAGGGGGTGTACAGAGAATTATAGTTATGTTCTTAAAATGTTGTTTGGCAGAGTCTTTAGCAGGGTCTAACTTAGAGGTTAGGACAGTGGGTGGTGAGTAGACTCCCCAGAAGTTTTAATTCCTTATTAGGTACGGGAATGATAGGATGAATTTATAGGTTGCTGATGTGTTAGCATTTTTTGGTCTTTTTTGGGTCCTAACTTCCTCTCTATGATGGAGACCATCTTTCCTCTCCTTTATCTATTACATCATTACTTTTCATTTGTCCTTATGTTTTATTGCCTAATATCATCTGTTTGGTAAATTTAAATTCCTTTTCAGCATGCCCCATTCAGCTGCATAAAGCATCATTTCAGCTAACTTCCTTCACTGCTGTAAATGCCAATATGAAAGCAAAATTACAGATGAGAACCACAAACTGACTAATAGGAAAAAAATGGTCTCTCAATACTTGTCAAAGGTCTCTTTTGATTTCCTCTCCTTCCCACTTGCTGCTTTTGCCCTTTACTGAAAGTGGTAGTTGATCAGCGCTGGTGGCTGCAATAAATACTGACACTGGGCTCAGTGTTATATAAAAGACACTAGCACATTTACTTGGCATTTCTTGGGTCATTAACGAGAGCCTCTGGGCAGGGGGCTAGAGATGAGGGTGTGCAGGAGTCAAGGCAGGGGATTAGGGATGTGAGAGACTCAGGGCAGGGGATATGGGGTATATCAGTCAGGGCAGGAGGCTGTGAGGTGTATGGGTGCTCAGGGCAGGGGCTGGTGGTATGCAGGAGGTTGGCTGATCCCTGGATATGGCTGGGCTAACAGTGGCTGCGCTGCCTGCAGGCTAGCTCCCCAGAGCTGGAAGGGGCATCAGGGACTGGGCTGCCTAGCCATTGATTCCCCAAGGTTGGCTTGGGTGGTGGGGATCTTGCGGCCTGGGTGGCAGTTCCCCCGTACCGTGCTGCTCAGGCAGCAGCTCACTGGATCTGGTGTAGCAGCAGGGGCTGTGCTGCCCATGAGGTAGCTCCCCCGGGGCTGACCGGGGGGCAGGGGACATGCTGCCCATGCACTGGATCCTAGGGGCTGGCTGGTGCAAAAGGGCTGCTGCACTGCCCAGCCAACAGCTCACCAAGACAGGAATCTTACCTGTGGACAGTGGCTAGCGACATCCAGAGCCTTGCCCCTAGCTGGCCATTGTCTTACCGCCCTCCTGTGGTCATTATGCAGTATAACTGTGCCTGCTAGCAGACCCCCCCTTTTGAGAAACAATCATTTTCAAGGCAAATCACATTAACCTGGCACAACCCAACCCTTACCTTGCTTTAAGTTATGATAAGAGGAAGCTGCACACCAAATTTGGTGGCTCTAGCTCTTACCATTTTGGAGAAGGTTTTGAACAAACAGGCTTGACAGACAGACAGACAGTCAGACACACAAAGTCTCTCAAATATGTAGTAGACTAAAAGGAAAACAAAATGTGTCCCAAAGAAAATATATATAGAAACATATTCCTGAGAACTCCCTTATAATATATAAATCCTCTGTACCGAGGCAGACAGACCTAGCTAGCTTCTAGGTAATCCCACACAATATGCTGAGGTCAGTAGTTCATTACTTTTGATCCTGTTGTGACCTGTTTTTGTCCATGTACAAACAAAACTAGTAAAGGCTGGTAAGTGGAGAGAAAAAGAAGTTTAAGAGGCTTGACAACCTTCAGCATTAAATGCATCTCTGTGTGTCTGATAGATTAGAGCAGTAAGGAATCTTTACCTTTTTCTGTTTTTCTCTTGCTAACAAATACTGAGGTGATGGAGTCCACAAATAATTTTCCAAAAATGGCATAGAAATGAAGCTGTGTGGCTTGAAGGCAAAGCTAAAAGTGTGGCTAAATTCTCATGCAGGTCTTTGAAAAATATAAGTACAAACAAGTATTCATGATATTAAGAAACTGGCTAAGGGCTGACCAAAGAAGGTGCAATACAATCCATATGTATACAAGACTTATGAACACTGAGTTCCAATAAATTCTCAGAACACAAAACTTAATTGGGATTTCACTGGTGCCTAGACTTGTGCTATGTGTCCCCACTGGAGTTAATTTTACCCATTATGAAAATAAATATTTCTAATTCTATTTCCTGGTACTTATAGCATCATATTGTTTGTTGCTTGCATATATATTTGGATGATGATCATCTATTCATAAGAATTCTTGTGATTACTAAATTTTTCATGAATTTGTACTAGAAGTGTATTATTTGCTAGTTCCCATTCATCATTCTTGTCTTTAAAAAGTTTCTAATTAAGACCTGGAAGAAAACGATATGTCTTATGTAAATATGTTTTTAAACAGGTGTACCAAATGCCAAATATAAGCATCAGATATTTATGAATAATCCAGAGTAATTGGATTATTATGTTGCTTGTGACATTTATTAATACAAATATATTTGGAAATACAGGGAGTAATTTGTAAGTACTCAGTCATTCCAGCCCCACTCTCAGTTCACTTACTATTCCACAAACACTATTTTCTGAGTTCTAAACCCCATGAACTGTACAGTTAACAGTGTATTAGCTACTTCACCTCAATTGCATTAGTAAGTAACTATTACTAAGACAACAGTTGACAGTTCAATCTGTTATTTTGAATAAGACAAGGCAATACAAGACAGGAGGATATGTTATTTGAAAGTAAAACACAAGTAAGCCATGTACCAAGGGAGAAGATGGATATGTAGTACATCTTTAGGGTAATTATTTTGGTACAGAGAAAAATTGTAAGTTATTAATAAAATCATGACACTAGCACAATGCTCTATACTGTTCACCTACAAATATTGAAGTAAAGAGCTTCCATATTTGCTCATGTATATAATTCATTTAGATTATTCTATCAAATCGTTTCTCTTTGTCATTTTTACTAAGCCAGTTCCTCCTCCCTGACAAGGGTTTGCTGTTGGGTGTATAAGCAAGCCTGCTAGCTTCCTCAGCCAATCAGGCAGAGTGTTCCATCTGATGGCCCACCTGTGTTCATTAGGCTGTCAGGAGACTGAGCAGGTGCAGCTGCAGGGCCCTAGTCATTACATCTTGTTGGAAACTGTAACTACAGATGTTGCAAACAGTTACCTGGTAATCAGTGCTGCCAAATAATCAGTGAGTAGAACTTCTGTAAGGAGGATCCATGCGTAAACAGATAAATGGAAATTCCTGTAGTAATCTGATCCCATTAAGGACTAAATCTTGTTTCTATTGGAAGCAATGGCAAGCCCCTGATTTCAACAGGCAATTTCAATAAAAGCCTTATTCAGATTTTGTTCAATGGGAATCTTTCTGCTGACTTCACTGGGCACTAAATCAGCCCCCAACTATGTATTTTGATAAATCTGCAATGAAGTTGACAGCTTTGGTTTTAGGGAAAGTTAAATTCATCTAAGATTATCATGAATATTTTAGTAAAAGTCATGGATAGTTCATAGGTAATAAAGAAAAATTCATGGAAGCCTGAGAACTGTCCCTGACGTATACTGAAAATATCCAGGGAAAGTTGCTGCATCCCCACAGTCCCCTTGGCAGCTGGGCAGAAGAGGAAAAGCCTGCTACAGCTCTGAACCTGTGGTGGTCAGGATCTGCAGAGTTCCCATGGTGCCCTCAAGCTGCAGGATGCTTCCTGCCACCCACAAAGACCTGGAGCTCCAGGGGGCCCACTGTCTAAAGAAGCTGGGAGCTCTGGGGAACCTCTACTACTGGCAGCGGCCTGGAGATTAACGGGGCCCTGCCACACCCGGTGTCTGGGAGCTGAGGATACTCTACAGCTCCTGGACATGGTGGGCAGCAGTGGGACCATGAAGCTGCCAGGTGTTGCACCAAAGTCATCGAGGTCCCTGTAGATCATGGATTCCATGACTTTTGTGACTCCCATGACAAAATTGGAGCCTTAATCATGACTGCTCTTCAGTTGCTACATGAGTTGGCAGCAGCTCCAATTCTGCTCCCAGTATAAGTGACAATTTTTCGTAGCCTGTAAGAATATATAGTTATTAGAAAATTGCTAGTAATGGTGGCAATTCATTAAATCATTAATTATATTATGGACATATGGGCAAGTTTTGAACTCAGTTGCATTATGTCAAGGATCTGGCTCCTTGGCCAGGATTTTCTGATGGATTCCTGAGTAGAAACACCATACGTCTACACTGCCTCTTTTGCGAGCAGAGAGTATGCTAATGAAGCACTTATTAGCAACTTCTTGTGCTTCATTTGCATATTCTCTGCCCAATACTTTTTGCACAAGAGGTTTTTGTGCAAAAACTAGCAGTGTAGACGGATCTGTTTTGCACAAAAAACCCTTTTGCACAATATTGGTATAACTCCTTTTTTGAGGCATAAGGATCTTGTGCAGAGGGTTTTTTTTGTGCAAAATGGATCCGTCTTCATAGCTTGTTTTTCCGCAATACACAGGGCATAGAGTGTGCAGTTCTTCATAATATGAATGTCTCTCTCCTTTCTTATGTGCTTAATGAACAGTGAAATAGTTAACAATAGGTTCTGCAAATATACGCAGGTGTCATTACATCATATGCATTCAATTCACAGTTGCAAAGCTACCTCAGCAACCAAAATAGCTAGAAACTTAAAATTTTAAAAATAAAAAGATCAAAAAGGAAATGCTGCTGTACCACATCATCACATATTTGCTCATGCCAGGCCTGAAATACATGTACAAAAACACCACCTGCATAGTGGCATAGAAACAGGGTTTGTTTCATATCTTATCAAATTAAATTTTGAAAAAAGCAAACCTACTGGAAGGAAGATTTTTGTTATGTTCTCTGCTGCAACATCAGGGTCTAGTGTATATTTTGTCCAGCAGCACTTCAGAACAGGAAATATTATTTTATGAATATTTATATTGTATTAATATAGATTGAATTAAAATTTTTTGAAGGCCAACACTATGACTTTGTGAATAGTGCAGCAGTCAAAGGCTTAATTAAATATATACTTGGGCAGCTTGAAGCTTATGAGCTGGCAGCAAAGTGGAGAAGACAGGGAGGCAGTTTCTTTAAATTAAATTTTATGGTTGTGGCATACAATTTCCATTAACAAATTAGGTTAGGAAGCAGGAGTAGGTAGTATGTAACTTTTGAAATGAAGTGTAGAAATCCTTATGACAAATCTCATAGTTTCTAAGGAAGTTTTAATAAGAACAAACAAACCCACGGAGAGACCTGTTTCGATCTTCTGCCCAAGCCTGGAAGCAGCCTGATATGAAAACACATCAAACAGTATTGTTTTGTTTTTTTTAATCAGCCACTTTAGCAGCACAGTTAAAATAGCCCTGTCAGCCACAATGTCTATTCTTCAAGCTGCCCTGTTTGCCATCTGGGCAAAGTAATCATCTATTTTTATGAGGCATTCCTCATTCTGAGCATGGATATCAATTATCCAAATTCTGATAAGCATTCTCATGTACTTAACGATGCTGTATAACTATTGGACAAATAAGAGAATTTAAATTAATTTAAAATGCTTAAGATTAAATCCCCCCTACCAAAAAAAAAGCTGTATTTCAAAGTTGGAAATCAATACAAGTCTTAAATATCTATCGTCAATGTATTACTTATCTTTGGACTGACATGGAGTTTTCCCATAGCAAACGGAAGGCAAGAGGTAGCCAATGTCCTTTGCCATGACAGTTAAGGATGCCCATATGCTATGGGAATTCCCCATTAACCTTATTTTGGTTGTTTGCATAGCAAGAGTAACACAAATGTGGAAGGAAAGAGGAAAGAAGCTGCGCCAGGAAATCCATAATAACAATTTTAAGATAAAGAAAAACCTCAATACCAGCTCACCCTGGAAAATATTGGAAAAACATAACAAAAGCAAGAGAGTCATTTTGACATTCAATATGTTGCTCAGTGTAGAAATTAATAATCTCTGAATTGCACATTATAACAGATGCAATAATCCTTAGGTCAAATTTAGAATGAAACAGTTTATTGCACCAATAGTTTTTGACTTCCCTTCCGGCAGTACTATTGAAATACATTCCTGGATGAATAAATAAATAAATAAATAAATAACAATCAAGTAACAATGGTGTAATCATTGACGCATGGAAGCCAATTATCTGTGGCAGAATATGGATCCAAGGAAGCTTTTGAAATGCAAGTTGTTAAAATCAGTTTGGATGCAATTATACTCAAATGTGTTCTTTTTTAGTACAGCATGTTTTCCACGCATGCATACATTCTTCAAATTTGGATGCAGCATGTATGTGTAACAAACACAGATATATATAGCCATATGTGCTCTGTGTCTGTAAATAGTCTGTGATTTTCAAAGATGCCTCATGGGATTAAAATCCAACTCCTATTGAAATTCAATGTGAGCTGGGTGGCATCAGGCCTCTGAAAATCTCAATTTTAGAATAATAGAATCACAGAATTGTAGGACTAGAAAGGACCCCAAAAAATCATCAAGTCCAGTCCCCTGCAGGACCAAGTACCATTCACACCATCCCTGATAGGAGTTTGTCTAACCTACTCTTTACAATCTCCAGTTGTGGAGATTCAACAACCTCCCTAGGCAATTTATTCAAATGATTAACCACCCTGAAGGTACGTCTACACTGAACGCTAATTTTGAAATAAGATATTCCAGAATTCATTTTCCAGAATAACTTGTTTTGAAATAGTGCGTCTACACAAAAAGTGCATCGGGCTAGCACTTAGCTATTTTAAAATGGACCATCCACACTGATTGGACACTAACTCGCATTTAAGTTCACCAGGAACAACTTCAGGCAGGGCATCAGGTCAGCAGTTACTTCCTGGTGCTGCTGCCTGAGGCTATCTGAGACCTGTCCAGCCTTTTCTCAGGTTCTTCTCCTGCTTGCATACCTCTCAGAGGGACAGCAAAGCATTTCCACTGCATGATTTGGTTGCCCTGTTATTGGACACCACAGCACTCCCAGCTATGGAGCTGCCTTTAGGCACGTGATGTCCCTTGACTGTTGTGCTGCAGTTTATGCAGCAGTTTCTGCAGGCTGCCCTCCTGCCCCTGCAGGAATGCAACTGCAATCTGCTTGAGGAGACCCTTAAGCTCTGTCATGGAGAGCAGCTCCTCCAGCTGTACCCCACTGTGCACCACCACTACTGATGGCTGGACATCAGTTCCGACTGGCTCGTGATGGAGTGGTGGGATGACCAGAAGTGGCTCCAGAATTTCTGAATGAGGAAGGAGACATTCCTGGAGGTGTGTGCCTAGCTCGTCCCTGCCCTTATGCAACGGGACACCCAGATGTGACCTGGCACCCCCTTGGAGAAGCAGGTCACCATCGCAATCTGGAAGCTCACCACGCTGGACAGTTACTGATCCATTGGGAACCAGTACAGCGTGGGGAAGTCAACCATCAGGGACTTCGCCAGCTGTGGTGCTCTCAAGCTGCAGTCCTGGGTGGGGGTAGGGGGGGGTTGAAGTACAGGAAAGAGGAACCCTAGGGAAAAGGGCGGTGAGGGTGGGGGTTGTGGGGGTGAGGAAAGCCCCCTTTCCCAGGTGGCTCTCCAACCTCACCCTCACACAGTCCTGCTGGGGGGAGGGAGGCTACATAGGGCAGGGGTGGGCAAAAGGGCCTCTGTGGGCTGAATCTGGCCCACCAAGTGAGTTGATCCAGCCTCGACCCTACAAGGAGTGTGCAGTGCTTAGAAGCCCTTCCAGGAGCATATGGCACTTCTAACCACCACACACTCCTTGCAGGGCGGGTGCAGAGTGAGATGAGACTCGGCGTACTTCCCCTCACCCCCAAGGCGATTAGGGCTTGGGGGCGGAGGGAGCGCATGTAGTCTCCTCCTGCCTTGCAAGAGGCTCAGCACTTAAAGTCAACTGCCAGCTGATTGACCTGGGGACAGCACAGGGAAGCACATGAAGTCTCCTCCCACCGCCAGAGGCATGGGTACCTAGAGGGAACTGCCAGCTGTTCAGAACAGCGGGCAGTTCTCTCTGGAGTGTGGGGGCAAAGACTTTGCACACTCCCACACCGTCAGGCCACACTCCCACACACCTGGTCTGTGGGTAGGGAAGCACAAAAGTGTCCTGGCCCCACCCCTTCTGCCTGAGGCCCTGCCCCTTCTGGGGCCACTTCAAAAATTTCTGAAGTGGCTCCCAGTCAAAAATGATTGCCCGCTCTTGACATAGGGGTTGCTTCCTGGTGTGGTTGGGGTGCAAGGAGGGCTTGATGACCTCCCAAGGGCTCAGGAAACCCTGTGATTCTGTTTTGTTTGTCTCCTTCTGCCTTTCCTCCAACAACCCCTTCCTTCCCCCCTCCACCCCTGCAGAGGCAATAAAACAAACCATTTGCTTTAGAAAAAACCCAACTCTTTGTTTATTTATTTGGGGTAGAAGTAACTGGGGAAGGACCAGGGAAAAAACATGGAAGAGAGGAGGGGGATGGGGGGAGGAGGAGATGAGGACCTTGGATGGGGGAGGGAGCTGAAAAGGGAAGGAGGGGTGAGGAGAGGCGAGGAGAGGCTCAGGGCTGGAGCCAGGAGTGGCGTGTGGCTTGGATGGTTCCTCCGTGTCATGTGCGGGGACATCAGCGACCATGGGGGAGGAGACGGGGATACTAGGGTGAGTGGCAAGAGTGGGGGCTGGAGTAGGGTCAGGCATGGAAGGAGGGGCAGGACCAGGAATTGTGGCAGGAGGTGGCTCCAGGTGGGCGAGGAGAGACAGCACAATCACGCACATGTTGAGTCCCTGCTGCAGCAACTCCATCCAGGTCTGTCTCTGCCACTGCATGTCCTCCCGTAGCCTCTGGTCCAGCTTCTCCTGCAGGTCCTGGAGTACGGAGATGTGCTCCTGCATCAGTTCTTCCTACATTCTCCAGCGCCTGTGGCACCCCCAGTGTGGGGCAGCTGCCTCGGGTGATGTTGCCCACCGCCTCTTGAGCTGGTCTGACTGGGGGAGAATAAAGAGAGATGGTCAGTCATCCTTGGACACACTGCCACTGAAGCCTTGCCCTCATCTGTGAGCTGAGATTGACAGTTCTCAGATGAAGGTGATGTCCTGGGAGCAAGGCCATGTGTGGCCTGGACAGCAGGCTCTTTCTTAAAGAGGCCCAGACATCCCCAGGGGAGAATGCTTCTCCCCCCCCCCCCCGCTCCCCACACGTCGTGGGGACAAGCAGGCATGGGAAGTTGCAGGCCACACTGGGGTCCTGTGAGTGGGAGAGGGCCTCAGGCTGGCTGGGCTTCTATAGGTGCCCCGCACATGCTGGCTCCAGCAGTAGTGACATCCCAAGGGGTAAGAACTTGTATCCCTGGCCACTGTGGGAGAAAGAGTGAAGGTGTAGGGAGGGAGGGAGGTGTGAGCAGTGGACACACCTACACCTGGCAGCACTGTCCCCGAGAGCAGGTGCTGCCTTGAGCATGCAGACAGGCCCATGTGCCATGTCTATCACTCCAAAGTCTGTGTGTGTGTGTGTGTGTGTGTGTGTGTGTGTGTGTGTGTGTCTTTGTCCCCAGCCTACTTCTAGTGGTGGCTTGTGGTAGGAGGGTGTCTCACCCGGGTGTCTGAAGTATGGCCAGCCTCCTCAGACCCTGTGAGTAAGAGCCTGGGGGGTGCAGCCTCAGATGCAGCTCAGATGCAGCCTCCTGGGGCTGTGTGGCCCGATCTGCTGCTGCACGTGCATCCATGTGCACAAACTGTAGCGTGATTGCCCAGGCCGAGAAGGCCAAGCAAGGAGTGCAACCCAGCTCCTCTCTGCCTGCTGCCTCCACCCTGTCTGTACGAGAAAACTATGGTCACTCACTTGATGTTCCCTTTTCGACCTCGGAGGATGCCTGGGACACATTCAGGCTGTGGGGTACCGGTTCCAATGTTACTGAGTGCTGGCTGCATTGGGGTCCTCCTCCTCCTCCTCTTCTCCTCCTCTTTTGTCCTTCTCCTCCTCACCAGCTCTGGCTCCTGGGAGGGTGACAATGGGCATCTCCAGTGCCAAGTCGACCGCCTGGATGGAGAAGGGGCTGCACCACCTCCCAGGATACAGTGCAGGTCTCTCCAGATACCAGACACTCTGTGGCCAATAGCACAAGGGTCCTCTGTTGCAGCCTGTGGGGGCTGATCCCCAGGTTGCAAAGGCAGAGCGAGGAGTGTGCAACTGTCCCTTTCCTCCTGCTCCCTCCACTCTGTGTGTAGGGAACATGGTGGTACTCACCTGATGCGGCTTCCGACAATGCCTCCGACAATGCCTGGGACATGTCCAGAGTGGGGGGTACTGGCTCCAGGGTCAGAAGGGTGATTGTGCTGGCCTCATCCAGCTCCTCCTCTTCCTCTTCCTCTTCCTCCTGTGTGTCTCTATCCCCTGGGAAGGCAACGATGGGCGTCTCAAGCCCCTAATCCACTACCGGGGCAGGGGAAGGGACTGCCCCTCCCCTAGTATGCAGTGCAGGTCCTCTTAGTTGGGGTAGGTGTGGGGTTCTGAAGGAGTATGAGACAACTGGCATACAAGGAGAAATTTAAAAGTTTGGGGATGGCTGGCTAAGAAAAGAGATGACTAAGTGGGGATCTAATTATAGTCTTTCAGAAACGTATTTTCAAAATGAGAGCCCAGATTGGCACAAGGGGGAAAACTGTTAACTTCAAGGAATACAGATACTGTTAGTGTGACCTGGGGTACGTCTAAACTACATGGCTCCGTCGACGGAGCCATGTAGATTTGTTTGTTTGGCAAGGGAAATGAAGCCGTGATTTAAATAATCGTGGCTTCATTTAAATTTACATGGCTGCTGTGCTGAGCCGACAAACAGCTGATCAGCTGTTTGTCAGCTCAGCGTGCTAGCCTGGACGCTCCGCGCCAACCTGAAAGCCTTTTATCGACATCCCCGTTATGCCTCGTAGGATGAGGTTTACCAGGGATGTCAATAAAAAGCTTTCATTTCGACAGGGGAGCGTCCAGACTAGCGCGCTGAGCTGACAAACAGCTGATCAGCTGTTTGTCGGCTCAGCGCGGCAGCCATGTAAATTTAAATGAAGCTGCGATTATTTAAATCGCGGCTTCATTTCCCTTTGCAAAACAAACAAATCTACATGGCTCTGTCGACGGAACCATGTAGTTTAGACATACCCCAGGTGTCTAGTTTTTGACCATCAAAGGGGGAACCCGGCAGCCGGTCAGCACTGCTGATCAGGCCTTTGAAAGTCCTGTTGGTGGCATTGTGGAGCTAAGGCAGGCTGCTAGTTCCCATTTGTCCTGCAACCCAGAAGCAGCCCCAGCTTTGGCTCCTAGGTTGGGAAGGAGAGGGGCCGGAAAGGAGCCAAGGAATCTCTGCAAGCTGTTCCTACTACAAGCACTAGCTGGCCAGTGGGAGCTGAGTGGAGGGTGCCTATAAGCGAGAGCAGCATGTGGAGCCATCTGTTCCCCCCATGCCTCGGAGCCAGACCTGCTGTCAGATTCCAGGGCACTGTGCAAAGCTGTCTAGTACAGGTAGGACTTCACTGACTGGGAGCCATCCAAGGTAAACCCATATCCCAAACCTGAGCCCCAATCCCCTGCCTCAGCCCTGAGCCTCCCCAAACACAGAGTCCCCTCCTGCACTCCAGATCCCTGGAGTCTCACCTCAAAGCCCACCCCCAGCCAGCACCCTCACCACCCACATCCAATCCCCTGCCACAGCCTACAGCTTCCTCATATACGCTGGGCCCTTCATACCTATTCTCACCCCAGAGCCATGACCCCTTCCCATTTTTATGTCCTCCTTTGCCTCTTCTGTAGTCACCTTTTGACCTCATAGATATAGGTCTGGAGTGCTTGAATATCCAGAATATTTCATGCCTTTTCACCTCCCATTCAGGGTGCTGGCTACTGGGAACTGAATAAGGGACATGTGGAAAGTAGGAAGGCAGGTGGGTTCTAGAGTGGCTTAGGGACTTCACATGGAATGTGCAGGGTGGTGGGCTCCAGTCCCCTCTCCACAGGAAGCAGCCAGATATCACTAGTTGCCTTCTTCCAAAGCTGGGAATCTCTTCCTCAAATGGCCTTCCTTGCCAGTTCTGAATGGCACTTAATTTTCCCCAGAAAACAAAAAAGCCCATCAGAGTGCTCTGTGCCTACAATACCACTCACTTCTCATTCCAGCACTGATGATAATTAACTGCCTGAGACTCAAAAAAGCCTTGAATTCTAAAACAGAGCTTATAACATTTGTAAACAACAGTTAGCAGGAAAAAAGGTAAAATTGTATGTGTCATTCTGTTTTCTATCATACACAATTTGCAGTTCAAAGGGAATATATTTAAATGAACTCCCCTGCAGCTACTGTTTACAGTAGCCTTCAAAGAAGGATGAAAGGTTTTAAATAATGTAGAATATTACATGACTTATTTTTAAAAACACATGAACTGAATGTTTGAGAGTGAAATGGCTGAGGTTTCAGGTTAGATGGATTGGAGACAGCTGCTGTGCTTACTGATGGTTACAGATGGACAGGAATATTATATGTAGGCAAGACTAAGAAAATTTAAGGATTATTAAAAGCACTTTTTGTCCTACTATGACAATAACTAAACGCAGGTCCAAAGCATAATCTTTGGCTTTTTCTTTTTAGGATCCATGAATGGAACTTCCTATGAAGATTTTCTCGGTTGTATTCTGTGGTTTGTCTGGGGCCGTTTTGTGGTGTGTTTGGAAGAGGACGTTGTGCTTTTGTTTTTTTGCTCTGATGACTTACTTGGGTTAGTTGTGCTAATGCTTATACATTTGTTTTAATTATTTTTGTCAAGGTGACCTATGGGGATCAATAAGGTCAAATTACTATGGATTTTAGGATGCAAGTAGATAGAAGGTGCCATACCTGGTCACATCAGTGCTGTCTAGCCCAATATTCTGTCTTTAACAGTGATCAATAAAAGATACTGTAGAAGGACATGCAAAATAAAATAAATATCCACACTCATAGTAGATATAATTATGTCATAATCTTTCCATAGGAGGAATTTCTTTCTGACTCCTGTCACGGGGTGGGTACACCCAGCCCCCTCAGGGGTGGGGCTCTAAGCCTCGAAGACTTCCCAAAGCGTGTTCAACCTTCGGCTCAGGGCCAATCACTATACTCTGTCTTCAACCAGGGAGTCCAGCCTAGCCACCACAAACAACAAAACACCCCTTCTTGAAGGGTAGCGAGGTAGTGGCCAGAGTCCGTTCCCACTCCCTCCCCTCAGGGCAGTGAGGCCCGTTCCCACTCCCTCCCCTCAGGGCAGTGAGGCCTAGTGGCCAGAGTCAATAATCATTCCCTTCCCTTAGGGCATTGAGGCCAAGCAGCCAGAGCCAGTAGCAACAATCCCTGCTCTCAGGGCAATGACGCCTAGCAACCACTATCATTAATCACAGCTGTAGCACCCCCCTTGGGGGTTAATGGAGATGGGGATGGGAAAGGGGGACCGGGGCCCACCCTTTCCACCAGGTCCCAGCAAAGGGCCCTGTCAGTGGTGGGTTGGCTTGCCATTAGCTCAGCAGGGAACCCACCCAAAACACACTGAGCTCTCGAGAATCTAACTCCCCGCCCTGAGCTATTTCCCACCAGACTCAAAGCATTTGGCTTCTTCTCCAGCCGTTCCCCACTTACTGGCCTCCATGCTTTGGTCTGTTTGCTGCTCTTCCTCCAGAACTCTGGCAGCATCTCCTTCCACAGCGGCAGTCGACCCAAACTGAGCTGCTTCACTGGCCTTTGTACCTGTCCTCCAACTGGAGCATGCCCCGCAGGGCTGTGGGGTGGGGCTTTCTTGGCCAGGTAGCCCTGGATAACCTTTCAGGTCCAGTGTGTGGTTGGTACAAACCATCACAATCCCAGAAACAATGAGCAGTCCTCTGGCACCTTAGAGATTAACAAAAATGTATAGAGCAGGGGTTCCCAAACTTTTTGACACGGGGACCAGTAAATCCATTCAAGAACTTTTGGAGGACCGGTAACGTTCATTTGCATATTCGCATATTCATTAATCAAATGATGAACATTCAAATAAGTTGTTTCTGGTCCTCCCAAAACCCCCAGTGCCAGCTTTAGCAAAGCTTTTGATATGGTCACCCACAATATTCTTGCCAGCAAGTTAAGGAATATGGATTGGATAAATGGACTGTAAGACAGACAGAAAGCTGGTTAGACCAGGGTTTCCCAAACATTTTACTTTAGTTGGAACCCTTTTTTTTCAGTACTGCTTTTTGCAGCCCAAAAATATAAACACATAAAAAACAAACTGAGAAAATACCAGACATATAACATATCTGGTGTTTTCTCATTAGGTAAGTTGTATTATTATTATATGTATCAGTTTGTAGTTTCGAACTGCCTGGCTGGTAAATGTGCTCAGGCTGCATGAGTGTGTCTACCAGCCAGCCACTTCTCAACTACTCGAGGGGTGTGTGTGTATGGGGGGGGGGACAATAGAATCCCCGGGCCGGACTAACTCATGCTTTGTGCTTTGCAGGGGGACTGGGGAACGGGGGCAGCGCCCCAAGATCTACATATGACCGGGTAAGTCCCACTCCCCGCAGGCCGATTCATTCCTCCCCCCCTGCTCCTTCTGCTGTGCCTCTGGCCAGCCCCACTTCTCCCAACCCCCTCCCGGGCAGCCAGTTCTCCCCTGCTTCTCCTCCCAATCTCCCTTGGCCAGCCCTGCTGCCCGCATCCAGCCCTCCTTCCAGCGGCCGCTTCTCTCCCCCCCCCCCAATTTTCCCCTGCCAGCTCCCTGCCCCCAACCTCACACCCCCCGGTAGCCCTGCTTCCACCAGCCTCCCAGTCTCCCCAGCCTGCCCCGATTCCCCCATCCAGTGCTGCTTCTAGTGGCCAGCTCTCCCCTCCTCCTCACCGCAGAATCCACTGGCACCTGCACCTTCCCTTAGCCATGCACCCTCCTGGTGTCTTCCCCTTTCCTTACTGCCCCTGCCCCCTTTGCCCTCTTTTTCCCTAATACCCACCCCCTCACCAACCTCTGTCCCATTCCCCTCCTGCCCCTCTGTGCCCTCACACATCACTTGCTCCATCCTGGCCTTCCTCATGCCCACCCTTTCTTTCAAGCCTTCTCCCAGCACCTCCTCCTCCAGCCCCCAATGCCCCTCTCCTCTCCTCTCCTCTCCTCTCCTCTCCTCTCCCAGCATCATCCTGTCTCCCCTCCCACTGACTCCTCCCCTCCTGCCCTTTCCCTCATTGTCTGCACTTGGCCCACTGACATTTGTCTCTCTCTCCTGAACCCTGTCCCTTGGTGCCTTCCCCTCCCACCCCGCTGCCGCCGCCGCCGCCACCTCGCCGCCCAAGCTCGTTCCCTACCTTCTGCCTTCCACATTGTGGGGCTGGAGGCCGTGCTCGGGCCCCAGAGGCCGGCCCAGGAGGCAGCATGGCCCACCCACGTGCTGCCAAAGAGTTTTAAAATCCCGGGCTGTGACGTCACGCCCGGGCGTCTTCCCCGCCCACATGCAACGTTGCACATGGGCAGCAGCAGGCGGTGAGGAGGAGTCGTGCATGGCGGGGACGCTCTGGGGGTGGGGTAGGAGGACGCGCGGGGGCCGGGGCCCGGGCTCGCTCCAGGGAGAGCTGGGGGAGAGACCCAGCTCCACATATTGGTGGAGCAGGGCCCCCGGCTTTGTAACTTGCCGGCACTTCCGGTTCAAGGGCACGGGGCCTGAATTGGCCTAAGGCCGGCCCTGGTGGCAGCCACCAGCCATGCTGAGGCCTAATATTTTTTTCCCGCAGCCCGATACTGGGCCGCGGCCCATAGTTTGGGGAAATCTGATATAGAGTATCATGAGCTTTTGTTGGCAAAACCTACTTCCTCTAGTTCATTTCTTCTTCCAACTCATAAGAGGTGGTTTTGCCCATGAAAGCTCATGATACTCATCGTTTTTTTGTTAATCTGGGCATGTCTACACAGAAGGGCTAAAGCCGAGATAAGCTATGCAACTTGAGCTACGTCAATTGTTTATCTTAAGTCAAAATAACTTATTTTGGCTTTTGATGCTCTCTATGCAGCAGGAAGTCCAAGAAAGAACACTCTTCCTTCAACTCCCCTTACTCCTCATACAATGAGGATTACAGGAGTCAGAGTAAGAAGTCCTCCAGCTCAAAAGTATTTTGGCATTATGTTGAAATAATTGCTTGTAGTGTAGACGCAGACTTTATTTCCAAATAATGTCAGTTATTCCGAAATAACGCTGCTGTATAGACATAGCCTAAGGTGCCACAGGACTTCTCATTGTATTTAAAGTTACAGAGTTACATGGCTGCCCCTCTGAGACTTCAGCTATGTCTACACTATCAGGTTATTTCAAAATGAGTTATTTCAAAACAATAACTTCCAAATAACTGTTTCAAAATAAGATCATTCCTCTTCACAAGCAGGAGTTATTATTTTGAAATAACAAGTCCATTATTTTGAAATAACAGGCCTGGTAGTGTGGACCAGTTATTTTGAAATAATGCCCTTTCTAAGGGTATAGCTACACCCACTGTCTACACAAGCCGCCCTTTATTTTGAAATATTTTTTGAAATAACGGGAGCGCTGTTTTGCCATCATGGTAAACCTCATTGCATGAGGTTATGGGATACCTCGAAATAGCACATTATTTTGAAATTTGGCGCTATGTAGAGTAGTACAGAAATTATCTATCTATCTATCTATCTATCTATCTATCTATCTATCTATCTATCTATCTATCTATCTATCTATCTATCTATCTATCTATCTATCTATCTATCTATCTATCTTATGAGCTTTCATGGGCAAAACCAACTTCCTCAGATGAACATTAGTGATTGGCTTGTGCCCTGAGTATGTGGGTTTATGTTCTTCAATTTTTTCATATTCTATTTTTCCTTACTCACAAAAATACTTTAAAATCCTACTAAATCTTTGCCCTCAACTTTATTTTGAAATAATGAGTCCTGTAGGTTAATTATGCACTGTATAGCAAACAAACAAAAACCTTCCTTTCATCAGAGTCTACTTGTTTATTTTCATTTTAATTGAAAAAGTTCCCTCGTGTTGTATTGTGGAAGGATAAATATAAGCAGGCATACCCGACTCTCTCTGTTTTACTCTTTATAACCCTTTTATACATCTCCTCTTGATACTAAAGAGTCCCAATCTTTTCAGCGATTTAATTATCCCTTTATCGTTGCTTGTCTCCAGAAGGCTTCTCTCTAAAATGTAGCATGTATTGGAAAAGAATTGTGACAGAGCTGTGGTACTTAGCAGAAGTTATCTCTGTTTCTAAGCATTCCCAGTAGCAAAACTGGAAATAATCCATTTGAAACTTTTGCAGACTCACCATTTGCTCTATTGAAACTATTTTATTGTTCATCTGGGGATGTTTTTAAGGTGACAAGAAACTACTTTATGGCAATGACCCATAATATCGTGTGCAACACTGAATCCATTAAAATAAGCAGATCTCAGTGACGAGATATGCTCCCTCTCTTTCTGTAAATACTCTTCTCCAGCAACAGAAAGGCAGGTGCATAATACCAGCTCTAGATAATGGGGGTACGTCTACACTACAGCGCTAGTTCGAACTAACTTAGTTCGAATTAGTTAATTCGAACTAAGCTAGTTCGAACTAACGCATCTAGAACTAAAAACTAGTTCGAACTAGCGTTTTGCTAGTTCGAACTAGTAAGTCCACATTGAGTGGACTCTGAACAGGGCTTAAGGATGGCCGGAAGCAGTGCCGGCAGGGCATAAAAGGAGGACTTAGAGCATGGAGATACTGTCTCAGGCTAGCCGAGGGCTGCGCTTAAAGGGTCCCGACCCCCACCCCGGACACACAGTTCTAAGGGGTGCCCCGCTTGCAAAGAAGTTCTGGCTTGGAGTGCCCTGAGTGCCCACACTGGGCACATCACACCACTCGGCCATCAGCCCGGCTGCACTTGCCGCAGGCTGCCATCTGGGGAGAGGGAGTAATTGTGGGGCTGCAGGAGAGCTTCCACCCCCAGAAGCCCGCAGAGCCAGCCCAGTCCTCCCCATCGGGGGCTCGTACCCCATTCCTCCCTCACCTCCTTCCACTTGCCCTTCCCTAGCCCCCCTTCTTCTTGATGTACAAAATAAAGATAACGTTTCTTCCAACATTGACTCTGTCTTTATTGAAAAAAACTGGGGGAGACTGGGAAAAGGAGGTGGGAGAGGGGAAGAGAAAGGCTGGGAGAGGGGAGGGCAACTAACATGATCAGGGGTTGGGAACAGGTCCCAGATGAAGAGAGGCTACAGAGACTGGGACTGTTCAGCTTAGAAAAGAGGAGACGGAGGGGGGACAGGATAGAGGTCTGTAAAAGCAGGGGTTGGGTGGAGAGGGTGCATTCAGAAAAGTTCTTCATGAGTTCCCATAAAGAAGGACTAGAGGACACCAAAGGAAAGGAATGGGTAGCAGGCTTGAAACTAGTAAGAGAAAGTTGTTCTTGACAAAGCAAATAGTTAACCTGTGGAACTCCTTGCTGCAGGAGGCTGTGAAGGCTAGAACTAGAACAGAGTTTAAAGGGAAGTGAGATCAAGTCATGGACGTTGGGTCCATGGAGTCCTATTAGCCAGAGGGTAGGAGGGTTAACTATTTGCTTTGTCAAGAACAACTTTCTCTTACTAGTTTCAAGCCTGCTACCCATTCCTTTCCTTTGGTGTCCTCTAGTCCTTCTTTATGGGAACTAGTTAGTTCGAACTAACTTTCTAGTGTAGACATACCCTGGGAGAGATACTGTGCTATATCTCTAAGAAGGACAGCATCGAGCTCAAAGAAAGAGGAGGGGACTAAAGTGTCTAGAACTGAGCTCTGTCAATCCTGGACTGTTCCTGAGGCCCTGCCATAAAATGAACATCCTTGAGGGCGTCCTGGGGTTGTCCAATGGACCTCAGTGCTTCTGGGCATTGCCACAGACCTGTGTATTGCATCGGATGCCTGACCCAGACTTCCACTGCATCATGGGTGGGTGCTAAAAAACAGCCCTATGTGTCTTTTACAGTGCCTGTGCCATGGAAAACTGGACTTTTTAAAGTCCCTTTAACATTACTCTAGCCCTTTAACATGGCACAGAAAAGGCCAGAGCAGAGATGAGGATTTCACACAACGTTGCTGTCATAGTGTAGAGATGGTCACTGTCTCAGTTTAAATAAAAGCTTGTGAATGTTTTTGTTTAGGCCTATGTCCCTTTTTTGTAATGTTCCTACTGCCATGGCTTTGTCATGAGTCATTTCCCCACTTTCTTTTTAAGGACACTAATAAGTGGAGTCGTGGTTTGTCACCATTAAACTTTTTAATTATTACCTTAAATACTGTTCCTCTCACATTTTATCATAACAAATAAATACAATTTATTTAGGAGGATAAGTTTGCTTTTTGTAGAACATAGCATGCTGACTAACACTGTGCTCACAAAAAATGTAAAAATAATGTACATCCACCTGATCCTTAGATTTGGGTGGGCATGAGGGAATAGGAAAAAATCCTCAAATATTCAATACTGTATTAATAAAAAAACCTCCAGCTATTCCACTCTTTCCCCTCTGTCTCTCATCTCCTCTTTAGGATACTGACCTGTGAAAGGTGCATTAGCGATGTGGTCTCCAGCATTGTTCATTCCCTTGCAGAACTGCCATATTTGTCAGAAAGGAAAACACTGAACACAGAGTTTTATTACATTACAGATGATAGAGATTCTTGTCTTTTGTAGCCACAGCAGTGCCGTCTTCTCTGTAGGCAAGATGGCTTCTGACCTCATTGCTTCCTCTGACACCTTCTTTCTTAGAATACATTCAAACTGTTCTGTCACTTTTCAAATTCAAAGTCTCACTCTTTTTTACCTTTTAAATAAGGAAATGACTTTGTCCTTAGTTCTGTTTTTATCTATTCAATTTGTGGAACAATCATCTGAATATAATGCCAAGTACAATAATAGCTAAATGCTACAGAAAATTTGTGTTAGGGTACGTCTAGACTACCGCGTTTTGTCGACGGAAGTTTTGTCGACAGATACTGTCGACAAAACTTCCGTCGACAAAGAGCGTCCAGACACATTGAGTTCTGTCGACAAAGCAAGCTGCTTTGTCGACAGAACTCCGTAGTCTGGACGCAATGTTACAGGCAATAACACCTTCTGTCGACAGAGTTCTGTCGACAGAAGGTGTTATGCCTCGTAAAATGAGGTATGCCAGCGTTGACAAAACTGCTGAGTTCTGTCGACGTTATGTTAAATTATTTCAAAATAACGGGTATCTTATTTTGGCATTGGTAAGCCTCATTCTGTGAGGAGTAATGTTTCTTCCAAAATAGCTATTTTGAAATAGGGGCTGTGTAGACAGGGCAGGTGCAGTTATTTTGAAATAAGGGGACCCCAGCTCTTCTCACGGTGCCCTGCTGGCCGCTCTGTCCACACTCAGCCAAACTCTATGGTCCCCCCCTTCCTCTTGGAGCCCTTAAAGCTGCAGCCTCAGAGGAAAGGGCTTATGGCCTTAGCTTATGGCCCTGACTGCCCTGAGCCACCCTGCAGCTGCCACAGCTTCCCTTTGGGTCACATGAGTCAGTCTGCAGCTCCCACCGAGCCCTCCACTGTTCCCAGGTGCCTGCCTGAGGCCAAAAGAGACACGCACCTTCCTGGTCTGGTGCAGAGATCCTGGACCTTATTGAGGTTTGGGGTGACAAGACCAGCCTCCAGGATCTCTGCACCAGTCACAGGCCGATGTCTATGGCTGCATGGCTAACAGCCTGGCGACCAGGGGGCACATCCACACATCCAGGCGCATCGTCTTCATCTGAGCTGACAACTGTCACTCTCGGTTCAGAGATGATGGCTAGGCTTTAGGCACAGGGTCTCCTGGGATGACTGACCATCTCTCTTTATTCTCCACAGCCAGACCAGCTGTGAGAGAGGGGCGGTCGACACCACAGAGGGCAGTCTCTTGAACTCAAGGGACCCACAAGTGCTGGAGACCCATGGATGAGTTTCAGAGGGAGCACCTTGTGGCATTCTGATCCAGGGAGCAGAACATAGACCGCAGGCTGCAGGAAGACACCCAGATGTGGTGAGAATCCTGGTGGGAGATGCTGGACCTGGCTGCATCATGTGTGTGTCCGTGTAATTCCTAGTTGCCAGCATGCTGCCTGCTCCCACTCCCACACCTGCTCTCGCACCTGCCCCTGCTCCTGCCCCTGCCCCTGCTCCATCCACTTCTTCCCCACCCCTACTCCACCCCTTGTGGTTGCCGAGTCCCCCACACTCATGGTGGTGGGATCCCCAGAGCCAGGTGCCACTCCCAGCCCCATCCCTGAGCCTCTCCTCATCCCTCCTTCCCCTTCCAGCTTTCTCCTCCCCCCTCCAAGGTTCTCCTCCCCTCTCCTCCCCCTTCCCCTTTCTCCTTCCCTCTCCCAGGTTCTTTCCTCAGTCCCTCCCCAGTTACTTTGAACCCAAATAAAAACAGCACATTGTTTCAAAAACATTGTCTGTTTTATTGTGTCTGGATGGGAAGGGGAAGGGAGAAGAAGGGAGGGGTGTGGAAGGAAAGGCACAGAGGGGTGATGCACAGGCCACTAGTGGGGAGGTCCAGGGGGGAGTGCCACTGGGGTCCTTATGAGAAACTCTTCCTCAGGGCCTCCTGGATGTGCATGGCCCCTTGGTGGGCCTGCTGGATGGCAGCCATGTGCAGCTGCTTGAAGGCCCTGCTGATGTGGTCAGCCTCTGCCTCCCACCCTGGCAGGAATGTATCTCTCTTCCGCTCACAAATGTTTTGGTGCACACAACACACAGTCACCACGTGTGGGATGTTCTGCTCCCTGACATCCAGCCAGATGAGGAGGCATTTGAACTGCACCTTCAGACATCCAAAGGTGCCCTCCACCACTATGCGGGCCTTGCTCAGCCTGGTATTCTAGCGTTCCTTGGAGTGGCCAAGGTAGCTGGTGTAGGGCTTCATGAGAGTAGGCCACCTCCCTCACCATAGACATGGGCATGTCCACATCCCCAACCCTGATGGTGAGGTCGGGGGAAAAAGTTCCAGTGTGCAGCTTCTAGAACACACTGGAGCTGTGGAAGATGTGGGTATCATGCACCTTTCCCAACCGGCTGATGAAGATATCCATAAACTGTCCCCGGTGGTCCATAACTGCCTGCAGGGCCATTGAGAAGTACCCCGTACAGTGGATGTAGATAGATGCCCGGTGGTCAGGTGCCTGGCTGGGGATGTGGGTACCATCAATAGCTCCCTCACAGTTGGGGAAGTCCATGTGGCAAAGCCAGCGAGAATGGCATCCATGTCACCAAGATGGATGACCCTACAAAGCAAGATGGTGTTGATGGCCCGCACCACCTGTAGAAGGAGACAGACAAAGAATCAGAAAGTGGCCAGAGCCCTTGAGAGGTCCACGAGCCCAAACACCTGTCTCTCCTCCACACAGACAAGGAGCAACCTGCCACTCACCCCATCCCCCAGCAGGGCTTTATGAGGGTGGCACTGAAAAAACTTCCTGGGGAGGAGGCTTGCACCCCCACCCCTATCCTACCCCTTCTTTCCCTAGGGAACTCCATTCCAGCAGTCCACCACCCTCCTGGGACAATAGCTCAAGGATGCTATACCTGCATGAGCACAGCCCCGACAGTCAATCTCCTCATGCCAAACTGGTTCCTGATGAATTGGTAGCTGTCCAGCGTGGTGAGCTTCCACAGGGCAATGGAGACCCGCTTCTCGAGGGAGGTGGCAGGTCTCATGTGAGTGTCCTGTCACCTGAGGGCAGGGATGAGCCACTCACAAAGCTCCAGAAAGTCTCCTTCCTCATCCAAAAATTCTGGAGCCACCACTGGTTGTGTCACCACTCCATGACTAGCCTGTCCCACCAGTCACCACTGGTGTCCAGATGCCAGAAGCAGTGGCTCATGGTGTGCATGGGATAGTGGGTGGGGTCCAGCAGCATGAGTCGTACCTGTAAAGAGGCAAGGGGGGGTCTCCAAGCAGAGCAGGGGGGTTGGTTCCTGCAAGGCCTGGGAGGCAGCCTGCAGAAACTGCTGCATAAGGTGCAGCACATGCTTCAATAGCCACTGACTGCCCAGGGGCAGCTCCAGCTCCATGTCTAGAGAGCTGAGATGTCCGCAAGGGCAATCACAGCAGGCAAAAGAAAAGGGTTGTCTGTCCCTCGAGGTGATATGCAAAGGAGAAGAGCCTGAGACACTGCTGTATATGGGGGTCCCTTTAAACAAAAACCTCAGATAGCCTCAGGAAATACGTGCTGTCCTGATGCCCTGCCTGAAGTGGTTCCAGGTAACCTTAAATGTGAGTTAGCATCCAATAAGTGTGGATGCTGTATTTGGAAATAGCAAAACGCTATTTCAATGAGCTTTTGGTGTGTAGACGTGCTATTTCAAAATAAGCTACTTTGGAATATTTCTTCCAAAATTGCTTATTCCAAAATAATTGTGCAATGTAGACATAACCTCAGGTGTTGTCAATGTTGTCAGTAGAGAGGAAGAAAGAGTTGATTTGGGACAACTGTTTCACATTCCTTATTCATTTTCTTCTACTTTTAAGAATCATCTCAAGCTAAAATTCAATAGACAAAAGGCAGATTTTTTACTTACATATTTTTTCCTGTTGAAGAATGGCCATTAAACCAGATGGCAGTCCATGTGGTTTTGCTGGCGCCTTGCTGAGGCATCAGTTTACCTTCTGTCTTTGAGGAACTGGTGCCTGCTTTTCTCAACTTGGAACATGTCTCAGGAGAATTTTATAACTTGACATACAATGTTGCCACACATATTTTACTAGGAAAATAATAATCAGCAAATTATGTGTTTTTAAATGATACCTCACAAGGCATACTTTATATGAAATATATCATAGCCCTGCAAAAAAGAATGAACATAGGGATACAGACTGTCACCGGCACTTTTCTCAGTCTTCTCCTTGGAACAATAAGTGGCGGAAAAGGAGCACAGATAATTAAAAAATTGTTCACCTGTGATTGCTCCATGGAGAAAAGAGGAAAGGAGGAGTGCACAATTCTTTCTCTTCAGCATTGATTATCCAGAAAATTTCAGAGTGAGGCTTTCCAATGTCTGGGAATTGAGCAATTTCCTTTGCAAACATCTGGGAATTTGGAGATGTCTTTTTTAATCTCTTGGAATCAAGCATAAGATAACTGCAGCTGAGGAGCTTGTGAAGGCTAGGACTATAACAGGGTTTAAAAGAGAACTAGATACATTCATGGAGGTTAAGTCCATAAATGGCTATTTGCCAGTATGGGTAAGGAATGGTGTCCCTAGCTTCTGTTTGTCAGAGGGTGGAGATGGATGGCAGGAGAGAGATCGCTTGATCATTACCTGTTCTATTCACTCCCTTTGGGACACCTGGAATTGGCCACTGTCGGCAGACAGAGTACAGGGCTAGATGGACCTTTGGTCTGATCCAGTATGGCCATTCTTATGTTCTTATGAAGATGAGAATTCTGGAGGAATTTTATGGGGCCCTTGTCATTGCACTAAATGTTTTCAGCATTAGTTGAGGAGAACCAGAACTGCTGATGTTGTTATTGGATTCTGGTATGTTGTGAATTTTCATTCCAGTCTACCGAATGGGGACACGCTTGCTGAGATGTGGTGTTGTGTCTGTGAGGCTGCTTGCTCTGTGACTAGTTGCTATGAGAAGGATGTCTTTCATCTCTCTCCTTGATGTGATGGGGAGAAAAGTGCTGATCTGTACAAACCTCCTCCCTATCATTCTTAAGGGTGATAAATGAAACAGTGATTTGGTATCATTCTCCTTCTCTTCTCTCCCCGCCTCCCCACACCATGCCTGGCAATTCTGCTTTTGCTATATCTGTCTTGTAAAGATTTGACTGAACCTGTAATAACAAAGCCTGTTCTGTGAAGCTTAAACAGTTTGAGTAGCTACTGTAAAACCTGTAGCTATGTGGCATGATATGATGGTCCATAATGAATCTTTTTCACAGAAACTAGCTTTCAAATGGTAACCAATGGATACCTGAGCCCTAAATTATCTTATTAAATCTGTTCAGAATGACAATCCCAACAGCTAAAATAATAAAGAATTTTCTTTTAAGTGACTAAATGCAAGAGGGAAGATTAATAAAGAATTTCTCCCTGGTTGAGTCCCTTATCTGCCAATTTTCAGCCAGTAAGTATATGCTACTAGCCAATTAGCCCATCATAAAACAGAATTTTCAGGTCTCTCCTCCATATCCTATTCCCTTTCTATCGCAGTCTTCTCTCCTGAGCTCCGGTCTCTCGCTCCATCTCTCTCTCTCCCCTTCTCCTACTGCCCCCCCCCTCAGCTCTCCTCGTTTCCTGCTTCTCTCTCCGTCTCTCTTTCTCTTCTCCCCCTCCTGCCTCTCACTCTCTTTCTCTTCTCCTCCCCCTACCGCATGGGGAGCGCAGAGCCCAAACAGCTGTTTGTGCCACTTGCAGATGCCTTTGAGCTCCAGCTGCCTATGAGCTCCAGCTGCATCATTTCCCTTCACCCCAGCACTGATCCTGCAGCCTCCCAGTTGTCCTCCATCTCCCCCTCCCTCTCCCCCTTATTACTCTGCCCTCCCCGCAGCCAGGGTCTATTCATGGCCAGGGGGCAGGGCCAGGCTGTGTACGTCACTGCCCCGCCCCACTTCGCCTTCCGCCGTGGCGCTCACCTGAGTTCTGCACCACTCAGCCGGGCTGCCACAGGGGAGACCAAACGACTACTTGTTCTGCTTGCTCCCCCGTGATAGCCCGGCTGAGTGGCGCAGAACTCAGCTGAGCGCCACGGTGAGAGGTGAAGGGGGGCAGGGCAGTGACATAGACAGCCAGGCCCCTCCCCCTGGCTCTGTACATCACTGCCCCACCCCCCTTCTCCTCCCACTGTGGCACTTGGCTGACTTCTGTGCTGCTCAGCTGGGCTGCCGCAGGGGAGCAGGTGGCGCAAGCGGCTGTTTGGGTCCCGCACTCCCCATGCAGCATGGGGGTGCTGCATGAGGACCACGGTGCCCAAACAGCTGCTTGCGCCACTTGCCCCCCTCCTGCGGCCCGGCTGAGTAGTGCAGAAGTCAGCCAAGCGCCATGACAGGAGGCAGCAGAGCCCCCCAGAGGCAACACATAATGCTACAGCATTACAGAGTCACAGACATTGGGCTACTATACTATGCTATGAGCTATGAACTTCTAAAAATACATTATTATCCTAGAGGTGCTGAGTTGCTGACATTGCATCAGTTACAGTAGCATTGCTGCCATAGTTAAAGTAATCCATTTACATATTTTGAGGGGAATAAAAGGTGGCACCAGAAGAATTATGCTGTCTCTTGAGCAGTAATATGATTGCTCCTCCATATTATTCCTCTGAGATTTTGTGTCTATAAAAAGGGAGAGGTAAAAATATATTAGTTCTCACTTTTTCTACATTATGCTAAAGTATCACTTAATATTAACCTGACTATAACAAAGAAGAAATACATATCAAAATGACCATCACTACCTGTTATCATACAGGAATCTCTTTCTCCTTGTAACCTACAATACATGCTATAGGCTGAACTTCAAAGGTGTTGAGATCCCATAACTTCAGCAGAGCCAGAACTGTTGATGTTGTTGTTGAATGCTGGTGTGCTGTGAATTTTCATTCCAGGATACCAAATGGGGACGCACTTGCTGAGATGTGTTTGGAACTGCGGTTGTTCAGCATCTCTGACAGTTGGATCTTACAGTTCTGTGACACACTCTACACTGTATGGCTGTGTCTACACTGGCACCCTTTTCCAGAAATGCTTAGAACGGAACAGTTTTCCGTTATAAGTATTTCCGGAAAAAGCGTGTTTACATTGGCAGGATGCTTTTCCGGAAAAGCACTTTTTCCGGAAAAGCATCCGTGCCAATGTAGATGTGCTTTTCTGGAAAAAAGCCCCGATCGTCATTTTCGCGAGCGGGGCTTTTTTGCGGAAAAAAAATCTGTGCTGTCTACACTGGCCCTTTTCCGGAATAGTTTTTCCGTAAAAGGACTTTTACCCGAATGGGAGCAGCATAGTTTTTCTGGAAAAACACTGACAATTTTACAGTAGATCGTCATTGCTTTTCCGGAAAAGCAAGCGGCCAGTGTAGACAGCTTGCAAGCTTTTCCGGAAAAGCGGCCGCTTTTCCGGAATAAGTGGCCCAGTGTAGACACAGTCTATATGTCATGGAATAATTTGTGTGAGTGCTATGATAGATTCAGTAATTTTAGTCATCTGGTTATCTTATACTATATTCCTCATGAATTGCTTAATTTGGACTGTTTAGCTATGAATGGCATTAAGAATTTCTACAAATCTATATTAATAGTGAAAATGTAACAAAAAGATAAATAAGAAATCATAGATAATTAACAAAGAAGGTTATAGAACTGTGGTGTCCAATACACTAGCTGCTAGTCGTCACATGTGGCTATTTGGCCGGTTGACTATACCTAGTTGGCTTGAATAATGTGGCTAGTTCGCTATAGTATTTTCAGAATAATGTGGCTAGTTCGTTTCAGAACTGGTTGGACACCATGGTTATATAATGATGTCTCTGAAAGTTGAATGAATGAATTTAATATAGGATCTTAACTTTATCAAGAAGTAATAAATTAAGTTGCAATAAATCAGTTGTTACTAAATTGAAAGCTTGTTCTAGACTATACAGAAGAAGTAATTTGTAGTCTATCTATCTATTTGTCCTTTGGGCTCCTAATGGAGCATAGGGTCTCCACAGTCATTCTCCATCTCTTGTGAACCTTAGCAATAGTCTTGATTTGATCCCATTGTTTTTTAGCCAGCTGCTTTTACTTCGTCCAGGAAGCTTTGTTGCCATGTTTGTTTAGGACATCCCCTTTTCTTCTTTCCCTTTGGATTCCATTCTAACACTTGTCTCATGATCTATTCCTCACAGTCCTTACTCAAGATGTGGCCTGCCCATCGCAATTTTCTCTTCTTTATCTGGACTTCCATTGGTTTCTGATTTGTTTTGGTCCTCAAGACTTCATTTGGCACTCTATCGTACCACTTTAGCTGGAGAATGTGTCTAAGGAATTTATTGACAAATGTCTGAATTCTCTGAGTGTTGCTCTGGACAATGTGCCACTCCTCCTTGCCATACAGCAGCACTGATTTCACATGAGAAGTGAAAATACATAGTCTGGTTCTTATTGAAATGGCTCTTGTACCCCATACTGGTCATAGTATGGCAAAAGCTTGTTGTGCCTTTCGTATTCTCGTACTGATGTTGTCTTCAGTTCTCCTATTCTTGCTGATAACACTGCCCAAGTATACAAACTGGTCAACCTCTTGCACTGCTTTTCCTTTTATTGTAATTTCACCTTCCTGTCTGTTGTTAATGAGCATCAACTTGGTCTTCTCTTGACTAATCTTGAGGCCCACTTGCTCAGCTGTTTCCTGTAGGGCATCCGTCTTCTAATGCATATGCTCTAGTTTATCTGCAAGCGGGGCTAAGTTGTCTGTAAACTCTAGATCTTCAAGTTTCCTAGTTTTTAGTCAAGGTATATAGTAGCCAAAAGTTATGGAGTTGTCAATAACCATTTATCCAAAACAAATTCAAAAATTAGAATTGCAAATAATTAATTAAGCATGGCAGGCGGAAGACCCAGAGAGGGCAGAACGTGACCAGGAAGAGAACTGGCAGCATGTAACTTCTAGAAGGGGAAAAAGGCCAGCATGGGAATCCCCCAATGCTACAGAGGTAAGTAATTGCTTTTAGGATCTCTCCACAGGTTCTGCAGTGCTGAATGCTTTGGAAGGGACCTCACAAGGAAGAAACCGGAAGGGAACACCATCTACTGGAAGGCATGGGATGCGTAGTCCTGGGGATGGGGGTTCCACGGCTACCACCCCCAAAAGAAAACGATGGGTGGTGGTGGTTGGGGACTCCCTCCTAAGAGGGACTGAGCCATCCATCTGCCGTCCGGACCTGGAATCTCGAGAGGTGTGCTGCTTACCGGGAGTTCGCATTCAGGATGTGACTGAGAGGCTTACCAAACTGATCAAACCTTCGTATCACTACCTCTTCCTGCTTCTCCACGTGGCAACTAACGATACGGCCAAGAATGACCTTGAGCAGGTTACTGCGGATTATGTAGCACTGGGAAGAAGGATCCAAGAATTCGGAGTGCAAGTGGTGTTCTCGTCTATCCTTCCTGTTGAAGGGAAAGGACTGGATAGGGATCGCCAAATTGAGGACGTAAATGCGTGGTTGCGCAGGTGGTGTCGCAGAGAGGGCTTTGGTTTCTTCGACCATGGGACTCTGTTACAGACACAAGGATTGTTAGGAAGATATGGGATCCACCTAACGAAGAGAGGAAGGAGCATCTTTGTGGGCAGGCTTGCAAACCTAGTGAGGAGGGCTTTAAACTAGGTTCGTTGGGGGATGGTGACAAAAACCCTGAGGGGAGTGGGAAAGTCGGATACCGGGAAGAAATGCAGAGAGGAACGAGCAAGGAAGGAGGACCCCTTATTAGAATGGAGAAAATAGGGCGATCAACTGGTTACCTGAGGTATTTGTACAACAATGCTAGAAGCCTGGGCAACAAACAGGAAGAACTGGAGGCCCTGGCCCAGTCCAAGAAATATGATTTAATTGGGATAACAGAGACTTGGTGGGATGACTCGCATGACTAGAGCGCTGTCATGGAAGGGAATAGACTGTTCAAGAAGAACAGGCAGGGGAGAAAAGAAGGAGGAGTTGCACTATGATTGCTCTGCACTCCAGTATAAAGAGGGAGAAAAACCTGTTGAGAATCTATGCGTTAAGTTTAAAGGAGCAAACAACAGCAGTGATGTTGTGGTTGGTTTCTGCTACAGGCCACCAAATCAGATGGATGAGGTAGATGAGGCTTTCTTCGGACAACTGAGAGAAGCTTCCATATTGCAGGCCCTGGTTCTCGTGGGTGACTTTAATCACTCTGAAATCTGTTGGGAAACCAATACGGCAGTACACAGACAATCCAGGAAGTTTTTGGAGAATGTTGGGGATAACTTCTTGACAGAAGTGGTGAAGGATCCAACCAGGGGCCATGCGCAGCTTGACCTTCTGCTCACAAACAGGGAGGAACTAATAGGGGAAGTGGAGGTGGGTGACAACCTGGGAAGCAGTGATCATGAGATGGTAGATTTCAGGATCCTGACTCAAGGAAGAAAAGAGAGTAGTAAAATACACACCTTGGACTTCAGAAAAGCAGATTTTGACTCTCTCAGACATCTGATGGGCAGAATCCCCTGGGAGGCTAACATAAAGGGGAAAGGAGTCTAGGACAGCTGGCAATATTTTAAAGAAGCCTTATTGAAGGCACAGAAAGAAACCATACCGTTGCGTAGCAAGAGAGGCAAACATGGTAGGAGACCGGACTGGCTTACAGGGGAAATCCTTGGTGAACTTAAGCACAAAAAGGAAGCTTACAAAAAGTGGAAACTTGTACAAACAACCAGGGAAGGGTTTAAATGTATAGCTCGAGAATGTCGGAGGATTATCAGGAAGGCAAAAGCGCAAATGGAATTGCGACTGGCTAAGCATGTGAAGGATAACAAGGAATGTTTCTACAGGCATGTTAACAAGAAGAAGGTGATCAGAGAGGGTGTGCGGCCCCTACTGGATGAAGGAGGTAACCTAGTGACAGATGATGTGGGGGAAGCTAAAGTACTCAATGCTTTCTTTGCCTCTGTATTCACAGACAAGGTGGGCTCCTGGACTAACGCGCTAAGTGACGCAAGATGGGATGAAGATGGACAGCCCTTGGTGGATGAAGAAAAGGTTAGGAACTATTTAGAAAAGCTAAACGTACACAAATCCATGGGTCCGGACTTAATACATCCGAGGGTACTGAGGGAGTTGGCAAATGTCATTGAGGAGCCTTTGGCCATTATCTTTGAAAAGTTGTGGAGATCGGGAGAAATCCCGAATGATTGGAAAAAGGCAAATGTAGTGCCCATTTTCAAAAAAGGGAAGAAGGATGATCCAGGGAACTAAAGGCCGGTCAATCTTACCTCAGTTCCTGGAAAAATCATGGAAGGGATCCTTAAGGAATCCATTTTGAGACACTTGGAAGAGAGGAAAGTGATTAGGAATAGTCAGCATGGATTCAGAAAGGGCAAGTCAGGCTTGACAAATCTGATTAGATTCTATGATGAGGTAACTAGCTCTGTGGATGTGGGAAAGTCAGTGGATGTTATAAAACTTGACTTTAGCATGGCATTTGATACAGTCTCCCACAATATTCTTGCCAGCAAGTTAAGGGAACGTGGATTGGAGAAATGGATGATAAGATGGATAGAAAGATGGATAGAAGGCCGGACCCAGCGGGTAGTGATTGACGGCTCGATGTCAGGATGGCGGTCGGTTTTTAGAGGAGTGTTCCAAGGTTCGGTTCTAGGACCGGTTTTGTTCAATATCTTTATTAATGACCTGGATGAGGGGATGAATTGCACCCTCAGCAAGATTGCAAATGATACTAAGGTAAGGGGAGAGAGAGATATCCTTGAGGGCAGAGATAGGGTCCAGAGTGACTTAGACAAATGGGAGGATTGGGCCACAAGAAATCTGATGAGGTTCAAGAAGGAACAGTGCAGAGTCCTACACTTGAGACAGAAGAATCCCAAGCATAGTTATAAGCTGGGGACTGAGCAGTTAAGTAATAGTTCTGCAGAAAAGGACCTGGGGGTTACAGTGGATGAGAAGCTGGATATGAGTCAACAGTGTGCCCTTGTAGCCAAGAAGGCTAATGGCATATTAGATTATATTAAGAGGAACATTGGCAGTCAATCCAGAGATGTCATTATTCCCCTTTATTCGGCTTTACTGAGGCCACATCTGGAGTATTGTGTCCAGTTCTGGGCCCCCCACTACAAAAGGGATGTGGACACATTGGAGAGGGTCCAGCGGAGGGCAACCAAAATGATCTGGGGGCTGGAGCATATGACCTATGAGGAGAGGCTGAGGCAGTTTGGTCTGTTTAGTCTGCAGAAGCAAAGAGTGAGGGGGGATTTGATAGCAGCCTTCAACTTCCTAAAGGGAGGTTCCAAAGAGGCTGGAGAAAGGCTGTTCTCAGTGGTGACAGATGGCAGAACTAGGAGCAATGGTCTCAAGTTGTGGTGGGAGACGTCCAGGTTGGATTTAGGAAAAACTATTTCACTAGGAGGGTGGCGAAGCACTGGAATGGGTTACCTAGGGAAGTAGTGGAGTCTCCATCCCTAGAGGTGTTTAAGTCTCGGCTTGACAAAGCCCTGGCTGGGTTGATTTAGTTGGGATTGGTCCTGCCTAGAGCAGGGGGCTGGACTTGATGACCTTCTGAGGTCTCTTCCAGCTCTATGGTTCTATGATTTTATGGTTCTATGAATTACTGAAAGGCCCAGTCAAATATCCTTCCCACATAATAATAATGCCTAGCTAGGACTACATTCTAGCCTACATACTATCCCAAGTATTCATGTAATAGGCGAAGTTAATTTTCTTTTCTTTTTAAATTTATCAGTAGGTATATTGTTTCATGTTATCTGTACCTGTAACTGTAGAGGTAATCTTAAGCAACTCTGTCTCTCATCTAAGCATTTGTAGTTTATTGAAAGCAAATGGCTGACGTTGTCCAAGGCACTCTATTTTGTGGCTGACATAAATAGCATCAGGGTAAATTTATGGTAGTTTTTAACTTGGTAACATCAAGCGAAAATTTATAGAGCACTGGCCAGATTAGGATAGAATTGCTTATACGTAGTCCTGCCTAAAGGAGCTATTGGTAATCTCTGTCAATAGTGATCACAAATGTAGCTTACAGGCTTTCACTAATCATGAGAGACATAGGTCTATTTTGTACTAAATAGAACAGATTTCTCCCAGCGGTTTTTGTACCTGTGTTTGTGAGATAGGAGTCACTCTGTATCCCCCACAAAGAAAACTGCTTTTCTTTTTCAAAGTATTTTTTTTCTTCCAGGTTTTCATAAATAGATTTCATTAGTGTTAGAAAGTAGGCTTGAAAATACCAGCATGAGTACTAGAAGTATTGAGAGACTGTGTGTGGAGTAAAAATGAGTGATTTCAAAATGTATACAGTCCCTTTTAAAGAAGCCAGCACATCTTTATTGCATTTTCATCAATGTTTGACATTGCTTTTTATATGTAAACTCTGTACCATATAGAACCAGAGAGTAATCAACTCTCTGTTGTCTTCTGTTGATGAAGTGGAAAAAGAGCAACCAAGAGCTGCCTAAGAACCACAGATGGGCCTGGATTGTACTGGGAAGACAGTTCTTTGCCTGTATCTGTTGGGGTACATCTACACTAGCCCCCTAGTTCGAACTAGGGAAGCTAATGAGGGCGACCAAAATTGCTAATGAAGCAGGGATTTAAATATCCTGTGCACGATCCCGGCCGGTCGCCATTTTGGAAACTGACTAGCCCGAAGTAACTGTCCACGTCTACATGCGGCAGAGAAGCGGGATGCCGAGATAAACCCCTTAGTTTGAATTAACTGTTACTCCTCATGGAATGAGGTTTAATAGTTAATTCAAACTAAGGAGTTTACCTCTGAATCCCGCTTCTCTGCTGTGTGTAGATGTGGGCAGTTACTTCGGGCTAGTCAGTTTCCAAAATGGTGACCGGCCAGGATTATGCTAATCAAGAATGAGATATTTAAATCCCACTCTTCATTAGCAATTTCAGTCACCCTCATTAGCCTCCCTAGTTCGAACTAGGGGGCTAGTGTAGACGTTCCCTTGGAGAGCAAGGAGAATTGCCTGAATGAGCCATCCCTGGTTTGCATTTTAGGTATGTGACAATTTGGGCCAGTCCAGTAAAAATACAGTAAGATTTTAATTGTGTGGGCAATAAACTGCTGTTATCCTTGTTGGGAAATACAGAGACAAGATATCAACACTGGATGTGCCTGGGATCATCCTACTAAGATTGTTGTCAGGCCCAATTGGGAAAGAGAATGTGGACAGAACTAACAAGGGGGTATAGAGGTAGGTTGGCTGGCTAGTTCCTGTCTTTTGCAGCAAGTGCCCCTCTGTTGGTAAGGACTCAAAATGGTCCTAGATGCCACTGATCTCTCTCTAAAGAGCTGAACCGAGACTGTTGCAGAACTGTTGATTATTGCAGACCTGAGGGTATTTTGAGGCAACAGGTGGTGCAGACCAGCTTGGAGGAGATGGATGAGGCAGAGCAGTGGTAGCTGCAGCAGAGCAGAAGTGGCCTGGGCTAAAGGAAGAAAGCAGAGAAAGCAGCAGCCTATCTAAAGGACTCTGGTGCGAGACTCTGTACCCAGCAATTAAAGTTGAAATAACCCAAGGTGGTAGAATTCACAGAGCAGTTCAGACAATGCTGGACTGGACTAGGAATTCTCCACCACACACAATTAACTGTGAGGGAGAAGCTGGAGAGGTGGGAAATGAGTAGAACACACCAGCCACTCGCAGCTGCCAGAAGGACAAAGGGGGATCTCTGGATAAGGCATCCTGTGGTGTGGGAGTCTTGCCTCATGGAATTTGTTGTTTTATTAATTGCTTATTTCCCAGAATGTATTCTCTTATCCACCCCATTATTCTTCCTCTCATAAAGTTCTCATGTTTTACAGTTCCTGGACTCAATGCTTGCAAGCAGGGAAATATTTCCCATCCATGGTGGTAGATATATTTGCCCAAGTTTCTGGGTTGCTTTCAAGTTGGAGTTAGTTAAAACTTTAAAAAAATCCTTAGAAAACTGCACCAGGCTCTTTTTTATTGCTGTCAATCCCTGGCAGAAGAGTACTCACACTGCAGTAATGCAGGTAAAAAGGTCGGTTTTTGTCTTGGAATATGAGCAAGAAATATCTTTGGTAACATTTTAAAAAGGGCTAACATCTTCTGACAAGGAAAAATAATTTCATGGGTAGCCTCCATCTGTCTGGAGGGACAAGGTGGGTGAGGTAATGTCTTTTATTGGACTAACTTGTATTGATCAAAGGAAGCAGGTTTGGAGCTTACACAGAATTGTTGTCTGGGAAAGGTAAACAGAGTGTTACAGCTAAATACAAGGCAGAAAAGATTGTTTAGCATAGTTGATTAACTCATCTTGTAAAAGACAAAGTGAAGTAGCCAGTTAATATCTCTACAGTCTCATACAAAAATGAGGGTTCGTTAATATCTTCATTATGTACTTGATGTTTACTGTCTAGCAAATTTATGAATTTAAGCTCCTAGTTTTGTCTTTTGAAGATATTGTGGTGGTTTCCTTTGTGAATAAGGACCGAGAGCTCAGATATAACGTGATTGTTTTTTTTAATGTTTTTGCCTGTGGATGATGCAGTGATTTTGCATGTGAGTCCATTTGAGAGTGTTGTGATTCTATGATTTCACTCACATAGTTGTTATTGGTGCATTCAATACACTGGATTAGGTACAACATATGTTGTAATAGGCGTGTGTAAGATCCATGGATCTTAAAACAAATGTTGTTGGGATGTTGATCATTGTAGCAGTGCTGATATGTCTCCAGGTTTTGTATCTGTTGTTTCAGCATCGTCTGGTGCCATTTTAGGTTGACGTGTCCTAGTTTGTGGGGAGCTTGCTTCTGATTATGAGCTTGGAAAGGTTGGGAACTGTTTCAAAATCAGAAGAGGGGGTTCAAAAAGGGGATTCTTTCAGGATCAAGTATGGCTTGTTTAATACCAGCTCCTTGGTAGGTACTAGGTGATAACTAAGGAAAGATGGTTGAAGGTTTTTGTTTTCCCCACCTATATTCAAACATTAAGCAAGGAAAGGATAAAAAAATTCTGCTACTGTCAAAGAAGTCTCATCTCCAATGATGGTTATATCATACTTGGTTCCAAAGGGTTAAAAAAAAGACATCTCCAAATTCCCAGAGGTTTGCAAAAGTAATTGCTAAATTCCTAGCAGGTTCTCTCAGGGTATTTGGTGTAGTGGGGTCTACTTCATCGCTATCACTGCAAACAATTGGAATTCTGTAGCCCTTGAAAAGGGTTGAAATGAGATACGCAAGGTCTACACTGCTGTGGAGCCCAAAGCCAACTGATCAAGAAAGGCAGGATAGTCCATCTGTTGGGGCCTTGTCTGGGGCTTGAGAAATCAAGGCTCTATTCCCTCTTCATCCATAGACTTTCTGTGTGACCTTGGGCAAATAACTTAGCTTCTCTGTGACTAAGGGTGTGTCTAGACTACATGCCTCCTTCGACGGAGGCATGTAGATTAGCCAGATCGGAAGAGGGAAATGAAGCCGCGATTAAAATAATCGCGGCTTCATTTAAATTTAAATGGCTGCCCCGATCTGCTGATCAGCTGTTTGTCGGCAGATCGGGGGAGTCTGGACGCGATGCGCCGACAAAGAAGCCTTTCTTCATCGGCACAGGTAAACCTGGTTTCACGAGGCTTACCTGTGCCGATGAAGAAAGGCTTCTTTGTCGGCGCATCGCGTCCAGACTCCCCCGATCTGCCGACAAACAGCTGATCGGCAGATCGGGGCAGCCATTTAAATTTAAATGAAGCCGCGATTATTTTAATCGCGGCTTCATTTCCCTCTTCCGATCTGGCTAATCTACATGCCTCCGTCGAAGGAGGCATGTAGTCTAGACACACCCTAAGAAAGTGTTGTGAGAAATTAAATACAGTAGATCATCAGAATTATGAACTGACCAGTCAACATACACCTCAATTGAAACTAAAAATATCCAATTAGACAGCAACAAAGGAAGAAAAATGCAAATACAGTGTTGAGGAGAAAGTTTTGGCAGATAAATAAACTGTTTCTGTGCTTGTTTTATTTAAATTAAGGTGGCTAAAAGCAGCATTTTTTTCTACAGAGTAAAGTGTCCATACTGGATTAAGTCAATGTTCAGTTGAACAACCATAACATTTTGTTCAGAATGTTCCCTAGGGAATGGGGGGTAGAATCTCCATCCCTAGAGGGTTTGCAGTCCCACCTTCATTAAAGCTCTGCTGGGGATGGGGTAAGTTGTGGTTGGACCTGGTGTGGGAATGGGCTTGGGCCCAGAGAGTTCCCAAGGGCTCTGGCAATCCTGGGATTCTCTGGTTGTATCCTACAGGTGGTGAGGTCCATCAATGCCATCGTGCTGTGCAGGGTCATCATCGCTGGCTTTGCTGCCATGGGCTTCCCCAACTGCAGGGAGGCCATTAATGACACCCACATCCCCATCTGGGGCCCTGACCATCAGGCCTCCAATTATATCAACTGGAAGGGGTACTCTTTAATGGTCCTTCAGGTCCTTGTTGAGCACTGAGGCCAGTTCACCAACATCAGCATTGAGTGGTTGGGGAAGGCATACAATGCCTTTGTGTTCAAGAACTCCAGTCTTTTCCCGAAGCTGCACACTGACACTTTTCTCCCTCACTACACCATCAGGGTTGGGGATGTGGACATGCCCACGTGCATTGTGGGGGACACAGCCTGCCCTTTGGTCCTGTGGCTGATGAAGCAGTACACATGACACCTATACCCCACAAAGGAACATTTCAATGTCTTACCCATTAGTCCACTGGAGGACCCACTGCCATCGAGCAGTCCAGCAACCACCCCTACATGCCCACAGGCTAAGAAGGGCCCACATCATGGTGGAGGGCATTTTTGGCCATTTGAAAGGGAGGTTCCACTGCCTCCTTACCCACCTGGCCTTCAGCGAGTGGAACATCATCCCGGTGGTGGTGGCCTGCTGTGTCCTGCACAACCTTTGTGAAAATAAGGGGAAGACATTCCTGCCAGGGTGGAGGGCAGAGATCAAACAGTTGGCCAGGGCCTTTGAGGAGCTGTGCAGCACTGCCATCTGGCAGGCTTATCAGGGGGCTGTGTGCATCCTGAAGGCCCTGAGGGAGAGTTTAAGACAAGGCTACCTGTGAGAGTCTCCCCTGGGCCTCCCCACACAGGAATTGCCCCTGTGTATCTTTCCTTCCCCTCCCCTGGCCTGCAGATGCAATAATCCAGACTTTTTGTTTTGAAAAAATAAACTGTTTTGGGGGGTAAATATAAATGGGGAGGGAGTGGGGAAAGAACCTGGGAGTGGAAAGGGAGAAGAAGGGAAAGGTGGGGCTCAGGGCTGGGGCTGGGACTGGTACCTACCTTGGGAGGTCCCACTGCATCATGTGCGGGGCTCTCAGTGGCCATGGGAAAGGATAAAAAGAGAAGCTGCTGGGAAGCAGGAACAGGCGCAAAAGCGGGAGCGGGTGTGGGAAGGGGAGAGTGTGCAGGGCAGCTGCGTACCACTCAATGGCAGTGCCCAGGCTGTTGATAGTGGCAGTGCATGCTGTGCACATGCTCCAGGCCTGCAGCGTCAGCTCCTGCCAGGTGGTGTGGCACAGCTTCAGGTCAGTATCCAACCTCTGCTCCCACCACTCGAGACACCTCTACAGAGCACGCAGGCAAACGACGTGTTCCTGCTCCAGGTCTTCCTGGTATCACTGGCACCTGTGGTTCTTGTGGAGTTAGGAGGCTGGTGCAGGAGGTGTGGCTTGCACCCCATTAGCAGGTGGTCATCACAGGAGGCAGCCTAGTCATCATCTCTGAGCCGACACCAAACGGTCCTGGTTCAGACAAAGGTGGTGTGCTTTGAGCAAGGCTATCCGTGGCCTAGACAGTGGGCACTGTCCTGCAGGGGCACAGATGTCCCAGGGAGCTACACTACTGCTATGCCCCAGGGACAAGCAGGCATGGGAAGGTGCTGGCCAGGCCAGAGCCTGCATTTGGGAGAGAGGACAGGGCAGCTCACTTTCCCTCTGTACTGTGCACATGCTGGGTCTGGAAGTGTCAGTGTACCGCAGAAAGAGGGGGATGGTATTGGGGGAGGTGTGTGTGCAGCTGATCGAAGTAGTGGTACAACTGGGGTGCCACCCCTGAGTGGTAATTCTGTTCTCTGGATGCGGTGTAGGCCTGCCTCAGTTCCTTTATTTTCATGTGCACCTGCTCCTGGGTGCACATATGGCCCTTCTGGCCGAGGCTCGCAGCCATCCAGCTGTAGACATCTGCATGCCTGCATCTGGTGCGGAGATCCTGCAAGTTAGCGTCCTCTCCCCTAACCTCAATGAGATCCAGGATCTCTGCTGCAGACCAGGAAAGGGCCCTCCTCTTCTGCCCCTAGGCAGGGGCTTAAGAGCCGGCTGCTGGCTCACTTGCAGCTATGGGGGGCTCGGTTGGAGTGCAGGGGGTCTGCCATGGCAGGAGGGAAGGCAGAAGAGGACACTGCTGTGTGGCACAGGGCTGTAAGGGCCTTCCTTGTACCACAAGCACTTTCCTCTGTGGCTGGAGCTTCAAAACCTGCAGGGAAAGGGAAACTATAGAGTTCTGAGGGGGTGTGGATTGAGTGGCCACCAGGGCAGCTGTGAGAATCCCTGGAGGCCAATTATTTTGAAACAGCTGCCCTGTCCATATACACCCTATTTCAAAATAATTATTATGAAATGGGTGTTATTCCTCATGAAATGAGGTTTTATTATTCCGTAATAAGAAGCCTCTTATTTCAAAATTATTTTGAAATAATGGGCTTGCTGTGTAGGTGCTTACCTTGTTATTTCAAAATAACACTGCAGTGTAGATGTGCCCTTCATGTTTTATATGCTTCCATTTTCCATGCCTTTTATTACCTGATACGTTTTGTGAAAAGAAGCAATATTACATTGAATCTATATGTGTCTATTTGAACATTTCACTTTAGAGAAGGACAAACATTAACAGAAAATTTGCCTATTACCGATGGTACCTCCATAAATTGTATTCTATTATCTTCAACTGTTCTAGCAGCATTCGTGTGAGTGAAAATCTATATAGATTTCATCATAATATAATGATTGATTCATTGTGCAATACAGGGCAAGTAGTATAATCACTTAGCTCATACCTTGGCACACAGCCTTTACAGTTCATGAGTGCCAGCTCTTATTCAGTTAGTACATAGGTTTGTATAAAAAGCAAAATCAGGCTGCAAGATCTGAAGAGAAGAGGGGGAGAAAAATTATCACAACACAAAAGTCTCATATTATTTGCCACCACACAACCTAATAAAATGAAGAACACCAACACTGCTGCCTGCTAACACCGAGGCAAAATAGTGCCTATTGCAGTTTTCTACCCCTTACCTACTTAAATGATTGATGATGCCTTATAGCTATAACTTGATATCTTTGATTCAACAGTTTGTTTGTTATTACAACTGTAGCAGGAGAGGGTACCAGCCTAGAATGTTTTGAGCACCACTAAAGGAAGCATTACTAATGCACCATTCCTTTAACAGGTGTGTGACAGGGTATACCAACCTCACACTTAGCCAATGAGCCCTGACCAATCACTGTGGCCCAGGAGATCACATCTCCTTGTCCCTGCTGTGCATGCTTCAGATGGAAGGGACAGATAAAGAAGGCAGACCAGCCAGTCTGCACAACCAGCTGACAGGGGAGCCTGACTGGGACACCAAGCTGTTGCAAGCTGCTTGAGATGAGTTTTATGGTAGGAAGTGACCCAGGGAATGTTTTAGGAGCTGAAGCTTAAATTCTTAACTTAGAATTTCCCAGCTTCATAGGGCCCTGGCCCCTGGGTCAGAACCTGGTTGAATGGGATGGGCTTTGGTTCTCCTACTCCCACTAGGTGAGGCTACTGGAGACTTGTTCTCTTCTGCTTGGGGAGCCGCAGACTGATTGTTCTGCCCTGCCCAGAGGATCAGAACCGCCAGCTGCTGTTGTTCACCACAGCCAGGAGGCACAGGGACTACTGACTGTTTGCTGGGCCCTGACTGGGAGTTATGGACTGACTGTTTTGGTCCACCTACAGGGTTTGAACTGTTGCCTGCCCTAGCCAGGAGGTTCTGGAGCCATAGTCATCTTGCTTTAGCTCTCCCCAACTCAGGGGCTGTGGACTGATTGTTTGCTCAGCCCTGGGAGTGGTTGTGAGCACTCCTTATTGCCTGACCCCACAGGGAGTCCTAACTGCTGGCATGATCTAGCGCCAAAGCGGCTGCTCTTGCGCAAAAACTTGCTGCCTGTCTACACTGGCCGTGTGTCCTTGTGCAAATAAACTGACGTTCTAATGTATGAAATCAGGGCTTTTTGCACAAGAGTTATGATGCTCCCACTCAGGAAGAAGCCCTCTTGTGCAAGAGTTCTTCCAGAAGAGGCCAGTGTAGACAGGCAACATGAGTTTCTTGTGCAAGAAAGCCCTATGGTTAAAATGGCCATCAGAGCTTTCTTGCGCAAGAGACCGTCTACACTGGCATGGATGCTCTTGCGCAAAAGCACATGCCAGTGTAGACGCTTTCTTCTGGAAGAGTTTTTGCAGAAGAACTCTTCCACAAAAGAGTTCTTGCACAAGAAGCTGCCAGTGTAGACGTAGCCTGAGTGTACCAGCTGCATGCTTTGGGGCACTCCATGGCAGGGTGAAGTTTGGGGAAATACACAAAGGCAGAAGTAGCAGCACCCAAAATAAAGGAGTTGAACTGTAATCTCAAAGAAGCTAAATTGTAAAAGTGGTTCCCACACAGAAAGGGGTAATATTCTGTCCCCCCCCCCACCTTATTTTTATGTGTCAAATGTTTAATACATAGGTCCTGATCTACAGCCCACTGAATTTAATGGGAAGCCTTTCCATTGACGTCAGCAGGCTTTTAAACCCATTATGGTTTTTTACATTATGATTTCCACTAGAGAGAGAGTAACAAACAGAAGGTGCCTTGCCTCATCCAGACAATGCAGTGCCCATGTTTTTCTGGTGAACCTGATCAACCACAACACTAGTTTTGGCGAGTGATCCTGAAACAACCTGTGGTGTGGCCCTGCAGCAAGAGAGACAGATTTTCCTTTAGAACAACAAAATTTGTTCTCTGCTCTTGCCTGAGGGTGCAAAGTTGAGAATCCCTCGCTGAGTCAGTTTTGCATAAGGATCTGAGAGCTTCGTGTAATTCTCACATGATGTCTTCACTGTATCAGATTATAGTTGTTCTTTCATTCTATTGAATAGTTCTTGTCCTTTGTCTATTCAAAGATGGTTCTTTTCAGAAAAAATTATGATGAGATAATGTGGAAATTTGTCTTGCAGTTCAATTTTATTTTGCAAAAAGGCAAAAAAAAAAAAAAAAAAAAGAATGAAAAATACAGAACCAAAACACTTTGGACTAAATCTTTCCCTCATGTAATTCCATTGACTTCTCTGATTTCAATTATGTTACTCTAGGGATGTATGTGGGTCTTTTTCTGCCTAATAAGACAAAGCCTTCCTTTATTCAGTGTCTCTCTCTGTCATATAATAGTAAAAATGAGTTCTCTTTAAAGCAAATGAGCAAGCAAATGAGCATCATGCATAAACATGTCCATACTGTATTGAAATGAGTGCCTGAAGTATCCGCAAACACATTGGGCAAAATGGGTAGTAATAAAATTCCTTTGTCATGAAAGCACTACATTAATCTTTGATTATTGAGTGAAAACAGTAAGACTCTTCTGGTGCCTGAGACAAAGGAGCACAGCACGCTTGCCAGGAAATGCTTCATGCTTCAGCTGCTAATAGGTTCACTAGTAAGTGTTTTTAAAGGATTGACTATTAAATTTCTCTGTGCTCGACCTTGCTGGCTGATTTCATTACATATGCAAGTTTATTACTATGCTAAGCTCTGTCTTAATTTTGTCTTAGTGGACATTAGTAAAATATTATTAGTTTTTAAGAAATGTTTTAAAAGGCTCTTACTCTCATTGCATACTGAGGCCAATCAACTGAGAAATGGTTAACCAACAAAAGCCATGAATAGAAAATATAGGAATTCTTATGCTTGGATGGCAATGAGTTTAAAATACAGACTTTTATAGCTTACATGATAGGTAATTGTAATAAATGTTAACATTCATAGATGTCATATGAAGGGCTAAAGTATCTGCTGGTTTAAATTAGCATAGCTCTGTTGAAGTCAGGGCATTATAATGGGAGTGCCATTGAAGTAAGTGGAGCTGTGCTAACTTACAATGGCTGAGGAGAGTTTTAATGAAAATGTTGGGGGGTTTTAAAACAAAACTGTATATTAGCAAATCAGTGCCAAAGTATTAATGTAGTATGATAACTGAATTCCCATAAACAATTACAGGGACATTGGAATAGAGAGAGAAAAAAATAGATGCCTTTTTAATTTAAACTTAGTAATTATGGTACCTATAGCTTCACAACAAAGAGCTGAATGCTCTGATTGAGAGTACCAGGTAAGAGTTCTTTATGTCAGTGGCTCTCAGACAGAGATCCAGGCCCCCTGGGGGCTGTGAGCAGGTTTTAGAGGATCTGGCATTAGACTCATACAGTAGCTTGGGTCCGAGCCCTACCACCTCTTTCCATAGGGACAAGGGGGAGTTCTTTACCTTAAGTACTTTTGTTAGTTGCTTTCCCTGCTGGCTCTCTGTTCCGTCATGCCCATTTTCCGCCTGTTTTATACCTCCATCTACCTTGTCTTCTATCTTTTCAGTTTCTATTTCTTAGTAATATATTGTACTGAATTTCATTTCAAAATAGCAGTATGAATATACTATGCTATAGTTTTACATAGAACGTGGAATTGTTTTATTTTAATAATGGAACTGTCAATTTTCCTTTGACTACTTGAGACTCTGAAAAAGACCTGAATCTTCTTACGGTACATCCACACTGCACAGCTATTTCAAAATAAATTCTTCCAGAATAGTTATTGCAAAATAGTTTATTTCAAAATAGCACAGCTACACTGAAGGGAAACCTCAACATTAGTCCGAGGAAGGCTTCCCTAATGCAGACATGCTATCTTAATTTAGGGCCCCAGGAAGCACTGGGGAGGAATAACTTAGAACCGCCCTAGGGTATGTCTACACTACCCCGCTAGTTCGAACTAGCGGGGTAATGTAGGCATACCGCACTTGCAAATGAAGCCCAGGATTTGAATTTCCTGGGCTTCATTTGCATAAGCCGGCCGGCGCCATTTTTAAATGCCGGCTCGTTCGAACCCCGTGCCGCGCGGCTACACGCGGCACGGGCTAGATAGTTTGAACTAGCAAGCCATTCCGCACTATCTGTACGCCTCGTGGAACGTGCGGAATGGCTTGCTGGTTCGAACTATCTAGCCCGTGCCGCATGTAGCCGCGCGGCACGGGGTTCGAACGAGCTGGCATTTAAAAATGGCGCCGGCCGGCTTATGCAAATGAAGCCTGGGAAATTCAAATCCCGGGCTTCATTTGCAAGTGCGATATGCCTACATTACCCCGTTAGTTCGAACTAGGGTGGTAGTGTAGACATACCCCAAGTGAGGGGCTATTTTGAAATAGCAGCAGTGGAGCATCTACATGTGCCTTATTTCGAAATAGGGTATTTCTACACGTGGAATGAGGAGTAACGGTAGTTCGAACTAGGAAGCCTAGTTCGAACTACCTAGTTCGTGCTCCGTGTAGCCACGCTGCACGGGTTTCGAACCAGCGGGGTTTTAAAAATGGCGGCGCCCCGCTTATGCAAATGAAGCCCGGGAAATTCAAATCCCGGGCTTCATTTGCAAGTGCGGTATGCCTACATTACCCTCCTAGTTCAAACTAGGAGGGTAGTGTAGACATACCCATAGCTATTTTGGAATAGGTGTTATTCCTCATGGAATGAGGTTTACAGAAGTCAGAGTAAGTCATTCATTATTTCCAATTTATTTCAAAATAACAGAATTGTTGTGTAGACATTCACATGGTTATTTCGAAATAATGCTAGTTATCGCGAAATAACGGTGTAATGTAGCTGCACCTTTAGAGTTTCACCACTGTTTGGGGCTTGGAGGTGTGCTTATGGAGTGGGATTTTCAAAAGTGCTCAGCACACCATCAAAGACTTCAAACTGCAGCAAAGAGGCAAACCAATACTGAGTGTTTCAGAAAATACCATCCAGAAATTACCTTCATTTGGCACTTGACTGAAAATCAGTTTGAATATTCAAGGTTTACTTTCCAAATATGTCTGGTTTTATCTTTCATTTTATACAATGGGCTTATCAAAACCTCTAGCAACATGTACATGCAAATGGACAAAGCAAGTCAATTCAAGAAAAACTGTGCACGTTAAACCAAAACAAACAAACCCCACCTGATGACCCACACTCTTAAACTATCTAACCTACCTATACTCTTGTAGTGATGTTCATTTTTATAATATCTGAGAATTAGTTACTGCCATCACATATGTGTAAAGCTGGATATTCATTGTTGTGAGAACAGAATTTGACCATGAGTCAATAACCAGGAAGTCAACTATGTGGGTCCCTGTGTACCACAGGGGGAAGGAAGTTTCAGAACTGAGGATCCAATTGAGATAGCACGGACCAGACTTTTAATCTGTTCTCAGTTACATGGATATAAAACTAGAGTAACCATTGACTTCTGTGGAATTACTCTGAAATTGTACTTATATAACTGCAAACAGGCTTTAATTCATCTATTCTGCAGCAGTCCAAAATTAATCTGAGCACCGGTAGCAAGAGCTTAACTAAAACAGCTTAATCGGATTAAATCAGGGGACCTGGATAATCTCCATCCAAGAATATTAAAGGAATTGGCATATGAAATTGCAAACCCAAAAGCAAGTATTTTCAATTAATCTGGTAACTTGGGGGCTGTATCCCATGGCTGGAGAATGGCTAATACAGTTCATATTTTTAAGAAAGGGAAAAAAGGGATCAGGGAAACTGCAGGCTTTTTAGTCTGACCTCAGTTACATTCACAATCTGGGGAAAATTTGGAAAGAGAAAGTAGTTAAGAACAGAGAGGTAAACAATAATTGAGATTAAATGCAACATGCTTTTGCAAAAAGTAGATTGTGTCTGACCAACCTGATCTCCTTCCTTGAGAAGATACCTGACTTTTTGACAATGAAAATGCAGTAGATGTAATGTACCTAGATTTCAGTAAGGTTTATCTACAAGAAGATCATACAGCAGTTCTACATGGAGAAGTATTAGTTAAATTGTAGAAGGTGGGGATTAAGATGAAATTTGAAAAGTGGGTGAGGAACTGGTTAAAAGGGAGACCAGTGTTCCCTGTAAATGGGGAGTTTGGCTGTCACCCAGGAGAGATTCAGGTGCCACCCAGCTGATTAGCAGAGTGTCCACAGATGGCAGCATGTGTTTCTAGAGGTAGTGCACAACTGCACATGTTTGGGTGCACAGAAAATGCATTCTGCACATGATTGGAAAAAATAGAGGGAACTTTGGGAGCGAATATGATGGAACATATTGAAAGGTAAATTGTCAGGCTGGAGGGACTAATAGAATTCCTTAGGGAGTGGACTTCGGACAAATCTTATTAATGGTCTTGGCATAAAAAGAAGTGTGATAATAAAATCTGCAGATGACACAAAGTTGAGAGGTATTGCCATTATGAAGGAGGACTGGATTATCATACAAGAAAATCTGGATGCTCTTGAAAACTGAAGTACAGGCAGTCCCCGAGGCAGTTATGAACGGGGCTTTTCTCGCCCGGAGGATGGGAGCGGCGGGACGCCCAGATGCGCCATGGTCCCGCCATCCGCATCCTCCAGGGTGAGAAAAGCTGCTCCGCGTCTCCCTGGTCTGCTGGGGGGGAGGGGAGTCCCCCCCAGCAGACTAGGGAGACGCGGAACAAAGCCGCGGAGCACGCGGGCAGCAGGACAGCTCAGACGCGCTGTGGCTGTCCCATGGCCGGCGTCCTCCGAGGCTTTGCTCCCCATCTCCCTGGTCTGCTGGGGGGAGCCCCCCCCCCAGCAGACCAGGGAGATGGGGAGCAAAGCCGCGGAGGATGCGGGTGGGACCGCGGCGCGTCTCGGCGGTCCTGCCACCCGCGTCTCCCTGGTCTGCTGGGGGGGGGGGGCGGGTGCAGCTAGTGCGCCCCCCCCCCCCCCAGCAGACCAGGCTTTTCTCACTGACGACACCTGGGGTAGAGCAGGTGGGGCTCTGCTGGGTTGGTCCCGCAGCGCCGCTCCTCGGTGCTACTGGACCAACCCGGCAGCACCCCAGCTGCTCTGCCCCAGGCGTCCCCAAGTCAGCCACTGCTGAAACTGACCAACAGCTGACTACAGGAAGCCTGAGGCAGAGTTGCTCTGCCCCGGGCTTCCTGGAATCAGCCGCTGATCAGTTTCAGCAGCGGCTGACTTGGGGACACCTTGGGTAGAGCAGCTGGGGTGCCGCCGGGTTGGTCCAGTAGTACTGAGGTGCAGCGCTGCAGGGACCTACCCGGCAGCGCCCCAGCTGCTCTGTCCCAGGCGTCCAAATTCAGCCGCTGCTGAAACTGATCAGCGGTTGATTCCAGGAAGCCCAGGGCAGAGCAACTCTGCCTCGGGCTTCCTGTAGTCAGCTGTTGGTCAGTTTCAGCAGCGGCTGAATCTGGACGCCAGTTCCGACTTACATACAAATTCAACTTAAGAACAAACCTACAGTCCCTATCTTGTACGTAACCCGGGGACTGCCTGTAATAGCAATGGGATGAAAATGTAATAGTGTAAACTGCAAGGTCATGCAAGGGAATAACAAGAAGAATTGTTGCTATAAGATGGTGAACTAGAAGTTGGAAGTGATAGAGGAAGAGAAAGACCAGGGTGTATTCGTTGATCACAGAATGACAGTGGATCACCAATGTGATGTGGCTATTAAAAAAGGTGAATTCAGTCACAGGAGGTGTCAGTTGAGGCATTTTCAGCAGAGATAGGGAAATGTTAATGCCATTATACAAAGCAATAGTGAGACCTCGTTGGGAATACAATGAGCAACTCTGGTTTCCCATGTTTAAGAAAGATTCATTCAAAGTTGAACAGGTGTGGAAAAGGGCTACTAGGATGATCAGAGGAATGGAAAACCTACCTTAGGAAAGGTGACTCAAAGAGTTTGGCTTGTTTAATCTAACCAAGCAAAGGCTGATGGGAGATATGATTGTTCTCTATATACACACCAGGGGAGTTATTTAAGTGCTAATGTGGACACAAGAACAAATGGATATAAATTGTCCATATACTATTTTAGGCTTTAATTAAGATGAAGGTTTCTAAGCTTGAGCTTGATTAGATTATGAAGGGGATGGTATGATGAGACTGCCTGTGATGGCATGTAATCGATCTGTGACTGTTAGCGGCAATGGCTGGTGATGGGGAGGGCTCTGAGTTACTACAGAGTATATTTTCCTAGGTGTCTGGGCTGGTGAATCTAGCCCACCTAACCCTGTGCTTAACTGATCACCAAATTTGGAATTGTGAAGAAATTTTCCCATGGGTCAGAGTGGCCAAAATCCTGCAAGGGCTTTGGCTTCCTGTGTAGGATGGGGCCTGGGCCATTTGCTGGTTTACTCTAGTGTAAATGGTGGATTCTGTGTAACTTTGAAGTCTTTAAATCATAATGTAAGGACTTCAGTAATTCAGCCAGAGGCATGGGTAGGTGAGGCTCTATGGCCTGCAATGTGCCGGAGATCAGACGATGATCATGATGAGCCCTTGTGGTATTAAAGTCTATGGCTACGTCTATACTGCAAGGCTTTTCCACAAGAGGAAATGAAAATGGAGTGCTCATTTGCATATGCCGTGTTTGCATTTGCATTTCCTCTTCGGATCCCTTTTGTGCAAGACGTTTTTGCACAAAAAAGAGCTATGGGGTTTTGAGCTCCTTTTTGCTCAAAACCCCCCTCTTGCACAAGAGCCATTCTTCCTGTGTAGATGGCTCCTTTTTGCACAAAAACTGCCTTTGCGCAAGGGCCATTTTTCCTGAAAAAGTGAGGAAGAACGGCTCTTGTGCAAAAGGGGGATTTTGCGCAAAAACAAGCCATCTACACAGCTCTTTTTTGTGCAAAAGCCTCTTGTGCAAAAGGGATCAGAAGAGGAAATGCAAATGCGAGCACGACATATGCATGAGACTATATCTCATGAGACTACATCTAGACTGCAGAGGTTTATTGGTAAAAGATACCCAAATTGTGAACCACAATTTGCGTATCTTTTTCCGCTTTTTTTTGGAAGAGGCTTTTATGAAATTTGGCCCATCTACACTGGGCCAAATTTTGGGAGAAAACTCCTCTTTTGGATCATCCCTTATTCATCTCACCAAGAGGAATACAGGAATGCTGAAAGAACATTTCTACTTTTTCAGAAACTGTTTGAAAATCTTTTTATAGAAAAAGATTTTAAAACCTTTTTTATCACAGAAAAATTCTGCAGTCTAGACATAACCTGAGTCTGAGGCTACGTCTACACTGGCAGCTTCTTGCACAAGAACTGTTTTGCGGAAGAGTTCTTGTGTAAAAAGTCTTCCACAAGAGCGCGTGTACACTGGCATGTGCTTTTGTGCAAGAGATGTGGTTTTGCGCAAGAGTGTCCATGGCAGTGTAGACGTTCTCTTGCACAAGAAAGCTCTGATGGCCATTTTAGCCATAGGGGTTTCTTGCACAAGAAATTCATGTTGCCTGTCTACACTGCCCTCTTGCGCAAGAGCTCTTGAGCAAGAGGGCTTATTCCTCAAGAGGAATAACTCTTCCGGAAGAAGCCCTGTTTTCTGATGCTAGACTGTACATTTACTTGAGCAAGAATGTGCGTGCAGTGTAGACACCCGGCAAGTTTTTGCACAAGAACAGCTGTTCTTGTGCAAGAAGCTGCTAGTGTAGACATAGCCTGAGAGTCTGAACTTCCTATATGTCAGGATGGAGCAGAAGAGAAGAGAGTATTCTTTTAGCCATGCCATGTAGTGTTTATATATAGCACATTGGCTTAATAACAATGAAAAAAAAACCCCTCACTTAATTTGATAAAGGTCCGGGCAAGGAAATATAGTATATAAAGTATTCTTTGCATTATTAAAATCATCATGTTCTTGTGCTAAAGTTATAGGTGCTCAGAAGAAATGCACTAATTATCGTACATTATAGGCTAACTAAACCAGGTTACATTTTAAGTTTGAAGAGTTGATGTTTGTGATGTTTGTTTCACCAGCATGTCTTCCTGTTACTAATGAAACACTGCACTACATTGTCTGAGACAGTTATGTTTTCACTGCAGCAATCAAAGCCTCCTATTGACTTTCTGTTGATATCAAGAACATTAGTGAGAAACTGGCCTAAATATAAAGAAAAGTGTTATTACTTAATTGGCAAGAGATCAGCTATTGACAGGAAAATGTTTCCTAGTTTTTTTTAAAGGTTTGTATCATTAATTTAAATTAGTTACATCATTAATTTATTAAATGAGGAAACTAGGTCTTCTAGGATCAAGAATCCATTCAATATTGTCACAGCAGTCCTGCCAATAAAAAAGAGCAAAAATAAATTTATTTAACAATTTAATGATTTGAGAAGATGCTGTGCTTTTTAAATACTTTTGTGGCCACCATTTTTGTGTATTTGTAGTTTTAATACAGGACTGAACAAAACAGGAAGTTTAGTGCAACAATTGAAGGACAACAAGAAGTAGTCCTGAGTTTCTTCTAAGAGTTCTGCTTAATGATTTATTTCCATCTTTGTGCTTTTCTGCTTTATTCATTCTGAGGTGATATTAGCTATGGAGATGCTAATCTCAGACAGTGATGGTCATATACATTCCTTCATTTATTTAACAGCTAGAAGACTTACCTGGCATTGCTCAAGTCCAGGGGCATGGGAGGTGTAGGTGTCAGGGTTTGGGGGTGAGGGGTTCAGGGCAGGGGGTGGGAGCTGCATGAGTCAGCGCAGGTGGTGTGGGGCTCAGGGCAGGATGTGGGGTGCAGAAGTCAGGGCAGGGGTTGAGATATGAGGTGGCTCAGAGCAGAGGTACTTCAGGATGGGGGGGATGGCAAACAGCTGCTCCCTGGGGCTGGGCTGGTGAAATGGGGAGCTGAGCACCCCACCACCAGCCTGGGTGGCAGGGTCCATGAATCCCACTTGCTGACTGCTCCCTGGAGCCAGACTGGAGATATGGGGCCCACATAGGGCAGGCCAAGGGCACTTGCTGCCACCCTGTGGTCATTCTGGGCTATAAATCTCCCATGTGCTTGCTGCTCTCCTGTGGTCATTCTGTGGTACCACTGTCCCTGATATCACAGCCCTGTCTTTTCATTTGATGAGAAATAATCACATTGTGCACACATACTCCATTGTCCTGGCTCAACCAAACTCTGTCCTCACTTTAAGTTACAATAAGAGAAAGCTGCATACCAAATTTGGTGGTCCTAGTTCTTACTGTGTGGGAGTTCTTAAACAACTAGACACACAGACAGATGGATGGACAAACATACAGACAGATGCACAAACTCTCTCAAATATACAGTAGATGTACTGGGGGGAAGGAGATATTTTGTCCAGGAATATTATTTTGATAAAACCTGGAATCATTTTGGAAAACACTGTCTTTTAGAAAGGTGATACTGATGTTGAGTGTTTCTGGCAAGGACACAGCAGGTAGGCATCTTTTTGAGAATGTTTTGAAGCTTGGACTTCTCCGTCTCACAGCCACATGCCAAAAACAAATGTGGTGGCTTCTGATACATCTTGTTTCTTAAGATAAGGAATGTTGCTATTTTTCTTTACTTTTATGGAAAATAGAGTAATACAGTTCTGTTGGACTTGTTTCGTAACATTTTTAGACAGAATGGTTTAAATTAGGGCAGTTAATTACTCACATTTTAATGACTCCAATTAACTAAAAACAAAATTAATATTTAATTATTTAATGGTGTTAATCACATATGTCTGGGTGGGAAGTCAGTTGCAGTAGCTGAATCCATCTTTGGAAGGTGGGAGAGGAGATGAGATGAGAGAAAAGGAAACGGCATCCATCTTGGCTCCACCAACGGGGTAGGGATCTTGATTTTCCATGCCCCATTGCCCCAGCTGACTCTTTGCTGGGGGGACCAGCCTCTCTCCTGCACCATGCCTCATTGCCCCAGCTGGCCTCACTCTGGCTCAGTCTCCCTGCACAAGCCTCTCCTCCCCATCCATGTTTTGTTTCTATCAGGAAATCAGCACACAGGCTCGCTCAGTGCAAGAGAGCCCACCTGGCTCAGTACAAGGAGATGGGTCTGGTGAGCAAATACCAGAAACCACCCTTCAAGAAGCAGCAGCAAAACACTTCCCTCATACTCCTGCACAAGTCACTGCTTGCCTGTGGCGCAGGAACAATTTTTGCAGTGGGGGTCCAGAATGTACCTCTGCCTGCTCTCCTCACCGCTACCTACAGCCGGAGCCAGCAGCAAGAATACCACATGAGGGGCCAGCGGGCAGGACCTCAGGCCTTGCAGCTGGGTGGGATTAAACAGGAAGGGCCTGGCAGTGGGACCTGGGGCTGGCAACCAAGCCCCTTTGAATAGGATAGCAACTGAGGAGAACCCAGGGCTGGAAGCGAAGCCTCTGGGTATCAGTGGTGAAGTGGAGGGCCAAGGGTCCAGGGTTGATGGATGGGAACCTGAACAGCAGGGGCACGTGACCGGGATGCCCAAAACCTGATTCCTGCACCTATGCTCCTTGCTTTCTCTGCCTATGCCTGCATCCTCATTGCACTCTGGATGCAGATTTGTAAGATGAAACTCTTCCTCTGTGGACTGGAGGGGAGCCTAGCAAGCTCAGAAAGGAGCAGCATCACAAAACCACACTTCTCCTGCACAACTCACCCCATCCCATCTTCAGGATACTGACTTTTTGAGGTAAAATATCTCAGCCTGTCAATAAGCCAAAACTCCTCTAAAGAGGAATAAGAAATAGGAATAAGTGAATGTGTAGGCATTGACGTTTTAAACTGTTTTATTTTTGAGTGCAGTTATTTAAAAATTAATTCTATGTTTGTAATTTCAACTCTCATGGTAAAGAAATTACACAACAGTACTCATATGAAGTGAAATGCTATTTCCTTTCTCTAGCCTCTGGTTGTTGGAAGCTGGAGATGGGTGACTGGGGAGGGATCACTTGATGGTTACCTGTTCTGTTCATTTCCTCTGGGGGCACTTGGCATTGGCCACTGTCGGAAGACAGGATACTGGGCTAGACGGACCTTTGGTCTGACCCTGTATGGCCATTCTTATGTTTTTATGTTTCTTGATTTTTATCTTTTTAATAGTGAAAACATTTTAATAAAATAATAATATAAAGTGACTACTGTACACATTATGCTTTATCTTAATCGAAATCAATATATTTGAACATGTAGAACCCCTCCCAAAATATTTAAATACACGGTATTCAGTTCTTATTTAACAATTCTATTAAAACTTTAATTCATCACAATTCATTTTTTTAATCATTTGACAGACCTCGTTTATATGAAAGAATAGTGAGAGAAATGAGTAGAAAGATTTCTATTTATATTGACTTCTGTATCACAATGGTTTGCAGAGCAAAGAAGACAAAAATACTGTACAGAGGTGCCTTCAAAACTTAATTTTTTCCAAAAATGCTGATTTGCCAGAATAAAACTTGGGAAAGGGTCAATTTCAATGAATTATTCAAGTCAAAAATTTTCTGAAAAGAGTTTCAAAGTTATCTGAAAAATACCAGCCATATGGTTTTAAATTACTTTTCATTTTGAAACTTACTGCAATAATTAGAGTAGAATTTGAATTTTTAATGGTTGAAATCACAATTAAATGTTTCAAAATTTCCAAAACAAAAAGTTTTTTCCAGATATTTGGTTTGTGAAAATTTTGGGTATTTTCATTCCTTTACTCTAAAATATTTGGAAATCTCAAAGAATTCTGTGGGACAGGAAAACTATTTCCTGTCCAGCTAACTTCAACTTGATAGACTAAATCCATTGGGCCGAAATGATTTCCTTTTTATACTGATATCACGGGAGTCTGGTATGTAAGTGTCAGCCGAGGGTCAGGGCAGTGTGTGTGGGTATGTCTCCTAAGTCTTCAACTGCTAAGACACGAAGTCTCGTCGCAGCGGGCAGCCCAGAAGGCTGAAAGGAGCCCCGAGTGTTTAACGTCCGTGACTTTACTGTTAGGACTGAGGTCCCGTCGCAGAGGGTAGCCAAACAGGCTAACAGACACCCCAGTGTGTAGGAAGAGCTTATTACACCTTAGATTTTAACTGCTAGAACACAAAGTTCCTTCGCAGCGGGCAGCCTGGGAAAGGCTGGAAAGGTGCCCCAACGGATCTTGTCACCTGGGAGTGACACAGATCCAAACGCCCAAGCTCTCCCTATGTCTGTCCCTTTATGACCGGCTGAAGTTCTTTTAAATTGTGCTTGGTTCTATTACAGCAACTGAAGGAGTCAGGTTTAAAACTTAAAGGCTACGTCTACACTGGCCCCTTTTCCGGAAGGGGCATGTAAATTTCACCTATCGTCGTAGGGAAATCCGCGGGGGATTTAAATATCCCCCGCGGCATTTAAATAAAAATGTCAGCCGCTTTTTTCCGGCTTTTAAAAAAGCCGGAAAAGAGCGTCTAGACTGGCCCCGATCCTCCGGAAAAAGTGCCCTTTTCTGGAGGGTCTTATTCCTACTTCAAAGTAGGAATAAGAGCCTCCGGAAAAGGGTGCTTTTTCCGGAGGATCGGGGCCAGTGTAGACGCTCTTTTCCGGCTTTTTTAAAAGCCGGAAAAAAGCGGCGGACATTTTTATTTAAATGCCGCGGGGGATATTTAAATCCCCCGCGGATTTCCCTACGACGATAGGTGAAATTTACATGCCCCTTCCGGAAAAGGGGCCAGTGTAGACGTAGCCAAACAGTTACAGGTTTATTAAAGTGATAGAAATGTAGCCGTGTTAGTCTGGGGTAGTTGAAGCAAAATGCAGGACAATGTAGCACTTTAAAGACTAACAAGATGGTTTATTAGATGATGAGCTTTCGTGGGCCAGACCCACTTCCTCAGATCAAATAGTGGAAGAAAGTAGTCACAACTATATATACCAAAGGATACAATTAAAAAAATGAACAAATATGAAAAGGACAAATCACATTGCAGAACAGAAGGGGGATGCGGGGGGGGGGGGGGGGGAGGAGGAGGAAGGAAGGTAAGTGTCTGTGAATTGCTGATATTAAAGGTAGGGAGAGTGGGATGTGTGAGTTAATGGTATTACAGGTGATAATTGGGGAAACTGTCTTGGTAATGGGTGAGATAGTTCAAATTCTTGTTAAGTCCTTGTTGGCAAGTGTCGAATTTTAACATGAATGACAGTTCAGAGGATTCCCTTTCAAGTGCAGATGTAAAAGGTCTTTGTAGCAGAATGCAGGTGGCTAAGTCATTTAGAGAGTGTCCTTTCTGGTTAAAGTGGCAAGAAACTGTTTTCTCTTTGTGATCTTGCCTGATATCTGTTTTGTGGGCATTAATCCTTTGGCGAAGTGTCTGAGATGTTTGCTTTTTTATTTGAAATTTGAAATTGAAAGAGCCAGACGAATTGAAATTGAAATTGAAATTGAAATTTGAAATTGAAAGAGCCAGACGAAATTGAAAGAGCCAGACGAATACCTAGAAACCATCCGAGGCTGGGGAGGCTGGGGCCATGCCACGTGCCCTCTGCTCTGCCTGGGGCTGTGGAGGCTGGGGTGAGTGCACACCTGCCTGCTCCCCTCCTCTCCCCATGGTTTGGAGGTAGAGTGTGCACATGGCGCACTTGCCGACCTCCTCGTGGGGACAGGGAAAGGGCGGGGCCTCAGAAGAAGTGGCGGGGCTGAAAGTGGGGGTGAGGGCTTGTTTCCCCCAGCCATGCCTTCACCAACCAGCCATGACTGATATAAAACTGGAGTAACATCTACATGGCTGTAGAACTGGTGTGAGTGGAAAATCAGATACAGAAATGCTAATTTAACTGAGAGCAAAATTTGATCCACTGATTCAAATGTGTTGTTCCATATGCAGGGCAACTTTAATTATTTCACCTTTTTGTCAATTGTGAATTTGTCCCTTTGGCTTTTGTTTTTGTTTAAGTATGCTTGCTCTGTCTTTGTATCATTAAAGGATCTAGCAAGGAACCGCTATTGCCACATTTATTTAAACAACACTCTTTGAAGAATTACTACACCATTGTAAAGGCCATAGCTTGCCTACTCTAATGACTCTGTGCCCAAGGCCAGCATTAGATGTGGTCTGAAACCCACTGCCCAGGGCTGAAGCTGAAGCCTGAACTACTTTGCAGGGACCCTTGTGTCATGGGGCCCTGAGCAGTTGCCCTACATGCCACCGGGATTCCTATGCTACTTCTCTGCCTTCACTAACACTGCCTGTTGATGTGTCATTATACATTTTACAGCATGGTGCCTGGAAAAATGAACATCACACAAGGGGCCCATGTATTTTTGAATTCTCTGTGGTTGCTTTTCTTTGTGCAACCAGGGATGATCTAAGATAGGCATGTAGATTTAAATCAGTTTTGCTAACTGGAAGAATAATTAAGGCAGACACCAAAGGGAATAAGAATTCAAGTTTATTGCTGGATTTAATACACCTCATTTGCTCTTTTAATTCCTGTGTTTCTTCCCTTTTCTAAGCCTTTTTCCTGTTAGTAACAGTGTTATAGTACTTGTGTGAAGTTTTTGTTGCGATGATAAGAAGCATTTAAAAATGCTGAAGAATCCTCTTGATCCATATTTCAGAGAGCTTAGACACAAAGAATTTCTGTTGTATTCTTTTACCATCAGCATTGTTGGAAAAAAGCACTCCTTTATATGTAGCATTTTAAGTGCAAAGATAAAAGCTCTTCATGCTTTGTATTCCTTTTATAAGAGCCTGCTCTAGAGCTCTGTCCTGTGCAGAGTGAAAATATCTTTTCAATGCAATTATTTTTGTTGTCAGGAACTTACAAAAGGCAATTTTGCTCACAGAAGAATGTAAGCAGGCACGGTAAGTATTGATTACATGCCTCATGCCTGTGATTGAATTATCAAGGGAACAGCTTTGAGTCGCTGGAGAATCTCTCATGTGGAATTTGCATGAATTCTAACCATGTTGTGATACCTGTTAAAAATCAAGTGACTGAGATTTCAGTTACCCCATTCTAAAATACCATACAATGTGAGTGACGAACTGACTGGTCAACCGCACACCTCATTTGGAACTGGAACTTTCCAATCAGGCAGCCAGTGCTGTTCTTAGGCATTCACAGCATATACAGGTGCATACAGCAAACAAAACTTTAGGGCACCAAATTTTCAGATGCCCCTGTGCAGCACCATGTGCTGTGTATGCATAAGAGGCTGCTTTCAGCCCACAGCCAGACTTTGTTTTCCCTGCCTTCTCTCACTACTCCCCAGCTCTTCCCAGCTGGTGAGCCCAGGGGTACTCTCTTCCTGCCCCCTCCCAACCCACCCACTTGCTCCTCTCAGCCAGCTGCCAGATGCTGCAGACAGCTGGGTTCCCCATGGCATGGCCCTGGCTGCATATGAAGCTTCGCCCATCACGTGAGCTTGCCCCAGCCCTGCCACAATTGAAATAATAGAATAAGAGCTGGAAGAGACCTTAGAAGGCCATCAAGTCCAGCCCCCTGCCCAAGGCAGGACCAATCCCAACTACATCAACCCAGCCAGGGCTTTGTCAAGCCGAAACTTAAACACCTCTAGGGATGGAGACTCCACCACCTCCCTAGGTAACTCATTCCAGTGCTTCATCACCCTCCTAGTGAAATAGTTTTTCCTAATATCCAACCTGGACCTCTCCCACCGCAACTTGAGAGTATTGTTCCTTGTTCTGCCATCTGTCACTACTGAGAACAGCCTCTCTCCAGCCTCTTTGGAATGTCTCTTAAGGAAGTTGAAGGCTGCTATCAAATCCCCCCTTGCTCTTCTCTTCTCTTCTGTAGAGTAAATAGACCCAACTCCCTCAACCTCTCCTCGTAGGTCGTATGCTCCGGCCCCCTAATCATTTTGGTCGCCCTCCACTGGACCCTCTCCAATGCATCCATATCCTTCCTGTAACTGGGAGCCCAGAACTTAACACAATACTCCAGATATGGCCTCACCAGAGTGGAATAAAGAGGAATAATCACATCTCTGGATCAACTGCCAATGCTCCTCTTATTGCAACCTAATATGCCATTAGCCTTCCGGGCTACAAGGGCACACTGTTGACTCATGTCGAGCTTCTCATCCACTGTAACCCCCAGGTCTTTTTCTACAGAACTGCTACTTAGCCAGTTGGTCCCCAGCCTGTAACAATGCTTCAGATTCTTCAGTCCCAAGTGCAGGACTCTGCACTTGTTCTTGTTGAATCTCATCAGATTTCTTGTGGCCCAATCCTCCAATTTGTCCAAGTCACTCTGGACTCTATCCCTGCCCTCCAGCATCTCTACCTCTCCCCCTAGCTTAGTGTCATCTGCAAACTTGCTGATGGTCCAATCCATCCCCTCATCCAGGTCATTAATAAAGATGTTGAACAAAACTGGTGCCAGAACTGAACCTTGGGGCACTCCGCTAGAAACTGACAGCAATCCTGACATTGAGCCGTTGATCACTACCTGCTGGGCCCAACCTTCCAGCCAGCTTTTTATCCATCTTACAGTCCATTTATCTAATCCACATTCCCTTAACTTGCTCGTAAAAATATTGTGGGAGACCGTATCAAAAGACTTGCTAAAATCAAGGTATATCATCACATCCACTGACTTTCCCATATCCACAGAGCCACTTACCTCATCATAAAAGCTAATCACATTGATCAGGCATGACTTGCCCTTTGTGAATCTATGTTGACTATTCCTAATCACTTTCCTCTCTTCCAAGTGCCTCAATATGGATTCCTTAAGGATCCCTTCCATGATTTTTCCAGGAACCAAGGTAAGACTAACCGGCCTATAGTTCCCTGGATCGTCCTTCTTCCCTTTTTTGAAGATGGGCACTACATTTGCCTTTTTCCAATCATCCGGAATCTCTCCCAATCTCCACGACTTTTTCAAAGATAACGGCCAAAGGCTCCTCAGTGATATTTGCCAACTCCCTCAGTACCTTCGGATGTATTAAGTCCGGACCCATGGATTTATGTACGTTTAGCTTTTCTAAATAGTTCTTAACCTGTTCTTTCCCCACCAAGGGCTTTCCACCTTCGTCCCATATTGCATCACTTAGCACATTAGTCTAGGAGCTGACCTTGAAAAGAAAGCATTAAGTACTTCAACTTTCCTCACATCATCTGTCACTAGGTTACTGCCCTCATTCAGTGGGGGCCCTACACCCCCTCTGATCAACTTCTTCTTCCTAACATGCCTATAAAAACCTTTCTTGTTATCCTTCATATCCCTTGCGAGTTGCAATTCCAGTTGCGCGTTTGCCTTCCTGATAACTCCCCTACATTCTCGGGCTATACATTTATACCCCTCCCTAGTCATCTGTCCAAGTTTCCACTTTTTGTAAGCTCCCTTTTTGTGCTTAAGTTCAACAAGGATTTCCCCGGTAAGCCAATCCAGTCTCCTATCATATTTGCTTCTCTTGCTACTCATGAAATGGTTTCTTTCTGTGCCTTCAATAAGGCTTCTTTAAAATACTGCCAGCTCTCCTGGGCTCCATTCCCCTTTATGTTAGGATCCCAGGGGATTCTTCCCATCAGGTCTCTGAGGGAGTCGAAATCTGCTTTTTTGAAGTCCAAGGTGTGTATTTTACTACTCTCTTTTCTTCCTTTGGTCAGGATCCTGAAATCTACCATCTCATGATCACCCACCTCTACTTCTCCTATTAGCTACTCCCTGTTTGTGAGCAGCAGGTCAAGCTGCACACAGGCTCTTGTTGGATCCTGCAACACTTGTACCAAGAAGTTATCCCCAACATTCTCCAAAAACTTCCTGGATTGTCTGTGTACTGCCATATTGGTCTCCCAACAGATGTCAGGGTGATTAAAGTCCCCCATGAGAACCAGGGCCTGCGATCTGGAAACTTCTCTCAGTTGTCTGAAGAAAGCCTCATCTACCTCATCCACCTGATTCGGCGGCCTGTAGCAGACACCAACCAAAACATCACTGCTGTTGCTAACACCGCTAAACTTGACCCATATACTCTCAACAGGCTTTTCTCCCTCTATATACTGGAGTTCTGAGCAATCATAGTGCTCTCTTACATCCAGTGCAACTCCTCCTCCTTTTCTCCCCTGCCTGTTCTTCCTGAACAGTTTATACCCTTCCATGACAGCGCTCCAGTCATGCAAGTCATCCCACAAAGTCTCTGTTATTCCAATCAAATTGTAGTTCTTGGACTGGGCCAGAGCCTCCAATTCTTCCTGGTTGTCACTCAGACTTCTCGCATTGGTGTACATATACCTTAGATAACCAGTTGATTGCCCTACCCACTGCATTCGAATCAGGGGTCCACCTTTATCGCTTGTTCCTCCTTGCATTTCTTCCCAGTATCCAACTTCCCCACTCCTCTCAGGGTTTTGGTCACCATCCTCCAACGAATGTAGTTTAAAGCCCTCCTCACTAGGTTTGCAAGCCTGCCCGCGAAGATGCTCTTTCCTCTCTTGGGGTATGTCTACACTAGCCACCCTTGTTCGAAGTAGGGTGGCTAATGTAGGCATTCAAGCTTGCAAATGAAGCCAGGATTTAAATATCCCGGGCATCATTTGCATGTGCCCGGGCGCCGCCGTTTTTAAATGCCCGGTAGTTTGAACATGCGGCACAGGCTAGGTAGTTCGAATTAAAGCTCCTAATTCGAACTACCGTTACTCCTCATGAGATCCCTTCCAAAGCATTCTCCAGCGCAGAGCCTGTGGAGAGAGCCTGAAAGCGATTACTTACCACTGCAGGAATGGGGGATTCCCGTGCTGGCTTTTTTTTCCTTCTAGAAGTTACATGCTGCCAATTCTCTTCCTCATCCTGTACTGCCCTCTCTGGCTCTTCTGCCTGACTTGCTTGCACGATTAAATGCTGCCTTCTATGAGGAAGTCTTTATCCTCTCGGATCGAGCATAGGGTCGACACTTAGGCCTCCAGTCCTTTAATTTTTTCCTCCAAAATGGCAACCAGCTTGCACTTAGTGCAGATGAAATCCGTTCTTTCTTCTGGGAGGAAGAAAAGGAAATTTTTAATGCCCCTGTGTCATGTTGGGCAGGTGGTGGCACCAGCACCCAGTGGACAGACACTCTGACCAGTGGGAGCTCTTTGCTTCAGTTATGCTCCCTTGGCCTGGGCCTCACAGAGCGACTGGAGTCCCTTTGCCCCATCCCTCACTAGTGCCTCTGGGGGAGACTGGACTGTCCCTAGTTCTTCCTGCCCCATCCCCACCATCAGCAACCCTAGCGAGAACTAGGCTCCCGATCCTAGTTTCTGTGCCTAGGCATAGTGGGGAGGGACTAGCAAGGCTAATATAAATAAAGCCACTGTAAATAAAATATATTAAAGTTTTTCATATATTTATTTTTAACATTTTTATTTGGCCTCAATTTAATACAAAACATTTATTCTAGCCCTGACAGTTCACATGAGAGTCTTGGAAGATGAGATAGTGTAATGGTTACCTGCATCTAAGTCACTTTCCCTACCTGGGCTGTGCTGTGAAGCATCAGGAGTTACTACTCTCATGCTCTCTCCTTACGCAGTCCAGGTGGAGAAAGTGAACCTGGCGCAGGCAGCCCTGTTGTTGCTCTTCATTCACAGTCTCCTTAGGGTGCACTGGGCAAAGGAGCAGCAGCAATGACAGTTGCTTTGTGCATCCAGGTCAGTTTCTTTATGTAAGTGCAGGAGTAGCATGCAGGGTTTAGAAGTGAAGGGGTGCAGGGATTAGGGTGCAGGAATGGTAGCAGGCCTTTGAGGTGAAAGGAGGGTGGGAAACCAAAGGGAGTGGGGCACAATGCCTATTGGGCATCTGCTCCTTATGAAGCTTGATGTGTCAGCAGCAGGGGAAGACATTGTCCATTAGCATTATCGTGGGCTTAATTTGTTTAAACTGGTTTTTAATAAAGTGCATGTGGCAAATATTCCAATACTGTAATCTTAGAACAAGTCTGGCACAGGAGCAACAGTTTAATAATAATGCATAGGGCTCCATAAATTCTAAGGTTTACCCTTCAGGCAACAGAGACCACACCCTTCCCCACTCCAAGAAAACAAGTACCATAGCGTATGTCTACACTACAGCGCTAATTCGAACTAACTTAATTCGAATTAGTTAATTCAAACTAAGCTAATTCGAATTAGCGCAGCTAGACTTAAAAACTAGTTCGAATTAGCGTTTTGCTAATTCGAATTAGCATGTCCACACTGAGTGGACCCTGAACCGGGGTTAAGGATGGCCGGAAGCAGTGCCAGCAGGGCATCAGATTAGGACTTAGAGTGTGGAGCTGCTGTCTCAGGCTAGCTGAGGGCTGTGCTTAAAGGGACCCGACCTCCACCCCGGACAGACAGTTCTCAGGGTTCCCCGCTTCCAAAGCAGTCCTGGCTTGGAGTGCCCGGAGTACCCACACTGGTCACATCACAGCACTTGGCCATCAGACCGGCTGCACTTGTCACAGGCTGCCATCCGGGGGAAGGAGGCAATCGGGGGGCTGCAGGAGAACTTCCACCCTGAGAAGCCTGCAGAGCCAGCCCAGTCCTCCCCATTGGGGGCTCATACCCCATTCCTCCCTCACCTCCTTCCATTAACCCCTCCCTAGCCCCCCTTCCTGATGTACAAAATAAAGAAAATGTGTGTTCAAAAATAGAATCTCTCTTTATTGAACAAAACTGGGGGAGACTGGGAAAAGGAGGTGGGAGAGGGGAAGAGAGAGGGTGGGAGAGGGGAGGGCAACTAAAATGATCAGGGGTTTGGAACAGGTCCCATATGAAGAGAGGCTAAAGAGACTGGGACTTTTCAGCTTGGAGAAGAGGAGACGGAGGGGGGATATGATAAAGGTCTATAAAAGCAAGAGTGGTATGGAGAGGGTGCATAAAGAAAAGTTCTTCATTAGTTCCCATAATAGAAGGACTAGAGGACACCAAAGGAAAGGAATGGGTAGCAGGCTTCAAACCAGTAACAGAAAGTTGTTCTTCACAAAGCAATGAGTCAACCTGTGGAACTCTTTGCTGCAGGAGTCTGTGAAGGCTAGAACTAGAACAGAGTTTAAAGAGAAGTTAGATCAAGTCATGGAGGTTGGGTCCATGGAGTGGTATTAGCCAGAGGGTAGAAATGGTGTCCCTGCCCAAAGTTTGTGGAAGGCTGGAGATGGATGGCACAAGACAAAGGGCTCCAGGGCCGGGAGGGGGGCAGACGAGTTTCCCTGGTGGTGCCCAGAGTGGCCACCAGGGAAAGCTGGGGAGGGCTAGCCTCCCACTAGTTCGAATTAAGGGGCTACACAGCCCTTAATTCGAACTACTAAGTTCGAACTAGGCTTAGTCCTCGTACAATGAGGTTTACCTAGTTCGAACTAAGCGCTCCGCTAGTTCGAATTAAGTTCGAACTAGCGGAGCGCTAGTGAAGTGTCTATGAAAGTTAATTCGAACTAACGTCTGTTAGTTCGAATTAACTTTGTAGTGTAGACATACCCATACTTTGTTCAGCATAAATACTGAAAAACTAAAGGAAAAAATGTGAAAATGTAGAAAACCAGTTTCTGTGCTTGTTTCATTTAAATTAAAATTGCTATAAGCTGCATTCAAGTTTCAAAGCTGAATTAAGTCAATGTTCAGTTGTAAACATCTGAAAGAACAACCACAATGTTTTATCCAAAGGCAGGAACATTTCAGAGTTAGGAACAATCTCCATTCCAGAACTGTCTGCAACTTTGAAGTTCTACTGTAAAAGGAATTGTTCATTAGGAAAGGAGAGAGCATTGTCCTAATGCATTTTTTATAAATTTAACCTGGAAGGGAAGGGGCCTGAGATGGAAGTGGGAGACTCTCTCAGCCAATCCTTCATACCTGCCAATGCTGCAGTGGTTGTGAGCCCTGAGCCATTTTAAATCACTGGGCCCTAAGGCAGCTTCCCCTTTTTCTCCCTCCCTATCAGCTGCCCTGTTAGGTCCAGCAGTGCTACCATGGCAGCGCTATTACATCTCTGCCCCTTGTGTCCCCAGGCTAAGTAGGCAGTGAAGTGCTTCTGTGACAGTGCAGTCAGACCCTACCGGAGGAGGGGAAGAGTACTTTAACATTGGTCGGGTATGGGCTGACAGTTTCGGCTGGTTCTTACCAGTGTACCATACCGGCCTGTACCACCCCACCTTATTTCTGACTTTAACATTTCACCATTGATTATCTGGTTAGGATATATGTCTGAAAACATCATTACACCTTTCACACTCACATGGTATATGCCCGTGGTAAAAACAAATGTCATACCAAGTCCTATCATTACCCATGCTTATTAAGAACAGTGGGGTTTCATGTTAAGAACTGCTTCTTGCTTACAGCATGTAATATTATGAGACAATAATACAAAAAAAGGTGGGAGAATGCACACCTTTTCTGTAACATTGGCACAAGAACAACATTTCCTGGATTTGCATTATGTGAGAAACATTTTACCCAAGTCTAATTCAAATATGATCCGGCTGAAATAGAAATAAAATTACAAAAAGGTATCAGTATGGTCTTTGTGTGTCCCAGGCATATGAGTACATTTTGATAATGTGTGAACAAACAGCTTTTTATTCTGATGAAAAGGAAACAGAAGCTTTTGTTTCAAAGCATTAGGGCTGTGTTAGTAAGAGGAGATGATTAGGTGCCATAAATTGAGGCGGCATTCCGTGATTTGAATCCCATTGTCTGTCTCCTGGTAACATGGAGTCTTTCCCATATGATCTATTTACTAATATAACCTCTGGCTTCATTGTAGCTGAACATCTCACAATTGTTAGCCAATTTATCCTCAAAATAACCATGCGAGGAGGGAAAATATTTCATTTTCTAGATGGGGATCTGAAGCATAGAAAAATTGTGACTAGCCCAAGTCACACAAATTTTGTAGCAGAGCTGTGATGAGAGCCAAGGTCTGCTTGAATTTAAAGCACAGTACTTTAACCATCCACTGGCTTTTCACTCCCATATGGCTTTTGTGCCATATCTTTTCTGTAAGATCTTTATGAATAAGGGATAATTAGTAAAATTTTAATGTTATGACATTCAAATAAATACAGTTGAACATAAGTTGAAGTTGTTTCTCTTGTTCTGAATCTTTTATCTGCTTCAGAATTTCATGATTTGCAATGTAACATGCAGACTTTAGGCCCATTCTTTTCTAGTTCTGATTTAGGGATATTCCTGTGATGGTATGTACCACATGTTCGCTCCTTGCACACTGTTATAATGATTTATGTTAAAAAACTGATAGTTTGCTGATCATTATTGATAAAATATGTGTGGTAACACTGTGCATAAAGCTATCAAATTCCACTGAATGGTGTTATTAAAACATGATCCAAGTCTGGGCTGTGGCCAAACCAGTTCCTCAAAGATAAAGAGCAAGCTGATGCCTCTGCCAGATGTAAACAAGGACAAATGGGCCGTCACTGCCTAAGTGTCTGTTCATTGGCAGAAAAGGGGACATGGGAGAGAAATCTACTGCTTACCAAAGAAACAGCATTTAGTTCCCGTCCGCACAGTTTGCCCATCGCTGAGTTTCCAGCTGGAGATGCTTCTCAAAGGGAGGAGAGCATTATCAAACAGGAGTAAAATCCCCAAAGGAGTCTACCAGAAGTTTAAAAAATCAATTAGGATGATGAAGAAAGAGAATAATTTAGGATCATGAATGAAAAATGTACAGTTTACTCACTCCAAGATGAAATGCTTAGTATTCAAAGATGCAGAATATTCAAAGATGCACAGTTTATAGCAATGGCGCATTTGCCCATTTCATACACAGGTGTCCCCGCTATAAGTTGCCCTGCTATACATCCATTTCACACTAAAATCACTGATGCTTGTAGGAACTGAGGTGTTATAAGTCCTCCCATTCCCTGCTCTTAAGTCACGCAAAAAAACCAAAACCAAAAAAAAACCCAATTTGTGCAAATGGAAGTCAGCCCTGGGAAAAAATTCCCCACTTTAAGTTGTTTCGCTACAAGTCCAAGTGCTTTGGAATGTATCTTGGACTTATAGCATTTGAAAATGCTCATTTCATATGCAGTCAATGAGAATTCGCTCCAAAAGAGAATCCCTGTAGTCTCAATAGAATTTTGTAAATTTTGCTTTTTGATTGTAAAATGTTTCTTGACTGGGAATAGAGGCTTTCTCTTCATGAAGAGATCCAAGATGGAAGATGGTCTGAAAGGGCCGTGCAATGTTAAAATGACCATATTATGTATAGAAGAGCACTTATAAAGTACCCCTTCCTTGAATTAAGTAGTTTTGTTCATTTAAACGGGAATTATGTAGGGAATAAAGTTAGTAAGAAATCCATAGTTTGATCTGGCATTGGTGATGGAGGGTGGTGTAAAGGGAGGCAAATATCTGACTATTTTCACTGGGCTCAGAAGAGTTTGTGTTGAAAACACTGAGTTTGCTAAACAGATTCAGGCAGAAGTTTTCAATCACTTTCATACTGCAGAGTATATTTTAATAGAGAGAGAGTCAGGCCATGGGTCATTTAGTTGTTTGCAGCCCCTTCCATGTTGCTGCCCTGCCTCTATGCATTTGACTATCTATGCAATTTTTCCCTGGAAAAGTACTAGGAGGAAAGTTGTTTCATATTGCAAACTCTACTCTTGTCCTTATCTACTAAGGTTACATGTGACTAGCTGTGCACCACAGATTCAGAACCACATGAGCTGTGTAAAAGTCATATTGGTATAATTTAGAGTCCTGTAAAAACTTTATACGTTGGGGCTGTGTCTACATTGGCACCCTTTTCTGGAAATGCTTAAAACAGAACAGTTTTCCGTTATAAGTATTTCCGGAAAAAGCGCGTCTACATTTGCAGGATGCTTTTCTGGAAAAGCACTTTTTCCAGAAAAGCGTCCATGGCCAATGTAGATGTGCTTTTCTGGAAAAAAGCCCCAATCGTCATTTTCGCGATCTGGGCTTTTTTGCGGAAAAGACTACTGTGCTGTCTACACTGGCCCTTTTCCGGAATAGTTTTTCCGGAAAAGGACTTTTGCCCGAACGGGAGCAGCATAGTTTTTCCGGAAAAGCAGTGACAATTTTACAGTAGATCGTCATTGCTTTTCCGGAAGAGCAAGCGGCCAGTGTAGACAGCTTTCAAGTTATTCTGGAAAAGCGGCTGCTTTTCCGGAATAAGTGGCCCAGTGTAGACACAGCCTGTACGTATTTCAGTAAATGTATTTTAAAAGAATCCAACTTTAACTGCAACCACTAACAGTTCTACAGCTGATAATCATCTCAAAGGGTCTGACTAATACGATAATATTACAGTACAATTTACAAATAATCCAGTTAGTCCAGTTAATTATAAATTAAAAAAACAAGTTAAAACTAATAGAACATGTCTTAAATTTGCACTTAAAAAATGAGATAGAGGCATTCCTGTTTCCACAAGCAGTTAGCTCCAAACAAGAGCATGCTTTTGTTTTTACTGTATGTTGTCATTTCAGGTGACACATTTTGGCACTGAAGCTGATAGATATAAATCAGTCCAACTGATGACAAGAGGAGCCAAGAGTACTAATTCTGAGGTAATGCAAATTAGTTCCTGTTTTTGAAGGACTTTTGAAGTCAATTCAAGATCTTTATAAATTAATTCAAAATTTAAATGGTAATCAGAGTAAGTGGGACAAAATTTGAGCTCTTGGAATGTCACGCGTCAGTCAAAATTCTAACAACTGCATTCTATATTAATGGGACATTATTAATCAAACAATTTGAAATACTAAAGTCAAACACTGCAGGAGGTCATACAGATATTGATTAGAAACTTAACAGCTAGAGTGGAAAGATCCCTAAAACTAACAGAGATCAAAAGATGTAGAGTAATTGGTTCCAAGTATATGACAATTTCACTCAATTATATTTAATTTAAGAACATATTAAACATCCTGTCTTAATGTTTAAAAGCAGGTGATAAAACATACATTTTAGACAAGCACTACTGAATTTCAAATACTACTACTATATATAATACTAACCTATTCTGCTGGATCATTGAACCTCAAAGGAATGAGTAAACACCGAATAATAGTGGAGTAAAAAGGAACCCCTTGGGGGTATGTATAGACTACACCTCTCTGTCGACAGAGAGATGTAGATTAGGCACATCGAAATTGCTAATGAAGCCGGGATTTAAATATCCCATGCTTCATTAGCATAAACATGGCCACCGTTTTTTTTCTCGAAACGGAGCTTTTTCGAAAAAAAGCGGCAGTCTAGATGCGGATCTGTCGAAAATAACCCCTTTTTTGACAGATCCTGCAAACCTCATTTTTTGAGGAATACAGGATCTGTCAAAAAGGGTTTATTTTCGACAGATCCACATCTAGACTACTGCTTTTTTTGAAAAAGCTCCTTTTTGAAAAAAAGCGGCAGCCTTGTTCATGCTAATGAAGTGCGGGATATTTAAATCCCTGCTTCATTAGCAATTTCAATGTGCTTGATTTGCATCCCTCTGTCGACAGAGAGATGCAGTCTAGACGTAGCATAGGAGAATATGTAAGAAAAAAAATATATGACTAAATAAATAAGCCCCAAGTTAGTATCATTGCTGGAAAATATCTACCTTCATCTTGATTGCAAGATGAATAACTTCAGTGTGCAAGCAGAAAATAGAGTCATACAAATCTTGGTTATAGGCATATAGAATAATCATGTGCATTGAGCAACAGAACTCTCACTACCTAACTGATTCGCTCCGTGTACAATAAATGGGTTGCAAACCTGCCTGTTAACACTCTAAAAGATTGCTAACAACAAGGGATTGAGACAACTGCCTGGTTGTGACCCACTTGAGCACTTTGGCAAGAAGGAGTAAATTAAATACTGCTTGATAATTGGAATGTACGTCATGATCTAATTCTCTCCTTTTCTTGAAAGGATTGGGGTTACGATTGGGCTGTTTTAGGAGCTGTAGAAGCAATTTAATATAGTTGGGAGAGCGTTCATTAGAAGTTTGCTAATGGGCATCAGTAAGCTTAGGGATCAAGAGAACAGACGGGAGGCTTTTTACATTTCTGAACTAGTTTCCTGACCTCAATTTACTAGATGACATTAAACTCTGAAAATGTTGGTACAGAACTAAGTAGTGTATAAACCATTGGCTTTAATTGCCAGTGGAGAAATGAGAAAGGTAGTGAACTTCAGTCTTATCCATGACAAGGCAAATTCCCCAATCAGGAAAAACAATACAATGTGTCTCTGTACTGCCATTAAGTAAAAGGAATTGATCAAAGTTTTTAAATAGGTGTCCTCAGGGATTTTCCAGATCATCAATAAGGTGTGCTGACTAATACCTCTCCCTAGCCAGCTCTGTAGTTTGATTGTATTCATTAAGCTATATTTTCAAAGCAACTTAGCGTATAATAAAGCCAGTTGTTCTCTAATAAGGATGCTTGAGTTTGCAACCTTTTCAGTTTCTCAGGTGGCTAGTAAACCAGGCACCAGAAAAATTCTGTTAATCAACCTAGATATAATTGGAACACTTGAATTTGTTAACCTTAGGAAGTGCTTGAAAGTGACCCAGCATTTACTATCCTGATCAATGAGAAATGAAGAACTGTAAGGATGAACATGTCTTTGGGATAATAGGAATTAGAAATGTGAATTTAATTAAAAATACTTGAAATTATTATACCATTCACATATAAGTTAGCTGCTACAGGAAGGGAGGTGTCTTTAGCTGAACTTAATGAGAAACTCAGTGCTGTTTTAAAACAATGGTGCAGATCCTCAGCTTGTATAAATTGTCATAATTCTGTGGAAGTTAATGGAGCTGTGATAGTTGAGGTTGTGTCCATATAGGGTTGCCAGGTGTCCGGTTTTGAACCGGACAATCCAGTTTTTGAGCTTTCTGTTCGGGAAACAAATTGAGAAAATATAAATGAAAAAATATAAATGGCTGGTATTTTCTAAATAAGATGTAATGTAGATTTTGATGTAATGTCAAATGTGTCTGGTATTTTTGTTGAAACCATCTGGCAACTCTATGTCCATAACTTTACTTGGTCCTCCTCACCTACTTAACATTGTAAGCCAGAACCTGACAGTGAAAAAGTTAGTGCATGACCTAACCAGTGGTTCCCAAACTTTTATATACCGTGGACCAACAAACCCATTCACAAACTTTTAGTGGACTGGTAACATTTCATTTGCATATTTGTGCATTCATTATTCAAGTAATGAATATGCAGATATGCAAATAAAAATATACCAGTCCACCCAAAGCCCTGGCCTTCAGAACTGTTGCGAACAGCCTGCTTCAGCTCCAGTGGTTGTGACATGGGAGGGCGGCTGCTGCAGCTGAAGCTCACTGTTTGTGGCAGCTCTGGAGGCTGGGATTGGGGTACATCCTGGCCCCAGAGCCCCCTGGTGTCAGCACTAACTCCTACAGCCCCCCACCACTCTACTACCCCCCAGCATCAGCCACTGATGCCAGAGTCCCCTGCACCCAACCCCCCCATGCCAGCCTTTTGCCCTCAGAGCCCCCAGTGCTAGCCCCCCATTTCAAATGCTTCAGTGTCAGACTCCCACCCCTTAGAGCCCCCCCACCAGACCTCCCAGTTCCAGCCTCCTTTTTCTAGAGCCCCACTACACCCAACCCCCCGACTCCCTCAGTGCCAGTCCCAGTCTGTAATATTAGCCCCACTCCCAGAGCCAGACCAGCCCCTATAGATCCCCCAATATTAGCCTCACCCTCAGAGACCCCAGTATTAGCTTTGCCACCAGAGCCCCCCAGCACTAGCCCTGCCCCCAGAACCTTCAGTGCCTGCCCCACCTCCCTCACCTAAGCCTGCACTGCCTCCCAGCCACCAGCTGAGTGCTGCTTGCCAGGTTACAGCTGCTCTAAGGCTGCCATGCTATGTTCTGTGAGGCCCTCCCATTGTGCAGCACCCCGCTCTTTCATGTCCAGGAGGAAACCCTGTTCCTACCCAGTGCTTGTTGGTAGAGAGGTGGGGCAGGACACAACTCTCCCAATAGCCACAACTTCAGGGGAGGTGCTGGGCAGTGTACCTCAGCCCCAACCCCAAACCGCAGAGCTGCCATGGTCCGGCAGCCAGCAGTTTATAGCCCAGCACTGAGCCATGGGCTGGTGGTTCAGAACCATTGTCCTAAACCATATAAGGCTCCAAAAACAGACTCTAATTCTATAATAACTAGCCATCATAAGATGGGATTTTCAGGTCTCTCCTCCACGTTGGTCTTCTCTCCTCAGCCTCCTGTCTCTCGCTCTGTCTCTCTTTCTCTCTCTGCTCTCTCTCCTCCTCTTATTGTCTCCCCCCCCCCTCTCAGCTCTCCTCCACCTCCTGCCTCTCTCTCTGTCTCTCTCTTTCTCTTCTCCTCCCCCTCCTGCCTCTCATTCGGGGGACCGCGGAGCCCAAATGGCTGTTTGAGCTGCATGGGGAGCGCGGAGCCCAAACGGTCACTTGCACCACTTCATCTCACGCATCAGCCTGGCTGAATGGCGCAGAAGTCAGCCGAGTGCCATGGCAGGAGGCGAAGGGGGGCAGGGTGGTGATGTACACAGCCAGGCCCCGCCCCCTAGCCATGTACGTCACCACCTGCCTCCCTTTCCCTCCTCCGTGGCGCTTGGCTGACTTCTGTGCCGCTCAGCCGGGCCGCTGAGGGGGAGCAAGTGGTACAAGCAGCCATTTTGGCCCCGCATTCCCCATGCAGCCCGGGCTGCCCAGAGGGAACAGCCAGTATTTCAGGCAACAGCGTTACCCAGAGGGAACAGCCAGTATTTCAGGCAACAGCGTCACCCAGAGGGAACAGCCAGCATTTCAGGCAACAGCGCCACCCAGAGGGAACAGCCAGCATTTCAGGCAACAGCACTGCCAGAGGGAACAGTCAGCATTTCAGCGTTACAAACTCACAGACATTGGGCTACTATATATATGATGATATCCACTCCATTGACTATTTGGGTTCTTTGCCCAAAGTGTATGTGTTGATGTGTGGCAAAGAATTAAGAATATAAAAGAGAAATCTACGAACAAACTTAGCAACTGTGGAAAATGTTTCAATGTGAAATACAGCAATCTTCTATAAAAATTATACCAGGCAAGATTTTTTTTCTCAGATGTATCAGTGGAAATCTAGAGTACTTAATTTCAGGAGCTACTCTGAATTGACATCCATGTGAACAGAATCTGGTCCTTAATTAAAATGTCTATATTATTTACTGAAAATAAAAATATTTACTGATGGGCTCAGTCACAAAGATCCTCTTGACATTGTCCTCTGAGGTGCCCCACCACTCTGTCCTGTAGAGCCAGAACCTCTGATCTCTCCCAGTAAAGGCACAGAGTTGGGGCCACAGCTTAGCTTCTGGAAGGCTCAATCGCAGCACCCAGGTGCATAGCCCCAATGTGACTTGAACCCAAGATAAATATGCCCTATTCTGCATAATAGTGTTATGTAGAGCAAAATCATAAGGTACCCTGCCAACTCCCAACAACTCCTATTGTTTGGTTCCCTGACTATAAATAGTTTTTATACAAGGTGGTAATTCTTTTGTTTGGTTTCATCCCTCTTGCAGCCTCATGGATAATTATCACATCCAAAATGGGGTTAGCATCAGGTGACCTGGACACTTGTATTATCAGGACCAAGGATAGTCCAGGCTTACAGGAAAAACAAGACTACTCACAGATCATTGTCATTAGTGCTGGGCTACTAAGTTCCTTTAGTATTACTACACATCTACATATATAAACAGGTTTAAACTTTATATGTCTAACTTCAAATACTGGAGTGTTATATGCAGAAACATATTATAGATACATTCAGGGGATTACAAGTTCTCTAATGACAGGTTACCTGCCACTTTTTGCAAAAAGCATATTAGAATTAGGCACGTTAATATTCAAAACCATAGTCAATACAAATATGGGGGCACAACATCACAGATAGATTTAACTGGTATTAATTGAAATGAAAGGCATTTGTTGATGGAGTTTTTATTTTTTTTAATCAATCACCTCTAAAATAACAAAACAATTCATGACCATTGTCTGAACTCTGTGGCTACATCTACACTGGCCCCTTTTCCGGAAGGGGCATGTAAATTTCATGAGTCGTCGTAGGGAAATCCGCGGGGGATTTAAATATCCCCCGCGGCATTTAAATAAAAATGTCCGCTGCTTTTTTCCGGCTTTTAAAAAAGCCGGAAAAGAGCGTCTACACTGGCCCCGATCCTCCGGAAAAAGCGCCTTGAAGTAGGAATAAGAGCCTCCGGAAAAAGGCGCTTTTTCTGGAGGATCGGGGCCAGTGTAGACGCTCTTTTCCGGCTTTTTTAAAAGCCGGAAAAAAGCGGCGGACATTTTTATTTAAATGCCGCGGGGGATATTTAAATCCCCCGCGGATTTCCCTACGACGACTCATGAAATTTACATGCCCCTTCCGGAAAAGGGGCCAGTATAGACGTAGCCACAGTGTATATGTGTGGTGTGTGTGTATGACAGAGAGGAGAGAAAGCGAGAGAGAGAGAAAGTTTTACTCTCTGCTATTCAAGACCCTCCAACAAGATTGAATTAAAGGCAGGAGAAATTTATGTTTATGTTAAAGAAAATTATTTTCTGAGTATGAATATTTTTAAATTAATTTGAAATTTAAAAACAAAACAAAATTATTTATATTTGTTTTTTCTTGAGCCACTAATAAATTTTCAATGTAAAATTATCCCATCTAGCTCTACACATGCCCTAATTCAGCCAGGTATTTCAGCATGTGCTTCATAAACCTGGCCAGTGAAAATCTCCAATAAAAATGAATATTTTTTTCTTTGAAATTCAGTTTATAAAAACAAACAAAAGGGGTTTTACTTCTGAAAATTGACTAATGTTGGAGTCTTGAGATTTCAATTTTTTGACAAACTAATTTTTTATTAACAGAGAATATTTTTCATTAAAATTTTCATTTTGGTGAAAAGTATTTGACCAATACAGTATTAAACTTTAAGTACGTAAGTACTCCTACTGACTTCTGAGGACTATTCTTGCTTAAAATTATGCATATTCTTACATACTTACCTGAATTGGGTCCATAATGAAAGACATTTTACCAGAGGAGTGGGCCCACCAAATATGGTATGCAGCTTCCTCTGATCATAACTTAAAGCAAGGTCAGGATTTGGTTGTGCCAGGACAATTGCATGTGTGTAATGTTATTGTTTCTCATCAAACGGAAAGGGAGGGGTGTGATAGCAGGGACTGTTATATGAAGAATGATCACAGGACAACAGCAAGCAATCATGTCCCCTTGTCAGTGACAGATCTGGAGATCTGGAGAGCAGCTGCCAGATGGGCAGCACCCAGCTAATCCTGGGGAGAGGTATCTGCCACCCCAGCCTAGCCCAGGGCATCAGTCAGTGACCAGGTAAAGCAGCTCCCGCTGCCCTTGGATGGCCCTATGGAACAGCTGGTGGCCATCTCAATTCTCTGCCTTGAGCCCTATACCCCCAACCCACCCCTTGCCTTGACTCCTTAACCCCTCCCCCACCTCCCTCCCAACTCCTGCAGCCCCAAACCCTCCCTTGAGCCCTGAGACCCTGCCCTGACTCCTGAACCCAAACTGCCTGCCTGGCTCCACCCCCACTCCACCCTCCAGAATACTCCCTCCTTCTGTGTGGCTCTGGGGTTGTCCTCAGGTTTCAGCCATACTGAGGCTGGGGATGCTGGGGCAATGCACCTTGCCCATACATCAGGGCAGAAGAATGGAGCTAATAGTAGCTTTAAAGGTTGGAATAAATGATGCATCTTATCTAAAATATAAGGCCAATTATTTATATCAACTAATAGTAACACATATATAGAAGATTTACCTGGCATTGCCCAGGTCCTTCTGGGCAGGAGGCTATGGGTGTGGGGGGTGAAGGAGTCAGGGCAGGAGCTTAGGGATGTGGGGAGAGGAGGGAAGGGCAGGAGGCTAAAGGTGTGTGGGGGGAGTACAGGAGTCAGAGCAGGGGGCTCAGGTCAGGGGGTTAAGAGCAGGGGTCTGGGAGTTGGGGGGGGGGTTCACTGGAGCTTCCCATGGCCTCTAGGGTGGTGCTGCTCTAACAGTGGTTTCTCCTGGGGGCCAGACTTGTGCTGCCTTCGTGGCACCTTCCTTGGGGAGTTGCCTAGTCCCCCGGCCAGCAGCTGCTTGAGGGGTGAGGAGACTGGCAGGCCCCTCTAACTGGTGATTCCTCATGGGGGGCAGGGCGGAGTAGCCTAGCCACCCCCAGTTGTTCCTCCCAGGAGGCAGAGCTCCTTGCTGGTGGACTGGTGGGGCTAGGCTACCCAGACCTCAGCAGCTTCTCTTGGGGATGCCTCCCAATGGCAGCTGCCTAGCCACCACAGTGGCTCCTTGTGAGGGGGGGCAGCCAGGTCTACACTACCCGGCTCCCCCAGCTGCAATCGAAAGGAAGGAGTTGGACTGAGGCTTTGGGTCAGAGGAACCTCTTACCCGGGCCAGTGGCCAGCAATATGACAAGCCCTGGCTCCAGCTGGCCACTCTCTTCCTAGTGCACCTGCCCCCTGTGGTCACTCTGCAGTATAACAGTCCCCTGCACTCACTGCCCCCAGTGATAACTGTGGAGTGTAACTGACCTGCTCTCAGACCCCTCCCTTCCCATGTTATGTAAAACAGTCAAAATCCAGGCACATCCCATTTTCCTGGCACAACCAAACTCTAACCTTGCTTTAAGTTAGGATAAGAGGAAACTGCGCACCAAATTTAGTGGTCCTAGTGTTCTCTGCTTAAACGAAGCACACAAGATCTTTTATAGGGGGAAAGGCAAGATGTCACATTTGTTGAGAATACAACAGATGCATATGCTTTGCAATCACTCTCACATAAACATACACACACACAGTCTTGCCAGACGATGTTATAGTTACCAGTCCAGAGTCTGTATCAATCTAGTGGCCAGTTAGATCGAACACAGCCGGGGGAGCCAGGCTCTGTCGGTCAATAGATTCGATGCTCCTGGAGTGGCAAGATGAACCCAAAGTTCCATAGCAAAACACCCTGCTTTTATAATCCTTTTCTCTGTTGAAATCCGCTCTGTCAGCTTGTGACCGGAACTTTATCTTTTTGATGTCAGTGTTCCCAAAACATTTTACAAGGCTCATCCTGTAATCAATCATCTTTTGGGGGTGCCAAGGCTTGTCAATCTGCCAATATCTAATCATCTTATGAGTCGGGGTACACATCGATGGTTATAGATGACTTCTCTGCCACCAGGTTATCTAGTCTTCACCCACGGTTGCTCACCCTCCTTCTTTAGCCATCTGGTTCTGAGCAATATAACTTTTGCACCTTATCTCGACACATCCATACTCCTCTCACACACATAAGCAATGTTACAAAGACTTTCAAGGCTATGCAGCACATCAACATCTGTATTGGTAAGACAAAGAGGTGCCATAAATCAAGCAATTAAGGCCTCAGCCTTTAACATTCTTATAGTCTTCATTAACACAGACACAATATGAGATCCTGTCTCCTTACTTACTAAAACTTTAGAACAAGGAAATATAGGAGATAAATACTTTACTAGAGGATTTGACTTACTACAATCTTAAATATGATTATATATTACCTTACATTACTACATTACTAAACCTAAGATAAGAAATAAAAAAAGAATAAAACTTTCAGTTCAAACACTAGCTCTTACCATTTAAGAGGATTTCTTGAACAGACTCACAGAGAGACAGATTAACAGACAGACACACAAGCTCTCTAATATCTAGGTAGATAGATAGATAGCTTAGATTAAGTACAGTGGTTGGACACAATATGCACTCTTTTCCCTTTATATGTAAAATATTTACTAGTAAACTGTTGCTATTTTTTTAAATATGATATAATTATGGGGATATAGCTAGTAAAGGGCAGCTTTGGAGCTCAAAAAATGACTTGACGGGAGTACAATGTGTAAGATTAGGAGAGAACGCCCAGGCATTGGGGTTAGCATGCACAGGAGAATGTGACCAACACCCAAACAAAATGATGTAGATTTGCAGAGTGTAAGCAAGGTAATAGGAGATTGTGAAAAGGGTGCATGTTTAGTTATTGCCTATTGCAGTCCAGCATCTGGAAGGATAATGAGGAGGCCGCATGATAGGGTACCCACCTACTTTTGAGAAGCAAGTACTCAAAAGACCACTGTAGAATGCCCTTAACCATAAAGGGAAGTTTCTTCTTAAGCTCTAAGGGCACGTCTACACAGCAAAGTTATTTCAAAATAACTTTACTAGTGTCTACACAGCCAAACCGCTACTTAGAAAGTAAATCAAAATAGCGGCACACTTATTTTGAATTTGGTAAACTTCACAGTTTTGCTAAAGAAAGAGAGTTTGTGTTCATGAAAATATGCATATTTTATTTGACATCAGGAAGGGGGGTTAGGGAGGGGTAAGTGGAAGAACATGAAGGAGGAATGAGGCACAAGCCCCCCAGTGGGGCAGACCAGAGAGGCTCTTAGTGCTCCTCAGGGTGGAAGCTTTCCTACAGGGCCTCCTGGATACTGACAGCCCCCCGCTGGACCTCCTGGATGGCAGCCTGAAGAAAGTGCAGCCAGGCTCACAGCAATGCTTCAAAGAGAAGCACCAGGGGCGGCTCCGGCTCCATGTTGCAGAGTGCTGTGGTGTCCCTAGTGAGGGCAACTAGAGCATGCAGAGACAAAATGCTTTGCTGGCCCTCATCAAGGTAGACAAGCAAGCAGGGAAACCTGAGAACTGGCTGTCTGTGGGGGTCCCTTTAAGCACAGACCTCAGATAGCCTCAGGTAGCAGACCCACACAGTAAGTCCTGACCTGGTGCCCTGCCAGAACTGGTTCCAGCCAGCCTTAAAAGCAATTCAGCGTCCACTCAGGCTGTGTCCAGACTCCATGCCTCCGTCGACGGAGGCATGTAGATTAGCCAGATCGGAAGAGGGAAATGAAGCCGCGATTAAAATAATCGCGGCTTCATTTAAATTTAAATGGCTGCCCCGATCTGCCGATCAGCTGTTTGTCGGCAGATCGGGAGAGTCTGGACGCGATGCCCCGACAAAGAAGCCTTTCTTCATCGACACAGGTAAGCCTGGTTTCACGAGGCTTACCTGTGTCGATGAAGAAAGGCTTCTTTGTCGGGGCATCGCGTCCAGACTCTCCCGATCTGCCGACAAACAGCTGATCGGCAGATCGGGGCAGCCATTTAAATTTAAATGAAGCCGCGATTATTTTAATCGCGACTTCATTTCCCTCTTCCGATCTGGCTAATCTACATGCCTCCGTCGACGGAGGCATGGAGTCTGGACACAGCCTCAGTGTACATGCGCTATTTCAAAATAGCAAAATACCATTTCGAAATGCATTTTGTGTGTCGGCGCATTATTTCAAAATAACTAGACATACCCTATCAATAGTTAGTCTATGCCTTGAAGTACAAGGGGATATATTCCTTATTCAATATGTTATTCTAACTTGTGTCCCCATTACTCTTTTTGAATCCCACGGAGTTCATGGCTTATATCTTGAGACAGTGAGTTCGTTCAACAACATAGTTATACGGTATGTAAAAAAATCTTGATCAGTTTTAAATATGTTGTCTTTCAGTTTCATTGGCTTTTTCTTTGTTTCTTATAATACAAGAGCAGGTATATGGAAATGTACAATTTCCTTTCCCCATAACATTTATCAATTTAGCTTATTAAAGAAGGATCATGTATTGACACACTTTTGAATTCATATGATTATTGGGCTGCTTCATCTTTGGCATAAGTGGACACTGTTCCACTGCTGCTATGTAAGTTGAACCTACTAATGCTAGAATGAATCTGGCTATTAACAGATAATTAGAATGTAAACTAGACAAAGGTCTGGCTTGGTCAAAGGTCTCCCTTATGTTAGTTTCGCCTGTGCTCAAATAAAAGTCATAGACAAAAATGTTTTAAGTGCTAGAGCATGAAGAGAGATTTAGTTATTAGACTTGAGTGTGCTAGAGTTTTTCACTCTCTTTTTTAAGAGATGTCTCCCCATATTTATGATACTTCTCAGCTTTTTCTCTGGAGGCAAATGTTACATTTTGAACTATTATCTTAACTGTTATCTTCCCCCAAAATAATTCCTAGAATATATTTTTAGGAAAAACCTCCTATTTTGAATTAAAAATTGCCAGTGATGAAGAATTCACATCTATGTTAAGTTGTTTCACTGGTTATTATCCTGTTACACATTTACATCTTATGTCCAGTCTACATTTGTCTAGCTTGAACTTCCAACCACTAGATCATGTTATACTTTCCTCTACCAGCATGAAGAGCCAATTATCAAATATTTGTTCCCCATGTAGGTACTTACAAACTGTAATTAAGTCACCCCTTAACCAATATTGGATTTGCATTAACTACAGCACTTAAAGCACTCAAAGTTGCCAATTGCTACAGTAAGTGCCATGCAATTATTGGGTGGGAAAAGCAACTCAGATAACCCCCTCAGTTAAATTAAAGTTGTTTTCAACTGAAAGTGATTTTATTTCAACCTCTAATCTCAACCCAAGCAAGTTACTATAATATGGAAAATGTATGTGGGTTAATAAGAATGAACTGCATCAGCTAAAGGTGCGTCTACACTACATGGTTTAACTACAACAATTGCATAACTTATTTCAAAATACTTATTTCGAAATCGAGAGCACCTACTGTTGTGTGGTTTTTGAACTAGAGTACTCTTCCTCTGACTTTCCTTACTCCTCATATGATGGTTGAAGGAGTAGGAGTAAGAAGTCCTCCAGCATGACAGTATTTTGACATTATGTCAAAATAACTGCCTGCGATGAAGACATGGACTAAGTAATTTCAAAATAACTCTAGTTATTTCAAAATAATGCTGCTGAGTAGATGTATTCTAAACCTTCAGTGTTATAAATGAAATCAAAGAACTTACTATAATGTTATTTTTGATATTTCATAATATTATCATTATGAAAAATAGTTAATATAGAAATATATTGAATTCAGAAGAGAATAGTTGCAAATCCCATATTAATATATACAAATAACTCTTGCCGTTATAGAACATTAAGGTAAATTTTGACGTTATATTCACCCATAATGGTCCTATCTCAGGTGCCAAAATGATTCTTTTATCCTGTTTGTCTTTTGGTCCTTTAAAGCATGTTTTATGGATAGAGTCCCTGAAAACTGCAGAAAGGAGTGGAACAGTCCATAGCCACTGTGCAATTATTGATGTTTATCCCAAGATGGAGGCCAGTAAGAAGCAGTGGAACTGCATTCTTGTTGTTGCCAATTTCACCTTCAGATTCACATTTAATTAGGTTTGGCAGGTGTTTGACATCAGGTCTGTGCTTGTGGTTTCAGCTGTCCTTTACAAACAGATGAAGTTAACAGTTAAAGCAGTGAGAATATCTGAAATAGATGATTCCTTGTTTAGAATAATAGTTGACAGGCATGAAAGAAATTGTGGTAATTGAGGCATACCTCATAAAAATGAAACAGCAGAGAAGGAACAGTGTAGATGAAGAATGATGCAAATGTAAGTTGTCAGAAAATGTCAGCTGGTAGAAGAGACTGAAGAACATTGTTTTCAAGTAACTGACCCTTTATTAGAGATGGGACCTGAGTAGCAATGTTTGGGGATTGGATTTGGCCTTGTCTTTGTTTGTTAAAGATTATAACGATGCTTATGATGTATTGAGGATGTTGCATTTCCTTTTGGCTCTGAACAAATCCATGCCAGAAGTAGCGTTTCCCATGGTCTGGTTGCCTTAGTAAAAACACCTCTTCCCTGATCCTCGGCTAATATAAATCACTGTTAAACTGAATAATTTACACTAGCTGAGGCTCTGTCCATGTCTTTGAGGAAGAAATCAGATCTAGGACAAGGAGCAGTGCCTACAGCCTGGCGGGGCCCCCGAGCAAGGAGGGGGCCTTGTTCCATGTCCCCAGAAGGGGCAGGACCTCTCATGCAAGGGGCGGGCTAGGCACCACCCACAAAGCACCATGCCTTCCCCAGGCAACCCTCAGTGCTGTCACAACACACACTGCTCCAGCAGCAATTTAAAGGCAGTGACAATTGCCCTCTTTGCCTCCCCCCACCATTGGTAGGCCTGAGTACAAGCACCACGAGCACTATGGTTCCTGCGATACACAGTAGGCAGCAAGTAGAGGAAGCTGGAAAGAGAGGGTACGTCTACACTACAGCGCTAATTCGAACTAACTTAATTCGAATTAGTTAATTCAAACTAAGCTAATTCAAACTAACGTGTCTAGAACTAAAAACTAGTTCGAATTAGCGTTTTGCTAATTTGAACTAGCATGTCCACATTAAGTGGACCCTGAACTGGGGTTAAGGATGGCCGGAAGCAGTGCCGGCAGGGCATCAGAGGAGGACTTAGAGTGTAGAGATGCTGTCTCAGGCTAGCCGAGGGCTGCGCTTAAAGGGACCCGACCCCCACCCCGGACAGACAGTTCTCAGGGGTGCCCTGCTTGCAAAGAAGTCCTGTCTTGGAGTGCCCGGAGTGCCCACACTGGGCACATCACAGCACTCGGCCATCAGACCGGCTGCACTTGCCGCAGGCTGCCATCTGGGGAGAGGGGGCAATCGGGGGGCTGCAGGAGAGCTTCCACCCCCAAAAGCCCACAGAGCCATCCCAGTCCTCCCCATCGGGGGCTCGTACCCCATTCCTCCCTCACCTCCTTCCACTTACCCTTCCCTAGCCCCCCTTCCTGATGTACAAAATAAAGGACAATTGTGTTCAAAAATGGAATCTGTCTTTATTGAACAAAACTGGGGGAGACTGGAAAAAGGAGGTGGAAGAGGGGAGGAGAGAGGCTGGGAGAGGGGAGGGCAACTACAATGATCAGGGGTTGGGAACAGGTCCCATATGAAGAGAGGCTAAAGACACTGGGACTTTTCAGCTTAGAAAAGAGGAGACAGAGGGGGGACAGGATAGAGGTCTCTAAAAGCAGGAGTTGGGTGGAGAGGGTGCATACAGAAAAGTTCTTCAGTAGTTCCCATAAAGAAGGACTAGAGGACACCAAAGGAAAGGAATGGGTAGCAGGCTTCAAACTAGTAACAGAAAGTTGTTCTTCACAAAGCAAAGAGTCAACCTGTGGAACTCCTTGCTGCAGGAGGCTGTGAAGGCTAGAACTGGAACAGAGTTTAAAGGGACGTGAGATCAAGTCATGGAGGTTGGGTCCATGGACTGCTATTAGCCAGGGGGTAGGAGTGGTGTCCCTGCCCAAGGTTTGTGGAAGGCTGGAGAGGGATGGCACGAGACAAATGGCTTGGTCACTGTCTTCGGTCCATCCCCTCCAAGGTCCCTACGGTTGGCCGCTGTCGGCAGACAGGCTACTGGGCTAGATGGACCTTTGGTCTGACCCAGGATGGCCATTGTAAGCTCAGGGCTCAGGGTTGGTGGTCTCAGTGGACCCCCTTGATTTTCATGCACACCTGCTCCTGGGTGGCCAGGCTGGCAGCTCTCCTGCCCTAGACGGCCACTTTCCTGTGCCTAGTGCGGAGATTGTGGACGAAGTCCACGATGTCCGCACTAGCCCAGGCGGGTGCCCGCCTCTTGCGGTCCCGGGCAAGTTCCCAGGAGCCGCCAGCCTGGTCCCGGGAAAAGGGGGAGGGCTGGGGGGCATCGGGTGGCTGGCTCGAGTCGTGCCAGGTGCAGGGTCTGCTGGCTGGGTGCTGGCAGGCTTGCACCTGGCACGGGCACCGTAGCCAGCCCGTGCCCCTTTAAGGGGTCCGGGGCCGGGAGGGGGGCAATAGAGTTTCCCTGGTGTTGGCCAGAGTGGCCACCAGGGAAAGCTGGGGAGGGCTAGCCTCCCACTAGTTCGAATTAAGGGGCTACACACCTCTTAATTCGAACTAGCTAGTTCGAACTAGGCTTAGTCCTCGTACAATGAGGATTACCTAGTTTGAACTAAGTGCTCCGCTAGTTCGAATTAAGTTCGAACTAGCGGAGCGCTTGTGTAGCACCTATGAAAGTTAGTTCGAACTAATGTCTGTTAGTTCGAACTAACTCTGTAGTGTAGACATACCCAGAGAGTTTTATTGGCACTAACCTCTGTTCCTTTATCACTCTCCTTGCTATATCACATTTTTTCTGAAAGCCTGAAAGAGAGAGGTTTTTGTTTGCTCCCAAGCTCTGGTATTCCATATGATGGTAAAACTCTCTGTGGCAGCTTGCCCCAGGCTGACACAGAATTTGGATATTTGAAAACACAACTTCAGACAAATCTAGCCAAACACTGTATGATGCATCAGGAAGAGGTTTTCTTAAAATGTGCTCATTCTTTTGATCTTATTTTAATGGATCCTCTCAGAGGTATTAGTTGTGACCTAAACAGCATGCATAATTACTTAGGAAAGAAAACAATAGAAGAGAGTAAATAGAATACTGAATGTGCATAGTTTAGTATTGAATGTTCTCAATTTTCATTAAATGTCTACTCTCTTCACTTGCATATGCATGTGCTCTCATATGTAAATAAGATGGTAATAGTTGATTAAGGTTGTCAAGTTTTCAGTCTCATGTATCTTTGCTTTGCTACTTTCTATGGAAGTCTCTTTTTTTCCTCAGGCTTCTATCAAAAGACTTGCTCTCTCTCTCCCGTGTGATTGTCGACAAAACCAATTACAGTGACTAAGATTGTCCTTTCAAAATCTGAACAGATGGAAACCTCATGGTTTGTGAGGGTTTCCTGGTTCACATATTCATTTTCCCTTTTGGGTAGTTCTGATTGTCTAAAGCCTGCAGGATAATTAACTCAGTCTGTTCTCAGAACTGCAAAAGAGAATAGACAGGTATAAAAGGGTCTTCTGTCTGATTCTTGTAGCCAATGAAAACAATACTAGTGATACACAGTGTTTCAACAGAGGTAAAGATTATATCAAAGATGTCCAAAAGCTGTGATGGTGGAACTGGGGGAGTATCCCTAACACTTATGCAATGGAAATATTGCGGGAGGAGAGCTTTGTTCCCATCTCTAGCTCCTCAGCCTTACACCCCAGAACTGTTCCATCCTGCACTGTTCAGAAGCCTGACCAGTATAAGTTAATTATCCAGTCCATTCCTCTCTCAATGTGGAGAGAACACACACTAGCCTTTGTAAACTGAACTGAGATATCCCAAGTATTTCAACTAAAACATAGTGTTTTTAGGTAAATTATAATATTGATTTATTAACTATAAAAGACAGATTTAAGTGATAAGTAGGAAATGTAAAATTCAAAGTTGGTTATCTAAGAAATAAAACTAAATTTACAGGCTGAGTTCTATAAACTAAACAGGATTTGAATCAGGCAGCATCTCACCCTGATGCGGAAACAGGTCACAGATCTTCAGTTCATGGGCTGGAACTGCCTTCCAGTCTTGAACTGTGCTTCCCCAGTTCAGTCTTTGCCCTTTGTGTTTCAGGTATTGAGTTGTGGGAGGAATTAAACCATCTCTCCTCCTCTCTTTGTGTTTTTTTCTAGTTTGCTGAAAAGATCTTTTGCTATGATGTGGATCAAGCATTCTCAATTGCCTACATGCCTTCTCTGAAAAGTCTTCCAAGATAGTTGTTGGGAGAGTGGATTCCCTTCAATGGGCCATTGATGCATCTGGATTCTTCATTATGGTACCTGAGAAGCTGATTGTGCGTAGTTCCAATCTCACAATGTATTTCAATAACACTCACATAGCAAAACTTCATAACTTTACATAGAGTGATAACAAATATAATCTAACAGGATCTTAATATTCAAAATATCAAGATACCTCACAAGGCATATTTCATACAGAATATAAAATTATAAGGTAGTGGTAAATATGGGAGTTGCAGGATGTTGATTTGCAGTAGAGAGTGCCAATGGGGAGAGAGGCATCTAGCGGGGTCCTGCTCATCTCTCTCCTCCATAATAATGTGAGGACAGAAAATATTGGAAGAGTAGAAACATAGATCCCCTCCTTAATATTCTCATTGCAGGAGTACTCGCCCACCACCACATTTTGTATCCTGCATGAAGGAATTCCTCCATCACTGGAGCCACAAATAGATTAGTAGGAAGATGTGCAGTAATAAAGTTAACAGCCTTCTTTAAAGGCAACCAAAATTGTTACATTTAACTCTCCTCCAGCTTAAAAACTCCTGCCTCCTACTTGCAGAAATGGCTTGCAGTATTTGGGCTAGCAGTTCCCAATTACAGCCTGAAACCTTCCTCTTTCCTGACTCAGCAGTTCATAATTGCACCTCTTGAACATCCTTATATGGATGCTGTGGGCTGAGTGGAGCATAAGTTGTTCTTAGGACCACAAGAAGAAGGCTTACCAAACATAATTGGGTGCCATCTGTGTCTACACTAGAAAAACAGGATTTCAAATGTCAACATAAATTAGCCCAGGTATTCAAGTAGCAAATGGTCTAAGGCAGCTCTCTTGAGAGCACTGAAAATAGGGTGTTTTATCTGGTAAAATGGTATCCATAAGGTATGCTTTCAGACTTCATTTTTTAGTAATCAGATTTCTTGTTCTTGTCAGTAATTTGGCATGTAATCTAAAATGTCCCCTATTTGTTATGTAAGACAAGTTATCTATAAGTCTCTCTAAGGCAGTGTTTCTTAAACTGTGTTCCATGGCACACTGGTGTGTCACAAGGCAGTCAGAGGTGTGCCGCAGAGAACAACAGAATTCAAAAAAAGTGGCAGGAGACCTTTTTTTTTTTCTCAGCAAAAACTCTTTGGTGCTCCTCATAAAAAAAAACCCCTATTTTTTGGTGTTCCTCAGTCTTAAAAAGTTTAAGAAACACTTCTCTAAGGATTTTTGTACTGCCTCACCTTCATACTATCCAAGCACCTTCCACTTAAGCAATAGCAGAATCCCTATTGGATTCAGTGGAATCTCTGGCACATCTTCCTTGACAGGGTTATACCTCTTCCTGGGGTAGGGATTTCATGGGGGCTGTAAGGAGGGTGGGAATGTTGAGCTGCATATGGGATGTTCAGACTGTGAACATCACTTATGATGGAAAGGCCAAACTCTGCCTTGAGACATTGCTGGCTGGCAATTGCATAGGTGACTGCTGAATGTATGCACCTACAGGCAGAATTTGTTTCATAGTAAAAATTAAATCCACCATTTGGAGACCTGTGTAATACAGGTTGCATTGGAGATGAAGTGTCATTCTTAGCTCTGGGTTTCTTGTCAATTTTAAAAAGCCCCTTAATGTAGTTGTAACCTTTCTGTTTGTGATGGAAAGTACATCTCATTCCATTTGCTGCAAGAGAGCCTTCTTTTCAACACATTTTGGAATAGTAAAATCTTATCATCAGACCTGTCAAGTCACACTGATTCATAGTATGACAGGCAGTTTCCAAGATTAGAGCAAGGTCAGATGGTAAATTCATATAATTCTCATAGTTTCTGTTGATCCAATCACAACATTGATTTCTCAACTGCCATGTGTCACACACGTCCTCTAGCATCAGGAATGAGAGAGGTGGAGCAATAAGAAAATCGGACAGCCAAGTGAAAAGCAGTAGAAATTGATCTGGAAAGGAAGAAGAGTTTTCAGCACGATGTCTCAGGAGAAATATTCCTCCAGGGGAAATGGCAATAGAATGGAAAAGGATCCTCAAATGAGCACTTTCCATTCAGAAAATATCATTGTATTATAAGTACTTAACCTGCATATTAACACTGCTGCATTTAGTGGGGGTAGATAAGGGAGGGGACACTATGGAAGACTGCTAGTTCTTGGTTTTGTGCATGTGTGCAGGGTGACTCTACTGGATAGTCTAATAGCATCCAGAAATTGGCTGTGGCAGGCACTGAAGATGATCATGAACTGTTTGACACCAGAATCACACTCTGAGAGTGTAACCAATGGGAATTCAAGGGCTGGGGAAGGAGTTCATGAATAAGAAGAGTAAGAGCCATATTGGAGGACACAATGATTGAGCAGAACAAAAACCAAGATGATCTATTCTAAGGTTGTGTTCTTCAAATATAAGAACATAAGAATGGCCGTACTGGGTCAGACCAAAGGTCCATCTAGCCCAGTAGCCTGTCTACCGACAGTGGCCAGCACCAGGTGCCCCAGAGAGGGTGGACCGAAGACAATGTTCAAGCAATTTGTCTCCTGCCATCCCTCTCCAGCCTCTGACAAACAGAGGCCAGGGACACCATTTAACCCCTGGCTAATAGTCTTTTATGGACCTAACCTCCATGAAATTATCTAGCTTCTCTTTCAACTCTATTATAGCCCTAGCCTTCACAGCCTCCTCTGGCAAGGAGTTCCACAGGTTGACTACATGCTGTGTGAAGAAGAACTTTCTTTTATTAGTTTTAAACCTGCTCCCCATTAATTTCATTTGGTGTCCGCTAGTTCTTCTATTTAGGGAACTAATAAATAACTTTTCTTTATCGGCCCTCTCCACACCACTCATGATTTTATAGACCTCTATCATATCCCCCCTCAGTCTCCTCTTTTCTAAACTGAAAAGTCCCAGTCTCTTTAACCTCTCCTCATATGGGACCCATTCCAAACCCCTAATCATTTTAGTTGCCTTTTTCTGAACCTTTTCCAAGGCCAAAAATATCTTTTTTGAGATGAGCAGACCACATCTGTACACAGTATTCAAGATGTGGGCGTACCATAGTTTTATACAGGGGCAGTAAGATATTCTGGGTCTTATTTTCTATCCCTTTCCTAATAATTCCTAGCATCCTATTTGCCTTTTTGACTGCCGCTGCACACTGCGTGGAAGTTTTCAGAGAACTGTCCACGATAACTCCAAGATCTCTTTCCTGATTTGTCGTAGCCAAATTAGCCCCCATCATACTGTATGTATAGTTGGGATTATTTTTCCTGATGTGCATTACTTTACACTTATCCACATTAAATTTCATTTGCCATTTTGTTGCCCAATCACTCAGGTTGGTGAGATCTTCTTGGAGTCCCTCACAGTCTGCTTCTGACTTGACTATACTAAACAGTTTGGTATCATCTGCAAACTTTACTACCTCACAGCTTACCCCTTTCTCCAGATCATTTAAGTTGAAAGGGATTGGTCCCAGAACTCACCCTTGGGGTACACCACTAGTTACCCCTCTCCAATCTGAAAATTTACCATTTATTCCTACCCTTTGTTTCCTGTCTTTTAACCAGTTCTCAATCCAAGAAAGGACCTTCCCTCTTATCCCATGGCCATGTAATTTACACAAGAGCCTGTGGTGAGGGACCTTGTCAAAGGCTTTCTGAAAATCCAAGTATACTATATCTACTGGATCCCCCTTGTCCGCATGTTTGTTAACTCCTTCAAAGAACTCTAACAGATTGGTAAGGCAGGATTTCCCTTTACAGAAACCATGTTGACTTTTGTCCAAAAAATTATGTTCTTCTACATGCTTTACTATTTTATTCTTTACTATGGTTTCGACTAATTTGCCCGGTACTGAAGTTAGACTTACCAGTCTGTAATTGACAGGATCTCCTCTACAGCCCTTTTTAAATATTGGTGTCACGTTGGCTACCTTCCAGTCATTAGGTACGGAAGCCGATTTAAAGGATAGATTACAAACCATAGATAATAGCTCAGCAATTTCCCATTTGAGTTCTTTTAGAATCCTTGAATGAATGCCATCCAGTCCCGGAGATTTGTTAACATTAAGTTTTTCTATTTGTTCGAAAACCTCCTCTAATGACACTTTAATCCGGGACAGTTCCTCAGATTCATCACCCACAAAGGACGGTGCAGATTCAGGAATCTCCCCAACGTCCTCAGCCGTGAAGACTGAAGCAAAGAAATCATTTAGTTTCTCCGCAATGGCTTTATCATCCTTGATTGCTCCTTTTATAGCTCGATCATGTAGGGGACCCACAGGTTTTTTAGCAGGCTTCCTGCTTCTAATGAACTTAAAAAACATTTTGTTATTTCTTTTTGAGTTTTTGGCTAGCTGTTCCTCAAAATCTTTTTTTGCTTTTCTTATTACATTTTTACACTTGATTTGACAGTGTTTATGTTCTTTTCTATTTATCTCACTAGGATTGGACTTCCACTTCTTAAAAGATACCTTTTTGTCCCTCACTGCTTCTTTTACATGGTGGTTAAGCCATGGTGACTCTTTTTTAGGTCTCTTGCTATGCTTTTTAATTCGGGGTATACATTTAAGTTGGGCCTCTATTATGGTGTCTTTAAAAAGTTTCCATGCAGCTTTCAGGGATTTGGCTCTAGTCACTGTGCCTTTTAATTTCTGTTTAACTAACCTCCTCATTTTTGTGTAATTCCCCTTTTTGAAATTAAATGCCAGGGTGCTGGACTGCTGAGGTGTTCTTCCCACCACAGGAATGTTGCATGTTATTATATTATGGTCACTATTCCCAAGCGGTCCTGTAACGGTTATATCCTGGACCTGATCCTGCACTCCACTCAGGACTAAATCGAGAATTGCCTCTCCCCTTTTGGGTTCCTGCACCAGCTGCTCCAAGAAGCAGTCATTTAAGCCATTGAGAAATTTTATCTCTGCTTCTCTTCCTGAGGAGACATGTATCCAGTCAATATGGGGGTAATTAAAATCCCTCATTATTATAGAGTTCTTTATTTTGGTAGCCTCTCTAATCTCCCTTAGCATTTCAATGTCAGTATCGCTGTCCTGGTCAGGTGGTCGGTAATATATCTCTACTGCTAATTTCTTATTATTGGAGCCTGGAATTACTATCCAAAGCGATTCTATTGAACATGTTGATTCACTTAATATTTTTATAAGTGAATCAACTTTGTCCAGTTTCTGGCACTCCACTTCAAATGGTTCCAGTTTTATTGGATTAAAATACAGACTTCACCACCTCACTGGAGAAGATGGCTAGGTTTTGTTGCAGGCTGAGAAAATTGCAATGTTGTTGCAAAGTTTCAAGGGAAGTTTGAAGAAGCCTATAAAATGATCATTTGTTTAAGGAGCTGGCATGCCCTACAGAGGGTTCTGAAAAGGACAAATGTCATTCTAGGGTATATTAGCATGAGCATCATATATAGGTCATGGAAAGTAATTGTTCAGCTCTACTTGGAACTGGTAAGCCTTAGCTGAAGTTCTTTGTCCAGTTTCTGGTACTACACTTCAAGAAAGATGTAAAAAAAATGGAGAGAGTCCAGAGGAGAGCAATAGAAATAAGAGGCTGAGAAAACATTACATGTGAGGAAAGACTGAAGAAATTGGGTATGTTTATTGTATAGAAGAGAAAACTGGGGTAAGGCAATAGGATACTTCAAATAAGGAAAAAGTTGCTATAAAGAGGACACAAGTTAATTGTTCTCCATGTTCACCAAGGGTAGGATAAGAAGTAATCCATTTAATTTGAAAAAATCAACCCTGATATTGATGAGCTAGTAAGAAAACTTTCTAACTATAAGAATCATAGAATCATAGAATACTAGATCTGAAAGGGTCCCTGAGAGGTCATCAAGGTCAGTCCCTGTACTACAGCAGGACCAAACACCATCAAGGTCATGGCTTACAGATTTTTGTCTAACCTGCTCTTGAAAATCCACAGTGACAGAGATTCCACCTAAGTTCCTTGTAAACTGCACAGTCCTTTAATGAGCCCTGTGCAAAGGCTCAGCGCTCCCACACAGGCAGTGAGCTCAGCTGACCAGAGGGGAAAGGGGTGTCTTGTTGAGCAGCAGCTTCAAATGGAGCTGCCTGCTTCAGATGGAGGAGCCCCAAGACCAGTTAAGGAGGGGAGATAAGGAAGGAATAAGTGGCTGGTGGGAAAGTTGTAAGGTAGGGGAGTTTGGGGAGGGAGGAAATAATTGGCTGGGGGGAATCAGAGGGGAGGGGAATTTGGGAAGTTCTATTTGTGCAAGGAGAGAGAGGCAGAGGCAGAAATGCAACACTCTCCACAAGCCTTCTGGGCTGGGAAGGGCAGGTTGACTGCATGGGTAAGTGGGGGGAATAGGAGGTAGGTGGGTGCTAGCACTGGGGTGAGGTGGAAGTGGAGAATTTGTGCTATGTGTCCTGGAGAGAGGTGGGGGAGGGGTAGAGAAGGTTTGTGCTATGTCCTGACTCCCAGCTAGATTGCTGGAACCTCCAAGTTTGAGAAGCAGGATTTTATCCCAGCCCCCAGTTGAGATGGGGAAGAATGCAGATTGCATAGGGGTAGGTGGAGAAAGGGTGTGGGTGGGTGCTGGCATTTGTGCAGTGAGATGGAGGCAGGGGGCAGTTTGTTTGCAGTGTTCTCACTCAATAGCTGCAATCCTCTGTCTGTTTGGGTTGGGGTGGGGGAGGGGGGGAGTAGGCTGCATGGTGTGTGTGTGTGTTCCAGGACATTTTTATGATTTATATTTCAAACAAAGTTTACATAGGTGTCAATGGCTTATGGTAAGAAAGAAAAAGATTAATTTAACAGATTTTTTGGAGTGTTGTAGATATCTAAAACTCTGATCGTAATTTTTTAAAATCCTGTTACTAATTAATACCTGGTATAGTGTATTTCATTAAGGCAAGATCTTTCCTATGTGTAGAAGTCTAGCTCTTATGAGTCAGAAGTAGCAAGTACTATATGTGATGCTAATTTTTTTGTAGGATGAACTTTATTTTCAGGCTCTTTGAAATATTCATCTGTCTACAAACCCTGAAGCCGTGTGTTAATTTGTTCTGAGACTTCTACTCTTTGAGTTCCTCTTTCACACACTAGGTGAAAGTTTCAAACCAGAAGTTTTTTCTGTTTTTACAGTCTGAGTTTCACTTGTTCTTGTATAGCGTTGATCCTAAACATTCCCCAGAAAAATCGTATAAGCCTTAATATATGTCTTTTCTCTCCTTTCCAGTGCCAGTAAATATTGTATTAGTCATGCTTTTCTTGCAAATACTATTTCTAATTGACTCATAGATTTGTTTAGAATCTTAATGCTGAGTTATGTTATATTGGTGTTGCACATAAGCAATTTCAATCTGTCCCCTCCCTTGGCAATTTATTCCAGTGCTTAACCAGTTAAGTTTTTCCTGATGTCCAATCTAAACCTCCCATGCTGCAATTTAAGCCCATTTCTTCTTGTTTTATAATCAAAGTTAAGGAGAATAATTTTTCTCCCTTCTCCTTGCCACACCCTTTTAGGTACTTGAAAGCTGTCATTATATCCCCTTTCAGTCTTCTCTTTTCCAGACTAAACAAACCCAGTTCTTTCAATCTTCCGTCGTAGGTCATGTTTTTTACAACTTTAATCTTTTTTGTTGCTCTTTTCTGGACCTCCTCCAATTTCTCCACATCTTTCCTACAATGTGGTGTACTGAACTGGACACAATACTCCGTTTCAGGCCCAATCAGTGCAGAGTAGAGTGGAAGTATTACTTCTCGTGTCTTGCTTACAACACTCCTGTTAATGAATCCTGAATGATGTTTGCTTTTTTTGCAAGAGTGTCACTGAGTGGATGGCAACTTAAATATGAGTTGACAATGACATCTAGATCCCTTTCAGCATGACTGCTTCCCAGACAGTAACTTCCCATTTTGTATGTATGAAACTGGTTGTTCCTTCCTAAGTGGAATACTTTGCATTTGTCCTTATTGAATTCCATCTTGTTTACCTCACACCATTTCTACAGTTTATCCAGATCATTTTGAATTATAAACCTATCCTCCAAAGCACTTGCAACCCCTCACAGCTTGGTAACATCTGCAAACTTAATAAATGTACTCTCTATGCCATTATCTAAATTGTTGATGAAGATATCAAACAGAACTGGTTCCAAAACTGATCCCTGTAGAACCTTACTTGTTATGCCCTGCCAGCATTACTGTTAACCAGGATATTTAAGTACTGAAACAGGTTACTTCAGGAAGTTGTGGAATCCCTGTCACTGGAGGTTTAAGAACAGATTAGACAAACATCTGTCAGGCACGATCTAGGTATATTTGTGAATATCATTCAGATCTTCTGTGAAAATAACAAAATGCAATGGGAAGACTTTTTTCAATATGTTAGGGGTAACAGAAAAACAAATGAAAGTATGGATCCTCTACTTAGCAGGAAAAAAAGAGCTAATAACTGATTACAACAATATGGATAGATTGTTTAATACCTATTTTACTTAAGTTTTCACTAAAAAGCTAATGGGGACCAGATTCCGAACAAAATATTTACAATGAGGAAAGGAATGCATGTTAAAATAGGGAAAGAACATGTTAAAGACTATTTAGATAAGTTAGGTATATTCATGTTCTTTGGGCCTGATGAAATTCATCCTTAGGAAATTAAGGAACTAGCTGAAACTCAGAACCATTGGCAATTATATTGCAAAACTCACTGAGAATGGGAAAGCTCACAGTTGCCTGGAGTGCAAACATAGTACCTATCTTTAAAAATGAAAACAAAGGAGAACTTGGGAAATATAAAAGCGGCGAGGAGTCCTGTGACACCTAAAAGAATCAATGGACCCAAATCAGATATTAGGAATGGCAACATACAAAAACCTGTAGGGGAACACTTCAATCTCCCTGGACACACAATTGCAGATCTAAAGGTAGCCATCCTGCAGCAAAAAAACGTCAGGACCAGACTTCAAAGAGAAACTGCTGAGCTACAGTTCATCTTCAAGTTTGACACAATCAACTCTGGATTAAACAAAGACTGTGAATGGCTAACTACAAAAGCAGCTTCTCCTCTCTTGGAATTCACACCTCCAGATCAGCTACTAGAAGTGGGCTTCATCCTTCTTGATTGGATCCACCTGGTCATCTCCAACCTGATTCTGGCCTGCATATTTATACCTGCCTCTGGAAATTTCCACTACATGCATCTGATGAAGTGGGTCTTTGCCCACAAAAGCTTATGCTCCAACACTTCAATTAGTCTATAAGGTGCCACAGGACTCCTCGCCGCTTTTGCAGATTCAGACTAACACGGCTACCCCTCGGAGAAATATAAATCAGTCATCCTAACTTTGATACCTGGAAAGCTACTGAAACAAATTACTAATCAATTTGTAAGCATTTAGATGGTGATAGAATAAGGAATATCTAACATGGATTTGTCAAGAACAAATCATGCCAAATCAGCTTAATTTCATTTTTTTAACAGTGTTATTGGTCTAGTGGGTAGAGAGAAGCAACAGATGTGACATATACTTTGTAAGTCTTCTGTCCGACATGACGTTCTTAAAAGTAGGGCCCTACTAAATTCACAGGCATGAGAAATGTAGTCTTGTTGAAATTACTCTTAGGTGAGTGCACAAATAATTGTAACACAGTTTTCAAAGAATAGCTATCAGTGGTTGTCTATCAAATTGGGAGGGTATATGTACTGAAGACCTGCAGGGATCAATATTGGATCCTGTATTATTCAATGGAGTAGAGAGTATGTTTATAAAATTTGTAGATGACACAAAGGTGGGAGGGGTTCACGCAACAACTTGGACATAGTGAAAAATTGGTTCGTGGTAGGGGTTCCCCCAAGACCTCTTTCTGTTGGTTTCTGAAGACCTCAGTTTGACTCCAGTTTTGTTATTCATGTTCCTTTATTTGGCATATAGCAAAGCTACACTGAGGTGGTTAGACACTGAGGATGAGTATAGGGCACAACACACATCCAAAGCTACAGAGAAAAACTTTTCTTTATATGTATTTTTACAAAAAATAATCATGGTTTATTAACAACATATTACATCATATGCTTCTGGACTGAGTTTGTTATTCTACAGGAACCAATACATGTACAGAATGCTCTTTCCACAATCTGTCCATGCACAAGGTATTCTTTACCTCATGTTACATTCCAGGCTTATCTTGTCCATTGTAGATGGTACACAGATGTTCCCCCTTATATCAGCTAGTACACACATGCTGTCTGTAGCCTACTGATCCATTTACCTTCCAAATCACAGCACTAAGAAATGAGATAAATTACTTCTGTCAAGTTCCTTATACCCAGGCATACAGTCTGAAATCAACAAGATGAAATTCTGTAAAGAATAATGTAAAGTACTGCATTTAGGATGAAAAAATCAAATATAAAACTACATAATGGGGGAATAACTGGTTGGGTAGTAGTACTGCTAAAATTGATTTGGGGGTTATAGCAGAACACAAATTGAATACAAGTCAGCAGTGTGTTGTAGTTGTGAAAAAGGCTGCCATCAATCTGGTGTGTATTAATAAAAGAGTTGTACACAAGACACAGGAAACAATTGTCCTGCTCTACTCAACACTGGTGAGGCCTTATTTGAAGTACTGGATTCAGTTCTGAGTGCCACATGTTACAAAAATGTGAGCAAATTGGAAAGAGTCCAGGTAAGAGCAACAAAAATGATAAACACTGCAGAAAATCTGACATGAAGAAAGGTTAAAAAAACCTGACATTAGTTTTCGGAAGACTTAATATTGCAGATATTAATATCCCAGTCACAGATATATGTAAGCTAAAACAAATGAACTTCAGAGACCTATGCTCAGTTAGTTTGGTTTAAAACCAAGATAGAGAAAACTAAGCTTGTTAGAATCAATACACAACAAGGAACACCAACAACACTTTCTGGGACCTTAAAAACAATGAGTAGTGCTGTGGCACCTTAGAGACTAACAAAGATATAGAGAGCATCAAGAGTTTCTGTGGGCAAAACCCACTTCTTCAGATGTGCTGGAGGCTGGACTCGAAATAACAGGAACTCTGAATTTGTAACAGAAAAAGAAGAGAAGAAAAAATTACCTGTCAATAGTAGTACTGGTGCTAATGAGGCTAACTGAGTTGGCTAGAAGTGTCTCATATTTAGCTTTGGATGTAAATAAGGTGTTAAATACACGGAAGGCTGACTTTATAATGCAACATCTAGTTAATGCTTTTGTTCAAGCCCTGGGAAACAGTATACGGTTACCCCTCAGACTTTCTGAGACTGACACAGAAGAGGTTAATTATTGGCAGCATCAAAAGCAGAACAGATGATGAAGACACTCAAGCCAGAATAATGAAAGCCAGACATGCCTTTGATACCTTTAAGATGATCTGGAGAAACAGAAACCTGGAACAATGTGTATGGTAGAGGTACATTTAACCAAACTGTAAAAGCTGTTATCTATGGAAACTCGGGTATGCAGCAGCATCCCCCACAACTCTAGAGTTCTAGTACCTAGTGCTCTAAAATAAATTCTGAATATTTTAACAGCTTTGTAATGTCTATCTTACTATATGGCACTGAAACTTTGGAGACTTATCTAGATCTTGTTGTCTAACCTCCAAGTTTTCATAAACAGCTGCCTTAGACAAATCCTCAACATCATCTGGCCAGAAAAAAACATCACCAATGAGGAGCTTTGGAGGAGGACAAAATAGAAATTATTGAAGGAAAATGGAGATGGATAAGACACACAAGGAGGAAAGAATCAGACAACATAACAAGACAGACATTTCCAAGGCAAGAGCTGACAAGCAGACCATGCTAAGCTTGGAAACAACCAACAGAAACAAAACTAAAAGTCATTAACACGAAATGGGAAGAAAATAAGACTGCAGTAGGAAACTGCTAAAGATAGACGGCAGAGGTGAAGGCCTTATGTTCCAAGTCATTCACTCCATGAGATAGGTATTATAAATATGATATGTATCTTTTGTGGATGAAGAAATGAAGGCTCAGAGTCATTTATTACTTTCATTTACTCCAGACATCAATTAGCTCTCTTTTTTTGGTAAAAGAGTAATATTTTTTATCAACAGTAGTTACTTTTTTCTTTTTGTAAAATTTAGCTGAGTGGTGGGAATATATTAATTTACAACCACATAGATGGCAAAATGCTAATGGAAATACATCACAAAAACAAGTAGTGGAGAATTAAAGGCCTCTAGATAGACACAAAACAAAAACCAATTCCTACCCATGAATATAATAGCACTGTTTATCCTGATAGAAAAACCATAAATTAAAGTTTACTGCAGAATTTATGTGCAGTGTGGATGCACAGAACCCTTAGTAATAAGGAAGTCTAGCCTCAGCCTTAGATTTATAACTTAGTACTATATATTATGATTTACTATTTTAATAAAAAGTTGTTTAAAAAGATGTAACTTCAGAATCACATTAGATGATCAATATAATTGTTGACACCTAGAAAACATAGTGTTGTTATCATGTGTTATATGGTTCCTTAGCTATACATTATACCTTGCAAACTTATAGAAACACTCAATGAGACAAGATTTCCAAAAATCAGTTCAAAAAGTTAGACTCCTTTGTTAGTTTTAGACATTTAAGTGATTGATCTTGTTTTCAAATGTTAAGCATTCAGAGCTGGTCACACTGAATTCAGTGAGAGTTGCTTGGTACTTAGCATTCTTGAAAACCCCAGCCATTTATTTGTGTGCCTAAATATGGATACTAGACCTTAACTTTAGGCTCTTGTTTTGGGAAATGATGGTCCCTGTCCCTGCTCTGAGGAGCTTACACTCTAATATAGGCAGATCTGATATAAAGGTCATGATAGGATAGGTTTCAAGTCCAGTCCTGCAATGCTTGTCTTAAGTGGGAGTTTTGCATGTGAAATCACTGGTCCAGTAATGCTTAAAAGTTCATCAGTGAGCACAGGCAAAGAGAAGAGGCCAGCTATGAAATGCTAGGAAAGAGTAGTGATCTTTAAGGAGGTTTTTAGAGGATGAGATGGGAAAGAAGAGGCTATTCCCAGTAATGAGGCAGGACAATGTGTGTGTATGTAAGGAGAAAACAAGAGATCACAAAGAAGAGAGAATTGGATGGAGCTTGTTAGCACAAAGGGGATGGAAGTAGCAGAAAGAAACTGACATATAGAGCAGAGTGGTGAAAGTGCAGATAAGTCAAAGAAAAAATAATTTCCATCAGAACTTGGGCTACTATATAAGGCAATGCTTTTCACCAGCATGGTGACAGTCTTTGGGTAACAGACAGAGAACTTGAAGGTGTTATGTCACCTTCCAAAGTGTGTGCTGTGGCAGACATCAAGGGCCATGGGTTTGATCCAAAGCCCATTGGAATTAATAGGAATCCTTCAGGCCTTATCTATATGCAACAATTCATAAAAATTAATATACTATCTGTTCTGGTTTCTAACTGAAATTTAAGAGGATATTTATGAGAATTCTGATATTTGTTTAGAGACTTCTGCATAAATAGGGAATCCATCTGTGTTTTCCTAGGTGATGGTCAAATGATTAGACCCCCAGTTTATTGAAGTAACCCACAGCCTGCACAAACTTCATGAAAAAGTGAAAGAAATACTTCTTTGATTCTAGACCATTCTGACTAGTACCAGTATTGATATTAATGGCCTTTCCCCCTTTTGGCTAGGATTTAATTTTGAGATTTCTCATTTCAATTTTTGTAATGAAATGGGAAATCATTTGCATATATGATGCTGCTTTTATGGCAAGATAACCTAAAACTAATTATTTAATCTCTAAAAAAATCTCTTATGTACTATTTTCCTTGTTCATCTTAGAAATTAACTATAATTCCTAATGAAAAAACTTCTTAACTATCTTATGTTTTTAAAGACAAAAATATACAAGCTATATACTATTATCACTAAGGCTAAGTCTGTACTACAAAGAAAAGTCAGAAAAAGATATACAAATTGCAAACAGCAATTTTCGTATCTTTTTCCGCTTTTCTTCTGATAGAGGTTTTTCTGACATTTGGCCCATCTACATGGGGTCAATCTACATGAGGCCAAATGTCAGAAAAAAAACCCTCTTTCAGAACATCCCTTCTTCCTTATAGAATAGAGATTTATACCTCTGATGCTGAAAAAACTCGTCTGCTTTTCTGATTCTTTTTTTTCGAAAAAGCAGACATGTTCCTTGGAAAAAAAGTTCTATAATCTAGGGCTATGTCTACACTGGCATGATTTTCCGGAAATGCTTTTAACGGAAAAGTTTTCCGTTAAAAACGTTTTTGGAAAAGAGCATCTAGATTGGCAGGACGCTTTTCCGCAAAAGCACTTTTTGCGGAAAAGCGTCCGTGGTCAATTTAGACATGCTTTTCCGCAAAAAAGCCCTGATCACCATTTTCACAATCGGGGCTTTTCTGCGGAAAAGAAATCTCTGCTGTCTACACTGGCCCTTTTGCGCAAAAGTCTTTTGGAAAAAGACTTTTGCCCGAACGGGAGCAGCATAGTATTTCCGCAAAAGCACTGATTTCTTACAGTAGGAAGTCAGTGCTTTTGCGGAAATTCAAGCGGCCAGTGTAGACAGCTGGCAAGTTTTTCCAGAAAAGCAGCTGATTTTCCGGAAAAACTGGCCAGTCTAGACACACCCTAGGTGTACCTTATTTTATGGGATCTAACATAAAACTGGGAAGAAAGGACAAACAAATGAAGGTATTAAAATGCTAATTCAGAAAAAAAACTCATTAAGATCAATTGGGACCGGGGCTATGGTTGAAAAGTGTTATTCTAATTTGCTGTAAACAGGTTAAATTTCTTAAGAATAAATACAATATAACATGTATTTGGCTGGAAGATTAATTCAGTGAAATTAATAGTGAAATGGAATCCCATGTTGCCTCAATATATTCCAAAGGATTTTCATTTTGCTCCATTAAAGGCAAGTTAGGGATGAAATTCAATAGAAACTATTCAAAATATTTGTGAGACAAGGTAAGTGAGGTAACACCTTTATTGGATCACCTGTTGGTGAGATAAAAGCTTTTGAGTTTATACAGAGCTGTTTTCCAGGTTTTCTGACAGTCGGATGAAGAAGAGCTCTGTTTAAGTTTTTAAAAGTTGTCTCTTGCCAAGAAGTCAGTCCAATAAAAGGTATTTCATCCACCTTATCTCTCTTTTATCCCTGGGACCAACATGGCTACAACAACCCTACATATTCATAGAATTCCCTAGAGAAAATGTTACCCTTTCCACAACTGTTTTGAACTCTTATAGAATTCTATACCAGGGATACAATCCTCTAAGAATTTTATAGGATGATCAAAGAGGTCTAAAGACAAGCTAAGCTAAATTATATAGGACTTCTCCTTAAAACAGTGGTCACCAACCAGTAGATCTTGGAACCTCTGACTCATGATCTTGACTGGTTTGCTGAGAAGTCATCATGTGTTGGCACTTCAGTTGCCCCTGCACCCGCTGTCATACTGCTGCTCCTCCCCTATGCCTTGGAGTTGCCCCTTGAGAGCATCCTGCTTGCTGTGCAGGCTGGTATTAGCTCTCCAGCCAAAGTCCTCAGGGATGAGCTGGCACCTGCATTAGAAAAGCAGGATAAGGGGACCTGCTGAAGACAGGGAGCTGAGGTGTGTTCAGGAGTGGTTGAGGGAATAGGGTATTTGCCTGGGGAGCAGAGCAGGATCAAAGTCCCCAACTATGAGCTCCATTGGCAGATGCCATACCCACTAGTCCACTTTACCTCCCCCACCTTCAGCCAGTACCTTATGCTGCCTTCCTGATTCCAGAGCCAGGTCCAACCCTGGTGCAGTCAGTGTGTTGGTTCCTTGCCACTACCTGAGTGGGATCAAGCCAACTACCCTGTGCTCCAGAGGCTGGCACCCTCTCTGTACATTGACTGGAAAGCCCCTCTCCACTCCTTCCTTCCACTGGTCCTGCTCTGTCCATCCACTGTTTGTAGCTCGTGTTGTTTGTCAAGCAGCTTCTAGCATGGGTAGGACTTGAACCCACTACGCTGTGCTTGCTAGACAACTGGCCTATGCCCTAAGCCATTCCTGAACCCCACTGACCACCCTCTAGTCAGAGAATCCCTTATCCTGCTCTCCTAATGTGGGACAGCCTGTGTTGGCTGTCTGGCTGTTCCCAAGGTGAGTGGGACTTGAGCCCCCAATCTGCGCTCCCCAGGAAAATGCCATATGCCTTAGGCCACTGCAGAACCTCCCTACCTTCAGGGTGTCCCCTCCCACGCTCCGAACCCCTTAGCCCAAGACCAGAGTCTGCACCCCAACTCTCTACCCCAGCCTGGTGAAAGTGAGGGAGGGTGGGAGAGGGAGGCTGGAGTGAGCAGGGGCACTTGGAGAAGGGGCACAAAGGAGACAGGGCAAGGGTATTTGGGTTTGAGGTAGATCTTGGATTGCACTTAAATTCAAAAAGTGATCTTATGCTTAAAAAGGTTGGAGACCACTGCCTTAAGGGGATAGAGAGAGACAGCGTTTCCTTCATCTATAAGAAGGTTCCACTGTAAAAGGGATTAGTACTTGCTCCTCCGCTTAGTTGGAAGAGTGGAAGTAAGATAGAGCGCTGGCTGCCTTCAAGCATGAGGTTGAACAGATGATTTGCTGGAGCTCTGCTGTAGTGAATCTCTGTTTTAGGTTTATTTAAGCCCCCTCAAAAAAAAATCAGTGTAAGCAGGTTCTGTTTGCCATTTGCTAATAACCCAGTCCAACTCTCATTAAACGACAAAATTCTCACTAGCTTTAATGGGAGTTGGATTGAGCCAACAACTAAATGGTAATGTCAGTTACAAAGTAGCCTACAAGGGAGAGCTGTCAGCAAGCAGGGAGCTATTTCAAACATGGTATTTCATTTTCTCTCTAGCTGTCAACATTCTAGATTTTTACATTTTTTTCTCCTATGTTCTTCATCATTTCTGAGTTAACAATGTTCTGTGTCTCTGCCAGTGGGAAATTGTGAAGACTGCTAATCAGAGATCTTTTGGGATCCATCTAAGGCTATGTCTACACTATGGAATTTTTCTGCGATACCTCTGGTATCCCAGAAAAACTCTGCTGCATCCAGGGAACATGTTGGCTCTTCCAACATATTTTGCGTAAGAACAGATGCGCTCTTTCAGAAGCTCTGTAAACCTTGTTTCACAAGAAAGAAGAGCTCTTCCGAAAGAGGTGGTTTTTTCCAAAGTTTTGACCCAATGTAGATGGGCCAAATTTTGGAAAAAGCCTCTTCCGAAAAAACACTTGGAAATAGGTATGCAAATTGCTGACTGCAATTTGCGTACCTTTTTCCAAAAATGAAGTATAGTGTAGACATAGCCTAAGATGCTCCTGTCCCCACCACTATGTTCAGTGATCTGGCTGTCATGAAGAAAGTACTTCAAAGTGCTCTTAGAGGGTTGTTCTGACTTTCTCATTCATTGTAAAGTAATTGTTAAATCCCACATTAGTGCCTTTTCACACGCCACAAAATTCTACCATGAAGTTGATTTTGACAAAGATTTGTTAGAGATTTGAATTACCTATTAAATCAGTGTCATAATTTTCCGCAACTTTAGGGGATACATAAGAAGTTGCTCCTCAGTGAATTCATCAACTTGAACTATGCGAAGGGAACCAATAAAACACATAGCTTGCATTGGAGTAAAAAGCTATGGTTTGTTTTCTTTGCTGATACAAAAAAAAATTGACTCAGGATCATAATCCAAAGCCTGCTGAAGGTAGTGGAAAGGCTCAGTGAATTTTGAATCCAGTCCTAGTCACTGCAGCGTACTTGACACATGTTGACATGCTAAACTGCACACGGTAGTCAATCTGCAGCCTAGGAAGAAAGCTTTGTGACCAATGCAGCTCAGGAGACTTACAATGTTTGTTTGCTAAAATATTGAACCAATATCAAATCATTCACTAGAGTTTTGATAATCTATAGCTAAGAACCAAATTACACAGCCCAACCTATATCTACAGAATCTTAAATGTTTATGAAACTTAGGGCATTTTGCAGAAAGCCTGCTCATTTATCCATTCTGGCAGCTGTCACACTAGCATGTATATTTTTTGGTGTAGGCAGCTTTTTCATTTTAGAATTACTAATATTTTATATTTAAGAGACTGTTTGACATTAGCATAACAGGAAGACATTTGCTTATGATTTTTTTTAATCTAAGTTATACTTAGTTAACATTTATTTTCTGAAAAAACTTTTGACTTCTTAAGAGCATCTGTCATGTGCCAGATGATTGATTTAAAGTTTCAGTTGTTCTCTTAATTTCTGAAAAATAATAGAAGACCAGGCAATTGAATTTTTAACTGGACACATTTTTTTAAATAGTGCTTTTGCAGTGATTATAAATACACTAATTATGTGGACATATAGAGAATGTCTATGCTGCAAGGCTATTTTGAATGTGTCTACCCTGCATCCTTTGAATGTATCTGCTATTGTGAAATATAGCAGACCCACTGTGAGGGACCCAGAATGGTGGGTGGGCCTGGTTCTGCTCCAACCCCCATTAGCCATTGGGGGAAGTGGTCTGGACATTGAGGACCCCAGAGAGGTGAATTGAACTTCAGTGATCCAGCTGTGGCTGGAATGACTCTTAAGAGGGTGAAGACTTTGTTACCAAGAAGGGAGCATTGGGGCATAGCTCATCTCCAGAGCCGGAACAACTTGTAGGAGACATAGAGAGCACTGAGGGCACGTCTACATAGCAGGGCTAAAGTCAAATTGAACTACACAAGTTGAGCTATGTCAGTTGCGTAGCTTAAATCAAAATAGCTTAGTTTGGCTTTTGACGCAGTCTACACCCCAGGAGGTTCAAGGAAGAGCTTTCTTCCTTCAACTTCCTTTACTCCTCATAAAATGAGGATTACCATGAGTCAGAGTAAGAAGTCCTCCATCTTGACATTATTTAGAACCAAAGGCTTGTAGTATAGACTTGCATTATGTTATTTTGGAATAACATGAGTTATTCCAAAGTAATGCTGTTGTGTAGCGATACCCTGAGAGGGTATGTGTGACCGTCCCTGTGAGTCACTTTCATCAAGTACACAGTTGGGGCGGAGGGACTGTGCCCCTTTTGTAGTCCTCGTCCCACTCCTCGTCACTATCGGAGGGGGGAAAAGGAGCCAGTGTAGACGTAGCCCCCTAGTCTACTGTAGGACCTTAAGACCATCTACACTACCAAGCTTGTTATTCCGGAATAAGGGGCCACAGAATTTGAACTCTGTAGTCCTGCTTTTCATGGGCCATGTCTAGACTAGGAAACTATTTCAACTTTACTTCAGCTTATGGACTCCTGGTTTAACAAATTTGAATGTCCATATCCTCAATATGGGGAAGCATCAAAATTAGTCCAAGGCAGGCTCCATTAATGTGGACATGCTACCTTGGACTCAGAGCCCCAGGAAGCACTCTGGGGAGCTGCAGGAGGCCTCCCAGAACCAATTATTTTGAATCAGTGGCAACAAAGTGTCCACACTAATGTTATTTCAGACTTACAAGTTTGGAAATAGTGTAATTCCTTGTGAAAAGCAAGAGTACAGAGTTTGGATTCTGAGGCCTCTTATTTCCAAATAACGAGCTTGGTAGAGTGAACTTGGGAGGGGAGAGTTATTTTGGACTAAGGTCCTAGTGTAAATCAAGCCATGAGGAGTAACGTTATTCCTGAACTTGTAAGTCCAAAATAATGTTAGTGTGGACTCTCTGCTGCTGTTAATTTGAATTTATTGGCCTCTGGGGGGCCTCTCATAGCTCTCCAAGTGCTTCCTGGGGCTCTGAGTCCAAGGTAGTATGTCCACATTAATAGAGCCTGTCTCATACTACTTTCAGTTCTTCTCCGTAGTGAGGACACGGAACTTCTATTTTGTAAAATCAGGAGCTCAGAATTAAAAATAATCTAGTGTAAATATAGCCTGGTGTTCATCCCCCCAGGATACCTGGCATTGGCTACTGCCAGAAGACAGGATACTGGGCTAGATGGACCTTTGGTCTAACCCAGTATGGCTGTTCTTATGTTCTTACATTCAGTCTTACAGTGCGTTGCAGTACTACAACGCAGGCTTGTTTCCTTTATAAATTGCACTTGGTATGACATTCTCTTTTGGAGCACTCATGAGGAGGAGGAAACATTGTCTCTTTCAACCATTGATGGCAATGTTGTATATGATATAATCAAATGGTGATCTGGTAAAATAATTGCCCAAAGAGAGTAAGTCTAGCTAAGAATGTCAGAACTAACAAACATTACCAGGCCATAAGCAAACCTGTAGAAACTGAAGGATTCATTCTGGAGACCTACTTTTCCTTTCCTAAATGTTTTACATCTGTAACTCCATGGATTTGAGTTGAGTACTTCCTGATTCATGTCAGGCCCCAAGTTTTTTTATTCATCTAAACCAGAAACTTAAAATGGAAAGGGGGGGGGGGTCATGAAATTGCAATCTAAACCTGCCAGAAACAATTCACAAAAAGTTTTATGAATGTAAAATGGCTGATTCTGCCCATTTCTAGTTCCAATTACATTCAAGCTTGTAAAACTCTAAATACACATGAAATGACTGCATTTTACCTTATTGTTATTTTTATACCTGCACTGAAAGTATTAAAAATGCATAATAAGTGCAGAGCTCCTTTTAGTCTCAATGGGAGTTTAGTGTATCAAGAGGAAAATAGACTCCATAGGATGTAATTGTTCACGTTTTTAACCTAGTATCTAATGGATTTTATTTTTTATTAAAACTTTTTATAATTAATAGCATGCTTGAGAGAAAATAATGAGCAGTAGTAAATTTGCATGCTTATGAAGCCTGATCATTTATTCATGGAGATGGCATAAAGAATGAAGGGCTAACAGTAATTCAGCTATAAGTTAGTCAAGAATACATGCTGTTCTTCACAGTGTCTGCTTTGCAATGCTCTTCCCTTGAGTTTTCAATGAAGAAAAATACAGGAAAATTCTGTGTAAAGAGATTTTCCTTTTTGGAATGTTTTGCTAATTGATAAATAGCTCTGAATGCTGATTCACACAAGTGCTCAGATGAGGTATTGCAATAATTTAAAACTATAGGCACTGAAAACTTAAAAAATATGGGAAGAAGCCCTAGCTACATCAAATAACTGCAAGATATGTTTGTCTTGAGAACAGTTGTCAGAGATAAGCATAGTATTATTTAATATTTTTATTGGCATTAATTTAGCATTTTCCATACTATTTAGAACAATGAATTATATGGTTATAGTTCACTGATTGTATGCAGACAAATGCAGCACTTGTTACGCAATCAGTAATATACCATCTAAAACTAAATATGCTTTTCTCTTTCAGTAGTAGTTATAGTAACAGAGGCTGAATACTATCTAGGGCACCATAACATACTAGCATTGTAACAGCACTAAATATATGTGTAGAAGCAGTGCAATCAGGCTGAAAACAATAATAATAGCAACGTTTCTTAGCCCTTATTGCATTGTCCATCTTCTAAATATGATACAAGCTTAAATCCTCACATCACTTCGAGTGTGTCTGCACTGCACCGTCACTCGAAATAAGATATGCAATTTGAGCTATGCAAATTGCATATCTTATTTCAATGCTATTTTGAAATACCTTATTTCATCATTTGGTGCTGTCTACACAGCGCCAAATTTCAAAATAAAGCGCCATTCTGAAACGTCCCTTACTCCCCATAGAATGAGATTTACAGGAACGTCCAAATAGCAAGCCTGAAATAATGGGTTTGCTGTGAAGATGTGATAGCTATTTCGGGATCCCCTGGTATCCCAAAATAGTGTTGTAGTGGAGATGTAGCCTTCCTGTGAAGTATAGTGGGAATTACCCGAATTAAACAAGCAACCCACTATATATAATGAATTGATGAAATGCAATCCTTATTTCTGATTACAAATTGTCCATATGCAGGCTATAGTTTTTAAGCATTTTGTGTCTACTTGAATTGTCAATTAATGTTTTGTATGGAACAGATTCCGGGCTGTGGATTCTTCCCATATTGGAAGCTGTGAGACTAGTATTGAGAATGTTATATACACAATTCGCTATTAGAGTTATAAGATTGGTAGTCTGAGTCATATGGTATTATTTCTTTACCAATACTACAAGGCCCAACTTTTATGAGAAACTACTTTCACCCATGCAGACATTGTTTAATTCAATGAGTAAAAGGAATTTTTGTTCTGGACCTGAAATTTTGTCAATGTTCATATTAACAAAATTTTGTTGATACAGATGTTTATGAACAACAAATAAAAATGGTATGTAAGTACAGAAGTTCTATTTTAATATCACTGACTATTTAAAGGTATCTTTTCTCACTATTCACTCAGCTCTAAATGATTTATCTCAGGGGAATTTGAGGTAGAGAGACTAAGCAAGTTGCAAAAAGAAAAGGCTCTGCTTAGAAGTGTAAAGAAATTTGACCTTGACTGTAACCTGAAAATGTGTAAGAGGAAGCAATGCAAAGTATACATTCCTGTTTCATGTTTATTAAAGAGGGATGGGGGAGGAGGGGAAGAGGCCATAACAGATGAAAGCTGGGCCAATGGCAACATTCAGGGGTGTTAGTGCTTGGATTGAATTTGGACTCATTTCTAATATTAAGGTGGCCCAAAACATCACCAAAACAATTTCTTAAATGTTGGTAAACTAAGTGCCAGAGCTACTTAATTTTTCATAAAATTCTGATCAGAAAGAACTCTGTTGGATTCAACTTCTAAGATGGCGCACACTATAAATGACTATAATAAGCATCAGTGACTGTTAATCATTCTAATTCAGCTCCATGTGTTTTGGCAGCACCATGGCCCATGTTGTTTTTACTACATAAGTAATACAAATGGTGAAGTCTAAAGCAGCAGATTTGCTTTGAAACTCTCCTTTTTTTTTCAGCAGAAACTACCACTTGAAAATAATCTTTTCAATAGCAACAGGGGGGAAAATGACCTATTTTCCACCATACAATTGTCAGCATTTGTGGGTATCCAAATATGTTCTGAATAGGCTTTCATACCTAAAATAGCTCCAGAAACATAGCAACCTACAGAGATTAACCACAGAACTATTGCTTTTTCTTTTAAGCCTCAATGATGTTATTTTATTAATTCTGCAGTTCGGGAAAGGAAAAAATTATAGGGGCTATGTCCAGAGACTATTTTGCAATTCAACAAAGACCTTGAAGTTGCCATGTTTAAATAAATTTTTTTTTAGTACTATACAGCACTGGCTCATTTCTCTTGCTTCCATAAAGAAATTAAGATAATCACAGTTGGGTTAAATTGTGAGATCTACTGAGCTGCCATAGTTCGCTGGCTGTATTTGTTCTGCTGTTACATTAGCAGGCAGTATGTTTCATTATAAATAACTGGAGGTAAACAAAGCATAAAGTTACAATTCGTTGGATTCTATTTGGACAGAAATAATAGTCATGCTTTAACAAGATCACAAAATGAATGTAAGAAAATGATGTTATCTTGTATTTTTATTATCGAACCAAAGAAAAATATGGCATCAGTAATAGGATGCCAGTTAGACATAATTAAATATAAAAGAATACCACAGAGTTTCTCTGATACATTACAGCTACTGTGACTTTTGTACACACTGATACTTTCTATGCAATTGCATACAGTCAGTCAGAGTGACTTATTTTAAATTAAGGAAATGACAAACCAAGGAGAAAAACAATCTTCATGGGACTGTAAGTAGCATGTGTCCCTCCTCTGTGACAATCTGCCCAAAATTGAACAACTCCAGAATTCAGTCCTTTATTCACACTGCAGATCTCTGTTGTTAATTTACACTTTTTCTGCATACAGAACTCCTATGAAGTTAAACTCTTCCTTAGGTAAAGAGAATGTAAATGGTTGAAAATGATCAGACTATTCAGTAGAGAAGAAATGTGCTAACTTCAGCTTGTTCTAACCCCTCCGAATTGCCAGATGGCCCTACTAGTTACTATAATCATGCCATGGTTACTTTATTGAAAAGAACCTTAACATTATTTGTCATGAGTCTGTAACTTTGAGAGTTAGTAATTCTAGTGAATCATTTGGGCAAAACCCGCCTCAAAACCCATTGATGGTCTATGGGGAAAAGAGACTGTATAGGCAGCTGTAGAAACATCAACATCTATGAGCCGATTGTTTGGGTGGAAGAAGACCAGTATCAGTTCCATGTGAAAGCTAAAGATCTGTGGCTGATGAATCAGAAGGTAAGAGATGCCATCAATCGTTCTTACGTAGAGCTGCAGGCCTGCTGCTTTTACAAAGAACCGCATGGCATCTTCATCTGAGACCCTTCCCTCTTCAAAGAGCCCCAGGGATTCTTTGGAGGTGCCACAGTCACAGGCCAGCTTTGTGAACACCAAGGAGGAGGCGGTGGTCTACAAAGAGGAGGAGTTTGGGGATATGTAACCAAGGGTTTCAGCTGTGCACTGATCCAGGATGTTTTTTACTCCACGCTAGTTCAGCCAGTCCAGCCACTCACTGGGGCACCATTTCAAATAGGGGGGAGGTTTAACCATGTTTCCGTTCTGGAGGCTACTAAAGCTACTTAGGCACCTGAAAATTCCTGGGGGTTTTTTGTTGTTGTTTTTTTCGCAGGTGATGACTTAGAAATTAACTGACAGGAACGGTGTTCCTAATTCTTATATAAAGAAAAAAAAATGTAACAAATGACAATTAAAGACATATTTAATGTTTACTTGTACATTTAGAACAACAACAAGATATTTCCAATCCCGAATCTTGAGATGTCAGTTTTGGAGCCTTCACACAAGTTTGACTCATTATACGCTACCTTTTAGTAGAGATAAATGAAATCTGCTTAGCCTTGCAATTATTGTTATTTTTTAATGTCTTTTGGTGCAAATTGTGAAGAGGAGAAGGAGCTAGTTAATTTTTTCCGGGAATATTTAAAAGTAAATAAATTACTGAAAAAGAAACAGCACTCCGGATATGAGCTAAAGCAATGAATAATTCCATGGTGTCATCCAGGCTGGAAAAAATCAGCAAAAATGGAATTGCCAGATTTCTACTGAATCAATAGTTCACAGTCACTTAAATAAAAACAGTTAGTCCCAAAGTAGCCCAGCCATAGAATCCTAGAATCCTCTGGTTGGAAGAGACCTCAAAAAGTCATCGTGTCCAACCCCCTACCCAAAGCACGACCAGCCCTAATTAAATCATCCCACCCAGGACTTTGACAAACCGGGACATAAAAACCTCTTGGGGTGGAGATTCCACCATCTCCCTAAGTAACCCATTCCAGTACTTCACCACCCTCCTGGTAAAATATCCAACCTAAACCTCCCCCACTGTAACTTGAGACCATTGCTCCTTGTTCTGCATCCGTCACTACTGAGAACTGCCTTTCTCCTTCCTCTTTGGAACCTCCCCTCAGGAAGTTGAAGGTTGCTATCAAATCCCCCCTCACTCTTCTCTTCTGCAGACTAAACAAGTCCAAATCCCTCAGCCTCTCCTTGTAAGTCATGTGCTCCAGCCCCCTAATCATTTGTGTTGCCGTCCACTGGATCTATTTATTTAAACAATTTCTTTATTACCATATACGTCTATACCTTAAAAAGAGTATAATTAAATGATGGATGTTAGTAGCATAGATCTATAGAAAATGCATTTTGTCAGCCAAATCTTGGCTTGGGTTTATTTGTATGCACTGAATGGGTTATGCAAATAGCTATGAACAAATATAGAGGCTTGGAAAGGGGTTCTTAGTGTGTTTCTGTGTTGATCTGAGAGTATAAATATCACTTCCATGACATTCGCTGAAGGTACTCAAATTTGTTAGACTCTGTCACTAAGAAATATTAGGAGTAAGTAAATAGGAGCTAAGAAGACTTGCCAGTTGGAAGAGATGGAGGACATACCGCACAGCGGATACCCAGCTATAAAATGGCTGGCTGCTTAAGGCAAAAGGGAAGGATCTCAGTTGATCATGCTTTAGTTCAGCTGCTCTTGCAGTGAAGCACTGAAACATCCAAAGCTGGACTAACTTGAATGTGCATGTGGCTACAGCCCCTTCCCTGCTAAGCAGGTCTGTGTCTACTGGAGTCAGGAGGAGCTTGTTCCTCCCAGCCTTTGTAAAAAAGCAGCCTGTGAGAATGAAGCCAGATCATGATGAAATCTGCAGCAAATATCTTCTGAGTTTCCTTCTCCACCCACCACTCCCTGAGCCTGCTTGTTTCAATGAATTTGAAAAAAGTGTTGCAGAAGCTCCCAGGCTTGCTATTGGATCAGCCAGATAAACCTCTGCATTCCCCTTGGTAGAACAAAGAAAAGCCCGTCAGGGGAGGGGGAGAGAAGAGTGAGGTGCCTTTTCAATCAGTGTGGCTGAGCCTGGGTGCGGGGAGAGCCTGGAGAGGAACAGCAGCATAGATAGCTTTTTGGCTGGCTAGTGGCTGGCTGGTCAGGGGAGAAGAGGGAGCCAAGGGAGGTGACTGCTCACCTTTGTGTTCTGTATTTGATGCTGTAGTTCTGTTCTTGCCCACATGGAACCAGTATCTCAGAGTCTCTAATTCTAACCCAGCTGCTCCTGATTTCAGCCAGGAGCCAAGCAGCAGTTTGCATTGATTGGGTCTTTTGTTGTACTTGACAAGTCTGCATTCCTTTCACTCCAGTGAATGTGAAGAGGAGGAAGAAAGGAGTAAACAAAGGAAGCTGCCTGCCTTGCTCTCATTCCTGGCTAGAAGAGAGACAGGAGACAGTGAGCGGCTATGAGAGAAAACCTAGGGGGTTGCAGTGCTCCCTATCTCCCCTAAATTGTGCCCTTGGCACTGGAGCATAGGTGTGCCTGATATAGGGGAAGAAATCTCTGCTAAGTATACAGATTGTGTTGGAATTACAGAGTAGCAGGCCTCAACTATTGATTTACTCTTGTCTTTTTTTTTTTTTAAACTTGTGGTAAAAGAGGCAGGGAAGCAACTAAGGGTGTGTCTAGACTACAGTGATTTGTCCACAAAAGTTGGCTTTTGTCGACAAAACTATACCTGCATCTACACTACTGCCACGTTCTTCTACAGTAAGTCGACAGAACACGGCAGTTTTGTTGACAGCGGTAAACCTCAATTTACGAGGAATAATGCCTTTTTTTGAAAGTACTTTTTCGAAAAAAGGTGCTACTGAATGCAAACTGCTTTTTCGAAAGAGAGCATCTAGACTCTCTTTTGAAAAAGCACCTTGCTTTGTTGACACTACTGATTGCAGTCTAGACACTCTTTTTCAACAGATACTGTCGACAAAGCTTCTGTCGAAAAAGGCGTGCAGTCTAGACGTAGCCTAAGGGAGGTTGCTGTCTGCTTTTCATTCTCCTCATCACATTAGGTAGGGTAGATCACATGAAGCAGTTTGTTTATGTGCATCAGCACATGTCCCATGAATCCTCTGGAGTACGGGTGGGCAAATTCTGGCCTATGGGCCAGATCCAGTCTGCAGCTTTAGTCCCTGGTGGGTCCCCACCTCCATATATATCAGCACCTCTGCAGATATCAGAGGATCACAGCTATTGGCCACAAATTGCTGTTCACGGCCAACATGAGCAGCAGGAAATGGCGTCCTGGCCTGTGGCACTTCCTGCCACTTGCATTGGCCATGAATGGCAATTCACGGACAACCAGAGCTGCGATTCTCTGCTCCTGCTGAGGCGCAGGTAAACATAGTGGCGATGGCCCTGCAGGCTGCAGGGTTCTTTTGCCCAGCCCTGATCTAGAGAGCTCTTATTGAAACTTTCAGGGAGGTATTCTGGAATCCTCTTCCAAAGGTTTCTGGGGAGGGTTACCTTATTTCTTCTGCAATCAGAAGACACTCCCATGCCACTCAGGGATTACATCTAGGGACACCATGGCAGCTCAGAGATTAGCAGCATACTGCCCCAGGTGGCATCGGAATGCCTGCAGCAGCTGCGCTCTGTATGTCTCAGTTTCCCTTAGGAGTGAGCTGTCCACCATCTGTGGGTAATGGTCCTAGTATTCAGTTCCATTGCCCAATACACATGCACTCTTGCTTCTGAGCTATTCCACACTCTGGGTGTGTCTAAGCAACATGGCTCCTTCCACAGAGCCGAGAGCTATGTCTAGACTGCATCCCTTTTCCGGAAAAGGGATGCAAATTAGACATATCACAATTGCAAATGAAGCGGGGATTTAAATCCCCCCTGCTTCATTAGCATAAAAATGGCTGCCGCTTTTTTCCGGCTCGGAGCTTTGCCGGAAAAAAGCGCCAGTCTAGATGCGGATCTTTTGGAAAATAAAGCCTTTTCCGAAAGATCCCTTATCCCTCATTTTAATATTAATCAAAATGTCTGCCACACTGTGCCGATCAGCTGATTGTCGGCTCAGCGTGGCAGTCTAGATGGGGATCTGCCGAGCTCAGAACCCTTCATTGGCAGATCCTGTAAGCCTCGTGAGAGGCGTAAAGGATCTGCCGACGAAGGGTTCTGGGGTCGGCAGATCCCCATCTAGTCTGCCGCGCTGAGCTGACAATCAGCTGATCAGCACAGTGCAGTGGCCATTTTGATTTAAATGAAGCTGCGATTATTTAAATAATGGCTTCATAGTATCATAGAGCTGGAAGAGACCTCAGAAGGTCATCAAGTCCAGCCCCCTGCACTAGGCAGGACCAATCCCAACTAAATCAACCCAGCCAGGGATGGAGACTCCACTACTTCCCTAGGTAACCCATTCCAGTGCTTCACCGCTCTTCTAGTGAAATAGTTTTTCCTAATATCCAACCTGGACCTCTCCCACCACTACTTGAGACCATTGCTCCTTGTTTTGCCATCTGTCACTACTGAGAACAGCCTTTCTCCATCCTCTTTGGAACCTCCCTTCAGGAAGTTGAAGGCTGCTATCAAATACCCCCTTACTCTTCGCTTCTGCAGACTAAACAGACCTAACTCCCTCAGCCTTTTCTCATAGGTCATATGCTCCAGCCCACTAATCATTTTGGTTGCCCTCTGCTGGATCCTTGGGGCACTCAGCTAGAAACCGACCACCATCTTGACATTGAGCCATTGATCACTATCTGCTGGGCCTGGCCTTCTAGCCGCCTTTCTATCCATCTTACCATCCATTTATCCAATCCACATTTCCTTAACTTGCTGGCAAGAATATTGTGGGAGACCGTATCAAAAGCCTTGCTAAAGTCAAGGTATATCACATCCACTGACTTTCCCATATCCACAGAGCCAGTTGCCTCATCATAGAAGCTAAACAGATTGTTCAGGCATGACTTGCCCTTTGTGAATCCATGCTGACTATTCCTGATCACTTTCCTCTCTTCCAAGTGCCTCAAAATGGATTCCTTAAGGATCCCTTCCATGATTTTTCTAGGAACCGAGGTAAGACTGACCAGCCTTCAGCTCCCGGGAAGTCCTTCTTCCCTTTTTTGAAGATGGGCTCTACATTTGCCTTTTTCCAATCATCTGGGATTTCTCCTGAACTCCAGGACTTTTCAAAGGTAATGGCCAAAGGCTCCACAATGACATTTGCCAACTCCCTCAGTACCCTCGGATGCATTAAGTCCGGACCGATGGATTTGTGTACGTTTAGCTTTTCTAAATAGTTCCTAACCTGTTCTTTACCCACCAAGGGCTGTCCATCTTCTTCCCATCTTGTGTCACTTAGCGCATTAGTCCAGGAGCCCACCTTGTCCATGAATATAGAGGTAAAGAAAGCATTGAGTACTTCAGCTTTCCCCACATCATCGTCACTAGGTTACCTCCTTCATCTAGTAGGGGCCCCACACCCTCTCTGATCACCTTCTTCTTGTTAATATGCCTTTAGAAACCTTTCTTGTTATCCTTCAAATCCTTTGCCAGTCACAACTCCAACTACGCTTTCGCCTTCCTGATAACTCCCCGGCATTCTCGAGCTATACATTTATACCTCTCCCTGGTCATTTGTCCAAGTTTCCACTTTTTGTAAGCTTCCTTTTTGTGCTTAAGTTCACCAAGGATTTCCCCTGTAAGCCAATCTGGTCTCCTACCATGTTTGCCTCTCTTGATACGCATCGGGATGGTTTCTTTCTGTGCCTTCAATAATGCTTCTTTAAAATACTGCCAGCTGTCCTGGACTCCTTTCCCCTTCACGTTAGCATCCCAGAGGATTCTGCCCATCAGGTGTCTGAGGAAGTCAAAATCTGCTTTTCTGAAGTCCAAGGTGTGTATTTTACTACTCTCTTTTCTTCCTTTGGTCAGGATCCTGAAATCTACCATCTCATGATCACTGCTTCTGAAGTTGTCACCCAGATCTACTTCCCCTATTAGTTCCTCCCTGTTTGTGAGCAGAAGGTCAAGCTGCGCACGGACCCTGGTCAGATCCTTCAGCACTTGTACCAAGAACTTATCCCCAACATTCTCCAAAAATTTCCTGAATTGTCTGTGTACTGCCGTATTGGTCTCCCAACAGATATCAGGGTGATTAAAGTCCCCCACGAGAACCGGGGCCTGCAATCTGGAAGCTTCTCTCAGTTGTCCAAAGAAAGCCTCATCTACCTGATTCTGCGTCATGTAGTAGACACCAACCAAAACATCACTGCTGTTGTTTGCACCTCTAAACTTAACCCATAGACTCTGAACAGGTTTTTCTCCCTCTATATACTGGAGTTCAGAGCAATCATAGTGCTCTCTTATGTATAGTGCAACTCCTCCTCCTTTTCTCCCCTGCCTGTTCTTCCTGAACAGTCTATACCCTTCCATGACAGTGCTCCAGTCATGCGAGTCATCCCACCAAGTCTCTGTTATCCCAATTACATCATATTTCTTGGACTGGGCCAGGGCCTCCAGTTCTTCCTGTTTGTTGCCCAGGCTTTTTGCATTAGTGTACAAACACCTCAGATAACCAGTTGATTGCTCTATCTTCTCCATTTGAATCAGGGGTCCTCCTTTCTTGCTCATTCCCCTTTGCATTTCTTCCCGGTATCCGACTTTCACACTCCCCTCAGGGTTTTGGTCACCGTCCTCCAACAAACCTAGTTTGCGAGCCTGCCAGCAAAGATGCTCCTTCCTCTCTTTGTTAGGTGGATCCCATCTCTTCCTAACAATCCTTGTGCCCGGAGCAGAGTCCCATGGTCGAAGAAACCAAAACCCTCTCTGTGACACCATCTGCGCAACCACGCATTTACTTCCTCAATTCCACAATCCCTTTCCCTTCAACAGGGAGGATGGACGAGAACACCACTTGCGCTCTGAATTCTTTGATCCTTCCTCCCAGTGCTAGATAATCTGCAGTAACCTGCTCAAGGTCATTCTTGGCCGTATCATGAGTTGCTACATGGAAAAGCAGGAAGGGGTAGCGATCCGAAATTTGATCAGTTTGGTAAGCCTCTCAGTCACATCCTGAATTCGAGCTCCCGGTAAGCAGCACACCTCTCGAGATTCCAGGTCCAGACAGCAGATGGATGGCTGAGTCCCTCATAGGAGGGAGTTCCCAACCACCACCACCCGTCGTCTTCTTTTGGGGATGGTGGTTGTGGAACCCCCATCCCTAGAACTACACATCCCATGCCTTGCAGTAGATGGTGCTCCCTTGCGGTTTCTTCCTTGTGAGGTCCCTTCCAAAGCATTCACGGCTGCAGAGCCTGTGGAGAGAGCCTGAAAGTGATTACTTACCTCTATAGCATTGGAGGATTCCTGTGCTGGCCTTTTCCCCCTTCTAGATGTTACTTGCTGCCAGCTCTCTTCCTGGTCCTGTACTGCCCTCTCTGGCTCTTCCGCCTGTTGTGCTTGCAGGATTAAATGCTGCCTTCTATTGAGGAAGTCTTCATTCTCTCTGATCGAGCGTAGGATTGACTCTTGGGCCTCCAGTCCTCTAATTTTTTCTTCCAAAATTGCGACCAGCTTGCACTTAGTGCAGATGAAATCCATTCTTTCTTCCGGGAGGAAGACAAATACGGCACATGCTGTGCAAGTAACAACAGCCGACCTATCACCATCCATCTCTGCTGTCCTGGAGAAAGATTTAAAAGAAAGGCAAGAGAACCTTGTGCCTTCATTTCCCTTTGCCAAGTAAACTAATCTACATGGCTCCATCAACGGAGCCATGTAGTTTAGACGTACCATCTTTTCCCTGATCCCCACCCCAGACCAAATTCAGAATGGCTAGTGCTATATCCATCCCACGGAGAAGGGAGAATGTAGTGCTTCTGACTTGGGTGGACCAAAGGGACTGAGTTCAGTATCCTAAGTTTCAATCTCTGTTGCGAATACAATGACAACAGTATCTGTGTGTGTTGTAACTTCAGGGGCTGGTACGGTGACCTTGAGGGTCTTCCACTCCTCACCAGCAGACAGCTGAGCCAGATAAGAAGGGGAAAGAAGAGACCTTACTCCAAGCTAATGCTGCATCAGAGAATGGGCACAGGACTTGGAGAACCACCCTGGCAGATGGAGTGACAGGGATAGAGTGGCAAGAAGGAGGAAGGCGTAAGAAAGGGTGAGGGGTATGCAGCAGGATACTGGAGACTTTGGTGCACCTGCAACAGCCCTGTGCCTGCCTCCCTCTGCAGCCCATAGAATTATCTATATTAGGACCAACTCATAGGGACACCCCCCCCCCTTGCCCATTAGTATTCCACTTGGCAGCAGGGCCACTACACTACCCTTACCACTGCACTCAAGGGACATTAAAGACAATCACAGTGGTACATACGCTGACCTGTGAAAGACTGAGCTGTACATGTATCTATTCCCTTAGTGAATTTTACTAAGTTATAAATGGTTTTTATTTGTGTGGTTACAAAATAAAATTCTATTTTTGAAACAGTTCATCTCTATAAGTTTACAATATATGCTTGCTGGTGCTGAGTTGGTCTGGCTCCTTCTGCAGCCATTGCTCAGCATCTCAAACTGGCATGATAGTGTGATCCCCGCAGTCAGGACTTGTTTCTAGGGCCCACTGCTGATGCTTCACCATATGCAGCTGATTCGTGATCTCACCAACAACTCAGAATTGTTTATTTCCATGTCTCACAGCAATCGAGCCTCTAAGGAATCATGTTCCCCACAGCTTCTCCTGAGGCTTTGCAAATACTGCATGATCAAGTGCCCTACTCACAACACTCATCATAACCATGCAGAGTTGTTCAGAATCCATGCTTCTCTCACAGATGACAGTGGTGAAGAGGGATATGCAGGTTTACGGGGAATTTGAAAAAGAGGCAAGAAATCTTATGGGATAAAGATGAGATTATGGGATGGAGCACATTATGCAAAGTTGAACTCATATTCCCAATCATCCCTGTATGAATCATTTTGACCCCATGAGGCTGTGAACAAACTACCCAAAACAGCCTGTATTGCATGATGGCAAGTTTCCCAAAGGGATAGCTCTCCATGGTTTGCTGCAATCTACATATAAACAAGTGCTCCTGGTGAGGATGTGCACTGACACGCACAAGTGATGTAATACCTGTAGTGGCTGTGTGTTGAAATGACATAGGATGAGAAAAATTTATAGTGAGGACATAGTCTTAGGAGAAATCAAAAGCAAAATAAGGATTTGAAGGGAAGCTGGACCACATCAGGAGTTTCAAGAGTTGTGAGCCAGAGCCTGGAGTTTTAAACCACTGAACATTTAGCTTGGTGGAAAAAGTGAATACTTTCCTAATGAACTTATTCATACTTCCTATGTTTGGTGCTGACTATAGAGTCTACTCATCTTCTGTACTTCAGCTATACACACTAACAAAAGGTTTCCAAAATATTCTTTCAAATCAGTTTCTTCGGACACTCTTATGCAGTCAAACAGTAATGTGCAGTCCATCATGATCCAGATTTTAATTCATGGCTTAATTCTCAGTTATAGTTTGCTGCTGTCAAACCAGCCATCTGTTTGCACTAAACTTCTTCCTCTGCTGTCCAGCAGGAAGGAATTTAACAGCAGAAAAATCATTTCACCAAGGAAAGTGGAAATGTTTTCCAGAAAGCTGAAGTTGCCATGTGCTTTTTCATTAAAACTCCTTGTACTCCCACAGTTTATAGTCATTTGACATTTTGGAAACACAAATATTTGAACATAAGCTCCAGAAAATTAAAAAAAATCCTAGATTTGATCACATATTCTTAGAAATACTGAGTGAGTAACAGATATTATACATAATTCTCTTTTCTCTCATGAGGTCAGTGAAGAAAATGATACAGAATTGGAATATATTATTGTTTAGAGTAATGGCCAAGTGTGACTAGTGAGATAATAATATGTGCCAACACACCTGTCTCTAATACTTCCTGTTTATCCACCTATTGTGTATTGTCCGGCAGTGGTTCTCAACCTCTCCACACTACTATACCTCTTTCAGGAATCTAATTCACTTTATTTAAAAACTTGGGCTTTGATTTCAGCCTTTGTGATAGGGTTTGGGCTTGGTTTTATGCCCTAATCTCTAGCAAGTCTAACACTGGCCTTGGCAACCCCATTGAAATGAACTTCACCACAGTTTGAGAACAGCCACTATAGTGTATAAAATAGTATAAAAAAATTATTGACTCTTAGGCTACATCTAAACTACACCCCTCTGCCGGCAGAGGGATATAAATTAGATGTATCGAAAGCGCAAATGAAGCCAGGATTTAAATATCCCATGCTTCATTTGCATAATGGTGGCTGCCGCTTCTTTTCAAAATGGGGCTTTTTGAAAAAATCCCGGCAGTTTAGATGGGGCATTTTCGACAGAAATGCCCCATTTCGAAAGATCTTGTACTCCTCATTTTGCCGACAGAGGGGTGTAGTTTAGACATAGCCTTAGAAAGAAACCAGGGCCAGTACATGTATAATAATCAATAAGTGATGGTGAATACAATAATCAAAGGATCTTTATTTTACATGGAACAGGAGATGAAATAGTCGTTGTGTTTTTTTGGTTTTTTGTTTTTAAATCACAGGGGAAGTAGTAAAGGATATCCAATGACTGCAGGCTCTGGGCTCTAGGAGGGAGTTTGGTATAGGAGGGTGCTCAGGACTGGGGAAAAGGTTGGAATCTGGGAGGTGGTTTGAGGTACAGGTTCTCAGTGACTCTTACCTCAGGCGGGTCCCCAAACTGCTAGAAAGAAGCGAAGCCAGGCAGTTCTGCATGCTGCCTGTGCCTATAGGTGCTGCCCTGACAGCTCCCATTTGCTAAAGTTCCCAGCCAATGGCAGCTATGGAGCTGGTGGTTGGGGTGGGGCAGCATGTGGAGTCCCATAGCTCCCACTGTGCTGAGGAAACAGACATGCCAGTCAATACCAGGAGCCATACAGTGCCAAGGAAGACAGGAAGCTGGTTTGAGCCCTGCTGCACTGCCAACTGGTTTTTCAGTGGCCTGGTCAGCAGTAAGTGGCCAGGGTCTCTTTTCAGCTGGACATTCTGATTGAAAACTGAATGCTTGACAACACTACTTGGGATCTTGCATATTCGGTTTCATATAGTAAGTGTTACAAAATAAGAGAGGTATTGAAGGGAAGTGGACTTTGTTTTAAGATCCCTTATTTTGGTTCTAGCTATTCATAATGCATATTTGTTTGCTCATTATTGATTATCCTGTAACTGTACAGGCAGTCCCCGACTTATACGGATCCGACTTATGTCGGATCCACACTTACAAACAGGGCTTTTCTCGCTCCGGAGCTCACGGGCGGCGGGTCGCCACCCGTGTCCTCCGGGGCGAGAAAAGCTTCTCTCGGTCTCCCTGGTCTGCTGGGGGAGTCCAGCAAAGCCGCTGGACCCCCCCAGCAGACCAGGAACACCCGAGCAAAGCTGTCGCCTGGGCGGTTTTGCTCGTTTGCCTGGGAGCAAAGCCGCCCAGGCAGCGGGACCCCCGCCGCCTGGGCGGCTTTGCTCCTGTCCCCCTGGTCTGCTGGGGACTGCCTGTATTTGCTAATATTTCTATTGTAACAACACCTTCAGATCCCCAAGCAGAGATAAGAAGCCCCATTGCATTAGAACCTCTGAATCATATAATACAGAGAATCCCTACACAGAGATCTCACAATAAAGAACACATCTGCACTTCCAGGAAGATCAACACTCCAGAGGTTAATCTTCCGGTGTTCGATTTAGTGGACCTGGTAAGGACCTACTAAATCAAATGGTGAGAACACTGCTGTTAACCCCAGAACTCCTCTCAGTCGTGAGGAGTAAGAAAAATCAATAGGAGAGTTCCTTCCATTGACCTCCCACTGTGAGGCCTCCCCAGAAAATCGATGCAAGATATGTGGACTTCAGCTGCACAGTTCATGTAGCTGGAGTTGCATATCTTACATCAGTTTTTTCCACCAATGTAGACCTGGCCTCAGACCAGTAGTGCTCAACAAGGGGTATATGTACTCCTGGGGATATGCAGAGGTCTTCTAGGGGTACATCAACTCATTTCAATATTTGCCTTATTTTCCAACAGGCTATGTAAAAGCCCTAGCAAAATAAATACAAAGCACAATTTCAAACAATAGCTTGTTCTTACTGCTCTATATACTATACACTGAAATGTAAGTACAATACCGTATTTTCCGGTGTATAAGATGACTTTTGATGCTAAAAAACATCCCCCAAAAATCGGGGGTCGTCTTATACGCCGCGGAGGGGCTCCGGCGGTGGGGCAGCCCAGGCGCGCCGGTGCTGTCCCGCTGCCGGGGCGTCCTCAGAGGCTTTGCTCCCGGTGTCCCTGGTCTGCTGGAGACAGTCCCCAGCAGACCAGAGGCACCGGGAGCAAAGCCGAAGCGGCGGTGGGGTGCCGCGCTTCTGAGGCTTTGCTCTGGCAAAGCCTCAGAGGCGCGGGACCCCGCCGCTACTGCGGCTTTGCTCCCGGTGCCTCTGGTCTGCTGGGGACCATCTCCAGCAGACACCGGGAGCAAAGCCGGGGAGGCGGAGGGGTGCTGGGGTATAAGACGAAAACCTATCTTTTAACTAAAAAATTAGGGGGTCATTATACGCCCAGTAGCCTTATACTCCGGAAAATACAGTACTTATATTTCTATTTATTTTAATTATATGATAATAATGAGAAAGCAGACCATTTTTCAGTAATGTGCTGTGACACTTTTGTATTTTTTATGTCTGATTTTGGAAGCAAATAGTTTTAAAGTAAAGTATAACTTAGGGGTACACAATAAATATCATACTCGTAAAAGGGGTGCAATAGTCTGAAAATGTTGAGAGCCACGGTGTACCATTAAATAACATAAAACTAATCTGAATGGAGAGCCTATATTTAATTACAGGTGTTTATAATAATGAAAAAGGAAGTGATTGTTGACTATTGTATTTATATTTAAGCAGATAAATGGCTATTTATCTATTATTTTTCAAAACTAATCAAAACCCACTATGTAGTATATATCTCCATTTCTTTCAAGAAATGAGACAGCAGGCTTCTTTTTCCATTTTGCATTTTATGTCTGTTCAGTCCCATTCATTATAAGCACAATTTTCAGATTTCTCCTACTGCTAAACAGCTTTTTCTTCCATTGCAATGAGATATGGAATATTTCTTTATTTTAGGTAGCATTGATCTTAGCTGAACTTCCCCATCTCACATTGGTGAAATGGAAGCATTCATTTTTTTCTATTGCATTCTAATTAACTGCAGTTCATTCAGAACATTTTACTTTTTATTGTTCATTTTTTCACAATATGTACAACAACTGTTACTATATTTTCTAATAAGCTGCTCATTGTTTCATTTAACATGTTACCTTACAGTAGCAATCCAAATTAGGATCTGTGTTCCCCCGCCCCCATGCTAAGGCATTTATAAATATAAAGTAGACAAATTCTCTGTCCCAAGAGATGAGAGTCTTAGAGGCACTGTTGCTATGGATTTGGACCACTATTTAAATTTGGAAAATATCTGAAATAGAAATTGATTGAACCAGTGGATGTCAAATCATCTCTTAGGTGTTAACAGATATAGAACCTGAATTTGCAAAACTCATATTGAATTGTAGAGAAGCATGATAAGGGTCCTTAGTATCAGGCTTATAAACCTGCAAAATCTTGTAAAATGTAGATTTTTTTTTCTCTTTTCATAAGCTGTAAATTTTTGTGAGGAGGTGCAAGCTAAAAACACTTTCAAGAATTTTCCAGGAGTGATTCACCTGGCTGATGTTACTGAGTGCTTAATATTTCAAGATACAGCCCTAGCTCAGAATGTATTCCACCCAAGATGCTACTAACATTCTCTAATCTCAGATGTTATGTCAGACTTTTTAGCTGACCTGGAATTTCTGAAATAGCAGAAAGCAGGAACTTAAGGATGCTCTCTTCTTTTTACAAGTGCAAAAGCAGTTGCTATAAAACTCAGATGCCTACTTCCAAAAAGGCAGAAGAGACCTCTTCAGGTATTATATAAAATCCTTGCCAGTGTTACTCAGAATATTCTAAAAGACAGATAAAGAGACAGAGAATGAAATGTTGATGATACCTGTAGGGCTAGTTTGAAATAAAACACATCTCCTCTGTACACATCTCCTCAATGCTTTTTTTGCCTCTGTCTTCACAGACAAGGTCAGCTCCCAGACTGCTACACTAGGTAGCACAGTAAGGGAAGGGGTGAGCAGCCCTTAGTGGAGAAAGAACAGGTTAAGAACTATTTAGAGAAGCTGGACATACACAAATCCATGGGGCTGAACTTAATGCATCGAGGGTGCTGAGGGAGTTGGCTGAGATGATTGCAGAACCATTGGCCATTATATTTGAAAACTCGTGGTGATTGGGGGAGGTCCTGGATAACTGGAAAAAGGCAAATATAGTGCCCATCCCTAAAAAAGGGAAGAAGGAGAATCCGGGGAACTACAGACCGGTCAGACTCACCTCAGTCCCCAGAAAAATCATGGAGGGGATCCTTAAGGAATCCATTTTGAAGCATTTGGAAGAGAGGTAAATGATCAGGAATAGTCAACATAGATTTATCAAGGGCAAGTCATGCCTGACCAACCTGATTGCCTTCTGTGACGAGGTGACTGACTCTGTGGATACAGGGAAGACAGTGGACGCGATATACATTGACTTTATCAAAGCTTTTGATATGATCTCCCACAGTATTTTTGCCAGAAAATTAAAGAAATATGGATTGGATCAATGGACTTTACAGTGGATAGAAAGTGGGCTATATTGTTGAGCTCAACGGGTAGTGATCAACAGCTTTGTGTTTTGGAATGGGCATTATTCCTCATGGAATGAGATTTGCAGAAGTTGGAATAAGCCATGTATTATTTCGAATGTATTTTGAAATAATAGAATTGCTGTATAGGCACTCGTACTGTTATTTTGGAATAACAACCGTTATTCTGAAATAACACTGCTGTGTAGATGCACCCATGGTGGTTAAGTCTACCATGTTCCCAAGAGCTTTGCTTCCCTAGGATATTTTTGGATCCCGATCTTGTATTACCAAAAAGCAGTGGCAGCTGATACTGCTTTTTAAAAATTAATCTCTGGATTTCTAAGAGTATGCAGCCATTCCTTGATGATGCAAATGTTACCCTAGCCATTATTGCCTTTCTTACCTCTATGCTGGACTGTTGTGTTCCATTTGGGTGTAAGTTTGAGGACTACATAGAAACTTCATCATGTTCTGCCTTTTATTCAGGAACTGCACTGGGTGTAATTCAGATGGTGTTTTAATCTATAAAGCCAAGTACAGTTTGTACCTCCCTCATCTGGCACTCTTGGGATCTGACTGATTCTGAACAAGGGGATTTGCTGAACGAGGGGAGGTCCCTTCCAACATGCCGTCAGCTAGGACTCCAGCTGAGCCCGCTACTTCCTGCCTGGACATGGTTCCCCAGGCTGGAGCACCAAGGCTGCCATGGCTCTGTGGTTACTTTAGCTTCTGAGGTTGCCAGGGTTCCACAGTTTCTGGGGCTGCTGGGCTCTGTAACTGCCAGGACTGAAGCTCTGCGGCTGATGGGACTCTGCAGTCACTGCCAGTCCTCCCTCTCCCCCCCGCTACTGCCAGCAGAAGGGGCCAGAACTCCCTGCTGCGCCCCCTTTCCTCAACATTGGGTCCTGGTTGAGTCATGCCCCTTCTCCGACACTCCTGTCCTGCAGCCCAACCTCCTTATATCTAGAATCTGTGGTCTGGGAACAACTGTGGATCTACCTGCACCACAGAGTCCCGATTAAGGGAGGTACAACCTGTAAAACCATTTTAACTCTCAATTGTTCTCCCTCTGAAAAAAAAGGCCCTTTACTGTGCCCTGTTATGGACTAGGGATTGTCTCATATCATTCTGGAGATGTAATTCAGTCTTCTGTATCTATCAAAGTGATTTACTCTTGAAGAAATGGAAGTGGAAGATTTTTATGTATTACAGAGACAATGCTTCAATTGCTTTCTGGATGGAACAAAAACAACCCTCCACCCAACAACCCCGAAACCAACTAGCTAATAATAAAACCCCCACAACAAACAAAACAAACATTAATTCTGATGTGAAGTTTTTTCCCCATAATTTCTTTTAAAATGCATCTGTTTCTCTTCAGATTTCTTAAAGGAGATGATGAAATATGGAAGGGTCATTATGTGAAACCAAACGGTTCTCTGTAAATGAACTACTGTGTGAAAAGTGCATATTTTTCAGAATTGGGGTTTGTTTTTTTGTTTACTCAGTGATTTATTAGAGATGGGTGGGAAGAATTCAGGAGGAGATAAAACAAAATGTTAAATTTTAGGTATTTAGTCCCATTATGACAGTCATGCTAAATGCTTTTCTCAGTTCTTCCTCCCAATTTGTAGGATGCTTTCATATTTTAGATTCTTGCCATAATTGTTGCTATCTGTAGACCAATAAAATGTATTTTAAAAATGTGACTAATGTAGAAAGCACTTTGTAGAGGGTAAGCAAGGAGACTGCAACACAAGCTGGAAAAATGCTGTAATAAATTATAGATTTCAATAAATTATTGTACCCTGTAGAGTTTCAATTACAGACACACATAGTTTACACAAGTGATTACTGAAGAAGCACATTTATTCTTTGAATTACAAGATATAAATTCTTCTGATTGCTATCCTTGCAACTAAAGATACAATCACAGATCATAGCCAAGTTCCAATACAATCTTTTCCAGATTAAAACATACTACTAGATGAAGAGCGTGGAAAATGCTGATAAGAGGCTGTTGATTTATATTCACAAAGAAAATGAATAAAACAAGCTAATTGCTAGGAAAGAGATTTGACAGTTGGCCATTAATCCAGACAGATTTTGTCCTGAAGATGTCTTTCAAAACTGGTTATTTGAATACATTTATCTTCACAGTGTGTGTGTGTGTGCACATGTTTTACTTTTGTTTACTTATGTTATTAGTCTGAGTAAAAAAACCTATGGGCAAGACCTGTATTTTTTAATGATTATCATGGGCATCACTGCGTGTTTGTAATATGGCCTACTGTATGGAGCAGCACTAAGTATTTTCTCTGTTCTATGTGGTTTTATAGTCAAGTCAGGGAGGCAGACAATGAATCTATCTGATTTGCTCTGAAGGAAACTGCATGTGTAACATTTCTCAGGAGCCAATCCACAGCTTATAGAGAAGTTAGTATTAATTGAGGAAAACATTCTGCACTTGATTTTGGGGAACATGATTTATAACAGACATTCAGTTTAGTCTGGTTGGAGGTACAGCGGTAGATACAAAAATCTGTGCAATCTAACGTGCCCATAGTGCTGAGTACACACATACAAAATTTGTGACTCCTATACATCAAGCATTTTGAGCTCTATAGTTACTGTTAACAGCAATAATAATACTTCATTCCACATTGTTTTAATAGGTTAGAACATCATCAAGTTTGCGCACACACTCATCTTCATCTCTGCCTAACAAAGATTCAGTCACTAATCTGATTTTGTTAATCGGTTGTTAGCACTATGTATATGCAGAAAAACTGCTAAAAAAATAACCACAGACTTCTGCATTTCTTTGCTTTTAAAGAAAAAAAAATTCTCAAAGAAAAAATGTGATAATGGAAATATTTTCTCATTTGACTTTTAACTTTAAATTAACTGAGTTGTTTTCCTTGACAATGTCAAGAAAGTATATGCAGCCGTGCCTGCTGAATACCTTGGGGAGGAATAAGCTTTTGGCTATTACAAGAATGATATGTCAGTGGTAAATTCATATTTAATTAAATGTAAAGCAAACATTTCATTTGCTCTGTAGTTTGTAGTATAAAGGAAAATACACGTATTCATTATTGTTGGAAATTAATGTCATACTTTCAACTACACAGTAAGTCATAGTCCATTGTCATCACCTGTCCTTTCAAAAATTTCAGTTCAGATTCTTTGATAATGTCTAGCTGCTGGAACAGGGCAGGCAATGCAGCCTGTAGTGCTCCCGTGAGATACAGCCCAGGCAGGCAGTGTCCCTAGGAGTCCTCTGAAAGGATGTCACATGCTATTCCCAAATGGGACTAGCTTGGTGGCCACTGCAGAGAGGGAAATAGGCACCTCTATTCTCTCCTCTGGGAAGTCTAGTGCTTACATTAAATCAAAATGCCCATGTCCTCAGGGCAGCACAAGATTATGTTTGTGCCCAGTTCCTGCAAAGGGATTAGCTGTTCACACACTGAGCACAAGCAAGTCCTCATTCTCTTTTTCTCCAGGATGTTTTCAGACTAATATTGGCATTTAACATACAGAGAAATCTACCTAATGTCTGTAAATGAGATAGGTCTGTTTCTTTGTCATACTGCACGTTGACATCCATGGAGAACATTGGAACTATAATACCCATTCTGGCCAATGGTCCAGTCTCCATCTCATCCCTTACATGTCCTGACAGAGGGCAGAAGCAAATACTTCACAGGAAACTCCTATATATTATATTTTAATGCATTAAATGCAAAGCAATGCACATTGGAAAACATCTGGGAATGGAAAACAGAGGGGCTACGTCTAGACTGGCCCTTTCTCCGGAAGAGGCATGCAAAGCAGGCAAGTCAGAATAGGGAAATCTGTGGGGGATTTAAATATCCCCCGTGGGATTTAAATAAACATGGCCGCCGCTTTTTTTCCGGCTTGGGGAAAAGCCGGAAAAGAGCGTCTAGACTGGCGCGATCCTCCGGAATAAAGCCCTTTTCTGGAGGATCTCTTATTCCTACTTGCAAGTACTTATTCCTACTTGCAAGTAAGATGTATTGCCTGTTCTCATCATACCCTCTGGGGCACCTGACATTGGCCACTGTTGGAAGACTGGATACTGGGTTACATGGACTCTTGGTCTGGCCTCATATAGCTGTTCTTATATAAGTTAGTTATCTCTGAGTCAGTTTCACCAAATGTAAATGGAGTGTGTAATTCCTCAGAAAAGGATTGCAAAAATTAACTAAAAGGTACATTGACAATCTGAAATCTATCCTAGTAAAATAAAGGACATAGCTATTTTCAAGTGACATACCTCACGTTGAAGGGTCCTCTGCTAGTTTTTATGGTTTTTCATTCACATCCCACCTCCCACCCATTGTCTAACTTGTTTTATTTAAATTGTAATATCTTTAGGGAAAGAGACTTTCACTTTTGGATGTACGTTGCCTTGCACAAGGGAACCCTGTTTTTGATTGGGTCTTATAGGTTTTCAATGATAATATAGGCTTTTTAACCTCTCAAATTATTGTATGTATAGTAGTCACCTGAGGGGAAAAGCCAAGCCATTGTAGAATTTTTTAAATCAATAAATAATATCAGTGAAGCATGTTCAACACATTTTCTAATTGAAATAGTTCTCCAGGTCCTTTTGGAGCACCAAACCCTTTATAAATTTTCTTGTTACAGTTAGTGGTAGAAAGATTTTAACAGGTAAGAACTCTGTAAAAACAAAGTATGTTGTGAGATAATGTTGTCCTTGTGCCCAGCACTGCAAAAGTTTGTAATTCACAGTTTATTACAAGAAACAAGCAATCCGTTCAGCTTCCTTTAAATAGCCCTTAAATCAGATTTTCTTATTGATATCAGCTGCTCCATTTTATAGACTACAATGTATGGGGACAAACTGTGCCTGAATATGTACTTTATGGTCAGCTAAAAATCAAATGACAAAAATAATTCACGAAGCTAGCCTAAGATATTTAAAAATAATTACGAATAACGTCCATTATTCTGGAAAAACAATACTAGTGTCCACAATGCAATTGTGTTTTTCGAAAGAAAGTCAGAATAACAGATGACTTTTTCCGACAACTTTTTCCAACACTGGTAAACCTCATTCCATGAGGAATAATGCCACTTCTGAAAAAGCTTTTTCAGAAAAAGGTGTGTGTATGTGTGGATGCTCCACTGTTGCTATGTCGAAATAGCTCCTCACCAGGGTAATTCTAAAGTTATTCCTCCCCAGCGCTTCCTGGAGCTCTAAATCGAGGTAGCGCATCCACATTAGGGGAGCCTGCCTCAGACTAATTTTGAGGCTTCCCTGTAGTGTGGATGCTCTATTTCAAAATAAGCTTTTCCGGAAGATACCTTGTGGAATAGCTTGTTCCGAAAAACCTTGCAGTGTAGACGTACCCTTAGCGAGCCAAACAATGTGTTGTATTTAATGTATAAACCTTTCACCTCTGGAGACCTGATTTCAAATCCTTCTTTAGGCCATGAGCTTAAATAAAAGCATTGGTCTTTTATCCTAATCCCCATTTGTATATGTCGTTAAACAACATGTAGGGTTCCTAAAAAAGACTCAAGGTATGAAATGCAGATCAAGAAGTATGGCTGCGTCTAGACTGGCATGATTTTGCACAAATAATTTTAACAGAAAAGTTTTTCTGTTAAAAGTATTTGCACAAGAGAAAATCTATACTGACATGTGCCTTTGCACAAAAGATTTGCTTTTGCGCAAAAGCATCCATGCCAATGTAGACGCTGTCTTGCACAAGAAAGTGCTGATGGCCATTTTAGCCATCGGGCTTTCCTGCGCAAGAAATTGATGTTACCTGTCTACACTAGCCCTCTTGCACAAGAACACTTGCTCAAGAGGGCTTATGCCTGAGTGGGAGCGTCAGAGTATTTGCGCAAGAACCACTGATTTTGTACATTACAAAGTCAGTGTTCTTGCACAAATACTTGCAGCCAGTGTAGACAGGAGGCAAGATTTTGCACAAAAGCAATTGCTTTTGTGCAAAATCATGCCAGTCTAGATGCAGCCATATAGTATGTATCATTGGCATAACATTTTACATGGCGTAAGTTTTCAAAGCGTAAGTTTTGGTGCTATTAGTCTCTCACTTTTTTGGGTACTAAACTCAGTATCTTCCTTAGAAATAAATCGTCATTTTTGTGAAAGGAGCTAGGGTTTTTGTGAGATCCAACAAACTCAATTCCTGTGGGATTGTCTCATTGGAATGGCAAGAGGGGTGGCTCTGCTAAATGGGGTATCTTGAGAACTGTAAGAAAATATCACAAATATCACTTGTCCACAAAAGGCTGGGGCAGGAGCATTGAGCTTATTGCCTCTCTACTGCATACTGGGTCACTTGTTCAAGAACTCTCGTGATGATGGCAATGCAACCCATCTCCTAAGGGGGTGGCTTTTATCAGTTCCTTACATTTACAAGTTATTTGATATTATCCACGGAGTAATTGCTGTGAATAATTTCTGCTCTTTTTCACTCTGAATTTAATATTAAATATGCAAAATGTGGATCCAGATAGAATAGACACATGGGTTGCATGGCATATTTCTATCCCCTGATTGGATAGCCTGCTTCAACGAGTTTGTTTGCTTGTTTAATTATATTTAATGAAAATGAATGTCTATGCAGATGCTGTGAACGCCCTAACAATAATTAAATTTATAATAGCAATAATCACCCAACAGCATTAAATACTGCTATATAATAAATTAAGTATGCCAGCAAGCATAATAAAATGCAGACAATTTACCTCAGCCAGTAAATAAACGTTAAGAAATCCAGAAAAGTCTTTCATCTCTATCCTACCCAAGAATATACCCTCATCCTTTCCCCAGAACCCAGCCACATAAATTATTTGTGCAGCACATCCAGAAGGTCATCCGTTTCAAGAGATTTTCAACCAACTAGTATATTTATTGGCTTGGATATTTGTGAGTCCAAATTTGAAATGAATTTGCTTTAAATATTCTGCAGTACATTCTGCAGTACTTTGAAGTAGGAATAAGAGATACTCCGGAATAGGGCTTTATTCTGGAGGATCGGGCCAGTCTAGACGCTTTTTTTCCGGCTTTTCCCCAAGCCGGAAAAAAAGCGGCGGACATGTTTATTTAAATCCGCGGGGGATATTTAAATCCCCTGCGGATTTCCCTATTCCCACTTTCAAAATTAGCATTCCCCTTCCGAAAAAGGGGCCAGTGTAGACATAGCCATGGGGAATTAGTACAGTCAATGTTAATTTGTTAACATTTGAAAAATATTTCTGAAATTTTTGTACAATTTATCAGCTGGAAGAATTCCCCGTGATATAATCTGATAGCAAGCTATAACTCACATTTTTGTCCATATGTTGAATTCCCTCATACATTGTCATGTTTTTTCTATTTTCCTTCCTTGCTTTTTGTGGGGTAACGGACAGCTTTGAAAATGTTGGGCACTCCACTGATGGGTCTGGAACTCTTAAATTGGGCTTCACTTCAGAAGTTCATCTCTGTGATTATAAAAATGAGGTGTTCAAGGATGGGCTAAACATGACATACTTCACCTAGTCAAATTACTTGGTCCAATTAGCCAGTCTCCATTCTCAGAGTGATGGTAACAGGATTTCATGTGTGGATTTGACTTGCTGAATAGGAGATCTTCCTGTGTTGTCCTTGCTAGAATACATAGAAGCTCAGGAGAAAAATTCATCAGCAAAAGCCATGGTGTTGCTGCTAGTATCTGAGGAGCCAAACTGATGTTGGTCAGTGTCTGCCCTACCTTGGCAACTCACAGTTTTTTACATTAATTTCATCTCTGTGGGCAGAAGCCACAACTCCCTACTCTTCAATAGTGTGATTAATCCGTGTCTCTCAAGAATTGATGAGTAACGTATGTGTTAATTAATCTTGGTGCTATGGAACAGCAGCTAGCATGTGCCTATTAAATACCCTGGGTTTTCTTATGAGCATGTTCACAGTGAGGCTATTTACAGTACCATCCAGCAATAAGGCCCTGAGATTGAATGGTAGAATGGCTGTAATTGCCTGCTGGTGGAGGTTCCTCTTATAGGCTACTTCCTGCTGCCACCTTGGTCTCCACTATCTCAGTTTCAGGGCAAGATCAATCAGGGCAATGGCTGCAAAGATCAAGGCCTTGGTCATGTTTAGCTTTGCTTTTCCACACCACTCCAAACCATCCCCTTTCTAGAATGTGAATGTGTATTTGCCTTCCCTACGTGCCAGCATGACAGCAAACAGGTGGCTTCCTCTAGAAATAGTGCTAATAACCATTCTGCAGGTTAGATGCTAAATGCATGATGCCAAAGCTGTATGGCTGGCCCACTTCCCTTGAATGCTAGGCCCATTATGTGTGAAAAACATAACTCTACCCCCATATGACAGCTTACTTTTGAAACACCTCTGAGATTGCTGCTAAAAGAGGTTCATAATTGTTCAGACACAATCAATTTAAACAGAAACGGTGAGACTGTTTTAGAAAAACAAATCAAATGGTGAGTTTGAGGTTTCTTGTTCATTGCTCTAAGCTGTCTGAGCCTTGAGGAGAACATCTGGATGGAGATGCACTTGGCTTTTAATTTTGTTTGCTGAATTTTCATTTTCCTGACAGTGTTTCCTGCTGTTTGCAAGTGTTAACTCATCAGAGAATTCAATATTACTTCTGTCACAAATATGGGGTAAGCCACATAAAGAGGTTGGAGCACATTTCTGATGCATTTTTTTGTTAATACTAAATGATGGTATGGATCTATACGACTAGCACAGTTAAGGAAGACTTCCTTCATTTGAAACATATACACCTTTTTTGTACCACTGACAGCTAGTGATTGTCCCCAATTCTTAGGTCCATGGAATCCTGATTTTCTAAGGTGTTCAGAATCCAAATTGGGTTTTAGATTTGGACAAAAATGTTGCAAATAGTCCCTATAAGCCTGAATTTCATTATCATCAAATTTAGAGAAACTTTAAAATAAGGATATTTATCCAAACTTTGCAGCATGTGCCAATCTCTTCTGAAAATGAGAATTTACAAAATGCCTACCATGCCATACCAACAATATACAGCATCTTCCACAGTCTGACAAGGAAAAATGGGTGTCCTGTGCTTACTTACAAAATTGTATTCAGTTCATTGTATAGTACTAAGAAACTTAGGAACATTTGGTTTTGGTCTGTTAGGGCATGTCTACACTAGGAAATGATTTTGAAATAAGTACAATCAAAATAATAACTCCGAAAATAACTAAATCAAAACAGCACATTCACACTACAGAGGAGCATCAGAATTGCTCAGAATTATTTCGAAATAGTGTGTCTGCTCTGATTGGAGCCTGCTTCAGATTTACAGCCCCCAGAAACTATCCGGGGGGGGGAGGGGGAGGGCACCAGGAGTACAGACACTTCCTGTGGCTGCTTGCTGAGGCTAGTTGAGACACGTGCTTACCGGGGCTTCTCCCTACACCCACGTTTCACCCACCACTCCTCTCCTCCACTGCCTACCCCTTGTTGAATGCAAAATGGATGTTGTATGCACTGGTTGCCCTTGCAGATGACACCCTACTGACATCATGGAGCCAGAGCTAATGCAAAGCAGTGCCAGGCTCATGGACCTCATGCTACATCTCATGGCACAGTTCGTCCAAATTGTCCACATGCTGCTTCAGCAGGATGATGACCAGCCCGAACCAGAGGACACCTCCACCCAGATCCTGGTGCTCCTGCTGTTGCGAATTTCCCTAAATTATCTGGACACCGTCAAATAACGCTACTGGCAGAGGGAGACCAGTTCTGACTGGTGAGACCGCATCGTCCTGCAGCGATGAGACAGCCAGCAGTGTCTCCAAAACTTCTGAATGATGAAGAATATTAATTTAAACGCCATTTAAATCTCTGGATTAGATACCAGGACTTCCACCTGTGCTTTGATGTTTCCCAGGGCTGGATTACCCAATAGGCAGACTAAGCACATGCTTAGGGCACCAGCAAAGCAGGGGCACCAAAAAAATGAGATTTTACAGTATAGTATTGTTTTTATTTTGAATTACATATGGGGGGGCACCATAATTTTTTCAGTGCTTAGGGCCTCTAAAGGTCTTAATCCAGCCCTGATGTGTCCCCATCTTTCTCAAAAAAGTTCACCAAACCTTTCTCAAAAAAGTTCACCAGACCTTTATAAAATAAAGCCATTTCCAAGTTTTTCTTACTTTTGCAAAGGCTGAGCAGGTTTTAGATGGAGGGAAGCATGTTACACTTCGATTTAAGTGCATCATTACCATTAACATCATTTGGCTGGCCTCAAGTGCTTCTTTCAAAAGCTGTATCAGGAATTTAATGCACCTCCATTACAGTTGCTTATAAGAAGCATACTGACTTGAAAATGGCCTAGTTACCCCCTCACAGTATTGCTGTGAGACAGCCATGGGCAGCTAAGTGGGAGGGTGGCAGCTGAGCCATGTGAACTTTTTTAAAGATCAGTTGCTTGGGCCCTTGGCTCAAAACAGCTTCTTAAGGGTCAGATGTCCTCTCCAAGGTTTTGTTTTTATTTATATAAACTATCCTGAGAGCTTTTAATCATGTGGTTCTGCTTTTATAAGTACAAGTTCAACGTCAAAGATGCCTGTTGTCAGCAGGGCAGAGATGACCATGTGTCCTGTTTGGACCGGGACAGTACATTTTCAAGTCCTGTCCCAGTCTTCTCTATATTCTGTTTGCTTTTGCCCACTCAAATTGCCAAGAGCAAATGGGACAAATGTCCACTTTTGTAAAGAGGGGTATGGAGGAACATGCAGGGGTGAGGGGAGGTGCCAGCCCCTTGCAGGGTATAGGGTGCGGGGGACAGAAAACAGGTCTTGTGCAGGGAGCAGCCAGGGTTTCAGTGAAGACACACTGATTTTGTATCAAGATATTTTTGATTAAGCAAAAGCAACATGAAAACAAGTAATTGGCACTGAAGGTATATGGTAGTTCTCTGTGTATGGAACATAATATTTATCATTTACCGGTGCTGAAATGTGCAATGGAACAAAACACAGAGAAAGATTGTAATGTGAACATTTTTTAATGTGATAGGGATTTTTTTTTAACATTTGCTCAGTGTTAGGGATAGTTTTTCTGGTGTAAAATATAATCATTTGGTTCTAACATTAACATACTCCATCCTCACTGAATGAAACATGCAGGTACTATGTGTGTATACATGTGTTTGTATGGTGTGTGTGTGTGTGTGTGTGTGTGTGTGTTTGTGTATATATATATCCATTGATTCAGATATATTTAATTGAAGCAATAGATCAAAAAGAAATGGTTATGATACAATATTTACTTAGCTTTAGCTCTCTTCTCTCATCCTGGAATTATTTCTTTTGCTTTTTAAAAGACCATTTCTGTAAAGATTTCCTTGGATTTTTCCAATGGCAGGTGTGATAGCCATCAAGAAAAATAGGGGGAAAATAACCCCTAAAGCTCATTGGAGATTTGGTTTTTGAACATCAGACTCAGCAGGGATTTTTTTCTATGGGTTCAGATGTCTTTGTGGGAACAGCATGTGGTCTCTAATGAAGTTCATGAATTGACAATCCATAAAGTGATCTCACTGGTGACTTTTTTCTTTCCTTTTTTTTTTTTTTTTAACTTTATCTTTAGAATGGAAGTGAGATTATAATGATAGCTGATTTTAAGTCTCCTGATGCTGACAGAGAGATAATGAATCAAATTGGCCCTAGTTATAAAATGAACCCCTAGAAGAGAATTATAATCAAACTCCTAAGTGGTTATAATCACTAAGGAACAGAGTAGAAGGCTATTTAAATAATGCTCCAGCTGTAGGCAGTGTGAAGGGTTTACACAAGCCTGAATCTTTCATTTCTTACTTTGTCACAATTATTATTTTGAAGTGAACAAAAACATTTGTAAAAGCCATTACCCTGCGTGACACACAATATTCCACTTCCTGGAAAATTATTAAGGGGGTTTGATTTGACACGACTCTTTTTAAAATGGATAAATGGAGATGGTCCTTTTTAGCATGACTCCCGTGCTTCCCTTTATGGTGAGGACTCACAACCAATCTGATTATGCTCATTTACAGCCCCTCTTTAATTAAGAAGCTTTTGAGGTAAAGCATAAAGGAATGTTTACAAGTGTATGCCAGACATAGGGCTAAGTGCAGTGTAACTTCAGGTGCAGGGAGTCCAGTAGCAGAAAATCCAATGGTGGAGGTATTTAGCATAGGAAACTGCAGGGATCTGCAAGTAGAGGTTATGATAGCCCCAGGTGATTGATGTATTTATTCAGCATCACTGACATATGCTCCACTGGTAGAGCCCTGGAAACTAAAATTGCCTTTCACCTTTGTTCTCTAGTGCGAAGTCTGAGGAAGGATAAGCAGTGGGCACATTCCACCTGGGTCATAGCTGTGATGACTCAGAAAGGTGGAATTTTACAATTCCTTGCAAGAGCAGGAGGGAAATTATTTTCACACACCTTGGCTGCGTCTAGACTGGCATGATTTTGCGGAAATACCTTTAACGGAAAAGTTTTTCTGTTAAAACTATTTCCGCAAAAGCACATCTAGATTGGCACGGATGCTTTTGCGCAAAAAGTGCTTTTGTGCAAAAGCATCCATGGCCAGTCTAGATGCAATTTTGCACAAGAAAGTCCCAATCGCCATTTTAGCCATCGGGGCTTTTTTGCGCAAAACAGTTCTTCCCTCTCTACGCTGGCCCTCTTGCGCAAGAGGGCTTTTTCCCGAGCGGGATCATGAAAGTATTTGTGCAAGAAGCACTGATTTTGTACATTACAAAGTCAGTGCTCTTGCGCAAATTCAAGAGGCCAGTGTAGATATCTGGCAAGTTTTTGTGCAAGAGCGGCCGCTTTTGCGCAAAATCTTGTCCGTCTAGACGCACCCCTTGTGACAGTGACTAGGGGCAGTACCTAGTGCTTGGTGAACAACTTGTTATTTTCCAACTTGACTTCCTCTGCTGGTTGTGCAGTTGATCAGAGGAAGCACTGTACTTTTGACTACTGGGACAATGCTTTTAGGTGGCGAGGGCTGCAGACCAACAGATGAGAAGAATATGATGAACCACATGCTGAGAAATTTTCTGATTTCTTTCTGGCTGCACTAACTTGTTAAAAAAAAAAATAACCCTTAAGACCAGGCCAGGCCATTTTTTCATCCTCTCTGATATAGTCGGGGGGGGGGGCGGGGGGGAGGGAGGGTACATAGTGAATGTGACTCCCAAAGAAGATGGTGGCTGGTGTCAACAGATAAAAAAATCTGCTAATGTGTGTTAAAGCTTAGTTGTTTGAAGAAATCCGTGGGACTACTCACATAAGTAAGACAAGCACATTTCAGCTCCTACCACCCAGAAATCACACTGAGCTGAAGGGTAAAATTATTCTTAACTGAACTCTGAGTTGACCACTAATGCTGGTTCTGCAGTGCTAATGTGAAACTCATTATCCCTGACAATGTGAAGAGTAATGAGAAGGTAAATGTCAGAAGTTCAGAATTTGATAAAACACCATTGTAAAATTATGTGGTCAGGATTCCAGTTAGTGTTGAAGTGATCCATGGACACCATCTGGTATTGTTTTTGTGTATGTAATATGAAACCCAGGAGGCTACTGCTCATTGCATAAAGTGAATGATCTAGATGAAATCAAAGCCAGTAATGTGAAAGAAGAGAAACAGTGGCAGTTAACATCTTGCCTGTAGATGCAGAAGCATTTGAGGTTTTGCTCCATGGAGATGATTCTATCAAAGAGGGAAATGCTCACTTCTCATGAACATTAACTCTCAGCTACAATGCCACAAAATTCTCATGGGTAAAGATTATAATAAGAATATTGAAGTTAGGTCCAACTTCCTAGAAACAGACTGAAGGAAAAATGAAGAGCCTAAAAAAGAATATGTAGGATCGGAGGAGAATCGCAATGAATGATCTTAACATAGGGTATGTCTACACTACAAAGTTAATTCGAACTAACGGACGTTAGTTTGAACTAACTTTCATAGGCGCTACACTAGCGCTTCGTTAGTTCGAATTTAAATCGAACAAGCGGAGCGCTTAGTTCGAACTAGGAAAACCTCATTTTACGAGGATTAAGCCTAGTTCGAACTAGCTAGTTCGAATTAAGGGGTGTGTAGCCCCTTAATTCGAACTAGTGGGAGGCTAGCCCTCCCCAGCTTTCCCTGGTGGCCACTCTGGCCAACACCAGGGAAACTCGTCTGCCCCCCTCCCGGCCCCGGGGCACGGGCTGGCTACGGTGCCAGTGCCAGGTGCAAGCCTGCCAACACCCATCCAGCAGACCCTGCACCTGGCACGGATCAAGCCACCCACCCGATGCCCCCCAGCCCTCCCACTCTTCCCGGGACCAGGCTGGCGGATCCCGGGAGCTTGCCCGGGACCACAAGAGGCGGGCACCCGCCTTGGCTAGTGCAGATATCGTGGACCTCGTCCATGATCTCCACACTAGGCACAGGAAAGTGGCCGGCTAGGGCAGGAAAGCTGCCAGCCTGGCCACACAGGAGCAGGTGTGCAAGAGAATCAAGGGGGTCCACTGAGACCCCCGAACCTGAGCCCTGAGCTTACAATGGCCATCCTGGGTCAGACCAAAGGTCCATCTAGCCCAGTAGCCTGTCTGCCGACAGCAGCCAACCTTAGGGACCCTGGAGGGGATGGACCAAAGACAGTGACCAAGCCATTTGTCTCGTGCCATCCCTCTCCAGCCTTCCACAAACCTTGGGCAGGGACACCACTCCTACCCCCTGGCTAATACCACTCCATGGACCCAACCTCTATGACTTGTTCTCACTTCTATTCTAGTTGTAGCCTTCACAGCCTCCTGCAGCAAGGAGTTCCACAGGTTGACTCTTTGCTTTGTGAAGAACAACTTTCTCTTACTAGTTTGAAGCCTGCTACCCATTCCTTTCCTTTCCTCTAGTCCTTCTATTATGGGAACTAATGAAGAACTTTTCTTGATGCACCCTCTCCACCCCACTCATGCTTTTATAGACCTCTGTCCTATCCCCCCCTCAGTCTCCTCTTTTCTAAGCTGAAAAGTCCCAGTCTTTTTAGCCTCTCTTCATATGGGACCTGTTCCCAACCCCTGATCATTTTAGTTGCCCTCCCCTTTCCCAGCCTCTCTCTTCCCCTCTCCCACCTCCTTTTCCCAGTCTCCCCCAGTTTTGTTCAATAAAGACAGATTCCATTTTGGAAGACACGTTATCTTTATTGTGTACATCAAGAAGAGGGGCTAGGGAAGGGTAAGTGGAAGGAGGTGAGGGAGGAATGGGTCACGAGCCCCCGATGGGGAGGGCTGGGCTGGCTCTGAAGGCTTCTGGGGGTGGAAGCTTTCCTGCAGCCCCCCAATTGCCCCCTCTCCCCAGATGGCAGCCTGCGGCAAGTGCAGCCGTGCTGATGGCCAAGTGATGCGATGTGCCCAGTGTGGGTAGTCCGGGCAATCCAAGCCAGGACTGCTTTGCAAGCGGGGCACCCCTGAGAACTGTCTGTCCGGGGTGGGGGTCGGGACCCTTTAAGTACAGCCCTCGGCTATCCTGAGACAGCATCTCCACGCTCTAAGTTCTTCTCTGATGCCCTGCCGGCACTGCTTCCGGCCATCCTTAAGCCCGGTTCAGGGTCTACTTAATGTGGACATGCTAGTTTGAATTAGCAAAACGCTAATTCAAACTAGTTTTTTAGTCTGGATCCGTTAGTTTGAATTAGCTTAGTTCGAATTAACTAATTCGAACTAAGTTAGTTCAAATTAATGTTGTAGTGTAGACATACCCATATACAATGGAGATAATCATTCCTTATGATAAACACCACATTCATTCATTGTTAAATTTGCTAAGTAAATTCTTTATTGGCACCCATCAAAGCTCTTTGTGCAGCATTAGAAACAATTTATTGTTGTTATCTTTCATTCAAGAAACTGAAATGTAATATCTCCTCCTTCATATTACAGAGATGAGTTTGTTTAAAGTTTTAAGCTGTTTATTATTTTATGTACAGAATAACTCTGTCTCCTCACAGAAAGGTTGAGTTTAAGTGGTTTAATGGTTTGAGAGCTGGGAATCAGATTCAATTCTAGCTGTGAGGCCTAAATGAATTAGGGTAATATTCTTTTACCTTTGTGCATATTGTGTAGCATCTCGGTCCACTGTGTCTCTGTTCAGCATGAGTAAAGGCAGCAAAGTCAGGCTCTTAATGGCGGTAAAATGCTTTGTGAGTGTCAGGAATAAGAAATGCAAAGTATTATACTAAGGTGGATCTACTGTGATCCCGTTGTTTTCACTCTGCTCAGTTATCTGGATCTTAGGGTATGTCTACACTACCCTCCTAGTTTGAACTAGCGGGGTAATGTATGCATACTGCACTTGCAAATGAAGCCTGGGATTTGAATTTCCCAGGCTTCATTTGCATAAGCGGGGAGCCGCCATTTTTAAAACCCCGCTGATTCGAACCCCGTGCAGCGCGGCTACACGGGGCTTGAACTAGGTAGTTCGGACTAGGCTTCCTATTCCGAACTACCGGTACACCTAGGTGTAGTCCGAACTACCTAGTTCGAGCTCCGTGTAGTTCGAACTCGGGGTTCGAACCAGTGGGGTTTTAAAAATGGCAGCTCCCCGCTTATGCAAATGAAGCCCAGGAAATTCAAATCCCAGGCTTCGTTTGCATGTGCGGTATGCCTACATTACCCTGCTAATTCGAACTAGCGGGGTAGTGTAGACATACCCTCAGTGAAAAACAACAATTTCCACAAAGGCTCTGATTTTTGTATCTTTGTCTAGAAAATCCATTTTTAACAAATTGCCCTTTGTAGTAGTCATGGAGGAAAGACCAATCTTTCATTCTTTTATTTTGTTAGTTTGTTGCTTCTCTTATTAATGCTCTCCTCACATTATTTTTATGTTGCTCTTTTCCATATTCCACTATGTATTTAGGGATAGATACTAATTGGGACCTGTGACCGCTGTTAAGAATGTTTCAAAAGGAGACATTGCGCCTCAAGAATGCCTCTGGGTACTACCCAGCCCTGTTCTGCTGTTGCCAGGGCTGGCCTTACCACGAGGTGAACTGTGGCACCCACCTCAGGTTCCAGACTGCGGGGGGGGCGGTGCCACTAGGACCCAGAGTGTAGAAAATTGTGTCTGCTGCTGGTGCATATGTATTCTCTCTGCAGTGCCATGAGAGGAGTAGAACAGGAAGAAGGCAGTATTGAGACCTTTCAAAGTTTTGGCCCAAGCGAGGGAGCATGGGGGCGTCGTTTGAGCTCCCCGCCTCAGGTGCCAAAATGTTGTGGGTTGGCCCTGGCTGTTGCGCTGGGAGAGTAACTTGCTACACTCAATTCTGGGGCATAGTTGCAGCCCTCTACTTTAGCTAGCTCACATATGAGCATTCCCCTTACACTCTTCACCAGCTGCTACCATAAGGAAAGGTTTGTACTCTCTTCAATGTGCTAGGCTGGGCAGTGTGGACCACACAAAGTGGGATGCTTTTTCCAGTCTAACTCTCATCATGGCTAGCCTTTACGGAGCAAGTGTGATATACATCCCTTGACTTCTAAGCAGACTGTAAAACTCTTCCAGTACTACACACATTCAGAATCACAGCTGGCTTTTTGTTTTGTTTTTGAGAGCTGGGAATGTTAAAAGAAACATAATCCAATGATCCGTCAAAGGCTGTTCTTATAAACCTTGTAAATCCAACTTTTTTCAAGTGCTTGTTTTTGGTGGTTCCAATCAGTTGTGTGCATGCTGCCTGCATGACAGCCGGAAGATTTTCCCCTTAGCAGTATCTGTAGATCAGCCCCTTGGAGCTGCACCTTCACAGAAGCAGCCCTTGTACCATGGGTTTAGTCTCTAGTGGAGACACATGTCAAATTAATCATGGTAACATTCAATGAACTGGACCTTTTTCTGAACATGAGGAAGTCAACTCTATCCCCTGTTGAACTGATAGAATTTATAAAAGAGTGGTTCTAGACTTGACCCAGGAAAGAGCATACCTGCTGGAAACAAAGTTCTGGGCCATGAGTGACATCATTCTAAGTCTCAAAAAGTTTCCCACTAACACAGCATGAAATTACCTAAGACTCCTGGACACATGGCTCCCTGTACCTACATGGTGTGACATGCCAAAGTCATACTTCAGCCACTCCAGTTGTGGCTTCCCTTGGAGCATCGTCCAGTTCAGGACAGTTTGGACAGTGTAGTGACTCCATCTCACCCCATTGCCATTCCTTTCTGTGTTCAATTGATCCACAGGTGAGGTGTGCAGGAGTCCCCTTCACCAACCCTCAGCCAACTCTGTTGTTGGTGACGGATGCATCAGACTTGGGATGAGGAGCAATTTGGGAGACCTCAGGACACAAGGCCCCTGATTTTAGGTACTATAGGCTCTCCACATCCATGTCAGAAAGCTGAGAGCAGTGCAGCTGGCATGCCAGACTTTCCAAATTCACCTAACAAGGAGACGAGTGTCAGTCATGACAGAAAATACCCTGGCAATGTTTTATATCAATAAATGGGGGGTGCACACTCGTCTCCCCTATGTTGGTAAGCCCACATGCTGTGAGACCTCTGGGTAGAGCATTTGATACACTCATAAGCATTGTGCATCCTTGGAGTCCAGAATAAGTTAGCAGTCGTTCCACAGCCATGAGTGGTCCCTGTGCCCACATGTTGCAAACTTCATCTTCCAATGGTGGGGGGTTTCCCAGACAGGTCTCTTTGCCACAGGACTCAACAGGAAGTGTCAGCAGTTCTTTTCCTTCTGAAACCACAGCCCCCTCCATAGTAGATATGTTTGTCTTCCTGTGGGAGGACATCTCCTATATACATTATTGCTCATTCATAAAGTGCTCCTCACAATAGGGCGGGAAGAAGCTTTGTGATAATGATAGTTCTGGCCCAGCCCTGCCAGCACTGGTACCCGTTGCTCCGGAAAATGTCCATAGAAGCACCATTCACCTTGCTGCTGTTCCCAGACTTTTAACTCAGGACTATGGCTGACTTCAGCACCTGACCCTCGAGTCTTTGCATCTTATGGTGTGGAAGCTCCAAGGCTGAACCTAATAGAGTTTGCCTGTTTGGACCAGGTTAGACAAGTCTTTCCTTGGCAGCAGGAAACCCTCCACGGGGACTACTTACCTTGCCAAGTGCAAGAGATTTTCAATCTGGGCAGTGCAGCATCATTCATCTCTGATGCTCGCCGCTATACCACTTATAATGGACTGTCTCCTGCATCTTAAACAGCAGAGACTATCCATGTCATCAATAAGAGCTCACCCAGCTGCCATTTCAGCCTCCCATCCAGGTACAGATAGCTGGTCAGTCTTTGCCAACCCTATGGTCGGTGATTTTCTGAAAGGTCTCAATATGCTATAGCCACAGGTCCAGCAACTGATCCTAGCTTGGGACTCAATCTGGTTCGTTCCAAACTGAGGGGTCCAACCTTTGAATCACTGGCAACATGTTCTGTGCTCTGTCTTTCCTAGAACAGGGTGTTTCTGGAAGCAATAGCCTCAGCCAGCATGGTGTCAGAGATGAAGGCCTTAACTTCAGAGCCACCTTATGCTGTGTTCTGTAAGGAGAAGGTTCAGCTCAGGCCTCACCAGGCTTTTCTCCTGAAGGTTATCTGCCAATTTCACTTCAACCAGGATCTCTTCCTCCCAGTATTCTATCTTAAGTCTTGCTCAAGTGGAAGGGAGCAGAGGCTTCACTCATTGGATGGCCATATTTTTCTATTGAGAGAACAAAGCCATTGCAAAAGTCCATTCAACTATTTGTGGCAGTGGTGGATGGAATGAAAGGTCTTCCAGTCTCTTCTCAATGGATTTTATCATGGATCACATCCTACTATAATCTGCAGAGGTGGCTGACCCTCTGTTTAATGCGTGCTCCACCAGGATGCAGGCCTCTTCCGTAGCGTTCTTGGTTCATTGGTGGACAACTCCAAACCTGCTTTCTGAAATTAGGCTTAGGAGTCTTTTGATTGGAATTGACATGAACAAGTACTCAAAGGAGAAAAACTGTTAATCACTTTCTTGTAACTGTTGTTCTTTGAGACATGTTGTTCATGTCCATTTCAATACCCTCCCACCTACCTCTCTGTCGGAGTAGCTGGCAAGAAGGAATTGAGGGGGGAATCAGTTTGGCAGAACCTTCTATAGGGTGCCATAAACGTGTGACTCCAGGGAGTACCTAGGCTGACCCTATGGATACTGCTAGGGGAAAATATTCTGGTTGCTGTGCACACGGTGTGTGTTTACTTGATTGGAATGGACATGAACAGCACATCTCAAAGAACAACAGTTACATGATGGTGAGTAACTGTTTTATCTCATCCTCTCAACTTTCGTGATAATAATGCTACATACAGGCTGCTCAGAATTAGACTGAATTTCCTATCTTTTAAGACTAGTCCAGTGTCATTTGCATTAATCGTTAAAAACTCTAGAATGAACTGCTGCAGGAGTCTACCAATTAATGTGTACTGTCATTTTAAAGTACCCCAGTGTCTCTTGTCATCTTGTTGCTGTCTCTGTTACCCTGTAGCACTGACTATTTTCACTGTGTCTAATAGCAACTGACAGTGGGGAATGGCAGGTTTAAACCTTTCTTGTCAGTATAAGGAAATGGAAAGTCTCTGCAGCCTCTTTCTCAAATCTTTTTACAGCTTGCACAAATGTGAATTCTTTCAGGGCCTGATTTTGCCACCCTTACTCACACTGAGTAGTGTCTTACTCTGCAAGTGTTGCTGTTGATTTGAGTGGGACCACTCTACTCAGAAAGAAGAAGGGCCGCAGACTTAGACCCTTGAATAATCTGTACAGAATGCATGAAATCGCACAAGGATGTTCCTCTTGTTGTGATAATGTAGCTATGAGAGCCATATGCATACTTGGATACAAAGAAAAAAAGGGAAGGACATAGGAGTGCCCAGAGGTAAATCTATGTAAAAATTGATGACTGCTGCAGTGGATTGATTGTCATAATGGGAGCTCTGTGTAAATGATTTTAAGGGGCTCTCAGAAATGAGGCAAAGTTGTACAGCTAGCCCAGCTTTGTTATAAAGTGTGACTGTCTTTAGAAGCAAAATGAATTGTGGTAGGAATAAAGTTTTATTTTTTTAAAACATTTTCACTTCAGGTATGAATGTGGGTTTTCAAAAAGAATTACACATCAAGGTTTTAGTTAATTTTTATACTAGTCTCCTCTGGTGCCCTCTTTGTGCATTCATATTGGTATAAAAGAGTACAGTTTTCCATTGCTTGACTTTCATATTTCATTAAAATGCACTGCTAGCAGAGACATCCTGTGGGCATAACTAATAATGACTTTTTTAAATGAATATCCCCATGAAAATAGAGTTTAATACTAACAAGAAGAAACTCAAGTGTTTCATGTATTTGTTTTTAGTCAAACATACATGTTACCTTGTCCATTACATTGACTAGTGTTACCAATAGTCCTCAATACATCATATTTTTACAATTCTAAGTTCTTATCTTGGAAGTTTTCCTTATATTTGGAGAGTGTATCAAGACAAAGTCAATTAGGGTATGTCTACACTACAGAGATGATTGAAGCTGCCACTGTCAATTTTCCAGGGTTCGAATTAGCGGGTCTAGTGAAGACATGCTTATTCGAACTGAAAGGGGCACTCTGGTTGATGCCGGTAGTCGTGCTTCCATGAGGAATAAGGTAAGTCAAAGGAATAGTGTTCTCCCTTCAACTTCCTGCAGTGTGGACAGTGCCAAAAGTCAAGTTAAGGTACTTTGACTTCAGCTACATAATTAATGTAGCTGAAGTTGCGTATCTTAATTTGACCTTATCCTGTAGTGTAGACATACCCTTACTGATATTTATATGGTGATAACTGAACACTGGAATGTTATTTAGGATTATGATCAATCTCTGTACTGTCTCCTTCCTCCCTCAGGATGGGGAGTACCAGTAGGAGGCCTCCACCACCCACTCCGAGCTGGACCCAGGCAACACTGGCATGGGTGGTCGGTGCAGCTAGGGCTGGGGAAAGCAGGCCCCTAGCACCACCTATAACCCTGTCCCCTCTGATGAGGTCCTACCCCCTTCCACAGGGAGGGAAGGAGGTAGGGCAGAGTGCCAAGCGCACCCCCACTCATGGGGAGGGAAAGAGAGGTGAGGAGGAGAGCGTGCGCACCCTAGCCTCCCTGGCTCTGAGCACTGGGGGAGGGAAGAAGCTGTGCAGCTCCAGCTTCCCTGGCCCCTGGAGAACAAGGAATGTGGGTGCTGAGGGAAGCAACACTCACCCCCTACAGCAAGCATTCTAGGAGAATGTGGTCGGGGCTATGCCTGACAGATTAGGAAGGCAAAGCCTTCCCCTGCCTAGGCTACCAGATGCCCATGAACACTGGGTAGCTCTTCTAGTAAGCTCATAAAATTCATCCCATCTCTCGATATGGAGAGGACTATGCCTAGGGGTGGCCCGTGAGCATAGGCAGACTCGGCAGTCGCCTAGGATGACACCTTCAACACGGTGCCTGGGGCGCCCTATGATGATGTCATGGGGCGCCCGGGCGCCTGATGATAACATCACAGCCATTGACGGCCATGCAGGTGGGGGCACCAATCGTGCCGCAGCTGGCCTCAGGCCGCTGCTGACTATGCCACAGCATTTGCCCCGAGTTATGGTTTACACACACTTCACTCCAACTCACTGGTTTAGATAAAGCAAAACCAAATGTAGTAACCCCTAGCACATCTGCCTGGTGTTGCTCGTGTCCTTAACTTAGTGTTTTTAAAAAAAATAATTTGTAAGTGTACCTGCTTCATTTAAATCATTGTTCTGGGGAGAAGCCAGGGATGAAGGATTCAGTATGCAGCCTGCCGCTGAGAGAGAGAGGACTACTCGAGCCCTCTCTCAACACAGCAGCTTGCAGCAAAGTGGGAAGAATCTCTCCATACTGTTGCAGCTCTAGTGGCAACAGCCAGGGAGGGGTGCATGTTCCCCTGGCTGAGACAGGTCCAGGTTCATCTGCCCCAGGTTCATCCCTAGCCAGAGTGAGAAATGCAGCTAACTGTGCACTTTCCCTTTGCTCCCTGACAAAAGGGAACAGACTGTAATGTTTCTCTGCAATTATGGGTGGGGGGAGCTTCGGCCCTCTCTGACCTCCCTGTAGGGCACCTGGGGGTTAGGACACTTGGGGCTGGAGCAGCCAAAGGCAGGGGTTGTATGCCCCCAAGACAGCACCTTTCACCTGTGGGGTGATTCTCTTTCTTTTCTATGTTGTGTGTGAGAAGCAATCCCATTCCAGGCACATCCCATTTTGCTGGCACAGTCAAACCCTTAATTTGCTTGAAGTTATAAGAGAAATCTGGATACCAAATTTGGTGGTCCTAGCTTTAAACCATTAGGGGTAATTGAACACTCATACACACACACACCACTCTCAAATCTATGAGATAAAAGATCGATTTTAAGTGATTATAAGTAATAGCAAACAGATTAACACAGATTACTTAACAGATAAATAAAAAGGCAAACAAAGCTTAGTATACTTAAATAGACTGCATATGAAGAGCAAATTCTCACCCTAAGAAATGACACAAGCAGGCTGCAGATTCTTCAGAGACAAGCTGCACTTGCTTTACAACTTAGAATCACCAAATGTTTCATTCACAGGCTAAAAATTCCTTTAGCCTGTGTAGGGATAACATATTAATGTATTGAAAATTATTCCCCCAAATGGAAGTGACTCCCCATAATTTATTCCCCACAACTTAAAGTGTTTAGATTTATTATTAATTCTTCTTATTATTATTATTATTTGTTAAGATTGTTAAATGTTTAGATTTATTATTAATATTGCCCCTTTAGAATATAATGTATTAGGTCATGTAACTTAGAACTGTTAAGAATATAATCCTATGTAGCCAGAAACAGCCCCCCCTCTGTGTCCCAGGGCATGCTCAAGCTTGTGCAAGGGGCTGCTTGAAATTGACATTGCAGAGATACATTGTAACAATGCATTGTCAAGCCACTAACTCTGCTATGGGAGCCAAGCCCTGTAATTGACTAAGGGCATTGTTACATAATTGACACCATTCTCTTTAAAACATTGTAACTTTACTCAGCACTCAGAGAATGTTTTAAGCAATACCACCCAGAAACTTTTGTAACGACAACTTTTATTATTATACAAAATACTGTATGGGAAACATTAATTAGGGAATGTATGTAAGAGAGAGAGAGTGCTTGGACAATGAATGAATGGTTCTGAGAGGTGCCAGCCTGAGAATACAGCAACAAAGGGCTGAAGAAGGCATCAGGTGCCAGTGCAACCAAAAGGTGTCAAGTGGAGAAAACCAAGTACTGGAGGTCCACCGATGAGATCACTGATGAGCACCTGGCAGCCACCCTGAAAAGATCAGCATGATGCAGCAATTTTCATAGACTGGCATAGGAAAAAATTCCTATAAGAACTGGACTAAAAAACTATGGAATCAGAGTCCAAGGTTCTGCTGCTAGCCCACCAGGAGCTTCAGATGCGCATCTGATCAGGACTTCGCTCCCCACTACCATCACTTGTGTACAGAATACCTGGCCAGTATTCTGTCACAAGCAACTTCCAGGCTGGTAACTATAACAAATACACAGAACCTGAATGAATGGATGAATGAATGTTTATATGTATAAGGGTTAAGTAGTTAAACAACGTTGTTTGCTTCTATCTTTTCTTTATTTTTTTATTATTATCTTTACGATAAATGTGGCTTTTTGCCTTATCCCCCTCATAAGATCCTGCTTGCTTTTATTGGTACAACACCTGGGTCCAGAATCTTCCCCGGTTCAGTTTTTGTTCCCCATGTTTCCAGGAGTCTTCTTGTGTGGGGAATGAAGAACCCCACTCCCTGCATATGGCAGGAACCCATTGTTTTAAAGCTTGGTTCAGATGAGTCAGTGTCCTTTTAGAGTTATAGAATCATAGAATAATAGGACTGGAAGGGACCTCGAGAGGTCATCGAGTCCAGCCCCCCGCCCTCAAGGCAGGACCAAGCTCCGTCTACACCATCCCTGAAAGATGTCTATCTAACCTGTTCTTAAATATCTCCAGAGAGGGAGATTCCACCACCTCCCTTGGCAATTTATTCCAATATTTGATCACCCTGACAGTTAGGAATTTTTTCCTAATGTCCAATCTAAACCTCCCCTGCTGCACTTTAAGCCCATTACTCCTTGTCCTGTCCTCAGAAACCAAGAGGAACAAATTTTCTCCTTCCTCCTTGTGACACCCTTTTAGATATTTGAAAACCACTATCATGTCCCCCCTTAATCTTCTTTTTTCCAAACTAAACAAGCCCAGTTCATGAAGCCTGGCTTCATAGGTCATGTTCTCTAAACCTTTAATCATTCTTGTCGCTCTTCTCTGTACCCTTTCCAATTTCTCCACATCTTTCTTGAAATGTGGCGCCCAGAACTGGACACAGTACTCCAGCTGAGGCCTAACTAGTGCAGAGTAGAGCGGCAGAATGACTTCACGAGTTTTGCTTACAACACACCTGTTGATACAACCTAGAATCATATTTGCTTTTTTTGCAACAGCATCACACTGTTGACTCATATTCAACTTGTGGTCCACTATGACCCCTAGATCCCTTTCCGCCATGCTCCTTCCTAGGCAGTCGCTTCCCATCTTGTATGTATGGAACTGATTTTTCCTTCCTAAGTGGAGCACTTTGCATTTCTCTTTATTAAACTTCATCCTGTTTACCTCTGACCATTTCTCTAACTTGCTAAGGTCATTTTGAATTATGTCCCTATCCTCCAAAGAAGTTGCAACCCCACCCAGTTTGGTATCATCTGCAAACTTAATAAGCGTACTCTCTATCCCAATATCTACATCATTGATGAAGATATTGAACAGTACGGGTCCCAAAACAGACCCTTGAGGAACTCCACTTGTTATCCCTTTCCAGCAGGATTTAGCTCCGTTAACAACAACACTCTGACTACGGTTATCCAGCCAATTATGCACCCACCTTATCGTGGCCCTATCTAAGTTATATTTGCCTAGTTTATCAATAAGAATATCATGCGAGACCGTATCAAATGCCTTACTAAAGTCTAGGTATATGACATCCACCGCTTCTCCCTTATCCACAAGGCTCGTTATCTTATCAAAGAAAGCTATCAGATTAGTTTGGCATGACTTGTTCTTCACAAACCCATGCTGGCTATTCCCTATCACTTTATTACCTTCCAAGTGTTTGCATATGATTTCCTTAATTACCTGCTCCATTATCTTCCCCGGGACAGACGTTAAACTGACCGGTCTGTAGTTTCCTGGGTTGTTCTTATTCCCCTTTTTATAGATGGGCACAATATTTGCCCTTTTCCAGTCTTCTGGAATCTCCCCTGTCTGCCATGATTTTTCAAAGATCATAGCTAAAGGCTCAGATACCTCCTCTATCAGCTCCTTGAGTATCCTGGGATGCATTTCATCAGGACCTGGTGACTTGCTGACATCTAACTTTCCTAAGTGATTTTTAACTTGTTCTTTGTGTATCCTATCTTCTAAACTTACCCTCTCTCTGCTTGTATTCACTACGTTAGGCATACCTCCAGACTTCTCGGTGAAGACCGAAACAAAGAAGTCATTGAGCATCTCCGCCATTTCCAAGTTCCCTGTTACTGCTTCTCCCTCCTCACTGAGCAGTGGGCCTACCCTGTCCTTGGTCTTCCTCTTGCTTTTAATGTATTTATAAAAGGTCTTCTTGTTTCCCTTTATGCCTGTAGCTAGTTTGATCTCATTTTGTGCCTTTGCCTTTCTAATCTTGCCTCTGCATTCCCATGTTGCTTGCCTATATTCATCCTTTGTTAGTTGTCCTAGTTTCCATTTTTTATATGACTCCTTTTTTATTTTGAGATCATGCAAGATCTCCTTGTTAAGCCAAGCTGGTCTTTTGCCATATTTTCTATCTTTCCTACACAGCGGAATTGTTTGCTTTTGGGCCCTTAACAACGTCCCTTTGAAATACTTCCAACTCTCCTCAGTTGTTTTTCCCTTCAGTCTTGCTTCCCATGGGACCTTACCTACAAGTTCTCTGAGCTTATCAAAATCTGCCTTCCTGAAATCCATTACCTCAATTGTGCTGGTCTCCCTTCTACCTTTCCTTAAGATCTTGAACTCTATTATTTCGTGATCACTGTCCCCTAAACTGTCTTCCACTTTCAAGTTCTCAACTAGTTCCTCCCTATTTGTTAAAACCAAATCCAGAACAGCTTCTCCTCTGGTAGCTTTTTCAACCTTCTGAAACAGAAAGTTGTCTCCAATGCAGTCCAGAAACTTATTGGATAGCCTGTGCCTCGCTGTGTTAGTTTCCCAACATATGTCTGGATAGTTGAAGTCCCCCATCACCACCAAATCTTGGGCTTTGGATAGTTTTGTTAATTGTTTAAAAAAAGCCTCATCCACCTCTTCCACCTGGCTAGGTGGCCTGTAGTAGACTCCTAGCATGATATCACCCTCGTTTTTTACCCCTTTTAGCTTAACCCAGAGACTCTCTACACAGCTATCTCCTACGTTCATCTCCACTTCAGTCCAAGTGTGTACATTTTTAATATACAAGGCAACCCCTCCTCCCTTTTTTCCCTGTCTGTCCTTCCTGAGCAAGCCGTACCCTTATAGCAGCCATCGTTCACAGACTGTTTGACATGATCATAAGCCTCTCCTAAGGCCTATTTTTTTTTCTAATAGCCCATTGACCTGAATAGGCCTTCTCACCCACTATCTAGACTGAAAGCATCTTATCTAATGGGCATTACCCAGGTGAAATATACATACATCATCAATATTCATAACTTCATATATAAAAATGATACATGTGTACAAATAGGAAAATTGTTCAGCAAAGCATAACTTTTCCAGTGACCCCTCTCATGACTTATCTTGCTTAAATACATCATCATTATGCTATAATCATATGATAATATCACTATGAAGAATATGGGATACAGTGTCACAATGTCAAGCCCATGTGTGGTGGTCTGAGATGTGTAGAAGGAAGTCTGTTACAGGTTTAGATATTAGCTTATATGTGAATTGTAAATTCTAGGATTTCAATCTACATAGGTGCAGTTGAATAATACTTTAGCTTGATCACCACTCTAATTCATCTTGAATATAAACACCATTACAACGATTCTAGGGCTTACATTTACCTTGATTTGATAAATTCTTCTGTTGATGGGGTTAGTTAAAACTGAAAGTTAAAAATAATACCAATTGAATCATTGATTAAGCTGACTTAACAATATCTAATTGCCAATAGTTAAATAGCTGAGAGGCTAAAATTACAGGCTATAAGTACCTAAAACCATGGTGGTGTTCAGAAGCATAGGGGTCCATTGTGAATAGAAATATGGATTTTGCCCCAGGGATTTTACAGTCTAAGAAATAGCAACATAGATTATTCAATCCATAGAACTTTGGATATCGATAAATTGAAAATCATTCAACTTACTCTGTGGGGCACATTCCAGGTAAAACTGTAAGACAAAGATTTTAAAATCTTCCTTGTTATTTTTGGCTGTCCAACTTGAGGAGAAACAAGGACATGACTTTCTCGGAGAAGGTGCTCCAATGTGTCAAGCTGGACACCCAAAATCACTGCTATGCTCCAATTGGAGTAAATTGAGGGCTGGACATGTAAATATTGTTGTAACATTCAATTTTTGCATTCAGAATATTTGATAGTTTGAGAAATGAAAATAATTCTGTACTTATTTATATGCCACAGCATTTGTGTAATATGTCTGGGAAGCCTCATTGACATTATCAAGATTCCACACACCATAAACTGCCTAATGAACTTCAGGGTGTAGCTGAGTTAGTCTGTTACAGAAAAAAAACAACAAATGGTCTGGTAGCACTTTATAGATTAACAAAACATGTAGATGGTATCATGAGCTGTCGTGGGCACAGCTCACTTATTCAGATGACCAGAGTTATGAGTTGGGGATATGAAAACTCGGAATAAATAGGTGAGGTGAAGGGGAAGGGGGAGAGAAAGAAAAATGGAGGGGGGTGGGAGACTAACATCATTAAGTATCTGTAGAATGGGTACTTAAACCTAAGCAGATAAAAATCAAAGGCAATAGATCGATTCCTAAGATAGGAAGGATACCACCCAGAAAACTGTTAGCACCTTCAGTGGTTATTCAGCAGGTAGAGTTTCCACCAGCCCATATCATGATTGAATCCATTAGCATGTGATTTGAATTTGCAGATGAACTGTGATTCCAGGGCCTCTCTGTGGATGTGGCTTGTGGAGCTGATTTGTGACAAGACAGCTACTTGCAGGTCTGTCATACTGTGGTTTGGCCGGCTGAAATGCTCACCAACAGGCTTCTGTATGTTCCCTTTACATATATCTGATTTGTGTCCATTGATTCTTTCCCACAGAGACCATCCAGTTTGTCCAATATATATAGCAGTGGGGCACTGCTGGCATTTGATGGCAAAGATCAAATTACTGGATGTGCAGTCAAATGACCCTTTGATTTTGTGGCTTATGTTGTTTGCTCCAGTGATGAATTCACCAGTGTAGATACGTGGGCAGAGTTGGCATCTTTTTTGGTTGCAGGGCTGGGTTCCTGGAGGCTTATGATGTGGTTGTGTGGCATGGCTATCAGTAAGAATACCTAATGAAAGGCCTGATACTTGCATAAACTTTAACTTTTTTTTAACTGATATGACTTTAAATTTTCTGTTCTGACAGAAATATTTACAACATTAACTAAAGAGAAGCTAAAGGCAGTTGTAAAAAGAACATGGATTAGTTTATAAAACTGGAATTCATTCTTTTTTCCTTTCTTACCATGAATTGAAATATATAGGCACTTGCTGCCCAAGTATTTTCCTTGGGAATAAAGGAAGCGGGGATGCTACTGACTATTGAATATGTACTTGCAGATTGTGTCTCTGCAGATCATTGTTTTGCATTGAGATCTGGTCTAGACTATGAGCCAAATTCTCTACTGGCCTAATGTCAGTGGAATTGTGCCAGTAGAAAATTTGGCCCTGTAAGTTCCCCATCACTGCTGGCACAGCAATTCTACCATTTATCATTACATTCTCAGCAGTGGAGATTAGCAAGAGCTCTGCAGCTGGAAGTCACTTGGTTCATTGGGAGGGGAAGCTGGCAGAGTGATTGAGCAGCCTCTGAATATACCATTAGCTTCTTCCAGCAGCCTTCAAAGCCATCTGTTCTCCCAGGCCTTCAAAGAGGGTGGATGGGCTTGGAAAGTAAGGTGGCTAAGGGCAGTAGTGTTTAAACCTAACCTGGCAATTGTTTGAACAAGAAATGTGCATGATGCAAAAGATGCAGTTTAATTAGGTTACATCTTTATAAACTAAACTCAGCCACAAGGGGTAGCTGTGCTAGTCTGTAACTTTAAAAACAAGTGGTCCTGTTGCACCATAGAGACCAAAATATAGAGAATCATGAGCTTTTGTGGGTAAAACCCACTTCATCAGATGAATTGGAGTGGAAAAAACAGAAACATAGATAGAACAGCAGAAGAAGTACCTGTCAGTTGTAGAACCTGTGTTAATGAGGCTAATTACATAGGCAGGATGTCCCCCACACATAGCTTTTGATGTGATATGCAAATGTTAATGGCAGGCTTTGTAATGCACTAACCAGTTAATGTCTAGGAATTACCAGCAATAACTAGTACAGTTCATGTCATCATCCCTTCCTTAATCTTTTACAGGAGGTGGAGGGCTGCTGTGAGCCCTCATCCCTCCGCAGTTGATTCTCCTGTACACACTCATGTGAGGATAAAATGGCTGCGGAAAGGATTTTTTTTCCTCACAGTTCCAGACAGGAAAGACCCCAGCAGCATTCCCCGGCCTTCCAGTTCCCATTTAAGAGAGAACCATATCCTTTGTGAAACCTGCACTGGACACTTGCAGCAAGTGGAGCCAGCAATGAGCTTGGATGCCCTCTCCCCCTCACTTCCAGTCAAGTCCCCAGACTGCTAACAGTTCCTTCCCTAATATCAGCTAAAATATATATATCCACTCCCCTTGCAGAAAGGTATTCTCTATCATTCTAAAAGTCTCAGGTATCAAATAGTATATATTTTGGTGGGTTATTACTGACTCTTCCCTTTCCAAATACTTCATGTCTTCTGGCTTTGTCAGCTCATAGAAACCTGGCAGCTTCTTGCCATATCCATCACTGTAGCATTTCAGAGCTGTTTACAGTCACTCCTGAGGAAAAGTGGTATATCTGTCCTAAATCTCTCCTGTTCCTTCATGACTAAGTCAATCTACTAACAAAATCCCAAGGGATTTCATCCAGATGTACAATCATTATTTGAAGTGGCTGCTTTCCAGCTGCTAAAGAATGTGCGAGTGGCATCAACTTGTCCCAGAACACCTCTTGACTTCCCAGTTCAGATTTGCCTCACCAGAGAAGCCCAGCTGTGAACCACCATGGGAACTGGCTGCTTATGTGTGGCCTAGTCTATGAAGATCCAACTTTCAGTCCCTCACTCCATCATCCATACCAGCTCACAGCTGCCACACCACTGAGGCCAAGCAGTGAACTTCCAGGGTAACCCAGGGTATGTCTACACTACCGGCTATTTCGAAATAGGAGAGTAATGTTGGCATACCGCAATTGCAAATGAAGCCTGGGATTTGAATTTCCCGGGCTTCATTTGCATAAGCCGGGCGCCGCCATTTTTAAATCCCGTCTGGTTCGAACCCCGTGCCGCGAGGCTACACACGGCACGAACTAGGTAGTTCGAACTAGGCTTCCTAGTTTGAACTACCGTTACTCCTCGTGGAATGAGGAGTAACGGTAGTTCGAACTAGGAAGCCTAGTTCGAACTACCTAGTTCGTGCCGCATGTAGCCGCGCAGCACGGGTTTCAAACCAGCCTGCTACCCATTCCTTTCCTTTGGTGTCCTCTAGTCCTTCTATTATGGGAACTAATTAAGAACTTTTCTTAATGCACCCTCTCCACCCCACTCATGCTTTTATAGATCTCTATCCTATCCCCCCTCAGTCTCCTCTTTTCTAAACTGAAAAGTCCCAGTCTCTTTAGCCTCTCTTTAGTTCCTCAACCTGTGGAACTCCTTGCTGCAGGAGGCTGTGAAGGCTAGAACTAGAACAGAGTTTAAAGAGAAGTGAGATAAAGTCATGGAGGTTGGGTCCATGGAGTGGTATTAGCCAGGGGGTAGGAGTGGTGTCCCTGCCCAAAGCTTGTGGAAGGCTGGAGAGGGATGGCACGAGACAAATGGCTTGGTCACTGTCTTCGGTCCATCCCCTCCAGCGTCCCTAGGGTTGGCTGCTGTCGGCAGACAGGCTATTGGGCTAGATGGACCTTTGGTCTGACCCAGGACGGACATTGTAAGCTCAGGGCTCAGGGTCGGGGGTCTCAGTGGGCCACCTTGATTTTCATGCACACCTGTTCCTGGGTGGCCAGGCTGGCAGCTCTCCTGCCCTAGACGGCCACTTTCCTGTGCCTAGTGCAGAGGTCATGGACGAGGTCCATGATGTCTGCACTAGACCATGCGGGTGCCCGCCTCTTGCAGTCCCGGGAAACCTCCCGGGAGCTGCCAGCCTGGTCCCGGGAAGAGGGGGAGGGCTGGGGGGCATCAGGTGGCTGGCTCGAGCCATGCCAGGTGCAGGGTCTGCTAGCTAGGTGCTGGCAGGCTTGCACCTGGCACGGGCACTGTAGCCAGCCCGTGCCCCTTTAAGGGGTCCGGGGCCGGGAGGGGGGCAATAGAGTTTCCCTGGTGTTGGCCAGAGTGGCCACCGGAGAAAGCTGGGGAGGGCTAGCCTCCCACTAGTTCGAATTAAGGGGCTACACACCCCTTAATTCGAACTAATACGTTTGAACTAGGCTTAGTCCTCGTACAATGAGGTTTACCTAGTTCGAACTAAACGCTCCGCTTAACTAAGAATTAAGTTCGAACTAGCGGAGCGCTAGTGTAGTGCCTATGAAAGTTAATTCGAACTAACATCCGTTAGTTCGTATTAACTTTGTAGTGTAGACATACCCTTATTTCCTCCCAGCTCCTGATGTGGGAAGCATTAAAGGAGCCACTACCAACCTTCCTGGAGATTGCGGGGGTTGTAGTGTATATGGAAAGACCAAAATTAAATGTTTTCAGTATAAATATACCAACAGATATGTATAGATAACTAATTAAAAAACTAAAATATAAACTGTTCATTCTGTTCTTTTTAAAGGCTTGGGATCTCCCATATATTTGATCTCATTGGGTATGTCTACACTACAAAGTTAGTTCGAACTAACTTTCATAGGCGCTACACTAGCACTCCGTTAGTTCGAATTTAATTCGAACTAACGGAGCACTTAGTTCGAACTAGGTAAACCTCGTTTCACAAGGACTAAGCCTAGTTCGAACTTACTAGTTCGAATTAAGGGCTGTGTAGCCCCTTAATTTGAACTAGTGGGAGGCTAGCCCTTTACCTGGTGGCCACTCTGGCCAGCACCAGGGAAACTGTACTGCCCCCCTCCCAGCCCCGGAGCCCTTAAAGGGGCACGGGCTGGCTACGGGGTTTGTGCCAGTTGCAAGGCTGCCAGCACCCGTGCCAGCACACCCAGCAACTGACACCCCATGAGCCAGCCACCCAATGCCACCCAGCCCTCCCCCTCTTTCCGGGACCAGCCTGGCGGCTCCCAGGAGCCTGCCGGGGCCACAAGAGGCAGGCGCCCGTGTGGTCTAGTGCAGAGATCGTGGACCTCATCGAGGTTTGGGGGGAAGCCTCCAATGTCCACGATCTCCGCACTAGCCAGAGGTATGCGGTAGTGTAAGGCCGCATGGCTATCAGCCTGGTCGCCAGGGGCCACCAGCGCAGCCGGGAGCAGATGCGCTTGAAAATTAAGGACTTGCGGCAGTCCTACTCCCGGGCCTGCCTGCCAGGGGCTGATCCGGAGGCGTGCCCCCACTTCCAGGTGCTGGACCACATCCTGGGGGCTCATGCCATCCCTGCCCCCCAGGACGTGATATACCCCGGGGCAGAGGGACTGCTCCAGGAGACGGAGGAGGAGGAGGAGGGCTCTGAGAGCCAGGAGCCTGCCGGCAGCCTGCCCAGGACCCAGGACCCCCGAGGCACCCCACAGAGCCGCTCGCCTGTGTCGTCCGAGGCCGGGGAGGCATCCACATGTGAGTACCATCATGCTCCCCTTATGTGTACGGGGGCCTGGGGCGAGAGGGAGCCCAGGGACCATGCGCCTGGGCCTTGCCCACCATAGAGCAGGAGCTGGGGATACTGCAGGGGCCCTGGCCTTGCAGGGGGGGGGCTGGGTTTCACACATCTGGGTCCCTGGGGTAATTGACCGCTGGTCTTGTTTCACCACAGCCGCAGCACCTGGGACTGCAGGGCGCACCACCCCGCCTGCAGCAGCAGCCCGCGCCCGGGCAAGCAGGAGAGCCAGGAACCAAGAGCACTACCAGAGGCGGCACCTCCGGTTCCTGGAGCACTAGTTCCGCATCTAGGACCACTGGGTCCAGGGGGACCTGAGGCTGCACCAGAGGAGCTTGGAGGCACTGGAGGAGCAGGGCCGTGCCCTGCAAGGCCACCTCCAGAGCCTGCTCGACCGCTTCCCAATTGCTCCTGCTCCTCTTCCCCTGGACCCACAGTGTGGCGAGACAGGAGAAGCAGCCGGACCCCCACCCCTGAGCTTTCCTTTCCCTTCTTCCCTTCCCTCCCCTTCCAGCTCCCTCATCCCAGGTTTCCCCCTCCCCTCTCCCACCCTCCACCCTCTGTCCCCCCACCCCAGTTATGTTAAATAAAAAGACGTTTGTGTGTGAAAAACAGGTATTTGACAGTAGGTATGGAGGGGAAAAGGGAAGGTGGGTAGGGTGGAAGAAGTCCCCAGTGGGGCATGCAAGGGAGAGGTCAGTCCTCCTCTTCCACCAGGAAGCTCTCCCGCAGGGCTTCCCAGATCCGGACGGCCCCCCCGCTGGGCTTCCCGGACGGCGGCGGTGCGGGGCTGACCGTAGTGTCCAGCCATGTGGTCAGCCTCAGCCATCCAGGCTGGCAGGAAAGCCTCCCCCTTCCGCTCACACAAATTGTGGAGCACACAACATGCCGCCACCACGGGAGGGATGTTGTGCTCGGCCAGGTCCAGACGGGTGAGGAGGCATCGAAAGCGGGCTTTCATTCACCCGAAGGCCCCCTCCACCACGATGCGGACCCTGGTCAGCCTGGCATTGAAGGCCTGGCAGGAGGGATTAAGGTGCCCCGTGTAGTGCTTCATCAGCCACGGCTGCAGTGGGTAAGCAGCATCCCCCACCAGGCACACGGGCATGTCCACGTCCCCGACCCTGATGTGGCGGTCGGGGAAGAAGGTCCCAGCCTGCAGCCGCTGGCACACGGAGGAGTTGCGGTACACCCGTGCGTCGTGTGCTTTGCCGGACCAGCCCACATTAATGTCCGTGAACTGGCTCCGGTGGTCACGCACGGCCTGCAGGAGGATGGAGAAGTACCCCTTGCGGTTCATGTAACGGGACACCTGGTGTTCCAGGGCACGGATGGGGATGTGTGTCCCGTCGATGGCCCCCCCCGCAGTTGGGGAAGCCGAGGGCGCCAAATCCCCGGATGACGGCGTCCGGGTCGGCGAGGCGGACCACCCTGCGGAGCAGCACCCGGTTGATGGCCTTGACCACCTGTGGAGAGACACAGCAAAGCGCCAATCAGTGGGGCGCCCGGGTGGCAGGGAGCATTCGTGCCCTGGCAGTGCCCCGCGCCCCACTTCCAGAAGCAACCCCCCTGGCGACATGTAGTACGGCCGGGACAGACCGACCCCTCTAGTGAGGGGCGCTTTCGCCTCCTCCTGCCCCCCCTTTGTCCCTGGGGCAGCCCATCCCCTCCTTGAAGCCCCCCTTCCTCCCCGGCGCAGTGGCCGACGAGCGCCATACCTGCATGAGCACCGCTCCGACGGTGGATCTCCCCACGCCGAACTGGTTCCCGACGGATCGGTAGCTGTCCGGCATGGAGAGCTTCCAGAGGGCGATGGCCACCCGCTTCTGGAGGGGGATGGCGGGCCTCATGCGAGTGTCCCTTCTGCACAGAGCAGGGGCGAGCCACTCGCAGAGCTCCAGGAAGGTATCTCTCCTCATCCTGAAGTTCTGGGTCCACTGTTGGTCTTCCCAGTGCTCCAGGATGATGCGGTCCCACCAGTCACTGCTGGTGTCCAGACGCCAGATGTGGCGGGCATGCCAGTGCTGGGGCGCCGCCGCGGCTCCTCCATGGCCCCCAGGGCGGCCAGGTGGAGAGCCAGGGGGCTGGCATGCACCAGGTGGTGCCAGGCAGCCTCGAGCCATTGGTGGCAGGCTTGCAGCAGCAAGTCCAGTAAGTGCACCAGAAGGTGCAGGGCGAGCTCTGGCTCCATGTTGCCACCTGCGGCGGCGGCCCCGAAGGGAAGCACCGACACAGACGCGCACAGAGACCAACGCTTTGCTGTCCCTCGGCGAGGTTGGCAAGCAAGCAGGAAAAGCTGAGAACTGGCTGTCCAGGGGGGTCCCTTTAAGCACGAGCCTCAGATAGCCTCAGACAGCAGCCACACAATGCAACTACTGACCTGATGCCCTGCCGGAACCGGTTTCAGCTGCCCTTAAATGCGCCCCTGTGTCCAATCAGTGTGGACGCGCTAGTTCGAATTAGCAAAACGCTAATTCTGACTAGTTTTTAGTTCTAGATGCGTTAGTTCGAATTAGCGCTGTAGTGTAGACATACCCATTATTTCTTTCTGCTGTTCCTCAGATGCTCCAGAATTCTTAGACGAGTCTTTACCTGTCATGTGCTTCAGGTAATGAATTTGCATTATTCTTGAACAAACTATTCTGTAAGGTCATCTAGTGATATTCCCCATCTCCTTTTCCCTGTCTTCTGTTTGTTTTTTTCTTTTTGCTATCCCTTTGCTTTGGCCCTTTGAAGAGATTGCTAATGACCTTGTATGCTGCGTTTACATATAGTCAAAGGGAGTTTTGCCTGAACAAAGTATGCAGGAATAGATCCACTGTGTCCTTTCTTAATCAGTGTATTGTGATGCCATTCATGTGAACTGATTTACAACTCACTTGACAAAATATTTAGGCCCCCAGACGTGCAGGCATCTCTGCCTGGGTGTCAATAATATTTACAGAGAGAACTGGAGGAACTGGGAGTCCGTGTAGGACTCTTAGATCATTTCTGCTGATATGATACAATGTTTTATTTTCTGCATGTATAAAGTATTTGTATTTTATTGGAAGGGCCATGCCCATGACAATAGGATTTTCCTTTCTTAAGGGCTTATTGATTCTTACACCTCTCTAGTCCAGCACCCCAGGACCTGACTGGTGTAGAACTGGAGAATTTGCTGGACCACAGACGGTCGATATTGTCTAGCAGCATTACCAATGCTTCAACTGCTAACTGAGATGTTAGAAGACATTTGGGATGGGGTATATTTTATGGGACTGCAGGAAACTTGGCCACACTCACGATAAGTGAACATCTGGCTAACTAAAATCATACCAGACATCAGACAGTGCCAGAGCAGAGAGGTCCAGATTAGAGAGGTTCAACGTGTACTTAATGTTACAGTTCTCTGTTTTGTACTCTTGAATGTTCAGTTTTTATTGCCTGATAAATTATTATTTATTGGACCTAGCTGAGATTGCCAGACTCCTGCCTCCTTATGATCCTTGTTTCAAACCTAAATATCAGTTCAAGTTTCCTTATCTCTAGCTCTGTTGTGATGCTGTGGACTTATGCATCACTAGGCACAACTTGTTGTTATGGCCTAGTGTATGACAGTCAAGATGCTTTACCATATGCAATTAGCATGGCACAGTGAGACATCCCATTCAAGTGCTTATCAGGCAAAGTATTCACGCAGAACCCCTGGACCTATCCCACATGTGAGGAGCCTGAGGCCATTTCCCGAGGAGCCAGATGGTAAGTTGCATGCAATCCATACTTACGGTCCACGTGCTATGAATGGAGGTCCTTGTGCCGAACAGAACATTCCACAGGCTGCGTTAGAGCCTGCATCCATTCGCTTTTGTTGTATTTTATTCCAAAATTCATTTAAGCTACTCCATACTGATCCTCATTACAACTTCCACATGATGACACTAGCAGACTTACCCAACATTGCCTGGATCCTTCAGGATAGCGACTTGTCGGTGTGGGTGGGTGGGGTGTGTGCGTGCAGGAGGCTAGGGGTGGGTGAGAGTGAGGGTTGGAGGATGAGGAGGGGCTCAGGGAGGGGGGATCTCCCCTCTAAGGCCACCTATAGCTGGCCAGATCCTGTTCTTTCCCCCTTGCAGGTCCCCCCACAGCCCACCAGAAACTGTTCTCTCTCCCCAGATACCTGGGGCCTTCCCCCTCCCCCAGGCTTCCTAAGCACCAAGGGCCTTTTTTCTTCCCCCTTCTTCCCCGGTGCTGTGACCAAGGGCTGGGAGGAGAAAATGGTTTTGTAGCAGGGGTGCTGCTTTCTGACAGGCAAGATGGTGGAGCCTCAGCCCAATTGGCCATGCCCATGGAAGTATGGCTGCCCCCTGTGCACACGGTGTAGGATAGCTCTTCCCTGTGGACTCTCTGCTTCCTGTGGACATTCTGCATGTAGCTCTCCCCTGCAGGCTCACTGCCCCCAATAGTCACTGTCATAGAACATTCCTGTGAACAGCAGCCCCTCCCTTTGCATGTTATGGGAAAAAGTCCTTTTCCTGGGTCTCCCAGTTGTCCTGGCACAACCAAACCCCAACCTTGCTTTAAGTTAGGAGAAGAGGAAGGTGCACACCAAATTTGGTGGCCCTACCTCTTACCATTTATAAGTTCTTGAACAAACAGGCTCACAGAGGGTATGTCTACACTACAAAGTTAATTCGAACTAACGGACGTTAGTTCGAATTAACTTTGATAGGCGCTACACTAGCGCTCCGCTAGTTCGAAGTTAATTCAAACTAGCGGAGCGCTTAGTTCGAACTAGGTAAACCTCATTGTACGAGGACTAAGCCTAGTTCAAACTTACTAGTTCGAATTAAGGGGTGTGTAGCCCCTTAATTCGAATTAGTGGGAGGCTAGCCCTCCCCAGATTTCCAATGTGGCCACTCTGGCCAACACCAGGGAAACTCTATTGCCCCCCTCCCGGCCCCGGACTCCTTAAAGGGGTACGGGCTGGTTACAGTGCCCGTGCCAGGTGCAAGCCTGCCAGCACCCAGCCAGCAGACCCTGCACCTGGCACGGATCGAGCCACCCAACCGATGCCCCCAGCCCTCCCTCTCTTCCCGGAACCAGGCTGGCGGCTCCTGGGAGCTTGCCCGGGACCGCAAGAGGCGGGCTCCCGCCTGGGCTAGTGCAGACATCGTGGACCTTGTCCACGATCTCCTCACTAGGCACAGGAAAGTGGCCGTCTAGGGCAGGAGAGCTGCCAGGCTGGCCACCCAGGAGCAGGTGTGCAAGAGAATCAAGGGGGTCCACTGAGACCCCCGACCCTGAGCCCTGAGCTTACAATGGCCGTCCTGGGTCAGACCAAAGGTCCATCTAGCCCAGTAGCCTGTCTGCCGACAGCAGCTAACCCTAGGGACCCTGGAGGGGATGGACCGAAGACAGTGACCAAGCCATTTGTCTCGTGCTATCCCTCTCCAGCCTTCCACAAACCTTGGGCAGGGACACCACTCCTACCCCCTGGCTAATACCACTCCATGGACCCAGCCTCCATGACTTGATCTTACTTTCCTTTAAACTCTGTTCTAGTTGTAGCCTTCACAGCCTCCTGCAGCAAGGAGTTCCACAGGTTGACTCTTTGCTTTGTGAAGAACAACTTTCTGTTACTAGTTTGAAGCCTGCTACCCATTCCTTTCCTTTGGTGTCCTCTAGTCCTTCTTTATGGGAACTAATGAAGAACTTTTCTGTATGCACCCTCTCCACCCCACTCATGCTTTTAGAGACCTCTATCCTATCCCCCCTCAGTCTCCTCTTTTCTAAGCTGAAAAGTCCTAGTGTCTTTAGCCTCTCTTCATATGGGACCTGTTCCCAACCCCTGATCATTTTAGCTGTCTTCCCCTCTCCCAACCTCTCTCTTCCCCTTTCCCACCTCCTTTTCCCAGTCTCCCCCAGTTTTGTTCAATAAAGACAGATTCCATTTTGGAAGACACGTTATCTTTATTTTGTACATCAAGAAGAGGGGCTAGGGAAGGGTAAGTGGAAGGAGGTGAGGGAGGAATGGGGCACAAGCCCCCGATGGGGAGGACTGGGCTGGCTCTGCGGGCTTCTGGGGGTGGGAGCTCTCCTGCAGCTCCCCAATTGCCCCCTCTCCCCAGATGGCAGCCTGCGGCAAGTGCAGTCGGGCTGATGGCCGAGTGCTGTGATGTGCCTAGTGTGGGCACTCAGGGCACTCCAAGCCAGGACTTGCTTTGCAAGTGGGGAACCCCTGAGAACTGTCTGTCCGGGGTGGGGGTCGGGTCCCTTTAAGCTCAGCCCTCGGCTAGCCTGAGGCAGCAGCTCCATGCTCTAAGTCCTCATCTGATGCCCTGCCGGCACTGCTTCCGGCCATCATTAACCCCAATTCAGGGTCCACTTAATGTGGACATGCATTTTGCTAATTTGAACTAGTTTTTTAGTCTGGATGCTTTAGTTCGAATTAGCTTAGTTCGAATTAACTAATTCGAACTAAGTTAGTTCAAATTAGCGCTGTAGTGTAGACATACCCAGACAGACACACAGACGGACAGACACACTCTAAAATATATAGGGAGAGTAGAATGCAAGTGAGCCAAGATGGGATGTTCCAAGTAGACCCATGTTCACATCAAGCATACTTAGTATTTTATTACAGCAAGGAAGCAGTTAAAACTGGGCAACAATTGAACTGTGCATGGGTGAGCAGATGCAGTCACTTTGGTGAAGATATCAGCCTGTCTCTGCTGGGGTGGATATATAGCTACAAGTATATTGCAGGTTACCCTGCCTTATAATAAGTGATGGCAGCATGAGCGAGGCTGATGAGCCATTTGGGTGGAGACATTCTAACCTTGCCCTCAGCAAATGCAGCAAGAACAGCTGAGGTGGTGCTTCCCAATAGTAAATAAAATGTATAAAGCATAAGAGAAATAAAGAGAAGCCCAAAGAGGCCCTGAATAGTTTGAAATCTTTTTAAACATTCAAAGCCCCCCGTAATCTCACTTCAAAATTGCTGAAGAACTAGCCCCTGCCATGTGTCAGCTAAGGTCTTTGTGTAGGATTTAACATTCCCCCTTCCCCTTTATTTTCCTTCTTTTGGGCTCAATCTCTAATTTCAATTTAGTTTCCTTTCCTAATTTCTTCTCCTACTCAGAGGTTTTATCTCTGACTTCACCTGGAATTACAAAATGATGTCCAAGCTAATCAGCTAATCAAAATAGTATTCTACTGCTCTTGCTTCCCCCAGAAAACCAGTGAGCAGATTCACAAGCTGGGGCAGCCCAAAGAACAGCCACAGACTTGAATCACATTACACGTCTCTTTCCTCAGTATGAGATCATTAAGAAAAAGAATATATAAAAGGCTCAGGACAATACAAAATTCTTAGGGACAGCAACCTTTCCAGCTTTCCACAGCTGGGGAGAGGGAACGCATAGCCTACTCTCTGGGTAGCCTTTCCTTGTTACCGTGGAGAGCCTCACTCCTCCTCTGGCTTTTGGTTTAGGATAAAAGATAAAGGATAATCTTTATTTATAGCAGACAGTGCCTGCAGCCTATATTCACATGGCACCTGTCATGCTCTCTGACGGTTTTCCCTTAGTCTTAAAGAGCCAAACCTTGGAACACATTGTAGGAATGCTTTCATGCACTCCAGAACCAGGACCCAGGAACACTTCCTAAGTGCTTTTGGACCCTTGTTACAGTTTCTCGAAGCCTCGAAAAAACTCACATTGATGTCAATGGATTTTTTCTAAGTCCTGAATGCTCAAGTGTAATTTTAATAGATTGTTAAAGGCGGAAGGGAATGTGATGATCCTATAGTCGGAGGTCCTGCATACCACAGGTTATAGACTTCACCCACTGATTCCTGCACTGAGTGCAACAACTTGGGGTTGCTTCTCATTTAGAAAAACATTCATCTGCTTTGCTGGTCAGCATCAGACCATGTGGACAGGCCTGCCGACGGAGGGCACAAAGGGAGCAGTTGTCCCAGGGCCCACCAATTCTAAGGAGCCCAAGGCTCCTGGCCAACACCTCTGCTATTGTGGTGGTGACCCCTTTGAATCACCACTAGAGCACTGGATTGCCATATTGGGTTCTCTCTGGGGCTCTGAGGGCTGGAGGGGATCAGCGCCATGGTCTAGGTGGTCCTGGGTACTGCCCTCAGCTCTTCCCTTTCCACCTGAAGCCCCACCCTTTACGGAACACAGAGCTGCCTCCCCACCCCCACACACCCACCTTACCCTGGGGTCCCCAGAGCCTATCGACCCTGCTGCATTTGGGAGATGAGCTCCACTATTGATCCCATCCCAAAAATACTTCACATCTTCATACCAGTCCAGTGACCTTAAATAGAAAAGACTATCTTTAGAATGGCCAAAGAGAAAATGAAAAAAGACAGGTGGGATAATGATTCAAAGTCCCAATTATATGATCAAGTAGCATTTCCTGTAGAACTCCTTATTTATCACAGGAAAAAAAAAATCAGAAGTGCTATTGAACTACATGACACTCTGTTTCTCTTGCCTTCGCTGAAGATGTCTTTTATGTTACATAAGACAATCTGACTCTTCTGAATACATCTCTAAAAATTCTAACAAAAATGGCAATACAGTGCAGCTCAGGCTGGAATTTGACACACTCAGGAGAGGACAAGTGATATTAAAATAGATTTAGCACTGAGTGGGAGCTAATCTTGATATCAGATGACATTAATAATATAACAGAATTCACTGTGCAAGTTGGCTTCAGTGGAGCTCAGCTTTCTAATTGAAACCTTCCAAGAAAATTGCACCAAGTCATCAAGGTGGTTATTTTAAACCACTGGAAACAAATCAAGGCACTGAGCAAATATCAGTGTACAGGAATCCAAAGTGGCATATTAGATTAAAGTGTTTAAATTAATGTTGACTTGGGCTTGTTTAAAAACCCAGAGGTTCTATTTTAGTACTTTTAGGATAGGGGAAGTAAAGCTAGGAGAGCAGAGCTGTAAGCAGATATTTCAGTGCCTGGGGCGAGCGAGCCTAACCCTTTGCCATTTTTTCTTAGCATTTCTCAACCCCAATTTTCCACTCCCAAGGCTTTGGGCCCTCGGTAGCTGCCCCACTTGCCCTGTCCTGGTGACAGCCCTGAGCTAGAGTTTCAGGTATAGCTATGAAGGAAAGGGAATAACAGAAATTACTTGGTATGGATTTTAAAAATATATGTTGCATCCATTTAGAATAAACAGCTTTGCATGTGTTGAAATATTAAACTCTAGAATCTTTTAACCAAAGCCTCTATTCTGTATCCTGCTACCCACTGGCTGGTTGGATAGCAATCATCTACTTTATTTCAGATACAGTGGCCATATAAAAAAATTAAATATGTTAAATGATGCTAGAATGGGGTTCTGTCTACCACAGGTAGGAGAAGAAGTAATGTACTCATTCTGCAACAACAAAGATTAAGATTAGCTATTAGGGAAAACATTTTTATAGGGATATTTAAGTACTGGAATAGGCTTTCAAGGGAGGTTATGGAATCCCCATCTTTAGAGATTTTAAAAACAAATTAGACAAACACTTGTCAAGGAAGGCCTAGGTATATTTTGTCCAGCCTCACTGCGGGGGGACTGGATGACTTTTTGAGATAATCTGATCATGTGCAGCAGACATTTTGAATCCATTTTTTAAAAAATGACACCCTCCCTCGCCCAAATGCTTTGTAAGCTGTTTTCAGTTCAAAAGTCGTATTTTCCTTCTGCCCAATGGAAAAGTTGCCCATGAAGGGGCTTGGTCAGTATAGTGAAGCAAAGATGAAAGGCAGTATTTCACAGGATTGTCTAAAACCTGAACTTTCCCAATGGACGTTTGAAGTGATAGTACTACAGAGACTTACTTTTGTAAAAATCTTTATGACTGATAATATCTAGAAAAGAAAAGCAAAGAAAAGCAAAGAAAAGCAAAGAAAATGGTATAACAGAAAGATTAATGCACCTTCTCTTGAGTAAATGATAATATCCAAAACAGCCATCACTTTCTAACTTTCACTTTTCATTCAGAAGTACACATGATCTAAGTATACTTTTAGTGTAGTGCAATGGACTAAGGATGAGGTTCCTTCTAGCCCTATATTTCAATGATTCTATGGTTACAGTGTGGGAAATTACCACTGTAAAGTTACCTTTATTTCTTTGTGGTTATTTTGTCCAAATGACAGCATTTTCTCTATTCTCACATTTCAAACAGAAAGCATTAGAAAGAATAGTATATTTATGTTCAGGCATTAATTTTCTTTTCCAGTGTTGTGTTCGGAGCTCTAAATGAAGAAAAGAGATTTAATTCCAACTAAACAACTAAAACCACAAACCGAATATTCTTCCTTTATCATTTAAGTGAATACCACAAATATTTACTCACCTAATTTGACATTAAATATATGATTCATAGAAGCAATAATGCACAACAGATGGATTGTTAACTGATACTAACTGGTTGTATGCATAAAATGCTTTGATCAGGTATTGTAAGTTTTATGGTTAAGTCATTACATGTTAATTAAAGATTAGACAACTTGTGTATTACCATTTCAGTAATAATGATAAGATGCATTTTACTGAAGTGACAAAAGTGAATGAGTTTTAAAAAAAATGTCTATTAAAATGTTCTGAGGATTCAGAGCTATAAACTCATAAAATATGCATCATCCAAAACAAAAGATTTAAATCCAATCTCTTCCAAGTTCACAATTTTTGTATTTCATAATTTCATGTGCACTTTTTTACTTTTATTTTTGCAATTTTGCATCCATTTTAAAATGTAGTTGTATTTGCATTAACAAACTCATATTTTCATATTGGAAAAGTGTGAACATAAAATTTTTCCTGAGTTTCCAATAGAATAATCATTTTTCTTTGAAAAAATCACACATTTTTATCCATTTTCATTTGGGAATGGGCCCAGTTTTGCTGCCGAGTGCTATTGATATATCCAATACAAACTAACCGACAGAAGTTAAATATCTGAGGGTATGTCTACACTACAACGTTAATTCGAACTAACTTAGTTCGAATTAGTTAATTCGAACTAAGCTAATTCGAACTAACGCGTCTAGAACTAAAAACTAGTTCGAATTAGCGTTTTGCTAATTCGAACTAGCAAGTCCACATTAAGTGGACCCTGAACCGGGCTTAAGGATGGCCGGAAGCAGTGCCGGCAGGGCATCAGAGGAGGACTTAGAGCATGGAGATGCTGTCTCAGGCTAGCCGAGGGCTGCGCTTAAAGGGACCCGACCACCACCCCGGACAGGGTGCCCCGCTTGCAAAACAGTCCTGGCTGGGAGTGCCCAGAGTGCCCACACTGGGCACATCACAGCACTCAGCCATCAAACCAGCTGCACTTGCCGCAGGCTGCCATCTGGGGAGAGAGGGCAATTGGGGGGCTGCAGGAGAGCTTCCACCCCCAGAAGCCCACAGAGCCAGCCCAGTCCTCCCCATCGGGGGCTCGTGCCTCATTCCTCCCTCACCTCCTTCCACTTACCCTTTCCTAGCTCCTTTTCTTGATGTACAAAATAAAGGATAATTGTGTTCAAAAATGGAATCTGTCTTTATTGAACAAAACTGGGGGAGACTGGGAAAAGGAGGTGGGAGAGGGGAAGAGAGAGGCTGGGAGAGGGGAGGGCAACTACAATGATCAGGGGATGGGAACAAGTCCCATATGAAGAGAGGCTAAAGAGACTGGGACTTTTCAGTTTAGAAAAGAGGAGACGGAGGGGGGACAGGATAGAGGTCTCTAAAAGCAGGAGTTGGGTGGAGAGGGTACATACAGAAAAGTTCTTCATTAGTTCCAATAAAGAAGGACTAGAGGACACCAAAGGAAAGGAATGGGTAGGAGGCTTCAAACTAGTAACAGAAAGTTGTTCTTCGCAAAGCAAAGAGTCAACCTGTGGAACTCCTTGCTGCAGGAGGCTGTGAAGGCTACAACTAGAACAGAGTTTAAAGGGACGTGAGATCAAGTCATGGAGGTTGGGTCCATGGAGTGCTATTAGCGAGAGGGTAGGAGTGGTGTCCCTGCCCAAGGTTTGTGGAAGGCTGGAGAGGGATGGCACGAGACAAATGGCTTGGTCACTGTCTTCGGTCCATCCCCTCCAAGGTCCCTAGGTGTGGCCGCTGTCGGCAGACAGGCTACTGGGCTAGATGGACCTTTGGTCTGACCCTGGACAGCCATTGTAAGCTCAGGGCTCAGGGTCGGGGGTCTCAGTGGACCCCCTTGATTTTCATGCACACCTGTTCCTGGGTGGCCAGGCTGGCAGCTCTCCTGCCCTAGACGGCCATTTTCCTGTGCCTAGTGCGGAAATCGTGGACGAGGTCCACGATGTCCGCACTAGCCCAGGCGGGTGCCTGCCTCTTGCGTTCCTGGGCAAGCTCCCGGGAGCCGCCAGCCTGGTCCCGGGAAGAGGGGGAGGGCTGGGGGACATCGGGTGGCTGGCTCAAGCCGTGCCAGGTGCAGGGTCTGCTGGCTGGGTGCTGGCAGGCTTGCACCTGGCACGGGTACCGTAGCCAGCCCGTGCCCCTTTAAGGGGTCCGGGGCCGGGAGGGGGGCAATAGAGTTTCCCTGGTGCTGGCCAGAGTGGCCACCAGGGAAAGCTGGGGAGGGCTAGCCTCCCACTAGCTCGAATTAAGGGGCTACACACCCCTTAATTCGAACTAGCTAGTTTGAACTAGGCTTAATCCTCGTAAAATGAGGTTTTCCTAGTTCGAACTAAGCGCTCCGTTAGTTCGAATTAAGTTCGAACTAGCGGAGCGCTAGTGTAGCGCCTATCAAAGTTAGTTTGAACTAACGTCCATTAGTTCGAACTTCTCTGTAGTGTAGACATACCCTGACATTCCACAAACTGCTTTAAATTACTATAGAAGGGGTGGGGAACCTCAGGCCCGCAGGCTGGATGTGGCCCCTGGCTTGCCTGGATCTGTCCCCTGAGGCTCAAAGACTGCCCCCCCAGCATTGGGGAACCCACACTGACACTGTAGCCCTCCCACTGCAGGGCTGAAGCACACAAAATCTATTAGGCTGAGCCTCTCTTCGTGCTAGAATGGGAGGGGAACGTGAGGCGTGTCTTTTTTTCCTTCCCAGTTGGGGCCACTCCTCTCTTGTGCATGGCCCTCAATTGATTTTTCTGTGAGTCAGTGGCCCCTTACCCAAAAAAGGTTCCCCATCCCTGCTCTACTGAGACAAAAAAAGAGTAAATTTATGGGAACTGCATGACCTGATGGCAGCTAATCAAATGAGCAGATAAAGAACTAAGATAAATTATTCATTGTGAAGTATTCATTCAGTTGGGGAACTTAAAAAGGTTGCATAAGTTAAATGATCCAGTGAGAGATGTCTAGATGATTTCGGTATCAGTCAATTCTTTGCTAATATATGCATGACTGAGACAAGAACAGTGTGAGATGCTTTAGGCTTTTACAAATACATTAAACAAACATTTATAATGTGGTGCACAACAATACACTATAAGGTGTCTGTGTTAATCCTGGTAATCCTTAAAAGACGGTTACCCATTTCCATAACTGGTGTTCGAAATGTATTGTTCATGTCCATTCAACATATGTGTCTGTATTAGCAGCATACGCCAGTGCTAAAAGATTTTCCCTCAGCAGTATCCATAGGGAAATGGGTCCCAGAGCCTGATGGAGTGGTGTGTATGTATGTCGCAGTATAAAGGGAGCTCACAGGTTCCTCACTCTCCAGTTCCTTCTTGCCAGAAACTCTGACAGAGGAGTAGGAGGTGAGGATGTTGAATGGACATGAGCAATACATTTCAAAGAACACCAGTTATGGAAAAGATACTTTTAAGAGAATTTTTTTGGGGGTTGTGGATATGTAAAATCTGATCCTAATGATTTTTTAAAATTCTGTGTTACTAACTGATACATGATAAATTGTATTGCATTAAGGCCAGATCTTTGCCATGTGATAGAGTTCTGGCTCTTCTGAATCAGAAGTAGAAAGTACTAGGTGTGATGATAGTTTTGTAGAATGAAACCTTATTTTTGCAAGCTCTTTGAAACATGCAGCTGTCTACAAACCCTGAAGCCATGTGTTAATTTGTTCTCGGGCTTCTACTCTTTGAATTTTGTTATATGTGTGTGTGTGTTTGTTTTGTTTTATTTTGCTTTTATTGGTAGTGAACATCCACAGACTACCGCAAGATTGTTATTGCACATAAGAAATTTCAACCTGCCCTAAAGAAAATTCAACCTGCCCAAGAATAGAAAATATGAGAGGGAACACTGCCATCCTGCTGAAGTAATTGCTACAAAGAAAGCCACCTTTACAGACAGGAAAGAATGGGAACAGGATGCCAGCACCTCAAACAGGGGACCCATCAGGCAAGATAAAACCAGATTAAGGTCCTACTATGAAAAAGGAAGTGAAATCTGCAGAAAAAGACTCTGAAGGCCCCTCAAGAACTTGTCTGTCAGGTCTTTGGAGAATACAGATTCTCTCTGAAAGGGAAGGTGAAAAGCTGAGATTGCAGCTAAGTGGACCTTGATCAATTCCAAAGCTAGATCTGAGTACTTCAGGTTGAGATAGTCCGATATCATCTTCAGAGGGGCTTTAATGCCATTTACACTGCCCAGACTGAGAATCCCATTTACACTGCCCAGACTGAGAATCAGATCCATTTCACCATGTAGGTAAACCTTGTAGAGGGCTTCCTGTTCCCCAAGGGGACCTGCCTCACTCCCAATGAGCATGCCTGTTCCTGAAAGTTTGATCACTGAGCATCCATATCATGAAGTGGAGAGACTGAAGGTTCAGGTGCAGCACATGGTCCTTGTCCTGTGATAGAAGGCTGGAAGCAGCTACAGTTGCTGCTCCAGAAGATGAGGATTACCCATGCCAAATCCTGCTTGATCTTCTGCAAGATCTAGCCAATCAGAGGAAAGGGCAGGAAGTCATACATAAACCCCCTTCCTCCCCTCCCCCGCTCTGACCAAGGGAAGAAGAAGACAAATGGGAGGGTCCTCCAGCCCCTGTCTGGAGCAGAATTGAGAAGATTTTGCATTCTGCTTGGTTGCAAAGAAATCAGCTTGGGGAGATCCTCACACTTGGAAGTATCTGCAAGTCACCTCGAAAGCAAAGGAAAGGAAAGGAAAGGAAAGGAAAGGAAAGGAAAGGAAAGGAAAGGAAAGGAAAGGAAAGGAAAGGAAAAAGGTCAGAGATGGGACTATGACATCAATGCTAATTAAATCAGAATGGATGTGGCTCATCTCCAACAGTGAGAAAGTGAGAATACCTGAATGGTAAATTACCAATTGTAATGCAAGAACTACGCCATGTATTTATTTAGACTTTAGTGCAGGGTGTCAAATTTGCACATGAATTCCAGCTCAGCAGTTTCTCTCTGTAGTCTTTTTGAAGTTTTTTCTATCTGAGAATGGCAAGTGCAAGTCTGAAACTGTGTGCAGTGAAAGATAAAAAGATATCTTTTAAAAAGTGGAAGTCAAGTCTTAGTGAGGAAAATAGAAAGGACCATATACTTTGTCAAATTAAGTGTAAAAATATAAGAAAGGCCAAAAAAACAGTTTGAAAACAGCTAGCCAAACCCTGAAAAAGTAATAGTAAAATGTTTTTTAAGTACATCAGAAGCAGGAAGCCGACTACACAACCAGTAGGATCCCTGGACGATCGAGATGCTAAAGGAGCACTCAAAGATAATAAAGTCATAGTGGAGAAGCTAAATGAATTCTTTGCTTCAGTCTTCATGGCTGAAGATATTGTGGACGTTCCCAGATCTGAGCCATTCATTTTAGGTGACAAATCTGAGGAATTATCCCAGAGTGAGGTGTCATTAGAGGAGGTTTTGGAAGAAATTGATAAACTTAACAGTAACAAGTCATCGGGACCAGATGACATTCACCCAAGAGTTCTGAAAGAACTCAAATGTGAAATTGTGGAACTGTGGTTTGTAACCTGTCCCTTAAATCAGCTTCCGTACCTAATGATTGGAAGATAGCTAACGTGACACCAATATTTAAAAAGGGCTCTGGAGATGATCCTGGCAATTACAGACCAATAAGACTAAAGTCAGTACCAGGCAAATTAGTTGAAACTATAGTAAAGATTAAAATTGTCTGATACATGGTTGAATATAATTTGTCAGGGGAAAGTCAACATGGTTTCTGTAAAGGGAAATCATGCCTCGCTAATCTGCTAGAGTTCTTTGATGGGGTAAACAAATATGGTGATAAGGTGGATCCAGTGGATATAGTATACTTAGATTTCCAGAAAGCCTTTGACAAGGTCCCTCACCAAATGATCTTAAGTAAAGTAAGTTGTCATGGGATAAAAAGGAAAGTCCTTTTGTGGATTGATAACTGGTTAAAAGACAGGAAATAAAGTGTAGAAATAAATGGTAAGTTTTCCAAGTGGAGAGAGGTAATTAGTGGGGTCCCCCAATGGTCTTTCCTGGGACCAACCCTATTCAACTTATTTATAAATGATCTAGAGAAAGAGGTAAAAAGTGAGGTGGCAAAATTTGCAGATGATACCAGACTGCTAAAAATAGGTAAGATGAAAGCAGACTGTGAAGAGCTTCAAAAAGATTGCACCAAACTAAGTGATTGGGCAACAAAATGGCAAATGAAATTTGATGTTGATAAATGTAAAGTAATGCACATTGGAAAAAATAATCCCAACTATACATAAAATACAATGGGGGCAGGCTGTGTCCAGACTCAAGGGTATTTTTGAAAAAAGTAGCCTTTTTTTGAAAAAACTTCACCTGCATCTAGACTACAGCCGCGTTCTTTCGAAATTAAATCGAAAGAATGGGGCTTTTCTTTCGACGGCAGAAAACCTCATTTCACAAGGAAGAACGCCTTTTTTCGAAAGTGCTCTTTCGAAAAAAGGCATTCTTGAATGCAAACAGGGCTTTTTCGAAAGAGAGCATCCAGACTGTGCTTTTTCGAAAGTACTGCTTGCAGTCTAGACGCTCTTTTTCAAAAGAGGCTTTTTTGAAAGTATCTTTTGAAAAAGCCTCTTTCGAAAGAGGCTTGCAGTCTAGACATAGCCTCAGTGTGCAGTGGCAGTCAAAAAAAAAAAAAGCAAATAGAATGTTAGGAGTCATTTAAAAAGGGATAGAGAATAAGACAGAAAATATTTTATTCCCTTTATATAAAACCATGGCACGCCCACATCTTGAATACTGCGTATAGATGTGGTTGCCTCATCTCAAAAAAGATATATTGACATTAAAGGTTCTGAAAAGGTCAACAAAAATTATTAGAGGTTTGGAATGGGTCCCTTCTGAAGAGAGATGAAAAAGACTTGGACTTTTCAGCTTAAAGAAGAGGAGGCTAAGGGGGAATATGATCTAGGTCTAGAAAATCATGCCTGGTATGAAAAAAGTGAATAAGGAAAAGTTATTTACTTATTCCCAAAATATAAGAACTAGGGTTCATCAAATGAAATTTATATATAGCAGGTTTAAAACAAACAAAAGAAAGTTTTTATTCATGCAGCGCACAATCAACCTGTGGAACTCCTTGCCAGAGGATGCAGTGAAGGCAAGAACTTTAACAAGGTTAAAAATAGAGCTAGATAGATTCATGAAGGTTAGGTCCATCAATTGCTATTAGCTAGGATGGGTAGAAATAGTATCCGAAGACTCTGTTTCTCTGTAGGTGGGTGACAAGGGATGGATCACCTGTTGTGATCCCTCCCTCTGGGGCATCTGGTATTGAGCACTGTTGGCAGACAGGATACTAGGCTAGATGGACTTTTGGTCTGACCCAGTATGGCCATTCTTATGCTCACCCACTAACTTTTGGATGTGAAGGGAGCTAATTAGCCAGGTGTGAGAGTCAAACACAGACTGCAAGTACTTTCTCCTCATTCCCTGGTAGTTCAGGGAATGGGATGAAAAGCAAGTCATGTCCTAGAGCGCAAGACTGCTACCCCCCTATCCTCCCAAAATGGCAGCTTTGGAACCGGCCTGTCTCCCAAGGTCTGTGAAAGTGATGGATCATCATCTATTTATGTTGTAGATCCCTGATAGTGTGTAGGAGAAGTTTTAGCTTGGGTCTGTAATAAAATCAATGGGAGCTTTGCCATCAACATAAATGAGATCAGGTTCAGGACCTAAAAATGTGTGATACTTTCCTGATTAATTCTAAGCTTTTTAATTTTAATATCTAATTCCTCTAATGCAAAGTGGGAAGCATGTTAATAATTTGCTGGAATAAGTTTTAGTCAGATGTTTATACCACACACATTGTCACAGTATCTGAGCACCTTGCATGTGCATTAAGCAACCTGATAAAATCTGTCACATGATGTTCATTCTCTCTCTTATCCTGTCCCTATGGGTGGAATTGTATATCTAGCCCAGAGTTTTGGCAATGTTTTTGTTTTGGGTTGAGATGTATACTATTTTTTTTAATATATCTTGTGGGAAGGTGGGGATGTAGTTTCATAAACAATTCTTCTCTGGGATAAGATAAATGTGCTTTCCCATGTATTGTTATTGGCCACTGTACTGGTCACTGGCTGGAGGGAGGCCAAGCTGCCTCAATACACAATGTACTGACCAGTTAGTAGGCCGAGGGAGCCTGGTCACAGTCTAAGAGCTCTGACCTTTGGCCTAGCAAAACAGCAGTCTAGTGTCCTGGACCTTGCTCAGGGTGAGATTAGCAGAAGTGTTGGGGCTCTGGCCAATGTGCAGAGCAGCAGTTCATAGGCACAGCCCTTGCTCAAGGCAGGGCAAACAACATAAAGGTTCAGGCCTTCTTCAGATCTAGCAATAGTTCAATGATCCAGCCCTAGCTCAGGGCAGGGTCTGCAAACAGTTAAGGGCTCAAACCTCTCTGTGGGCTGAGCAGTGGTTTATAAAGCTGCTCTCTTGGTCAGGGAGGGGCAACAAACAAACAGTTTACGAACAACAGTCTAAGCAGTCTAAGGGCTCAGACCTGTCTGAAGGCAGAGCAGAGACCAGTCCTCCTTTCTCTGGTGGAGAGCCGACAGACACAGGGGGGGTTACCACAACAGGGGAAACCTGACACCCAAGGTGAGGGGTGCTGGTAGAGGAGGAACACAGGTCCACTCGCTCCACTGTGTCCCAGCCCAGGCCCGAAGAATGGCAGTGCAGGCTGCCACTGGGTCAGCAAGGATCCTGGCTGCAACACTCTGACCAGATCACTAGGTCAGCAGGAATCCTGATCACAAAGCATCGCCCAATTGAATGCCATGTCCTCAGCTGACTCAGTGTTGGCTGTCCCTGGGTTGTTTTCTGGTTCCCCCTATGGGCCTTCCTGGCTCAACCTCTGCTCCTCAGGGTCTGCCAGGGACACTGGCACTGGTAGAGTGTCCATAGGCTCTGGCTTCAGGTAACACCAACGTCTGGGTGGCACCCATCTCTTAGGCCTGGGCATCCAGGCTAGTCTTCTGGGCCTGGCAATGAATGAGGAGGCATGGGCCAGTCTTCAGGGCCCCTGATGGCCCAATCCAGTCTTCCCTCTTGGGAGTGCCTTCCTCCTTGGGAGCTCGGGCAGAGCAGCTGGCTTGCTGGGCTCTAACTGAGCTCTGAACCCCTGCTTTTATAGTTCTAGCACTGTTCTTCTGCTTTGTATGGAGGGCAGGGAGGCTGGGTTGCTCTGGCACTGCCAACCAGGGGGCCTTAGATATCATTTCTCCTGCCCGGTCAGTGGGAGACCAAGCTGATTCACTACATTTCCCCCTCCTCAAGTCCAGTCTCAGCTGGATTCTGGCTCTTCCTCTGGGCAGAAGAAAAAGTCTGTATTCAAATGTTTCTTATCTCCTCAGGCATATTGCTGCAGCATTAGGTACCAGCGGGTGAGGCAGCTATTGCTGTCTTTCATCCAGGGTAGCCACTGCAGAGGGGCATGGTCCAACATAAGGACAAAGGGAGCACCTAATAAATAATAGCAGAGGACCCCAATGGCCCATTTTACATCGTGGACTTCCTTTTCAGTTGTGGAGTATTTGCACTCCCGAGGGAACAACTTCCTACTCTTGCCCCCAACCATACCTCTGAGGCATCTGTCTGTAACAAATATTTCCTATCAAAAGCCAGACTAAAAAGTAAACGTTCCAGTGTCAGGACCCTCTTCACCAGTTCAGCAGATCTTTCAGGGGTTGTTCTTCAGGACTGAGGTGATGGGGGTTGAAATGGTTGCAAATTGGAGGACAAAGCACGAATAATAGCATGCCAAGCCAAGAAATTGCTAGATCTGATATTTGGTCTTTGGGGCCAGCCAGTCCTCCAACACTTGAACCTTCCCAATAAGGGGCCAGACCTTTCCTGGCCCAGGGCATAGCCCAGATAGGTTATTTCCTGCCATCCAATTCAACATTTTTGGGGGTTGGCCATAAGTCCAGCCAGCTGTAAAATTTGAAGACAGGGACTACCTGCCTTAGGAGAGTGCACCAATCCTTGCTGTATACCACCACATCATCCAGCTAGGTCGCTGCGTACTCTATGCGGGTGCTTAGGAGGTGGTCCATTAGTCACTGAATGGTCTCTGATGCACTATGTAAACCAAAAAGCATCCAGCCAAAATGATAGAGTCCAAAAAGAATGGCAAATGCGGTCTTCTCTCTAGATTGCAGGTAAAGGGGGATCTGCCAATACCCCTTGGATAGGTTGAGTATTGTAATATACTTGGCTATCCCCAACTGATCCAGCAGTTTGTCAATTCGGGGCATCAGGTAGGTGTTGAACTTTGAAATCACGTTTACCTTACAGAAATCAATAAAGAAATGGAGGATCCCATCAGGTTTTGGTACCAGTACGATGGGGCTTTGCCTCTCACTCTGGGAGGGCTCTCTCACTCCCAATTCCAGCATGATCTGGATTTCTTTCTGTACTGCTTCTTGTCTATGCGAGGGAAGCAGATGAGTTGCTTCTCTGACCACTGTCCCAGGGGTCATTTGGATTTTGTGATAGATGACTGTTGTGTATCCAGGACAGGCAGTAAATAGCCCCCAAAAAGTCTTCAGCAGGCAGTGAACCTCCTCCCGCTGTTGGAGGGAGAGGATGGTGCCTAGCACCGATTCTTCTGCCATGTACGAGGTGTCCATGTCTGTTACCTGGGGCCCCAACCCTGGATCTGGAGGATGAGGGGTAATCATTAGTGCTTCTCGTACTTGCCAAGGCTTTAAATGTTGATGTGGTATATTTGCTTCTTGCATTGGTGGTCAGGCTGATAGATCTCATTCGTAACGGAACAGACCTGGCAAATTACCTCATGGGACCCTCGCCAGTATGCAAGGAGCTTAGATTCATCTGATGGTAAAAGCAATAATACCTTCTCACCTGGATGGCAGGTGTTCCCTATTCCTGTATGTAGGATACATATATAGATCAGCTGTCTATATTTTTAAGCCCCACATTTAAAAAAAAACAGAACTTACTAAGTTAAATGTCTGCCAATGCTTTCAGAGAGCAACAGACAATAGTTCCATATTAAGTCTTGCAGCGTCAAAAATTATTGGCTTCTCAAATTTTTCACAGGAACCAAAAGCCAGCGGGGTATTACTATTTAAATTAAATACAAAAATTTATATCATTAATGCTATCATTTTAAGGTCCCAAAGTCAGGAAATGCAGTGTGAAGAGTCGCATATTAATCTTAATTTATGCATATTGCACATAGAGGGTTCAAATTTGATCTTACATACACAGTCACATCATCCCAATTGAAGAAAACAGGGATCATATAAGCAGATCTGAGAACAGAATTAAGGGAGAACAGCGACTGGGGAAAGGAGGAAGGGAAAGATAGACAGACAGGGTATATCTAGACTACACCTCTCTGTTGACAGAGATGTAGATTAGGCACGTCGAAATTGCTAATGAAGCAGGGATTTAAATATCCCGCGCTTCATTAGCATAAACACGGCCGCAGCTTTTTTTTTCGAAACGGAGTTTTTTTGAAAAAAAAAAAAAAAAGGCAGTCTATATGGCAGTATAGATGGGGATCTGTCGAAAAATAAACCCATTTCTTGAGGAATACAGGACCTGTCAAAAAGGGGTTCATTTTTTGACAGATCCCCGTCTAGACTGCCATTTTTTTTGAAAAAGCTCTGTTTCGAAAAAAAGCAGCAGCCATGTTTATGCTAATGAAGCACGGGATATTTAAATCCCTGCTTCATTAGCAATTACGACATGCCTAATCTATGTGTTTCTGTCAACAGGTCGAGAGGTGTAGTTTAGAAAGCCACACAGACTACAACTCCTATGAGGAAATGCACCATAACAGAGAAATGGAACTTAATATTGAATTGAATAGAAGTGAAATGTTTTAGGTGAGTACTGTACAACAAACTGAAATATTTCAACGCACATCAAACTGACTTGCAATAAAATATTTTTCTTAGATTTTTCCAATATAATATTGAAAAACATCAGTAAAAGTGAAATTTTCTGTGACAGATTTTGATTTTACAGAAACTGACTTTTCTGTCAAAAAATATTATATGGAAAATTCATGAAAAGCTGAACCCATAATATCTGTTTGAAATGTTAGGACAATCTGTGCTTACGCCTAGAGGCTTCCTGTAAGACCCCTCTGCTCCCTTCAGTTCACTGTTATTTGTAATCTGGACTGGAGACTAGTATTCTGGGAGAACTAGCTTGTACAATTTAGACATATGAGTTGTGTGCAAGGAAGAAGTCCTTATCTTTTGACACCAGAAAAAGTGTTTATTTTCTCTATCTTTGTATAACAAAGGAAATCATCATCATAATCAATCATCATCAACAACCATGGGCTCAACACCTGTTGGCGTCTAATGCCTCTCTCACTATTTCCTTCTATCTTTTCCTGTCCAGTGTGGAGTGGCTTACCGGTAGTTTCTGTAGACTAGCTCTTCATCAATCTACTATATCATCTACCCATTCCTTGTGGGGTCTGCCTCTCCTATTCGGACCATCCATTATGCCGAATACCAAGGTTTTAACTATTCACTCGTCGTTCATTCTGCAGATATGCCTGAATAGCTGTAATTTCCATTGTGTAACCTTCTGCAGTAGGTTCTCTTTTGGCTGTATCTTCCTATGTAATTCCTCACTGGTGACCTTCTGCATCCATCCTATTCTCAGGATCTTTCTATAACATTTTAAACCCAGGCCTGAAATCAGTCTGTAGTCATTAATTGTTAAACACAGATAGCTAATGACTGATAACTAAGGGTATGTCTACACTACAGCACTAATTCGAACTAACTTAGATCGAATTAGTTAATTCGAACTAAGCTAATTTGAACTAACAGATCCAGACTAAAAAACTAGTTCGAATTAGTGCTTTGCTAATTTGAATTAGCATGTCCACATTAAGTGGACCCTGAACCGGGCTTAAGGATGGCCGGAAGCAGTGCCGGCAGGGCATCAGAGGAGGACTTAGAGCGTGGAGATGCTGTCTTAGGATAGCCGAGGGCTGTGCTTAAAGGGTCCTGACCCCAACCCCGGACAGACAGTTCTCAGGGGTGCCCCGCTTGCAAAGCAGTCCTGGCTTGGATTGCCCGGACTACCCACACAGGGCACATCACACCACTTGACCATCAGCCCGGCTGCACTTGCCGCAGGCTGCCATCTGGGCAGAGGGGGCAATTGGGGGGCTGCAGGAGAGCTTCCACCCCAAGAAGCCCGCAGAGCCAGCCCAGTCCTCCCCATCGGGGGCTCGTACCCCATTCCTCCCTCACCTCCTTCCACTTACCCTTCCCTAGCCCCTCTTCTTGATGTACAAAATAAAGATAACGTGTCTTCCAAAATGGAATCTGTCTTTATTGAACAAAACTGGGGGAGACTGGGAAAAGGAGGTGGGAAAGGGGAAGAGAGAGGTTGGGAGAGGGGAAGGCAGCTAAAATGATCAGGGGTTGGGAACAGGTCCCATATGAAGAGAGGCTAAAGACACTGGGACTTTTCAGCTTAGAAAAGAGGAGACTGAGGGGGGATGGGATAGAGGTCTCTAAAAGCATGAGTGGGGTGGAGAGGGTGCGTACAGAAAAGTTCTTCATTAGTTCCCATAAAGAAGGACTAGAGGACACCAAAGGAAAGGAATGGGTAGCAGGCTTCAAACTAGTAACAGAAAGTTGTTCTTCACAAAGCAAAGAGTCAACCTGTGGAACTCCTTGCTGCAGGAGGCTGTGAAGGCTAGAACTAGAACAGAGTTTAAAGGAAAGTAAGATCAAGTCATGGAGGCTGGGTCCATGGAGTGGTATTAGCCAGGGGGTAGGAGTGGTGTCCCTGCCCAAGGTTTGTGGAAGGCTGGAGAGGGATAGCACGAGACAAATGGCTTGGTCACTGTCTTCGGTCCATCCCCTCCAGGGTCCCTAGGGTTGGCTGCTGTCGGCAGACAGGCTACTGGGCTAGATGGACCTTTGGTCTGACCCAGGACGGCCATTGTAAGCTCAGGGCTCAGGGTCGGGGGTCTCAGTAGACCCCCTTGATTCTCTTGCACACCTGCTCCTGGGTGGCCAGGCTGGCAGCTCTCCTGCCCTAGACGGCCACTTTCCTGTGCCTAGTGAGGAGATTGTGGACAAGGTCCACGATGTCTGCACTAGCCCAGGCGGGAGCCCGCCTCTTGCGGTCCCGGGCAAGCTCCCAGGAGCCGCCAGCCTGGTTCCGGGAAGAGAGGGAGGGCTGGGGGCATCGGTTGGGTGGCTCGATCCGTGCCAGGTGCAGGGTCTGCTGGCTGGGTGCTGGCAGGCTTGCGCCTGGCACGGGCACCGTAGCCAACCCGTGCCCCTTTAAGCGGTCCGGGGCTGGGAGGGGGGCAGAAGAGTTTCCCTGGTGTTGGCCAGAGTGGCCACCAGGGAAACCTGGGGAGGGCTAGCCTCCCACTAGTTCAAATTAAGGGTCTACACACCCCTTAATTCGAACTAGCTAGTTCGAACTAGGCTTAATCCTCGTAAAATTAGGTTTTCCTAGTTCGAACTAAGCGCTTCGTTAGTTCGAATTAAATTCGAACTAACGGAGCGCTAGTGTAGCGCCTATGAAAGTTAGTTCGAACTAACGTCTGTTAGTTCGAACTAACTTTGTAGTGTAGACATACCCTAATTAATTGAGCAAGTATAAGGGTTCATCATTCAGAATCATTTGTTGATTTTTATGTGAACATATTTCAACCTATGTATTTGCTTGCAAATTGTTTGTTGTGTTCTTTGATAACCTGCAGTTTAATACTCAATCTGTCTGATGAATCTCTTTAGTTCCATGGTATTATTTGTTTTCCTCTGAATGGGTGATTGTAGTCTCTGAAAAGGGAAAATTGTTTGAATAGGTCACTCTTGCATGTAAGTGTTCACTAGTTATTTATGTAAACAAAATCAGTTGCCAATGAAAGGTAGTTGAGTAAACTTGATCCAAGAAATGTTAACAGAATTTTTTCATCATTTGCCCAAAGATGGACTACCAGGGGTTAAATTCTCTTTGCCACATTTCTGCTTCTTCCAGGCCTGGATGACCTGTGGTGTGGAAAACAGCAGGTCAGATGCAGTTAGAATAGAACATTATTTGCACTGCCCTTGTTTTTATTTAGAAATTTGGCTTTCCAGTTAATTCCTAAAGTCTCTTGAAAACAGGTGTGTTTTAGCACAAAGCTGATGGGTTCTACTGTATCTATGGCAACCCTGGTCTCAGACCATTTTTATTTTATCTAAAGAAATAGGCTGGCTTCCTGAAGATAAGTAAATTGTTGTTCTGAGCTGCTAAAGAGCTCTGGTAATAAAAATACTACTGAATACCGCTAATGATTTTGCATGAAATAACATGAATTATATATCGGCAAATCATTATTTGCCAGCCTAATTATAGATTTTTTTATAGAGGAACACAAGAAAGAGCATAAAATTGGACCTCGTTACCTATTCCAGTCATTATTTCTGGCATTCTTCTTTTGTTAATCATGTCCATATATTCTATTGTCTGACCCCTGAAATAATGAACTGGCATTAAAATTTGTAAATTAGATCTGATGTGTTAATGTTCCCAAACAGAACAATACATTTAAATAATGTAGCTTCTTTAAAGAAGAAAAAGTTAATTTTGAAGGCAGTTTTATTTTTTCTTTATCTGGCTTTGTATTTGTTATATCCCCTTTGTTTTCCTTGATTTCTTCTCTGCATTTATATGCCCATCACTGCTATGTTTGGTTATGGAAAGAAAGGGACTCTTTTAAGTCTTCTAAAACTTAGAGATGTTCAAAGGACACAAGCATCTTGTTATCTGATGCATACAGCTGCATTAGACTCCTTTCTAAAGTTATTATCACAAATGCCTTTACATACAGAAATTAGAGGAAAGGATATATGCAGAGAAGATGTTGAAAGAAGATACAGTAAAAGGCATTACCTCACCCACCTTGTCTAGTCTGCTTTCCTTAAAAAAATGCCCCACATATTGAAATGTTGTTTGACTGGCACTGTTTACCATTCAAGTGGTGGACAAAGCCTACCTCACTACCCTTTACCTGGACTTCTAGGTACCGATATTTATCCATATAAGCACTCTCAGGCTACGTCTACAGTGGCATGATTTTCCGGAAATGCTTTTATCTGAAAAGTTTTCCATTAAAAGCATTTTCAAAAAATCGCGTCTAGATCGGCAGGACGCTTTTCCACAAAAGCACTCTTTGTGGAAAAGCGTCCGTGGCCAATCTAGACGCGCTTTTCTGCAAAAAAGCCCCGATCATCATTTTCGCAATCAGGGCTTTTTTGCGGAAAACAAATCTCTGCTGTCTACACTGGCCCTTTTGCGCAAAAGTTTTTCGGAAAAAGACTTTTGCCCGAACGGGAGCAGCATAGTATTTCCGCAAAAGCACTGTCAATCTTACATGAGATCGTCAGTGCTTTTGCGGAAATTCAAGAGGCCAATGTAGACAGCTGGCAAGTTTTTTTGCAAAAGCAGCTGATTTTGTGGAAAAACTTGCCAGTCTAGACACAGCCTCAGGGTATGTCTACACTGCAATGCTATTTTGGGATACCAGAGATATCACGAAATAGCTACCCTGTGTCTTTTGAATGTGTCCACTATTTCACAATATAGCGGTCGCGCTAATTCACCACCCCTGTAAACCTCATTCTATGAGGAGTAAGGGTTCGCTCGAACTACTGCTTTTTTTTTTTAAATTTGGTGCTGTGTAGATAACACCAACTTTCAAAATAGCCAATTTCAAAATAGACTCACAATAAGATACGCAATTTGCATAGTGCAAATTGCGTATCTTATTTTGAGTTTCAGGTGCTGTGTAGATGCACCCTCAGAAATAGTAACAATAATAAAAAAGACACCTATCGACAGCAAAAAGATGTCACAATTCAGTTAAAGATTAATAGAATTCTCCTCCACGTCTTAGAATCAAATTTTCCAAGGATCACTGTTCAAAGGTTGGTATGCAGTGTTGTAGCTGTGTCAGTCGCAGGATATTAGAGACAAGTCTGGGTGACAGGACCTGAAGAAGAGCTCTGTGTAAGCTTCAAAGCTAGTCTCACTCACAAAAGCTGGTCCAGTGAAAGGTATTACTTCATCCACTTTGTCTATTTTGTCCCTCAGAAAGGAGGAAGTGCCAACCTATAAAGATCAGCCTGGTTAAAATAGGATCATTTTGTTATTTTGAAATAATGTCAATTATTCTGAAATAACACTGCTGTATAGATGTGCCTAGACTACATGGCTCCATCGACGGAGCCATGTAGACGAGTTTACTAGACATAGCAAAATTAAGCGGCAATTTAAATAATCGCCGCTTCATTTACATCAAAATTGCCGCCGCGCTGTGCCAACGATCAGCTTCCCTTGTCGACTGCGGAGCATCCAGACTGCCTGCTGTGCTGAATCAGCTGATCATCAGCACAGCACGGTGGCCATTTTTACGTAAACAAAGCAGCGATTATTTAAATCGCCGCTTCATTTTGCTATGTCTAGTAAACTCATTTACATGGCTCCGTTGACAGACCCATGTAGTCTCGACATACCCTTAGAGACTAACATATACATATATATATGTTTTGCCCATGAAAGCCCATGATACTATGTATATTTTTGTTAGTCTCTAAGGTGCCAAAGGACCACTTGTTGATTTTAAAGTTATTTTTTGTTTCTTTAGTGGTGACTCACCTGTATTACACATGCTCTTGTAAATTTCGCACCTTAACTGTGATTCTTCAGAGTTCTAACACAGAACTGCATCTCATTTTTTTTCTGCAAAAAGCAATATATGTGTGTAGCAATGGGGAGAAGGAATGAAGATAAATTCCATTTTTTCAGTGATTGGCTGGTCCTGATTTGATGTGATATCTGAAAGTTTCCCACTCATTGAGAATTAGAAGTCTGTAAAATGGTGCAGGAAGAAAATGATCAAATTTGTACTTGGTAGATGAGCACTGTAAACTAAATCATGCCATTGCACTTGTGAGCAGTTAGCATTTAGGGTAAAACGATATGACCACATGCACATAGAGATTGATAATCAGGTTCAGTCAACTCTTCATAAAGTGCTTTCACAAAAAAATATGAGTCTAAGAACATGATTCATTATTAACAATACACAGTTTTCCAAATCAGCACACAGCACATTTGCATTGACAATTGCAATTTTTTGCCTTTATTGAATCCAGAATTGCTTGCTTGTTGATGTATGTATCTATGTATCTATGCATTCATTTATTTTAGTTCAAGGGAAAACTAGTCCTGTCATCAATCTTACTCAAAAACAAACCTCGGGCTCTTTAGAATGGAGTTAAGATCAAAGGAACATCTGAAAGTATGATAGATTTTATGGATTAAATCAAGACTTGGCCAAACTCAGGAATGAGGAAAGTTCTCTTTTTATGGAATCCTTTTCTACTTTCTTGTTTGTCATTAAATAAATAAACTCCACTGCCTTGTGACTGAAGCTCAGTCACAACCTACTGAATAAGGTGCAAAAAGTATTGAAGGAAAAGAGTACATACAGGCAAACTTTGTCACTTTCATCTTACATGTTTATGATATGATTGTAAATTATGCTCTTTTGAAGTTAAATATAGAAGTGGAGTCATAAAGTTAGGTGTTCATTAAAATATTACCGGTGCTGACAAGTGAGTCTTTTTTTTAAAATATATCATGCTTGGTATATACTTATTCATTGTGAATGTGGTTTCTTTTATTGATGTGCTATCTTATTTAATTTGATGAAAAACCTTGTTATAATGAATTCCATTAGAAGTAAATATTTACCATGTGGGAAAGAAAAAAGAATCATAGAATCATGGTCATTGAGTCCAACCCCCTGACCAAAGCAGGACCAACCCACTAATTTATCCCAGTGAGGGCTTTGTCAAGCCAGGATTTAAAAACCTCTAGGAATGGAAATTCTGCCACTTCCCTAGGAAACTTATTCAAGGGCTTCACCACCCTCTAATAAAATAGTTTTTTTCTTCTCAGCTGGCGATTGACTCTAAGTGCGGTGCTCCCTTGCAGGGCAGAGGCAGGGAGCAAGAGACTTTACATATTCCCACTCTTCAGGCCCTGGTTGACCTGGGGACAGGAAGGAGGAGCATGCAAAGTCTCCTCCCACTGCCAAGGGCATGGGTACCTAGAGGGAATCTAGAGGGAAGAACTGGTGGTTCTCTTCGGGGGAGGGGAAAGACTTTGTGCATCCCCTCACGCCCAAACCAATCAGGGTCTGTAGGTGGGGAAGCACAGAAGTGTCCTAGTCCTGCCCCTTCCTCCTGAAGCCCTACCTCTTCTGGGGTGGTACAGGGTCACTTCAAAAATTTCTGAAGTGGCCCTTGGTCAAAAATTATTATCCACCCCTGCTCTGGACCCTATCCCTACCCTCCAATGTTTCTACCTCTTCTCTTAGTTTAGTGTCATCTGCGAACTTGCTTAGGTGCAATCAATCCCCTCATGTAGGTCATTCATAAAGATGTTGAACAAAACCAGCCCTAGAAACAACCCAGGGGGCACTCCGCTTGATACTGACTGCGAGCCATTGATCACTACCCATTGAGCCCAACAATGTAGCCAGCTTTCCATCCACCTTACTGTCCATTTATCCAGTCCATACTTCCTTAACTTGTTGGCAAGAATGCTATGGGGACTGTATCAGCACCCTTGGATGCATTAGATCCAGCCCCATGGATTTGTGTATGTCCAATTTTTCTAAATAATTCTTAACCTGTTCTTTCTTCACTGAGAGCTGTCCACCTCCTTCCCATTTGGCATTGCCTAGTGCAATAGTCCGGGAGCTGACCTTGTCTGTGAAGACGGGCCAAAAAAAAAAAAAAAAAAAAAAATTCAGCTTTTCCCACATCATCTGTCACTAGGTTGTCTTCCTCACCTAGTAAGGGTCCCATAGCCTCCCTGATCACCCTCTTATTGCTAACATGCTTATTGAAACCTCTCTTGTTACCCTTCACATCCCTTGCAAGCTGCAATTTCAGTTGAGCTTTGGCCTTCCTGATTACACCCCTGCATGCTCGAGAAATATATGTTCATTCTTCCCTATTCATCTGTCCAAGTTTCCACTTTTTCTCACTTTCCTTTTTGTGTTTAAAGTCACCAAGGATTCCACCGTTAAGCCAAGTTGGTCTACCATATTTGTTTTTCTTACTGCACATTGGGATGGTTTGTTCCTTCAATGAGTCTTCTTTGAAATAGAGCCAGCTTTCATGGATCCCTTGCCCCTTCATGTTAGCATCCCAGGAGATCCTGCCTATCAGTTCCCTGAGGGAGTCAGAGCCTGCTTTTCTGTAGTCCAGGGTCTATATTTTGCTGCTCTTGTTTCTTCCTGTAGTCATGATCCTGAAATTGACCATCTCATGTTCAGTGCTTGCCAGGTTGCCTCCCACATCCACTTACCCTACTAAGTCCTCCCTGTTAGTGAGAAGCAGCCCCTAGTTGGTTCCTTGAGCACTTGTGCCAGGAAGTTGTCCCCAACATTCTCCAAGAACTTCCTGGATTGTCCATGTACTGCTGTATTGGTCACCCAGCAGATGTCAGGGTGCTCCATGAGAGTCAGGGCCTGGAATCTGGAATCTGGAATCTATTGTGATTTTTCTATGATAGTACCTGCACGTAATATTATGTTTTATAAAATTTACTAGATGGTCCAATATAGCCTGGTCATTATATATATATATTTTTTTTTTCAGAAGTATTACTGTTGTTTACATAGAAGACACAAGGTAATAAAGGTGAAATTAACCATATGGGAGAAAGCAATGTTTTATTTGTGGTTCAAAATCATAACTTTGATCTATCATGATCCTTTGAATCATCAGTAGTGAAAAATGGGGCATGTGTCTTGTATCTGAATTTATAAGATACACAAAGCACCAAATAGCAGATGTTTCTTAAAATAAGCAACTTTAAAATAAGAGTCACTTTCTATCTTACCATTATTTTTACCCTAGCATCCACTTTTCTAATGCCCTTTCTTATGACAGTCTAATTTTTTAAACATTGTAGTTTAGCTGCCGACATGCAATTAGAGGCAATCTTAATTTCATTGTTCAAGAAAGTGAAATGCTGGAGCAAAAGGTCACTATGAAAGAGCTTTGAGGGGAAATTCTGTCTGGAAGTATTCAATATGAAAAAAATATCATGCAGTCTTATATGTTTTCTCCACAACTAGTATTTTGCATCTGAGACCAACTGAAATTAAATACGTGATTTTTTTTTGGGGAGGATAAAGAATGAGAAAAAAATCGTAAACATACAAATGGTCTGGTCTGGTATTGACTCTGTTGACAATCTATTTCAGAAATCTGGAAAACATAATGCATTGAAGAATCATAGAATATAGGAAAAGTTTTAACCTACTTAATTTTTTTTCCATAAGAAAAAGCTTTTAACTAAGTTTTTTTGTCCCTTTTTTCTGTTTGGGTATATTGGCACTACAGGTTTAACCTCTGTAGTCTGACATTTTCTGGTCTGGCATGAGTTTAGTTAGCCAGATGTTCACTTATTATGGGTGTGGCCAAGTTTTCCACAGTCCCACAAAGTTTGTTTACAGCCACTAGTCCCGGCTCTCCATGTTATATGCTGTTATTTGGCTCCAATTTACCCCTAAATGTCTTTTAAGATCCCAGTAAGCAGTAGAGGTGTTGGTTATACTGCTAGACAATATTGACCTCCCATGGTTCAGCAAATTCTCTAGTTTGGCACCTCCCAGGTCACGAAGATGCCAGACTAGAGAGGTTCAATCTGTACTAGCAAGATCAGATAAATAGATGGCATATAGTTTGTTACAAAGACAATTCTAAAATCTGAATACATTGATCCTCTCTTGTTCATTTACTGCTTTTGAAGTCTCTTGGAAAACAACTTTAATATGGAGCATTATTTGGGTTATTTAAATATCATAGTCATTTAGTTGGTAAGCTCTTTTATGGAAAGCCCCTCTTTATTTTGTCCAAACACTGTACCATGCTGCATACTGCAAATTTAATCTATACCCCGATCCACTGGTCAGTTATTACACTTCCTGTTTTTGAAAGGCTTGCTACTAGAAAAGATGTTTCTCTTTAGCCCATCTGTACATTTGTCTGTAATTTAAGCTCTCAAATAGAATTTATCATTTCATTTATGTCCTGATGTGTGAACCTTTTTCTATATCAATGAGAAAATGAGAGAAAAATGCAATCTATTGTCCTTGATGGGGATTCTTGTTCCCCCTGGCTTGCTTGTTTGTTTGTTTGTTTTGGTTTGGAATTCATCCCTAGAGAGTGTAGGCAAATTTGGGTGCTTTGGAGTTGAAAAGTCATAACAAGCTTTTTCATAATGACTACAGCCCATGTGTTTTAATAGAGGACATATATGTTTAATCAAGAAGGCTTGATTTGGGCCTCAGTTATGTGTGTATTCACATACAGCTTGCAAAATGTATTATTGGATGTCCTAGTGGACTTTTCAAGACTGGTAGCAGTATTCATATTTTAAGCTAGAATCCACATTATTCATGCTACTCCTTAGGCTTGGAATAGTCTCTTTTAATATACTATTTTCCTGAAGTCTCAGATTTAATCCACCATAAAAACAAATGCCACAAGTGCACACAACTGACAACATTCATACAGATTTTGAGTGTGAGCACCTATGGTTGTGGGTTGTGACAGGCACTGTATGTGATATGCAGTGCTGAACAGTGTTTACTTTTCTTTAAATAACAGCTTATAAGAGTGAATTAGGAGGAACATTGGCAGCAGATCTAGATAAGTGATTATTACCCTTTATTTGACACTGGTGAGGTCAGATCTGATTCTGGGTCCCCCATTACAAAAAGGATGTGGATACATTGGAGGAAGTCCAACAGAGGGCAACAAAAATGATTAGGGACCTGGAGCACATGATTTACGAGGAGAGGCTGAGGGATTTGGGCTTGTTTAGTCCACAGAAGAGAAGAATGAGGGGTGATTTGGTAGCAGTCATTAGCTACCTGAAGAGAGGTTGCAAAGAGGATGAAGAGAAGCTATTCACAGTAGTGACGGATGGCAGAACAAGGAGCAATGGTCTCAAGTTGCAGTGGGGGACATCTAGGTTGGATATTAGGAATAACTATTTCACTAGGAGGATGGTGAAGGACTAGAATGGGTCCTTTCTTCCTAGGGAGGTGGCAGAATCTCCATACCTAGAGTTTTTTTTAAGTCCTGCCTTGAAAAAGCCCGTGCTGGGATGATTTAGTTACAGTTGGTCCAGCTTTGGGCAGAGGACTGGACTTAATGACCTGCTGAGGTCTCTTCCAGCCCTAGGATTCTAGGATTCTATGATTTTATTCTATAGGACTTAAACTTCCTCTTCTTTTTTGCTGCTGCAAAGAGTCCTAAGGGTCAATCTGGTGACACTGTGCTTGCTAGGGGAAAAGGGGAGAGTTCAGAATGCTTGGAGCTCTACACAAAGGGTCTCATTCCCTGAGTGCCACAGAGGCATACTCTTCAGGGAGCCCTGTGGTGTTCCAGCACATGTGCAGTGGGGCTAATGGGTGTGACAAATGTTTCATATTTGCACAAAATTGCCTGCTATTATTTCTTAGTTGTGGTTGCAATGCTCTGCAGGGTGGGGGGAAACTTCTGCATCAGACCCTTGTGGCTTTCACCTGTGCACTGCTCAGTTACTAAGGTTTTGTTGCAGGAAGACAGGGTAAGCTGGTAAAGTATAACCGGAGAGCAAACACTCAATAGGTGAATCTGAATAGGTGTCTAATGCTACAGGCTGTATTGATTACTGTGCCCATGGAGAGCATTCCCTTTGAGTCCGGTGTCTGCACAAACTGAAGCACAGACTAGTTTTCAGTGAGTAGTTGGCCATGCTGAAAATAACAAAGTTAATGAGTGAGAGTATAAGAGAAGTACTTGAGTTGCTTAGAGATTGGTGTGGCCAGTGTTCCCTTTAAGCTGTGTGCTTGTGTGGCTGCTCAGGAGAGTTTCTTATGCAGTCCACCTGATTAGCAGAGCACCACAGCTAGGTTTGGGTTTCTCCCCGTGGTGCACATTTACACATGCCTTGGTGCACACAAAAAATGTATCTGCTCATGGATGGAAAAAATCCACACATGGATGGAAAATATGAGAGGGAACATTGGTGTTGCTCAGACAACTTTGAACTTTGGGGATGCCAGAACCTAAACCCAAATATGGCAGTTTGGAGCCATTTCAGATAGCAATAAACATAGGCTGTGTCTAGACTGGCCAGTTTTTCAGGAAAATCAGCCGCTTTTCCGGAAAAACTTGCCAGCTGTCTACACTGGCCGCTTGAATTTCCGCAAAAGTACTGACGATCTCATGTAAGATTGTCAATGTTCTTGCGGAAATACTATGCTGCTCCCGTTTGGGCAAAAGTCTTTTCTTGCGCAAAACTTTTGTACAAAAGGGCCAGTGTAGACAGCTCAGATTTGTTTTCCACAAAAAATCCCCGATCACGAAAATGGCGATCGGGGCTTTTTTGCGGAAAAGTGCGTCTAGATTGGCACGGACGCTTTTCTGCAAAAAGTGCTTTTGCGGAAAAGCGTCTGTGCCAATCTAGATGCTCTGTTCCAAAAATGCTTTTAACAGAAAACTTTTCCGTTAAAAGCATTTCCGGAAAATCATGCCAGTCTATACGTAGCCATACTGTATAGCCTCAGTTTGCCAAGTAAGAGTTAATCTCAGTCTTAACATATAAGGCTGTTTCTTGTCTTAATTTGTAGAGTTGTTATAAAATCATGTTGGCATCTAGCTGGCCTGATTCTTAAACATAGAAAATGGATCTGTGGTTAAATTCAGCAAAGTAAACTGCTTGATGCTAGAGAGCTGACAGTGAAAAATAAAGCAAGCTGCTTTATTGAATCAGTGACAATAACAGATGTGGGGTACCGGTTACTGATTCACTTCACATTGCAGTGAATGCTTCTTAGGAGAATGGGCTGAGGAAGCCATACTGTTCAGAATGTATGGATGCACATAGGCTATGACTACTCTTAAAATGCTGCTGGAACACAGCTGCAGCACTTCAGTGCAGACACAAGCCTTGGCTATACTACAGAATTAAGTAGATGTAAGGCAACTTATGTAAACCTAAATATGGAAGGATTTTCCTGTCACTGTAATAAACCCATTTCCCATAGTGGCAGTAGTTAGGTCAACAGAAGAATTCTTCCATCTACATAAGGACTTAGGTCATCTTAACTCTGTCACTCAGGGATTTGGATATTTCACACCTATAAATGGCATTTTTGGCTTGATCTTATTTTCTAGTACAGACTAACTTACTGAATATATTACAATAAATGAAAATCTCAGAGGGTTAACATACTAGTCTGTAATTTTAAAAACAATGGGTAGCACTGTGGCACCTTTGGGTGTGTCTACACTGCACCCTAAACTCAAAATAAGATACACAATTTGTGCTATGCAAATTGCATATCTTATTTCGAAACTATTTCAAAATAGCTTATTTTGAAATTTATCATGTCTACACAGCACCAAATTTCAAAATAATGTGCTATTTCAAACAATCCTTCATCCTTCATTCAATGAAGTTTACCAGGATGGTGAAATAGCGTGCCCATTATTTCAAAAAATATTTTGAAATGCAGGTGGCTTGTGTAGACTATTTTGGGATACTTCCAGTATTCCGAAAGAGCCGTGCAGTGTAGATGTACCCTTAGAGAATAACAAATAGATCCATGGTATCATGAACTGCCATGGGCAATACCCACTTGTTCAGATGAGATGAGCCCACAACTACCTGTCTGCCTTTCATTCTGTATAATGCACACAGAGACCAGCTTATCCCTCACTGCATGTAATACAAGTAAGTGAACTATATGCAGGAAGCTAAAGTGGATTTTCAAGCAAGGCAGTCTCCAGCCCATGGGCACAACCCTCTTTGACTGCTATTGCCAACTATGTGCTGCATGAGGGGACACTATCCACTAGTGAACCATATATGTGTATTTCTCTGCACTTGGTACTTATATACGTCCAGTAGCCTCTCCCCAGACACCAGTCAGCACTCTGAATAAGCTGGCACAGAACTCATCTGAATGGTGTGCAGCAAACATGGAGACTTTCCTGCTTGGACACTTTACATTTATCTCATCCATACAGTGCTATTGGAGCATACCTCCCCTCCTCACCCCAGGAGTAAGCTTTTCCTACAATGGATTAGTCATGCACTTAAACTACGTCTGAGGTATCACCTTGTCTGGTGAAGGAAAACTCAAAGTGCTGTTACAAGGCAATTATTTATATGCTTGTCATGTAAAGACTTTGAGGGCAAATTAATAGTGTATATTCAGAAGCTTTGATGAATGCAGGATATGAATAAAATATCAGCTGCTCCTTTTGAGTCAATGGACAGTAGAGTGAAAAGTGCACTGTAATTTTAAGTTTCTCTAGTATGCTGCCACATTTTGATCATTCTCTAAGTCAGGCAATGGCCAAGGTTGGGAAACCTGATGCCTGAGAAAAAGGAGAACATTTCCACATTTTAATGAACTGCTCAGACTTTTCAGGTTGCATTGCCGAAGGCTGTGTGCTTCCTGCACTCTGCTCAGAATAGGTGATTTTATCATTAGAGGAAATGTCTGTTAACCCATCTACATTATGGCAGCCCGTGTAATATTTTTGCAACCATTTGAATTTTTTCACCAAAAAGGCAGTGTGACTCCTGTGCAACTGCTTATAAATTGTCTGCTTCACCCTTAAATTTTTGACCAAATGCTCATATGATTTATCTCTCACCTGCCAATTTGTGCACACCTTTTTTGTTCCTGTTATTCATCTGGGATCAAATTTAATGTTCACTTTATAAAATGTCATGTCCAGTAACTGATTTTTTCATAAGCATTTGCAACTCTCTTCCAAGAGGACAGAATTGGCACAACTATCTATGGACAATAAATATTTAAATAGTAGGAAGACTGATCCAGAATCTCAGGTATTATAAATTCTGTAGCTCTGTTGAAGTCAGTGGAGTTATCCTGATTTATTCCAGTAAGGAACTGGGCACATAATTTTAATTCTTAATGAAGAATTTTTAATATGTTCAACTTTGTTCTTCTTTCTCTTGGCTGAGGCCTTTAAGTTCATAACTAGAGAAAAGCCATAAAAATGATTAAAGGATTAGAAATCATGCTTTATAGAGATTAACTAAATACAGTAAAACTCCAATAGTCCAGCACCCAATTGTCTGGTACTCCCGATAGTCCGGCATCAAAATAGCAAGCGCTCCTGACAGAACTGGGACGGAACCCGGAACTGTTCAGTTCAGCCGCTCTCACGTGTGTAACATCAGGGAGGGGGGGCGTTTGGCTCTGGGGAAGGGGAGGGGAGTGGGATTAGGTTACAGCAGGGAGGGGAGGTGTTTGGCTCCGGGGAAGGAGAAGGGGAGGTGGATTGGGTTATGCACGGTGTCTCAGCCAGCTCATTGAAAAGCCGGCCACTCAGCACATGTGCCCTAGTGCCTGGAGGGAGACATGTAGCTGTACTGGTGGCTCCGGGACCCAAGCATAAGGTTGGGGGGAATACGGTGATTGGGTTGGGATTATGCAGTACCTCCTGATACTCCAGTTTATCGAGTAATCTGGCATCACCTAGGTCCCAAAGGTGCCGGATTATTGGAAGTCTGCTATAGATTGAGATCTTTGAGTCTAGCACACAGACAGTGAAGGGGTGACTTGATTACGGTCTATAACTACATGAGGAACAAATATTTAACAATGAGTGCTTCAGTCTAGCAGAGCAAGGTATAACATAATCCAATGGCTGGAAGTTGAAGCTAGACAAATTTGGACTGGAAATAAATAATTTTTAAATGTTAAGAGTAATTAACCATTGGAACAATTTACCAAGGATCATGGTGGATTCTCCATCACTAATACTTTTCCAAACAAGGTTGGCTGTTATTCTAAAAGATACACACTGGGAATTATTTGGGGAGTTATAGAATCTTAGACAGAAACTTGCCAGGAATGGTCTAGATAACACTTAATCCTGCCCTGGGTTTAGGAGACTGGACTAGATGTCCTCTCAAGGTTCCTTCCAGTCCTAAAATTTTGTGATTTTACGATTCCTGCCTTAGTGTCTATATATCTAGTGCTACTATAATACAAATTTTTAGTAATCATATTAAACAATATGTGCATACACTAATCTTATCAGCATTTGATTTGTTCAAACTTCTTGCTGGGCTCACTCTCCAGGGTATCTGGTAGTGGTTTTCATGTATAGATAGATGTATAATAGGGTTCTTGGGCCAATAGGTAGACTTGATTCCCTTGTCTTATTAGTGCCATTCCTCCTACAATCCAGAACTTATCACTAAGCAGTCCTCTTATCTTATACTTTAAAGGGCTAAAATTGGCTCTCCTTGCATTATCTCAACTCCCCTCTTATTCCATCTAAAAAAATGAAAACAAAACAAGTATCTGAATTCTTTACTATTAGCTATGGTATATTTGCCTCTGAGAGAGTCATCCACTAACTCTCACCTGTACATTCAGGAATATCTCCCTCCTTGGGGTAATCAGAGGTTTAGATTAATTATGCTAATCAGCCACTACAGGATGGCACAATTAACCAGAGCATGCAATAACTTTGGAACTCTGTACAGGATCTTCCTTTCCTGCTGAGCTTAATTTCACGATCCAGTGCAATAATTTAAAAATAAAGCCAAAAACCAACATCGATTTGCTTTTTCATTTATTCTGTAGGTTGCACTAAATCTCCTAAAAAGCTCTTGAGGGGAGATGGAGGTATCATAACTCCTACCTCAAATTGCCCCTCTACTTTCTCTTATTTCATTTTTGCGGTAAGAGGTTGACAACCTTAAAGAATATATGTTTGTATCCCACCATGAAACATTTAGGTAGAGCATCATGTTCAGTTCTGGTGGCCTCAGCATAAGAAAGGGGTCAGGAAGATCCACAGAATGGCTCGTGGAGAGGCAGCGTTAACATTTGATCTGAGAGACTGAAGTTTAGAAGAATGTGAATGAAAAAAGGCATAGTTAACTTGATGGAGGTATTCAAAGTTAGAAAGAGTTAGTGAAAACTGAATATACTTTTCCTCATATTATGATAAAATGCCTTTCTTTTATAGCCTTCTCATTATCAATTTTCCTGTACACCCATTTTATTTTACATTCAATTACATTTTTAAAAAATCCAAACCAATCACCAAATAAATCTTTGGTGTATGTGCTGTTTTAATCACAGACTAAGGCTATGTCTAGACTGCAGAGCTTTTCCGGTAACAATTTCTGAAAAAGCGGACGTGTTCTTTCAGCATCCCTGTATTCCCTGTATTCCTCTCAGTGAGAAGAATAAGGGATGTTCCAAAATAGGAGTTTTTTTCTGAAACTTGGCCCCGTGCAGATGGGCCAAATTTTGGAAAAGCCTGTTTTGGAAAAAATGTGGGAAAAGATATGCAAATTGCGGTTTGCAATTTGCGTATCTTATTCTGACTTTTCTCTGCAGTGTAGACATATCCTAAGATTAAGGCACTATGATGAATTTCATTTGTCAGGACATTGTTTTCATTCTCACTGTTAGGGCAACATCACAATCACCTCTTAGAGGAAAAATGAGCACTGAAAAAACCCCCAATTTATTTTATTTATTTATTTATTATTTACTTACTTGACTTCTACTAATGCTGCAGTACAGTAGCTAGAACAAGTGTCATAGAAGATTCAGAGCTAGGAACTCCTGAGCTGAAAACCTAGTCCTGTTGAAATTAATGGGAGTTTGCTACTGAATTTAGAAGGTTAATGATGCATCTTCCGAACTCTACCTTCCTCTTTTGATACTTTCTTTGTGGTTTCAGCCATGTCACTTAGGGTATAGCTAGACTACAGAGGTTTTTTGGGATACCTCTGTGTGACGGGGCGGACAGGCCCCGCACTGACAGACAGGGGGTAGCCCAGGCCCAGCTGGCAGAGAAAGCCCCGCCCCTCTGACCCTGCTGGGCATGCTCCCAGCAGAGGCCGGGTATAAAAGCAGAGGGAGCCCTGCAGTCAAGGAGACCTCAGGGTAAGGGAGGAGGCCAGGCCAGGCCAGTGTTTCTGCAGCAGCTGGGACCAGAGTCGCCACCCAGGCCGGACCCTGACACAGAGCAAGCAGCCGCCGACTCAGGAAGGCAGGAGCGTGTCTGCAACCCCGACAGGTACGGCCTCGGAGGCGAAGGGGAACCAGGGCGCGGTAGGAAGCAGCCCAGGGCAAAGGATACAAAGTTTGGCTCGGCCTGTATCGGCCGGATCCCCCGCCGAGCTGGCAGGAGCCATAGGCCCTGCCTAAAGGGCCCTGGGCTGGGACCCGGTGGAGAGGGAGGGCCCAGGTCCCTCTACCATCCATTCCCCCTGCCTTGGACAATCAGACCCCAGGCCAGGAGAGGCTTCTCTGAGTGGCTAGGCCTTTAGTACCGTATATGCCCTGATAGAGGGACTTGGACTTTTGAGACTTTGGGTACTGTATAGACCCGGAGAGAGAGGCCCGGACCGAGACATGGGCCAGTAGAAGGGGGCCGCAACCCCCATCAGGGGTGTACCCCCTGACACTCTGGTATCCCGAAAAAGCTTCACTGCCTCCAAGGAATGCGTTTGCTCTCCTGCTTTTTTTTTTTTTTTTTTTGCAAAAGAGCAAACATGTTCTTTCTGTATTCCTTGTTCTACAAAGAAGAAGGGGGCTTTTGAAAGAGGGTTTTTTCCAACATTTGGCCCACTCTAGATGGGCCAAATGTCAGAAAACCTCTTCCAACAAAAGAATCGGAAAAAGGTACGCAAAATTTGTAGCACATTTTGCGTACCTTTTTTGTGTACATTTTTCCAACAAAAGCTTGTAGTCTAGCCATACCCTAAGTCTCTCTTTCACAGCTTCTCAATCTGTAATATGGGAGTAGCAATACTAACCTGATGCACAAGGATGCTGAGAACTAGAGAATATTTGTAAAGTAACAAGTGTAAATAGTCTTGTGATGTTGTGTTTAGACCCTATATAGTGATTGTCAGAAGAGGGTTATATATTTCCCTGAGCAGAAAATTTACCATAGTTGTTTATGCCCTCATTTAAGGAGCTGCCAAGCAATTAACATCATGATTGGAAATATGATTGGAGTTAATTACTATAAAATGATAGAAGTACTGCAGAGGGCTGCTTCTATTGTGGCTAAAGTCTGTTCAGGGAACAGACCCATCCTGAGATAATGAGAATGTTGTGGTTGCAGGAAACCACACAGTAAAATTGGTTTTTTTTTTTTTTTTTGCAACTTCCTTTTTGCCATGAACCCCAAACCTGTAGGTTGCTTCTCTAGTGGCTAGCACTTTCACTTATGCATTGAAATGATCAATAACAAATGTGATCAGTTTATAAATTAGTCATGTCAAGTAATTTATACTTATTACAAATAATGTTACATTTGGAAAAAAATATGTACCAAAATAAAATACCCTAACTTCCTAGTGAAGGCTTTTAGCAGTTAACGTGTTTAGTACCTGTACAGCGAGATGTCACCAGAAGCATAGAACCGTCAAAATAAAATGTTTATTTTTTTATGTATTTTTTACACCTATTTTACAAATGGCCCCAGACTAAATTTAATAGCAAAGGAGAGAGGATAATGCTCCTTGTTATTTTAGACAAAGTGAACGAATTCCAAAACACCCTGTCATACCTAGTGTTGTGGAATTTAGGGTATAAAATGTAAAATCAACAGACAAATCCAATGCCCATATTAAATGTATATAAGATTTGAAACAGAATCTCCCAATCCACTTCATCAGATGCTTTTCCAATAGCCATCAACACAAGGAAAGAAGAAATGGGATGTAAAGGTACATGATTTTTTAAAAAGTGTAATAAATAAATCAATTTTGTGATACACATTCTTCTCAAAAATAGGACAACATTCTTTTCAGTTCATGCTGCAGCTGTCTTATTGGCAATGCCCATTCTTCCCTTGCTCCACATATGGAGAGTCCACTGATACCAGCATTAAATTTTTGCATGTGGAATGTATATAAAATGTAGTATTGAGATCTGTAGTTAGATAAAACAGCTCTGGAATGAATTGGGCAAAATAGTTTTTTCCTATCATTTGAAGATAAAAGCTCAATGTCTTAGTTCTGAAGTTTATATCATTATTGAGGGATACTGCTAACTCTAGAAATGCAACGTAAATTAAACTCTTTCAGATTAATTTCTATGTTGGCTTTCAGAGCAACTCCTTCCCTTCAATAGATTTCAAACTAAAGTGACTATTCTTAACGTATCATTTATTTTCAAATATCACTTATTTGTAGTGATAGATGCAGGGGTGGATGAGGATTTTGTGGGGCCCAAGGCAGCACAATTTCATGGTGCTTCCCCCCCTCCGTTTGACACAGCGCGTGTGTGGGGCTTCTTGAAGCGCAGGGCCTGGGGTGGCTGCCTGGCTCGCCCTGCCCTATATCTACCACTGGATAGAGGTCCTAGCATTATTCCCCATTTTTAACATACAGAATATCCCTGAACCCTGTAATATCATTAAGAATGAATGTTTTAAATACAGTTTCAGTAGAAAATGCACAGATTGCTCCATATAACAAAAGTAATTGTGCGGGGTTTGTTTTTAATAAAAAATATGGGACAAATATTTTTGTTATTTCTGTAAAACCCAAATTTAATCAATAGAACAGGGTTTCATGGGTTTAACTAAGAGAATTTAGTCTTTTGCTTTTGCTTCCTGTCTATATTTTATTAAGAAAATGAATATTCTGGGTATAATTTTCTGTACTTTTTCTTTTCAGGAAAGTTCATTAAAATGTTTTCTGTTTAATTTAATGATATCCTATATTAAAATAGGGAAAAGGAAACAAAATAAGACACATTTTGATTTAGAATGCCACTGAGCCATCTTTACATTTCTTAAAAGAGTTAAACTCAAGCTTTATTAGTTCTTCTGCTTTTTCTAGCATTGCTTGACATTTTTAGCATCACCCCTGATTTTTAATGTTACAGAGCAGAGAATTATGAGTCAGATTACTTCGTGTGTCGGGTTATAAACATGAGCCATGAGTCCCTGAAATCCTTTGTTGTTATAGGCAGAATAATTTAACTCTCTCCATTTAGGGTTTAGTCATCCTCTTCATAAATCTTTTGATAAATGAGGTCATTAAAATTAATACAATATTAAAAACGGCTCTCAATAATTATAATGCTTCAACACTATTTCTTCCCAGATTAAACTTTCTATTTGTTTTTATCTTCCCATCCAAGAACTTTAACCAACCTTATTTATAGCAATCCTGAAGCCTTGCAGCTGGTTATAGCCTAAGGCAACCACAATATTCTTGTCTAAATCCCTTATAAATTAGGTTTAAATTACATAGCATCTTTGTATGGAGAAATAAGTTTTAACAGTCACCATTTTCTTCCACATCTCATATTTAGATATGTTGATTGTCTTTTAGTAATAGTATTTTAAAATGTTGTTTCAGTCCTTTCTAATCCTACTGGGTAATTTGCTTGATAGTCACATTAACCTTTCCATTAACAAATTTTACCTGTCATATACTCCCACCCACCTATTAACTGAGTCACTGTATGTTGACATGTACTGTGGTGAGGGGTTTTTGTGTAAGTAGAGGCTTTTTTTTTTTGGCACATAATAAAACAGACAAAATCTATGGAAAGGGTTTTCTGTAAAAGGTAGGGTTATATGCTAAAAAAAAGTCTTTCAACCCTAATGTCAAGGACTGTGAAGCAAATATCACCATCCCATATGATTAAGCTCATGTTTAATACGATGCCATGAGTATTCAAAAGCTGATTCCCACAGACACTAATTCATAACCTTCATACTTGTGCATGGACCCATAATACAAATATTTGTAAATGTTTGCTGGATTGGGATTGTGGTTAGTCCTGTGTAGAAAGCAACTCTGAGTAGATGTTCTGTATGACAATGATATATTAATGCTGAGTCCAAGTGCCAAAATTCAGAAGATATAGGTTCCACAAACTTTTCATTAGGAGAACAAAAATAGAAACAAATGTATAACTAGGTCTGTACTGGATAAACTTTAAAAAACAACAAATTGTCTGGTTGCACTTTAAGACTAACAAAACATGTAAATGGTATCATGAGCTTTCGTGGGCACAGCCCACTTCTTCAGATCTTTTAAATGTCTTCTACCACCTGCAGTAATATACAGTGAGCTTTTCTACACTAGTTTACCAAATGTTTTAAGCCAACATAGAGCCACTTTGGAATGAAGAATTAACTTTGTTTTAACTTACTGCTTCCTTGTTTGCAATAGCTCCTATAATCCACCTCTCAGCAGAGACCCAATAAACTCCTCTCATGGGCAGCACAAGCTGAAACATGCAGTGAGCTAATTACCTTACATTAGGCATTTCAGAAATTACTGGTAGCTAATCTTCATAAAGCTAATCACTCAGAAAAGAAGGCTCTGAGCAAATAAGCATCACAAGCCTTTATTTTAGAAACAATTAGGAGTGACCCTAATCTTATTTTAAAAAATTTGGAGTGCTTCCAAACATGGAACAGTATGTGGCTGCCTTCACTAATTCCATAAAGTCCTTGCATTTTGTTAGTGACCATCCTTTTTGATCCACTTTGTTTTTCCCTTCTGATCCTCTAAAGCATCAGTTTTCAAATGCCTTTATAAATCTAAAAAGGTAATGTCATCTGCATCCAATTTAACAAATACCACAGGCTTTTAAGTCTGCTCTTTTGAATTTATTATAAATTTCAAAAAGTTAATTTAAATATTTTCAATTTACACATTCTTTAGTTTTAGTGAGAGTGATAACATTTTCTCTTTCATTTGAATCTCTCCTCCTCCTCCATTACTTATGCCCTAAATCTGCTGAAATAATATTTTAAAATGATACCTCTTCAAACAACAATTTCTAAGTTCTTTTGGATTTTGCTTGTGCTGCTTATTAGCACAATAGAAAGTAGAGTCTACATTTTGAGTATAATAATAGTACTTTGCAATTATACAGCACCTTTCTTCAAAACAGTTTGAAACATTAATTGAAATCTCTTAAACCTGAATTAAATATATTGTTTATATTGACCTCGCTTGACAGTCTCTGTAATTCCTGATTTAAATACAGGCAGTCCCCGAGTTACGCGGATCCGACTTATGTCGGATCCGCACGTACGAAATGGGCTTTCTCGCCCCAGAGCTTGCAGGCAGCGGGACCGCCCAGAGCACAGCGGTCCCGCCACCTCGACCTCCGGGGCGAGAAAAGCTGCCCCGGGTGCCCCTGGTCTGCTGGGGACCGTCTCCAGCAGACCAGGGACATCTGGAGCAAAGCCGGGGAGGCGGAGGGGTCCCTCACCTCTGAGGCTTTGCTCTGGCAAAGCCGGGGAGGTGCGGGACTCCGCCGCCGCTGCGGCTTTGCTCCCGGTGTCCCTGGTCTGCTGGAGACGGTCCCCAGCAGACCAGAGGCACCGGGAGCAAAGCCGCAGCGGTGGCGGGGTCCCCGGCTTTGCTCCGGGTGTCCCTGGTCTGCTGGGGGGGGAGGGGCGCAGCTAGTGTCCCCCCCCCCCTCAGAAGACCAGGCCATTGTTGTGGACCCTGGGGTAGAGCAGCTGGGGTGCTGCCAGGTTGGTCCTGCAGGGACCTACCTGGCAGCCCAGCTGTTCTGTCCCAGGCTCGAGATTCAGCCACTGTTGAAACTGATCAGTGGCTGATTCCAGGAAGCTGGGGGCAGAGCAATTCTGCCTCCAGCTTCCTGTAGTCAGCCCCTGGTCAGTTTCAGCAGCAGCGGCTGAATCTGGAGCCAGTTCTGACTTACATACAAATTCAACTTAAGAACAAACCTATAGTCCCTATCTTGTACGTAACCCGGGGACTGCCTGTATATTTTAGTACATATGGGACAAATCACCATACTCTCAATCTCCCACACTTTGAGAGAGATTAGCTCAATACACAGTTACAAACATTGAAGATCACTCTGACCATTAAGTAACATTGGGCTGGGTTGTATTTATGTTGAATAAGGGAGTGCTCTTTATTCATTAGACCAAGTGACCTATAGACTGATTTGTTTCTCACACCAGTTTTATACTGGCTTCGCTGGAATTACCATTGATTTATACCAGTATAAGGAAGAGGAGAACTGGCCCTTGAAGTCCTGGCCCTTTACCACAGATTAGTTCCATGAACTTGGACAAGTCATATGTACTAGAGTTCGGGGGAGCCATAAATGCATAGCACCATATCATTCAGTTGCCTAATCATGAAAGTGTTAATCTTAACTGCCCAGTGCCTAAATGTACACATTTGTATAAGGCGAAAATGGAATAATATTTATCTCACAGGAATGCTGAAAGGGTTAATTGCTGCTTGTAAAGCCTGAGATCAATACTACCATAGTTCTTCCATATGTAAGGTTACAACCAAGTTTCCTTTATTTCTGATATTCTTCCCCCGTTCACCAAAATAACAAACATTTAAACATTTGATCTTCAAAACTGATAGGTGAAGTCTGGGGCCACGGTAGAATTTTTCCACCAAAGTTAATATGAATTGAATGAAGGAGTGTACGTTACAGGTCCACTTCTGTGTTCCTCTGACAGGGATATGACTCTGTTGCAGTCCTAGATAGAGTGCTTTTACCTCAAGTTCCAAAAGCTTTGGAACTTGAGAAGTGCCTACTTCAGCCTCTTGTGTGTTAGCCAAGATGGTGCCTGTCACACTAGGTTAAGAACAAGAAGTATGGAGACAATTGAAATGAATAGGATTAATATATTTGAGAAGTAAAATAAAATACCTTCCTCCAAAGGCTCTCTCCCATTGCTATATAGTTTGTATATCTGTAGGAAGTAAGCCTTACTCCTGCTGCCTGGAGGAGATTTGGTGGGATTGGGGGCAGGAAAGAGCAGTAAGCAGTTGAAGGGATTCATTCCCCTCTTTCCTGTAGACCTCTTAAATGAGGCTCACTAGCTCCCAAACTACTGTGAGCCTGAAAGCCCACTCCTTGCCAACTATTAAAATGCTAAGGATATGTCTTCACTCAGCAGAAGATTGACACTGCTGCGATTGCTCTTCTGGAGTTCGATTTAGCGGGTTTAATTAAGAATCATTAAATTGAACTCAGAGGGTGCTCCCACTGGCAGCCAGTACTCCTGCTTCTGCAAGGAGTAAGGGAAGCTGACTAGAGTGTTTACTCCCATTGTCCTCCCACTGTGTGGATGGCAGGGAAACTCCAATTAAGGGATGTTGACTCTAGACAATTAATTAACTAGCTGGTATTGTGTATCTTGATTCGACCTTCCCCTTTAGTGTAGGCCTAGTCTAAGGCTGAAATCCTGGTCTCACCTGAAGTCAATGACAAAATTCTCACTGACTTCACTGGAGTCAGAATTTCACCCTAAATGGCGTTATTAATTAATAAAAGTTTCTTTAGCGGTACCAAAAGCTCTGCTGTTCTTAATAAAGATCTGTCTACTGATACACTGACACTTGAACCAGAATCTTTCCCAACTGGAAAATGGAGTTCCTAATTCCTCCTACTTTTGGGATGGTAGAATCTGGCTCTAAGAGAAGCATGATAATTGTACATGCAAGTGTCTGAATAGTGTAACATTGATACGATAGGAGAGTTACTTAGAGTGGTTAGAATTTGTAGTGGAGTGAGGGCTGTTAGCCTGGGCAACAATCCAGTCAAAAGCCCCATCAGTTTACATTTTCCTGTTACCTCGATTCCTTCATTTACATCACATTTTCTTAGGGAAAAAATCACCAGAAGAATCTGCAACCAGGATGACATGTTCAAAATATGTGAAAAGAGAAAGACTTGGTTGAGTAGGTTTTTTAATGAGAAGAGTTCTTTCTTCATACATGTAATGTAAACATGTACATCTTAAATGCCTTCATAAATCACAAGTAATCTATAAATATGTATTGTAGACAATGGTATTAAGGCTGACCGTAATTGTCTGATTTTCAAAGGTAGTTCTGATTCACTCAGTCCTTTAGAGCTACAGATGCCTCCAAACATATTACATAAAGTGGGCTAAAAATGAAAAGTTACTGCTCTTATTTATTATTTCTACTGTATGTGCTAAGGGTTTTGTCTGTTTATTTCCCTGTGCAGGCCAGCATTAAAACACCATCATCAATTAATGGAATGAAACTAACCTCCTCACTAGCTTTTCACTAAAGCTTATAGACACATTAAAAGTAGAAGTAAAATACCTATTCACAATGGATTGCATTGCTATAGGGCTGTATTCATTAGTGTTAATGTTAACAGTAGAAGTTCTGCTGCAAACACACAGAGCAAAGACTTCCAGAGAGATGAGAGACTTTGTGAGAGATGGTAAATGGTAATCTTCAAGCTGCAGGATTCCTAGGGAAGAGCAATTCTTCAAAAGCATGTGAAATCTAACAGAAGCTTGATATTTGCAATTATGTTCACTGCTGCTTTGATGTGCAGCCAGTAAAAACTCTAAAATAGATAGAATAACCTTAACCAAGCCTACGTCAACACTAGAGACCCCTGGAAGGACATAACTGCACTGCTGCAACTATGTCACTGTAAAATCTCCATGTAGTCCACTTTTAGACATCCAGAGAGAGCTCTCCCATTGGCATAATTAATCACACTCAATGAGTGGACGTAGCTGTGTCAATGGGAGAGTATCTTCCATCAATATAGCACTGTCCACACTGTCACATTTATCAGTGTGTCAGTCAGGGTGCATCTACACTGCACCATAACTCAAAATAAAATATGCTTAGAATAGAATAGCTTATTTTGTCATTTAGCGTTGTCTACACAGTACCAAATTTCCAAATAAAGTGCTATTCCAAAATGTCTTTTACTCCTCATAGAATTTGGTTTACAGGGATGTCAGAATAGCAAACCTGAAATAATGGGCTAGCTGGTATTCCAAAATAATATTGAAGTGTAGATGTAGCCTCAGGGGTGTTTTTTCACACCCCTGGCCAACAGAAGTTTTACCAATAAAAGTGCTAATATAGACAAAACCCAAGAGATTAAAAAGAAAATTAAGCTTCAAACAATGGATAATACTAAATTATTATATAGAGCTTCTAATCTATGGATCTCAAAGCACTTTACATAGAGCAGAGAGTGTTATCCTCATTTTACAGATAAGGAACCCTAGTTCAGTCTCAGAGGTGAGACTAGAACTCAGCATTTTTTTTTACTCTACTGAACTGCAACTATACTATGATTTGGTTAAACTTAAAAAACAACGGGTAGTCTTGCAGTACCTTAGAAACTAACAAAACATGTAGATGGTCTTGAGCTGTCATGGGCACAATCCAGTTCTTCAGGTGAATGGAGTTATTAAAGGTCCAGTTTCTAAAAAATTTGGTGGATATGGGAGGAGAGAAGGAAACAGAAGGAAAAGAAACGTGTTTTGTTAGTCTCTAAGGAGCTTCAAGACTATTTGTTGTTTTTTAAGTTTTTCCAGTTACAGACTAACCCCTCTGCAGCTTATGATTTGGTTAGGGTTGTCTGTGAATACAAGGTATTTAGTCACCTACCCTCTTCATTTTTAAATTTTTTTCTTAGCATATGATAACATACAGTCCGTGGGGGTCAGAGAAGAAAATGGAATCAGGGAGTTTCTTCTCAGCTCTACTATGTACTTACTGTGTGACAAAAAACCAGTTGACCTCTTTATTCTTAAGGGCATTTATCTTTAAACAATAGAGAATAATGCTTGCCTCATGTGGTATTGTTAAACTTAGGTAATTGATATTTTAAATTGCAAAGTGGAAATTAATAGTGTACCTAATAGCTAACCTAAATCTCCCATGCTGCAGATTAATCCCATTACTTCTTCTCCTGCAGTGACAGAGAGAACAATTTATCCCCATCCTCTTTATAGCAGCCCTTCACATATTATAAAACTGCTTTTAGGCACCCGCCACAATCTTCTTTTCTCAAGAATAAACATGCCCACACACTTTTTTTACATTTCCTCATAGATCAGGTATTGCAAATCATTTATCATTTTGGTTGCTCTCCTCTTGATTCTCTCCAATTTGTTTTTCTTACAGTTTGGTGCCCCACACTAGACACTATACTCCAGCTGAAGCTTCACAAGTGCTGATTAGAGCAAGATATCAACAACTTCCACCCCCCCATCAACCTCAGCCTGGATTAGTCCACACAAGAAATCCACTTCCTTCACACTACAGTACAATTAAACAACAGACACATTTCCACCATCTTATACAAGAAACCTGGGATTCCTTTCCCATTCCAGCTGGCTGTAATGGAAGCATTGATTCAGACCCTGCTTAGAATCATAGACTCATAGAGTACAATGCAATACCCCTTCTCACTGTATCCTGCCTGTCTTAAAATAGCCCAGTATATTCTAGTCATAAGATTTATCTTAACAAGTCTCTGTCATGCCAATTAAATCATACTTTAGCTCATGTGCTATTCATTCCAGGTTTTTTTGTTTATTCTTAATACTCCTTTCATTTGTGAACAGACATCTAATATGATGAGAAGATTCCTCCACTGATTTCCTGCAGTTCCTCCTCTGACTCTATAGAAATTTCCCATTCTTCCCTTCCCCACCCCCAAATACTAGCCCTCTATTAGGGTATGTCTACACTGACACCCTAGTTTGAACTATGGTGACTAATGTAGGCATTCAAACTTGCAAATGAAGCCTGGGATTTAAATATCCCGAGTTTCATTTGTATGTTCCCTGGTGGGCGCCATTTTTAAATGCTCGTAGTTCGAACTACCTGTCCACGGCTATACGCAACACGGACTAGGTAGTTCGAATTAAAGCTCCTAATTCGAACTACCGTTATTCCTCCTGCAAGGAGGTTTAACGGTAGTTCAAATTAGGAGCTTTAATTCAAACTACTTAGTCTGTGCCACCTGTAGCCGCAGGCAGGTAGTTCGAACTACGGGCATTTAAAAATGGCGCCCGCCCGGGAACATACAAATGAAGCTCGGGATATTTAAATCCCGGGCTTCATTTGCAAGTTTGAATGCCTACATTAATTAGTCACCATAGTTCGAACTAGGGTGGCAGTGTAGACATACCCTTAATTATTGTATATCTAACTCTGGGCTTCAGGAACGTGTCCCCTGTGAACATAATTTAAAGCCCTCCTCACTAAGTAAGCAAGGTGGTGTGTACATATACTCTTCCCTTTCATAGAATCATAGAGCTGGAAGAGACCTTAGCAGGTCATCAAGTCCAGCCTCCTGCCCAAGGCAGGACCAATCCCAATTAAGCCAACCCAGCCAGGGCTTTGTCAAGCTGAGACTTAAAAACCTCATAGACTTTAAGGTCAGAAGGGACCATTATGATCATCTAGTCTGACCCCCTGCACAGTGCAGGCCACAGAATCTACCTCTAGGGATGGAAATTCCACCACCTTCCTAGGCAACCCATTCCAGTACTTCACCACCTTCCTAGTGAAATAGTTTTTCCTAATATCCAACCTAACCCCTCCCTTCCCCGTAATGTGAGACCATTGCTCCTCATTCTGCCATCCGTCACTACTGTGAATATCCTTTCTCTATCCTCTTTGGAACCTCCCTTCAGGAAGTTGAAGGCTGCTATTAAAACCCTTCCTCACTCTTCTCTTCTGAAGACTAAACAACCCCATATACCTCAGTCTTTCTTCATAGGCCATGTGCTCCAGCCCCCTAATCATTTTCGTTGCCCTCCACTGGACCCTCTCAATGTGTCCACATCCTTCCTATAGTGGGGGGGCCCAAACTTGGACACCATACTCCAGATGTGGCCTCACCAGAGCCGAATAAAGGGGAATAATCACTTCTCTAGATCTGCTGGCAATGCTCCTCCTAATGCAACTTAATATGCCATTAGCCTTCTTGGCTACAAGGGCACACTGTAACCGCAGAACCTTTTCTGCAGAACTGCTGCTTAGCCAGTCAGTCCCCAGCCTGTAACAATGCTTGGGATTCCTCCATCCCAAGTGCAGGACTCTACATTTCTCCTTGTTGAACCTCATCAGATTTCTTTTGGCCCAATCCTCTAATCTATCTAGGTCACTCTAGACCCTATCCCTGCCCTCCAGTGTATCTCCCTCTCTCTCTAGCTTAGTGTCATCTGTGAACTTGCTGAGGGTGCAATCCATCCCCTCATCCAGGTCATTAATACAGATGTTGAACAAAACCAGTCCTAGAACAGATCCTTGGGGTACTCTGCTAGAAACCAACCACCAACCTGACATCGAGCATTGGGCCCGACAGTCTAGCCAGTTTTCTATCCATCTTACAGTCCATTTATCCAATCCATACTCCCTTAACTTGCTGGCAAGAATATTGTAGGAGATGGTAACAAAAGCTTTGCTAAAGTCAAGGTATATCATATCCACTCACTTTCCCATATCCACAGACCCAGTTACCTCATCATAGAAGCTAATCAGATTGGTCAGGCATGACTTGCCCTTCGTGAATCCATGTTGATTATTCCAGATCATTTTCCCCTTTTCCAGGTGCTTCAGAGTGGATTCCTTGAGGATCCCCTCCATGATATTTCCAGGGACTAAGGTAAGGCTGACTGGTCTATAGTTCCCTTGATTGTCCTTCTTCCCTTTTTTAAAGATGGGCACTACATTTGTCTTTTTCCAATCATCTGGGATCTCTCCTGATCTCCACAAGTTTTCAAAGATAATGGCTAAAGGCTCTGCTATGTCATTTGCCAACTCCCTCAGTACCCTCAGATGCATTAAATCCAGACCCATGGATTTGTGTATGTTTAGCTCTAAATAGTTTCTAAGGGTATGTCTACACTGAAAAGTTAGTTCGAACTAACGGACGTTAGTTCGAACTAACTTTCCTAGGCGCTACACTAGCGCTCCGCTAGTTCGAATTTGAATCGAACTAGCGGAGCGCTTAGTTCGAACTAGGTAAACCTCATTTTACGAGGATTAAGCCTAGTTCGAACTAGCTAGTTCGAACTAAGGGCTGTGTAGCCCCTTAATTCGAACTAGTGGGAGGCTAGCCCACCCCAGGTTTCCCTGGTGGCCACTCTAGCCAACACCAGGGAAACTCTATGCCCCCCTCCCGGCCCCGGACCCCTTAAAGGGGCACGGGCTGGCTACGGTGCCCATGCCAGGTGCAAGCCTGCCAGCACCCAGCCAGCAGACCCTGCACCTGGCACGGCACAGAGCCACCCACCCGATGTCCCCCAGCCCACCCCCTCTTCCCGGGACCAGGCTGGCGGCTCCCGGGAGCTTGCCCTGGACCGCAAGAGGCGGGCACATTCCTGGGCTAGTGCAGACATCGTGGACCTTGTCCACGATCTCCGCACTAGGCACAGGAAAGTGGCCGTCTAGGGTAGGAGAGCTGCCAGCCTGGCCACCCAGGAGCAGGTGTGCATGAAAATCAAGGGGGTCCACTGAGACCCCCAACCCTGAGCCCTGAGCTTACCATGGCCGTCCTGGGTCAGACCAAAGGTCCATCTAGCCCAGTAGCCTGTCTGCCGACAGCGGCCAACCCTAGGGACCCTGGAGGGGATGGACCGAAGACAGTGACCAAGCCATTTGTCTCGTGCCATCCCTCTCCAGCCTTCCACAAACCTTGGGCAGGGACACCACTCCTACCCCCTGGCTAATAGCACTCCATGGACCCAACCTCCATGACTTGATCTTACTTCCCTTTGAACTCTGTTCTAGTTGTAGCCTTCACAGCGTCCTGCAGCAAGGAGTTCCGCAGGTTAACTATTTGCTTTGTCAAGAAGAACTTTCTCTTACTAGTTTCAAGCCTGCTACCCATTCCTTTCCTTTGGTGTCCTCTAGTCCTTCTTTATGGGAACTCAGGAAGAACTTTTCTGAATGCACCCTCTCCACCCAACCCCTGCTTTTAGAGACCTCTATCCTGTCCCCCCTCCGTCTCCTCTTTTCTAAGCTGAACAGTCCCAGTCTCTGTAGCCTCTCTTCATCTGGGACCTGTTTCCAACCCCTGATCATGTTAGTTGCCCTCCCCTCTTCCAGCCTTTCTCTTCCCCTCTCCCACCTCCTTTTCCCAGTCTTCCCCAGTTTTGTTCAATAAAGACAGAGTCAATGTTGGAAGAAACGTTATCTTTATTTTGTACATCAATAAGAAGGGGGGCTAGGGAAGGATAAGTGGAAGGGGGTGAGGGAGGAATGGGGTACGAGCCCCCGATGGGGAGGACTGGGCTGGCTCTGCGGGCTTCTGGGGGTGGAAGCTCTCCTGAAGCCCCCCGATTGCCCCCTCTCCCCAGATGGCAGCCTTCGGCAAGTGCAGCCGGGCTGATGGCCGAGTGGTGTGATGTGCCCAGTGTGGGTACTCCAGGCACTCCAAGCCAGAACTTCTTTGCAAGCGGGGCACCCCTTAGAACTGTCTGTCCGGGGTGGGGGTCGGGTCCCTTTAAGCGCAGCCCTCGGCTAGCCTGAGGCAGCATCTCCATGCTCTAAGTCCTCATCTGATGCCCTGCCGGCACTGCTTCCGGCCATCCTTAAGCCCTGTTCAGAGTCCACTCAATGTGGACTTGCTAGTTCGAATTAGCAAAACGCTAATTCGAACTAGTTTTTAGTTCTAGACGCGTTAGTTCGAATTAGCTTAGTTCGAATTAACTAATTCGAACTAAGTTAGTTCGAACTAGCGCTGTAGTGTAGACATACCCTAACTTATTCTTTCCCTACCAAGGGCTGTCCACCCCCTTCCAACCTGTGTTGCCTAGTGCATTAGACTGGGAGTTGACCTTATCTGTAAAGACAGAGGAGAAGAAAGCATTGAGTACTCTGTAGCTGCGGGCATGGAGTCCGAACTACCAGAGCTTTAAAAATGTTGGCGCCCGGCAAGATGCAAATGATACCTGGGATATTTAAATCCCGGGCTTCATTTGCAACTTCGGTTGCCTACATTAACCACCCTAGTTCGAACTAGGGTGGTAGTGTAGACATACCCTTACATTCTCAAGTAATATATTTATTCTCTTCCCTAGTCATCTGTCCAAGTTTCCACTTCTTGTAAGCTTCCTTTTTGTGTTTAAGCTCACCAAGGATTTCCCCTGTAAGCCAGTCCGGTCTCCTACCATGTTTGCCTCTCTTGCTACGCGTCGGGATGGTTTCTTCCTGTGCCTTTAATAAGGCTTTTTTAAAATACTGCCAGCTCTCCTTGATTCCTTTCCCCTTCATGTTAGCATCCCAGGGAATCCTGCCCATCATTTCTCTGAGGGAGTCAAAGTCTGCTCTTCTGAAGTCCACGGTGTGTATTTTGCTACTCTCCTTTCTTCCTTTTGTCATGATCCTGAAATCTACCATCTCATGATCTCTGCTTCCCAGGTTACCACCCACTTCTACTTCTCGTACTAGTTCTCCCTGTTTGTGAGCAGCTGGTCATGCTGCACATGGCCCCTTTTTGGTCCCTTCAGCACTTGTACCAAGATGTTATCCCCAATATTCCTCAAACTTTCTGGATTGTCTGTGTACTGCTGTATTGGTCTCCCAACAGATGTCAGGGTGATTAAAGTTCCCCATGATAACCAGGGCCTGTGAGCTGGAAGCTTCTCTTAGCTGTCTGAAGAAAGCCTTGTCTACCTCATCCACCTGATCTGGTGGTCAATAGCAGACACCAACCACAACATCACCCCTGTTGCTTCCACCTCTAAACTTAACCCATAGTTTCTCAACAGGATTTTCTCTATATATATACTGGAGCTCTGAGCAAACATACTGCTCTCTTACATATAATGCAACTCCTCCTTCTTTTCTCCCCCGCCTGTTTTTCCTGAACAGTTTATACCCGTCCATGACAGTGCTCCAGTCATGCAAGTCATCCCACCAAGTCTCCATTATCCCAATTAAATCATATTTCTTGGATTGGGCCAGGGCCTTCAGTTCTTCCTGTTTGTTGCCCAGGCTTCTTGCATTTGTGTACAAACACTTTAAATAGGCAGTTGATCTATCTCTTCTCCATTCTAATCGGGGGTCCTCGTTTGTTGCTCGTTTCTCCTTGTATTTGTACTCGGTATCCGACTTCCTTACTTACCTCAGGGCTTTGGTCACCGTCCCCCAACAAATCTAGTTTAAAGTCCTACTCACTAGGTTTGCAAGCCTGTCCGCGAAGATGCTCTTTCCTGTCTTGGTTAGGTGAATCCCATCTCTTCCTAATAATCCTTGTGCCTGGAACAGAGTCCCATCGTCGAAAAAACCAAAGCACTCACTCCGACCCCACCTGCGCAACCACGCATTTACTTCCTCAAATTGACGATCCCTACCTGGACCTTTTCCTTCAACAGGGAGGATGGACGAGAAGACCACTTATGCTTCAAATTCCTTGATCCTTCTTCCCAGCGCTACATAATCTGCTCTGACCCGCTCAAGGTCATTCTTGTCCATATCGTTAGTTCCTACATGGAGAAGCAGGAAGGGATAGTGATCCAAAGGTTTGATCAGTTTTGGAAGACTCTTGGTCATATCCTGAATGTGAGGTCCTGGTAAGCACCACACTTCTCGAGATACCAGATCTGGGTGGCAGATGGATGATTCAATCCTTCTTAGGGGGGAGTCCCCAACCACTACAACCCATCTTCTTTTGGGGGTGGTGGTTATGGAACTCCCATTCCTAGGACTACACCTCCCTTGCCTTCAGGTAGATGGTGTTGCCTTCTGATTTCTTCCCTGAGAGGTCCCTGCCAAAGCATTCTCCACTGCAGTGCCTGTGGAGAGAGCCTGAAAGCAGTTGCTTACCTCTACAAGAATGGAGGATACCTGAGTTGACCTTCTTCTTCTTCTTCTTCTTCAGGTTACATGCTGCCAGTTCTCTTCATTGTCCTCTACTGCCCTCACCGGCTGTTCAGTCTGCTGTGCCTGCAGGATTAAATGCTGCCTTTTATTGAGGAAGTCTTCATCCTCTCTGATGGAATGTAGGATGGATACTTGGGCATCCAGTCCTCTATTTTTTTCTTCCAAAATGGCAACCAGCCTGCACTTAATGCAGATGAAATCCCTTCTTTCTTCTGTGAGGAAGACAAACATGGCACATGCTGTGCAGGTAACAACAGCAGACCTATCACTGTCCATACCTGCCTTCCTTCTGAGAGATTCTTCAGATGTTATTAAATGCCTCCTTGAAGGACAGGAGAGAGATAAATTTTTTTTTAAGGAAAACAGCACCAAACACTATGGCTGTGTCTACACTGGCATCCCTTCCGGAAAAGGGATGCTAATGTAGCACTTTGGAATAGGCAAATCCGCGGGGGATTTAAATATCCCTCGCGGTATTTGCATTAACATGGCTGCCGCTTTTTTCCGGCTTGGAGATAAGCCAGAGAAAAGCGCCAGTCTAGACGTGATTCTCCAGAAAATAAAGCCTTTTCCGGAGGATCTCTTTCAAGTAGGAATAAGAGATCCTCTGGAAAAGGCTTTATTTTCCGGAGAATCACGTCTAGACTGGCGCTTTTCTCCGGCTTATCTTCAAGCCAGAAAAAAGCGGCAGCCATGTTAATGCAAATACCGCGGGGGATATTTAAATCCCCCGCTGATTTGCCTATTCCAAAGTGCTACATTAGCATCCCTTTTCCGGCAGGGATGCCAGTGTAGACACAGCCTATGGGAGTCTCCCAGGGTGAACTCCCAGGCAAACTCCCGTGTTGACTGCTGCCCTGTTCACTGCTCTCTGCGTTCACTCTGGCTGCCTTTTTTATAAGGCTGAGGCTAGGCCCAGCTCAAAACCTTGCCTCTGATGCAATCAACACCTGAAGGCCCACCAGAGCTCAGGAAGTTTTGATAATAGGGTAGGGAAAAGATTTTAAAGAATGGCGAATGTATCTCACCCACTCCCCTTCACACTCCCCTCCCAAAACTCCCTGTTAGCAGTCCCTGTTTGCAAGCTCTCTGGTTGCTAACTCACTGCTTTATAAAGTACTGGACTGCCTAATAGCCTCTCCCCCTGATTAAGGCTCAACCAATGAGCAGAGGCTTCTAGATTTCAAACCTTGATTAGAAGATCACAGCTTCCACCTGCCAGCCACAGCACCCATGGTGGAGGGAGGAGAGAGGGAAAAAAACCACCCGGAAAGACAAACACTAGCTCAGCACACTGCAAGAAACCCCCAAACAGAAACACACACTACAGCCAGCCACTTCCCTCACGGGTCCTGTATTAGTTCCTCCTTCACCTGGAGAACTCCCTCTCAAAACTCCCTGTTTTGGACAGGTGAATCGATTCTCTTCCCAGCAGTCCTCTTTCCTAGAACAGCATCCAATGGTCAAAGAAGCCAAAGCACTCCCTTTATAACTGCAAAAGGGATGAGGCGTCCTGTGGCACCTTATAGACTAACAGATTTATTGGAGCATAAGCTTTCATGGGCAAAGACCCGGTTTGTCAGATGCACATCTGAGGAAGTGGGTCTTTGCCCATGAAAGCTTATGCTCCAATAAATCTATTAGTCTATAAGGTGCCCAAGACACCTCGTTGCTTTTGCAGATTCAGAGTATCACAGCTACCTCTCTGATCTTTTATAACTGGTGACTGGTAAGATAAAACTTGGATTTATGCAACATTTGTAGTTACTCTGAGCCCTTTAATATTACTAAAGGTAAAATCTTAATTGGTTTTGCTGTTGCCGACTAACACTAGACCTTTCTGAGACACCTCATCATAAAAAGGCTATTTAGGTCACTTCATAAACAGAAGAGCAGATTTGCCTTTTAAAGAATTTATTTTTTCTTTTCTACGGGAAATGCCTCTTTAAAAATGCTCTCGTCCAATTGGCCAAAATAAATGACAGCCTCTTGTCTAGTCAAAACTAGCACCCAGAAACTAGATATCACAATACAGTGTTCCACCAAAACACCTTCAGAGTGGCATGAAGTGCAGGAATTCTTAACTTGAGCACTGGATTAAAATTTGCTGTAGATCAACAGCCCTTCCCCCCCTTTTTTTAAACCTGTTAAAGTAATGAATGAGATTGATAGTATGAAAATAATTTCTAGTCTGATAAGAAAACACTTTAAAGTAAAATATGATGCAGAGCAACAGTATTTTTGTATCCTTTACCTAACCTCGCACTCACTTATGAGTACACCTACAGCTCTGGTGGTGGCACTGCAACCTCCCTGTAGAATGCTTGCCTGTCTACCGAGTTCATAAAGGACCATTTCACCAACAGCCCCTTTAAACCGGGGTGGGGAATCTTTTTATATCAGGGGCCACTAACTCACACTAAAAAATCAATCATGGGCCACACACAGCTCTGTGGGTGAGGGAGGGGCATGGAGGCTTTGGCTGGGGCCAGGGTATTCAGGGATTCAGGGTATGGAAGGAGTTCAGGGGGTCTGGGCTAGGGTAAGGGGTTGGAGTGCAGGGCAGTGAATTGGAGTTGTGGGCTCTGGGGTAGGTTAAAGGGGGTTGGGTTTAGAAGGGGGTTCCAGGCTGGAGTCAAGGGGTTTGGGCTCAGGGCCGGGGCGATAGTTCAGATGCTTTGCTGTTGTCTACTAACACTAGACCTTTCTGAGACACCTCATATAAAAAGGCTATTTAGGTCACTTCATAAACAGAAGAGCAGATTTGCCTTTTAAAGAATTTATTTTTTCTTTTCTACGGGAAATGCCTCTTTAAAAATGCTCTCGTCCAATTGGCCAAAATAAATGACAGCCTCTTGTCTAGTCAAAACTAGCACCCAGAAACTAGATATCACAATACAGTGTTCCACCAAAACACCTTCAGAGTGGCATGAAGTGCAGGAATTCTTAACTTGAGCACTGGATTAAAATTTGCTGTAGATCAACAGCCCCCCCCCCCTTTTTTTAAACCTGTTAAAGTAATGAATGAGATTGATAGTATGAAAATAATTTCTAGTCTGATAAGAAAGTACTTTAAAGTAAAATATGATGCAGAGCAACAGTATTTTTGTGGAAATTATATCATGGGTCACCGAGATTCACTTATCCCACAGCAATCTCATTTTAAATAGCAGTCACACTGGCAGCATCTGACTTTTATTCACTCCTGGAGATGCTGCATGGTTTATACTGACAGATGGAGCTATGCAAATTATTCTCTGCAATACTGGAAACACCACAAATAAGTGGGTGAAACACCTGGTCTTGCAGATACACCTGGGTAGGGGCCAGAAATTTCTCCCCAAGACCACTAGTCCAAGACAGAAGGTGTTATGGTCTCTCACAGCCCAGTATTCCTGCAGGAAACAAGAACAACAAGACAGGAGTATGATGCATGGGCCAAAGTACAACTGACCCACATTAGGGAAATGGTGAATGGCCCCACAAGCACAGAGCATTCAAGTAGGATTTCTAGCTCTTGGTGTGCTGTGGCTGAATCACTGGGGGAATATGCCAGAGCACTGACTTTGTTAGCAGGACCAATCCAGAACCAAAGCTTGTATCCTTTACCTAACCTCGCACTCACTTATGAGTACACCTACAGCTCTGGTGGTGGCACTGCAACCTCCCTGTAAAATGCTTGCCTGTCTACCGAGTTCATAAAGGACCATTTCACCAACAGCCCCTTTAAACCGGGGTGGGGAATCTTTTTATATCAGGGGCCACTAACTCACACTAAAAAATCAATCATGGGCCACACACAGCTCTGTGGGTGAGGGAGGGGCATGGAGGCTTTGGCTGGGGCCAGGGTATTCAGGGATTCAGGGTATGGAAGGAGTTCAGGGGGTCTGGGCTAGGGTAAGGGGTTGGAGTGCAGGGCAGTGAATTGGAGTTGTGGGCTCTGGGGTAGGTTAAAGGGGGTTGGGTTTAGAAGGGGGTTCCAGGCTGGAGTCAAGGGGTTTGGGCTCAGGGCCGGGGCGATAGTTCAGATGCTTTGCTGTTGTCTACTAACACTAGACCTTTCTGAGACACCTCATATAAAAAGGCTATTTAGGTCACTTCATAAACAGAAGAGCAGATTTGCCTTTTAAAGAATTTTTGTTTTCTTTTATAAGGGAAATGCCTCTTTAAAAATACTCTCTTGCAATTGGCCAAAATAGAGTCTCAGGGTCTGAGAGGGAGTTTGAGTGCAGGAGGGAGTTATGATCTGTGATGGGGGCTTGGGGTGGGGGTGCAAGGTTTCAGTAGAAGCTAGAGTGCAGAAGCCCCTTCTGACCTAGGGCATGGGGCTTTGGCCAGGCAACACTTACCTCAGATGACTCTCAGTCAGAAGTACAGGAGGGCTAAGTCAGGTTCCCTGCCTGCCCTAGCTCCATGTTGCTCACAGAATTTCCCTGATCTCCTCTGTACCTAGATCTGCTGACAATGCTGCACCCTAATATGCCATTAGCCCTCTTAGCTACAAGAACACACTGTTGACTCATATCCAGCATCTCATCCACTCTAATCCCCAGATTCTTTTCTGCTGCTTAGCCACTCTGTCCCCAGCCTGTAGTAGTACTTGGGATTCTTCGGTCCCAAGTGTAGAACTCTGCGCTTGTCCTTGCTGAATCTCATCAGATGAGATGTACTTTTGAAAATCCAATAGTACCATAAATTCACCTCATATGCCAAATTGAATATTTGGGTATCTCTAGAATTGAAAATTTTGGTCCTGAAGCCAAATATAATGTATACAAAAGTTTCAGAGAGGTAGCTGAGTTAGTCTGTAACAGGAAAATCTTAAAAAACAACAAATAGCCTGGTAGTACTTTAAAGACTAAGAAAACATGTAGATGGTATCATGAGTTTTTGTGGGCACAGCCCACTTCTTCAAATGGCTGGCTTCTTCTATAACAAATGACAGTATAAGTTATAGATAAATACTTTTTCACTGGCTTATTCAATGCCATTCTTAATAGTTTTTCCTTTCTAGCTTTCTTTCTTTCTTTCAATATACATACAATGGTGCGGATTATTTGTCAGAGATTAAATTATTAAATTGAATCCAGCTGTTCTGAAATCTTCCATTGATTTTTAAAGACTAATCTATTTTGTAATATCACCTAATGGAGATTGTGAAATGAAATCTTCCCAAAAGCTTCCATTCTACTGCAAGAATATCTCCCAAGTAAATCAGGTTTCCTCTTGAATTTGCAGTAATCTGTCATTTATGCAAGACTCTAAAGTTTGACATAAAAATGGAGGTCTTTCATTTTCTAAACTATGTAAAATATAGAGATTTATTACTCAATTTGCAAATTAAACAAAATAAAATAGTTTGTCAATATGTGGGCTGATTCAGAACAAGGAGTTGCCAATAAGTTGGATCAGGTGCAAAAGAGAAATGACATAGTTTATTTTAATTTGTACAAACAGCAAGATATGGAGTTTATCCATACTTTTGAGATGGTCTCCCATAGTATTCTTGCCAACAATTTAAAGAAGTATGGATTGGATAAGTGGACTGTAAAGTGGATAGAAAGCTGGCGAGATCATTGGGCTCAATGCGTAGTGATCAACGGTTCAATGACTGGTTGGTGGTTTGTGTCAAGCAGAGTGCCTGAAGGGTCGGTTCTGGGTCCAGTTTTGTTCAACATCCCTGGATGAGGGGATTGATTGCACCCTCAACAAATTTGTTGATGACACTAAGTTAGGGGGAGAGGTAGATACATTGGAGGGTAGGGATAGAGTCCAAAGTGACATAGACAAATTAGAAGATTTGATCAAAAGAAATCTGATGAGATTTAAGAAGAACAAGGGCAGAGTCCTGCACTTAGGACAGAAGAATACGATGCACTACTAGGGACCGACTGGCTAAGCAGCAGTTCTGCAGAAAAGGACCTGGGGATTACAGTAGATGACAAGCTGAATAGGAGTCAACAGTGTGCCCTTGTAGCTAAGAAGGCCAACGGAATGTTGAGGTGCATTAATGGGAGAATTGCCAGCAGATCTAGGGAAGTGATCATTCCTCTTTATTCAGCACCAGTGAGGCCACAATTGGGGCATTGCATCCAATTCTGCCCCTTCTCCTCCCATTACAGAAAGGAAGTGGAAGAATTAGAAAGAGTCCAGCTGAGGGTAACAAAAATGATAAGGTAGCTGGAGCACCTGACGTATGAGGAAAGACTGAGAGATTTGAGCTTATTTAGTCTATAAAAGAGAAGAGTGCGGGGCGGGGAGTCAATAGCAGCCTTAAACTACCTGAAGAGGCGTTCCAAAGAGGAAGGAGAGATGCTGTTCTCAGTAGTAGCGGATGGCAGAATAAGAAGCAATATTCTCAAGTTGCAGTGGGGGATGTCTAAGTTGAATATTAGGAAAAACTATTTTACTAGGAGAGTGGTGATCCCCTGGAATGGGTTATCTTTGGAGGTGGTTGAATCACCATCCATAGAGGTTTTTAAGTCCCACCTTGAAAAAGCTCTGGCTGGGATGATTTAGTTGTAATGGTCCTGCTTTTAGCAGAGGGTTGGACTTGATGACCCCCTGTGGTCTCTTCCAGTCCTATGATTCTATAATTCCATGATTTTCTATATGCCCTTGGAAGAATGTAAAATACATCACAACTACATTGCTAAATGTGCAGACGTGCACTGCAATACAACCCGTCACCAGAAAACCAGGCATTTTAAAGTATCGAATCGCCACCATTTTTCTTATGCTCACTCTACTAATTTTCTCCTTTCTCCACAATTTTAGATATTGGTGAAAAATGATTTTCAGGATACACTGGAGATAAACAGATTCAATCTGTTTGGACCTGAATGGAAAGAAATTCCAAAACTACAGGTGCCTCCCAGAGAGGGCTGTATCAGCAACCCTTCATATTTATACCGGTGTTGTCTAGCTGAAACACTTTTGCTGATCTGTTCAGTGGTAATATGGCAGAAGGACAGAGGTGCTCTCTTTTGGGTAGATAGATAATTGCATCTTATTGTGAAAACATATGGCAATATGCAAATACTTTGTTCTCTGGCACCTTCCACTGTCATTGCAGCTATTGTTAACAGCAAATGCTTCCCAGGAAAAAGAAGGATCCACCTGCATTGGGAATGATCATGTAAGTTAAGTCATATATGAGACTACGTCAAGACTACAGGGTTTAAAACTCCGCCGTGTCCAGGGAACATGTCTGCTCTTCTGCTTTTTTTGCGGAAGAGCAGATGCACTCTTTCAGAAGCCCTATCTACCTCCTTCCCTGAGGAAGAAGGGCTCTTCTGAAAGAGGAGAATTTTCTGAAATTTGGCCCAGTGTAGATGGAACAAATTTCAGAAAAGCCTTTTCCGACAAAACTATTGGAAAAAGGAATGCAAATTGCGGAAAGCAATTTGCGTACCTTTTTCTGATAAAGCATTGTAATCTAGACGTAGCCTGAGTCTTACTATGTAAATGAACTGGCTGAGCCCGCCCTGTATGAACAGAAGAGACAGTTCAGCTACAGGAATTGTACCTGATTTCTGAGAGAGAAGGCTTGATTCAGCCCTTGCTGCCAAAGGGAAGTATACATTTCATTTCCCTGTGCCACAGGAATTGTCTGCATTCCAGGAGAGATTTGCACCAGCCCTCTCTCCTCGGAAGCACTGCTGTGGTAAGAGGATACTAAGTTGTAATTGGTACCTTAGGAGCCATACCAGTAGGCTGCATGCAATGTTCTGACTAGAGCTGAACAAGTAATTGATTTTTCAATTGAGTGCCTCAGCTGAAAAATAAAATTAGTTTTTTTCCAACCCATACATAAAATTCTGGATTTTCTCATCAAAATGAAAAACCTAAAACATTTGGGTGCATCTAGACTGGCAAGATTTTGCGCAAAAGTGGCTGCTTTTGCGCAAAAACTTGCCAGCTGTCTACACTGGCCGCTTGAATTTGCTCAAGAGCACTGACTTTGTAATGTACAAAATCAGTGCTTCTTGCGCAAATACTTTCATGCTCCCGCTCGGGAAAAAGCCCTCTTGCACAAGAATACTTGTGCAAGAGGGCCAGTGTAGACAAGGAAGAAGTGTTTTGAGCAAAAAAGTCCCGATGGCTAAAATGGCGATCGGGGCTTTCTTGCGCAAAATCGCGTCTAGCATCCGTGCCAATCTTGCGCAAAAGCATCTGTGCCAATCTAGACGCGCTTTTGCTGAAATACTTTTAACTGAAAAACTTTTCCGTTAAAAGTATTTCTGAAAAATCATGCCAGTCTAGGCGCAGCCTTTTGTCTGTGTCAAAAAAAATGTTGTGAATGTGGATTCAACATGACATTTTCCAAATGTTTGTTTTCGGGGAATTTTTGCCAAAACTATTCACCAAATTCAGCCCAAATTCAGTGCTCTAAAAAAATGCATTTTTGTCAAATAGTAAATTTGCCAAAGAAAATAGTTTCAGCTCTAGTTCTGATGGAGTTCATTACTGGCTATCATGTCTATGCTTCCTCCCCTAGTCAAAACTGCCTGCTTTCTGAGCAGTTTCTTATAGGCCCACCATTACAGTTGAGGAATTGCAGATGTATAAAAAAAGTCATTGTCTTTTCTCTCAACAGGCCCTGTACCCTGGGCTACGGAACAGATACCAAAACACTTCTGGTCCAAATCTGACCCAGAAATTGTATTTGAACAGAGTTCTGTGATCTTATTGGAAAAAAATCAAGCATTTTTCTACACTTGGTACATAATTTCATCTTTTCCTTTTCAATTTCCACAGTTACTAGGAAGTGTCTCTATTTTATCATTTGGACTCTTTCAATAATACCCCACTTTAAAGGGAGAAATCAGGAGTCAAATAAAGACACTAAAGTTTAGTTAGTCATCTCCTTTAGAGCTTATTCCAAAGCAATAATACAATAGCTAACTCTTATTGTAAGCTTCAGAGAGGTAATGAGTTAGTCTGTAATTTAAAAAATATGTCAGGCGCTGCTAGACTATTCGTTGTTTTTTAATTTTTACTGTAAGCTCACTTATTTCCTGTTTTTCCTTCATTCTTGACTTTACAATCTAAAATTTCGAACATTCTTAAAGGATTTAGGAGCTGAAGTACCATTCTCAAAGTTTCCTTAGCTTAATTGTAGCATAAAGCATCTAGAACACTTCTGGAAACTTTGGAGTAAAAGAGGAATGTGCATATAAACTGAATTATAAAATTAGACCAGGTGATTTTGAAAACTGGACTTAGAAGGCTTTCAGAATGTTACGCACCACGTCTATTTCTTTTTTCCCCAGACTGGTGATAACCAGTGGCTACACTGATTCTCTTTTCAGATGTAACACTTGTTTGTCATCACTACCTTAAACTGCCATATGAGAGATTTCCAAGTATATTTATACATATATTTCCCCCCCAAAATGGATTTTCAACTACAGAGAGCTCATTTTAAAATACTGTGGTTTCTGTTTACCATAGTCCATTCTCTTGTGTTCTACCCTGAATCCCTATAATTTTACAGTGGAAACATCAGCATGTCATGTCATTTAATGAAAGGGTTTTAAAAGCTCTCAGTAGCATGTGTCATATGCATAGCAGTTATCAACCTCTTCCAACTAACATGAAGCAGATCAGTGCACTAGAATTTTGCAAACCGTGCTGACTATATTGACTATTGGGTTATTGCTATAAATTTGCTCTCAGTTAACTTCTGAATACACTCTAATTACTATTGTTATACTGTAAATAGATCGTATATGTCAAATATTAAAATGTAATTTTTAGGGTCAACATCTTCTTATGTCTACATTGGCATGATTTTCCGGAAATGCTTTTAACGGAAACGTTTTCCGTTAAAAGCATTTTCGGAAAAGCACGTCTAGATTGGCAGGACGCTTTTCCGCAAAAGCACTTTTTGTGGAAAAGCATCCGTGGCCAATCTAGACGCACTTTTCCGCAAAAAATCCCTGATCGCCATTTTCGCGTTCGGGGCTTTTTTTGCGGAAAACAAATATCTGCTGTCTACACTGGCCCTTTTGCGCGAAAGTTTTTCGGAAAAAGACTTTTGCCCGAACGGAAGCAGCATAGTATTTCCGCAAAAGCACTGACAATCTTACATGAGATAGTCAGTGCTTTTGCAGAAATTCAAGCGGCCAGTGTAGACAGCTGGCAAGTTTTTCCGCAAAAGCAGATGATTTTGCAGAAAAACTTGCCAGTCTAGACACAGCCTACACTGTATTTCCAATGGTCTCATTTTATAATTCATCTTATATATGTCACATTCTTATTTTACTCTAAAGCATCTGGAAATGTTTTAGATGTTTTATGCTACAGATGAAAAAAACTTGTTGCCTCCTCCAAAGAGCTTCTAGACTCTTCTAAATTCTCCCTTCCCTGGTCTGAATTTCAGGGGCTGGGCAGGTGCTTAGCCATTGAATCCTCATACTCTTTGTGGAGCAGCTGAACTCCTAGCTCATGTCTAACCCCTGAGAGAGTTCAAAGTAGGCATTTGCCTCCTTATCATTCCTGTTGAGTCCCAATCCTCAGAGCACACCTAAACCCCCACAAAATATGATGATGGTGGAGCCAGCATTGCCCCTCTTGTATTCCTTACCCCAGTGCATAGAGCACTCTCAAAGGATGTGAAACACTCTGGATTCAAATCCACACTCTGTTATGTGTTGTACAGACTACATCTGGGGTTTCCCTCTCCCAGGAAGAGTGCCCTCACCAGATTAACTAGAGAAGGGGAACTGGAAACTAAGTCTTCTCCTTCCAGGTGAATGCCTATATCACTAAGGGTATGTCTACACTACCACCCTAGTTTGAACTAGGGTGGAAGTGTAGACATACCCTCAGATATAGAGGTATTTCCTCTTTCTCTATGCCTTAGTTAATATTTAATTGTTTGCACACAGTGGAGCAGCTTCTGCCAGAAAAACTGAGGTACATCTGCCCCCAGAATACCTTATATCCATTGACTGGGGACCCCACTTCAGATCCACACAATGTATTTGTACCTGTGTCTCCCACATAGTAGATGAGTGCTTTAATGACTAGGATAAAAGTTAGCGGGGCATTGCCACCCCCCCTTATCCTTCTATTCTTGATTTTAAAAACAAAAACAAAAAAACAAGCAAACAACTCTTTCAATCTCTCTTATGTGGCTAAATGCAGAAGTGCATATATTGTGTTTACCCTGCGTGGAGAGGACACCTAATATTCTGTGAGGGGTAGGAATTAACCCTTACCCTGCTCCTTGTTTTTCCTACTGGCTAGTTTAGGCAGGTACACCTAATGTTTACTCCCCATGTTTGCTTTTATGAATCTGTTTTTAGGCATTTAACACTCCCCCTGTAGCTGGGCACCTAAATCCAGGCTGTGAATTCTACTGGGCAGCAGGGCACCTAAAGTTAGGCTGAACCTTCATTGTGAATCCCATTTTCAGAGCATAGAGGGCACTGTGGAAAAAGTCAGAGACAGTAATGTGGGGATTGGAGTAGTATGAGGATTTGAGTATTAGAGACACCAGAGAGCAGGAAATTGAACAGGGGCATGTCTACACTGGAAATTATTTTGAAATAACTAAATTTGAAATAATAACAAAATTTAAATAGCGTGTCCCCACTACAGGGAAGCCTCGAAATTAGTCTGAGGCAGGATCCGTTATTGTGGATGCGCTACTTCGACTTAGATCCCCAGGAAGCACTGGGGAGTAATTACTTCAAATTACTCTGGGGAGTATTATTTTTAAATAGCAGCAGTAGAGCATCCACACTATTTCAAAATAATTCCCCGAGGAAAGCAGGAGTACAGATTTTGAAATAACCAGCCTGAAATTTCAAAATAGAAGGCTTAGTAGTGTGGGTGCTTTGCTTATTATTTCAAAATAAGGAGGTTATTTTCAAATAACTCCCTAGATAGACCAGGGCTAAGAGATGAAGAAGGCATAAACTATAGTGTTTACTACCTGGAGTGAGAAAAAAGATCTGGACGTTTTAGACATGTCAAAGGAAGAAAGGGTGACATTTAGACATTAGTTCAGCAAAGTCCAAAGTCCATCCAAAATACTAAAACACATGCTTTGATGAATGGTGTAACCTAAAGTTTGTGAATTGGATCTTCAGATGTTGCCTCTACTAGTGGGGAGATGAATAGAAAGGAATCAAAGATGATCCTCAGGTTATGAGCCTTCTGACAGCGGTGGTGTTAGAACTAAGAGAAGATAGGCTGGAGAGGGTTTAGTGGGAAAAACACATAGTTCAGTTTTTAGCCAGGTGTTAGTTGTCTGTAAGATACCCAGAGTAATGAAGTGAATTGTCCTTAGTCTGGAGAACCTGGGGCCAAGCCAACCCTGATTACAGAACAAACTTCACATGAGGGTAATTGGATAGTTACCTAGAAAGAGCTGGAGGTAGCCGCAAGAAGGGAGAAACTTAGGAGGCTATAGTGGGGCCTCCTTGAAATGCACGTTTCATTACATTGTTGCATCTGCTTTGAATTGCAAAGTCCAGGAGGCTGTTCTGAAAACAGACACGTGGTTCTGATAGCTGCTCAATCACAGTAATGGGATGACTGGTGGGGGGAGGGGAAGAGGAGAGGGTGAGGAGGCTGCCCTGAGGCCTAGTGATTCAAAAGGACCCAGGGCTCCTGGCTGCTGTTCCAGCCCTTTCCCTTCTGCACAATGCTCCACCCCTTCTGAGAGTGCAGAACTGCTCCCCACCTTGCCCAGGGGCCTAGCAATTCTGTTGGCCTCCCGACTTCATCCTTCAACTCAACTCTCTCTTACTTCATTGATTCTTGTTGATAAATCCAGTCAGCCTAGAGGGGATTTATAATTCTGGTAATTGCGCCAGATGATTAGTACCTACAGAAGCAATCACTTACAGTACATCTCCTGCAGATTGATGAACAATTTATTATCAAGAGCTTAATTGCTTGTAATATATAATACACCCTTGTAGCAGACACACATATAGCTAACTAACTTGTACACATGTATAAATATATACCATTTAAATTAGGAAAGAGTGAACATTAGAGGTTTAGCTAAGACTCTGCAAAGCTGGCAGTTAGAGTATTTCTCCAAATTCTATCTGATCCTCTTTGGTATAGAGGACATACAGCTCATGAAATCTGGTTTTCTTACAAGACTTTTAGGATTCCTGATCTTCAGCCTAAAATACCATTACCATTGTATTCCTCCACTGTCAGTGCTTGTTTAACCCAGGAAGTAGAATGGAACATGTGAATGTATGTCAAGTTTAGACCTGAAAGAAAACAGGTCCAATTTGTTTCAACTAGAGTTTGGAGTGAAGATTGGTTTATATTCATTCTTACTTGAATGTTTTCAGTTGATTATCTCTTATCCTCATGGGCTATGTCTCTCCCTCCTGAACCAGGGTCTGTGAGACTGGGCTTATGGATTCAGTGTGTCTAAGTCGTTCCACAGCGCATTATAAATCTGGGTTTGCAATTGCTGGACCCAGGTCTCACAGCTCTGCTTACATGTCCCTGTGACACTACGTAGACCAGACTCAGGTCTGCAGAGTTTCACTACTGCAAAATGACAGGGCTTGGATCTGAGTCCCAGGAAGATCTGGTGTCTGACTCTTGCCTCCTAGCAGGATCATCTTACTCCTGAGTGCTTGCTGACTCAAATTGAAATGGTAAAAGTAGGGCTTGGGTTCAGAGTTAAGTCAAGCTCATGCTTAGTGCTTTGGGTAGTACACCCTGATAGACCAGCACTCGAAAGGCAGGAATGGCCATTTCCTCTAATGAGAGGATAGCTGCTATTCTGGCAGGCTACAGTCCGTGGAGGAGAAAACAAAAAGGAAAAGGGAAAGGTGTTGACCTGAGAATCCTGCAAATTGAAGCTCTCTCTTTAGCTTCACAGTGTAGGCAGTGACAGTGCAAGGTACCCAGCCAATGGAAAGCTCAGTCATGAACCATTGTACCTTCAGCCTCTTTGCCAAAACCGGTGTGAAGGGAACAATTGTAATAGTTTTGGTGATCTGGGGGCACCTGTCGTAATATATGTGCTTTAAATGTAGGGCCCAACTGCCAGGTCCACTCAAGCCACAGGACCTATGGAGGAAAGAGAAAAGTAAAGTACACTGTCTGCCATATCTAGGAGTCTCTTGAGGGCTGAAACAAACCCCAGCATAATTTACAATATCCAAAGGCTGCTCCACAGTTTTGTAGCTTGAATAGAAGGTGTGATTGTATCATGGATATGCAGTCTTTAATCTGGTTTTAATATATTTCACACAGGTAACAATAGTACATAAGAACATAAGAATGGCCGTAGTGGATCAGACCAAAGGTCCATCTAGCCCAGTAGCCTGTCTGCTGACAGTGGCCAGTGCCAAGTGCCCGGGGGGGTGGACCAAAGACAATGATCAAGCGTTTTGTCTCATGCCATCTGTCTCCAACCTCTGACAAACAGAGGCCAAGGACATCATTCCTACCCCCTGGCTAATAGCCTTTTATGGACCTAACCTCTATGAAATTATCTAGCTTCTCTTTAAACTCTGTTATAGTTCTAGCCTTTGCAGCCTCCTCTAGCAAGGAGTTCCACAGGTTGACTATGCGCTATGTGAGGAAGAATTTTCGCGTATTAGTTTTAAACCTGCTACCCATTAATTTCATTTGGTGACCTCTAGTCCTTCTATTATGGGAACTAATGAATAACTTTTCTTTATTCATCCTCTCCACACCACTCATGATTTTATAGACCTCTATCATATCCCCCCTCAGTCTCCTCTTTTCCAAACTGAAAAGTCCCAGTTGCTTTAGCCTCTCTTCATATGGAACCTGTTCCAAACCCCTAATCATTTTAGTTGCCCTTTTCTGAACCCTTTCCAAGGCCAAAATATCTTTTTTGAGATGAGGAGACCACATCTGTACACAGTACTCAAGATGTGGACGTGCCATAGTTTTGTATAGGGGCAATAAGATATTCCGTGTCTTATTTTCTATCCCTTTCTTAATAATTCCTAACATTCTATTTGCCTTTTTGACCGCCGCTGCACACTGTGTGAACGTTTTCAGAGAACTATCCACGATAACTCCAAGATCTCTTTCCTGATTTGTTGTAGCCAAATACATCATACTATATGTATAGTTGGGGTTATTTTTTCCAACGTGCATTACTTTACACTTATCCACATTAAACTTCATTTGCCATTTTGTTGCCCAATCACTTAGTTTTGTGAGATCTTTTTGAACTTCTTCACAGTCTGCTTCTGTCTTGGCTATTTTAGTAATGAAGATATATGGGGGCATTTAGACTCCAGGGTGGGATAGCAATCCAGTAATGTATCCAGGGGGTTCTTACTGACATGGTTAGCCTGTTCTGCCACATCTTCCTGTACTAGCTAGATTAAAGTTAAGGTGGGTATGCCTACCGGCACACTTTTATTTGCTGTGTAGATCTATCCTGTCAGATATTCTGCATTCCCTCTGCACCACCAGCATCAGACAAAGTTTTTGAAACCAGGGGCCCAGAATATAGCTCTTAAATTTTTTTGCTGTGGAGTGATCTGTTATTCCAGTGATTTTGAATGTTTTGCTATGTATTGTTTGGGACATTTAGAATGAACATGATAACCAAATTGAGTGCAGCCTTGCTTCAGTGTGAAAAGGTAGATAATGTAACAATGGAAAGTTTCTGTGCCTCTCTCATAGACACCAATCCTGAGTGTACTTGCACCAGCTAGGAAAAGTCCAAATGCAGCATTTCAGTGCTGGCAATGAAGAGTCTGCACAAGAGGAATTTATACACCTTTGGGCTGAGCAAACAAGGCAGGGTGCCATAGCCAAGGGAGTGCCCCAAATGGCTTGGTTTCTCCTGGCTGGCTGAGGTGAGACTGCAGTGCATACTCCTCCTTTCCAGCCTCACCCCAGCACGGGGTAGGTGAGCTTCTTCTCAACCCCTCCCCTCTGCCCATTCACTCCTCAGTCAGCTGGGTGAGGGCTCTGATCCTACCCCAGCACCCCTAGGAGCCCAAGTAGTGCAGACATTCATGGTGGTGAGGAACCCCGGTTCACAGAGTCCATCCCTGCCTGAGCTGCTCAGTTCCTGGCAGGGCCCAGGAGCAAAACTTTCTCTTCATGTGAAAGAGCCCAGAGAGAGGGAGGGAAGCTGAGCAAGGCTGGGGAAAGAGTGGGGGGAGGGATACCCAGAAGCTGGGAAGAGAGGGGAATTGATCTTGGGCGTACATCCAGGCACAGGACTTCAGAGAGCTGAGGCAGGGATGGTGGAGAGGAAACACCTGGCTGGGGGATTCAAGTCTGAATATGAGTGTGGGAGGCAGTGTTCCCTCTAAACAGCACCACAGGTGATTAATCAGCCCCTCCCGTTCAGTCAGCTCCTAGCAGGAGCCCTGAGGCTCTGACTGGGTGGAGATAATTAGTCACCAGTGAAGCTGGTGGGGGTGGGGAGACAGGCATGGAAGGGAAGCATGGAAACAATGAGGTTTCTTTGGTGCTGTGAGCCATCCAATCTAAACTTGACATAATAAACAAGAGCAATGAAAAGAAAAGATAGGGGTAACAGCAATATGAAATCATCGGATTGCATGTATAGGTTAATCATATGCACATTGCTCAGGTTCCGGACTTGTCTTGCAATACTTGTACATATTTGTCATTACATCCTTTAAAAAATTCCATTTGCCCTTAATGCATGTTGTTTTATTATTTGCAATATTCTGGTGTCGGATATTTGCTCCATTTAAAGAAGAAAACTTTTAAAGGAAATGTTTACACAAAATTCTTTTTTTGCTGTTGCTTATCTGTGTTTGGCACTGGTGAAAGGTGTCCAGCTGACAGCTCTGGGAACTAATGAACTTTTTATTCATAAGCAAGCAAACCACTTTGTATTTCAGTCCAGACCTGGGAATAAGGGAGAAATTCATCTCCTCTCTGCACTGGGGATTTGCCCTGGTTGGAGAACTTGGAGAGAACAAAAAATATTTGATAGATGCTAGTCACAGTTGCTTAATGTTATTACTGGAAGATGCTCGGATACTGTGGTAATGAACATGGTATAAGCACCTCAGTGGAACAAAATACAGTAGAATAATGACCGGCCAGATGTGTAACTGCTTCAGAGCAAATTCCTGGGTCTTGTATTTCTTAGGCAGCAAGATATTTTTTTACCGTTTTTTAGCTGACACATGGTAACTAATACATTAGTGAAATCCTAGTGTGGACAAGGAAGCTATAGTTTTAAAATGTAATAGCTGCTTAAATGAACACTGGGGTTGAGGCAGGAGTGGGAGAGGATAAAATAACCAACAAAAGACAAATGTGTAAAACTGGGGATGTCTCTGAGCCTGTGATTGTGTGGAAAAGAGAGAAACAGGCAGCAAGGGCATGAGGCAGAAACAGGAGGTGGATGTGGTGGGGAAGGGACCAGCCTTTTAAAAAAGCACATGTGCAAAAGTCAAGAATTGTTTCCTTCCGTTATTAAAACTGCACATCCCAAGCACCTCTTCTCTTTTCTGGCTTAGAGGGAAATGCTCTATTTCAAGGAGAATAAAAGGCCATATGGGAGGTTATGGCCCAGAGGTGTGAGGTAGGCAGGGGCCTCAATGAAGGCTGGACTCAGCCATCGGTATCAGCTATTTCTTTTTTGTCATTCTTTTTTGGGTCATGGCTGACATCCCAGCCATAGTGAAAACACTTCTCCATGGCCTTTTGCCATGCGCACAGAGGTATCTCACTGCCAAGTCCCTATCACAGCAGGCGAAGGGAGGGAAAGCTGCAAGATGATCTCTCACCTCCATTTACTATTTATTTGTATTTAAATATTTTTACCCCACCTTTCTATTTAAAATATCCACGCAGCCAGTGGCCCATGCTTGCTATGCTGGAGCCTCCACATTTATTTATTGACAAATACAATTTGCAGAATTTTTCAAAATTTTAAAATTTTGTGCACAGAATATTTAATTTTTGGTGCAGCATTCCCTTGGAAATATGGGTCGTTGGGCAATTGTGAGGGGGCTATGAGAGTGGAGCTGGAGAGTGATGGGGTCTGTGAGTGGGAGGGCACTGGGCACAGGGATCCATGGTGGAGAGCTGAGGGTGAGGGGCCACTGGGAGTGGGGCTTGTTAGGCATAAGGTAGGATGGTACTGGGCAGTGAGGCAGTGTGGAAGGCACACTGGCAGTGCAGGGCTGCATTTTGGGGTGCTAGTGGGAGGGAAGTGCAGGGGTTGGGTGTTAGTGGTGAAGACAGCATTGTACAGAGATTGCGGTAAAGGGGGCACAACACAGGGGATAATGGCAAAGTGGCCACAGACTGCTCATCTCACTGGCCTTTGTGCAGGAGATCTCCATAGGTACCCACCGGGACAGCCCTGCAGCCCAGCGCCCTGCCACTGCCCTGGCTGTGGTCCCCCCACCTTGCCCTGAGGACATCTGGGCTCCAGCCGGCTGCATTGGCAAGGCTGCAGGAGCTGGCTCGGCCTGCATGTGTGTTGTGTCTTTGGGCCTAGTGAATGGAGATGCAGCCCCAAGCCACTGGCCTTTCTCCCTGTCTGCTGCAGATTGTGTTTCATCTGTATGGATGGGAGAGTCACACAGGTCATCAGAGAATCTGACCTGGCCAGTGTGTTGTGGAATATATCCAGCAAGTGACTTGTGCTGCCTGGGCTGGACTCTGTAATCCCTCAAAGGTGGTTGACTTAAACTATAGCATCCACTGACTAGGCCCTGCTGTCAGTGTGCCGCCTTGGGCCCCACAAACTCTTTGGCCAGGCCCGTGCGTGGTGTGGATGGAGAGGGAGAAAGGCCAACAGATCTCCACCAGAAGCCACAGATCAGCTATGTAAGTTGGAAACTATTAAAGGGATTTAAGATTCCTTCCCTCTGCCTTGCTAACTTCAACTTAGTTTCCTACAGACAAACCCCTTTTATGCAAGCGTAGCTCCATTTTTGTATTGTTGGCCCTTTCAAGCACTAGCATGCATTCTCTTATGGAGAAAGCACCACATCTTAATTTGACAAGACATGCATCGCTACCATTTTAGAGTAGGTCTCTGCTAAATAATGAAATGTTATTCCCAAACTTGTCTGCTGGGACTTCTCTAGTGCAATAGTGAAATTTGCAGTTATTGAGGCTAATACTATTCAGTGGGGAAACTCTCCCCCTTTCCCTTTACTATAAGGCAAGCCAGAGTGACAGGAAAATCAGTACAGCATGAATCTTCTTCACACTATGGAAGTCTCATTTCACTGCACCCACTGATGAAGAGCCATTGGAAAAGACCTCAAATGTCTTTTTGTTTTGGGAGCTTAGTGACGGGGGGAGGAAGAGGGAGGGCTAGTTAGAAACATGGAGTAGGCTCCATCTCTCTGTCTGCATTGCAGTAGGATAGTGTCAGCACTGCAGTACTGTAACAGGGAAATACAAAGACATCCAAATGAGAGAGAAGCTGCCTTTAAACCTAAATGCTTTGCTGAAACCCAAGAAGAGAATAAATTCAGTTATTTGCAACTCAAACTATTGAATTTCCTGATAAATGTTCCATTGAAACCAGATTTGCTGTTAAAACCAAATGAATATTTTGCCTCAGAAAAGAGCAGAGTGAAATCCAGCAAGCTTAACAGTATATAGTCTCACTTCAGAGACTTATGTTTTGCTCATGCAGAGGAAGACCTCTGAATGAGAGGAGTAACAGGTGGAAAAAGTGTGACGAATACAAGCACTTTGTTGTTCTGTAGCATCTCTAGCACTTTTCTGAAAAGCTCAGAATGTTTTTGACCATGTAGAATTCCCCTGATGAATGTGCATTTTTATAATGCAGCGAGTTGTGGAATCACCTAAGCCTAACTACAGTGATACACTTGCTTACAAGATGGTGATAAGTAAGTAATTGTTTATAGGAACTAAATAGTTATTATAAATTAAAGCCAGATAGGCAGCATGGTTTAGTGGCTAGAACACTGGACTGTAATTAGGAGACTTGGTTTTTATTTCCACCGGTACCACAAGTCATTTCACCTTTCTGTGCCTCTGTTTTCATTCCAGTCCTTTGTTTGTCTTGTCAAGTTAAGCTGTAAACTCTTGGAACAGGGATTCTCTTATATAACACCTAGTGTTGTAGGGCTTTAATCTTACCTGGGATCTCTAGGGCTACATCTACACTGCAGGCTTCTTGTGCAAGAAGCTTTTTGCAGAAGAGATAGTCCGCAAAAACTTCTTGCACAAGGGTACGTCCACACTACAAAAGCATGTTTCACACATACAGAATGGGAAGCGACTGTCTAGGAAGGAGTAGGCAAAATGAGATCTAGGGGCTGAATATGAGTCAGCAGTGTGATGCTGTTGCAAAAAAGCAAACATAATTTTGGGATGCATTAACAGGTCTGTTGTGAGCAAGACACGAGAAGTTATTCTTCCGCTCTACTCTGCGCTGGTTAGGCCTCAGTTGGAGTATTGTGTCCAGTTCTGGGCACCGCATTTCAAGAAAGATGTGGAGAAATTGGAGATGGTCCAGAGAAGAGCAACAAGAATGATTAAAGGTCTAGAGAACATGACCTATGAAGGAAGGCTGAAAGAATTGGGTTTGTTTAGTTTAGAAAAGAGAAGACTGGGGCGGGGGGGGGGGGGGGACATGATAGCGTTTTCAGATATCTAAAAGGGTGTCATAAGGAGGAGGGAGAAAACTTGTTCATCTTGGCCTCTGAGGATAGAACAAGAAGAAATGGGCTTAAACTGCAGCAAGGGAGGTTTAGGTTGGACATTAGGAAAAACTTCCTAACTGTCAGGGTAGTCAAACACTGGAATAAATTGCCCAGGGAGGTTGTAGAATCCCCAACTCTGGAGATATTAAGAGTAGGTTAGATAAATGTCTAACAGGGATGGTCTAGACAGTATTTGGTCCTGCCATGGGGGCAGGGGACTGAACTCAATGACCTCTTGAGGTCCCTTCCAGTCCTAGTATTCTATGATTCTATGAAAACCGTGTTGCAAAAGCGATATGCTTTTGCACAAGAGAGCGTCCAGACTGCATGGATGTTCTCTCAAAAGAAAGCTCTGATTGCTATTCACAGAATAGCCAACCAGACCACCTGTGCTTTTGTCGATTGGATCTTTTTGTACAAAACCCTCCTGTTACCCGTCCACACATACCTTTTTGCACAAGAACTCTTGTGCAAAAAGGAGTTACTCCTCATAGAAAGAAGAATAACTATGCTGCAAAAACCCCTCTGTTCTTTTGATTTACTGTAAATTTATTTGTGCTAAAATGTGTTTGAGGTGTGGACACTCCACAGGTTTTTGCTCAAAAACAGTCGTTTTTGTGCGAAAACCCTGTAGTGTAGATGTAACCTAGGTGAACCCATAACATAAATAATACAAGCCAAATTCAAAATAAAACTCTCAAATGCTTCCTTTTAAGCTTTGTCTCTTTACCTATAGTTTTATCTTTTCACTTTCTTTTTTTTTCTTTACAATGATGATGAAATTACAGTCACTGAACAAGGCCCATGTCCTGCAGGCCCTGCTCAGACAAAAACTCTTATTGATGTACACTGGATGATGGTTTGCCTGAGTAAGCACTATAGGATTTAGTCTGTAGCAAGTAGATCTGATAAACCCATTACTGTGCATTTATTTGTAGTACTGTGTGGAACAAATTGCTGGAAAGACACATTGAAAATAATAAGAGGAAGGTAGCTACTGTTCCACCCGAAATGGCAGTGGGGATGGGGGCAGTGTAGGGAACACCCTGTAGGTGGCAAAAATAAGGGACTCTACAGGCAACGAAGAGACAGTTACTCACAAAGAGCACCTCCTTCCTATCTTTGAAACTGACAGCATGAGAGGCAGATAGACAGTCAAAGCAAAGAATGATGTTCTGGAGCTGTGTATCTAGAGCAAACTTTCTTCTCTTTTCTCTTTGCTTTTTCTCTTTGCTCACTGCATTACTGTCAGGTTTTTGATCTCTGCCTTTTGTTTGTCTGCCACTTCTTTCTCTGTTTTTTGTTCTGTGCTGGTCTTTAATCTTTGTCTGTCTTTTCTATTCCATTTTTGTCCGAGGCTGTGGCATCACTGTTTTTATTTTATGCCATCTTTTGTCTTTAAATCCTTCTGTGACTCTTTCTTCTCTCTGCGTGGTGCTCTCTCTCTGTTTGAAATGGTGCACTGAGTGTGAACAATAAGTGAATTGATTCAGAACGAATAGGCAATGGTGATTTGGAACTCCATAGTGAATGCTGTAGACTTGCTTGGGATTGATTTTTGCACCACCGACTTGAGATAGCCCTTTAATAAAGGGGGACAATGGTGAAAAGAAGGAAAAAATAGCTTTTTTATTCCCCCATTGAAAGCTCAGATTGGAAGAGATCTGAGAAGAAATGACAGGTTAATAAGGAACAAGAGTGAGTCCTAAAAATTGTTTATAGATGTATGACACAGAGGCCTATTGATGGTTCACTACTCTCTATTAGCAACTTATCAGGCATGACGCACTCACTACACCTACCTAACACGCTGGTGTCATGATATAGGCCCAAAACATGGCACGTAATATATCATTGGAAAACTAATAACTCACTAACTATTATTATCCCTGTGTGAGGTTTCTAAGGTGTGTTTACAACTAGTTATAAATTTATATGCTACAGTTATGTTCCTAAAATGTATATGGCAAACAGTGTCTGAGCCATATCTGTTTCAGACAAAAGAATATGGTTCCACCTGTTGAAATGTGTTTCCTATATACATCAGCCAAGATTTGACCACAGCCTAAGAAAAGAACAGAGACATGCAAGGCAAGTAAAAACAATCAGGAAGGCAAGTGGGGAAAGACCTCTTGAAGAATGATCAATGAACTTTGGGAAGCTGGAATGGTGTCTGCATTCCAGTAGGAGAGAGACACTTGGGCTGGACTTACTTTCCAAACAATTCTTTGGAAAGGCTTTCTAGGGTATACAGAGCAGCAAGTGTTAAGCAATTGAATCAACTGATTCTATACTATAATATTACTATATTATGAAAGCATATTGAATAAAGTGTTCGGTGAAGACTAGTGGCACACAGGTGATTAATATCATTATAAAATGTAACACTACTGAGGAATTATACTAACTGATATTACTCTGTAAAGCTTGCGACCAAATGGAGAAACAAAATTTTCCCCAGACAGGAGGGGAGGCACTTATCTCCGTCTTCACCATAAATTAACCAGTGTGGAATCAAAACAATGGAAGCGCCATTTACATACAAATCAGAAGGGGGCTGGGAGGTTCACAAGAAAGGTAGAACATCAGGAAGCCTTCCTGTGGACTTTGGAGTGATATAATAAGACCAAAAAGATATTTGAATGAACCATCACTTAAGGGGCCAAAGAGGCAAGATCACAGAACTTTCGATCATTCAGAAAAGGGGGTTGAAGTCTTTTAGACCTGAGTAAAGATGAGATATCTGTGTAGGAAAAGGCTGAACATAAATTGCCTAAGGAGTGCCAATTAGACAGTCTCCTGTCAGGCATGGTCTAGATAGTGCTTAGTCTTGATGATTGTTCGAGGTTCCTTCATAAGAATGGCTATATTGGCTCAAACCAAAGGCCCATCTAGCCCAGTTTCCTGTCTTCCAACAGTGGCAAATGCCAGATGCCCTAAAGGGAATGAACAGAACATGTATTCATCCAGGAAGGTTTTGGAGAACATTGAGGACAACTTCCTGGTACAAGTGCTGAAGGAACCAACCAGAGGTCATGTGCAGTTTGACCTATGGTCACAAACAGGGAGGAATTAGTAGGGGAAGTAGATGTGGGTAGCAACCTGGGAAGCAGTGAACATGAGATGGTCTATTTCAGGACCCTGAACAAAGAAAGAAAGGATAGTAGCAAAATACACACCCTGGACTTCAGGTCCCAGACAATTGGGAAAAGGCAAACTTAGTGTCCTTCTTTACAAAAGGGAAGAAGGACAATCCAGGGAACTACAGACTTCTCAGCCACACCTCAGTCTCCAGATAAGTAATGAAGGAGATTCTCAAGGAATCCATTTTGAAGCACTTGGAAGAGAAGAAAGTGATCAGGAATAGTCAACATAGATTCACCCAAAGTAAGTCACGCCTAACCAATCTGATTGCCTTCTATGGCAAGGTAACTGGCTCTGTGGATGTGATATATCTTGACTAGCAAAGCTTTTTTATATGGTTTCCCACAGTATTCTTGCCAGCAAGTTAAGGAAGTATGGATTGGATAAATAGACTATAAGGTGGATAGAAAGTTGGCTCAACAGGTGATTCAACAGCTCAATGTCTAGATGATGGTTGGTGTCAAGTGCCCCCAGAGGTCTGGACCAGTTTTTTTCAATATCTTTATTAATGACTTCAGTGAGGGGATGGATTGCATCCTCTGCAAGTTTGCAAATGACACTAAGCTAAGGGGAAAGGTTGATACATTGGAGGATAGGCATTGGTGAGACCCCATTTGGAATACTGTGTGCAGTTCTGGTCTCCCATGTTTAAAAAGGATGAATTCAATCTGGAACAGGTACAAAGAAGGGCCACTAGGATGATCCGAGGAATGGAAAACCTGTCTTATGAAAGGAGACTCAAGGAGCTTGGCTTGTTTACCTTAACCAAAAGAAGGCTGAGGGGGACATGATTGCACTGTTTAAATATATTAGAGGTATAAATACCAGGGAGGGAGAGGAATTATTTGAGCTTAATACCAATGTGGACTCAAGAGAAAATGGATATAAGATGGCTAGTAGGAAGTTTAGACTTGAGATTAGACTAAGGTTTCTAACCATTAGAGGAGTGAGGTTCTGGAACGGCCTTCCAAGGGAAGTAGTGGGGGGCAAAAGATCTATGTGGCTTCAAGATTAAACTAGATGGGTTTATGAAGGGGATGGTTTGATGAGATAACATGATCTTGTTAACTAATTGACCATTCATTATCAGTGATAAATAGGTCAATGGAGGGATGACAGGAGTTAATATAGAGAACTTTCTGGGTGTCTGGCTGGTAAGTCGTGCCCACATGCTCAGGGTTTAGCTGATCGGGGGTCGGGAAGGAATTTTCCTCCAGGGTAGATTGGCAGCGGCCCTGGAGGTTTTTCACCTTCCTCTGTAGCATGGGGTACAGATCACAGCTGGAGGATTCTCTGCATCTTGGGGTCTTCGAACTATTTGAAGGCTTCAGTATCTGAGATATAGGTGAGAGGATTATTCTAGAAGGGGGTGGGTGAGATTCTGTGGCCTGCATTGTTCAGGGGGTCAGACTAGATGATCATAATGGTCCCTTCTGACCTTAAAGTCTATGAGTCTATGATAGGGACAGGATCCACTATCCCTATCAAGCCCCTGCTTCTAACCACCACTGGGCAGATTCAAACCAAGCACCTCTGGAGCTTAGTGTAGGAGACATTGAGCTATAAAGTCAGCTGATCTTCAGCATAGGCTGTAGAGCTCGCTTGTTCTTATCTCTTGCTGTAAGTGGTATAAGAGGCACTACATGGGACAGTGAACCACACCCTCTAGGTGTGTGGATTCCATCACCACAGCTTCCGGAAGTGAGCGGCTGGGAACAGCCAGCTTGAGCTCTGTCAGCCACTGCAGCCAGCAGTTTGTGGCCTGGCAGCAGGCTGCAGACCAATGGTTGGGAACTGCAATTCTAAGTGATCCCTCTCCTGTCATCCATTTCCATCCTCTGACAAACAGAGACTGGAGACACCATTTCTGGCTAATAGCCATCAATAGATCTAACCTATTAATTTCTCTAGTTCTTTTTTGAACCCTTTTAAAGGCCTGATCTTCACAACCTCCTCTGACAAGCAGTTCCACAGATTGACTGTGCATGAAGAAAAACTTCCTTTTGTTTGTTTTAAACCTGCTACCTATTAATTTCATTTGGTGACCCCTAGTTCTTATGTTATGGAAACAAGTAAATAACTTTTTCTTATTCACTTTCTCCGTACCTGTTATGATTTTAAGACCTATATCATATCCTGCCTGATTCTCCTCTTTTCTGAGCAGAAAAGTCCCAATCTTTTTAATCTCTCTTCATATGGCACCCATTCCAAACCCCTAATCATTTTTGTTGTCTTTTTCTGAACCTTTTCCAATGCCAATATATCTTTTTTTATATGAGGTGACCACATCTGTATGCAGTATTCCAGATGTGGGCGTACCATGGATTTAGATAGAGGAAATGGGGGTATGTCTACACTACCACCCTAGTTCGAACTAGGGTGGTTAATGTAGGCAACCGGAGTTGCAAATGAAGCCCGGGATTTGAATTTCCCGGGCTACATTTGCATATTGCCGGGCGCCGCCATTTTTAAATGTCTGCTAGTTCGGACTCTGTGCCCATGGCTACACGCGGCACGAACTAGGTAGTTTGGATTAGGCTACCTAATCCGAACTACCGGTACACCTCATTCCACGAGGAGTAACGGTAGTTCGGAATAGGAAGCCGAATCCGAACTACCTAGTTCATGCCGCGTGTAGCCGCGGGCACAGAGTCCGAACTAGCAGACATTTAAAAATGGCGGCGCCCGGCAATATGCAAATGAAGCCCGGGAAATTCAAATCCCGGGCTTCATTTGCAACTCCGGTTACCTACATTAACCACCCTAGTTTGAACTAGGGTGGTAGTGTAGACATAGAAAATATCTTAAGGTATCTGATTCCCTATCCCTTTTTAATGATTCCTAAGACTCTCTTTGCTTTTTTGGCTGCATATTGAGTGGATGTTTTCAGAGAACTATCCACAATGACTCCAAGATCTCTTTCTTGAGTAGTTATAGCTAAATTAGTCCTCATCATTTTGGATGTATAATTGGGATTATTTTTTCCAATGTCCATTACTTTACATTTATTGACATTAAAATTCATTTGCCATTTTGTTGCCCAATCACCTGGTTTTGTGATTTCCTTTTGAAGCACTTCACAGTCTGCTTTGGACTTAACTAACTTGAGCAGTTTGGTATCATCTGCAAATTTTGCCATGTCATTGTTTACCCCTTTCTCCAGATCATTTACAAATATGCTGACTAGGATTGGTCCCAGTATGGACCATTGGGAGTCAGCAATAGTTACCTCTCTCCATTCTGAAAAATGACCATTTATTCCTACCCTTTGTTTCCTTTCTTTTAACTGGTTACTAATCCATGAGAGGACCTTCTGTCTTATCCCATGACAGCGTACTTTACTTAAGATCCTTTGGTGAGGGACCTTGTCAAAGGCTTTCTGGAAATCTAAATATTCCAGTTGTGTGAGTCTCTAAATTTTAGTCTTAGAAGAATATTTTTACTTTTATTTGTAACTTTTTCTATCTTTACTCCTTGGTCTCACTTAAACCGGTGACTTTTAAAAAAAAAAAACTTTCTACTGTCAGTGCTGTGACTGAAATAAGGAAGTTTGTCAAGTGCCAGTTTCATTAATCAGCTGCAGTGTACTGTCTCTTTAAAGGAGTAATGAACATTCTGGAAAAGTTCCAGAAGAGGGCTGGATGCTGCAGGGAGCTCAGGAGTTGGAGTTCAGTGTTTGTTATCTGCAAGGCAAGGTTTGGACTCTCCAGAGTCCTGGAGAGTTAGCTGGCAAGACGGACAAGCTGATGTGTCAGGGAATTGTCTCACAGCTTAGCAATAGCACAACTTTCACTTGCTGAGACAGTAGGGGTAACATAGTAACTCACCATTCTGAGAACACCAACAGATTGTCACACTAACCTACAGCTTTGGGAAGAACTGGGTCTGGGAAGGTGTGCAACAGGTAGCCTGGGCAACAGAAGCCAGAGTGTGACCTTCATGCTTGTTGATGTCAGAACAGTCAGCCTCAGCAGCACAGCATTTAAAGCACCCAGAGCTGCCGGGCAGATGGCAGCAGAAACCCTTGATGGTCTGGGTTGAACCCCAAAATGTCATAAGGAAGCATAATGACTGAGAGTCAGATTACAAAATAGAGAAAATGCCCTTAGCCATTCATAAATCCTTTTAAATGTCCTTAAAATGTAACGAGAGAGCCTGCTACTTGGAGGCCGAGCTCAAAACTAATCCTCTGAGGCAATATTACTTGATTGCTGCATGACATCTATATATGATTTGAAAGGAAATAAAAAATATCCAGGAACAGAAGACTTATAATTGAAAAAGCTTGACAGACGCCTTTGTGTAGTGTTCCATATCTGGAGACTTTTCAAAGCCATGTCAGAATCTCATTCCTAATAATTTCACATGTTGAGATAAAAGTGTTATCTAAAGGATAGTGTCTGAATTTATATTAATTTTTCAGTTATTTCTTGAGTAGATCCATCAAAAATCTATACAACCAGTGGCAATTGCCAGATTTAATGGGGGAGGATTTTTTTTCAGCTGAACTACTTTTCCTACAATGTGCCAGAACTTGATGTTTCTTTTTAACTTTTTCTAAATTTCAAAGGCGCAAATACATTTACAACATTGGAAAGTTTTACAATACATTAAATAAAAACAGGTTCTGCATAATCTTCATTGAGGAAACTCTTATCTCTGCCTATAATTACTGATGAACAAGATTTCAGCATGGATTAAACTGTAAGATACATACATTGCATACACTGAAGTTGGAACAGATTTTATTCTTATTTTCTTGCCTTGGTAAAGTATGGTTTGTGTTAAACCTGGTGTGCCTGCCACCACATAGTGGCTGTATTATAGTAATTGGTAGAGTGTTTTCTGTTTTATATAGTGTATATCTGCCTTCAAGACGCGTGAGATTCAGAGATGCTATATAAGCATAAGCTAGTATTATGAGGATTTCAAAACTGATTTCACTATGTGAGTCCTTTGAAACGTCTATGAATGAACACCTCAGTACCTGCCACAGAATAAGAGCTTTTACTGCACCCTAGGCAGTGAAACAGAAATCAAGCCAATTCTATTTAAAAACATAGAGAGCTCAGCCATAGCCAATATAGACTGAGTTTTACCCCACCCTCATTAGAGCTGTACACAATCCCTGCCCTCATCTCAAGATGGGAAGGGTGGCTATCATCTACATGACTGAAGTAATGCTCCTTGCTGGAAGGTGGTGCATGTGTGCTCCAGCTGGCTTGGCACATGTCCCTGAGGGCAGGGAGCAGAGTGGGTGGGGTGAGCTGTCACCCCTGCCAGGCTCTCACTTAGGCAGCCATCACCCTGTACAGAGCAGTGACTCAGAGTGGCCAGCTTCAGTCAATAGGAGAAGCAGCTCCTTCATGCTTCCCATCTGAGCTCTGCTGCCAGGGAGAGCAGTTGAACATACTGAGGACTTGGGGGGAGGAGGGCAAGGGGCAAGGAGATACCAGAGGCCCAACCTATGTGCAGGTCAAGGAGTTCACTGGACAGAGAAAACACATGGGGCAGCCACACATCCTTCCCTTCTAGATTGTACACACACACTTGGTCTATGCACCAGACTTTTGCCAACCAGCCAGGCTATTTTAGGCTGGCTTCAAAATATTTTGTCACACTTTTGAAGTGTTCAGCTACATTTCTTGTATTTTGTTTCTCCTTTGGGATTAAAGTTGGATGCTGTTATAAAGCAATAATGTTTTTTGGCTTCCTCTATGGATTACTTCTGGCATTGCTCCAGAGAATGGGTTTCCTCATTGATTTTTTTTTAAATACTTCAAATAAATTTGAAAGACTTCATGAACTTCTAAAAGTAGTTCTTAATTAGTTGTGTTTTCTGTGGTTTTGTTTTTTGTGAAGAGTGACCTTTGGGTAATTGATTTTCAGCATGAAAATTACCAAGTAGGAATTATTTGCTGCTTGAGGGAAATTAAAAACAATGGAGAATATGACTCCAGTCTAAACAGCCAACTTTGCTGGCTCAGTGTTTAAGCTTTTATTTTTATAACCTCATTAAGTTAGAGAAGCACATTTAAGGTCTATCAGGGATTTTTAGAAACTCTTGAAAGACAGTGATCAAATCTAATTATTGATCCAGCAACATTTTCAGTTAAAGAATCTCTGTGCATCACAAAACAATGACCAAAAGACAATGTTGCAGTGATAGATTGATAGCATCCTTCTTCCCAAAATGATACCAAATAATTGCATCCACTACAAGAAGTTATACTCCTCTGAATGGACATATGCCTGTTTTTTAACATTACCTATTCTAACATGTGAATAATGATTCTAAGGGTGTGTCTACACAGCAGAGCTTAACTGAAAATAAGCTACACAAATTGAGCTACGTCAATTGCTTAGCTTATTTCGAAATTGGGAGCTCTTCCTCCAACTTCCCTTATTCCTCGTACAATGAGGGTTACAGGAGTTGGAGTAAGAAGTTCTCCAGCTTGATAGTATTTTGACATTTTGTCGAAATAATTGCCTGCTGTTTAGACGTGCGGACTAAGTTATTTTGAAATAATGTTACTATGTAGACATATCCTAAGAAACAAACATTGCTAAAGCTCATGGACATAGAATACAGAACCCTAACCCTAACCCTAGAATTTAGGAAAGTATAAGAATGACTCCATAGCTCAGTGGTAAAAGTATTCACCCTGATTATGGGAGGCGCAAGCTTCTGCTTAACATCGGGCAGAAGTAGGACCTGAATCTGAGTCTTCTATGTGGTTGGTGAGTGTGTGAACCACTGGGTTAAAGCATATCAAAAATCAGCTACTGTCTTTGGCTTTGACTACCAATTGATGATAGGTAGCTATGTCCCTTTGCTGGGCCAGGCTTAAATCCTACTCCTCTCCTCCGCACTTCCTACTGGCTAGCGTAGGTGGTGCCCTGCTCAGTTAGCTGGGTTTTGTGAATTGTGTTTTTAGATGCCAAACTCTCTTGCAGGAGGGACATGGTCACCTAATTCTGGACTAAGGATTCCACGGGAATGCCCACCTTATATTCGTCTTTCCTAGAAATTGAGGGACCGGCCCTGGCTTGACCCGCTGGAGTCGAGAGGCACAGAAAGGGGTAAAAATTGTACCTGGATGTGGTCCTTTGTCCTAAGTGTACACATAGACTTAGAGCTCTTTAAAGATTAAGCTGTCACTTGGTACCATTATTTCTATTTTCTATCTTTATTTTCTTTGTAACCATTTTTAAGATCTATATTTGCTAGCAGTTAAGAAAGAGAGCAATAGCCATTGTAACCATATGCTTTTATAAGTCTTTTTAATAAACCTGTAACTGTTTAAGTTTTTAACCTGACTCCTTCAGTTGCTGTAACAGAACCAAGCACAATTTAAAAGAACTTTAGCCGGTCATAAGGGACAGGTATAGGAAGAGCTTGGGCGTTCGGATCGTGTCACTCCCAGGTGACAGATCCGTTGGGACATCTCTCAGTCTTCCCTAGACAGCCCGCCGCGAAGGGATCCTGTATCCTAGCAGCTAAAATCTGAGATGTAATAAACACTTCCTATTAACTCGAGGAGTCTGTCAGCCTGTTGGCTGCCCTCTGTGATGGGACCCCGGTCCTAGCGGTAAAGGCACGGACATTAAAGACTCGGGAGTAACACACACACACACACACACACACACACACACTGCCCTGACCGTCGGCTGACACATCTGTCTCCTGGGAATTGGAGAAAAGCCGTAATTATTGATTCAGCCAAACTCTGGAGTTTTCATGAGATCACAGTACAAGATGGTACAATGGCAGCAATAAACAAAAGTTCACAGGATTTTCTGTGGCTCCCTGAAGCTGCAGATTTATACAGTTTTATTTATATAGTAGTATTCAGACTGAGTTCTTAGATTACTCTGAAATATCACAATTTGCTGCATCTTCATTCTGTTACCTCATTGCTTTCTTTTTCCAAGACCTTCCTCACATACTAAAATCATTCCAGATGTAAGATGATAAATTAATAGAACAAAACAAATCAGAGTCAGTAGAAATGCACTTAACCTTAACAAGGCCAATATAAGTTCCACATTGTCTCCTGCAATTATAAAAAAATAGGGCTCAAGTCAGAATTTCTTTTTATTAATTGTTGCCACACAAAAGTTAAGGACAGTAGAGTTTTTAAAGGCTTTTTAGACGGGCATTCTCTCCAATTTCTGATAGATGTAATATGGAGAAAAAAAGTGTACTGTACCTATAGATGTATCTGAAACTTCTTATGCTTAATTAATACTTTTAAGATTATGAGATCTGTCAGTTCATATAATCAAAAAAGTTTAGGTTAGAGGATGCCTCAGGAGGACATTGTGATGGACACACACCCCCTTCCCTCATGGACATGAATTTACATAACTGAAAGGTGCTGTGAACAAGTTATTTTGTGTAACCCTCCAGTCTTCATGTCATGCTCTGCAGGTTCTGTTTATCTAACTTTGATGTAGGTATCATTTTGTGTGTAAAATTAGACATATGGGCTGTGTCTACACTGGCATCCCTTCCAGAAAAGGGATGCTAATGTAGCACTTTGGAATAGGCAAATCCGCAGGGATTTAAATATCCCCCACGGTATTTGCATTAACATGGCTGCCGCTTTTTTCCAGCTTGAAGATAAGCTGGAGAAAAGCGCCAGTCTAGACATGATTATCCAGAAAATAAAGCCTTTTCCGGAGGATTTCTTATTCCTACTTTCAAGTAGGAATAAGAAATCCTCCGGAAAAGGCTTTATTTTCCAGAGAATAACGTCTAGACTGGCGCTTTTCTCCAGCTTTTCCCCAAGCCGGAAAAAAGTGGCAGCCATGTAAATGCAAATCCCGCTGGGGATATTTAAATCCCCCGCAGAATTTGCAATTGCGATGTGCTACATTAGCATCCCTTTTCCGGAAGGGATGCCAGTGTAGACACAGCCATGGTGTGGGGAATACTGTGGGTTTCAAATGTGTGAATGATAGACATGGAGGGTGTTACCCTCGAAGTCTTGATGAGCAACTGTTACCAGTGTTTCTCAAACTGTGCTCCACAGAGCCCCAGGGCTCCGCAAGACATCTCCAGGGGCTCTGCGAGGTTGACAAACTGGAAACATCGATAGGTACAACACATGCAATCAGTGGACCATTGGGATCCAAAGAACCCAGGGTGGGGAGACAGCCCTGGTTTGGAGAGCAGTTGGAAAAGAGGTTTTAGGGTGAGTATGAAAATATTTGTACTGAGGTTTCAGTGTAGAACTAGACAAGAGTTTTTGTTTCTTTCGATTTGTAACCTACTTTGCTCTGCCTGTTTTCACTTATTACCACTCAAATCCTACTGCTTTTATTTAATAAAACCACTTTTATTTTCCATCAAACCCAGTGTAACTAATTGTTACCTGGAGGGGCAACCAGTGCGTACATTCCCCCTTTCATTATTAAAGGTGGTGGCTTACCTAATTCTTTGGGGATTCAATCCCATTTGGGGAGTGTTATCCCAGGAAGCTGGGCCCTACACTGCACTCTCCTCAGACCTGAAGAGGTTCAGTGTCTGTACTGCTTCTCGGTGGGGGCAGAGATCTCAGCTCGGGGCCTTGGCTGGAGGAGACCAGCGGAGTTGACCCAGCAGGACTGGGCAGTGAGGAACCCCTGAGGATGGGGAGGCGAGCAGCAATGGCTGTGTCAGATCCCTGTGACCGTACCCCATCATAATCATCAAGTCCAAATCTCTGCTCAAAGCAGGAGCAATGCCAATTATATCATTCTAGCCAGGACTTTGACAAGCTTGGCCTTGAAAACCCCTAAAGACGGAGATTTCATCACTTCACTAGGTAACCCATTCCAGGGCTTCATCACTTCTTAGTGAAATAGTTTTTCCTAATATCCAAGCTAAACCACCTCTGCTGCAACTTGACCATTGCTCCTTGTTCTGTCTTCTGCCACTGAGAATAGCCTGGCACCCTCCTCTTTGGAAATCTCCTTGCAGTAGCTAAAGACTGATATCAAATCCACACGCACATGCACACTTTTGTCTTCTGCAAACTAAATAAGCCCGGTTCTCTCAGCCTCACAAATCATGTGTCCCCATTCCCTAATCATTTTTGTTGCCCTCTTCTGGACTCCTTCCAATTTGTCCACATCCTTTCTGTAGTGGGGGGCCCAAGACTGAACAAAGGATTTCAGATGCAATGCTCCTTTAGCCTTCTTGGCAACAAGGGCACACTGTTGACCCATATCCAGCCTCTCATCCACTGTAATCCCCAGGTACTTTTCTGCAGAACTGTAACAGTACATGGGATTCTTCTGTCGTAAGTGCGGGACTCTGCACTTGTCCTTGTTGAACTTCATTAGATTTTTGGCCCAAACCTCCAATTTGTGTAGATCGCTCTGAACTCTATACCTATCCTCCAGCATATCTACCTTTTCCCCCAGCTTACTGTCATCTGCAGACTTGCTGCAGGTGCAATCCATCTCATCATCCAGATCATTAATGAAGATGTTGAAGAAAAACGGTCCCAGGATCAACACTTGAGGCATGCTGCTTGATACCAGATGCCAACTAGACACCAAGCCATTGATCACTATCCATTGGGCCCAATGATCTAGCCAGCTTTCTGTCTACCTTATTGTCCATTCATCCAACACATACTTCTTTAACTTGCTGACAAGAATATTTTGGGAGATCATATCAAAAACTTTCCTGGAGTCAAGGTGTATCGCATCCACCACTTTCCCCATATCCACCAGTCAGTTATCTTATAAAAGCAGGCAATTAGGTTGGTCAGGCATGACTTGCTCTTCATGAATCCATGTTGACTGTTCCTGATCATCTTCTTTACCTCCAAGTGTTTCAAAATGGATTCCTTAAGAACAGCCCCATGATTTTTCCACAGACTGAGGTAAGGCTGACTGGTCTGTAGTTTCCTGGATTCTCTTTCTTCCTTTTTAAAAAGATGGGAACTACATTTGCCTTTTTCCATTTGTCCAGGACCTCCCCTGATCAACATACGTTTTCAAAGATAATGGCCAATGGCTCTGCTATCAATCAGCCCAGGGCTGTAATAAGGCCAAGATGAGCGAGGCACTTGCCTCGGGCGCATAGCTGAGGGGGGCACAGAAAAGACAGCTACAATGCTGTCTTCGCTCGTGCCTCATGCCACATCAGCACTCCCTGCCCCACCCCCCACGCCAAGCATAGTTTTGCCTCAGGCGCCGAATTAGCTAGTTACGACTCTGACTCAGCCAACACTCAGAATCCTTTGATGCATTAGATTCGTTCCCATAGACTTGTACATGACCAGCTTTTCTACATGGTCCATAACCAGTTCTTTCACTATTGAGGACTGCTCCTCTCCTCCCCATATTGAACTGTCCAGTGCAACAGTCTAGGAGCCGATCTTATCTGTGACGGTTGAGACAAAAAATGTATTGAGTACTTCAGCTTTTTTTCACTTCATCCAAAAAGTGGCCCCTCATAACTCAGTATAGTTAGATAAGAAATCAGTAAAATATCATATTTTCCAGACTACTAAAGGGACATATTAATGTACTGAGCTCTTCCTACCTCATCCCACTCCATGCTTAAAATTAATAGAGGGTTTTGTGACATCCAGCATGATGTGTGAGTGTAAAAAGAAGCCAGGTGTATTTGCTAAGAGGCCACTGAAGTTGCTTGCCATCCTGAGTTTTCCCTTTCATTTGGTTCATAAGAATAAGAAGCTGTGTTCATAATAGTTTGTAGTTACGTCGCATTATTACCCATTTTTTTTTCAGATTGAGGCTTTTAATTCCACATGGGTAAGAGGAAGGAAAAGGATTATCCCATTTAAAGTGTGGAGCAGGGAGAATTCATTGATCTCATTTCAATAATACCGTATATGTTCATAAATCTCCTTTGAGACATATTTGAAAAATCATTTCATTTTGAAATAAATGCAAATGTGGCATACTGAAAAGGTTTCAAAAGATTGCAGAATTGATTACATAAATACACAATTTATATCCAGTTAAACTAGCGGAGAGCTAAGGAAAGCAGTGGATTTAACCTGCTCAGGGTTTACTAAGCCATCAAATATTAAGATATCTTAAATATAAAGACAGAAAATATAGTGTTGGTAATAGACGTGCTCCCAGATAGATGGATGTGGCTAACTAGTTCTTTTCCATTTCTAATTTCTGGGATTCAATGCTCAGCAAAGTCTATAATGCTGTCTGGAAGGATATTATGCACAACAATCCTTGATTGTGAACTTGGGAACTGTACAGCTTGCCTGGGAAACAATTTTTCAGGTACCACACATCCAAACATAGCTGACTTTTGTCTGCTCTGATCATGTTGCACCATGGTGCGCAGGGCTGTTTTAGGATTTCACTTAAGGTCAGTAACTAATTTGTATCTGAAACAAAAGGGGATATTTGGGTCACCCTGCCTTCCATTGCTGGAGATGCAGAACCCCTCTGCTTGTGCACTTTTAAAAATGTGACTTAAGGGGAATTTATCCAAATAAGTTGCAGTTCTCTAGAACTGCTATGTTTCCAGCTATTGGAGGGTTTCTGTGTGCATTCTGGTGTATGTTCTCATGTAAGTAGCTCTTCACAAGCCTTAATTAACTCTTACAACACCTCTGTGATATAGATAAATATTACCGTATGCCTAGTTTACACATAGGGAAACAAGTGACTTGACCTAGAATACACTGGGAGAGCCAGGATTAGACTAGAAAAGTTCATCTTACTCTCATGCTTACAGCTATACTACTGTTCAGACTATGAAGATGTTCTCCTTGTGACTACAGACCATAATGGCAAATTTAGATATAGATTATCAGTTGGGAGAGTTGTTGGCAGCATCCTAAGTGATGTGCACCCAGCGTGGCACCTCCTCACACAACTTTGATGAGTCTGTGTTCCTTCCTGGATATTAAAAGGGACTGATCCATTGTGGTGGTTTTCATGGGACCCAAAGATTGACCTGTGATCTTTGAGAAAAAATGAGAATGACAATTTCATAACTGAAAGAAACTTCCTTCAGTGGAAAAGCAACACATCTCCTTCATTAAAAAAAAGGGAAAGCAAAAACAGGTCCTTCCAAATTATGGGTTTTATGTGCCCTTAATTCTATCTCTGATAACATGGTTGGGAAGAAGTCTTAGTATCAGATCGGTAGAAAAATAAAAGGCCAAAGAAGATGAAGAGCTTGTCAGGGTCATACTTACCTTTCTGAAATGCCACTGTTTGACATTGACAATTTTGCAGAAAGGGTTAAATTAATACAATAGATCTGCTCAGAACTGATGTGTTTAAAAGGCCCCATTTATTAGGGAATTTTGCAATGCTGCTTTTCTCTTGAACTGTCTTGTGGAAGAGGGAGGTGATAAAGGATCTTCGTGTTGTCAGAGAGAAATTTACATCCAGTAATTTGGTCAAATTATAAGTCATTTTCTGTTCAACAAAAGACTTCTACTGTTTAGCAGTAATAAAAAGGAGACGTGTGTACAGTACTCAAGTATTATCATTAAGAATAAGAATAAATTATTTAATCACGAATATATAGTTATATGTATATTTGTGGCACTTAAGTTTTGGATCTGTGTGTGGCTGCATTTGTGAAATATCTGTGAATGGCATTTCTGAAGTACTGTTTACAGAACTCGGGATGAATGTTACAGAACTCGGGATGCTGACAATGTTCAAAGAATTAGATGGTCAGTTCATGTATATACCTACTATAATATATGACCAGGCCCACCGATGTAGGGCAAGGAAGAGTTGCCTTCGGGCCTAGTGATTTAAAGGGGATTGGGATTCCCAGTGGCTGCACTTCTAGTGCAACAGTGGTGGAGGCGAGAGCCCTGGGTCCCTTTGAATTGCCAGTGGAGTGTCTGAGTGTTACTCCGTGCAGCTCTGAGAACGAGCAGGGGGTGGTGATAAGAGCTGGTTGCCCTCGGCCTCATCCCTTCTGCCAAATGTCCCTCCCCTTCTGAGGGAGTGGAGATGCCCCCCCTCCCCACACACACACTCCTTGCCCTGGACCCGTGGTGGCTGTCAGTCACACTATCTGTTAGTAACATTATTTGTTAAAGATTTTAACGTGATGCAGGGTAATGTATTATAAGGGCAATGCAAGGGGGGAAGGGGAGATTCTGCTGGCTAAAAAAAGCAAGAACATCAAGATTTGATTATGAAAAAGGAAGAAATCTGTTCATCCCATCAGCAGAGAAAGGAAAGAGAGAGCAAAAGGAGGTAATTTCCATTTCTCAGTGACCTGAAATTCTGGTGAAATTTTAGGATCAAGATTTATTACAGTTGGCATAATAGAGAGGAGTAACAGCATAGAACCAAATATGTCTGATACCTGAAAATCAATTTCCTGGGTACACTCATATATTCTACACATTTAACCTGAGCAAAAAGCAGTGTTTGAAACACAAGTATCTGTGCAGGTGAAATACCTTAGTGTATCTTCCAAGAGGGCATTTCCCTGGAGTGTGTGTGTTTGCTAGGATGCATGTTCTATAATAAGTTTAAAAATCAGCTTACTCTCAACTTACTGAAAATGTTTAATTCCCTTCAAGAGGAAGGGCGTCTTCCTAAAATCACTGATAAAGCCCCTATCACAGCTGTTCTGAAAAGATAAATTACAGAATACAAATATTTTATTTACCAATATCTCAAATAAATGTATGTGATAACAACAACAAAACCTTGTAAAGCTATTGATTGATGTATCCAAGGTTATGGTTATGTATATTTATTGCAGCTATAAGTCTGTTGATATCACATTATCGTGCCCCCCATGCTTTATAAAAATGGGTTTATGAATATGCATAAATCAAAGATTCTTTAGACAAAATGCATCATGTGACATAATTTCTAAAGTTGCAACCTGCTGAATGTATTCTATTTCTGTGCATTCTTGTATGTGATGTTAGAAATATGAAGTATAAATCAGTTTTATTAGTCTAATGGTGCATCTAGACTGCACCGTTATTCTGGAATAACAGTGCTAGCATCTACACAGCAATTGTGTTCTTTCAAAAGAAAATCAAAATAACAGATGGCTTTTTTCTGATATTTTTAAACCTCATTCCACAAAGAATAACGCCTCTTCCGAAACAGTTATTTTGGAAGAGGTCATGTGCAGAAGAGGCTGAAGTTTCTGAACACGCAGGCATCGTACACCTTCCCCAACCAGTAGATGAAGATGTCTGAAAACTGGTTGCAGTGGTTGAACAGGGCCTGCAGGACCATCACAAAGTATTCCTTCCCACTGATGTACTGAGATGCCCAGTGGTTGGGGGTCCGGATGGGAATGTAGGTGCCATCAATAGCCCCCCTGCCACTGGGGAAGACCATGGCAGCAAAGCTGGTGATGATGGAGTTCACATCACTGAGGTGGATGACCCTGTGCAGCAGGATGCTATTGATGGCCCTCACCACCTGCAGAAGGAGACAAACAAACAAAAAAGAAAATCAAAGGGATGCCAAGCCCCCAACTCTGTGCTTCCCAGATGAATGCCGTATCCCCTAATCCACTCAAAAACTCACACCACCTCCTTGCCTACCTTCAGCAGGTGCCTTATCCTGCCTTCCAAATACTGGAGCCAGCTTCATTGCTGAGGCAGCCTCTGTTGGTGGTCTGGCTGCTGCCAGGCTGGGGTTGGGAATTGAGCCCACCACCCCGTGCTCCCCATGTGAATGCCCTATCTGCTAAACCACTCCACCTCCCTGTTGTCAGAGGGTCCCTTATCCTGCTTTCCTAATGAGGGAGCCAGCTCTATGCCATAGACAACCTGTGCTGGCTGTCCGTCTGCTTCCCAGGGTAGGGAGGGACTCATGCCCCCACCCCTCTGCTCCCCAGGTGAATGCTGTATCCCCTAGTCCACTCAAAAGCTCTGACCCCAGGTCTGACCCCAGCCCAGTCACTGCCTGAGTAGGCAATTGAGCCCACTATCCCATGCTCTAGAAGCTGATGCCCAAGTCCTGCTCTTATCCCTGACTTGAGCCCAAAACCCTGCACTTTCCAGACCAGTGCTCTATTCCTAGTCCACTCCAGAACCCACCCCATCTCCAGAGGGTCCCTTGTCCTGTGTTAGCTGTCTGGTCACTCAGAGGGTGTACAGAGGTGGGACTGGAGGTGCTGAGGCTTGAACCCACCAACCTGTGCTCCCCAGGCAAATGCCCTATCCCCTAAGCTACTCCACCTCCTTTTTGTCCACAGGTCCCTTATCCTGCTTTCCAAATTCAGAAGTCAGCTGCTTCCCTGGGGCAGCCTGCGTTGGCTGTCCAGCCACTACCAAGATGGGCTATCGGGAGGAAGGGACTTGAGCCCCCAACCCTGAACTCCCCGGGCAAGTGCCCTATGCCCTAGAACCCTCTTCACCTCCTTACCTTCAAGGCATCCCTTCCTACACTCTGAACGCCTTAGCACAACACCAGAGCCTGCACCCCAACCCTCTACCCCAGCCTGGTGAAAGTGAGGGAGGATTGTGGAGGGATGGAGGATGGAGTGAGTGGGGGCGGGGCCTCAGAGAAAGGGCACAAAGGAGGCAGGGCAAGAGTATTTGGGTTTGAGGTAGATTTTGAATTACACTTAAATTCAAAAAGTGATCTTATGCTTAAAAAGGTTGCAGACCACTGGGGTACATCTATACTGCAATGCTATTTTGGCATTCCAGAGTGTCCCAAAATAGTTATCCCACATCTTCACAGCAAACCTGTTATTTGGGGCTCACTATTCCAACATCCCTGTAAACCTCATTCTACGAGCAATAAGGGATGTTTCGGAATAGCGCTTTATTTTGAACTTTGGCACCGTATAGACAATGCCAAATGATGAAATAAGCTATTTCAAAATAGCATCGAAATAGGATATGCAATTTGCTTAGCTCAAATTGCGTATTTATTATGATTTATGGTGCAGTATCGACTCACCCTTAGGATTAGCTGGCATGTTTTGTTAATTTTCGCTTAGCAACTTGCTTTGATGTGTCTATTATCACTTGCAATCGCTTAAATCCTACTTTTTATACTTAATAAAAACAGATTTTTTATTATCAAGCCCTGTATAAATAATTGTTACATGGGAGAAGCAAACACTGCATAGCTCTTATTCATTGATAAAGAGAGCAAACATCTTATGAGCTTTCTCTATGTAAAACTTTTATACAGAGTACGATGAAGTTATTTGGGGGTGGTGTTCTTGGATGCTGTCAATGGTCCTAGTTCTTCTAGAGCTGAGCTGGTTTAGTGTCTGTGTTGCTCTTCTGGGAGCTGTTACCCCGACTCTGTGCCTTGGCTGGGAGAGACCAGAACTTCAGGACAGGGCCAAACTGAGTGGGGCGTCTCAGAGGTCTTATAGGAGGGTTGAGTGGCATGATCAGCACGCTGGGTGTCAGCCCCAAGGGGACCTCTGTGATCTGGCCCTCACACAGTGTCCAGCACTAGTTCAACCCCAGTGAAACACACGGACCAAATGAAATATATCTTGAAAAGTATCTACCAGTTATTTCTGGAGAATTGCTTTCAATGTCACTCTGTTAAAAGGTGAGAATCTCCATAAAGAGGTTTTCAGTTGGCGTACCTATAGACATATGCACTAGCTATCATGGCATATTTAGGAAAATGTTACATTGGTCATATATTCATTTGTACAGTAAGGAGTTTTTATACTTTCTACAAAATAGCAATAATCCTGAGATGAGATGGCAATAACAAAACAAAGCATTAGTAATTTCTGTCAATAAGTGAGCAAGTAAAACTAGAACTGAGATGATCAAGGTAATTCTCTTCACAGATCATGTATTAGACTTTTAAAATGATATTGAACCCTCTCTTAGCACACTAAGTGTGACTTAAAGCACACAGAACCATTTTAAGATTTCATATAAATGAAATGAATGAATTTACCAATGTAAACAAATCCTAGACAATACTACTGAGTGGGGAATTCTGTATTCAATGAGCTTCTAGCTCAGGGTGGGCAAAGGGGCCTCTGTGGGTCAGATCCACCCCACCAAAGGGGTTCATCTGGCCCAAGGATGCCCTGCCGCTCCCCTGCCCCCAGGCCAATTAGGGCCCTGGGGGCAGGGGGAAGCGCACAGTTTCCTCCACCCTGCCAGGAGCGCACAGCATTTAGAAGCACCGCACACTCCTGGCAGGGCAGGAGGAGACTTTGCGCGCTCCCCTGCCCCCCAGGGCTGGATTACCCAATAGGCAGACTAAGCACGTGCTTAGGGCACCAGCAAAGCAGGGACACCAAAAACAATGAGATTTTACAGTATAGTATTGTTTTTATTTTGAATTACATATGGGGGGCACCATAATCTTTTCAGTGCTTAGGGCCTCTAAAGGTCTTAATGTGGCCCTGCCCACCCCCAAGCCCTGATTAGCCTGGGGCAGAAGAGGGAGCAAGCAAAGTCTTCTTCCACCACCAGGGGCAACATCAGAGCTTGCACCCCAACCTATGGACACCTAGGGGGAGCTTCAGTGGGGGGGCAAAGACTTCACCCCCCCCATCCAATCATTGTCTGGGGGTGGGGAAGCCAGGAAGTATCCTGGCTCTGCTCCTTCTGCCTGAGGCCCTGCCCCTTCCAGTGTAGTCCAGAGCCACTTCAAAAATGTCTGAAGTGGCCCCGGCAAAAAGTTATTACCCACCCCTGTTCTAGCCAAATGTCTGCCTAAAAGTACAGGCAGTCCCTGGGTTACGTACAAGATAGGGACTGTAGGTTTGTTCTTAAGTTGAATTTGTATGTAAGTCGGAACTGGTGTCCAGATTCAGCTGCTGTTGAAACTGACCAGCGGCTGACTACAGGAAGCCCAAGGCAAAGCTGCTCTGCCCCGGGCTTCCTGGAATCAGCTGCTGATCAGTTTCAACAGCGGCTGAGTCTGGACACCTGGGACAGAGCAGCTGGGGCGCTGCCGGGTTGGTCCCGCAGCACCACTCCTCGGCGCTATTGGACCAACCCGGCAGCACCCCAGCTGCTCTATCCCAGGCGTCCGCGAGAAAAGCCTGGTCTGCTGGGGGGGGGGGGCGCAGCAAAGACGTGGAGCAAAGACTCTGAGGAAGCGGGCGGCAGGACTGCGGTGCCTCTCTGCGTCCCGCTGCCTGCGTCTCCCTGGTCTGCTGGGGGGGGCCGCAGCTAGTGCCCCCCCCAGCAGACCAGGCTTTTCTCGCCACGGAGGACGTGGGCAGTCCCGCCGCCTGCGTCCTCTGCGGCGAGAAAAGCCACTCCGTGTGTCCTTGGTCTGCTGGCGGGGGGGGCCCAGCAGACCAGGTCCGCCGCCCGAGTCCTCCGTGGCGAGAAAAGCCCCATTCGTATCTAGGGATCCGACGTAAGTCCGGGACTGCCTGTATATTAAAACCTGTCCCAAAAGATGGAAAAACTGATCTCATTCAATTTTATACCACTTCTCTTATACAGATGGTACAATATACCTCTGTTCTTTAATGCAGGCAATAACTTGATCAAAGTGCATTCCTATGCATTATTTGCTTCTTTCAGGTTTTGCCCAGATTTGTCCTTGGCTGGGTTAAGAAAAAGCTAGATAAAATATATCTCTTCCCACAGGAAAAGTTTACAGATCAGTTTAATTAATCACATTGGTAAAAAAAACTCTAGAGTAGACTAATTTAGCCAACTGGAACTTTAAAGATGGGAATCCTCTTATATTATTTTAGCAAAAAAAAAAATATATATAGCAAATGTACTTGCCAAATATTGAAGCTAATAAATGAAAATCTCTGAAACTCAATCTGATTTATTAGGACCCTACCCAGTTCACAAACCTTTTTGGTCACTTTCATGGTCTTAGGGTTTTAAAAACTGTACATTTCATTATTTCATCTCTTTAATTCTGAAATGTCATAGTGTTGTAACTGTAGGGGCCCTGACCCGAAGAGGAGTTGTGACGGGTTTGCAAAGCTATCAAAGTGCTACCCTTACTTCAGTGCTGGGCCCTCAGAACCTTGGGTGCTGTTTCAGAGCTGGGCCCTCGGTCAGCACCCACCATTCTTTGGCGATGCAGCTCTAAAGGCAGTTCAGAAGTAATGGGGGCAATGCTATGACCCTGCTAAAATAACCTTCTAACATCCTTGCAACTCCCTTTTGGGTCAGGACCCCCAATTTGAAAAACACTGGCCTGCACCATGAAATCTTTATACTACAAGATAAAAGCTCACAAAAGGTCAGATTTTATGGAGAGAAATGAGATTTCATGGTCTGTGATGCATTTTTCATGGTCATGAATTAGGTAGGGTATATATATATAATATACCCAAAACATTCATATTGTGACAAAGCTCCTCCTCAGCCTTGGTGGGTCCCGCACTTTCAAGAGGATTACTTGCCTCAGAGGCTCCCAGCAGGGAGGGGAAACCAAACTTCCTCATCTCTGTGGCCCCTCCATGTGGTACAGAGTAGGACAAACCCTTGTTCTAAAGCCAGTCCTTTTCTAGTACAGGCAGTCTCCGGGTTATGCGGATCCGACTTACGTTGGAGCCGTACTTACGAACAGGGCTTTTCTCATCCCGGAGGACGCGGGCGGCGGGACCGCCCAGATGTGCCGCGGTCCCGCTGCCCGCATCCTCCGGGGCGAGAAAAGCTGCTCCACGTCTCCCTGGTCTGCTGGGGGAGGGGGCCCCCAGCAGACCAGGGAGACGCAGAGCAAAGCCACGGAGGACCCAGGCGGCGGGATCGTGGCGCGTCTCAGTCCCGCCACCCGCGTCTCCCTGGTCTGCTGGGGGGGACGCAGCTAGTGTGCCCCCTCCCCCAGCAGACCAGGCTTTTCTCACAGATGCCTGTGGTAGAGCATCTGTGGCGCTGCCGGTTGGTTCCGCAGCGCCACTCCTTGGCGCGACTGGACCAACCTGGCAGCACCCCAGCTGCTCTGTCCCAGGCGTCCCCAAGTCGGCCGCTGCTGAAACTGACCAAAGGCTGACTACAGGAAGTTGCTCTGCCCCGGGCTTCCTGGAATCAGCCGCTGATCAGTTTCAGCAGCGGCTGACTTGGGGACACCTGGGGTAGAGCAGCAGGGGTGATGCCGGGTTGGTCCCCGCAGCGCCGATGTGTGGCGCTGTGGGGACCTACCCGGCAGCGCCCCAGCTGCTCTGTCCCAGGCGTCCAGATTCAGCTGCTGTTGAAACTGATCAGCGGCTGATTCCAGGAAGCCCAGGGCAGAGAAACTCTGCCTCGGGCTTCCTGTAGTCAACCGCTGGTCAGTTTCAGCAGCGGCTGAATCTGGACGCCAGTTCCGACTTAGGTTCAAATTCAACTTAAGAACAAACCTACAGTCCCTATCTTGTATGGAGCCCGGGGACTGCCTGTATTGAAATAGAGAGTTGTGGGGGCAAGGACCCAGGTCTGCCCTCTACACCAGGTTCCAGCCCAGGGACCCTATAATAGCAGTTGCATGTATTGGTGTTTCAGTTAAATAACATTTTTGGTTCAGGGTGACTGCTGTCTGTGGAAAACTTCAGCTTTTTTTCAAAAAACAAAAGTAGGCTGCTGCAACAGTGTTTCAACAAGTCTTTTCTCTCCATATATATATATAAATTGTTCCTGTATCACATCATCTGCATTCTCATGCCACCACCACTTGCCTCCTTCTCCATCCTCAGCCACTTGCTGGGGCCAGCCTTACTGCTGTCCTCTCTGGCCATGGGCTGCTCTGACTTCCGCTTCACACTCTGGAGGACTGCATCATCACAGAGGAACTGCTGCTGCTGGAGCTAGATCCCCTCCTCCCTCCGAGCCCAGCCCCCTGGCTTCCCTGCGACCCCACAGCCACGGCTGCACATGGGAAAGAGCTGCACACAAGTGTTCCAGGAAGGCAAATGCCACATGGCCTCCTACTTCCCCCCTCCCTGTTGGTCTGGGGGCTGGGGAGGGAGAAGGTGCACGGCCTCCTTGTTCCCCTCTCCTAAACATATTCCTCCTCCCATCTCTGCCAGTGAATGGGATAGGGATGGGGTGCAGGATCTGGGTGGGAGGTGGGGTACAGGAGGGGGTGAGGGTGCAGAGTCTGGCCAGGAGGGAGGGTGTAGGAGCAGTGGGGGTAGGTTGTCTGTCCAGGAGGGAGGATGCAGGAGCAGGCTCGGGGTGAAGGTGCAGGAGCAAGGGAGGGTGCAGGAGCAGGCTAGTGTTAGGGTGTGGGCCCAAGGGGGAGGGTGCAGGAGCAGGCTGGTGGTAGAGCATAGAGACCAGGGAGGTGTTGACAAGCATAGAGGCCAGAGGGAGGAGTTGGTGAGCATAGCAGCTGGAGTGGGGGTGTTGGCAAGCATGGCGGCTGGGAGGGGGGTTGTTGGTGAGGACAGTGGCTGGGGAAATTGGTGAGTGTAGTGAGAAGGGGATGCAGTCCCTTCGTATTTCTGTAGAACAATTTAGCAACAATTTTTTTATTTTCATTTTTTTCAATTTCCTATCAGGGCAGGGGGTGGAATGGGAGAAATTCAAGTTACAGTGGGGGAGGTCTAGGTTGTACATTAGGAAAAACCTATTTCACTAGGAGAGTGGTGAAATACTGGAATGGGACACCTAGAGAGGGTGTGGAATCTCCATCTCTAGAGGTTTTTAAGTCTTGGCTTGACAAAGCCCTGGCTGGGTTGATTTAATGGGTTGGTCCTGCTTTGGGCAGGGGGCTGGACTCAATGACCTCCTGAGGTCTCTTCCAGCTCTATGATTCTATGATTCAAACTAGTTTCAGTAAGGAATCGATTGTATAAAAGGGTTGAATTCCATAAAGTCCTAAATACCCCTGGTATTGCTGCCTCCAGTACTTTATGATTCAAGGAATTCAAGGCTCCCCATACCTTCCCTTGATTGAAAGATTATCTTAAATATCTGAACCACATTTGCTGTATCCACTTTTAAAACACGTTAAGCCTAATCAAGGCATATCTGAGCTGTCTCTGAATTACCTATCTTTCAAAAATGTAAAATACAGAGTTCATAAAATCTGGAATGATATATGGTACCATTTTAGCTTGACTGAAAAGCTTACAAAAAGCTAGCATATTTTCACACTTTGCTGCCTACTGAGTGACAAATTGTTCATACTCCTTCTAGCAGCATAATACTGTTCTTCTATTCTGTGGCAGGGTCTAGCTTATTATCACTTAATATACCCAGGTGAAGGAATAAATTATAGGATTTTAGAATAAAAAATAAGGGGAAAAACCTTGTAAACTAAATTACTAATTTTTGATGTTTATATTTCAGGCTTTTGTTTTTTGTGGTTTATTGATAACAATTTTCAGATTTTAAGTAGACGTGTGAACATGGGTTTCTGGAGCTTTTCCTTTGTAGGTACTGTAATGAGTAATCTCTTTGTAATGTTCCCTAGTGTGCTTTAATGTACTACTGTATCAAACAGTAGGGAACCAATCAACCTTTTTGAACATATAAATGCTTAATAATAATAATAACAACTGTGCATGCATGTGATGTACCTACACTACATGTATAGCTTTTCCACTAAAATGTGTTTGTTGTGATTGCAGTGGGAGGAAGTCCAGAATGAGATGTTTTAGCAATCTGTCATACTATGAACTGAGACGAACACCACTTAATCTCCCAGTAGGTGGAAAAAAAGAGTGGGTATGTCAGAACAGGAGGAGAGGGGTGGCCATGGCATGAAGGGAAATGCCCCCATCGTGGCAATGTTGTGATACAGCAAATAATGATGAAAAGAAAGTTTTAGCTCACATTGCAAGAGGCTCATTATAGTAATATAACATGTTGAGAACATGGTAAGTTTGTCTACTGGATTTCAGTTCTTATGTACACATGCCACTGGAAAGAGTAACAGAATTCTGCCTTTTGCTACATGTCTATGGGTTTTAAAGAAACACATACAGGTACGTCCACACTGCAGCATTATTTTGGAATGGCTGACATTATTTCAAAATAACATAGTGCATGTCTACATAGCAAGCTGTTATTCCGAAATAACGTTGAGCTGGAGGCCTTCTTGCTCCGACTCATGGTAACCCTGATTCCACAAGGGGTAAGGGAAGTTGAAGGTAGAGCATTCTTCCTTTGACTTCCTGCTGTGTAGACAACACCACAAGCCAAATTAAGGTATTTTGACTTGAGATATGCAATTGACATAGCTGAAGTTACATATCTTAATTCGACTTTGCCCTGCAGTGTAGGCTTGCCCACAATGAACTGCTCCTAAGGATGGTTAGGTTAGAATTTATTTTAATTAGAACACACATATTCCAATTTGCCAAATTAGCTTGTTCAGTGTTTTCTCTTGCATTCCATTATCTGCAACAATTTATGGTGTGTGTGTGTGTGTGTGTGTGTGTGTGTGTGTGTGTGTGTGTGTGTGTGTGTGTGTTTATTTGAAACCTGATAATAAAAATGCAGTTTAGAAACTTGTTTGAACTTGTATTGGAAATGAAATAAAATAAACCCTTTGATTGTGTGCTAGGAAGTTTGTGGAATCTCCATCACCGGTGATATTTAAGAGTAGGTTGGATAGACATCTATCAGGGATAATCTAGATGGTGGTTGGGCCTGCTGTGAGGGCAGGGGACTGGACTTGATGGCCTCTTGGGGTTCCCTCTGGTTTTAGTAGTCTATCCCAGAAAGTTTCAGTTACTCTACTCTTTCCCTAGATATTGCCTTGTCTTTATGTTAACCAAAGAGTACAACGGATTATTAGCCACTATGAGAAATTAAACATGATGATTTGGCTTTCTAAAATGATATGTACCCCAATTGCAGGTCAGTATGTTCCAACTTTGATGGAGAATTGGCCAGTGTAATATAAAAACTTATTATATCAATATCTTGAAGATACAGTCACCTTTTAAACCTGATCATTAAACTGTAATTATGAAAATTTTGAAAGTTAATATGCTCTGGTTTTCACAATTCAAATGGTGAATGCAAACATTCCGGTATTGATTCTGGAAGGAGCTGAGTATGCACTTAACTCTAAACATTTGAATAGTTGTGTTGAGTTGAATTTCAGTGGGAACTAGGCATGTGAACTTCAGTATTCTAATGTATATTAAATTAGATTTACACTGCAGAGCTTAACTCAAAATAAGCTACACAAATTGAGCTATGTCAATTGCATGTTTATTTCAAAATAGCTTATTTTGAAATAGGGAGCATCTATGAAGCACTTATTTCAAAATAGAGCACTCTTCCTCCGACTTCTCTTATTCCTTGTACAATGAGGATTACAATAGTCGGAGCTTGGCAGTATTTTGATACTATTTTGGACTAACTGCCTGCTGTGTAGAAACGGGCTAAGTTATTTTGGAATAGTGTTGCAGTGTAGACATACCTTAGAAACAACAAAACTTTTAAATGAGAGAAGGATGCGCGTCAGGGTTTCCAGCATCCAACTCATAGCTTTGGTTTGCATCTGTCACTGTTCTTTAAGTAAAATAATATTTAGTTCTGAAAAACAAAAATACATATTGAGAAATTCTGAATCAGTGCTATATTTGGCTTTAATTATTTTTAATAATCCTGTTTGCTTGGTGGAGTATTTCTTCTGAATACCTCAGGCTATTTTTCAGGGACTTTTCATTTAACAAGTTCAATAAGTACAGCTACCACTGTGATTTAGTACAGATTGACAATATTTGGTTACAAAAACATGGTATCATAGCATATTTGGATATCCACATTGTACTCATCATCTGGAAACAATGCAACTATCATGTTCTGAAAACCAGTCAGAGAAAATAAGTATTTTTTTTCCTTCTACATGTTTTCAATCTATTGAATGGAAATACAATAGACAATGTGATATAAGGCAACCCAGAAGTATATAACACAGAAGTTATATAAGAGCATCATGAAATAGTTGCCTAACTAATGGTACTAATATTGGCTTCTTCTCTCTAAGGGTATGTCTACACTACAGCATTATTTCAAAATATCTTAATTTGAAATAGTTAATTCAAAATAAGATATTTCAAAATAATGTGTCTACACACAAAATGCAGTTCGAAATAGCGTTTTGCTATTTTGAAATAGCACATCCACACTGAGTAGACACTGATTCACATTTAAGGCCTTACCGTATGGGGCTGCTGCCTGAGGCTATCTGAGGCCTGTGCTTAAAGGGACACCTCCACCCCCGGGCAGCCGGTTCTCAAGTGTCCCTGCTTGCTTGCCTACTTCCATGAGGGACAGCAACGCATTTGTGTCTCTGATTGCTCTGGTTGCCCACACTTGGGACACCATAGCACTCTGCAACATGGAGCCAGAGCTGCCCCATAGCACTCTGGTACTTCTCATGGAAGCATTGCTACCAGCCTGGCTGCACTTTCTGCATGCTACCATCTGAGAGGTCCATCGGGGGCTGTCAGTATCCAGGAGGCCCTGCAGGAGAGTGTCCACCCTGAGGAGCACTAAGAGCCTCCCTGATCTGCCCCACTAAGAGCCTCCTTTGTGCCTCATTCCTCTGTCATGTCCTTCCACTTACCCACCCTCCCCCAAAGCCACCTTCCTGATGTCAAATAAAACAACTTTTTTCATAGATACAACCTCTCTTTATTTAACAAAACTGGGGGGGGGGGATGAAACTGTGGGGACACTGAGGAAAGGAGGCAGGAGAAGGGAGGAGAGAGGGTGGGAGAGGGGAGGGGGAAACCTAGGAGGAGGGAGCTGGAAGGGGGGAAGTAAGGGGAAGAAGGGGGAGGGGAAGCTCAGGGCTCAGAGGTGGGGGTCTCGCCGGGCCAACTGTCTCCCAGCACAACGGGTGCAGGGGCCTTAGCATCCCCGGTGGAATGGAGAAGAAGGGATGGAGGGAGTGGAGGTTGAGGAGGGAGAAGCGGGAGTGGGAGAAGGAGTGGGAAGAGGAGTGGTAGCTGGTGAGGCAGCAGGCACTGGAGTGGCAGGAAGTAGCACGCTCTGCACCAGGGTCTGCAGGTGTTGGCAAATGGCACGACTCTGGGCAAGCAACTCCCGCCGGAACTCCCAATCTTCTTGCACCCAGTGCTCCACAGTATGGTGCAGGGCTCGCAGGGGCCCCAGGTGCTGCTGTTGGTACCCCTGCAGTGTTCAGGTGGTCCTGCAGAGCCATCGGGTGAGGGACCATGTCCCGGGCATGGTGGTGCACCCTGCACACACAGCTGGTGCGGCTGTGAAGAAACAAAAGAAGTGGTCAGTTATCCTTTGGGACACAGTGAGTGAAGCCCCGCCCTCCTCTGCAAGGTGAAGATGACTGTGCCCTGCACCGTCAGACATGCTGTGCTTGCACAGAGGCCACGTTCGGAATGTCCGGCTATCCCCGGGAGTGGGAGCTGTCCCGAGACCACACCCATGTCCCTGTGCTGTGTATTGTGCGGCTGAGGTCAGGGGGAGATGTCCCCTGCGTCTGTGTAGAGGGGGCTTGTAAAGGGAGGGCGTCCTGATGTGTCCCGCCCCAGGGTCAGGAGCATGTCATGTCTCTTCACACATGCGTGTGGCTATCAGGCCAAGGCCCCTGTGTGGCAGCCAGCTGGAGCCACCTGCCGAAGAGTGGCACAGCACGTACTCGCACATGCACAGGTTGCTGCATGATCCGTGGTAAGCAAGGCCCACGCGCACGGTCCCTGGTCTCCCTACCATCCTGCCCCCAGTAAGGGGACAGTGATGGCACTCACATGTTGTGGCTTCCCCAGATGATCCTGTTGACTCTGCTGCTGGGACGGCTTGGAGGTCCTGGTGGCGTGGCACCCTCCGTCTCGGCTCCTGCAGCTCCTCCTCCATGCCCTGGTCAGGGTCCTCTGCTCCCGGATCGGTGCCCCGCAGGGTGGCAAGGACCATTCCGCCCCCCAGGATGTGGTCCAGGTCACCAAAATAGGGCCAGGTATCTGCCCCTGTTGGGGAGCTGCCCCGTGTGGCCCTAGCATACGCCTGCTGTAAATCTTTTATTTTCATGCGCACCTGCTCCTGGGTGCGCATGTGCCATTTTATGGCCATGGTGGCAGTTATCCGACTGTAGACGGCTGTGTTCCTCCACCTAGTGAGGAGATCATGGACGTTGGAGGCCTCCCCCCAAACCTCATGATCTACGCACTAGTCCAGGAAGGTGTGCGCCTTCTCCGGCCCCTGGCTGGCTCTTGGGAGCTGCAGGACTGGGTGGTGGACTGCAGTGGGCAGTGGACTGGGCAGGCACTGGCTGCCTGGCTCATTGTGGGGCCACTGGGTCAGGGGCAGCGACTGCTGGCAGGCCTGGATCTGGAACATGCAGTGTGGCCAGAGTCTACCCCTTTAAGGGCTCCATGGTTGAGTTTTCCTAGGTTGTCCCAGAGTAGCCACCAGGGGAAACTGGGAAGGACTGGAGGCCCCCTATTTCAAAATAAGCGTCTACACAGCTCTTATTTCGAATTAGCTATTTCGAATTTGGCTTTATTCCTCAAAGAATGAGGTTAACCTGGAGCAATGGGGCGACCAGCAATGGCTCCGGAACTTACACATGCGAAAGCGGACATTCCTGGAGCTGTGTGCCTGGCTCGCCCCTGCGCTCCAGAGAGCCCCCACCCGGCTGTGGGCACCCATCCCAGTCGAGAAGAGGGTCGCCATTGCACTTTGGAAGCTGGCCACCCCGGACAGCTACCGATCGGTGGCACACCAGTTCAGGGTGGGAAGATCCACCGTTGGTGTCATCGTGATGGAGGTAAGTCCCAGGGGGAGTGGGGAGTGGGGTGGGGGGGAGGATGTTGCACTCCATGCCCAGGGGCAGCTAATACTCCAGACTGGGTTACCCAGGGGTTTGGGCTGTCCCTCCCTTGCACAGGCCTGCTGGTGGGGGGGGGGCATAGGGCGAGGGGGCCGTGGTGTGTGTGTGCATGTGTGTGTGTGTGTGCGTGAGGACAGAGGAAATCACGGGGGGGGGGCAAAGGAGCGCACACTCACCCCTGCCTTATGTGATGTGTTCCCCTGTGTTTCTCTGCACCCTTCTGCAGGTCATCCGCGCCATCAACGATGTCCTGCTCCCGAGAGTGCACGACGTGGACGCTATGCTGGCCGGCTTCGCTGCCCTCGGGTTCCCCAACTGCGGGGGAGCCCTGGATGCAACCCACATCCCTGTCCGGGCCCCGGAGCATCGAGCAGCCCATTTCACAAACAGAAAGGGGTACTGCTCGATTGTTCTCCATGCCCTCGTGGACCCCCCGGGCTGCTTCCTGGACGTCTATGCAGGCTGGTCCAGCAGGGCACACAACGCCCGCATCCTCTGCAACTCCGGACTGTTTCGCAGGCTGGAAGCGGGCACCTACTTCCCCCGGTGGGACTTGACTGTCAGGGATGTGCCTATGCCCATCTGCATTATCGAGGATGCGGCCTACCCCCGGCTGCCCTGGCTAATACGGCCTTACACGGGGCGGCCAGACCAGAACTGGGCCCAGTTCAACGACCACCTCAACCAGGCCTGGAATTAAATGGAGTGCACCTTCGGCTGCTTAAAAGCCCACTTTCGTTCTTTGCTCACACGTCTCGAGATGGGTGAGTGGACTGCAACAGAGGTAGTGGCCGCATGCTGCATGCGCCACAACGTTGTGGAGCGGAGTGGGGAGGCCTTCCTCCCCACATGGATGGCAGCCGAGGCACAGACTTATGAACAGCCCCACACAGCTGCCATCCGCCAGGCGCATCCGAGAGGCCCTGATGGGCATGTTTGCACAGGCCCCATAGTAGGGTCGCCTCAGTCTCCTTATTCAACTCCCTCCCATCCCCTTACCATCCAATAAATAACACAGTTTGGTTTGAAACAGAAAAACGTGTATCTTTTTATTTACAATGGGGAAAGGAGGAGGAGACCTTGAACTGGGAGGGGGAGGAAACCTTCAACTGGGAGGGGGAGGAGCTACTCCTGGGAGGGGTGGCCCCTGCGACTGCTCCTGCGGGAGCAGACCTGGACATGGGGGGCAGGCCACATCGGGGCAGGCTGCACGGGCAAGTGGGCAGGAGGGGCAGGGGCAGGAGCAGGAACAGGGGCAGGAGGGACCATTGCAGGAGGGGGCAGGGGCAGTGCTAGGGAAGGGATGGCGGGGGTGTGGGGCAAGTCCATGCCATAATGGATGGCATGGCCCATGTGGGCGGTGAGGGTGGCGATGGAGTTGGCCATCCTCACACACTGGGCCTGGAAGGCGGCCCAGGCCTCCTGGCGCCACTGCAGGTCCACCTCCATGCGCCGAGTGATGGCAGCCTCGATGCACTCGACAGCCTGCACGTGGCACCGAAGGAGCTGGTCCCGGTGGTGGAGCTGTTGCCTCGGTGGTTGGGCGGCTCGGGGTGCTGCTGCTGACGGACTGGAGGGTCCCAGACTTGTGCTTGGTCCCGCTGCAGAGAACAGAAGAAAGGATGGGTCAGTCAGGCAGGCCATCCACTGTCCCCACACCTTATGCCCTCCACCGCACCCCTGAGCCCAGTTGACACCACAGTAGTGTGGCTTGGGCCCAATCGGTTCCCCCCTTACCCCTCTGTGTTGTATGTTTGCAAAGCGGATTGCCCCTGGAGTAGGGTCCTCCTCCATGTATTGTAACCACCGGTCTGTGTCCTGGCCCCGTGGAGGGTGGGAGGGTGCTTGTGTTGAGTTAACCTGTGGAACTCCATGCCGGTGGAGGTTGTGAGGCTTTGGGCTAATCACTGGTGTTTGACAGGGAGCGAGATGAATTCCCACACAGTGCCAGGGAGCACAACTGTCAGATGTGGTCTGGGCTCCCAGATCCCCATTGCGTGGGATGTCTCCTGGATGGAACCAGGGGTGACTGGGGAATGTACCATCCTTGTAGCAAAACTCAGGCGGCCCTAGGGCCAGTACGAGCACTTCCCCCCCCTCCATTAACCCTCACACAAGTAGCCCAGGGACATGTGTGGCCGCAGTGGGGACTTCCCCCAGGGAGCCAGCCAAGGCACCGGGAGCAGGCGAGGGGCTCCGTGGGGGCCAGGCTCACAGGGCTGTGATGCTGTGGTTTTCCCAGGAGCAGCTGGCTGTGCCTCACAGCCAGGCATGGGACAGTGTGCTGTTCTCCGTGCTGCACCCTTGAGCTGGTGCGGGCTCTGGCCTGGGTCCCTGAGATCCTGGCTAGTTCCAGCCGGCATCCACCCTTCCCCCCTGGTCCTGCCAGATGTGTGTGAGCAGCACGGTTCCAGGCATGCCCTGCAGCTGCCTGCCGCAGCCACGTGCTGCTCGGTCACCAGGTTGCACATGGTTGCACGTGCTGCTTCCTGCCTAATGCTACACAGCATGCAGCTCACGCAGCCTGAGTGACGTGCTCCCCCTCTCTGGGTGCCTGGCTCCCCCCCCCCGCTCTTGTGAGTGCAAAGTGTAACACTCACTGGTGGATCCTTCCCCAGCCTCCGAGGATGCACGGGAGACATCGGGGCTGCCGGAGGGGGCCTGCAGGGTGGGGATTGCATGCTGCTGTCCAGGGGGACGTCCGGTGCCTGTGGTGCTGGCTGGCCCAGGATGGCGTGGAGCCGTTGGTAATGAGGGTAGGTGTTGGCTCCTGCCCCCTGGCCCTCGCTGGCCTGGACATAGCCCAGGCGCAGCTCCTTTACTTTAGCCTGGACTTGCTCCAGGATCTGGGCTGGGTGACCGTGCTGGGCAAGCACCTGGGCCATGTGGGCAAAGATCTCCGCGTTGCGGCGCCGGGAGCGGGTCTCGTGCAGGGCCTCCTCCTCCTGCCAGAGGTCCAGGAGGGCTTCCAGCTCTCCCGAGGACCAGGATGGGGTGCTTCTTTTTCGGGCCCTGGGGGCCTCCTGTGCTGTGGGTGTGGGTGGCGGATCCCCACCTCGAGCTGCCATCGTGCTTGGGGGGGTGTCTACTGGACAGCAGGGGCCACGTGGCAGACCTCTGGCCAGAGGTCTGAAAATGGCTCCTGCCTTGTGACCTCAGAAGCCTGCGTCTGCTTTAAGGGGACTCGGGTTACCAGGAAGTCCAGGGAGCTGACTGCGGCTACAGAGTCTGCAAGCGTCCATAGGGCTTTTTTCCGTTTAGCCTGCTTTTGCGCAAAACGTCTTAGCTGCCTGAACATCAAAGCATTTGAGCAAGAAGCACTGATTTCGGACAGTAGAACATCAGTGCTTTTGCGCAAAATCAAGTGGCCAGTGTAGACAGCTAGCAAGTTTTTCCAGAAAAGCGTCTGATTTTCTGGAAAAACTGGCCAGTCTAGACACAGCCACCATGTATTTCTGTAGCATGGCTTTCCTGTTTCTTTGCTTTAGGAAGAGTAGTCTATTGGACTGCGCCTGAGAACCCATGTGTTCTAATTCTGGCTCAGGCAATCATTTGCTGGCATTGAACAGGGCATTTAACTTCTTCATGCCTCTGCATTGTCATCTGTGTAAGGGGGTTAATAATGCCTCATTGGGGTGTTGTGAGGATTACTAGTTAATTTTTATACAATACTCTGAAAATATGAGGCACCAAATGAGGTACCAATGTGTATAAGGAGGATATATATGTAGAATATATATGTTTAATAATAGATCATTTCAATTCCCAATAGACTGTATATAAGTTGTATATGCTTATTATATATAGAGACTAAACAGTGAATAAATTTTGTTTGTTTCTTTTCCCTGTAACTTAGTGTTTGTTTTTATCTGACCTCATCAGTGATGTGTTGGACAATAAGGGTGTGTCTAGACAACAGGGTTTTGTCAACAAAAGTGGACTTTTGTCGACAAAACTATGCCTGCGTCTACACTACCACTGAGTTCTGTCGATAGTAAGTCGACAGAACGCGGAAGTTTTGTCGACGGTGGTAAACCTCATGGTGTGAGAAATAACGCCTTTTGTCGACAGCTCTGTCGACAAAAGGCGCTATTGCATCCACACTGTGCTTTTTCAAAAGAGAGCGTCTAGCAGCTTACTTTGTTGACAGAACTGGCTGTAGTCTAGACGCTCTCTGTCAACAAAAGCCTGTAGTCTAGACATACCCTAAATGAATCCATTATGTTACAGTTATGAATCCAGACAACAGGGCCCCTTTTCTATATGGACTTTTGTTTAAAATAAATAAAAAGCATATTTCTTTACATGTGTGCTACTGCCTCTATTATTGCTAAGCAAATGCTCAAGTATTTTTATCTGAATTTGCAGTGGGTTGGAAGAAATGGAAGAGAACATATGCAACATTAAAAAAATAGGCAAGGAGTCCTGTGGCACCATATAGACTAACCGAAGTGTTGGAGCATAAGCTTTCGTGGGCAAAGACCCACTTTGTCAGTATGTCTCTGCATCTGACGTCATATGCATGCATCTGACGAAGTGGGTCTTTGCCCACGAAAGCGTATGCTCCAATACTTAGTCTATAAGGTGCCACAGGACTTCTCGCCACTTTTGGAGATTCAGACAACACGGCTACCCCTCTGATATTAAAAAAATAGGTTGCCTGATTACAGTCTGAAGTTCTGCTTAGTGAAAAAGACATCTTACACTGTATTTTTGTAATAATGCTGTTATTTTATTTACATAGCTCCCAGGCATTCAGGGCACCAATACAACAAAAGGATTATGAAATTCACTAAGCCTACATTATAACATCACCTATATAAACAAACTTCAAATAGAAAAGTTTAAATAGAATAAAAGAAGGGTGAAGAGATGGGAAGAAACTGGAGAAGAAACTGAACAGTTCAGAAAGCAACAAGCCCCAGGGTGAAGGCTGGAGCTGAACTTTTTTTTATTGTTAATTTCTTTGCTTATAAACTTAACCCTCAGGAGAGGAGTTGAGTTTGGGCTGTAGGCAGAGTAGGAACTGTGTTTAGAAGCAGGTGAGAAAGTTGCTTGTTTCGTCATTAATTTACCCATTAGTGAATATACCTTTTTACCCTCCTGGTAAATACGAGTTTTGTTATTGTTAATGGCAAAACAAGTTAGAAAGTAGTGAAAAGTTTGTGTGTTCCTCTGTCTTTGTTTAATAGTGTAATGGTTTCTTAAAGGCTTGCCTGAAGGCTGAGTCCTTAGCGCTATGTGCTAGTTTGTGTTGAAAGTAGACTAGCCCTCAGCCTATCCCTAGGATTCTTTCTCTTCATGATAGCTGGAGATGTGAAAACCATGGTGTAACATTTAGCATTTGGGGCACTAGGTTGAGCGTACAGTGGGTACTAGAATTAAGTAGCTCTGTTAGCTGATTCTGGAGTGTCATTGAGTCTCAATGGTTGTTGCTTGCTCATCCTGCAAGAAGTAATGCTCAGCAGTCATGCTTGCTGTGAGGGCAAAATGAAATAAGATTATACTGGGAAAATTGCATCAGAATAACAGAATGAATTGTGGATAAGAGGAAACTGAAATAGCTTCCCCTTAGAGGGCTTCTTGTTGTTTCTACCACCTATTCAAGAAAAAGTCACTGTTCATAGACATGAGAACCAGTGGGTTTAGTTTAAGAAGAGCTCTCCAAATTCAGAGGATGGATTGGCTGATTCACCTCCATTTTAAATAGTTCTGACCAAAATACTCATTGACAGAAAAATGGTTCTATATGAATTTTAGTAAAAATAACGCATGAGCAAGAGTAAAATTTTTTAAAAAAAACTCACCAGTAAAACTAAAACTAATACACATTTCATTAAACTAGTTAAGTGATACACAATGTAGTTCTCAAACTAAGGTCAAAGTAATGTCAATCAAATAAGTGAGCAACAAGTGCTACTAAACTATTTGTTGTTTTTTTAAGTTTTTTTAAGTTTTTCCAGTTACAGACTAACTTGGCTACCCCTCCAAAACAATATTGGTGTTAATCATTAATTAAGTTGAACTATTAAATTAACAAATGTAATTACTTACTCCCAGCATTCAAGGAGGCAGCTTCTGAAGTTAGTTACAAGTTACAACCAAAGAATATCTACTTACAACAATAAAACAATCCCTAGTTGGGTATTTTAGTATGGAAGTCAAATTGATGCTTTCTTCCTTTGGGCTTCATTGTAACTTCAGTAACTAACTGTTTTGTTCTTTCCGCTCTCTCACCTCATCATAACAGCATGGCTTGAGCTTGGACAGGAGAACCGGGGGCCCCCACATAAGGGATGGTACTCAATCTGCTATATATTTGAGAGTGCTTGTCTGTCTGTCTGTCTAAGAACTTCTCCTAAATGGTAAGAGATAGGATCACCAAATTGGTTTACAGCTTCCTCTGATCACAATTGAAACCAATGTCAGAGTCTGGTTGTGCCAGAGAAATGGGATGTGCCTGGAATGGGATTGCTTCCCATAAAACCATACAGAAAAGAGACAGAATCACCAGGCAGGTGAACGGGGCTGACTGGGGACACGCCTCCTCCAGTCTGGGACTGCCCCAATCCCAAGACTTCCACTCCTAGGTGCTCTTTAGGAAGGCCGGGAGGTGGGGGGTGCAGCTTCACGGGGGCTTGAGTGGGGGAAGGTGGGATTGCACAGGAGCTGCAGGAGCCATAGGGGCTCGGGTGGAGGGAGGTGGGAGTGTGCGGGGCCCGTGCAACCTCTTGAGGGCTTGGGTCGGGGGAGGGGGCATGCAGCATACGTGCAGCATCCCGAGAGGGAAGGGGGGTGCATGGAAGCCGCATGGCCTTGCCCCTCTCCAGCTGTGTCCTCTTCCTTCTGCCCCCCCCACCATCAGAGGGAGGGAGCCAGACCATTCTCAGTCCGGCCCAATCCCCCCTTCCCCTAGCAGCCAGAGGGAGGGAACTGGACCAGCCTTGGTCCGGCCCAACCCACCCTCCCTTGGTGGCTGAAGGGAGAGTGCTGGGCCAGCCTCAGTCTGGCCCATCCCCCGCCAACAGCTGAGGGAGGGAGCCGGGCCAGCTTCAGTCCAACCCAAACCCCTCCTCCCCCCCAAAGACTGAAGAAGGGGAGCGAGAACAGGCCAGGTCTGCTACACCTCGAGCTGGCCCTCCCTGGAGAGGAGGGCTGGCGAGTGTACCGAGTAGGGGCACAGGCCCAAAACATTGTTAAAGGGGAGATTACCTTTTGTACAGTGTAACCGGGCCTGACTTTTCAACATTTTTTAATGATTTCTCTCTGATGTATATTTTAAAGGTTCTCAGTCTATTGAAGAAGGTTTTGGGGATCTCTCTGATGCTCTTTCCTTCTAATAGCACCTTTTGTTATAATTAATCAGTGAAACATTGTACTGTATGTTAAACGGATCTTTTCTTATCAGATCCCATATCTTGCTTTCCCCCTTTTATCACTCTCAAATGGGATTTCAGTATATTTATACATTAGGTAACGGAAACTATCTATTAACCTTCAGTCATTGAACCTGCAAGGATAAGGAGAAACCAGATTTCTTTACAAATAAAACAATTAATTGGAACAGAGCCATTCATACCCTGACAAGCATGGTTTCTGCCTGGGTGCATTCACCGTATGCCAACATTGGATGGCTTGAGAAGATACGGTGAGATGATAGTGAGGAATCTTTTTTACCTTTTAATTAATATTTTTGATTATTCACATTTTCCAAAACACTCCACTAAGATGCACTGCTCTTCTCCAAGTAATATATCAGTTCCTGGAGATTACAGTCTCTGTTTTACAAAAGTTCAGAATCAAAATAAGTCTCAAATGACACAAAAATGTTGGGAAGAACAGATAATTTTACTAAAAGCCCAAATGATTAAAAGACATCATCCATCATATATGGAATGCAGAAAATCATCCTGTAGACACAAACCATCTTTCAACACATCTTTACAAATACTTATCGTAATAATAATCTCTAATTTACTGCTGAGAAGGTAATGCATCCCCAACTTATTACTTTTCCAGTTGTCAGTGTTGAAAAGTGGTACTATATTTAAATAAAGTCTGAAATGGAACATTATGCATAAAATAGTTCTTTCTCTAAATTTGTGGCAAGTGTGCCTTTACCTGTTGTTTATCATTTCTATAACAGTGCACATTTTTCTTTCTACAAGTTTTAAAAGGATAAAATTTACTCTAGACCTGAAGATCAACATACAGAAGAACATAAATAGCACCTGCCCTCTGCATATAGGAGATTTTCACCCAATGCAATTGTATTGTCAAGTCCAACAGTGGCTCCACACCTGCCTCAAAACCCTGTTTGTTTGTTTGTTTGTTTGTTTGTTTGTTTGTTTGTTTGTTTGTTTTTAATAAAATAAACTAACATGGTGCACAGTTCATGAAACCTAGTAACATCTTATCTTATTCTGTGTAAACATGCCACCCTCTATCTCATCTGTCTCCTAGTATTTTCCATGTGTGAGAGAAAAAACTGTGGTCATATTCCACAGGTTTCATAACATTGTGTGGTGGTTGTTATCAAAGGCCACTGATAGAGCTAAAATCATCAGCAATGATATAAAAATTTTGGCTATTGGTGTCTTCTCCCAATGAAGCTAACCCAGCCTCTGTTACCATCTTATATTAAAAGTGGATGAAAAAAAAGTTATACAAAGTAGAAGACTTAATATTTCAGTTGTCAGGTGACCATCTTTCCCAGAAAGGAAAGCTAGTGACTGTCTGATAGTTGACAAGACTGTCAGCATTAAAAAAAAATAGCTTCTTATCCCAGGCCAAAAATACATTTGCTTAGACCTTGCTCTCACAAAGTGTGATCAAGGCTCTAAGTAGACATGTAGAGCAAGTAAAAAAAAATTAAAATTCTGATAGTGTTTCCCCACCACCACCACTGCATTTGACAATTGCAGCAACAAAAGACATCACAGATTTTATTAGCCAAGAAAAAATGGACCTAATTAATAGGCGGGTGTTCCTGCTACACAGCCAGAAACTCAACTAATGAGTCCTGTTGAAACATACTCCAAGACATTGTATTTGCCACACCTGACATATGTCTTCTATCTGAGAAGTAGCCACTGTTATTCAAGCCAATTGATCTTATTCCTAAATAAGCAAACAACTCCTCACAGCAAGAAATATTCCAGACTACTTGCAGTTGGGAACATTCTCAATTTGATAGGCTATTCATGATCCAGAGCAGTTCTAGTAATGATTGTAAAACGCTGATTTTAAAAACTAATACCTACAAGTGCAAAGTATAGTCAGGCTAGAAGAGGCTGCCCAGATTTCCCCTTTTTATTTACTAGTTTGTCACAGAGTAGGTATAATGGCAATTCCCATATCTCTCTAAAAATATAGATGAATATCTTAGGCTACATCTAGATTGAAAGCTTCTTTTGGAAGAAGCTTTTCCAGAAGAGATCTTCTGGAAAAACGTTTTTCAAAAGAGCGTCCACACAGCAAAAATGCAGTAAAAAAGCAGTCTGCTTTTTTGAAAGATAGCATCCACACTGATTGGACGCTATCTCACATATAAGGCCACCTGGAACCAGTTTAGGCAGGGCATTAGGTCATCAGTTGCTTGCCTAGTGTGAGATATGTGCTTAAAGGGACCCCCTTCGATAGTCATTTCTCTGCTTCTGCTGTGGGTTTGCTTACGTCTCCAAGTGACAGCAAAGCTTTCGCAGTGCATGCTCTGGTTGCACACCTTTTGGATGCCACAGCATACTCCTTGGGCATACTGTCTCTGGGCATGCGATGGCCCCACACTGCCATGCTGCAGTTTCTGCAGTCTACCTTCATGGCCCTGCATGAGCTGGACACTGAGCTCATCACTGAGACTTCTCCGTGTGTGTGGGAGCAAGGCCCTTGCAACCACACCACACAGCGGTGTGGAGGCTGAGGTGAGTTCAAGAGGCTGAACACCAGTTCCAACGGTTGGAACCAGCTAGTCATGGAGTGGTGGGATGATCAGCAGTGGCTCCAAAACTTCTGCATGCAGAAGGCCACCTTCATGGAGGTGTGTGCCTGGCTTGCCCCTGCCTTCTGTCGATGGACACCCACCTGCAGCCCACCATCCCCCTGGAGAAGTGGGTCACCATTGCCATCTGGAAACTCACCACCACAGACAGCTACCGGTTTGAGGGCAACCGGTTCAGCATGGGAAAGTCCACTGTTGGGGCCCTCCTCATGGAGGTGAGACACTCGGGCTGCAGTCCCTGCAGAGGAATTGAGTCCTGGAAAGGGGAATGCTAGGGAACGAGGGGGTGGGAGTGCGGGATGGGCTGAGGAGTGGGAGGAAAGCCCCGTCCCCGGGGGGTTGTGCCCACCTGCACTCACACAGCCCTGCTGGGGGGACGGCCTCATAGGGGGTGGCTCCTGGGGTGTTTGTGGGGGAAGGGACGGAGGCAGGTACCTCCCAAGGGCTCAGGCACTTCCTCTCATTCTCTGTTTTGTGTGTTTCTTTGTCTCCTTCTGTAGGTGGTGAGGGCCATGGACTCCATCCTGCTGCCCAGGGCCATTTGCCTGGGAGACCTGGATCTGATCATCATGGGATTTGCCACTCTGGAGTTTCCCAACTGCCGGGGCGTAATCGATGGAACCCACATCCCAATCCATGCACCACATCATTGAGCCACCCAATGCATCAACCACAATGGCTATTTATCAATGGTGCTGCAGGCTCTGGTTGACTACTGTGGACAGTTTATTGACATTTTCATCAGGTGATCAGGCAGGGCACACATTGCCCGCATTTTCAGAAACTCCAGCCTCTACCAGAAGCTGGAGGCTGGCACATTCTTCCCCCAGGTGTGACTTTTCTGTGGGGGTGTGAAGATGCCACTGTGCAGGGACCAATTCAATTCCCACCTCAGCTGGGCCCAAATCCAGGTCAAGTGCGCTTTTGGGTGCTTGAAGGCATAGTTGAGGTGCTGCCTGACCCTCCTCAACGTGCGGGAGCACAACATCTCCTAGATGGTGTTGGTGTGATGTGTTCTCCACAACATCGTGGAGAGGAAAGGGGAGGCCTTCCTACCAGGGTGGGGGACAGAGGCCAGCCAGGCAGGAAGGGCTGGGAAGGAAGGGCCTTCAAGCAGCCATGCACAGCTGCCACCCGCCAGGCCCATCAGTTGGGGGTGCACAACTTGGAGGCCCTGAGGGAGAGTTTCTCTCAAGGATCCCAGTAACTGCCCCCTATGCCTTTCCCCCCACAACCTCATTGCCCCTTTCCCTGTACTCTCAATATACACACCTGTTTTGAGTTGAACCAAACAAACTTTGTACATTTTTTATAATAAAAGTAACTGAGGAAGAGGGGGCTGAGAACCAGGATGGGGGTGGGAGGAGCGTGGCTCAGGGCTGGGAATGGTGCAGCTGGAAGTGCCACCTCAGGTCTAGAGACCTTGGTAAACTTGGGGTTGATGCAGCCTGGAACAACAGGGAAGTGGACAGGAGGGGGACCTGGAGCATAGTCAGGTGTGGCAGGGGGGAGAGGGCACAGCTTGGGGGCAGATGGCATAGGCATAGTTTGGAGGGGCAGGAGAAGGGGGCATGGGCATAGCTTGGGGGCAACGGGCATAGGCATAGCTTGGGGGGCAGAGAAAGTGGTATAGGCATAGCTTGGGGGACAGGATGCATAGGCATGATGAGGTAGATGAAGCTTTCTTTGGACAACTGAGAGAAACTTCCAGATCGCAGGCCCTGGTTCTCGTGGGGGACTTTAATCACCCTGACATCTGTTGGGAAACCAATACAGCTGTACACAGACAATCCAGGAAGCTTTTGGAGAATGTTGGGGATAACTTCTTCGTACAAGTGCTGAAGGAACTGACCAGGGGCCATGTGCAGCTTGACCTGCTGCTCACAAACAGGGAGGAACTCATAGGGGAAGTAGAGGTGGGTGACAACCTTGGAAACAGTGATCATGAGATGGTAGATTTCAATATCCTGACCAAAGGAAGAAAAGAGAGTAGTAAAATACACACCTTGGACTTCAGAAAAGCAGATTTTGACTCCCTCAGATCTGATGGGCAGAATCCCCTGGGATGCTAACATGAAGGGGGAAGGAGTCAAGGAGAGCTAGCAAAATTTTAACGAAGCCTTATTGAAGGCACAGAAAGAAACCATCCTGATGATTAGCAAGAGAGGCAAACATGGTAGGAGACCGGATTGACTTTCAGGGGAAATCCTTGGTGAACTTAAGCACAAAAAGGAAGGTTACAAAGAGTGGAAACTTGGACAAATGACTAGGGAGGGGTTTAAATGTATAGCTCGAGAATGCCGGGGGGTTATCAGGAAGGCGAAATTGCAAGTGGAATTGCGACAGGCAAAGGATGTGAAGGATAACAAGAAAGGTTTCTACAGGCATGTTAACAAGAAGAAGGTGATGAGAGAGGGTTTGGGGCTCCTACTGGATGAAGGAGGTAACCTAGTGACAGATGATGTGGGGGAAGCTGAAGAACTCAATGCTTTCTTTGCCTCTGTATTCACAGACAAGAGGGAAGAGAAGGGGATTCTCCCTCTCTGGAGGTTTTGCAGCCCCGCATTCACAAGTTGGTCCTGCTGTGGGAAGGGTGTTGGGCTCAGGGACCTCCTGAGGGCTCTGGCAACCCTGTGATTCAATGATTCTACCATTCTGCAGGTAGTGAGGGCCATCAACACTATCCCCGTAGACCCCATCATCGCCAGCTTTGCTGCCATGGGCTTCCCCAACTGTGGGAGGGCTATTGCCAGCATCCACATCCCCATCAGAGAGGGATACTTTTCAATGGTGCTGCAGGCTCTTGTGGACCACTGAGGCTGGTTCACCAACATTAATGTCTGGTGGTCAGGGAAGGCACATGATACCCGTGTCTTTAGGAACTCCAGCCTATTCCAGAGGAGGCATCCTGGCATTTTTTCCCTTACTGCACCATCAGGTCTGGAGATGTGGACATATCCAGGCACAACATGGGTGATGCAGCCTACTCCTTGATCCCCTGGCTCATGAAGCCCTTCATAGGACATCTGGAGCCCACCAACGAATGATTCAACACAAGGCTCAGTAGGTGCCACATTATGGTAGAGGGTGCCTTCAGCTGTTTAAAGGGGAGGTTCCGGTGTCTCCTCACCTGCCTGGACATCAGTGACTGGAATATCTCCCAGGTGGTGGCAGCCTGCTCTGTCCTGCACAGCCTGTGTGAGAACAGTGGGGAGACATTCTTGCCATGGTGGAGGGCTGAGACCAAGCGGCTGACCAGGGCCTTTGACCAGCCGTGTACTGCTACCATCCAGCAGGCCCATCAGGGGGCTGTGCACATCCAAGAGGTCCGGAGGGAGCATTTCAGCCAAGGCCAGCTGTGACACTCTCCCTTGGGCCTCCCCACAAGGAATCTTTGTATTGCCCATCTGTGCCTCTCCTTTCCCCACCCCTCACTTCCCCTGCCCTCACCTGCAGACCAAATAAACCAGACTTGTTGGCTTGAAAAAATAAACTGTCCGTGATATTTATTTGGGGTAAATATAACTTGGGAGGGACTGGTGAAAGAACCTGGGAGGGAAGAGGAGAGACTCAGGGATGGGGCTGGGACTGGCACCTGCATCAGGTGGTCCCACCCCTTGTGTGTGGGGCCCTCAGTGGCCCTGGTGGAGGGCTAGACAGCCCGAGCTAGGGAAGAAGCTGGACGGGCGGGGGCAGGGGCAGGTGCCAGGGAAACTTGTTCTTTTTTTATTTTAACTTCTAAACCCACCTAATTTCCACTAGCATTCACTATGTTAGGCGTCCCTCCACCATCAGACTTCTTGGTGAAGACCAAAACAAAGAAGTCATTAAGCACCTCTGCCATTTCCAAGTTTCCTGTTATTGTTTCTCCCTCTTCACTGAGCAATGGGCCTACCCGGACCTGGGTCTTCCTCTTGGTTCTAATAAATTTGTAGAATGTCTTCTTGTTACCCTTTATGTTTCCAACTAGACTAAGCTCATTTTGTGCCTTCACCTTTCTGATCTTGCCCCTGCATCCCTGTGTTGTTTGCTTATATTCATCCTTTGTAATTTCACCTAGTTTTCATACTTTCTGTCTTTCCTAAACAGTGGAATAGTTTGCTTTTGGGTCCTTAATAATGTCCCTTAAAAAAACTGCTAACTCTCTTCAGCGGGGGCCAACAAATTATGGAAAACCCTACTCACCAGACAAAAAAGGGACTCACCACTCTCCCCCACAAAAAGTGTTTTTTTTAATGGCATAAATTCCTAATAAGAATAAGAACAGTAATTACTAATAAGTTATTAATAAATATCACCCAGGTTATTAATAAGTATCTTATAAACCTCTACCTTTTCTCTCTGCTACCATGTCTCCTCCCCTCACTCCATCAGCTCCCCTGGTGCCTGCTGCCCCCAACCCCTAACCCTCTGCTGTCCTGACTCCTGCCCTTCTCACTGCCCTCAGCCTTCCTGAGACCTGCCCCCGTCCGCCAGCCCTTCTCTCCGCTCTGTGCTCACTCCTCCAGTAGCCCCACTCTGATCGTGTGAGCTACCCCTCCTCATCCCCTCTCCTAAAACCTCCCTCTACACACCTGCCCTGCCTCTCTCCTCTGGTGCTGGTCCCTCCCCTGCAGGTGTCTGCCCTTCTGCTTCACCCCCAGAAACCCTTGGCACCTGTACCCTCCTGGTGCCTCCCCCTTCCCTCACTGCCCCTGCCCCTGCCCCCTTTGCTCTCTTTTTCCCTGATACCCACCCGCTCACCACCCTCTGCCCCCATTCCCCTCATGCCCCTGTGCCCTCATAGATGCCTTGCTCCATCCCCGCCTTCCTCATGCCCACCCCTTCTTTCAAGCCTTCTCCCAGCACCTCCCCCTCCCCCTCTAGCCCCCAGTGCCCTTACCCTCTCCTCTCCCAGTATCACCCTGTCCCCCCCGACACCTCCCCTCTTGCCTTTTTCCTCATTGTCTGCACTTGGCCCCCTAGCATTTGTCTCTCCTGCACCCCTGTCCCTTGGTGCCTTCCCCTTTCTTCTTATTATTCTTCTCCTGACCTCCTCCCCTCAGCACAAGCCCCTTCCCTATATTTTTCCCCTCCCCTCCCCACAGCCCAGCCCAGCCCAGTCCCTTCCCCTCCCCAGGGGCCAGCTCTAGGTTTTTTGCTGCCCCAATCAAAACATTTTCCCCCCCCTTTGTTGTTGTCTTTTACACATGTTTGCATTTTGCAATGGGGTTTTTTGTTTGTTTGTTTGTTTTCTTTTTTGGCCTGGCATTTTAGCCCTATAAATAGCAAATAGCATTTTCATTTTTTTTCCATAAAGGCAAAGGCGCTTCGAATGAACTCCACCTTTCACTCACTGCTGGGTCACAGCAGTCTTTTCCCTGCCCTGTCCAGCCCCTCCCTATGGGCAAGCACCCTTCACTCCTGACCCACAGGGGGAGCAGGGTGCAGGGACAGCACAGAGTCAGAGGGGTGCAGGGAACAGTGGGGGAGTACGGGGGTGGCGCGGGGAATGGGAGGCACAGAGCCAGAGGGATGCAGGGATCAGGGTAGCAGGGTGCGGTGGAGGCACAGGGAATGGGACACATGGAACGGGAGGGGCAGAGGGATCGGGGTCTGGGGCAGTGCAGGGAACGGGCAGCACAGAGCCGGGGGGCAGAGATCGGGGGGAGCAGGGTACAGGGGTGTGGTGGAGGCACGGAGAATGGGACACGGGGAACTGGAGGGGCAGAGGGATCGGGGTCTAGGGGCAGTGCAGTAAATGGGCAGCACAGAGCTAGGGGGAGCAGGGATTGGGGGGAGCAGGGTGCAGGGTATAAGGGCGGCGCAGAGCCAAAGAGTCGCAGGGAAGTGGGAGAGCAGGGGATCCGGGGTGTAGGGTCGTCGTGGGGAACGGGCAGTGCGGAGACAAAGGGGGGCTGAGGCTGTGGCAGGACTGGAGCCAGCGGGGTGGGCCCTGGCTGCGCCGCGTGCCGCAGCCAGCTCCCAGAGACATGCGGCCAGAGCCGAGCTGCTGCGGCCCTTTAGGACCAATGGGGCCAGGTCACGCCAGCGTCCTCACATCCCGCCCCGCCTCCTTGTGCCGGAGCTGCACGCAGGCAGCCTGGTAGGAAGAATCACCGCACTTCCCCCTTCTCAGCAGCGCTCTGCTCCTCCGCCGGCCGGCGGATTGGATGGGGCCGCGCCGCCCATAGTGCAGGCTTCAGCCAGCCCGTCACAACGGCCCACCGGGCCAGTCCACCCCTGCACTCACCAGCTGGAAAAATCTACTCGCCACGGGCGAACGGGCGAGCGGGCGAGTGCATTTGTCGAGTAATTTTTCCTCTTAGTCTTGCTTACCATGGGATCTTACCTACCAGCTCTCTGAGTTTACTAAAATCTGCCTTCCTGAAATCCATTATCTCTATTTTGCTGTTCTCCCTTCTCCTGTTCCTTAGAATCATGAACTCTATGATTTCATGATCATTTTCACCCAAGCTGCTTTCCACTTTCAAATTTTCAACCAGTGCCTCCCTATTTGTTAAAATCAAACTAAGAACAGCTTCTCTCCAATAGCTTTCTCAGCCTTCTTAAATAAAAGATTGTCTCCAATGCAGTCCAAGAACGTATTAGATAATCTGTGCTCTCCTGTGTTGGGCTATGTGTACACTGCACTGTAGTTGGAAATAAGATACACAATTTGAGCTATACAAATTGTGTATCTTATTTCAAACTCATTTCAAAATAGCTTATTTCATAATTTGGTGCTGTCTACACAGCACCAAATTTCAAAACAACCCACTATTCTGAAATGTCCCTTACACCTCGTGGAATGAGGTTTACAGGGATGTCAAAATAGCGAGCTTGCTGTGAAGATGCGGGATAGCTATTTCAGGATACAGTGTAGACGTAGCCCTAGTTTTCCAACATATGTTTGGATAGTTGAAATCCCTCATCAACACTGAATCCTGCACTTTGGATGATTTTGTTGGTTGTTTAAAAAAAGCCTCATCCACCTCTTCCACCTGGGTAGGTGGCCTGTAGTAGACTCCTAGCATGACATCACCCTTGTTTCTTACCCCTTTTAACCTAACCCAGAGACTCTCAACAAGACTGTCCATATCCTCCATAGTCCAAGTTTATTCATTTGTAATATACAACACCTTTTTCCTTTTTTCCCTGACTATCCTTCCTGAGCATGCTGTACCCTTCTATACCAATATTCCAACTGAGTGTATTAGCCCACCAAGTCTCTGCAATAACAACTGTGTCATAGCTGTGTTCCAATGATTAGCACTTCAAGTTCTGCCTGCTTATTCCACATACTTCTTGCATTTGTATATAGGCATCTAAGATACTGATTTAATTTTGCCCCCTCCCAGTTCTGCCTTGTTCCTCCTTTTATCTCTGCTCTTATAGCCCATGTTCCCTGCCATTAGCTCCCGTAATGTGAGTTATTTCTAAATAACACTGTAGTGTGGACATGCTCAAAATGAGCACATCATTGGAATGGTCCCATTCTGCCCTGCTAGAAACACAGCTGCAGCATGCTGCTGCAAGGGGAAGGCCGGAGAGACTGCTGTGCTGCTTTGACATTTCTCAGCATGAAGAATTTCTCTACTCATGACGCTGCTCCCAACAGCTGAGGATGCAGTGGGAGAACCTAGAGAGAATCCCATAAAGCATAGGGATCAGCTCTGCCTTCCCACAACTGTGCACTGTGGAATACTTACCCCCCTTGCTTTGCTCTATCTGTAAGCAGGGGGGGGCTAGCAATGTGGCCACAGAACGTTGACATTGGGAGGCAGGAAAACCAATTTGACCGGTTTTCTTTTCCCAACTTTGCGTGCTTCCGAGTGTAGACATAGTCCTACTCTAAATCTCATTGAGATTAAATTTGTGATTGATTTCAATGGGAACTGGCATGAGCCTTTGGTGAGTTTAGGCTGATAATTCACAGATTGTTCAGCAGCTCTCACTGCCTGAGCTGCCATAGGAAGAATTTGCTGTTTTGCTATGGCACAGCACTTTTTAAAAACTGGCTAAAAGCTCTCTATTTCATAAACCTCATGAAGTTTCCTGAGCCCTTTCCTTCTCCTCCATTACAGGTTTTGTTATGGGAGTATAGATATGATCCTAAGAGAATGGGATCTGATGCTGAAAGTGTCTTTATTACACAAAGGAAGCCAAGAAGCAAACAAAACTGGTAACTCAGAACCAAACTATTCTCATGTGGTAAGAGCTTGGTTTTTTTTGGTTAATTCCAAATTCAGTCTTTGCTTATAACATTACTTTCAGAGTCACCATGAAATGTTGATGCTATGGAGCATACTGAAAAAATATATTTTTAAATATTTATACTCCATATTGACATCTTCATGAACTGGCCAGCATTTAAAATCATCACGTAACCACAATTACTACACTGTGTTATCTGGGATACTACTTTATTTTCCTGTCCTTGGAACAGTAAATTACATTTGTGGTCCAGAAATAGCTATGTAGTAACCAAGGATACAGGCTAACTTTTAACAATGCTCACTTTGATATAAAACATATTACGATATAAACTCACGTACCATCATAGGTACACAGATAGATGGATGGAGTCAGGCACTGGAAATTCATTTGTAAAACTTCATTGACCCTCCTTTATGTAGGCTTGATCCAACTCCCACAGAAATAAATAGAGGCCTTTCCATTGATTTAGATGAAAATTGAATGAGAGTCCAAATTTTGTAGTGCTCTGATTCAACCCATATTGCCAGAGCCTCTCTCCCTCCCCCCTCACAAGATTGCAAATGGAGGATATCAGAGCTACTTTGCACACAATCCTTTCTCCCACATCATGCCTTCTTCATCTTCATGATTGGTCAGGTTGCCACAAAGCTTCTCTTTGCTAAGGAAGGCGTCTGTGCAGGCCATGGGATTTGATCCTATTATATGCACAATAGAAGAAAACTGGATAAAAACAGAAATAAAACAGTAGCTTCTTTTCAGTGCAGACATGGTTGTTTAAACACACTTTTTCTATCCATCAAAAATGTCTCCTTTCTGCAACTGAAAAGCTGATGTTTCAGAAATTGGTTACTATCTATGTGAGCTTTTCACAACCCTAGTTCTCATTAATCTGTAGAAGTGTTGGTTTGCCATTGAGAACTCTGTGAAATAGTTTATGGTCTCTGTGTGATCTCAAGGTAATCTTATACCCCTTAGGTACAATGGTGTTTTTAGAGCAGTCTATTTAGAGCTAAACTATTTAGAGAGTAGTCGTCCAGAGTTTATTTACTGAAACTGGTCTTTTTCCATCCACCTTTCATTCATTTTTTAAAGAAAAGTTGAACTATCAGGATCATAGTGTTTGTTTCCACTTCCCCGCTATTCAATATTTTACACTGTGGAGAACTGGGACATAAGATTATCTAAGCAGATGTTGTATTTTAAGATATAGGAACATTTGAATAGGGATAATTTAGAAGTTAAACACAAAAGAAGCTAGGGCCAAATATATTCTTTACTCCCACTGATGTTATTTTTTTTTACTAGGTTTAGTCTGAATTTCACAATTGACACTGTGCTTTATACACTAGTTTTTACAGCAAGCAATGGTCTAATTCTGGCTTCTTAAGCAGACAGGTTTTGTTTATCAAAGTTTAATGTTACATAGTCCTTCTTATTATCAACTTGGCAATTCAGAGACAGCCAACAGACTTTTCAAGCTATAAAGATTCTGATAACATTCTGTTTCCTCTTGCATTTCCTGGCTACAGGTTCAAATTTAATGTTCTAGTTAATTAGTGCTGCCTATAATTTTAGACAACCTACATGTGTTAGCTGTACAAAACTCCATAGATATTGCCCAAGGTAACTATTTGCTGTACTAGATGGTATTTAGTTGGAGGTCATAAATATGGAACATATAAAAACTATTACAGGTTGGACCTCCCTGGTCCGGCACCGTCAGGACCTGAGTGGTCCCAAAGGAGGGAATTTGCCGGACCAGGCAAGGTCAGGCATGGGGTTCTCCCAGGGTTCCCCTACTGGCCACCAGCTCAGCCGGTGTGCTGCCCCCATCCAGTGGCTGTGGTCTACTCTCAACTGCCACCCCACTGCAGCTGGTGAGGCTCCCTGTCCCTAGCCAATTGGGCTCCCTTTCTGCAGCTGGTAGAGGCTATGTGTCCCTGGTCAGAAGAGGCTCTGTGATCCCCAGCCTGCATAGGCTTCCCTGTCCCTGGCTGGTAGGGGCTTCCTGATTGGCAGCAGCTCCGTGCCTCTGACTGCAGGGGCTCTTTGCCCCCCACCAACAGCATCAGGGCAGCAGGAGCTGTGTCCCCACTGGTGGAGCTCCACTCTCAGCTGGCAGGGTTCCCGCCCAATCCTGGTTCAGCTGCTGGCTGCTAGCTGCGTTTCCTGCCCCTCCCCTCCCCACCGCTGGCACAGACCACAGATGTTGCTGGACCAGAAAACCCCGGATGACAGGGGTTCTACCAGTACTTTTAAAAATGATATTTGCCTAGATAGGCCAGGCTAAAGGTTTCATTCACTGATAGAGAGTATTTACAATTTAGGATAAATAATACTTAAGTATTTTTCATAACTATGCAACCCAGAATCTGTTGACCACTGTTATACAAGTCCAGCCTTTCAGGTATAATCAAAGCAAGTATCATTAAGCATATTTTTGTATTCTGTCAAATAAGACTGGCTCATATATAAGTAAATCATATTCTAGCAAAGCTACGGAGACAGACTTACAATATCCTGTAATATCCTGAACAAACTTTATGAAATTAAGATAAACTTTATTGAGTTATGATTGATACCTTTGGGGTACATTGTATTAAAGTGCAAATGTTTAGGTACTTTGGTGAGAGTGTGATGAATGTCTTTAGAAGGAAGACAAGATTAATACAATCTCTGGGAGGTATTTGCAACTTCAAAGGTCTTTTTGGAACAATATGTGTGAAATGGTTTTTGTAGGAAATACCTGGGGGTGAAGGAAATGTAAATTCTCTCCTTCAAAGCCAAATGTTTGAAGTTATACCCTGGGGAGAAAAATCCATTGTATACTAATTATCTGGAAACTCCAGATCAAAGACCCCTGAGCTGTAGAGGGTTAAGTAAATATGTTATGAATGTGCTTGTTCTGAAGTAAAACTGGTGAACTGGTGACCACATGGACTCCTCTAGGTTGAAAAATTGCTGCTGCTGCCAGAATCCATGTGAGGACTGGAGTTAATTTTGGTAAGCTTATTAGCATGTATGAAGTTTCTTTGAATATTTTTAGTGTTTTCTCTGTAATGCTTTTAACTTAAGAATAAAGTAGGGTTGCTTAGGAAGAACTATGTTGTACTTATAATTGTAGCAACTGCAGCTGTTAGCCATTTCTGAAGAGACAGCACAGACGTCTCTGTACTGCCTGGCAATATTAATACCCTGGTTAGAAGGGAGAGGAGCAAGTTCACCACCCAAGAGAGATGACACCTGGGAAGTTAGAAGGCTGGGTGCCCAGGTGGGAGCACTGGTCGCCGTTGCCCTGAACTGAGGAAGATGCATTTTCATGATTCAGAATTCAATCAATTCTATTCTAAAGCAGGAGAGAAGCGTTGTAAACTTTGTGCATATTGACTTTATTAGAGAGAAGCCCCCTCACAGAACAAACTTTCCCAGAATTTGTCACAACTGGTGATTTTCGTACATTTTGTTTTTGTGCGGTGACCATGACCCCTTCTCTGTGGGACCTTGTTGCCCACGGTTATGTGTCAGATAACAAATCCTTTAATCCTTCTTTCTCAGATCTTGAAGCTGACATTTCTGCTGTCTTGTCCACAGCCTCAGATTATAGTACAATCTTCCTAGACATCACATTTTAGTTAGAATGGGATTCATGACTATTACTTAGTCAAGTCCATTACAGGAACAGACATGATGGCCTTTTTCTTGGTGATGACCTAAAAGGAAAGGCTATTACTGATTTCTCAGAGTTATAAAGCCATGTTCTTCATTAAACAGGTTGAAAGAGCTTGGACAAAGTCCCTGCTACTAACTGAGAATTCAATCTCCTCTACTAGATGCACCCTACCAAGTTTGCTAGCATAAATGTCAGCTCTGTGCTGATTATGTCCAGAATCATTTGAAGAACTTTCTTTGAATCTTCATGCTATACCTGCTGCAAAAGCCTTTTGGGAAGATAGAGCAGGCACTTGCTTGGCTTTAGTTACATACTTAAGATTTAGGGGCTGGGTTTTTCAATTGACTAAAACTTTTCTATCTTCTACCCCAGCTACTGCCTCATTGGAGTTTGATCATCTATTGAATGAGGCCCAAACAAGAGGTATGTACTCTGACCATTTCTGCTAATTCTGAAAATGGAGACATCTACTATATGAGGGTATGTCTACACTGCCACCCTAGTTCGAACTAGGGTGGCTAATGTAGTCATTCAAACTTGCAAATGAAGCCCGAGATTAAAATATCCCAGGCTTTATTTGCATATTCCCGGGCATCGCCATTTTTAAATGCTCGTAGTTCAAACTACCTGCCGGCGGCTACACGCAGCACAGGCTAGGCAGTTCGAATTAAAGCTCCTAATTCAAACTAGCATTACTCCTCCTGCAATTCGAATTAGGATCTTTAATTCAAACTGCCTAGCCCGTGCCGCGTGTAGCCGCCGGCACGTAGTTCGAACTACGAGCATTTAAAAATGGCAATGCCCAGGAACACACAAATAAAGCCTGAGATATTTTAATCCCGGGCTTCATTTGCAAGTTCGAATGACTACATTAGCCTCCCTAGTTCAAACTAGGGTGGCTAGTGTAGACATACCCTGAGAGAGTTTGTCTTTCTGTCTGTTATTCTGTTTGTTCAAGAATTCCTCGTAAATAGTAAGATCTAGGACCACAACATTTGATATGCAGCTTCCTCTATCATATCTTAAAGCTATGGGTTTGGCCATGCCAGGAAAATGGGACATGCCTGGAATGGGATTGCTTCTCATAAAACCAAACAGAAAAGAGACAGACTCAATAGGCAGGTGAAAGAGGCTGGTTAAGGGTTCCTCCCAGCTTCCAGCCTCCCACCCCCTATGCACCCTTTAAGGAGGAATGGGAGGAGAGGAGACCAGATGGCATTCACCCACAAGTTCTGAAAGAACTCAAATGGGAAAATGCAGAGCTATTAACTGCGGTTTGCAACTTACCCTTTAAATCGGCTTCCGTACCTAGTGATTGGAAGATAGCTAACGTGAAGCCAATATTTTAAAAGGGCTCTAGAGGTGATTCTGGCAATTACAGATCAGGAAGTCTATCGGTATTGGGCAAATCATAGTTAGGAATAGAATTGTCAGACAAATTATGTAGATGAACATAATTTGTCAGGGGAAAAATCAACAAGGATTCTGTAAAGAGAAATCATGTACATTACTAATGTACTAGAGTTCTTTGAGGGGGTCAACAAGCATGTGGACAAGGGGGAATCCAGTGGATATAGTGTGCTTAGATTCCCAGAAAGCCTTTGACAAGGTTCCTCACCAAAGGCTCCTTAAGTAAAGTTAATGCTTTGTGCATTGTACATGTAGAGCAGGATTGGGCAATAAACAGCCTACCGGCTGGATGCCATTCCCCAGGGTTAGCTCCTGGCAGGCTGCCAAATACTTTATTTACATGAGCATCCAGAGGTACAGCTGCTCATAACTCCCATTGGCTGTGGTTCACTATTCCTGGGTGGCACTATAAGAGATGGGCCCCACCCACACTCTGCCTCCAGATTCAGCATGGCTCCTGGACTTCAGCCGCACTGAGGCTAGGGTGGCTAGGGCAAAGCACCCTCGCTGTGGGGGCTGGGGTGGGTGGGACAGTGCGCCTTCCCCATGGGGGCTGAGAATGCTGGGGCAGCCTGCCTTCCCAGTGCTCTGGGACCAGGGAGGCAGGGGCCACCCATGCTCCCCATGCTCCAGGGCCAGGGAGGCTAGGGCCACACAACACCTGCCCTCCTCTTTCTCCAGAGCCGGGGAGGCTGGGGCTGCATGACACCCACCCTCCCCATTGTCTGGGGCCAGGGAAGCTCCTGTAGGGGGCTGGAGGCTTGCCCTTGTGATGGGGCATGAGCTTTGTTCCCATGAGGGCAGGGCCTCAGGCAGAAGGGATGAAGTGGGGAGGTTGACTCCCCCAACCCTACATTCACCCACTGTTCACGTCACTATTCCTGGCCAGAAGCGGTGACCCAGCCCATGCCACTTTCTGCAGCTCATATTTGCCAGAAAGTGCACTGCCATCGCTGCAAGAGGCCATTCCTGAGGATGCTCAGATATGGAGGCTGTTTACACAGAGCACTGGAAGAGATCTCTCCCAGCGCTTGTGCCATGGCCATACCTGCACTTTAAAGCACTGCCATAGCTGCACTTCAATTTTAGAAGTTCAGACAAAGCCTTAGTGCTAACATAGCAGGGGACACTGCATGCTGTGGATTTGTTGCCAGCTTGGTTATATAATGTAAGCTGATTTTAAAGTGCATCCACAATAAATGGATTCAGTGGTACTTGTGTACACCTGAGTGAGAGGGTGCTTTTCTGTACTCTGCTTGGCATGCAAGCTCCTTGGGGTGTAATTATACACTGCTCTCATTTGTTCACTTTCATTTTTGATTTTTTTATGATGTATTTCAGCTGCAGAACCTCCAGCTGTGATTAAGTGCTACTTTGAGTTGTTGTGGTTTTTAATGTAGTGAGATTAATACTCCACCATGGCTCAAACAGATTAAATGTATTTGTATATAAATGTATTGCATGCATTCCCTGGGGCTGATTGGGAAATTCAGTCCAGTGCAGAAGGCTCACACAAGGCTCACTGCCTACACATAACTCAGGCCAGGGCAGAACTTGGGTGCAGTTACTTTATGCAGTATGGCCTGGCCTACTCTGTGAGGTTAGGTCCAAGTTAGCCGGGTTGCGTAGATTTGATAACAAGTGAGTCAACACCACCAAATCCCTTCCACCAGTGTTAAGGGTGTTTAAAGTCGATTTCTGTACTCCTCCTTGATGAGAGGAGTAGCGCTAGATTTGACCTTGTCTGGCCAACTTCGGGACAGTGCAGACATAGCTCTGTTAAAGTCAACACTCATGGAATCCAGGAGGTGTCCCACAGTGCCCCAGTGTAACTGCTCTGACCAGCACTTTCAATTCCGCTTCTCTCCCAGGTACACAGAAAAAGCCCCAGGAAATGTGGAATTTCATTCTCGGTTGACCAGCATGGCGAACCCAGCAGCACACCTGACCATGAAAGCCCAGGCTTGCAAACATGCTCCAGCATGGAGCATGCAGGAAATTATGGATCCGATTGCTGAGGGGGTGAGGAATCTGTGGAGGCAGATCTCCAAAGCAGCAGAAGAAACACTGATATCTAACCAAAATTGCACAGGACATGGTGGAAAATGGATACAGCAGGGACACCCACCAGTGCCGCATGAAGATAAAGGAGCTCAGGCAAGTGTACCAAAAAACGAAGGAGGCAAATTGTCGGTCCAGGTCAGAGCCTCAAACATGTCACTTTTATGAGCTGCTGCATGGGATTCTAGGGGGGACCCTACCAGTGTCCTAACACTGTCCATAGTTACCTCCCAAGTGACTCTTGTGGCAACCACAGGCAACAACGAGGAGATTGTACATGAGGAGGAGGTGAATGCTTAGCAGGCAAACAGAGGTTCCTTTTCTAACTTTGGAGCCAATCCCATTCTACAATTTATTGCTGTAGGACCCTGATATTGGAGAGGGGCGCACTTCTGTTGAATTCTGTTGAATGGGTAAATGTAATTTGGTTTTATCAGCTTGATCTTCCCTGAGGTGTACAGTGGCAGGCACTCTGCCTACACAGAGTGTCTGAAGATGGAGCAGGAATCCTTTCTACAGATCTCTATGAAGTTCTTATATCGGAATTCCTTGATCCTTCTCACAAGGATCCTTCTCACTCCAAGCCAGTAGTAAGTGGTCTGGTGTCATTGCAGCATAAGGTCTAGGTTTCTGGGAACATCCAGTCAGCCCCTGATTTCTATTATGCTCTCTGATTCAGAGAAGACCGATATTGCTCACAGCAACCTGGATGAAATAGGAGAAGGTCTGTAATTGATAGCACTGAGGCAACCCACCTCCATTTGCTCCTCTCCAACAAATCATGACCCCTGGTTTGCTGCCCTGTTTGCAAAGGGCTTGAAGGAATTATCCTGAGAACAGGTTCCCTCCCCCTTACAAGTCACTATCAGAAGGGAGAGTTGCAGTCTGCAGTCCTGCTGGAGGTGGTGAATACACACTGACCACATGAGCTCCTATAAACCCACCCAGTTCTCCCCCCTTTGAGGGGCTCCTTGTGAATGCCCCTCCTCACCCTTATAAACACAAACTCTTAGGGTATGTCTAAACTACATGGCTCCGTCGACGGAGCCATGTAGATTTGTTGTTTTGGCAAAGGCAAATGAAGCCGCGATTTAAATGATCGCGGCTTCATTTACATTTACATGGCTGCTGTGCTGAGCCGACAAACAGCTGATCAGCTGTTTGTCCGCTCAGTGCTCTAGTCTGTACGCTTCCCTGCCGACATCAAAGCCCTTTGTCGGCAGCCCCGGTAAACCTCATCCCACGAGGAATAACGGGGCTGCCGACAAAGGGCTTTTGATCAGCTGTTTGTCGGCTCAGCGCAGCAGCCATGTAAATGTAAATGAAGCCGCGATCATTTAAATCGCGGCTTCATTTGCCTTTGCCTATGTGTCTAATCCTCATGCCTCTGACGACAGAGGCATGTAGGCTAGACACAGCCTTAGATAGCTATGAGGGCTGTACTTGGCAAGCACTTTGTCACACATGTTTTGAAAGCAGAAGCCAAAAAGCAAGAACCCAAACCTGTTGCATACCTGCCTGCCACCAGATTGTGTCTTGCTCCCCCATGCCATGTGGTGTCTTCTACCTGCCTGCTAAGCACTTAAAATTCAAATTTGGCCTTGTACATAACACATGTCTTTTGTGCAGCACAGTGCTTCATTCACAGTAAAAGAGCTAAGCTTCTGAGGTTTACAATGTATCTTCTCTGAAGTCTACCCTTGATTCCCTCCCTCCCCCTCCCCCTCCCCCTCCAATCCAGATGCAACAGAGACTCTGTTACCCACTTCTCCAGATCCTCAAGAGCTTCGGATATCACAGATCAGAAGGTGAAAAAAACCATTCAAGGGATAAAATGTTTAATGAGCAAATTCAATCCGCCTGCACCAGCAGAGCTCAACTGAATGCATGAGGGAAACACTATTGCAGATCATATGCACCGAATATGAGGAGAAGAGAGGAAAGGAAAGCATGCAGAAAACATGAGCCTAAGACCCAGGATGAGATGTTGAGGCTCATGGGGGAGCAAACAGAACTAATGAGGCTCCTGGCAGAGGTGCAGGAAAAGCATCTGGAGCACAGAGAGCCACTGCACCCGATAAACAACCTGCCCTCCTCAACAAGTCCATAGCCTTCTTTCACAGGTGCCGTAGAATGCAGAGGGAGGGGAGTCACAGGCAGCCTTTCGTACAATTCCCAGGGATCTCTTCTAGAACAGATGTCTGTGATTATTGTAATAATCTACTTGCCTTTGCAAGGGCTCAAACCTCATGCCCTGAACTCCTTTTCTGTCTCTGGTCCATGTGCTTCCTAAAAAAACCTCCATGATTTCAGAACAACAGCATTTTTATTGTTTGTATCAACTGCATTGGAGGAGCAGTCTACAGGCCAGTACACGTACAGCAGGGGGCTTCTTGTTAAGAGCAACATACATAACGGTCACATCACTGTCTGGTCATTCACAAAACTGGTTTTCAAACCCACCCTGATTTATAGTGCCACTTGATGTGCTCTGCTCATTGCTCTGTAGTCTGGTTGCTCATAATTAGCCACTAGGCAATCTTCCTAGTGCACCAAAACCTTTTCCCCTTTACTTTCACCTATATTAAGGAGCACAGAGCAAGCAGCAACAATGGGAATAATGCTTTCACTGAGGTCTAACCTAGTCAATAAACAACAAAAGCATCCCTTTATAGCAACACCATGCTGCTCTTGTTCAGCCTGCACCTGAACTTCTCCTTACTGCTGTCCAGGCTGCCTGCGTACAGCTTCATGAACCACAGGAGCAAGGGGCAGAATTGGTCTCCAAAGATAACTATTGGCATTTCAACATCTCCATTGGCAATTTTCTGATCTGGGAAGCAAATTCCATCTTGCAACATTCTAAAGAGACCAGAGGTCCTAAAAATACATGTGTCATGCATCTTTCCTGACCATCCCATGCTGATGTTGGTGAAACAGCCCTTCTGATCCACCAGCACCTGTAAATCCTTTGAGAAGTACACCTTGTGGGTTATGTACTCTTTGGGTATGTCTACACTACCACCCTAGTTCGAACTAGGGTGGTTAATGTAGGCAACCGGAGTTGCAAATGAAGCCCGGGATTTGAATTTCCCGGGCTTAATTTGCATATTGCCGGGCGTCGCCATTTTTAAATGTCCGCTAGTTCGGACTCCGTGCCCGCGGCTACACGCGGCACAAACTAGGTAGTTCGGATTAGGCTTCCTATTCCGAACTACCGTTACACCTCATTCCAGAAGGGCTTCATTTGCAACTCTAGTTGCCTAAATTAACTACCCTAGTTCAAACTAGGGTGGTAGTGTAGACATACCCTTTGGCAAGGTAGTCTGGTGCCAAGTTAGAGATCTGTGTTCCATCACTTGCCCTACCACAGTTAAGGAACCCCATCTACTATGTCTTGCATATTTCCCAGAGTCACTATCTTTCTTAACAAGCAGACATGTGGCATCTTGGAGACTAACAAATATATTATATCATGAGCTTTTCTGGGTAAAACCCGCTTAATCAAAGGAGTTTCCTAGCAGAAGGGTATTGATTGTCCTGGATGCTTGGATCACAGCAGCTCCCACTGTAGCTTTACCCACTCTGAATTGATTCCCAGCTGACTGGTAGCTGTCTGGCATTGCAAGCTACCACAGGGCTATTGCCACTTGCTTCTCGTTTGCCAGAGAAAGTCTCATTCTGGAATTGCTGCACTTCAGGGCACGGAAAAGCAATTCCCAAAGTTCCATGAAAGTGGCCTTACACATGTGAAAGTTTTGCTGTCACTGGTCATTCTCCCATAACTTCATAAGTATATGGTCCACTAAACTGTGCTTGTCTCACGGCACCAGAATTGGCGTTCAGCTCTGTCAACAGATCAGCTGCTGCCAGCATATACCAATTGCTCCACTTAACGTGTTCTTGCACATCTGTGTTCATGGGCTCCTCACATTCTTCCTCACACTGGCTAGGCTCTGGACAAATTGCAGCATAATGTGAAAGGTATTTGCAATGCTTGTCACAGCAGTTTGAAGATGAGCAGGGTCCATGTTTGCCCTCTATGGCACCTGCATAAATAACCAGGAAAAAAAGGGTGTGAAAAACATTGTTTGCCATTGCTTTCAAGCCAGGAGGGAGGGAGGAGATAAATGCATTATGGGAGACCAGCAACATCAGACATTGGAACCATAACCTAGAATTCAAATAGGTGGCAAGGACTGTGGGATTACTACCCACAGTGCATGAATGCTAAAGTAAAAAATAACCATGCTACTGGGGGTGGACTCCATCAACCTCAGGGGCACAGTAAGGACATGCATCTTCAACTTTGCAAATTCAGCTGCCAAAAGGTCGACCTTACGAGCAACCCACTCCACTTCACAGGCAAAAGTAAAAGCTTTTCTGTAATGACATACACAGGGAAAGTAGGGTAGGAATGACAGTCAATTGGACTTGAACTCATGAAGAGTAGGCTCAATTCCTGGTTTAACCACAGGTTTTAAGTCATGTAATCTATACTGTGCCTCAAGTCCCCATCTTGGCCTCACAGAAATGCTAGGAGGCTATAATCCATTGATGGTTGTGAGGTGCTCCAACAACACAGTGATGAGGGCCAGAGAAGAATTTACATGTATGGTAGCATGCAGCCATAGGGGAGTCAATGACAATGTGGATTATGGTCCCAAAATAAGTCCTATTTATTTAAACACCTGCAAGGTGTGTGATGAGTGTCTCTACAGATCACGCAGTACTTTGTGTGCTGTTGCAGTGCAATATCTATCTGTACAGAATGCAAGCCCTTGGGAGAAGAGACTGTGTCTTTCTCTCAATGTTATTCATGCTGAAGACGCTTAGCAAATTAATAGTAACCCCTCACTAGGAAGGATTAAAGGTTTTGAGTTACATTGTACCACCTGAGAAATATGTATATTCTATTTTAGTAAAGAACAGCACAGAAATTATCTCCTTGGCAACTGAACGTAGTATTTAAAATGTGAGTCTGTGTACATGCACGCACCTAAACTCACTCTAAACAAAAAGCTGTTTGGGAAAAGGTTCCAAATCATTTTTCATAATAAGAAGCAGAGGCAGCCTTGGTGAGGAGCGGGACATAATTCTGTCTCATATGTGGTGCTTTCCAACTGGTGGTGACTAAATGTTATTGTTCCCATTTTATGATTGAGAAACTAAGGAACAGAGCAGTGTAGGGATTGATCCTAGTTCACACGGTGAGGCAACAGAGGAATTAAGAAACAAACTTGGGTCTCTTGACTTTGAATCTTGTACCTTACCTACTGTCTTACCTCGCTCTACCCTCTAACAGGCTTTTGCAAAGATATGAGCTTTAAATAAGAATCTAAAAGAGGAAATTGGAGTTATTTTTGATATACAAAATGTGGGAGGTTGCTCCTAGCATAGGGCCAAGCACAAAAAAAATTATGCCTCCAAGATGCCACCCTATTATAATTATTTATTTCATGATCACTAAGTATTCTGGATGACATACAACACACACCCAAGCTATGCAGTTTGCAGTATAAAGGGCCATCCTGTCATCTCTTCTAATATAGTAGTGGTTGACACTTAGGGTCAGATTTTTAAAGATATTTAGGCACATAACGTTGCAAATAAGCAACAAATGTAATTTTCAAAAGTGTCCAGACTTCACTGGGTGTTGGGCATGTGGCCACTTTTGAAAATCCCACTTAGCTAGTTAAATACCTGTTGAAATCTGGCCCTAATCAATTAATCCATTCAGGTAAACAAACAAGACCCATTTTTTATAGTTCCAGGTATAGCCTAAAGCAAACATCTTTTTGCAATTTATGTGAGTATGAAATCCCAGGTATCAAGTCTGTTCCCCACTCTGGTATTCTGAGTGCAGAAGGTGGCAGCCCTCAAGAGACTTTAAAATATCTTGCCAATAAAGGCTTCTGTTTAAAAACTTCCCAAAGTCACTAGTTCACTGGCCTTTGATTGGTATTGCTGCCAACACCATAACGCAAAAACCCCTTTGAAAACCAAGGAATGTGCAGAGAGCTTGAAAAAAATGTAATTTCTCTTGGTAGTATGGCTTGCAGTCTTAAGCACATTCACACAGAACCTCCTGCCTTTTAGACACAGGAATCTGATCATGGACTTAAAAGGGTGATTTTTATTAACAAAGAAAATATACTTGGTGAAATATTACTTGATTGTTAGGTGTTACAGAGCAACTGAAAAAAAAAAGATTAAAACACAGAGAAGTGCTTCGGTGGGATTCAGTTAGAAAGTTACAATGAAAGGTCAGTTACATATGCTAAGCACAGAGAAGTCCAACAAACCCCAAAATAAAGGAAATAACCTAGAAAGTTACAATGAAAGGTCAGTTACATATGCTAAGCACAGAGAAGTCCAACAAACCCCAAAATAAAGGAAATAACCTGATCATGTCTGACTAAACATTCCCTGTTCTACTTACATATTTGTAGTTTCAAGGTTTAGTCCTTCCCTAGACATAGATGTCACTGAATCCTCTATGCCCGATTTCCTGGCTTAACACATGTCTCCCAGACTTTGCTCTTATAACATCAAGACAAGAAGAGGAAGGTCACTGCTTCTAATTCAAAAGCCCACGCTCTATTACTATTGGCTCTCCTGGCCTCCTGCCAACTCACTTCTTGCTTTCCCAGCATTCTTGGAGATCCTTTGGCACTATTGTCTATGGTTTTAACCCTTACTGGCAAGATAGGGTTAGGTTTCAAGAGTTAACCACTGTGAAAAGATTTTAGCTAACTGAATGGCTGTAACGTCCATAAAAGGGTATTACCACTCCCATTCAACACACCTGTCAATGTTGCCATGCTTCAGTCACTCCTTTCAATTTCAGGCCAGGGTGCAATTTATTCCAGACATGAGTGATACTTTGGTACGTCTAGACTACAGGCTTTTGTTGACAGAGGCTTTGTCAACGGATGCTGTCAACAAAGCTTCTGTCTACAAAGAGCGTCTAGACTACATCCAGTTCTGTCCACAAATGAGAGTGTAGACACAAAGAACAGTGTAGATGCAATAACGCCTTCTGTCGACAGAACTCTGTCGACAAAAGGGCTGTGTCTACATTGGCACCCTTTTCCGGAAAAGGGATGCAGATGAGACCAGTCGGAATTGCAAATGCCACGGGGGATTTAAATATCCCCCGCGGCATTTGCATGAACATGGCTGCCGCTTTTTTCCGGCTTGGGGATTTGCCGGAGAAAAGCACCAGTCTAGACGGGATCTTTTGGAAAATAAAGCCTTTTCCGGAAGATCCCTTATTCCTCTTAAAATCAGGAATAAGGGATCTTCCGGAAAAGGCTTTATTTTCCGAAAGATCCCATCTAGACTGGCGCTTTTTTCCAGCAAAGCCCCAAGCCGGAAAAAAGCGGCAGCCACGTTCATGCAAATGCCGCGGGGGATATTTAAATCCCCCGCGGCATTTGTAATTCCGACTGGTCTCATTAGCATCCCTTTTCCGGAAAAGGGTGCCAATGTAGACACAGCCAAGGTGTTTATTCCTCATAGAATGAGGTTTACCGCCGTAGACAAAACTGCCGAGTTCTGTCGACGTTATGTTGACAGAACTTGGCGGTAGTGTAGACACAGGTATAGTTTTGTCGACAAAAGTCCACTTTTGTCGACAAAACCCTGTAGTCTAGACACACCCTTATGGACTCTGTGAGGCTGTTAACTAAAATGATATCTACTATACTAGACATTCACAATATCCAAACTGACATTTAGAAATCTTAGGGTACGTCTAAACTACATGGCTCCGTCGACGGAGCCGTGTAGATTTGTTTGTTCAGCAAAGGGAAATGAAGCCACGATTTAAATAATTGTGGCTTCATTTAAATGTAAATGGCTGCCCCGCTCTGCTGATCAGCTGTTTGTCGGCAGATCGGGGCAATATGGACGCTCCCCTGCCGACATGAAAGCCCTTTATCGACCTCCCCGGTAAACCTCATCCTACGAGGCATAACAGGGAGGTCAATAAAGGGCTTTCAGGTTGGCGTGGGAGCGTCCAGACTAGCGCGCTGAGCCAACAAACAGCTGATCAGCTGTTTGTCGGCTCAGCGCGTCAGCCATTTAAATTTAAATGAAGCAGCGATTATTTAAATCACAGCTTCATTTCCCTTTGCCGATCAGCCTAATTTACATGGCTCCATCGATGGAGCCATGTAGTTTAGACACACCCTTAGGGTATGTCTACACTGCAACACTATTTCAAAATAATTAGCACTATTCCAAAATAACTTAGGGTATGTCTACACTACCACCCTACTTCGAACTAGGGTGGTAATGTAGGCAACCGGAGTTGCAAATGAAGCCCAGGATTTGAATTTCCCGGGCTTCATTTGCATCTCGCCGGGCGCCGCCATTTTTAAATGTCCGCTAGTGTGGACTCCGTGCCGCGCGGCTACACGCGGCATGGACTAGGTAGTTCGGACTAGGCTTCCTATTCCGAACTACCATTACTCCTCGTTTCACTAGGCTTCCTAGTAACTACCGTTACTCCTCATTTCACTAGGCTTTCTATTCCGAACTACCGTTACTGCTCGTGGAACGATGAGTAATGGTAGTTCGGAATAGGAAGCCTAATCCGAACTACCTAGTTTGTGCCTCGTGTAGCCGCGGGCACGGAGTCTGAACTAGTGGACATTTAAAAATGGTGGCGCCCGGCAATATGCAAATGAAGCCCGGGAAATTCAAATCCCGGGCTTCATTTGCAACTCCGGTTGCCTACATTACCACCCTAGTTCGAACTAGGGTGGTAGTGTAGACATACCCTTAGTCTGCATTACATAGCAAGCAGTTATTTCAAAATAGTGTCAAATACTGTGAAGCTGGAGGACTTCTTACTCTGACTCCTGTAATCCTCATTGAACAAGGAGTACGGGAAGTCAGAAGAAGAGTGCTCTATTACAAAATAAGTGCTGTGTAGACGCTACCAATTTCAAAATAAGCTATGCAATTGATGTAGCTCAATTTGTGTAGCTTATTTTGAGTTAAGCCCTGCTGTGTAGACCCCTCCCCCTCAAAAGAGACCAAAGTACTGGGGTACTTTGCCTCCACAGGTGAAGAATAAAGCAAAATCCCCAAAGTTCATTATCCTGATGTCAAGAGCCTGAAAAGTCCCTTGAGGGATTCAGTCTCCAGTCTCCCGCAGGGGGAAACACCATTTTGATTGAAGTGTCTCCTCCTGGTGAGTTCCCCTGTGATGTTTCCTGCTGCAATTTTATAATACAAATAAAAACTCCTGTCCCCTTCCCACCTTCAAGTTGATTGTTTTGTTTACTGCTGATCTATCCCCATCACAAGGTAGAAGGGGCATTCATAACCCTTTGCCTTAGAAAACCTGTTTACCTATTATGCCTGGTTTAAACACCTATTTCCAGCATATCCATAGAGTTCTTTGCATGTTAATCATACATACATCACACAAAAATATTAATGATAAGTTACTAGTTTCCCCACAATAAATTACAAGCTACCTTTTAAATAAATAGCATGACAACAGTATGTGTGTATGTGTGCGTAGGCAGACCACTTATCTGTTATTAAACTGGATACAGTGAACCCTCGTTTATCGCGGTAGATAGGTTCCAAACCCGACCGCGATAGCTGAAAATCCGCGAAGTAGGGACACCATATTTACGTATTTATTTAACATGTATATTCAGACTTTTAAAACCCTCCCTTTACGTAGTACTGTTAACAAACCACCCTTTAATGTACAGAACACTTAATGCATGTACTACAGTACCCTAAACTAAAACAGGCACAAATATTAAAAAAATCCGCGATATATTTCTTTTATAATATATACATACGTAATGAAAAAAGTCCGCGAAGTCGTGAATCCACGATGGTCGAACCGCAAAGTAGCGAGGGCTCACTGTAGTCCTATTTTCTTGGGTTTGTCCCCTGCCTGGTACTGAAACCATATTTGTTTTTGTCTAGCATTGCACGGAGGGCACCATTTGGAGGAGCATTATGGGTGTGTCTACATTAGCTCATTAGTTTGAGCTAGGTAGGGTAATTAGGGCAACTGGAGTTGCAAATGAAGCCTGGGATTTAAATATCCTGGGCTTCATTTGCATGTTTCTAGGTGTCGCCATTTTTAAATCCCCCTTAGTCCACACTCCGTGCCCGCAGCTACACACGGCATGGATTAGGTAGTTCGAATTAAAGATCCTAATTCTAACTACCGTTACTCCTCATTCCACGAATGAGGAATGAGGAGTAATGGTAGTTCGAATTAGGATCTTTAATTCGAACTACCTACTCTTTGCCGTGTGTAGCCGTGGGCACGGAGTTCGGACTAAGGGGGATTTAAAAATGGCATGCAAATGTAGCCCGGGATATTTAAATCCTGGGCTTCATTTGCAACTCCGGTTGCCCTAATTACCCAACCTAGCTCAAACTAACGAGCTAGTGTAGACATACCCTATGTTCTGCCCCAGCTGTTGTGACCTGACTTGGAAGCTCATGCTGGCAGGAGTGGAATGGTGTGCTCTTAAAAATCGGGGGGGCTGGAGCAGCTCCCTGCTTGTCATGGGCAGGGGGCTGCTCCAGCCCTGTGGGGGGCCCACTGCAGACAGGAGCTGTTCCAGCATCCCAGCTAGAGCAACCTCTGTCTGCAGCAGGCCTGGGTGTTCCACAAGCAGGGGCTGCTCTGACCAGGATGTCGGAGTAGCCCTGCCTGCCGGATGCCCTGGACCTCTGCAGGCAGGGGCTGCTCCAGCATCCTGGCTGGTGTAGCCCCTGCCTGTGGCAGGGGGGTGGGATGTTCCAGCCCAGCAGCAGGCAGGGGAGCCACTCCAGCCAGGCTGGAGTGCTCCTCCCACCCCCACTCACCTCACCTTTAATTGATTAATTGATTAAACAATACATTTAACTGGTTAGCCAGTTAAATGGGATTTTACATCCCTATCACATGCACTATATGTCTGAGATCAACACTGACTGGGGTGGGGTCACATCAGGAGAGGCAGGCAGATGCTGTTGCTGGAAGTATCAGAATGTCTGGTGTTCTGAGATTGCATGAGTGGTCACCCTACGAGTATGGGATGCAGTGAAGTGGTTAGGACCATTGAGGCTTGCTGCATGCCTGGGGTCACCTTGCCTTCTGGGACTGGGCTGCTCTTAGAGTCACAGTCTTATGACCAGGGTTTCCTGGGATAGACTTTAACTATACTGCTGGCAGGAATGATAGTGTTTATAGTCTTGGAGGAAGTCTTAGCTGGAAGGAGGATGAGACTGAAGCTGTCACAATGTCTGGCTGGAGTAAAGAGTGGAATACAGAAAAGTTCTTCCCCCCAAAGGGGATTTGGGAAACACCCCTGTTCCAGTAGCCCAGCAGCTGTACTTTGCACAGTATATGCTGTACTGCAAGATCTCATCTTCTGTCTGGAGTAAGAATTGATCCTTTCTTTATCCTATAGAATTTACTCCCTTTCTGCAGTTTTACAGTTATTAGAAGGGGAACAAAGAGGGCAGGGTGTGGGGAGGGAATACAGCAATTGAAATGGACCCACCCTGCCAGACTACCGTTTAGATAGGTTGCAAAGATAATTACAGAGAAATCGTTCAGCTGTAGCGAAATAATACTATATTGCCCGTGACTTCAGAGCTTTCTATCATTATTGGGTGTTATCCCATCTTTCTGTCTCTATGAGGAAAACCTCATTGTCCTCGGGGACAATGTATTGATACAACCATGAAGCCAAGTGAGTAATGTCTAACATGACAATCCACCACCTTCACAGAGAGATCAGTTTTCAAGTGAGGACTGAGTCACTTCAACAGAATTGTATGCAATAAATCATCAAGGACAGTACGCTCTTCCTGTCCCCCTCCTCCCCCCCCCCCCCCCCCACCCCACCCCCAGCATCTCTAGCTCTTCTCTGAAATCAGACTTTGTTCGCTGCAGGCCAGGCACAGTAGCTTTAGCCCCTCCAGTTGAATCTGTGTCCAGGGAGGAAATGACAAGAGAGAGAAATCAAGTGAAAGTGCTTAACTTCCCTTCCCTCACTCTCAAATCAGTGTGTAAAACAACTGGCTGGGGTTTGTGTGAATGTGTATCATAGAGCTAGAAAAACTGTAGGCAACAACATGTCGCAGTAGCAAGAGATGAAGATGTTAAAAATAAAATGTCAATTTGAAAGGGCACGTCTACCTGCTACTAAGTTACAAGTACATATTTATCAGAAAGCCATTAAAGGCTGAGTCCTAAAGCACTAGTTATCTCACACTGTGGAGTGTAACTGCCTAACAAAATATTTGTCTATGAAGTACATGTATGCTTGTCAATAATAGTGATGGGATGTTACTAGTTCCACAGGGGACATTTTCTACCCATAGTCTCTCATATGTTTACTCTGTATTTTCTTGTACTGTTACCTTTACTTTACAACTGGATCCTGGTGTGAATTGGTGCAGCTCCACTGAAGTTACTGATATACAGCAGCTGAGGAGCCGGCCTGGGGCTGTTACAAATGGTTCAATCTTCAGTGTTATACAGAAGGATAAGGAATGGCATTATGATTCCCCTCAGCAAACTTGGATCTTTGGTCCCCACAGAGCTGCTGGTAATAACCACACAAAAAAAGGATTTGAACACTAACATTGGAGGATTCATTTGAAAACCAGGGCCACACATGGGCTCTCATCCCCATCTTATTTGTAGATGCAAACTTGCTATTATTTTATTATTAATCACATGGTTTCTAATATATTACCGTAGCACCCAAAATGTGGTAGGGAGTGTACAGAGAGATATTTTTAAAATATTTACTAACATTTGCTACTTAGAATTCCCTGAATTATCATTAATTTCTTCACTTTCAGATTCCAGCCCAACCTTAAGTAGGAAGGACTCCTATTGTGTGAGATTGTGGCTATACTTGTTTTGGTTCTGCTTGGCTAAGGCCAAAAACAAATTAGCCTCACCTCCTAGATGAGTAATAAGCTTAATTTTTGTCATTCTCTCCCCCCCCCCAAAGCAGATCTTTCCATTATAAATATGACTAGGTTCTCATCATATTGGTTCTTTCATCCCTTCTTCAGGGTATGTCTACATTACAGCATTATTTTGAAATATCTTATTTCAAAATAGTTATTTCAAACTAAGATATTTTGAAATAATGCGTCTACACACAAAATGCATTTCGAAATAGCGTTTTGCTATCTCAAAATACACTGATTGGACGCTAAATCGCATTTAGGGCCAGCTGAAACAGGTTCTGGCAGGGCATCAGGTCAGTAGATGCTTTGTGTGATTGCTGCCTGAGGCTATCTGTGGCTTGTGCTTAAAGGGACACCCCTGGACAGCCGGTTCTCAGCTTTCCCTGCTTGCTTGTCTACCTCACTGAGGGACAGCAAAGCATTTTTGTTTCTGCATGCTCTGGTTGCCCTGACTTGGGACACCACAGCACTCGGCACCATGGAGCCAGAGCTGCCCCGTGGTACTCTGGTGCCCATTTTGGATGTCTTGCTGCAAGTCTGACTGCAATTGCTGGAGACTGCCTGGCAGCCTCTGCTGCAGCCCAACCCCCAGGCCCTCCTGGGGTCCATGGAGGAGCAGCGGCAGCTCCTGGATGACAGCGTGCCCTGCCACATCTGGTGTCTGGACACCAGCAGTGACTGGTGGGACCACATCGTCCTGGAGCACTGGGGAGACCAACAATGGACATGCATGTGGGTAACAGGACAGGGCCCCTGTGTGGCAGCCACATGCCCTGGCTGGCACGGTACATGCACAGGTTGCTGCGTGATCCGTGGTCATCAAGGCCCACATGCATGGTCCCTGGGTTCCCTCTCCCTCCCGCCCCCGGCCCGCATAAGGGGACAGTGATGGCACTCACATGTCGAGGCCTCCCTGGCCTCAGAAGACGGTGGTGACATGGCTGTTGTGAAGACTCGGGGGTCCTGGGTGAGTGCCACACTCCCTCCAGGCTCCTGAAACTCCTGGCCATCATCGTCATCCTCCTCCTCCTTCTCCGTGCCCTGGTCAGGGCCCTCTGCCCCAGGGTCGATGACCACCTGGGGGGCATGGACCGTCCAGCCCCCACAGGATGCGGTCAAGGGCATCAAAATAGGGGCAGGGGTCTGGGTCTGCCCCTGGTTGGGAGCTACCCCCTGTGGCCCTGGCATAGGCCTGCCTTAGCTCCTTTATTTTCATGCGCACCTACTCCTGGGTGCGCATGTGGCCTTTGGGTGGCCAGGCTGTCAGTCATCTGTCTGTAAACAGCTGCGTTCCTCCATCTAGTGTGGTGATCATGGACGTTGGAGGATTCCCCCAAACCTGAAAGAGGTCCATGATCTCCGCACTGGACCAGGAAGGTGCCCGCCTTTTCTGGCCCCTGGCAGGCTCCTGGGAGCTGCCAGACTGCTCCTGGGGAGTGGTGAAGAGCTGGCTGGCACTGCCTGGCTGGCTCATGCTGGCAACTGGGGTAGGGGCAGCGCCTGCGAGTTCTGGGCTGACAGGCCTGGAGCTGGCACAGGCCCTGTAGCCAAACAGACCCTACTCCTTTAAGGGCTCCAGGGCTGGCAGGGAGGAGAGGAGTTTTCCTGGTTTGGCCCAGAGTGGCCACCCGGGTACCCTGGGAAGGGCTGGAGGCCCCCTATTTTGAAATAAGTGTCTACATAGCACTTATTTCAATTTAGCTATTTTGAATTTGGCATTATTCCTCGTTGAATGAGGTTTGCCAAATTCAAAATAAGCGCTCTGCTATTTTGAATTTATTTCAAAATTGCAGTTTGGCTGTGTAGACGCTAGGAAAATTATTTCAAAATAACAGCTGTTATTTTGAAATAACTTTGCTGTGTAGACATACCCTTAGGCTACGTCTACACTGGCCCCTTTTCCGGAAGGGACATGTAAATTTCACCAGTCGTCGTAGGGAAATCCGCGGGGGATTTAAATATCCCCCGCGGCATTTAAATAAAAATGTCCGCCGCTTTTTTCCGGCTTTTAAAAAAGCCGGAAAAGAGCGTCTAGACTGGCCCCGATCCTCCGGAAAAAGTGCCCTTTTCCGGAGGGTCTTATTCCTACTTCAAAAGGGCACTTTTTCCGGAGGATCGGGGCCAGTCTAGACGCTCTTTTCCGGCTTTTTTAAAAGCCGGAAAAAAGGGCGGACATTTTTATTTAAATGCCGCGGGGGATATTTAAATCCCCCGTGGATTTCCCTACGACGACTGCTGAAATTTACATGCCCCTTCCGGAAAAGGGGCCAGTGTAGACGTAGCCTTACAGACATCAGCTAAAGAAGTCTGACAATCGCATTACTATTATATTAGAGATGGGTAAACTGATGCACAGGAGAGCAAAATCATGTGTTCAAACCCATCATAGGGTAAACTTCACCTCTGTGTAGTGTACAATTTAAGCCTCACTTAAGCCTTATTTTGGGGAATTATGTGGGTCATAGATCTTGTGCTGGTCTTCTGTCCAGGGGTGAATTGCACATGCAATAGGGAGAGGGGGACAGAAAAAGAACTAAGTTTCTTGTTCTAACTGCTATATACGCTCCTTCCAAAATCACATTGCCCTGAGCAATATCAAAAGAATTAGAAAGATAAAACTCCAGCACATTTTAAAGGCTACCATTCTATTGTTACATATAAATGTACATATGTGGTGTATGAAGGCACGGACTCCGGCCGGTGCAAGCACGAAATCGTTTTATTGCAAGATTACAACTATCTTTATACCCTCTCAAACTTCCCAAAAGTCCACATCCTGCTTTTCATAAACTGTGCTTCTTCCCAGTCCCAAACACAGCATTCTCGAAGGTCGTTGACTCAGGAAGATGTTGTTATTGTTGGCTCAGGACTCTTGCTTGGTTTCGTCCTAGGGATGCCCTGTCACGCGGCCAAAGCACTATATTGGTTGATTCTCTACATCTCCCCCTCTTTTATACAAAGCAATACCATTCATAAGTAACATTGTCATCACACGAGCCTCAACTTTCTGAGCAGAACGAATACAAGAAAAAAGTAAAGAAAGAATTATAAAAAGCACAATAAGAAGCCCACTTGCAACTCCAATAAACACCCACATGCGCAAATTTAATCCAGAAAACCACGTAGAAGGATTAAGCCAAGATAAGTCAGATTGCAAAGTAGCAAAAACCTTTTGTGTGGTTAATTCTTGCAATTGCTGAATTTGGTTCTTTAATTGAGCATGCAAAGAATTAACATGAGAACGTAAAGAAACATCAAAGGCACCCTGTAAATGGTGTTTAACAAGGTTCCAATCATGAATTGATGAATTCCAGGAGAGGGATGTCACACAGAGACCTCTAGCAGTGTGCTCCCAATCACAATGCAGAGACAACCTAGTCATTAAGGCTGCATGCCTATCACCAAGCCAGATGACTGCGGCTTCTAGGGCCTCAAGCCGCACCAATATCGCTTCATCAATGGTCTCCTGCATTTGGAACTCCCGTGTAACGTTTATTAGTGTTTCCCCTACCATTTTTGCAGTCTTAACCGACTGAGTTAAAGAGGCAATAGCAGCAGTGGCAGAAGCAAGAATAATAATTGCCGACACGAGAGCAAAAATCAGCCACCCCAAAAATCGCTTGATACGTCTACAAGTGTTAGTAATCTCCTCCTGCAGCAACCTTGTAAGATGGCCAAAACCACTATCTCCTTCCCAGTCTCGTGTGAGATTAACAGGAATCCATAACTCAGGGCGTCGTCGAAGAGGGAACACAAAAGGTTACATTATCACTCATGGAAATGCAGGTCTTATATCGCACCTCAGACAACATAACAAGATAACAAGAATGGGAAAATTTACATCTCTTAAAACTTGCATTTTGTGCCAAGGCAAAAACATATGGATGCGAAGTACAAACCATAACACTATTATCTTGCTGCTTAATATAGTTAGATGTATAATTCTCTAAAATCAAACTCCCTAAACTATAATCCATAAATGCTCACCCTATCCGCCACACCCCCTTATGTAACGTGGAGGCCGTGGCGTTATCCCCATTAGTAATAAATTGTAACACAGGACCGGCAGAGCCTCCCCCATGCCACGAAAGGCTATGATTATACCGGCCGAAGGGGACAGTGCGATTGTCCACTTTATCCCACAGCATACTGTGAGGGCCCCAATCCACAACTGTGCCAAATTCGCCCCGGAGTACCAGGGGGCTGCGTCCACGACATGCCTGAAAAACCGGTGCCACATGTGCTGATATCCTCTTTATCATGCAGCGGGGCAAATCAGGGGCGTATGGCTCCCAAGAGTCATTACCGCTTCCGTGCATCCCGGGAATGCTCAGTAAGGTATAGTTAACCCTTCCGTCGTGCTCCCGCGCCACTAGGTGCAACTGTGGCTGCACAGGCACACAACCTGAGTCATAAAGGGTAGAAAAGCAAAGCAGTGGGAGGTCAGTGACAAAGGTGACACTGGTAACATTAACGACCTCGGTTTCTTGTTCCGCTGTAGGGGGTATCCACACCCCTCCCACCCAATCGGTACCATTGTTACTGATGGGCGGTGAGGGATCCCACCACGTCACAGGCCTGAATACGGGGGGATCAATGATGTGCGCCCAATACAAATGTGCTGTCGCAGTATGCACACAGAAACCACTCCACAGGAACCACAAAAATGCAGCGGTGACCGTCCTGGATTTGTCGCTACGGATCGGCAGCGGTCCCTTCATTCTCGAGTTGAATCTCTTGCGCCGATGGCGTACAAATCACACAGGAAGTCAATAGGAACCTGAGGGAAGAGAAACACAGGCGTACCCACGTCCCCACGTGATTAATGGAACGGGACCTTGCCACTGTCTGGATTCCAAGTGTCTGTAGTAAACCTGTGGCTGCTCCGGCCACGCAGAGTCTCGCCCAAAGTGGCGCTGTGCTGCCGTGAAAGACAAATCAGAAAGATTTAAAAAGTTTAACACATACATAGCTTTGTCCAAACGCTCTTGTGGGGTCATTCCCACTGGATTCCCCCTTTTTTGTTTATCAAGAAGGGTCTTGAGAGTGCGGTGCGTGCATTCAACAATCGCCTGGCCCGTGGGGGAGTGTGGAATGCCTGTGGTGTGGCTTACACCCCAATCCTGCAAAAAGGACTGAACTTTGGGGGAGATATAAGCGGGACCATTATCAGTTTTAACAGAAACTGGAACACCCATAACAGCAAAACAATGTAACCAATGCCGAACAACATCACGAGCCTTTTCAGCTGCTGTGCCAGCGCTGATGCTAACATTTCAGCTTTATGTTGTTCAGACCCAACATTTTGACATGCCTTGATCAGTTCTGAAAGAGTTTTCGCCTTGTTACGCAGGGGGTCCAAAGCCTTCCTGCAGTCTATATTAGCGTTTTCAATAGCCAATTGAAAAAACAACAGGTGCTGAGCCTCCTCTGAGTCTACTTGTCGTTGTATGGCGGTTTGGAGCCTATCAAAAAATGACACATAGGGTTCCTGGGGGCCCTGGCGGACCGTAGCAAAAGATGTGTCCCTTCGGCCCGCATCAGGGACCTGTTGTAAGGCTCGAAGGGTCAGCGATGTGGCTTGCGTAAATATCAAGCGATTCATCTGAGCCTGAGCCTGGGGAGTAGCATATTGGCCCTGCCCTATAAGTTCATCTATGCCAACGTTTACCCCATTGGCAATATTATCCATAACTTGCGACGTAACACCGTCACGATACTCGGTGTCCCAAACTGCATACTGCGCCGGGGTAAGTAGCAGGCAAAATAGCGCGCGCCAATCATGCGGGGCCATAACATATGACTCCGAAATAGCCACAACCAAATTCATCGTATAAGAAGACTGTAATCCATAATCCTTCACAGATTTGCGCAACTCTTTTACGAGTTCATATGGCAAAGCTTCATGTCGGACGGGCCGTTGGGGCGCATATACAATTGGAAAAGCCTGTAGAAGCTGCACATCTCCTCGCCGAAGAGCCTCACGTTGGCATTCAGATAAAACCCCTGCCTGTTCATTATGCGAGGGTGCCGCCAAGGGGGGCCCATATGGAGCGACCGTGTGGCTTGCGGACCTGTATGAAGAAGCGGGAGCAAATGCTGGGGAAAAAGGCGGAGGGGCTACAATCGAGGACCGAGAAACAGCTCGTAGCCTCTGAGTCTGTAAAATTTGCTCCGCCGGTGGCGCAGATGCCGCCAGGGCCTTGACGGGCTCGAGTGGCGGGTACGAGTCAGACCCTATGCTGACTGCCACCATCCCTGTGTCCAAGGGGTCCCGCCGTCCTCAGATTCACTGTCCTCAGGGCCGAGGCACAAGTCGTCAGGCTCCGGGGAGACCGGGACCGTGGCGTACACTGGCTCACAATCCTCCCCGGGGGGTTTTGGGGGAGGGGACGAGGGATCCTCTGGGTCCTGATATAGCCTGGGATCAAATGTTGCCGACGCTTCCTTCAGGACCCGCTCGGCGGGATGCAATGCCCATATGGCTGTATAAACAGTTCGCCACATTACTATGATCCCTTTTGGGAGGGATAATGCAAGATGTTCAGAGGTTCTCAATTCCTTGCCCACCTTCTCCCAGAAGGTCAAATCATAAGAACCCCCTTCCGGGAACCACGGGCAATGGTCTCATATCCAAACCAACAGCTGAACCAGCTGTACAGGGGGACCCTTAAACCCCTGTTCCTTCACAATGCGCTGCAAGATCTCAAGCTGCAGTTTTTGCTCTTTCGTGGCAGACTGCCCCATACTGTTATTCTGTCCGCGGCTGCTCACCTGTTCATCCTGCAAATGGTGATGTCAGTAATTTTGGGAGCTCCTCTCAACAACTTATCCTCCATCCAGCCACGGATACACCACCAGTTCGAATCACTCGTTCACTTCAAGCCATGTATCGTGCGCCATTTGTGGTGTATGAAGGCACGGACTCCGGCCGGTGCAAGCACGAAATCGTTTTATTGCAAGATTACAACTATCTTTATACCCTCTCAAACTTCCCAAAAGTCCACATCCTGCTTTTCATAAACTGTGCTTCTTCACAGTCCCAAACACAGCATTCTCGAAGGTCATTGACTCAGGCAGATGTTGTTATTGTTGGCTCAGGACTCTTGCTTGGTTTCGTCCTTGGGATGCCCTGTCATGCAAGGTGAGTGGGAGATAGCCCTGTGCGGGAGACTCTGAGGCTCAGAGCTCTCCTTATACCAGCTTGCTGGGCCCTGCTTAACTCCTTCTCACACAGCCTTTCTAAACAGCTTAGAGCAGTGTTTCTGAAAGTGTTCCATGGAATCACTCTCAGAAACACATTAACTGGCCACCCTGGTTTGTTTATTTACTGGTGCCGCAGCCACGGAGCCTCACGATTCCCACTGGCTCCATTCCGTCCTTTCCAGCCAAGGGGAGCCACAGGAAGTGGTGTGGGTTGGGCCACCACTTCCCACGGCTCCCCTTGGCTCTAAAAGATGAAACGGAGACAATGGGAGCCACGAGGCTCCATGGCTGTGGCACCGTTAATTAACAAACGAGGGCGGCCAGTTAATGTGTTTCTGAGAATGATTATGCAGAACACTTCCAGAAACACTGGCTTAGAGGACTTCGCTGCTGCCCTTTTTGGGGGAGAGGGGAGTGGCAGTCCATAAGATCACCGGTACGGAGAGGCCATGTCCATCCCATCACAAACATGATAAGGAATTATGTACTGTTAATGGTTATTAAGTGGCAAAAGACTTGATAGTGGAGCGGGGAGTTCAGGAAGAGGGGTGGCTTATTTTCTCTTATTTTGTCTGTTTTTAGTGTGTTCTTTTAAAGTGAGATCTCATCAGTATGGAAAGCACAAACATTTTTACCAATCTGGTGAGTGCCAGAGAAACACACTTAGCTGTATTCCAAGAAACATGTGCAACAGTACAAGTATGCCTTACTCATTGTGCCCATAGGACTAGTATCCGTGATCCTGATCTCTGAGATATGTTAATAAAATGCAAAAACACTGCACTGTTTCTTGAGCTGTAAATAAGATGTTTTGTCAGTTTCACTGAGAACTAAATGAAACCATAAAAGGCTCATAGTCATATTTTTACTTGAGTGAATTCAGATGTGTGTTAGCAGCAATACCTTTCTCAGGCTATGTCTAGGCTGCAAGCTACTTTTGGAAGAAGCTTTTCCAAAAAAAACTCTGTAGTGTAGACATACCCTATCCTCCTCCCTGAATCAAATTTTCTAGACTGTCATAGGTAGGAGGATGTGCTTACTTTTGTTCCCTTTTTTTATCAGTTTACTCAATGTTGTCTATACATCCTTCTGCTATTTCATCAGACCAATATTTCACAAACTTTTGATTTGTACATATTTATCTACATTGCTATTGTGAGACATTATAATCTTTACTTGGCTTCTGTTTGAGGCTGTCTTCAGAGGTTGTCCTTTCTAGATATTTCTTTTAGGAGACAACACAGAAAGAATAGCCTATCTAGCCCAAGAGACACCTCAAATACTAAAAACTGAAGACAGGCAAGCTGATGAAGCTGGAGTGGATTTTGAGGTAATTTTTTGTGAGATATATGCAAAACACGGGCTGTTGGAAATAGGTTGCACTTTGCAATAGCAAAGGAAATATTTGCATAAACCTGCCAATTGGTCTTTCTATACCATTCCTACTTTATGAACTGATTAATTAATCAGTCTTTCTTTATTGAAAATCATTAAAATTAAATCAAATACACCCATTGCAGGAATGTCTTACGGTGGATACACTTACAAGGTTAATTTTTGTTTTGGAGATGTATCAACCCCAGAAACAGTGCCAATATCTAAAATGGAGAATACCACTAGAACTTTAAGGAATTGCATAAGTATGCCCACAGAGGGACCTCAGAACAGAAAGTGATTTTGCTCCATGTATAATTTTATCATATGGTTGTTAGATCTGATAATGTTCGTAAGGGCTTTTCTAGACGGCATTCCTCTCTTGAAAGAGGAACGCAAATGAAGCAGATCAAAAATTCAAATGAAGTGCAGATTTGCAAATCTCACGCTTCATTTGCATAATTGTGTGAGCGCGCTTTTTCGAAAAAGGGTTTTTGCAAAAAAAAAACCGTCAGTCTAAATGGGGTTCTTTCAAAAAAAGTGGTTTTTTTTTTTAAAGAATCCTGTCTAGACTGTGGGGGGAGGAGGTTCAAAAATCCCTTTTTCGAAAAAGTTCTCTCGAGCAATTATGCAAATGAAGCACGAGATTCGCAAATCCACGCCTCATTTGAATTTTCAATCTGCTTCATTTGCATTCCTCTTTCAGCAGAGGAATGTAGTCTAGGCATAGCCAGAGTCACATGAGCAGTCCTTTTGATTTCAATAGCCTTATTTGTATGAGTGAAGTAAGGACCGGTTGGGAGTGTTACAGCTTTTACTTTTATTTTCAAATGACAAGAGACCTTCTGAGAAGAAATCCTGCCAATACAAGCAATTCCATTGACATTAATAGAATTATGGGAATAATGGAACTTGGTTAATTACACTGATAATTAACAACATAATAATAGTTTAAGTCATGTAGGGACCCTGATTCCTGATTCAGTCTGCTAGGGACAGCCACAATGTAAATAACTTCTATGGTGATATCTCAGTGGTGAGCTTTGTGGTTTTAAAGAAAGATGAATCATTTAATAATTAGTTATTTGATTATTAATGGTACTGACCATTTATAAAATAATTACATTTGCTGTTGTGCAGGCTATCTGGCACACTAACCCTCATCCCCCATATACTCTTTTGCATGAATCTTCCCTGATTAAATTAGGGTGTATATTACCATGATGGATTCAAATTTAAAGTGGGCAAACATGCTGCATGTATCTTAATAAGCAGAAGTCACATACAGATGTAAAAAACACCTGTTTTTCAGCTTCCAAATTATGTGCCTTTAATTTATTTTTAACTCTTGTGAACATCCAGCTGCATCAGTAGTAAAATAGGCAAACACCAAGCAGCTAACACTGTTCTGCTATAAACTAGGCATATCCATTAAAGTCACATCTGGTGGATCTGACTGACAGTCAGAAGAACTGTTAACTACAGAATGGCTTGCCAGGACATTAAAAGAAAAAGTCACTTCTCCCTGATACCAATCAATCATTCACCCTCTGCCAGTACAAATGCACATTCAGAGTAGAATGAGTTTGACCTGTACTGTGATCAGTATAATAGCGAGCAACCATTGCCAGACTTTAGGGGTGGGGATGGGACTATAAGCCAAATGCCAGGAAGTCACATGTTGCTAAATGGCACTATAACACGTGAACACTAGAATGGGCAATTATCTGTACTGTGATAGATACGTTCACTAGAGAATATCAGAAATTTACTGTATTATTTTTACCTATAGGGTATTTTATTCAGCATTTCACAGATCAGTTTTCCTGTACTATTGATAAAATAATCTAATGCTTAGAAGTCCTTTGTTCTTTGATCTAAGCTTTAGATCATATGTGTAATCTCTTTGGTCCTGATTCAGCAAACAATTTAAGAACAAACTTAAGCTATCTCTGTTCAGCAAAACTCTTAAGCACTTATTTAAATCCTATTGTATTTAAACCAGTGCTTTCCTGAATCAGTGCTTTACCCTGAATGTCACAAATTCTTCTCAGTCTACCTTGCCTGTTTATTGCTCATGAAGGTCAGATCTCATCCAGATGCCCATAGTTGCAGCTTCCTGCAGCATTCTGCCAGAAGTTGCAGTCTATATAGTCTGGCAAGCACTGGGATTGCTCTTTCCCAGTGCTTCCTGGAGCACAAGACACTGGAGGGACAGTGAAGATCTGGCTATGGCATAATAATTGAGCACACATAAAGGAATCTTACAGCTTTTCCTGTAGAGATTTGGCAGTGAGCATATATCCCCATGACTCCACACCACTGCCAATGCAAGCCAGTGCCTATAAGGCAGGATTGATTAACAGACTTTGTCAGGAGGAAGCGACAAAGGAACTCTCTCTCTCAAGCAGCTTCTTACACCACAATGTTGTTGCTTGTACATCTGAACCCCTTTGAATCTGTGATTAGCTTGAATGTGTTCTTTAGTGTTCATGTACTAGACAGGCGATGTCCTCGCTTAGTTGTAGAGAGAGACACATGCCCCAGTTATTTTTTTTAAATGTACAATGATCCCTTCATACAGACTGTTCTATTACCTTGTTGCCTGCAACAGCTAGTATTTTTCAGTCCCACTGTGAACTCACCCAGATTGGTGTAAATGAGGACTAACTCAATTGGGGCCAATAGGTACACTGGGTACACTTTAATGTAGCTGGGAACAGAATCAGCCTTGTAGGTTCTGAATAAAATGAACCCATCTACAAAAATATACCCATTGTATTCATCACTTCCTGGAAACACAACTTTATTTGGGTTCCAATTCAAAAACATCATTACATTTCACAAGTGCTGCAATCTCTGTTTAAAAAGATAAACTTAAAAAACAACAAATAGTCAAGTAGCACCTTAAGGACTAACAAAACACGTAGATGGTATCATGAACTTTCATGGGCACAACCTACTTCTTCAGATGACAGGAGTGTTGGAAGTCTAGATCCAAGAATAAATAAGGGAAGAAGGGAGGGAAGAAAGAAAAAAAAATGGATAGGAGGATTTAAAAAAGAGACAGTGATAAATAAGCTTTATAGGGATAACTGAGTTAGTCTGTAACAGAAAAAACTTAAAAAACAACAAATAGTCTAGTAGCACCTTAAAGACTAAATAGTTACTAAAAAGATAAAGTAAGTCATAGACCCCAATAAAAGACAAAACTGACTAACTGGAACGGTGGATATAATCCCACTCCATTTTCAAAAGCTCAAAGCACAATGTGATTGGCACAATTACATTAATAATTTATAGCCGTGGAGAATTGTTGGCCTGTGCCTTTTTCAGAGCACATCTGAATCACCATGATTGCTTGCTTTGACAATACTGAGAAAAATTGGAGATATGGAGCTGAAGGAAGCAAATGTGCTGCAATGCAGTCATTGTGCTGGGCAGCCTAGCTGCTACAGCTGGCCATCATCTGCATTTTTTTCAGCCAGAGAGAAGCCTGGTGCGGGGGTAAATATCATTCCTGTGGGAAAAGAATCCCCCCTCATTGCCATTGTTTGGGAGTGCTGAAACTTCCCTACTTTGTGTGTATCTTAGACAAAATGTGAAATCAATTCCAAAATATGCAACCTGGCTGTGTTTGGTTTCTCACAGTGTCAAAGACGCTTTTGAGCAACCGCCATCCCTCCTGCTCCTAAGAGAGCATGGAAAGAACCCTACTTCACTTGACTGTACTGGTTTTGGCATGCCAGTGTGCATGTATATATACTGGACTTGTTATTTCTGGAATCAAACGCATGTGTGGTTTAGAGAATGATTAATTTTCTTATTTTCTGAGGCACACCTTCACAATTTGATTTTAAAATGGTGTGTATTTTTGAAGAATATAAACTTAGTCCAATGTTATGCTAACACACAAATTCTGTCCTGGAAGGCATGTGTATATGTATAGATGAGTGGATACATATAAATATGGCAAGTATTTGGAGCTAGAGAAAATGTTCCACTGGTTTCCCAGCTTACAACTAAATTCATCCTATGTTCATCAGCCTTTTCAAGCACATGGAATCTTGAATGCAAGGATTAGTTTGAATAGGTCCGAGGTTTTGCACAGCTCTATCTGTTGCCAGTGCTGTATTATTTTTAGTACTTTCTGTCCTCTTCTCATCTGAATTATGACTCTGTCTTTGGATCCAAAATGATTGTTGCTTTACTGACAAAGTTCTGTATAATAAAATTGAGTTCTTATTTATAAGGGAAAAAACCCATTTTCCTCTCAATTCAGACATTTTAAACACTCTGGGTATGTCTACACAGCAAAGTTATTTCCAAATAACTTTCCTAGCATCTACATAAGCCAACTGCTATTTCGAAATTAATTCAAAATAGCAGAGGGCTTATTTCAAAATTGGTAAACCTCATTCCATGAGGAATAGCACCAATTTCAAAATTGCTACTTCGAGATAAGTGCTGTGTAGACGCTTATTTCGAAATAGGGGGCCTCCAGCCCTTCCAAGAGTGCTCTGCTGGCTGCCCTGGCCACAAGGTAACTTCTGGCCTGATGCCTGCCGGAACTAATTCCAGCTGGCCTTAAATGTGATTCAGTGTCCAATCAGTGTGGCCGTGCTATTTTGAAATAGCAAAAAGCTATTTTTAAATGCATTTTGTGTGTAGACGCGTTATTTTGAAATAAGATATTTCGAAACGACTATTTCAAAATTAGATATTTCGAAATAACCCTGTAGTGTAGACATACCCTCATACCCCCATTGGTGAGGTCGGGCAGATATAGCTCTCACAGTCTACAAATTATTTTGCCATTCATCTAGCTCGATCAGTTTGAAGGGAGCCTGATCGTGGTCTTTGCGGTAGTACGTTGTACCATAACTAAGTTTTGGGATATCCTGATATGACTCTTCAGCTAAAGAGCTTGGCTTTTCAATAGGACCTATGGAGACTGGGCACCCTTAGGTCCACTTGAAAAATCCCATCTGAAAACTATTATAGCCTTGAAATACAAAGTTTTTATGTTTCTGGAAAGAAAAAAGTGTTGTTTACTGGAAATTAGTGTCTAAAGGCCCTAACATGTATAGCTTTGTCTTCCTTAAAATGCTACCTTTAAATGCTATGAAATTTACAGGTTTTTATGGGTTTTTATTTTGAATTAATATTGATTTAAACCACATGTGAGGATACATGGAGCGAATAGAAGCTATTATAATACATAAAACATGATGTGATATAACAACAAGTAGCTGGAGCTTCCTAATAAGTGTATATGGAGCTACCTGTGAGGCTTTTGATATAATTACTAAGGAAAAGAGGAAGACCCTCAGGATTTTCATCTGAACATTGAAGTGGGTTGATATACAGTCATTCACAACAGTGGAATTAGGCCAGGTGTTGGCAATAATTTTTGCAAGGGGACCACTTAATGAATTTTGGTACGTGGCATTGGGTCGGCTCCACCCATGGAAGGGACAGGTACTGGGGCGGAAGGGGCAGGGCTGGGTACTAACTTTGCCCCAGAATTGTCTGGGACCAGAGGCTCTGAATTAAAAACACAACAAAGAGCTCCCAGCTCCTGGTCCTGCTGCTATCGTGTTGCCTGGCAGCTGCCTGGGGATGCTGCGGCCATTTAAAGGGCTTACAGATCCGGCCCCTGCCGGGGTAGCACCACAGCTGGGAGCCTTGAGCCATTTAAATAGGATCCTGGTGCCTAGGCCACCACCTGGAAATTTGGTGGCACAAGCAGCAGGATATAAATAGAAAGCAGCCAGATGCAGTCCGTGGACCAGATCAAAGTGTCAGGTGGGCCAGATCCAACCCTCAGGCCACATATTGCCCAGCCCTGAGTCAGGCTTTTATCATCATTCAAGGTTTGCAACATTTAACCAGGACCAGTACACCTTTGGATGTATTGCCCGCTTCCAAAGCCTACTTGGTGAATTCTAGCCAGCTGAAAATTTCAACTGGAGTTTCCACTGGAATATAATGTAAATTAGACAAAGGTAAGTTCCACTTGTATCCTTTGAGATAAGGATAATTTAATTTGCATTTTTGGTTTGTCGTTTCTTTTTGTATTTGTTTTCTTGCTTGTGCATACATGTACCTCCCATTAGGAAAAGAGAGAGGTTATATTACACTTAGAACCTTTGTAATTTTCCTTTTCAAATTTTGACTCCCGTGGTACAACTCATTTAAGTTTCCCCAATATACTCAACCAATACAAACTTGTTAAAGTTGTTTGCATGCTAGAATGTCCATCAGTTAACTTAACACCTATATATTTGGATTTTCATGAAGTGCCAGATTCTGTTACCCTCACAATGAATATAATTTTCTAGGGCTAGGTCTACTCTGCAGAGCTATTTCGGTATCCCAAAATAGCTATTCTGCGTCTTTTGAGCAAGCCCATTATTTCAAAACATAACAGGCTCACTATTCCGATGTCCCTGTAAACCTCATTTGACGAGTACAGGTTGCTTCGGAATAGTGATCTGTTTTGAAATTTGGTGCTGTGTAGACTGTGCCAAATTTTGAAATAAGCTATTTCAAAATAAGCTATTCAATTTGCATAGCTTAAATTGCATAGCTTATTTCGAGCTATGGGTGCAGAGTAGATGCAGCCTAGTAGAGCTACTGAAAAAGATGTGGCTCTTTGCAGAGTAAAATATTACTCAGTGTGAGTGCAGCTACAGGGACTGGCCCATAATCGATGTGAACATATCTTTTGAAAGATATATTGTAATTTTAATTTGCTTTGCTTAGATACTAGTGTCTCTTCCCCGGGCTTATATTTCAAACTTCAGGAAATTATTTACTGTGTTTAGTGATGTACTTTGTATTACTGAAAAATAAAACAAAACAATACAGGGACAATGAAAATAGAGCAGTGGAAGTTTTGTATGATTTATTGGAAGTCAGTCAATTTAATGAGTTATAATTCTCCTTATGTGTTGATTTGCCAAGTGAGTTCAGAACAATTTGTTATACTCCTGTGTTTTTTAAATCAAAATATGCAAGCAATGTAAGCAAGTGTCAAATTCTTGAAAGTGCATTTTACCAATGTAGATTTTTTTTTTTGCTACCTACCTGCACTCAAAACCAAAACAATATAAAACTTTAGAACAGACAGTTCCATTCAGTCTTACTTCTTGTTCAGACAATTTAATGTGAAATAATGCTGCCCGCTTCTTATTCACAGTGTCACCTAAAAATGAGAACAGGCATGCATGGCACTTTTGTAGCGGGCATTGTAATGTATTTACATACTAGATGTGCTAAACATTCTTATATCGCTTCAGCCACAATTCCAGAGAACATGTGTCCATGCTGATGATGCTCATTAAAAAAATGTGCTAATTACATTTATAACTGAATTCCTTCAGGAACGGGCAGGAGATTGTATGTCTTCTGCTCAGTTTCACCCTGATTCTGCCATGTAATTTATGTATAGCTGTCTTGAATGATGACAGCACATGATGCTCATTTTAAGAACACTTTCACTGAAATTTGACAAATGAAAAGAAGGTACCAGTGTGAGATTTCTAAAAACAGCTACAGCACTCAACCCAAGAATCTGAAGTGCCATCCAAAATTTGAGAGGGAAGAGATGTGGAGCACGTTTTCAGAAGACTTAAAAGAGCAGCACTCCACTGTGTAAATTACAGGATCCAAACTACCAAAAAAAAATTCAACTTTCTTTTTGTGACATCTGTCTCAAATTATACAAATTAACGTGAACTTGCGTCAGCCCGCACTGCTCTCGATCATTATCAAGAAGAACCCATTGTCAGCATGGATGCATGTCCTCTGGAATAGTGTTTTAAGGGTGAAGGAACAGACATATGAATCTCCAGTGCACCTGGAATCTAAATATCTTGCGATGCTAGCTACAACAGTGCCACGCGAATGCCTGTTCTCGCTTTTAGGTGACATTGTAAACAAGAAATGGGAAGCATTATCTCTTGCCAATTGTAACCAAACTTGTTTATCTGAATAAATGGCTAAATGGGAAGTAGGACTGTAAGTTCAGTGTTTGTAAGGAGATTGCATGACGTTACTTTAAATGAGGGAATTGAAAAATACCATTTCTTTTATTTTTACAATGCAAATATTTTCAATAAAAAATAAATATAACATGAGCACTCTATACTGTGTATCCTGTGTTGTAATTGAAATCAATATATTTGAAAATGCAGAAAACATCCAAAACTATTTACATAAATATTCTATTGTTGTTTAACAGCGTGATTAATTATTTTATTGGCTCAACAGCTCTAACCAGAATTCATTGCTAGTATTTCATAAATATTATTATTGGAAGTATCTAAAGTCTCAGGACATCATTCCAGCTCCCCAAACAGAGGTAATACAGCATTTTGAGCCTTCTGACATAACTCGAGCCCTAGTGTAGCCCATTTACCTATATTTGTTAGGTCCCTTTGATTTTCACCACAGTCTTCTCTAATCTGAACAATTTTGAGGAGATTTTGCAATAGTAGTTTACTCTTTTGTCTTGATCAATGACAAAAACTAAAATGTGCTGGTCCTTGTGGCATCCCACTGTTGTGGCACCCTTCTGTTTTCTGCCTCCATGTCTGTTTCTAATCCATGACAGAACTGTGCTCCCTCACTCCCTGACTACTTAATTTCTATAATTTTCTTTTGTGAAGGACTTTGTCTAATTGTGTGTGAAAATCCAAATAACACATATCAACCAGCTTTCCTTTACCTACTATCTAATCTGCAAGAAGACTTGAGACATATCCAGGACTTGGTTCAATCCAGAAAATCAGAAGTACTAATTATTATTTTTAGTCAATTGTTTGCTTAGCACTTGCATAATAACAACCAAACTGAGCTTGTCCTTGACATAAGAATAATAAGTGATGAGAAATAAGCTGTTTGGGTCAGCAGCTTATTTTGTGTGGGTGGAAGCTGAGTTTAAAAAATAAGAGGATAACTGCATCTGTATTCGCTATAAGAAATAAATCCATGACTTGAAGACATTTTTGAGGATATAGCTGCCCCATAAGGATATTGTAGCCAGAGGAATTCTGTTAATGGAAGGTAATTTCTATTTCCTTAATTCCTTGTGATCAATCTAAAAGGAGACTATTAGATTTCATGCTTCTGAGCATAAACTGCTCAGTATAGGTTGAACCTCTGTAAATTGGGACTCTCCGGTCTGGCAACATCCATAGTCCAGAAGGACCACGAATATTCCATGACCAGAAAGTCCCAATGCACAGCTAGTGGCTGGGCTCCCCACAGCTGGGCTGCCTGGCTCACCACAGCTAGGCTGCCAGGCATGACCCAGCTGAGCTGTCCAGCAGAATTGGGAGCATGGCATGTGGCAGTGGAACTGCCCGGCAGGACCAGGAGCACTGCGTGCCCTAGCAGGGCTCCCTGATAGGACCATAGCTCAGTGTGTGGCAACGGGGCTACCTGGCAGTACAGGAGCCCAGCACACTAGGGGCTGTGCTGAAGCTGGGCTGCCCAGCTTAGCAGGGAAGGGGGAGGGAGGTGGAGACTGGCAGGGCAGTGGCGCTGATAGCTGTGTGGGGAGCTGTCTGAGAGGCTGGTGGCTGATCCAGGACCGGGAGGACTGGTAGAAGGGGAGCCAGATATGACCTCCCCTGGTCCAGCAAAATCACTCTTCCAGGACCAGTCAGGTTTCAAGAGTACTGGACCAGGGAGGTCTAACCTATAGCTAGAGTCAGGAATAAATTTCCCCAGTGGCATAATATTCCACAATTGTCCACATGTCTAGGTTTCTAAAAAAACTTTTTTTTTCATTTTTGTAATAGATGAGTGATCTTAAAAGACTAACCGAATTAGATGGCACTAATATGTGTTTTCAATCAAAGACATAGAGGGCCAATTTTTTATTGGTTGGAGATCCACAAACACAAATATCAACCTATATTGCACAAAATTAGTTACTGTTTATATAAGTATAGGCACAAATATGTGCACATATTTTGCACATGAATCTCAAAATCTTTTTTAAAAAAAATTTACAGCAGCATCTATAAGATATTTAGTCAATAATTATATGTTTGCCTTAGTTCCTTCTATACCAATGACACATTGAGCAGTCCACTGATTATGGTCACTTGCTAGTTGTGGAACTTCTTTCCAGGGAATGTCAGTGCATTTAACATCCACTGTCTTTTGCCAGGTCTTCCCTGGCCTTCCTCACTTGGTTTTTCCTCCCTCGGGTATTCAGTTCAATGCCTGCTTAGCCATGGCTCCCATCTTCTATATGGTGTATGTATGCCAAACACCTGAGTCATCTTTCTTTGTTTATGGTTATGTCTACACTGCACAGCTTTTCCGGGATACTGGAGGTATTCCAGAAAAGCTCTGTCATATCCAAGGAACACGTCTACTTTTCTGAAAAAAAATTCAGAAAAGCAGACGCGTTTTTTCAGCATCCCTGTAAACCTCATCCTCTGAGGAAGAAAGGATGTTCCAAAAGAGGGGGGTTTTCTGACATTTGGCCCCATGTAGATGGGCCAAAGTCTCTTTCAGAAGAAAAGCAGAAAAAGATACGCAAATTGCAAGCTGTATGTTCTGTTCTGTCAGCTCCCTTATTCTCACATTTATTATTTTGTCCTCCCAGAAAATGTGTAGTATCTTCCTCAGCTTCTGGTGCGAGTAGCTTCCAATCCCTTTTTGTTAGCGATTGTCATTGGCCATGTCTGCACTCTGTACAGTAGCATCTACAGCACAATCACAGGCAGCGGTGGATATAGGGCAGGCCAAGTGGAACTACGCACTACTACCTGTCAGCTGTGGCCGTGGCGCATGCACAAAATTATGCTGTCCTGGGCCCTGCACTTCAACAGGCCCCACGCCCTAGGCCTCGCAAAACTGTCATCTGCCCTGATCACAGGTTTTAGTTTGGCTTGGAGACCTCTGCTTGACCAGATATTGGTCATCCTTCCACAAGTAGTTGTTGCTTTTCCTAACTTCATATGAATACCCTTCTCGCAGCCACCTTCAAATGTCATTATACTTCCCAGAGAGCAGAACTCTTCTACCTGTTCAATTCCTTTTCCATCCATATATTTTGCATCTATTGTCCATTTTCCTACCTTCATAATCTGCTTTCCATTTTCTTTCACTCGTGTTTTTGCTGCTTCTTATTCTATTTTGTTCTACATCATAGTTAGTTAAGCAAGATTGTCAGCAAAGTCTTTTTCTTTTTGCTAGACATTGAGATTTACATTATTACTTGCTCATCGGGGTTCTACACAGGTACAGTAGTCTGAGGAATGATTCACTTTCCAGAATCAGAGCCTTGGATGCAAAGACACTGGTGAAATATTAGTTTCTGCAGGAGGTAATATGGTGCTCTTTCCTGTAATGCAGCACTGATCCAAAGTTCCAGTATCATGTTAGAGGGCCCGAATCTGTTACAGATTATAAAAACTAGGTTTTGACCTGCAGAACTAGAATTTCACTAGAGTTCTCTCCCCCACTCCTGATGTGTGTCTCCTACGTCCATTTCAACCACCGTCCAAGCATACTCCTCCTCTCTTTTTGCCCTGTCTGTCCTTCCTGAGCAAGCTGTACCCGTCTATACTAATATTCCAATCATGTGTTTTATCCTACCAAGTCTCTGTGATATCAACTATGTCATAGCTGTGTTCATTTATTAGTACTTCAAGTTCTTCCTGCTTATTTCCAATACTTCTTGCATTTGTATACAGGCATCTAAGATACTGATTTGATTTTGCCCCTCAGTTCTGCCTTGTCTCTTCTTTATTATAGCACATGCGCCCTCCCAGGCTTCCGTGTTTTTCACTTACCTGTGAGCTTTGGTCACCTGCCCTCGTTGAACCTAGTTTAAAGCCCTTCTCACTAGGTTAGCCAGTCTGTGTCCAAATACTCTCTTCCCCTTCCTCGAAAGGTGAACACGAGGCGTACAGCTAGTTCGAACTAGCTACTCCGTGCCGCGTGTAGCCGCGCAGCACGGGGTCCAAACTAGCCAGCATTTAAAAATGGCGCCGCCCGGCTTTATGCAAATGAAGCCCGGGAAATTCAAATCCCGGGCTTCATTTGCAACTCCGTATGACTACATTACCCCCCCCTAGTTCGAACTAGGGGGGTAGTGTAGACATACCCTCAGATACATGCCCCTGGCAGACAGCATACTTCCTGAGATGTCATTTTAGGGGGACAGTTGGGTGCCACCTTCCACCTCAGAAGAGAGTCTACAACTACTACTACCCTACACTTCCTCCTTGCCGTGGTGGCTACAGATCTCCCGGCCTTGGGGATACAAGGCCTCTCCTCTTCTCCCTTTGTGGGGTGATTCCTTATCTCCTGTATCCAGCACAGTGTAACAGTTCTCCAGAAACATGGTGGTAGGGTAAGGAGCAGAGGTGGAGCACTGTCTGTTGCCAGAAGTGACCAGCTGCCAGTGTCTCCCTGAGACAGAGCCATCTCCTCCTCCACCAATGCTGTGTAAGCAGTTTTTTGTTCTAGGGCTCTATCCAAGGTAGAGAAGGAACCATGGCATGCAATCAATGGATGCTAACAGGGCAAAGGAACACTATTGTGCATGTGTGGCGCAACAGGTCAGTGCTGGAAAAGATCTCCGATCGCCAGCGCAAGGACGCACCGGCACCTAAAGTAGAGCACCCACAGGGACACACATCTTGAAGATCCCTTGTTATTGCACAAGGTGAGTAACTCTCTTTTTCAGGGTTTTAGTCCTTATGTGCTTTTTGAAGCTCTGCTTATTTACTAAATAGAATGCAACAGTACCTTGGGAGCCATTTCAGTCTATCAGGTACATCTGTAATTAGTACCCAGTCGATGTGTAGCATGGTGCTGTCATTATGTTGATATAGACATGCATATTAAAAGAGATTACTACATAGGCACAGTAGGTGATTCACAGATGGTAATAACTCAGCTGTTTTAATTTTTAAAAATCCTGCTAGTCTTGATTTCAAGATATAAAAGTTTAACAGTTAAAACACTTCCACTTTAGGGAGACAGAAAAAAACAGGGATTTCTCATTTTAATTGCATCTTTATAATTTAAAAATCAGATTTTCATTAACAAAAATAAAAAAATATTATGTTGTGAGTTGGAATACCATCAGGATTACAAAGATAAGTTGGAGATGGGCAAATTTAGTCTACATCACATACTTAGGTTTGTATAACTATGTCACTCAAGTGTGAATTTTCCAGGCCCCTGAGTGACATAGTTACAGTAACCTAATCCCTGCTGAAGATAGCACTATGTTAATAGTAGGGCTTCTCCCATTGACATATTACCATCGGTTGGGGGAGTACCTATTCCAAATGAGAAACGCTTTCTCTGGTCAATGTAGGTAGGTAAGTGCTACAGCGAATCAACAGCTTGGGTACAGCTTCAGCACAGTAAATGCAGACAAGTCTTAAATGTGTGTATGGAGGGTTTGGAGCAGGAAAGGACAAGTCAGAAGTTGTTTTTTGCAAGCCATTCTGGATTTGGATTAATGGTTTGGATTCAGTTTCCATTTTGTTCCAGACTCAGTTCAGCTATTAGGCTGCATGCTGTGTTCAGGTCTTCACTAATGTATAATAAACAGACATTTCTGAAATGAAGTCAGTGCAATTATACCAGACATGAATTTAGCCCTTTACTCTTATTTATGAACAATGACAACATAGCTCTTATCAGGTAAAAAGGTGTGATTCAGTTAGCAATAGAAATTATCCCATCATATTCCACATTGTACTGCACTTGCAATTTAGTCAGCCCTCTTCTAAGTAGTCGATTAAACCTTTAGTTAATAATGAAGATTTTTCTGTTTTTCATTCCCAGATCATTCAGAGAGGTGGGACATCACAAGTAAAGAACAGATAATTGTGTGATGTTTACAGGAGTGGGTGCTGAATGTATGCTGCAAAGAGAGGAAAATAGGTCTCTCTTGTCAAATATTCCATGGCCCCAATATGCCAGAGCCAGTGTGTTGATAAGACAGATTCCTTAATGGGCACACATCAATAATAAACTATTCTCATTCATATGTCATGCTTGAAAGGAACAATGTGAACAAAGACTGAATGCTACATAGAACACTGTCAGAAACATTTTCAAACAGAGCTACAAAAGCTAAGAGCTATTATGTACATACAGATTCCTAGTTTTGGATTTAAAATGACATTTAATGGTAAAAATGTGTCAAATAAATAAAATCAGGTGCACAGTAAAATAGTACCTCACAGTGAGGAAGGCTGTTCTTGTGCAGGTGGACTGGAACTAGGAACATCATGGTTCAGTTGCCAGTTCAATCAAAGTCTCATTGTGTGATCTTGAGCAAGTCACGTAATCACGTGTGTCTCATCTGTGAAATGGCAATAATAATTCATACATTCATAGATTCTGGGCCAAAAGGGACCATTGCAATCCTTTAGTCTGACCTCCACTATAACACGCCATAGAACTTCCCTAAGAGAATTCTGAGAGAATCTGATATCTAGTCTTGAATTTAAAACTGTCAGTGATCCGCTGTGACCCTAAATAAATTGTACTAGTGGTTAATTACACTCACTTATTCTCCAGTCTGAATTTGTCTAACTTCAATTCCTAGCTTTTGGATTCTGTTGTACCTTTCTCTGCTGGATTGCAGGGCCCATTATTAAATATTTGTTCTCCGTGTAGGTGTTACGACGTATTATCGAGTCACTCTTTAACCTTTTCTTAAATATAAATAGTTTTAGGCTCTTGATACTACTATTCCCTTTCTCTTACCATTTGTCATAGCTACTTACAGGCAGAGAATGTTTCTTACTGTGTGCATGTACAGCAGCTAGCACAGTAGTAACTTGGTCTCAGCTGGGATTTCTAGGCTTTACCATAATATAAATAAGTAACTTTTTTTAATTACAGTTCTTAGTCTTGACCTTAAGGCAGGATCAGTGGCAATTAAACTTGTTCAATTGATTTCTGAGAATTAGAAATTCTGATTCTAACATTTTAATTTGCTAGGTTGGCAACTATTTCGGATTCTCTGCTTACAAACATTCATGTGAGCAATGTTCTGTCAATATTGTGGGAAAATTAATTTTGAAGCCATAACTAAAAATGTTTCCATCACTGGTATTCATTTCAACTATCATATATATAGTAACCCAATGTCTGTGACTCTGTAATGCTGAAACGCTGGCTGTTCCCTCTGGACAGCGCTGTTGCCTCCCACCGTGGCACTCAGCTGACTTCTGCGATGCTCAGCTGGGCCGCCACATGGGAGCAAGCAGTGCAAGCGGCCATTTGGGGTCTGCGCTCCCCATGCAGTACGGGGGTGCTGCATGGGGAGTGCGGGGCCCAAACGGCCGCTTGCTCCTGAACAGCAATCCGACTGAGCGGTGCAGAAATCAACCGAATGCCACAGTGGGAGGCAATAGCGCCGCCCAGAGGGAACAGCCAGGGGGTGGGGCCTGAATGAGTGTGCATCTCTGATGTCAGGAAAGGGTGCCAGATTCAAAAGGAGGAAAGAGGAACAGACATGGAGGAGACAGAGAGGAGAACGGAGGAGGTGGACAGGTAGCAGAGGACAGCGAGAGAGAGAGATGCAGCAGGAGGAGAAGAAAAACACAGAGTGAGAGGAAGGAGGGGGAGAAGAGAAAGAGAGAGAGAAGGAGAGAGAGGCAGGAGGCAGATGAGAACTGAGAGAGAGAGAGGGCAAGGCACTAGGAGGAGAAGAGAGAGGCCGTTTGTACACTTGCTCCCATGTGGCGGCGCGTCTGAGTGGCGCAGAAGTCAGCCGAGCGCCACGGCAGGAGGTGAAGGGGGACGGGGTGATGACTTATACACCCAGGGGGAGGGGCCTGTACAAGTGTGCATCCCCAAAGGAGACAGAGAAGAGTGGAGAGAGAGTGAGAGGCAGGACAGGGAGAAGAGAGAGAGAGAGAGACGGAGCAGAGAGCGCGTGAGAGGCAGGAGGAGGAGGAGAAGAGAAAGGGAGAGTGAGAGGCAGGTGGGGGGAAAAGAGAAAGAGATAGATGGAGAGAGAGGCAGAAGGCGGAGGAGAGCTGAGAGAGAGAGGGGGAGGCATTAGGAGGAGGAGAGAGAGACAGAGCGAGAGACCAAAGGCTCAGGAGAGAAGACCGATGTGGAGGAGAGACCCGAAAATCCCGTCTTATGATGGGCTAATTGGCTAGTTCATATAATAGTCTGCCTTCATTTCTGAATATTCAAAAACTAATAATGACACATTTCTAATAGTTCTAAGTCTAATGAAAGAAATATAAATTTAATTAACTATTTTTCAAGACAATCAGTTAATCAAAAGCAATCCTGAACTGTCATGTCCTTTAGGGGAATATGATAAGATTGCTTAACTAAGGCATGTAAATTCAATCACAATATGAAAAATTAATGTCAATGTCTTAGAACATTATAGGAGATAAAAAATAATAATTTTTTTAAAACCACAAGAGTTTTGTAGGATCAGAGTAAAAAGCACTTATCATCTTGAATATCCCTATTGCCATCAATGGGACTGTACTATTCTAGTGCATACAGAAACTGATATCTGATAATGGCTAGTCAAGTGCCAAGTTGTAATTACTGCTCCTGATTGGGCAAGGTTTGTACACATTCTGTTGTGGGGATTGGTTGGTTGGTTGGTTGGATGGTGTTTGTTTCTTTGTTTGTTGCCCCATCTCCCACTGCCCCTCTCACCAAAACCATTTGTTCTTCATCAACCTGGGTCTTGTCTTTCAGAAACTCTTTAGGGCAGATACTGTCATTTATTATATGTTCGTACAACGCCTAACTCAATAGGCACCTGACCTAGTTAGCATTTTTGTGCTATCAGAAATGTTAAATAATTGAAGAGATACTGTACTATCCCACCAGAGTAAATGTATTAGAAGCTAGCCTGTGTTAGAATGCTTGTTACCCTTCTGAAAATCTTCACCAGTCCTAGCATAGCTTCTGTTTGCTGTAGTGCTTTTCCATCTTTTAAAACACCTAGATATCCACAAAATGATTGCATTCTTCTTGCCTCTTATGCAAGCTGCTGAGGAAGATATATAACCAACACATAATTGGACATGTAGTGATGTGTTTTCAGGGCATTTAGGAGAATGGTATTGACTAGGTTGTTTGACTTACGGATTTTTAGTAATATAAAAGATCAGTACATATGAGACTGGAGTGTATTATATCAAACAACAACATTAAAATTCATTAAGTCTAATAGCTGCTTGCTACAGAGTGAAAGGGAAGGTACCTGTGACTAATTGGCTGCTGCTGAATGAAAGGAAAGATACCTTGATTTTATATAGCAGAGAAGAATAGACAAGAAGAGAGCAGAAAGTTCTGTGTAGGAAGAGAGTCAGGAATGGTAGGGGAGTGCCTCAAAGGCAGCCCAGGAGCAGTTTGAGCAGGGGCTGAGCTCCTGTCAGGATTCAATTTATGATACAGGTTCTGCTCTTCAAATGGGATGACTCCCAGGCTGCAAGAGCTCTTGCTAGAGTGTTGTAAGAGACATTAGCAGTAGAATGTAGTCAAAAGGAAAAAGGTAGGGTGAGTAACTTTAATAATCAAGAAACCTACTGTTGTAATTTATGTACTTCTATGCTCATGCCCCAAAGTCTCTTGAATGGGTAATCTCATTTCTACTTTAGCTGTCTAACTTATTGATAGATCTGGGAGGATAGACGCAGTGCCAGCAATAGAAATTACTTGAGTAGTGAGGTAAATTTCAATGTTCCATTGATAAAACTGAAACATTTTATAATGTCATGGCTCCTCACAAACATTCAGATAACCCTTTCTCCAGTGACCAGGTTCAACCACTTTGACAACCAGTGGACAGCAATGCTTTGTGTGTGGTTCTTCTTTGAACAAGTGTGACCTCTCTATGACTTTCTAACATAATTTGGGGGGCAGGGGGAGTGCTGTCTACAGTTTACATGGGCAAAAATCAAAACCAGGAATCTGATATGGAAAGAATTAAATTATTTGCTATTCAAATAGGGAATGGGCTTCTAACTATTTCTTAACGGTTTTTAAGATGTTTTCACAGAAACAGTAATGGGAATTAATATAAATGACTGGGAAAAGTTTCATAGCACTGACTCTCCTCCAATTGACCAAGTTTCCAGAAAAGTATAGAAGGGACAAGAAAGTGAAAGAGCTAACTGAAACACCGATTAAATATTGTAAGACTGAATCAAGGGAGTTTTAGGTGTCGATAATATTAATATTTCTTACATATATTTGCCATCAAAGAATCCTTTCATTTGTTTCTAGTCTAGCTATCTTGTGCTCTTCTTGTCCTTTTGTATATATTTTTAGAATGAATAAGTTGTTTAGTTTTAGTTTCGCATCACAGAATAGAGTTTTCTAATGAAACTCACTTTCACACATCAGCAATAAAGTGACATACAACCACATCTTTTTCAATCAAAGTGGAAAGCAATTTTGTAAAATTGTTTCCATCTGCTATTTTTGCCCCTCTGCCTAGCAGGTCAGCTTCTCATTAGGGAAAAAATCAGTGAGGTGGAGGCTTGGTATTAATATAATCTGTTTTATATTCACCCATTCTTGACAAGAAATGATCATAAATGATATATAGATAAACCCCTCTTTCAAAAATCTCAGCCCAGGTACCAAGTCCAGTTTCCAGGAAGCAATTCTGCCCTAAGAATCTACTCTAATTAAAGAGAATAAGACAGGCAGTAAACTTCCTGGTTTGTAACAGCTTCTCCTGCAAAATTTCATAATCTGATCTCTGAAATATTTTGGGCTTTAGAGTTTCAAAGAAATAAAAATGTTGAATGCCTAAAATTTCACATAAACAATTTCAGTCAATCTTATTTTAACATGGCATGTGTATTAATCTTAGTTAATTAACCATTCACCAGCTTTTAATTCTTCATAAATATTTGATTTATTCAACGACAAAAGAATACATTAATGTACAGTTCCACTTGCTATATATACAATAGCTTGCCTTGCAGAACACTTGAGTTAAACAACCTCCAAACTTCTAAAAAATCAAGAAATGCTGAATTAAGATTGTTCTCTTTAAGCAGTGCCCCAGTGTGGCCTATTAACACATGCACACCTTTACTCTGCCAGGGTATGTCTAACACTACAGCGCTAATTCAAACTAACTTAGTTCGAATTAGTTAATTCGAACTCAGCTAATTCGAACTAACGCATCTAGAACTAAAAACTAGTTCGAATTAGCGTTTTGCTAATTCGAACTAGCGCGTCCACACTGATTGGATGCAGGGGCACATTTAAGGGCAGCTGAAACCGGTTCTGGCAGGGCATCAGGTCAGTAGTTGCTTTGTGTGGCTGCTGTCTGAGGCTATCTGAGGCTCGTGCTTAAAGGGACCCCCCTGGACAGCCGGTTCTCAGCTTTTCCGCTTGCTTGCCAACCTCGCCGAGGGACAGCAAAGCGTTGGTCTCTGTGCCCGTCTGTGTCGATGCTTCCCTTCGGGGATGCCACCACAGGTGGCAACATGGAGCCAGAGCTCGCCCTGCACCTTCTGGTGCACTTTCTGGACTTGCTGCTGCAAGCCTGCCAGCAATGGCTCGAGGCTGCCTGGCACCACCTGGTGCACGTCAGCCCCCTGCCTCTCCGCCTGGCCGCCCTGGGGGCCATGGAGGAGCCGCGGCGGCGCCCCGGCACCGGCGTGTCCTGCCACATCTGGCGTCTGGACACCAGCAGCGACTGGTGGGACCGCATTGTCCTGGACCTCTGGGAAGACTGACAGCAGACCCAGAATTTCAGGATGAAGAGGGACACCTTCCTGGAGCTCTGCGAGTGGCTCGTCCCTGCCCTGCGCAGAAGGGACACTCACATGAGGCCCGCCATCCCCCTCCAGAAGCGGGTGGCCATCGCCCTCTGGAAGCTCTCCACGCTGGACAGCTACCGAGCCGTCGGGAACCAATTCGGCGTGGGGAGATCCACCGTTGAAGCGGTGCTCATGCAGGTACGGCACTCATCGGCCACTGGACTGGGGGGGAGGGGCACTGCAAGAAGGGGATGGGCCGCCCCAGGGAAAAAGGTGGGGGAGGGAGGAGGGAGGAGGGAGGAGGCGAAAGTGCCCCGCACCGGTCTCTCCCGGCCCTACTACACGCCGCCCGGGGGGGGTTGCTTCCAGGAGTGGGGCACGGGGCACTGCCAGGGCACGAACACTCCCAGCCCCCCGGGCACCACACTGATTCACACTTTGCTGTGTCTCTCCACAGGTGGTCAAGGCCATCAACCGGGTGCTGCTCCGCAGGGTGGTCTGCCTCACCGACCCAGATGCCGTCATCCGGGGATTCGGTGCCCTGGGCTTCCCCAACTGCGGGGGGGCCATCGACGGGACGCACATCCCCATCCGTGCCCCGGAACACCAGGCCTCCCGTTACGTGAACCGCAAGGGGTACTTCTCCATGATCCTGCAGGCCGTGTGTGACCACCGGGGACAGTTCACGGACATTAATGTGGGCTGGTCCGGCAAGGCACACGATGCACGGGTGTACCGCAACTCCTCCGTGTGCCAGAGGCTGCAGGCCGGGACCTTCTTCCCCAACCACCACATCAGGGTCGGGGACATGGATATGCCCATCTGCCTGGTGGGGGATGCCGCCTACCCCCTACAGCCATGGCTGATGAAGCCCTACACGGGGCACCTTAATCCCTCCTGCCAGGCCTTCAATGCCAGGCTCATCAGGGCTCGCATCGTGGTGGAGGGGGCCTTCGGGTGACTGAAAGCCTGCTTTCGATGCCTCCTCACCCGTCTGGACCTCGCCGAGCACAATATACCTCCTGTAGTGGCAGCATGTTCTGTGCTGCACAATTTGTGTGAGAGAAAGGGGAAGGCTTTCCTGCCAGCCTGGATTGCTGAGGCTGACCGCATGGCTGGCCACTACGCTCAGCCCCGCACCGCCGCTGTCCGGGAAGCCCACCGGGGGGCTGTCCGGATCCGGGAAGCCCTGCGGGAGAGCTTCCTGGTGGAGGAGGAGGAGGACTGAACTCTCCCTGCATGCCCCACTGGGGCCTTCTTCCACCTTCTTCCACCTTCCCCTTTGCCCTTCCTAACCACCCTTCCTAATTTCAAATAAAGACACCTGTTTTGGCAAACAACATCTCTTTTTATTTAACATAAGTGGGGTGGGGGGACGGAGGAGTGAGGGTGGGAGAGGGGAGGGGGAAACCTGGGATGAGGGAGCTGGAAGGGGGTGGAAGAGAGGAAGGGAAAGGAAAACTCAGGGGTGGGGGGTCCGGCTGCCTCTCCTGTCTTGAAACACTGCGGGTGAGGGGGCGTCGGGGGGGAATGGGTGTGGAGGTTGGGGCAGCAGGGACGGGGGCTGCGGAGGTAGCAGGAGCAGAGGGAGCAGGGGGAGCAGGAGCAGGAGCAGGAGGAAGCGGGAACCGGTCGAGGAGGCTCTGGAGGTGGCCTCTGAGGGCACGGCCCTGCTCCTCCAGAGCCTCCAAGCTCCGCTGGTGCAGCCGAAGGTCCTTCTGGACCCAGTGGTCCTGGGTGCGGAGCTGGTGATCCAGGAAGCGGAGGTGCTGCCACTGGTACTCCTCCTGGTTCCTGGCTCTCCTGCTGGCCCAGGCGCGGGTGGCTGCTGCAGGTGGGGTGGTGCGCTCTGCAGGCCCAGGTGCTGCGGCTGTGGTGAAACAAGAGCAGCGGTCAATTCTCCCTGGGGCCCAAGTGGGTGAAACCCAGCCCCCCTCTGCAAGGCCAGGGCCCCTGCATGACACCCAGCTGCTGTTCCATGGTGGGCAAGGGCCAGGCACACGGTCCCGGGGCTCCCTCTCTCACCAACCCCCCGTACACCTATGGGGAGCATGATGGTACTCACATGTGGAGGCTTCCCCGGACTCTGATGACACAGGCGAGTGGCTCAGTGGGGTGCCTCGGGGGTCCTGGGTCCTGGGCAGGCTGCCGGCAGGCTCCTGGCTCTCAGCGTCCAACGACTCCTCCTCGGTGTCACTGAGTGGTCCCTCTGCCCCAGGGTCGATGACCACCCTGGGGGCAGAGACGGCATGAGCCCCCAGGATGCAGTCCAGAGCCAGAAAGTGGGGGCAGGCCTCCGGGTCGGCCCCTGGCAGGCAGGCCCAGGAGTAGGACTGCCGCAGGTCCTTAATTTTGCAACGGACCTGCTCCCTGCTGCGGTGGTGGCCTCTGGCAGCCAGGCTGGCAGCCATGCGGCCGTAGACAGCCGCGTTCCTGTGGCTAGTGCGGAGATCATGGACATTGGAGGCTTCCCCCCAAACCTGGATGAGGTCCACGATCTCTGCACTAGACCACGCGGGCGCCCTCCTCTTGCAGCCCCGGGCAGGCTCCTGGGAGCCGCCAGGCTGGTCCCGGGAAGAGGGGGAGGGCTGGGGGGCATCGGGTGGCTGGTTCATGGGGTGTCAGGTGCAGGGTCTGCTGGCACGGTGCTGGCAGCCTTGCAACTGGCACAAACTGTGTAGCCAGCCCGTGGCCCTTTAAGGGCTCCGGGGCCGGGAGGGGGGCAGTAGAGTTTGCCTGGTGTTGGCCAGAGTGGCCAGCAGGGCAAGCTGGGAAGGGCTAGCCTCCCACTAGTTCGAACTAAAGGGCTACACAGTCCTTAGTTCGAACTAGTAAGTTCGAACTAGGAGTTAGTCCTCGTGAAATGAGGTTTACCTAGTTCGAACTAAGCGCTCCGCTAGTTCGAATTAAGTTCGAACTAGCGGAGCGCTAGTGTAGCGCCTATCAAAGTTAATTCGAACTAACGTCCATTAGTTTGAATTAACTTTGTAGTGTAGACATACCCCCAGTCCCGCAATGTACAAGCTCTTCTCCTTTTACAAGCAAACAGCAAAAAGCTCTAGGTGTGGACATAAGCATTTTTGCTACTTTAGAAAAGGCCTCCCAGACAGTTTGAACCTGGCTTTTTTGCTGGTTACAAAACACTTCTTAAGTAAATGGTACCATCAGGGGCGGCCGTGAGCCTAGGCAGACTAGGCGGTCGCCTAGGGCACCGCCGGCCCTGGGCGCCCGATGATGATGTCACGGGGAGCCCAAGAGCCCGGTGATTATATCATGACCATTGATGGCCGTGCAGGCGGGGGCACTGATTGCACCTTCCGCTTGGGGTGCCAGCTGTCGCAGCCGGCCTCAAGCCACCCCTGGGTACCATACATGGTCTGGCATGATTTTCGTTAGCCAGATGCCCATTTCTTCATAGGTGTGGCCAAGTTTTTGCAGTCACATAAAGTTTGTTTACAGCCACCACTCCTGGTCTCAGTGTTCTATGCTATTATTTAGCCTTTAATGTTTTCTAAGAGCCCAGTAAGCAGTGGAATTGTTGGTAATGCTGCTAGACAATATTGACCTCCCATGGTTTGGCAAATTTTCTGTCTCGGCACCCGTCAGGTCCCAAAGGTGCCAGACTAGAGAGGTTCAACCTGTAGTAAAATGTTACTGAAATATGTACTAAAGGCATGTTAGAAGCTGGAGCCTCTGTAAAGATGCATGAAGTAATTGTCCACCCTAGGAAAGAAAAGCGTTTCATTTCCTTTGCTAGAGTTGTGGAAAACCGTCACTGCAAACTCTAAAATCTTGTAAAACTCAGTTGGTGTGAGATTCTTTCACAAAATGCAAACCAGCCAAGGGCATCTGTTAGAATTGTCTGGAGGCTGCAAACCTTGAGATGAAACTTGAATTATATAGCTTCTGTCGCATATGAATGAATCATTAGTGGATGAGTGAAGTCGGCTGGCCTTGAATTGGATGTGGGTTTGTCACAAGTTCACATAGCATAAGTCACATGCTACAACTTCAGAGTCTGTGACTGAGCCAGCCTCATGCAATCTGGAGGGCCAGGGATTATACGATCATGGATTCACAGAAAACAGTTCTGGAATTCTCGTACTAATGGCACCACCAGAATTGGGTAGACATTTTATTCAAGATAGTTAAATCCAAAACAGGCGGTCAGCTGTTATAGAGGGATCTCAGAAAAGTAGGTGACAGGGCAACACAATGGCAGATGAAATTAAGTGTTGATAAGTGCAAAGTATTACACATTGAAAAATGCAATCCCAATTACACGTAGGCTACGTCTACACTGGCCCCTTTTCCGGAAGGGGCATGTAAATTTCACCAGTCGTCGTAGGGAAATCCGTGGGGGATTTAAATATCCCCCGCGGCATTTAAATAAAAATGTCCGCCGCTTTTTTCCGGCTTTTAAAAAAGCCGGAAAAGAGCGTCTAGACTGGCCCCGATCCTCCGGAAAAAGCGCCCTTTTCCGGAGGCTCTTATTCCTACTTCAAATGCAATCCCAATTACACATACAAAATGATGGGATCTAAATTAGCTGTTGCCACTCAAGCAAGAGATCTTGGAGTCATTGCGGATAGTTTTTGGAAAACATCCATGCAGTGTGCAGCAGCGGTCAAAAAAGTGAACAGAATGTTAGACTCCATTAGGTAAGGGATCAATAACAGGACAGAAAATACCATAAAGCCACTATGTAACTCTATATACTGCTCCTACTTCTTGAATACTAAGCAGCTTTGAACGTTCCATCTAAAAATATATATATTCGAATTAGAAAAGTTATAAATAATGGTAACAAAAATTATTAAGGGTGTGGATCAGCTTTCACATGAGGAGAAATTAAAAAAAATACAACCTGTGGACTGCTGAGCTTTGAGAACAAACTACTAAGGTGGATATGATAAAGATCTATAACAGGGATTTTCAAACTTTGGGCTGCAGCTGATCAACGTAAGCCTCTGGTGGCTCACAAGACACTTTGTTTATCTGAGTGTCCACAGGTGCAGCTGCTCACAGGTCCCAGAATTCACAGTTCACTGTTTCTGGCCAATGGGGGCTGAGGGAAGAGGTGCAAGTGCTTTACCTACCTTGCTTTACCTTCCAGCTTGTTTAGGGTTGATATCTGGAAACTAATTTGAAGCAACTGACAAATTTAAATCATTCTTTGCATTTGGATTTCATGAACAATGACCATTTAATCAAGATTTTAACAGCATTACTTTTAAATTTTAAATTTAACTAAACAGTTACATTTTATTTCTTTTCCAGTACTGTTTTTGCCACAACTGTGGACTCACTTCTCCTGTTTGCTGATTTTGTTATAATTTCAAAAAAAAAAAAATGAGTTACCACAGAATGTTAATGACTGATCTACCCCAGAAATTGTAGTAAAAGACACTAGAATTTGAAGAAAAAAAATTGTTTCCTTCTGATGCGTGCTATCTGTTTTGCTTTTTCCATCCAGTCACTAGAATACTATGTACATACTAGGAAACAAATTTAAAAATTACCTTTGGAGTTTGGGTTTCAGAGTTTTGATCAAAGTCCCTCAGTCTATGAAACTGAAAGGTTATTGTCTTGTGTCATAAGTTTGATTCCAATATAGTGGGGAAAACATCCTGTTTTTTCTTATATTTCTGGTTAAGATATTACAGGTTGGACCTCCCTGGTCTGTCTCCCTCGGGACCTGACTCAGATGAGGGATTTTCCCAGAACAATGGAGGCCATTTCTGGCCCCCCTGCCACCAAACTGCCCTTCTCCTCCCTCCCTCCCTCTCCTCCCCGCTCCCCGCCAGCTCTGGCCTGGCCACCAACCTCTGGGCCAGCTCCCACCATGCCACCAGCTTTGCTGCCTCACACCCAGCCCCACCAGGCAGCCCTGCTGCCTCCCACCATGTTCCCAGCCTTGCTGGCATCTCTGCTGCCATGTGCTGAGCTCTCAGCCCCTCCGGGCAACCCCACTGTTGGGCACCCCTACTGCCACGTGCTGTTGCTCCCAGCCTTGCCAGACAAACCTGCTGTCCGGCTGGCGCACAGGACTCCCAGCCACCAGCCCTCCACCGGGACTCTCTGGTCCTAGAACACCATGGTACATGTTGCTGGACCAGAGAATCCCGATTTAGAGAGGTTCAACCTGTATTAAGAACTCAGTTATAATCTTATTGCACAATACATGCAAAATGGCCCTCCAAGCCAAATGCACAGCAGTGAAATGCTCTTAGTGATTTGTACTACTGTGCTTGTCTTACTGCTAATGTGCTTCATTTATGATGGAAATTAGCTTCAGTCTAACTTCCATTTTTAACTCTAATATTTTAACACTAAATGATGTAACAAGAAAAATGAGAGAAAACCGTCTGCAATCTGTATCATCTCTGTTCAGCAATACACAGAGGATTTTTCCAATTAATATTATAAACTTATATGCAGTTAGAGGAAAAAACAGGGAGAAAACTGAAAATAATTTTTAGCATCCGCACTAAAATTTCTTCAAAGAATGTATAATCTTTCCCCTCCTATTGCTGCCTGTGGATCTCTATTTCATATATTAATGAATGGTTAAAAGTGGTATGAAGGGTAGTAGAAGTTGCACATCAGTTACTGCACCTCATTGCTGATCCATTTTACGTCTTTTATTTATTTATTTATTTATTTTAGAACCGTTTCTACTCTGCTCTCTCCCACTCACTTCTTTTCAGGCCCTTTGGCATCTAACTTACAATGACAAGGCCAGAATCAGAAAGATGCTGCAGAGAAATGTAAGTTATCCTTCTCTGTGCGCACTTCCCTGACTGCATTGCAAGGAGAGGGAGATACCCCAAGGTACGGCATACAATACTGCCACAACTTCCTTAGCATTTTCTGCCAGCAGTTCAGAGAATGTACATTTCTAGTTCCCTGCCAAGGAAGGCTGCCATGAAGATGTACTAACCAAGAGTATCTCTCACCAGCCCTACCTTTAGGTTCCTAGACCCTGCTGACTTTATGGGCAATAGTGGCCCCCTGATGGAGGGGAGTTTATAGCATATCACTGAGCTGAATCTGGCTCACTTAAATCCTTTTATGCTAGCTCATGACGAACTATTGATATGCAATTTTCACAATCATTTATCGTATCTCTGAGTTTGGCCCAGTATGGCAGGATGTAAGGAAGGGGGAGGTGCATTTAAAATAAATAGTAATACCAAAAGGCAGAGGAAAGCTTAAGCATTTTAAGATTGCCACTGCCCCCTGAGCAACCCAGGGCCCGAGAGGGAGGATTTCTCCTTATTTTGTCCTCTGTCTCCAGAGGTAGTGACAAAAGGTCCATGGGAATTTTAATTCCCTCTCAGCTAAGGTCTCCAGAAGATGGAAGTGGGGGGGGGAAATGACAATGTCAGACACTTGAATACATGTAAGTAATGGCAGAAGCACTTGTTAAGTCAGATGCTTCTTTGAAACATCAAAAAACAAATTAAATTTTCATAGGAAACATGCAGCACTGTGTATTAAAGCACAGTCAACATGCTTCAGCATTTGTAGTTAGAGCTCTGCAAGCAGCCTGCCCCTAGGTATCTTGATTTTCCTTTTTCAAGGCCATCGTGCTAACACCATGCCCATGAAAGATGTTACCTCCAAATGACTACACTAAAATCACATTAAGCAGCTCTGTTAAATCCATTGATTTTAGATGTTGTAGGGATCTCAAAATAGTGGGTAATCTTACATAACATCAATGCTATGAGGCATAACTGAGGAAGTTGCAGCCTTAACTCTTAAATGGAGCTAGAGAAACTGAAGATCTGAAAACTAACAATGGAGGTTAAAAAAAAAAGAATGTTCTCTCTGTTCAGCAATAGTGGCCCACACATGGACTATATTCTTAACAAAGCAGTCAGGCCAACAGCAGTTACTGATAAAATACACATATCACTGAAGTGACTGGCATGACAAACTCCATTTGTTTTTGTGACACACTGCATTACTGAGGCTGTGAAATAACACTGCTGTTGTAGCTTGTAGCACAGCTCAACAGACCTCTAGAGGGGAAAAACTTGCTTCAATGTTTGTCAAACTGAAAAATGGTCGCCCCTTATGAGCATTCATTACAATAACCTTTAATTACATGATCGCTTGCTATTTTTCAAGCAGTACGCTACAGTAGCAAGCAGCTCTTGGATATGAACCTGCAGCATCTTGCAGGACTGTCTACTAGAGTTTATACCAGTCAGTGTTTATGAAAATAAACAATACAATTTGCTTCAACGATGTAGTTTACACTTCATACTATTGAGATTAGGATTTTGTGGTTGTATTTAAGAGTAACTTTACCGTTATGACAGGTAAATGTTTTAAGTATGAACCTAAGGAAGTTATGTCATTAACCTTCCAATTATATGAAAGAGCGATAATGAGAGATAACAAAAATATAGAACAACACAGGGCAAGATTCTGATACATGTATACACAGCAATGAGCGAGTAATTGCATTGAAATTGATTGGATGACTCAAGTATGATACTCCTCAAAATGAATAAAGGTTTCAAAATTCCGCCCAGTCTATTTGCACTCTATAAGCATACTGCAGTTAACCGTGTATTATTAAGTATAATCACACATTCCAAATTTAAGGTGCAATGAAGTAAGACATGGGCCAAATCCAGAAGTCTTTTTCATCTCTTATTTACCTTGGGACAGATTCTGATCCTATTGCTCTCATTGGGCCTCATCTTAATCTGCAAGTAGCCCTTGGCTCACTGGGGCTGTTTGTAGAGCAAGGGGCAATTCAACTTGAGTAAAGGGATCAGAATCTGGTACCCAGACAAACTGCCACAAATGTTAGTTCCTAAGAAAAAAATCAGAATTTGGCCCTTTATGGGTATGTCTACACAGCAAAGTTATTTCAAAATAACTTTCCTAGCGTCTACACAGCCATTCCGTTATTTCAAAATTAATTCAAAATTAATTCGAAATAGCGGAGGGCTTATTTCAAAATTGGTAAACCTCATTCCACGAGGAATAGTGCCAATTTTGAAATTTCTATTTCAAAATAAGCGCTGTGTATTTCAAAATAGGGAGCCTCCAGCCCTTCCCAGGGTACCCTGCTGGCCACCCTGGCCACAAGGTAACTTCTAACCTGATGCCCTGACAGAACTGGTTCCAGCCTGACTTAAATGTGATTCAATGTCCACTCAGTGTGGACAATTTCAAAATAGAAAAACGCTATTTTGAAATGCATTTTGTGTGTAGACGCGTTATTTTGAAATAAGCTATTTAGAATTAACTATTTCGAAATTAGATATTTTGAAATAACACTGTAGTGTAAACATACCCTATGACAGCAAAAATAAGGGTTTACAGTTAAACAACATTTTCTGTCATTAACTATGATGTTACCAGTGATGCTTATTTCATTCTCTAACTATGCTATTATTGTTTACAAAATAAGACTTGATTAGATTAAGTAGGCCAAGATTTATTTTCAATTTATGAAAAAATCAATGTTAATGTACTTGTGCTTGAAATTAGAAATGTATTGTTCATTATCATAATAGTCACGGGGAAACATAAATTTTAATGTAGAAACAAATGGTTTTTACCTGCTTTTAAAAAAAGTATATTCAATACTAATGCAAGTAATATTTCAAGCTTACGAGTTAGAGTTCATTATTTTTATTTAGATTTAGCTATATTGCAATGGATGGGGGAGGTAGGCCCTGCTCCACATCCTCAGGAGGCTAACTGCCATAGGCTTCTAAATGCCATTGAGGATCTGAACCTCTCCCCTGGCACAATTAACTTCTCCCTGTGTTGGGACTAAGAATCCTCAAATGCCTGGTGGCAGCCATCTAGTGGAAGTTCCTTTACTTTCTATGCGATGGGTAATAAATATAAGGGAACAAGTGAGTTCCTTATACTCCCTTATGAACCATGCAAAAAATGTCCTCATCTGTTCTTAAGAATTCAGTGATAAGGTACTGTGGCGCTGGAACTCGTTGGAAGGAGGGACTGAGCGGTACCCCTATGCTGGGGTCACACCTAGGGCTGCCAGCTCATTGCTACAAATGATGCCTGGTCTATCCAGTCCAGGAGACTTGGCAACCTAGCCACAGCTGGAGGCAGCTGCAGAGCCCCAGGCCAGTGGTGGGACCCCAAGTGGCAGCAGAGCCTCCACGGCCAATGATCTGTACCATGTGATTGGTGGGCTGCAGGACTCTGGACAGTGGCAGGGCTGACGGGATGCCCAGAGGGGCCGCCTGGAGGCCAAGACCTGGGATTGGCAGAGCCAATGGTGGGGCCAGCCCAGGGGTATGGGGAAGCCGGGTGGAAAACCAGCATGCCCCCCCCCCCCACACACACATATATATACTCCTACTTCCTGAGCCAATGATAGGGTCTTATTTACCAGTCTTCTCACAATACATTTGGAGGAGTGGTTGGAGTTCACGTTACACATTCCAAAAAATCAATAAAGGTCCTCCCACACTTGCACCTTTATCACCTCATCAGCCAATCTGCTGGTGTCTGCTTGGCACAGGAGACAAGCCTCAGGCCATCTCCACGTGGTCATTATGGATCCACTCCTGCTTTCTACCTGCTGAACCCCAACATACATCAGGTGTGCAAAGCCATAAGCTTGCCCTAGATTTTGTTTCACTGTTATGCATATCCAGAACATTTGAATGTAGTTCCTGTGCACAGAGAGTCCATTAAACACAAGGCATTACTTTCCATTTTTGTGGTGATACAGAGCCACAACATGCACAGTACATACCTAGAGCCACGCAAGTGTCTTTTCTTTTATGCTTTGCTAACCCTGCAGTATTTAAAGAAATGAACTGACTATATGAGAGTTCTGAACAGCTTTCAGATGAGGAAATGCTCTTCAAAAAAAGAAAACCTTCAATCTTAGAAAGCATAGTTAAAGTGAACAAAGAACTGAATCCTTGAGTCGATGTGAATTATTGTATGTTTAAATTAAACAACAAACAAACACCATCAGAATAATCTACTGGCAAAATTACAGTTCTAAGTAGGGCTCAGTGGGTGTCATGGAGGTCGCAGAAGTCATGGATTCCATGACTTTCCGTGACTTCTACAGCAGCCAGTGTGGCATGATAGGGGCAGCTGGCCGCAGGGTCTGGGTCCATGGGTAGCTGGAGAAACAGCAGTGGTGCAGCGGGCAGCCCTGGGAGCAGCTACTGTGTGGCAGTCCCTGGGAACTGGTGCTGTTAGTCCCAGCGTGCACCCTCCCCAGGACAGGAGCTCCTCCTGCCCACACCCCTAGAACAGCAGTTCCCTGGCGGTGTCCCCCTCCAGAGCAGTGTCCCCCTAGTTAATATTTGCTCAGGGGTATTTACAGTACAAGTCATAGGCAAGCCATGGTCAGTGATTTTTTGTTAATTGCCCATGACCTGTCCATGACTAAATTCTAGTCTTAGTTATAATATGGTTAAAATATGGACTATAATAGGGTTGGCACATGGCATGGGGAATGGGATATGAAATAAGACCCATCGAAGACATGGAAAATGAAGTAAAGTAGACAATTGTAAGGGGGTACCCTGATAATGGACAGTTCTATGGCAGAGGTGGGGAGGCTTTTATCTATGAGGGGGGGCACTGACCCACAGAAAAAATCAGTTTAGGCTCACACATGGCCCTGGAGGGGGCGCAGAGGCTCCAGGTTTCCTCTAGGTTCTGAGGTGGGGAGAGAAATGAGGGGCTCAATGTGCACAAAAGGCTTCCAGCCTGGGGCAGAGGGTTGAGATGCAGGAGGAGGAGAAGGCTCTGTCTAGGGGTGTAGGCTCTGGGGTGGGGCTTTGGATGAGGCATTTGGGGTGCAGTAGCAAGTTCTAGACAAGGCCAAGGAGCTTGGAATGTGGGTGGGAGCTCAGGGCTGGGACAGCAGGTTGGAGTGGGGATGGGGTGTAAGATGAGGCTCCAGGAAGGAGTGAGGGTGCAAGAGGGGGTTCTGATCTGGGAGAGGGGATTGGTGTGCAGGACGGGTGAAGGACGTGGGTTTGGCCGGATGACTCTTACCTCAGGTGGCACCCGGTCAGTGGTGCAGTGTGGCTAAGACCAGCTTCCTGGCCCTGGCTCTTGTGTGGCTCCCAGAAGCAGCCGCCATGACTAGCCCCTATGCAGAAGGGCCAGGCAGCTCTGCATAGTATGAGCTGCCTACTCCTGCAGCAACCACTGACTTCGGTTCCCAGCCAATGGGAGTTGTGGGGTCAGTGCTGGGGGATGGGGGCGGGGGCAGCACACAGCACTTCCTGGATTGCTCCTCTGCCTAAGGCCTGCAAGGACTTGCCTGTAAGCCAGCATTTGAAGTGTCATGGCTTGGGGCTTCTGAGACTTGCTGTAGGCTGGATGAAATGAAGCAGTAGGCTGGATCTGACCCGCAGGCCCCCCCTCCCGTGTTCTGTCAAATCAGCACTGCATCTCAGCGCTGTTTGTTACATATTCACATGCATTTTGCATGCAGTGTTATTTCTTGCACCTTTGTATTTATGCATACGAAGCATTTACAATTGTATCTCAACTGCTGAAGAAAGTTGCATGCTAAATGGGGATTGCCTGCATTCTATCATTTACGCACATCAATGGATAACAAACGTAGATAAGATGGGTGAAATAATGTCGTTTATTGCACTAACATTTGCTGATCAGAGACACAAGCTTTCAAGCTGCCCAGAACTTTTCCTCAAATCTGAGAAAGGTCATCAGGGTCATAGCAAAACACTGTACAAGATTAAATAGATAGGTTAGCATAAATAGTTAGGCACATATTCTAAGGGACCATTCCAGGTGACCTGCCTGTTAACACCCCTGTAGGCAGAGGACAAAAAGGGGGATAGTGGGTTACAGATTGTTGAAATAAGCCATAAATCCAGTGTCTTTGTTAACACTGTGATTTTTAGTGTCTAGCAAAATTATGAATAAGATCCCAGGCTCGTCTTTTCCAAGTGTTGAGCAGGTTCCCTCTGAAGATGGGGACTGACAGGTCAGATATAGAACGATGGCTTTGTGAAAAGTGTTCACCCACAAGTGATAGGTTGTTTTGTCTTTATCATTTTCCTGTATGAGTGCATATGAGAATGTATTGATTGTCTAGTTTCACCCACATAGTTATTATTGGAGCATTTAGTGCACTGGATGAGGCACATCACATGTTGTGATAGGGATATATGGGACCCATGGATCTTGAAAGGTATCTAGTGGTAGTGTTGACGGTTATAGCAGTGCAATGTGCTTTTGCATGAGTCATTCTGGAAGGGTCTGGTGCCTCTTGGAGTTGGTGATGTCCTGGTCTGCAGAAACTTGCTTATGATGAGGAAGTTGGGCTGATTTAAGTCTAAAAGAGGGGGTTCACAACAGATTTCTGTGCAGATGGGTTCACCAATGTGTATGTGTTATAGTTTGATGAGGCCTTATGTGGGTTATAGCATGGAATGCTGTGTGACAACTAGGAATTTTCGGTCAGAGGAGGTTTTATTTCTATAACAAAGAAGGTTCTCTCAGGATATTTTGATACCCTGTTCCATTAGGCAATCCACTTTTCTGATGCACTGTCCTTGTTTCGGAAAGGTGATTTTGAGTGTTTTATAGTGTATATACAGGATTTTTCTCCTCAGGCTTTTTCCTTGGTTTCAACAAAGTGTTTGTTGTGAATGTAAAATTGTTATAGGTGAAGATGAAGTGGATGAGTTTGGTTATGTGTTTTGTGTGTATATCTAAGTGTTGTCCATAGTCCTGTATACTAGAGGCAGGCAGCTATGCCATCATTGTAAGGAATGTTATTGTATAGGGAAGTGATGTCCACAGTGTTCTGAGGGAGGCTGTTAATTTTGCTGAGTTTGTGGAGGAGGTTAGTTTGTGCTGGAGGAAGCTAGCCCTATATGTGATGAGTGGCTTGAGAATGATTTATCTGAGTCTTGACATCCTTTCAATAAGAGTGCTATGACCAGATATGATGGGTCTGCCTGGGTTCCCTTGTTTGTATCTTGAGAAGCATGCAAAAGACCCTGGAGTGGGTTCATAGGGTTCATAAGGGATGAGTTTATAGAATTTCTCTGGGGGCTGTTTAGGGAAGGATTTGATAATATCCTTGAATTACTTGTTGTCAGAGAGCTGTCGATTGGCCTTATTTGTGTAGTCATCATAGTTGAAGTCTCGATGGAGCCCCCTTTATCTGGTGATGTAATCACTATTTCTTGTTTGGATTTCCTAGACTGTGTAGCTGTCCTCTTAGCAGTGGAGAGATTGTTCTGGATGTGAAGTATAAGGATTAACAATCTATTTTTTTCCTGAAGCAATCAATGTAATGATTAAGAATGTGGAATCATCTACTCTGTGCTGTCCAAACAGAAGATTCTTGTTTCTCATGATTAACTACGGGATTATGATAATTGTGAGTGGTGTCCTTATTATGAAATAATTATTTGAAGCACAGCTGGTGGAAGAATTCTTCTTGTTCTCCACATGTTAGTATGGCATCAGGCTCTGTGATAGGCGGAAGTATAGTTCCATAGATGGTACAGATAATTCAGGGGTAGTCTTGATAAATTGATGATGATTCGCTGCAATGTCTATGTGGTCATTATTGGTACCATAGTTTCTCCCAGAAGTGATATTCTGAGGTTATTGAATACAATCAAAGAATAATAAGTTTTGAAGGGACCTTGAGAAGTCATTTAGTCCAGTATTATCTAGACTAGTGTTTCTCAACCTTTTTTGCTCATGGCCCCCTTCTGAGCCTCGTTTAATCATAGAATCATAGAATCATGGAACTGGAAGAGACCTCAGAAGGTCATCAAGTCCAGCCCCCTGCTCTAGGCAGGACCAATTCCAACTAAATCAACCCGGCCAGGGCTTTGTCAAGCCGAGACTTAAACACCTCTAGGGATGGAGACTCCACTACTTCCCTAGGTAACCCATTCCAGTGCTTCACCACCCTCCTAGTGAAATAGTTTTTCCTAATATCCAACCTGGACCTCTCCCACCACAACTTGAGACCATTGCTCCTTGTTCTGCCATCTGTCACTACTGAGAACAGCCTCTCTCCATCCTCTTTGGAACCTCCCTTCAGGAAGTTGAAGGCTGCTATCAAATCCCCCCTCACTCTTCGCTTCTGCAGACTAAACAGACCCAACTCCCTCAGCCTCTCCTCATAAGTCATATGCTCCAGCCCCCTAATCATTCTGGTTGCCCTCCGCTGGACCCTCTCCAATGCGTCCACATCCTTTTTGTAGTGGGGGGCCCAGAACTAAACACAATACTCCAGATGCGGCCTCACCAAAGCCAAATAAAGGGGAATGATGACATCTCTGGATCTGCTGGCAATGCTCCTCTTAATGCAACCTAATATGCCATTAGCCTTCTTGGCTACAAGGACACACTGTTGACTCATATCTAGCTTCTCATCCACTGTAACCCCAGGTCCTTTTCTTCATAACTACTACTTAACCGGTTGGTCCCCAGCTTGTAACTATGCTTGGGATTCTTCCGTCCCAAGTGCACTTGTCCTTGTTGAACCTCATCAGATTTCTTGTGGCCCAATCCTCCAATTTGTCTAAGTCATTCTGTACCCTATCTCTGCCCTTAAGCATATCTACCTCTCCCCCGAGCTTAGTGTCATCCACAAACTTGCTGAGGGTGCAATCCATCCCCTCATCCAGATCATTAATAAAGATATTGAACAAAACCGGTCCTAGAACCGAACCTTGGGGCACTCCGCTAGAAACCGACCACCATCCTGACATCGAGCCATTGATCACTACCCACTGGGCCCGGCCTTCTAGCCATCTTTCTATCCATCTTACCATCCATTTATCCAATCCACAATCCCTTAACTTGCTGGCAAGAATATTGTGGGAGACCGTATCAAAAGCCTTGCTAAAGTCAAGCTATATAACATCCACTGACTTCCCCATGTCCACTTACCTCATCAGAGAAGCTAATCAGATTGGTCAGGCACGACTTGCCCTTTCTGAATCCATGCTGACTATTCCTAATCACTTTCCTCTCATCCAAGTGCCTCAATATGGATTCCTTAAGGTTCCCTTCCATGATTTTTCCAGGAACCGAGGTAAGACTGACCGGCCTATAGTTCCCTGGATCATCCTTCTTCCCTTTTTTGAAGATGGGCACTACATTTGCCTTTTTCCAGTCATCCGGGATTTCTCCCGATCGCCACGACTTTTCAAAGATAATAGCCAAAGGCTCCACAATGACATTTGCCAACTCCCTCAGTACCCTCGGATGCACTAACTCCGGACCCATGGATTTAGGTACGTTTAGCTTTTCTAAATAGTTCCTAACCTGTTCTTTACCCACCACGGGCTGTCCATCTTCATCCCATCTTGCGTCACTTGGCGCAGAAGTCCAGGAGCCGACCTTGTCCGTGAATACAGAGGCAAAGAAAGCATTGAGTACTTCAGCTTTCCCCACATCATCTGTCACTAGGTTACCTCCTTCATCCATTAGGGGCCGCACACTCTCTCTGATCACCTTCTTCTTGTTAACATGCCTGTAGAAACCTTTCTTGTTATCCTTCACATCCTTAGCCAGTCGCAATTCCATTTGCGCTTTCGCCTTCCTGATAACCCCCCGGCATTCTCGAGCTATACCTTTAAACTCCTCCCTGGTCATTTGTCCAAGTTTCCACTCTTTGTAAGCTTCCTTTTTGTGCTTAAGTTCACCAAGGATTTCCCCTGTAAGCCAGTCCGGTCTCCTACCATGTTTGCCTCTCTTGCTACGCGTCGGGATGGTTTCTTTCTGTGCCTTCAATAAGGCTTCTTTAAAATACTGCCAGTTGTCCTGGACTCCTTTCCCCTTCATGTTAACATCCCAGGGGATTCTGCCCATCAGATCTCGGAGGGAGTCAAAATCTGCTTTTTTGAAGTCCAAGGTGTATATTTTACTACTCTCTTTTCTTCCTTTGGTCAGGATATTGAAATCTACCATCTCATGATCACTGCTTCCCAGGTTGTCACCCACCTCCACTTCTCCTATTAGTTCCTCCCTGTTTGTGAGTAGAAGGTCAAGCTGCGCACGGCCCCTGGTCGGATCCTTTAGCACCTGTGTCAAGAAGTTATTCCCAACATTCTCCAAAAACTTCCTGGATTACCTGTGTACTGCTGTATAGGTTTCCCAGCAGATGTCAGGGTGATTAAAGTCCCCCACGAGAACCAGGGCCTGCGATCTGGAAGCTTCGCTTAGTTGTCCGAAGAAAGCCTCATGTACCTCATCCACCTGATTCGGTGGCCTGTAGCAAACACCAACCACAACATCACTGCTGTTGTTTGCTCCTTTAAACTTAACCCATAGACTCTCAACAGGTTTTTCTCCCTCTTTATACTGGAGTTCAGAGCAATCGTAGTGCTCTCTTAGGGTATGTCTACACTACCCTGCTAGTTCGAACTAGCAGGGGTAATGTAGTCATCCACAGTTGCAAATGAAGCCCAGGATTTGAATTTCCCGGGCTTCATTTGCATGAAGCCGGCCGGCGCCATTTTTAAATTCTGGCTAGTTCAGACTCCGTGCTGCGCGGCTACACAAGGTGTAGAAGCCTAATCCGAACTAGCTAGTCCATGCCGCGTGTAGCCGCGCGGCACGGAGTCCGAATTAGCCAGCATTTAAAAATGGCGCCGGCCGGCTTCATGCAAATGAAGCCCAGGAAATTCAAATCCTGGGCTTCATTTGCAACTGTGGATGACTACATTACCCCCGCTAGTTCGAACTAGCGGGGTAGTGTAGACATACCCTTACATATAGTGCAACTCCTCCTTTTCTCCCCTGCCTGTTGTTCCTGAACAGTCTATACCCTTCCATGACAGCGCTCCAGTCATGCGAGTCATCCCACCAAGTCTCTGTTATCCCAATTAAATCATATTTCTTGGACCGGGCCAGGGCCTCCAGTTCTTCCTGTTTGTTGCCCAGGCTTCTTGCATTAGTGTACAAACACTTCAGGTAACCAGTTGATCGTCCTATCTTCTCCATTCGAAACATGGGTCCTCCTTTCTTGCCCCTTCCTCTCTGCATTTCTTCCCAGTATCTGACTTTCCCACTCCCCTCAGGGTTTTGGTCACCATCCCCCGACGAACCTAGTTTAAAGCCCTCCTCACTAGGTTTGCAAGCCTGCCCGCGAAGATGCTCCTTCCTCTCTTCGTTAGGTGGATCCCATCTCTTCCTAACAATCCTTGCACCTGGAACAGAGTCCCATGGTCGAAGAAACCAAAGCCCTCTCTGCGACACCATCTGCGCAACCACGCATTTATGACCTCAATTCGACGATCCCTGCCCAGTCCTTTCCCTTCATCAGGGAGGATGGAGGAGAATACCACTTGCGCTCCAAATTCTTGGATCCTTCTTCCTAGCGCTACAAAATCTGCAGTAACACGCTCAAGATCATTCTTGGCCGTATCATTAGTTCCCACGTGGAGAAGCAGGAAGGGGTAGCGATCCAAAGGTTTGATCAGCTTGGTAAGCCTCTCAGTGACATCCTGAATGCGAGCTCCTGGTAAGCAGCACACCTCTCGAAATTCCAGGTCCGGACGGCAGAGGGATGGCTCAGTCCCTCTATAGAGGGAGTCCCTGACCACCACCACCCATCGTTTCCTTTTGGGGGTGGTGGCCGTGGAACCCCCATCTGTAGGACAACGCATCCCATGCCTTCCAGTAGATGGTGTTCCCTTCTGGTTTCTTCCTTGTGAGGTCCCTTCCAGAGCTTTCAGCACTGCAGAGCCTGTGGAGAGAGCTTGAAAGCGATTACTTACCTCTGTAGCATTGGGGGATTCCCGTGCTGGCCATTTTCCCCTTCTAGAAGTTACATGCTGCCAGTTTTCTTCTTGGTCACGTACTGCCCTCTCTGGCTTTTCTGTCTGCCGTGCTTGAAGGATTAAATGCTGCCTTCTATCGAGGAAGTCTTCATCCTCTCTGATCAAGCGTAGGGTCGACACTTGGGCCTCCAGTCCTCTAATTTTTTCTTCCAAAACATCGACCAGGTTGCACTTGGTGCAGATGAAATCCGTTCTTTCTTCCGGGAGGAAGACAAACATGGCACACGCTGTGCAGGTAACAACAGCAGACCCATCATCAACCATCGCTGCTGTCCTGGAAAAGGGATTTAAAAAGAAAGGCAAGAGAACCTCCCGCCCTTCCCTCTCCCCTTCCAAACTCCCTCTCAAAACTCCCTGTTAGCACTCACCTGTTCGCAAGCTCCTTGGTCGCTTGCCCACTGCCTTATAAAGCCCCTCCCCCTACCAAGGCTCAGCCAATCAGCAGAAGCTTCTAGAATTCAAACTGTTCGCAAGCTCCTTGGTCGCTTGCCCACTGCCTCTTTGGCCTCCTTCATAGCCGCTGTTAGTTGGAAAAAAAGGTACATAATTTACCTAATGTTCTGTTTTTTCCATGTGGCCCCCTAGAGGTAGGGCATGGCCCCTGGAGAGCCATATGGCCCATGGTTGAGAACCACTGATCTAGACCATCCTGGGAAGTGTTTATTTAACCTGCTCTTAGAAATCTCCAATGTTGGAGATTCCACAATCTCCCTGGCAATGTATTCCAGTGTTTAACCATCCTGACAGTTGGAAAGTTTTTTTTTCTAATGTCCAACCTAAGCCATCCTTGCTACAATTTAGGTCCATTGCTTCTTTTCCTATACTCAGAAGTTAATGAAAACAATTGTTCTCTCTTCTCCTTGTAACAACCTTTTATTACTTGAAACTTGTTATAATGCCCCACTCTCAGTATACTCTTCTCCAGACTAAGCAAACCCAGCTTTTTCAGTCTTACCTCATATTTTGTAGACCTTTAATCATGTTTGTTGCTCTTCTCTGGACCTTCTCCAATTTATCCACATCTTTCCTGAAATGTGGTGTCCAGAACTGAACACACTATGCTAGTTAAAGACTAATCTACACATAGAGCAGAAGAACTACTTCTCATGTCTTGCTTACAACACTCCTGCTGATATATTTCATAATTATGTTTGCTTTTTCTGCAACAGTCTTACACTGTTGCCTCATATTTATCTTATGATCCCCTATGACTCGCATATCAATTTCTGCAATACTCCCTAGAAGTCATTTCCCATTTTGTATGTGTGTAACTCATTGTTCTTTCCTAAGTAGAGTACTTCACATTTGTCCTTATTGAATTTCATCCTGTTTATGTTAGAACATTTCTCCAGTTTGTCCTGATTATTTTGAATTTGAATTCTATCCTACAAAGTACTTTCAGTCCCTCCCTGATTAGAATTTTCTACAAACTTTATAGTAGTTATTGCTGGTTCCATTTTTTGTTTTTTGTGAAACACAAAACTTGTGTGATCAAGTACTTTTCATTTTACACATCTGGAAGGTTAATTCATAGGAACATAGGGCTGACAGATATCTCGTGTCAAGTCAAGTTGCCTTCTATTGCAGGCAACCTCATCATATCATATTCAGTAAGATAAATTCCATACTCCTGAAGTTGTAAGCCCCTCCTTGATATATCTGTATAATCATAAAAACATAGTGTTTAAAGAGCCTAAGTCCTATTTTCTTTCTCAGTGCCAGGTTTCTTATATAAGAGATAATTAGCCTGAAACCCTAAAATCCTTGTTTATAGTAACAAATGCATCATCGTCATTTCAGGTAGCAGAGAAGCATTTCCCCAAACAATGCTCATTTTTACAACCCATGCAGTTTTAAATTGACTACCAAAGTAGATTTATGAAAGGCATGCATGCAGAAATATCCCTCCGTTCCTTCATGCTCAGTATTATCAAGGGATACAAAATAAGTGGCCTCAAGCTAATTTTAAGGAAGCATAAGCATATGCTGTTGTTCATTTTCAAATATATTTTTTCCCTGGGATCCTAATGATTCACTATATGCTTCACATTTCCAAGAGATAAACAAGCTGATCATGCCAATCTATTAACCCTTTTAGCACCGATCTCTTCAGTGCAGGCAGCACTGTGATAATTTTTTCAAGTGACTTTTTTTTAAAGCATTTTCATTCTTCATTAAGAGACAGCCCTGGAGAAACAGGATAATAGCTATGTTTTACCAGAGTGGAAATTCTATGTATAACTTTTTCTTTGGTTCTAGTCAGACAGCTAAGGTTTTAGAAGACAGCAAAGAATTTATTATGCTACAGGTTCTCCAATTGTAAGCAAAAGAGGCTGTCCAATCAAATTATGCCAAATGAAAACCACCAGAGAATGGGCAAGGATTATAATGGAGTTCATCAGGATTTATTGGGAACTTTATTGTTTATTGGGTACTTTACCAAAAGAGTTCCATATACCTCTGCTCAGGAGTTACAGTTCAATAGATAGATAGATAGATAGATAGATAGATAGATAGATAGATAGATAGATATGAATGGCTACCAAATATTTAATATATTGAAATATTCTAGCAGTAGAATAGTTAGCTTAAAATGTGTTTGGGCACAGAATGGACATTGGAAACTTAGTAGGTGTTAAATGGCAATCATCAAATGAATTGGTACTATCAGTCTATTTCATATCCCTCCTTCCATGCCCTACCCCCTCAGGGCTTGTCTATACTGAATGATACTTTAACAAACACATCAAATACAGACAGATGTTTGAGAAATGTGAACTGAGGGCCTAGAATTACTTCATTAAAACTCTGCTTGTTCTTTCAAAGTTTGAAGACTTGGTGGATGCTATTTATCTTAATGCTACACTCTGAGACCTGGCCTTCTGTCAGTTACTCATGGAAAATGGAATTACAAGAAGTAGTTAATAACGCAAAGGTTGCAGGGCTGCAATTTATCATTTTAAATGGCTGGAAGTAGCACTTGGCCATAGAGAACCATGCACAAAATTTACTTGTTTTAATAGAAGGTTTTTTTCAAATTTGTAATTAAAATTTATTCTGAAACTTTTCAAAAAATACTAGTTTTTTAATGAGTAAATGCTCAATGTTGAGAGCAATTTGATTTAGCTATTAGTGGAACTCCAAAGATCACAGTACTTTTCCTAGTTCTGTTAGGCTATGTCTGCACAGCAGCATTGTTTCGAAATAATGTCAATTATTCCAGAATAACAAAGAGCATGTCTACACTGCAAGCCGTTATTTCAAAATAATAGCTAGCTGGAGGACTTCTTACTTTGACTCCTGTAACCCTCATTTTACAAGGAGTAAGGGGAGTCAAAGGAAGAGTTTTCTTCCTTCAACTTCCTGCTGTGTACACAGCACCAAAAGCCAAATTAAGTTATTTAGACTTAAGGTACGCAATTGATGTAGCTCAAGTTGTATAGCTTACTTCAACTTTTGTACTGCTGTGTAGACGTGCCCATAGTGACCTCTTGCATAATCTCTTATCCTAAGTCACTTACCTTTTTGTGGCTTCATTTCTCCCCTTCTCCCCGGTGTCTCTTTATCTGTTCTATACAGCACTTGGGGGCAGGAACTATGGGGGCTAGTCACTCTTGGTAGTACAACATCTAACTCCTAAGAATCCTGCTGCCTAGTGCAATTCTCAGCCCAGGTTATTTGCCCACAATCTGCATGCAGTGCAAGAGGGAGAGTTAGGAACTAAGAAAGGGATTCTCAGAAGCCACTAAGTTGAATGGGAGCTGCCAAAGCTAGGCAGGACTGAAATACTGAGGGAAGGAGTAGGGCTTAGGCCCAGATTCACAAAGCCACTTGCTACCTCCCCTTGATCTGTGCGTTAAGCAGAAAGCACCTATTATGGGTTCTCAGCCATGAACCCTCCACAGGAGTTAGGACTGACCTGGCTTAGCTGCCTTTCTCATGAAAAGCTGAGCCCTTGGACCATACCGGAAATCCTGTATATGATGGAAGCCACTTCAAGCAAGGGGATGCTACAGCACACACACACCCAGCCCCTATGCTTTCATTCCAATATAGCTAGCAGCTTAATAGTTACAGCCTTCTCACTGTATATGGGATATTTAAATTCCAGTCCCTGCTCTGGCTGATTTGGAGCAGGCATTCTAAACCAGGACTAGGCAAGATGCAGACTGGGGGCCGGATCTGGCCCATCTAACACTTTGATCCGGCCGTCGGACTGCATCTGGCCACTTTCTATTTATATCCTGCTGCTTGTGCCACCAAATTTCCAGGCAGTGGCTCAGGCAGCAGGATCCTATTTAAATGGCTCAAGGCTCCTAGTCGTGGTGCTACCCCGGAGAGGCCAGAGCCACAAGCCCTTTAAATAGCTGTAGCAACCCCAGGCAGCTGCCAGGCAACGCAATAGTGGCAGGGCCAGGAGTTGGGAGCCCTTTGTTGTGTTTTTAATTCAAAGCCTCCAGTCCCAGACAATTCTGAGGGAAAGCTAGTCCCCAGCCCTGCCCCTTCTGGCCAGCTCATGGCCATGTACCAAAATTCATTAAGTGGTCCCCTTACAAAAATTATTGCCCACACCTGCTCTAAACCCATGTCTCACACATCCCAGTGTAGAACCTGAGTCACCGAGTGTTGGGTAGTCTGGGGTGCATGTCAGCTGTTGAAACTGTTGGATGTTGTTCAAATAAACAAATGTTCATTAGGGCAGAGAGACAGCACGAAACTGACTCTGCAGTCAAGTGTGTGTGTGTTCCTGTGCAGGGGCGGATGAGAGTTTTGCGGGGCCCAGGGTAGCACAATTTTGCGGGGCCCCCCTTTGGAGACATAATAGAAAAAAGGCATCAAATGCGCAAATTGAAGGCTATTTTTCATATTAAATGTAAATTGGGTAAATTTGATAGAAACTTAATCTAGTTGGATAATTTTTATTTTAATTATATTGTAATTCATTCTTAAACACAATTCTGCATTAATAATTAAAAATTTTAATTTGCATTTAAGTCTATGATAGCTGTCTAGCTCTTTTGGCAGCACATTCCTCAATTATGTCAGTAAAGTCCATTTCTTTATACAGATCATTTTCAATCGATATAATCAAAAGACCTACAAAACGCTCCTGGCTCACAGTAGATTCTCTTTGGCTGCCCATGGCTGGTATTTGCCAGGCAGCGTTGGGTGTTCAACAGCCAGGCAGCATTGGGACTTGAGGGGGCCAGATGGAGTGTGGGTGTTGGGGGGATGCAGCATGTGGCTGTTGGTATTTGGGGGGCCAGGCAGCATTAGGTGCTGGGATTTGTGGAGCAGGCAGCATGTGGGTGCTGGGATTTGGGGGGCAGGCAGCGTGTGGGTACTCAGGTTGGGGGGCAGGCAGGGTGTGGGTACTCGGGTTGGGGGGCAGGTAGGGTGTGGCTACGTGGAGGATGGCGCACAGATGGGCCATAGGGAGGACCAGCGGGCAGGGGTGTCTGATGCATCAGACAGGCCAAAATGACCATTTCAGCCTCTCTAACAGTTCCTGGCTGGGCGGGGGCAGCTGGCAACTCCCCATGCTCCCAGGGACGTGTGTGTGTGTGGGGGGGTGCTGTCTGTGGAGCTGGATCGCACTGCACCCATGAGTGGGGGGACGTGGGGACTGGTGGGAGGAGATGGGGTCTCCCTGGTGGGCGGGTCGCTCTACCCCCAGGCGCGGCTCCCCCTGCGGAAGAAACCGCACCACCCCCAGCCTCTCTCTGGGAGGGGCAGGAGGTGGAGCACCAGGATACTCGGGCGCCATGGCCAGGCAAGCCACTGGCTAATGGAGCCGCTTGTGGACCCGCAGCGAAAGGCAGCGGCGGAAGTCGCTCCAGCAGGTAAGGGCAGCAGCGGCAGATATACAGCAGGGCGACCAGGGCTGGCGTGGGGCCTATTGAAGCGCGGGGACCGGGGCAGCCTCCCTGCTCGCCCTGCCCTATATCCGCCGCTGTTCCTGTGGCATGCAACAGATTCAGATTCAAGTTCCTACCCAAGAAATCTTTATTATACAAAGTGGGACTGCACTAATGGGGGATTTTGAGTGTGCTCTCCTAGCAAGTGGGAGATCTGCGTGATTGTCTATACATTCAAATGCCTGATCTGAAATAAACCGTGGGGCTGTTGGGTGTTCTGACACATAGTGCCCCTCTTGTCTCTAATGTCTTGCTGTAGGGCTAGTGTGCTCCAGTATCGCCCAGCTCAAATGATAAATCATGAATGGACTCCCCCATCAGCATGTGGAAAACATCAGTCAGCTCCCCCAGAATCATGAGATTAAAAAAATATATATTCTGGGATTTTGTATGGTTTAATTTTGAATGTGTGTGTGTGTGAGAGAGAGAGAGAAAATTAGCATTGTCTATTCTCCAAAATGTACTCGGTAAGATTATATTGGCTCCCACTCTCTAAATCCATATCTGCCCACCCCAGCCTAGCAATTAATTCTGCCCCAAGCCTGTAGATCTGTCTTGCCCCCAGGCAAGATATCAGTTCTCTTCCCCTTCAGGTCAACTCATCTCTACTCACCCACTCAGGTCATCCCTCACCCAAGCTCCATCCCTATAGTTTAGCCTCTCCCACCCCACCCAGTCTCATGTCTGGTACTGCTGGGCTCCAGTCAAGCCAACATCCCATCACTCTTGAGCAAATCACTCATTAGCCATGGGATGGTACATGAACTTAGGTGGCTTTGTGCATCCCTATTGGCAGAAGGATAAGCCCCTTGTGGACTAGTTATCTATAGGATTAGGTAGCAGCTGAGCAGTGGTTTTGAGAACGTCAGTGGTGCTTAAGTATTGGACATAAGTATCTGAAGAGGCTGTTCAAAACCTAGTTACCTTAGTGAATGTGACTGTTTGTACAGTGTCTTTTCCAATGAGGCCTCAATCTCGTGCACGTTCAAAACACTTCTGTGCTATAATAAAATATTGCTGTGGCAATAAAAATAGCACGGTACCTGATTTATATTACAGCATGCTACTGTATCTTTGTTGTTCTTTGTTATTCATAAGAACATAAGAACGGCCATACTGGGTCAGACTGAAGGTCCATCTAGCCCAGTATCCTGTCTTTCAATGGTGACCAATGCCAGTTGCCTCAGAGGGGGTGAACAGAACAGGTAATCACCACGTGTTATCCACTTCCAGCCTCTGTCAAACAGAGGCTAGGGACACCATTCCTAACAGCCATTAATGGACCTAACCTCCATGAATCTATCTAGCTCTTTTTTGAACCCTGTTAAAGTCCTGGTCTTCACAATATCCTCTGGCAAGGAATTCCACTGGTTGACTGTGCTGCATGAAGAAAAACTTCAGTTTGTTTGTTTTAAACCTCCTACATATTAATTTCATTTGGTGACTCCTAGTTCTTATTTTACTTGTTACCATAACATAACTTTTCCTTATTCACTTTTTCCATACCAGTCATGATTTTATAGACTTCAATCATATTCCCCCTTAGATTCCTCTTTCCTAAGATGAAAACTCTAAAGGCTGTGTCTACACTGGCGCGATCTTGCGCAAAAGTGGCCGCTCTTGCGCAAAAACTTGCTGCCTGTCTACACTAGCCGTGTATTCTTGCTCAAGTAAACTGACCTTCTAATGTATGAAATCAGGGCTTTTTGCACAAGAGTTATGATGCTCCCGCTCAGGAAGAAGCCCTTTTGTGCAAGAGTTCTTCCAGAAGAAGCCAGTGTAGACAGGCAACATGAGTTTCTTGCGCAAGAAAGCCCTATGGTTAAAATGGCCATCAGAGCTTTCTTGCGCAAGAAACCGTCTACACTGGCAAGGATGCTCTTGCGCAAAAGCACATGCCAGTGTAGACGCGCTCTTGTAGAAGACTTTTTGCACAAGAACTCTTCCGCAAAAGAGTTCTTGCGCAAGAAGCTGCCACTGTAGACGTAGCCAAAGTCTTTTTAATCTCTCTTCACATGGGATCCGTTTCAAACCCCTAATCATTTTTTTGTCCTTTTCTAAACCTTTTCCAATGCCAATATATCTTTTTTGAGATGAGGTGACCATATCTGTATGCAGTAGTCAAGATGTGGGTGTACCATGGTTTTATATAGAGGCAATAAGATATTCTCTGTCTTATTCTCTATCCCTTTTTCAATGTTTCCTAACATCCTGTTTGCTTTTTTGACTGCGGCTGCACACTAAGTGGATGTTTTCAGAGAACTATACACAATGATTCCAAGATCTATTTTTTGAATTGTTATAGCTAAATTAGTCCCCATCATATTGTACGTACAGTTGGGATTATTTTTTCCAATATGCATTACTTTATATTTATCAATTAAATTTCATTTTCCATTTCGTTGCCCAATCACTTAGATTTGTTGAGTTCTTTTTGAAGCTCTTCACAGTCTGCTTTGGTCCTAATTACCTTGAGCAGTTTATTGTCATCTGCAAATTTTGCCACCTCACTGTTTACCCCTTTTCTAGATCATTTATAAATAAGTTGAATACGTTTGGTCCCAGTACGGACCCTTGCGGGACCTCACTGGTTACCATTCTGAAAATGTACCATTTATTCCTACCCTTTGTTTCCTGCCTTTTAACCCGTTATCAGTCAACAAAAGGACCCAGCGGACATGTGACACAGAGGGAAGCCCAGACACCTCATGGTCCCCTCCTCCCACCTGAAGAATCCTGGTCTAGCCAACACCTTCACATGCCTGCTTGTCCCCAGGATGGGGGATAGTGAGGCTTCTTCCCCCCCCCAGGACCTTCTCTTTTCTTCCACAACAACAGAAGGAGGCTGGGTACATGGACACACACGTGCACGCATGCGTGCACACACACACACACACACCATCAGCAGTGCTGCACACAGACATGCCTGCACTCTCAGGGCCACTCCCAGGGACAGTGCTGAAAGATGCAGAATCATCTGCCACTCTGACACACCTTCCCCCCCGCAACACCCTACCCCCCCTCTCCCGCAGCAAGCAGGGATCCTCTCCCTGTGGGACAGCGTCTACACTGGCATGGATGCTCTTTTCACGAGGAGTAGCGGTAGTTCGAACTAGGAAGCCTAGTTCGAACTACCTAGTTCGTGCCCCGTGTAGCCGTGCTGCACGAGGTTCGAACCAGTGGGGTTTTAAAAATGGCGGCTCCCCGCTTATGCAAATGAAGCCCGGGAAATTCAAATCCCGGGCTTCATTTGCAAGTGCGGTATGCCTACATTACCCCGCTAGTTCGAACTAGCGGGGTAGTGTAGACATACCCAGAAATACTAGAGGGGCAAGGAATTTCTTGCGGAGGAATTCCCTTTTTGAAGAAGAGTTGGGGGAGAGATTGAAATGGAGTTTACCTGCCTGACTGCTCCCCCCTCGCCTCTGAAAAACCAGACCTCAGCCTGAGATATCTCAGAGGCCCCTTCTAGGGATCTGGTGGCACCCTGCTCTCTGTGGCTCAATGCTCACTGACACTGATTAGTCCTGAAGCTGTTGGGGAGAATCCTAAAGTTACTATATCTAGGAGTTGTATATATTCCTCCCTCCCCAAAGCAGCAGGAGCCTGAAGGGAGAATCATGTGTATTTGTTCATCCCCTACCGACTTGACTATTCTTGATCCTGTGGAAGAATTTGAATTTCACACCATGGGAAATCCCTCTACAGCTTTAGGAAGTACATCATAGAACATGGTGTTGTGGAAATGTCTAAGTCATGTAACCAAGTAGTTGAGACTTTTGTGCACTGTGGAATCTTACATGCACCAATTTTTTTATTTTATACTTTTTGAGCAGATGAGTAGGATGGGAGCAATTTGGTCCATTGATCTCAGTGCATTAGGACTGACTATGAATAACTTTGGTGGAACTGGGTACAAAGTACTTAACTGGAACTCCTGAAACTATTTAATCGGCATGTCAGCCAAATCTTATCCTGTGGCTGCCTGCAGCCAGCACATGGGTACTTCTAGTCTATACGCTTCTTTCGAAAGAAGCTTTTTTGAAAGAGATCGTCTAGACAGCCATAACTTTTTTCGAAAAAGTGGATCGCTTTTTCGAAAGAGAGCACCCAGGCAATCTGGATGCTCTCTTTTGAAAAAGCCCTGTTTGCGGTCAAGAAAGCCTTTTTTCAAAAGAGCTCTTTAAAAAAAAAGCATTCTTCCTTGTAAAACGAGGTTTACCGCTGTCGAAAAAAACCCAATGCTTTCTTTTGATTTAATTTCAAAAGAATGTGGAGGCAGTCCAGACGCAGGTGACGTTTTTTTGAAAAAAGGCCACTTCTTTTGAAAAAGCCCTGTAGTCCAGACATAGCCATTATGTACAACTAAAGATGTTATGTCCCTACCTCTTTCTACTCGTACTATATCCATTCTCCTCTGCCAAGGTTAGCAGGATGCTCATGCTTTATGTGAAGTGAAAGAAGTGTGTTTAAAGGTGACGCAAGGCTAAATTAAAAAAAACCTATGTACTCTATCAGCCAGCATCCAGAGAAATGCCCAAATATTGACGGATGGTGGAGGAGTGTATTTCTGAACTGGCAGATCTCTACTTTTAAATCCCTTAGCTCAGAATTTTAACTATAATTAGCAAAAGGCATCCATATGGTGACTTTTCTAGTCCCAGATGGGTAGCTGTCATCTTGCACATGATCTTTGCTTCTCTTTTGAAGTAGAAATGAGTAATCTTGGAAATATTAATCTGACTTCAACTATATTTACCCTTCTATCAACAGTGATGACACACTTAGATTTCTTTCCTGACATAACATGGCATGTGCTACAGTGCAAAGGATTCCAGTTGCCATTATTTTCAGTCAGACCTCCCCCCACAATAATCCCTGAGAGCTATAAACCAGTTATCATGAAATAATGATATATTTAGTTATCAAGACCAAGATAAATTAGTGATTCTAGGTGCCCAACTAGAGATGCTTGTAGGGGTTTGATCTTCAAGGTTGCATGATTAGCACTTTAAGGCCAAATCAAAATGCCTCAAATCAGGCACCTAAAATCACTAGTCACTTCTAAAAATCTTGGCCTATAACACTCTAGCAGATGTTCTATGCATATGCACATCTGTGTCTCTGTTCAGACCTGTCAATCTGCTGGTATGCGTAGCTACATCTTAATTAGCAAACACAAAAATTAATAATATGGACTGCCAGGGAATGTATTTGCTTTTATCTAACTTATATTCATCTTAACTTCTTGATTGCTTACCCTTTAAGCACTTGTTTCTGCCCATGTCACTGTAGCTCTTATTGTGAATTTGACTATGGGCCTCTTGTAAATTTAGATTTTGCATACTTGGAGTCCTAAATTTAATTTTTAATGGATGCTTATTGCTGGCTGGTACATTTGTACACACTGCTTTCCTTGATATGTGAAGGTGAAATCCTCTCTCCTGCTTTTACTTGTTTCCTTTATAGGAGCCTAGTGACCTCTGAACTGGATAGACAAATTAGACATCTTTCACACAAAGATTCCCACTTCTCTCCAGAAATGTCTTTCAGTTTTTGAGAAAAAAAAAGTTACAATGTGGCTGATTTTTACCACATCCAGTGAATTACTGACAGTGTTATAGAGCAGATTATATCCACTGAACGTGACCATTCTTCATTTAAACAAAGGGTCTCTAACTCAATTAAGGGTCAGTCAGTGAGGCCAACAGCCA